>NC_050097.1:13238094-15738094 GCF_902167145.1 Zea mays
GACCGCCGCCTCGCCATGTCGAGTCGTCCCGGTCACCATGGCCCAGATTCTACCCGTTCGGCGCCACGAGCGACTTCTTGGGGACTCGGAGAAGCGCCCAGACCGGTCCCCGTCGACGCCGGTGGTCCAATCCCCCGGTCGTGGGTTCCAGGCGTGATTCCGGCGAGCGCATAGAAGAAACGCCCATGTGATCAACGGTGGCTGCGCGTGGAGGGGATGTGAAGGGAAGGTAAGGGGGAAGGTGGCTTATATACTCCAAGAATCGGAATCTGGTTGGGATTTGCACAGAAGCCGCGACATCCATGGCGGAAATCTAGCGTTGTTCGTTCGGATGGGGAAGGAGCATCTGGCAAGGTGGGCCCACACGCCGGTGACAGTGCCCAAGTGCGCGGACGCAAGGGAGATAGGTGGTCCACATGCAGGCGACACCAGGAGGGGGAAGATGGGCTGGCGCGGGGTAGGTTGAAGCTGGGCCGAGGGGAAAGAATTTTGGCCCAATACAAGGGTTCTCCTTTTCAATTTCTTTTCTTTTTCTTCTCCTATTTCTTATTTTCGAATTCCAATTGAATTCACTTTTGAATCCGCATTTGAATTTTCTATCTCAAACAAAATGCACAATCAGAATCCAACATGGTGCAATATTCATTATATATATATCCAATCATTTATTATGCTACATAAGAAATTGCTTTTGAATATGTAGCACCCATGTAATTATTTTAAGAATAATAGTTTATATTGTATGATATCTTAAAAAAATGTTCTCACATTAATACTTATAAACTTTAATAAAGGTTAATTTTATATAGGAATCTTTTTATTGAATTTTTGTTATAAAACTTTTATTTAAGGAGATATGACTTCAACTGTTACGGGAATTCTAGGGAGAGAGAAAAAAAAATATTCTAATTCAAGATCTTTTCTTTAAAAAAAATTACTATATTTTCAAAATGAGATTTAGGGTGTTACAAATCCTACCCCCCTTAACAAAAATCTCGTCCCCGAGATTAGTAAGAAAGAGGATATACTTAGTTTGGTTCATTTTTTTCCAATACCCTTTTTTTTTGCTCAAGTTCTTCCATGGGTCTTTTCAGTATCTAGCCATTTATTAGGTAGGATATGGTTAGAGAAAGTCTAGAATGAGGTGAGAAAGATTAGGGCAAGAAAATCTTCCATCCTGGCTGGAGGATCTTGATGCATCCGGAGATCGGGGTTGTCCCTTATCCTCCCTTGACGAAGTTGCTCTTCTTCGATCTTGGTGTCTCCAGCTAGGGTTTAGGTGGTTTTAGATAGATACATGGTTGGGAATCACAAGGTCGGTCAAACAGTGTTTACTTGTACTTTTAGGTTTGGATCGATGAATAGACGACCTTTCAAGTAGGCTAAGTAGTCGTGTTTAGCCGAGTTGGCCTAAGACATTAATTTAGGTTAAGATATGTTTGTAGAAGTAGTGTCAAATCCATATTACCAGATTAACTAACCTATTTATGTAACTCACTTTAGATTAGATCATACTAGATTAGATGTGATCTAGATTAGATTTGTATGACTAGTCGAGACCAGATAAGATCTAAATAGATTTTGGGATTAGATCATGGTTGTTACTCTAGGATGAGATGAGCAAGGTGGTTAGGATAAGATGATTCCTTCAAGATAAGATGAATCCATTAAGATAAGATAGAGTCTTTCAAGATAAGATGTATATGGTTAGGCTAGATATTTTAATGAGAGATAATCTAGTTATTTTGATAAGCATTTTTTCCTATATGTATATGCAGATGTAATTGTGGACATTACTCCACAACTCATCACACTCAACCAAAGATTCAAATCAGACAGGTATCATAAGAACAAACATTCAAATATATAAACACTTTATAAAAATAGTTTTGTTTTTGTTCCTAGGATTAGGTCTCCTATTCCTAAAGTCACTTTAGGCATAGGATTTCAAAGTGTGAAATCCACATTTGTCTTTTAGAAAGAAAAGATAAGAATAATCAGAGTAAGCGGAATTAGATGAGAAAAGATTAAGATAAGTTTAGAAAAGAATCAGAGTAGCAAAGGTAAGTAGATAATGGTTGTCCAGTTCTATCTAGGTTTCGTCCTACAGTCAACATTCCTCTGATACCACTTCTGTCACACCCGGATTTTGGGGCACCAAGACCCGGGCGCGAACATAATCACCAGGTGTGCTGGGACCAAGTCTCACACATATGATGAATCATGGCACAGGATCGAATGTCACATCTTTACTATATAACAGGAGTTCTATACAAAATAAATAATTACATTGTAAGGAGACAACGGTCCAGCAACCCAAAGTTGACTGGGAGACGACGGCCTAGATCTCTCACGAACTCATCGCAGCATCCTCCATGCGCCTCATCCTATGGTACCTGTTCTTGACCTGTGGGGGGGTGTGAGACAGCAAGAGTGAGCTCACATACGTTCATCGCTCAACAAGTTGTGGGGAATAATGTGCATGAACTCGCCAAAGGTGGGAGCTCACGTGAAGTGTAAGGCTTACCAAAGGAGATGGTTAGAGTTGAGCATTGCTTTTAAAGTTGGTCAAAATTTTATTA
This sequence comes from Zea mays, assembly GCF_902167145.1. NCBI lineage: Eukaryota > Viridiplantae > Streptophyta > Magnoliopsida > Poales > Poaceae > Zea > Zea mays. The sequence continues at coordinate 13,240,677 of NC_050097.1, forward strand.
GCAATTACTAAGTATAAGTAAATACCAGCCCAATTAAGTAGTAGAACAAAAGTAACAACCTCACCTGCGATGAATGCATATGACAAATTGAGTTTAAGTTCCATAATTTAATCATGTGAGGGTCCGAGCCGCTCATGACCGTGAGCACGGCTAGTATACCAGTTTTACACTCTGCAGAGGTTGCGCATCTTTACCCACAAGTCATGTTACCCATCTGCCAAGGGATCGCGACTTCCCATACACCTCTACCGAGGAGGCGAGGCAGGGTAACACTACGAGGCCTTTACAAAGTTCCACTAGCTTCAGAAAACCCGCTACAGTTTATAGGAAGCTCCAATGCAGGAATCCCTTGCAGGACCGCCATCACAGCAAAATCCTCCCGAGGGCCTCCCCAGGAATCCCTTGCAGGACCGCCATCACAGCAAAATCCTCCCGAGGGCCTTCCCAGGAATCCCTTGCAGGACCGCCATCACAGCAAAATCCTCCCGAGGGCCTCCCTACACTGACCACTCCCCTACTGCCCTTGCCCCTTTCGGGTAAGGTAGTCTTCCACTAGCTTTCCTAATTAATCGGCCAAGGGCGTCCCATTAAACCCTTGTGGTAGCACTGTTTTCCCGGGTGGTTCTCCATGTTCCAATTAACATAATGATCTTATCATGAACAGTGATAATAAACAGATAATAAAAGTGTGATCATGAATAATGTATCTTCATACCCAAAACCACATAAAGCACTAGCAAGAACTACCCAAAAAGTTCAGTGGTAAACAAGGTATAAAGATAAACAAACTAGGGTAACCTATTGGGTCCCATCAAAATTAACCTATGCAGATCATTATGATTAATTAGAACATGAGTGGGTAGAAAGAAGTGATCAAGGGCACAACTTGCCTGGCACTTGAGATTCCAGGTACCAACTTGCTCTTCAGATGACACGTGTCCTCACCGCTAAACGTAGCAATACAGACATACATGGTATAAATAAAATTAACATCACACCAAACATAAGAACAAACGGTGCAATAATAATCTACGCGTTGCTACGAGGTCGTGGAAACAAGAACCACTAAGATCGGAGTTATGGTTAAGGAGTTATGAATTTCTTAAATTATTTAGTGCTTAGAATAGATTAATCCTAATGAACAATTTTAATTCAAGTTTCATGGCTAAACAGTGGTACTAGGTGATAAACAATATTAATACAAAATTATTGCAACTGGAATCAATTAATTTGGAGCTAAAATGAATTAAATATGAATTATACAAATTTCTGGAATTATTTTTGTATTAAAAGTCAATTTCTATAATTAATTTTCTATTTTTATTGTTATCTGAACTGGGCATCAAAAACAGAGGAACTCGGGGTTTGCTTTGTAAAGATCCTCAAGACTCAGCTACACCTAGGAAAGGATCGCGGGTTGATTCACAAAAAGAGCAGGGGCTCATAAGCAAAAGGGGCGAGCCGAAGAGGTATCTTTGATTTTCAGCCGTCCGATTACAATCTGACCGACCAGAATAGATCAGCCCAGATATGAACCAGTACGCACCCATTGCCACAAGATTCATGATCTACGGACAGAAACGCGCCACACCATGATAAAGCCTTAGCCCTCGGATCCGATCCCAACGATCCAGGTTTAATCAGACCAAAGGGGTTTACGCATTCTAATCGCAACCACTCGTTACCAGATCGACGGTACAGGGACCATCACCTAACCCATACCAGCCAGGCGGCGGCGCCGGGCATACCGCGGCGGAGGACATCACCGGAGCTCACATAACTCGACGCCCAACCACCCCAACCTTGAAATTGATCGGCACTAAACTTAGAGGGGAAGATGGTGAATCTGCAGAGAGGGGTCTCACCAATGGTTGGAGCAGCGAAGTGGCCTGACCACGACGAGATGCACCACGACCGCCGCCTCGCCATGTCGAGTCGTCCCGGTCACCATGGCCCAGATTCTACCCGTTCGGCGCCACGAGCGACTTCTTGGGGACTCGGAGAAGCGCCCAGACCGGTCCCCGTCGACGCCGGTGGTCCAATCCCCCGGTCGTGGGTTCCAGGCGTGATTCCGGCGAGCGCATAGAAGAAACGCCCATGTGATCAACGGTGGCTGCGCGTGGAGGGGATGTGAAGGGAAGGTAAGGGGGAAGGTGGCTTATATACTCCAAGAATCGGAATCTGGTTGGGATTTGCACAGAAGCCGCGGCATCCATGGCGGAAATCTAGTGTTGTTCGTTCGGATGGGGAAGGAGCATCTGGCAAGGTGGGCCCACACGCCGGTGACAGTGCCCAAGTGCGCGGACGCAAGGGAGATAGGTGGTCCACATGCAGGCGACACCAGGAGGGGGAAGATGGGCTGGCGCGGGGTAGGTTGAAGCTGGGCCGAGGGGAAAGAATTTTGGCCCAATACAAGGGTTCTCCTTTTCAATTTCTTTTCTTTTTCTTCTCCTATTTCTTATTTTCGAATTCCAATTGAATTCACTTTTGAATCCGCATTTGAATTTTCTATCTCAAACAAAATGCACAATCAGAATCCAACATGGTGCAATATTCATTATATATATATATCCAATCATTTATTATGCTACATAAGAAATTGCTTTTGAATATGTAGCACCCATGTAATTATTTTAAGAATAATAGTTTATATTGTATGATATCTTAAAAAAATGTTCTCACATTAATACTTATAAACTTTAATAAAGGTTAATTTTATATAGGAATCTTTTTATTGAATTTTTGTTATAAAACTTTTATTTAAGGAGATATGACTTCAACTGTTACGGGAATTCTAGGGAGAGAGAAAAAAAAATATTCTAATTCAAGATCTTTTCTTTAAAAAAAAAATTACTATATTTTCAAAATGAGATTTAGGGTGTTACAAAAACGGAATCATTAGAGCCCTAGAATTACTCTCTCTCCCTTTGGTCATAAATAAATGAGTGAAGATTATACCAAAGATGGAGTCCTTTTGCTTGGTGCTCATGTTTTCTCCCCAAAAATGGAGAGTTGCTTGGAGTGACGGCGAAGGATGAGTTACGGAGTGGAAGCCTTTGTCTTTGCCAAAGACTCCAATTCACTTTCAATACACCTATGACTTGGTTTGAAATAGACTTGAAAACATATTAGTCATAGCATATGAAAGAGACATGATCAAAGGTATATAAATGAGCTATATGTGCAAGTCAACAAAAGAAATTCCTAGAATCAAGAATATTTAGCTCATGCCTAAGTTTGTTAAAAGTTTGTTCATCAAGAGGCTTGGTAAAGATATCGGCTAATTGATCTTTAGTGTTAATATATGAAATCTTGATATCTCCCTTTTGTTGGTGATCCCTTAAAAAGTGATACCGAATGGCTATGTGTTTAGTGCGGCTATGCTCGACGGGATTGTCCGCCATCTTGATTGCACTCTCATTATCACATAGCAAAGGGACTTTGGTTAATTTGTAACCGTAGTCCCGCAGGGTTTGCCTCATCCAAAGCAATTGCACGCAACAATGGCCTGCGGCAATGTACTCGGCTTCGGCGGTGGAAAGAGCGACCGAATTTTGCTTCTTTGAAGCCCAAGACACCAAGGATCTTCCCAAGAACTGGCAAGTTCCCGATGTGCTCTTTCTATTGATTTTGCACCCCGCCCAATCGGCATCCGAAAAACCAATCAAATCAAATGTGGATCCCCTAGGATACCAAAGCCCAAACTTAGGAGTGTAAGCCAAATATCTCAAGATTCGTTTTACGGCCGTAAGGTGAGCTTCCTTAGGGTCGGCTTGGAATCTTGCACACATGCATATGGAAAGCATAATATCCGGTCGAGATGCACATAAATAGAGTAAAGAACCTATCATCGACCGATATACCTTTTGATCCACGGACTTACCTCCCGTGTCGAGGTCGAGATGCCCATTGGTTCCCATGGGTGTCTTCATGGGCTTGGCATCCTTCATTCCAAACTTGTTTATAATGTCTTGAGTATACTTCGTTTGGCTTAGGAAGGTGCCTTCTTGGAGTTGCTTCACTTGAAATCCTAAGAAATACTTCAACTCCCCCATCATAGACATCTCGAATTTTTGTGTCATGATCCTACTAAACTCTTCACATGTAGATTCGTTAGTAGACCCAAAGATAATATCATCAACATAAATTTGGCATACAAACAAATCATTCTCAAGTGTTTTGGTAAAGAGCGTAGGATCGGCCTTTCCGACTTTGAAGCCATTAGCAATAAGGAAATCTCTAAGGCATTCATACCATGCTCTTGGGGCTTGCTTGAGCCCATAAAGCGCCTTAGAGAGCTTATAGACATGGTTAGGGTACTCACTATCTTCAAAGCCGGGAGGTTGCTCAACATAGACCTCTTCCTTGATTGGTCCATTGAGGAAGGCACTTTTCACGTCCATTTGATAAAGCTTAAAGCCATGGTAAGTAGCATAGGCTAATAATATACGAATTGACTCAAGCCTAGCTACGGGTGCATAGGTTTCACCGAAATCCAAACCTTCGACTTGGGAGTATCCCTTGGCCACAAGTCGAGCTTTGTTCCTTGTCACCACACCATGCTCATCTTGCTTGTTGCGGAAGACCCATTTGGTTCCTACAACATTTTGATTAGGACGTGGAACTAAATGCCATACCTCATTCCTAGTGAAGTTGTTGAGCTCCTCTTGCATCGCCACCACCCAATCCGAATCTTGGAGTGCTTCCTCTACCCTGTGTGGCTCAATAGAGGAAACAAAAGAGTAATGTTCACAAAAATGTGCAACACGAGATCTAGTGGTTACCCCCTTATGAATGTCGCCGAGGATGGTGTCGACGGGGTGATCTCGTTGGATTGCTTGGTGGACTCTTGGGTGTGGCGGTCTTTGCTCTTCATCCTCCTTGTCTTGATCATTTGCATCTCCCCCTTGATCATTGCCGTCATCTTGAGGTGGCTCATTTGCTTGATCTTCTACTTCATCAACTTGAGCTTCATCCTCATTTTGAGTCGGTGGAGATGCTTGCGTGGAGGAGGTTAGTTGATCTTGTGTATTTGAAGGCTCTTTGGATTCCTTAGGACACACATCCCCAATGGACATGTTCCTTAGTGCGATGCATGGAGCCTCTTCATCACCTATCTCATCAAGATCAACTTGCTCTACTTGAGAGCCATTAGTCTCATCAAACACAATGTCACAAGAAACTTCAACTTGTCCAGTGGACTTGTTAAAGACTCTATATGCCCTTGTGTTTGAATCATATCCTAGTAAAAAGCCTTCTACAGTCTTAGGAGCAAATTTAGATTTTCTACCTCTTTTAACAAGAATAAAGCATTTGCTACCAAAGACTCTAAAATATGAAATGCTGGGCTTTTTACCGGTTAGGAGTTCATAAGATGTCTTCTTAAGGATTCGGTGTAGATATAACCGGTTGATGGCGTAGCAGGCAGTGTTGACCGCCACGGCCCAAAACCGATCCGAAGTCTTGTACTCATCAAGCATGGTCCTTGCCATGTCCAATAGAGTTCTATTCTTCCTCTCCACTACACCATTTTGTTGTGGCGTGTAGGGAGAAGAGAACTCATGCTTGATGCCCTCCTCCTCAAGGAAGCCTTCGATTTGAGAGTTCTTGAACTCCGTCCCGTTGTTGCTTCTAATTTTCTTGATCCTTAAGCCGAACTCATTTTGAGCCCGTCTCAAGAATCCCTTTAAGGTCTCTTGGGTTTGAGATTTTTCCTGCAAAAAGAATACCCAAGTGAAGCGAGAATAATCATCCACTATTACAAGACAATACTTACTCCTGCCGATGCTTATGTAAGCAATAGGGCCGAATAGATCCATGTGGAGTAGCTCAAGCGGCCTGTCGGTCGTCATGATGTTCTTGTGTGGATGATGGGAACCAACTTGCTTTCCTGCTTGGCATGCGCTACAAACCCTGTCTTTCTCAAAATGAACATTTGTTAATCCTAAAATGTGTTCTCCCTTTAAAAGCTTATGAAGATTCTTCATTCCAACATGGGCTAGTCGGTGGTGCCAGAGCCAACCCATGTTAGTCTTAGCAATTAAGCATGTGTCGAGTTCAGCTCTATCAAAGTCTACTAAGTATAGCTGACCCTCTAACACACCCTTAAATGCTATTGAATCATCACTTCTTCTAAAGACAGTGACACCTATATCAGTCAATAGACAGTTGTAGCCCATTTTGCATAATTGAGATACAGAAAGCAAATTGTAATCTAATGAATCTACAAGAAAAACATTGGAGATAGAATGGTCAGGAGATATAGCAATTTTACCCAAACCCTTGACCAAACCTTGGTTTCCATCCCCGAATGTGATAGCTCGTTGGGGATCTTGGTTTTTCTCGTAGGAGGAGAACATCCTTTTCTCCCCTGTCATATGGTTTGTGCACCCGCTGTCGAGTATCCAACTTGAGCCCCCGGATGCATAAACCTACAAAACAATTTTAGTTCTTGACTTTAGGTACCCAAACGGTTTTGGGTCCTTTAGCATTAGAAACAAGAACTTTGGGTACCCAAACACAAGTCTTGGAGCCCTTGTGTTTGCCCCCAACAAACTTGGCAACAACCTTGCCGGATTTGTTAGTCAACACATAAGATGCATCAAAAGTTTTAAATGAAAGGCTATGTTCATTTGATGCACTAGGAGTTTTCTTCTTAGGCAACTTAGCACGGGTTGGTTGCCTAGAGCTAGATGTCTCACCCTTATACATAAAAGCATGGTTAGGGCCAGAGTGAGACTTCCTAGAATGAATTTTCCTAATTTTATCCTCAGGATAACCGGCAGGGTATAAAATGTAACCCTCGTTATCCTGAGTCATGGGAGACTTGCCCTTTACAAAGTTAGACAATCTTTCAGGAGGGGCATTAAGTTTGACATTGTCTCCCCTTTGGAAGCCAATGCCATCCTTGATGCCAGGGCGTCTCCCACTATAGAGCATACTTCTAGCAAATTTAAACTTTTCGTTTTCTAAGTTATGCTCGGCAATTTTAGCATCTAATTTAGCTATATGATCATTTTGTTGTTTAATTAAAGTCATGTGATCATGTATAGCATCAATGTTAACATCTCTACATCTAGTACAAATAGAAGTGTGCTCAACGGTAGATGTAGAGGGTTTGTAAGATTTTAGTTCTACAACCTTAGCATGCAATATTTCATTTTTACTTCTAAGGTCGGAAATAGTAGCATTGCAAACATCAAAATCTTTAGCCTTAGCAAGCAATTTTTCATTTTCATTTCTAAGGCTAGCAAGAGAAATGTTCAACTCTTCAATCCTAGCAAGCAAATCATCATTAACATCTCTAGGATTGGAAGTTGAAACATTACAAACATGAGAATCAACCTTAGCTAGTAAATTAGAATTCTCATTTCTAAGGTTGTCTATAGTCTCATGGCAAGTGCTTAGCTCACTAGACAATTTTTCACATTTTTCTACTTCTAGAGCATAAGCATTTTTAACCTTAACATGTTTCTTGTTTTCCTTAATTAGGAAGTCCTCTTGGGAATCCAAAAGGTCATCCTTTTCATGAATAGTACTAATCAATTCATTTAATTTTTCTTTTTGTTCCATGTTAAGGTTGGCAAAAAGGGTACGTAAATTATCTATCTCATCACTAGCATTATCATCACTAGAGGACTCATATCTAGTGGAGGATTTAGATTTAACCTTCTTCTTTTTGCCATCCTTTGCCATGAGGCACTTGTGGTCGACGTTGGGGAAGAGAAGTCCTTTGGTGACGGCGATGTTGGTGGCGTCCTCGTCGTCGGAGGAGTCGCTAGAGCTTTCGTCGGAGTTCCACTCCCGACAAACATGGGCATCGCCGCCCTTCTTCTTGTAGTACCTTTTCTTCTCCTTTCTTCTCCCCTTCTTGTCGTCGCCCCTGTCACTATCACTTGATAATGGATATTTAGCTATAAAGTGACCGGGCTTACCACACTTGTAGCAAACCTTCTTGGAGCGGGGCTTGTAGTCTTTCCCTCTCTTTTGTTTGAGGATTTGGCGGAAGCTCTTGATGACGAGCGCCATTTCCTCATTGTCGAGCTTGGAGGCGTCGATTGGTTGTCTACTTGATGTAGACTCCTCCTTCTTTTCCTCCGTCGCCTTGAATGCGACGGGTTGAGCTTCGGATGTGGAGGGATCATCAAGCTCGTTGATCTTCCTCGAGCCTTCGATCATGCACTCAAAACTTACAAAATTCCCGATTACTTCCTCGGGGGTCATTAGTGTATATCTTGGGTTGCCACGGATTAATTGAACTTGAGTAGGGTTAAGGAAAATAAGAGATCTTAGAATAACCTTAACCACCTCGTGGTCATCCCACTTTTTGCCCCCGAGGTTGCGCACTTGATTCACCAAGGTCTTGAGCCGGTTGTACATGTTTTGTGGCTCCTCCCCTTTGCGAAGCCGGAACCGACCGAGCTCCCCTTCGATCGTCTCCCGCTTGGTGATCTTTGTAAGCTCATCTCCTTCGTGTGCGGTTTTGAGCACATCCCAAACCTCCTTGGCGCTTTTCAACCCTTGTACTTTGTTATACTCCTCTCTACTTAGAGAAGCGAGGAGTATTGTTGTTGCTTGAGAGTTGAAGTGCTCGATTTGGGCCACTTCATCCTCATTATAGTCTTCATCCCCTACGGATGGTACCTGTGCACCAAACTCAATAACATCCCATATACTTTTGTGGAGTGAGGTTAGATGAAATCGCATTAAATCACTCCACCTAGCATAATCTTCACCATCAAAAGTTGGTGGTTTGCCTAATGGGACGGAAAGTAAAGGTGTATGTTTAGAAATGCGAGGGTAGCGTAGGGGAATCTTACTATACTTCTTACGCTCTTGGCGTTTAGAAGTGACGGAAGCTGCGTCGGAGCCGGAGGTGGATGTTGATGAGGAGTCGGTCTCGTAGTAGACCACTTTCCTCATCTTCTTTTTCTTGTCCCCACTCCGACGAGGCTTGTGAGAAGAGGATTTTTCCTTCTTCTCTTTGTGTGAAGAAGATTTCTTCTCCTTCCCTTTGGAGGAGTCCTTCTTCTTCTCCTTCCCTTTGGAGGAGTCTTTCTTCTCCTTCCTCTTGGTACGGGACTCTCCCGATGAAGTGCTCCCGTGGCTTGTAGTGAGCTTTTCGCCGGTCTCCATCTCCTTCTTGGCATGATCTACCGACATCACTTCGAGCGGTTAGGCTCTAATGAAGCACCGGGCTCTGATACCAATTGATAGTCGCCTAGAGGGGGGGTGAATAGGGCGAAACTGAAATTTACAAATATAAACACAACTACAAGCCGGGTTAGCGTTAGAAATATAAACGAGTCCGCGAGAGAGAGGGTGCAAAACAAATCGCAAGCAAAATGAAGAGTGTGACACGCGGATTTGTTTTACCGAGGTTCGGTTCTCGCAAACCTACTCCCTGTTGAGGAGGCCACAAAGGCCGGGTCTCTTTCAACCCTTCTGTCACACCCGGGTTTTAGGGGCACCAAGACCCGGGCGCGAACATAAACACCAGATATGCTGGGACCAAGTCTCACACATATGATGTATAGTGGCACAGGATCGAATGTCACATCTTTATATATAACAGGAGTTCTATACAAAATAAATAATTACATTATAAGGAGACAACGGTCCAGCAACCCAAAGTTGATTGGGAGACGACGACCTAGACCTCTCACGAACACATCGCAGCATCCTCCAAGCGCCTCATCCTGTGGTACCTGCTCTTGACCTGTGGGGGGGGGGGTGTGAGACAGCAAGAGTGAGCTCACATACGTTCATCGCTCAACAAGTTGTGGGGAATAATGTGCATGAACTCGCCAAAGGTGGGAGCTCACGTGAAGTGTAAGGCTTACCAACGGAGATGGTTGAAGCTGAGCATTGCTTTTAAAGTTGGTCAAAATTTTATTAGCAATTACTAAGTATAAGTAAATACCAACCCAATTAAGTAGTAGAACAGAAGTAACAACATCACCTGCGATGCAATGCATATGACAAATTGAATTTAAGTTCCATAAATTAATCATGTGAGGGTCCGAGCTGCTCATGACCGTGAGCACGGCTAGTATACCAGTTTTACACTCTGCAGAGGTTGCGCATCTTTACCCACAAGTCATGTTACCCATCTGCCAAGGGATCGCGACTTCCCATACACCTCTACCGAGGAGGCGAGGCAGGGTAACACTACGAGGCCTTTACAAAGTTCCACTAGCTTCAGAAAACCCGCTACAGTTTATAGGAAGCTCCAATGCAGGAATCCCTTGCAGGACCGCCATCGCAGCAAAATCCTCCCGAGGGCCTCCCTACACTGACCACTCCCCTACTGCCCTTGCCCCTTTCGGGTAAGGTAGTCCTCCACTAGCTTTCCTAATTAATCAGCCAAGGGCGTCCCATTATACCCTTGTGGTAGCACTGTTTTCCCGGGTGGTCGCTCCATGTTCCAATTAACATAATGATCTTATCATGAACAGTAAATAACAACAGATAACAAAAGTATAATCATGAATAATGTATCTTCATACCCAAAACCACATAAAGCACTAGCAAGTACTACCCAAAAAGTTCAGTGGTAAACAAGGTATAAAGATAGACAAACTAGGGTAACCTATTGGGTCCCATCAAATTTAACCTATGCAGATCATTATGATTAATCAGAACATGGCTGGGTAAAAAGAAGTGATCAAGGACACAACTTGCCTGGGACTTGAGATTCCAGGTACCAGGATGATCTTTAGATGACACGTGCCCTCACTGCTAATCGTAGCAATACAAACAAACATGGTATAGGCAAAATTAACATTACACCAAACATAAACACAAACTATATAAGAATATTTACGCGTTGCTACGAGATCGTGGGATCGAGAATTACTAAATTCGAAGTGACGGTTATGAAGTTATGGTTTTCCGAAGATCCATGTGGTTAAGTATAGAATAGACTAAGTGCAACATTTTAACCTATATTTCATGACAAAACAAACTTACCAGATGATAATAAATTTTATTATGAGACTAATGCAACTAGAATGGATCAAAACGGAGTTACAGTTATTGAGTTATGAATTTCCGAAGTTATTAAGTACTTGGCACGAAATAAATTAAGTAAACAATTTTAATCTATGTTTCATGTCTAAATAGAGTCACTAGGTGATAAACAATATTAAAACAAAATTAATACAACTTGAATGAATCAAAAAGAAGTTAAAATAAATTTTCTATGAATTAAACAAGATCCTAGAATTATTTTTATACTAAAAAAATCATTTTCTTTATTAGTTTTACCAATTATATTAACCTTTGGACCGCGGCCACTAATACCAGAGAGCGCAGGGTGTTTCTTATAAAATTCGGGGCTAAACCGCAAGACTCTTCCTATAGCCCTGGACGGCGGGTTAATTGTGGCAAAGAGCAGGGGCTCTTTAGGAAAAGTGTATGGCCGAAGGGGTATTCTCAAATCTGGGCCGCCAGATCGCAAATGGACGGTGCGGATTAGATCCCAATTCACTACGAACTGGTACACAACGTGGGGCTTCCGATTAAAATCCTGCGACTAGGATTTTATGAGGACGGGATCTAATCTCGGTCATCAAACTACCATCCTACGGCTCAGATTCATTTGACGAAGGGGTACGCAAGATCAAATCTCCACCGCCTATCACCGAACCCACGGCTCCCACCATCACAACCCTTCATCTAATCATGGCTGTTCATCACAAAATCAATGGCCTGGAACTCTTCTTCCTTCCACCGATGGCCATGCCACCATCTTCTACCTACGGCTCGGCTAGCATTGACACCACGCCTGCCCAAGGGCCATGACCAACCAGAGCCGAAGAAACAGCCCACACGGGCGAGCGCGATCCTACGCATCGCCGCCGGTGGGTGCCCCAGTCACGCCCTCTCTTCGGTTCGGTCATGCGCTACATGTGTGCGGCGGCGCAGACACGGCCTACAGCGTTGGATCATTAGAGCGAGGCAAGTCCGGCTCCCAGGCTTACCCAATCACGAGTTCTGATGGGTTCTAGAGGATGCACTGATGAAGGGGAACATGATAAAGGATACCTCAACGACGTTCGAAGCAGTGACAAAGGTAGTCGCGGTGAGTAGCGGATCCAGTCGCACGGCGACGAAATTCTTGCCATGTTTCGATGAGATGGGAAAACGACCAGCTTCGGCCAGTACTTATGCACTCGAAGCTAGGGGATTTGCACGGGGAAGCAAAGCTGTCGGATCCTGGTTATTCGGTAAAGCTTCGCCGGTTGTTACGGCCGAGTCCGGTGCGAGGGAGGCGCTTCTGGCAACCGGGCCCACGCAACAGCGACACAGCGAGGCGACAAGGACACAGGCCCACATGGCAGCGAGTGCCCGCGGTGCGGCGTGAGTGTGAAGCCGGTGTGGGACCCACGCGCCAGGGAGCCACCCGTGGGCGGTGTGCGCGCGATGAAGCCGTTCAGGTGGAGATGGGCCACGGTAGTTTCGTCCCAAATAGGTCTTGTTCCCCCCTTTTTTATTTTCTTCTGTTTTCTTTCCTATTCTTTATTCTTTTGAATTTGAACTTCAAGTAAATTCAATTCTGAGTTTTTTTAAAAAAAATAATCCCAGCATGATGTGATGATACTTTATTATTTATTTTATTATTTGAATAATATCGATGCCTAATTCATGAGAGAGACAAAAAGATTAGGATTCTTTACGTTTATTAAAAGATTTTTAAACTCTGACTTTTGGTTTTGAGAGTCAAATCTATCTTTGATAAAATAAAAATATATAATATTGCCACTTATTTATTTCCAAGAAATATTTACTAAGCTAATAAAATTCTTATTCATTTGTTTTCTCGTTTCAAGTTGAATCCCAGATCCAAGTTTTAACTCAAATATTTTGGACAAACTTTTATGAAATTCCCAAGTTAGGATTTTGGGATGTTACAAATTCTACCCCCCTTAAAAATAATCTCGTCCTCGAGATTTGTAAGGAAAGGGTTACAATAGGTTTGGTCTAGAATTTTAGTTTCTCATTTGGTTTTGGGAATCAAAGTTTTGTTCCAGTTTTTTTTACATAACAGTTAGTAGATGATTTGGAAAATATGAATATTGTATGTCTAGCCATTTATTAGGTCAGATGAGGTACGATTATGGCCAGTGGAGGTTGCGGCAAGGGTATGATAAGGAGACTTCATCCTGAACTCTGGATCTTGATTCCGCTGGCGATTTAACTTGATCTTTGAAGACTTGGGTTGATGCTTATCCTTCTTTGACGTGGTTGGTCTTCTTTGTCCTTTCTTCTTGGAGTCGCCATCCATATCAAGGACATATGGTTAAGATAGTTGTCGGTGCTTGGGATGGGTAGGCCCAACAAGGTTTACTTTGCTTTTGGAGTAGGTGAATTTAGGTAACATATCAAGCGGGTTAGGTAATTGTGCATGGCCGAGTTGATCTCAAGCACTAGTTTAGTTTTAGGTGCATTAGGGAAAAACAAGGGTCATATGAGTAGGATCTAGTTTATTTAACTGGTGTTAATTTGGTAAGTGCCTCACATTAGATTGGATAAGATCTAGATTAGTTTGACATGACTAGATTAGATTAGATAAGATTTCATTATTTTGGATTAGATCCTGGTTGTTATTTTAGGATGAGATAAGTAAAGTGGTTAGGATAAGATGAATCTTTCAAGATAAAATGAACATGTTAAGATAAGAGAGAGTCTTTTAAGATAAGATGGATCTATGAGTGTAGGATAGAATCTTTTAAGATGAGATGGATATTGTTAGACTAGATACTTTAATGAGGGATAATCTAAGTTTGATTAGTTATATATATGCCTAAGTATATGTAGATGCAATTGTGGACACTACTCCACAACTCATCCCACTCAATCAAAGATCCAAATCAAACAAGTATTATAAGAACAAGCATTCAAGCATATCAATATTTACTAAAATAGTTTTGATTTTGTTCCTAATGTAGGTCTCCTATTCCTAAAGGTCACTTTAGGCACGGGATTCCAAAGTGTGAAATCCACATTTGTCTTTAGAAGAAAAAGGTAAGAATAATCAGAGTAAGCGGAAATATATGAGGAAAGATTAAGAAAAGTTTAGCAAGGATTAGAGTAGCAGAGGTAAGTAAATAAGGTTGTCCAGTTCTATCTAGGTTTCGTCCTACAGTCAACATTCCTCTGATACCACTTCTGTCACACCCAGGTTTTAGGGGCACCAAGACCCGGGCGCGAACATAAACACCAGATATGCTGGGACCAAGTCTCACACATATGATGTATAGTGGCACAGGATCGAATGTCACATCTTTATATATAACAGGAGTTCTATACAAAATAAATAATTACATTATAAGGAGACAACGGTCCAGCAACCCAAAGTTGACTGGGAGACGACGACCTAGACCTCTCACGAACACATCGCAGCATCCTCCAAGCGCCTCATCCTGTGGTACCTGCTCTTGACCTGTGGGGGGGGGGGTGTGAGACAGCAAGAGTGAGCTCACATACGTTCATCGCTCAACAAGTTGTGGGGAATAATGTGCATGAACTCGCCAAAGGTGGGAGCTCACGTGAAGTGTAAGGCTTACCAACGGAGATGGTTGAAGCTGAGCATTGCTTTTAAAGTTGGTCAAAATTTTATTAGCAATTACTAAGTATAAGTAAATACCAACCCAATTAAGTAGTAGAACAGAAGTAACAACATCACATGCGATGCAATGCATATGACAAATTGAATTTAAGTTCCATAAATTAATCATGTGAGGGTCCGAGCTGCTCATGACCGTGAGCACGGCTAGTATACCAGTTTTACACTCTGCAGAGGTTGCGCATCTTTACCCACAAGTCATGTTACCCATCTGCCAAGGGATCGCGACTTCCCATACACCTCTACCGAGGAGGCGAGGCAGGGTAACACTACGAGGCCTTTACAAAGTTCCACTAGCTTCAGAAAACCCGCTACAGTTTATAGGAAGCTCCAATGCAGGAATCCCTTGTAGGACCGCCATCGCAGCAAAATCCTCCCGAGGGCCTCCCTACACTGACCACTCCCCTACTGCCCTTGCCCCTTTCGGGTAAGGTAGTCCTCCACTAGCTTTCCTAATTAATCAGCCAAGGGCGTCCCATTATACCCTTGTGGTAGCACTGTTTTCCCGGGTGGTCGCTCCATGTTCCAATTAACATAATGATCTTATCATGAACAGTAAATAACAACGGATAACAAAAGTATAATCATGAATAATGTATCTTCATACCCAAAACCACATAAAGCACTAGCAAGTACTACCCAAAAAGTTCAGTGGTAAACAAGGTATAAAGATAGACAAACTAGGGTAACCTATTGGGTCCCATCAAATTTAACCTATGCAGATCATTATGATTAATCAGAACATGGCTGGGTAAAAAGAAGTGATCAAGGACACAACTTGCCTGGGACTTGAGATTCCAGGTACCAGGATGATCTTTAGATGACACGTGCCCTCACTGCTAATCGTAGCAATACAAACAAACATGGTATAGGCAAAATTAACATTACACCAAACATAAACACAAACTATATAAGAATATTTACGCGTTGCTACGAGATCGTGGGATCGAGAATTACTAAATTCGAAGTGACGGTTATGAAGTTATGGTTTTCCGAAGATCCATGTGGTTAAGTATAGAATAGACTAAGTGCAATATTTTAACCTATATTTCATGACAAAACAAACTTACCAGATGATAATAAATTTTATTATGAGACTAATGCAACTAGAATGGATCAAAACGGAGTTACAGTTATTGAGTTATGAATTTCCGAAGTTATTAAGTACTTGGCACGAAATAAATTAAGTAAACAATTTTAATCTATGTTTCATGTCTAAATAGAGTCACTAGGTGATAAACAATATTAAAACAAAATTAATACAACTTGAATGAATCAAAAAGAAGTTAAAATAAATTTTCTATGAATTAAACAAGATCCTAGAATTATTTTTATACTAAAAAAATCATTTTCTTTATTAGTTTTACCAATTATATTAACCTTTGGACCGCGGCCACTAATACCAGAGAGCACAGGGTGTTTCTTATAAAATTCGGGGCTAAATTGCAAGACTCTTCCTATAGCCCTGGACGGCGGGTTAATTGTGGCAAAGAGCAGGGGCTCTTTAGGAAAAGTGTATGGCCGAAGGGGTATTCTCAAATCTGGGCCGCCAGATCGCAAATGGACGGTGCGGATTAGATCCCAATTCACTACGAACTGGTACACAACGTGGGGCTTCCGATTAAAATCCTGCGACTAGGATTTTATGAGGACGGGATCTAATCTCGGTCATCAAACTACCATCCTACGGCTCAGATTCATTTGACGAAGGGGTACGCAAGATCAAATCTCCACCGCCTATCACCGAACCCACGGCTCCCACCATCACAACCCTTCATCTAATCGTGGCTGTTCATCACAAAATCAATGGCCCGGAACTCTTCTTCCTTCTACCGATGGCCATGCCACCATCTTCTACCTACGGCTCGGCTAGCATTGACACCACGCCTGCCCAAGGGCCACGACCAACCAGAGCCGAAGAAACAGCCCACACGGGCGAGCGCGATCCTACGCATCGCCGCCGGTGGGTGCCCCAGTCACGCCCTCTCTTCGGTTCGGTCATGCGCTACATGTGTGCGGCGGCGCAGACACGGCCTACAACGTTGGATCATTAGAGCGAGGCAAGTCCGGCTCCCAGGCTTACCCAATCACGAGTTCTGATGGGTTCTAGAGGATGCACTGATGAAGGGGAACATGATAAAGGATACCTCAACGACGTTCGAAGCAGTGACAAAGGTAGTCGCGGTGAGTAGCGGATCTAGTCGCACGACGACGAAATTCTTGCCATGTTTCGATGAGATGGGAAAACGACCAGCTTCGGCCAGTACTTATGCACTCGAAGCTAGGGGATTTGCACGGGGAAGCAAAGCTGTCGGATCCTGGTTATTCGGTAAAGCTTCGCCGGTTGTTACGGCCGAGTCCGGTGCGAGGGAGACGCTTCTGGCAACCGGGCCCACGCAACAGCGACACAGCGAGGCGGCAAGGACACAGGCCCACATGGCAGCGAGTGCCCGCGGTGCGGCGTGAGTGTGAAGCCGGTGTGGGACCCACGCGCCAGGGAGCCACCCGTGGGCGGTGTGCGCGCGATGAAGCCGTTCAGGTGGAGATGGGCCACGGTAGTTTCGGCCCAAATAGGTCTTGTTCCCCCCCTTTTTTTTATTTTCTTCTGTTTTCTTTCCTATTCTTTATTCTTTTGAATTTGAACTTCAAGTAAATTCAATTCTGAGTTTTAAAAAAAAACAAAATAATCCCAGCATGATGTGATGATACTTTATTATTTATTTTATTATTTGAATAATATCGATGCCTAATTCATGAGAGAGACAAAAAGATTAGGTTTCTTTACGTTTATTAAAAGATTTTTAAACTCTGACTTTTGGTTTTGAGAGTCAAATCTATCTTTGATAAAATAAAAATATATAATATTGCCACTTATTTATTTCCAAGAAATATTTACTAAGCTAATAAAATTCTTATTCATTTGTTTTCTCGTTTCAAGTTGAATCCCAGATCCAAGTTTTAACTCAAATATTTTGGACAAACTTTTATGAAATTCCCAAGTTAGGATTTTGGGATGTTACACCTTCCCTCTCTCAAACGGTCCCTCGGACCGAGTGAGCTTCTCTTCTCA
This sequence comes from Zea mays, assembly GCF_902167145.1. Classification (NCBI taxonomy): domain Eukaryota; kingdom Viridiplantae; phylum Streptophyta; class Magnoliopsida; order Poales; family Poaceae; genus Zea; species Zea mays. The sequence goes on from NC_050097.1 coordinate 13,258,376, forward strand.
AATCACTTGGGAATCAAACTTCCCGCAAGGACCACCACACAATATGTGTCTCTTGCCTCAATTACAAGTGAGTGTTTGATCACAAGAAAGAATGCGAAAGAAAAGAAGCGATCCAAGCGCAAGAGCTCAAATGAACACTACAAATCACTCTCTCTAGTCACTAAGGCTTTGTATGGAGTTGGGTGAGGATTTGATCTCTTTTGGTGTGCTTTGCAATGAATGCTAGCTCTTGTATAGTGGTTGGTAGCTGAAAAACTTGGATGCAATGAATGGTGGGGTGGTTGGGGGTATTTATAGCCCCAACCACCAAACATGACCGTTGGTGGAGGCTGACTGTCGTATGGTGCACCGGACAGTCCGGTGCACACCGGACATGTCCGGTGCGCCAGCCACGTCACCAATGCCGTTGGATTTTGACCGTTGGAGTTCTGACTTCTGGGCCCGCCTGGATGTCCGGTGCACACCGGACATGTACTGTTCAATGTCCGGTGCGCCAGAATGGGCGTGCCTGACTTCTGCGCGCTTCTGGCGCGCATTGAATGTGCCTGCAGGTGACCGTTGGCGCGAAGTAGCCGTTGCTCTGGAGTTGCACCGGACAGTCCGGTGTACACCGGACATGTCCGGTGAATTATAGCGGAGCAACCACTGCAAATTCCCGAGGCTGCCAAGTTCCGAAGCCACGTCCTCTTGGAGCACCGGACACTGTCCGGTGTACACCGGACAGTCCGGTGAATTATAGCGCGCCGGCTTCTGGAAAATCCCGAGGCTGAGGAGTTCTGCGCAAGTTCCCCTGGTGCACCGGACACTGTCCGGTGCGCCACCGGACAGTCCAGTGCGCCAGACTAGGGAGCCTTTCGGGATGCCTTTGACTCTCTATTTTGAACCCAACTTTGGTCTTTTTAATTGGCTTGTTGTGAACCTTTGACACCTGTATAACTTATACACTAGAGCAAACTAGTTAGTCCAATTATTTGTGTTGGGCAATTCAACCACCAAAATTATTTAGGAACTAGGTGTAAGCCTAATTCCCTTTCATGCTCCAGCCAGGCCCGGGCGGTGTCGGAGAGAAACCGGGGGAGGTTGCGGATGATGAGGTTGTCGTCGTCCATTCCACCTAGCTGGCAGGCCAGCCAGTAGTCCGCAAGCCACAACTCCGGCCTTGTTTCCCTCGAGTACTTGGCGATGGTAGTCGGGGCTCGGAACCGGGTCGGGAACGGCGCCCGTCGTATGGCCCGGCTGAAGGCTTGCGAACCTGGTGGTTCGGGCGAGGGGCTCCGATCCTCCTCGCTGTCGTAGCGTCCCCCACGCCTGGGGTGGTAGCCTCGGCATACCTTCTCGTCGAGGCGGGCTCGACGGTCGCGGCGGTGGTGCTCGTTGCCGAGGCGACCCGGGGCTGCAGGTGTCGCGTCCCGCGTGCGCCCGGTGTGGACCGAGGCCTCCCGCATGAATCGGGAAGTCGCTGCGCGATGCTCCGGGGGGTACCCTTGCCTTCGAGAGGCAGAGCTTTCGGCCCATCGGACCACGACATCCTCCAGGAGATTCTTTAGTTCTCCCTGGATACGCCGCCCCTCGGTGGTGGATGGCTCCGGCATTGCTCGGAGCAGTATCGCCGCTGCAGCCAGATTCTGGCCGACCCCGCTGGAGGCCGGGGGCAGCCTTGCCCTGGCATCGTCAGCGATACGGCGTTGGACGTCCCGGGCCTGATGACGCGCTTCTCCGGCGAGTGCTCGGCCTACTCACTCCTGCTCGATGTTTTGCCGGAGCTGCACAAGTTGCCCTGCTTCCTCGTCGAGCTTGGCCTGCATCTCGTGGATTTGCTCGAGCTGTGTGTCCTGACCCCCCGCAGGGACTGGGACCATAGCTAGCTCCCGCAGGATGTCAATGCGAGGCGCATGCCCAGGGGGATCGTCATCCTCCGGCATACCAAGGTGGTTGCCTTCGTTGTGACCCCCTAGATCGACGTGGAAACATTCGCGACTTAGGCCACAACCCTCGTCGTCAAGGCTGTGGCCATCATTGGAGCAATCGGAGAGGCAGTAGTCACATGCGGTCATGAAGTCTCGCATGGCACTGGGATTACCGAGCCCGGAGAAATCCCAACCAGAGTCGGGCTCATCTTCTTCCTCGGAACCCGGGGGCCCATAGGTTGAGACTGCCGTCAGTCGGTCCTAAGATGACCACATGTGGTACCCCGGAAGGTTAGGGTACGCCTTTACGAAAGCGCTCACCGAAGTGGGGTCGCTTGGCGGATCGAAGCTAAATCTAAAAGGCACAGGGTGGAAAACGGACGGTACCTCTTGATTGATGGACGATGACGAAGTCGCGTCGGGGACGGACTGCACCGTTATCTCAGGTATGAGGCTAACGCCCAGCAAGCCCTTCACGAGTGTGCTGGCGTCATCTGTTCGCTTGGGGTTGGCATGTTGCGGGGAAACGACATCCGTCGTTGTCTCAGGTGTGAGGACAATGCCCGACATGTCCCCTACCGGGGTGCCGGCGTCGTCGACTCGCTCGACAGCCGACGAGGTGCCGATTCTTGCCTGGCCACGGTTGCCCCGTCTCCTCCTCCTGCGGCGAGGAGGGTGGCGGGACAAACCCGGATGCTGCCCTTCCGCCACGGGGGGAAGACGTCGTCGAGTCCGCCACCGCCGGGCGAGCTGACGACCATCGTTGTTGCTGTCGCGCTGCGGGGGGAGGAGTACCATGTCGTAGCTGCCGTCGAGGGACATGAACTCGGGACTCCCGAAGCGGAGCAGCGTCCCGGGCTGGAGAGGTTACTGAAGACTACCCATCTGGAACTCAACGGGATGTTGTTCGTTAACACGCAGCAGGCCCCTACCTGGCGCGCCAACTGTCGGCGTTTCGACCGCGGGGGGTCCCTGGACCGACGAGTAAATTTGTCGCTGCGCGTCCCAGCCCAGACGAGTTGGTGCGAGATGGAACACAAGGGAGAAACACGACTCGTGTTATCCCGCACCAGGGGGGTGCTCGTAGTAGGGGTTACAAGCGTTCGCGCGCGAGAGAGAGTGAGCCTGTTCGTCAGCTCATTCTCCCGCGCGACCCTCTCGCATGAAGGCCCTGGACCTCCCTTTTATAGATGCAAGGAGAGGGTCCAGGTGTACAATGGGGGGTGTAGCTATGCGCTAACGTGTCTGGCAAAGAGGTGCCTGAGCCCTGCGTACATGCCAACGTGGCTGCCGGAGAGGTGCTAGAGCCCTGTGTACGCGGTAACGTGGTCGTCGGAGGAGTGCCTGAGCCCTGTAGAAGCACAACTGTCGGTGCTGCTGGGATCTTGCTGACGTCTCCTTGCTTCCGTAGGGGGCTGAGAACCACCATCGTTATGGACGCACGCGGGGAGCCATCATTACTTGTTACCGGGGCGAGCCAGATGGGACGCCGGTTGTAACACCCCAGGTGTTACTCAGGGAGTCAACCCAGGGCTACCCCCTTTTAACCTATTATCACATAAGGATAGAATTGGGCCAAGTGCATCAAACTTGGGATTCAAGGTCCTAATCAAAGTGCAAACCACCTTGGATATCATGCCCTAGCTTGTCATGCACATCTAAGTGGGGAATTTGTCCAAAACCCTAAAGCAAACCCCTCTTGGGCAATAGGAACCCTAATTGAAGCTATGATCAAAAGGTCATGAAAATATTGTGATCATAGCTTGGGCCTAATATAAAAGTTGTAATATACTTCATAACCTACAATTAATAGTAAGGAAGTACCCCCAAAAAGTTTTCAGAAAAGCCCCAAAAAGTTCACCCAAGATTGAACACAAGGGAAAATTTAGAATTTGCCTAAGTCTAAAAACTCACCCTTGAACAAAGATCCCACATGTTCACCTTAATCCAAAATTCAAAACACTTCGACCCAATTGACAAAGTGGCGCCAAATTAACCCTAGAATGCCCTGGAAAGAGGTGACACCTACCCTAGGGCGTTTGACACGACTTGGCACCATTTTTGTCTCGGTTTGGACATGTCTAACACAGCCAACTTCCCACCCTCATATCTCTCTAACCCGACCACATCTATTCTTGGAACTTACATAAACTAGGTAGCTCTAGGTGCAGGGAAGAGATCTCCCACAGGCGATAGGGTAAGATTCGTATGTTTTGGCCGCTCAGCAGAGGGAAGAACACGGGCAGAAGCAACGAGCCACATGTTCGACACGCTCTGAGCTCGCCAGAGCACGCCCGCTCGCGCCCCCGCGTGCCCCGCGTCGCGCCAACGGCCAGCCGACGCCCTGTCTCGCGCCCGCGCCTATAAAGCCCTCCCAGGCGTCGGTTACACTCTTCCGCACACGCTCAAGCCTCACCGGAGCTCAGTTCACCGCCGTTTGCCCGTGCGCGACGTGTCCGCGGCCACCCGAGCCACTGCCACCGTAGGCCGGCCAGTCCAGCCTTCCCCAGCCCCATCCAACCCTCGGAGACGAGTGTGCACAACTCAGTAAAGCTCCCCGAGCGAGGAATCGAAGCCTGCTTCGCCGTAGAGGCCAGTCCACGGTCGCCGGAGCTCTCAACCCCGCCGGAGTGCGTGGACCGGGTAAATCACTAAGCCATTTCTCGATTCACTGCACAGATAGCCTATACGTCACCCCAGGAAGCTCACCGTGCCCTTGGATTGAACCAGATCGCCGTGGTTTGGCCGGTACACTCGCCGCCGACGAGAACACCCGCCTGCGCACGTGGACCGAGCGATTCCGGCCATCCCCGCTGTCGAGCCGCACCTCGCTGTGACCGCCAGAGCCTCCCCGAGCCAACCCTGCCCTTCGCCGGACCTATCTCGCCGCCGGTAAGCCGCGCCACCCTTTTCTTTTCCGCGGGTACTGTTTACATTGGGGGAAGGACTGCGGGTGAGAGGAAGAGAAGGTCAGGGGGCTTTTTGAACTGTCAGCGACCCAGGGGAATAGTGGCGCAGGGGTAGATTGTGCGGGTTGATTCAGTTTAAACCCAGGGACCTCGGTGCAAACGGCTTTTTCAGAAAACCTTATTAAACCTGATTTTTAAACTTGAACAGAAACTTTGAAAATCCATAACTTCTGTTTAGTTCATCCAAATTTGGTCAAACAAATTTTGTCAGACTCTAAATAAGGTAACCCACTTAAGAAAAATATAAAACCCCCTAAGTATTATAGAAAACTTTAAAGCTCTAATTTAATTATAGTTTTGGCCAAAAGCTCAATAATAGGGCAAAAATTAGTTGCACTATTTGACTAGGGCTAGAAAAACTTGGAGAAGTTTATATCTACCTACTGACCCAAATAAAAATGCTAAACCTCTCTGTCCACCCCATTAAGTTAGTTTTTGCCCCTTATTTTGCAATATGCTTAAGGTTAAAGAAAATAGAAAGTGTGAGTTAAATAGTGAACCAGAGGACACCCTTATTTTTGTTAGGGTACTTATTCAATGTAGTTCACTGGAAAAATCTATCATACCCTGGTTTAGTATAAAATAAATAAGATACCTTTTATTCTAATAAAACAAGGAAAACTTAGAAAAACCCTACAAAAATAACCCCAAGGTGAAAACACCCCAACCCTTGGGATAACTAATGTTTTGTTAATAAAAACTTAGAAAAAATATGAAATCTGCTGTGTGACATTTTTCAAATAACAATGTAGTAGAAAGTACCTTTTTGGCATTTAACTTTAGAAAATCATAACTAAATGACCATTCCTTAGCTTTCTGTGATTTTTGGCACAGAAGCCTATTATTACTGTTAGATGCCAGCTAAAATAACCTTTGAGACAGACCCTACCTCTAATTAAGAGATGTAGTGTAAAGTGGCCCATTTTACACCACTCTTGTTATTTTTGTCTAAAGCATAGCCTTTATATTTTAAGCCTCAAATTCTTAAAACAAGCTAGAATAGCAAATGGCAACCCACTGTAATTTTTACAATTTTTTTGGAAATTATTAAACCCCTGTCGTAGTTCAAACCTACACTAGAAACCATAAGTAAAAATTAAAGAAAGGAAAATAAATAATGGTAATTAGTGTCATCCTAAAACCCTGGTAGATTGCCCACTGAAATGTATAAAGACAATACAAATTCACTATGTTTATCCTCAATAGAAACCCAAACCTAAAAATGATGAGTACAACCCACTAAAAGCCCCGCATGACCAAGAAACCCTGAGTTACTCCTTAACTTAGTTTTCTTCTTAGCATAATATTATTAAATCCTGCATCATCATGACATTCTTGTTCATCGCATTCGATAGACTGTAACCTTGCTGACGGAGAGTACGTCCTCGTGCCGGAGCAAGGAGTTGCTCAGGAGGTAGCCCCAGATCCAGCACCAGAGTCTGCACCAGAGGACCTACCTGCCACTGCTTTGGAAGGCAAGCCCCGATTTATGCATAACCTGTTATTTATGCTATTTTACTTCACTTAATGATTGTAGGATTGATTGTGCACTTAGGTGTAGGAATTGTTTGAAACCCTAGTTGCATGATCTCAGGAATCCTTTTTGAGATGGATACTAGTATGCTAGGTCGAGTAGTTGCTTTATTTAATCAGGATCTCGGTAGAAGACGAGTGATTTTTCTAGCACTCGCGCGAGATCAGGAATTGGTTGTACCCACTTTTTATATCATATTGATAGTTGGTTGGTGGACACAGATCCATGGGGATGCGTGGTCTACGAGATGGGAAAATGGAATAAGGATTAACGTGCGGATACCTGTGTCAAGCGATTGAACGTACTAAGCACATGCCGAGAAATATGGTAAATCGGTAAGCCTAGTACCTGAGTGAACCTGGCAGTGGACATATCCCCTCACGCGACCTGAGACGTGGTCTCCCATTCCGGTTATGGTGGGTACAAGTGCGGTCACTGCACGACGGCAGTCGGGGTCAGTGAGGCATTGTACGCCAAGGCGGTGAGCCCTGATCTGCTGACGGGGAATCGATGGGGACAATTGATATGTGTGGGGACGGAGTGCCCCTACATGTTGTGTGTTTAGGTTTACCTTGCAAGGATAAAAAAACTCGATTCGAATCGTCTGCTTCTCGCAACTAATGAGACTGCTTGATCCATTGTACTGCATTGAGTAACAAGTGGAATTGTGATGAGTTGATATAAGCTGTTGATTGCTAATAATGCTTGCTACTATGTATGAGTAGATAGTACACTCTTAGCCTTAAGAGAGTCACACTTAAATTGACAAGGTTAAAACTTGACTTAGAACTCAGCTAGTGCTTTTGGCAACCAAACCCCACAGCCAAACAACTGCATGTCTAGAGGTAGAGGAGTAGACTCCTCACACCGGGTAAGTCTAGCTGAGTATTAGTATACTCAGCCTTGCTTGTGGCATAATTTTTACAGGATCTCTGGAGGACATGGTTGCTGGAGTGACTTGGCCGTCCATCTTGCCACCGGGTTGGACTGTCGAGTGGGACCCCGCCTCAGCGGAGGAGGAGCATGAGGAGTGATGGGACAGGCTTCCCCGTCTCTCTGTTTAATTACCGTTAGTTTATTTCCGCTGCACTTCGAACAATGACAACTACTTTTGCAAAACTCCGATGGTGATGTAATAATTTAATACTCCTTCATGTATGGTTTTATGCTTTATTGTATTCGCTCTGTGACTCACCATCGAGTGAGATTGTGGTACTTGATCCTGTCAGTGGCCGTGTCGGACTAGATCCGAGGGATTGACGGGTTATTCCCATTTAAGTGTGGTCTAGCCTCTGAGGCGGGACTTAGGCACTTAAGTTGGAATAATTCGGGCAGTTCCGCCACAGCTGGTATCGGAGCTTGTACCACCACAGAGGGATCAATAAAATGTGAATACCATCATTTTTCCAAAATAAAACTTGATAGAAACAATGTTGGATAGATAGTGGGACGAGCAGGATAGACCTAGGACGTGAAGCCTTAGGGTGATAGAAGGGTAGCTAGGTGGCTAAGTGATTAGGACCTATAGGCCACCTTAAGGGATGGGAGTTTTTCCCTATCCTCTTATATTGGTGAGGTCGTTCAGAACGAGCATGCATGCATTTCTAAATTAAACAAATGGCTAATTGAGTAAAGACTTCAAAGCAAGATAATAACCAACTAGGTCCCCAGTACCTTTTTATTTAACTAGAGAAAGGCTGAGTTTTATTTTCCTTGTTCTTTTCATAATTCTTTTTCTTTTACTTACGCTTAAACGTACACAGATGACTTCCCACGGATCCTCAGAGGACGGAAATGCACTGTCCCACACTGACGGGCTTGCACGAGAGGGTTTTCCCCGCATTTTGTGGGAGGTACTTCAGGGGGCCGGATACGCGACACCCCCTCAGTACGCGGTGCAGCAGTTCGAGAAGCACCGAGTGCCTCGCTGTAGGGTGAGGATGACCTTGGAGCCTCATCCCCTGCAGCCAGGCTGGCGCTCTTTGGACTCCGAGTCCTTCGGATACCGAGCTGAGGACACGATCGAGGCGATCGCTCTGCATGGATTGACCACTTTCTGCGGATTCCATCCTTTGGAGCTGGCTACCCACCCCATTGGCTTGTTCCCCGCCGAAAAGGAGGACGACCCAATGTGGAAGGATAGGGTGGAGCATGCCAAGGATATCTGGGCCATCTACCCCGGACAGACTGCGCACTTGACCGTACGGTGCATGAATGCTCTGTACCGTCTGCAAGTGATGCGTGGTGAGGCGATGTCCCATCTGATGGCACTATTGGAGGCAATAAAGATTACTTTGGACAACAGGGAGGAGCTCGTGGTTGATTTGTCCACTGAAATGGTGGAGAAGGATTTGCAGGTGGAGCAGCTATCCACTGATATCCAAGAGTTGGAGGAGCTAGTGAGCACCCGGGAGAACACCATTGAGGTTCTCGATGATCAGCTCATTAACACCCAGCAGCAGCTAGCCGAGGCTAATGAGCACCTGTATATGCATCACCAGGAGATCCAGGACCTGGAGGCCAACGAGGACGTCGACATCGAGGGAGGAGATGAGCCTGCCTCTAGCGTGGACACTGCTGGCTCAGGGAGACCATCTTCCCCCGAGTCGAGTGTTGCCTCGTTCGCTCACTAGATGTCCAAGGTAGAGTTAGACGTTGGTGATGGTAGGACTCCTCGCAGCTAGCTTAGCTTTTGCACCCTTGGGGTACTAGGCTAGATAGAGTTGAGTCTTTTTGGAACAAATGATGTAACCGTGATAAACTCGCTTGGAAGCATGATTGATGGATGCTGTTATTAGTTTTCAATTTGGAAGGAAAAGTTTATGCCTTTTTAAATCCTTTTGTTAAATTGGAATCCATCATTTTGCTTTTGACGCTTTTCGACGCGATTAAACCATTGAACTTGGAGTTATGGTGTTAAAAATATATGTGGTTTTTCAGATGGACGGGAGGCAGCGTCGTGGCCAGAATGAGCGCGTTCCTCCACCGCCGCCACCACCTCCCACTCTGCAGGAGCTCATGGCTCAGCAGAATGAGATCTTGAGGCAGCTAGCTCAGCGTCAGCCACCACCTCAGCATTATGGTGGTGGAGACCATCAGCGTCACCCCGCGACAGCCACCTACCAGGAGTTCCTCAGCACCCAGCATCCATTGTTCACCAGGGCAGAGGACCCACTTGATGCAGATGTGTGGTTGCGGGTAGTGGAATCCAAATTCCCACTACTCCATGGAGCTTGTTCAGAGGTTACTAAAGTCAGGTTCGCCACCCAGCAGCTTCGCGGACCCGCAAGGACTTGGTGGGACCATTTTCTTGCCATGCAGCCAGAGGATCGAGAGGTGGAATGGAGGGAGTTCAAGGCAGCTTTCAGGGGACACCATATACCGGCCGGGATTATGGACCGGAAGCTCAATGAGTTTTTGGCACTCACTCAGGGCAACAGGACAGTGTTGCAGTATGCCCAGGCTTTTAATGACTTGTGCCAGTATGCTGGATATCACGCAGACACGGATGAGAAGAAGAGAGACAGGTTCAGGAGGGGGCTCAGCACTAAGCTCCGTGATCGTCTCAACACCGTGAGGGCCAACAGTTACAATGAGTTGGTTAACATGGCTATCTCCCAGGAGGACTGCATTACAGCTCGACAGGCGGAAAAGAAGAGGAAGACCCCTGTGGCAGGACCCTAAGCTCAGCCACAACGCTTCAGGATTGTGTCTGACACACAGAACAGGGGACCCCAGCAGCAACAAGAAAGATGGGTGATCCGACCACAGCAGCAGCAGCAGGCACCCAACCGTACCCAGGTTCCAGCTCAGAGGAACAATCAGCAGCAGCAGTATCGTCAGGCAAATGACAACAGGTGTTTCACATGTGGCAACACCGGACACTATGCCAAGAATTGCCCCCGGAACCAGCAGAGGCAGGGGAAGAATGTCAATCAAAATCAGGGCAAGAGGCAGAAGGTGCAAGTGAGGCAGGGCAGGCTAAACTTCACCACCATGGCAGATATTCCAGAGGGAGCACCCGTCATGACTGGTATCTTTACAGTTTTGAACTATCCTGCTATTATTCTTTTTGATTCTGGTGCATCGCATAGTTTTATCAGTGCTAAATTTAGTGCCAAGTGTCAATTGCCTTTTCACCACACCAATGGGGGTATCACAATTTCAACACCAGGAGGCAGGGTTGCCACTTACCAAATTAACAAGAATGTGCCTATAAAGTTTGGTAGTCTGATAATTAAAACCAACCTCCTCATTTTGGGATTGGATAGGGTGGATATCATATTGGGAACTGACTGGTTGACCAGAAATCAGGCGGTGATGGATATTGCAGCTAGGGCCATTGAGGTGCACTCACCAACTTGTGGTGAAACCACACTATATCTACCTGACCAGGGTTGTACCCGTTCTTGTGCCTTTGTTATGTTAGAATCCCCAGTAGAAAAGATCCCAGTGGTCTGCGACTATCTGGATGTGTTTCCAGACGAATTGCCAGGGATGCCACCTGACCGAGACATTGAGTTCGCGATCGAACTGCAACCCGGGACTACTCCTATCTCTAAGAGACCCTATAGGATGCCTCCCGCGGAATTGGCAGAACTGAAAAAGCAATTGCAGGAGTTGTTGGATAAGGGGTTCATTCGCCCAAGTACTTCACCATGGGGATGTCCTGCCTTATTCGTGAAGAAAAAGGATGAGAGTTTGAGGATGTGTGTTGACTACCGCCCTCTCAATGCGGTGACTATCAAGAACAAATACCCGCTACCCCGCATTGATGTTCTGTTTGATCAGTTAGTAGGAGCCAAGGTATTCTCCAAGATAGACCTTCGCTCAGGTTACCATCAAATCAAGATCTGTGCCAGCGATATTCCCAAGACGGCTTTCTCTACCAGATATGGGTTGTATGAGTTTTTGGTGATGTCTTTTGGGCTGACCAACACCCCGGCTTATTTCATGTACCTGATGAACTCAGTGTTTATGCCAGAGTTGGATAAGTTCGTGGTCGTTTTCATTGATGATATTCTGGTCTATTCCAAGAATGAAGACGAACATACTGAACACCTGCACATCGTGCTTCAGCGACTGCACGATCATCATCTTTATGCTAAGTTGTCTAAATTCGAATTCTGGCTGAAGGAGATTAAATTCTTGGGTCACACAATTTCTCAGGATGGGATATCAGTTGATCCTGAGAAGGTGCAGGAGGTGATGGATTGGAAACCCCCGACTACAGTGAGGCAGATTCGGAGTTTTCTGGGATTGGCAGGGTATTATCGACGATTTATTCCGGATTTCTCCAGAATTGCCAAACCAATGACTGAACTGTTGAAAAAGGGAGTCAAGTATGATTGGAGCCAAAAGTGTGAAGATGCCTTTCATACTTTGAGGCAGCATTTGACAACAGCCCCAATGCTGGCTCAACCTGACAACACCAAGCCATTTGAAGTTTATTGTGATGCTTCTGGTATAGGATTGGGATGTGTCTTGATGCAAGATAATAGAGTCATTGCTTATGCTTCCCGAGCACTCAGGCCCCATGAGCAGAACTACCCCACACATGATCTAGAATTGGCAGCAGTGGTTCATGCTCTTAAGATATGGAGACACTACTTGATGGGAGCTCACTGTAACATCTACACGGATCACAGGAGTCTCAAATACATCTTCACTCAGGCAGATCTGAACATGAGACAAAGGAGATGGTTGGAGTTAATCAAGGACTATGATTTGGAAGTGCATTACCATCCTGGCAAGGCCAATGTTGTGGCAGATGCCTTGAGCAGAAAGGCCCAGTGCAATTGTATGAGCATGGATGCAAGAGTTACCACCCTGTGTGATGAACTGTGCAAGTTGAGCATGGAAGTTATTCCTTCCGGTGAATTAAATTATATCTCGGTGGAACCCACATTGCAAGAGCAAATAGTCAGGGCACAGGTTGAGGATAAGGGTGTTCAGGTTATTAAAGATATGATCAAGCAAAAGGCAGAGAAATACAAGTGCTTCAGTCAGGATAGCAACGGAATTTTATGGTTTGGAGACCGATTGGTTGTTCCCAAGGACCCTGAGCTCAGAAAGAAGATACTAGATGAAGCTCACCTTTCCAAATTCTCCATGCACCCTGGTAGCAACAAGATGTACCATGATCTCAGATCTTTATATTGGTGGACCAGAATGAAGAGGGAAATTGCCAAGTACATATCTGAGTGTGACACTTGCCAGAGGATAAAAGCTAGTCACTTGAAGGCAGCAGGCCCGTTGCAACCCCTTCCGATACCATCTTGGAAATGGGAGGACATTTGCATGGACTTTATAGTGGGATTCCCCAATACCTCCAGGCACCATGATTCTATTTGGGTTATTGTGGACAGATTGACGAAGACTGCTCATTTCTTACCAGTGCACACCACCCACAAGACAGAAAAGTATGCAGAAAGTTATGTTGACCAGATAGTGCGATTACATGGTATTCCAAGGACCATCATATCCGACAGAGGAGCACTGTTTGTGGCACGCTTTTGGGAGAAGCTGCAAGAATCACCTGGGACCCAAGTAATCCGAAGCTCAGCATACCATCCCCAAACAGATGGTCAGACAGAAAGGGTGAATCAGATTCTGGAAGACATGTTGCGAGCATGTACACTACACTACGGAAAGGATTGGGACAAATGTCTTTCCTTGGCAGAATTTTCTTACAATAACAGTTATCAGTCCAGCCTGAAGATGGCACCTTTTGAGGCATTATATGGGAGGAGGTGTAGGACCCCACTAAACTGGTCGCAAACAGGAGAAAGGGAAATTTTTGGGCCAGATTTGGTACTTGAAGCAGAGGCAAAGGTCAGAATCATCAAGAAGAACCTAGAAGCTGCTCAAGCTAGGCAAAAGAGCTATCATGATAAGAGGTGGAAGCCTTTACAGTTTGAGGTGGGAAATTATGTTTATCTTAAGGTGTCACCCACCAAGGGTGTCCAGAGATTCGGGATCAAGGGCAAGTAAGCTCCTCGCTACATTGGACCCTATGAGATCAAAGCAAGTTGTGGACCCGTGGCCTACCAATTGGATTTGCCACCTCACATGTCAGCTGTTCATGATGTATTCCTTGTATCTCAGCTGCGGAAATGTGTTCGCCTACCCACTGAAGTGCTGCCAGAACCAGACATTGAGATAGAACCAGACTTGTCCTACCAAGAGTAACCCGTCAAGGTATTGGATCAAAAGGAGAGATCAACTCGGGCAAAATCAGTCAGAATGTATAAGGTTCAGTGGAGTCACCATTCAGCAGAAGAAGCCACATGGGAGACTGAGGATTTTCTACGCTCTCGCTTCCCTGACTTTCTGCCCAAAGGAGTCGGTACGTAACCCCGAACCCCCCCCCACCTGCCCTTTGAATTCAAATATAAGAAAAACTTAGATAACAAGGATAGTCTAAGTTGTGGATTTAACTTAAGAAGGGCTTCCTTCTGAAGTTGCAAAGAGAATGACATTCGAAGAGCAGTTAACGAGATAAACTGGAGTATAAGGAAGAGTAACACACCATCGTACCTTAGTAGCACCCCTCTAGAGAACTCTGCCTAAAATCTCGGGACGAGATTCCTTTAAGGGGGGAGGGCTGTAACACCCCAGGTGTTACTAAGGGAGTCAACCCAGGGCTACCCCCTTTTAACCTATTATCACATAAGGATTGAATTGGGCCAAGTGCATCAAACTTGGGATTCAAGGTCCTAATCAAAGTGCAAACCACCTTGGATATCATGCCCTAGCTTGCCATGCACATCTAAGTGGGGAATTTGTCCAAAACCCTAAAGCAAACCCCTCTTGGGCAATAGGAACACTAATTGAAGCTATGATCAAAAGGTCATGAAAATCTTGTGATCATAGCTTGGGCCTAATATAAAAGTTGTAATATACTTCATAACCTACAATTAATAGTAAGGAAGTACCCCCAAAAAGTTTTCAGAAAAGCCCCAAAAAGTTCACCCAAGATTGAACACAAGGGAAAATTCAGAATTTGCCTAAGTCTAAAAACTCACCCTTGAACAAAGATCCCACATGTTCACCTTAATCCAAAATTCAAAACACTTCGACCCAATTGACAAAGTGGCGCCAAATTAACCCTAGAATGCCCTGGAAAGAGGTGACACCTACCCTAGGGCGTTTGACACGACTTGGCACCATTTTTGTCTCGGTTTGGACATGTCTGACACAGCCAACTTCCCACCCTCATATCTCTCTAACCCGACCACATCTATTCTTGGAACTTACATGAACTAGGTAGCCCTAGGTGCAGGGAAGAGATCTCCCACAGGCGATAGGGTAAGATTCGTACGTTTTGGCCGCTCAGCAGAGGGAAGAACACGGGCAGAAGCAACGAGCCACGTGTTCGACGCGCTCTGAGCTCGCCAGAGCACGCCCGCGCGCGCCCCCGCGTGCCCCGCGTCGCGCCAACGGCCAGTCGGCGCCGTGTCCCGCGCCCGCGCCTATAAAGCCCTCCCAGGCGTCGGTTACACTCTTCCGCACACGCTCAAGCCTCACCGGAGCTCAGTTCACCGCCGTTTGCCCGTGCGCGGCGTGTCCGCGGCCACCCGAGCCACTGCCGCCGTAGGCCGGCCAGTCCAGCCTTCCCCAGCCCCATCCAACCCTCAGAGACGAGTGTGCACAACTCAGTAAAGCTCCCCGAGCGAGGAATCGAAGCCTGCTTCCCCGGAGAGGCCAGTCCACGGTCGCCGGAGCTCTCAACCCCGCCGGAGTGCGTGGACCGGGTAAATCACTAAGCCATTTCTCGATTCACTGCACAGATAGCCTATACGTCACCCCAGGAAGCTCATCGTGCCCTTGGATTGAACCAGATCGCCGTGGTTTGGCCGGTACACTCGCCGCCGACGAGAACACCCGCCTGCGCACGTGGACCGAGCGATTCCGGCCATCCCCGCCGTCGAGCCGCACCTCGCTGTGACCGCCAGAGCCTCCCCGAGCCAACCCTGCCCTTCGCCGGACCTATCTCGCCGCCGGTAAGCCGCGCCACCCTTTTCTTTTCCGCGGGTACTGTTTACATTGGGGGAAGGACTGCGGGTGAGAGGAAGAGAAGGTCAGTGGGCTTTTTGAACTGTCAGCGACCCAGGGAAATAGTGGCGCAGGGGTAGATTTGTGCGGGTTGATTCAGTTTAAACCCAGGGACCTCGGTGCAAACTGCTTTTTCAGAAAACCTTATTAAACCTGATTTTTAAACTTGAACAGAAACTTTGAAAATCCATAACTTCTGTTTAGTTCATCCAAATTTTGTCAAACAAATTTTGTCAGACTCTAAATAAGGTAACCCACTTAAGAAAAATATAAAACCCCCTAAGTATTATAGAAAACTTTAAAGCTCTGATTTAATTATAGTTTTGGCCAAAAGCTCAATAATAGGGCAAAAATTAGTTGCACTATTTGACTAGGGCTAGAAAAATTTGGAGAAGTTTATATCTACCTACTGACCCAAATAAAAATGCTAAACCTCTCTGTCCACCCCATTAAGTTAGTTTTTGCCCCTTATTTTGCAATATGCTTAAGGTTAAAGAAAATAGAAAGTGTGAGTTAAATAGTGAACCAGAGGACACCCCTATTTTTGTTAGGGTACTTATTCAATGTAGTTCACTGGAAAAATCTATCATACCCTGGTTTAGTATAAAATAAATAAGATACCTTTTATTCTAATAAAACAAGGAAAACTTAGAAAAACCCTACAAAAATAACCCCAAGGTGAAAACATCCCAACCCTTGGGATAACTAATGTTTTGTTAATAAAAACTTAGGAAAAATATGAAATCTGCTGTTTGACATTTTTCAAATAACAGTGTAGTAGAAAGTTCCTTTTTGGCATTTAACTTTAGAAAATCATAACTAAATGACCATTCCTTAGCTTTCTGTGATTTTTGGCACAGAAGCCTATTATTACTGTTAGATGCGAGCTAAAATAACCTTTGAGACAGACCCCACCTCTAATTAAGAGATGTAGTGTAAAGTGGCCCATTTTACACCACTCTTGTTATTTTTGTCTAAAGCATAGCCTTTATATTTTAAGCCTCAAATTCTTAAAACAAGCTAGAATAGCAAATGGCAACCCACTGTAATTGTTACAAAATTTTTGGAAATTATTAAACCCCTGTCGTAGTTCAAACCTACACTAGAAACCATAAGTAAAAATTAAAGAAAGGAAAATAAATAATGGTAATTAGTGTCATCCTAAAACCCTGGTAGATTGCCCACTAAAATGTATAAAGACAATACAAATTCACTATGTTTATCCTCAACAGAAACCCAAACCTAAAAATGATGAGTACAACCCACTAAAAGCCCCGCATGACCAAGAAACCCTGAGTTACTCCTTAACTTAGTTTTCTTCTTAGCATAATGTTATTAAATCCTGCATCATCATGACATTCTTGTTCATCGCATTCGAAAGACTGTAACCTTGCTGACGGAGAGTACGTCCTCGTGCCGGAGCAAGGAGCTGCTCAGGAGGTAGCCCCAGATCCAGCACCAGAGTCTGCACCAGAGGACCTGCCTGCCACTGCTTTGGAAGGCAAGCCCCGGTTTATGCATAACCTGTTATTTATGCTATTTTACTTCACTTAATGATTGTAGGATTGATTGTGCACTTAGGTGTAGGAATTGTTTGAAACCCTAGTTGCATGATCTCAGGAATCCTTTTTGAGATGGATACTAGTATGCTAGGTCGAGTAGTTGCTTTATTTAATCAGGATCTCGGTAGAAGACGAGTGATTTTTCTAGCACTCGCGCGAGATCAGGAATTGGTTGTACCCACTTTTTATATCATATTGATAGTTGGTTGGTGGACACGGATCCATGGGGATGCGTGGTCTACGAGATGGGAAAATGGAATAAGGATTAACGTGTGGATACCTGTGTCAAGCGATTGAACGTACTAAGCACATGCCGAGAAATATGGTAAATCGGTAAGCCTAGTACCTGAGTGAACCTGGCAGTGGACATATCCCCTCACGCGACCTGAGACGTGGTCTCCCATTCCGGTTATGGTGGGTACAAGTGCGGTCACTGCACGACGGCAGTCGGGGTCAGTGAGGCATTGTACGCCAAGGCGGTGAGCCCTGATCTGCTGACGGGGAATCGATGGGGACAGTTGATATGTGTGGGGACGGAGTGCCCCTACATGTCGTGTGTTTAGGTTTACCTTGCAAGGATAAAAAAACTCGATTCGAATCGTCTGCTTCTCGCAGCTAATGAGACTGCTTGATCCATTGTACTGCATTGAGTAACAAGTGGAATTGTGATGAGTTGATATAAGCTGTTGATTGCTAATAATGCTTGCTACTATGTATGAGTAGATAGTACACTCTTAGCCTTAAGAGAGTCACACTTAAATTGACAAGGTTAAAACTTGACTTAGAACTCAGCTAGTGCTTTTGGCAACCAAACCCCACAGCCAAACAGCTGCATGTCTAGAGGTAGAGGAGTAGACTCCTCACACCGGGTAAGTCTAGCTGAGTATTAGTATACTCAGCCTTGCTTGTGGCATAATTTTTATAGGATCTCTGGAGGACATGGTTGCTGGAGTGACTTGGCCGTCCATCTTGCCACCGGGTTGGACTGTCGAGTGGGACCCCGCCTCAGCGGAGGAGGAGCATGAGGAGTGATGGGACAGGCTTCCCCGTCTCTCTGTTTAATTACCGTTAGTTTATTTCCGCTGCACTTCGAACAATGACAACTACTTTTGCAAAACTCCGATGGTGATGTAATAATTTAATACTCCTTCATGTATGGTTTTATGCTTTATTGTATTCGCTCTGTGACTCACCATCGAGTGAGATTGTGGTACTTGATCCTGTTAGTGGCCGTGTCAGACTAGATCCGAGGGATTGACGGGTTATTCCCATTTAAGTGTGGTCTAGCCTCTGAGGCGGGACTTAGGCACTTAAGTTGGAATAATTCGGGCAGTTCCGCCACACCGGTCTTGTTCCCCCGTAGCCTGAGCTAGCTAGGGGTAGGGTAATGATGCATCCCCCATGGCGGGGTCGGTCCGAGCCCAAGGTCGGGCGAGGCAGAGACTCCTCCTGAGGCCGAGGTCGGGGTCGGGCGAGGACGCGATTCCTCCCGAGGCTGAGGTTGAGGTCGAGCCCTGGGGTCGGGCGAGGCGGAGACCACCTTCCGAGGCCGAGGTTGAGGCCGAGCCCTGGGGTCGGGCGAGGCGGAGACCACCTTTCGAGGCCGAGGTTGAGGCCGAGCCCTGGGGTCGGGCGAGGCGGAGACCTCCTCCCGAGGCCGACGCCTAAGGTCGGGCGAGGCGGAGCTTCCTGTTGCGCCTGAGGCCGAACTTGGCTATTGTCAGCCTTGCCAAGGCGGGTGGCACAGCAGTCGGAGCGGGGCGAGCGGCGCTGTTTTCCTGTCAGGTCGGTCAGTGGCAGGGCGAAGTGACTGTGGTCACTTCGACCTTGCCGACTGAGGCACGTGTGCCAGGATAAGGTGTCAGGCGATCTCGCATTGAATGCGCCTGCGATACGGTCGGTTGGTGAGGCGATTTGTCCAAGGTTGCTTCACAACGAAGCATGCCCGAGCTGGGTTTCGGGCGAGTCGAGGGTGCGCCCGTTTGCTTGAGGAGGCCCTCGGGCGAGGCGTGAATTCATCCGGGACTACTGTTCCCTCCCAAGGCCGGGCTCGAGCGAGGCGAGATCGTGTCCCTTGGTAGACGAGGCCTTGACCTGAACCGCGCCCATCAGTCTTTGTGGTTTGTGCTGATGATGGTTACCAGCCGGGTTTAGGAGTGTTGGGGGTACCCCTATATACGGTACCCGACAATAATAAACACATGAGGCACTGAGAGCACCTAGAGGGGGGTGAATAGGTGATCCTGTAAAACTTGATATTTAAGTCACAAAACTTGATTAGGAGTTAGTACAAATAATGCCAAGTGGCTAGAGAGGAGTCTCAACAAAACACAATAATCACAAGAGATCAATCACAGAGATGGCACAGTGGTTTATCCCGTGGTTCGGTCAAGACCAACGCTTGCCTACTCCACGTTGTGGCGTCCCAACGGACGAGGGTTGCAATCAACCCCTCTCAAGCGGTCCAAAGAGCCACTTGAATACCACCGTGTTTTGCTTGCTTTACTATATCCCGTTTGCGAGGAATCTCCACACTTTGGAGCCTCTCGCCCTTACACTTTGATGATCACAAAGAAGCACAGAGTAAGGGAGGGATGAGCAACACACTCAAGACAAGAAATCACAACAACACCACGCACACAAGTCGCAACAAGAGCTCACAACACAACTCAATGAGTTCACAACTCAACTAGAGCTCTAATTGCTATCGCAAGGAATCAAAAGCGTGGAATCGATGGCTTAGTGCTTAGGAATGCTTAGAGGATGCTTGGTGTTCTCCTCCATACGCCTAGGGGTCCCTTTTATAGCCCCAAGGCAGCTAGGAGCCGTTGAGAGCATTCCAGGAAGGCAATTCTTGCCTTCTGTCGCCTGGCGCACCGGACAGTCCGGTGCACCACCGGACACTGTCCGGTGCGGATTTCTTTCCTTATGTGGCAGAGCCGACCGTTGGCGCCTGGGAGCCGTTGGCGCACCGGACACTGTCCGGTGCACACCGGACAGTCTGGTGCCCCCTCCCGACCGTTGGCTCGGCCACGTGTCTCACGCAGATCGCGCAGCCGACCGTTGGCCTGGCCGACCGTTGGCTCACCGGACAGTCCGTTGCACACCAGACAGTCCGGTGAATTATAGCCGTACGCCGCCGATTGAATTCACGAGAGCAGCGAGTTCGCAAGTGCCAGCCTGGCGCACCGGACACTGTCCGGTGCACCACCGGACACTATCCGGTGCACCCAGACTGAGCTGGCTTTGGCTGAAACAAAGCTATCTCTCTCCAATTTGATTTCTCCTGTTTCCAGCACTTAGACACAATACATTAGTCTCTAAAACAATGTACTAAGTCTGAGAAACATACCTTTATACTTGATTTGTACTTTGTCCACCATTTGATACTTAGGCACTTGTGTTGGACACTAAATCACCAAAACACTTAGAAATGGCCTAAGGGCACATTTCCCTTTCAATCTCCCCCTTTTTGGTGATTTATGCCAACACAACATAAAGCAAGTAGAACAAGTACAAAATCAATTCAAATAAGAACTCAAATTTGTTTTGAATCAAATTTGGCATATATGGATCATTCTTTGCCACCACTTGGTTTGTTTTTGCAAATCAAACTCAACTTCCTATCTCTAAGTCAAAAACACTCGTTGAGACATAGCAAGAGTTGTTCCAAGAGAAATTGATCAACGATTTCAAAAACTCACCCTTTTTGCATAATTAAACCTTCTCCCCACAAGAGACCAACTTTTGACAATAAGAGGCAAATAAGAGTATTTTGACAGACAAAAACTCTAACTCTACTATTTTTCAAAATTCACAAGTGGTAGCTGATCCATTTATTGCTTTGGTCTTATTTTCTCCCCCTTTGGCATCAAGCACCAAAACGGGATCAATCTTGGCCCTTTAACCCCATTGCCTCACCAAAATCTTCAACTAAGAATAAAAAGGCAATAAGAGTACGAAGATGAACTTGGAAAAGTTACTCTATCATCGGAGTGCAGTGGAAGTCTTGCATGGTCCAAGTCCACCTTTTCCCTTTCAAACCACCTTTGAGACTAAATTAGGCAAACTCAAGCACACGGTTAGTCTCAAGGGGTCAAGTTGTAGCACAGCTCCCCCTAAATTTGTGCATCACTTGCAAATGGACTTGGAAGGTCCGGGGAGTGTTTGTACAACTTGAGCACCATAAATAAACAACAATATGCTTAAGGAACATGATCTAGGCATAAAAACACATGTATGCTATAAATCAATCCAAGTTCCGCGAATCTAAGACATTTAGCTCACTACGCAACTTGCGAAAGGTCTGCTCGTCTAAAGGCTTGGTAAAGATATCGGCTAGCTGGTTCTCGGAGCTAACATGAAACACTTCGATATCTCCCTTTTGCTGGTGGTCTCTCAAAAAGTGATGCCGGATGTCTATGTGCTTTGTGCGGCTGTGTTCAACAGGATTATCCGCCATGCGGATAGCACTCTCATTATCACATAGGAGTGGGACTTTGCTCAGATTGTAGCCAAAGTCCCTGAGGGTTTGCCTCATCCAAAGTAGTTGCGCGCAACACTGTCCTGCGGCAACGTACTCGGCCTCAGCGGTGGATAGGGCAACGAAAGTTTGTTTCTTAGAACTCCATGACACCAGGGACCTTCCTAAGAATTGGCACGTCCCTGATGTACTTTTCCTATCGACCTTACATCCAACATAGTCGGAGTCTGAATATCCAATCAAGTCAAAGGTAGACCCCTTTGGATACCAGATCCCGAAACAAGGCGTAGCGACTAAATATCTAAGAATTCACTTCACAGCCACTAAGTGACACTCCTTAGGATCGGATTGAAATCTAGCACACATGCATACGCTAAGCATAATTTTCGGTCTACTAGCACATAAATAAAGTAAAGACCCTATCATAGACCGGTATGCTTTTTGATCAACGGACTTACCTCCTTTGTTGAGGTCGGTGTGTCCATCGGTTCCCATCGAAGTCTTTGCGGGCTTGGCGTCCTTCATCCCAAACCGCTTGATCAAGTCTTGCGTGTACTTGGTTTGAGAGATGAAGGTTCCATCCTTGAGTTGCCTCACTTGGAACCCAAGGAAGTAGCTTAACTCGCCCATCATCGACATCTCGAATTTCTGAGTCATCACCCTGCTAAACTCTTCACAAGACTTTTGGTTAGTAGAACTGTTGGGGCGAAGGCAAAGACGCCACCCTCCGCTCGAAGCCTTCGTTGCAGTCGCTGGTCCGACGGAGACAAAACGGGCAGGGACACCCTTCGCTTGATACGGCATCAGACGAAGGCCTGCGACGAGGTCATCCCACCGTGCAGCCTCGTCCAGCTCAGAGGCCCACGTGTGATCCGGCCCATTGTAACGGGCCCTGCGTGGCCGCTACGTGTTACGGGCCTAATTTGTAAAGGCATTCCTGTAATTACAGTCTGTAACCCTGCTTTATGGGAATATTCTGGGGATAACCTAGGTGTCTGAGGGCACATGCGTCCTTAGGACAAGGCGCTGGGCGCTCGGACACCTATAAATACCCCCGCACAGTGCCCGTGAGAGGCCAGATTAACAGAGCTATTGCCATCCAGCGCGAGAACCCTGCTAACGTCACTGTTCACCCTTGTTGGCCCCCCTTGCAACTGAGAGCAAGTTCCAACATTTGGCGCCCATCGTTCGTGCTACGAGAAAACCACCCGCGATGGCACCCAAGAAAGCTAACCCGAAGGCTGACGAGGCTGCGAAGGCAGCACTACTTGCTGCAAGAAAGGGCAAGGCCCTCGCCCTCACCCAATCCACCCACCAAGAGGCCACTGAAGACGACACCCTCCGCACCTGCGGCCCTGAAGGACAATCGCAGCCACCCCTAGGCTTCGCCCCACTGGAGGGCACGGACCTCACCGAGGACGGTGAAGTCCTCGGTGTCTCAGCGGAAGAATAGCTACAGCTGCGCGCCCTGCGCCTCAAGAACCGCAATCTCCAGAGGCAGAAAGAGATACTAGAGGCCAAGCGACAGCGCGTGTCCGCACTAGCCAAAGTGCAGCAAATGATACGCGACGAAGAGCAGAAGGCCCAGGACCTCGAGCGGGAGAACACGCTGATGCAGCGCGAAGCCCACCTTGGCCTGCAGCACGAGCCACCCCTCCAGCAGCGCGCACAACTGGAAGACACGCGCGAAGGCCACCTCGGCCTGCAGCATGGGCCACCCCGGCAACAGCGCGCACAACCGGAAGGCCCGCGCTTCCCCCAGCGCGACCACACCTTCCCACACGCCGCTCCATTCCAAGGGGTCAACTACCTCGACGAGCGAAGTCCCCTGGCGCCACACCTGCAAGTGACGCCTTGGCCAGCTAACTTCCGGGCAGGAACCTATCCCAAGTACAACGGCAGCACCGACCCAGCACAATACATAATGAGTTATCAGGTCGCCGTTGCATCTTCCGGAGGGGACGACGCCACAATGGCGAAGTCTTTCATCATCGCCCTAGAGGGCCCAGCTCTCACCTGGTTCACCAGGTTGCCTCCGCTGTCCATTGATTCCTAGAGAAGCCTCCGGGACAAGTTCCTACTCAACTTCCAAGGGTACCACCTAGACACCGACGCCTTGGCCGAACTCTCGCTCTGCAAGCAGCTGGAAAAGGAGACTCTGCGGGAGTACTACCGCAAATTTTTAACACTCAAGTCACAGCTGCCCTCAGTCGATGACCAGATCGCTATCCACTACGCTATCAGTGGCCTTCGCGCCGGCGTCCTCTATAGCCACTGCATCAGAGATCCGCCCAAGAACCTCCAAGAATTATATCAGCTGTTTGAAAAATACGCCAAATCCGAAGAGCTCCACCAGCGCAAGGTTGAGTCCCAAAGGAAGCCCAAAGATGCTCCGCAGTCCAGCCGCACGTGGACAAGGACTCCACAGCCAGACTCCGGTCGAGACGGCCGTAATCAACAGCAAGTGCACAACATCGCCAACCAGCACCCCGCTGCAGACGCCCCTCGTCGCCAGGAATATCCCCCCCAGGGCCGTGGAAATGGAACTCACGGTAGGGGTCGGGGGCGTGCGCAGCTGCCACGCCGATTCTACTGCCTCTTCCATGGCGAAGACTGCGCCCACCAAACCAAAGACTACCCAGAAACAAAGGCCACCCGAGACAGGATGGCACGGGCGTAGCCAGCCGACAACCCCAGAGTTGTCGCACACACTTACCAGCAACCCCCTCCACCATATATCCACGCCCCCGCCCCGCATCCACCGCACCACGCTTACCAACACCATCAGGAAGTACAAATCGTACCTCCCCCACCCCCACCACCACACCAGCAACATCAAAACATCCCCCACGCCCCAAAGCAGGAAGACTTCGCCGATCAGTCGTATCGCAGAGTCATTCACATGATAACTGGGGGGTCCAGCACTGACTTCGACACAAAGCGGCAGAAGCGGGACCACTACCGCAGCATCAACCACGTCGTCGTCACTGGCCCAGTCGTGCAGACAAAGTGGTCCCACATACCGCTAACCTTCGACGCACGAGACGTCGATCTGCGCAGCGCCCCCCACATCGACGCCATGGTTATCAATTGCAGCGTGGCAGGCTGGGACCTGCACAAAGTCCTAGTCGACAATGGCAGTCAGGCGGACATCATTTTCCTCCACGCCTTCGATCGCATGGGCATAAGCCACAGCCTGCTCAAGCCTTCGGACAACCCGTTGTATGGCTTCGGCGGCAAGGGCACCTTTCCTGTCGGCAAGATAGAATTGCCTCTCTCCTTCGGTGTAGCACCCAATGCCCGAAGTGAGCAAGTAACCTTTGACATTGTGGATATGGTGTATCCATACAATGCCATCATGGGCCGGGGCTCCATCAATAAGTTCGAGGCAGCCATTCACGGACTGTACCTATGTATGAAGATACCAGGTCCGCTAGGCGTTATTTCAGTCTACGGCAACCAACAGGCGGCGCGCAACATAGAGCGGGACTTCGTGCCCGGTCAGAGAAACGTACACTGCCTCACGACACAGCGCGAGGTCCCCGCGCCCGCCAGCCCAACCGATAAACAGCACGACAAGGCACAGCTGTAGAGCAACGACGGGACCAAGACTGTCCCCCTCGACCAGGCCACGCCCAAGCAGACAATCACTATCAGCGAAGACCTCACTTCGCACGAAGAAGAGAAGCTCCTCTGCTGCCTGTCCAAGAACAAAGATGTCTTTGCCTGGTCAGCCCTCGACCTGGTCGGGGTCAGCCGATCAATAATTGAACACAGCTTGGGGATCGACCCTTCGGTGAGGCCGAAAAAACAGCGGCTCCGCAAGATGTCCGACGAGAAGACAGAGGTCGCCAAGGCAGAGGTGCACCGCCTCCTGGAAGCCAAATTCATCGAGCCGGTGGCTTACCCCACGTGGCTCTCCAACGTTGTGATGGTGCAGAAAAAGAGCGGGAAGTGGCGAATGTGCATCGACTTCACCAGTCTCAATAAGGCTTGCCCAAAGGACAACTTCCCGTTGCCGCGGATCGACAAAATAGTCGATAGTGCGGCCGGGTGCGAGGTCATGTCACTCCTCGACTGCTTCTCCGGTTACCACCAGATATACATGAAGGAGGAAGACAAGGCCAGCACCAGCTTTATAACACCCTTCGGCACTTATTGCTTCATCAGAATGCCGGAGGGACTCAAGAACGCCGGTCCACCTTCTCCAGGCTTACCAAGACAGTGCTCGACGGACAAGTTGGCAGAAATATATTCACATATGTGGACGACATCGTCGTCGCCAGCAAGAGCAAGGAGGACCATCTCGCCGACCTCGCCGAGACATTCGCGAACATGCGAGACGCACGACTTCGCCTAAACCCGGAAAAGTGCGTCTTCGGCGTTTGCCAAGGCAAAATATTGGGCTACCTGGTATCACACCGCGGCATCGAGGCCAACCCAACCAAGATTCAGGCCATCATGAACATGACGCCTCCGCAGTCCGCCAGAGACGTCCAGCGCCTGACTGGCAGATTGGCCGCTCTCAACAGATTCATCTCCAGGTCCGCTGAGCGAAGTCTCCCCTTCCTCAAAACACTTCGTGGTGCAAAAGACTTCGCCTGGGGACCAGAGCAGGCAGCGGCCTTCGCCTCATTAAAGCAGTACCTGTCGGAGTTGGCCGTCCTCACAAGCCCCGACTCCTCGCTCCCCCTGTTGCTCTATGTTGCGGCTTCGCCGCACGCGGTCAGCGCGGCACTAGTGCAGGAGCAGACAGTTGAGGGCGTGGTCAGGCAGTGCCCAGTTTATTACGTATCCAAAGTGCTGACACCGTCCAAGTGTAACATGACAGAGCTGGAGAAGATTGCCTACGCAGTCGTTATGCCTTCGCGCAAATTGCGCCATTATTTCGAAGCATTCAAGGTCCGAGTCACTTCAGACAGGGGACTCAGCGAATTATTCAGAAACCCGGAGGCATCGGTGAGAATTGCCAAGTGGGCGGCCGAACTCTTCGGCTACCACATCAACTTCGAGCCTAGGACAGCCATCAAGTCACAAGTCCTGGCAGACTTCGTTGTCGACTGGACTGGGCCAATAACACAGTCGGATCCGTCCGCAGAGAAGGTTTGGACAATCCATTGCGACGGCGCATGGTGCCATGCGGGGGCAGGCGCCGCTGCAGTCATCACCTCACCAGCCGGGGTCAAGCACAGATATGCAGCACGCCTCAGCTTCGCTCTGGAATCTGACAGATGCACAAATAATATAGCAGAATACGAAGCAGTCATCCTCGGCCTCCGCAAGCTGAGGGCCCTCGGAGTCACCACCTGCATCATCAAAACAGACTCCAAGGTAGTTGCCGGCCAAGTCGAGAAAGACTATGCAGCAAAGGACCCCGCACTTATGCAATACCTCGCGGCCATCCGAAGTCTCGAGAGACAATTCAAAGGATTCACCTTGCAGCATGTGGACCGGGCCAAGAATGAAGAGGCCGACGCATTGGCCAAGGCCGCCGCCAGAGGCGAGTCCTTGCCCTCCGACGTGTTCTACCATGTCATCGGCACACCAGCCGTCCGGAGCCCCGAAGGGCTCCAAATAACCAATGACAGCGAGGGCCACCGCATAGTCAACCTTATCATGACCGAAAACTGGCAGGCACCAATAACTCTATTCCTACAGGGGTATTATCACCCAACCGACATCAGCGAGGCCAAGCGCCTCAAGCATCGAAGCCGGGACTTCGCACTAATTGAAGGCCAACTCTACAAGAAGGGGGTCAGTCAGCCAATGCTCAAATGCGTCACCGAAACCGAGGGTGTCCAGATCCTACGCGAAGTCCATAGTGGTACCTGCAGCTCTCACGCAGGGCCAAGGGCCCTAGCTGCTAAGGTGATCCGCCAAGGTTTCTACTGGCCCGCAATGATCTGCGCCGCAAATCGGGTCACAAGGTCCTGCGAAGCCTGCCAGAAGTTTTCCCCTCGATCAGGCAGCCCTTCGCAGTTTACAAAGCTGATCGCCCACACATGGCCTCTCCAGCGCTGGGGCCTAGACATCGTTGGGCCCCTGCCCACGGCTCAAGGGAACCTTAAGTTTGCCTTCGTCGCTGTTGAATACTTCACCAAATGGATTGAGGCAAGGGCTGTCTCCACAATAACATCAAAGACTGCCCAAAAATTCTTCTGGCAAAACATTGTTTGCCGCTTCGGAGTACCGTCCGAACTAACAGTCGACAACGACAAGCAGTTTGACAGCCAAGACTTCAAGGATTTTTGCTTCTCCATCGGCACCAAGCTTGCCTTCGCCTCAGTCTATCACCCGCAGTCCAACGGAGTTGTGGAACGCGCCAACGGAAAAATCTTCACAGCTGTCAAAAAGATGCTCCTCGACGAAAAAGGGCAAGTGGGCCGATTTGTTACCCGAGGCGGTCTGGGCATTAAACACGACTGAGTGCAAGGCGACCGGGTTCACTCCTTTCCGCCTCCTATACGGATCGGAGGCCATGACCCCACAAGAAATAAAGCATGGGTCCCCACGAACAGTTTCGTCAGCCGTCCCCGACGTGGACGAGCCAACTTCAAAGGATCTCATTGATGGAGACCGAGTCTTCGCCCTACAGGCCCTAAACAAATACCAAGCCCAGACAAAAGCATGGCGCGGCCACGCAGTCATCCCGAGGGAATTCAGCGAAGGGGACCTCGTACTCGTCCGAACAGCTCGGACAGAGTCCAGGGGCAAGCTGGAGCCCAGGTGGGAGGGCCCCTTCATAGTCAAGACGAAAGCTTCCCCCAGCGCTTACAGGCTCACAACGCCAAACGGCGAAGACCTGGAGCACTCCTGGAACATCGATAACCTCCGCAAATTTTTTGTTTGACTCATCAGGGCTGATTCGCCCTTGTAATTCACAAAAACAATCTTATTCTGGCCCGCACTCTTTTCCTCCCGGGGGGTGAGGTTTTTAACGAGGCGGAGCCATGTAATATATGTGTGAAAAATCCCCCGCAAAAACATGCGTCGAAAAAAGACCGCGACGACGGTCTTCGACATTCGACCAATACGAGGTCACCGCGAGGCTCAGCGCTAGCCACCCTCGCGTGCGACAAATCCGTGCAGAAGTCGCCTAAGGGCGCAGCCGGACTAGCACAACAAGTGCGAAAAACCTAAGTCTACCGCGAAGACTATCCGTGCAGAAGTCGCCTAAGGGTGCAGCCGGACTAGCACAACAAGTGCAAAAAACCTAAGTCTACCGCGAAGACTATCCGTGCAGAAGTCGCCTAAGGGTGCAGCCGGACTAGCACAACAAGTCCGAAAAACCTAAGTCTACCGCGAAGACTATCCGTGCAGAAGTCGCCTAAGGGTGCAGCCGGACCAGCACAACAAGTGCGAAAAACCGAAGTCTACCGCGAAGACTATCCGTGCAGAAGTCGCCTAAGGGTGCAGCCGGACCAGCACAACAAGTGCGAAAAACCAAAGTCTACCGCGACGACTATCCGTGCAGAAGTCGCCTAAGGGCGCAGCTGGACTAGCACAACAAGTGCGAAAAACCTAAGTCTACCACGAAGACTATCCGTGCAGAAGTCGCCTAAGGGTGCAGCCGGACTAGCACAACAAGTGCGAAAAACCGAAGTCTACCGCGACGACTATCCGTGCAGAAGTCGCCTAAGGGTGCAGCCGGACTAGCACAACAAAAGCAAAAACGACCACACCAAACTGTCCGCGCCAAGACCGACTATATGCGCACCAGCACGGCATAACAAATACACCAGACCAAGTACATAACGCCCTCGCAAGCATAGCCAAGTGTGCGGGGGCACATAACCTCATCATACAAGCCTTTACACATATACAAGCGAGGGCACCACACTCTACATCGGCTCAACCTTAGGAATAATTCCCATCTCCCTATAGTTAAATAACATTATCCTAAGCTCCTCACCCGCAAAAAGACTTCGCAATTCCCCTTCACCTGTACTCGCGGCGGCTGGCAAAGACAACAGTTCCTGCCGGCCAGCCCTACTCACACGAAGTCGACCTCCCTCTGCCTCACTCACTCTACGCTTCGCAACCGCCCTTCGTCGCCGGCGCCCGGTACTCGGACCAGGCACATCTTCTGTGTCCGCAGCGTGCGGTGAAGCCTCCGCCGCTGCCACATCCAAGGCCGCAAAGTAGTCCAAGTCCTCCTCCGACGACTCCTCAGTCCACTCAACCGAGCTCCCAGAGTCAGCAAATTCAGAAAACTCAGATGCAGACCCATCATATTTATTACCACCATCCACGGTCGAAGCCGCCAAAAAATTAGTAGTGGCGGTTGCGTGCGCAGGCCCAAAATCTTGAACCTGCGCAGCAACCAAAATTCAGCAACATATCCAAAATTCCCTAACTATCCACACCCACTACGCCACCTGCGAAGACCCAGCCGTCGCGGGAGCCTCTCTACTGTCGCCTCCGCCGCCACCGTCGCAGGATCTTCGGTCCTCGGCGCAGCGGCTGCGGGGGCATCAGGCGCGCCTTCGGCGGTCTCTGGGGGCGGGTCTCCGTCGGCCATAGCAGCCGCGGGGCATCCGGAGCGCCTTCCGCAGTCTCCGGGGGCGGCTCCAGGGCGGCCCCGGACACGGCCTCCGCCGAGACCGGCTCCGGGTCAGGCAGCGCGCTGTTCAACGCCCCGAAGTCATCCACCCTCTCGCCACGCGCCGCCTAAGACACAGCACACAAATTCTGCAAACCCACACATAGCCCACATCCAGCAAACGCCAAACAAACGCCAAACGTTACCTGAGCCCTCGCCGTCTCGGCCCGCTCCCTGACCACCTCGCGACCGTGCGGACCCCACATCTGGTCGTAGATGGCTCCGGCAGATTCCTTCACTATGGGGTCCTCAACCTTGTAGATATCTCGCTCAAAATCTTCATCAGCTTGGTCGAAGACCTCAAAGTGCCGACACCCTTCGCGAGAGAGCGCGTTCATCGCCCCCTCGCAGGTGACCAGGGAGGCATACGACATAAACCCCTCCACGATAGTGGGGAGTGCCTGCAACTCCTCCTGTACCCACTCCAGGCAGCGAAGTCCAGGCTCTCGGTCCGGCACTTCGAAGTCACCGTTCCGCGCGCCCAGCTCATGGTACGAATCCATAAGCTGTTTGCGCGTCCGCTCAGCCTCCGCGCGCGTCGCGGCCTCGGCCCTCTCCACACGGCTCTCCAGGGCGCTGAGCCGCTCCTGCAGCTGCTCGGCGCGCTCCCTGGCAAGATTGCCCTCCGCCCGCGCCAGATTGGCCTCCGCCTGCGCAGCCTGTGCCTTGGCGAGGGCCTCGTTGGTCTCCCTCCTCTCCCCCGCCAGTTGGCGCCGGAGGTCAGTCTTCTCCCCCTCCAGTGCGGCCACCTTGTCCGCCAGCTTGCGGCACTTACTGTCGGCGGCCGATTTTTCACGGACGGCGTCAGCATGTTGCGTCCGAAGTCTCTCGACTTCGGCAAACACAACTGCCGTGAGGGCCCCCGACGCTGTGCGGTCGGCGAAGTCAGCCGCCTGCAAAACACACGTAAGACCGCGGCCTCAACAAAGCCGACAAAAAAACGAAGTCTAGCTCAACGGACCTGACTTAGTGCCTCCTTCACCTCCTTCAGCCGGCGGGACACAGCGCCCGCCTCATCCCTGACAGCCGCGAGTGCCGACATCTCGCCTCCGGCACTAAGGGCACCGCCCTTCGCCTTCGGCACTACGGCAGCCGCCGTGGTCGCCGCGACAGGCGCAACAATAGCAAGTTGGCCTTCATCCGACCATGCGACGTATCAACAAATTAAAAAAAACAAGCCAACGGCTTACCACCAAGATAGTCATCCACACTAATATCAGTGGCGAAGTCGGCGACGCGCTTGCCTGATGACGGCAACACTCGGGCCGCCTTTGCGGCCTCCGGCACCCTGCTGGACGGCGGCACAGCCTTCGTCGATTTGGAACCACCGGCGCCTGCCGCTGCCTCCGGCGCCTTGCTAGATGCAGGGACGCCCGACTTCGCCGCCAGCGGTGGCTTGCCTCCGCCGGGGGGCGCAGCCTTCGCAGCCCCCCGCTGCCTCTTCGGCCTGGCTTCATGAAGCCTGACAACCGCTTGGCGCTTCTGTGCAGCTCCCTGGCGATCCTTGTCCATCACTGCCGACACAACAGCAGCAATATTCCGCCCGTAAGGAAACACTTTCCATTCACGAACCATGCGAGATGTAAAAAAGTCTTCGCCGGCCGCGCGGGGGATAGGAACATTCCTAGGCCACCAACCCCCGGTAACCCTCAGCATCCGCGCCAAAGACTCCCGGAGCTCGGGCGAAGACATCCTTCCCCCCGGGGCCGCGCATGTCCTCATCAACTCTCTAGCAAAACCATCGGAAACCCCAAGTCCTCCCATAACAGTACCTAGTTTCCTCTTCTTAGAGGACGGGGCAGCCGCCGGCGCAGGGTCGTCTCCAGACTCTACCACCGGCTTCTTCCCGCGGCGGTCCACATCATCTTGACCCGGATAGCCGTTATACGGCAGTCGATTCAATTCAAAAACCCTGTTCAAACGGTCATTCGACCCGCGGATATCCCAGCTACGCTGGCCCTCTGTCCTCGGCACGTACCGACCAACGATCCGCACCGCCCCATCCTCCACCTCATGCACAAAGGCGGCCGGATCGCGGTTTTGCAGATCCAGCGCGAAGGCAGGACTTCGCACCAGCTTCCCACCATGGGAAGGCATCTGGCAAGGGCACACTTCGCCCAACGCCCAGCCATGCGCCAAGGGCCATACCCCGTACGCCACAAATTCTTCAACCAAGTCGCGCCCACTGCTCAGGCCGACAGTGCACCGAAGGGCCCCTTCGTCCGCATCCTTCTCCGCCACCTCAAAGGGCGGGTATGCTGAGTAAAAATGCGAACACATTTCGGACACGGGGAGCCCCTCATGGTCTTCGACGGTACCCTCCGCGACGTAAAACCAAAACTCATTCCAATTGCCCCACTTGTTGCGGGTGCAAGGAACCAACTCGACTACCTCCATCGTGGTCTTGCCGGTCTTCGGCGTAAACGTACAGGACCCAAACTGGGCAACTTCATCTCCAATCATCCTCTTCTGCCAGTGCAGGCAATAGTACTTCGCAAAGACTTCGACTGATGGCTGTCCGCCGTACGAAGTCATCGCCCAAACATACTTCGACAGAGCCACCACAGCATTCGGAGTCAGCTGATGGATCTGAACGTTGAATCTGCGCAGCACTTCTCCAACAAATCGGTGCGCAGGCAGGCGGAGACCGGCGGCGAAGAACGCCTCGAACACAACCAACTCTCCTTCCGGCTCGGGAACTTTCTCCGTCCCCGGGACGTGGGCAACTCCGCCGCCAAAGTAGCCCAACCGCTGCATATCTTGCACGCGGACCGATGACATCCGCGACACACCAAAATCCACCGTATCGCCGGCGCGCAACTCCTACGCCACCAGAGTACTCGGCGTCCCCTCAGACGAGGCGTCGGCCGGCGGCGTAGCGGCAGCGGAAGAAGAAGAGGTCGGCATCGCTACGTACCGTCGACGGCGGCGGGCGGTCTGCTTCACTCGAGCCAGATCTCCGGCGAACAAGAGCAAGGCGAGCAGACGAGCAACAAGACGGTGGAAAAGGCGGCTAGGGTTTTCACGGAGCGCGGAAGGTGAAGTTCAAAAAGCGCCGACCCCCGCCCCCCTTTTATAGACAGGGCGCGGCTCTTCGGGAAACCCGCAATCCAACAGGGCGCGGCGCTTCGGGAAACCCGCAATCCAACAGTACGACATCAATCAACGGTCATGTCAAAAACCCCCGCGGAACCACTTCGAGCGAGGGCAGCGTCTCCGCCATCTAGCGACGTCTTCGGCACCAGGTGACTTTGTCGAACTGGTCCCTCGGAGGGCAAATGTTGGGGCGAAGGCAAAGACGCCACCCTCCACTCGAAGCCTTCGCTGCAGTCGCTGGTCCGACGGAGACAAAACGGGTAGGGACACCCTTCGCTTGATACGGCATCAGACGAAGGCCTGCGACGAGGTCATCCCACCGTGCGGCCTCGTCCAGCTCAGAGGCCCACGTGTGATCCGGCCCATTGTAACGGGCCCTGTGTGGCCGCTGCGTGTTACGAGCCTAATTTGTAAAGGCATTCCTGTAATTACAGTCTGTAACCCTGCTTTATGGGAATATTCTGGAGATAACCTAGGTGTCTGAGGGCACATGCGTCCTTAGGACAAGGCGCTGGGCGCTCGGACACCTATAAATACCCCCGCACAGTGCCCGTGAGAGGCCAGATTAACAGAGCTATTGCCATCCAGCGCGAGAACC
This sequence comes from Zea mays, assembly GCF_902167145.1. NCBI lineage: Eukaryota > Viridiplantae > Streptophyta > Magnoliopsida > Poales > Poaceae > Zea > Zea mays. The sequence goes on from NC_050097.1 coordinate 13,292,184, forward strand.
CTGCTAACGTCACTGTTCACCCTTGTTGGCCCCCCTTGCAACTGAGAGCAAGTTCCAACAAGAACCAAATATTATGTCATCGACATAAATTTGGCACACAAAAAGATCACCATCACAAGTCTTAGTAAAAAGAGTTGGATCGGCTTTCCCAACCTTGAAAGCATTAGCAATTAAAAAGTCTCTAAGGCATTCATACCATGCTCTTGGGGCTTGCTTAAGTCCATAGAGCGCCTTAGAGAGCTTACACACGTGGTCGGGGTGCCGTTCATCCTTGAAGCCAGGGGGTTGCTCCACGTACACCTCCTCCTTGATTGGCCCGTTGAGGAAAGCGCTCTTCACATCCATTTGGAACAACCTAAAGGAATGGTGAGCGGCATATGCTAGCAAAATACGAATAGATTCTAGCCTAGCCACAGGAGCAAAAGTCTCCTCAAAGTCCAAACCTGCGACTTGGGCATAACCTTTTGCCACAAGTCGTGCCTTGTTCCTTGTCACCACCCCGTGCTCGTCTTGTTTGTTGCAGAACACCCACTTGGTTCCCACAACATTTTGCTTGGGACGAGGCACCAGTGTCCAAACTTCATTTCTTTTGAAGTTGTTGAGCTCCTCCTGCATGGCCAACACCTAGTCCGGATCTAGCAAGGCTTCTTCTACCCTGAAAGGCTCAATAGAAGAGACAAAAGAGTAATGCTCACAAAAATTAACTAATCGAGATCGAGTAGTTACTCCCTTGCTAATATCACCCAAAATTTGGTCGACGGGATGATCCCTTTGAATCATCGCTCGAACTTGGGTTGGAGGTGCCGGTTGCGCTTCTTCCTCTATTGCAAGATCATCTTGTGCTCCCCCTTGATCACACGCCTCCTGCTCATCATCTAGAGTTGGGGGTTGCACCTTTGTTGAGGAAGAAGGTTGATCTCGCTCATCTTGTTCCTGTGGCCGCACATCTCCAATCGCCATGGTGTGTATTGCGGCCGTTGGAACTTCTTCTTCATCTACATCATCAAAATCAACAACTTGCTCTCTTGGAGAGCCATTAGTCTCATCAAATACAACGTCGCTAGAGACTTCAACCAAACCCGATGATTTGTTGAAGACTCTATACGCCTTTGTATTTGAGTCATAACCTAACAAAAACCCTTCTACGGCTTTGGGAGCAAATTTGGAATTCCTACCCTTCTTCACTAGAATGTAGCATTTACTCCCAAAAACTCGAAAATACGAAACATTGGGTTTGTTACCAGTTAGTAGCTCGTATGACGTCTTCTTGAGGAGGCGATGAAGGTAGACCCTGTTGATGGCGTGGCAAGCCGTGTTCACGGCTTCCGACCAAAAGCGCTCAGGGGTCTTAAACTGTCCAAGCATCGTCCTCGCCATGTCTATAAGTGTCCTGTTCTTCCTCTCTACCACACCATTTTGCTGTGGTGTGTAGGGAGCGGAGAACTCGTGCTTGATCCCTTCCTCCTCAAGGTACTCCTCCACTTGAAGGTTCTTGAACTCGGACCCATTGTCACTCCTTATCTTCTTCACCTTGAGCTCAAACTCGTTTTGAGCTCTCCTTAGAAAGCGCTTGAGGATCCCTTGGGTTTTAGACTTATCCTGCAAAAAGAACACCCAAGTGAAGCGGGAAAAGTCATCAACAATAACTAAACCATACTTACTTCCTCCTATGCTTAGATAGGCGACAGGTCCGAAGAGGTCCATATGTAGTAGCTCCAGGGGTCTTGATGTGGTCATCACATTCTTGCTGTGATGTGCTCCTCCCACTTGTTTACCTGCTTGACAAGCTGCACAAGGTCTATCTTTTTCGAAATGCACGTTAGTTAAACCTATCACGTGTTCTCCCTTTAGAAGCTTGTGAAGGTTCTTCATCCCCACATGTGCTAAGCGGCGATGCCACAGCCAGCCCATGCTAGTCTTAGCAATTAAGCATGCATCTAGACCGGCCTCTTCTTTTGCAAAATCAACTAAGTAAAGTTTGTCGTCTAGTACACCCTTAAAAGCTAGTGAACCATCACACCTTCTAAAGACGGACACATCTACATTAGTGAATAAACAATTATATCCCATATTGCATAATTGACTAACAGATAGCAAATTATATCCAAGAGACTCAACTAAAAACACATTAGATATAGAGTGCTCGGATGAAATAGCAATTTTACCTAACCCTTTTACCTTGCCTTGATTCCCATCACCGAATATTATTGAATCTTAAGAATCCTTGTTTTTGACGTAGGAGGTGAACATCTTCTTCTCCCCCGTCATATGGTTTGTGCATCCGCTGTCGATAATCCAGCTTGAACCCCCGGATGCATAAACCTGCAAGGCAAATTTAGGCTTGGGTCTTAGGTACCCAACTCATGTTGGGTCCTACAAGGTTAGTACAAATATCCTTAGGGACCCAAATGCAAATTTTGTCTCCCTTGCATTTTGCCCCTAATTTTCTAGCAACTATCTTCCTATCCTTTCTACAAATAGCAAAGGAAGCATTTAAAGTATGATATATTGTAGAAGGTTCATTAACTTTCCTAGGAACATTAACAACATTTCTCCTAGGCCTATGAACAACATTTCTTCTAGACATGTCTCTACCATGCATATAGGAAGAACTAGAAGCAAACATGGCATGAGAGTTAAAAGCATCATTATAACTCCTATAAGATTTTCTTCTATCATGGTACATAAAAGCATGGTTCCTTTTTGCACTACTAGCCATAGGAGCCTTCCCTTTCTCCTTGGCGGAGATAGGAGCCTTATAGCTTGTTAAGTCCTTGGCTTCCCTCTTGAAGCCAAGTCCATCCTTAATTGAGGGGTGTCTACCAATCGTGTAGGCATCCCTTGCAAATTTTAGCTTGTCAAATTCATTCTTGCTAGTCTTAAGTTGGGTATTAAGACTAGCCAATTCATCATTCAATTTGGAAATTGAAACTAGGTGTTCACTACAAGCATCGATGTCAAAATCTTTACACCTATTGCAAATCATAACATGTTCTACACAAGAGTTAGATTTACTAGCAATTTCTAACTTAGCATCCAAACCATCATTTATGCTCCTTAAGCTAGAAATTGTCTCATGGCAAGAAGATAGTTCACAAGAAAGCATTTCATTTCTCTTAACTTCTAAAACATGAGATTTTTGTGCCTCTACAAACTTGTCATGCTCTTCATATAAAAGGTCCTCTTGTTTCTCTAAAAGTTTATCCTTTTCATTCAAGGCATCAATCAATTCATTAATCTTATCTATTTTAGTTCTATCCAATCCCTTGAACAAACTAGAGTAATCTATTTCTTCATCAGTAGACTCATCATCACTAGAAGAATCATAAGTGGCATTGTTTCGAGTACATACCTTCTTCTCCTTCGTCATGAGGCATGTGTGACGCTCGTTGGGGAAGAGGGATGACTTGTTGAAGGCGGTGGCGGCGAGTCCTTCATTGTCGGAGTCGGATGACGAACAATCTGAGTCCCACTCCTTGCCTAGGTGTGCCTCGCCCTTAGCCTTTCTATATGCCTTCTTCTTCTCCCTCTTGTTCCCCTGTTCCTGGTCACTATCATTATTGGGGCAGTTAGCGATAAAATGACCAATCTTACCACATTTGAAGCATGAGCGCTTCCCCCTTGTCTTGGTCTTGCTTGGCTGCCCCTTGTGACCCTTTAGCGCCGTCTTGAAGCGCTTGATGATGAGAGCCATCTCTTCATCATTTAGCCCTGCCGCCTCAACTTGTGCCACCTTGCTAGGTAGCGCCTCCTTGCTTCTTGTTGCCTTGAGAGCAAAGGGTTGAGGCTCATTGATTGGACCATTCAATGCGTCGTCCACGTATCTCGCCTCCTTGATCATCATTCGCCCGCTCACGAACTTCCCAAGAACTTCCTCGGGCGACATCTTGGTGTACCTAGGATTTTCACGAATATTGTTCACCAGATGTGGATCAAGTACAGTAAAGGACCTTAGCATTAGGTGAACGACGTCGTGGTCCGTCCATCGCGTGCTTCCATAGCTCCTTATTTTGTTGATGAGGGTCTTGAGCCGGTTGTATGTTTGGGTTGGCTCCTCGCCCCTTATCATTGCAAATCTCCCGAGCTCGCCCTCTACCAACTCCATCTTGGTGAGCAAGGTTACGTCATTCCCCTCATGAGAGATCTTGAGGGTGTCCCAGATCTGCTTGGCATTGTCCAAGCCGCTCACCTTATGGTACTCGTCCCTGCACAAAGAGGCTAACAACACAGTAGTAGCTTGTGCATTCTTATGAATCTGTTCATTAATGAATATAGGACTATCCGAGCTATCAAATTTCATTCCATTCTCAACAATCTCCCATATACTTGGATGGAGAGAGAACAGGTGACTACGCATTTTGTGACTCCAAAATCCGTAGTCCTCCCCATCAAAGTGTGGAGGTTTGCCAAGAGGGATGGAAAGCAAATGTGCATTTGAGCTATGCGGAATACGAGAGTAATCGAAAGAAAAGTTCGAATTAACTGTCTTTCTTTTGTCGTAGTCGTTGTCGTCGTTGTCCTTTTGGGAAGAAGTGGACTCATCGCTGTCGTCGTAGTAGACGATCTCCTTGATGCGTCTTGTCTTCTTCTTCTTCCCATCTTTGTGTTTGTGGCCCGAGCCCGAGTCGATAGGCTTGTCATCTTTGGGCTCGTTGACGAAGGACTCCTTCTCCGTATCATTGATCACAATCCCCTTGCCCTTAGGATCCATCTCTTCAGGCGGTTAGTCCCTTTCTTGAAGAGAACGGCTCCGATACCAATTGAGAGCACCTAGAGGGGGGGGGTGAATAGGTGATCCTGTAAAACTTGATATTTAAGTCACAAAACTTGATTAGGAGTTAGTACAAATAATGCCAAGTGGCTAGAGAGGAGTCTCAACAAAACACAATAACCACAAGAGATCAATCACAGAGATGGCACAGTGGTTTATCCCATGGTTCGGCCAAGACCAACGCTTGCCTACTCCACGTTGTGGCGTCCCAACGGACGAGGGTTGCAATCAACCCCTCTCAAGCGGTCCAAAGACCCACTTGAATACCACGGTGTTTTGCTTGCTTTACTATATCCCGTTTGCGAGGAATCTCCACACTTTGGAGCCTCTCGCCCTTACACTTTGATGATCACAAAGAAGCATGGAGTAAGGGAGGGATGAGCAACACACTCAAGACAAGAAATCACAACAACACCACGCACTCAAGTCGCAACAAGAGCTCACAACACAACTCAATGAGTTCACAACTCAACTAGAGCTCTAATTGCTATCGCAAGGAATCAAAAGCATGGAATCGATGGCTTAGTGCTTAGGAATGCTTAGAGGATGCTTGGTGTTCTCCTCCATACGCCTAGGGGTCCCTTTTATAGCCCCAAGGCAGCTAGGAGCCGTTGAGAGCATTCTAGGAAGGCAATTCTTGCCTTCTGTCGCCTGGCGCACTGGACAGTCCGGTGCACCACCAGACACTGTCCGGTGCGGATTTCTTTCCTTATGTGGCGGAGCCGACCGTTGGCGCCTGGGAGCCGTTGGCGCACCGGACACTGTCCGGTGCACACCGGACAGTCCGGTGCCCCCTCCCGACCGTTGGCTCGGCCACGTGTCTCCCGCAGATCGCGCAGCCGACCGTTGGCCCGGCCGACCGTTGGCTCACCGGACAGTCTGGTGCACACCGGACAGTCCGGTGAATTATAGCCGTACGCCGCCGATTGAATTCTTGAGAGCAGCGAGTTCGCAAGTGCCAGCCTGGTGCACCGGCCACTGTCCGGTGCACCACCGGACAGTCCGGTGCACCCAGACTGAGCTGGCTTTGGCTGAAACAAAGCTATCTCTCTCCAATTTGATTTCTCCTGTTTCCAGCACTTAGACACAATACATTAGTCTCTAAAACAATGTACTAAGTCTGAGAAACATACCTTTATACTTGATTTGTACTTTGTCCACCATTTGATACTTAGGCACTTGTGTTGGACACTAAATCACCAAAACACTTAGAAATGGCCCAAGGGCACATTTCCCTTTCAGGCACATGGTATAGGGTCTCTTTCTCTTCTCTGTATTATGAAGGGGTACAGGTTCCTCAGGGGAAAAGCAGGTATTTGCCCACATAACCCTAACTAGGGTTACTTAACACTCCCTCTTGCGCGAATACCGCGACCAACACATGCCTCGTTAAAACTCCGAAAAATCCAGTGAGAAAATATGGAGAAAGAGTGCATGGTGATACAAATTGCATTTGCACTTTGTTGCCTCGTTAAAAACATCATGTGAGAAACTTCAAGAAAACTCACCAAGGGAAAAAGAGTACAACAGCTATCATCAGGACAGATTTCGATCATCTGGGATCTAGATTCTATCGAATCTTCTACAAGGGCTAACTTTAGAAATGTGCTCCCCTGATCCTTGCAAAACCGTATCAATAAAGCAAAACATCTTCTTCTGGAAGTATATGCACATAAAGATTTAGCAAACAGATTGCATATCCTTGCAAGGACTATTTCAGGAACTTTAAGTGTACTCACTTCTAGGATATACGAGGTAAGTGCACGTATCAATATAAATAAGCCAATTTGACTGATGGTGTTCGATCGACTGGATCTATATATTTGATAGAAAGTTCCATAAAGGTTCACATATTGATCATAAAGCTCACGCCTTCATGGCATAGAATATGACATTTATTGTCTCACAGTTGTGATCAATATAAGTATTCGCTTCCCCTGACGATGACATCTGTCAAAGTCGTTATCCCTCATAACTCAAGCATATTCTTCAAGATATATGTCTCATGTTCATCTGAAATAATGAGAATGGATGAGGTTGGGGTGCTATCATTTTCTATCTTACACCACAATTTATACATAGTTGTGCAAAGCAAATAACATGTCCTTCAATAGGACATAGGGGACAATATAGTTGCAATAGTACATATTCTAAATATGACACATCGCTCCAGGCGTTCATCCATTGCAACATCTATGATAGTGTAACAAAAGTCCATCAAAGATCATAATCCATTAGGGATTTTTTATCGATCAGATACATCGTTATATTCTGTCATTCTGGCACAATGGGGATATTTTGCCAGTAACACCTAAACCTTATAGTAAAACTCATAGAATGCACATGTGCTTATTCGGTGAACTTCAAGTCCTTTGGTACCTCATCTTATTCCTTTTCGGGTCCGTATGGGTCTTTATCCCTTTATAGGGATTATCAAACTTTGGTGTTTAACACAGACTTTATTTCTTCTAGAAAGGTTCCATCAAGGAACTATAATCTCATCTAGGAGATATTCTCTCTACATAGGAGAGTGTTCATTCGTCAGGAATGTATTATTCGGTACGAGATATATATGTTGCATATTTATAATTCAAGAATATGAGTCCTCCTTGGATCTCATGACGGATCTTTCGGATCCTATTAATTGCATAGTTTAATTCATGCCATTTGCTAGATTATATCATATAGCGGAACTGTGTTTATTCAACACATATGTGGGATGGGTCTCTCATAAGACCACTTGAACCATCACATTCACCACACATTATTTCAATAGTGCCCATAAATGTCCGAACTTCAAGCTCGTGACTTTCATTTTGCGATTATTGCTTCAGCCTCGATTGCATTTATCAATGACCCGATAAGAGAGCTTAAAGCACTCATGCCTAGGACTTTGTTTTGGATCCATTTGCAATCTAGAGGGGCAAGATAGGTGTCGACATATTTGTCTCCCACATTTAATAATGATCTCTGTCATTTCCCAAAACGAAAGATTCATTGTCTCGTATTCCCAGCACAATGATATTGCACGCATTGCTAGGAATTTCATCATCAAGATGAACCTCTTCGTGAGGCAAATCACCATCAGGGTGAATTAATCGGAGGAGAGTTATCACAGACCACATGAATATGCAATCAGAACATATGCTTTGACTAAGGCTGATGGATCATATTCGCAGGAGTCCCCGAGAATAGATCAAATACCAATCAGTAAAATGTGGATATGATATTAATCCCGGGTATATCCACATCTACATCAGGTAGAAGCATTCAAACCAATATGGTTACTCCTCAACGATTTCTGGCAGACTCCATATACACAGGAGTACACACCGAGCGACAGGTTCAGTGTTTAGCTTTTGTGCGTTTAATAGAATATTGAGGTATTACACTAGATGGACATTTATCTCCCTCTAATGCTGAGATGTTCTAAAAGCATACAGATAATATCCCCAACCACAATCATCCAGTTGTGGCCATTGTATGCTATTGTGGTGATTTATTTAGGAAATCTTACGCACATTATATATAGGGGTTTTATGCAGTGAGCTTTGGACTTAGATTAATGCAGTAGCATGAATATTGCATCTTTTTCCTTCAATGTTGAAGGTTTAGTCTCAACTTCCAGCGAGATGCGCAACAACAATTTGCTTCGCGGATACAATTCTGCCAACTTATTGTTATTATTACCAAATGCACAGTCAGTCATTAGGATTTAGACTAACATGCATAACACTATTTTATCCATAAGGGTCCTTTAGGGGCTCATAAATACCATTCGTCGTTTGGAGCCATTAGTTGACTTCAGATCAACAAGTAAAATGACCATCAGGGACTAGCGCTCACAAAGACATTCATTGGTTGCATTGTGCTTTTAAGCACATAGGAAAATATGTGTGTAGATATTGGTAGTAAAGTGCAAGGCATCAGGCCAATGCTGCCAAGCAGAGATTTTTATGTGCAGAAATGTCTAGTCCAGCTCGTTTTATCATTGCCCATGTTTTACCCAATTACTCATACCACTCTGAAATTGGGTATCGATTTATGCAACATTTTTAGGTATAATAGTGAAAGGGAAATAGGCTCACACCTTTTCCTAAATGATTTTGGTGGTTGAATTGCCCAACACAAACAATTGGACTAACTAGTTTGCTCTAGATTATAAGTTCTACAGGTGCCAAAGGTTCAACAACAAACCAATAAAAAGACCAAGAAAGGGTTCAAATAAAAAGAGCAAAAGACAACCGAAGGCTGCCTGGTCTGGCGCACCAGACTGTCCGGTGTGCCACCGGACAGTGTCCGGTGCACCAGGGTGGATTCCCTCCAACTCGCTAGCTTCAGGAATTTGGGGAGCCACTCCGCTATAATTCACCGGACTGTCCGGTGTAGCACCAGACTGTCCGGTGTGCCAAGCGGAGTAACGGCTAACAGCGCCAACGGACGTCTGCAAAAGGTGAACAATGATCAATAGTGTGCGACTGCGCCCGTAGAAGTCAGAGCAGACGCACTAGGCGCACCGGACAGTGAACTGTGACTGTCCGGTGGCCCCACATGTCAGAGCTCCAACGGTCGGAACCCAACGACTGGGTGACGTGGCTGGCGCACCGGACTGTCCGGTGCGCCATACGATAGAAGCTCTCACCAACGACCATTTTGGTGGTTGGGGCTATAAATACCCCCCAACCACCACACTTCATAGTATCCAAGTCTTCAGCCATCAAACCTCATACAAGAGCTCTAGACTTCATTCCAAGACAAAAACAAAGAGATCAAATCCTCTCCCAAGTCCGGAATCACTCCAAACAAATTAGTGACTAGAGAGAGAGATTTTTGTGTTCTTTTGAGCTCTTGCACTTGGATCGCTTTTCTTCTTCCTCTATTCTTGTTTCCAACTCACTTGTAATCAAAGCAAGAGACACCAAGTTGTGGTGGTCCTTGTAGTGGATTAAGTGTCCCATTTGATTGAAGAGAAAGGCTCACTCGGTCTAAGTGACCGTTTGAGAGAGGGAAATGGTTGAAAGAGACCCGGTCTTTGTGACCACCTCAACGGGGAGTAGGTTTGCAAGAACCGAACCTCGATAAAACAAATCACCGTGTTCATCCGCTTTATTTCTTTATTGATTTGTTTTCCCTCTCTTTCGGACTCGAATTTAATTCTAACGCTAACCTCGACTTGTAGTGTGTGCTTAAGTTTGTAAATTTCAGATTCCGCCTATTCACCCCCTCTAGGCGACTTTCAATTGGTATCGGAGCCTGTTACTTTATTTGAGCCTAACCGCTCGAAGTGATGTCGGGAGGTCACGCCAAGAAGGAGATGGGGACCGGCGAGAAGCCCGCCACAAGCCACGGGAAGGCTCCATCGGGGGAATCCGCTAACAAGAAGAGGGAGGAATCACCTCCTCGCGTCAAGTCACACCGGAGTGGCGACAAGAAGAAGAAAATGAAGAAAGTGGTCTACTACGAGACCGATTCTTCATCGCCCTCTACCTCCGGCTCTGACGCGCCGTCCGTCACTTCTAAGCGCCATGAGCGCAAGAAGTTTAGTAAGATTCCCTTACGCTATCCTCGCATTTCTAAACACACACCTTTACTTTCCGTCCCATTAGGCAAACCACCGGTTTTTGAAGGTGAAGATTATAATATGTGGAGTGATAAAATGAGGCATCATCTAACCTCACTCCACGCTAGTATTTGGGACATTGTTGAGTTTGGTGCGCAGGAACCATCCGTGGGGGATGAAGGCTATGACTCGGACAAGGTAGCCCAAATCCGGCACTTCAACTCCCAAGCCACTACTATACTCCTCGCCTCTCTAAGTCGAGAGGAGTATAATAAGGTGCAAGGGTTGAAGAGTGCCAAAGAAATTTGGGACATGCTAAAGACTGTGCAAGAAGGAGACGAGGTGACCAAGATCACATGGAGGGAAACGATCGAGGGGGAGCTCGGTCGCTTCATGCTTCACCAAGGAGAGGAGCCACAAGCCATGTACAACCGGCTCAAGACATTGATGAACCAAGTGCGCAACCTCGGGAGCACCAAATGGGATGACCATGAAATGGTCAAGGTTATTCTTAGATCACTCGTTTTTCTTAACCCTACGCAAGTTCAATTAATTCGTGGTGATCCTAGATACACGCTAATGTCTCCCGAGGAGGTTATAGGGAAGTTTGTGAGCTTTGAGTTAATGATCAAAGGCTCCAAACAAATCATCGAGCGAGGCGCCACCTCCACACCCGAGGTGCAACCCGTTGCCTTCAAAGCAATGGAGGAGAAGAAAGAAGAGTCTACATCAAGTAGGCTCCCCATCGACGCCTCCAAGCTCGATAATGAGGAGATGGCTTTAATCATCAAAAGCTTTCGCCAAATCCTCAAGCAAAGGAAGGGGAAAGATTACAAGCCCAGTTCCAAGAAGGTTTGCTACAAGTGTGGTAAGCCCGGTCACTTTATAGCAAAATGTCTTATTTCTAGTGACAGACTGACAGTGACAGGGGCGACGACAAGAGGGGGAAGAAGAAGGAGAAGAAGAGGTACTACAAGAAGAAGGGCGGCGATGCCCATGTTTGTCGGGAGTGGGACTCCGACGAGAGCTCCACCGACTCCTCCTCCGACGAGGACGCCGCAAACATCGCCGTCAACAAGGGTCTCCTCTTCCCCAACGTCGGCCACAAGTGCCTCATGGCAAAGGATGGCAAGAAGAAGAAGGTAAAATCTAGATCCTCCACTAAGTATGCAACTTCTAGTGATAAGGATAATTCTAGTGATGATGAGGATAACTTGCTCACCCTTTTTGCCAACTTAAACATGCAACAAAAGGAAAAATTAAATGAATTGATTAGTGCCATTCATGAAAAGGATGAACTCTTGGATAGCCAAGAGGACTTCCTTATTAAAGAAAATAAGAAGCATGCTAAAGTTAAAAATGCTTATGCTCAAGAAGTAGAAAAATGTGAAAAATTAACTAGTGAGCTAAGTTCTTGCCATGATACTATTGGCAACCTTAGGAATGAGAATGCTAAATTAATTGCTAAGGTTGAAAGTTCAAATGTTTGTGATGATTCAATTGTTAGTCTTAAAAATGATAATGCTAATTTGATTGCTAAGATTGACAAGTTGAATGCATCACTCTCTAGCCTTAAAATTGAAAATGAAAAATTAATTGCTAAGGCTAAAGATCTAAATGTTTGCAATGTTTCTATTTCCAATCTTAAGAATGAAAATGCTATTTTACATGCTAAGATTGATGAATTAAATGCATGCAAACCCTCTACATATAGTGTTGATCATGTCACTATTTGTACTAGATGTAGAGACATTAATGTTGATGCTATCCATGATCACCTAGCTTTAATTAAACAACAAAATGATCACATAGCTCAACTTAGTGCTAAGATCAATGAGCATGACTTAGAAAATGAAAAATTCAAAGTAGTTGCCATTGGCTTCCAACAGGGAGACGCCCTAGCATTAAGGATGGCATTGGCTTCCAACAGGGAGACAATGTCAAGCTTAATGCCACTAAAAGATTGTCTAACTTTGTTAAGGGCAAGGCTCCCATGGCTCAGGATAACGAGGGTTACATTTTATACCCTGCCGGTTATCCCGAACAAAAAATTAGGAGAATTCATTCTAGGAAGTATCACTCTGGCTCTCATCATGCTTTTATGTATAAGAGTGAGGCATCTACTTCTAGGCAATCCACACATGCTTAATTGCCTAAGAAGAAAACTCCTATTGCATCAAATGAGCCTATTATTTCATTTAAGACTTTTGATGCATCCTATGTTTTAACTAACAAATCAGGCAAAGTAGTTGCCAAATATGTTGGGGCCAAACACAAGGGGTCAAAGACTTGTGTTTGGGTACCCAAGGTGCTTGTTTCTAATGTGAAAGGACCCAAGACCGTTTGGGTACCTAAGAACAAGGCCTAAATTTGTTTTGTAGGTTTATGCATCCGGGGGCTCAAGTTGGATCATCGATAGCGGGTGGACAAACCACATGACAGGGGAGAAAAGGATGTCCTACTCCTATGAGAAAAACCATGATTCCCAACGAGCTATCACATTCGAGGATGAAAATCAAGGTTTGGTCAAAGGACTTGGTAAAATAGCTATATCTCCTGACCATTCTATTTCCAATGTTTTTCTTGTAGATTCTTTAGATTACAACTTGCTTTCAGTTTCTCAATTATGTAAAATGGGTTACAACTGTCTTTTTATGAATTTAGGTGTTACTGTCTTTAGAAGAAGTAATGATTCAGTAGCATTTAAGGGAGTGTTAGAGGGTCAGCTATACTTAGTTGATTTTAATAGAGCTGAACTCGACACTTGCTTAATTGCTAAGACTAACATGGGTTGGCTCTGGCATCGCCGACTAGCCCACGTTGGGATGAAGAATCTTCATAAGCTTCTAAAGGGAGAACACATTTTGGGACTAACAAATGTTCATTTTGAGAAAGACAGGGTTTGTAGCGCATGTCAAACAGGGAAGCAAGTTGGTGTTCATCATCCACACAAGAACATCATGATGACTGACAGGTCGCTTGAGCTACTCCACATGGACCTATTCGGCCCGATAGCTTACATAAGCATCGGCGGGAGTAAGTATTGTCTAGTTATTGTGGATGATTATTCTTGCTTCACTTGGGTGTTCTTTTTGCAGGATAAATCTTAAACCCGAGAGACCTTAAAAGGATTCTTGAGACGGGCTCAAAATGAGTTCGCCTTAAGGATCAAAAAGATTAGAAGCGATAATGGAACGGAGTTCAAGAACTCACAAATAGAAGGCTTCCTTGAGGATGAGGGCATCAAGCATGAGTTCTCTTCTCCCTACACACCTCAACAAAATGGTGTAGTGGAGAGGAAGAATAGAACACTACTTGACATGGCGAGGACCATGCTTGATGAATACAAGACTTCGGACCGGTTTTGGGCGGAAGCAATCAACACCGCTTGCTACGCCATCAACCGTCTATACCTTCACCGAATCCTCAAGAAGACATCATATGAACTCCTCATCGGTAAAAAGCCCAATGTTTCATATTTTAGAGTCTTTGGTAGCAAATGCTTCATTCTTGTTAAAAGAGATAGAAAATCTAAATTTGCTCCTAAGGCTATAGAAGGCTTTTTACTTGGTTATGACTCAAACACAAGGGCATATAGAGTCTTTAACAAGTCCACTGGACTAGTTGAAGTCTCTTGTGACATTGTGTTTGATGAAACTAACAGCTCTCAAGTAGAGCAAGTTGATCTTGATGAGCTAGATGATGAAGAGGCTCCATGTGTCGCGCTAAGGAACATGTCCATTGGGGATATGTGTCCTAAGGAATCTGAAGAGCCTCCACATGCACAAGATCAACCATCTTCCTCCATGCAAGCATCTCCACCAACCCAAGATGAGGATCAAGCTCAAGATGATGAAAATGAAGATCAAGAGGAGCTACCTCAAGAGGAGGACAATGATCAAGGGGGAGATGCTAATGATCAAGACAAGGAAGATGATGAGGGTCAAAGACCGCCACACCCAAGAGTCCACCAAGTGATACAACGAGATCACCCCGTGAACACCATCCTCGGTGATATTCAAAAGGGGGTAACCACTCGATCTCGTGTCACACATTTTTGTGAACATTACTCTTTTGTGTCTTCTATTGAGCCATACAGGGTGGAAGATGCATTAAGAGATTCGGATTGGGTGTTGGCTATGCAAGAGGAACTCAACAACTTCACGAGGAATGAGGTATGGCATCTTGTTCCACGTCCTAATCAAAATGTTGTAGGAACCAAATGGGTCTTCCGCAACAAGCAAGATGAGCATGGTGTGGTGACAAGGAACAAAGCCCGACTTGTGGCCAAGGGATATTCACAAGTCGAAGGTTTGGATTTCGGTGAAGCCTAGGCACCCGTAGCTAGGCTTGAGTCAATTCGTATATTACTTGCCTATGCTACTTACCATGGCTTTAAGCTTTACCAAATGGATGTGAAAAGTGCCTTCCTCAATGGACCAATCAAGGAGGAGGTCTATGTTGAGAAACCTCCCGGCTTTGAAGATATTGAGTACCCTAACCATATTTATAAACTCTCTAAGGCGCTTTATGGGCTCAAGCAAGCCCCAAGAGCATGGTATGAATGCCTAAGAGATTTTCTTATCACTAATGGCTTCAAAGTCGGAAAAGCCGATCCTACACTCTTTACCAAAACTATTGCAAATGATTTGTTTGTATGCCAAATTTACGTTGATGATATCATATTTGGGTCTACTAACAAATCTACTTGTGAAGAGTTTAGTAGGATCTTGATTCAAAAATTCGAGATGTCTATGATGGGGGAGTTGAAATATTTCTTAGGATTTCAAGTGAAGCAACTCCAAGAGGGCACCTTCATTAGCCAAACGAAGTACACTCAAGACATTCTTACCAAATTCGGGACGAAGGATGCCAAGCCCATCAAGACACCCATGGGAACCAATGGGCATCTCGACCTAGACACGGGAGGTAAATCCGTAGATCAAAAGGTATACCGGTCGATGATAGGATCTTTACTCTGTTTATGTGCATCTCGACCGGATATTATGCTTTCCGTATGCATGTGTGCAAGATTCCAAGCCGATCCTAAGGAAGTTCACCTTAGGGCCGTAAATTGAATCTTGAGATATTTAGTTTATACTCCTAAGTTTGGTCTTTAGTACCCCAGGGGATCCACTTTTGATTTAATTGGATATTCAGATGCTGATTGAGCATGGTGTAAAATTGATAGAAAGAGCACATCAGGGACTTGTCAGTTCTTGGGAAGATCCCTGGTGTATTGGGCTTCTAAGAAACAAAACTCAGTAGCTCTTTCAATCACCAAAGCCAAGTACATTGCCGCAGGCCATTGTTGCACGCAATTGCTTTGGATGAGGCAAACCCTTAGGGACTATGGTTACAAATTAACCAAAGTTCCTCTCCTATGTGATAATGAGAGTGCAATCCGCATGGCGGATAATCCCGTTGAGCACAGCCGCACTAAGCACATAGCCATTCGGTATCACTTTCTGAGGGATCACCAACAAAGGGGGGATATCGAGATAGCCTATGTGAGAACCAAAACAATTAGCTGATATATTTACCAAGCCACTAGATGAGAAAACTTTTACCAAACTTAGGCATGAGCTAAATATTCTTGATTCTAGGAATTTTGATTGATATTTTGCACACATAGCTAATTTATATACCTTTGATCATATCTCTTTTCTTTGCTATGCCTAATGTGGTTTTCAAGTGTATTTCATGCTAAGTCATAGATTGAAAGGGAAATGGAGTCTTCGGCGAAGACAAAGCTTCCACTCCACTCCATCGAATTATTCATCCTTCGCCGTCACTCCGCACCGCTCTCCAGTTTGGTATAATCTTCACTCACATATTGTATACCAAAGGGGGAGAGAAAGTAAAAGGGCTTGTATTTCACTCACAAGTATCCATTTTTGGCGATTCATGCCAAAGGGGGAGAAAGTATTAGCCCAAAGCAAAAGGACCGCACCACCACCAATTTCAAAAATATGTAGTCTTTCAAGTTGAATTTAAAGAAGTTTTTCAATTGGTATCTTATTTTAGATATAATTTCAAATTGGTATGATCTCTTTCAAAATTACTATCTAAAACCCTCTTGAACACTAAGAGAAGAATTCCATTAAGGGGGAGTTTTGTTTAGTCAAAGGAAAAGCATTTGAAACAGGGGGAGAAAATTTCAAATCTTGAAAATGCTTCTCAAAATCTTATTCATTTACCTTTGACTATTTGCAAAAAGACTTTGAAAAGAATTTCCAAAAGATTTTGCAAAAACAAAACATGTGGTGCAAGCGTGGTCCCATGTTAAAATAGAAGAAAGCATCCATGAATATCTTATGAAATATAAATTGGTTTAATTCCAAGTAACCTTTGCACTTACCTTTTGCAAACTAGTTCAATTACTGCACTTATATATTTGCTTTGGTTTGTGTTGGCATCAATCACCAAAAAGGGGGAGATTGAAAGGAAAATAGGCTCACACCTTTTCCTAAATGATTTTGGTGGTTGAATTGCCCAACATAAACAATTGGACTAACTAGTTTGCTCTAGATTATAAGTTCTACAGGTGCCAAAGGTTCAACAACAAACCAAGAAAGGGTTCAAATAAAAAGAGCAAAAGACAACCGAAGGCTGTCCTGGTCTGGCGCACCGGACTGTTCGGTGCACCAGGGTGGATTCCCTCCAACTCGCTAGCTTCAGGAATTTGAGGAGCCACTCTGCTATAATTCACCGGTCTGTCCGGTGTAGCACCGAACTGTCCGGTGTGCCAAGCGGAGTAACGGCTAACAGCGCCAACGGTCGTCTGCAAAAGGTGAACAGTGATCAACAGCGCGCGACTGCGTGCGCAGAAGTCAGAGCAGGCGCAGAAGGCACACCGGACAGTGAACAGTGACTGTCCGGTGCACCACCGGACTGTCCGGTGGCCCCACATGTCAAAGCTCCAATGGTCGGAACCCAATGGCTGGGTGACGTGGCTGGCGCACCGGACTGTCCGGTGCGCCATACGACAGAAGCCCTCACCAACGACCATTTTGGTGGTTGGGGCTATAAATACCCCCAACCACCACACTTCATAGTATCCAAGTTTTCAGCCATCAAACCCCATACAAGAGCTCTAGACTTCATTCCAAGACACAAAAAAGAGATCAAATCCTCTCTCAAGTCCGGAATCACTCCAAAAAAATTAGTGACTAAAGAGAGAGACTTTTGTGTTATTTTGAGCTCTTGCGCTTGGATCGCTTTTCTTCTTCCTCTATTCTTGTTTCCAACTCACTTGTAATCAAAGCAAGAGACACCAAGTTGTGGTGGTCTTTGTAGTGGACTAAGTGTCCTATTTGATTGAAGAGAAAGGCTTACTCGGTCTAAGTGACCGTTTGAGAGAGGGAAAGGGTTGAAAAAGACCCGGTCTTTGTGACCACCTCAACTGGGAGTAGGTTTGCAAGAACCGAACCTCGGTAAAACAAATCACCGTGTTCAACTGCTTTATTTCTTTGTTGATTTGTTTTCCCTCTCTTTCGGACTCGAATTTAATTCTAACGCTAACCCCGGCTTGTAGTGTGTGCTTAAGTTTGTAAATTTCAGATTCCGCCTATTCCCTCTAGGCGACTTTCAAATAGTTTTGAGAGAGAACTTATAACAATAATTAATTATTTGTGGTGTTGCCAGCAAGGCAAATATTTCTCCTCATATTATATACCAAATTGTTCTATATAGCATTATTTCGATCTCTTCATTGTTCAACAAAAAGAAAAGCTTTGGAATAGAACAGACAAGGCCAATAATTCCTTTTATCTGGGAAAACCCACCTGATTGCTAAGACTAAGCAAATGGTGATAACTGTTTGGCAAGAGCAAAAAAGACCAATATCCGTCTAGGACTAGTCTTCAACAACAGATAATACTGTTCTCATACGAAGGAGTCATCATGACTAGGGAAAATGCAATAGGTCTCCATAAGATATTTATAATTTTTTTGTTATCACAAATTATCACCACTAGTAGTCTAGTGGTCAAGACATATGACTCTTCTGGCTCCGAGGACCAAGGACATGTTAATGTCTAATTTAGCTTCAAGCTCTCTGGTGATGTGGGATTTCATAATTATTTGTCTACTCTTCTCACTTCTGGTAGATCGAAGGTAGATAATGGTAAGCATGCCAAAGGGTGAAATTCAGTGTAGTTCGGCTACATAAACCCAGGTATGTGTCCATTCAGGATCGACCTTTACCATTTAGCTTACAGTGTATACCAAAGTTGTCAAAGGACTATATCGAGTCAATTCAGTGACTATAAGTATTTACAATTCTGAGAGATGTATGCGACACAAGCATAGAGGTCCTAGATAGAACGAGTAAAGTGGTTCAACTGGAACACACTATGGTTTTCACACCAACATAGTGAAAATTTTCTCAGAATAACCTCGGTATACTCGCAACTTCGTGTTGCTGGCGATTACATGTCCTTTTATCTCATAGTTTGCTTCATGTCATTTAGCAACAAAGAGAGCAATGTGCTAACATCTAGTTGAGCAATGTATGGCTGAGATTTATAGTCTTAAATCATTTGGTAAGACCTTTTGCTTACTAATAGAATCCCAATTCGTTATGTCTTCTTTGCCAAAAAGGCTTTCATGCATTATATATCTTCGGTTTACTTCGGGTGAAACTTTTATGCATGAGGAGAGAGAGCACAAAATTAACTTATCTGTGTTTTATTGTATTTCAATTTAATTTCCCAGATTTCCAAGCATTATAAAGCTTGATATAGTTGTTATGGCCACTTGGCGATATATAAATATATAATGCCACACAACACAGTCAAATAAAATATAGGGCCAAACAAAAATTTTATGGAGGTTGCGCATAATGTGACTTTAGGGGCCTGAACAACCCACCACAATCCATGCGAGTACAAGCTCTAGCGTCTGGTGTCAACGCGTGTGCAGCCATCAGGGCTACGACAACACAACAAGCCTTCATAATAAGCGCAACAGACACAATTATGACTCGATAATTGGGGTACACGATAAGTCCACGCAACGTGCGCAACAGACGCAATTGTGGCTCGATGATCACGGTAGACAGACAGTGCCTACAGGGCATGCGAAAAATACGCGACTCAGCGTTGGCGGTCTGACTCAACGGGAGCGATCCGATTAATGGAGAGCGCGACATAACAATCACATGACGCAACCAAGTTTGAACGTCACAAATATTGCGTCGTGTTGCCAGGGCGCAGTCAATATTCAGCTAATGCCATAACTCAGCCGATAATAACATAGTTTGATGAGTGTGTCCGAGTACCCACTATAATATTTAATCGCTCGGCGTGAATCAGAAACTCAACGCACCACAAATATTTAGAGCGGTTTAAAAATACGCAACATAGCCTTCACATGCAATTTAATTATTTTCTGCTAATTATTTATTATGAAAAATAAAGCAGAAAAACGATAATAGAATTAAAGCATTCGCATAAGCGCATCTGGTGCAAAAGATATTTTCCCATACTTAAGCATGTATTGTTTACTACAGGAAATAATTATTGAGGTAGAAACCACAATAGAATACATGCTTTATTCTTTACAACAGGAAATAAATATAATATAACGCATGCATACAAATTTATATAAATTATGCATGAATTTATTTATACTAAAAATTATAGTATAAATTATAAGCATAACTATACATAAAAGGACTAATAGGAGCGTGGTGGACTGGCAGGGCATGGCGGCGGGCCACGATGCGCGGCGGTCGGTTTCTAGAACAGGATTGTAGGCGGTGATCTTCAAGACTCCACACACTCTTCCATATAGTAGCCGCCCACCACCCAAATTTTTTTTGAAAGGAATACTAAGTCAAGCGTGCATGCGGCCATGAAAGTAGCTAGAGTCGTAGCTCATGTATGGCACATAGGTGCTGCATGCTTGCATGCGGTATTGCACCCATGATCGCTCCGCACATGCGGGGAGTGAGGAGTGCCAAATGTATATCTGTGACCAGAGAGAGGCTTCGATCTCATCGGCCTAATCTTGGATCCTGCTTGTCGGGTGCTGTAGACACCCGCGGTTTCAGTTCGACGGGCATGGTGGCCGTCGTGGGCACGTGTGGGGCTGCCGGAGAACAGCGCGAGTGGCTCTGGTGCGGACGCAACACCACTACGTCGATGGCAGTTCGCGGCGCACGAATCACAATCCGTACGCAACAACAGATCAACCAATAAACATACCGCTCGTGCGTAGAGGGAGAATCGAAGGCTGTCGCGTAGGACAGTTCGGCTAGGCCAAGAGACCTGCCGGCTTGACGAAGAGTTGATGCAGATCTGATCCCGCAGCAACATCGAGGTAGAGCGTGCTGATAACGTGTTGAGAACTACGTTACCACGGATCACCATATCCGCTCCCTTCCCTCCCGTCAGCAGATTAGGCGCGAGAAGCTGTAGAATACTCGTCTCCCTTCCCATAAGCACGACATAATAAACACACGAGTCACATGGTATAGGGTTGGGCCTCTGGCCTCTTTCTCTTCTCTATATTATGAAGGGGTGTACATATTCCTTATATAGAGATATGAGACTGTTTAGGAGTAAAACAGATATTTGACCTTATAACCCTAACTAGGGTTACTTAACACACAAGAGTTTAGGTGAAGTAAAACAACAGGGCCATCGTAGTAACAGCAGCCAGCAGAGTGAGGGCCTCCCACAAGGTCGGGGAATCCAATTCCAGCGTTCCCGAGGGACCCAACAAGAACAAGGTCGGCCCTTTCGTTTGGGCCGGCAGGAGGCAAAGGGGCCTGCTCTCTTCTATTGGGCCAGCACGGTAACTGGGTGTCGGTCTCGGCTGGGTAATTGTGGCTCACCCTGCTTCTTATTTTTTTTTTCTTTCGTTCATTAAATTTAGGACAAGGTAATTGTGCTCACCGACCGTAAAAGGATGTCCCGGGAAAATGCCTCTGCCACCCCCCACCCCCCCTGCGGCGGGCTCCCACGGCACAGCACCTGCGTTAAACACGTCACAGGGCTTAGGCAGCGAAAGGCGCACTGCAACAACTCTGCATCTGTATCTGCAAATGCCATGCATGCACCACCTCTGAACATCCAAATGTGCCGGTACAGGGGGCCGCGCGCGGCCGGCTCCATCCTTGGACTACCATTCAATTCCCCGGCGCCGGTGACGAGCATCGAGCGGGGCCTGCCTGACTGCCTGGCGCTCTACTAGCTCCCAGAACAGGCAAATAGTGGCGCGCACGCGCGCGTGGCCGCGCGCGGTACGGTGACCCGTCGCCGTCGCCCACCACGGCTCGGTCTCGTTCTCGGTCGATCTCTCTCCTACACACAGTGCGTGGCGGGCAGGCCCATCGGGCGACGTCGTACGCCCGGCCGGACAGGGTGTGCCCCAGCGCTTGAATGCCTAATTATTGGGCGCATCACGACCCAATCTCCAGTCGTCGTGGCCGCTGTGCGGATCACACAGGAGCTCCGCGTACGGCCACGCACACACCGGCGCCGCGCGCGGCCGGGGTGCTTGCGTTGCGTCTTGCGATGCCGATGCCTACGTGATCGGCTTGCGTTTCGTGCGGAGACTTTTGCCAGCCCGAGCCCGACCAGCGATCGCTCACGCCGCCGGCAGCCGCGCGCGCGTGCCACGCACGAACTCGACCAGCGCCACCGGCCGACGACGTACTGCCTAGCTAGCTCGATCTCTGCGCAGCTGGACGCCTGGCGCGAGTGGTGCGCGCGCGCGCGCGGTAGGAGCGGCGGGCGAGGCCGCAGCCTGGCTTGCAGCAGTGGAGGAGCTATAGATGACGGTTGGTTAACATAAATAAATTACTAGTCCGTACTTATATATTGTGCCTGCCAATAAAACATCGCAGCACCAGCAGCAACAACAAAAAAAAAAACCGTCCACCTCGATCGGCTGGGATTCATTCGCTCTCTTGCATCTGCGCCTTCTCTAAAAAAAACCTGCTCGCTAGCTCGTTCATCACGCTACATTTGTTTTCCCCTTTTCACGGAAAAAAAAATAATGAAGCGGCTAGGCGGCCGGCCGAGTAGTGTTCGTTGATGCACAGCAGGGATGCACGTACGTATATGGTGTGTGTAAACATATATAAATCATCATTCCGCATAGAGCGAAGAGGACTATTACACACGTCTGACAGACTTAACAGTTATATGGACTGTGCTGATACGATGCATCTCTGGGTGGCCGTAAGACACGTGCACGTGGCCATGCTGCTACAACAGAGGCACTCACCGATCACAGGCACGCATGCATTTCTCCTCCTCCTCATTTGACCGCATTACTGTGCACGCAACGCATACGACGTGTACATGCATCAGCGCTGCGCTGCGACACACAAGATAACGTATGCAGATGACGACCGTCCCTGCATACTTGCGGTACATATACACAAGACGACGGATGATACAAAATGGCGGGGCCAAATATATTAATTAATTGAAAGCTGGCTGACGCTGCGAAGTAGTACGTGCAACGCAGTATATACCTTGTACTCACTTCCGCTACAGAGTACATACATATATAACACATACACACCGACGCCGTTACCTGTCAGGCCGGCACAGCTGCATAGCTAGCCAGCTAGCTAGGGCACGTACAGATCGATGTGCTGTGTATCGCATGTACTAATGCACAGGGGACCTGAGTAACACTCCTGCCTTGCAGCAGTACGGGGCTGGTCTTTAGATCAGGAACAGGTATACATTGAAGGGTTCGTGCAATTTCCATGGCGCACAGACAAAAACTATTAAATATGTACCGTTATTCAGAGAATCCAAACATAGGCGCGCGCCCGCCCAGGCCCAGGCTCCAGCTCCAGCCTCTCTGCATGCAAAAAGCTGAAAAAAAGCGAGAGAGAGGCTAGTATATTGTAACAACAAACATCTGCTTTCTTCGTTGCAACGGCGCCCTGCCCTGCTTTCTGTCACATCACCTTCATTCAAGGACGACGTGGGTCTCCTTCTCCGTCTATCACATTCACGTCACCCCTGGCCCGGCCCCAATCCTCTCCTCCATTTTTCTATGCCCTCTTCGATCTCTTCCAGCACATAGAATGTTAGGCGACGTTCATAAACTCTCTCTCTCTCTCTCTCTCCATGCCAATAATGGAGAGCGCCCGCGCACACGCGAGAGAGAGAAGAATCCCCACTCCCCAGGGCCGGGGGCAGGGGGCTATTCATCTCATGCATGCATATAGCACACCAAGCAACCTGACACAAACCTTAAAAAACAAGGCTCATATCCAAGATCGAGCACGTTCAACAACAACAACAACAACAAAAAATTCCAATCTCTCTCACACAAATGATATGATAAGAACCAAATTAAAGAACTAAAGAGGAAAAGAAAGTGAAGAAAAAGGAGGAACTCTCTCTCGTCTTAATTTAACTCATGACCTTGTGGTGATCTTAGTTTCTCTGGGTTTGTTGTTATTAGCTTCTCTCTGATCAAACGTATGTGTGCACGTACATATGCCAATGGATCGACGATCGATTACCCTCTGTTTCCTTGTTGCTCAAACGACGAGCTCACTGCTGACGACGAGGAATTGGCAGACCAGTCCAGCATGTCGAACAGTGGATCCAGGTCCTTGGACGTCATCGCTTTCTCCTGGTGCCCACGATGGTCACCATCGCCACCGCTTGGCTTCGCTTCCATGTACTCTCTGGAGAAGATTAGGCTCATGGGATCCGACTCCAGCTCCGCGAGGTCGGAGAAGAAGTCGTCAGATGAGTGGCCGCCGGCCTCCGGGATCATCATCGGCTTGTAGCTCTCACAGCTGAACACCTGGTCCATGAGCTCGATACTGTGGTCTACTGCTGCTGCTGCTGTATCCATGACTTGCCCCAGCGGCGCCTCTGACGACCCAGCTGCCAGAGTCTCCTCTTTCACGACCGCTGCCGGAGAAGCACTGGTTGTCATTGTAGTGATCGTGCTAGTGGTCGTCGTCGTCGTCGTGGTGGTGGCTGGATCCTTGTTGGGCTCTTCCTTGACGTCGGTGTTGGATTGCTGCTGTTGCTTCTCGTTCTTGGAACCTGAGCTGCCGCCGCTGTTCTTGCTGTGGTGGTTCCGAGTTGACCCGGCCAGGGCGTTGCGCTGAGTCGGCCATGGATGGTTGTGCTCGGAGGTGTAGGTGATGACGAGCATGTTGGGGTCATTCCGACTTCGTTCCACTTGCTTCCGCGCCGAGCATCCTTTCGAGCTGCTGCATCTGTAGTACCCTCTGGATATCGTGCATTTCATGAACAAGAACATTATTGAAGTCAGCAAGCATGCACGCACCTTTTTCATCACTAGCTTGCTGTGATATATTGCAACCAGCGTATCTATGTAAGTTTTAATAAATTGCACTTCATATATATCCCGATGAGCCGATCGATCGATCGGGGGCTCATCAGTTTTACATGTATATATGCTTACATATACTTAAACAGTTATTCAAAATCAACAGTGTCGTACTTGATACTCCATCTGTCCAAAAATATAATTCGTTTTAGATTAAATCTACATTCATTAATCAACTTATAAATGTAGTCTATATATGTCTATATTTATTGTCATTAATGCGAATGTGAATAGAAAAAAGGCTGGAAGCCTAGAAAGAATTATATTTTGAAACAGAGAGGTATGATTTATCAGAATTTTTATAATTAGTTTCCCCCGTTCAATCTAGGGAAGATAGTCTGACATATCACATGTAAATAAAAACTGTACAAAAGAGCTTAAAAGTAGATCCAGGTGGGTGTGAGCAACTCCTAACTACGCTTTGCATATAGAATTAAAATCTGGGGGAAAACATGAACGGTTTGGTAATGTGTATGCCTTGGAACACATTAACCCCAAGATAAGGTGCATACTTTGTTATCTGTTGCTGATAATGTAACCGTATCTGTAATTAGGACGACGTGTTGTACACTCCAAAAACAAACGCCAAAATGTCTCATAGAGTGATGAAACAACTAACTACTATAGATATTGGACGCATGAGACTTACAAGCATCCTCCCCATACTATACGTCTTGCTACCTAGCTAGCCAGGTAACCATGCATTAAATTGTCTTTCAAACTGCATCGATCATGCAGCCACAAATAAGAATAATTGTGGAGCTAAGAATTCTATAGCGATGGGCCATAGAGAACTAGAGAAGATAGTTTTGTTTACTCTCTTATAGTAGTAATTTGTAAGCTTCACCTCGAATTTATCACCAGCAGATTATTCAGCTATAGATTAACTGAGCCACATTAACCATTTCTCTTCTATTGGAACAAAATCCCAGCTAATTCGTGGATGTGCTTAACGCATACCTTGGATAAGGAGAACCCTTGATAGGCTTCTGGCCGTACTTCCTCCAGGCCCAGAGATCAGAAGGAACCACCTCTCCAGTTGGTCTCCCCCCTGCTGCTGTCGGCGCTGGGATGCATACCACCTTCCTTGCTTGGTTCTTCCTGCGCAGATGTATTTTCTGATGGCGTTAATATTTGATGAGCATCTGTGATCAAGCAAGTGATAAAATTACAGAGCTACAAGTGCACGAATAATTATCTATTGATGAGGCAAAGGTACTGTTTTTTTTTAAATTAATTGAGGCTTATTACTAGGGTTTCGTAAATCAGCTTTGGAGACTCCAAAGCCGGCCTGTCCGGGGAGAAAACCAGCTAGGTCTAGATGCACATAACCCTATGTACATGTGTAGGCATCGTTGGTCCATCCAGAAATACCCCCCACTGATCACACCATGTGTTCATGATGACTCTCACGCCTCAAATTTCGAGCTGTAGGCAACACTTACGACCTTGCCAATTCCTAGCTAGCACAGCCCGAGGAATCCTTGGAATCCTGCCCCATTTCTTACTCTATTTCTTTTTTTCCATGGAGGTGCAGCGCGCGGAGCACGAGAGAGGAGGAGAAGCAAAAGCAACAGAAAAAAAAAAGAGATCGCAGAACCTTCCCTAAAAATCATCACGAGCTATATACGGAGTAGCAGGTAGCAAACACGCATGCAAGATAAAGACGATGCAACGAAGCTAGCAGATGTGCGTTGGATCCAGGCGGATCTGCCCAACCTGCGCTTGATCCCGCCCGCGGCGCGAGGCGAAGACATCTGCATGTCGACAACGGCGGCGTCGATGGCGCACCCGGCCACCTGCCCGGCCGTGATTCCGAGCTTGACCATGTCTCCGGCTAACGCCGGGTACGGTCGTATCTCCCTCGGCGACAACGGCGACGGCAGCACCACCCTCGGCGTCAGCACTCCTCCAACCGCCGGCATCTGCAACCCCCGCGGCAAGAGAGGCTGCTGCTTCCGGCTCATGTCTATGAGTTGGCCTCCGCCTCCTCCTCTGCAGCCGCTGCCGCTGCCGCTGCCGCCACAGATAGCCGTCGTGTCGAAGCCGACCTTGGCCATCGCGTCCGGCATGGCGTCCAGGAAGTCGGCGCCCGAGGAGTAGTCGGTACTGAACGGGTCCACGAGGCCGGAGAAAGGGTCGGTGCCGAAGACGGCGGCGCAGCCTACTTCCGATGCTGTCGTCGACGAGGGAAGCGGCGGGAAGAGCATCGTCGCGTCCCCCTGGAGCTGCCACTCGTCCGCGGCGGCCGTGGACGGCGTGTCCGCGGCGTTTCCAGGGATGGCTCCGCCGGACCGGACGATGTCCGTGAGGTCTCCGCCGCCGGCCTGGTCGCCCTCCATCCTCGGAAGGAAGTAGTCGCACATGGCTGTAGTATCGTGCGGCAGCTAGTAGTAGCTCCCCTAGGGCGCCCTTTGCCGATCCCTCTCGCTCTCGCTCGCTGCCTCTATAGTGGATGCAAGCGGCTGATGCCAACCGCTCAATAATTCTCTCGCTCCTTTCCAATCAACTGGCACCAAGAAGCTAACGAGGCTAGCTTTCCAAGACCCGTGTGATGCACAGCACAGGAAGCAGCAGCCTGGGTGCATGCATGTGTTGTCACGAAGGAGAAAGAAGGCTGCTAGGGCAGGGACAGCGATCTCTTGAAGTAGTTGCAGGTTGGCCCGATCTGCTTGGGGGTAGCTAATACCAAGCAGGCAAGCGAACCAGCAAGCTTGTTTAGCTTTTGTGGGGGGCAGAAAAGGAGGTAGGGTGGAGGGGAAGCAGGATGTGAGAGATGGGGCTGTGGAAAGTGAGCTATCTTTTCTCCACACCAAGCAAGCAACAGGAGAGAAGAGGGATCGAAAACACAAGAAGAGGAGAGACACACACAGAGAGAGAGAGAGAGAGAGAGAGAGAGAGAGAGAGAGAGAGAGAGAGAGAGAGAGAGAGAGAGAGAGAGAGAGATGGGTAACTTGAGTTGGCTTCCAAGAGAGGACAATAAAGAAGTATGTGAGGGCAGAGAGATGAGAGAGAGAGAGATAGACAGGCATGTCGAGAGAGGGACAGGAGGGCGAGAGTGATGGGTTGTGTGGATTTTGTATTGTTTTCTTCTGGCGATCGATGTGCGTGCATGCATATGCATATGCATAACATATGCTGGCCCTCCGTCCTCCTGCGCCGGTCGATTGACCGACGGACGGACGGATGGAGGCTGACCTTTTCAAGGGCACGGCAGACGGGCGAGGTGCGTGGGGGAGGCCGCGGCCGGTGTGCCACCTCCATACGCAAGGCGGCATGGCCGCGTCGGGCGCCTGTCGCCCTGGCCCTGGCCTGGTAAAAAGAAAAACGGGCCGTGCATATGCCGGCCACCGGGTCCGATCCGCATGCGATGCTACCATGTCCATGCACGGTGAAAAGGCTGGAACCGTCCCCGGCCGGAGCCGGACCTCCCTGAGCTGATCTAGCTCGCTCGCGTCGGACGCCTGTCGTCTCTGTCTCCTCTTCTTTTTAACCCACTGACGGACGGAATGACCGAGTCCGCCGCACACGCAACCTACTTGCACCACTCCGTTACTCAGGCCTTCTTCATGGCATGCGCAGCGCAGGCCGGCCGGGCGACCCGACCGATCTGATCGCCAAGCACGCACGCTCTGGATCGACCTGTGTGCATGCACGCTGCTGCTGCATGCACACACAAGAATTTTGCATCATGTGTTCCGTTCTGTGGATGTACTATATACACCATCAATAGAGCAGTTATCTACTGGCGTTTATTCATGTGCAAATAGTCCACGATTATATGCATGGTTGTGCGTCGTCGTCGTCTATCAGCATCGGCGTCAGGGGGTGAAGGAGAGACGGAATCGCCCACGTACGCATATGCGGCGGCTACAGTGTGGCGCATAGTCGTGCGTACTTTTGGTCGTTTCACCACAGGACATATGCGAGCGCATGCATGTGTGCCGAGTACTGTGATCTGAAATGGCATGGCCTTTTGTCTTCTATGCTATGAGCCGAGGCCTAGCCGATCGAGGCGGCCAGCCGCGCTGCCATGCACACCGAACTGGCTTTGTGCGGTGTGCTACTATATATATATATATATATATATATATATATATATATATATATATATATATATATATATATATATATGCCGAACGGTACTGTGAATGCTTGTGAATAATTGCAGCCAGCGCCCCAGATACCGATCGGCAGCATCAACACATGCCTGGATATATACGCAGCCGTATAGCGTATACTGGGAACACATGGTTTGAGATTAATTCTTGTGTAAGCGTATGATGGTGTGCAGATTAGAGATAGCAATGAGTATCCACAACCCGATACCCGATGGATATTTACTACATTAAGATGTGTATATGTGCTAAATATTTTACTAATGAGTTTTTTTTTGGAAAAAAAACTTTCATCCAATGGATAAACGAATATTATAATGTTCCGCCGTCACTCATACCCGTTAAACCGTGGGTATAAACTACCCGGTATAAACTTGGTCCAAAAACATGAACTTAGGATACAATCATCCATCTTTTGACTATTTCACACCCTTTTGAGCAATAATGTCATGGAAGGCTTAACAACTATTCGACGACGACCATGTAATGGAACATGTATTGTGTTATGTGGTACTATCCTAATGTTGCTACTTTATCCAATTATCTGTGGTGATGTTGTATGTAAGATTGAATAATTGAATAATGCTAGAATTTTTGTGATGGTATTTAGATGGATATATACTTGTACAATATATTATTTTGATATATGTTTAATCTTTGTGGGTACGGATATCCCGATGGGTGACCCATACCCACATAAAGTACGAGTATGGAGGTAAATACATACCCACAAGTAGATATGGGTGACTCAACTGGTTTATTTTTTCTCTTGGGTATGTGCATAGGATAGTAATACCCGATAGACATTTACCTATTGCCGTTTCCAGTGCATATGTTATGCCATATATGTTAGCGTAACATGATCTACCATGCTAGACGATTATTTTCACATAGAAAATTTTGTTATGCCACTCTCGTAGATGTGACAATATTGTTTTTTCCCTAACAGGGAGTGATGTAAAAAAACTCAAACTTTTTTTTAAAAAAAATTATACGACGTCACATAAAGATGAATTGTATGAAATGTAACAATTTATTGTTCAGTTTTTATTTGAGCTATCTAAGAAGCTAATAAAACAATACTATAAAATTTCAGCACGATAATAATGGCGTACAAGCGCTTGTCTTAAAAAAATACTACTATACTTGTATCTGATAAAGATATTTTTTATACGAAAGCTATCACTCTCCATACGATCTATAACTTTATAGTTTTGAGTTTTTACATTTGAGGTAGTTAAGACGACATAAATTAATATAAAGTTTCATCAACATAATAATAGCATACCAAGAATTAAGATGACAACTTTCTTGTATGACATGTTTAATTTTTTAGTTACGAGGTTACTCATTTGAGATATAGTTAAGGCGCTAAAAATAATAAAATTTTAAAAGATGATATTAATCGTGTACCACTATTTTCTATATTTTTAGAAAAAAACATTTCTTTCTTATGTGATGTAGATAAATATACTTTTAAAATGAAAAGTGTATATCTTACGAGAAGTTACACATTTAATATAAAAGTTATATTTATCTAATATTATATTAGAAATACATAACATCGTCATGATTGGTTTGCAGAAAAATAACTATTATTTCGAATTTAAAATATAAGTTATTATAACTTTTCAAAATACAAAACATCTTAAATTTAACTAAAACTAAAAAAACTATAAAAATTATGACATCAAATAATATACTATAAAATATAATAATATCTATTTAAATATCATAAATTTATTATTTATAAATTTAGTCCAGCCGCCCTGCAGGGCACCGGCTGGTAGCTGGCCTACTGCGGGTTCACTACATACACGTTGCGATCTTATGTACTCAACACAACAAAACTGTCTTGATGCTATGATAAATTATAAAATGTTTGGAAGAATATGGATATAATATCTAGTTAAGGCTGTGACTAGTGTATATGACCGTGCAAAACAATATAAATGATATTGTTTACATAGTGAAGTTCAAAATAAGAAACATAGATGAGTAAGTTTTTGTGATAGCCTAATGAGACAAAAAATGGTTGTAATATCTCATCAGAGAGACTACTTAAACATAGGTGTATGCACCATGGTACTTGGACTTATATAGTAACAAATAATACCTTAGTTGTCGAATATTGTCGCTCACTAGTTTGTTTTTAACTAAAACGCGATAAATAAAAAAGAAGAGAGAGTATCTTTTATGCATTCGGTGGCTCACTTAAGTATAATGACACAAACGGCGGCAACGATAATAATAATGCAAACAGTGAGTCGTATACAAATTCCTTTGGTTTAGCAACTCGAGAGTCGAGACACATATCTCACTATGATCACGCGCATAGACTTCGTGTCATAAAATGGTCATTTGGAGTTGACCAATTCAGATTTTCAGAGATAGCGCTTGCTGTATACAACTATTTTTGCATCAAGGGGATGGTGGTTCTTGAAGGTGACGCTGCAATGGGGATTAAACAAAGGCGAGTTGCTTTCTGCTGGAAGTTTCTTTGAATCCAATATGGACATCCATGAGCGAGGATCTCATGTGACGAGAATCGTGTAGCCTTATGCTGCGAAGTTGGGTTCATCGCGCAGAAGATCCTGGCCCCGCGTTTGAAGGCGTTTTCGGCGCACAGGACATGCTTCGGGTGATAGGGTTCTCGGTATTATCTCTTCCTGCAACTAACAGTACAATATAAACTCAGCAGCCACTGATGCCGATTCATCAGCTTAAAAAAATCAGCATGTAATCGTTCGTCATCGCAGTCGTGTACGTTTGAATAATGAGCACCCACTTAATTAAATAAAATGCGCTATACTCCGGCCTTGTGATTCCGTATATATATATATTGCTGTACAGGAGTTTGTTCAAAATGTAGTCCCAGCTATATAGCTAGCTGAAACAGCAGTTTAATTTGTTCAGTTCGTCTAATAGTTTTAATCAAACCTGCATATAACATGGTCCAGATTTAGAGATATGAGAGAACAGTGTAGATATAATCGTGTAACTAGGAGTGCTACAGTTATTCGTCATTTTTTTTTTCAAATTTGTCTTATGCGTCCACTTTTAGATAGTTCTGTGGGAACATAACATGTGTACCATTAGGGCTAGTTTGACAGTCCTATTTTTTTTCAAAAGATTTCAGTTTTCCGAAGAAAAATTAGTTTATTTTTCCTTGAGAAAATATATGAAAATCCCTTAAAAATGGAGTTGTCAAACTAAACTTTAAGATACATATTTGTATGTGCCTTTTATTCACACTGTTCTATTATATACCGTATTCTGCCATTCATAATTTATCCAAAAATATAAAATATTTGGAAAACATAAGGATGTTTTAACTAAATAAAATACTCGTTCAAAAATTGCCATTTTTGGTATAAGACTATCTCCAGTAAATAAGGTAAAATAGGGGGGACGCGGAACTATAGATGACACACTGTTTGTATAGTGTAGGTTAAAATAGTTGATGAGATAGAAGATGTGATAGATGATCTGCTGAAGATAGTTTAAGAGAGCTTAGACTCCACCTTTAATAATCAATAGAATCGGATTTCAGTAGATTTTAGAAAGTTAAGTGATGGGTACATGCGTCCGCGTTCCTATTATCTAAAATAGCTAAAATATGCTATATATATTTTAGGACAAATAGAGTATTAACTTGTCGTTTTGGTGACTATCGGTGTCTGTTACCTGATGGCAAATGCCTTCCTTTTTGCGAGAATGGTAAACGGTTAACAGGCTTATGTTCTCCCCAGAAAGTACGATGACTACTGAGCATCTTGGAACATAGTGCAGCTCATCTACATTCTTATTATGACATCAATAAATTAAATAAACGTGTGAGATGTTCGAGAGTTACAGAAAGTTGCTTAAAAATAACAGTGGTTATCTTTTTTAAAATAATATATGTGTGTGCATGTGTGGATTTTACTAGCTAGCTGTCTAGCTTCTCGTAGCTTACGTACTGGTCAAACCATATTCAACACCTGCGCCTTCTAATCTTTTACCTCAGCCGGAATCTATTTCATGCGTAGGCATCAGATGCGTTGTTTCGTAGACTAATTAAGAAACTGTAAGAACTTATTGTCTGATCAGTTTGACTTAGCACCATGGAGTTGAGTCAAGACAAAGAGTCTTGTCATCACTTAACCACACTCCAAGTATGGAGTATTTTTTGATGTGTGTGCACCCCTGTTTCTTTTCTACTGACAACTGCACATTGTGCCAGTTAGCTAGGGTTCAATTCTTTAATACCTTTTTTTCCTCCCCGGTGGTCCTCTTGGATTCGAAACTGCAGTCCCCACTGGTCTCTCCCTTTACCACGCTATGGAACTGGATTGACTTCTTGACTCGCAATACTGTCCAAAAGGCGATCAATGCCTGATCTCTACTCCACAGAGCTCTAAGAGAGGAATTGTTTGCAGTTAGTGACGGAGAACTGCAGTATCTGAATTGGAATTTGAGTTCAGCCTGTCATGACATTATAAAATACTGACCCGTTCACAACTGTTTAGAGGTACGGCCGGCTAGCTATTATTGTAAACGGTTGAGTTAGGTGTTCTAGATGATTTTTTTCTTTCGTGTGTTGTGCTGTGATTAAGACGATATATGTGTCTTTAACAAAGGCTAGAGAATCTTCCATTCAAGGAGTAGTGGGTTTATTTTATCTAGACTATTAAGTATCTCAGAGTGATTGAAGAATGACATGCATGCAAGCATGTGTTTTGTGTCTGCACTTCATTTGTATTTATTTGAAAATAATTGGGAACTTTTGTAGTCACACATTATAAGTTATTTTTAACTTTTTTCTATATATCTAAACACACATTATGTCTAGAGACATAATTTTAGTGCATATATTTATATCATTTAGAATGGAGGGCTATTATCTTGTGTCTTGAGAATTTAGATTCTCCGAGATAGAGCAAAAATGGTGCTAGGTCTATCACAAATGCATACATGCAAACCACTCTTAAAAAATTTAGTATGCATGTATGTAACTGTTCATCTGCTCCAATAGTTAAGAGTGATAAGTTGGGGAAGATCAGTGTCCTAAGAACCATAATGTGATCGATCAAATGAAATCATACGCTTCAATTGTCGAAAGCATAATATATGCTCAAGTATATACTCGCTCTGACTTGATATTCATAATCGGGATGCAATACAAATTTTAGAAAAATACAGAGATAGAACATTGGAAAGATGCTAAGAAAGTCCTACAATATCTACAAGGTACAAAAGGTCGCATTAACATATCAAAAAACAAGTAGCCTTGAGATTGCAGGTTACTCATATTCACATTATGTGGGATATAAAGAACATAGAAAGTCCACCTTTCGTTACATATTTACATTCACAGGGTGAGCTATATCATAGAAAAGCTCAAAATAAACTATTATTGCATCATCGATAATTTATACTAAGTTCGTTGCATGTTATGAGGCAACAACACAGACTATATGGCTTAAGAAGTTCGTACCCAATTTAAGAGTGACAGATATAGCATGCATATTAAAAGCATTGAAGTCGTTATACAATGATAATGACCTAGTAGTATTTTTCTCCTATAACAATAAGTCAAAGTGGTGCTGCAAAATACAATAACATAAATTATTACATTGCAAAGGAGAAAGTCTAAGATCAAACAATTGAACATGATCATATAAAGACACAACGACTCCTAGTGGACCCAGTGAATAAGGGCTTCCGCCCAACATATTTAGAAAACACGTAGCCAACATGAGTTTGATGGAGTTCCTATGATTTTAGTTTGAGGGATCGCATCTCCCTTAATAATAAGTTATTTGCTTTGAGATAGAAAGATATACTATAGTCACTGTGAGTTTAGTAGCACATAATTGGCTACTGTAACACCTTGATCTTGATAACCTGATATATTAAGGAGTAGATATTATAACCTAAGAAACTAAGGGGGTAAGAAACTAATGAGGTGTTTGGTTTGATGAATCACTCTATCCAAAATAAAGTGGTGCATCATGGGTCCATTTCTCAAATTTGGTGGGATGACTCCATTCCACATATTAGTACTAAACAACTAACTATGACGAATGAGGTGATGATGGATTAACTCACTCCATTCCACAAACCAAACAAAAAAGTGAAGAGTGAGAAGATGATGGACTACATAATTCCTCAAACCAAATACTCCATAAGTTCTAAGCATAGACGAGTAAGTATCCATAAGTTCTAAGCATAGACGAGTAAGTATGAGATAAGGGAAAGAATATCGGATCGATCGTACGTTGAACTCGTTCAACTGAGCCCGACACCACCTCACATCCTGATCCGGGGTGTAACAACCTTTTGATTGTGACTGACACCTCTTCACACCATGTATAATAAAAGTGGACAAGACGAGTACGCGAACCAACTTTCGCTGGTATTTTCTCGTCCCTACACATATATCTGATCTAGTTCTATGCGACCACCGCTACACCGACTCAATGCCGGCCGTCAGAGCATGCGTGTAACTCAACGATAGCTGCACACCTATGACGTCATCCTTCAATCCAGAAGATATAACCCCCATTTTTATCGTGCTAGTGCCTAAGGTTCCAAGCTTAAGCTCCATAGAGAGATAACACGTTTGTTGAAGTAAAGATTAAGATTGTTGTTAGTGACCTGTGATTTGTTCAGCCAAGAGAGAAATTTAACAGTCATAGTTGTCACTATAAGCATGTGTAAGTTTGCTAAAAAAAGTTGAAATCAGATGCTAATGTAACCCTAATTTGCACTACCCTAATTTGCCTGACACTACGTGGCCCCAATTATATTCTAATTTGCCTGACACTACGTGGCCGACGATTGAGAAACTTGTGTATTTTATTCAAAACAAGAAGCAGGCCAGGGGGACAAAATTGATGCAGCATTCACTCGCCAATCCCATATTCTAGTATTCCCCGGTGCGGTAGTCGATGGTGCCATAATTTCAATGGTGTTCGTTACTAGTACTCCAGAAAGTGGAGTGATCCCCACCAACCTTCACATCGTCATATGATTTTGGATTTTGTCCATCTCAGGCCATCAATTCGTTGCCTCCCCGCGTGAGCTGGGATTTATATATAAAAAATGGCGACCATGCACCATCAAATCGATCTGAGCATCTCTCTCGTTCTGGGGCACAAAAGGAGGGCTCCCTAGCTAGCTAGCAGGTCTGCCCCCACACACCCTCTGCAAGACTGCATGCGTCACATATCTCGACCGGCCTCTCTGATAGTCTGATGCATGCTGGGATTCTCTGCTGCTAGTAGCTAGCCATGCTTGCGCATGCATGCATAGCATATGCATGAGCTAGTGCAAGAGGGAATGAGAAGCATCCGGCCATGTGAACGTGTGACGTGCAGTGACACACTGACACCCGAGCACATATATAAAAAAAGTGCAATGAGCCAATATGTATCAAGTTTTTTTTTCAAAAAAGAGAAGAGTATCAAGAACCTCTATGTATCACTCTCTCACTCCATCCCCTGTAGTTAGAAGAGATGTTGTTGGAGCGAAGGCAAAGACGCCACCCTTCGTTCGAGGCCTTCGCTGCAGCCGCTGGTCCGCCGGAGGCAAAGCGGGCAGGGACACCCTTCGCAGGACTCGGCGCTTTGACGAGGGCCTGCGGCGACGACCTCACACGGCGCGGCCTCGTTCAGCCCCAAGGCCCACGTGTGATCCGGCCCATTGTAACGGGCCCCGCGTGGCCGCCTCTGTATTACGGGCCTGACTTGTAAAGGCAAACTTGTAATTACAGCTTGTAACCCTGTTTTATGGGAATATTCCGGGGATAAACTAGGCGTCTGAGGGCACATGCGTCCTTAACACAAGACGCTGGGCACTCAGACACCTATAAATACCCCCGCACAGTGCCCGTGAGAGGCTAGATCAACAGAGCTATTGCCCCCGTGCACGTAACCCTGTTGTCGCCATTGTTCACCCCCGTTGGCCCACTTGTAGCAGAGAGCAAGTTCCAACATTTGGCGCCCACCGTTCGTGCTACGACAAAACCACCCGCGATGGCACCCAAGAGAGCTAACCCCAAGGCTGACGAGGCTGCGAAGGCAGCACTGCTGGCCGCAAGAAAGGGCAAGGCCCTCGCCCTCACCCAATCCACCCACCAAGAGCCCATTGAGGACAATGTTCCCCACACCGGCGAAGACGACACCTTCCGCACCTGCGGAACCGAAGGACAGTCGCAGCCGCCCCCAGGCTTCGCCCCACTGGAAGGCGCCGACCTCACCGAGGATGGTGAGGCCCTCGGCGTCTCAACAGAAGAACAGCTGCAGCTGCGCGCCCTGCGCCTCAGGAACCGCAATCTCCAGAGGCAGAAAGAGATACTGGAGGCCAAGCGCCAACGTGTTTCCGCATTAGCCAAAGTGCGGCAAATGATACGCGACGAGGAGCAGAAAGCCCAAGACCTCGAGCGCGAGATCGCGCTGATGCAGCGCGAAGGCCACCTCGGTTTGCAGCAAGAACCACCCCTCCAACAACGCGCTCAGCCGGAGGACATGCGCGAAGGCTACCTCGGCCGACAGCACGGCCAACCCCTGCAGCACCGGGCGCAGCCGGAGAACCCGCGTTTCCCCCAGCATGACTACGCCCCCCAGCACGGCACGCCATTCCAAGGGATCAACTACCTCGACGAGCGAAGTCCCCTGGCGCCACACCTGCAAGTGACGCCTTGGCCAGCCAACTTTCGAGCGGGGGCATACCCCAAGTACAACGGCAGCACCGACCCGGCGCAATACATCATGAGTTACCAAGTCGCCGTTGCATCAGCCGGAGGGGACGACGCCACAATGGCAAAGTCTTTCATCATCGCCCTAGAGGGCCCAGCACTCACCTGGTTCACCAGATTGCCCCCGCTGTCCATTGATTCGTGGCGAAGTCTCAGGGACAAGTTCCTCCTCAACTTCCAAGGGTACCGTCCAGACACCGACGCTTTGGCCGAGCTCTCGCTTTGCAAACAGCTGGAAAAGGAGACTCTGCGGGAGTATTACCGCAAGTTCTTAACACTCAAGTCACAGCTGCCCTCTGTCGACGATCAGATCGCTATCCACTACGCCATCAATGGCCTTCGGGCCGGCGTCCTCTACAGCCATTGTATCAGGGATCCACCCAAGAGCTTGCAGGAGCTATATCAGCTCTTCGAAAAATATGCCAAATCCGAAGAGCTCCACCAGCGCAAGGTCGAGTCGCAACGGAAACCCAACAGTCAGACTCCGCAGTCCAGCCGCACGTGGACAAGGACTTCGCAGCCAGACTCCAGTCGAGACAGCCGCAGTCAGCAGCAAGTCCACAACATCGTCAACCAACAGCCTGCTGCTGACCCCCCTCGCCGCCAGGAATATCCCCCCCAAGGCCGCGGAAATGGAACGCGCGGCAGGGGTCGAGGGCGGGCGCAGCAGCCGCCGCGCCGGTTCTATTGCCTTTTCCACGGCGAAGACTGCGCCCACCAGACCAAAGACTGCCCCGAGACGAAGGCCACCAGAGATAGAATGGCGAGGGCGCAGCCGGCCGACAATCCCAGAATTGTCGCGCATAACTACCAGCCACCCCCTCCACCATACGTCCACGCCCCCGCTCCGCATCCACCGCACCACGCTTACCAACATCATCAGGAAGTACAAATCGTACCTCCTCCACCCCCACCACCACACCAGCAACACCAAAACATTCCCCATCCCCCAAAGCAAGAAGACTTCGCCGATCAACCTTATCGCGGAGTCATTCACATGATAACAGGGGGGTCAAGCACCGACTTCGACACCAAGCGGCAGAAGCGGGACCACTACCGCAGCATCAACCATGTCGCCGTCACTGGCCCAGTCGTGCAGACGAAGTGGTCCCACATACCGCTAACCTTCGACGCGCGAGACGTCGACCTGCGCAGCGCCCCCACATCGACGCAATGGTCATCAACTGCAGCGTGGCAGGTTGGGACTTACACAAAGTCCTTGTCGACAACGGCAGTCAGGCGGACATCATCTTCCTCCACGCCTTCGACCGCATGGGTATAAGCCACAGCTTGCTGAAGCCTTCGGACAACCCGTTGTATGGTTTCGGCGGCAAGGGCACCTTTCCAGTTGGCAAGATAGAGTTGCCCCTCTCCTTCGGTGTAGCACCCAATGCCCGAAGTGAGCAAATAACCTTCGACATTGTCGACATGGTATATCCATACAACGCCATCATGGGCCGAGGCTCCATCAACAAATTCGAAGCCGCCATCCACGGGTTGTACCTATGTATGAAGATACCAGGCCCGCTGGGCGCCATCACAATCTACGGCAACCAGCAGACGGCGCGCAACATAGAGCGGGACTTCGTGCCCGGTCAGAGAAATGTACACTGTCTCACGACCCAGCGCGAAGTCCCTGCGCCGGCTAGCCCAACCGACAAGCAGCACGACAAGGCACAGTTGCAGTGCCAAGACGGGACCAAGACTGTCCCCCTCGATCAGGCCACGCCCAAGCAGACTGTAACTATCAGCGAAGACCTCACCTCACTTGAAGAAGAGAAACTTCTCTGCTGCCTGGCCAAGAATAAAGATGTCTTCGCCTGGTCTGCCCTCGATCTGGTCGGAGTCAGCCGAGCCATAATCGAACACAGCCTGGGGATTGACCCTTCGGTGCGACCCAAAAAGCAGAAGCTTCGCAAGATGTCAGATGAAAAGACAGAAGCCGCCAAGGCGGAGGTGCATCGCCTCCTGGAGGCTAAATTCATCGAGCCGGTGGCTTACCCCACGTGGCTCTCCAATGTTGTGATGGTGCAGAAGAAAAGCGGAAAATGGCGCATGTGCATAGACTTCACCAGTCTCAATAAGTCCTGCCCAAAGGACAATTTCCCGTTGCCACGGATCGACAAAATAGTCGATAGCGCGGCCGGATGCGAGGTCATGTCCCTCCTCGACTGCTTCTCCGGCTATCACCAGATATACATGAAGGAGGAAGACAAGGCCAGCACCAGCTTTATAACACCCTTCGGCACTTATTGCTTTGTCAGAATGCCGGAGGGTCTCAAGAATGCCGGGTCCACCTTCTCCAGACTCACCAAAACGGTGCTCGAAGGGCAGGTCGGCAGAAATGTATTCACATATGTGGACGACATCGTCGTCGCCAGCAAAAATAAGGAGGACCACCTCGCCGACCTGGCGGAAACATTCGCGAGCATGCGAGATGCACGACTCCGCCTAAACCCGGAAAAGTGCGTTTTCGGTGTCCGCCAGGGCAAGATATTGGGCTACCTGGTGTCCCGCCGAGGCATCGAGGCCAACCCAACCAAGATCCAGGCCATCGTCGATATGTCGCCTCCGCAGTCCGCCAGGGACGTCCAGCGCCTGACAGGCAGGATGGCCGCCCTCAATAGATTCATCTCCAGGTCCGCCGAGCGAAGTCTCCCCTTCCTCAAAACCCTCCGCGGCGCGAAGGACTTCGCTTGGGGACCGGAGCAAGCAGCGGCCTTCGCCTCATTAAAACAGTACCTGGCGGAGCTGGCCATCCTCACAAGCCCAGACTCCTCGCTCCCCTTATTGCTCTATGTCGCGGCTTCGCCGCACGCGGTCAGCGCGGCACTAGTGCAGGAGCAGACAGTCGAAGGCGCAGTCAGACAGTGCCCTGTTTATTATGTCTCCGAAGTCCTGACACCATCCAAATGCAACATGACAGAGCTGGAGAAGATTGCTTACGCAGTTGTTATGTCCTCGCGCAAGCTGCGCCATTATTTTGAAGCATTCAAGGTCCGAGTCACCTCGGACAGGGGACTCGGCGAACTATTCAGGAACCCGGAGGCATCAGTGAGAATCGCCAAGTGGGCAGCCGAGCTCTCCGGCTACCACATCAGCTTCGAGCCCAGGACAGCCATCAAATCGCAAGTCCTGGCAGACTTCGTCGTCGACTGGACTGGGCCAGTAACACAGCCGGACCCATCCACAGAAAAGGTCTGGACTATCCATTGCGACGGTGCATGGTGTCATGCGGGGGCAGGCGTCGCTGCAGTCATCACCTCACCAGCCGGAGTCAAACACAGATATGCAGCACGCCTCAGCTTCGCTCTGGAATCCGACAAATGTACAAACAACATAGCAGAGTATGAAGCAGTCATCCTCGGCCTCCGCAAGCTAAGGGCCCTCGGAGTCACCACCTGTATCATCAAAACAGACTCCAAGATAGTCGCCGGTCAGGTCGAAAAAGACTATGCAGCAAAAGACCCCGCGCTCATGCAATACCTCGCGGCTATCCGAA
Organism: Zea mays; assembly: GCF_902167145.1. NCBI lineage: Eukaryota > Viridiplantae > Streptophyta > Magnoliopsida > Poales > Poaceae > Zea > Zea mays. Next base: position 13,333,230 of record NC_050097.1, read on the forward strand.
GTCTCGAGAGGCAGTTCAAGGGATTCACCCTACAGCATGTGGACAGGGCCAAGAATGAGGAGGCCGATGCATTAGCCAAGGCCGCCGCCAGGGGCGAGCCCCTGCCCTCCGACGTATTCTTTCACACCATCGGCACGCCAGCCGTCCGGAGCCCCGAAGGGCTCCAAATAACAAATGATAGCGAGGGCCACCGTATAGTCCACCTAATCATGACCGAAGACTGGCGGGCCCCAATAACCCTGTTTCTACAGGGATACTATCACCCAACCGACGTCAGTGAGGCGAAGCGCCTCGAGCATCGGAGCCGGGACTTCGCGCTAATCGAGGGCCAATTATACAAGAAGGGGGTCAGTCAGCCAATGCTTAAATGCGTCACCGAAACCGAAGGCATCCAAATCTTGCGCGAGGTCCACAGTGGAACTTGCGGCTCGCACGCGGGGCCAAGGGCCCTGGCTGCTAAGGTGATCCGACAAGGGTTTTACTGGCCTGCAATGATCTGCGCCGCAAATCGAGTCACAAGGTCCTGCGAAGCCTGCCAGAAGTTCTCTCCTCGGTCAGGCAACCCCTCGCAATACACAAAGCTGGTCGCCCATACATGGCCTCTTCAGCGCTGGGGCCTGGACATCGTCGGGCCCTTGCCCACCGCTCAGGGGAACCTCAAGTTCGCCTTCGTAGCCGTCGAATACTTCACCAAGTGGATTGAAGCGAGGGCTGTGTCCACAATCACATCAAAGACTGCCCAAAAATTCTTTTGGCAGAACATTGTTTGCCGCTTCGGAGTACCGTCCGAGCTAACAGTTGACAACGGCAAGCAGTTTGACAATCAAGATTTCAAGGATTTCTGTTTTTCCATTGGCACCAAGCTTGCCTTCGCTTCAGTCTATCATCCGCAGTCCAACGGAGTCGTGGAGCGTGCCAATGGGAAAATCCTCACAGCCATCAAGAAGATGCTCCTCGACGAGAAAAAGGGCAGATGGACCGACTTGCTACCGGAGGCAGTCTGGGCGCTGAACACAACCGAGTGCAGGGCGACCGGGTTCACTCCTTTCCGCCTTCTATACGGATCAGAGGCAATGACCCCGCAAGAAATAAAACATGGGTCTCCGCGCACAGCTCCGTCAGCCACCCCTGACGTGGATGAGCCAACCTCCAAAGATCTCATTGACGGAGACCGGGTCTTCGCCCTGCAGGCCTTAAACAAATACCAAGCCCAGACCAAAGCATGGCGCGACCGCGCAGTCATCCCAAAGGAGTTCAGCGCGGGGGACCTCGTACTCATCCGAACAGCTCGGACGGACTCCAAGGGCAAGCTGGAGCCCAAGTGGGAGGGCCCCTTCATAGTCAAGACAAAAGCTTCCCCCAGCGCTTACAGGCTCGCAACGCCAGATGGCGAGGACCTGGAGCACTCCTGGAACATTGACAACCTTCGTAAATTTTTTGTTTAATTCCTAGGGCTGAGTTCGCCCTTGTAATTCACCGCAAACAATCTTGTACCGGCCCGCACTCTTTTCCTCCCGGGGGGTGAGGTTTTTAACGAGGCGGAGCCATGTAATATATGTGAGAAAAATCCCCCGCAAAAGCATGTGTCGAAAAAAGACCGCGACAACGGTCTTCGGCATTCGACCAATTCGAAGTCACCGCGAGGCTAAGCGCTAGCCACCCTCGCGTGCGACCAATCCGCGCAGAAGTCGCCTAAGGGTGCAGCCGGACTTAGCACAACAAGTGCGCAAAAATCAAAGTCTATCGCGAAGACTATCCGCGCAGAAGTCGCCTAAGGGTGCAGCCGGACTTAGCACAACAAGTGCGCAAAAATCAAAGTCTATCGCGAAGACTATCCGCGCAGAAGTCGCCTAAGGGTGCAGCCGGACTTGGCACAACAAGTGCGCAAAAATCAAAGTCTATCGCGAAGACTATCCGCGCAGAAGTCGCCTAAGGGTGCAGCCGGACTTAGCACAACAAGTGCGCAAAAATCAAAGTCTATCGCGAAGACTATCCGCGCAGAAGTCGCCTAAGGGTGCAGCCGGACTTAGCACAACAAGTGCGCAAAAATCAAAGTCTATCGCGAAGACTATCCGCGCAGAAGTCGCCTAAGGGTGCAGCCGGACTTAGCACAACAAGTGCGCAAAAATCAAAGTCTATCGCGAAGACTATCCGCGCAGAAGTCGCCTAAGGGTGCAGCCGGACTTAGCACAACAAGTGCGCAAGAATCGAAGTCTATCGCGAAGACTAACCGCGCAGAAGTCGCCCAAGGGTGCAGCCGGACTTAGCTCCACAAGTGCGCAAAAATCAAAGTCTATCGCGAAGGCTTTTCGCGCAGAAGTCGCCTAAAAGGCGCAGCCGGAGCCTACCGCAAAAACCGCCCAAGGGCGCAGCCGACCCAGTATGGCAAAAGCAGAAGCGACAGCAAGACCAATTATAATCACACTGGCACAGCACAATCAATCACACCAGTCAAAGTACACAGCGCCCTCGCAGGCACAAGCACGCGAGGGCACACTACTCCATTTTACAAACCCTTGCACATACACAAGCGAGGGCACCACGCCCTACATCGGCTCAACCTTAGGAATAATCCCCATCTCTCTATAATTAAATAACATTATCCTAAGCTCCTCACCAGCAAAAAGGCTTCGCAGCTCCCCTTCCCCCACACCCGAGACGGCCGGCAAAGACAGCAGCTCCTGCCGACCAACCCTACTAACGCGAAGCCGAGCCCCTTCCTCCGCACTAATCCTACGCTTCGCAACCGCCCTTCGTCGTCGGTGCCCGGTGCTAGGACCGGGCACGCCTGGCGCGTCCGCAACATGTAGCGCAGCCTCCGCCGCAGCCACGTCCAGGGCCGCAAAATAGTCCAAGTCCTCCTCCGACGACTCCTCGGTCCATTCAGCCGAGCTCCCAGAGTCAGTAAAATCAAAAAACTCAGAAACAGACCCACCACATTCATTTCCACCTTCCGCGGTCGAAGCCGCCAAAAAACCAGTAGTAGCGGTTGCGTGCGCAGGCCCAAAATCTTGAACCTGCGCAGCAACCAAAATTCAGTACATCATCCAAAAATCCCTCAACCCTAAACACCACCTACGCCACCTGCGAAGGCCCTGCCGCTGCGGGAGCCTCCGCCGCCGCCTCCGCCGTTGTCTCCGCTGGATCTTCAGCGCCCGGCACAGCAGCTGCGGGGGCATCAGACGCGCCTTCGGCCACCCTTGGGAGTAGGCCTTCGCCGGCCGCAGCAGGTACAAGGGCGCCTGGTGCATCTTCCGCGGTCACCGGGGCGACTCCAGTGGCGGCCTCCGCAGGGGTGGTCTCCGGCTCAGGCGGCGCGCTGTTCAGCGCCCCAAAATCGTCCACCCGCTCGCCGCGCTCCGCCTAAGACAAAACGTACAAAAATTCAGCAAACACACGCACAAACCGCATCCAGCAAGCACCGAGTAAACGACAACGTTACCTGAGCCCTTGCAGCCTCGGCCCGCGCCCGGACCACCTCTCGACCGTATGAACCCCACATCCGGTCATAGAGGGCCCCGGCGGACTCCTTCACCACGGGGTCTTCGACCTCAAAGATATCTCGCCCAAAATCTTCATCCACCTGGTCGAGGGCCTCAAAGTGCCGGCAGCCTTCGCGAGAGAGCGCGTTCATCGCTGCCTCGCAGGTGACCAGGGAGGTGAACGACATCAACCCCGCCAAGACAGTGGGGAGCTCCTGCAGTTCCTCCTGCACCCACTCCAGACAGCGAAGTCCGGCCTCTCGCTCCGGCACCTCGAAGTCGCTCGTCCGCACACCCAGCTCACGATATGAAGTCATGAGCTGCGTGCGCGTCCGTTCGGCCTCCGCTCGCGCCGCGGCCTCGGCCCCCTCCGCGCGGCTCTCGAAGGCAGCAAGCCGCCGCTGCAGCTCCCCGGCGAGCTCCTTGGCGATATTGCCCTCCGCCCGCGCCAGCCTGGCCTCCGCCTGCGCAGACTGCTCCTTGGCGATGGCTTCGTTGGCCTCCCTTCTCTCCTCCATCAGCTGGCGCCGGAGGTCTGCCTTCTCCTTTTCAAGGGCGGTCACCTTCTCCGCCAGCTTGCGGCACTTGCTGTCGGAGGCCGACTTCTCACGGACAGCGTCCGCGTGTTGCGTCCGAAGTCTCTCGACCTCGGCAGACAACGTCGCCGTAAGGGCCCCCGACGCAGTACGGCTGGTGAAGTCAGCCACCTGCAGAACACACATAAGGCCCGTGTTAAAAAAAAAAGCTCGGCAGACCTGACTCAGCGCCTCCATTGCTCCTTTCAGCCGGCGGGTCGCCGCGTCCGCCTCGTCTCTGACCAACGCGAGGGCAGTCACCTCGCCTCCAGCGCCAAGGGTCTCTACCCCCGCCTTCGGCGCTGGCGCAGCCGTCGCGACCGCCGCGCCAGGCACAACTAGAGCGAGCGGGCCCTCGTCCAACCCTGCAACGCATCAACAGATTAAAAAAAAATGTGTATACATATAGACTCACCCCCAAGATAATCCTCCACATCAATCTCAGTGCCGAAGTCGGCAACGCGTTTGCCGGGCGGCGGTAGCGATCGGGCCGCCTTCGCAGCCTCCGCCACTCCGCTGGCGGACGGCACCACCTTCGACAGCTTGGGGCCTCCGGCGCCCACCGTCGCCTCCGGCGCCTTGCCAGGCGCGGAGGCACCCGCCTTCGCCGGCAATGGCGGCTTGCCTCCGCCGGAGGCCTCAGCCTTCGATGCTCCCCGCTGCCTTTTCGGCCGGGCTTCATGAACCCTCACGGTCGCCTGGCGTTTCCGCGCCGCCGCTTGGCGATCCTTGTCCATCACTGCCCACACAACATGACCGATATTTCGCCCATAAGGAAAAACTTTCCACCGACGAGCCATACGAGATGTAAAACAGTCCTCTTCATCCCAGGGGATAGGAATGTTTTTAGGCCAGCAACCCCCGGTAACCCTCAGCATCCGAGCCGAAGACTCCCGGAGCTCGGGCGAAGACATCCTCTCCCCCGGGGCCGCACACGTCCTCATTAACTCTCTAGCGAAACTATCAGACACCCCAAGCCCTCCCATCGCAGTACCTAATTTTCTCTTTTTCGAAGAGGTGGTGGCCGCCGGCGCAGGGTCGCCTCCGGCCTCCACCGCCGGTTTCTTCCCGCGGCGGTCTGCTTCGTCCTGACCAGGGTAGCCGTCGTACGGCAGTTGATTTAATTCAAAGACCCTGTTCAAGCGATCGTTTGACCCACGGATATCAAAACTGCGCTGGCCTTCCGTCTTCGGCACGTAGCGCCCCACGAGTCGCACCGCCAAGTCTTCTGCATCACGCACGAAGGCGGCCGGGTCACGGTTCCGCAAACTCAGTGCGAAGGCAGGACTTCGCACCTCCCTTCCTCCGTGAAAGGGCATCTGGCGAGGGCATACTTCGCCCAGCGCCCAGCCGTGCGCCAAGGGCCAGACCCCGTACGCCGCAAACTCTTCAACCAAATCACGCCCGCTGCTCTGACCGGCGGCGTACCGAAGGGCCCCTTCGTCTGTATCCTCTTCTGCCACTTCGAAAGGCGGATACGCAGAGTAATAGTGAGAACACATTTCGGACACGGGGAGCCCTTGATGGCCTTCGACAGTAGCCTCAGCAACATAAAACCAAAACTCATTCCAACTGCCCCACTTATTGCGGGCGCACGGGACCAACTCCACTACTGGCATCGTGGTCTTGCCGGTCTTCGGCGTGAAAGTGCACGACCCGAACTGCGCAACTCCGCCCTCAACCACCCTTTTCTGCCAATGCAAGCAATAATTCTTCGCGAAAACTTCAACCGACGGCTGCCCGCCGTACGAAGTCGTCGCCCAGACATACTTCGCCAGCGCCACTATGGCGTTCGGCGTAAGCTGATGTATTTGAACACTGAATCTGCGCAGGACTTCGCTGACAAACCGGTGCGCAGGCAGGCGGAGTCCGGCGGCGAAGAACGCCTCGAAAACAACCAACTCGCCCTCCGGCTCGGGGACTTCCTCCGTCCCCGGAGCACGAGCGACTCCGCCGCCAAAGTAGCCCAACCGCTGCATATCTTCAATACGGCCTGACGTCATCCGTGACACACCGAATTCAACAGAGTCGCCGGCGCGCAACTCTTCCACCATCGCGTTACTCAACGTCTCCTCAGACGAGGCGGCGGCCGGCGGCGTGGCGGTGGCGGAAGAAGAAGAGGATGGCATGGCTACGTACCGTCGGCGGCGGCGGGCGGTTTGCTTCACTCGAGCCAGAACGACGGCGAGCAAAGGGAGCAGCGGAGGAAAAGGAGCAGCAAGACGGCGGGCGGCTAGGGTTTTACGGAGCGCGGAAAGCAGAATTCAAACAGCGCCGCCCCCGCCCCCTTTTATAGGCAGGGCGCGGCTTCTCGGGAAACCCACAACCCGACAGGCCGCGACGCTTCGGGAAACCCGCAATCCAACAGTACGCCGTCCATCAACGGTCACATCAAAAACCCCCGCGGAACCACTTCGAGCGAGGGCAGCGTCTCCGCCATCTAGCGACGTCTTCGGCACCAGGTGACTTTGTCGAACTGGTCCCTCGGAGGGCAAATGTTGGAGCGAAGGCAAAGACGCCACCCTTCGCTCGAGGCCTTCGCTGCAGCCGCTGGTCCGCCGGAGGCAAAGCGGGCAGGGACACCCTTCGCAGGACTCGGCGCTTTGACGAGGGCCTGCGGCGACGACCTCACACGGCGCGGCCTCGTTCAGCCCCAAGGCCCACGTGTGATCCGGCCCATTGTAACGGGCCCCGCGTGGCCGCCTCTGTATTACGGGCCTGACTTGTAAAGGCAAACTTGTAATTACAGCTTGTAACCCTGCTTTATGGGAATATTCCGGGGATAAACTAGGCGTCTGAGGGCACATGCGTCCTTAACACAAGACGCTGGGCACTCAGACACCTATAAATACCCCCGCACAGTGCCCGTGAGAGGCTAGATCAACAGAGCTATTGCCCCCGTGCACGTAACCCTGTTGTCGCCATTGTTCACCCCCGTTGGCCCACTTGCAGCAGAGAGCAAGTTCCAACAGATGTGAAGCCAGGAACCTAAATAATAAGCCATATGTGAGCGAGAAGTTGTGCTTTTATACAAGTTGTGAACAAAATCTGTGAAGGTAATAATTAACCAGGGCTAACTGAACGTAGATACTGCTACATCATATAAGAAGGATGAGGAGTACGAGTACCCGGCCCTTTTTATATTTTAAGTTGTGCTTACTGACCACTGACCAGGACCAGGATAGGGCAATATATATGGGTCTAGGTGCTACCTGTACCTCGCTCGCTCCTGTTAAGTGTTAACTACTACTACTAGAAGTAGTAGTGCATTTTGCTGCTTGCCGTTTTTGCAGAGTTCCATGCATGTGCCCGAAAACAATGGCATCTCGATCTGTCCCTGGATCGAAGATGATCCGATCGAGAAAAGAATGCAGCCATACTTACACTTGCACATTTATTAGGCGCATATTTAACTAGCTAATCCGTCGATCTGATGAGTGACGTGTACTAGTGGGGTCCTGTACATGTTGGAGTGTTTAGTTTAAAGAATCGCTTCAACTAAGATGAGATGGTTCATCATGAGTCTATTTTTTAAATTTAGTGGGATAACTTCATTACTTATATTATACTAACTAATTAACTAATATATATGAGGAATGAGATGGTATGAGAAATGAGATGGTGATGGATCAACTTATTTCATTAATAAAAATGAGTTAGAAGATGATGTGCTAGCTTATTCCTCAAACCAAACACCCTAGTAGTATCTATAGGACTGTGTAGCATGCATGATACCATAACTGTAGAGCTTTCTGTGCATCGGCATGGACCTAGATATGAACGTACTTCACATCGAGAGTTACAATTAACGGTTGAGAAGTTATAGGAGAATTCCCTATCCGGTTTTGTGATCCATCCCACGAAGATAAACCTTTACTCATCCTCATACCCGCCTCGAGTACAAAATTTCTCACATCACCATCCCTGACAGTAAAAGATACCTAAGTACAAAAAAATCTATACAATAACAATTCAACATGTTCGGTGGCGGAACCAGAAATTAAGGATGGCTAATTTTCTAATAGTGACTAGTGACGAAGACAATATAAGATGTTAAAAGGGTTTATTTCTCTCTCTACTTTCTCTTCCCTTCTCCTCTACCTTCCATCTCTTTCTCCAATGGAGCGAGGAATCATTTTTCCCTCCTCCTCTCCTTTCTGCTTTATACTCTACCTCTATATTCGATAAAGTTTCATGGACGTAGGGGGCTGGAACCCCCACCCCCATCCGTCACTGAACATGTTTCATAAATAAATCCATGTAAGAATATTAACAAATATTGTCTTCAAATAGACGCTTATCACATAGTCTTCAAATCCATGCGTAGGAAATCAAGAGACATGTCGCTAGGGATCCCGCTATGTGGGTTGGGCCACTTATGTTGGGTTGTTGTGTACTGCTTGTGGGTCTAAATTCAAATGGGTTATTGTGTACTGCTTGTGGGTTTATATTCCCAGACCCATACCTGCTTACCCGATGGAGAAAAATTTCTCCCAAATATATACACATAGGGATCGATTTATTTCCATACACTAACAATTATAGAAAACCCCCATGGATAATCGGGTTTCAGGGCCCCATTGACATACCAAATTAAGGGGGTGTTTGGTTCTCCCGACTAAAGTTTAGTTCGTGTCACATCAAATGATAGAGTGTCAATTGCAAATATTAAATATAGTTTAATTACAAATTTAGTTACATGAAGACTAAACGAATAGACCAAATTATTAAGCCTTAACTAATTTATGTTTAGCAAATATTTATTGTACTATCACATGAGCGAATCATTGACTAATTAGGCCTAATAGATTCGCAGGCCTAGTCTTGATAGGCCATGAGTGCACCGCAAGCCTATGTTTCCTTTCTTCTCTAGCTGAGACCCCAGTCTCTAGAGTCATTCTCCCAACGCCCTCTCTGACGGCAGGGAACTAGGGACCGGGATCTTATCCCTGACAGTAGCCTCGAGCCCAGGGGGAGTATCTCTCCTCGGGGGCTTCTCTCGGGTCAGGGCGTCGCCTTGCCCCTTTTGTTGCTGGTTGTCGCGCTTCCAGTTGTATCAGTGTAGTATCTAGGACACTGGCTAGAGGGGGTGAATAGACGGTTTTGACTAAAATCAAAGACACTAGATAAATTTAATCAAAACAACAAGAGATATAAATTTCCTAGCTTTGATAGGTTAACAAAATATGACAAGCAATTTATGTCAATACTACAAATAATAGGCAATACGCAAATTACTAACTACTTGCAAGTAATGAGTAAAGAGTGAAAGAATGACACCAAAATTTATCCCATGGTATCGGTGATTTGCCGATCACCCTTAATCCACATTGAGGTGGAATTCAAGCTCTCATTTGCTCTTCTATCAAGACACGACTTGATTTTTGAGCCAAGTGGATAAGAACTCACTCAATACCTTGATTCCATTAGCGTCGCCTTTGCAGCTCCGGCGAGCACCGCGACTCCTCCACAATCTTCACGGAGAGCTCGACGGGGACAACACCCGAGACATTTAGGAGACGACAACTTCCAAGAGTAACAAGTCAATGACGCTTTCCCGGTGTACCACCTAGTGACTCAAAAGAGCACAATGGATGCAAATGCACTAGAACCTCTCAGTCACTCACTAGAATGCAATCTCAAGCAACAAGTGTCAGAGTTTGAGTTAGAGGATCACAAATGAGCTCATGTGTGCTAGGAATGGCCAAGAGAGCCCTCACACATGAGCTTCACTTCTATTTATAGCCCCCAACATAAACCTAGCCGTTATGTGCAACTAGCACAAGTTCTGCGCACACGCAGACGGTCCGCTCCCCATGGCTGGACGGTCCGCCGTACTAGTAACGACTATAAAGACCGTTTGAAACATGTCAGGTGTCAGAAAAAGTCAAGCCCGGACGGTTCGTCCGCCTAGGCCAGATGGTCTGGGACCTGTCAATATGAAATGCCAGAGCACTGACTAATTTAAAATACACGGGCGGACTGTCCGCTAACCATGGCCGGTCGGTCCGCACCAGGACCACATACCGTCTGGCTAAAACCCTCGGACAATTCGTAGTTCAATGACTCAAAAACACACTATCCCTGCCTAAATTCAGTTTGTCTCATGGGGACGGTCTGGCCTCCTGGCCCAGACGGTGCGCACAGGGTCACAAAGACAGGTGCGCTTGGAGACACCTCTGGTAGAGTCGTGGATGGTCCATCCTCTTGGCCTAGACGGTCCACCGACGACAGAATTAAGTGTTTTAGTTTGCGCTTTTACAAAAGACTTTGACTTTTGAAAAATGAAGCGTTGTCAATCCTCATGCAAATGCAACAGTTTATGCTATATGAGGCACTAAGTTTTACACCGATCAAGTTTATTGACCCCTCTTAATAGTACGGCTATCTAGCCTCCTATTAATTCAGTCAATTTCTTCTCTAAACTCCTGATGACCGGCAAAAACAAAACCTACATTATACATTTGCCTTCACTTAATCCACAACCAATGGTTATACGTCTCAAAGACATTCCTGTTTCCTGTGGTCTAATCATGTATTCTTATTTCTCCGAGAACTGTTAGTTCACAAGCAGTTGACATTAATTACTAAAACACCACTAAGGGGCCTAGATGATTCACAATCTCTCCCTTTTTGGTAACTGATGACAATAATTCATATTTTATAGAAAAGTATATTTTATTTTTCAAACCTTCCTTACATACTAGGTATAAGAAAGATTTGAGATGAGTTTTGAGTGACTTATCTTGATTTTAAAGTTCATCTGAAATGTTTATAAGTGTTGGGGCGAAGGCAGAGACGCCACCCTTCGCTCGTCGCCTTTCACTGCAGTCGCTGGTTTGACGAAGACAAAACGGGCAGGGACACCCTTCGCTTCATTCAGCACCAGACGAAGGCCTGCGGTGACGTCTCCCCGCAGCACGGCCTCGTCCTGCTCTGAGGCCCACGTGTGATCTGGCCCATTGTAACGGGCCCCGCGTGACCGTCGTTGTGTTACGGGCCTAGTTTGTAAAGGCATTCTTGTAAGTACAGCTTGTAACCCTGCTTTATGGGAATATTCTGGGGATAAACTAGGTGTCCGAGGGCACATGCGTCCTTAACACGAGGTGCTGGGCACTCAGATACCTATAAATACCCCCACACAGTGCCCGTGAGAGGCTAGACATTAACAGAGCTATTTGCCCCCGAGCACGTATCCCTGTTGTCACCACTGTTCATCCTTGTTGGCCTCCTTGCTACTGAGAGCAAGTTCCAACATTTGGCGCCCACCGTTCGTGCCACGACAAGACCACCCGCGATGGCACCCAAGAGAGCTAACCCGAAGGCTGACGAGGCTGCGAAGGCAGCACTGCTGGCCGCAAGAAAGGGCAAGGCCCTCGCCCTCACCCAATCCACCCACCAAGAGCCCAATGAAGACAACATTCCCCACACCTGCGAAGACGACACCTTCCGCACCTGCGGGCCCGAAGGACAATCGCAGCCGCCCCCAGGCTTCGCCCCAGTGGAGGGCGCGGATCTCACCGAGGACGGCGAGGTCCTCGGCGTCTCAACAGAAGAACAGTTACAGCTGCGCGCCCTGCGCCTCAAGAACCGCAATCTCCAGAGGCAGAAAGAGATACTGGAAGCCAAGCGCCAACGTGTGTCCGCACTAGCCAAGGTGCGGCAGATGATACGCGACGAGGAGCAGAAGGCCCAAGACCTCGAGCGCGAGATCGCGCTGATGCAGCGCGAAGGCCACCTCGGTCTGCAGCAAGAGCCACCCCTCCAGCAGCGCGCCCAACCGGAGGACACGCGCGAAGGCCACCTCGGCCTGCAGCATGGCCCACCCCTGCAGCACCGGACGCAGCAGGAGAACCCGCGTTTCCCCCAACATGACTACGCCTTCCAGCACGGCGCGCCATTCCAAGGGGTCAACTACCTCGATGAGCGAAGTCCCCTGGCGCCACACCTGCAAGTGACGCCTTGGCCAGCTAACTTCCGAGCAGGGGCATATCCCAAGTACAACGGCAGCACCGATCCGGCGCAATACATAATGAGTTATCAAGTTGCCGTTGCATCCGCCGGAGGGGACGACGCCACAATGGCGAAGTCTTTCATCATCGCCCTAGAGGGCCCAGCACTCACCTGGTTCACCAGATTGCCTCCGCTGTCCATTGATTCGTGGAGAAGTCTCAGGGACAAGTTCCTTCTCAACTTCCAAGGGTACCGCCCAGACACCGACGCTTTGGCCGAGCTCTCGCTTTGCAAACAGCTGGAAAAGGAGACTCTGCGGGAGTATTACCGCAAATTCTTAACGCTCAAGTCACAGCTGCCCTCCGTCGATGATCAGATCGCTATCCACTACGCCATCAGTGGCCTTCGGGCCGGCGTCCTCTACAGCCACTGTATCAGAGATCCACCCAAGAACCTTCAGGAGCTATATCAGCTCTTTGAAAAATATGCCAAATCCGAAGAGCTCCACCAGCGCAAAGTTGAGTCACAGCGGAAGCCCAAAGATGCCCCGCAGTCCAGCCGCACATGGACGAGGACTCCGCAACCAGACTCCGGCCGAGATGGCCGCAGTCAACAGCAAGTGCACAACATCGCAAACCAGCAGCCTGCTGCTGACCCCCCTCGTCGCCAGGAATATCCCCCCCAAGGCCGCGGAAACGGAACTCGTGGCAGGGGCCGAGGGCGCGCGCAGCCGCCGCGTCGGTTCTACTGCCTTTTCCACGGCGAAGACTGCGCCCACCAAACCAAAGACTGCCCCGAAACGAAGGCCACCAGAGACAGAATGGCGCGGGCGCAGCCAGCCGACAACCCCAGAATTGTCGCGCATAATTACCAGCCACCCCCCACCATATATCCACGCTCCCGCTCCGCATCCACCGCACCACGCTTACCAACACCATCAGGAAGTACAAATCGTACCTCCTCCACCCCCACCACCACACCAGCAACACCAAAACATCCCCCATGCCCCAAAGCAGGAAGACTTCGCCGATCAACCATATCGCGGAGTCATTCACATGATAACAGGGGGGTCCAGCACTGACTTCGACACCAAGCGGCAGAAGCGGGACCACTACCGCAGCATCAACCATGTCGCGGTCACCGGCCCAGTCGTGCAGACGAAGTGGTCCCACATACCGCTAACCTTCGATGCACGAGACGTCGACCTGCGCAGCGCCCCCCACATCGACGCTATGGTCATCAATTGCAGCGTGGCAGGCTGGGACCTACACAAAGTCCTAGTCGACAACGGCAGCCAGGCGGACATCATCTTCCTCCATGCCTTCGACCGCATGGGTATAAGCCACAGTCTGCTCAAGCCTTCGGACAATCCGTTGTATGGCTTCGGCGGCAAGGGCACCTTTCCCGTTGGCAAAATAGAGCTTCCCCTCTCCTTCGGTGTAGCACCCAATGCCCGAAGTGAGCAAGTAACCTTCGACATTGTCGACATGGTATATCCGTACAACGCCATCATGGGCCGGGGCTCCATCAATAAGTTCGAAGCCGCCATCCACGGACTGTACCTATGTATGAAGATACCAGGTCCGCTAGGCGCTATCACGATCTACGGCAACCAGCAGACGGCGCGCAACATAGAGCGGGACTTCGTGCCTGGTCAGAGGAACGTACACTGCCTCACGACCCAGCGCGAGGTCCCCGCGCCCGCCAGCCCAACCGACAAGCAGCACGAAAAGGCACAGTTGCAGAGCCAAGACGGAACCAAGACTGTTCCCCTTGATCAGGCCACGCCCAAGCAGACAGTCACTATCAGCGAAGACCTCACGTCACATGAAGAGGAGAAGCTTCTCTGCTGCCTGGCCAAGAATAAAGATGTCTTCGCCTGGTCCGCCCTAGACCTGGTCGGAGTCAGCCGATCCATAATTGAGCACAGCTTGGGAATTGACCCTTCGGTGCGACCAAAAAAGCAAAGGCTCCGCAAAATGTCCGACGAAAAGACAGAGGCCGCCAAGGCGGAAGTGCACCGCCTCCTAGAAGCTAAATTCATCGAGCCAGTGGCTTACCCCACGTGGCTCTCCAATGTCGTAATGGTGCAGAAAAAAAGCGGGAAATGGCGAATGTGCATAGACTTCACCAGTCTCAATAAGGCTTGCCCGAAGGACAATTTCCCGTTGCCGCGGATCGACAAAATAGTCGATAGCGCGGCCGGATGCGAGGTCATGTCACTCCTCGACTGCTTCTCCGGCTATCACCAGATATACATGAAGGAGGAAGACAAGGCTAGCACCAGCTTTATAACACCCTTCGGCACTTATTGCTTCATCAGGATGCCGGAGGGACTCAAGAATGCGGGGTCCACTTTCTCCAGACTCACCAGAGCAGTACTCGAAGGGCAGGTCGGTAGAAACATATTTACATATGTGGACGACATCGTCGTCGCCAGCAAGAATAAGGAGGACCACCTCGCCGAGACATTCGCGAACATGCGAGATGCACGACTCCGCCTGAACCCGGAAAAGTGCGTCTTCGGTGTTCGCCAGGGCAAGATATTGGGTTACTTGGTGTCACACCGCGGCATCGAGGCCAACCCAACCAAGATCCAGGCCATCGTCGACATGTCGCCTCCGCAGTCCGTCAGGGACGTCCAGCGTCTGACAGGCAGACTGGCCGCTCTCAACAGATTCATCTCCAGGTCCGCCGAGCGAAGTCTCCCCTTCCTCAAAACACTCCGCGGCGCGAAAGACTTCGCCTGGGGACCGGAGCAAGCAGCGGCCTTCGCCTCACTCAAACAGTACCTGTCGGAGCTGGCCATCCTCACCAGCCCCGACTCCTCGCTCCCCCTATTGCTCTATGTCGCGGCTTCGCCGCACGCGGTCAGCGCGGCACTAGTGCAGGAGCAGTCAGTCGAAGGCGCAGTCAGACAGTGCCCTGTTTACTATGTCTCCGAAGTCCTGACACCGTCCAAATGCAACATGACAGCTGGAGAAGATCGCCTACGCAGTTGTCATGTCCTCGCGCAAACTGCGTCATTACTTTGAAGCATTCAAGGTCCGAGTCACCTCTGACAGAGGGCTCGGCGAACTATTCAGAAACCCGGAGGCATCGGTGAGGATTGCCAAGTGGGCAGCCGAACTCTCCGGCTACCACATCAGCTTCGAGCCCAGGACAGCCATCAAGTCGCAAGTCCTGGCAGACTTCGTCGTCGACTGGACTGGGCCAGCAAAACAGCCGGACCCGTCCACAGAGAAGATCTGGACCATCCATTGCGATGGTACATGGTGCCATGAGGGGGCAGGCGTCGCTGCAGTCGTCACCTCCCCAGCCGGAGTCAAACACAGATATGCAGCACGCCTCAACTTTGCTCTGGAATCCGACAAATGTACAAACAATATAGCAGAGTATGAAGCGGTTATCCTCGGCCTCCGCAAGCTAAGGGCCCTCGGAGTCACCACATGTATCATCAAGACAGACTCCAAGATAGTTGCCGGACAGGTCGAGAAAGACTATGCAGCAAAAGACCCTGCCCTCATGCAATACCTCGCGGCTATCCGAAGTCTCGAGAGACAATTCAAGGGATTTACCCTGCAGCATGTGGATAGGGCCAGGAACGAGGAGGCCGATGCCTTAGCCAAGGCCGCCGCCAGGGGCGAGCCCCTGCCCTCCGACGTGTTTTTCCACACCATCGGCACGCCAGCCGTCCGGAGCCCCGAAGGGCTCCAGATAACTAATGACAGCGAAGGCCACCGTATAGTCAACCTAATCATGACCGAAGACTGGAGGGCACCAATAACCCTGTTCCTACAGGGGTACTATCATCCAGCCGACGTCAGTGAGGCAAAGCGCCTCAGGCATCGAAGCCGGGACTTCGCTCTGATCGAGGGCCAACTATACAAGAAAGGGGTCAGTCAGCCAATGCTCAAATGCGTCACCGAAACCGAAGGCATGCAGATCCTACGCGAAGTCCACAGTGGCACGTGCGGCTCGCACGCAGGGCCAAGGGCCCTGGCAGCCAAGGTGATCCGACAAGGGTTTTACTGGCCTGCAATGATCTGCGCCGCAAATCGAGTCACAAGGTCCTGCGAAGCCTGCCAGAAGTTCTCTCCTCGGTCAGGCAACGCCTCGCAATATACAAAGCTGATCGCCCATACATGGCCTCTCCAACGCTGGGGCCTGGACATTGTCGGGCCCCTGCCCACCGCTCAGGGGAACCTTAAGTTCGCCTTCGTAGCCGTCGAATACTTCACCAAATGGATTGAAGCGAGGGCTGTTTCCACAATCACATCAAAGACTGCCCAAAAATTCTTTTGGCAGAACATTGTTTGCCGCTTCGGAGTACCGTCCGAGCTAACAGTTGACAACGGCAAGCAGTTTGACAACCAAGATTTCAAGGATTTCTGTTTCTCCATCGGCACCAAGCTTGCCTTCGCTTCAGTCTATCATCCGCAGTCCAACGGGGTCGTGGAGCGTGCCAATGGGAAAATCTTCACAGCTGTCAAGAAGATGCTCCTCGATGAAAAAAAGGCAGATGGACCGATTTGTTACCGGAGGCAGTCTGGGCGCTAAACACAACTGAGTGCAGGGCGACCGGGTTCACTCCTTTCCGCCTTCTATACGGATCGGAGGCAATGACCCCGCAAGAAATAAAGCATGGGTCCCCGCGTACAGTTCCATCAGCCATCCCTGACGTGGACGAGCCAACCTCAAAAGATCTCATTGACGGAGACCGGGTCTTCGCCCTACAGGCCCTAAACAAATACCAAGCCCAGACCAAAGCATGGCGCGACCACGCAGTCATCCCGAGGGAGTTCAGCGAGGGGGACCTCGTACTCATCCGAACAGCTCGGACGGAGTCCAAGGGCAAGTTGGAGCCCAAGTGGGAGGGCCCCTTCATAGTCAAAACAAAAGCTTCCCCCAGCGCCTACAGGCTCACAACGCCAAATGGCGAGGACCTGGAGCACTCCTGGAACATCGACAACCTTCGCAAATTTTTTGTTTGATCCACTTAGGGCTGACTTCGCCCTTGTAATTCACCGCAAACACTCTTGTACCGGCCCGCACTCTTTTCCTCCCGGGGGGTGAGGTTTTTAACGAGGCGGAGCCATGTAATATATGTGAGAAAAATCCCCCGCAAAAACATGTGTCGAAAAAAGACCGCGACACCGGTCTTCGGCATTCGACCAATTCGAAGTCACCGCGAGGCTAAGCGCTAGCCACCCTCGCGTGCGACAAATCCGCGCAGAAGTCGCCCAAGGGTGCAGCCGGACTTAGCACAACAAGTGCGAAAAATTCCGATGTCTATCGCGAAGACTATCCGCGCAGAAGTCGCCTAAGGGTGCAGCCGGACTTAGCACAACAAGTGCGAAAAATTCCGACGTCTATCGCGAAGACCATCCGTGCAGAAGTCGCCTAAGGGTGCAGCCGGACTTAGCACAACAAGTGCGAAAAATTCCGACGTCTATCGCGAAGACCATCCGCGCAGAAGTCGCCTAAGGGTGCAGCCGGACTTAGCACAACAAGTGCGAAAAATTCCGACGTCTATCGCGAAGACTATCCGCGCAGAAGTCGCCTAAGGGTGCAGCCGGACTTAGCACAACAAGTGCGAAAAATTCCGACGTCTATCGCGAAGACCATCCGCGCAGAAGTCGCCTAAGGGTGCAGCCGGACTTAGCACAACAAGTGCGAAAAATTCCGACGTCTATCGCGAAGACCATCCGCGCAGAAGTCGCCTAAGGGTGCAGCCGAACTTAGCACAACAAGTGCGAGAAATTCCGATGTCTCTCACAAAGACTCCGCGCAGAGGCCGCCTCAGGGCGCGGTCAAACTAGTACAACAAAAGCAGAAGCGACAGCATCAAACCATCCGCGCTAAGACCGACTATAATCACACCAGCACAGCATAGCCAACCATGCCACACAAAGTACACAGCGCCCTCGCAGGCACAGGCACCCGAGGGCACACAACTTCATCTTACAACCCTTTACACATATACAAGCGAGGGCACCACACCCTACATCGGCTCCACCTTAGGAATAATCCCCATCTCCCTATAATTAAATAACATTATCCTAAGCTCCTCACCCGCAAAAAGACTTCGCAGTTCCCCTTCCCCTGTGCTCGCGGCGGCCGGCAAAGACAACAGTTCCTGCCGACCAACCTTACTCACACGAAGCCGAGCCCCCTCCTCCGCGCTAACCCTACGTTTTGCAACCGCCCTTCGTCGGCGGCGCCCGGTGCTAGGGCCTGGCACGTCCGGCGCGTCCGCGGCATGGGGCGACGCCTCCGCCGCAGCCACGTCCAAGGCCGCAAAATAATCCAAGTCCTCCTCCGACGACTCCTCAGTCCACTCAACCGAGCTCCCAGAGTCAGTAAAATCAAAAAACTCAGATACAGGTCCACCATATTCATTCCCACCTTCCGCGGTCGAAGCCGCCAAAAACTCAGTAGTAGCGGTTGCGTGCGCAGGCCCAAATTCTTGAACCTGCGCAGCAACCAGAATTCAGCACAACATCCAAAAATTCCCCAACCCTAAACACCCACTACGCCACCTGCGAAGGCCCTGGCGCTGCGGAAGCCTCCACCGTTGGCTCCGCCGTAGGCTCCGCCGCGGCCTCCGCCGCAGTTTCCGCCGCCTCCGCCGCGGAACCTTCAGCACTCGGCGCAGCGGCTGCGGGGGCGTCAGCGCCGCCTTCGCCAGTCGCAGCGGATGGGGGGGCAGCCGTCGCGATCGCTGCGGTCTCCGGGGTTGGCTCCAGGGCGACCCCAGTCACAGCCTCCGCGAGGGTCGACCCCAGGTCTGGCAACGCGCTGTCCAGAGCCCCGAAGTCGTCCACCCGCTCGCCGCGCTCCGCCTAGGACAAGACACACAGATTCAGCAAACACACGCACAGCCCGCATACAGCAAACGCCAAACAAACAACAACGTTACCTGAGCCCTCGCAGCCTCGGCGCGCTCCCTGACCACCTCACGACCGTACAGACCCCACATCTGGTCGTAAAGGGCCCCGGCGGACTCCTTCACTACGGGGTCTTCGACCTTGTAGATGTCTCGCTCAAAATCTTCATCCATCTAGTCGAAGGCCTCGAAGTGCCGGCACCCTTCGCGGGAGAGCGCGTTCATCGCCCCCTCGCAGGTGACCAGGGAGGCGTACGACATCAACCCCCCCACAACGGTTGGAAGTTCCAGCAGCTCCTCCTGCGCCCACTGCAGACAGCGAAGCCCGGGCTCTCGGTCCGGCACCTCGAAGTCACCGGTCCGCGCACCAAGCTCACGATATGTATCCATAAGCTGCGTGCGCGCCCGTTCGGCCTCCGCACGCATCGCGGCCTTGGCCTCCTTCGCGCGGCTCTCCAGGGCGGTGAGCCGCCCTTGCAGTTGTTCGGCGAGCTCCTTGGCAAGATTGCCCTCCGCCCGCGCCAGCTTGGCATCCGCCTGTGCAGCCTGTTCCTTGGCGATGGCCTCGTTGGCTTCCCTCCTCTCCGCCGCCAGTTGGTGCCGGAGGTCAACTTTCTCCCTCTCCAGGGCGGCCACCTTGTCTGTCAGATTGCGACACTTGCTGTCGGAGGCCGATTTCTCACGGACAGCGTCAGCGTGTTGCGTCCGAAGTCTCTCGACTTCGGCAGACAAAGCCGCCGTAAGGGCCCCCGACGCAGTACGGCTGGTGAAATCAGCCACCTGCAGAGCACACATAAGGAAATCAGCCACCCGGAGGGGGGGGGGAAGGGAGTATAGATCAGCGGACCTGACTCAGCGCCTCCGTCGCCTGACTCAGCGCCTCCGTCACTCCCTTCAGCCGGCGGGTCGCCGCGCCCGCCTCGTCCCTGACCAACGCGAGGGCTGGCACCTCGCCTCCGGCGCCAAGGATCTCGCCCCTCGCTTTCGGCGCTTGCGCAGCCGTCGCGATCGCCGCGGCAGGCGCAACTATAGCAAGCTGGCCCTCGTCCGACCCTGCAACGCATCAACGAATTAAAAAAACATATATAACGACTTACCCCCAAGATAATCGTCCACATCAATATCGGTGCCGAAGTCGGCAACGCGTTTGCCCGGCGGCAGCGACGTTCGGGCCGCCTTCGAAGCCTCCGCCACTCCGCTGGCAGCCGGCACCACCTTCGTCGGTCTGGAGCCTCCGGCGCCCGCCGTTGCCTCCGGCGCCTTGCTAGGCGCAGAGGCGCCCGCCTTCGCCGCCAGCGGCGGCTTGCCTCCGCCGGAGGCCGCAGCCTTCGCATTTCCCCGCTGCCTTTTCGGCCGAGCTTCGTGAATCCTGACAGTCGCCTGGCGTTTCTGCGCCGCCCCTTGGCGATCCTTGTCCATCACTGCCCACACAACAGCACCAATATTTCGCCCATAAGGAAAAACTCTCCACTGATGAACCATGCGAGATGTAAAACAGTCCTCCTCAGCCGCGCAGGGGATAGGAACATTTCTAGGCCAGCAACCCCCGGTAACCCTCAGCATCCGAGCCGAAGACTCCCGGAGCTCGGGCGAAGACATCCTTTCCCCCGGGGCCGCACACGTCCTCATTAAATCTCTAGCAAAACTATCAGACACCCCAATCCCTCCCATCGCAGTACCTAATTTTCTCTTTTTCGAGGGAGGGGCGGCCGCCGGCGCAGGGTCGTCTCCTGTCTCCACCGCCGGTTTCTTCCCGCGGCGGTCGGCTTCGTCTTGACCAGGATATCCATCGTACGGCAATTGATTTAATTTGAAGACCCTGTTCAGACGGTCATTTGATCCGCGGATATCAAAGCTGCGCTGGCCTTCCGTCCTCGGCACGTAACACCCCACAAGCCGCACGGCCCCGTCCTCCGCGTCGCGCACAAAAGCAGCCGGGTCGCGGTTCCGCAGATTCAGTGCGAAGGCAGGGCTTCGCACAACCCTTCCTCCGTGAAAAGGCATCTGGCGAGGGCACACTTCGCCCAGCACCCAACCGTGCGCCAAGGGCCACACCCCATACGCCACAAACTCTTCAACTAAATCACGCCCACTGCTCTGACCGGCGGCGCACCGAAGGGCCCCTTCGTCTGCATCTTCCTCTGCCACTTCAAAAGGCGGATACGCAGAGTAATAATGAGAGCACATCTCAGACACAGGGAGACCTTTATGGCCCTCGACAGTACCCTCCGCAACATAAAACCAAAATTCATTCCAATTGCCCCACTTGTTGCGGGCGCACAGAACCAACTCCACTACTGGCATTGTGGTCTTGCCGGTCTTCGGCGTGAATGTGCATGACCCGAACTGGGCAACTCCGTCCCCAACCATCCTCTTCTGCCAATGCAAACAATAATTCTTCGCAAAAACTTCAACAGACGGCTGCCCGCCGTACGAAGTCGTCGCCCAGACATACTTCGCCAGCGCCACCATGGCATTCGGTGTCAGCTGATGTATCTGAACATTGAATCTACGCAGGACTTCGCCGACAAACCGGTGCGCAGGCAAGCGGAGACCGGCGGCGAAGAACGCCTCGAAAACGACCAACTCACCCTCCGGCTCGGGGACTTCATCCGTCCCCGGAGCACGAGCAACTCCGCCGCCAAAGTAGCCCAACCGCTGCATATCTTCAACGCGGGCTGACGTCATCCGTGACACACCAAAATCAACAGAGTCGCCGGCGCGCAACTCCTCCACCATCACGCTACTCAACGTCTCCTCAGACGAGGCGGCGGCCGGCGGCGTGGTGTCGGAGGAAGAAGAAGAGGACGGCATTGCTACGTACCGTCGGCGGCGGCGGGCGGTTTGCTTCACTCGAGCCAGCACTCCGGCGAGCAAAAGGAGCAGCGGAAGAAGAAGAGCAGCAAGACGGCAGGAGGCTAGGGTTTTTACGGAGCGCGGAAGGCAAAGTTCAAACAGCGCCGACCCCCGCCCCCTTTTATAGGCAGGGCGCGGCTCTTCGGGAAACACGCAATCCGACAGGGCGCGACGCTTCGGGAAACCCGCAATCCAACAGTACGCCGTCCATCAACGGTCACATCAAAAACCCCCGCGGAACCACTTCGAGCGAGGGCAGCGTCTCCGCCATCTAGCGACGTCTTCGGCACCAGGTGACTTTGTCGAACTGGTCCCTCGGAGGGCAAATGTTGGGGCAAAGGCAGAGACGCCACCCTTCGCTCGTCGCCTTTCGCTGCAGTCGCTGGTTTGACGAAGACAAAACGGGCAGGGACACCCTTCGCTTCATTCAGCACCAGACGAAGGCCTGCGGTGACGTCTCCCCGCAGCACGGCCTCGTCCTGCTCTGAGGCCCACGTGTGATCTGGCCCATTGTAACGGGCCCCGCGTGACCGCCGTTGTGTTACGGGCCTAGTTTGTAAAGGCATTCTTGTAAGTACAGCTTGTAACCCTGCTTTATGGGAATATTCTGGGGATAAACTAGGTGTCCGAGGGCACATGCGTCCTTAACACGAGGCGCTGGGCACTCAGATACCTATAAATACCCCCACACAGTGCCCGTGAGAGGCTAGACATTAACAGAGCTATTTGCCCCCGAGCACGTATCCCTGTTGTCACCACTGTTCATCCTTGTTGGCCTCCTTGCTACTGAGAGCAAGTTCCAACAATAAGTCAGCACATAAAACTCAAGTGTAAGAATAGCCCCCCTATATGTGTGAATGAAGAATATCCAGTTGAAGAATTCACACACATAATATATTAGAGTGTTGGCAGAGATCTTCCTATAATCATGGTTATCGAGGTATATACGTATAATAATATGAAAAACAAACGCAGCAAGAGAAATAACACCTCGATTAACCATTACAAGTTCACAAGAGTTCGAACTAATAGAACATTAATTAGTCAAACGTAGTTCGAAATCACATAGTTCAATAACATAGCAATATAAAACATAATAAGACATAGACATAATAAATATGCAATGTAAATGTTCGAAAGTCCACATGCGAGCTCCCCCTGATTTCCATCTTCCCATCTTCATTTCTCTCCCCCTTTGGCATCAATTTCCACAAAGGGGCGTCACTGCGCACCAGGTGGGGGGGGGGACGTGGATACATACTATAGTAGTGGGAGCTGAAGCTGTCAAAGATGAAGGTGAATTGACTGAAGTCATTATGAAGCTGCTGCTGCCTCTCATCTAGTGAATGAATGATGTCATCGGTAGATAGAGTCTCAAATTGACTAGACAGAGCACCCATATTGTCTTGAAATCTTTGTTGCATGTTGTTCATTCTGCTCATAATGCGATCATGCACATTATCTTGATTATGAGTGCGAAGATCGACAAACTGTGTATGTACCCCATCTAGCTAGGTGTCAACAACAGAGAATCTATCGTGCAGAGCAGAGTATTGACCATCAAAGTGGGATTGCATATCATCAAAACAACCATCCACATGTGTCATCCTGCATTGTAACCATCCATCCATATGAGTCTGGAGCCCATGCTAGCCCTTGCGGTCGTGCCGAGACTCCTCGACAGAGGGAGTTGGGCTTCCGAGGCCCTAATCGCTTCACCCTCACCGTCGAGGGAGAAGTCAAGGCTCTCGAAACAGATCACAGCTTCAGGAGATCAATTGGTGTTGTGGCTAGCCATCCAGAGTTTGAAAAACTTCATCGGGAACACGCAAGCCCTACCTGGTGCGCCAATTGTCGGTGTTTCGAACCTTGCTCTAACAAGTAAATTTGTGTGCGCGTTCTAGGCTCCGGACGGTGTGCGTGGTGGGCGTAAGATTTATACTCGTTCGGGCAGAATATCCCCACATTCATTCTTCGACGCCTTGCACTATCAGCACCATTGCTGATTAATGCTTGTAGTAGGGGTTACAAGCGAGTGAGAGAGAGAGAGGAGAGGCTCCCAAGTCTCTTGTCGTGGAGGTGGTTACGCTAAAGGCAACAGAGTGGAGTCCTAACTAAGTTTTGGCTTGGCGGGGGGCTCTGGCCTTTGGGTTCTTGTCGACGCGTCCTCCTTCCTCCATCGATTCGTCGTCTTCACGTCTAGGTGTCCATCTGGGCGTCATCCTCGTCTTGGGACTGACCTCCTCCTTTTATAAGCCAAGGAGGGGGTCGGCCAGTGGTGGCTTCATCGAGAAGGAGTCATCGGATGATGGTAAAACCGAGCGTTCTACCACGGGGTGAAGCCATGCGCGCCTGTGGGCCCTAGGGTTACCTAATTGTCTCGTATTCTTTATGGCGGACCGCATGGGAAGCGTGGGGCTCGAGAGCCATCATTCGAGCTATGCCGACCCTAGCCTCCATAGCCTAAGGCTCGGTGTGCCTTGTCTTGTTGTGCCCGGCAAGTGGTTTGCGCACTTAGTCCTAGTCCTGATAGGTCTTGAGTGCACCGCAGGGCGGCAGCGTGCTGGCCATTAATGCACCGCAGTCCAGGGGGTTCATAGGTTATGAGTGCGCTGCAGCCCGATGGGCTCGTAGGCCATGAGTGGGAGGTGGACCGGCGCCTCTGTCGTGGCTCGACGCCAGGAGTAGTTAATGCAGCCAATCACTTATGATGGGTCAATCTCGGGCCAGACAAGTTATCCACTCGAGTGGGTTCCCTTCGGTTCGTCTGGCCCCCTGTCTCGTTTCATCGTGCCCGACCCCCGGCTTGGTGTCGCGGGGTACGTTCGGGGGAAGGTGCTTCCAAGGCAGACGTTTCCTTTCTCCTCTAGTTGATCGTCGGGCTCGAGTCACCAGAGTCATTCTCCCGGTGCCCTCGCTGACTGGTAGGCCCTAGGGACCGAGGATCTTATCCGCGACAAATAGCATACTCAGTGACACCATAGCAGTTTCTGTAACCAACATAATGTTTGTTGATGTAGTCGTTCTGATCATCACAACGTAGAAATGTAGCAGCGTCGAGCATCGAGAAGTAGAAAGAAGGAAGAATCACATATGTCAAGAAGAAGATAGAGCAACCATGTGGAACACACTCCGAAAATCTAATTATGGGTCTTCACCCGAGCATATAAACACCGAGCATTGTGTGGTTTCAAAGGCATGCTCTCCCTATTCCTATGCATGTTGGAATCTAGACATAAAAACTCCAACAT
Organism: Zea mays; assembly: GCF_902167145.1. Taxonomy (NCBI): domain Eukaryota; kingdom Viridiplantae; phylum Streptophyta; class Magnoliopsida; order Poales; family Poaceae; genus Zea; species Zea mays. Next base: position 13,358,236 of record NC_050097.1, read on the forward strand.
CATAACAACAATGAGATGGTGTTTTAGTTCTATTTTCTCTCACGAGAATAAGAGAATAATTGCCTCCATTTATACAACAACAAAGGAAGATGAAGAGTCAAGCACATGAAGAAATAGTGATCATCATAACAATGTTTGTTATTAGTAATTTAAAAACTAACCAATCAAATGTTTATAGGAAAACCACTAAGACATCATATGATACACTAGCATATCATAGTCATCATGCACTAACTCTCATCAAATTGTTAGTTACACTGCATAAAGGACCAATGCATATTACATATATGGTGGACCAATATCTTAAGAGTTTTCATAGGACCGACTATTCAACAAGGAGATGGGCCAACCCACATACTATCTAGAAGGCACAAAATAAAGTGGATGGCTCTCCAATGCAAGTAATCCGACCTAGTTCAGTAAAGATATATTATCTTTATAATAGGATCAAAACTCTTATGTCTTGATTTTCTAGGACTAGAACCATGTACCTGCCCTCTAGGCTATACAAAGAAAGGTATGTGTACTTCTCTTGTAATATATCATATAATATAATACAATATAAGGAAATACACCATATATTGTTTTAAAAATCATCATAACTTTTTGCGTTAAGTGGTTGGTTTGGACCTGATATGTTCCCTTCCACAGTACCCTAGATTATATATAATATATCATATTTCACTACCATATATAGACATATATCGAGCTCCTACGAAACACAAATCTCGCTCACTCACACCTCATGTTCACATGGACCTAGGGATGGTAATGAGCTCCAAATTATACACTATAAAATTTAAGGACCAGACTCTATTTCTATTATTTTTGAACTAAATTTAATTAAAGACTCAAATGAAACATGAAGAAACATTTAGATCGTTATTCATTACCGCCCCTACATAGATCGTTGTTGGACCGAGACCGAACACGACCTCGATCATACAGCAAAGGCCTCAACTTTGGTTTCATGTTAACTAATCACATAGGTCCATTGCCGAAGGGACCTTCGATCCAACGGTCAGCCATAACAAGAGATAACAAGGTGAGAGCACCTAGAGGTGGGGGTGAATAGGTGATCCTGTAAAAATAAACACTAAATAGCCACAAACTTGATTATCAAAGGTGTTAGTGTAATTAAGTGGCTAAGAAACACTCTCGTGTGAACAAAGCAATCACAATAAGCAACACACGAGACATGTGATTTTTATCCCATGGTTCGGCCAAGTAACACTTGCCTACTTCCACGTTGTGGCGTCCCAATGGACGAGGGTTGCACTCAACCCCTTTCAAGCGATCTAATGATCAACTTGAATACCACGACTTTCTTCCTTATAGACTTTTTCCCGTTTGCGAGGAATCTCCACAATTTAGAGTCTCTCGCCCTTACAACTTGAGATCACAAAGAAGGCACATAGTAAGGTTGGGAAGAGCAACACACACAAGACTCAAATACGCAGCACAACCACGCACACAAGTGAAGACTTGAGCTCAAATGACAACTCAGGGAGTGCACAACTCGAATGGAGCCCAAATCACTAACACAATGAAGCGAATGCGTGAGAGCGAAGTCTGGATGCTTGAGAATACTTAGTAAATGCTTGGGTAACTCCTCCATGCGTCTAGGGGTCCCTTTATAGCCCCAAGGCAGCTAGGAGCCGTTGGAGGCCAACTTGGAAGGACAAACTTGCCTTCTGTCGGGTGGTGCACCGCACAGTCCGGTGCACCAACGGACAGTCATTGTAGCTATCTGATGCGCGATCTCCTTCCTTTTATGGCGCATCCAACCGTTGGTCGTCGGGGTCGGTTGGCGCACCGGACACTGTCCGGTGCACACCAGACAGTCCAGTGTGCCCAACCGACTGTTGCTGCGGGCCACGCGTCGCCCGCGGATTGCGCGGCCGACCGTTGGCGCTGGCGACAGTTGGCTCACCGGACAGTCCGGTGAATTATAGCCGTACGCTGCCGTCGAATCCCGAGAGCGGCGAGTTCACGCGGACCAGCCTGGCGCACCGGACACTGTCTGGTGCACCACCGGCCAGTCCGGTGTGCCAGACCGAGCTGAAGATTGGCTTTTCCTTTTTCCTTTCTTCTTCTTTAGTCACTGTTTCTAGCACTTGGATAACCATGTTAGTACACAAAACAATTCACCAAGTCTAGAAACATACCTTTTTCCTTGATTTGCACTTCTCACTTTATTTGGCACATAAGAACTTAAACTAACATGTTGGGCACTTAATCACCAAAACATTATAGAAATTGCCCAAGGGCACATTTCCCTTTCAATCTCCCCCTTTTTGGTGATTTATGCCAACACAACCAAAAGCAACCAAAAGAAGTGCAACATCAATGCAATTGATGACCAAATTGTTTTTGACTATTATTTGGCATATTTGGATCGCTCTTTGCCACCACTTGGTTTGTTTATGCAAATCAAATTCATTTTCCTATCTCTAAGTCAAACGTACTTGTTTGTGCACATAGAGAGTTATTCCAAGAGTAAAATTGATCAAGTGCCAAAAACTCCCCCTTTTCCCATAATCAAAATTCTCCCCCACAAGAGACCAAATTTTGCAATAAGAGTGTTTTGGACAAATCAAAAATTCTAACTCTATTATTTTCAAAAATCACATGTGGTTGGCTGATCCATTTGCTTTGGCCTTAATTTCTCCCCCTTTGGCATTAAGCACCAAAACGGGATCATTCTTGGCCCTCTAACCCCATTGCATCACCAAAATGTCAATTAAGAGCAAAAAGGCAAATAGAGCATAAGAATGAACTTGGAATTAATTACACTAATACCGGAGTGCAGTGGAAGTCTTTTCATTGTCCAAGTTCACCTTTCCCTTTCAATGCACTTTTGAGACTACATCAAGTATACTCAAACAAACAGATTAGTCTCAAAGGGTCAAGTTGTAGCACATCTCCCCCTAAATATGTGCACCATTCACACATGGACTTGTGATGTCCGGGGATCCCTTGCACAACTTGAGCACCATAAATAAGCAACAAATCATATAAATGCATGGAGTAACATGATCAAAGGCATAGAACACATGTATGCTATAGATCAATCCAAGTTACGCGAATCTAAGACATTTAGCTCACTACGCAACCTGCAAAAGGTTTTCTCATCCAACGGCTTGGTGAAGATATTAGCTAGCTGGTTCTCGGTGCTAACATGGTATACTTCGATATCTCCCTTTTGCTGGTGGTCCCTCAGAAAGTGATGCCAGATGTCTTTGTGCTTAGTGCGGCTGTGTTCAACAGGATTATCCGCCATGCGGATTGCACTCTCATTGTCAAATAGGAGTGGGACTTTGCTCAGATTGTAGCCAAAGTCCCAGAGGGTTTGCCTCATCCAAAATAGTTGCGCGCAACACTGTCCTGCGGCAACATACTCGGCCTCAGCGGTGGATAGGGCAACAGATGTTTGTTTCTTGGAACTCCAGGACACCAGGGACCTTCCTAGAAATGGGCACGTCCCTGATGTGCTCTTCCTACCAACCTTGCACCCGGCATAATCGGAGTCTGAGTATCCAATCAAGTCAAAGGTAGACCCCTTTGGATACCAGATCCCGAAGCAAGGCGTATAAACTAAATATCTAAGAATTCGCTTAACAGCCACAAGGTGACACTCCTTAGGGTTGGATTGATATCTAGCACACATGCATACACTTAGCATAATGTCCGGTATACTAGCACATAAATAAAGTAACAAACCTATCATTAACCGGTATGCCTTTTGATCAATGGACTTACCTCCTTTGTTGAGGTCCACATGTCCATCAGTTCCCATCGGTGTCTTCGCAGGCTTGGCGTCCTTCATCCCAAACCGCTTGAGAAGATCTTGTGTGTACTTCGTTTGGGAGATGAAGGTGCCGTTCTTGAGTTGCTTCACTTGGAACCCAAGGAAGTAGGTCAACTCGCCCATCATCGACATCTCGAACTTTTGAGTCATCACCCTGCTAAACTCCTCACAAGACTTTTGATTAGTAGAACCAAATATTATGTCATCGACATAAATTTGGCACATAAAAAGATCACCATCACAAGTCTTTGTAAAAAGAGTGGGATCGGCTTTCCCAACCTTGAAAGCATTAGCAATTAAAAAATCTCTAAGGCATTCATACCATGCTCTTGGGGCTTGCTTAAGTCCATAGAGCGCCTTAGAGAGCTTGAACACATGGTCGGGGTACCTGTCATCCTCAAAGCCAGGGGGTTGTTCCATGTATACCTCCTCCTTTATTGGCCCGTTGACGAAAGCGCTCTTCACGTCCATTTGAAATAGCCTGAAAGAGTGGTGAGCGGCATAGGCTAATAAATTTTGAATAAACTCTAACCTAGCCACAGGAGCAAAAGTCTCCTCGAAATCCAAACCTGCGACTTGGGCATAACCTTTTGCCACAAGTCGAGCCTTGTTTCTTGTCACCACCCCGTGCTCGTCTTGCTTGTTGCGGAACACCCACTTGGTTCCCACAACATTTTGCTTTGGACGTGGCACGAGGCTCCAAACTTCATTTCTCTTGAAGTTGTTGAGCTCTTCCTGCATGGCCAACACCCAATCCGGATCCTGCAAGGCCTCTTCTACCCTGAAAGGCTCAATAGAAGAGACAAACGAGTAATGCTCACAAAAGTTAGCTGATCTTGAGCGAGTAGTTACTCCCTTGCTTATGTCACCTAAAATCTGGTCAACGGGGTGATGTCGTTGGATCGTTGCTCGGACTTGAGTTGGAGGGGCACATGGTGCCTCTTCCTTCATCACTTGTTCTTCCTGTGCTCCCCCTTGATCATGTCCCTCTTCTTGAGGTACCTGTTCACCGTCTTGAGTTGGAGGATGCACCATTGTGGAGGAAGATGGCTGATCTTGCTCCTGTTGTTCCTGTGGTCGCACATCTCCAATCGCCATCGTGCGCATTGCAGACGTTGGAACATCATCTTCATCTATGTCATCAAGATTAACTTGCTCTCTTGGAGAGCCATTAGTCTCATCAAATACAACGTCGCTAGAGACTTCAACGAAACCCGATGATTTGTTGAAGACTCTATACGCCTTTGTATTTGAGTCATACCCTAGTAAAAACCCTTCTACTGCCTTGGGAGCAAATTTAGAATGTCTACCTTTCTTCACCAGAATGTAACATTTGCTCCCAAAAACACGAAAGTAAGAAACATTGGGTTTGTTACCGGTAAGAAGTTCATACGAGGTCTTTTTGAGAAGGTGATGTAGGTACAGCCGGTTTATGGCGTGGCAAGCTGTGTTCACAGCTTCCGACCAAAACCGCTCGGGCGTCTTGAATTCTCCAAGCATCGTTCTTGCCATGTCGATAAGCGTCCTGTTCTTCCTCTCTACCACACCGTTCTGATGTGGTGTGTAGGGAGCGAAGAACTCGTGCTTGACGCCTTCTTCCTCAAGATACTCCTTCACTTGCAGATTCTTGAACTCTGACCCGTTGTCGCTTCTTATCTTTTTCACCTTGAGCTCAAATGGTTTTGAGCCCTTCTTAGAAAGCGCTTTAGGGTCCCTTGGGTTTCTAATTTATCGTGCAAAAAGAACACCCAAGTGAAGCGGGAAAAATCATCAACAATTACAAGACCATACTTACTTCCCCCGATGCTAAGGTAGGCAACGGGTCCGAAGAGGTCCATGTGAAGAAGCTCCAGTGGTCTTGATGTTGTCATCACATTCTTGCTGTGATGAGTGCTTCCCACCTGTTTCCCTGCCTGACAAGCTACACAAGGTCTATCTTTCTCAAAACAAACATTGGTTAGTCCTAACACATGTTCTCCCTTTAGAAGTTTATGAAGGTTCTTCATCCCAACATGTGCTAGACGGCGATGCCACAACCAGCCCATACTAGTCTTAGCTATTAAGCATGCATCTAGATCGACCTCCTCTTTCGAAAAATCAACTAAGTAGAGTTTGCCGTCTAATACACCCTTAAAAGCTAATGAACCATCACTCCTTCTAAAGGCAGATACATCAACATTTGTAAAAAGACAACTGTAACCCATGTGACACAATTGACTTACAGACAGAAGGTTGTAACCAAGCGACTCTACTAGAAATACATTTGATATGGAGTGCTCGTTGGTGATGGCTATCTTTCCCAAACCCTTGACCTTGCCTTGATTTCCATCTCCAAAGATAATCGTATCCTGGGAATCCTTGTTCTTGACGTAGGAGGTGAACATCTTCTTCTCCCCCGTCATGTGCTTTGTGCATCCGCTGTCGATAATCCAGCTTGAGCCCTCGGATGCATAAACCTGCAAGGAATTTAAGCTTGGGTTTTATGTACCCAACTCTTGTTGGGTCCTACAAGGTTAGTCACAATAGTTTTTGGAACCCATATGCATGTTTTATCTCCCTTGCATTTGGATCCCAATTTCCTAGCCATTACTTTCGCATTCTTACATGAAAGAACAAAAGAAGTGTTGCAAGCATGGAAAACAGTAGTAGATTCATTGCACATTTTCCTAGGCACATGATGCACAACATGATTTCTCCTAGGCCTACTTCTACCATGAACAAAAGTAGAACTAGAGGCAAACATAGCATGTGAATTAAAAGCATCATGATCATAACTCCTATTATAATGAGCATGATTAGCAATTTTCCTATCATAAATAAAACCATGGTTCCTTTGAGGATTACTAACCATAGGAGCCTTCTCTTTCTCCTTGTTGGGAATGGGAGCCCCATGGTTTGTTAAGTTCTTGGCTTCCTTTCGAAAACCAAACCCATCCTTAATTGAAAGGTGTCTACCAACGGTGTAGGCATCCCTAGCAAATTTTAGTTTATCAAAATTAATTTTGCAAGTCTTAAGTTGAGCATTGAGACTTGCCACCTCATCATTTAATTTGGTAATAAAAATAAGGTGATCACTACAAGCATTAACATCAAAATCCTTACATCTATTACAAATAACAATATGCACTACACATGAACTAGTTTTGTTGACTTCCTCTAGCTTAGCATTTAGTTCATCATTTAAACTCCTTAAACTAGAGACCGATTCATGGCAAACAGACAATTCAGAGGATAACATTTCGTTTCTCTTAATTTCTAGGGCAAGAGATTTTTGCACACTAATAACATTTCATTTGGGGGTACTCCTTGCGTCCTTTGAGTGCGGTCCTGAAGCGCTTGATGATAAGCGCCATCTCATCTTCATTAAGTCCGGCAGCCTCCACTTGAGCTACCCTGCTTGGTAGCGTCTCCTTGCTGCTCGTTGCTTTGAGAGCAACAGGCTGCAACTCGTAGATGGGTAGTGGACCGTTCAAGGCGTCATCCTGAGAGCACCTAGAGGGGGGGGGGTGAATAGGTGATCCTGTGAAACTTAAACTTATAGCCACAAAAACTTGGTTAATCGTTAGCACAATAATTGCCAAGTGGCTAGAGAGAAGTCAAAACACAATGACCACACGAAATCAATCACAGAGATGGCACGGTGGTTATCCCGTGGTTCGGCCAAGTACAAAACTTGCCTACTCCACGTTGTGGCGTCCCAACGGACGAGAGTTGCACTCAACTCCTCTCAAGTGATCCAATGATCAACTTGAATACCACGGTGTTCTTCTTTACTTTAATCTTTTCCCGTTTGCGAGGAATCTCCACAACTTGGAGTCTCTCGCCCTTACAATTGAAGTTCACAAAGAAGTACGGAGTAAGGGAGGGAAGCAACACACACAAATCCACAGCAAAATGCGCACACACACGGCCAAGAATCGAGCTCAAAAGACTATCTCAAAGTTCTCACTAGAACGGAGCTCGAATCACTGAGAATGATAAACGAATGCGCAAAGACTGAGTGTGGATGATCAAGAATGCTCTAAGGTTGCTTGGTGTCCTCCTCCATGCGCCTAGGGGTCCCTTTTATAGCCCCAAGGCAGCTAGGAGCCGTTGAGAGCAAATCTGGAAGGCCAATCTTGCCTTCTGTCGTCGGGTGCACCGGACAGTCCGGTGCACACCGGACACTGTCCGGTGCCCGATTTCCTTCCTAAAATGGCGCGGCCGACCGTTGCAGATCAGGGAGCCGTTGGCGCACCGGACATGTCCGGTGCACACCGGACAGTCCGGTGCCCCCTTCCGACCGTTGGCCCGGCCACGTGTCGCGCGCAGATTCCGCGGCCGACCGTTGGCCCGGCCGACCGTTGGCTCACCGGACAGTCCGGTGCACACCGGACAGTCCGGTGAATTTTAGCCGTACGCCGTCGGCGAATTCCCGAGAGCGACCACTTCACGCCGAGTCAGCCTGGCGCACCGGACACTGTCCGGTGCACCACCGGACAGTCCGGTGTGGCAGACTGGGCTGAGTCTTGGCTGTACACAGCCAAGCCTTTTTCACTTCTTTTCTTTTCTGTTTCTAACACTTAGATAAGTATATTAGTACACAAAACCAATGTACTAAGGCTTAGAAACATACCTTTACTCTTGATTTGCACTTTGTCCATCCATGAGCATAAATTCACATTTAAGCACTTGTGTTGGCACTTAATCACCAAAATACTTAGAAATGGTCCAAGGGCACATTTCCCTTTCAATCTCCCCCTTTTTGGTGATTTATGCCAACACAACATAAAGCAACTAGAACAAGTGCAATATCACTTCAAATAAAACTCAAATTTATTTTGATTCAATTTTGGCATATATGGATCATCCTTTGCCACCACTTGGTTTGTTTTTGCAAATCAAACTCAACTTTCTATCTCTAAGTCAAACACACATGTTAAGACATAAAGAGAGGTATTCCAAAGAAGTTTGATCAAGAATTTCAAAAACTCCCCCTTTTTCCCATAATCAATATTTCTCCCCACAAGAAGCCAACATTTGACAAGAGAGACAATAAAAGAGTTTTTGACAAACCAAAAGCTCTACTCTACTATTTTCAAATCTCTCAAGTGGTAGCTGATCCATTTATCACTTTGGCCTTTATTTTCTCCCCCTTTGGCATCAAGCACCAAAACGGGATCAATCTTGGCCCTTTAACCCCATTGCCTCACCAAAATCTTTAATTAAGAGCAAATGGCAATAAGAGTTCATGAGATGAACTTGGAATAAGTTACCCTCTCATCGGAGTGCAGTGGAAGTCTTTCATGGTCCAAGTCCACCTTTTCCCTTTCAATTCTCCTTCGAGACTAAATCAAGAAAACTCAAGCATATGGTTAGTCTCAAAGGGTCAAGTTGTAACACAACTCCCCCTAAAAATGTGCATCACTTACACAAGGACTTGTGAGGTCCAGGGAATGTTTGTACAACTTGAGCACCACAATAAGCAACAAAATGCAGAATGAACATGATAAACACATGTATGCTACAATTCAATCCAAGTTCCACGAATCTAAGACATTTAGCTCACTACGCAACCTGCAAAAGGTCTTCTCATCTAGAGGCTTGGTAAAGATATCGGCTAGCTGGTTCTCGGTGCTAACATGAAACACTTCGATATCTCCCTTTTGCTGGTGGTCTCTCAAAAAGTGATGCCGGATGTCAATGTGCTTTGTGCGGCTGTGTTCAACAGGATTTTCCGCCATGCGGATAGCACTCTCATTATCACATAGGAGTGGGACTTTGCTCAGATTGTAGCCAAAGTCCCGGAGGGTTTGCCTCATCCAAAGTAGTTGCGCGCAACACTGTCCTGCAGCAACATACTCGGCCTCAGCGGTGGATAGGGCAACGGAAGTTTGTTTCTTAGAGTTCCATGATACCAGGGACCTTCCTAACAATTGGCACGTCCCCGATGTACTCTTCCTATCGACCTTACATCCAGCATAGTCGGAATCTGAATATCCAATTAAGTCAAAGGTAGACCCCTTTGGATACCAGATCCCGAAGCAAGGCGTAGCAACTAAATATCTAAGGATTCGCTTCACTGCCACTAAGTGACACTCCTTAGGATCGGATTGAAATCTAGCACACATGCATACGCTAAGCATAATATCCGGTCTACTAGAACATAAGTAAAGTAATGACTCTATCATTGACCGGTATGCTTTTTGATCAACGGACTTACCTCCTTTGTTGAGGTCGGTGTGTCCGTCGGTTCCCATCGGAGTCTTTGCGGGCTTGGCGTCCTTCATCCCGAACCGCTTTAGCAAGTCTTGCGTGTACTTCGTTTGGGAGATGAAGGTGCCGTCCTTGAGTTGTTTTACTTGGAACCCAAGGAAGTAGTTCAACTCGCCCATCATTGACATCTCGAATTTCTGCGTCATCACCCTGCTAAACTCTTCACAAGACTTTTTATTAGTAGAACCAAATATTATGTCATCGACATAAATTTGGCAAACAAATCACCATCACATGTCTTTGTAAAAAGAGTTGGATCGGCTTTCCCAACCTTGAAAGCATTAGCAATTAAAAAGTCTCTAAGGCATTCATACCATGCTCTTGGGGCTTGCTTAAGTCCATAGAGCGCCTTAGAGAGCTTACACACGTGGTCGGGGTACCGTTCATCCTCGAAGCCAGGGGGTTGCTCCACGTACACCTCCTCCTTTATTGGCCCGTTGAGGAAAGCGCTCTTCACATCCATTTGGAACAACCTGAAAGAATGGTGAGCGACATATGCTAGCAAGATACGAATGGACTCTAGCCTAGCCACAGGAGCAAAAGTCTCCTCAAAGTCCAAACCTGCGACTTGGGCATAACCTTTTGCCACAAGTCGAGCCTTGTTCCTTGTCACCACTCCGTGCTCGTCTTGTTTGTTGCGGAACACCCACTTGGTTCCCACAACATTTTGCTTAGGACGAGGCACCAGCGTCCAAACTTCATTCCTCTTGAAGTTGTTGAGCTCCTCTTGCATGGCCAACACCCAGTCCGGATCTAGCAAGGCCTCTTCTACCCTGAAAGGCTCAATAGAAGAGACAAAGGAGTAATGTTCACAAAAATTAACTAATCGAGACCGAGTAGTTACTCCCTTGCTAATGTCACCCAAAATTTGGTCGACGGGATGATCCCTTTGAATCACCGCTCGAACTTGGGTTGGAGGTGCCGGTTGTGCTTCTTCCTCTTCAACTTGAACATCCTGTGCTCCCCCTTGATCATGCCCCTCTACTTGAGGTACTTGTTCGTCATCTTGGGTTGGGGGATGCACCATAGTTGAGGAAGACGGTTGATCTTGCTCCAATTGTTCCCGAGGCCGTACATCTCCAATCGTCATGGTGCGTATCGCGGCCGTTGGAACGTCTTCGTCATCTACATCATCAAGATCAACAACTTGCTCTCTTGGAGAGCCATTAGTCTCATCAAATACAACGTCGCTAGAGACTTCAACCAAACCCGATGATTTGTTGAAGACTCTATACGCCTTTGTATTTGAGTCATAACCTAACAAAAACCCTTCTACAGCTTTGGGAGCAAACTTAGAATTTCTACCCTTCTTTGCTAGAATGTAGCACTTGCTCCCAAATACACGAAAGTAAGATACATTGGGTTTGTTACCGGTTAGTAGCTCATACGAAGTCTTCTTGAGGAGGCGATGAAGGTAGACCCTGTTGATGGCGTGGCAAGCCGTGTTCACGGCTTCCGACCAAAAGCACTCGGGGGTCTTGAATTCTCCTAGCATCGTCCTCGCCATATCAATTAGCGTCCTGTTCTTCCTCTCTACCACAACATTTTGTTGTGGTGTGTAGGGAGCGGAGAACTCGTGCTTGATCCCTTCCTCCTCAAGGAACTCCTCCACTTGAAGGTTCTTGAACTCGGACCCGTTGTCGCTTCTTATCTTCTTTACTTTGAGCTCAAACTCATTTTGAGCTCTCCTGAGGAAGCGCTTGAGGGTCCCTTGGGTTTCAGACTTATCCTGCAAAAAGAACACCCAAGTGAAGCGGGAAAAGTCATCAACAATAACTAAACCATACTTACTTCCTCCTATGCTTAGGTAGGCGACGGGTCCGAAGAGGTCCATATGTAGCAGCTCCAGGGGTCTTGATGTGGTCATCACATTCTTGCTGTGATGCGCTCCTCCCACCTGTTTACCTGCCTGACAAGCTGCACAAGGTCTATCTTTTTCGAATTGTACGTTAGTCAAACCTATCACGTGTTCTCCCTTTAGAAGCTTGTGAAGGCTCTTCATCCCCACATGTGCTAAGCGGCGATGCCACAGCCAGCCCATGCTAGTCTTAGCTATTAAGCATGCATCTAGACCGGCCTCTTCTTTTGCAAAATTAACTAAATAAAGTTTGCCGTATAATACACCCTTAAAAGCTAGTGAACCATCACTTCTTCTAAAGACAGACACATCTACATTTGTAAATAGACAGTTATATCCCATATTGCATAATTGACTAACCGATAGCAAATTATATCCAAGAGACTCTACTAAAAACACATTAGAGATAGAGTGCTCATTAGAAATTGCAATTTTACCTAACCCTTTTACCTTGCCTTGATTCCCATCACCGAATATAATTGAATCTTGGGAATCCTTATTCTTGACGTAGGAGGTGAACATCTTCTTCTCCCCCGTCATATGGTTTGTGCATCCGCTGTCGATAATCCAGCTTGAACCCCCGGATGCATAAACCTGCAAGGCAAATTTAGGCTTGGGACTTAGGTACCCAACTCTTGTTGGGTCCTACAAGGTTAGTCACAATTGTCTTAGGGACCCAAATGCAAGTTTTATCTCCCTTGCATTTTGCCCCTAATTTCCTAGCAATCACCTTTCTATCCTTTCTACAAATTGCAAAGGAGGCACTCAAAGCATGATATATTGTAGAAGGTTCATTAACTCTCCTAGGAACATTAACAACATTTCTCCTACCAACATTTCTATCATGCACATAGAAAGAACTAGAAGCAAACATGTCATGAGAATCAAAATCATCATAAGCATTGTAACTCCTATAAGCATTTCTAGTTTGTCTCTTATCATGGTACATAAAAGCATGGTTCTTTTTAGCACTACTTGCCATAGGGGCCTTCCCTTTCTCCTTGGCAGAGATGGGAGCCTTATGACTTGTTAAGTTCTTGGCTTCCCTCTTGAAGCCAAGTCCATCCTTAATTGAGGGGTGTCTACCAATCGTGTAGGCATCCCTTGCAAATTTTAGCTTATCGAAATCATTCTTGCTAGTCTTAAGTTGAGCATTAAGACTAGCCAATTCATCATTAAGCTTGGAAATTGAAACTAGGTGTTCACTACAAGCATCAATGTCAAAATCTTTACACCTAGTACAAATTACAACATGTTCTACACAAGAATTAGATTTATTTGCTACTTCTAATTTAGCATTTAAATCATTGTTGACACCTTCTAAAGTAGAAATGGTTTTATGACAAGTAGATAATTCACCAGAGAGCATTTCATTCCTTTTAATTTCTAGAGCAAGAGAATTTTGTGCACTAACAAATTTATCATGCTCCTCATATAAAAGATCTTCTTGTTTTTCTAGTAATCTATTCTTGTCATTCAAAGCATCAATCAACTCATTAATCTTATTAATTTTAGATCTATCTAATCCCTTGAATAAGCATGAGTAGTCTATCTCATCATCATCACTAGACTCATCCTCACTTGAAGAAGCATAAGTACTAGTATCATGAGTGCTTACTTTCTTCTCCCTTGCCATGAGGCAAGTGTGACGCTCGTTGGGGAAGAGGGATGACTTGTTGAAGGCAGTGGCGGCGAGTCCTTCATTGTCAGAGTCGGAGGAGGAGCAATCCGAATCCCACTCCTTTCCGATATGTGCCTCGCCCTTGGCCTTCTTGTAATGCTTCTTCTTCTCCCTTTTGTTCCCCTTTTCCTGGTCACTTTCATTATCGGGACAGTTAGCAATGAAATGACCAATCTTACCACATTTGAAGCATGAGCGCTTCTCCTTTGTCTTGGTCTTGCTTGGCTGTCCCTTGCGACCCTTAAGCGTCGTCTTGAATCTCTTGATGATGAGGGCCATTTCTTCATCATTAAGTCCGGCGGCCTCAATTTGTGCTACCCTGCTGGGTAACGCCTCCTTGCTCCTTGTTGCCTTGAGAGCAACGGGTTGAGGCTCATTAATTGGACCGTTTAGAGCATCGTCCACGTACCTCGCTTCCTTGATCATCATTCGCCCGCTTATGAATTTTCCAAGGATTTCTTCGGGCGACATTTTGGTGTACCTGGGATTCTCACGAATGTTATTCACCAAATGAGGATCAAGAACGGTAAAGGACCTTAGCATCAATCGGACGACGTCGTGGTCCGTCCATCGTGTGCTTCCGTAGCTCCTTATTTTGTTGATAAGGGTCTTGAGCCGGTTGTATGTTTGTGTCGGCTCCTCGCCCCTTATCATCGCGAATCGTCCAAGCTCTCCCTCCACCAACTCCATCTTGGTGAGTAAGGTGACGTCGTTTCCCTCATGTGAAATCTTGAGGGTGTCCCAGATCTGCTTGGCGTTATCCAAGCCACTCACTTTGTGATATTCATCCCTGCACAATGAAGCTAGAAGAACAGTAGTAGCTTGTGCATTCTTATGAATTTGCTCATTAATGAACATGGGACTATCCGAACTATCAAAGTGCATTCCATTTTCTACAATCTCCCATATACTAGGATGGAGAGAGAACAAGTGACTACGCATTTTGTGACTCCAAAATCCGTAGTCCTCTCCATCAAAATGAGGAGGTTTACCAAGTGGAATAGATAATAAATGAGCATTTGCACTTTGAGGAATACGAGAGTAATCAAAGGAAAAGTTCGAATTGACCGTTTTCTTTTTCTCGTAGTCGTCGTTGTCATCCTTTTGAGAAGAAGAAGATTCGTCGCTGTCGTAGTAGACGATCTCCTTGATGCGCCTTGTCTTCTTCTTCTTCCCGTCTTTGCGCTTGTGGCTTGAGCCCAAGTCGGTAGACTTGTCATCCTTCGGCTCGTTGAAGATAGACTCCTTCTCGTTGTTGTCGACCACCATCCCCTTTCCCTTAGGATCCATTTCTTCGGGCGATTAGTCCCTTCTTGAAGAGAACGACTCTGATACCAATTGAGAGCACCTAGAGGGGGGGGGTGAATAGGTGATCCTGTGAAACTTAAACTTATAGCCACAAAAACTTGGTTAATCGTTAGCACAATAATTGCCAAGTGGCTAGAGAGAAGTCAAAACACAATGACCACACGAAATCAATCACAGAGATGGCACGGTGGTTATCCCGTGGTTCGGCCAAGTACAAAACTTGCCTACTCCACGTTGTGGCGTCCCAACGGACGAGAGTTGCACTCAACTCCTCTCAAGTGATCCAATGATCAACTTGAATACCACGGTGTTCTTCTTTACTTTAATCTTTTCCCGTTTGCGAGGAATCTCCACAACTTGGAGTCTCTCGCCCTTACAATTGAAGTTCACAAAGAAGTACGGAGTAAGGGAGGGAAGCAACACACACAAATCCACAGCAAAATGCGCACACACACGGCCAAGAATCGAGCTCAAAAGACTATCTCAATGTTCTCACTAGAACGGAGCTCGAATCACTGAGAATGACAAACGAATGCGCAAAGACTGAGTGTGGATGATTAAGAATGCTCTAAGGTTGCTTGGTGTCCTCCTCCATGCGCCTAGGGGTCCCTTTTATAGCCCCAAGGCAGCTAGGAGCCGTTGAGAGCAAATCTGGAAGGCCAATCTTGTCTTCTGTCGTCGGGTGCACCGGACAGTCCGGTGCACACCGGACACTGTCCGGTGCCCGATTTCCTTCCTAAAATGGCGCGGCCGACCGTTGCAAATCAGGGAGCCGTTGGCGCACCGAACATGTCCGGTGCACACCGGACATGTCCGGTGCACACCGGACAGTCCGGTGCCCCCTTCCGACCGTTGGCCCGGCCACGTGTCGCGCGCAGATTCCGCGGCCGACCGTTGGCCCGGCCGACCGTTGGCTCACCGGACAGTCCGGTGAATTTTAGCCGTACGCCGTCGGCGAATTCCCGAGAGCGACCACTTCACGCCGAGTCAGCCTGGCGCACCGGACACTGTCCGGTGCACCACCGGACAGTCCGGTGTGCCAAACTGAGCTGAGTCTTGGCTGTACACAGCCAAGCCTTTTTCACTTCTTTTCTTTTCTATTTCTAACACTTAGATAAGTATATTAGTACACAAAACCAATGTACTAAGGCTTAGAAACATACCTTTACTCTTGATTTGCACTTTGTCCATCCATGAGCATAAATTCACATTTAAGCACTTGTGTTGGCACTTAATCACCAAAATACTTAGAAATGGCCCAAGGGCACATTTCCCTTTCACATCCACATATCGTGCCTCCTTTACCATCATGCGCCCGCTCACGAATTTTCCGAGTATCTCCTCGGGCGTCATCTTTGTGTACCTGGGGTTTTCACGGATAAGATTCACAAGATGGGGGTCAATAACTGTAAATGACCTGAGCATGAGTCGGACGACGTCATGATCCGTCCATTTTGTGCTTCCATAGCTTCTAATCTTGTTGACCAGGGTCTTGAGCCTGTTGTAGGTTTGTGTTGGCTCTTCTCCCCTGATCATGGCAAATCTCCCTAGCTCGCCTTCCACCAGTTCCATTTTGGTGATCATTGTGGCATCATTTCCCTCATGTGAGATCTTGAGGGTGTCCCAGATTTGCTTGGCGTTGTCCAAGCCACTTAATTTATTATACTCGTCCCTGCAAAGAGATGCTAACAACACAGTAGTAGCTTGGGCATTCTTATGGATTTGCTCATTAATAATCATAGGGTTATCCGTACTATCGAAATGCATTCCATTTTCCACTATTTCCCAAATATGGAGAGAAAATAGATGACTACGCATTTTATGACTCCAAAATGAGTAGTTCTCTCCATCAAAGTGTGGAGGTTTTCCTAGAGGAATAGAAAGTAAATGTGCATTCGAATTGTATGGCATGCGAGAATAGTCAAAAGAGTAGTTTTGATTAACCGTTCTCTTTTTCGACGAAGAGTCGTCGTCGTCTCTTAGTGAAGAAGAAGATGCATCACTGTCATAGTAGATGACCTTCTTGATGCGCCTCATCTTCTTCCTGTCCTTCTTCTTGTGACTCGAGCCTGAATCAGTGGGCTTGTCATCTCTTGGCTCGTTGAAGATGGACTCCTTCTCCTTGTCGTTGACCACCATCCCCTTTCCCTTAGGATCCATCTCTTCGGGCGGTTAGTCCCTTAGATGAAGAGTACGACTCCGATACCAATTGAGAGCACCTAGAGGGGGGGGTGAATAGGTGATCTTGTAAAAATAAACACTAAATAGCCACAAACTTGATTATCAAAGGTGTTAGT
Organism: Zea mays; assembly: GCF_902167145.1. Classification (NCBI taxonomy): domain Eukaryota; kingdom Viridiplantae; phylum Streptophyta; class Magnoliopsida; order Poales; family Poaceae; genus Zea; species Zea mays. Next base: position 13,375,446 of record NC_050097.1, read on the forward strand.
GTAATCAAGTGGCTAAGAAACGCTCTCGTGCGAACAAAGCAATCACAATAAGCAACACACGAGACACGTGATTTTTATCCCGTGGTTCGGCCAAGTAACACTTGCCTACTTCCACGTTATGGCGTCCCAATGGACGAGGGTTGCACTCAACCCCTTTCAAGCGATCCAATGATCAACTTGAATACCACGACTTTTTTCCTTATAGACTTTTCCCGTTTGCGAGGAATCTTCACAATTTGGAGTCTATCGCCCTTACAACTTGAGATCACAAAGAAGGCACAGAGTAATGTTGGGAAGAGCAATACACACAAGACTCAAATACGCAGCACAACCACGCACACAAGTGAAGACTTGAGCTCAAATGAAAACTCAGAGAGTGCACAACTCGAATGGAGCCCAAATCACTAACATAATGAAGCGAATGCATGAGAGCGGAGTCTAGATGCTTGAGAATACTTAGTGAATGCTTGGGTAACTCCTCCATGCGCCTAGGGGTCCCTTTTATAGCCCCAAGGCAGCTAGGAGCCGTTGGAGGCCAACTTGGAAGGCCAAACTTGCCTTCTGTCGGGTGGTGCACCGGACAGTCCGGTGCAACACCGGGCAGTCACTGTAGCTGTCCGGTGCGCGATCTCCTTCCTTTTCTGGCGCATCCGACTGTTGGTCGTTGGGGTCGGTTGGCGCACCGGACAGTCCGGTGTGCCCAACCGACCGTTGCTGTGGGCCACTCGTCGCCCGCGGATTGTGTGGCCGACCATTGGCGCTGGCGACAGTTGGCTCACCGGACAGTCTGGTGCACCACCAGACAGTCTGGTGGATTATAGTCGTACGCCGCCGTCGAATCCCGAGAGCGGCGAGTTCACGCGGACCAGCCTGGCGCACTGGACACTGTCCGGTGCACCACCGGACAGTCCGGTGTGCTAGACCGAGCTGAAGATTGGCTTTTCCTTTTTCCTTTCTTCTTCTTTAGTCACTGTTTCTAGCACTTGTATAACCATGTTAGTACACAAAACAATTCACCAAGTCTAGAAACATACCTTTTTCCTTGATTTGCACTTCTCACTTTATTTGGCACATAAGAACTTAATTAAACGTATTGGACACTTAATCACCAAAACATTATAGAAATTGCCCAAGGGCACATTTCCCTTTCACAAGGGCGGAGGCCTTGGAGGGGTCATCGACAACCAAGGCCTTCGTTGCTACGTTGCCCTAGGGTCTTCGCCGCCTCTCATTCATACAAGCGCACCGAAGGGTCACTAACCAAACTGGTTGACTTCCTAGAGCCTAAGCCATAGGAAGTTAGCAGTAAACTCTCGTAAGTTAGCCATACAGTCAGAAGTTAAGTGATCCCGTCGGAAGTTAAGCTCTCAAAAAAATTTGGTCGGAAGTTAATTTAACTTTCTAAATCCCTCTAGGAAGTTAGCTAACTTGCTAGAGCTAAATGTGCCTCTCGGAAATTAGCACGTTCACACCGTTTAGGCACATAGCGTCGTCAGCCCGCTAACTTCCTAGAGGCTTGTTGTAGCCTATAGAAAGTTAGCCACAACTTATTGTAGCCTTTAGGACGTTAACTTGACCAGCATTACAAATATTGTTTCATTTTCATTTTACAGCACATACCACAATATAACAAATATATTTAAATCCATACTACACCATATTTTTGCATAAAACATCTCACATATAATCACCATAAGAACAATGACAATCCACACAAAAAACACCATAAATCATAGATTTTATACACATAATCACATGGACATAGACATTAATTAATATTCCACAATGACAAAGACAAATATCAAATAAACACAAAAGCACCACAGGTAGATCATAGACTTTGCCACACATTTTATTGTGTTATGCACATATTTACAAACACTTTATAAAATCATTAAAAAAACTAATGCTTCAAGCGATGATTTTGTTTTGACTCCTTAATTTCATTCCACAAACCGCGCACGCCTTGGTCATGTTCTGTTCAAAATATTAGGTATTAAAAAGAATGAAACAAAAAGAATGTGAAGTGTATGCTATTGTTGAAATGATTGATTTACACCATAAATGTGACAACCCTCCCAAATTATCAGGCCCACATGCACCAATCCTTGCCTTAATGGCCTCAGATTGCTATGCATGTGTACCGGGTAACTTAACACTATCGAGTTCATCAACTTGAACTCATCATCCCACGGATCTCCCACATAACAGGCATATTATAGTAATCACATTTGATACACACATTGGAGATAGAGCGGAAGACTTTGACAAAATACACTTTACATTCCAGAACTCAAGTCATACAACATAAAAGGGAATGAAATTTTTACAAGTCCTGATAGTCTTTAGAGTGCATAACTTAACTACAATACTTGGAAAGGTGAAGCCTTTCCAGAAAAGATTCACATAAGTAATCTAAGCTTCAAGACCTCCATAAGGAGCAACTAATAAAGCCAAGACATCAAAAACCTTTCCTACAACAACATAGGGAATAAAACCCTAAGTAGGCAATTACTCATCAAGACTTACCCGACTAAGGAAAAGACTCTCAAGGGCATGCTAGCTTTTGGGGAATCAGGGGAAAAGCTCGTCAATTATCAATGACTCCTTTTTGCATAAAAGTTTACTAATAATGGATCCTTAAGCCAAGTTTTATTTCACAAGTTAGGTTATTACCTGAATCTACTAACCTGTCTCTAGATTTTCCTAATCTAGATCATTCACTTGGCCTACACTAGATTGCTTATAACCAAAACTTTGTTATACTTGTTATCTACGATGCTGAGCAGTGATCTAGTCTTCATGACCGAGAAGTAACGGCGATTCGAATCGATTAATACCCAGCTGGGGATCTCCAACCACACGACATATGTAGCACTTAACCCTTGCATATGTCTACCATTCCCACGAGTCCTCCACTACGTGAACTGGTCCGCGCCACCCGAGAGTACGGTACTCCACCATCCAGCCACGTGTCAGGTGGGTACACGCTACTCCTACCATCTCTCCACTCCCAGTGCACGATTGTCTTTTCACATATGGAGTAGCTGGGTTCAGGCTTACCCTAGACGAGGTATGTGGCCAGCTAAAAGGTCCTAGATCAACAGGCCTACAATTGGTACGGTCCTTAATCGACACAGACGGGCGACCTCTCCATCTCAATGTCTGGTCTCATTTTAAACAAATCTTAAAATTTGGTACCTGGCAGAGGTACTCTGCTTGAATGATGAATTCATCCCCGCGGAGCATGCCTTCATTATCCTAAGCCATTTTTCTTTTTTAAAAATCATGAATCATAGATCAAAACATTTTTCTTAGTCTATAAGCTTGACTAAGCATCACTAGCTTTTATAAAACAGGTAACAAGGTCCAGTAATCAATCTTTCAAGGATGGTAATGCAGTAAGTGTTTAATCATTCAACTCCTATCACCTAATGCAACATATAAGTGATAAAATTTTGTAATACAAGGAAGGTGGCAAATGCACCGGGACTTGCCTTATTTCAGGAGAAGATCTAAAACCCTTCTACTCTGGTAAACAGTTAGATGAAACTCCACCACTGGATCAGCAGGCACTGAAGTAAACTCCTTCTTCAGGCACCACTTCTTCTAGATGTTCTACAAGTCAATTACATGTAGATGAATGTTTGCTATGATACGGAAATGCATTTCATAAGGAAGGTAACAAACAACCCATCCTGAGTACACTTTTCTACAAGGTGCATAAAACTAGCCAAAACACTAGAGGATTACCAAGGGCACTAGAAGACATCATCAAATAATAATTCACTAGGGACTAACCCATCTTAAACTTTATCCAAAAGCTCAAACTTTCTTAAGCAACTTCATTTCCTAATTACCCGAGGGTAAAATCCTTTTTCTTTTCAGGCAACAATTTGTTTGCTGAGCGATCATTGCCCACACAGCTCAAACTTTACCCAAGAGCTAATATGCCCAAGATAAGCTTACATAAATTTTCCTATAATTTTTAGTGCTCTATTTTTAAACACTCCTAGCACACAATCTAAATCCTTTCTTCTCCAATCATCACGCATAAACACGGGATAAGGACGATGGCGCTAACCATAGTCGACCACAATCACACAAGAACCATTTCTTTTGGACTTTCTCTTGAATTTACACATATATCCGAACCATACCTGTTAGTGCTCTAACACGTGACAAGCCGACGAAACGAGAGGAACCCGTAAGGCCGCACAGAGAAAACACGCCGAGCACGACGGCTTGCCGGGTGTGAGGAGCGCAAGTACGATGAGGTCAGAGCATGGGTTGTGGGTTGTCGAAGACGATGACGTGAAGGAGCTGTGGGTCGAGCGCGGCCAGCAAGAAAACGACGATGATGTCACGGCGCGCCAAGAGCTCAGCGACGACGACAGTATCGGTGCTACTGCAATGAGGTAGAGGGATACGACGCTGAAACAGCAGGACGACGACGAGGTGGAGCTCGGACAGCTGGAGAACGGTGATGAAGTACGCAGGACCGGACCTAGGCAAGAACGAGCAGAGACCGGAGGTTGAAGACGATAGGACATAAGCAGAATCGACGGCGGGTGCAGAGGGCCGAGCTACTTTGGCGTGAGGAAGCAGGACACTCAGGCTGAGAGCGAGTGGTTGGGGAAGAACTACAGAGAAGCTCGCTGGAGCACAACTTGGAAACGAGCAAGTATAGGGTGGATGCCGGGGCTAAGAAACATGGAGAGCGAACGCTGGGGCAGGTGACGGCTGGGGGTTTTCCTGGGAGTTAAACGTGGTGAAGCCGTGCAGCAGTTGGAGTTGCAGGTGACGTGAGGAATTCTCTATCCAGGAACATCTATCTCTATTCATATGAGAGAAAAGAAATAGAATAGGGTAGCTTCTAGCTGTTGGGATAAGAAAAAGAGTAGGCGGTGGAGAGTATTCCAGAGATATGGACGTGTGCGAGAAAGAGGAGGATAGCTGGAGAATTCCCCACCAACCTTATCTTAAAAAAATCTTCAATTTTGGTCAAAGAATTCTGGTAGATATCCAGGAAATGAGCTAAAACATCCCCAAATTCAGCTCTCCAACTGAATTAAGCAAACTAAATTAAAATTTCAGCCACCCGAACTGAACTCGCTGCTCAATTGAACCCCCATCCTCGTCCCATTTTTATCGCATGATTCCAAATGGTAACAGGTTCTAACAGGGAACCAACCTTAACATAAACTGCTCTCCAAACTATCTTTTATCTCTTTGCTACAGGGACTGCAGCTCCAAACTCCACAGATCAGACTCAAAAGATCACAAAAAAATCGGATGAAAAACACTGCATTTCAGCCTCAGCTAGCTGAATCAAAACTGAACTCAACCCCCGCCAGAGAGAGTTTGAGCATAGTTTACTCCAAATTTAGTGAGCACCAAATCAAACTAATTTAAGAAAACCTGTTCACTATTATATGGTCTTTCACTTTTCTATAGAAACTATAATCTATAACTCCATAGATCACCTACAAGAGAGCTCCAAAGTTGAGCGAAACTCACTGAAATTCAGTTTCAGGTAACTAAACCAACTCTGAAATTAAAATCTGACAACATGTATTTTGGCACCATTTCCTCCTAGTTCCAAGCAGCTTTAGGGGCGTGACTCTTACTAAAGATTACTCCTCCAACATTGATCTCCATGTTTGCCATAGAAATCATAGTCTAAAGACACATGGATTGATCACCAAGGAGCGCCAAACTTGGCACTTTTTACTGAAATTCAGATTTCAGTACTGACAAATTCAGCTAGTGCAACTCTGACAATCCACTTTTTGGCAAATTTTACTCTATCCTTTATGTGAGATCAAGCCCAACTTTCTTAAAGAAATTTCTTCCCCATCATATTGTCGACAACTCCCCTATAGAAACCATAGTTCAAAACCTTATGGATTATGCACAAGGAAGCTCCAAATTCAGTCACAATACACTGAAATTCAGACAGGCTACTGTTCACAAACCTGAAAATTTAGAAACCTGCGAGACCCATTTTAAGTCACCTTTTCTGCCAGTTGCATATGGTTTTAGGGGCATCCCACATAATAAAGTTTGTTTTCCTATAGTCATACTACGAGTTTGCCATAGTGACCACAATCTATAACTTTATGGATAGGACAGTAGAGAGCTCCAAATTTGAGCCAAACACACCGAAATTCAGACTTTGATAATAACACTAAGTCTGAAATCCAAACCTGTCAGTCCCTCTATGGACCAGTTTTGCTCCTAATTCCATATGGCTTTTGGTTAAGTAACTTAAACAAGTTTGTACACCTAAGGTAGTACTACAACTTTGCTACAATGACCAGCACAAAAATGTCTTGAGGAAAAAAAGTTATAACAGCCCAAAATTAGCTAATTGATATTATTTTCAGCAAATCCCAAATTGCACCATAACTAAATTTTTGCAGTTTACTCCATGTTTTCCTATAGAACTTGGACCATCTCCACACATGGAAGTTGTTCAACTTTCCAAGCTTTACCACTTTGGTATATGGACTTTTGACAACTTCTCTCTAGATTTTGATTTCCACTTTTTGGGCTAGTTTAGGGTTTCAATTGAAATTTTGGACCTATTAAAATGCATTCTAGGTGTATCAAGCAAAATGATGCTGATGCATATGATGATATGCCAAACTTTTAGTTCTCATAACACCAGAGGTGTTACAATAAACATTCTGATTAACCAAAAGAACCATTGTAGCAAGTTACCATTACTTGCCAATGTTGCATTGGTATGACACAATGCATAAAAAAGTTGTACCTAATATTCAACAAATATATCAAATGAACTATTCATAAAACATGATTGGAGTAAGCTGAATTTATTCCTTCGTCCTATGTTAAAAAGTAGAAGAGACATAATATTAAATTCCATATGTCATACTTTCATATGTGAGCCAATACCATTATCATTATTTAATTAACAACTCAAGTTCGGGAGCACAAAGCGAGTACGATCTTGATTTATTTACCATCTTGCAATCGAGCCTAAGATAGCGTCAAACAAAGTAGCAAGCCTGACTGTTTACAGATAAATGGCACTACTAATCATTCCAGGTACTAGCGGTATACAATGCAGTTAGGCCTACAAAACAGTTTCAGTACAACGACAAAATCATGTAGACATATCCCACCCAAACCATGCTTCTGGTCGAGTAAATATCCTTCGATCTTGATTTAGAGCTTCTTATTCACTTCACAAGCCAGCTCCAAGCCTCTCGTCATCTGTAAAGACCGCAAGACCAGCTCCTAGTCCCTCATATGTGGATATTTTCCGCGTGCTGCATAAGAAACACAAATACAAAATATGACGAATCTATAACTACAATCTACACGAAGTCACGGATATAACGAGGTTCTCGTATCTGAAATCAAGCAGACTACAACCTCTCCTATCCGAAATTCATGCTCATGATGTTAAACATGAAGTCATGGATCTACCGAGCCTACGGTCCAAGACCAACTCCAGCAGCCTCCGTATGCGGCTCCCCATCTCCTTTTTGCACTGCGCAGTACACTATTCATCAGTCCAGCGGACTCTGTATCCCTTTCCCAAAAATGCACGCCGTGTATTTGCACTCCCCTTTCCCATGTATTATCTCTCCTCTCCACACATATCTGAGCAACGTAGCAATAAAAGTCTACGCTCGTGGGGCCCATCTGTCATCTGTCAGTATCACATGCATGCAGATATAGTGTGCGATACGGAGTCTATCTGCTGGAAACGCCCGCGGTTGGAGGCTCTGCAATGGTGATCGCGCCTACGTATTTTACGGATACGGAGCCACCTTTGCTGGAGTTGGTCTAAGGCTAGGGAGAAGATTCGTAAGATTGAATGATGGACAATGATTTCTGTTAGGATAGAACCAATTTAGCCCACCGGAAGGCACCTCTGGGGTCCTCGTGTCAGTGTAGATAGCGAGCGTAGACAGCGGGTGTGTTATTCAGGGCTGCTGTACGTGCGGTGCTGTAATTATCCCGTTACATGAAATATTACCTGGATATAGTTGGTGGTCGAGGTAATTTCGAACTTTGGACCACCTACTCTCAGACGAGCTTATAAATACTCATGTCTTGTAGCAGGATAAGACACACATAACGAGAAGTTACAGTTCCCACCAGCCTTCTTGTTGCTCTCTCATGCTCTATCTTTGTCTCTGAGTGTTTGGGCCCACATCTGACCACGTGTCGGTACCCAACAACCATGCTTAAATAGATAGACGACCAATATATTAAGGGTTTGTTTAGTTGTATTGTGGCTGTGAAAAAAATGCTACGTTGTGAGCTATAAAAAAAGTTGCTATGGGATATGAGATATTAAAAAGCTAAAAATTGTTTGGTGAAAACCACTCAAGCCTCTTAAAGTTCTTATATATATATTCTCACAGTTCCATCTAAAAGCTGATAAAAACATGTCTACAGGTGTTTTCAGTTTTACACTGCAAAAAAGTGGCTTCCTTTGGTTTAGCTATTGGCTTTTAGGTGGCAAAAGCTAAACCAAACCAAACACACCCTAAGGAGAACCATGAGCAATAAAGAAAGAAAACAATCAGCTGCATGTTGTCGTGCATGGAACCCTAAGACAACATCATGCAACATTTTCTCTATACTCTATCATTTCAAGTTGCATATGAAACAACTACAGTAGCGTAAACTGTTAAGTAACCCTAGTTAGGGTTGTGTGGGCAAATACCTGCTTTGCCCCTGAGGGGTCTCACATCTCTATATAAGGAACCTGTACACCCCTTCATATTACAGAGAAGAGAAAGAGGCCAGAGGCCCAACCCTATATCCAGTGTCTCGTGTGTTTCCTCTGTCGTGCTTATGGGAAGGGAGACGGGTTCTCTACATCTTCTTGCGCCTCTACTGCTGACGGGAGGGAAGGGAGCGGATCTGGTGATCCGTGGTAACGTAGTTCTCAATACGTTATCAGCACGCTCTACCTTGATGTTGCTACGGATCCGATCGACACCGACTCTCCACCACGCCGGCAGGTCCTCCGGCCTAGCCGAACTGTCCTACGCGACAGACTTCGATTCCTCTATCCAATCTAACGGTATGTAATTTTTAGATTGGATCTATGATTTACGGGATCGCCTTTGACCAGGCGGCGACTTTAACCAGGCGGTTGTTCAAAGCAACCGCTAAAAATATGGATCTGTCAATTGTAATGGGACCTGCATCATCGCTGCCCACGCGGCACGTCTGCATGTGGCTAGAAAAAAGGCGCATGGAAGTAGTGGTTGTGATTCCAAATAGCCCGCATGGCCCACCTCGCATGGCCGCATGCATCCATGTTACATGTCACGGTTGAAAAAAAAGGAAAATAGGCTTGCCATTTTCTCCATAAAAATCTATTGAATTAAGAAACTTTGGTATAATTTTAATTTACATGCATGCTTCATGTTATTTATTTCCTGTTGTAAATAACGAATAGAATAAAGCATGTTATGTTACAATTTGTATTTTAATTAATTATTTCCCGTAGTAAATAATTAGTACATGTTTGAATATGGAAAATGCTTTTTACACCTGATGTGTCATGTTCATGCATTAAATTCGTTATTTATTTCTGCTTTTATTCCCGCAGTAAATAAATAGCAGACAAATTATTAAAATGCATGTGAAGGTTATATTGTGTATATTTAAATCGCTCTAAATATTTCTATTGTGTTGAGCTTTCGGACTCACATCGAGCGATTAAATTGTATAATGGGTACTCAGACACACCGATCAGGCTGCGTTGGTAATCGGGTGAGTTATGACATTAGCTGAATATTGACTGCGCCCTGGCAACACGACACAATATTTGAGCCGTTCGAACTTGGCTGCGTCATGTGATTGCTATGTCGCGCTCTCCATTAATCGGATCGCTCCCGTTGAGTCAGACCGTCATCGCTGAGTCGCATATTTTTCGCATGCCCTGTAGGCACTATCTGTCTGTCGTGATCATGGAGCCACAATTGCGCCTGTTGCGCACGTTGCGTGGACTTATCGTGTACCCCAATCATAGAGGCATAATTGTGCCTGTTGCGCTTATTACGAAGGCTTGCTATACTGTTGTAGCCCTGATGGCCGCACACACGTTGACACCAGATGCTAGAGCTTGTACTCGTTAGATTGTGGTGGGTTGTTCAAGACCCTAAAGTCACATTATGCGCAACCTTCATAAACAATTTTGTTTGCCTCTATATTTTATTAGACTGTGTTGTGTGGCATTATATATTTATATATCGCCAAGTGGCCATAACAACTATATCAAGCTATATAGTGCTTGAAAATCTGGGAAATTAAATTGAAATATCTATAAAACACAGATAAGTTCATTCTCCGCTCTCTCCTCGTGCATAAAGTTTTACTCGAAGTAACCCGAAGGTATATAATATAATGCATGAAAGCCTTTTCGGCATAGAAGATATCACAAATTGGGATTATATTAGTAAGCAAAAAGACCTTATCAAATGATTTAAGATCAGAAATCTTAGTCATACATTGCTCAACCAGATGTTAGCACATTGCTCTCTTTGTCGCTGGATGACATGAAGCAAACTATGAGATAAAAGGACATGTAACCGCTAGCAACACGAAGTTGCGAGTATACCGAGAGGTTATTCTAAGAAAATTTTCACTATGTTGGTGTGAAAACCATAGTGTGTTCCCGTCGAACCACTTTACTCGTTCTATCGAGGACCTCTATGCTTGTGTCACATACATCTCTCGGAAATGTAAATACTTATAGTCACTGAATTGACTCAGGATAGTCCTTTAACAAGTTTGGTATACACTGTAAGCTAAATGGTAAAGGTCGATCCTGAATGGACACATACCTGGGGTTTATGTAGCCGAACTACACTGAATTCCACACTTTGGCATGCTTACTATTATCTACCTCCGATCTACCAGAAGTGAGAAGAGTAGACAAATAACTATGAAATCCCACATCACCATAGAGCTTGAAGCTAAATTAGACATTAACATGTCCTTGGTCCTCGGAGCCAGAAGAGTCATATGTCTTGACAACTAGACTGCTAGTGATGATAATTTGTGATAGAAATATGAAGATCTTGTAGAGACCTGTTGTATCCTCTCTACTCCTGATGATTTCTTCGTATGAGAGCAGTAATATCTGTTGTTGAAGATGGATCCTGGCGGACACCAGTCCTATTTTCATTCTTGCCAAGCAGTTATCATCATTTGCTTCATCAAAAGCTAGTTATATGGTGATTTTCCCAGATAAAATGAATTCTTGGCCCTGTTTATTTTATTCCAAAGCTTCTCTTTTTGCTGAACAATGAAGAGATCGAAATAATGCTATATAGAACAAATTGGTATATAATATGAGGAGAAATGTTTGCCCTGCTGAAAGCATCACAATTTATTAACTATTGTTATAAATTCTCTCTCAAAATTATAATACCTAAAAATGTTGCATAAATCGATACCCAATTTTAGAACGGTATGAGTAATTGGGTAAACCATGGACAATAATAAAATGAGCTGGACTATACATCTCTGCATATAAAAATCTTTGCTTGGCAGCATTGGCCTGATGCCGTGCACTTTACTACCAATATTAGCACACACATTTTTCCTATGTGCCTCAAAGCACAATACAACCAGTGAATGTCTTTGTGAGCGTTAGACCCTGATGGTCATTTTACTTGTTGATCTGAAGTCAACTAATGGCTCAAAACGACGAATGGTATTCATGAGCCCCTGAAGATGCCTTATGGATAAAATAAGTGTTGTGCATGTTAGTCTAAATCTTAATGATTGACTGTGCATTTGGTAATAATAACAATAATTTTGCAGAATTGTAACCACGAAGCAACTTGTTGTTGCGTGTCTCGCTGGATGTTGAGACTAACACTTCATGTTGAAGGAAAAATATGTAGTATTCATGCCACTACATTAATCTAAGTCCAAAGCTCACTGCATAAAACCCCAATCTGTAATGTGCGTAAGATTTCCCAAATAAATCACCACAATAGCATACATTGGCCGCAACTGGATGATTGTGGTTGGGGATTTTATATGTATGCTTTTATAACATCTAGGCATTAGGGGGAGGAATGCACATATAGTGTAATGCCTCAATATTCTATTAAACGCACAAAAGCCAAACTGAACCCGTCGTTCAGAGTGTACTCCTGTGTATATGGAGTTTGCCAGAAATCGTTGAGGAGTAACCATATTGGTTTGAATGCTTCTACCTGATGTAGATGTGGATATACCCGGGATTAATATCATATCCACATTTGACTTATTGGCATTTGATCTATTCTCGGGGACGCCTGCGAATATGATCCATTGGCCTTAGTCAAAGCATATGTTATGATTGCAGATTCACGTGGTCTATAATAACTCTCCTCCGATGAACTCGCCCTGCTGGTAATTTGCCTCACGAAGAGGTTCATCTTGATGATGAAGTTCCTAGCAATGCGCGCAATATCATTGTGCTAGGAATACGGAACAATGAATCTTTCGTTTTTGGGAAATGACGAAGATCATTATTAAATGTGGGAGACAAATGTGTCGACATCTATCTTGCCTCTCTAGATTGCAAATGGATCCAAAACAAAGTCCTAGGCACGAGTGCTTGAAGCTCTCTTATCGGGTCACTGATAAATGCAATAGAGGCTGAACCAATAATCGCAAAATGAAAGTCACGAGCTTGAAGTTCGGACATTTATGGGCACTATTGAAATAATGTGTGGTGAATGCGATGGTTCAAGTGGTCTTGTGAGAGACCTATCCCATATATGTGTTGAATAAACACTGTTCCGCTATGTAATATATCTGGCAAATAGCATGAATTAAAATATGCAGTTAATAGGATTCTGAAGATCCGTCATGAGATCCTAGAAGGACTCGTATCTTTGAATTATAAATATGCAACATATAAATCTCTTACCGAATAATACATTCCTGATGAATGAACACTCTCCTATGTAGAGAGAATATCTCCTAGATGAGATTATAGTTCCTTGATGGAACCTTTCCAGAAGAAATAAAGTCTGTGTTAAACACCAAAGTTTGATAATCCCTATAAAGGGATAAAGACCCATATAGACCCGAGAATGAATGAAATGAGGAACCAAAGGACTTGAAGTTTGCTTGATAAGCACATGTGCATGTCACGAGTTTTACCGAGTGTATGTACACTCGTGTATTCCACCATATGTGGAATTACGGTATCCTCTAAAGCCCTGATGGCAGAAACCTATAAGGTTTAGGTGTTACTGGCAAAATATCCCCATTGTGCCAGAATGACAGACTATAACGATGTATCTGATCGATGAAAAATCCCTGATGGATTACGATCTTTAATGGACTTTTGTTACACCATCATAGATGTTGCGATGGATGAATGCCTGGAGCGATGTGTCATATTTAGAATATGTACTATTGCAACTATATTATCCCCTAAGTCCTATTGAAGGACATGTTATTTGCTTTGCACAACTATGTATAAATTGTGGTGTAAGATAGAAAATGATAGCACCCCAACCTCATTCATTCTCGTTATTCCAGATGAACAATGAGACATATATCTTGAAGAATATGCTTGAGTTATGAGGGATAAAGACTTTGACAGATGTCATCGTCAGGGGGAGCGAATACTTATATTGATCACAATCGTGAGACAATAAATGTCATATTCTATGCCCTGAAGGCGTGAGCTTGATGATCAATATGTGAACCTTTATGGAACTTTCTATCAAATATATAGATCTAGTCGATCGAACACCATCAATCAGAGTGGCTTATTTATATTGATACGTGCACTTACCTCGTATATCCTAGAAGTGAGTAGAGGTAAAGTTCCTGAAATAGTCCTTGCAAGGATATGCAATCCGTTTGCTAAATCTTTATGTGCATATACTTCTAGAAGAAGATGTTTTGCCTTATTGATACGGTTTTGCAATGATCAGGGGGAGCACATTTCTAAAAGTTAGCCCTTGTAGAAGATTCGATAGAATCTAGATCTCAGAGGATCGAAATCTGTCCCGATGACAGCTGTTGTACTCTTTTTCTCTTGGTGAGTTTTCTTGATGTTTCTCACATGAGGTTTTTAACGAGGCAACAAAGTGCAAATGCAATTTGTATCACCATGCTCTCTTTCTCCATATTTTTCCCACTGGGTTTTCGGAGTTTTAACGAGGCATGTGTTGGTCGCGGTATTCGCCCAAGGGGGAGTGTTAAGTAACCCTAGTTAGGGTTGTGTGGGCAAATACCTGCTTTGCCCCTGAGGGGTCTCACATCTCTATATAAGGAACTTGTACACCCCTTCATATTACAGAGAAGAGAAAGAGGCCAGAGGCCCAACCCTATATCCAGTGTCTCGTGTGTTTCCTCTGTCGTGCTTATGAGAAGGGAGACGGGTTCTCTACATCTTCTTGCGCCTCTACTGCTGACGGGAGGGAAGGGAGCGGATCTGGTGATCCGTGGTAACGTAGTTCTCAATATAAACAACACTAAACACAAGGGCTCGTGGCTAAGATCTGAGCTCCTGCCCTCTCGAAGAAAGAATAAAAAAAGACAAAACAGATTTAAGGTCTTGTTGCTGAGGCCGAGCGCGTCCGGGATGATAGATGAGCTTTTGGGACTCGTGAGGCGTATGTAGAGCCTGCACATGACTCAAATTAAATGAGACAATGACGGGGTCAGCGAGAGGAAGAAGATAGAGATGAACCTTTGCAGCTTTGCTTCGGTTGAGAGTCACTCGGTTCCAGCATTCCGCTCATGGATCCCCTCCCGGATTTCTGATCCTTGAAGTGAGCTCCTCGATCTGCGTCTGTCACCTCCCAAATCCTGTTTGACTCCGCGCGGACATGACCTATTTTTAAATTCTCTCGCGGGCTTATGTAATGCCCAAGTTGTCAGAGAAGCACCAAACTTAAATGGAGCCGAACGAATACTCTTGTGGGCTCGATCTGATTGGGCCGCTAGGTGGGCATTTTTTTCTTGCAGGTAGACGGGCATGAAAGCGGGCCATGGCCCGTGGTCTCTTGACTCTCTTCCTCGTGGTGGGAGCTGCCACAACGCGTGTTGGTGTTTAGACAGACCGAACCTCACCACCCGCGCCCAGTCGTGTCGCCATCCGCTCCGGAGGTCACGTGAAGAGCAGCTCAGGCGCAAGTGTAGCTCGAGCCGCGAGGCTAAAAAAGGCGGAGAAACTGCTTGGACTGGACGTGACTCTTGTCAAAAACCACCGCACCGTACCCCGCCTAGCCGCGCCGCGCCACGCTACCTCCACTCTTCTCATCTCCCCCGCGGGCGTTGAGGTCAAAGCGAAGGTGAGCTATCACAGTACCTTAGGAGAACGTCAAGGTGGACAGGCCTGTTAAGTAACCCTAGTTAGGGTTATGTGGGCAAATACCTGCTTTGCCCCTGAGGGGTCTCACATCTCTATATAAGGAACCTGTACACCCCTCATAATACAGAGATCAGAAAGAGGCCAGAGGCCCAACCCTATATCCAGTGTCTCGTGTGTTTCCTCTGTCGTGCTTATGGGAAGGGAGACGGGTCTTCTACAACTTCTTGCGCCTCTACTGCTGACGGGAGGGAAGGGAGCGGATCTGGTGATCCGTGGTAACGTAGTTCTCAATACGTTATCAGCACGCTCTACCTCGACGTTGCTGCTGGATCAGATCTGCATCAACTCTCCATTAAGCCGGCAGGTCCTCCGGCCTAGCCGAACTGTCCTACGCGACAGACTTCGATTCTCCCTCTACGTAATTGAGCGGTATGTTTTCGATAGTAGGTTGGATCTACTGTTGGTGGTATTGTTCATCTCGTATTATTCATGTGAAAAAAAACGACACTGCGTGTCGTCGCCCTGCTCGAGATGCGTATCGCCACCGCTGGAGTGTACGCCAGTAGCGTCGTTCCTCAACTGCGCATCAGCACGTATTGATTCGAACATGTGGCACGAAGCCATTTCCCGAGACGAATTGCACCGCCGTGCAACAGGCCCCGCCAGAAGTCGGCGCCCTAGTCCCCCGTTTCTGCCCGGAGCATATGAGCTCGATGTGACCCCGCGTCTCGTGGCCGCATGCAAGTTCTTTGCGACAGTTGAAAAAAATCTCACGCATGCAGCCGGTCCTTGCGCGTGAAGTGGCTCTGGATCCTAATCTGACCGCCATGCAAAGACTAGCCGGTGTAGTGGAGAAAAGAACGGATCTCATACAACTAAGAGAAAATAGTTGAACCATGCAAATTTCTTGCGCCATTAAAGGTCACGGTCAAACCAGTTGCATGCGGCCACTGCATGGCTGCATCTGCATGATCCAAAAATAGCGGCTCAATAGAAAAATGAAAAAGTTGATTAGGTGTATTGTGCGCGCAGAAAAAATTCGTGGAAGCAGAGAAAGAAATAGGATCTTAATGTGCTTTACAATTTTCTCATAAATTACGGTTGAATTTATACATGCTTTAATTTATATACATGTGCCATACTATTTTATTCTATTCTCCTGCTGAACATAACAAATAGAATAAAAACTTGTTTTACATTGCAGTTTCTACCTTAATTAATTATTTTCCGCAGTAAATAATTAGTAGAAAAATGCATGCTTGAATATGAGAAAATGCCTTTCATACACCTGATCTGCTTATGCTTATGCTTATGCATTAATTCTAGTATTATATTTCTGCTTTATTTCTCGTAGTAAATAGTTAGCAGAAAATTCTTAAAATGCATGTGAGAGCTATACTGTGCATACTCAAATCGCTCTAAATATTTGTGTTGCGTTGAGCTTTTATCCTCACGTGAGCGATTAAATGATATCGTGGGTACCCAGACACGTTGATCAGACTACATTATTAATCGGCTGAGCATTGGCTGCGCCCCGGCAACTCGACACATTATTTGTGTCGTACGAACTTGGCTGCGTCATGTGATTGCTATGTCGCACTCTCGTTTAGTCGGACCGCTCCCGTTGAGTTGGACCGTCATCGCCGAGTCGTGTATTTTTCACATGCTCTGCAGGCACTATTTGTCTGCCGTGATCAGCGAGCCACAATTGCGCCTGTTGCGCACGTTACGTGGACTTATCCTGTACCCCGACTACCGAGCCATAATTGTGTCTGTTGCGCTTATTACGAAGGCTTGCTGTGTTGTCGTAGCCCTGATGGCCGTACACGAATTGACACCAGATACGCTGGAGCTTGTACTCGCGTAGAATGTAGTGGGTTTTCTAAGCCCATGAGGTTACATCATAGCGCAAGATTCGGAAACAATTTTATTTGGCTCTATATTTTATTTGATTGTGTTGTGTGGCATCATATATTTATATATATTGCCAAGTGGCCTTAACAACTATATCAAGCTCTATAGTGCTTGGAAATCTGGGAAGTTAAATTGAAACACAACAGAACATGGATAAGTAAATTCTCTCCTCTCTCCTCATGCATAAAGTTTTACCCGAAGTAACCCGAAGATATATAATATAATGCATGAAAGCCTTTTTTGCATATAAGATATCACAAATTGGGATTTTATTAGTAAGCGATAAGACCTTATCAGATGAATAAATGCTAGAATCTCAGTCATACATTGCTCAACCAGATGTTGACACATTGCTATTTGTCGCTGAACGGCATGAAGTGAACTTTGAGATAAATGGCTAGTACCTTAGCAACACGAAGTTGCGAGTACATCGAAAGGTAATTCTGAGAATTTTTTCACAATGTTTGTGTGAAAAACCATTGTGTGTTCCCATCGAACCACTTTACTCGTCCTATCTAGGACCTCTATGCTTGTGTTGCATACATCTCTCAGAATTGTAAATACTTATAGTCGTTGAATTGACTTGGGATAGTCCTTTGACAATTTGGTATACACTGTAAGCTAAATGGTAAAGGTCGGTCCTGAATGGACACATACCTGGGGTTTATGTAGCCGAACTACACTGAATTCCACCCTTTGGCATGCTTACCATTATCTACCTCCGATCTACCAGAAGTGAGAAGAGTAGACAAATAACTATGAAATCCCACATCACCACAGAGCTTGAAGCTAGATTAGACATTAACATGTCATTGGTCCTCGAAGCCAGAAGAGTCATATGTCTTGACCACTAGACTATTAGTGATGATAATTTGTGATAGAAATACGAAGATCTTGTAGAGACCTGTTGTATCCTCTCTACTCCTGATGATTTCTTCGTATGAGAGCAGTACTATCTGTTGTTGAAGATGGATCCTAGGCGGATACCAGTCTTGTTTCGTTCTTGCCAAGCAGTTATCATCATTTGCGTCATCAAAAGCTAGTTATATGGTGATTTTCCTAGATAAAATGAATTATTGGCCTTGTCTGTTCTATTCCAAAGCTTCTCTTTTTGCCGAACAACAAAGAGATCGAAATATTGCTTTATAGAACAAATTGGTATATCATATGAGGAGAAATATTTGCCCTGCTGGCAGCACCACAAATTATTAACTATTGTTATAAATTCTCTCTCAAAATTATAATACCTAAAAATGTTGCATAAATTAATACCCAATTTCATATCGGTATGAGTAATTGGGTAAACTATGGGCAATAATAAAACGAGCTGGACTATACATCTCTGCATATAAAAATCTCTGCTTGGCAGCATCGGCCTGATGCCGTGCACTTTACCACCATTATATACGCACATATTCTCCTATGTGCTTGAAAGCACAATGTAACCAATGAATGTCCTTGTGAGCGCTAGACCCTGATGGTCATTTTACTTGTTGATCTGAAGTCAACTACTAGCTCCAAACGATGAATGGTATGCATGAGCCCCTGAAGGACCCTTTTGGATAACATAGTGTTGTGCATATCAGTCTAAATCTTAATGATTGACTGTGTATTTGGTAATAAAAACAATAAGTTTGCAGCATTGTAACCATGAAGCAACTTGTTGTTGCGTGTCTTGTTGGAAGTTGAGACTAATCCTTCACGATGAAGGACAAATATGTAGTATTCATGCCACTACATTAATCTAAGTCCAAAACTCACTGCATAAAACCCCTATCTGTAATGTGCGTAAGATTTCCCAAATAAATCACCACAATAGCATACATTGACCATAACTGGATGATTGTGGTTGGGGATTTTATCTGTATGCTTTTTAGAACATCTCGACATTAGGGGGAGGAATGCCCATATAGTATAATGCCTCAATATTCTATTAAATGCACAAAAGCCAAACTGAACCTGTTGTTCGGTGTGTACTCCTGTGTATATGGAGTTTGCCAGAAATCGTTGAGGAGTAACCATATTGGTCTGAATGCTTCTACCTGATGTAGATGTGGATATACCCGGGATTAATATAATATCCACATTTGACTTATTGGCATTTGATCTATTCTCGGGGACGCCTGCGAATACGATCCGTTGGTCTTAGTCAAAGCATATGTTCTGATTGCAGATTCACGTGGTCTGTAATAACTCTCCTCCGATGAACTCGCCCTACGGGTAATTTGCCTCACGAAGAGGTTCATCTTGATGATGAAGTTCCTAGCAATGCGCGCAATATCATTGTGCTAGGAATACGGAACAATGAATCTTTCGTTTTTGGGAAATGACGAAGATCATTATTAAATGTGGGAGACAAATGTGTCGACATCTATCTTGCCTCTCTAGATTGCAAATGGATCCAAAACAAAGTCCTAGGCACGAGTGCTTGAAGCTCTCTTATCGGGTCATTGATAAATGCAATCGAGGTTGAACCAATAATCGCAAAATGAAAGTTACGAGCTTGAAGTTCGGATATTTATGGGCACTATTGAAATAATGTGTGGTGAATGCGATGGTTCAAGTGGTCTTGTGAGAGACTCATCCCACATATGTGTTGAATAAACACTGTTCCGCTAAGTAATATATCTGGCAAATGGCATGAATTGAAATATGCAGTTAATAGGATTCTGAAGATCCGTCATGAGATCCTAGGAGGACTCATATCTTTGAATTATAAATATGCAACATATAAATCTAGTACCGAATAATACATTCCCGACGAATGAACACTCTCCTATGTAGAGAGAATATCTCCTATTTGAGATTATAGTTCCTAGATGGAACCTTTCCAGAAGACATAAAGTCTGTGTTAAACACCAAAGTTTGATAATCCCTATAAAGGGATAAAGACCCATACAGACCCGAAAAGGAATAAGATGAGGTACCAAAGGACTTGAAGTTCACCGAATAAGCACATGTGCATTCCATGAGTTTTACTCATGGTAATTTCCACTAGATGTGGAATTACGGTATCCTCTAAAGCCCTGATGGCAGAAACCTATAAGGTTTAGGTGTTACTGGCAAAATATCCCCATTGTGCCAGAATGATAGACTATAACGATGTATCTAATCGATGAAAAATCACTAATGGATTACGATCTTTGATGGACTTTTGTTACACCATCATAGATGTTGCAATGGATGAACGCCTGGAGCGATGTGTCATATTTAGAATATGTACTATTGCAACTATATTATCCCCTAAGTCCTACTGAAGGACATGTTATTTGTTTTGCACAACTATGTATAAATTGTGGTGTAAGATAGAAAATGATAGCACCTCAACCTCATACATTCTCGTTATTTCAGATGAATAATGAGACATATATCTTGAAGAATATGCTTGAGTAATGAGGGATAACGACTTTGACAGATGCCATCGTCGGGAGGAGCGAATGCTTATATTGATCACAACCGTGAGACAATAAATGTCATATTCTATGCCCTGAAGGCGTGAGCTTGATGATCAATATGTGAACCTTTATGGAACTTTCTATCAAATATATAGATCCAGTCGATCGAACATCATCAGTCAAAGTGGCTTATTTATATTGATACGTGCACTTACCTCGTATATCCTAGAAGTGAGTAGAGGTAAAGTTCCTGAAATAGTCCTTGCAAGGATATGCAATCCGTTTGCTAAATCTTTATGTGCATATACTTCTAGAAGAAGATGTTTTGCCTTATTGATACGGTTTTGCAAGGATCAGGGGGAGCACATTTCTAAAGTTAGCCCTTGTAGAAGATTCGATAGAATCTAGATCTCAGAGGATCGAAATCTGTCCCGATGACATCTGTTGTACTCTTTTTCCCTTTGTGAGTTTTCTTGAAGTTTCTCACATGAGGTTTTTAACGAGGCAACAAAGTGCAAATGCAATTTGTATCACCATGCACTCTTTCTCCACATTTTTCCCACTGGGTTTTTCGGAGTTTTAACGAGGCATGTGTTGGTCGCGGTATTCGCCCAAGGGGGAGTGTTAAGTAACCCTAGTTAGGGTTATGTGGGCAAATACCTGCTTTGCCCCTGAGGGGTCTCACATCTCTATATAAGGAACCTGTACACCCCTCATAATACAGAGATCAGAAAGAGGCCAGAGGCCCAACCCTATATCCAGTGTCTCGTGTGTTTCCTCTGTCGTGCTTATGGGAAGGGAGACGGGTCTTCTACAACTTCTTGCGCCTCTACTGCTGACGGGAGGGAAGGGAGCGGATCTGGTGATCCGTGGTAACGTAGTTCTCAACAAGGCCGACCAGAATTCGGAAGCTCAATAGTAAAGTTAGTGGGCCGGATTGGACCCAGTAGTTTTCTCGTTTTTCTTTTTGTGGCTGATCCGGGATTGAGTGGGGTATTTGAGGTGGGGTTTGGAGTCGGTAAAAGGACTTGGAGAAGAAGGCTGGCCGGCTACGTCCGGAGAAGAGGCGGCTCACCGTCGTGTAAGAACTCCAGATACTTTTCATACCCTAAAGATCTTCGTGAGAGGAGACGAGTGCCGGGAGCAGTGCTCAACTCATCAACAACCCAACAGTGATCTTACAATTGGTATTAGATTCATCTCCGACCCTGGCGGATCCTCCGGAGTACACCTTGCGTCCGCAGTACCAGACGCGCGCTCGGAAGCAAGCCGAAGCCATGGAAAAGCAAGTCGCGGATCTGACGACTCTCCTCCAGTCCTTCAAGTCGGCGTTGGAAGAAAACACAGTGGTGGTCAGAGATCTATCGAACTGGAAGCCTTCTATCGAAGACGAAGTGAGTCATCTTCGCGCGGAGGTGGGAAAGCTGTCGACCAAAGTTGATGATCTGGTGGCTCTCCGTGAAGTTCATCAGCATGCACCCAAGGTGTTTGATCAAATGCCGCAGAAGTTGGGCGGTTCCAGCACACCTCCATATGTCAATCGCGCGGCACCTGACGGCTTCGGCCACCGTTCTGCTTACCAGAACCGGGGTGATGGGTTCGGGGTGGTCACCACCTTGTCCCCACCTCTAGTCACAGGTATTAATCAGCTCACTCATGAATCTGTTTTACCTTTTATGGTGCACAATATGGATCCGTTGTTGGCCTCATACTCTACTCATTTAGCTGCATCTCTACCACAAATCAGCTTTCCCCAATTTGATGGTCACCACCCCAAGATGTGGAAAGCTAAGTGCGAGTCTTATTTTGAGGTGTTTAACACTCCTAGTACGCTTTGGGTCAAACTTGCTTCTATGCACTTTGTGGGATCAACAGCTTTTTGGTGGCAATCAGCAGATCCAGGGGCTCGTCCTCCTTCTTGGCGGGAACTCTGTTCAGCAGTCTGTGCTCGTTTTGAGCGCGATCATCACAATCATCTCATCCATCAGTTTTTCCATATTAAACAAACTGATAGCGTGTCAGAGTATGTAGATGAGTTTGATTCCTTGATGCATCAGATTTTAGCACACGACCCCCTTTTCAGTACTTCTGCAATTGTTAGTCGTTTTGTGGATGGTTTACGTTCAGACATTAAAACTGTTGTATTCATTCATCGCCCGTTGAATTTGGATATTGTCGTCTCTCTCGCTTTGTTGCAGGAGGAATTGCTGACACCAAATATCATGACCAATTCCCAAAAGAGCTCTGATCAAGCGACAGCTAAGCAACACAACCGTTTCCAGCAGGGTGTGCCTGAACAGTCTAAACAACACTCTGATCAAAGTAAAGCGGCAGCTCTAATGGTGTATCGTCGTGCTAAAGGCTTGTGCTACAAATGTGGTTTACGATGGAGCCAAACTCACAAGTGTAGCACGACGGTACCCCTTCACATGGTGGAGGAATTGTGGCAATTGGTTAGTCCTTCTGATTCAGTGGATGAACAGCAACCTTTGCAAGATGAGTCGAATCAAGATCTTATGATTCTGTCAGTTAATGCAGTTCTTGGCACTGAGGCCCTGGAAACAGTAAAACTTCTAGCCACAATTTTCGCAAAAAAGGTAATCATGTTGGTTGATTCTGGAAGTTCGTCCTCCTTTATTTCTGACCAATTAGCAAAAGCACACCTAGCTCTAATTACCTTGCCTGCTCCTGTTCAAGTGAGAGTTGCCAATAGCCAAGTTATTTCCTGTACTCAAGAACTGCCTAAATGCAAAATCCAAATCCAAGGCCACTGTTTCCACATTGATCTGAAGGTGCTACCTCTAAACTGCTATGATATCATCTTGGGTATGAACTGGTTATCTTCACATAGTCCCATGCAGATACATTGGCAGCACAAATGGTTGGCTTTTCAAGCTGAACATAAGAATGTGGTATTACGGGGAATAGTTTCTGATAATTCTACCTTGCAACCAATTTCAGTCCCTCAACTATTTCATCTGCAACAGCACGAGCAGCTATGGTGTGTTCTCCACTTGTAGGCATTGGATCAAATGGACTCATCACCACCTCAGAGTGCTCTCTCGGTGGAAATTCAGAGTTTAATTCAGGAGTTCGCCTCCCTGTTTGACAAACAAAGTGGTCTTCCCCCCAGATCCCATTGTCACAATATTCCTCTTATTCAAGGAGCTACACCATTTTGGTTACGTCCATATCGCTACAACACTGCTCAAAAAGATGAAATAGAGCGCCAAGTGGCGGACCTTCTTCAATCAGGAATGATACAACCGAGCAACAGTCCATTTGCATCACCAATTATTTTAGCTCGTAAAAAGACTGGAGACTGGAGACTATGTGTCGATTACAGACGGCTCAATGCCCTCACAGTGAAGAACAAATACCTGTTGCCGGTAATAGATGAACTTTTGGATGAGCTTCACGGGACTGTCTGGTTCACAAGTCTGGATTTGAGCTCAGGATATCACCAAATCCGAATGGCACCTCAAGATATTCACAAAACTGCCTTCCAAACTCACAATGGACATTATGAATACAAGGTCATGCCTTATGGTGTCACGGGTGGTCCAGCAACTTTTCAATTGGCAATGAATTCAGTGATTGAGAGCACCTAGAGGGGGGGGTACCGTTCATCCTCGAAGCCAGGGGGTTGCTCCACGTACACCTCCTCCTTTATTGGCCCGTTGAGGAAAGCGCTCTTCACATCCATT
This sequence comes from Zea mays, assembly GCF_902167145.1. Taxonomy (NCBI): domain Eukaryota; kingdom Viridiplantae; phylum Streptophyta; class Magnoliopsida; order Poales; family Poaceae; genus Zea; species Zea mays. The sequence continues at coordinate 13,399,799 of NC_050097.1, forward strand.
TGGAACAACCTGAAAGAATGGTGAGCGGCATATGCTAGCAAGATACGAATGGACTCTAGCCTAGCTACAGGAGCAAAAGTCTCTTCGAAATCCAAACCTGCGACTTGGGCATAACCTTTTGCCACAAGTCGAGCCTTGTTCCTCGTCACCACCCCGTGCTCGTCTTGTTTGTTGCGGAACACCCACTTGGTTCCCACAACATTTTGCTTCGGACGAGGCACCAGTGTCCAAACTTCATTTCTCTTGAAGTTATTGAGCTCCTCTTGCATGGCCAACACCCAGTCCGGATCTAGCAAGGCCTCTTCTACCCTGAAAGGCTCAATAGAAGAGACAAAGGAGTAGTGTTCACAAAAATTAACTAATCGAGACCGAGTAGTTACTCCCTTGCTAATGTCACCAAGAATTTGGTCGACGGGATGATCCCTTTGAATCATCGCTCGAACTTGGGTTGGAGGTGCCGGTTCCGCTTCTTCCTCCATCACATGATTATCTTGTGCTCCCCCTTGATCACACGCCTCCTGTTGATGAACCTGTTCATCGTCTTGAGTTGGGGGATGTACCATAGTTGAGGAAGAAGGTTGTTCAACTTGTTCCTGTGGCCGAACTTCTCCAATCGCCATGGTTCATATAGCGGCTGTCGGAACATCTTCTTCATCTACATAATCACAATCAACAGCTTGCTCTCTTGGAGAGCCATAAGTCTCATCAAATACAACGTCGCTAGAGACTTCAACCAAACCCGATGATTTGTTGAAGACTCTATACGCCTTTGTATTTGAGTCATAACCTAACAAAAACCCTTCTACAGCTTTGGGAGCAAATTTAGAATTTCTACCTTTCTTCACTAGAATGTAGCACTTGCTCCCAAATACACGAAAGTAAGATACATTGGGTTTGTTACCGGTTAGTAGCTCATATGACGTCTTCTTGAGGAGGCGATGAAGGTAGACCCTGTTGATGGCGTGGCAAGCCGTGTTCACGGCTTCCGTCCAAAAGCACTCGGGGGTCTTGAACTCTCCTAGCATCGTCCTCGCCATATCGATGAGCGTCCTGTTCTTCCTCTCTACCACGCCATTTTGCTGTGGTGTGTAGGGAGCGGAGAACTCGTGCTTGATCCCTCCCTCCTCAAGGAACTCCTCCACTTGAAGGTTCTTGAACTCGGACCCGTTGTCGCTCCTTACCTTCTTCACCTTGAGCTCAAACTCATTTTGAGCTCTCCTGAGGAAGCGCTTGAGGGTCCCTTGGGTTTCAGACTTATCCTGCAAAAAGAACACCCAAGTGAAGCGGGAAAAGTCATCAACAATAACTAGACCATACTTACTCCCTCCTATGCTCAGATAGGCGACGGGTCCGAAGAGGTCCATATGCAGCAGCTCCAGCGGTCTTGAAGTGGTCATCACATTCTTGCTGTGATGAGCTCCTCCCACCTGTTTACCTGCTTGACAAGCTGCACAAGGTCTATCTTTTTCGAATTGAACGTTAGTCAAACCTATCACGTGTTCTCCCTTTAGAAGCTTGTGAAGGTTCTTCATCCCCACATGTGCTAAGCGGCGATGCCACAGCCAGCCCATGCTAGTCTTAGCAATTAAGCATGCATCTAGACCGGCCTCTTCTTTTGCAAAATCAACTAAATAAAGTTTGCCGTCTAATACACCCTTAAAAGCTAGTGAACCATCACTTCTTCTAAAGACAGACACATCTATATTTGTAAATAGACAGTTATATCCCATATTGCATAATTGACTAACAGATAGTAAATTATATCCTAGAGACTCTACTAAAAACACATTAGAGATAGAATGCTCATTAGAAATTGCAATTTTACCTAACCCTTTTACCTTGCCTTGATTCCCATCACCGAATATGATTGAATCTTGGGAATCCTTATTCTTGACGTAGGAGGTGAACATTTTCTTCTCCCCCGTCATATGGTTTGTGCATCCGCTGTCAATAATCCAGCTTGAACCCCCGGATGCATAAACCTGCAAGGCAAATTTAGGCTTGGGTTTTAGGTACCCAACTCATGTTGGGTCCTACAAGGTTAGCACAAATATTCTTAGGGACCCAAATGCAAGTTTTGTCTCCCTTGCATCTTGCCCCTAACTTCCTAGCAATTACCTTTCTATCCTTTCTACAAATTGCAAAGGAAGCATTCAAAGCATGATATATTGTAGAAGGTTCATTAACTTTCCTAGGAATATTAACAACATTTCTCCTAGGCATATTATGAACAACATTCCTTCTACCAACATTTCTATCATGCACATATGAAGAACTAGAAGCAAACATAGTATGAGAGTCAAAATCATCATAAGCATTATAATTCCTATAAGCATTTCTAGTTTGTCTCCTATCATGATACATAAAAGCATGATTTCTTTTAGTACTACTTGCCATAGGGGCCTTCCCTTTCTCCTTGGCGGAGATGGGAGCCTTATGGCTTGTTAAGTTCTTGGCTTCCCTCTTGAAGCCAAGTCCATCCTTAATTGAGGGGTGTCTACCAATCGTGTAGGCATCCCTTGCAAATTTTAACTTATCGAAATCATTCTTGCTAGTCTTAAGTTGAGTATTAAGACTAGCCAATTCATCATTAAGCTTGGAAATTGAAACTAGGTGTTCACTACAAGCATCAATGTCAAAATCTTTACACCTAGTGCAAATCACAACATGTTCTACACAAGATGTTAATTCACTAGATCTTTCTAGTTTAGCATTTAAATCATCATTTATGCTCTTTAAACTAGAAATTGAATCGTGACATGTAGACAACTCACAAGAAAGCATTTCATTTCTCTTAATCTCTAATGCAAGTGATTTTTGTGCTTCTACAAATTTGTCATGTTCTTCATACAACAAATCCTCTTGCTTTTCCAAAAGCCTATTCTTATCATTTAAGGCATCAATCAATTCATTAATTTTATCTATCTTAGATCTATCTAAGCCCTTGAATAAGCATGAGTAGTCTATGTCATCTTCATCACTCGACTCATTATCACTAGAAGAAACATAAGTGGTGTCTCGAGTACTCACCTTCTTCTCTCTTGCCATGAGACAAGTATGATGCTCGTTGGGGAAGAGAGATGACTTGTTGAAGGCGGTGGCGGCGAGTCCTTCATTGTCGGAGTCGGAGGAGGAGCAATCCGAGTCCCACTCCTTTCCGATATGTGCCTCGCCCTTGGCCTTCTTGTAATGCTTCTTCTTTTCCCTCTTGTCCCCTTTTTCCTGGTCACTTTCATTATCGGGACAGTTAGCAATGAAATGACCAATCTTACCACATTTGAAGCACGAGCGCTTCTCCTTTGTCTTGGTCTTGCTTGGCTGTCCCTTGCGACCTTTAAGCGCCGTCTTGAAGCGCTTAATGATGAGGGCCATCTCCTCATTATTTAGCCCGGCTGCCTCAACTTGCGCCACCTTGCTTGGTAGTGCCTCCTTGCTCCTCGTTGCTTTGAGAGCAATGGATTGAGGCTCATGAATAGGACCGTTCAACGCGTCGTCCACGTATCTTGCCTCCTTGATCATCATTCGCCCGCTTACGAACTTCCCAAGAACTTCTTCGGGCGACATTTTGGTGTACCTGGGATTCTCACGAATATTATTCACCAAATGAGGATCAAGAACGGTAAAGGACCTTAGCATTAGGCGGACGACGTCGTGGTCCGTCCATCGCGTGCTTCCATAGCTCCTTATCTTGTTGACAAGGGTTTTGAGCCGGTTGTATGTTTGGGTTGGCTCTTCCCCCCTTATCATAGTGAATCTCCCAAGTTCGCCCTCCACCAATTCCATCTTGGTGAGCATGGTGACGTCGTTGCCCTCATGAGAGATCTTGAGGGTGTCCCATATCTGCTTGGCATTGTCCAAGCCGCTCACCTTATTGTATTCTTCCCTGCACAAAGATGCTAAAAGAACAGTAGTAGCTTGTGCATTTCTATGGACTTGTTCATTTATAAGCATAGGACTATCCGAGCTATCAAATTTCATTCCATTCTCTACAATCTCCCATATGCTTGGATGAAGAGAGAATAAGTGACTACGCATTTTGTGACTCCAAAATCCGTAGTCCTCCCCATCGAAGTGTGGAGGTTTGCCAAGAGGAATGGAAAGCAAATGTGAATTCGAATTATGTGGAATACGAGAATAATCAAATGAAAAGTTCGAATTGACCGTCTTCCTGTAGTCGTTGTCGTCGTCCTTTTGGGAAGAGGACGATTCGTCGCTGTCGTAGTAGACAATCTCCTTGATGCGCCTTGTCTTCTTCTTCTTCCCATCTTTTCGTCTATGACCCGAGCCTGAGTCGTTGGACTTGTCATCCTTTGGCTCGTTGACGAAGGACTCCTTCTCCTTATCGTTGATCACGATTCCCTTCCCCTTAGGATCCATCTCTTCGGGCGTTTAGTCCCTTTCTTGAAGAGAACGGCTCCGATACCAATTGAGAGCACCTAGAGGGGGGGTGAATAGGTGATCCTGTAAAACTTAAACTTATAGCCACAAAAACTTGTTAAGTGTTAGCACAATTAATGCCAAGTGGCTAGAGAGGAGTCTCAACAAAACACACTACCACAAGAGATCAAACAGAGATGACACAGTGGTTTATCCCGTGGTTCGGCCAAGACCAACGCTTGCCTACTCCACGTTGTGGCGTCCCAACGGACGAGGGTTGCAATCAACCCCTCTCAAGCGGTCCAAAGACCCACTTGAATACCACGGTGTTTTGCTTGCTTTATCTCAATCCCGTTTGCGAGGAATCTCCACAACTTGGAGCCTTTCGCCCTTACAATTGAAGTTCACAAAGAAACACAGAGCAAGGGTGGGAATGAGCAACGCACACAAGACTTCAAAAGATTAGAGCAACAACACGCACACAAGCAGCAACAAGAGCTCGCAACACAACTCAAAGAGTTCACAACTCCACAAGAGCTCTATATGCTATCACAATGAAACGAATGCGTGAGATCGATGTCTTGGTGCTTAGGAATGTTGTAGGAATGCTTGGTGTCCTCCTCCATGCGCCTAGGGGTCCCTTTTATAGCCCCAAGGCAGCTAGGAGCCGTTGAGAACAAATCTGGAAGGCCATCCTTGCCTTCTGTCGTCGGGTGCACCGGACAGTCCGGTGCACACCGGACACTGTCCGGTGCCCGATTTCTTTCCTTAACAGGCGCAGCCGACCGTTGCCGACCGTTGCAGATCTGGCGCACCGGACAGTCCGGTGCACACCGGACAGTCCGGTGCCTCCTTCCGACCGTTGGCCAGACCACGTGTCGCGCGCAGATTCCGCGGCCGACCGTTGGCTCGGCCGACCGTTGGCTCACCGGACAGTCCGGTGCACACCGGACAGTCCGGTGAATTTTAGCCGTACGCCGTCGACAAATTCCCGAGAGCGGCGTCTTCAGGTCGAGACAGCCTGGTGCACCGGACACTGTCCGGTGCACCACCGGACAGTCCGGTGCCCCAGACCGAAACAGTCTGTTGGTTGTACACAGTCAACATTCTCCTTTTCTTCTTCTCTCTGTTTCTAACACTTAGACAAATATATTAGTACACAAAACCAATGTACTAAGGCTTAGAAAAATACCTTTACTTGTGATTTGCACTTTGTTCATCCATGGGCATAGATTCACATTTAAGCACTTGTGTTGGCACTCAATCACCAAAATACTTAGAAATGGCCCAAAGGCACATTTCCCTTTCAGTGATGTCCCCATTTCTCAGAAAGTGTGTAGTCGTTTTTATTGACGACATACTAATCTACAGCTCAACTTGGATTGAACATTTGCACCAGTTAAGAGCAGTGTTCACTACCTTGGACTAGCATCATTTTAAAGTCAAACTTTCTAAGTGCTCTTTTGCTCAAACTCAGCTGCATTACCTGGGACACGTTATCAGCCAACAGGGTGTCACTACAGACCTGGCTAAAGTGTCGGTCATTCAGTCCTGGCCGTCTCCTAAATCAGCCAAGGACATTCGCAGTTTTTATGCCTCGCAGGCTACTACAGAAAGTTTGTCGCGAACTTTGGCATCCTAAGTCGACCCCTGACCAACCTATTAAAAAAGGGACAAGTGTTTGTGTGGCATTCAGAACATGAGCAAGCTTTTTTGGCATTAAAACAAGCTTTAATCAGTGCACCCGTGTTAGCTCTACCGGACTTCTCTAAGCAATTCGAGATTGAGACAGATGTGAGTGACAATGGAATTGGGGCTGTTTTACACCAGGATGGTCATCCCATTGCATTTGTCAGTAAGGCTCTAGGTCCTCGTCATCAAGCACTGTCCACATATGAGAAGGAATGTTTAGCTATATTGATGGCAGCCGAGCACTGGAGATCCTACCTTATTAACAGTGAGTTCATCATCCGAACTGACCACAAAAGTCTAATCCATTTGGATGACCAACGTCTTACTACTCCTTGCCAACAAAAAGCTCTGACCAAGTTGCTGGGCCTGCGTTACAAAATCAGCTATAAACAGGGACACACCAACAGAGTTGCTGATGCTCTATCTCGACTTCCTCATGACCAACTTTGTTCTGTCACTATTGTACAACCTACTTGGCTGTCAGAAGTTGCTGATTCCTATGCTAATTATTCAGATACTGCACCAATCCTGAAATTGTTGGCAGCTGAAAGGGAATTAGGCTTTCACCTAGTCCCTAATTAATTTTGGTGGTTGAATTGACCAACACAAACATTTGGACTAACTAAGTTTGCCCGAGTGTATAGATTACACAGGTGTAAAAGGTTCACACTCAGCCAATAAAAAGACCAAGTTTTGGATTCAACAAAGGAGCAAAGTGGGAACCGAAGGCCCTCTGGTCTGGGAGCACCGGACTGTCCGGTGCACCACCGGACAGTGTCCGGTGCACCAGAGGACTCCAGCTCAAACTCGCCACCTTCGGGAATTTCCAGAGGCACTCGCGCTATAATTCACCGGACTGTCCGGTGTACACCGGACAGTGTCCGGTGCGCCACGAAGGAGCAGCCTCAGGAACTCGCCAGCTTCGGGAAACTCCAACGGCTAGTCCACTATAATTCACCGGACTGTCCGGTGTGCACCGGACTGTCCGGTGCGACTCCGGAGCAACGGCTATCTCCGCGCCAACGGCTCTCTGCCGCGCATTTAATGCGCGCTCTGCGCGCGCAGATGTCAGGCGCGCCCACTCCGGTACACCGGACAAGGAACAGTTCATGTCCGGTGTGCACCGGACACCCAGGCGGGCCCACAAGACAGAAGCTCCAACGGTCAGAATCCAACGGCAGTGATGACGTGGCAGGGGCACCGGACTGTCCGGTGTGCACCGGACTGTCCGGTGCGCCATCGAACAGACAGACTCCCAACTGCCACTTTTGGTGGTTGGGGCTATAAATACCCCAACCACCCCACCATTCATTGCATCCAAGTTTTCCACTTCTCAACCACTACAAGAGCTCTAGCATTCAATTCTAGACACACCAAAAGAGATCAAATCCTCTCCAATTCCACAAAAGGCTTTAGTGATTAGAGAGAGAGATTTGCCGTGTTATTTTTGAGCTCTTGCGCTTGGATTGCTTCTTTTCTTTCTCACTTGTTCTTGTGATCAAAAACTCAATTGTAACCAAGGCAAGAGGCACCAATTGTGTGGTGGCCCTTGCGGGGAAGTTTTGTTTCCGTTTGATTGAGAAGAAAAGCTCACTCGGTCCGAGGGACCGTTTGAGAGAGGGAAGGGTTGAAAGAGACCCGGCCTTTGTGGCCTCCTCAACGGGGAGTAGGTTTGCGAGAACCGAACCTCGGTAAAACAAATCCGCGTGTCTCACTTACTTATTCGCTTGCGATTTGTTTTGCGCCCTCTCTCGCGGACTCGATTTTACTTCTAACGCTAACCCGGCTTGTAGTTGTGTTTATATTTGTAAATTTCAGTTTCGCCCTATTCACCCCCCCTCTAGGCGACTATCAATTGGTATCAGAGCCCGGTGCTTCATTAGAGCCTAACCGCTCGAAGTGATGTCGGGAGATCACGCCAAGAAGGAGATGGAGACCGGCGAAAAGCCCACTACAAGCAACGGGAGCACTTCATCGGAAGAGTCCCGCACCAAACGGAGGGAGAAGAAGAAGAGCTCCTCCAACAAAGGGAAGGAGAAGAAATCTTCTTCTCACCACAAAGAGAAGGAAAAATCTTCTTCCCACAAGCCGCATCGGAGTGGGGACAAACAAAAGAGGATGAGGAAAGTGGTCTACTACAAGACCGACACTTCATCAACATCAACCTCCGGCTCCGACGCGCCCTCCGTAACTTCTAAACGCCAAGAGCGTAAGAAGTTTAGTAAGATCCCCCTACACTACCCTCGCATATCTAAACATGCACCTTTACTTTCCGTCCCATTAGGCAAACCACCAACTTTTGATGGTGAAGATTATGCTAGGTGGAGTGATTTAATGCGATTTCATCTAACATCACTCCACAAAAGTATATGGGATGTTGTTGAGTTTGGTGCACAGGTACCATCCGTAGGGGATAAAGACTATGATGAGGATGAGGTGGCCCAAATCGAGCACTTCAACTCTCAAGCGACGACAATACTCCTCGCCTCTCTAAGTAGAGAGGAGTATAACAAAGTTCAAGGGTTGAAGAGCGCCAAGGAGGTTTGGGATGTGCTCAAAACCGCGCACGAGGGAGATGAGCTCACAAAGATCACCAAGCGGGAAACGATCGAGGGGGAGCTCGGTCGGTTCCGGCTTCGCAAAGGGGAGGAGCCACAACACATGTACAACCGGCTCAAGACCCTAGTGAACCAAGTGCGCAACCTCGGGAGCGTAAAGTGGGATGACCATGAGATGGTTAAGGTTATTCTAAGATCTCTTGTTTTCCTTAACCCTACTCAAGTTCAATTAATTCGTGGTAATCCTAGATATACTAAAATGACCCCCGAGGAAGTTATCGGGCATTTTGTAAGTTTTGAGTGCATGATCGAAGGCTCGAGAAAGATCAACGAGCTTGACGAACCCACCACATCCGAAGCTCAACCTGTCGCATTCAAGGCGACGGAGGAAAAGAAGGAGGAGGCTACACCAAGTCGACAACCAATAGACGCCTCCAAGCTCGACAATGAGGAAATGGCGCTCGTCATCAAGAGCTTCCGCCAAATCCTCAAGCAAAGGAGAGGGAAAGACTACAAGTCCCGCTCCAAGAAGGTTTGCTACAAATGTGGTAAGCCCGGTCACTTTATTGCTAAATGTCCATTATCAAGTGATAGTGACAGGGGCGACGACAAGAAGGGGAGAAGAAAGGAGAAGAAGAGGTACTACAAGAAGAAGGGCGGCGATGCCCATGTTTGTCGGGAGTGGGACTCCGACGAAAGCTCAAGCGACTCCTCCGACGACGAGGACGCCGCCAACATAGCCGTCACCAAGGGACTTCTCTTCCCCAACGTCGGCCACAAGTGCCTCATGGCAAAGGACGGCAAAAGGAAAAAGGTTAAATCTAACTCCTCCACTAAATATGAATCTTCTAGTGATGATAATGCTAGTGATGAGGAGGATAGTTTGCGTTCCCTTTTTGCCAACCTTAACATAGCTCAAAAGGAAAAATTAAATGAATTAGTCAGTGCTATTCATGAAAAGGATGACCTTTTGGATTCCCAAGAGGATTGTCTAATTAAAGAAAACAAGAAACATGTTAAGGTTAAAAAGGCTTATGCTTTAGAAATTGAGAAATGTGAAAAATTATCTAGTGAGCTAAGCACTTGCCGTGAGATGATTGACAACCTTAGACATGAAAATGCTAGTTTAAATGCTAAGGTTGATTCACATGTTTGTAATGTTTCAATTCCCACTCCTAGAGATAATAATGATGATTTGCTTGCTAGGATTGAAGAATTAAACATTTCTCTTGCTAGCCTTAGAATAGAAAATGAAAATTTAATTGCTAAGGCTAAAGATTTTGATGTTTGCAAAGTTACAATTTCCGATCTTAGAGATAAAAATGATATTCTTCATGCTAAGATTGTTGAACTTAATTCTTGCAAACCCTCTACATCTATTGTTGAACATGTCTCTATTTGTACTAGATGTAGAGATGTTGATGTCAATGCTATTCATGATCATATGGCTTTGATTAAACAACAAAATGATCATATAGCAAAACTAGATGCTAAAATTGCCGAGCACAACTTAGAAAATGAAAAATTCAAATTTGCTCGTAGCATGCTTTATAATGGGAGACGCCCGGGCATTAAGGATGGCATTGGCTTCCAAAGGGGAGACAATGTCAAAATTAGTGCCCCTCCTAAAAGATTGTCCAACTTTGTAAAGGGCAAGGCTCCCATGCCTCAGGATAACGAGGGTTATATTTTGTACCCTGCCGGTTATCCCGAGAGCAAAATTAGGAGAATTCACTTTAGGAAGTCTCACTCTGGCCCCAATCATGCTTTTATGTATAAGGGTGAGACATCTAGTTCTAGGCAACCAACCCATGCTAAGTTGCCTAAGAAAATTCCTAGTGCATCAAATGATCATAACATTTCATTTAAAACTTTTGATGCATCTTATGTTTTAACTAACAAATCCGGCAAAGTAGTTGCCAAATATGTTGGGGGCAAGCACAAGGGGTCAAAGACTTGTGTTTGGGTACCCAAAGTTCTTGTGTCTAATGCCAAAGGACCCAAAACCATTTGGGTACCTAAAGTCAAGAACTAAACTTGTTTTGTAGGTTTATGCATCCGGAGGCTCAAGTTGGATACTCGACAGCGGGTGCACAAACCACATGACAGGGGAGAAAAGGATGTTCTCCTCATATGAGAAAAACCAAGATCCCCAAAGAGCGATCACATTCGGGGATGGAAATCAAGGTTTGGTCAAAGGTCTTGGTAAAATTGCTATATCTCCTGACCATTCTATTTCCAATGTTTTTCTTGTAGATTCATTAGATTACAACTTGCTTTCTGTATCTCAATTATGTCAAATGGGCTACAACTGTCTTTTTACTGATATTGGTGTCACTGTCTTTAGAAGAAGTGATGATTCAATAGCATTTAAGGGAGTGTTAGAGGGTCAGCTATACTTGGTAGATTTTGATAGAGCTGAACTCGACACTTGCTTAATTGCTAAGACTAACATGGGTTGGCTCTGGCACCGCCGACTAGCTCATGTTGGGATGAAGAATCTTCATAAGCTTCTAAAGGGAGAACACATTTTAGGACTAACAAATGTTCATTTTGAGAAAGACAGGACTTGTAGCGCATGCCAGGCAGGGAAGCAAGTTGGCTCCCATCATCCGCATAAGAACATAATGACGACCGACAGGCCACTGGAGCTCCTACACATGGATCTATTCGGCCCGATCGCTTACATAAGCATCGGCGGGAGTAAGTACTGTCTAGTTATTGTGGATGATTATTCTCGCTTCACTTGGGTATTCTTTTTACAGGAAAAATCTCAAACCCAAGAGACCTTAAAGGGATTCTTGAGACGAGCTCAAAATGAGTTCGGCTTAAGGATCAAGAAAATTAGAAGCGACAACGGGACGGAGTTCAAGAATTCTCAAATCGAAGGCTTCCTTGAGGAGGAGGGCATCAAGCATGAGTTCTCTTCTCCCTACACCCCTCAACAAAATGGTGTAGTGGAGAGGAACAATCGAACTCTATTGGACATGGCAAGGACCATGCTTGATGAGTACAAGACTTCGGATCGGTTTTGGGCCGAGGCGGTCAACACCGCTTGCTACGCCATCAACCGGTTATATCTACACCGAATCCTCAAGAAGACATCATATGAACTCCTAACCGGTAAAAAGCCCAACATTTCATATTTTAGAGTCTTTGGTAGCAAATGCTTTATTCTTGTTAAAAGAGGTAGAAAATCTAAATTTGCTCCTAAGACTGTAGAAGGCTTTTTACTAGGATTTGATTCAAACACAAGGGCATATAGAGTCTTTAACAAGTCCACTGGGCAAGTTGAAGTTTCTTGTGACGTTGTGTTTGATGAGACTAACGGCTCTCAAGTAGAGCAAGTTGATCTTGATGAGATAGGTATTGAAGAGGCTCCGTGCATCGCGCTAAGGAACATGTCCATTGGGGATGTGTGTCCTAAGGAATCCGAAGAGCCTCCAAATGCACAAGATCAACCATCCTCCTCCATGCAAGCATCTCCACCAACTCAAAATGAGGATGAGGCTCAAGTTGATGAAGAAGAAGATCAATCAAATGAGCCACCTCAAGATGACGGCATAGATCAAGGGGGAGATGCAAATGTTCAAGAAAAGGAGGATGAGCAAGAACCAAGGCCGCCACACCCAAGAGTCCACCAAGCAATTCAACGAGATCACCCCGTCGACACCATCCTCGGCGACATTCATAAGGGGGTAACCACTAGATCTCGTGTTGCACATTTTTGTGAACATTACTCATTTGTTTCCTCTATTGAGCCACACAGGGTAGAGGAAGCACTCTAAGACTCGGATTGGGTGGTGGCGATGCAAGAGGAGCTCAACAACTTCACTAGTAATGAGGTATGGCATTTAGTTCCACGTCCTAATCAAAATGTTGTAGGAACCAAATGGGTCTTCCGCAACAAGCAAGATGAGCATGGTGTGGTGACAAGGAACAAAGCTCGACTTGTGGCCAAGGGATACTCCCAAGTCGAAGGTTTGGATTTCGGTGAAACCTATGCACCCGTAGCTAGGCTTGAGTCAATTCGCATATTATTGGCCTATGCTACTTACCATGGCTTTAAGCTTTATCAAATGGACGTGAAAAGTGCCTTCCTCAATGGACCAATCAAGGAAGAGGTCTATGTTGAGCAACCTCCCGGCTTTGAAGACAGTGAGTATCCTAACCATGTCTATAAGCTCTCTAAGGCGCTTTATGGGCTCAAGCAAGCCCCAAGAGCATGGTATGAATGCCTTAGAGATTTTCTTATTGCTAATGGTTTCAAAGTCGGAAAGGCCGATCCTACTCTATTTACTAAAACTCTTGAAAATGATTTGTTTGTATGCCAAATTTATGTTGATGATATCATATTTGGGTCTACTAACGAATCTACTTGTGAGGAATTTAGTAGGATCATGACACAGAAATTCGAGATGTCTATGATGGGGGAGTTGAAGTATTTTCTAGGATTCCAAGTCAAACAACTCCAAGAGGGCACCTTCATCAGCCAAACAAAGTACACTCAAGACATTCTAACCAAGTTTGGGATGAAGGATGCCAAGCCCATCAAGACACCCATGGGAACTAATGGGCATCTCGACCTCGACACGGGAGGTAAGTCCGTGGATCAAAAGGTATACCGGTCGATGATAGGTTCATTACTCTATTTATGTGCATCTCGACCGGACATTATGCTTTCCGTATGCATGTGTGCAAGATTCCAAGCCGACCCTAAGGAAGCTCACCTTACGGCCGTGAAACGAATCTTGAGATATTTGGCTTATACTCCTAAGTTTGGGCTTTGGTATCCTAGGGGATCCACATTTGATTTAATTGGTTATTCAGATGCCGATTGGGCGGGGTGTAAAATCAATAGGAAGAGCACATCGGGGACTTGCCAGTTCTTGGGAAGATTCTTGGTGTCTTGGGCTTCAAAGAAGCAAAATTCGGTTGCTCTTTCCACCACCGAAGCCGAGTACATTGCCGCAGGTCATTGTTGCGCGCAATTGCTTTGGATGAGGCAAACCCTGCGGGACTACGGTTACAAATTAACCAAAGTCCCTTTGCTATGTGATAATGAGAGTGCAATCAAAATGGCCGACAATCCCGTCGAGCATAGCCGCACTAAGCACATAGTCATTCGGTATCACTTTTTGAGGGATCACCAACAAAAGGGAGATATCGAGATTTCATACATTAATACTAAAGATCAACTAGCCGATATCTTTACCAAGCCTCTTGATGAACAATCTTTTAACAAACTTAGGCATGAGCTCAATATTCTTGATTCTAGGAACTTCTTTTGTTAAATTGCACACATTGCTCTTTTATATACCTTTGATCATATCTCTTTTATATGCTATGACTAATGAGTTTTCAAGTCTATTTCAAACCAAGTCATAGGTATATTGAAAGGGAATTGGAGTCTTCGGCGAAGACAAAGGCTTCCACTCCGTAACTCATACTTCGCCATCACTCCAAGCAACTCTCTATTCTTTGGGGAGAAATGAGCATCAAAGAAAAGGACCGGACTTCGCCTTTGGTATAATCTTAACTCATTTATTTATGACCAAAGGGGAAGATAGCACTTAAAGGGCTCTAATGATTCCGTTTTTGGCGATTCATGCCAAAAAGGGGGAGAAATGAGCCCAAAGCAAAAGGACCGCACCACCACCACCAATTTCAAAAAAAACTTGAGTGTTGAATATTTTCAATTGGTATCTTATTGTGTTCAAAAGGGGGGAGAAAGTAGTATTTCAAACATGGTATATCAAAACCCTCTTGAACACTAAGAGGTGGATCTCTTATTGAAAGGGAATTAGGCTTACACCTAGTTCCTAAATTATTTTGGTGGTTGAATTGCCCAACACAAATTGATAAACTAACTAGTTTGCTCTAGATTATATGTTCTACAGGTGCCAAAGGTTCATCTACAACTATACTAATTCGACTGTCCGGAATACCGTAGATTATTCCGGACAGGAGAAGCTTTTTGGAAAAACAGGCCAAGCGCGGACCGTCCGGGCTCTTGCGGCGGACCGTCCGCGACATCGGGATACCCCTCGGACAGAACCAATGCAAAAACACAAGTTTCCACTACAGACTGTCCGGAGGAAAAGCGAAGACCGTCCGAGCCCTCGCGCGGACCGTCCGGCCTCAGGCGCGGACCGTCCGGACGGTAAGAAACCGAAAAACCCGAAGGTGACGGGTTCGGAGAAATGAATTTTAGCGGCCTCGCGGACCGTCCGGGCCAGGCGGGCGGACCGTCCGCGACTGGCTCTGTCTGACATCTGACGACGCATTAAATGCAATATAGCCGTTGATATAGCCGTTACTGCTGACCGTTGCATTTTCAGCCGTTGATCTACAGGGGCGGACCGTCCGCACCAGGAGGGCGGACCGTCCGCGCTCAGCAGAATGGCCCAACGGCTAGGAAGTGGTTGGTGGCTATAAATACAACCCCAACCACCTCCATTCATATCATCCAAGCATTCCAACCTTCAACATTCAATACAAGAGCTAGCAATCCATTCCAAGACACATTCAAAGCCTCCATCTCTCCAAGTTTCACAATTGAGAAAAGAGATCATTAGTGATTAGTGGCTTGAGAGAGAAAGGGATCCGTGTGTTGTTTGTCGCTCTTGTCGCTTGGCTTTTTCAATCGTGCTTTCTTGATTCTTTCATTGCGATCAAATTCACTTGTAATTGAGGCAAGAGACACCAAACTTGTGGTGGTCCTTGTGGGAACTTTGTGTTCCAAGTGATTAAGAAGAAGAAGCTCACTCGGTCCGAGGGATCGTTTGAGAGAGGGAAGGGTTGAAAGAGACCCGGCCTTTGTGGCCTCCTCAACGGGGAGTAGGTTTGCAAGAACCGAACCTCGGTAAAACAAATCTCCGTGTCTCACTTGCTTATTGGCTTGGGATTTGTTTTGCGCCCTCTCTCGCGGACTCATTTCTTTATTACTAACGCTAACCCGGCTTGAAGTTGTGTTTATATTTGTAAATTTCAGTTTCGCCCTATTCACCCCCCCTCTAGGCGACTTTCAATTGGTATCAGAGCCAGGTTCTTCATTAGAGCCTAACCGCTCGAAGTGATGTCGGGAGATCACGCCAAGAAGGAGATGGAGACCGGCGAAAAGCCCACTACAAGCTACGGGAGCACTTCATCGGAAGAGTCCCGCACCAAAAGGAGGGAGAAGAAGAAGAGCTCCTCCAACAAAGGGAAGGAGAAGAAATCTTCTTCTCATCACAAAGAGAAGAAGGAAAAATCTTCTTCCCACAAGCCGCATCGGAAAGGCGACAAGCACAAGAGGATGAGGAAGGTGGTCTACTACGAGACCGACACTTCATCAACATCGACCTCCGACTCCGATGCGCCCTCCGTCACTTCTAAGCGCCAAGAGCGCAAGAAGTATAGTAAGATCCCCCTACGCTACCCTCGCATTTCCAAACATACACCTTTACTTTCCGTCCCATTAGGCAAACCACCAACTTTTGATGGTGAAGATTACGCTAGGTGGAGCGATTTAATGCGATTTCATCTAATCTCGCTCCACAAAAGTATATGGGATATTGTTGAGTTTGGTGCACAGGTACCGTCGGTAGGGGATGAGAACTATGATGAGGATGAGGTGGCCCAAATCGAGCACTTCAACTCTCAAGCAACGACGATACTCCTCGCCTCTTTAAGCAAAGAGGAGTATAACAAAGTACAAGGGTTGAAGAGCGCCAAGGAGATTTGGGATGTACTCAAAACCGCGCACGAGGGAGACGAGCTTACCAAGATCACCAAGAGGGAAACGATCGAGGGGGAGCTCGGTCGGTTCCGGCTTCACAAAGGAGAAGAGCCGCAACACATGTACAACCGGCTCAAGACTTTGGTGAACCAAGTGCGCAACCTCGGGAGCAAGAAGTGGGATGACCACGAAGTGGTAAATGTTATTTTAAGATCTCTCATTTTTCTTAATCCCACTCAAGTTCAATTGATTCGTGGTAATCCTAGATATACTAAAATGACCCCCGAGGAAGTTATCGGGCATTTTGTAAGTTTTGAGTGCATGATAGAAGGCTCGAGGAAAATCAACGAGCTTGGCGACCCATCCGAAGCCCAACCCGTTGCATTCAAGGCAACGGAGGAGAAGAAGGAGGAGGCTACACCAAGTCGACAACCAATCGACGCCTCCAAGCTCGACAATGAGGAAATGGCGCTCGTCATCAAGAGCTTCCGCCAAATCCTCAAGCAAAGGAGGGGGAAAGATTACAAGTCCCGCTCCAAGAAGGTTTGCTACAAGTGTGGTAAGCCCGGTCATTTTATTGCTAAATGTCCTATATCTAGTGACAGTGACCGAGGCGACGACAAGAAGGGGAGAAGAAAGGAGAAGAAAAGGTACTACAAGAAGAAGGGCGGCGATGCCCATGTTTGTCGAGAATGGGATTCCGACGAAAGCTCAAGCGACTCCTCCGACGACGAGGACGCCGCCAACATCGCCGTCACCAAGGGACTCCTCTTCCCCAACGTCGGCCACAAGTGCCTCATGGCAAAGGACGGCAAAAAGAAGAAGGTTAAATCCAACTCCTCCACTAAATATGAATCTTCTAGTGATGATAATGCTAGTGATGAGGAGGATAATTTGCGTTCCCTTTTTGCCAACCTTAACATAGCTCAAAAAGAAAAGTTAAACGAATTAGTTAGTGCTATTCATGAAAAGGACGACCTTTTGGATTCCCAAGAGGATTGTCTAATTAAAGAAAACAAAAAACATGTCAAGGTTAAAAAGGCTTATGCTCTAGAAGTAGAAAAATGTGAAAAATTATCTAGTGAGCTAAGCACTTGCCGTGAAATAATTGACAACCTTAGGAATGAAAATGCTATTTTAAATGCTAAGGTTGATTCTCATGTTTGTGATGTTTCAATTTCCACTCCTAGAGATAATAATGATGATTTGCTTGCTAGGATTGAAGAATTGAACATTTCTCTTGCTAGCCTTAGAGTAGAAAATGAAAAGTTGATTACTAAGGCTAAAGAACTAGATGTTTGCAATGTTACAATTTCTGACCTTAGAACTAAAAATGATATGCTGCATGCTAAGGTTGTAGAACTAAAATCTTGCAAACCCTCTACATCTATTGTTGAGCATGTATCTATTTGTACTAGATGTAGAAATGTTGATATTGATGCTATTCATGATCACATGATTTTAATTAACCAACAAAATGATCATATAGCTAAACTAGATGCTAAAATTGCCGAGCACAACTTAGAAAATGAGAAATTTAAATTTGCTCGTAGCATGCTTTATAATGGGAGACGCCCTGGCATCAAGGATGGCATTGGTTTCCAAAGGAGAGACAATGTCAAACTTAATGCCCCTCCTAAGAACCTGTCTAACTTTGTTAAGGGCAAAGCTCCCATGCCTCAGGATAACGAGGGTTACATTTTATACCCTGCCGGCTATCCTGAGAGCAAAATTAGGAAGATTCATTCTAGGAAGTCTCACTCTGGCCCTAATCATGCTTTTATGTATAAGGGTGAGACATCTAGTTCTAGGCAACCAACCCATGCTAAGTTGCCTAAGAAGAAAATTCCTAATGCATCAAATGATCATGCCATTTCATTTAAAACTTTTGATGCTTCTTATGTTTTGACTAACAAATCCGGCAAGGTCGTTGCCAAGTTTGTTGGGGGCAAGCACAAGGGATCAAAGACTTGTGTTTGGGTGCCCAAAGTTCTTGTTTCTAATGCCAAAGGACCCAAAACCGTTTGGGTACCTAAAGTCAAGAACTAAAATTGTTTTGTAGGTTTATGCATCCGGTGGCTCAAGTTGGATACTCGATAGCGGGTGCACAAACCACATGACCGGGGAGAAAAGGATGTTCTCCTCATATGAGAAAAACAAAGATCCCCAACGAGCAATCACATTCGGGGATGGAAATCAAGGTTTGGTCAAAGGTCTTGGTAAAATTGCTATATCTCCTGACCACTCTATTTCCAATGTTTTTCTTGTAGATTCTTTAGATTACAACTTGCTTTCTGTTTCTCAATTATGTCAAATGGGCTACAACTGTCTTTTTACTGATGTAGGTGTCACTGTCTTTAGAAGAAGTGATGATTCAATAGCATTTAAGGGAGTGTTAGAGGGTCAGCTATACTTGGTAGATTTTGATAGAGCTGAACTCGACACTTGCTTAATTGCTAAGACTAACATGGGTTGGCTCTGGCACCGCCGACTAGCCCATGTTGGGATGAAGAATCTTCATAAGCTTCTAAAGGGAGAACACATTTTAGGACTAACAAATGTTCATTTTGAGAAAGACAGGATTTGTAGCGCATGCCAAGCAGGAAAGCAAGTTGGCACTCATCATCCGCATAAGAACATAATGACAACCGACAGGCCACTGGAGCTCCTACACATGGATCTATTCGGCCCGATTGCTTACATAAGCATCGGCGGGAGTAAGTACTGTCTAGTTATTGTGGATGATTATTCTCGCTTCACTTGGGTATTCTTCTTACAGGAAAAATCTCAAACCCAAGAGACCCTAAAAGGATTCTTGAGACGGGCTCAAAATGAGTTCGGCTTAAGGATCAAGAAAATTAGAAGCGACAACGGAACGGAGTTCAAGAACTCTCAAATTGAAGGCTTTCTTGAGGAGGAGGGCATCAAGCATGAGTTCTCTTCTCCCTACACCCCTCAGCAAAATGGTGTAGTGGAGAGGAAGAATCGAACTCTATTGGACATGGCAAGGACCATGCTTGATGAGTACAAGACTTCGGATCGGTTTTGGGCGGAGGCGGTCAACACCGCCTGCTACGCCATCAACCGGTTATATCTGCACCGAATCCTCAAGAAGACATCCTATGAACTCCTAACCGGTAAAAAGCCCAACATTTCATATTTTAGAGTCTTTGGTAGCAAATGCTTTATTCTTGTTAAAAGAGGTAGAAAATCTAAATTTGCTCCTAAAACTGTAGAAGGCTTTTTACTTGGTTATGACTCAAACACAAGGGCATATAGGGTCTTTAACAAGTCCACTGGACTAGTTGAAGTCTCATGTGACGTTGTGTTTGATGAAACTAACGGCTCTCAAGTAGAGCAAGTTGATCTCGATGAGATAGGTGATGAAGAGGCTCCATGCATAGCGCTAAGGAACATGTCCATTGGGGATGTGTGTCCTAAGGAATCCGAAGAGCCTCCAAAAGCACAAGATCAACCATCCTCCTCCACGCAAGCATCTCCACCAACTCAAAATGAGGATGAGGCTCAAGTTGATGAAGTAGAAGATCAAGCAAATGAGCCACCTCAAGACGATGGCAATGATCAAGGGGGAGATGCAAATGAGGAAGATAAGAAGGATGAGGAACAAAGACCGCCACACCCAAGAGTCCACCAAGCAATCCAACGAGATCACCCCGTCGACATCATCCTTGGCGATATTCATAAGGGGGTAACCACTAGATCTCGTGTTGCTCATTTTTGTGAACATTACTCTTTTGTTTCCTCTATTGAGCCACACAGGGTAGAGGAAGCTCTTCAAGATTCGGATTGGGTGGTGGCGATGCAAGAGGAGCTCAACAACTTCACCAGAAATGACGTATGGCATTTAGTTCCACGTCCTAATCAAAATGTTGTAGGAACCAAATGGGTCTTCCGCAACAAGCAAGACGAGCATGGTGTGGTGACTAGGAACAAAGCTCGACTTGTGGCCAAGGGATACTCCCAAGTCGAAGGTTTGGATTTCGGTGAAACCTATGCACCCGTAGCTAGGCTTGAATCAATTCGCATATTATTAGCCTATGCTACTTACCATGGCTTTAAGCTTTATCAAATGGATGTGAAAAGTGCCTTCCTCAATGGACCAATCAAGGAAGAGGTCTATGTTGAGCAACCTCCCGGCTTTGAAGACAGTGAGTATCCTAACCATGTCTATAAGCTCTCTAAGGCGCTTTATGGGCTCAAGCAAGCCCCAAGAGCATGGTATGAATGCCTTAGAGATTTTCTTATTGCAAATGGATTCAAAGTCGGTAAAGCCGATCCTACACTCTTTACTAAAACTCTTGAAAATGACTTGTTTGTATGCCAAATTTATGTTGATGATATTATATTTGGGTCTACTAACGAGTCTACATGTGAAGAGTTTAGTAGGATCATGACACAGAAATTCGAGATGTCTATGATGGGGGAGTTGAAGTATTTCTTAGGATTCCAAGTAAAGCAACTCCAAGAGGGCACCTTCATCAGCCAAACAAAGTACACTCAAGACATTCTAACCAAGTTTGGGATGAAGGATGCCAAACCCATCAAGACACCCATGGGAACTAATGGGCATCTCGACCTCGACACCGGAGGTAAGTCCGTAGATCAAAAGGTATACCGGTCGATGATAGGTTCTTTACTCTATTTATGTGCATCTCGACCGGATATTATGCTTTCTGTATGCATGTGTGCAAGATTCCAAGCCGACCCTAAGGAAGCTCACCTTACGGCCGTAAAACGAATCTTGAGATATTTGGCTTATACTCCTAAGTTTGGGCTTTGGTATCCTAGGGGATCCACATTCGATTTAATTGGTTATTCGGATGCCGATTGGGCGGGGTGCAAAATCAATAGGAAGAGCACATCGGGGACTTGCCAGTTCTTGGGAAGATCCTTGGTGTCTTGGGCTTCAAAGAAGCAAAATTCGGTCGCTCTTTCCACCGCCGAAGCCGAGTATATTGCCGCAGGTCATTGTTGCGCGCAATTGCTTTGGATGAGGCAAACCCTGCGGGACTACGGTTACAAATTAACCAAAGTCCCTTTGCTATGTGACAATGAGAGTGCAATCAAAATGGCCGACAATCCCGTCGAGCATAGCCGCACTAAACACATAGCCATTCGGTATCATTTTCTTAGGGATCACCAACAAAAGGGAGATATCGAGATTTCTTACATTAACACTAAAGATCAATTAGCCGATATCTTTACCAAGCCTCTTGATGAACAATCTTTTAACAAACTTAGGCATGAGCTCAATATTCTTGATTCGCGCAATTTCTTTTGTTAGATTGCACACATAACTCATTTATATATCTTTGATGGTATCCCCTTCCTATGCTATGACTAATATGTTTTCAAGTCTGTTTCAAACCAAGTCATAGGTATATTGAAAGGAAATTGGAGTCTTCGGCGAAGACAAAAAGGCTTCCACTCCGTAACTCAACCTTCGCCGTCGCTACTTACCACTCTCCATCCTTGGGGGAGAAAGCAAAAGGACTTCGTCTTTGGTATAATCTTAACTCATTTGTTTATGACCAAAGGGGAAGACACTACCAGGAGGGCTCTAATGATTCCGTTTTTGGCGATTCATGCCAAAGGGGGAGAGAGTAAGAGCCCAAAGCAAAAGGACCGCACCACCACCAATTTCAAAACTTAGTGTTGAATATTTTTGGTATCCTATTGTGTTCAAAAAGGGGAGAAAGTAGTATTTCAAAAATGATATATCAAAACCCTCTTGAACACTAAGAAGAGGATCTTATTTAGGGGGAGTTTTGTTTAGTCAAAGGAAAAGCATTTGAAACAGGGGGAGAAAATTTCAAATCTTGAAAATGCTTCTCAAAATCTTATTCATTTGCCTTTGACTATTTGCAAAAGAACTTTGAAATGGATTTACAAAAGAATTTGCAAAAACAAAACATGTGGTGCAAGCGTGGTCCAAAATGTTAAATTAGAAAGAAACAATTCATGCATATCTTGTAAGTATTTATATTGGCTCAATTCCAAGCAACCTTTGCACTTACATTATGCAAACTAGTTCAATTATGCACTTCTATATTTGCTTTGGTTTGTGTTGGCATCAATCACCAAAAAGGGGGAGATTGAAAGGGAATTAGGCTTACACCTAGTTCCTAAATTATTTTGGTGGTTGAATTGCCCAACACAAATTGATAAACTAACTAGTTTGCTCTAGATTATATGTTCTACAGGTGCCAAAGGTTCATCTACAACTATACTAATTCGACTGTCCGGAATACCGTAGATTATTCCGGACAGGAGAAGCTTTTTGGAAAAACAGGCCAAGCGCGGACCGTCCGGGCTCTTGCGGCGGACCGTCCGCGACATCGGGATACCCCTCGGACAGAACCAATGCAAAAACACAAGTTTCCACTACAGACTGTCCGGAGGAAAAGCGAAGACCGTCCGAGCCCTCGCGCGGACCGTCCGGCCTCAGGCGCGGACCGTCCGGACGGTAAGAAACCGAAAAACCCGAAGGTGACGGGTTCGGAGAAATGAATTTTAGCGGCCTCGCGGACCGTCCGGGCCAGGCGGGCGGACCGTCCGCGACTGGCTCTGTCTGACATCTGACGACGCATTAAATGCAATATAGCCGTTGATATAGCCGTTACTGCTGACCGTTGCATTTTCAGCCGTTGATCTACAGGGGCGGACCGTCCGCACCAGGAGGGCGGACCGTCCGCGCTCAGCAGAATGGCCCAACGGCTAGGAAGTGGTTGGTGGCTATAAATACAACCCCAACCACCTCCATTCATATCATCCAAGCATTCCAACCTTCAACATTCAATACAAGAGCTAGCAATCCATTCCAAGACACATTCAAAGCCTCCATCTCTCCAAGTTTCACAATTGAGAAAAGAGATCATTAGTGATTAGTGGCTTGAGAGAGAAAGGGATCCGTGTGTTGTTTGTCGCTCTTGTCGCTTGGCTTTTTCAATCGTGCTTTCTTGATTCTTTCATTGCGATCAAATTCACTTGTAATTGAGGCAAGAGACACCAAACTTGTGGTGGTCCTTGTGGGAACTTTGTGTTCCAAGTGATTAAGAAGAAGAAGCTCACTCGGTCCGAGGGATCGTTTGAGAGAGGGAAGGGTTGAAAGAGACCCGGCCTTTGTGGCCTCCTCAACGGGGAGTAGGTTTGCAAGAACCGAACCTCGGTAAAACAAATCTCCGTGTCTCACTTGCTTATTGGCTTGGGATTTGTTTTGCGCCCTCTCTCGCGGACTCATTTCTTTATTACTAACGCTAACCCGGCTTGAAGTTGTGTTTATATTTGTAAATTTCAGTTTCGCCCTATTCACCCCCCCTCTAGGCGACTTTCACTTATAGGGGGAGTTTTGTTTAGTCAAAGGAGAGCATTTGAAACAGGGGGAGAAAATTTCAAATCTTGAAAATGCTTTGCAAAATCTTATTCATTTACCCTTGACTATTTGCAAAAGAACTTTGAAAAGGATTTCCAAAAGAGTTTGCAAAAACAAAACATGTGGTGCAAGCGTGGTCCAAAATGTTATATAAGAAAGAAACAATCCATGCATATCTTGTAAGTATTAATATTGGCTCAATTCTAAGCAACCTTTACACTTACATTATGCAAACTAGTTCAATTATGCACTTCTATATTTGCTTTGGTTTGTGTTGGCATCAATCACCAAAAAGGGGGAGATTGAAAGGGAATTAGGCTTTCACCTAGTCCCTAATTAATTTTGGTGGTTGAATTGACCAACACAAACATTTGGACTAACTAAGTTTGCCCGAGTGTATAGATTACACAGGTGTAAAAGGTTCACACTCAGCCAATAAAAAGACCAAGTTTTGGATTCAACAAAGGAGCAAAGTGGGAACCGAAGGCCCTCTGGTCTGGGAGCACCGGACTGTCCGGTGCACCACCGGACAGTGTCCGGTGCACCACCGGACAGTGTCCGGTGCACCAGAGGACTCCAGCTCAAACTCGCCACCTTCGGGAATTTCCAGAGGCACTCGCGCTATAATTCACCGGACTGTCCGGTGTACACCGGACAGTGTCCGGTGCGCCACGAAGGAGCAGCCTCAGGAACTCGCCAGCTTCGGGAAACTCCAACGGCTAGTCCACTATAATTCACCGGACTGTCCGGTGTGCACCGGACTGTCCGGTGCGACTCCGGAGCAACGGCTATCTCCGCGCCAACGGCTCTCTGCCGCGCATTTAATGCGCGCTCTGCGCGCGCAGATGTCAGGCGCGCCCACTCCGGTACACCGGACAAGGAACAGTTCATGTCCGGTGTGCACCGGACACCCAGGCGGGCCCACAAGACAGAAGCTCCAACGGTCAGAATCCAACGGCAGTGATGACGTGGCAGGGGCACCGGACTGTCCGGTGTGCACCGGACTGTCCGGTGCGCCATCGAACAGACAGACTCCCAACTGCCACTTTTGGTGGTTGGGGCTATAAATACCCCAACCACCC
The DNA here is from genome assembly GCF_902167145.1 of Zea mays. Lineage (NCBI taxonomy): Eukaryota > Viridiplantae > Streptophyta > Magnoliopsida > Poales > Poaceae > Zea > Zea mays. The sequence goes on from NC_050097.1 coordinate 13,424,621, forward strand.
CACCATTCATTGCATCCAAGTTTTCCACTTCTCAACCACTACAAGAGCTCTAGCATTCAATTCTAGACACACCAAAAGAGATCAAATCCTCTCCAATTCCACAAAAGGCTTTAGTGATTAGAGAGAGAGATTTGCCGTGTTATTTTTGAGCTCTTGCGCTTGGATTGCTTCTTTTCTTTCTCACTTGTTCTTGTGATCAAAAACTCAATTGTAACCAAGGCAAGAGGCACCAATTGTGTGGTGGCCCTTGCGGGGAAGTTTTGTTTCCGTTTGATTGAGAAGAAAAGCTCACTCGGTCCGAGGGACCGTTTGAGAGAGGGAAGGGTTGAAAGAGACCCGGCCTTTGTGGCCTCCTCAACGGGGAGTAGGTTTGCGAGAACCGAACCTCGGTAAAACAAATCCGCGTGTCTCACTTACTTATTCGCTTGCGATTTGTTTTGCGCCCTCTCTCGCGGACTCGATTTTACTTCTAACGCTAACCCGGCTTGTAGTTGTGTTTATATTTGTAAATTTCAGTTTCGCCCTATTCACCCCCCTCTAGGCGACTATCAGCAGCTCAGACTCCTTCCAATCACTACAGCCTGCACAATGGATTAATTATGTACAAGGACAGAGTGGTGCTCCCTGCACAATCTGAATTTCCCCAGAAAATATTCTCAAATTTCCACAACACACCAATTGGAGATCATTATGGATTCTTGGTAACCTACCAAAAGATCAAGAGGTTATTTAGCTGGACTGGTATGAAACAAATGATCAAAACTTTGTGCAGTCATTGTCCAGTCTATCAGCAAGCTAAAGCTGAAAGAGTAAAATACCCTGGACTTCTCCAACCTCTGCCAATACCTGATGGTGCTTGGAAAATGGTCACAATGGATTTTATCGAGGGTCCACCAACGTCTGATCACTCAAATTGCATTATGGTAGTGGTTGACATATTCTCTAAATATAGTCACTTTGTTCCGCTTCGTCACCCTTCTACAGCATTGGGAGTGGCTCATCACTTCATGGACAACATTTTTAAACTTCATGGATTCCCTTCAACTATAATTACTGATCGATCAGATTTTCACCAGTGCATTGTGGAAAGAAATGTTCAAAATTGCAGGTGTGGAATTACGCTTCACAATAGCATATCATCCCCAATCTGACGGTCAAACGGAACGCGTCAATCAATGCCTTGAAACTTACCTTCGCTGTTTTGCTCAAGCGTGTCCTACTAGGTGGAAGAAATGGCTTTCTCTAGCTGAGTTTTGGTACAATACCAGCTATCACTTATCTTTGCAACTCACACCTTTTGAAGTCTTGTATGGCTATCCTCCTAGACACTTGGGAGTGGACTTCAAAGCAGCCTGTGATGTTCCTTCTCTGCAAATTTGGCTCGACGAAAGGAAAGTAGTAGTTCAATTGGTCCAGCAGCAGCTAGCTCGTGCACAACTTCGTCAGAAAACACAAGCTGACAAACATCGTACTGAAAGAACCTTTCAGATAGGGGACTGGGTCTATTTAAAACTACAACCGTATGTGCAGGCATCCTTGGTTCACAGAGCATATCACAAACTGGCGTTCAAGTTCTATGGTCCTTACCAATTCATTGCAAAGATCGGCTCTGTTGCCTACAAGTTAAATCTTCCAGACTCTTGTCACATTCACCCGGTTTTCCATGTATCACTGCTCAAGAAAGCTGTGGGACCCCATGATCAGGCTAGTTCTCCTCTCCCAGTTCTTTCTGATTCCTTACATGTGCCCAAAAAAGTGTTGCAGCGTAGGATACTTCGTCGTTCGACTGGAGACGTTCCTTAACTGCTGATCCAATGGTCCTCATGGCCAACTGAACTGGCGACATGGGAAGATGAGCTCACAATCAAGCAAAGGTTTCCGGATGCCACGGCTTGGGGTCAAGCCGGAATTCAAGGGGAGGAGAATGTCACAGTACTTGAGGAGAACGTCAAGGTGGATATGCCGACCAGAATTTGGAAGCCCAATAGTAAAGTTAGTGGGCCGGATTGGACCCAGTAGTTATCTCGTTTTTCTTTTTGTGGCTGATCCGGGATTGAGTGGGGTATTTGAGGTGGGGTTTGGAGTCGGTAAAAGGACTTGGAGAAGAAGGCTGGCCGGCTGCGTCCGGAGAAAAGGTGGTTCGCCGTCGTGTAAGAACTCCAGATACTTTTCATACCCTAAAGATCTTTGTGAGAGGAGACGAGTGTCAGGAGCGGTGCTCAACTCATCAACAACCCAGTAGTGATCTTACACGAGCATGCGTCACAACCCCAACCCCTTCGACGAGGGCAGCGCCGAAGACAACCCCTTCTCCGTGAGCCCTAAACCCTTTTCTCTTCCTTCGGAATTTTTGCTGCCTACCTAGGCTAGGTGGTTCGGTAGATCTAGAGATTTTAGGCGAGTATCTGACCAACCGTGGGTCGTGGCTATTGCATCGTAGAATGGAGGAGGTGGAGGCAGCAAGCAGCAGTACGGCCGACTGAGCCCATCGGGTTTGGCGGAGCCATCGTCGACGTCCCGCTCGAGAACATGGGGGTAAGGTGCTTCATTCACACGCTGCTCCCCTTTTTTCCTTAGTTACTATTCGTTCACATGCTCTTCACTATAAAAGAGTTTTTGAAAGGCTTATTTTACTCAATCCAGATAATTATGGTTCACATGCTCCTTCAAGAGAAGAATGGGAGAATGCTACTGCCATATGCAATTGCTTGGAAATATTTTATGATGCCACCAAAATTCTCTCTGGGAATCATTATCCAACATCAAACTTGTTCTTTTCAGAATTTTGTGAAATTAATCTCAAAATTATCGAGTGGCTCAATAGCAATGATAGTTTCATTGTTAAAATGGCGAAGTCCATGAAGGAAAATTTTGACAAGTATTGGGAGACAAGTAATATTACTCTTGCAGTTGCATGCTTCTTAGAGCCTCGATACAAGATGAAGGTAGTTGAATTTTATTATAGTGAGATGTTAGATGATTATGGATTTGATGATATGTATGAATTCAAAAAGTTTTAGAGAAGATTTATGATTCTTATTCCGACATCTATGCTTCACTGGATACTAGCAATGTGCAACAACCTACAGATAGAACTAGCAGAAGTACTAGAGCTTCTCATTACTATGTGGACTTAAATGAGGAGCCAAGGAGAAAAAGATTAAATTCATTTTTGAGGGACAATGAATCTGACCAAGTGAAGTCTGATCTAGATAACTATACCAGTGAGCCATTATTGAAGTGGAAAGATGGTGAATCTTTTGACATTTTAAGTTGGCGGAAAGCACGCTGTGGAAAATATCCTATCCTTGCTCGAGTTGCAAGGGATGTTTTGGCTATTCCTGCTACAACAGTAGCATCTGAGTCAGCATTCTCTTCTGGAGGAAGAGTTGTTCATAAATATCGTAGTTCCTTGGATCCTCAAGTTGTCGAGGCACTTATTTGCTCTAATGATTGGATAAGAGCGTCTAGGATAGGTCATTGCCACTTCTATACTTCTCAGTATTGTGTATCTGTTAAACTGAAAGCCCATTCAATGGATGAATCACTAGTAATTTTTTGTGTTTATTTATTTATTTCAGATCGAAATGATGTATCTTCAATTCTTGATGAGTTACCAAGTGATGATTATATAAATGATGAAGTCCAACAAGATGAAGGTATATGAACTATGTACTTACTTTTTATTGTTAGTTTTGAATACACAGTTTTAGTTATTTGTAAATAATACATACCTTGTAGTTGTAGGTGCTCATGTTGATGATGATGACCACATTGTAGGTCTGCAATAAAATTAGGATTGCTCTTTCTTAAGGTGATTCCTTGTTCCTTATTTATTTTCACTCTTATGATGGCTTTTTATAACACATTGTTTTATATTTTTTCAATCTTATGTTGTATCCCTGTACTCTTGGCGTCGCGTTGCAGATTCCAAAATCTCATGTCAAAGTGGCATTCCATAGAGAAAGCATGGCTGGCGCTAATGAAGCAGCAACATGCTTTGGAGAATGCTTTTTTATTAGACACAAACGACTAGGAATAGGCAATGCTGTGTAAAAAAAGTGTGGCTGGAAAACCACCGTATCAATCACTTTCCTACTTGTTGCATATTTGTGAAATCGGATCACTTTCCTGCTTATTGCAGATTTGCAGATTAAGGCACATTATGCTTTGATAAAAAATCTACAACTTTGTTTTCTGGCAGTAGCCGTTCTTGTAGAGAGATAGTACATGAATACCATGCATACATGACGCACAAAGGGATTTTCTTCTTGCTTTTTTACTTTAATTTGGTATTTTAGAAACATTAAATCCACACGAGTTAAATTTTAGGATATAGAGTTTGAATGATTAAATATTCGAATACAAATTCGGATTCGAACATTCGTTTTGTATTCGTATCCGAGGATATTCGTATTCGAATTCAGATTAAAACATGGTAAATTGTAACATTTGAATTCGTATCCACGTGTATTCGATCCGTTTCCACCCCTACACCCCACATCCGTTTCCAGTGCTGGTTCTCATTCCCTACATAAAAGAAAACAAAATATAGTTCTCGTTTTTAAGTCAATCAGTTTAAACTTTATTCAAAAATAACATTCGTGATAGGGGACATATCGAATGCAAAAAATGTTTTGGTGCAAACCCCGTGTAAACCTACTAAAAAAGTTTCAATTTTTTTTGAAAAAACATAAATGTACATCTGAGCTTACCTCATCTATATACAAAATTTTATGGTCAAATTCATCTTACTCTAGGAGTTATAACTTTTTTTAGTAGGTTTGCACGTGGTTTACACCAAAACGTGGTTTGTATTCAATATGTTCCTTCATGATATAGCATAAGTACTACCAGATTAATTGTAAAATATATTTTACAATAAATTTATTTGAAGACTTAAATGGTTACTATCTCTACTAACTATTAAGAGACTACTGTAAACTGCTCCCACCTCCCTACGCCGCCCGCCCGCCGCGAACGTCGCGATCCGCCGCCCGCCCGCCGCAATCCCCGCGTGAACGCCGCAATCCCCGCCCGCCCTCCGCAATAACCTGCTCGACTCGCTCTCCTCACAGTACCGCCCCGCCGCCGCGGCTTCGTATACCATTCTCGAATCCATTCTCGCTGGCAGTTCGTCCCTCACGCTCCTGGCTTGCTTCTCGCTGGCAGTTTGTTCCTCGCGCTCCTCGCCTTTTGTTCCTTGTTTTTGCAGTTTGCTCATCGGGCTCCTCGCTCTCTCGCAGCAGCTTTCTCTCATCTATCGACGAGGAGGAGGCCACGCCGATGGAGGTTCGTCGGGGGGGGGGGGGTTTAAACTTGTGTATTCAGGGATTGCGAACCGGTTGGCCATCTCCAGCGCCCTATCCAAGCGAGGAGGTGGGAGCATTCAGTGAGTGCTTCAGTTCTGTCTCAGTATTTGAACCCTAGCAAGTTTTTTTATTCAATGGAATCATTCTGGTGCTTCGGTTCCAGTTGAAATGTGTGCAGATTGTTACAACTAATTGGAACAGCAGTACTACATATTTTTTGCAGGTTTTTTGTATGTGTTTTTATGCCTTTTTGTACTCAGACATTTGTTTTTAGTGTGTCAGTCATTGTTGTGTGTAGGGTTTTTACCATGAACTTTTTTATGATCAATTTGTTTATTGACTTCATAAATGTTATTTGTGAATGTTTTTTGGTGTGCTAAGTCATTGTAATTGTGCAGTTAGTCATTGTAAACTATGCTTAGTCGTTGTCAGTCATTGTAAGCGTGTTGAGTATTTTTCATTGTAATTTGTGTAGTCAGCCATTCTAATAACATATTATACATTACTATTTTTGTAGTCAGTTATTCTATTTTTTACATTTTTAGGCTACGACTCGCAGTGATAAGTCATCCGATATACAAATGAAGACTAGATCTGCTGTTAGGAAGGTTCCTGTTAGTAGAGTAATTTCAAAAATAAAATCAAAATGCAAAGCAGTTGTTCCAATTTCTGATGATGACAGTGATTTTCCAACTCCACTAGAGGAGAAGAAGGGAAAATAATGAGATTTACAACTATGTATGCTCTCTCATTTTTTATTTACTAATTCATTGTATTCAGTTATTGCAGTTTATTTTTGTGCCGGTCATTCCTTGTTATGAGTTCAGTTATCAATGTCGAGTCACTATATCTTTTTTAATAGTTAGTCATTTTTAGTTTGTTTTGTAGATTAAAAAAGGGTTTATTCAACTATGAGGTGCTCACCAGCTGTTATATTCAGATTAATAGGTGTCTTGTCTCATAGTTTCAAGAGGAGATTGTCTAAGATTGGGTTTGGTCAGTTTTTACATTTACAAAATGATAAGCTTGACGACAGAGCCTTAGGGATGTTTTTAATGAAGAATACAAAGAAGAACCCCTGAGGATAGAATTTTCTAGGAATATTTTGCCTATCACTCCTCAAGTGGTGCACAAGATATTAGGTATCCCAATTGGGGGTCAGTCATTCCTAGCTTTGAATGACAAGGTTAACAAAGCAGCGAGGAAAGAGCTCAGGAAGATTTGTGATGACAAGGAAATGAAAAGACTTTTTGAGGAAAATGGTGGGAACTATGGGGGCTTAGGGCCATGTGAAGTGCCCCGGAGGATCCTTGAAGAATTCATGGATACCCATTCTAAGAATGTTGATAATTGGTCTATCTAGTGTTTTTTGATGATATTATGCAGTAGCTTCCTTTTCCCCAATAGCATCTATTACATATCTGGCGCTGACTATATTGTGTGCAAGGATTTGGATGTTGTTCCTAGACTTGACTCTATGCCTCGCGCGTATGGTTGGCGGATGGCACAGATCGATGTTAAGAGTTTCAACATGGCCACATGGGTGGACCGAGAACATAGGAGGAAATAATATCCTTATATATATATATATATATATATATATATATATATATATAGATTGTATATTAGGAGCCCTGGGCTTCCTTTAGTTATTGGAAGCCCAGGCCAGACAGTGCAATCCGGTCGAGCCGGACCAGGTCCAGACGTCTATAAAAGAAAATCCGTAGTGCTAGGGATCAGTTTTTACGCCCCATCTCGATTCATTATCGACGGTTGCCAGGCCGGCGGTGGCAGCGGTTCCCAGGCCGACGGTGGCGGCCCCCGATCCAGAGGGCGAGCGACGGCGGCAGCGCCCTTATGCGGTGGCGGCGGTTTCCAGGCCGGCGGTGGCGGCCCCCGATCAAGAGGGCGAGCGGCGGCAGCGCCCTTGTGCGGTGGCGGCGATTCCCAGGCCGGTGGCCGCAACTCCATTACCTCGACGCGCGGTGGCGGAGGTTCCTCGATCCGCAGCGAGGCCCTTGTGCAGGCAAGCGGCGGCGTCCCCGAAGCCCCGAGGAGGCGGCACTTCCAAGGCCGGCGAGCAAGCGACGCCCGTCGACGTGCGAGTAGCGACGGCGACGCATGAGGTGCGATGTTCGAGCGAGCGACGTCACGGAAGGGGCGAGATGCGCGCAGCGATGATCGCGCGTGACATCCTCTGATCCGGCACATTTTTCTTTTCGTTTATTGTGTTTTATGCCTACCACATGTATTATTTACGCTAAAAACTGTATGTTTTTATGCTTTAACACAGAGTTCGTATATCAGTTTACTGCATGCACATTTGAAAGGCAATTCCTTGATTTATGTTGTTCTTAATTTGCGCGCATGCAATGGAAACTCCCACGATTTTGCCATAATTTTTGGATCTGTATAAAAATAGAAACCGCATGCATGCGGCTGCCATGTTTTCGGATCTGTCATAAAAATAGGATCGTAATAACAACCTACTAAAGCTATCAACCTCTAATTGACTCGGTATTTACGCTTATAATTGAGGGATTTTATGCTCAAAACTTAAGGTTTTTACGCTCCACCCGGAGATGCGTCCACCAGTGAACAACATGCCAGATTTTTTACGCAGTGTAAGGAATTGCATAAATACCTACACCGTGTAGTATAATTTGTTTCAGTATACATCATAAACTAGTTCTAATGCGTTTAGTTGCATGGCTGTTGGAGGGATCCTATATTTATGAAGGAAATAAAACATTAAATGTGATTTTTTGTTTCTATGCATGCAATTCATTTCCTTTCATTGCATGTTCTTTCCATCATAAATTCGTGTGCATGCAGCCTGTATCAGATTTTTACGCAGTATACCGAATTGCATAATTATCTACACAGTGTAGCATATTTAGTATCAGTATATAGCATAAAATGGTCATTACGAGTTTTAGTTGCATGTCTGTTTCAGCGATCCTAAATTTATGGAGGAAATAAAACATTTAAAATAGAAACCGCCACACATATCTTTCCTAAATTTACGCGCATGTAAGGGAACGTGGTTGACTCATGCATGCATTTTGCCATAATTTTAGGATCTGTATAACCGCATGCATGCGACTGCCATGTTTTTCGGATCTGCCATAAAAATAGGATCGTAATAACAACCTACTAGAGCTATCAACCTCTTTCATTGGCTCGGTATATACGCTTATAATTGATGGATTTTATGCTCAAAACTTAAGGTTATTACGCTCCAACCCGGAGGTGCGTCCACCAGTGAACAACATGCCAGATTTTTTACGCAGTGTAACGAATTGCATAAATACCTACACCATGTAGTATAATTTGTATCAATATATATCATAAACTAGATTTAATGTGTTTTAGCTGCATGGCTGTTAGAGGGATCTTATATTTATGAAGGAAATAAAACATTAAATACGATTTTTTGTTTCTATGCGTGTAATTCATTTTCTTTCATTGCACATTATTTTTATCATAAATTCGTGTGCATGCAGCTGGTAACAGATTTTTACGCAGTATATCGAATTGCATAATTATTAACACAGTGTAGCATATTTAGTCTCAGTATATATCATAAAATGGTCCTTACGCGTCTAGCTGCATGGCTGTTGCAGCGATCCTAAATTTATGGAGGAAATAAAGGATTTTAAAAACAGAAACTGCCGCACATATCTTTCCTAAATTTATGCGCATGCATTGGATCGTGTTTGACTCATGCATGCATTCCTTTTTTTTTGCGCTAACAGACGTGGGGCAGGTGGCGCACCCGACAGCCTGTTTGGGCGCGCTGGTTGAACCAGTTTGCAGGGGTGGTCGGCCTGGGCTTCCTTTAACTATTAGAAGCCCAGGGCTCCCGTTATACCTACCCTATATATATATATATATATATATATATATATATATATATATATATACACTAGGTGTGTGCCCGTGCGTTACAACGGGAATACGCTGGGATGAGCATCGACACATATCTGATCGGATCTTATATTTTCTTGGGGATCTAGAGAAAGTTTGCTCGGAAGCTAAACATGTTAAGACCTGAGTATGTGTTACCCTTGTGCCCCATCAGCACACTGTTCTGCGCTTGTATGAGACCTGAGCAGATATCTCATTACACTGGTTGTTGTTCTTGGATTTGAAATTTATATTGGAGTTGTTGTCTGGAACTCTGGATAGCATGATGTGGTAAAAGCAACTGATGATAAGATAATATATATGTTGCTCATGTAAAGGACAAGTGTAGAACAAAAATGTCTCGACTTATAGTGAGTTTGTTTTCCCACTGTTATGTAATCTTTCAGTTGGTTTGACCACGGTTGAAGGAATCTGATACTGCTACTGAGACATGAGGCATGCAAATTAACAAGACTCATACAAGCGCGGAACAGTGTGTTGATAGGGCACAAGGATAACCCATGCACATGTCTTAACATGTTTGGCTTCCGAGCAAACTTTCTCCAGACCCCCCAAGAAAATGTAAGATCCGATCAGATATGTGTCGATGCTCATCCCAGCGTACTCCCATTGCAACGCACGAGCACACAACTAGTTAACTATAAACTCTATAAATGTAAGCTACTTTCGCAGTAGCTTTACGGATCCTGTAATTACATTATTTTATGGACTGAGGGAGGGAGGAGAGGATCAATAAGCCACGCGGGCCCCACCATATCTTCATCCACAAAGCCACCACCAAGCTTTTTCATGGTCGTCGCTTTCCGCTTTCCTTTGCTGCTGACCATATATCTACGGTAGCAAGACAAGACAAGGAAGTCGGCTGATCCATGGCGGCCTTCACGGTGCACACGAGCGCCGCCACCTCGCCCTACTCGCCGGCGGGCACGGCCATCCTTCTCCGAAGCCGGAGTCGAGCCTACCCCACCGCCACCATCCGCGTGTCGTGCTCGAAGACGGTGGTGATCGGGGTGGCGGCGGACTCAGGGTGCGGGAAGACCACGTTCACGCGGCGCCTGGCGAGCGTGTTGGGCGGCGGGGCGGAGCCACCGAGGGCCGGCCGGAACCCGGGCTCCAACACGCTCGTCAGCGACACCACCACGGTGATCTGCCTGGACGACTACCACTCGCTGGACAGGGTCGGGCGGAAGGCGAAGGGCGTCACGGCGCTGGATCCGAGGTTCGTCGACTTCGACCTCATGTACGAGCAGGTGAGGGCCATCAAGGAGGGCCGCGCCGTCGAGAAACCCGTCTACAACCACGTCACCGGCCTCCTCGACCCGCCCGAGCTCATCACCCCGCCGAACATCCTCGTCATCAAGGGGCTGCACCCAATGTGACTACTGAGGCATCCCTTTTGCCTCATTTCGTTTCGTCATTTTTTTTCATTAATTAAAATGCGCTGCGCTGCTGAACAATTAATCTACTATCTGTTGTTACGTGTGTCAGGTTCGACGAGCGCGTGAGGGACCTGCTAGATTTCAGCATCTACCTGGACATCAGCAACGAGGTGAAGCTTGCATGGAAAATCCAGGTCCGTTGTGTTGTGTATCGATGCTGGTCACCATCAGGACGTTGTCTGCCTCGATTTCACGACCATTTACTGCAGAGAGACATGGGAGAGCGTGGTGGGCACAGCCTTGAGAGCATCAAGGCCTCCATCGAGGCAAGGAAGCCCGACTTCGAAGCTTACATTGGTGAAAGCCTGCCGGCAACCTTGCATTTGCACGCCGAAAATTCGCAAGTCAAAGTGCAGAGCTGAGTGCTCCTCTTCTTCCTGCTGCTGTGCAGAGCCGCAGAAGCAGTACGCGGACGCCGTGATCGAGGTCCTGCCGACGCAGCTGATCCCGGGCGACGACGAGTGCAAGGTGGTGCGCGTGAAGCTGATCATGAAGGAAGGCGTGGAGCACTTCGCCCCCGTGCACCTCTTCGACGAAGGATCCACCGTCTACTGGATCCCCTGCGGCCGGAAGCTCTCCTGCTCCTACCCTGGCATCAGGTTCGCCTACGGCTTCGACACCTACTTCGGACACGAGGTGACGAGCTGACGAGTGACGACCACTCATATACTCACTCATCGCCGTCTCAGCAGCTAGCGTTTCAGCTCACTGACAGCTATATATGTCCTTGCGTTGGCATGAACACCTTTGGATGGTAAGGTGTCGGTGGTGGAGATGGACGGGCAGTTCGACAAGCTGGACGAGCTCATCTACGTGGAGACCCACCTGAGCAACCTGTCAACCAAGTTCTACGGGGAGGTGACGCAGCAGATGCTCAGGCACGCCGACGTCCCCGGCAGCAACAACGGCACGGGGCTCTTCCAGACCATCGTCGGGCTCAAGATCAGGGACCTCTACGAGCAGATCGTCGCACGTCGCTGACCATGACGGCCAACCCTAGCAAGGTCTCGTTTTTTTGTCCCATACAAACAATCAAACGCAGACCGATACTTGATCAATACATGTGCAGAGCCTATTTCTGCTCCCACGGGCAACCAAACACATCGATTGTGTTCGTGCGCATCAGCACGGGTGTAGAATGGATAGGCGTGTGTGTAGTTGTGTACAGGCTACACGCGTGTCCGGTCCGATCTTTTTGACAGATTCGTGCAATGTCGCGTGAGTTGGTGTGGATGTCGGTACGTGGGCATTCTTCTTGCAAATGTCCAGGTCACACTAGATGGAGCTGTCTGTGTTCAGGAATTCTCTGAGAGCCGATCTCTTGGGAGCTGAGGGCATATTTGAGGATACACATCTTGAGCTGAGAGTCAGCTGAACAATTGTTTGAAACAACGATTCCTCAAGAATGTACACTACTAAAACTGCAGCAACGAGGTTACAGTGTTACCACAATCGTTACAGGGGTTTACACCAATGATTACAGGCTGACAACACGATAAATATCTAACGACTTCGTTCACATCAGATTATGTCACAGTGATCCTTCGAGAGGAGCAGAACATCACGAAGACACCAAGTCTGGCGTCTCCGCTTCAACAGAAAGCAAGATCGTATCGACCTTCCCAATCCATGTATCCAACCGGTCATGCAAGCATTTCACTTGGTCTATGCCCAACACCCTTGGTTTAACCCGTGAAACATGGACAACTCCATCAACCTGATCAATTATGCCTTCTATTAGACGAGCCTGAAGAAGAAGAAAAAACAGTAATGTCAAAGACCATGAAGATACTGCCACAAGAACAAAGAGAGCCAAACACGGTTTTGGACGGTATGTCTTACAGAGAGGCTCTTCATTAATAGATACTCCACATCTTCAACAGGGAGCTTGGTCTGTTCTGCTATATCCCGCATTGGGATCGTGCGGTTTTCAGATGATCGACTGCAAGTAGACAAAGCTGTTACTGAACTAAGCTTCGCTCATGCTAGCACCGGATGACTATGAGAATTACCTGAAAATGATTTCCATCAAGCAAAGCATGTTGATCTTTTCAAGTAGATTCCTCTCATTTTGTACCAATGCAAGCTGTGCACTCAAAGCGTTGCTATGAGCTTTGCAGATTTCTTGATACAAGGATAGATTCCCAGAGTTGAAAGCTTGCAACATATGAAATATCCACTCAGCCTGAGTTCCCAAAAGGCTATGGATCTACATGGTATCAACAACGGAATTCAGTTGATGATTTTTTCTCAAGGCAACACCAGTATTCATGACATCGGTTCCAGCTTTGCTTGCATTATATAGGGAAGATAAATTAGACTATGCAAGCTGTTAGGTATGGCCACGAGTTTGGTTCATGAATACAGCAAAGTTTGTTTATTAGGCTGTATTTTCATGTTGAGTGAAATTAATGATTCGTATGCCATATGTAAGAAAAACCCATCGATTCAGCTTAGCAAGTTTGCATTTGATTACAGCAATCGCATTCTAAAATCTTCTGTATGGACAAAACTGAAGTCCATGTCAAAACAATTCAGAATCAAGGACTTGTGTACAACTCAGTTCTAAAGAAGACAGCACAAAAGAGTGCAAAACTTGTACTTACAATCGGATGGGCAAGTAGTTCCCCAAAGTTGTAAATGTTTTCACCCAATAAAGCAGCAAGTGAGAGGTCAAGTGCCAGGTTCTGAAACTCATACAAATCCTATCAAAAACTGTAACAACAAGCTCACTGTCGTGTACGCAAGGTAAAGAAGACAGCTTTTGTAGAATTCTGAGTATTCTTGACGGGCCTTATGATACTGTGAACACACCCAGTAATAGGTACCATGTACAGAAGGATCAACATCAACCATGCTGTCCAAAGTGGTTTTGCCTTCTTCTAGCAGATTCTTACAATCCTTTTGATTCCCTTTCTCAAGAAGAAATGTTGCAATCTGCATCTTTACATACAGAATGGGCTCTTCAACCCGCGATTCACGGGTATCACGTAGTTTTGAAATTACGCCTTCAAGATAATTTATACCAGCATTCTTGTCCAAATACTGGTGTGAAACTACGACTGTGAAGTGAGCAAATTTAAGAAGACTGATCTTTGTCTCAAAATCAGAGATGAAATGATTATAAAGATGAATCAGAGCATCGCCTGCCTGGATGAAAAGAAACACACACACACACACAAAGCGATCAGTGCAGTGGTGAAGACAGTATAAGGGCAACCAAACTGTTGATAAAAAGGTCTTGAAGTATATGTGGAATTTGGCAACATATATGTGGTGACCATGATGCAATTGCAGTGTGATAACTGAAAGTTTATTCACCAAGGAAGAAAAGTACCTATTAGCACAACGTTGATTAATAAGACTATATGTAATTTGTGCTTGAAGGGAAGTCATTCCATATTGCATAATATGTATTAATAACAATTAAGTCCAACGAACTATGATTCTGTACCAACACAAGTGAGCTAGTTTATGTAAGAAACAATTTCCACCGACTATTAGAGTTAGAAACCAAAGTTGTGAGCACAAGCAACCAGTATGTATTCACAATAGGCATTTATTTCTCAAGCCCAAGAGATAAATTAAAGATACATCACATTACAACAGCTATGACATGTTTACACCTAGAAAATGTAGTAGGTGTGTAGACAATCAAAACTATAGCTAGTTAGACAAGAGTATCTGTTATGTACGAGTAGTAAACTAAAGAAATTTAACTGTAGGAGTGTAGTAGAATTGTAGGAACATAATACGCAGGATTCAAACTATTGGTATGCACGCTTAGACACTATCGCATGATGATGACCTCTCAACATAATTCACACACGCAAACACCTCACCCATTTGAGGTTACCATCTACTCTGCGCGCTGCAGCGCACAGTATTGAACTTAAAAGCTAACGGTCACAAGTAAAAAGGAGCCAGGTAGCCCTAAACTGATCAAGCCGCACGCTGTACGCCAGAATACAACCGACTAGGGTCGGTAAACGAAACGAAACATCATTAATGATGGAATCATGCGGACCTGGACGACGGCGAGGGCGAGGAACTGCTCCAGCTTGAGGGCTGGTTTGGTGACCGGGGATCCCAAGCGGAAGAAATCCTTTTGCTATTCAAAATTGAATTGCAAGGGAATTCCTCCCCCATGGATCCCCTAGGGATCCCTAATCACCAAATCAGCCCAGGGTGAGCTGGTGCCATAGCTTTCGCTGGTACAGGTCGGCGAGCGCCGCGTACCATTCCGCGAGCTCCGGCTGGGTCGCGCCCTGCGCCTCCAGGAACTCCAACGCCGCTGCCATCGACAGCCAAAGTCCCCCTTTTCTTTCGTCCCGGCCAAGAAGACGAGCACGGGAAGAACCGAAGCACGAATGCACGACGGAACGATCTGCTCGGTCGCGGTCGGGCTCGCAGGCTTCGCAGCTTCTCACCGAGCCTGTATACACTTGTATACTTAGAAGGCCCAACACCACCCATAAGGCCCACAAGAGGCTGTAGCGAAGTTGGAATGGATCACTAGTAGAGTAGCACCAGAAAGGAGTACTCCACCAGAAAGATAGACACGTCCGCCGTCTCCGCTCCGGTTTTCGCTGTCTCGCTGCCGTCCTAGGTTTGGAGCCAGGTCACCGGCGCTAGGAGGGCGTGAAATCGAGTCGACGGTCGGCACTCGGCACTCACGCGTTCTCCACCTACTGCTGGCGCTCCTGTGAGGCGACGCCGGACCGGCCACCCCGCATGCGAACAGCGCACGGACCGGCCACCGGTGTGACCCCTCCATCCAAGGCTTCAGCTCCAGACCGAGCCGCCCCGCCAATCGCCGTCCGCCGAACCGCCTAGGTGAGCCGTGATCGTGAGTGTCCTCTGTCTCCAGTATCTTCTGTAGCTGTAGGAACAGACGGCTAGTTGATGTACAATTGTCCAGAGTAGAAACAGCTACAGAATTCCCTTCAATTTCTCTCCCAAATCCTGGCGTGAGCGCTATGGGAAGATGAACACGCGAGGCCGAATTAGGTGTATTTCTGTATTAGATGACCCAGTTTAACTTGACTTGGCTGATGGCAATGGCCGAACTGCCAAATAGCCCAAGCTGGAGCGAGATCGGTTCTTTTCAGCCCTTTCCGTTTGTGTCATCCAGTGTGAGCACCTCCCACTGATCACTTCATACTTCGAGCGCTGCCATAGCCATTGGTGAACATGAATTCGGGCCGCCGGCTTCAGCCATTGGGGGGTGGGTAAGGGAAAACATAGGGGGAAACGAGCTGGCTCATTGACTCTCTCCTGCGGCGGCCGCTAAATTTCATCCTCTAAATGAATATTTTATGTCCTTTACAACACTCTCTAAAAGATTCCGTTCTTTATTCTTTCTTCTCCATTTCCAGCAATGTCCTCTAAATTCGATCCTCTATATCTACGGTACTAACAGATTTCATAAATTACATTGTTTTTTAGCCATTTAGCGTACAAACAAAATTTTAATTTCATGTCATGAAAAAAACATGTTACAATTTTTTTTGTTCAACGGACAAATTATTCACCGTTCATAATTACGAACACAATTTACGTAAACTTTGAATTCTACATTTACTCTTTTTTGCACACAAACAGAAAAAAACGTTCGTGTGTGCCTCAATTGAATTATGGAGAACTTCAAAATTTTAAAATTCGTTACATACAGTAGACATCAATTAAGCTAATAAAATAGTTCCCACATTTATTTCTATATTATATTAATGTACGTCAAATGAAAAGATCGTTCATAGGTCATCATAAGCCTAAACAAAAGCTGTATTCATCCAAATGCAAAAAATGAATAGTACGGCGGAGGAGCCCATGGGCCACAGGAAGCAACGAACGAAGGCGGCGGAGGGGAGCGAAGAGCGTAGAGGACACTCCACATTTGGAGAACGTCGGCTGCCTCCGCTATCGTAGCGGGCGGTTTACAATGCATTGCTGGACGTATAGAGGAGCTCATGATCCGCTAAATATAGCGAACAGGACGGTTTGCAGGTCCTTGCTGGAGACAGGCACGAGCGTGGCCTAGGAGGTGAGGACCGAGAGGTGTCAAACCTACAAGTGCTGGCACAACAGCACACATGGTTGTCTCCTCCTTTCAAAGAAACGGTACAAACATCTATGTTCCCTGCACTAGTTGGAACTTTGATTTGTTGAATACTCAAGTTATGTTGGGTTCTTGGAAAAAAAGTGAGTACAAAATTAGATTGCTCATTAGCCAATTGCATAATTTTATAGATTTGAAGTGTCTTGAGTAGCAATTCATAGAGTTGCTTGGCCCCAAGTACCTAACGAAGTGCTAATGCTGATGCTATTGTTTATGAGGGAGAAGGGGAATCTGCTTTTGGTAAGCCCCATGTCAGATACTTGTTACATATTCACTTAAGTCCTATTTGGTACTTTGTATCCAAAGTTCCAGACTCATCAAGAAACCAGAGAAGCTGGAGAAGGCACGCTTATGTGGCTTCATCCTCGTAGTAAAAAAAAAAACTGGATGGAGTTCCTCTTGTGAAACCGTTTCTTAAGTTCACGTTTGAAGAACTTCACCCAAGAAGTCAGAGAAGCCACAATTGAATCCCCTCAAGAAACCCTGGCCAAACAGGGCCCTAATTATCTACTTATGGAATAAAATATTTAATGAAATGAACACCTTCAAACAATGATTTATTTCTTAAATTAATAAATACAGGTTATCTATCTTCCGGTGTTTTGATCACTCGATGTAAGGTGAGTTATATGGATGATGGAATAAAATTCCTTTGAGAGTGAGGGAGGGAGGGAGGCTTCTCCCAGTCCCCACCTCCGGTTACAGGCTATCTGCCGCCTCCAGCCTCTCCCCACCTGCGCCGCCACCGACTTCCTCCCCTCACCCTTCCGGTGGTACACAGGTGGGAGTGGGAGAGGCGAGCGACCAAGCACACGTAGGAGAGGGAGAGGCGGACATCAGAGCAACAGTGGGGGAGGCAGCACCGTACCAGACTTCACATGGCAACTTGTAGATGAAGCTGTAGGTGCAAGTGAAGCTCTTTGAGGTCGTAATTTTCCAAGGAAAGCTCGTGGGAACAGTAGCAATCGTTCCAGGAACTGCACACCAGATGTTGATGATGATATTTTAGATTTCATTGAGGAACAAGATGAAGAACAGCTGGATGATGAGGAAGAAGATCCACATGATGATGCAGATGTGATAGATCGTGGGGATGCAACTGATGAGCCCACTGACGAGGGAGAAAATGCAGCAGCTGCTGATATCTTTGATAGCTTAGATGATTATGAGTGACTCGGTGATGGGCATGGCCATTGAGAGAGAGGAACTGGGTGATGTACTGCTGTTTAGGGGTTGTTATTTGACTAGTGTGTGCTGTAGTTTTATGTGGATTATGTGTGCTGGTATGGACTGGGTGATGAACAGCAGCAATTGTTCTGTGACTGTAGTTTTGTTATATTGCTAGTGTGTGCTGGATTATGTGTGCTGAATTACCACTGTTTATGTCACTGCAGTTATATATATGTCTGCAGTTTTTAATTGTTATAACTTATAAGGTTATTTATAAGGCGTCGCCTCACCGCGCGCTTCATGCGCCTAGGCGGCTGAAAGGGGTGTGTCGCCTCGCCTTACCGCCTTAAGAACCATGATTTTATGGTATAATTTTGTTGTGCACTTTGAACAAAATACTGCTGCTAACACAGTTTCATTTGTTTCGACTTGCAGGAATTTGTTTTCCTCATCTAAAGTTACTGCATTGTATTCCATAGAAATGGCTATGGGGTTGATTAATGCTAATCCTATAATCCATGAGAAAAAAGAAAGACGCATCCGACAGGCACCAGAGACCACAGATGAAAATGCGGTAGAGTCCATAGACCAGCTGGAAATATTTGATATCCTTCTTAATGATTTCCCTTATATAAATGTAGTGAAGCTTGCCTTTTCATTTATCTGTGAATCCTCTATCCTAGCAATTTGGTTGTTGCGGTCCTTAACGTTCTTACATCACATTAGAGATATAAAGGATCCAGAGCACCCATACTCACTGGAACAGCTTAATGTGGTGACTGAAGACTCAATTGAACTCAATGATGAAAGCAATCATGTCAGGTAAGTTCTCATATATGATATATCTAAGTTCCTTGGTTTGGATGTACAATTAAGGATTGTTACCGAAGCTCACTATTGAGACTCATAATTGCTTTGCATCAGGGTTATTTTCACCCCAACAGTGGAGCACTGCAGTATGGCAACTATTATTGGCCTTTGCATACGTGTGAAACTTGTACGGAGTCTCCCTCCTTATTACAAGGTTTGTTGTCATTGTAGAGCTTGAGACAAAGTACTTGTGTTACAATTTACACTATCAATACCATTTTGCCAGAGCAACCAGGGTTTGATATGTTACCATCAAGCGCTGTTTAGCCAGTTCTAGGAATCTATGATAGGCATGGCATTTATGTTTGCATACTGCCGTTGTTTTGTTGCTAATTACTTTTGCAGAGGTGGTACATGGGCCTGAAATGTCTGTCTTTCAGATTGAATTATAAAAATGATTATACGTTTTTGCACATAAACTTGGTCTCTGAAATTGTTAGAAAATTGGTGGCTCATGTACATATATGCTATACATTTCATAAGAAAATTTACAGGCGGAAATGCAATCTATTAAGGAAGATCTGGAAGTCTTTTTATCTTTTTGAAATCATAATGTTAGGGAAATTGTTTCACGCTCTTTCTCTATCTATCTCGTGAGGATTTAGACAGCCTTCTGAATCTTAACTGTTATAGGTGGACATAAGGGTTGCCCCTGGATCACACGCAACTGAAGCTGCTGGTATATGTTCTACATCTTCTGCAATAGTTACCACATCTATCGCTTGGCTGAATATCTCATCATGTAAATTATTTCTTTGTTGCAGTGAATAAGCAACTGAATGACAAAGAACGTGTTGCGGCTGCATTGGAAAACCCAAACCTACTGGACATGGTTGAAGAGTGCTTATCACCAACATTCGATTGAGGTCTCAGTTATTGCACATCTGGGAGCCATGGTGTTTCATGTTCAGAAGCCACACAAGCTTATTGCCATAGGAATTCACTCCTGAATATTATATTTGAGGGCCATGGTGTTTCATGTGCATGATTTTTTTTGTCCTCCGTCCCTTTGAGTTAATACAATTGTTATCTTTTTGGACATTTGTTGGTGCTTGTGACCTCCCTGGGCAAAGGGACATGTAATCAGATCTTGTGTAGTAGCTTTCAGAGCGTTTCCAGTGCCACGCCATTTTGTGGCTGTGTACCCCCAGTCAACTGAACTTGGTAGGTGAATCCTAGAATCCTCAAGCACGAGTTGTTTATGTCTCTATACGCAGGAAATGTTTTATCTTCTCAGCTCAACTGATCATGCTAATTATTTGGCTTGATTGCCTCCTGTTTTTCCCACTGGCAGACCGTTTCGCATGAAGACGATACACTTGCAGCAGCAGCGCCCACCAATGAACGCAATATACTTTCGGTTTCAGTAGCATGCAAGCGGAAAGACGCAACAGCCTTCAGGCACAGACTGCCAGTAGGAATAGGGACGAAAACGGATCGGTATCGGAACCGGTGTGGTGTATTATCGACCGTTTCCTTTGTTTATCGGTTTTTGTCGAAAATTACCGGATTTGTGTCTCAGAATTTTTCAGAATTGTGTTTTGAATCTTTTCAGAATTTTTCAGCATATGATTTTTCGCATCGTCTGTACGTATATGGATAAGGATTACTTATTTTGTATTTTTTTTGACGCATTAGTAATATATAATGATAGAAAGCTAACAGTCTGTCTTTTCCACACATTAGATTCTAGGGTTTTTCTGTAAATCTATGAAAAAACTCCTTATGTGAGAAAAAAATCATGAGTGAGCATGCCATGTCATCGAGTGGATATTGTGAATTGTGAACTTTAAGTATGTAAACTTGTGATCTTGTGAACTTGTTATATTATGAACTTATGATCTTTGTGAATATTTTATATTATAAATTTGTGATCCTTGTAAACTTGTTATATTGTGTACTTGTTATATAATAAATTGTGAACTTGTGGTCTTTTGATCTTTTGTCAACTTGTATTGTGAAGTTTGATATGTTTATCGATCGTATTTTAGATTTCAACTGTTACCGGTGTATTTTTCACACCAAACATTTGTTTATGATGTTTTTGAAATACCAATATCGTTTTCATTTCTAGAGTTATCGTTTTAGATTTTATTTCCGATAAAAAAACAAAAAAATGGTAATGATTTTTTAGTGTTTACTGTTTCCGTTTTCATCACATGAAAGCACGAGCTCCAGATAAAAGGAAAATGAGATCAGCTCGTTCTGCTAGGAGAAATTTGCCATTATGGAAATTCTCAGGTGCGGCTTCGACGATTTGGAGGCGTAGGCGAGGGATTCGCTGTTATGAAAAACTAGGGGACAACCCACACTCCAAAATGGACATGACCACGCCATTACACGGATCGAAAAACGATTAGTATTGTTGATACCGTTGCCGTCTCCAGCGCCGTGAGCGTCGTCGAGGTGTCCCTTCTCTCCTTCTACTAGCAGACATCTTCCTTCTCTCCTCTCTCGCACGGGTGTCCCTTCTCTCCTATCTCGCACCATAGGCCTCCCTGCTCGCACCGTCTCGCTCGCACCAGTGGCCTCACTGCTCGCAGCAGAGCCGCACTAGAGAGCTGTCTCGCAGCAGAGATTCCCTCCCCCCCACTCCCCCACGGACGCGAGATCCGCACGGACGCCGGTCGCCGCTGTCTGGGACCTGATTCAACAGCGCCGTCCATGAGTTTGTGATTGTTGTTCTTCATTCATTGAACTTCTCTCCCTCAGTCGTACCCTACCCCAACCAGATCTAGCTCGTTGTAATTGTGCAGTGGGTCCAGCATGGATGATTTGGAGCTGTTTAATGACGCAGACATTGCAATTTCTTCGCCCCAAGGTACTTATTATTGGTCGGTCGTGGTATGAATCGTGTACATTGAACCATTGATGCTGTAAATGTTTGGTTGAATTATTGGCAGGTCCCGTAATGTCTTCACCGCCTAGTTCAAGTTCCTTACCACTAGTTCCATTAGGTGGTAATACTGCTAATAAGGTTAGTTTTGCTTCATTTTTGTACACTATAGTGTGGTTAGGATTGTATGTGAGTTCACTTAGTCATGCAGGACAATGATTGGGAATCTTTTGTACTATCTGATTTTTGGGATGAGGAAGGGAGACATGATGTTCCAAGTGAGATGGAGATGTATTCTCAACTAGGACTGAATGAAGAGGACAAGGCAAAGGAAAATAAAAGAGATGAAGCTGGTTTAGGAGGTACAAGTAATTTGGATCAATCGGAGCCTATTAAATTTGGAGACAATAGTGATGACCAACCTTGTGAGGACTTCCTACCAAATGAGAAGAGGATTATGTATGATAAAATGAATCCGTCAATGCAACCTGGTAGTTTGTTCCCCAACATGAAGGAATTTCGAATTGCTATGAGGCAGTATGCCATAAAGCATGAGTTCGAGCTTGGAATCGATGTAACTTCGACTACCAGATACGTCGGATATTGTAAAGGTGGTGATTGTCATTGGAGGATTTATGCACGAGAGGAAAAGAAAGGATTACCAACCATTGTGGTATGTTAATTCATAGCTATGTTGTGACTTTAGGGTTTGTTTGTGTACAAAGTTGTGATTCGACTATTTTTGCAGGTTGCTGTTTTGCATGATTCGCATACTTGCACATCTAGTGGAAGGCGGAAGACGACTACACCAAGTTGTGGATGGGTAGCTTTTCACGCTTTACCACTACTCATGAAGGCGTAATGCATGCAGTGACGCTCAAAAAGGCTTAATGCATGCAGTGACGCATTGTTTCCCTCATGATGAGAAGAGAGTGCTTCCGACATCTCATGGGCAATTATGTCAAAAGCTACTAAGGTTCTGAACACATGTATCCAGCTGCCAGGGCATATAGGAGTGAAGTGTTTGAGCATCATGTCAGCCAAGTAAGAAGTGTTCCTAAGATAGCTGAATATTTGGATAAACATCACAAATTCCTTTGGTATAGGAGTGGTTTCGACCCATCTGTTAAATGTGATTACATAACAAACAACATGGCTGAGGTCTTTAACAACTGGGTGAAGGATCATAAGGACCTACCAATTTGTGACTTAGCTAATAAGATTAGGGAGATGACCATGGAGTTGTTTTCATAGGAGGAGAAAGATTGGTGAAAGACTGCATGGTCTGATCTTGCCATATGTTATGGCTACATTGAAAGCTCAGACTAGAGGGTTGGGCCATTTGACAATTGTCAAAAGCGACAATTACTTGGCAGAAGTGAGAGATAGTACAAATTGTTTGACAAAGCATGTGGTGAAGGCAGAATCGAGACAATGTTCTTGTGAAGAGTGGCAGCACACAGGGAAACCTTGTCAACATGGATTGGCAGTGATTATTGCCTAGGATGCAACGAATGTTGGTATGGAGAACTTTGTCGATGATTATTATTATGTTGAGAAGTTTAGAAAAGCTTACATGGGAAGGATTCCACCAATTGGTGACCGCTCTTTTTGGCCGAAGGTGGATTTTTCAAATGAAGTATGTGCACCAATGGCTAAAAGAGTGGTTGGGCGACAAAGGAAAAACAGAATGAAGAGCTGTCTAGAGGGTGGCAGTGGGAAAAACGAAAGGTCATAGAAAATGCTCAAGGAACAACAAAGATAAAAAGACAATACACTTGCCCAAACTGTGGTCAACTAGGTCATCGAAAAACCAGTTATAAGTGTCCTTTAAATGGAACAAAGAAAAGGTTATAACTTGATTTTTTATTTTATTGACCTATGTTTGTCTTCAGTACTTACATATTTTTGTTGCTTTGTAGGAAGAGGAAGCCTAGGAAGAATACCACGAAAAATTGGATCCCGAAAGAGTTGCGGACTTCAACATCACAACCTAGTGCTCCTAATGAAGATGTAGAAGCAGTTGGTGATGCAGAGGCGACTCAAGATGCAGAAACAGCTGTAATAGACAATGGTGGCCATGAAGATGAAGCACTAGTCCGTGTGCCGGCTGAAGATGCAGCACTAGTCCGTGTGCAAACTCCTCCTAGTTCTCCACCAAGAAGTGTCAAGTGGCTCGTTAAGAAAATTACTCCGAGGAAAAACTTGAAGCGTGCTGCGCAAAGTCCGTAGAACAACTGTTTTGGGATCTTCAATCATAATGTCTGTATGTGTGTCTGTTTGTGACCAGCCACTGGAACTGAACTGTCTGTAGGTGGTATGTGTGTCTGTTTGTGCCCAACTACTGCTATATTATTCTTTGTTAGTTCTCAGAAACAAACTGCTTGCTGAACTGTTTCTTTCCCAGAATCTGTGCGTGTTTGCTGTATGAACTCATTGTTTTCCCAGAATCTGTGCGTTCTTAGAATCTGTGTGTGCTTGCTGTTTGCTATCTGGGAAAACAGTTCTGGGAAACAATATACTAGGAAAAAATGGAGGCGTGCTTGCTGGCCAGAATCACAAAACAGTTCTAGGAACTGGGTTGCCAGGATCTGAACTTTGGCGTTGCCAGAATCACAAAACAGTTCTGGGAACTATGTTGACAGAATGAACTTTGGCGTGCTGGGATCTGAACTTTGGCGTGCTGGGAACTGCGTTGCTTTGGCCAACTAAAATCACAAAACAGTTCCCAGAAGCAGTTCCCAGATCCTAAACGCACTGTTTTGTGAACCTGAACGCACTGTTCCCAAAAGCAGTTCCCAGAATCTGAACATTACCTGAACACACTGATACATTAACTGAACACACTAATACATTAACTGAACACACTAATACATAAACTGAGCACAACTAACTGCATAGATAGTCTTGAATACATAGATAGTCTTACATAAACACAACCACATCACATAGAGATGTTTCAAGTA
This sequence comes from Zea mays, assembly GCF_902167145.1. Classification (NCBI taxonomy): domain Eukaryota; kingdom Viridiplantae; phylum Streptophyta; class Magnoliopsida; order Poales; family Poaceae; genus Zea; species Zea mays. Next base: position 13,449,262 of record NC_050097.1, read on the forward strand.
CATAGTCTTGACATCACAAAAGTCTACATAACTGGTTACAAGTTCATCTCATGACACAAACTGGTTACAAGTTCATCTCATGACCACAAAAGATAGAACCACATAAGATACATACTAGTGGTCTTGGCCACTTAAATAGTACGATCAAACATCTGGTCGTAGTCGTAGCCCATAATACGACAATGTTCGAACAAAGAGACAACCACTTTGTTCTCCTCCCACTTCATGTCTTCAGAAACCATTTCCCACAGCTCCGGATCTTCTGACACATATCCATCCACTTGGTCCTCAAAATCAGAAGGGTTAGAGTGGTCTTCAACATCTAAAGGGGGATGATCAAGGTCCCAACCAGGACATTTGTTCTCTAGATCTTCTTCACACACAATTGAAGTCTTCTTGAGACTCTTGCACACTTCCTTCAAATGGCCAACAAGCTTTCCAACCTTACCCCCTTCAACTTCTGGGATGCTACAACACAACCTATTCATGTTTTGTAAAAGTGAAGATTGCCTCATCATCTCTTGAATGACATATCGCAGTGAGTTCTTGATGCTAACATGATACTTCAAGTCAACATGTTCCTGTACAAATTAAACTACTTGTTGGTCCAGTGGATGACTAATTTACCATGCTTGTGAAGAACTAACCCTAATTTGAATGAACAGCAGCCCTATACCCTATGCAACAAAATAAGAGAGAAAGAAAATCAGTCACCTGTGATTCCACCATGGAGTCATCTTCAACAAATCTTCAATACTTCACAGCAGAGACGGCAAGTTGAACCTTATCGGCTGCAATAATGGCAGATTCAACAGTCGCACGTGCCTCCTTCTCAGCAACCAACGCCGCACATCTCGCCTCCGCAGCTGCAACAGCCGCAACACGAGCAGTATCAACAGCTTCTGCAACAGCGACGACCGGAGCAGTTCGATCCATCTCTGGGATTTGAGTGAGGCGCCTTGATGGCCCGTGGCCGCCGACGGGAGACCCGCCGTGACATGAGCTCCCTGCAGCCGCCAGGTACGCTGCCAGGTTACGGTTGGGAACTTTTCTGGTTCTATTTCTTCTCTGTGTTATTCTCAGTTCGCTACAGGGTTATAGGTCTCTTACATGGGCCGAACCACACCAAACTCACGCACACACACATTGAGCCCAACAGCACTCACACCATGCACTCTCTGCTTCTTCAGTCTTCCTTGCTCTCCATGGCACTACCTGCCGTGACATTTGCCCCCCCTTCAAGGCTTGCTTGGCCCCAAGCAATGGCATTCGGATAGCGCTGCCGCAGAACATTGTAATCTTCCCATGTGGTGGCATCATCTGGAAGCAAACTCCACCGGATCAACACCTGTGGCACGGCACGATTCCCTTTCTTGACCAACCGGCGATCCAGAATCTCCAAAGGTTGGACATTGCGGCTACTCAAATCAGAGTAAGCAGGCAGATTAGAAAAAACAGGAGTGTAATCTGGAATGAATGGTTTCAACTGTGAGACATGAAACACCGGATGTACTTGAGCCGACGCAGGCAACTCCAAACGGTAAGCCACTGCTCCCACACGCTCCACGATCTTGTAAGGTCCAAAGAACTTAAATGCAAGCTTCGGACAAGGTCTACTGACCACGGAATGTTGCGCATACGGCTGTAGTTTGAGCAACACCATATCGCCCACTTGAAACTGTCGATCAGTGCGAAGACGATCTGCTCGCAGTTTCATGCGATTCTGGGCTGCGGCCAGTTGCTCCCGTAACATGGCTGTAAACTGTGCTCTCTCAACTAAAACTTGTGCCACATCAGCTGCAGTATCGGAAGGCACAGAAGGTGCTGCTGCAAAGGGAGGATCATACCCATACAGAACCTTGAATGGAGAACAAGCTAAAGATGTGTGATAAGAGGTATTGTACCAAAATTCAGCAAGTGAGAGCCAGGTCTTCCACTTAGTTGGTTGAGCATGAACTGCGCATCTCAAATACATCTCAACACATTGATTTACACGCTCACTTTGACCGTCGGTCTGTGGATGGTATGCAGTGCTTAAATTCAGCTTAGTACCCAAAATCTTGAACAATTGAGTCCAAAAGGCACTGGTAAAGATCTTGTCCCGGTCACTGACAATAGACTTGGGAAGGCCATGCAACCGGACCACCTGATCCAAAATGACCTGAGCCACTTGGGAAGCAGTAAATGGGTGTTTCAGGGCAATAAAATGAGCATACTTCGTGAAACGATCCACTACAACCAGGATAGTATCACATCCACCAGATTGTGGTAACTTCTCGATAAAATCCATTGTAATATCCTGCCAGGCACCTTGAGGAATGGGAAGGGGGTGCAGCAAACCAGCGGGGTGTACTCTTTCGCCTTTGGCCTGCTGGCAGATTTGGCATTGTTGCACAAAATCAGCCACATCAGATTTCATTCCCTTCCACACAAACAACTTCTTGAGGCGATGATAAGTGGCATGCATCCCAGAATGACCCCCAGCCGCGCTGTCATGAACCGCTGCCACTAATTTAGTGCGAAGAGCAGAATTCTGGCCCACCCAAATCAGACCTCCTTTCCTGATCACCCCTTGAGATAAAGAATAACCGTGTTCATCAGGATTATGGACACATAGCCGAGCCAGGAGAGATTGAGCAGCAGGATCAGTCACATAGGAATTTGTAACTTCTTGGATCCAAAGTGGTTGAACCTCACTGACTGCTGTTAATGCCATCACTGCCCCCACCCGAGAAAGTGCATCGGCAACCTTGTTATCTTTACCTTGCTTGTAAACCACTTTAAACTGCAGACCCATCAGCTTAGCCATCGCCTTTCGCTGCAACTCGGAATGTAAATCTTGACTTCCCAAGAAACTGAGAGCCTTGTGGTCGGTCCGAATTTCAAACTCACTCCGCTGTAAATAATGGCGCCAATGATCGACAGCCATGATCAAGGCAATGAATTCTTTCTCATATATTGACAATTTCTGACTTTTAATGCCCAAAGCCTTACTCAGGAAAGCTATTGGTCGGCCCCTCTGCATTAGTACCGCCCCCACTCCATCGTCACAAGCGTCAGTCTCTACCACAAAAGGAATATTGAAATCTGGTAATGCAAGGACCGGTGTGGACACCATGGCCTGCTTCAACCTCTGAAAAGCCATCTCTGCCTCTGATGTCCATTGGAATGCCCCTTTTTGTAACAGCCTGGTGAGAGGCCTAGCAATGGCACCATAACCCTGCACAAACCGCCTGTAGTATCCTGTCAGACCGAGAAAGCCTCTGAGATCTGTGACATTCAACGGCTTGGGCCACTTGAGCATAGCATCAGTTTTCTTGGGGTCAGTCGCTACCCCATTCCCAGAAATAATATGACCCAAATATGACAACTCCTTTTGACCAAAGACACATTTCCTTTCTTTGAGATAGAATTTATGGTGCCGCAAGGCAGTGAAAACCAGCCTGAGGTGCTCCAAATGAGATTGCCAATTGGGGCTATAAACCAGGATGTCATCAATAAAGACCATGACAAACTTGCGAAGAAAAGGAGCTAACACCAAATTCATGGCACACTGAAAGGTGGCCGGAGCGTTGGTAAGACCAAAAGGCATGACTCGGAACTGATAGTGGCCCTGATGAGTTTTGAATGCCGTTTTAAACTCCTCGGATACACCCATGCGTATCTGATGGTAACCTGAAGTCATGTCCAGACTCGAAAAGATTTCAGTACCCGCCAATTCATCCAGAATTTCCTCCACCACTGGCATGGGAAACCGATTCTTAATAGTCATATCATTCAATTTGCGATAATCGACACAAAAACGCCATGTACCATCCTTCTTTTGCACTAAGAGGACTGGAGACGCAAACGGGCTCACGCTTGGAGTGATCAAACCAGATTTCAACAAATCAGCCACCTGTCTCTCAATCTCGGTCTTATGGTGAGGGGAATATTTGTAGGGCCGAGCATTAACTGGTATGGATCCCGGAAGCAAAGGAATGTGATGATCAAATGGCCGAGATGGAGGTAAGACTGTAGGTGCCTCAAAAATATCCATGAATTCTCCTAGCAACCCTTGCAAATCTGTATGAATTTCGTTGCTGCTCGCTGCCGTCACCTCTTCCAGCAGAGCAAACACCCAGATATCATTTCCACGCAACCACCGCTCCACTTGTAAAGAAGATACCTCCTGCACCACTTGTTGTTTTGGATGATTCCCCACCAACTGGACCTCGATCCCTTTGTCCACAAAACTGATCACCTGAGCGTCCCAATCACAATGCATAGGGCTGTGCCTTCTCAACCAATCATAACCTAAAATAGCATCATAGGCCCCCAGCCCTAGCACCCTCATATCATTCTGGTATGTGTGTCCGTTGGCCCACCACTCCAATGATCGCACCATTGTGTCACTATACATAATCTCTCCATTGGCCACCCTCACTTTACATGAAGCACAAGGGTGCACGGTCAGGCCAATTCGATCGACCAGCTGCTTGTTAATAAAGCTCGTAGAACTCCCCGAATCCACCAGGACCAACATGACTTGATTCTGCAGCAAGGCGCACACAGCCATACATTCTTCATTTGTAGTACCGCTGAGAGCATTCAGAGACAATCGAAAATTCTCCTCTTCCCCTTTTTCCTCCAACTCAATCTGTGTCAATGTTTGCTCTGAGAGGGTCATACCCAACTCTTCAGCAGTAAGAGCACTCAACTGCATCTGCACCCTTTTGGGACAGCGAGCTTGATGGCCGGGTTCAAATTTGTCAGCACAGGTATAGCACAAACCATTTTGCTTCCGATACTCTTTCACCAATCGCTCTTTAGACAACTCGGGCAACGAAACCGAGCTTCTACTGTCAGCTTTGGGCACAGTACTACCAAATCGACCTTGACTGCTAGTCGAGAAAGGTTTATGGCGCTGTTTATCCAAGATACCCTGCTGAATCCTGGCTAATAATGCCACTCGTTCAACAGAAGCAGGCATATGAGATTTAACCGGTCCTTGTAATTCTTGCTTGAGTCCCTTAATAAAATGAGCCACATACAGAGTCTCATCCAAATCATGATTGTGGACAGAAGTGGCATATCTTGCTTCATCAAACAGTTTTTTGTACTCCTCCACAGACCCCGACTGTCTAATGTCCAGCAAAGACTGCATAGCCTGAGAATACTCCTCGGATTCAAACTTCAACAGCACCGCGTCACAAAACTCCTCCCACGAACATGGACCATACTGAATCTTAAAAATCTGAAACCACCTCTTAGCATTCCCCTCCATGTTCAACGATGCTGACATCACCCAAACTGACTCAGGGACCCGATACAAAGTGAAATAATCCACACACTGATCAATCCAGATACGAGGTTCCTCCCCTTCGAATTTGGGAAATGGCATCCGTGGTATTGGGAGATGCCCACCTTCAAAATCCTTAACCCTCCGCCCTCCAGTCTCTCTCGGACGACCCAATGGCACACCTGCATACCTGCGCTGTGGACCTGGAGGAACCAGCGACGGAGATGGTGGAGGCCCGCCGCGATGCCGTTCACTGCGCACAGATTGCGCTGACTCCATGTCCCGCGCCATCTGCTCCAGACGGAGTTCCGCGAGCGCCTTCTCCGCTTGGTCCAACTGCTGCGCGAAGCGAACCCGCTCTTCCATCGCCTGCCGAGCCACATCGGCCGCCAGCCCCGCTTGCGCCAGCAACTGTTGTTGAACATCATCCATGCTCATCACCTTCTCCGTGAGCCGATCGAGCTGCGCTATCACCCGATCCCAACGATCGACATCATCTCGCTCCTTGTTCGTCATCACCTCCAGGAGAATCTTGGTCTGCGCCGACGGCTTCGGTGTGGGCGCCGTAGCGGCAATCGGTGCGGGAACGCGAGGAAGGGGATCCACGCCGAGGACGCCTGAAGCTGATACCACTTGTGATGGCCCGTGGCCGCCGACGGGAGACCCGCCGCGACGTGAGCTCCCTGCAGCCGCCAGGTACGCTGCCAGGTTACGGTTGGGAACTTTTCTGGTTCTATTTCTTCTCTGTGTTATTCTCAGTTCGCTACAGGGTTATAGGTCTCTTACATGGGCCGAATCACACCAAACTCACGCACACACACATTGAGCCCAACAGCACTCACACCACGCACTCTCTGCTTCTTCAGTCTTCCTTGCTCTCCATGGCACTACCTGCCGTGACAGAGGCGCCTAGGGTGCGGCAGCTCGGGTTGCGGAGGAAGAGAAAAGAACGGCGGCTGCTAGGGTGCGTGCCTGGTAACGAGAATAGGGAGAAGGGTAATAGATGTAGACGACATGAGTATCACTGGTTTAATCATAGACGTTACCTTGTAATGGCGTGGTCATGTCCATTTTGGAGTGTGGGTTGTCCCCTAGTTTTTCATAATAGCGAATTCCTCGTCTACTCCTCCAAATCGTCGAAGCCGCACCTTGAGAATTTCTATAATGGCAAATTTCTCTTCTGCTAGTGCTCACCAGTACGCACGCCGTCGCGGAGAAAATCTCAGGAACCCAAACAGCCGACGGAATCTCACCTGCTCTGCTCTGCTCGCCGGCTCCAGCCCATGCCTTCGCTCTTCGCTGCCCCGAGCCCTCCGCGTCCCGCCGTCACCCGCCCGCGCCGCGATGCCGGCGTGGGCCCAAGCGGCGCTCGTGCTCGCCTCGCCATCCCCCGCAACCGTCTCCTCGACCACGTCGACATTTGGCGTCAGGCCGCTCGTCGCCGTGGAATCAAGCAGGTTCTTCTGCAAGGTGGCTTCTCCCCTCCTCTGCCTCCCATTTACTATTCTTGTACGATGACGTGGTTACTAGTGAGGCGGGCGGGCGTACTTGTGCTCTCTAGTAGCGATTGCGAGCGTGCATGGCTCCTGGCTGCTGGTATTGGTACCGCTCCATCCTTGGCCGATGTGCAGCTGCTGACTTGTCCTGTTACACAAGTTTTGGTAGGGGCGTGTTGTCCCTCGAATCGGACGTTGTATAGATCGAGTTGCAGAACAAAGCCTGAAGCGTAATTTATGGAAGTTACACAAAATGAGCAGTGATGTGTGAGAATATGTCCGCTACTTACACTATCAATGTTTTGGCTGACTTGTTTTTTACTAAATTTTGATGTGTTTGTTGAATTTGGTTGTGTTGTGCCAATTGTGTAGTTGATTTTCTCAGTGATGTGTGGATCTTAACATGGAATAAATCTACATAACCACCTACTTTTATTGTCTTTTAACTACATTTATTATATAGAAGCTCTGAATTGTATCATACAATCTTTTAGCGGTCTCTAATATCCGGAAAACTCATTCAAGGGCTTTGTACATGTCCTAATGAGATCAACTGATCATATTATGATCACAAGGATGCTAGCGTGCGTGCTCTCTTATCAATGATTCAAAGTTCGCTTAGTTTTACTTCTCACTTCTTAGACTTTATTTTTTTTATATTTGTATTGTAGTATAATTTAATCTGTATCAGTTTAATTTTGAATTGTTGACAAAGGAATTGTGAGATAATGAGATCGATGACAATATATATGTTGTTCGATTTCATGTAATTGTTACGCTCTAATATTTTGTCAAATAATTTATGTACCGTGTAACGTTTAAGTCAACTAGTCGGTCGCTCGCGCGTTGCGACGACTCACAACAATATCTACGTAAACTATCCACCAAAAAGATCTCAAGATTTTTTCTTGATTGTCTCCACTCTTTGCATAATATTTTTTTTGACTAACCGAGTCGACATCGTGGTAAAGGAAAGACCATGTAGATAGACGATGCCGAGCTATCGAATGGGTACCATAGGCAACAAATCAGAGACCATATCTCTCGTCTCCCCCACTTCCAAGGTTTCGTAGAGTAGGAAGGGAATGGAAGAGGCACTCATGCTTGTTCGTTGCCGGAGAAGGACACGACGAAGTCCTGTACATCTGGAGGCGACATAGATAGTATACCACTAGATACATACAGGGAGAGAGCACACAAGTGGAGAAAGAAGTCCAGCCGGAGTAGCTCCAAACCGAGAGGCACCCGCACCAGGCTTCAGTCCGAAAAGGGCGAGAGAATGCAAGTGCCTTTCCAGCCCTGGACCCGCAAAGGCGACACAACACCACTACCAACTCCGTATCATATGCTGACGGCTGTCGCGCTACGGGTCTTGGTTGTCCAATATCTCAGATCTGGACTCATCATCGCCATGATAACCTAAGCGTGGCAGACGCCATCGTGCCCTCCTTGGCGGCACGCACGAAGAAAAGCCAGGAGCAAAGACCGACTCGCCCGTTTAGGCTAACGAGCCGGACATGGAGGTTGTGTGCATGGAGGGATGTAACGAGTTAATTTGAGATAGATGTGAGGAGTTATTTATAAAAATATGACGCGGTGTTGAAATTGATGCTTTAATATGGTAAAGATAGGTCCTAAGTCCAAACTCCAAACAAGTCCTACGTCCTGTTGGCTTCGCCCTTTCATATACCACTGGGATCGGAGCTTGGATTCAGAAGACCAAAGGCCACAGCTCTTCCCAGACGCCACAATTACATCTAGGCAACCCTTCCAAATGCCACAGCTCTGATTACATCTAGGCAACCCTTGGGGCCCGGTGCTGCATTTAAGATAGTACAATTTAAGTGGAGCACCGAATCTGAAGAGACCGTTCTCAAGATACATGGTTCCGGCACTAGTATAAAGTATAAACTTGGTGGGTTCTGAATCCCAACTCAAGCAAGCAATCCATCCATTCCACCATCCCATAAAGCAATCCATCTATTCTCTCGACGATATCCATGGCCGGAGCTGTGTCTTCGGGAACTGGCAAGATCCAGGTCAAGTTCCTAGTGGACATCGAGAAGAAAAAGGTGGTGTTTGCAGAGTCCGGCAAGGAGTTCGTGGACGTGCTCATCAGCTTCCTCACTCTGCCGCTGGGCACCATTGTTCGGCTGCTGGGCAAGGAGTCGTCTCTTGGTTGCTTCGATGAGTTGTACAAGAGCGTAGAGAGCCTTGACGAGAGTCATTTCCAGACCAAGGCGTGCAAGAACATGCTGCTTAGCCCCCTCAGCGATGCTGGGACACTGTGCGAGGATCTTGTTGTCAGGATTGACAACACAAAGCCCAGGAGAATTCGGGTTTGCAGGCAGCCTAAGTGCGTCAAAAGTACGCTTTACTACAGTTCAGTTCCAGATGTGCCGTGCGGGCAGTGTGGGGAACACTTGGCCCTAGGGTGGAAATGGTCCAAGGAAGACAGGAAAGCCAAAGATGATGGGGTTTTTGTAAGAGGCGGGATGAGTTATGCCATTACAAACGAACTGCAAGTTATGCCTACTAGTACGGATAGTTTCTTGTTCCTTCTACGTGACATGGGAATTGAGGACGCAACCATGCTTGAAGACAGGACGTTGCAGCTTGGCTCGGAGGAGGTTTGCAGTAGCAGTACTAATTGATGACTGTTTGACATTACTATCTTTTTTGCTTTTTTTTGTAAACGTTTTGCTTCAAATTATCTTAGCAAGCATGGTCTTGAATTTTGACATATTTCTCTTATATTTGCCAACAGATCAAAAACTTACTTAAGCAAATACTGACGTCGGATCAGCCCCTCACTGCTCTTATATTCAATCCATGTCACGAATCCACAAGGAAAGATGAGTCTATCGTCACTATGAATGCCTATGTTAGTCCCGAGACCGATTCAAATCCAGATCCTAATCTCATTAAAGTGAAGCTTTTCGTGGCAAACGCAAATCAATCTGTAGTACATGCCGAGGTGGGTGAAGAATTTTGCAATCTCCTGTTCAGTTTCCTGACCTTACCTCTTGGGCACGTGGTGAAGCTCCTTGGCGTGCGCTCGTCAATCTCGTGCATTGATAACCTCTATAGGAGTTTGAAGTTCAACCTGGATGATTGCATGAATTCAGATGAAATTAGAGACATGGTCGTCTCCCCCAGGCTGCCTCCCTTCTTCAGTTGTACCAACCCCTTGTTTCCCAAGTGATGAGAAGCCCCCAACTGTATCTTCTGTCGCTTGCTGCCCTCCTTGCATCAGAAACCGTTGTCTGGTGCATGCAGAAATGAAATGCGACCATGGCACGACGAAGCTCTTGGCTGTGAATCCCAAGGTGCCAACCGTGACAACAGAGATCGGTGGTGGCTATGCAAAGGGACCAGGCAAGTTCTTGGTGACTGATGGACTTGGCATTGCTCCATTCTCGCTAATCAACGTCTTGAACGAACTGAAGGCCAAGGAACTCTCTGTGTCAAACCTTGTGACAACAGAGGTCACATTCACACAAGTGAAGGTGACCAGACTAACAACATTTTTTTTCTAGCTTCATGTTTACACGCCACAAATCTACTTGCGTGACAATTGTTTTTTCGCAGGCACTCGACCTGTTGAGGGCTGCATTGGTCTCTCGCAATGCGCTGACCCTCGCCTGCCTGCCGACCAAACCAAAGAGACGGCCTAATCATCGCTAGTAGTTCCAAAGACGGGCAGGGAGAGTTCTTCTTAATGGCAATTTCAGTTCATTGCAGTCTTTTGCACGTTTCCGGAAAGTATATGCATTCATTTGTGGCGAATTTGAACTTGTTCCAGGAAGGCAATTGAAGTTTGAGTCTGGGCTGAGTTTTTTTTGTTTGTTACCTTGTGTTTGTCTTCATAGGTCTAATGTCTTTATATTTATATAAAGTGCTCAGCCCTTTATGACCTGTTGGTTTGGATTTAATCCGTACCGACTTCTGACTTCTGATTCTACGGTGTTTTGTCTCTATGGTGCAACAGTCAAATAGGTGACTTTAATACGAAGCGAACAACCTAATATGATAGTATATAATTATGACTTTGATACAAAATTGATCCACCCGAAAATATGGCTTATAAAAAAGTAATTGATCTAGACACGTACCTCAATGGCTCCTCTGAGTCACAACCAGTGTTTTCTGATCGTCCGATTAATCGCGATTAATCGGCGATTAATCGACTGATCGTCATCACACATCCGATAAGGAGTACCGACGTGATCAGGGCGATCAGAAACCTGATCGTCCGATTAATCGTCGACTAATCGCGATTAGTCGTCCGACTAGATCGCGGACGATCAGTTTGGCCTGCTTCGTTACTTCATTTCGGCCCACTCACTGCCACTACAGCCCAGCGCCCCAGCCCACTACAGCAGTACAGCCCAAGCCCACTCAGTCACTCACTGTCACATGAAAGATGAAAGCGAGCAGAGGCCAGGCCACGCACGCAGGCAGCACGGTCGCTCGCCACTCGCCAACTCCCATCGAAACCCTAGACCAGACGCGGGTGCCGGCGGCGCGCCACCGGCGACCTGCGCCCCCTCCCCGACGCATAGCAGCAAGCAGCAGCACTGCAGCAGTTCTCCAGGTGAGGTACACTGTCTTCTTCTCCGCACTCCCAGTCCCAATCGGCCAGTCCCCATGTTCCCACATCCCACTTCCCAGATCCCAGTCCACACTCCACAGCAGTCATGTACTCATGTACACTTGTACAGCACTAAATTTGACTGCTGATTTGCTAGTTAGTTTAGTTTAGAGTTTAGACTTTAGAGACTTTAGACTTTAGACTTAGTTAGTTACTTAGTTTAGAGTAGACTAGAGTAGTAGAGTCTGCGCACGTGAGTGAGGCTCAACTCAAGTACTCAACTCTGTTATCTATTTGCAGCAGGCCAGCAGCAATAAACTTTGAAGAAGCCCACTGAAGATGAGTAATACTTCATCTTCGTCAAGCGGTGAGTTATGCAATGCAATTAGCCAATTATGTTTCTAATTACCAATTTAGTGCTTTACTGTAGACTCTAGAATTACTTGGAATTGAAGTGTTGAATTGCTTGATGTAGGTGAGCGTGCTATGCAGCGACGGAGGGCTGTGGAGATTTTATTCCCTTCTGAAGCAGAAGCTGCTGCTGATTTCGTGGATGATGGTGTTTCTATACCAAGGGTGTCTGCAACTGCAAGTGCAACTGTAGCTCCATCTGCTGGTTCTGGTAATATGGAAGATTCACAAACCTTAATTGATAAGGCTTTAGCAGAGCTGCCACAAGAGCTTGCTGACCTCGCTAAAGATCCTAAGAATCATGCTAGATCAAAGGATCCGGGCTGGAAGTATGGATTTTGGCCCAATGAGACAAAGAAGGAAATGGTATAGTGCATATTTTGTAAAAAGATTGTGCCTGCAGGGATAAGGAGATTCAAGCAACACCTTTGTGGTGGTTTTGGAGACACGGAAAAATGTCCAAAGGCACCTGCCATTGTTAGGAAAGAGATGCGTGATTACCTTGTTCAGAATACAAGGTCAAAAGCCACGCTGATGGAAGAAGAGAATGTACAAACTGCAGAAGAGGAATGTAAAGGTGAAGTTGTTGTTGTGCCAAGTTCTGGAACAAAGGCAAAGGAAGCAAAAAGAAAAGTTATTGCTCAAGCTTCCATTACTTCTTTTGTTGGAAAGAAATACGTAAAATCAGTGAGTTCGATGTTGTGTAAGACTCCTGAAGAGGTAGTCAATCAGAGGCATAGTTCCACATCTTCTCAACCTACACTTGAGCATTGTACAAAGAAGTCAAAGGAAGCAAAACAAATTGTAGATGATCATGTTGCAGATTTTTTATGAGAATGGAATTCCATTGAATGCAATCAATCCAAGAAGCTGGGAAATCATGGTGGAGTCAATTGGGCAATATGGACCTGGTTATCGATCTCCTTCTTACCATGCCATGAGGGAACCCGTACTTGAGAGGGCAGTTGTGAAGACAAATGAATTAAGGAAAAAGCATGAGGAATCTTGGAAGGAGTATGGTTGCACACTAATGTCTGATGGATGCACTGACCAACGACACCGCCATCTCATCAATTTCCTTGCCAACAGTCCAGCAGGCACCTTTTTTCTAGATTCTGTGGATGCTTCTAGTGAGGTTGCTGATGGCATTATGTTAGCAAACTTACTTGAAAAACAAATTGAGATGATTGGGAAGGAATATGTGGTACATGTTGTAACAGACAATGGTGCTAACTTCAAGGCAGCAGGTAGGATTTTAATGGAGAGGATACCAACTTTGTTTTGGACCCCTTGTGCCGCCCATTGCTTAGATTTTTGCTTGAGGACCTTGGTAAAATAAAGGATTTCAGTTCTTGCATCAATGATGCAAAAAAGGTGTCTAGGTTTATATATAAGCATGGGAGAAATCCTGGTACTGGCTGCTCAATGTTTTCAGATCGGGCTCCAATGGTTCTGTGGAAGAGTTCTGGAGTTATTTGAAGAAGGGTCTGCAATGTTAAGAAAGGTATGAAACTATGAATGCTGTTCCAATGCTTCACTGCATGCATCTTCTGTGAACTGTGAAGCTGTCCCATTTCTTTCGTGCTACTTTTTCATTTTGGTTCTTTATATAACATATATAATGTGTGGCTGTGGCATGGTAAGAGAGCAGGCTACATTGAGCCAATGAGCCTTGTCAGTTTAGTAGCATAACACTAGCAGACTATTTTATTTCTAGGGTCTTTGCCTTTAAGCCTATACCCATTATTTCTAGTGTTTAGCTGAAGTGCTGAACTGCTGAATCTGAATGCTGAATGCTGAATTTCTGATGCCTGGACCTCTGGTCGGTTTTCCCAGCCCTGGACGATCAGGAGCTTTGATCAACCGATCAGAAGCCGATTAATCGGACTGATCGTCCAATTAATCGCTCTAATCGTTCTGATCGGTCCTCTGGCGATCAGAAGCTGATCGCCGATCTGAAAACATTGGTCACAACTCAACTTTTTAAGTTGAGACTGAGTTTTATAGTTGATGCACCAAAAAAGCTAGAGCGAAGTCATATGCAATATGGTCTTCATTGAGTATAAAATTAATCTTATTTTTTTGTAATCCTTTGTTCATAAAATGATAATTAGCCTTTGTTTCTAACACAAAACATAGAAATAGAAGTTAAATATTTTGCTCATTATAAACGTGTTGTCTTTGAACTTTTAATTTCTAACTCCCTTCAATAAGATTTGAACACGATTTTTGAAATGTCAGTTTTATGCTCTTATTTAGTACTCGATCTTGACCAGTGATATGTTATGAGATTAGGGCTCAAATACAAAAAGTATCTTGTAAATCTTCTATCATCTATGCACTCTGTCCAATCTGTATCCATATGATTGGTTGCCTGCTTTCACGTGTACATGGTCCGTGGCATGCAAAAAAACATTGGTCTATGGTGTTTGGTTGGCTACATTTATGGCTGGACTAGGTCACGTTCGTGCAGACAAGGAGCTGGAGCCAGGCCCACCCCATACGGCTGTTCGGCCTGTATCCACGCGTGCAGGCTACGCCCAACCGCCTACATTCACTCCTGCAAGCAACCAATCATATGGTATTTGAATATGTACTTACCATCAAAGATGGTGACATGAGTAACTTCGCGTGACTTTTGAACTTGATTTGGAATATCGTAAAACCGTTTTGACTGTATCCAATTAAATATTAGTAGGCATATATAAAAACGGATAGGTCTTATTGACTAGGAAAGCTATATTGGGCCTTGCCAACATGAATTATTGCAAGGTCCCTACCACACTTTTATAACTTGTCGCAACATTTGGTTCTAATAGTTTCTTTTCATGGGATGGTTGATGTAAACTAGTCAACACCTCATCGTCAATGAATAAAAAGCATACTCCTATAAATATACAAGCACCGCGAGGGGTAACCTCGGGTGTGCGGTCGGGCTCCAAACACCGACATCCATCTGGGCGTCATCCTCGTCTTGGGACCGACCTTCTCCTTTTATACGCCAAGGAGGGGGTCGGCCAGCGGTGGCTTCATCGAGAAGGAGTCATCGGATGATGGTAAAACCGAACGTTCTACCACGGGGTGAAGCCACGCGCGCCTGTGGGCCCTAGGGTTACCTAATTGTCTCGTATTCTTTATAGCAGACCGCATGGGAAGCGTGGGCTCGAGCGCCATCATTCGAGCTATGCCGACCCTAGCCTCCATAGCCTAGGGCTCGGTGTGCCTTGACTTGTTGTGCCCGACAAGCTGTTTGCGCACTTAGTCCTAGTCCCGATAGGTCATGAGTGCACCGCAGGGTGGGGCGTGCTGCCAATAAATGCACCGCAGTCCAAGGGGTTCATAGGTTATGAGTGCGCTACAGCCCGATGGGCTCATAGGCCATGAGTGGGAGGCGGACCGACGCCACTGTCGTGGCTCGACGCCAGGAGTATTCAATGTAGCCAGTCGCTTATGATGGGTCGATCTCGGGCTAGGCAAGTTATCCACTCGAGTGGGTTCCCTTCGGTTCGTCTGGCCCCCTGTCTAGTTTCACCGTGCCCGACCCCCGGCTTGGTGCCGCGTGGTACATTCGGGGAAAGGTGCTTCCAAGGCAGACATTTCCTTTCTCTAGTTGACCGCCGGGCCTGAGTCGCTAGAGTCATTCTCCTGGCGCCCTCGCTGACTGGCAGGCCCTAGGGACCGAGGATCTTATTCTCGACAAATAACATACTCAGTGACACCATAGCAGTTTCTGTAAATCAACATAATGTTTGTTGATGTAGTCGTTTTGATCATCACAACGTAGAAATGTAGCAGCGTCGAGCATCGAGAAGTAGCAAGAAGGAATAATCACATCTGTCAAGAAGAAGATAGAGCAACCATGTGGAACGCACTTCGAAAATCTAATTATTGGTCTTCACCCAAGCATATAAACACCGAGCATTGTGTGGTTTCAAAGGCATGCTCTCCCTATTCCTATGCATGTTGGAATCTAGTCAGGAAAGCTCCAACATCATAACAACAATGAGATTGTGTTTTAGTTATGTTTTTCTCACGAGAATAAGAGAAGAAATGCCTCCATTTATACAACAACAAAGGAAGATGAAGAGTCAAGCACGTGAAGAAATAGTGATCATCATAACAACGTTTGTTATTAGTAATTTAAGAACTGACCAATCAAATGTTTATAGGAAAACCACTAAGACATCATATGATACACTAGCATATCATAGTCATCATGCACTAACTCTCACCAAATTGTTAGTTACACTGCATAAAGGACCAATGCATATTACATATATATATGGTGGACCAATATCTTAAGAGTTTTCATAGGACCGACTATTCAACAAGGAGATGGGCCAACCCACGTACTATCTAGAAGGCACAAAATAAAGTGGCAGGCTCTCCAATGCAAGTAATTCGACCTCGTTTAGTAAAGATATATTATCTTTATAATAGGATCAGAACTCTTTCATTCCACAAATCGCTCACACCTTGGTCATGTCTTGTTCAAAATATTAGCTATCAAAAAGAAGGAAACATAAAGAATGTGAAGTGTATGCTATTGTTGAAATGAATGATTTACACCATAAACATCCTGATTAACCAAAAGAACCATTGTAGCAAGTTACCATTACTTGCCAATGTTGCATTGGTATGACACAATGCATAAAAAAAGTAGTACTTAATATTCAACAAATCTATCAAATGAACTATTCATAAAACAGGATTGGAGTAAGCTGAATTTATTCCTTCGTCCTATATTAAAAGGTAGAAGAGACATAATATTAAATTCCATATGTCATACTTTCATATGTGAGCCAATACCATTATCATTATTTGATTGAAAACTCAAGTTCGGGAGCACAAAGCGAGTACGATCTTGATTTATTTACCATCTTGCAATCGAGCCTAAGATAGCGTCAAACAAAGTAGCAAGCCACTGACCGTGTAGAGATAAATGGCACTACTAATCATTCCCGGTACTAGCGATATACAATGCAGTTAGGCCAACAAAACAGGCTCAGTACAACGACAAAATCATGTAGAGATATCCCACCCAAACCATGCTTCTGGTCTAGTAAATATCCTTCTTGATTTAGAGCTTCTTAGGTCCCGTTTGGTTTGAGTGACTAAAGATTAGTTCCTCAATTTTAGTCTCATTTAGTTACAAAATATGACGAATCTATGATAACAATGAATAGTGGGCAAACACAAATCACACAAAAGTAAAAAAACAGCACTAATTTATTATCCAGTTAATGGTCACATATACATAACATCATCAAGATGACCACATATAGAAATCACTACTACTAATTAAGAACGCAGTGTGGGCGTCCGGCGCGGCCATGCCCCCGCCTCCCTCTCACGACACCCATCACCAACGATGCACCGAACATCCTCCCCACGCTACCGCCGTGATTGTCGCCGCCGACTGCGCCCTCCTTCCATCCTGGACCCCACGTCGCTCCGGTAAGCGGCCCCGCCATCTCCCCTTTTGCTTGGATCTCTCCCCAAAATCCCCTCCTGATTCTTCTCCATCACTTCGGCTCCTCTGTCGCGTCCCAGCGCCGCACCCACGATCCACGCGCTCAGGGCCTTCATCCTCGTGCATCCCATCTCCATCTTCCCCGGTGGAGGGCTCGGTCCGCCCCTTACGTCTTTCCACATCGGTAGGAACCGCCCCACGGCGGTGGTCCCAGTCCATCCTGCTCGACGCGCTCTTCGACATTGCCGCCGCTGGTAACTGCTAGCAATGGCAGCCCGTGGCTGAGCCGCATCGACAAGTCCGTCAGCCGCGCCATGCGTCGCTCCTCGCCTCCATGGCCCTTCGCTTCCGCTCAGTCCCGCGCCACTAGATCCCGCTGAGGTAGGGAGAGCAGCAGCAGACATGCATATATGGTCTTATGGGCGCTACATGGCGTACTCGCCCTCGCCGTCGACCATCACACTGTTGGATCTCCTTGCACCTGGTTGGAACTTGCTACCTGAATATTTTGCCCGTCAGGCGCTGAGATGAATCTGTTGAGGGCGGCTAATCTGCCCGTCAGGCGCTGGACGTCTCTGGCGGACTGCGGAGGCGTCATGTTTATGATGGCCTGAATTTTGGTTGGGTTGGCCTCGATGCCGCGGTGTGACACCAGGTAGCCCAATATTTTGCCTTGGCGAACGCCGAAGACGCACTTTTCCGGGTTTAGGCGGAGTCGTGCGTCTCGCATGTTCGCGAATGTCTCGGCGAGGTCAGCGAGATGGTCCTCCTTGCTCTTGCTGGCGACGACGATGTCGTCCACATATGTGAATATATTTCTGCCAACTTGCCCTTCGAGCACTGTTTTGGTGAGCCTGGAGAAGGTGGACCCGGCGTTCTTGAGTCCCTCCGGCATTCTGATGAAGCAATATGTGCCGAAGGGTGTTATAAAGCTGGTGCTAGCCTTGTCTTCGTCCTTCATGTATATCTGGTGGTAACCAGAGAAGCAGTCGAGGAGTGACATGACTTCGCATCCGGCCGCGCTATCGACTATTTTGTCGATCCGCAGCAACGGAAAGTTGTCCTTTGGGCAGGCCTTGTTGAGACTGGTGAAGTCGATGCACATTCGCCACTTGCCGCTCTTTTTCTGCACCATCACAACGTTGGAGAGCCACGTGGGGTAAGCCACCGGCTCGATGAATTTGGCTTCCAGGAGGCGGTGCACCTTTGCCTTGGCGGCCTCTGTCTTCTTGTCGTACATTTTGCGAAGCCGCTGTTTTTTCGGTCTTACCGAAGGGTCGATTCCCAAGCTGTGCTCAATTATGGATCGGCTGACCCCGACCAGGTCGAGGGCTGACCAGGCGAAGACGTCTTTGTTCTTGGACAGGCAGTAGAGGAGTTTCTCCTCTTCATGCGAAGTGAGGTCTTCGCTGATAGTGACTGTCTGCTTGGGCGTGGCCTGGTCGAGGGGAACAGTCTTGGTCCCGTCGTTGCTCTGCAGCTGTGCCTTGTCGTGCTCTTTGTCGGTTGGGCTGACGGACGCTGGGACCTCGCGCTGGGCCGTGAGGCAGTGCACGTTTCTTTGTCCGGGGACGAAGTCCCGCTCTATGTTGCGCGCAGTCTGTTGATTGCCGTAGACCGCAATGGCGCCAAACGGACCTGGTATCTTCATGCACAGGTACAGTCCGTGAATGGCTGCCTCGAACTTATTGATGGAGCCCCGACCCATGATGGCGTTGTACGGATATACCATATCCACAATATCAAAGGTCACTTGCTCACTTCGGGCATTGGGTGCTACACCGAAGGAGAGAGGCAGCTCTATTTTGCCGACAGGAAAAGTGCCCTTGCCGCCGAAGCCATACAACGGGTTATCCGAAGGCTTGAGCAGGCTGTGACTTATGCCCATGCGATCGAAGGCGTGGAGGAAAATGATGTAAGCCTGACTGCCATTGTCGACTAGGACTTTGTGCAGGTCCCAGCCTGCCACGCTGCAGTTGATAACCATGGCGTCGATGTGGGGGGCGCTGCGCAGGTCGACGTCTCGTGCGTCGAAGGTTAGCGGTACGTGGGACCACTTTGTCTGCACGACTGGGCCAGTGATGGCGACGTGGTTGATGCTGCGGTAGTGGTCCCGCTTCTACCGCTTCGTGTCGAAGTCGGTGCTAGATCCCCCAGTGATCATGTGAATGACTCCGCGATACGGCTGATCGGCGAAGTCTTCCTGCTTTGGGGCGTGGGGGATGTTTTGATGTTGCTGGTGTGGAGGTGGGGGTGGGGGAGGTACGATTTGTACTTCCTGATGGTGTTGGTAAGCGTGGTGCGGTGGAAGCGGGGCGGGGACGTGGATATATGGTGGAGGGGGTTGCTGGTAAGTGTGCGCGACAACTCTGGGGTTGTCGGCTGGCTGCGCCCGTGCCATCCTGTCTTTGGTGGCTTTCGTCTCTGGGCAGTCTCTGGTTTGGTGGGCGCAGTCTTCGCCATGGAAGAGACAGTAGAATCGGCACGGCGGCTGTGCACGCCCCCGACCCCTACCGCGAGTTCCATTTCCGCGACCCTGGGGGGATATTCCTGGCGGTGAGGGGCGTCAGCAGCGGGGTGCTGGTTGGCGATGTTGTGCACTTGCTGTTGATTGCGGCCGTCTCGACCGGAGTTTTGCTGCGGAGTCCTCATCCACGTGCGGCTGGACTGTGGAGCATCTTTGGGCTTCCTTTGAGACTCAACCTTGCGCTGGTGGAGCTCTTCGGATTTGGCGTATTTTTCAAATAGCTGATATAATTCCTGGAGGTTCTTGGGCGGATCTTTGATGCAGTGGCTATAGAGGACGCCGGCGCGAAGGCCACTGATGGCATAGTGGATGGCGATCTGGTCATCGACTGAGGGCAGCTGTGACTTGAGTGTTAGAAATTTGTGGTAATACTCCCGCAGAGTCTCCTTTTCCAGCTGCTTGCAGAGTGAGAGTTCGGCCAAGGCGTCGGTGTCTGGGCGGTACCCTTGGAAGTTGAGCAGGAACTTGTCCCGGAGGCTTCTCCAGGAATCAATGGACAGCGGAGGCAACCTGGTGAACCAGGTGAGAGCTGGGCCTTCGAGGGCGATGATGAATGACTTGGCCATCGTGGCGTCGTCTCCTCCGGAAGATGCAACGGCGACCTGATAACTCATTATGTATTATGCTGGGTCAGTGCTGCCATTGTACTTGGGATAGGTCCCTGCCCGGAAGTTGGCGGGCCAAGGCATCACTTGCAGATGTGGCGCCAGGGGACTTCGCTCGTCGAGGTAGTTGACCCCTTGGAATGGTGCAGCGTGTGGGAAGGTGTGGTCGCGCTGGGGGAAGCGCGGGTCTTCCAGTTGTGCGCGCTGTTGCAGGGGTGGCCCGTGCTGCAGGCCGAGGTGGCCTTCGCGCATGTCTTCCAGTTGTGCGCGCTGTTGTAGGGGTGGCCCGTGCTGCAGGCCGAGGTGGCCTTCGCGCATGTCTTCCAGTTGTGCGCGCTGTTGTAGGGGTGGCCCGTGCTGCAGGTCGAGGTGGCCTTCGCGCTGCATCAGCGCGATCTCCCGCTCGAGGTCCTGGGCCTTATGCTCTTCGTCGCATATCATTTGCCGCACCTTGGCTAGTGCGGACACGCGCTGGCGCTTGGCCTCCAGTATCTCCTTTTGCCTCTGGAGATTGCGGTTCTTGAGGCGCAGGGCACGCAGCTGTAGCTGTTCTTCCGCTGAGACGCCGAGGACTTCATCGTCCTCGGTGAGGTCCGCGCCCTCTGGTGGGGCGAAGCCTGGGGGAGGCTGCGATTGTCCTTCTGGGCCGCAGGTGCGGAGAGTGTCGCCTTCGCAGGTGCGGAGAACGTCGTCTTCAGTAGCCTCTTGGTGGGTGGAGTGGGTGAGGGCGAGGGCCTTGCCCTTTTTTGCGGCAAACAGTGCTGCCTTCGCTGCCTCGTCAGCCTTCGAGTTAGCTTTCTTGGGTGCCATCGCGGGTGGTTTTTTTGTAGCACGAACGGTGGGCGCCAAATGTTGGAACTTGCTACTAGGTGCAAGGAGATCCAACAAGGGTGAGAGTTGACGTAAATAGGGTTCTCGCACGAGGTGGCAAAAGCTCTGTTAATCTAGCCTCTTAAGGGCACTGTGCGGGGGTATTTATAGGTACCTGAGTGCCCATCGCCCTATGTTAAGGACGCATGTGCCCTCAGACATCTAGGTTATCCCCGGAATATTCCCATAACGCGGGGTTATAGACCGTAATTACAGGGATGCCTTTACAAATTAGGCCCGTGACGCGCAGCGGCCACGCAGGGCCTGTTACAATGGGCCGGATGACACGTGGGCCTTAATGCTGGACGAGGTCGCAATGATGGGACGACTTCGTCACAGGTCTTCGTCCGATGACGTGTGGGACAAAGGGTGAGCCTGCCTGTTGTCTTGTCTCCGCTGGTCTGACGATTACGGCGAAGGCCTCGAGCGAAGGGTGGCGTCTTCGCCTTCGCCCCAACACACACTCCCCTGCATCGTCGCCCTTCCCATTCCCTGTGCTGCTATCGTCGAACAAGGCAAGTAAGCCATCGCACTCCGCTTCGCCCATGTCTCATGTTCCCTTGCTTCGTGTCGGCTCTGATCAGTCACACCTGGAAGAGCAAATTGGGATCTAGCTCATGCATTCTGGAGAGCATCCAAGTTTTTACGGTTTGAATCTAGAGTAGCCCATCGAAGGCTTAAGGCCATTGTTCTCCGCCTGTGGTGGGTGCTAAACTCTTTCTGGGTTCCTTCTTTTGCAGGTGGGACAAATCTGATAAAGAAAAGATTGAAAAATAATGTTAGATACATCCACTTAGTATCTATATTAGAAATGGATATAAGTGCAGATATACATAGTATAAGTTTTAGCAAGTCCTACTACTAATTAAGAACGCAGTGTGGGCGTCCGGCGCGGCCATGCCCCCGCCTCCCTCTCACGACACCCATCACCAACGATGCACCGAACATCCTCCCCACGCTGCCGCCGTGATTGTCGCCGCCGACTGCGCCCTCCTTCCATCCTGGACCCCACGCCGCTCCGGTAAGCGGCCTCGCCATCTTCCCTTTTGCTTGGATCTCTCCCCAAAATCCCCTCCTGATTCTTCTCCATTGCTTCGGCTCCTCCGTCGCGTCCCAGCGCCGCACCCACGATCCACGCGCTCAGGGCCTTCATCCTCGTGCATCCCATCTCCATCTTCCCCGGTGGAGGGCTCGGTTCGCCCCTTACGTCTTTCCACATCGGTAGGAACCGCCCCACGGCGGTGGTCCCAGTCCATCCTGCTCGACGTGCTCTTCGACATTGCCGCCGCTGGTAACTGCTAGCAATGGCAGCCCGTGGCTGCGCCGCATCGACAAGTCCGTCAGCTGCGCCATGCGTCGCTCCTCGCCTCCATGGCCCTTCGCTTCCGCTCAGTCCCGCACCACTAGATCCCGCTGAGGTAGGGAGAGCAGCAGCAGACATGCATATATGGTCTTCTGGGCGCTACTTGGCGTACTCGCCCTCGCCGTCGACCATCACACTCCCCTGCATCGTCGCCCTTCCCATTCCCTGTGCTGCTATCGTCGAACAAGACAAGTAAGCCATCGCACTCCGCTTCGTCCATGTCTCATGTTCCCTTGCTTCGTGTCGGCTCTGATCAGTCACACCAGGAAGAGCAAATTGGGATCTAGCTCATGCATTCTGGAGAGCATCCAAGTTTTTACGGTTTGAATCTAGAGTAGGCCATCGAACGCTTAAGGCCATTGTTAAGGCTAAGGATTTAAATGTTTGCAATGATTCTATTTCCAATCTTAGAAATGAGAATGCCATGTTACATTCTAAGATTGATGAATTAAATGCTTGCAAACCCTCTACATCTACTGTTAGCCATGTTTCCATTTGTACTAGATGTAGAGACATTAATGTTGATGCTATCCATGATCACCTAGCTTTAATTAAACAACAAAACGATCACATAGCTCAACTTAGTGCTAAAATTAATGAGCATGACTTAGAAAATGAAAAATTTAAATTTGCTAGAAGTATGTTCTATAGTGGGAGACGCCCTGGCATTAAGGATGGCATTGGCTTCCAACAGGGAGACAATGTCAAGCTTAATGCCCCTAAGAAATTGTCTAACTTTGTTAAGGGCAAAGCTCCCATGTTTCAGGATAACGAGGGCTATATCTGGTATCCCGCTGGTTATCCCGAACATAAGATTAGGAGAATTCATTCTAGTAAGTCTCACTCCGGCTCTCATCATGCTTTTATGTATAAGAGTGAGGCATCTAGTTCTAGGCAATCCACTCATGTTAAATTGCCTAATAAGAAATCTCCTATTGCATCAAATGAGCCTATTGTTTCATTTAAGACTTTTGACGCTTCATATGTGCTTACTAACAAATCAGGCAAAGTAGTTGCCAAATATGGTGGGGGCAAACACAAGGGTTCAAAGACTTGTGTTTGGGCACCCAAGGTGCTTGTTTCTAATGTCAAAAGACCCAAGACTGTTTGGGTACCTAAGAACAAGGCCTAAATTTGTTTTGTAGGTTTATTCATCCGGGGCTCAAGTTGGATAATTGATAGCGGGTGCACAAACCACATGACTGGGGAGAAAAGGATGTTCTCCTCCTACGAGAAAAATCACGATTCCCAAAGAGCTATCACATTCGGGGATGGAAATCAAGGTTTGGTCAAGGGACTTGGTAAAATTGCTATATCACCTGACCATTCTATTTCCAATGTTTTTCTTATAGATTCTTTATATTACAACTTGCTTTCAGTTTCACAATTATGCAAAATGGGCTACAATTGTCTTTTTACGGATATAGGTGTTACTGTCTTTAGAAGAAGTGATGATTCATTAGCATTTAAGGGAGTATTAGAGGGTCAGCTATACTTAGTTGATTTTAATAGAGCTGAACTCGATACTTGCTTAATTGCTAAGACTAATATGGGTTGGCTCTAGCATCGCCGACTAGCCCATGTTGGGATGAAGAATCTTCATAAGCTTCTAAAGGGAGAACACATTTTGGGACTAACCAATGTTCATTTTGAGAAAGACATGGTTTGTAGCGCATGCCAAGCAGGAAAGCAAGTTGGTGTTCATCATCCACACAAGAACATCATGACGACCGACAGGCCGCTTGAGCTACTTCACATGGATCTATTCAGCCCGATAGCTTACATAAGCATCGGCGGAAGTAAGTATTGTCTTGTAATTGTGGATGACTATTCTCGCTTCACTAGGGTGTTCTTTTTGTAGGATAAATCTCAAACCAAGAGACCTTAAAGGGATTCTTGAGACGGGCTCAAAATGAGTTCGGCTTAAGGATAAAAAAGATTAGAAGCGACAATGAGACAGAGTTCAAGAACTCTCAAATTGAAAGCTTTCTTGAGGACGAGGGCATCAAGCATGAGTTCTCTTCTCCCTACACACCACAACAAAATGGTGTAGTGGAGAGGAAGAATAGAACTCTACTTGACATGGCGAGGACCATGCTTGATGAGTACAAGACTTCGGACCGGTTTTGGGCAGAAGCAATCAACACCGCTTGCTACGCCATCAACCGCCTCTACCTTCACCGAATCCTCAAGAAGACATCCTATGAACTCCTCACCGGTAAAAAGCCCAATGTTTCATATTTTAGAGTATTTGGTAGCAAATGTTTTATTCTTGTTAAAAGAGGTAGAAAATCTAAATTTGCTCCTAAGGCTGTAGAAGGCTTTTTACTTGGTTATGACTCAAACACAAGGGCATATAGAGTCTTTAACAAGTCCACTGGACTAGTTGAAGTCTCTTGTGACATTGTGTTTGATGAAACTAACGGCTCTCAAGTAGAGCAAGTTGATCTTGATGAGCTAGATGATGAGGAGGCTCCATGCGTCGCGCTAAGGAACATGTCCATTAGGGATGTGTGTCCTAAGGAATCCAAAGAGCCCAAACAAGCACAAGATCAACCATCTTCCTCCATGCAAGCATCTCCACCTACTCAAGATGAGGATCAAGCTCAAGATGATGAAAATGAAGATTAAGAGGAGCCACCTCAAGAGGAGGACAATGATCAAGGGGGAGATGCTAATGATCAAGACAAGGAAGATGATCAAGATCCAAAACCGCCACACCCAAGAGTCCACCAAGCGATACAACGAGATCACCCCGTGAACTCCATTCTCGGTGATATTCATAAGGGGGTAACCACTCAATCTCGTGTCGCTCATTTTTGTGAACATTACTCCTTTGTGTCTTCTATTGAGCCATACAGGGTGGAAGACGCATTAAGGGATTCGGATTGGGTGTTGGCAATGCAAGAGGAACTCAACAACTTCACGAGGAATGAGGTATGGCATTTTGTTCCATGTCCTAATCAAAATGTTGTAGGAACCAAGTGGGTCTTTCGCAACAAGCAAGATGAGCATGGTGTGGTGACAAGGAACAAAGCCCGACTTGTAGCCAAGGGATATTCACAAGTCGAAGGTTTGGATTTCGGTGAAACCTATGCACCCGTAGCTAGGCTTGAGTCAATTCGTATATTACTTGCCTATGCTACTTACCATGGCTTCAAGCTTTATCAAATGGACGTGAAGAGTGCGTTCCTCAATGGACCAATCAAGGAGGAGGTCTATGTTGAGCAACCTCCCGGCTTTGAAGATAGTGAGTACCCTAACCATGTGTATAAACTCTCTAAGGCGCTTTATGGGCTCAAGCAAGCCCCAAGAGCATGGTATGAATGCCTAAGAGATTTCCTTATCACTAATGGCTTCAAAGTCGGCAAAGCCGATCCTGCTCTCTTTACTAAAACAATTGCAAATGATTTGTTTGTATGCCAAATTTATGTTGATGATATCATATTTGGGTCTACTAACAAATCTACTTGTGAAGAGTTTAGTAGGATTATGATTCAAAAATTCGAGATGTCTATGATGGGGGAGTTGAAGTACTTCCTAAGATTTCAAGTGAAGCAACTCCAAGAGGGCATCTTCATCAACCAAACTAAGTACATTCAAGACATACTCACCAAGTTTGGAATGAAGGATGCCAAGCCCATCAAGACACCCATGCGAACCAATGGGCATCTCGACCTCGACACGGGAGGTAAATCCGTAGATCAAAAGGTATACCGGTCGATGATAGGATCTTTACTCTATTTATGTGCATCTCGATCGAATATTATGCTTTCCGTATGCATGTGTGCAAGATTTCAAGCCAATCCTAAGAAGTTCACCTTAGGGTCGTGAAAAGAATCTTGAGATATTTAGTTCATACACCTAAGTTTGGTCTTTGGTACCCCAAGGGATCCACTTTTGATTTAATAGGTTATTCAGATGTTGATTGGGCAGGGTATAAATTTGATAGAAAGAGCACATCAGGGACTTGTCAGTTCTTGGGAAGATCCCTAGTGTCTTGGGCTTCAAAGAAACAAAATTCAGTAGCTCTTTCTACCGCCGAAGCCGAGTACATTGCCGCAGGCCATTGTTGCGCACAATTGCTTTGGATGAGGCAAACTCTTAGGGACTATGGTTACAAATTAACCAAAGTCCCTCTCCTATGTGATAATGAGAGTGCAATCCGCATGGCGGATAACCCTGTTGAGCACAACCGCACTAAGCACATAGTCATTCGGTATCACTTTTTGAGTGATCACCAACAACGGGGGGATATCGAGATTGCTTATATTAGCACCAAAGAACAATTAGCCGATATCTTTACCAAACCATTAGATGAGAAAACCTTTACCAAACTTAGGAATGAGCTAAACATTCTTGATTCTCGGAACTTTGATTGATACTTTGCACACATAGCTCATTTATGTACCTTTGATCATATCTCTTTCATTTGCTATGACTAATGTGTGTTCAAGTGC
This sequence comes from Zea mays, assembly GCF_902167145.1. Taxonomy (NCBI): domain Eukaryota; kingdom Viridiplantae; phylum Streptophyta; class Magnoliopsida; order Poales; family Poaceae; genus Zea; species Zea mays. Next base: position 13,476,342 of record NC_050097.1, read on the forward strand.
ATTTCATGCTAAGTCAAAGATTGAAAGGGAAATGGAGTCTTCGGCGAAGGCAAGGCTTCCACTCCACTCTACCGGTATTATTTACCTTTCGCCGTCACTCCGCATCGCTCTTCACTTTGGTATAATCCTTCACTCATATATTGTTTGCCAAAGGGGGAGAGAATTTAAGAAGGGCTCTAAAGACTCCATTTTTTGGCGATTAATGCCAAAGGGGAGAGAGTATTAGCCCAAAGCAAAAGGACCGCACCACCACGCCAATTTCAAATTTTTTTCGAAACAAAGTTGTTTTCAATTGATATCTTTGAAATTAGTATTCCTCTAAGAAATTCTATCTCATTTGGTATCTATATTGTAAGGAGGATTTTTTCAAAATTTGGTATCTAAAATATTTGACATTCTTTCAATTTGAAAAACCCTCTTGAACACTAAGAGGAGAATTTCATCTAGGGGGAGTTTTGTTTAGTCAAAGGAAAAGCATTTGAAACAGGGGGAGAAAATTTCAAATCTTGAAAATGCTTCTCAAAAACTTATTCATTTACCTTTGACTATTTGCAAAAAGACTTTGAAAAGAATTTCCAAAAGAATTTGCAAAAACAAAACAAGTGGTGCAAGCGTGGTCCAAAATGTTAAAAGAAAGAAAGCAATCCATGCATATCTAATGAAAATGTAAATTGGTTTATATCCAAGCAACCTTTGCACTTACCTTATGCAAACTAGTTCAATTCTGCACTTATATATTTGCTTTGGTTTGTGTTGGCATCAATCACCAAAAAGGGGAAGATTGAAAGGGAATAGGATCAAACCTTTTCCTAAATGATTTTGGTGGTTGAATTGCCCAACACAAATAATTGTACTAACTAGTTTGCTCTAGATTATAAGTTCTACTGGTGCCAAAGGTTCAACACAAACCAATAAAAAGTCCAAAATAGGGTTCAAAAAGAAAGGAGCAAGAGAAACCGAAGGCTGCCCTGATCTGGCGCACCGGACTGTGTCCGGTGCACCCGGGTGGATCAACTCCAACTTGCCACCTTCGGGTTTCTGGAAAAGTCACTCCGCTATAATTCACCGAACTGTCTGGTGTGGCACCGGACTATCCGGTGTGCTAGCGGAGCAACGGCTACAACGCAACAGTCGACTCCAACGGAAACCTGAAAAGCGCTATAGTGCGCGGACAGTGCGCGCAGAGTCAGAGCAGGCGCCAGAAGGTGCACCAGACAGTGGACAAATGACTGTTCGGTGGCCCTAGCTGTCAGAGCTCCAACGGTCGAACCCTAACGGTTGGGTGACGTGGCTGGCGCACCGGACTGTCCGGTGCGCCCATCGACAGACAGCCTCCCCAACGACCATTTTGGTGGTTGGGGCTATAAATACCCCCAACCACCACACTTCAAGGCATCCAAGTTTTCAGCCATTGCATTCAATACAAGAGCTCTAGACTTCACTTCAAGATACAAACAAGAGATCAAATCCTCTCCCAAGTCCGGAATCACTCCAAACAAATAGTGACTATTGAGAGAGAGATATTTGTGTTCATTTAAGTTCTTGTCGCTTGGATCGCTTTTCTTCTTCCTCCATTCTTGTTCTCAAGAAACTTGTAATCAAGCAAGAGACACCAAGTTGTGGTGGTCCTTGTATGGGGTCTAAGTGACCTGTTGATTAAGGAGAAAAGCTCACTCGGTCTAGGTGACCGTTTGAGAGAGAGAAAGGGTTGAAAGAGACCCGGTCTTTGTGACCACCTCAACGGGGAGTAGGTTTGCAAGAACCGAACCTCGGTAAAACAAATCACCGTGTCATCCACTTTCATTTTCTTGTGATTTGTTTTTACCCTCTCTTTCGGACTCGACTTTATTTCTAACGCTAACCCTGGCTTGTAGATTGTGCTTAAAGTTTATAAATTTCAGATTTGCCTATTCACCCCCCCTCTAGGCGACTTTCAATCACAGGCCTTGGTTGATGGAATGCCTGCCCAGCTGAGGTCGTGCGGTGCCTCTGTCCCAGAAGAAGCTTTGTCTCTAATGTAGTGGAACCCATTGCTGCTTCAGAAACAGATTGCTGACTTGAAAGCATCGAACACTGGTTAGTGACCTCACAGCTTCCTTAGTTGTTTTTATTGATCAACTTGTTCTTAGTCATGCATCCCCTTTCAACCGCATTGTCGAATATGGCCTAGCGGTGCTCTGATCTTGAGGAAAAAATATTCACGAAGTCGGGCCGAGTTGACCCAACAATGCTCCGACCTCAAGGAGAAGTATTCTCAGAGTCAAGCCAACTTGGGCCAAACCTCTGCTTCTTTGGACGACGCGTTCTTTGAATTCCTCCCTCAATTCTCAACTTGACTCTGAAAGGATGGCACATGAGGTAAACTTCCTTGGTTGACTTTGCCACGCTTATTGTTGACTAGGTGCTGAATGTTGATTCTTGTTCGTAGGAGGAGAAACGAGCACTTGCAGCCCCTCGTGATAATCTGGACAGGTTATATCGTGACACTAGCAACTCCTTGACTATCTTGGAAAGGAGCCATCGCTTCACTATGTCGGACCTGGATCATCATCGTCACGAGTTGCAAGTATCCCAAGATGAAGTTTAGTGGCTGGGACAACTGTTATCAACCAAGGATTCAACCATTAGAGATCTTCGTGCTTCAAAGAAACTTGTTGCGCAGGAGCTAGAAGCTGCTCGACTGGCTGTCAAAGCTTGACAACTGCGTTGTTCTGAAGGCTCAACGCGACAAGGCTATAGACAAAGCCATTCACGCTAGGCGGATCTTGATGAGGAGGCCCGGCGTAGTGGTGCCTGACGACATTGTCGCCGATGTTAAGGCTGCGCCTGATGCTTCGAGTCGTCCTTCTTCTTCGATTGCTCCTACAAAAGACATTACCGGCAAAGATGTTTCGATGCAGTGATGTCCTACAAAACACTTTATGTAATATGAATTCTATGTGCGTGTGATGGTTGTGTTTGAATATTTTGTGGACAGGGCGCCAAAACATGTCCTTGGTGCTGACAAGTAAAACGTTCTTTTTCCCTGGAATGCTAATTGTTCTGTTGTTAGGGTATAACAGTCACCCTAAACAATTGTGAAAGTAAATGTGGCGTGCTGGTTTTGAAACTTTTTCTTACTTAAGCCAATCGCCTGGCTGGTAAGGCATAGTGGCCGCCCTAAGATAGGTAGATGTGATCATATCATGCCGACTGAAGTCATCGCTGACTTGAGCTGATTGTCCCGTTAGTAGGGTATAGTGGTCACCCTAAGCCGAGTAAGCGTGAGCATGTTGCATCGTCTTAAGTCGTCGACTTAAGCCAATTGCTCTGTTAGTAGGGTATAGTGGTCACCCTAAGTAGAGTAAGTGTGAGCATGTTGCACCGTCTTAAGTCGTCGCCGACTTAAGTCGATTGCTCCATCAGTAGGGTATAGTGGTCACCCTAAGTCGAGTAAGCGTGAGCATGTTGCGCCGTCTTAAGTCGTCGCCGACTTAAGCCGATTGCTCCGTCAGTAGGGTATAGTGGTCACCCTAAGTCGAGTAAGTGTGTTGATTTCAAGTCCAATCGAATCGAAGTCAGCTGATAGTCAAGAGTTTGAATGCCTTTGAAAACAAAAACTTTATTGATGATGGATTGTCCAATTACAGAGTACAATGTTGCTTCGATAGCTTTTGAGGCCTTGCTAAGGGTAAAATTTTCTGAGATGCTCTATGTTCCATGAGTTCCCTACTTCCGTGCCATCCATTTGAGTAAGTCGGTATGATCCCGGCCGAGTGACCTCTAATACAATGAATGACCCTTCCCGAAGTGTCGACAACTTGTGTCGTCCTTCCCCCGTTAGAATTCGGCGAAGGACCAAGTCTCCCACTGCAAAGGATCGGTGTCGTACGACTTTATCATGATAGCGCCTTAAGGTCTGCTGGTATCTGACTGTCTGAATTACTATGTTCAATCGCTCTTCCTCCAGCACATCAATATCCTCTAGTCTGGTAGTTTCTGCTTTACTATGCTTTCGAAGACCAGCCTCGGCGCCCCGAACATGAGGTCGGCGGGTAACACTGCCTCCAAACCATAAACCATGAAGAACGGGGTATTTCCATGTAGAGCTCGACTAGGTTGAGTTCTCATGCTCCAAACCACATATGACAGCTCTCTGATCCACTTTCCTGCAAGCTTTTCATTTTTGTCGAACACTTTCTTCCTCAGTGCTTACAGTATCATTCCATTGGCTCTTTCCACCTGACCATTAGCTCTTGGATGCGCTACTGATGCATACTTGATCTGGATACTCCGTTGTTCGCAGAAATCGAAGAATTCAGAGCTAATGAAGTTGGATCCCAGGTCGGTTATGATGTTGTTTGGTATCCCAAACCTGAATATTATGTCTTGTATGAATTCCACTACCTTGGCTGAGGTTAAAGAAGAAATAGGCTTGTACTCAATCCATTTGGGGAACTTGTCAATGGCAACCAGCACGTGAGTATAGCCTCCCTGAGCTTTCTTGAAAGGTCTGATCATGTCCAACCCCCAGCATGCAAATGGCCATGTTATAGGGATGGTCTGCAGCTGCTGTGCCGGTAAATGTTGTTGGTTTGACAAGAATTGGCAAGCTTCACACCTCTGGACTAACTCGAGGGCATCACTCTTCGTTGTTGGCCAATAGAAGCCAGACCTAAAAACTTTCCCAACCAGAGGTCTGGATGCTGCGTGTACTCCGCACTGTCCGGCGTGGATTTCATCCAATAGCTGCTTCCCAGTAGTCGAGGAAATGCACTTCATGAGGACTCCAGTCGCACCCCTTCTGTATAGTGTGCCCCTTATGAGGGTGTAGTGTGCCGATTGTCTTGTGATGCATTCTGTCGCAGCCTTATCATCTGGTTCTTCTTCATTCTTTATGTACCTGATGATAGGCTCTCTCCAGTCATTGGGGTCCAACTCTGGCTGATTCAAGGTGTTGCATTCTTCTGCCTCATTTGAGAGAATACTCGGGCGTGACACTTCTTGGACGAAGATCTCGGGTGGGACCTGGGCCCGACTGGATTCCAGCTTCGACAACGCGTCTGCTGCTGCATTGCGGTCTCTTTCCATGTGGTGGAATTCTAACCCTTCAAATTTGTCTTCTAATTTTCAGACAGCTGCATAGTACTTGCCCATAGAATTAGTCGAGCAATCCCAATCTTTATTTATCTGGCTTATGACCACTAGTGAATCTCCGTATACCATCAACTTCTTAATCCCAGTGACACGGTGATGTTCAAACCGTGGATCAGTGCTTCATATTCTGCTGCATTATTTGATGCTGGAAATAATAGCTGGAGTGCATACTTGAGTTGTTTACCTCCAGGAGCAATGAAGAGGATCCCTGCACCTGCTCCCTGCAGCTTCAGCGAGCCATCGAAGTGCATTCGCCACACTTTAGTAGCCTCTGGGTTGTCTAGGACCTGATGCTCAGTCCATTCTGATACAAAGTCGACTAGTGCTTGAGTTTTTACTGCCGTGCGAGGCCGGAATTCTATGTCATGAGCTCCCAGTTCGCAAGCCCACTTGGCTATTCTTTTGATGGCTTCTTTGTTGTGAAGAATATCCTCTATTGGAAATCCGGTGACTACTATGACTTTGTGGTCGTCAAAGTAGTGATGGAGCTTGTGAGCGGTTAGAAGTACCACGTATAGCAGTTTTTGAACTTGGGGATATTTCAATTTAGAGGGTCCGAGAACCTCGCTGATGAAGTAGACTGGATGCTGTACTGGATATGTATGTCCTTCCTCTACCCGCTTGACTACTAACGCGGTGCTCACCATGTGAGTCGTGCAGGAGATGTATAACAACAGATCTTCTGTCGGCTGATTCGATGTGGCTCCGCGTGGTGGCTTGAGTACTGGTGGCGTAGTCAGGAACTTTTTCAGTGCTTCTAGAGCTTCCTGTGCTTCTGTGGTCCACTGAAACTTGTCCACCTTCTTGAGCAATTTGTAGAATGGCATGACTTTCTCGCCCAGCCTTGATATGAACCTGCTCAAGGCTGTCATGCATCTAGTAAGCCTCTATACTTTCTTCTATGATCGCGGCGCTTCCATTCTCATGATGGCCTCGATTTTTTCTGGGTTGTCTTTGATTCCTCGGTGGCTGACAATGAATCCGAGTAACTTCCCTGCTGGTACTCCGAAAACACATTTCTCTAGATTGAGCTTCCACCGGTATCGCCTTAGACTGTTGAAGACCATCTGCAATTCTTCGATGAATTTTTCTGAGTTTTCTGTTTTGATTACCATGTCATCGACATAAGCTTCCACCCGCTTGCCCCAGTGATCGGCTAAGCATGTTTGAATAGCTCTCTGGTAAGTCGCTCCCGCGTTCTTGAGGCCGAACGACATGGAGGTATAGCAGAAAGCTCTGAACGGGGTGATGAATACGGTTTTTCCTCATCTTCTTTTGCTAGGCTGATCTGATGGTATCCAGAATAGCAGTCTAGGAAGGACAACATAGAACACCCAACAGTCAAATCAACCACCTTGTCTATTCTAGGGAGTCCGAAGGGATCCTTCGGACAGTGTTTGTTGAGATCTGTATAGTTGACGCACATGCGCCAATCTACTTTATTCTTTTTGAGTACAAGAACAGGATTTGGTAGCCACTCAGGATGCAGTACTTCTCTAATGAACCTTGACCATTCCATGGAACTGGTGGAGGGCAAGCTGGGGAGGTTCGCGATGTTCAGGGGAGAGGAGCCAACTCAGACCTACAACAGGCTCAAGACCTTGGTCAACAAGATCCAAAGCTACGGATGCACAAGATGGACGGATCATGATGTCGTCCGACTCATGCTCAGGTCATTTACCGTTATTGACCCCCATCTTATCAATCTTATTCGTGAAAATCCCAGGTACACCAAGATGACGTCTGAGGAGATCCTTGGAAAATTTGTGAGCGGGCGCATGATGGTGAAGGAGGCGCGATACATGGATGACACGCTAAATAGTCCACTACTTGTCTACGAGCCGCAGCCCGTTGCCCTCAAAGCAACAAGCATCAAGGAGGCGCTACCAAGCAAGGTAGCACAAGTGGAGGTTGTTGAGCTCAATGAGGAAGAAATGACGCTTATTGAAGCGTCCCCAATCCTCTGGGACTCAAATGTGATACAATTACTAGTCCCAGGAGGCTAGTAAACACATTTATACATCAGATGATTACAGATCTGCTTAAACGACAAACCTATAAAGGTGGCGAACAACTTTAAGAGTTGGTCCACAACTCGGGACATATCATCAGAGTGGGGCTGAAGCAGCCCGATATACGCAGCGAAGCAATTCAGCGGTCCAACAGCCACATGCAAGGTTGGGAACAGTCGTAACTCTTACCCGATCTCCTTTTTCTGAAAAAAATAAGCAAGGGTGAGTACAAACGTACTCAGCAGCCCACCTTCACCCACGGAATGGGGAAATCAGATATAATGCATGGAATATGTGGAGCTCAGGATATTTTGCAGAAACATCAATATTTTATGCAGGGTTGTTTTGAAAAACATTTTGTATTTTTGCAAAGCGCATCCTCTCCAAAAGGAGCAAGAAGTTTTTCAGTATTATAACAAAATCCCCTGGACTAAACCATCCAGGTATCTCAGCAGTTTCCCACTGGTTTTCCTTTTCAAAAACAGCTACTGGACTTCCCGTCCACCATAGCTCACGGCTCAACCGCCGAACCTTTTAAAAACCATTTTTCTCAAACGCAGCCTTTTTTGAAAACAAAACATTAATTGCCATACCATACCAGACTCGTCCATTCCTGTGGACACGGACTATTCGAATAGGTTTTCAAACTCTGCGCAGAGGTGTACACTTTACCCACTAGTCCGGTTTCTGCGATCTCACCGTCGTGAGACCCGAATGCCGAATCTCTTTCTTTCCTCGCACGTCCTAACCTTAACGGTTATACCGGAAGGAGTCAGACCACCACCATGTCCAAACCGGACAAAACATTCCCCCTCCTTATCCTCCCGGTGCTCCCCAGCCTTCATAACCCTGGGGTTGGACCGTACGAGTTCAGATTGAGTGACTGCCCACACAGTCTCGAGTGGTTGTACTTATCATGAGTACAGGTAGTGAAAGATGACAAACCGATCCTTATATGAGGGGACAATCCTTCTACTCACGCCTAAACCAGCTGAGCCATCACCTTAGGCCCTCCCCTAAACCAGGGAGTCCTTGATCATCCCTACTCAAAGGTGATAAGGGTGAAAACACTTCATCATACACATTTTGAAAAGCATTTTCTTTTGAAAACTCACACCTTTCCTCAAATCATTTGTAACAAATATATCAGGGATTGATTGCGGCAAGCGGCTGGGTGGCCATAATAACTTGTCTCAAAATCATATCATGCATAAAATAACAGGCTGAGGGTTGTGGTTAAAAAATCATAGGTAATTTATGCATCAAAGGGATCCAGTGAGCTTGTCGTGCTTATTCGGCGAAGGGGGAAGGAGAGCTCACGGAACTGGCTTCTGGCTCCACCGCCTGGCGTAGACTTGCAGATCTGGCCTCCACGAGACGACACGAATGCTCCGATAACAGGAGGGTGGATTGGAGGCGAAGCGACACTATGCGTGTAGCCGGCAGAGCGGAGTAACTGAGTGGGTGGGGTGTTTTCCTTGGCTGAGGGTGTTGAGTGTGTGTGGAGAGGGAGAGGGTAGCTGGGTGTATTTATAGCTAGGTGTACGTGGTGTAGCATAGTGAAGTTCACTGTTGGTGAGAATAGTGACGAATGAATCGTCTGACTTAGTATGAATAGGAGAGTTATAGGCAGAATATGGGATGAGAGTATTTTGGGAGTTTTCTGGAATATGAACCATGCTTAAGGGATGACATGGTTGGATAGGGAATAGTTTGATAAGAATTTAGAAACGAGAATTATTGGAATCTGAGTTTGGAAGCCTGGTTCGAAGGAATCTCAAGTTAAGCGTGCTCAACTTGGAGAAACCTAGGATGGGTGACCAGATGGGAAGTTCCCACTGGAAGGAAAATCACAGTCACCGGAGTTTGTATAACTGGAATATGGGTCTGGCTGGTCTTAGGTGGACTGGACAGCATGATGGATGACTAGTTGAAATTTGGGGTGATCGGATGATCGATGAATAGTAACGGTGAATAGTAACGGTAAATAGTGACGATAAATAGTAACGGTAAATAGTGACGGTAAATAGTAACGGTAAATAGTGACGGTAAATAGTGACGGTAAATAGTAACGATAAATAGTAACGATAAAAAGTAACGGTAAATAGTAACGGTAAAAAGTAACGGTAAATAGTAACGGTAAATAGTAACGGTAAAAAGTAACGGTAAATAGTAACGGTAAATAGTAACGGTAAAATAGTGATGGTGAATAGTTCGTATGAACGAACGATGAACGATGAATAGGAACTATGAACGAATGATGAACGATCGAATGATCGAACGATCGGAATTTTGGCAGCATAACGACAGGAAAAGGATTATTTGGACGAACGAACGGACGAACGATCGAACGATCGGACGAACGGACGAACGAACCATGAACGATCGGACGAACGAACGATCGGAATTTTGGGAGCATAACGGCAGGAAAAAGATTATTTGGACGAACGAACGATCGAACGATCGGACGAACGAACGAACGAACCATGAACGATCGGACGAATGATCGAATGATCGGACGAACGATCGAACGATCGGACGAACGAACGAACAACTAAGAACAGGGGGACGAACAATCGAAGAACGACCGAACGATCCTTGTGCTAGTGTGTGCTTGTGTGGAACATGGAGTGGGAGTGGGCGTGTGGGTGTGGGGGGGAGGGAGTTGCCATGAGATGGCTTGGGGTGGGATGAGAGGAGGCCCTTGCCCCTCTATTTATAGCCATGGTGGGGGGATTAGGGGGAGGGATGAGAGGATTAGTGGGAGGATGAGAGGATTAGTGGGAGATTAGCATGGATTTGTCTTATATGAGTGTAATTAGCTTGTAGAGCTCACCGTATGACACCGGAGGCATACGTATACGTATGAGCATGAAGAAAGTTATGAAGAAAATATTTGTGGGGGCTTGAAAAATGATACTGAAGGTATTTCTTAGGAAGAAAATACTTGGAGATATATCGGTGGAATATTTGGGTAGTATTTCTGAAAGAGTTTGAGGGTGATCACTCGGGAAATATTTGTAGGATATTTTGAGGAGGATTTTAGAGAGAATATGGACCACTATATTTTACTTGCTGATATCAACTTGCAAACAAACATCTTGAAACAAAATTTGAAATTCATTTTGAATTTAGAGCAAGTTTGAGAAAATTTTAAGATTTGAATTTTTGGGATGCTACAAATCTACCCCACTTAAAAGGAATCTCGTCCTCGAGATTCGGCTTAAAAGGGTTATGGGTATAGCTTTACTTCAGCTACATATCTTCACTTTGCAACTCTTCGAGGAGATGGAACTTCAACAAAATCTGGCCTTTCAGGAGCATCCGGTTGCTGATTGCAAACGCTGATTCTGGCTAATCAAAGATCATCTTCAGGCTTCTAGCTTTCGCTTGGCAGCTAGCTTATTGAAGAAGCAACGATGCCAACATGCAACCTTTCTCTCGCGAACTCCCACATGGATTCCTTCCTTGATTGGTCTTCTGGTGCTTCATCAACGGAACTTGGGTGACCACTTCTCATCCAAAAATATATGCTTTGATGATCTGGTCCTCCACAAGCTTGCTACAGGCCTTCTTCTTTTTCTCCAAACAGGAACTTTACTGGAACACTACCCCACTTAAAAAGAATGAGGGTAGAACTCTTGAACCTTGGGGATTTGAACTCCTTGAAGTACCTCATAACAAGGGTGTTACGGGGCCTTCTTCTGCTGTTGTTGCTTGAGCAGGCTGCAGAGAGATGACTGACATAGGGTTGATTCCGGGAGAACCTTCTTCTTATCTTCTCTTCACTATCTTCTTTTCTCTTCTCACTTTTCACTTTTCACTGCCTCTTTCTTTCTCTTTGCTCTTCCCACTGGAGGATTCTATCGATGAGTATTGCCATCATACAGAGGAGGAAGCCAAAGACTATGAACCATGTACAACAGTCTTCAACCCAAGAATCACCAAGCATTGTGATCTTAGGGGCGATGGAGTGGAAAATGGATTTGCTTGTGATTTGGCAGAGGGGATTTTATCTGGAGTGTGCTTTGCTTTGAGCGAGATGGGAGTTGAGGGAGTTGGTGGGGGGGTTCATAGGCAACTGGCATGCAAGGTGTTGCTCGAGGTGTGGAGTGGTGGTGATGGAGCAAGTGACATGAGGCAGTAGGCGCGACATGGGGAGGGGGGCATGGTGTTGTCGGCGATGATGGCGGTGGGTGCGCTGCAAAAGGGGGCGTGGGTGGTGGTAGTGCGCTGCAAAGGGGGCATGGGGTGGTGGTAGTGCGCATGGAGGCGGGCACGCGTGCGGGGGGCACGAGTGAGTGGTGGGGTCAATGACCCTGATGTTTGTGGTCTCTGGTTCCAAGAATCTTTGCCTCTCTGTATGGTAATAACTCCTTTTGTCCTCTTTTCCTGTTTACTTTGACTCACGGCCAGTGCTTTGATTCTCACGGTCGGTCCTTTTGACTGAGTGGCTGGACTGGTTCCTTCTGTAGCTTGTTCCAGGCTTCAAGGGTAAGCTTCCCGGTATCTTCTTGGGTAAGGTGCTTTTCTCTTGAGATGGGTTAAGATGAGAATGGAAGCATAAGGTGAGAATTAGCTCTAATTTGTGATCTATGTTTTTAGAGAAAACCTTTCTTAAATAGGAAGAAAACACACAAGCTCAACAATGATAAGCACAAACAAATCGAATGTTTTGAATAAGGGAAGGATAGAGTTTTTCCAAAGCACGGACTACTCAGATTCGGGGGCTAAGCATAACTACTATTGCTTGGCTCCTGAATTCAGAACTATGCTAAATGCGACTTATGAGCACTAACGTTAAAGCATCACATATGCACTCAAAAGGGGAGAAAACATCAAGTGAAATTCATTTTGAAATGCCCTAGGGGGGCACACAATTAGAGTTTTGCAAAATACGAGTCTACACGATTACCTCTCATACATGCAGGGCTCTAACCAAAGTGAATAAAAACTTCACTACCCAATGCATGCAGAGGACTGGGCATAACTAACTCAGACCAGGCAGCTTCTCTTCTGGCAAGGCTGGCGCACAACTTCAATCTGAGACATCTCCTGGATGGGTCAAGAGGGAGCTGATGTTGATGACTACTTCTGGCGGCGACTGAGATGGCAGCACGGGGTCGAACTCTTCTTCAAGCTGGACTGGCTCTTGTAGCTCCTCAGAGGGCGGCGGTGCTGGTGGGGTGCTTGCAGCTTCTTCTTTGATCTCACGGGACGATGCTGGAATCTTCTTCATGGTGAGTGTTGGGGCGAAGGCAAAGTCGCCACCCTTCGCTCAAAGCCTTCGCAGCAGCCCCTGGTCTGACAGAGACAAAACAGGCAGGGACACCCTTCGCTGTTTCGGCACCAGACGAAGACCGGCAACGAAGTCATCCCACAGTGCGGCCTCGTCCAGCTGAGAGGCCCGCGTGCGATCCGGCCCATTGTAACGGGCCCTGCGTGGCCGCCGTCTGTTACAGGCCTAATTTGTAAAGGCATCCCTGTAATTACAGTCTGTAACCCCGCTTTATGGGAATATTCTGGGGATAACCTAGGTAGCTGAGGGCACATGCGTCCTTAGCACAAGGCGTTGGGCGCTCAGGTACCTATAAATACCCCCGCACAGTGCCCGTGGGAGGCCAGATTAACAGAGCTATTGCCTCCTAGCACGTAACCCTGTTGTCACCACTGTTCACCCTTGTTGGCCTCCTTGCGACTGAGAGCAAGTTCTAACATTTGGCGCCCACCGTTCGTGCTACGACAAAACCACCCGCGATGGCACCCAAGAGAGCTAACCCGAAGGCTGACGAGGCTGCGAAGGCAGCACTGCTCGCTGCAAGAAAGGGCAAGGCCCTCGCCCTCACCCAATCCACCCACCAAGAGCCCACTGAAGACAATGTTCCCCGCACCTGCGAAGACGACACCTTCCGCACCTCCGGCCCCGAAGGACAATCGCAGCCGCCCCCAGGCTTCGCCCCACTGGAAGGCGCGGACCTCACCGAGGACGGTGAAGTCCTCGGCGTCTCAGCGGAAGAACAGCTACAGCTGCACGCCCTACGCCTCAAGAACCGCAATCTCCAGAGGCAGAAAGAGATACTGGAGGCCAAGCGCCAGCGTGTGTCCGCACTAGCCAAAGTGCGACAAATGATACGCGACGAGGAGCAGAAGGCCCAAGACCTCGAGCGCGAGATCGCGCTGATGCAGTGCGAAGGCTACCTTGGCCTACAGCAAGGGCCACCCCTCCAGCAGCGCGCACAACCGGAAGACACGCGCGAAGGCCACCTGGGCCTGCAGCATGGGCCACCCCTGCAGCACCGAGCACAGCCGGAAGACCCGCGTTTCCCCCAGCGTGACTACACCTTCCAGCACGCCGCGCCATTCCAAGGGGTCAACTATCTCGACGAGCGAAGTCCCCTGGCGCCACACCTGCAAGTGACGCCTTGGCCAGCTAACTTCAGAGCAGGGACCTATCCCAAGTACCACGGCAGCACCGACCCGGCGCAATACATAATGAGTTATCAGGTCGCCGTTGCATCCGCCGGAGGGGACGACGCCACAATGGCGAAGTCTTTCATCATCGCCCTAGAGGGCCCAGCTCTCACCTGGTTCACCAGATTGCCTCCGCTGTCCATTGATTCATGGAGAAGTCTCAGGGACAAGTTCCTGCTCAACTTCCAAGGGTACTGCCCAGACACTGACGCCTTGGCCGAGCTCTCGCTTTGCAAGCAGCTGGAAAAGGAGACTCTGCGGGAGTATTACCGCAAATTCTTAACACTCAAGTCACAGCTGCCCTCCGTTGATGATCAGATCGCTATCCACTACGCCATCAGTGGCCTTCGTGCCGGCGTCCTCTACAGCCACTGTATCAGAGATCCACCCAAGAACCTCCAGGAGCTATACCAGCTCTTTGAAAAATATGCCAAATCCGAAGAGCTCCACCAGCGCAAGGTTGAGTCACAGCGAAAACCCAAAGATGCCCCGCAGTCCAGCCGCACGTGGACGAGGACTCCGCAGCCAGACTCCGGTCGAGACGGCCGCAGTCAGCAGCAAGTGCACAACATCGCCAACCAGCATCCCGCTGCTGACCCCCCTCGTCGCCAGGAATATCCCCCCCCCAGGGCCATGGAAATAGAACTCGTGGCAGGGGCCGAGGGCGCGCACAGCCGCCGCGTCGATTCTACTGCCTTTTCCACGGCGAGGACTGCGCCCACCAAACCAAAGACTGCCCCGAAACGAAGGCCACCAGAGACAGAATGGCGCGGGCGCAGCCAGCCGACAACCCCAGAATTGTCGCGCACAATTACCAGCAACCCCCTCCACCATATATCCACGCTCCCGCCCCGCATCCACCGCACCACGCTTACCAACACCATCAGGAAGTACAAATCGTACCTCCTCCGCCCCCACCACCACACCAGCAACATCAAAACATCCCCCATGCCCCAAAGCAGGAAGACTTCGCCGATCAACCATATCGCGGAGTCATTCACATGATAACTGAGGGTCCAACACGGACTTCGACACCAAGCGGCAGAAGCGGGACCACTACCGCATCATCAACCATGTCGTCGTCACTGGCCCAGTCGTGCAGACAAAGTGGTCCCACATACCGCTAACCTTCGACGCACGAGACGTCGACCTGCGCAACGCCCCCCACATCGACGCTATGGTCATCAATTGCAGCGTGGTAGGCTGGGACTTACACAAAGTCCTAGTCGACAACGGCAGTCAGGCGGACATCATCTTCCTCCACGCCTTCGACCACATGGGTATAAGCCATAGCCTGCTCAAGCCTTCAGACAACCCGCTGTATGGCTTCGGCAGCAAGGGCACCTTTCCCGTTGGCAAAATAGAGTTGCCCCTCTCCTTCGGTGTAGCACCCAATGCCCGAAGTGAGCAAGTAACCTTCGATATCGTGGATATGGTATATCCATATAACGCCATCATGGGTCGGGGCTCCATCAATAAATTCGAAGCCGCCATCCACGGACTGTACCTATGTATGAAGATACCAGGTCTGCTAGGCGCCATTACGGTCTACGGCAACCAGCAGACGGCGCGCAACATAGAGCGGGACTTCGTGCCCGGTCAGAGGAACGTGCACTGTCTCACGACCCAGCGCGAGGTCCCTGCGCCCGCCAGCCCAACCGATAAACAGCACGACAAGGCACAGCTGCAGAGCCAAGATGGGACCAAGACTGTCCCCCTCGATCAGGCCACGCCCAAGCAGACAGTCACTATCAGCGAAGACCTTACCTCGCATGAAGAAGAGAAGCTCCTCTGCTGCCTGTCCAAGAATAAAGATGTCTTCGCCTGGTCCGCCCTCGACCTGGTCGGAGTCAGCCGATCCATAATTGAGCACAGCTTGGGAATTGACCCTTCGGTGCGACCAAAAAAGCAGAGGCTTCGCAAGATGTCCGACGAAAAGACAGAGGCCGCCAAGGCGGAGGTGCACCGCCTCCTAGAGGCTAAATTCATCGAGCCAGTGGCTTACCCCACGTGGCTCTCCAATGTTGTAATGGTGCAGAAAAAAGCGGGAAATGGCGAATGTGCATAGACTTCACCAGTCTCAATAAGGCCTGCCCAAAGGACAATTTCCCGTTGCCGCGGATCGACAAAATAGTCAATAGCGCGACCGGATGCGAGGTCATGTCACTCCTCGACTGCTTCTCCGGCTATCACCAGATATACATGAAGGAGGAAGACAAGGCTAGCACTAGCTTTATAACACCCTTCGGCACATATTGCTTCATCAGAATGCCGGAGGGCCTCAAGAATGTCGGGTCCACCTTCTCCAGACTCACCAAAACAGTACTCGAAGGGTAGGTTGGCAGAAATATATTTGCATATGTGGACGACATCGTCGTCGCCAGCAAGAATAAGGAGGACCATCTCGCCGACCTCGCCGAGACATTCGCGAACATGCGAGATGCACGACTCCGTCTAAACCCAGAAAAGTGTGTCTTCAGTGTTCGCCAGGGCAAGATATTGGGCTACCTGGTATCACACCGCGACATCGAGGCCAACCCAACCAAGATCCAGGCCATCGTAGACATGTCGCCTCCGCAGTCCGCCAGGGACGTCCAGCGTCTGACAGGCAGATTGGCCGCTCTCAACAGATTCATCTCCAGGTCCGCCGATCGAAGTCTCCCCTTCCTCAAAACACTCCGCGGTGCAAAGGACTTCGCCTGGGGACCGGAGCAAGCAGCGGCCTTCGCCTCACTAAAGCAGTACCTGTCGGAGCTGGCCATCCTCACAAGCCCCGACCCCTCGCTCCCCCTATTGCTCTACGTCGCGGCCTCGCCGGACGCGGTCAGCGCGGCACTAGTGCAGGAGCAGACAGTTGAGGGCGGGGTCAGGCAGTGCCCTGTTTACTATGTCTCCGAGGTACTGACACCATCCAAGTGCAACATGACAGAACTGGAGAAGATTGCCTACGCAGTCGTTATGTCTTCGCGCAAGCTGCACCATTACTTTGAAGCATTCAAGGTCCGAGTCACCTCAGATAGGGGACTCGACGAATTATTCAGAAACCCGGAGGCATCGGTGAGGATTGCCAAGTGGGCAGCCGAACTATCCGGCTACCACATCAGCTTCGAGCCCAGGACAGCCATCAAGTCACAAGTCCTGGCAGACTTCGTCGTTGACTGGACTGGGCCAACAACACAGTCGGACCCGTCCATAGAGAAGGTTTGGACCATCCATTGCGACGGCGCATGGTGCCATGCGGGGGCAGGCGCCGCTGCAGTCGTCACCTCACCAGCCGGAGTCAAGCACAGATATGCAGCACGCCTCAGCTTCGCTCTAGAATCCGACAGATGCACAAACAATATAGCAGAATATGAAGCAGTTATCCTCGGCCTCCGCAAGCTAAGGGCCCTCGGAGTCACCACATGTATCATCAAAACAGACTCCAAGATAGTTGCCGGACAGGTCGAGAAAGACTACGCAGCAAAAGACCCCGCCCTTATGCAATACCTCGCGGCCATCCGAAGTCTCGAGAGGCAATTCAAGGGATTCACCCTGCAGCATGTGGACAGGGCCAAGAACGAGGAGGCCGACGCATTGGCCAAGGCCGCCGCCAGGGGCGAGTCCTTGCCCTCCGATGTGTTCTTTCATGTCATCGGCACGCCAGCCGTCCGGAGCCCCGAAGGGCTCCAAATAACTAATGACAGCGAGGGCCACCGCATAGTCAACCTAATCATGACAGAGGATTGGCGGGCACCAATAACCCTGTTCCTACAGGGGTATTATCATCCAACCGACGTCAGCGAGGCCAAGCGCCTCAAACATCGGAGCCGGGACTTCGCACTGATTGAGGGCCAACTCTACAAAAAAGGGGTCAGTCAACCAATGCTTAAGTGCGTCACCGAAACCGAAGGCATGCAGATCCTACGTGAAGTCCACAGTGGCACGTGCGGCTCACACGCAGGGCCAAGGGCCCTAGCTGCCAAGGTGATCCGCCAAGGGTTTTACTGGCCCGCAATGATCTGCGCCGCAAATCGGGTCACAAGGTCCTGCGAAGCCTGCCAGAAGTTTTCTCCTCGATCAGGCAGCCCCTCGCAGTATACAAAGCTGATCGCCCATACATGGCCTCTCCAGCGCTGGGGCCTGGATATTGTCGGGCCCCTACCCACCGCTCAAGGGAACCTTAAGTTCGCCTTCGTCGCCGTCGAGTACTTCACCAAATGGATCGAGGCGAGGGCTGTTTCCACAATAACATCAAAGACTGCCCAAAAATTCTTCTGGCAAAATATTGTTTGCCGCTTCGGAGTACCGTCCGAACTAACAGTTGACAACGGCAAGCAGTTTGACAGCCAAGATTTCAAGGATTTTTGTTTTTCCATCGGCACCAAGCTTGCCTTCGCTTCAGTTTATCACCCGCAATCCAACGGGGTCGTGGAACGCGCCAATGGGAAAATCTTCACAGCTGTCAAGAAGATGCTCCTTGATGAAAAAAGGGCAGATGGACTGATTTATTACCTGAGGCAGTCTGGGCACTGAACACGACTGAGTGCAGGGCAACCGAGTTTACTCCCTTCCGCCTTCTATACGGATCGGAGGCCATGACCCCGCAAGAAATAAAGCACGGGTCCCCGTGAACAGTTCCGTCAGCCGTCCCCGACGTGGACGAGCCAACTTCAAAGGACCTCATTGACGGAGACCGAGTCTTCGCCCTACAGGCCCTAAACAAATACCAAGCCCAGACCAAAGCATGGCGCGACCACACAGTCATCCCGAGGGAGTTCAGCGAAGGGGATCTCGTACTCGTCCGGACAGCTCGGACGGAGTCCAGGGGCAAGCTGGAGCCCAAGTGGGAGGGCCCCTTTATAGTCAAGACAAAAGCTTCCCCCAGCGCTTACAGGCTCACAACGCCAAACGGCGAGGACCTGGAGCACTCCTGGAACATCGACAGCCTCCGCAAATTTTTTGTTTGACTCATCAGGGCTGATTTCGCCCTTGTAATTCGCCAAAAACAATCTTGTACCGGCCCGCACTCTTTTCCTCCCGGGGGGTGAGGTTTTTAACGAGGCGGAGCCATGTAATATATGAGAGAAAAATCCCCCGCAAAAACATGAGTCGAAAAAAGACCGCGACGACGGTCTTCGACATTCGACCAATTCGAGGTCACCGCGAGGCTAGGCGCTAGCCACCCTCACGTGCGACAAATCCGCGCAGAAGTCGCCTAAGGGTGCAGCCGGACTAGCACAACAAGTGCGAAAAAACCGAAGTCTACCGCGAAGACTATCCGCGCAGAAGTCGCCTAAGGGTGCAGCCGGACTAGCACAACAAGTGCGAAAAAACCGAAGTCTACCGCGAAGACTATCCGCGCAGAAGTCGCCTAAGGGTGCAGCCGGACTAGCACAACAAGTGCGAAAAAACCGAAGTCTACCGCGAAGACTATCCGCGCAGAAGTCGCCTAAGGGTGCAGTCGGACTAGCACAACAAGTGCGAAAAAAACCAAAGTCTACCGCGAAGACCATCCGCGCAGAAGTCGCCTAAGGGCGCAGCCGGACCAGCACAACAAAAGCAGAAACAACAACATCAAACCGCCCGCGCCAAGACCAACTATAATCACACCAGCACAGCATAACAAAACACACCAAACAAAGTACACAACGCCTTCGCAGGCACAGACAAGCGACAGCACACAACTTCATCATACAAGCCTTTACACATATACAAGCGAGGGCGCCACACTCTACATCGGCTCAACCTTAGGAATAATTCTCATCTCCCTATAATTAAATAACATTATCCTAAGCTCCTCACCCGCAAAAAGACTTCGCAGTTCCCCTTCCCCTGTACTCGCGGCGGCCGGCAAAGACAACAGCTCCTGCCGACCAGCCCTACTCACACGAAGCCGAGCCCCCTCCTCCCCACTAACCCTACGCTTTGCAACCGCCCTTCGTCGTCGGCGCCCGGTGCTAGGACCGGGCACATCTTGTGCGCCCGCGGCGTGTGGCGAGGCCTCCGCCGCAGCCACATCCAAGGCCGCAAAATAATCCAAGTCCTCCTCCGACGACTCCTCAGTCCACTCAACCGAGCTCCCAGAGTCAGTAAAATCAAAAAACTCAGATGCAGACCCACCACATTCATTACCACCTTCCGCGGTCGAAGCCGCCAAAAATTCAGTAGTAGCGGTTGCGTGCGCAGGCCCAAAATCTTGAACCTGCGCAGCAACCAAAATTCAGCAACATATCCAAAATTCTCCAACCCTATACACCCACTACGCCACCTGCGAAGGCCCTGACGTTGCGGGAGCCTCCGCCGTTGGCCCCGCCGTCGCTTCCGCTGCTGCTTCCGCCGCCGCCGCCGCGGGATCTTCAGCACTCGGCACAGCAGCTGCGGGGGCATCAGGCGCGCCTTCGGCCACCCTTGGGGGCAGGTCTTCGCCGGCCGCGGCGGATGTGGGAGCATCCGGCGCAGTCTCCAGGGTTGGCTCCGGGGCGACCCCAGACACGGCCTCCGCCGGGGTCGGCTCCGGGTCAGGCAGCGCGCTGTTCAACGCCCCGAAGTCGTCCACCCGCTCGCCACGCGCCGCCTAAGATAAAACACACAAAATTCAGCAAACACACGCACAGCCCACATCCAACAAACGCCAAACAAACGAAGACATTACCTGAGCCCTCGCCGTCTCGGCCCGCTCCCTGACCACCTCGCGACCGTGCGGACCCCACATCCGGTCATAGATAGCCCCGGCAGACTCCTTCACTACGGGGTCTTCGACCTTATAGATATCTCGATCAAAATCTTCATCAGCCTGGTCGAAGACCTTGAAGTGCCAGCACCCTTCGCGAGAGAGCGCGTTCATCGCCCCCTCGCAGGTGACCAGGGAGGCGTACGACATAAACCCCCCCACGACAGTGGGGAGTTCCTGCAGCTCCTCCTACACCCATTCCAGACAGCGAAGCCTGGGCTCTCGGTCCGGTACTTCGAAGTCACCGGTCCGCGCACCCAGCTCACGATATGTATCCATAAGCTGTGTGCGCGTCCGTTCGGCCTCCGCGCGCATCGCGGCCTCGGCCCGCTCCACGCGGCTCTCCAGGGCGATGAGTCGCTCCTGCAGCTGCTCGGCGCGCTCCCTGGCAAGATTGCCCTCCGCCCGGGCCAGCTTGGCCTCCGCCTGCGCAGCCTGCGCCCGGACGAGGGCCTCGTTGGTCTCCCTCCTCTCCCCCGCCAATTGGCGCCGGAGGTCAGCCTTCTCTCCCTCCAGCGCGGCCACCCTGTCCGCCAGCTTGCGGCACTTGCTGTCGGCGGCCGACTTCTCTCGGACGGCGTCAGCATGTTGTGTCCGAAGTCTCTCGACTTTGGCAGACACAACCGCCGTGAGGGCCCCCGACGCCGTGCGGTTGGCGAAGTCAGCCACCTGCACAACACACATAAGACCGCGAAAAAAAACCGAAGTCTGGCTCAGCGGACCTGACTCAGCGACTCCACCACCTCCTTCAGCCGGCGGGACGCAGCGCCCGCCTCATCCCTCACAGCCGCGAGGACCGCCACCTCGCCTCCGGCACTAAGAGCCCCGCCCTTCGCCTTCGGCGGCATGGCAGCCGTCGTCGTCACCGCGGCAGGCGCAACTATAGCAAGTTGGCCTTCGTCCGACCCTGCGACGTAACGACGAATAAGTAACAATAATAAAAAAACTCACCACCAAGATAGTCCTCCACACTAATATCGGTGGCGAAGTCGGTGACACGCTTGCCCGCCGACGGCAGCGCTCGGGCCGCCTTCGCGACCTCCGCCACTCCGCTGGGCGGCGGCACCACCTTCGTTGATTTGGAGCCTCCGGCACCTGCCGTCGCCTCCGACGCCTTGCTAGATGCAGGGGCGCCCGACTTCGCCGCCAGCGGCGGCTTGCCTCCGCCGGAGGCCGCAGCCTTCGAGGACCCCCGCTGCCTCTTCGGCCTAGCTTCATGAAGCCGGACAGCCGCCTGGCGCTTTTGTGCTGCTCCCTGGAGGTCCTTGTCCATCACTGCCGACACAACAATAGCAATATTCCGCCCGTAAGGAAAAACTCTCCATTCGCGAACCATGCGAGATGTAAAAAAGTCCTCGCCAGCCGCGCGGGGATAGGAACATTCCTAGGCCAGCAACCCCCGGTAACCCTCAGCATCCGAGCCGAAGACTCCCGGAGCTCGGGCGAAGACATCCTTCCCCCCGAGGCCGCGCACGTCCTCATCAACTCTCTAGCAAAACTATCAGAAACCCCAAGTCCTCCCATAGCAGTACCTAATTTTCTCTTTTTTGAGGATGGGGCGGCCGCCGGCGCAGGGTCGTCTCCAGTCTCCACCACTGGCTTCTTCCCACGGCGGTCCGCGTCGTCTTGACCAGGATAGCCGTCATACGACAATTGATTTAATTCGAAAACCCTGTTCAAACGGTCATTCGACCCGCGGATATCAAAGCTGCGCTGGCCCTCTGTCCTCGGCACGTAGCGTCCAACGAGCCGCGCCGCCCCTTCCTCCGCATCACGCACAAAGGCGGCCGGGTCGCGGTTTCGCAGATTCAGTGCGAAGGCAGGACTTCGCACCACCCTTCCACCGTGAAAAGGCATCTGGCGAGGGCACACTTCGCCCAACGCCCAGCCATGCGCCAAGGGCCACACCCCGTACGCCACAAACTCTTCAACTAAATCGCGCCCACTGCTCTGACCGGCAGCGCACCGAAGGGCCTTTTCGTCCACATCCTCCTCTGCCACTTCAAAAGACGGATACGCTGAGTAATAATGAGAACACATCTCGGACACGGGGAGTCCCTCATGGCCTTCGACGGTACCCTCAGCAACATAAAACCAAAATTCATTCCAGTTGCCCCACTTGTTGCGGGCGCAAGGAACCAACTCGACTACTTGCATCGTGGTCTTGCCGGTCTTCGGCGTGAATGTGCAGGACCCAAACTGAGCAACTTCGTCCCCAATCATCCTCTTCTGCCAGTGCAAACAATAATACTTCGCAAAAACTTCAACTGATGGCTGTCCACCGTACGAAGTCGTCGCCCAGACATACTTCGACAGTGCCACCATGGCATTCGGTGTCAGCTGATGTATTTGAACGTTGAACCTGCGCAGGACTTCGCCAACAAACCGATGCGCAGGCAAGCGGAGACCGGCGGTGAAGAACGCCTCGAAAACAACCAACTCACCCTCCGGCTCGGGGACTTCCTCCGTCCCCGGGGCACGAGCAACTCCGCCGCCGAAATAACCCAACCACTGCATATCTTGCATGCGGGCCGACGACATCCGCGACACGCCAAAATTAACAGAATCGCCGGCGCGCAACTCCTCCGCCATCAAACTACTCAGCGTCTCCTCAGACGAGGCGGCGACCGGCGGCGTAGCGGCAGCGGAAGAAGAAGAGGACGGCATCGCTACGTACCGTCGGCGGCGGCGGGCGGTCTGCTTCACTCGAGCCAGATCTCCGGTGAACAAGAGCACGGCGGGCAGACGAGCAGCAAGACGACCGACGGCTAGGGTTTTCACGGAGCACGGAAAGTGAAGTTCAAAAAGCGCCGACCCCCGCCCCCTTTTATAGGCAGGGCGCGGCTCTTCGGGAAACCCACAATCCGACAGGGCGCGGCGCTTCGGGAAACCCGCAATCCAACAGTACGCCGTCAATCAACGGTCACATCAAAAACCCCCGCGGAACCACTTCGAGCGAGGGCAGCGTCTCCGCCATCTAGCGACGTCTTCGGCACCAGGTGACTTTGTCGAACTGGTCCCTCGGAGGGCAAATGTTGGGGCGAAGGCAAAGTCGCCACCCTTCGCTCGAAGCCTTCGCAGCAGCCGCCGGTCTGACAGAGACAAAACAGGCAGGGACACCCTTCGCTGTTTCGGCACCAGACGAAGACCGGCGACGAAGTCATCCCACACTGCGGCCTCGTCCAGCTGAGAGGCCCGCGTGCGATCCGGCCCATTGTAACGGGCCCTGCGTGGCCGCCGTCTGTTACGGGCCTAATTTGTAAAGGCATCCCTGTAATTACAGTCTGTAACCCCGCTTTATGGGAATATTCTGGGGATAACCTAGGTAGCTGAGGGCACATGCGTCCTTAGCACAAGGCGTTGGGCGCTCAGGTACCTATAAATACCCCCGCACAGTGCCCGTGGGAGGCCAGATTAACAGAGCTATTGCCTCCTAGCACGTAACCCTGTTGTCACCACTGTTCACCCTTGTTGGCCTCCTTGCGACTGAGAGCAAGTTCCAACAGTGAGTGGCTCAAACAACTCTGGCAGGGGATCTTGGGAGGACTCGGGGTGCTCTTGCTTATCCATAGCCTGAGGGAAGACTAGAATTCCTTCCAAGATTATGGCTCCTTCCGGGAGTTCCCAAGCCTTCTTCTCTCCTCTGATAGAGACCGGGTGACCTTCAAAAAATTTGGGGGTCTTCAGCTCTCCTTGGTTGAACTGGGTTGGATGGAGCGGGCTCTTGGATCCGCAGGGCTCTACGTTGGTTATGGGTTACCAAGTAGGCCTCCATCAGCTTCTAGACATGCTCATCCTTGGCTTGCTTCAGGGCTTCAACAGCAATGACTTCACGACTTTCCAAGGCAGCTACACGGGCTTGAGCTGTGGTGAGGTCCACATGGAGCTTACGGTTGAGCTTCTCTGCATCATCTGCTCGAGCAATCATCTGGCGGTGGTGCCGAGCCAAGAAATCATACTGTGCATCCAGGGTGAGCAGGTATGCAGTGAGGTACACGATTGTGGGGTCGTCCTCAAGCAGCTACTGACCTTCCAATGCACGCATCCTGGCCATCCAAACTGGACGGTCTCTTTGAAAGGGCGGAAAGAATCTGAGCGGGGTGTCGGCCACTTCTTCTTCATAAATTTGACACAGGGCCCTCAATGCCTTGCGAGCGACGACTTGGCAGGTGTCTTTGAATCTGTGCCCCGCAGCAGTGACACTCCATTCCACATGGTGTGGACTGGATCCAATGTATACAGTCACGACACACTTCTCTGTGCCATGCTCGACGAATTCACGACCATCATACTCTGGCTGACTCCTGATTCCGAGGCGAACTGTGCATGCTCTCAGCAACTTGGGGAAACCATCATCATTCTGGCAAAAGTTGGTTTGGCAGCGAACCTCCATCTGACTTCTGAGAGAAGGAAAGGGGAAAGCATTTTTTAAATGAAGGGATGAGAGCAAGAATCGTTTTTTAAGAAAATAGTTTGGACTCAAAAACTTTTGGATCAGGCTAAGGGTTACGTCCTGCGGCCAACCTAACAGCTCTGATACCACCTAAAGCGTCCCCAATCCTCTGGGACTCAAATGTGATACAATTACTAGTCCCATGAGGCTAGTAAACACATTTATACATCAGATGATTACAGATCTGCTTAAACGACAAACCTATAAAGGTGGCGAACAACTTTAAGAGTTGGTCCACAACGCAGCACATATCATCAGAGTGGGGCTGAAGCAGCCCGATATACGCAGCGAAGCAATTCAGCGGTCCAACAGCCACATGCAAGGTTGGGAACAGTCGTAACTCTTACCCGATCTCCTTTTTCTGAAAAAAAATAAGCAAGGGTGAGTACAAACGTACTCAGCAACCCACCTTCACCCACGAAATGGGGAAATCAGATATAATGCATGGAATATGTGGAGCTCAGGATATTTTGCAGAAACAACAATATTTTATGCAGGGTTGTTTTGAAAAACATTTTGTATTTTTGCAAAACGCATCCTCTCCAAAAGGAGCAGGAAGTTTTTCAGTATTATAACAAAATCCCCTGGACTAAACCATCCAGGTATCTCAGCAGTTTCCCACTGGTTTTCCTTTTCAAAAACAGCTACTGGACTTCCCGTCCACCATAGCTCACGGCTCAACCACCGAACCTTTTAAAAACCATTTTTCTCAAATGCAGCCTTTTTTGAAAACAAAACATTAATTGTCATATCATACCAGACTCGTCCATTCCTGTGGACACGGACTATTCGAATAGGTTTTCAAACTTTGGCAGAGGTGTACACTTTACCCATTAGTCTGGTTTCTGCGATCTCACCGTCGTGAGACCCGAATGCCGAATCTCTTTCTTTCCTCGCACGTCCTAACCTTAACGGTTATACCGGAAGGAGTCAGGCCACCACCATGTCCAAACCGGACAAAACATTCCCCCTCCTTATCCTTCCGGTGCTCCCCAGCCTTCATAACCTTGGGGTTGGACCATACGAGTTCAGATTGAGTGACTGCCCACACAGTCTCGAGTGGTTGTACTTATCATGAATACAGGTAGTGAAAGATGACAAACCGATCCTTATATGAAGGGACAATCCTTCTGCTCACGCCTAAACCAGCTGAGCCATCACCTTAGGCCCTCCCCTAAACCAGGGAGTCCCTGATCATCCCTACTCAAAGGTGATAAGGGTGAAAACCCTTCATCATACACATTTTGAAAAGCATTTTCTTTTGAAAACTCACACCTTTCCTCAAATCATTTGTAACAAATATATCAGGGATTGATTGCGGCAAGCGGCTGGGTAGCCATAATAACTTGTCTCAAAATCATATCATGCATAAAATAACAGGCTGAGGGTTGTGGTTAAAAAATCATAGGTAATTTATGCATCAAAGGGATCCAGTGAGCTTGCCGTGCTTATTCGGCGAAGGGGGAAGGAGAGCTCGCGGAACTGGCTTCTGGCTCCACCGCCTGGCGTAGACTTGCAGATCTGGCCTCCACGAGACGACACGAACGCTCCGATAACAGGAGGGTGGACTGGAGGCGAAGCGACACTATGTGTGTAGCCGGCAGAGCGGAGTAACTGAGTGGGTGGGGTGTTTTCCTTGGCTGAGGGTGTTGAGTGTGTGTGGAGAGGGAGAGGGTAGCTGGGTGTATTTATAGCTGGGTGTACGTGGTGTAGCACAGTGAAGTTCACTGTTGGTGAGAATAGTGACGAATGAATCATCTGACTTAGTATGAACAGGAGAGTTATAGGCAGAATATGGGACGAGAGTATTTTGGGAGTTTTCTGGAATATGAACCATGCTTAAGGGATGACATGGTTGGATAGGGAATAGTTTGATAAGAATTTAGAAACGAGAATTATTGGAATCTAAGTTTGGAAGCCTGGTTCGAAGGAATCTCAAGTTAAGCGTGCTCAACTTGGAGAAACCTAGGATGGGCGACCAGATGGGAAGTTCCCACTGGAAGGAAAATCACAGTCACCGGAGTTTGTATAACTAGAATATGGGTCTGGCTGGTCTTAGGTGGACTGGACAGCATGATGGATGACTAGTTAAAATTTGGGGTGATCGGATGATCGATGAATAGTAACGGTGAATAGTAACGGTAAATAGTGACGGTAAATAGTGACGGTAAATAGTAACGGTAAATAGTGACGGTAAATAGTAACGGTAAATAGTGACGGTAAAATAGTAACGGTAAATAGTAACGGTAAAAAGTAACGGTAAATAGTAACGGTAAATAGTAACGGTAAATAGTAACGGTAAAAAGTAACGATAAATAGTAACGGTAAAATAGTAACGGTAAATAGTAACGGTAAAATAGTGATGGTGAATAGTTCGTATGAACGAACGATGAACGATGAATAGGAACTATGAACGAATGATGAACGATCGAATGATCGAACGATCGGAATTTTGGCAGCATAACGGCAGGAAAAGGATTATTTGGACGAACGAACGGACGAACGATCGAACGATCGGACGAACGGACGAACGAACCATGAACGATCGGACGAACGGTCAAACGATCGGACGAACGAACGATTGGAATTTCGGCAGCATAACGACAGGAAAAAGATTATTTGGACGAACGAACGGACAAACGATCGGACGAACGGACGAACGAACCATGAACGATCGGACGAACGATCGAACGATCGGACGAACGAACGAACAACTAAGAACAGGGGGACGAACGATCGAAGAACGACCGAACGATCCTTGTGCTAGTGTGTGCTTGTGTGGAACATGGAGTGGGAGTGGGCGTGTGGGTGTGGGGGGGGAGGGAGTTGCCATGAGATGGCTTGGGGTGGGATGAGAGGAGGCCCTTGCCCCTCTATTTATAGCCATGGTGGGGGGATTAGGGGGAGGGATGAGAGGATTAGTGGGAGGATGAGAGGATTAGTGGGAGATTAGCATGGATTTGTCTTATATGAGTGTAATTAGCTTGTAGAGCTCACCGTATGACACCGGAGGCATACGTATACGTATGAGCATGAAGAAAGTTATGAAGAAA
Source organism: Zea mays (assembly GCF_902167145.1). NCBI lineage: Eukaryota > Viridiplantae > Streptophyta > Magnoliopsida > Poales > Poaceae > Zea > Zea mays. The sequence goes on from NC_050097.1 coordinate 13,504,179, forward strand.
ATATTTGTGGGGGCTTGAAAAATGATACTGAAGGTATTTCTTAGGAAGAAAATACTTGGAGATATATCGGTGGAATATTTGGGTAGTATTTCTGAAAGAGTTTGAGGGTGATCACTCGGGAAATATTTGTAGGATATTTTGAGGAGGATTTTAGAGAGAATATGGACCACTATATTTTACTTGCTGATATCAACTTGCAAACAAACATCTTGAAACAAAATTTGAAATTCATTTTGAATTTAGAGCAAGTTTGAGAAAATTTCAAGATTTGAATTTTTGGGATGCTACACTTACCATCAAGCGTTTCAAGACCGCACTTAAAGGACGCAAAGAGTACCCCCAACAAGAATAAAACAAGGGGAAAGCGCTCCTACTTCAAATGCGGTAAGACTGGTCATTTCATAGCTCAATGCCCCGATAATGATAATGACCAGGGACAAGAAAAGAGCGGGAAGAGGGAAAAGAAAAAGAACTACAGGAAGGCGAAGGGCGAGGCGCACCTTGGAAAGGAATGAGATTCTGACTGCTCTTCATCCGACTCCGACGATGAAGGTTTGGCTGCCTCGGCCTTCAACAAGTCTTCACTCTTCCCAACGAATGCCATACTTGCCTTATGGCTAAGGAGAAGAAGGTATGCATTCGAGATACCCCCAAGTACTCTTCTTCTAGTGATGAGGAATCCTCCGATGATGAAGTAGATTACTCTGGTTTGTTTAAAGGGTTAGATAGAGCCAAGGTAGACAAAATTAATGAATTAATTGATGCTCTAAATGAAAAGGATAGACTGCTAGAAAAGCAAGAGGACATTTTGTATGAGGAACATGATAAATTTGTTAGTGTTAAAAATCTCTTGCTTTAGAAATTAAAAGAAATGAAATGCTATCCTCTGAGTTGTCTGCTTGTTATGAATCTGTCTCTAGTCTAAAAGATTTAAATGTTGAATTAAATGCTAAACTAGAGGAAGCAAATGCAACTAGATCATGTGTAGAACATGTAGTTATTTGTAATAGATGTAAGGACCTTGATGTTAATGCCTGTGATGAACATCTTATTTCTATTGCTAAATTAAACGATGAGGTGACGAGTCTTAATGCTCAAGTTAAGACTTGCAAAGTTGATTTTGATAAGTTAAAATTTGCTAGGGATGCCTACACTGTTGGTAGACACCCCTCAATTAAGGATGGACTTGGTTTTCGAAAAGAAACCAAGAACTTAACAAGCCAAAGGACTCTCATTCTCAACAAGGAGAAAGGAAAGGCCCCTATGGCTAGTAGTTTCCTAAAGAATCATGCCTATATTTATGATAGGAAAGTTTCTAGGAATACTTATAATGATAGATGCTATGATCATGTTGTTTTACCTAGTTATCATACTTCTCATGCTATGTTTGCTTCAAGTTCCACTTTTGTTCATGGTAGAAGTAGGCCTAGGAGAAATCATGATGTGTCGCATGCTCCTAGGAGAATGTGCAATGGACCTTCTACTGTTTATCATGCTTGCAATACTTCTTTTGTACTTTCATGTAAGAATGCAAAAGTAGTTGCTAGGAAGTTGGGATCCAAATGCAAGGGAGACAAGACTTGTATTTGGGTTCCAAAAGTTATTATGACTAACCTTGTAGGACCCAACAAGAGTTGGGTGCCTAAAACGCAAGCTTAAATTGCCTTGCAGGTTTACGCATCCGGGGGCTCAAGCTGGATTATCGACAGCGGATGCACGAACCACATGATGGGGGAGAAGAAAATGTTCACCTCCTACGTTAAGAACAAGGACTCCTAGGATTCGATCATCTTTGAAGATGGGAACCGAGGCAAGGTTAAAGGATTGGGAAAGAGAGCCATCACATCCGAGCATTCTATCTCCAATGTGTTTTTAGTTGAATCGCTCGGGTACAACTTATTGTCTGTGAGTCAATTATGTAACATGGGTTATAATTGTTTATTCACAAATGTAGATGTATCTGTCTTTAGAAGGAGTGATGGTTCATTAGCTTTTAAGGGTGTATTAGACGACAAGCTCTATTTAGTTGATTTTTCGAAAGAGAATGCCGATCTAGATGCATGCTTCATGGCTAAGACTAATATGGGCTGGCTTTGGCATCGTCGTCTAGCACATGTTGGGATGAAGAACCTTCATAAGCTTCTAAAGGGAGATCATGTGTTAGCACTAACCGATGTCTGTTTTGAGAAAGACAGACCTTGTGCAGCATGTCAGGCAGGGAAACAGGTAGGAAGCACTCATCACAGCAAGAATGTGATGTCAACATCAAGACCACTGGAGCTTCTTCACATGGATCTCTTCGGACCTGTTGCCTACCTCAGCATCGGGGGAAGTATGGTCTTGTAATTGTTGATGATTTTCCCCGCTTCACTTGGGTGTTCTTTTTACAGGATAAGTCAGAAACCTAAGGGACCCTAAAGCGCTTCTTAAGGTGAGCTCAAAATAAGTTTGAGCTTAAGGTGAAGAAGATAAGAAGCGACAATGGGTCCGAGTTCAAGAATCTACAAGTTGAAGAGTTTCTTGAGGAGGAAGGCATCAAGCACGAGTTCTCCGCTCCCTACACACCACAGCAAAACGATGTGGTAGAGAGGAAGAACAGGACGCTAATCGACATGGCGAGAACGATGCTTGGAGAGTTCAAGACGCCCGAGCGGTTTTGGTCGGAGGCTGTGGACACAGCCTGCCACGCCATAAACCGGTTCTATCTGCATCGCCTCCTCAAGAAGACCTCCTACGAACTTCTTACCGGTAACAAACCAAATGTCTTTTACTTTCGTGTATTTGGGAGCAAATGCTACATTCTAGTGAAGAAAGGTAGGCATTATAAATTTGCTCCCAAGGCAGTAGAAGGGTTTTTACTAGGATATGACTCAAATACAAAGGCGTATAGGGTCTTCAACAAATCATCGGGATTAGTTGAAGTCTCTAGCGATGTTGTATTTGATGAGACTAATGGCTCTCCAAAATATCAAGTTGATCTTGATGACATAGATGAAGAAGAAGTTCTGATGGCCGCAATGCGCACGATGGCGATAGGCGATGTGCGACCACAAGAACTACATGAAAAAGATCAACCATCTTCCTCGATAATGGTGTATCCCCTGACTCAAGATGATGTACAGGTACCTCAAGAAGAGGGGCAAGATCAAGGGGGGGTACAGGAAGAACAGATTATGGAGGAAGAGGCACCACGAGCCCCTCCAACTCAAGTCCGAGCGTCGATCCAAAGACATCACTCCATCGATCAAATTCTAGGTGACATCAGCAAGGGAGTAACTACTCGCTCACGATTAGCTAGTTTTTGTGAGCACTACTCATTTGTCTCTTCTATTGAGCCTTTCAGGGTAGAAGAGGCCTTGCAGGATCCGGACTGGGTGTTGGCCATGCAGGAAGAGCTCAACAACTTCAAAAGGAATGAAGTCTGGAGCCTGGTGCCACGTCCAAAACAAAACATTGTGGGAACCAAGTGGGTGTTCCACAACAAGCAAGACGAGCATAGAGTGGTGACGAGAAACAAGGCTCGACTTGTGGCAAAAGGTTATGCCCAAGTCGCAGGTTTGGATTTTGAGACTTTTGCTCCTCTCGCTAGGCTAGAGTCAATTCAGATATTATTAGCCTATGATGCTCACCACTCTTTCAGGCTATTCCAAATGGACGTGAAGGCGCTTTCCTCAACAGGCCAATCAAGGAGGAGGTATATGTGGAACAACCCCCTGGCTTCGAGGATGACAGGTATCCCGACCATGTGTATAAGCTCTCTAAGGCGCTCTATGGACTTAAGCAAGCCCCAAGAGCATGGTATGATGTAACATCCCAAAATTCTAACCCAGGTTTGAAACCCTAATCTACCCCTCCCCTCTTTTTATCTTCTATCCCAAAACTCCCTTAGATTTTTCCCATCATATGCATACACTTGGTTTGATCACAAGCACCTCACTTAGATTTTATTTTCCAACACCTAGATTATCCACTAAATGATTTGTTCAAAAAAAAGGAAACAAAAATGGAAATGAGTTATTAAAAATAAAAAAAGGAAAAGCTCTCCTTCCCCCTGCTGGGCCAAGTCTGGCCCATGTCGCGGCCGCCTCCCCCTCCCCCGCGCATTCCCCCCTTCGGCCCATTAGCCGGCCCGCTCGCGCGCGCGAAGCCGCCCACGCGCTCCCCTCGCTCTCTCTCGCTGACGAGCCAGCCCCACCTGCCAGCCCCTCTCGCTTGCGCGCTCCCCCTCACTGGCAGACCGGCCCCACCGGTCAGCCGCGTCGTCTTCCTCGCGTACGACGCACCACCGTCCCCTCACCGCCGTCCCCTCCATCGCCGTCCCCTCGCCCATCCCCTCGCCGCACTGGAAGAGTTCGGCACCGCCGCGTCCTCACCGCTTGACCAACGTCCTTGCCCAGTACCGCCCCGCCGTGGAGTCTCATCGGCGCCGCTGTGCGGCATTAATGCTGGCGTTGTGCACCTCACCGGTGCTCGCCGAGCTCCGCCGCTCCCCTCCCCTCGGGCACCTATAAAAAGGTCGCCCCGGGCACCTCCTTCCCCGCACCGGCCTCGGCCACTACCCTCCTCCCCTCGCCCGAGCGCAATTCGCGAAGCGCCGCCGTCTTCCCCCTCTCCGGTGAGTTCTTCCCCCTCTTCTCTCTCCCTCTCCGTTTGTCTAGCGAGCGATTAAGTGAACCGAGCAGCTTCCTCTCAATGCCGCGAATGCAAAGCACCACTTCCCCACCCCAGTCCCTCACCCAAAGACCACCGGTGGCGATCCCCGCCGTGGAGCTCCGCCACCTCCCCGCGGACAGCCCCCTCTCGGCCCCCTCCCCCGCGCATTCCCCCCTTCGACCCATTCCCCTGTAGGGTTTAGGGTCTGGTATGGTATGATAATTAGAGATTTTTTTATGAGTTCCACGAACAGGGAAATGTGTGGGTAAGTGGGTGTTGAGAAAGAAAATAAGGCCACGGGAGCTGGAAGCTCAGTGGTGGTTGAGTATTTGGTTACTTTTAAGTCTTTTGGAAAAACCTACAGCAACTGCCTTTCTCTAAGAAAATGAACAGTGACTTCAACTCCACCAAATAAAGCATGTATATTATAGGTCTCTTTCTCTCTACGGGAGCGGGGTGGGCTTGCGGAATACCTAGTGTATTCACCCAGATTTATTTATGTTTTTCAGCAGCCAAGGACTTCTTTTCTGCTATGCTTGATTGAGAGGGCTGTGTCTGCACCCAGTTCTGCTTGTGGCTTGGGCTAGTATATTTTACTACTGCGCTTCTTATTTTGGCTCTCTTGAGCTTGTACCCCGGTATTGTAATAACCTTTATCTAAACTCTGTACTATTTGAAGTAAGGAATGTGTTTACTAGCCTCCTGGGACTAGTAATTGTATCACATTTGAGTCCCAAAGGATCGGGACGCTTCAGGTGGTATCAGAGCCCATAGGACTGGCCGTAGGTCGCAGCCCTGACTCTAAAACTTGCCCTAAAAAGAAAATACCTCTTACCCCAAGAAAAGTCTTCTCTCCTCTTCCTCGATTTTAACAGACCCTTCTTTTCCCATTCCATATGGAAGACTCTCTGGCCATTAGGACATCCTACTTCTCAGACGTGGAAGGGTTCCCACATCTGTTGCGAAGATGTGCGCTTCGCATGGGAATCCGCAAGAAGCCGGAATACGTCTGGAAGGAGTATCTCGAGAGCGGAATGGAGAAATGCTCTATGGCAGTCTACCTGGGAGAAAGCCGAAACTATCCAAACCATCCTTCTTTCCAAGTCACTTTTACCGAATACCGCTTTCCAGATACTTGCCAAAATGTTGCCCGAACAGCCCTCCGACAACTATGCCAGAACTACAACAAGGTGATCTTTGAAACCCCCCTTCGCTACTTTCCACCCAGCAACAAGACTACCCCCACCTGGAGGAAAAGACTTCAGGCCCTGTCAGGAGGAGATCCTATTGAGGATGATCCCACCATCGTCTACATGGCTGGATACCTTCACACCCTTGATAACCAATATGATGACCTCACCCTCCACTGCACCACCTAACCTCCCGGGTGGAAAGCCTGGAGCAAAAAGTCAGGGAACTTTCAAGGGAAAAGGCGTCCCTCCAAGAGAGCCTCGCAATAGCAGAGGGCGAGGAAACCAATACCCGTGAGGCCTACCGCACCCTAAAGTTGGATTACGACAAGAAATTGAAGAAGCTCGCCCCCGCAAGAAAAATCCGCAAGAAGACCAAAAGCCAAGGATGTCAGACTGAGCAGAAGGAAGAAGCCCCTCCAGCCCTACCCCCTGCCGGGTTAAGGAACTCGTCCGACACCGAGGAGATGTCCCTAGCCAGCCTTGATGACCTTCTCAAGGAATTTGGGGACACTTTAGAGAAGGAGTTCGGGAGTACCCTAGATAGCACTCGCGTGTAATGAGCTTATGGTAGCTGTGTGCTGTATTATGTAATGGCCTGATGTAATGAATAAAATAACTAGTTAAAAAAATGGCATGTGCATGATAGTGACTCTCTTCCCATGGCAGATGGCTTCGGATAAAACCACGCCTACCGCCTCCGGGATTGGAGCAGGTTTTCCTCTAAGAGCCGAAGGAGAAGCTGGCGGAGAAGGGAGTGAGACCCACATCCCCGCACCTCCGGATCTACCACTAGACCTAGCCCAAGTTCTAGCCAATCAAACCTGACTCATTGAAGTCCTCACTAGAAGTCTGGAAAACCAGCGCCCAGGTGGTGGAAGGCCACAGGACAGGATGGGAGAATTTTTGAGACTCAAGCCTCCCACGTTCGCGGGGTCCAGCAATCCCCTCGATGCAGATGACTGGCTTCGCACGATCAAGAGGAAGCTGGAAGCCATCGGATGCCCCGAAAATCAGCGTGTCCAACTGGCTGCTCATCAGCTTTCATGAATGGCTTTAGCATGGTGGGACCCGCAGCATACCGCCTTGAGCTACCAGAATCCATGTCAGACATTCACAATGTGTTCCATGTGTCCCAGCTCCACAAATGCCTGCAAGTACCAGAAAACCACATCGAGGCAGAGGCAATTCAGATCCAAAAGGACCTCCAGTACCGAGAAAAGCCAGTGAAGCTTCTTGACTCAGCAGTCAGAAGGACCCGCAACTCAGAAGTGAGACTCTGTAAGGTTCAGTGGAGCAAAGATGGAGAAGAGGAAGCCACCTGGGAAAGTGAGGACTCTCTGAGGAAGGAATACCCTTACCTTTTCTCGAGCCCCGTCTGAATCTCGAGGGCGAGATTCCTTTAAGTGGGGTAGGTTTGTAACATCCCAAAATTCTAACCCAGGTTTGAAACCCTAATCTACCCCTCCCCTCTTTTTATCTTCTATCCCAAAACTCCCTTAGATTTTTCCCATCATATGCATACACTTTGTTTGATCACAAGCACCTCACTTAGATTTTATTTTCCAACACCTAGATTATCCACTAAATGATTTGTTCAAAAAAAAGGAAACAAAAATGGAAATGAGTTATTAAAAATAAAAAGAAAAAGGAAAAGCTCTCCTTCCCCCTGCTGGGCCAAGTCTGGCCCATGTCGCGGCCGCCTCCCCCTCCCCCGCGCCCGCGCATTCCCCCCTTCGGCCCATTAGCCGGCCCGCTCGCGCGCGCGAAACCGCCCACGCGCTCCCCTCGCTCTCTCTCGCTGACGAGCCAGCCCCACCTGCCAGCCCCTCTTGCTCGCGCGCTCCCCCTCACTGGCAGACCGGCCCCACCGGTCAGCCGCGTCGTCTTCCTCGCGTACGACGCACCGCCGTCCCCTCACCACCGTCCCCTCCATCGTCGTCCCCTCGCCCATCCCCTCGCTGCACAGGAAGAGTTCGGCACCGCCCCGTCCTCACCGCTTGACCAACGTCCTTGCCCAGTACCGCCCCGCCGTGGAGTCTCATCGGCGCCGCTGTGCGGCATTAATGCCGGTGATGTGCACCTCACCGGCGCCCGCCGAGCTCCGCCGCTCCCCTCCCCTCAGGCGCCTATAAAAAGGTCGCCCCGGGCACCTCCTTCCCCGCACCGGCCTCGGCCACTACCCTCCTCCCCTCGCCCGAGCGCAATTCGCGAAGCGCCGCCGTCTTCCCCCTCTCCGGTGAGTTCTTCCCCCTCTTCTCTCTCCCTCTCCGTTGGTCTAGCGAGTGATTAAGTGAACCGAGCAGCTTCCTCTCAATGCCACGAATGCAAAGCACCACTTCCCCGCCCCAGTCCCTCACCCAAAGACACCGGCGGCGATCCCCACCGCGGAGCTCCGCCACCTCCCCGCAGACAGTCCCCTCTCGGCCCCCTCTAGCCAAATTAAGCCTACCCCTAGGATCGCCAGCCCCTGCCCGTGCTAAGCCACCTCCTCGTGGACCGAGAACCGGGCCACCGGCGGCGAATCGCCGTCGAGCCCACCGGTGGCCGGGTTCTCTCCCCGTGGACGGCCGGTTCAACCGCGCCGTCAGACCGTAGCGCCGTTTCCCCCTCCGCTCTCGCTGACGGGTCGGCCCGCAGTGACGCCATCGCTCCCGCGCGCCCACGCCGTCTCCCTCGCCCGTGGGCCGCAGCTGGGTCGGCACCCTCGCGCGCGCCTGCCCCGCGCCTAGCTGGGCCGAAAACCTTCCCCCGGCCCATCTGAGAAGAAATCCCTTTTCTTTTTCTTTTCTTCACCTTTTTCTCATTTAATTAGTTTTGTTCAATATTTTATGCACCAAAAATTATCCAAATGATTTCTAAAAGTCCTAAGTAATAATAATGTTGGTAAATAACACACTACAATTAGTAAACTACTGTTGATGTATTGTTTTATTGACTGTTTTACTAGAAGAAGCGGGGATCGCGGATCCGGAACCCGTAGCCCCGGAAGAATGGCCGGAGCCCGATCTCCAGGAAGTAGGTCTTTTGTGCCAGGAAAGCTTCGACGAAGGCAAGTCCATCCTTCCCTTGATGCATAAATTACCTATTCTCTCTACCACTGCCTAGGCCGGGAATTCAGGGTGGGAAAATTGCATTGTGAGTGAGAGATGGCCCGCATTGACATACACATTCTGGATACGAAATGTGGATTGGGAAAAAAGGGAAATGTGTTGCTTCAAATAAGGTCTCTTTTTAAAAGGTTATGCGATGAAGGGTACTCACCCTCATCACCTTGGGAGTGGGATGATCAAGGACTCCCTGGTTTAGGGGAGGGCCTAAGGTGTTGGCTCAGCTGGTTTAGGCGTGAGCAGAAGGATTGTCCCCTCATATAAGGACCGGCTTGTCATTTTCACTACCTGTACTCCTTAATAGTACAACCACACGAGACTATGTGGGCAGTCACTCAATCCGAACTCGTGCGGTCCAACCCCAGGGTTATGAAGGCTGGGGAGCACCGGGAGGATAAGGAGGGGGAAAGTTTTGTCCGGTTTGGACGTGGTGGTGGCTTGACTCCTTCCGGATAACCGTTAAGGTTAGGATGTACGAGGAAGGAAAGAGATCCGGCATTCGGGTCTCGCGACGGTGAGATCACAGAAACCGGACTAGTGGGTAAAGTGTACCCCTCTGCGCAGAGTTGAAACCTATTCGAATAGTCCGTGTCCACTAGTATGGACGAGTCTGGTATGGTATGACAATTAGAGATTTTTTTATGAGTTCCACGAACAGGGAAATGTGTGGGTAAGTGGGTGTTGAGAAAGAAAATAAGGCCACGGGAGCGGGAAGCTCAGTGGTGGTTGAGTATTTGGTTACTTTTAAGTCTTTTGGAAAAACCTACATCAACTGCCTTTCTCTAAGAAAATGAAGAGTGACTTCAACTCCACCAAATAAAGCATGTATATTATAGGTCTCTTTCTCTCTACGGGAGCGGGGTGGGCTTGCGGAATACCTAGTGTATTCACCCAGATTTATTTATGTTTTTCAGCAGCCGAGGACTTCTTTTCTGCTATGCTTGATTGAGAGGGCTGTGTCTGCACCCAGTTCTGCCTTTGGCTTGGGCTAGTATATTTTCCTACTGCGCTTCTTATTTTGGCTCTCTTGAGCTTGTACCCCGGTATTGTAATAACCTTTATCTAAACTTTGTACTATTTGAAGTAAGGAATGTGTTTACTAGCCTCCTGGGACTAGTAATTGTATCACATTTGAGTCCCAAAGGATCGGGACGCTTCATATGAATGCCTTAGAGATTTCCTTATTTCTAATGCTTTCAAGGATGGGAAAGCCGATCCCACTCTTTTCACAAAGACTTGCAATGGTGATCTCTTTGTTTGCTAAATTTATGTCGATGACATAATATTTGGTTCTACTAACCAAAAGTCCTGTGAGGAGTTTAGCAGGGTGACGAGACGTGGGCACCAGTTTCAAATTCTCTACTATACTTAAAGCACCAGTTTCAACAGTGGTCCTGCGTCATCTTTTTACAAATTGAACCCACACCCTGATGAAAGAAGGGTGGGAGACACTGGTCAAAGCTGTCTAACCAGTAGAACATCATGCTCAAGTGTTTATAATGCTGAATATAAATTGTACATATGTTTATATGATTTTTTGTAAAATAAAAAAAACGGTGTCGGGTCGGGCTAGCACTACAGGCCGAGGCTACGGCCCAAGCACCGCACGGCGCTCGTGCCAGGTTGGCCTATGCACTATTAAATGGGTCATGCCTCGGGCCGGCTCGCCAGACACAGCCCATTTGGCCATCTATACCTTCGCACGATAATGATGGTTCTCGCCTCAGTTGTCACCACCTCGTTCGCCATTCTACTTCTTTCCTCTCTCCCTCATGCCTCCACCTCCGCGCCACCCCATTCTCGGCAGAGGGTGTAGGAGCAGGCGCCTCCTCCCCATATTCATCCGACACCAGCCTCGACACGACCCGCGCAGTGGCTATTGCACGTCCATGAGGACGTTTCACATCATGCGCGCACCATCGTTTTTGCCATCGTCGGACGTCCCGTTCATCATCCCACCCTTCGTCCTGTTTTTTCTCCCCAACCTACTGCCCCCGCCCACGGTCGCAGCCGCAAGCCAACCGACTCTCGTCGATGTGGGTACGACGCGATTCGGTCATGTTCCTGGCCTTTCTCCGTGTGTGCCGTCGAGGAGGACATGGTGGCGCCTGCAACGCTTAGGTCATCTTGGCGATGAGGAGTCTAGGTCTGAGATATTGGACAACCAAGGCTCGTAGCGTGGCAGCAGTCAGCATATGCTATGGAGTTGGTGGTGGTGGTGTGTCACTTTGGTGGGTTCAGGGCTATGAAGACACTCGCATTCTCTCGCCCTTCTTGGATTGACGTATGGTGCGGGTGCCTCTCGGTTTGGAGCTGCTCCAGTTGGGCTTCTTTCTCCGCTTGAGTGCTCTCTCCCTATATATCTAGAGGTATACTACCTATGTCGCCTTCAGATGCCCAGGTCTTCGTCGTGTCCTTCTCCGGCAACGAACAAGTATGTCCGCCTCTTCCCTTCCCCTCATGCTCTATGAAATCTTGGAAGTGTGGGAGGCGAGGGATGGGGGTCTTTGATTTGCTGCCTATGGTACTCGTGCGTTCATAAAAAAATATTATGCGAAGAGCGGAGACAATCAATAAAAAATATTGAGATATTTTTGGTGGATAATTTACGTGGGTATTGTTGTGAGCCGTCGCAACGCACGGGTAAGCGACTAATAACCTTTAAGGGATAGTTTGACAACCCTATTTTCCCAAAGAATTTTAGGAAATAGAGGGGAAATTCGTTCATATTCGGTTCGAAAAAATGACAACCCTATTTTCGAAAGAATAGGGATAGTTTGACAACCCTATTCTTGGAGAAATGGAGTTCTCAAACCAGTCTTAAAAAGTTTTTCTTTTCATTTCTCTGCACACAAGCTCTGCATTTTAATTTTGAAATTTGTGAGGCGATATTTAATTAATACCAAAAATTGAGCTGTGTTTAATTGGACGCACTACCGGAACCGACGGCTTTGCCGAGTGCCTGAAGCACTCAACAAAGCCTTAAAAACACTCGGCAAAGGCTTTGCCGAGTGTCGCACTCGGCAAAGAGGGCTCGGCACACAGTGCATCGACAAAGCCTTCTTTGTCGAGTACTTTTTCTCGGGCACTCAGCAAAGTGGTTTGCCGAGTGCCAGAGAACACTCGACAAAGAAAAGCAGCCGTTACGGCGCCGGGTGACGGAGACGGCGTTTCACCGAGTGTCCCAGGTGACACTCGGCAAAGGAGTTACCTTTGCCGAGAGTCTGCCTGACAGCACTCGGCAAAGAAGCCGCCAGAGGGGTCCCCATGTCAGGTACTTTGCCGAGTGCTTGGTGTGGCACTCGGCAAAACATGTTTCTTTGCTGAGTGCCAGAGCCATTACACTCGGCAAAGAACCTATATCGATGCCTAGGTCTTGGTTCTTTGCCGAGTGCTATGGTTCTGACACTCGGCAAAGAGGTGCTTTGCCGAGTGTAACACTCGGCAAAGTGACCAGTACACACCTTTTTTATTTGTTTTTCCTATTCCATCCAAACAAACAAAAGATATTTCACAGATATCACATATATACATCACAAATCATCACAGACATATATAGCCAACACAAACAGTATCAACACAAATTCTGACATAAGTATTCAACATAAGTTGAGAGGTTCTCAACACAAACAGTATTAATAGAAGTTCAGAAGTATCAACACAAGTTCACAAGCTCTGACAAGTATTCAACATAAGTTATGTGTTCTAAACACTAAAAACATAACTCTCATGGAGGTGGGCGGTTGGTCTGGTGCTGCGTTGGGTTGTACCCTTCATGAGGATTATTGGATGCTGCCCCAGATTGGCCCTGCACAGAGAAGAGATTGCATGTGTTATACCAGATGCATTATCAACATGTAACTACAATTTTGATACTCACAGGAGTATGGAACTGAGCAGGGTCAACTGCAGGGAACAATGGAGGTGGCGGAGCGAAACCCTGTGCGGCGCCAAGGCTCTGCATGTACTGGAACATCTCCGCCATCCTCTGATGAGCCGCCGCCCGCTCCGCCATTATCCTCGCCTCCATCTCTTGATGTTCCCTCCTATCTTCTTCTAGTTGGGTCTGTAATATTACAAGCCAACATTATAGTAACTCAAAGAGAAGGTATATAACTCAAGGAAGGACGAGTTACAGAAGCACTAACCTTGAGTTGTTGTATGCGATGCTGTGAGCTGTCGTGCCGAGGTCGTATGGCTGGACTTGAGCCCGTGCTCCTTGCTCTCACCTGAGACAGAGTGGGAGTGGAGAACGAGTCGATTGCCCCGTCGGCAATCCAGTACCGCCCATGTCTCTTGCCTCCTCCGACCCTCATGAGCACATCGGGGTCGATCGGCTCGGTGCTCGGATCATATTCTGGGCCATGGACCTCCTGCGCCATGCCGGTGTAGTCATGAAGGCGGCTGTAGACGGCGGGGTTGGTGTAGGCCTCGGCCCCGTCATCCAGGTTGTAGGTGACATCGGACGTCGCCTTGCCCTTATGGGCCATAGCATAGGCCGAGAAGGTGGAGCAAGGCCGGCCACCATGTGACGCCGACTGCAAGAAAACCAATGAGATAGTTAGAAATAATATCTAATCCAGTGCTATATACCTAAATAAAAAAGAGGGCGTACCCATACTTCTGCATATTGGCCCAGGCTCCGGCTGCCTTGGTGGTGGGAGGGACCTTGCATCATCATACGTCATTCCCGGCTAGTGTTGTGCGCCTCGTCCCACTCAGTTGAACACCACCTATCCATCATCTGCTCCCAGCACAGAGGATGTGTGGCACACCAATTTGGAATCATCTACAAAGTAAACACATAAAGTGCATATCAGAAGATAAAATAAAATTCATGCATGGAGTACTAGTACCAAACATGCATGACTTTACCTGCAGGTACTGGTCCCTGGTCAACGACATGGTTTGGGCTTGCTGCTTGGTCACCCTATCCCCAAGGACGCGTTGTCTCAGCACCTCCTCTCTTGTATGATGTGCTTCACCATGAAAGATCCACCGAGTATAGCCCAGCATAAATCCATCTTCCAAATATGTTCTACCATGGCCTTCTTTGGTTTTCTTTTCCAGTTGGCACATTTGTTGCACGGGCATGGGACTAGACTTGCTCCTTTAGCAGCTTCGCCATATGTCCGTTCCACGAAATCATCGGTCTTTCTAATCCATTCTGTGGTGACATCGTTCCTTCCTCTACGGCCCGTGTACATCCACTCACGGTCCTCCATCCTCTAACAGAAGCCTATCGATAGAAAATTTTGGCAGCACCTCCCCTACACGGGGAAGTTTCGAAATCCTGCAAATAAAAGTATCAGCACGATGGCTGACATCCACACATAATTCAACGGCACGATGGCCGACAATCACATCTATATATATTCAATCCATCAGAGATAACACAACAAGACTACATATTAACCTAATCATACACGTATATAAATTTGACTCAGTATTAAACCTAATTATTTCATATAAATCACCTTGAAGGATTGGTCGCGGGCGAGACGACGGGGCGCGGGCGACGGTCGAGGGCGCGGCGGCGTGGGGGCAGCGGCGGCCGAGGCGCGGCGACGGTCGAGGCGTGGCGGCGTGGAGGGCGCGCGACGGCTGAGGGCGTGGAGGGCGCGCGCGGTCGGGCGAGGGCGAGGGGCGCGGGCGCGGTGGTCGGGCGCCAGCGAGGGCGCGGCGGCGGGCGAGGTGCAGGGGCGCGGTGGTCGGGCGAGGCGCGGGTGCGGTGGTCGGGCGAGGGCGAGGCGCGGCGGTGGGCGAGGTCGTGGCCGAGGGCAGGGGCGCGGCGGCGTTGGAGAGCAACGGCGGCGGCGCGTGAGAAGAGAGTGAGAAAGAAAAGACTAACAGTTGCTATATATGAGTGCTTTGTCGAGTGCCCGTGATCTAGCACTCGGTAAAGGTTTTTTTAAATTTTAAAATACACTTTGCCTAGTGCCAGATCGGGGGCACTCGGCAAAGGCCTCTTTGCCGAGTGTCTTTTGGGCGACGCTCGGCAAAGATTATTTAAATATTCTTTGCTGAGCGTCAACCAGCTGACACTCGGCAAAGGCTACTTTGCCGAGTGTCATTTCTACACACTCGGTAAATTACATTTTTATTTTTTTTATTTTCTTGACCAAACTTTTTGTGGTCTGTTCCTACACTATATAGACCTACATGTACCATTTTGGGACAATTAGAAAAGTGTTTTCTATAGCTAGTAGATTTAGTTCGTTTATTTGAATTTCTTCGAAAAATCACATTTGAACTGCAAGTCACTTGAAACTTGGAAAACCGTGCATGCAAAAATCATATCCATGCTATTTAGCACAAGTTACGACCGATTTCAGGAGCGGACTGGAAACTTCGAGCACCATGCTCACTCAACATGGCCGTGAACTTGCCAACCACGTGTTTAAAAATTTTATAAAACACAAACAAACTCAGAAAATCATGAAACTTGTCCACGTGTCATGATATCATATGTAGAGGTTGTGATAAAAATTTGAGAATATTTGGAGAAAGTTGTGAGACACGATGTGTAGAAACCTAAGAGAACTACACATGAAATCATAGAGTTTCAATGTGGAGCTCTTAGGTTTCTACACATAGTGCGTCATAGTTTTTTCGAAACTTTTTCAATTTTTTATCACAGCCTCTACATATGATATCATGACACGTGGACAAGTTTCATGATTTTCTGACTTTGTTTGTGTTTTATGCAATTTTTAAACATGTGGATGGCAAGTTCACGGCCATGTTTAGTGAGCATGTTGCTCGAAGTTTCCGGTCCGCTCCTAAAATCGGTCGTAACTTGTGCTAAATAATATTTGTATCATTTTTGCATGCACGATTATCCAAGTTTCGAGTGACTTGCAGTTCAAATCTAAATTTTCCGAAGAAATTCAAATAAACGAACTAAATCTACTAGCTATTGAAAACACTGTTATAATTGTCCCTGATAGTCGCCTAGAGGGGGGTGAATAGGGCGAAACTGAAATTTACAAATATAAACACAACTACAAGTCGGGTTAGCGTTAGAAATAAAAACGAGTCCGCGAGAGAGGGTGCAAAACAAATCGCAAGCAAATGAAGAGTGTGACACGCGGATTTGTTTTACCGAGGTTCGGTTCTCGCAAACCTACTCCCCGTTGAGGAGGCCACAAAGGTCGGGTCTCTTTCAACCCTTCCCTCTCTCAAACGGTCCCTCGGACCGAGTGAGCTTCTCTTCTCAAATCACTTGGGAATCAAACTTCCCGCAAGGACCACCACACAATTGGTGTCTCTTGCCTCAATTACAAGTGAGTGTTTGATCACAAGAAAGAATGCGAAAGAAAAGAAGCGATCCAAGCGCAAGAGCTCAAATGAACACTATAAATCACTCTCTCTAGTCACTAAGGCTTTGTGTGGAGTTGGGAGAGGATTTGATCTCTTTTGGTGTGCTTTGCAATGAATGCTAGCTCTTGTATAGTGGTTGGAAGCTGGAAAACTTGGATGCAATGAATGGTGGGGTGGTTGGGGTATTTATAGCCCCAACCACCAAACATGACCGTTGGTGGAGGCTGTCTGTCGTATGGTGCACCGGACAGTCCGGTGCACACCGGACATGTCCGGTGCACCAGCCACGTCACCAAAGCCGTTGCAATTCGACCGTTGGAGTTCTGACTTCTGGGCCCGCCTGGATGTCCGGTGGCGCACCGGACATGTACTGTAGAGTGTCCGGTGCACCAGCATGGGCATGCCTGACGCCTGCGCGCTCTGGCGCGCATTAATTGCTGTTACAGGCGACCGTTGGCGCGAAGTAGCCATTGCCCCGCAGTTGCACCGGACAGTCCGGTGTACACCGGACATGTCCGGTGAATTATAGCGGAGCAGCCGCTGCAGTTTCCCGAGGCTGTCATGTTCCGGAGCCGCGTCCTCTTGGAGCACCGGACACTGTCCGGTGTACACCGGACAGTCCGGTGATTTATAGCGCGCCGGCTTCTGAAAATTTCTGAGGCTGAGGAGTTCTGGGCGAAGTCCCCTGGTGCACCGGACACTGTCCGGTGCGCCACCGGACAGTCCGGTGCGCTAGACCAGGGAGCCTTTCGGGATGTCTTTAGCTCTCTATTTTGAACCCAACTTTGGTCTTTTCAATTGGCTTGTTGTGAACCTTTGACACCTGTATAACTTATACACTAGAGCAAACTAGTTAGTCCAATTGTTTGTGTTGGGCAATTCAACCACCAAAATTAATTAGGGACTAGGTGTAAGCCTAATTCCCTTTCAATCTCGCCCTTTTTGGTGATTGATGCCAACACAAACCAAAGCAAATATAGAAGTGCATAATTGAACTAGTTTGCATAATGTAAGTGCAAAGGTTGCTTGAAATTGAGCCATTATAAATACTTACAATATATGCATGGATTGTTTCTTCATTTTTAACATTTTGGACCACGCTTGCACCACATGTTTTGTTTTTGCAAACTACTTTGTAAATCCTTCTCAAAGTTCTTTTGCAAAAAGTCAAAGGTAAATGAATAAGATTTTGCAAAGCATTTTCAAGATTTGAAATTTTCTCCCTCTGTTTCAAATGCTTTTCCTTTGACTAAACAAAACTCCCCCTAAATGAGATCCTCCTCTTAGTGTTCAAGAGGGTTTTGATATACAATTTTTGAAATACTGCTTTCTCCCCCTTTTGAACACAATAAGATACCAATTGAAAATATTCTTTGAAAAAATAAGTTTTTGAAATTGATGGTGGTGCGGTCCTTTTGCTTTGGGCTCATACTTTCTCCCCCTTTGGCATGAATCGCCAAAAACGGAATCATTAGAGCCCTTTTGTTACTCTCTTCTTCTTTGGTCATAAACAAATGAGTGAAGATTATACCAAAGACAAAGTCTTTTTGCTTGGTGCTCACGCTTTCTCCCCCAAGAATGGAGAGATGCTTGGAGTGACGGCGAAGGATGAGTTACGGAGTGGAAGTCTTTGTCTTCGCCGAAGACCCCAATTTCCTTTCAATACACATATGACTTGGTTTGAAATAGACTTGAAAAACACATTAGTCATAGCATATGAAAGAGACATGATCAAAGGTATTCAAATGAGCTATGTGTGCAATTTAGCAAAAGAAATTGCGCGAATCAAGAATATTGAGCTCATGCCTAAGTTTGTTAAAAGTTTGTTCATCAAGAGGCTTGGTAAAGATATCGGCTAATTGATCTTTAGTATTAATGTATGAAATCTCGATATCTCCCTTTTGTTGGTGATCCCTAAGAAAATGATACCGAATGGCTATGTGTTTAGTGCGGCTATGCTCGACGGGATTATCCGCCATCTTGATTGCACTCTCATTATCACATAGCAAAGGGACTTTGGTTAATTTGTAACCGTAGTCCCGCAGGGTTTGCCTCATCCAAAGCAGTTGTGCGCAACAATGGCCTGCGGCAATGTACTCGGCTTCGGCTGTGGAAAGAGCGACCGAATTTTGCTTCTTTGAAGCCCAAGACACCAAGGATCTTCCCAAGAACTGGCAAGTCCCCGATGTGCTCTTCCTATTGATTTTACACCCCGCCCAATCGGCATTCGAATAACCAATCAAATCAAAAGTGGATCCCTTAGGATACCAAAGCCCAAACTTAGGAGTGTAAGCCAAATATCTCAAGATTCGTTTTACGGCCGTAAGGTGAGCTTCCTTAGGGTCGGCTTGGAATCTTGCACACATGCATACGGAAAGCATAATATCCGGTCGAGAAGCACATAAATAGAGTAAAGAACCTATCATCGACCGATATACCTTTTGATCTACGGACTTACCTCCCGTGTCGAGGTCGAGATGCCCATTAGTTCCCATGGGTGTCTTGATGGGCTTGGCATCCTTCATCCCAAACTTGTTGAGAATGTCTTGAGTGTACTTCGTTTGGCTAATGAAGGTGCCCTCTTGGAGTTGCTTCACTTGAAATCCCAAGAAGTACTTCAACTCCCCCATCATAGACATCTCGAACTTTTGTGTCATGATCCTACTGAATTCTTCACATGTAGACTCGTTAGTAGACCCAAATATAATATCATCAACATAAATTTGGCATACAAATAAGTCATGTTTAATAGTTTTAGTGAATAGAGTAGGATCGGCCTTTCCGACTTTGAATTCATTAGTGATGAGAAAATCCCTAAGGCATTCATACCATGCTCTTGGGGCTTGCTTGAGCCCATAAAGCGCCTTAGAGAGTTTATAAACATGGTTAGGGTACTCACTGTCTTCAAAGCCGGGAGGTTGCTCAACATAGACCTCTTCCTTGATTGGTCCATTGAGGAAGGCACTTTTCACGTCCATTTGATAAAGCTTAAAGCCATGGTAAGTAGCATAGGCCAATAATATGCGAATTGACTCAAGCCTAGCTACGGGTGCATAGGTTTCACCGAAATCCAAACCTTCGACTTGGGAGTATCCCTTGGCCACAAGTCGAGCTTTGTTCCTTGTCACCACACCATGCTCATCTTGCTTGTTGCGGAAGACCCATTTGGTTCCTACAACATTTTGATTAGGACGTGGAACTAAATGCCGTACCTCATTTCTAGCGAAGTTGTTGAGCTCCTCTTGCATCGCCACCACCCAATCCGAATCTTGGAGTGCTTCCTCTACCCTGTGTGGCTCAATAGAGGAAACAAAGGAGTAATGCTCACAAAAATGTGCAATACGAGATCTAGTAGTTACCCCCTTATGAATGTCGCCGAGAATGGTGTCGACGGGGTGATCTCGTTGAATTGCTTGGTGGACTCTTGGGTGTGGCGGTCTTTGTTCTTCATCCTCCTTGTCTTGATCATTTGCATCTCCCCCTTGATCATTGCCGTCATCTTGAGGTGGCTCATTTGCTTGATCTTCTATTTCATCAACTTGAGCTTCAACCTCATTTTGAGTCGGTGGAGATGCTTGCGTGGAGGAGGACGGTTGATCTTGTGCATTTGGAGGCTCTTCGGATTCCTTAGGACACACATCCCCAATGGACATGTTCCTTAGCGCGATGCATGGAGCCTCTTCATTACCTATCTCATCAAGATCAACTTGCTCTACTTGAGAGCCGTTAGTCTCATCAAACACAACGTCACAAGAAACTTCAACTTGTCCAGTGGACTTGTTAAAGACTCTATATGCCCTTGTGTTTGAATCATATCCTAGTAAAAAGCCTTCTACAGTCTTAGGAGCAAATTTAAATTTTCTACCTCTTTTAACAAGAATAAAACATTTGCTACCAAAGACTCTAAAATATGAAATGTTGGGCTTTTTACCGGTTAGGAGTTCATAGGATGTCTTCTTGAGGATTCAGTGTAGATACAACTGGTTGATGGCATAGCAAGCGATGTTGATCGCCTCCGCCCAAAACCGATCCGAAGTCTTGTACTCATCAAGCATGGTTCTAGCCATGTCCAATAGAGTTCGATTCTTCCTCTCCACTACACCATTTTGTTGTGGCGTGTAGGGAGAAGAGAACTCATGCTTGATGCCCTCCTCCTCAAGGAAGCCTTCAATTTGTGAGTTCTTGAACTCCGTCCCGTTGTCGCTTCTAATTTTCTTGATCCTTAAACCGAACTCATTTTGAGCTCGTCTTAAGAATCCCTTTAAGGTTTCTTGGGTTTGAGATTTCTCCTGCAAAAAGAACACCCAAGTGAAGCGAGAACAATCATCCACTATTACAAGACAATACTTACTCCCGCCGATGCTTATGTAAGCAATCGGGCCGAATAGATCCATGTGGAGTAGCTCAAGCGGCCTGTCGGTCGTCATGATGTTCTTGTGTGGATGATGGGCACCAACTTGCTTTCCTGCTTGGCATGCGCTACAAATCCTGTCTTTCTCAAAATGAACATTTGTTAGTCCTAAAATGTGTTCTCCCTTTAGAAGTTTGTGAAGATTCTTCATCCCAACATGTGCTAGTCGGCGATGCCAGAGCCAGCCCATGTTAGTCTTAGCAATTAAGCAAGTGTCGAGTTCAGCTCTATCAAAATCTACCAAGTATAGCTGACCCTCTAACACTCTCTTAAATGCTATTGAATCATCACTTCTTCTAAAGACAGTGACACCTACATCAGTGAAAAGACAGTTGTAGCCCATTTTGCATAATTGAGATACAGAAAGCAAATTGTAGTCTAATGAATCTACAAGAAAAACATTGGAAATAGAATGGTCAGGAGATATAGCTATTTTACCAAGACCTTTGACCAAACCTTGATTTCCATCCCCGAATGTGATAGCTCGTTGGGGATCTTGGTTTTTCTCGTAGGAGGAGAACATCTTCTTCTCCCCTGTCATATGGTTTGTGCACCCGCTGTCGAGTATCCAACTTGAGCCCCCGGATGCATAAACCTACAAAACAATTTTAGTTCTTGACTTTAGGTACCCAAACGGTTTTGGGTCCTTTGGCATTAGAAACAAGAACTTTGGGTACCCAAACACAAGTCTTCGAGCCCTTGTGTTTGCCCCCAACAAACTTGGCAACTACTTTGCCGGATTTGTTAGTCAACACATAAGATGCATCAAAAGTTTTAAAAGAAAGACTATGTTCATTTGATGCACTAGGAGTTTTCTTCTTAGGCAACTTAGCACGGGTTGGTTGCCTAGAACTAGATGTCTCACCCTTATACAGAAATGCATGATTAGGGCCAGAGTGAGACTTCCTAGAGTGAATTCTCCTAATCTTGCTCTCGGGATAACCGGCAGGGTACAAAATGTAACCCTTGTTATCCTGAGGCATGGGAGCCTTGCCCTTAACAAAATTAGATAATCTTTTAGGAGGGGCACTAATTTTGACATTGTCTCCCCTTTGGAAGCCAATGCCATCCTTGATGCCAGGGCGTCTCCCATTATAGAGCATACTTCTAGCAAATTTAAATTTTTCGTTTTCTAAGTTATGCTCGGCAATTTTAGCATCTAATTTTGCTATATGATCATTTTGTTGTTTAATTAAAGACATGTGATCATGAATAGCATTAATGTCAACATCTCTACATCTAGTACAAATAGATACATGCTCGACGATAGATGTAGAGGGTTTGCAAGATTTTAATTCTACAACCTTAGCATGTAACATGTCATTCTTAGTTCTAAGGTCGGAAATGGTAGCATTGCAAACAACAAAATCTTTAGCCTTAGCAAGCAATTTTTCATTTTCGATCCTAAGGCTAGCAAGAGAAATGTTCAATTCTTCAATCCTAGCAAGTAAATCATCATTATCATTTCTAAGATTGGGAATTGAAACATTACAAACATGAAAATCAACCTTAGCTAATAAGTTAGAATTCTCATTTTTAAGGTTGTCTATAGTCTCATGGCAAGTACTTAGCTCACTAGATAGTTTTTGACATTTTTCTACTTCTAGAGCATAAGCATTTTTAACCTTAACATGCTTATTATTTTCTTTAATAAGGAAGTCCTCTTGAGAATCCAAAAGGTCATCCTTTTCATGAATAGCACTAATCAATTCATTTAATTTTTCTTTTTGTTCCATGTTAAGGTTGGCAAAAAGGGTACGCAAATTATCTTCCTCATCACTAGCATTATCATCACTAGAGGATTCATATCTAGTGGAGGATTTAGATTTAACCTTCTTTTTGCCGTCCTTTGCCATGAGGCACTTGTGGCCGATGTTGGGGAAGAGAAGTCCTTTGGTGACGGCGATGTTGGCGGTGTCCTCATCGTCGGAGGAGTCGCTAGAGCTTTCGTCGGAGTCCCACTCCCGACAAACATGGGCATCGCCGCCCCTCTTCTTGTAGTATTTCTTCTTCTCCTTCCTTCTCCCCTTCTTGTCGTCGCCCCGGTCACTGTCACTAGATATAGGACATTTTTGCAATAAAATGACCGGGCTTACCACATTTGTAGCAAACCTTCTTGGAGCGGGGCTTGTAGTTTTTCCCCTTCCTTTGTTTGAGGATTTGGCGGAAGCTCTTTATGACGAGCGCCATTTCCTCATTGTCGAGCTTGGAGGCGTCGATTGGTTGTCTACTTGGTGTAGACTCCTCCTTCTTTTCCTCCGTCGCCTTGAATGCGACGGGTTGAGCTTCGGATGTGGAGGGATCATCAAGCTCGTTGATCTTCCTCGAGCCTTCGATCATGCACTCAAAACTTACAAAATTCCCGATTACTTCCTCGGGGGTCATTAGTGTATATCTTGGGTTGCCACGAATTAATTGAACTTGAGTAGGGTTAAGGAAAATAAGAGATCTTAGAATAACCTTAACCACCTCGTGGTCATCCCACTTTTTGCTCCCGAGGTTGCGCACTTGATTCACCAAGGTCTTGAGCCGGTTGTACATGTTTTGTGGCTCCTCCCCTTTGCGAAGCCGGAACCGACCGAGCTCCCCCTCGATCGTCTCCAGCTTGGTGATCTTTGTGAGCTCATCTCCTTCGTGTGCGGTTTTGAGCACATCCCAAACCTCCTTGGCGCTCTTCAACCCTTGCACTTTGTTATACTCCTCTCTACTTAGAGAGACGAGGAGTATTGTTGTTGCTTGAGAGTTGAAGTGCTCGATTTGGGCCACCTCATCCTCATCATAGTCTTCATCCCCTACGGATGGTACCTGTGCACCAAACTCAACAACATCCCATATACTTTTGTGGAGTGAGGTTAGATGAAATCACATTAAATCACTCCACCTAGCATAATCTTCACCATCAAAAGTTGGTGGTTTGCCTAATGGGACGGAAAGTAAAGGTGTATGTTTAGAAATGCGAGGGTAGCGTAGGGGAATCTTACTATACTTCTTACGCTCTTGGCGTTTAGAGGTGACGGACGCCGTGTCGGAGCCGGAGGTGGATGTCGATGAAGAATCGGTCTCGTAGTAGACCACTTTCCTCATCCTCTTTTTCTTGTCCCCACTCCGTTGCGGCTTGTGAGAGGAAGACTTCTCCTTCTTCTCTTTGTGTGAAGAAGATTTCTTCTCCTTCCCTTTGGAGGAGTCTTTCTTCTCCTTCCTCTTGGTGCGGGACTCTCCCGATGAAGTGCTCCCGTGGCTTGTAGTGGGCTTTTCGCCGGTGCTCCCGTGGCTTGTAGTGGGCTTTTCGCACCAAGAGGAAGGAGAAGAAAGACTCCTCCAAAGGGAAGGAGAAGAAATCTTCTTCACACAAAGAGAAGAAGGAGAAGTCTTCCTCTCACAAGCCGCAACGGAGTGGGGACAAGAAAAAGAGGATGAGGAAAGTGGTCTACTACGAGACCGATTCTTCATCGACATCCACCTCCGGCTCCGACGCGGCGTCCGTCACTTCTAAGCGCCAAGAGCGCAAGAAGTATAGTAAGATTCCCCTACGCTACCCTCGCATTTCTAAACATACACCTTTACTTTCCATCCCATTAGGCAAACCACCAACTTTTGATGGTGAAGATTACGCTAGGTGGAGTGATTTAATGCGATTTCATCTAACCTCACTCCACAAAAGTATATGGGATGTTGTTGAGTTTGGTGCACAGGTACCATCCGTAGGGGATGAAGACTATGATGAGGATGAAGTGGCCCAAATCGAGCACTTCAACTCCCAAGCCACAACCATACTCCTTGCCTCTCTAAGTAGAGAGGAATATAACAAGGTGCAAGGGTTGAAGAGTGCAAAGGAGCTTTGGGACTTACTCAAGACCGTGCACGAGGGTGATGAACTCACCAAGATCACCAAGCGGGAAACGATCGAGGGGGAGCTCGGTCGCTTCCGTCTTCGCCAAGGGGAGGAGCCACAAGACATGTACAACCGGCTCAAAACCTTGGTGAACCAAGTGCGCAACCTCGGGAGCAAAAAGTGGGATGACCACGAGGTGGTTAAGGTTATTCTAAGATCTCTTATTTTCCTTAACCCTACTCAAGTTCAATTAATTCGTGGCAACCCAAGATATACACTAATGACTCCCGAGGAAGTAATCGGGAATTTTGTGAGCTTTGAGTATATGATCAAGGGCTCGAAGAAGATCAACGAGCTAGACGATCCCTTCACATCCGCGGCACAACCGGTCGCATTTAAGGCGATGGAGGAGAAGAAGGAGGAGTCTACATCGAGTAGACAACCAATCGACGCCTCAAAGCTCGACAACGAGGAGATGGCGCTTGTCATCAAAAGCTTTCGGCAAATCCTCAAGCAAAGGAGGGGGAAGGATTACAAGCCCCGCTCCAAGAAGGTTTGCTACAAGTGTGGTAAGCCCGGTCACTTTATAGCTAAATGTCCTATTTCTAGTGACAGTGACAGGGGCGATGATAAGAAGGGGAGAAGAAAGTAGAAGAAGAGATACTACAAGAAGAAGGGCGGCGATGCCCATGTTTGTCGAGAGTGGGACTCCAACGAAAGCTCTAGCGACTCCTCCGACGACGAGGACGCCGCCAACATCGCCGTCACCAAGGGACTTCTCTTCCCCAACGTCGACCACAAGTGCCTCATGGCAAAGGACGGCAAGAAGAAGAAGGTTAAATCTAAAACCTCCACTAGATATGAGTCCTCTAGTGATGATAATGCTAGTGATGAGGAAGATAATTTGCATACCCTTTTTGCCAACTTAAACATGCAACAAAAAGAGAAATTAAATGAATTGGTTAGTGTCATCCATGAGAAGGATGATCTCTTGGACTCCCAAGAGGACTTCCTAATCAAGGAAAACAAAAAGCATGTTAAAGTTAAAAATGCTTATGCTCTAGAAATTGAGAAATGTGAAAAATTATCTAGTGAGCTAAGCACTTGCCATGAGACAATAGACAACCTTAGAAATGAAATGCTAATTTGTTAGCTAAGGTTGACTCTCATGTTTGTAATGTTTCAATTACCAATTCTAGAGATAATGATTTACTTGCTAGGATTGAAGAATTGAACATTTCTCTTGCTAGCCTTAGAATTGAGAATGAAAAATTGCTTGCTAAGGCTAAAGATTTTGATGTTTGCAATGTTACTATTTCTAACCTTAGAAGTGAAAATGATATACTACATGCTAAGGTTGTAGAACTAAAATCTTGCAAACCCTCTACATCTATCGTTGAGCATGTATCTATTTGTACTAGATGTAGAGATGTTGATATTAATGCTATTCATGATCACATGTCTTTAATTAAACAACAAAATGATCATATAGCAAAATTAGATGCTAAAATTGCCGAGCATAACTTAGAAAATGAAAATTTTAAATTTGCTAGAAGTATGCTCTATAATGGGAGACGCCCTGGCATCAAGGATGGCATTGGCTTCCAAAGGGGAGACAATGTCAAACTTAGTGCCCCTCCTAAGAGATTGTCTAATTTTGTAAAGGGCAAGGCTCCCATGCCTCAGGATAACGAGGGTTACATTTTGTACCCTGCCGGTTATCCCGAGAGCAAGATTAGGAGAATTTACTCTAGGAAGTCTCACTCTGGCCCTAACCATGCTTTTGTGTATAAGGGTGAGACATCTAGTTTTAGGCAACCAACCCATGCTAAGTTGCCTAAGAAGAAAACTCCTAGTGCATCAAATGAACATAGTCTCTCATTTAAAACTTTTGATGCATCTTATGTTTTGACTAACAAATCCGGCAAAGTAGTTGCCAAGTTTGTTGGGGGCAAACACAAGGGCTCCAAGACTTGTGTTTGGGTACCCAAAGTTCTTGTTTCTAATGCCAAAGGACCCAAAACCGTTTGGGTACCTAAAGTCAAGAACTAAAATTGTTTTGTAGGTTTATGCATCCGGGGGCTCAAGTTGGATACTCGACAGCGGGTGCACAAACCATATGACAGGGGAGAAGAAGATGTTCTCCTCCTATGAGAAAAACCAAGATCCCCAACGAGCGATTACATTCGGGGATGGAAATCAAGGTTTGGTCAAAGGTCTTGGTAAAATAGCTATATCTCCTGACCATTCCATTTCCAATGTTTTTCTTGTTGATTCTTTAGATTACAATTTGCTTTCTGTATCTCAATTATGCAAAATGGGTTACAACTGTCTTTTCACTGATGTAGGTGTCACTGTCTTTAGAAGAAGTGACGATTCAATAGCATTTAAGGGAGTGTTAGAGGGTCAGCTATACTTGGTAGATTTTGATAGAGCTGAACTCGACACTTGCTTAATTGCTAAGACTAACATGGGTTGGCTCTGGCACCGCCGACTAGCCCATGTTGGGATGAAGAATCTTCATAAGCTTCTAAAAGGAGAGCACATTTTAGGACTAACCAATGTACATTTTGAGAAAGACAGGATTTGTAGCGCATGCCAAGCAGGAAAGCAAGTTGGTGCCCATCATCCACACAAGAACATCATGACGACCGACAGGCCGCTTGAGCTACTCCACATGGATCTATTCGGCCTGATTGCTTACATAAGCATCGGCGGGAGTAAGTATTGTCTTGTAATAGTGGATGATTATTCTCGCTTCACTTGGGTGTTCTTTTTGCAGGAAAAATCTCAAACCCAAGAAACCTTAAAGGGATTCTTGAGACGAGCTCAAAATGAGTTCGACTTAAGGATCAAGAAAATTAGAAGCGACAACGGGACGGAGTTCAAGAACTCACAAATTGAAGGCTTCCTTGAGGAGGAGGGCATCAAGCATGAGTTCTCTTCTCCCTACACGCCACAACAAAATGGTGTAGTGGAGAGGAAGAATCGAACTCTATTGGACATGGCAAGGACCATGCTTGATGAGTACAAGACTTCGGATCGGTTTTGGGCCGAGACGGTCAACACCGCCTGCTACGCCATCAACCGGTTATATCTACACCGAATCCTCAAGAAGACGTCTTATGAACTCCTAACCGGTAAAAAGCCCAATATTTCATATTTTAGAGTCTTTGGTAGCAAATGTTTTATTCTTATTAAAAGAGGTAGAAAATCTAAATTTGGTCCTAAGACTGTAGAAGGCTTTTTACTAGGATATGATTCAAACACAAGGGCATATAGAGTCTTTAACAAGTCCACTGGACAAGTTGAAGTTTCTTGTGATGTTGTGTTTGATGAGACTAACGGCTCTCAAGTAGAGCAAGTTGATCTTGATGAGATAGGTAATGAAGAGGCTCCATGCATCGCGCTAAGGAACATGTCCATTGGGGATGTGTGTCCTAAGGAATCCGAAGAGCCTCCAAATGCACAAGATCAACCGTCCTCCTCCACGCAAGCATCTCCACCGACTCAAAATGAGGTTGAAGCTCAAGTTGATGAAATAGAAGATCAAGCAAATGAGCCACCTCAAGATGACGGCAATGATCAAGGGGGAGATGCAAATGATCAAGACAAGGAGGATGAAGAACAAAGACCGCCACACCCAAGAGTCCACCAAGCAATTCAACGAGATCACCCCGTCGACACCATTCTCGGCGACATTCATAAGGGGGTAACTACTAGATCTCGTATTGCACATTTTTGTGAGCATTACTCCTTTGTTTCCTCTATTGAGCCACACAGGGTAGAGGAAGCACTCCAAGATTCGGATTGGGTGGTGGCGATGCAAGAGGAGCTCAACAACTTCGCTAGAAATGAGGTATGGCATTTAGTTCCACGTCCTAATCAAAATGTTGTAGGAACCAAATGGGTCTTCCGCAACAAGCAAGATGAGCATGGTGTGGTGACAAGGAACAAAGCTCGACTTGTGGCCAAGGGATACTCCCAAGTCGAAGGTTTGCTCCTAAGACTGTAGAAGGCTTTTTACTAGGATATGATTCAAACACAAGGGCATATAGAGTCTTTAACAAGTCCACTGGACAAGTTGAAGTTTCTTGTGATGTTGTGTTTGATGAGACTAACGGCTCTCAAGTAGAGCAAGTTGATCTTGATGAGATAGGTAATGAAGAGGCTCCATGCATCGCGCTAAGGAACATGTCCATTGGGGATGTGTGTCCTAAGGAATCCGAAGAGCCTCCAAATGCACAAGATCAACCATCCTCCTCCACGCAAGCATCTCCACCGACTCAAAATGAGGATGAAGCTCAAGTTGATGAAGTAGAAGATCAAGCAAATGAGCCACCTCAAGATGACGGCAATGATCAAGGGGGAGATGCAAATGATCAAGACAAGGAGGATGAAGAACAAAGGCCGCCACACCCAAGAGTCCACCAAGCAATCCAACGAGATCATCCCGTCGACACCATCCTCGGCGACATTCATAAGGGGGTAACTACTAGATCTCGTGTTGCACATTTTTGTGAGCATTACTCTTTTGTTTCCTCTATTGAGCCACACAGGGTAGAGGAAGCACTCCAAGATTCGGATTGGATGGTGGCAATGCAAGAGGAGCTCAACAACTTCACTAGGAATGAGGTATGGCATTTAGTTCCACGTCCTAATCAAAATGTTGTAGGAACCAAATGGGTCTTCCGCAACAAGCAAGATGAGCATGGTGTGGTGACAAGGAACAAAGCTCGACTTGTGGCCAAGGGATACTCCCAAGTCGAAGGTTTGGATTTCAGTGAAACCTATGCACCCGTAGCTAGGCTTGAGTCAATTCGCATATTATTAGTCTATGCTACTTACCATGGCTTCAAGCTTTATCAAATGGACGTGAAAAGTGCCTTCCTCAATGGACCAATCAAGGAAGAGGTCTACGTTGAGCAACCTCCCGGCTTTGAAGATAGTGAGTACCCTAACCATGTTTATAGGCTCTCTAAGGCGCTTTATGGGCTCAAGCAAGCCCTAAGAGCATGGTATGAATGCCTTAGAGATTTCCTTATCGCTAATGGCTTCAAAGTCGGCAAGGCCGATCCTACTTTATTCACTAAAACTCTTGACAATGATTTGTTTGTATGCCAAATTTATGTTGATGATATTATATTTGGGTCTACTAACGAATCTACATGTGAAGAATTTAGTAGGATCATGACACAAAAATTCGAGATGTCTATGATGGGGGAGTTGAAGTATTTTCTAGGATTTCAAGTGAAGCAACTCCAAGAGGGCACCTTCATTAGCCAAACAAAGTATACTCAAGACATTCTAAACAAGTTTGGGATGAAGGATGCCAAGCCCATCAAGACACCCATGGGAACTAATGGGCATCTCGACCTCGACACGGGAGGTAAGTCCGTGGATCAAAAGGTATATCGGTCGATGATAGGTTCTTTACTCTATTTATGTGCATCTCGACCGGATATTATGCTTTCCGTATGCATGTGTGCAAGATTCCAAGCCGACCCTAAGGAAGCTCACCTTATGGCCGTAAAACGAATCTTGAGATATTTGGCTTATACTCCTAAGTTTGGGCTTTGGTATCCTAGGGGATCCACATTTGATTTGATTGGTTATTCGGATGCCGATTGGGCGGGGTGTAAAATCAAAAGAAAGAGCACATCGGGGACTTGCCAGTTCTTGGGAAGATCCTTGGTGTCTTGGGCTTCAAAGAAGCAAAATTCGGTCGCTCTTTCCACCGCCGAAGCCGAGTACATTGCCGCAGGCCATTGTTGCGCGCAATTGCTTTGGATGAGGCAAACCCTGCGGGACTACGGTTACAAATTAACCAAAGTCCCTTTGCTATGTGATAATGAGAGTGCAATCAAGATGGCGGATAATCCCGTCGAGCATAGCCGCACTAAACACATAGCCATTCGGTATCATTTTCTTAGGGATCACCAACAAAAGGGAGATATCGAGATTTCTTACATCAACACTAAAGATCAATTAGCCGATATCTTTACCAAGCCTCTTGATGAACAAACTTTTAACAAACTTAGGCATGAGCTTAATATTCTTGATTCGCGCAATTTCTTTCGCTAACTTGTACACATAGCTCTTTTATATACCTTTGATCATGTCTCTTTCATATGCTATGACTAATGTGCTTTTCAAGTCTATTTCAAACCAAGTCATAGGTGTATTGAAAGGGAATTGGAGTCTTCGGCGAAGACAAAGGCTTCCACTCCGAAACTCATCCTTCGCCGTCACTCCGAGTCACTCTCCATCTTTGGGGGAGAAAGCAAAAGGACTTCGTCTTTGGTATAATCTTAACTCATTTATTTATGACCAAAGGGGAAGAAAGTACTTCGAGGGCTCTAATGATTCCGTTTTTGGCGATTCATGCCAAAGGGGGAGAGAGTATGAGCCCAAAGCAAAAGGACCGCACCACCACCAATTTCAAAAACTTAGTTTTTCAAAAGAGTATTTTCAATTGGTATCTTATTGTGTTCAAAAAGGGGAGAAAGTAGTATTTCAAAAAGGATATATCAAAACCCTCTTGAACACTAAGAGGAGGATCTCATTTAGGGGGAGTTTTGTTTAGTCAAAGGAAAAGCATTTGAAACAGGAGGAGAAAATTTCAAATCTTGAAAATGCTTCGTAAAATCTTATTCATTTACCTTTGACTATTTGCAAAAGAACTTTGAAAAAGATTTACAAAAGAATTTGCAAAAAACAAAACATGTGGTGCAAGCGTGGTCCAAAATGTTAAAAATGAAGAAGCAATCCATGCATATCTTGTAAGTATTTATATTGGCTCAATTCCAAGCAACCTTTGCACTTACGTTATGCAAACTAGTTCAATTATGCACTTCTATATTTGCTTTGGTTTGTGTTGGCATCAATCACCAAAAAGGGAGAGATTGAAAGGGAATTAGGCTTTCACCTAGTCCCTAATTAATTTTGGTGGTTGAATTGCCCAACACAAACAATTGGACTAACTAGTTTGCTCTAAGTGTATAAGTTATACAGGTGTCAAAGGTTCACAACAAGCCAATTCAAAAGACCAAAGTTGGGTTCAAAATAAAGAGCTAAAGGCATCCCGAAAGGCTTTCTGGTCTGGCGCACCGGACTGTCCGGTGGCGCACCGGACAGTGTCCTGTGCACCGGGGGACCTCGCGCAGAACTCCTCAGCCTCGGGAATTTTCAGAAGCCGGCGCGCTATAATTCACCAGACTGTCCGGTGTACACCGGACAGTGTCCGGTGCTCCAAGAAGACGCGACTCTGGAACTTGGCAGCCTCGGGAAATCATAACGGCTGCTCCGCTATAATTCACCGGACATGTCCGGTGTACACCGAACTGTCTGGTGTAACTGCGGGGCAACGGCTACTCCGCGCCAACGGTCTCCTGCAACAGCAATAAATGCGCGCCAGAGCGCGCAGGCGTCAGGCACGCCAATGCTGGCGCACCGGACACTCTACAGTACATGTCCGGTGCGCCACCGGACATCCATGCTGGCCCAGAAGTCAGAACTCCAACGGTCGGCATCCAACGGTTTGATGACGTGGCTGGTGCACCGGACATGTCCGGTGTGCACCGGACTGTCCGGTGCACCATACGACAGACAGCCTCCACCAACGGTCATGTTTGGTGGTTGGGGCTATAAATACCCCAACCACCCCATCATTCATGGCATCCAAGTTTTCCAGCTTCCAACCACTATACAAGAGCTAGCATTCATTGCAAAGCACACCAAAGAGATCAAATCCTCTCCCAACTCCACACAAAGCTTTAGTGACTAGAGAGAGTGACTTGTAGTGTTCATTTGAGCTCTTGCGCTTGGATCGCTTCTTTTCTTTGACATTCTTTCTTGTGATCAAACACTCACTTGTAATTGAGGCAAGAGACACCAATTGTGTGGTGGTCCTTGCGGGAAGTTTGATTCCCAAGTGATTTGAGAAGAGAAGCTCACTCGGTCCGAGGGACCGTTTGAGAGAGGGAAGGGTTGAAAGAGACCCGGCCTTTGTGGCCTCCTCAACGGGGAGTAGGTTTGCAAGAACCGAACCTCGGTAAAACAAATCATTGTGCCACACTCCTTATTTGCTTGTGATTTGTTTTGCACCCTCTCTCGCGGACTCGTTTTTATTTCTAACGCTAACCCGGCTTGTAGTTGTGTTTATATTTGTAAATTTCAGTTTCGCCCTATTCACCCCCCCCCTCTAGGCGACTATCACCAGGTAAATTTAAATCTCACCTTCTACAGTTGTGACATTATGGATGCTTATGTTCTAAACATTGTATTATGATGAATTCAGTGCATTGGAGGAGAAATCTCCAGAATAAGCTATCAAAATGTATGATGAGGCTTGTTCAGTTCTAGAAGAAGATGGGAAGGAACATATGGCTTTTGACTTGTACCGTGTCGCAGCAGCTTTGTATATCAAGATGGAAAAGTAAGATCACTTTAATGCTTGCTTATATTAATTTCGATGTATAGCCTCACATTTTCATCTATGTGCTATCTCATTCATGATTTCCTTGGAACATTTTTTGTTCATTCTTCATTGTTCTTACATGTGAAGTAAGTGAACTTTTAAACAAAGAAAGACAAACAGAAAATGTTTTGAATATACACTTCTGAACCTAACACCTTGGAATCGTGTATACTGATAGATTTGTATGTTCTTATCATGTAGCATTGCAAGTAACTAACATGACCATCTTACAATTCACCCCCATGTTTGTCTGTTGGACAGATATTCAGATGTTGCTGCTTTGTTTTTAAGACTTGGTTCAGCTGCTGATAAGTGCAATGCCATCAATAGCCAATGCAAGGTAATTTTTTTTCTAACTAATAACTGAAATTGCTTATATATTTATTCAAAAACTACATGTGTATTATTGAATAGATCATTTTACAAATTAGCGCATTATATTTGTATCTTGCAGCTTTATCTGTGATCATGTCTTGAAAACAAAATTGCTTAGTCATTTATGTCTTCAACACAAAACTTGTCTGATCCAAAATTTGTTTCTGGCATTCAGGCCTATCTGAGTGCGATCATCATCTATCTTTACGCACATGATTTTCAGCAAGCTCAAAAATGCTACAATGACTGCTCAGAGTAAGTTGTACATCGGTGAATTTTGTCTAACAATATTTGTGCCATGTGCTATTTTGCCCCCATCAAACCATGAAGCGTAAAGTAAAGTCGTTTAACAGGGTTCAAGCCTTCCTCAATAGCGGACAGAATCGATGCACAACAAAGCTATTGTCTGCTTATGAGGAAGGTGATGCTGAAGAAATCAAACGCATTGCTCAATCAAGTGCCTTCAATCATCTTGACCATGTGGTAATTATTTTCATTTCCTATATAAAAAAGCATTGGATCGCTGAAATGTGTCGACACTGGTATAGTGTCTGAATGGATCAAAAGTTGCCATCTGGTGTCGCGTGTCCATAAAATGTTGAACAAAGAGCTGGGAATATTATTTGTAGAACATGTTATTTCTAATCTCCATATACACAACTAGACTTGATTCCATTGGGAAGTCATGCTCATGTTGTATCGTGTAGATCTTATGTAAGAGCTAGCATGCACAAAAAAATGATGCACAAATGGTGTATCTTCTGTTTCCGATGTTCATGGATTTCATCAGTGATGTGCATGGCGCCTTCATTATCTATAGAACCAATTGTGTGAGAAAAGAAACACTGATTAACTGTGTTTCCGTACAGTCTTTCTACTTCATGATCATCAATCGTCCCATATGTTCTCTAGTCTAGGACAATTTGCATTCACCCTGATGTAATGTTTGCCTGGCTGATTGTATTTTTATAGTACTTGTTTGGTGCTTGTCTATGCTTGGAATTGGTGGTTACAGTTGGTTTTGTACATTAATGCAGGTAATTAGGCTTTCATGGAAGCTACCAACAGGTGATCTGTAGGCCATCAAGAAAGCTGACGATGGCGAGGAATCCTTGGACGAGGATGATGTGACTTAAAACGATCTCCCGAGCCAAAAGGTGCATAGAGCAAACGTCATAGTTTGCCATCGGTGGGGGAACAGCTGTAAAAAGAAGTTATGCGAGTTACATACTAAAAACTTGTGGGCAGCATTCCCAGATCTATAAACATGAAATTTGTAGGGCCCAATTATGTTGTATCCGTACGGGTGGTTTGGTGTTACCGAAACTTTAGTGGTATGTTTATGGTGCCATGTGCTACATGATTCTTGCAAATCCAGCATGGTGTATATGTGTTGGCCAATAATTACTCCTACATTTGTAGCTGTGCAGTGACCCAAGTGGCCCACGCGCTTCCGTCGCAAGTATTCGGTTAACTCCGT
Source organism: Zea mays (assembly GCF_902167145.1). Lineage (NCBI taxonomy): Eukaryota > Viridiplantae > Streptophyta > Magnoliopsida > Poales > Poaceae > Zea > Zea mays. The sequence continues at coordinate 13,539,032 of NC_050097.1, forward strand.
GATGAAATCGGTTTCAGTGTTGACTAAATGTTATCCGAAATTGTTGCCAAAAACTAATAATTGACCAAATTTGGTGTCAATGTAGTCCAGGACGTTTCTCGATTCATATCTTATATGGTGTCTTATCTACTAATCTGGATGAAACTCTATTTAGGGTAATGTATCGGTTTCTAGAACATCTCTAAAATGACAATAGAAGATTAGCTTAGCTCATCATTGACGATAACTACCGCAACAACCTTTGCTCTATTGCCTAACACACATTCAACTCACATCTTGCAGAACACGGAGTACCACATGTCTCTCCGTCTCTGACTGATACAGCCTTGTGGTGGTTCACGCATGTCAAGCTGGAGCTCGGCCTTAGGGTGATCCGACAGCCAGCTGACTGAGATGGTGTAACATAGCACTTATGCAGACAACAAACATATTAAGTAATGGATCGCCTCTCGTCACAATGTCTGGGTGGTGTAGTTGGTTATCACGTTAGTCTCACACACTAAAGGTCCCCAGTTCGAACCTGGGCTCAGACATATTTTTTTTCACGTTGCCCTTTTGAACAGCTCTACCAACTGGTACACATTTTATCACAACACTGTCCTTTTTTGTGTTTAGTCAAACACTGTCATTTTCTGCCCCATCCAGAGATGTACCTGTCAGTCTGTCACACACACTAGCTAGTCCGGACTGTCCGGTAGTCACAAACTGGCACTATTTAGTTTCAGGAGGGTAGAAGCAAAACAGCATGGGTTTCAACTTTCAAATGCAACCTGCACCGTTCAAATGTTCACCAAGTTAATAAAAAATTGCCAAGAAAACTAAAAAGTGCCACAATATAGGAGTTCATTCACTGAAATTGCTGAACTTAGGTGAGGAGCTAGAACCTACTGTCCGTCCGTCCGTCCACTGAGGAACGAACCATGCAAGATTTTTTTATTCAAGTTAATAAAAGAAACTAATCGCGCTACGAATCAACGCGTTATTAGGCAGAATGCCACCAACGGAGACGGGGTGTTGAATTGAGAACTTGAGATTTGAGAAGCGTGCTAGTGTGCTACTACTGCTCAGACACGGGGTCAGTTGTATTTTATTTAAATTTCAACAGAAACGGGCATGTCATCAACCATCAGACTGCAGCAGTTGCAGTAGAGACTTTCCTGCAACTTGTGCAGGTGTGCATCGCATCATCATCACTGTTTGCCGGAAACCACAAGTACTGTAGGTCCTGCAATCATCCCTTGAAAATTGAGCATACGCTTTCAACTGTCCACACAGAATCGATTTCCAATCCGCGCTCCATGGATCGAGACGCATTGCAACAAAAGAAAAATGTACTCTACACGCATTCGACAAGCAGGGTACATCTTCCTAGACACTTCACCTGGCAAGTACAATTTCCGTGCTAATTCTACGAAACTGCATTCCCCAGCTGGTGATGGTATATATATGCAGCCTTGATCGAGTCCAATGGCTGCACTGCACTGCGCTGCGCTTCGAGCCTTCGAGCATCGCGGCCGTTCCGGAAAACAATCAGCCGCAGCCGCAGGTGTGGAGGAGTGCCCACCGCCACCAGCGTGCCGTCAGCCAGCCGCACGCCGACGCTCCGGGACGTACGAGCGCATGGACCGCGCGGGAAACGGGCGCGCCGACTTCGCCGGCACCGGGCTCGCTGCCGTGGCCACCGCCATGTCGTACCTCCTGCCCACCGTCTGCGGCACGCCTCTCGACCTCTTCACCACGTGGCAAGTCACCCTGGCGTTCGGGCTCATGTCCGCCGGCCTGCTGCTGGTCATGTACGGCGTGCGGGCGCCAGGCGCGCGGCCTCCCGTTCTCGTCCGCCGCGCCGCGGGCGCCTTGCTGTGGTACGCGGCTGGGCCTGAGAGGCTTCTGCCCCTCACGCTCCTGCTCGTGCTCCAGGCCTGGTTCGATTTCTTCTGACGACGACGACGCCCGTACAAAGTACAGTACATCTTACCTTGCCACTTTGTCCCTATCTGGTTCATACCTTATTTTTAAGATCTCATTCTAGAATTTTGTTACACTACATCCAGTTTTCCCTGCAGTAAATATCATTTTTAGATTCATTTGAGTCTGCCCTCGGTGTTCTTATCTGCTTGTTGGACCAGGCTGATATTTGTGTATTGTATGTCATGTGATATTTTGGCTGGAGAAGGGGACTAAGTTCTGTGTTCCTTGCTGTGTCTGTGAACTTGAGCATGACAGCCACGTAGGTGTGTCCATGTGCTGCTGGCGCCCTGGGAGTACATGCACACTGAGTTTTTGACAAGTGCAGGGGCATATCCCATAGTTCAGCTGCTTAAAGGGCATAGTCTAGTAGAGTTTCTCTCCTGCCTTAAGCTCTAACCGATGACCACAGTGAGGATGTGGTGATTCTTGTGCTCATGGTGATGCTAACCCTCTCCTCAGTCTCTTAGTTGGTCAGTTCCAAAGCTATGTATGCTGTCCTCATGTGTCCATGACCACAGCCGCAGATGTCTCACCTCACTGTGGCCAGCGCAGTTGGAGCAGTTGCAACCCAAGTAAGGCTTGTTCTGAGGTGCCTACGTGGCAGTGATGCTCACCGAGGTGAGTTCCCTAATTTTACCGGGGTCTGCTGCTCGGAACAGGGCCACGTCGCCGCAGAACGCAGCCGTGGACAGCTCCACCGCTGGCCGTCCAATCCATGTTGATTCCGACTGATCTTGCGCGAGCACTGAAGGCGTGGTGAGTCACCGGTACTCCTTGTATCTTTGATTAGAGCTCTATCGTAGGGGATGCCTCGGGATCGAGTTGCCGGGCCAAGAGGGTCATCGGCGTCGTGCCCAGCGTGGGTGGGTGTTTGGCTCGGGCATGAAAGCCTTGGAGCTTGTTCACGTTAGTCATGGGCGCATGCGAAGACACATGCGAAGAGATGTGAAAGTGGAGAACGTGCGAAGGGACACGTCCCATGACCATTCGTTTCATGCGACTAGTACAGTAATAACTGCTTACATCATGTAACAGGATCATCACCTGCAGTAGTGCAAGCAGCTCGGTCAAGGGCTCATCAAGGATCGGGGTGCGGATATATAGCGGTGGCGAGCTGTCAACGTGCGAAGCGGTCGGAATGCATGCCAGTTGATTGGGACGGAGTACCCGCGTTTCGTTGAGTCGCTCGGGTCTTTCAACCATAGCCCGGTTTTTTATATTGTTTTTTATGCGGGCACGGGGCTAGTACACATAAACCATGTGGCGGAAACAGGGCACTACCGTTTACTAACCATTAAACCATGTGGCGGTTTAGTCCAACCACAAATCCAGACAAAGACCCGACCCGGGCATCTGAATCGATTTAGGCCTTGTTTGTTTGTGTCGAATTGCACCCGGAATCGTTCCAGCTAATCAAAGTTTATATAAATTAGAAAAGCAATCCGATTAGGAATTGTTCCGACCCACCAATTCAGTACAAACGAACAAGACCTTTTTTTTCAAACACACTAGTTTCATATATGTGCTACCAAATTAGCCGCCGACCGCGTCTGGTGGCAGTAGGCCTGCAAATGGGGTGGGTATAAATGGGTATTTTAGGTGGGTTTAAGAAATGGTTTTGTTTTGGTGGGTTTGTGATGGGTTTAATTATTAACGGGTTGGGTTGGGTGGGTTTATTTTATATTGCGGGTCAAAATGGTGGATACACATGGGTATAGATGGATTTGTATAGGTATGAGTTTCCATGGGTATTCACCAATCAGACTACCACCTTAATCAGTACCATTTTATTTCAGGTTTAGAGAAGTCTTTGATTTCTTTAGTCACACACAACACACTATACTATATCATTTTATCAGTACCATTTTATTTAAAAAATATGACCAACTATAAAGTTGTATAACTTTTTGATATCTACAAATTCTATTTTAATAGTTTCTACGTCCGAGACCGTTTACAAAATTTGAATTTTAAATTTGAAAACTTCACACGAATTTTTCAATTATAAGATGATTTCAAATAAAAAAGTTGACAATTACAAAGTTTCATAACATTGCAAGACCTACAACTTTTATTTTGGTGGTTTTTCCATCCGAGGTAGTTTGAAAAATTCAAAATTCAAACATAGTTTTGCATGGCAAGATGATTTCAAACCAAAACATTGTCAACTACAAAGTTTCATAACTCTTCAATACCTACAACTTTCATGTTGGTGGTTTTTTATTTCGAGGTTGTTTTCAAAATTCAAATTTTAAATTTTTTAAATTCAGGCATAGTTTTCGTTGACAATATGACTTCAAATAAAAAAGTTGTCAACTACAAACTTCTATAACTTTTTACGATCTACAAAGTTTATTTTGGTTGTTTGATCATTTGTTCATCTCACATGATAGTTCTAACAATATGCACAAATTCTATACATATCTCTCGTAGTTCCATAAACTATGAGAGAGATATAGGTTTTATGAACAAATATATTTTTAGTTTATCATATGAAGAAATGTTCAAAATATAAAATGTACATCATGATGAGTTATACAAATTTGTAGTTGAAAACTTTTTCATTTGAATTATTTTACTGCTTTAAAATGTGATTTTTAAAATGTGTATGCAGTTGGCTTGATGTGAGACAATAAGCTAAACCCACGGGTTTTCCATGGGTTTCCACCCAATTACGGGTTGGTTTGGGATCAATAATGTTATTGGATGGGTTGGGTTTAACTTCCCTCTAGTATTTTTTGGTTGGGTGTGGGATGGATATCAAAGTAATTAGATTTGGGTATGGGTGGGAGTGGATTGGATTTTTTGCCATTAGCAGGCCTAGGTGGCAGTGCGAAAGCAGCGCTGGGCATTGTTGATCCGAGAGGAGGCAGGCACGGCAGATGATATGCTCCCGACAAGGGCTGCTGCCCGAAATCCCTTAGCTCAATCACGCTGGGACAGTGCGCCTTGCTGGAAAGGGTCTCCGTCGGCATTAGGAACTCTTCGTGGTAGATGGCCGGTGATGGAGCTGACGACCGTGACGGTGGAGACATCTTCTTTGAAGGCAGGAACTTTGCTGGTAGTAGGAACTCGGATCCAAGTGCATCTTCCTTCTTCGAACGCAGTGACGGCCTTGCTGGATCATTTGTGCCGCCAAACGGTATGTTTCAGACTTCCTTGAAGGCATTGAATTGTATGATTTCAGTCGTTGCCACGACATAGTTTAAATTATAATCAAATACTTGTAGAGTTTGACACAGGATCACGGTAATCTAAAACATGTAGCTTCTTGCAAGTGATACTCACCTCAACATGGCAGTGTTAAATAGCAAACCACCAAAATATAAACGATCAACATGATAGACCAATAGAGGTAGCATGTAGGAATGTGGTCCGGAGGCCCAAACACACACACACAAGTATAGATGAATTTGTTTTTTTAATTTAGCTTAGTTTACTGTATTTTAGCATTTGTTTGAAGAAACTGTTGGAGTATATACCATATTTCACCTCTATTTTTTTAACATGCCCCTAATAATAATGTTTTGGAAAAACTTTTTTAGCATCTTTCTAGAGTTGCTCTTAAACTATTTATCTTGAATGTCTTGGTTGGCTACTACACATTTAATTAGCCGAAGACTCCACACTCTTCGTTGTGCACCAAGGTATATATATATAAGCGAAACCATTTTTTATTAAGGAAAATATAGACGAAACCAATGTAAAGGGTGCTATTTATTTATTGTATTAGTGACGTCTTTTCCAGCTCTGTTAAAGAAGCAACATGTTAAAGACACAATAATTGAACAAACTTTCGCAATAGATGGTCTCGAGAAAGTTTGCTGCGATGTGGTACCAGAATATAGGTTTTGCCAAAACCATATGCCACTTGCCCACTTCCTCACCCAAAATTCTACAGTGCTCATTTTTTTTTCTCTCCCCCTTCTCAAGTTTTTCATTCCTGGTTTGGAGGATATACAGTTATACACAAATTTACCATTTCCATTAGCAAAGAAAGACATTGGGCTCAAGCCCAGCCCAAACCGATGGGATCGGTCGACACCAAGCGAGGCAGGCTGTGTAGGGCTTGGCATTTTAAACCCCATGAACCGAATCCGAACCCGAATAGATCGAATTGGTCGGTTTTTCGGGTTCGATCCACATATCGTACTTATTCGGTTATCGAGTTAGGGTTCGGTTTTTATATCGCGTAAGCCGAATGTAAAAAAAAAAGAACACACAACAGTCACCAGTCAGCCCAATAGCCACTTGCCCACTTAGGAAGAATATCCAACAGCGACGCCGCCCGAGACCATCACCATCCGCGCGGCGGAGATGCCCGAGGAAGAGCAGCGCTCGGGGAGAGGAGCGGTGGTGGATCCGTGGTAAGAAACGGACTGCCGTAAAATTACGAGGATTACTGCGGCTAAATCTGTCGTAGATCGTATAATTCCAAAGTTCAACTAATTATAATACTAAAATTTTAATTATTCTGTTTGAGATACCTATTTTCAGAAGTCCAGTATCGACGATATCACGGTTCCAAAAAAAAAAAAAGCTCGTCTCCCTGACCCTGACCGCACTACCGCAGCCCGCAGGCAGCCGAGACCGCCCAGGCGCCCACCAGCCAACCTAGAGCCTCTCCACTGCTCGGCCGCCGCCTGCCGCAGCCCGCCATCCACTGCTCCCGCCTCCCGGCGTCCGGCGTTCTGCTTCTGCGTAGGCGCGGCTGCGCTCCAGCTCCAACTCCGGCGTCCGGCCTACTGCTACTGCTCCAGCTCCAGCTCCCAGCTTCCCCCGCCCGCCTATGTCCAGCTCCAACTCCAGCGTCCGCTCTAGCTTCGGTGTACCGCTCCAACTCCCCCGCTGCAGCTCCGGCCACAACGCAAGGTACGCCCATCGGAAATTGCCGTGTCCTGATCGTGGATCTAATTGTTTTATCGGAAATGATTGGAATTCACATGAGTTAATGATATATATCTAAATTTTCAATCTTTTAATAGTATAGATACTATTATTCTGAAAAAAGAAAAAAAAATTAAGTCTGAACTGTTTGTGCTTCTTTGCCTCTTCCGCTGTTCAGAGTTCAGACTCCAGCGCCGTCTTCTTCACGGTCGCCTTTTGCGCTCCATCCCCTGGGCTTTCCGTCACGGTGGCCGCAGCCATGGTGGAGATGCGGCAGCGGAGGAAGCCGCTGGTCCTCGCCTCCACGCAGGCGCTCCTCGACTCGCTTCCGGGGGATCGCCCGCCGCCACCGCCGCAGGAGCCGGTGCGCCTTAAGGCCGGCGTCCTCCGATTCCCCTCCGGAGGTGGTGGCGCCGAGTTCGGGGAGCTCGCGTCTTTCGTCGGCATCCCTGCCCCCACTCTCCGACGGCTCGCGGTCGTCACGGGTACTCCTGTGAGTCCTCTAGTTTCTGTCATTTGTTTCGAATTGGAGAGTCGTGCTGGGAAATTCGATCGGTTAGGCTTCCACCTAATAATCTGTGTTGTTTGTTTGCCCCTTAACTTATTTAAGCTGGATTATATAATCTAGAGGGTAAACAAACATGGCCTTAGCAAGTTCATCTCTGACATAATTCAGGTGCAGCTTTTCGTGCTTAGATGGTAAATGGGTACTGTGTGGGATTCTGTTCTGTTCATTTTAGTGAAATATGATATGCATCTACTGATCTGCAGGTGCTTGTCAAGAATACTGACAATAATGTTGGGAGGATTGTCAAAGCAGTATTGTTTGGTAACCCGTCCCTTGACAAGTCCTGCTCAGAACATACTGACCAAGTGGTCTCTGGTCATGCAATGGGCTTCTTACCTTGTCGCACGTTCCCTGCTACTGGTTTTACATCCATGGATGAAGATGTTGGTTATGTTAGCCCACTTTTGGCATTCAACTTGGGATTGCCTGTTTCTTGCCTTAAACTACTTATTCAAAGAGAAGGGCAGCCTTTCAAGTTCTGTTCTCGAGCTGAAGAGATGGATGCAACTGCCAGTTCTGGAAGTGATCTTTCTCTTCACTTAGACCTTCTTCCATGCCCTCAAGTGCCTAAATATGCGTTGCATTTACGAGTTTCTGTTGTGAGGATTCCTGATTGTGGTGTGCTTGCTTCTTTAAAGATAAATTCATCCTTTGGAGGAAGTGAGTACCAAGACATGGTAGATCAAGCTTTGAACGAGTACTTTAAGTTTGATAGGTTCCTAGCAAGAGGAGATGTTTTTGGTATACAAAACAGTTGGAAGTGTGGCTCAAGCTGCTGCCTGGCATGCAATAAGCAGGATAATAAACTGAATCCCCGTAATATGATCTACTTTAAGGTATACCTATGTTTCATACTTAAAATTACTTTAGTCCATAAGTTCTTCACAGGCGATTGAACTTATAGCTCATATCTAACTGCATTTGCTCATAATTGTAACTATTTTATAGGATTGCTGCTTGTTTGTTGATATTTTAATTAATTGTTAGGTGACTGGCATGGAACCATCAGATGAACCTATACTTCGTGTTAATTGCAATGAAACAGCCCTTGTACTTGGTGGAGCTGCTTCTGCTGCAATCCCCCCTTATTCCTTTTTTGCTTCTTCTGGTAATTCAGTACCATTGCACAGTGAAGTAGTGGAGCATTTAGCATCTGTCATTGCACCAGCATTGTGCCCTTCGGATATTTTACCAAAAATCAAGTTTTCCACTTTTTTATATGGCCCGCCAGGTTAGTGCACTTCAACTATGACTTCATGAAATGTGTATTCCCATACTACTCAACCTTCAACAGAACTCGACTCTCAAAAAACGACCGCTTTGTAGGATGTGGAAAGCGCACAGTGGTTAGGCATGTTGCTAACCATCTTGGTCTGCATGTGGTCGAGTGTAGCTGTCATGATCTGATGACATCATCAGAAAGTGGGGCACCTACTGCACTTGCAACTACCTTTAAAGAAGCTCAGAAGTACTCATCTTTTTTCTATCTTTCCCCTTATTCTATGTCGCTTAAACTTATTCCTGTTTTCAGTTATGAAAATATCTTTATATTTGTTTCGTTTTCTTATGGGAACAACTATATTTCCAGATTTACCCACTCTCCTGGTGATGTTGTTTACCCCTTTGACATTTATTTTGAAAAACTTTTTTTTGTGAAGGTATTCTCCTTGTATAATACTTCTTCGCCACTTTGATGCAATTGGGAATGCATCCTCAAACGAAGGTCCACAGTCTGAGCAATCTGGGATTGCATCGAACATTGAATCTGTCATTAAGCAGTACATTGGACAACGTTGGGTTGCTAAGGATTCGCTGCCAGGAAAAGATGTAAATGGGAGCTCAGTAAGTTTGGATTCCTTACTTTAATGAGATCTAATGATATAAGACCTTCTATATATCACATTTCTTATTATTAACTCACCTTTTTGCAGTACCTCGTGGAGCCTGAATGTGTAAGCTCTCTTCAAATCATACTAGTTGCAACTGCGGACAGTTCTGAAGGAATGCAACAGTCAATTAGAAGATGCTTCCGCTATGAGATCGACATGAAGACTATGAATGAAGAACAGAGAAACAAACTGATATCTGAGACACTTCAAGGCATTCCTAAAGTTGCTGATGAGGTGTCTTTTGGTCATTCTTTGGCCCAAAACTTATTTACCATCTTATAGTTCACCTCTCACTTATACGTTTCCACTTTTCAGAGTATTTGTGACAAGTTCTTAAAAGATTTAGCAGCGCAAACGTCAGGTTTCATGCCCAGGGACATACTTGCATTGGTCGCAGATGCTGGTGTGTCTTTTGCGCATAAAATTGCAGCAGGGAATGATAGCAAAGCAATCAGTAAGCATACGGAGGTCCTTCCAGAAAGCTCTTCTGCCACTCAAAATGAGGAACACCATTTCAGCAAAGAAGATATTATGTCTTCCTTGGAACGAGCCAAGAAACGGAATCGTGCTGCACTGGGCACACCCAAAGTAAACATTTTAATTCTAGCTTTCAGGACTATCAGCTCATAGGCCATGAATCGTACGTAGTGATTTTAACTTGCCTCTGAGAATAAATTGTTTTTTAGGTTCCTAATGTCAAATGGGAGGATGTTGGTGGGCTAGAGGATGTGAAAAAGGTTATTCTAGATACTATTCAGGTAAATTGGACTTGATTCAACTGTAAGTATCGACAGCCCCAATAGTACTCGCAATTATGGGTGAAAACAAGTTTTTGCCCCTACAGTAGTTTCAGCACTAGAAGCTGGCTCGTCAATTTTGGCCTTTTGCTGGATATTGACTTTTTCTTTCACTTGATATTTCAGTTGCCTCTGATGTACAAGCACCTGTTTTCTTCTAAATTGCGCAAGCGATCAGGTGTCCTGCTATATGGACCTCCAGGAACAGGGAAGGTAGGTTTGAAAAGGTTTCATCCGGATTCAATTGTATTTTTGTTTAGCTACCAATAACAAGTGCATCCAGAAGAAACATGACACGAGATCGCTAAAATAATTGTCCCTTGGACTTCTAGACTTTACTTGCGAAAGCAGTAGCAACAGAATGCTCATTGAACTTTCTTAGCGTCAAAGGTCCAGAACTGATAAACATGTATGTTGGAGAATCAGAGAAAAATGTTCGGGATATTTTTGAGAAGGTACAGAATTTACACAGCCATGTAATTGTGTGAAACGTTCATAGTTTTTTTTTCAGTTTTTCACTGTCAATCTCAGGCTAGGTCTGCACGCCCATGTGTCATTTTCTTTGATGAGCTTGATTCCCTCGCTCCTGCACGAGGATCCTCAGCAGATTCTGGCGGTGTCATGGACAGGGTTGTTTCCCAGGTATCATTAGCTTCGTCCCTGAGGCGGTGTCACAACTTCTCACAAGTCTTCTGTTAAATTACTGGGCCAGTGTCTTCTCACTTCCACCCTTTTCGTGTCTACTAGTTACTTGTGGAGATCGATGGGTTGAGTGACAACAGCCAGGTGTTTCCCTACTCCATGTCATACTTGTTTTTAATTGCCATTTCTTCGACGCTTGACATGGAGACAAAATTGATTGTAGGACCTTTTCATTATTGGGGCTACCAATAGGCCTGACCTTCTTGATTCTGCCCTTCTTCGCCCTGGTCGGTTTGACAAGCTTCTTTATGTCGGTGTAAATACTGAGGCATCATACAGGGAAAGGTCATTATTTCGGTTTGCTAATTCCAAATTCACCGCAACTGTGATCTCACTGCGATTTCTATACAGGATCCTTAAAGCACAGACGCGCAAGTATAAGCTGCACAAGAACGTTTCTCTCTTGTCAGTTGCGCAGCGTTGTCCACCAAACTTCACTGGTGCTGATATTTACGCGCTGTGTGCGGATGCATGGTTTCATGCAGCAAAGCGATCAGTGAGTACTTCTGCCGACCCGTTACGCCATATGTTGGGCTCTTCCTAGCCTTGCTCCGTTGATCTTACGTGTGGTATTTTTTAGGTTGAAACATTCGAAACCGATCCTTCAAGAAGTAATGACGCCAGTGCCGAAGAAGTCATTGTCGAGATCGACGATTTTATCACAGTAAAACTCTAAATCACTTTGAGTAAGCACAGTAATAGCCTTTGTGGTCGCATGCTGTGGAGATAAGTTGTTGTGTTTGTACGCAGGTGTTAGGAGATATCGCACCGTCGCTCTCTCTGGACGAGCTACAAAACTATGAACAGTTGAGGCAGAAGATCGAAGGACCTTCTAGATGAAGTTGGGTTTCCACTCCCTGCTGACATTCTTAAACTGCTAACACACCAAAACATTCCCTGTCTTACATTTTCGTTCGTACACAAGTTTTCCTCCCTGAAAACTTGGGCACTTCTATATCCATTCCTGATTTATACAATCACATCCTTGTAGCAGCATCTGCATTGACATCAGAATGACATTTTCTCTGAAGAGAAACATCCTGTCATTCTTCGTTAGCAGCTCTGCAACTATTTTGAAGCCTTTTTTTTGCAGATGATGCGAATCAACTTTGTATAGTTAGTTTCGTTGATGTACGCCTGTACCATGTTGTAGTAAATGATAAAGAGAATAGGAGTCCTCGGATCATCTGCTCGTTTGAACCATTCAGTCATCAGCCATCGAAAATAGCTGTCTGCTATATTTTTTTTCGTCAGCGACGATCTGTCAGGGTCAGGGACTTTTCATTGCAACGAGTGGGACGAACTTGTCCACTGAAAATGATGAGGCCCGACCCGAAGGGACGCATCAAATCCGAATGAGCCTGTGAAGTCAAGCACTCGAAGCCTTATCTGGGAAACAAAATGCTATTCCTGATCTGACGGAAGCATCCACCAATACAGCTAGTTTGGGTACACACGCTGAACCAGCTAGTTCGCCTGGGAGAGGTCTCTGTCTTGTTTACATGCCATCGTCTAGAAGTTGTCTCGGAAAAATTTTAAGCGAATGTTGCAATGAACAGAGTTCCTTTTGTTGCTGTGATTTGTCATTGGTCGAAGAGGACTAACTGCAGCGTTTGTCTACCTACAATACTTGTTTCTTTGTTGTTGCTGTCTTGTAGTGCCAGCAGCGATGCCTCCTTGTTCGTGCTCGGCAAGTCGGCCGGTGTGAGCAAAATCCGTACGTCATCGTCTCCAGTGGTGCCATTCTCCGTGGCTCTGCACACGGTCGGGGACTCGGCGGCCTTGCTGGATCATTTGTGCCGCCAAACGGTATGTTTCAGACTTCCTTGAAGGCATTGAATTGTATGATTTCAGTCGTTGCCACGACATAGTTTAAATTATAATCAAATACTTGTAGAGTTTGACACAGGATCACGGTAATCTAAAACATGTAGCTTCTTGCGAGCGATACTCACCTCAACATGGCAGTGTTAAATAGCAAACCACCAAAATATAAACGATCAGCATGATAGACCAATAGAGGTAGCATGTAGGAATGTGGCCCGGAGGGCCAAACACACACACAAGTATAGATGAATTTGTTTTTTTAATTTAGCTTAGTTTACTGTATTTTATATACCATATTTCACCTCTATTTTTTTTAACATGCCCCTAATAATCATGTTTTGGGAAAAACTTTTTAGCATCTTTTTAGAGTTGCTCTTAAACTATTTATCTTGAATGTCTTGGTTGGCTACTACACATTTAATTACCCGAAGACTGCACACTCTTCGTTGTGCACCAAGGTATATATATAAGCGAAAGGTATATATATAAGCGAAACCATTTTTTTATTAAGGAAAATATAGACGAAACCAATGTAAAGGCTGCTATTTATTGTATTAGTGACGTCTTTTCCAGCTCTGTTAAAGAAGCAACATATTAAAGACACAATAATTGAACAAACTTTCGCAACAGATAGTCTCGAGAAAGTTTGCTGCGATGTGGTACCAGAATATAGGTTTTGCCAAAACCATCTGCCACTTGCCCACTTCCTCACCCAAAATTCTACAGTGCTCATTTTTTTTTCTCTCCCCCTTCTCAAGTTTTTCATTCCTGGTTTGGAGGATATACAATTATACACAAATTTACCATTTCCATTAGCAAAGAAAGACATTGGGCTCAAGCCCAGCCCAAACCGATGGGATCGGTCGACACCAATCGAGGCACGCTGTGCGTCCCGCCACTGCAGACCGCAGTCCTAGGGTCGAGGGCATTTTCGTCCGACTCTGCCAAACCCTCACACTGACGACCACTTATAAATTCGCTCTCTAGGGTTTACCTGCTCCGCCTCCGCCCAGCCAGCGCCGCCGCCGCTGCCGCTAGCGCTCCCCTCAGGTAACCAAGAAGAAGAACGCCCTTTCCCCTCGTTTTGAGGTCGACTTCGCGTTGTTCGTCTGCTATTTCATCGCCCGAATCTGTGCAACCCTCCAGATTCTAGAAATCGTCGTGTCCTGATCCTGGATCTAATTGTTTTATCGGAAATGATTGCTTCAGGTAAGGAAGGAGGCAGGCGAGGATGTCGCACCGTAAATTCGAGCACCCGAGGCACGGTTCCCTTGGCTTCCTCCCCAGGAAGCGATCCTCTCCCGCCACCGCGGAAAGGGTACGTGTTGCAGCATCGATGCATTCAACTAGTTGTTTCTTCTTTCGTCCATCGATTGCTGCTGCTGATCTGCGTAGTAGTGAGCAACGGGCTGCACGTTCATTGGTTGTGCAGTTTCTGCAAGAACTGCTTTAGTGGTCTTAGTAGCCCATCTCGTACGTTTCCTGTGTGCTAGCACTATTTGGATTGTAACAAGATTGGTAGTCTTTGGAGATTTTTCTTGCAAAAACTGGCTGTCGTGCAGTTTTTGTAAGCAGCGCAAATGCGTTCGTGACTAAAATATACCACTGGGCGTGTCTGGTACAGTGGTTGTGTGTGTGTGTGTGCTCCAAACGTTAAAATTGCGGCATCCCAATGTTGAATTACTAAATTATGAAGCTGTTCGTAAGTTATTGTCAAGTCTTTCCATCTTTAAGTATACATACATATATTTTCAGTCTAGTGCAGTACTAGCTGTATATGTGCAACTCAATGCACACTAACCCCGTCGTTTATGTATCTGATGTACCTTTTTTTTGCTGCAGTGAAGTCCTTCCCGAGGGATGACCCAAAGAAGCCCTGTCACCTCACCGCCTTCCTTGGCTACAAGGCTGGAATGACACACATTGTGGTGAGGTCGAGAAGCCTGGCTCCAGTAAGTTCAATCATCATCATAGGTCGCGGTTTTTACGTCACGTTCTCTATGTATGAGACAACTACTGTTGCTTTTGTGGCTAACATAAATAGTCAACAACGAGACTAAGGATTGCTATGGGTTGTGCATGAGAGTAGTAACACTGTTGATTTTGTGCAGAGCTCCACAAGAAGGAAACTTGTGAGGCTGTGACTATCATTGAGACTCCTCCCCTTGTCATTGTCGGACTTGTGGAATGTGAAGACCCCCCGTGGCCTACGAACCCTCAACTCTGTCTGGGCCCAACACCTTAGCGAAGAAGTGCGGAGAAGGTTCTACAAGAACTGGTGCAAGAGCAAGAAGAAGGCTTTCTCCAAGTATGCCCTCAAATACGACAGCGACGCAGGCAAGAAAGAAATCCAGTTGCAGCTTGAGAAAGTATGCTTCAGTTATCCGTGTTATTGCCCACACTCAGGTGAGGTTTGAATTTACTTGTCATTGTACGACAGTTTAGTTATAAATTGTGCTATGCTCACATGCTATATTCTTTATCTGATTTCAGATTAGAAAGATGAAGGGTTTGAAGCAGAAGAAGGCTCACCTCATGGAGATCCAGGTCAACGGTGGCACTATAGCAGACAAGGTGGACTATGGTTACAAGTTCTTTGAGGAGGTCCCTGTTGATGCTGTGTTCCAGAAGGACGAGATGATCGACATCATCGGAGTTACCAAGGGCAAGGGTTATGAAGGCGTGGTCACTCGCTGGGGTGTTACCCGGCTTCCCCGCAAGACCCACAGGGGCCTCCGCAAGGTTGCCTGTATCGGTGCATGGCATCCTGCTAGGGTGTCGTACACTGTTGCTCGTGCTGGTCAGAACGGATACCATCACCGCACTGAGATGAACAAGAAGGTTTACAAGATTGGCAAGGCCGGACAGGAAAGCCATGACGCCTCAACTGAGTTTGACAGGTATCCTTGATTCACTGCAGCAGTAACATTGTTCACAATCTTGAGTTTGCTCCTTCAGTTTCTGAATGCTGGTTGTTTACAGGACCGAGAAGGACATCACTCCCATGGGTGGTTTCCCCCACTACGGTATCATCAAGGGCGACTACCTGATGATCAAGGGTTGCTGCGTCGGCCCCAAGAAAAGGGTGGTGACTCTCCGCCAGTCTCTGCTGAAGCAGACGTCTCGGTTGGCCCTGGAGGAGATCAAGCTCAAGTTCATCGACACCTCGTCCAAGTTTGGACATGGGCGCTTCCAGACCACAGACGAGAAGCAGAGGTTCTTTGGCAAGCTCAAGGCCTGAGTTGCTGATGGTGTCAAGCGAAATGGAAATGTATTACCAGATAGTTTTTTGTTTTTCAGATTCAGCTTTGTTGGAGATATCATAAGAACATGTTTGATTTGCTAGTCTGAGTTGATTCTATTGCGGGCGGCTGAAGTTATATTACCTAATGAACTCGAAAGTCAGCTTGCTAGTTGCGTGACTTTACCTGCGCTAGCACTTGCCAATTTTGATGGAATCTCAAATCTTCCCGCACGCAATATGCTCTTGCTCAATTCAGCCGTTTTTTTACTGTAATCGTTGTCAGCACATCTGTCTACAGTGAATTAACGCTGTAATTGTTCTGAATTTTTAAAACAATTATCTTATTATTCCATAAAAAGTGCAAAGTGCTTCATGTATGCTCCCTATCGCACCTCCTTCCTATTTTAATTTTGCACGGCTACATGAGCACGACCTTATAATATGGCGCTGCGGCGTACGTGAGGAGTAACGTATGGGTCAGTTGTATAAAGGTTCTAACCTACACAGCATGAGAAAAATCTTATCATAATTGTGGCTACAAACCAATTATACGTCTAATCCGATCAAATCTGTCTAATCTTAAACGTTGTGACAAGTGAGCCCGCGAACCAAACAAACCAGTTGGTTTGCGATAAACTACTCGACAAACTTAAAAGATCTCAATACGAACATCAAAATATGTACTTGACTTTCATGTATAAGAGACCGCATCACGATTTTCATGTATAAGAGACCACATGATATAACTTTAAGCTCCAGATCAGAAGATATATAAAAAGAGTCGTGTGAGTCTTTTTTTTTCCTTTAGCACTTTAAAGACCTATAAGTGATCCTGTATCAAATGAGATTGTACATGTCTTCATGATTAGAGCAGCAGTAGCAAATAAATATGCGCTTTTACTCCGCTAAGTGTTGATGGTAGCTAGCAAATGGATTAATTGTTGATTATTTGAAGCGGAGGTTGTAGAATAGTGTGTGTCGTCCCGTCCCATGTCGAATCTGGCTATGCCTGAACGTCTCGACCAATATACCAGCACTGTGTGTCTGAGTCTGCTGGTGGCGCATCAAGCTGGCCGGCGGCCGGCCGGAGTCAGCTCGTCAAGTCAAGAACGGTTTTAAAAAGAAGAGATAATTAAGAAATGCATCATCTCATCCTACGTGACCCGCGAGCATTCTGGGTTCAGAGTTGATTGGGTAATCCAAACCCTTGTGTATATGTGACAGGATAATCGGTGTGTGAACCATCAAAACTCGGGCCGGGCTAACTGTAAGCATATTAGAATGTTTTGTCAAGGTTCGTGCTTGTCGATCGTAGAAACAGAATGCTCATTGAATTTCTTAGTGTATCTAGACTTTACTCGGGCCGGGCTAACTGACTTTACTCGCGAAAGCAGTAGCAACAGAATGCTCATTGAACTTTCTTAGCGTCAAAGGTCCAGAACTGATAAACATGTATGTTGGAGAATCAGAGAAAAATGGTCGGGATATTTTTGAGAAGGTACAGAATTTACACAGCCATGTAATTGTGTGAAACGTGCATAATTTTTTTTTTTTCAGTTTTCCACTGTCAATCTCAGGCTAGGTCTGCACGCCCATGTGTCATTTTCTTTGATGAGCTTGATTCCCTCGCTCCTGCACGAGGATCCTCAGCAGATTCTGGCGGTGTCATGGACAGGGTTGTTTCCCAGGTATCATTAGCTTCGTCCCTGAGGCGGTGTCACAACTTCTCACAAGTCTTCTGTTAAATTACTGGGCCAGTGTCTTCTCACTTCCCCCCCTTTTCGTGTCTACTAGTTACTTGTGGAGATCGATGGGTTGAGTGACAACAGCCAGGTGTTTCCCTACTCCATGTCATACTTGTTTTTAATTGCCATTTCTTCGACGCTTGACATGGAGACAAAATTGATTGTAGGACCTTTTCATTATTGGGGCTACCAATAGGCCTGACCTTCTTGATTCTGCCCTTCTTCGCCTTGGTCGGTTCGACAAGCTTCTTTATGTCGGTGTAAATACTGAGGCATCATACAGGGAAAGGTCATTATTTCGGTTTGCTGATTCCAAATTCACCGCAACTGTGATCTTACTACGATTTCTATACAGGATCCTTAAAGCACAGACGCGCAAGTATAAGCTGCACAAGAACGTTTCTCTCTTGTCAGTTGCACAAGAATGGTTTCATGCAGCAAAGCGATCAGTGAGTATTTCTGCCGACCCGTTACGCCATATGTTGGGCTCTTCCTAGCTTTGCTCCGTTGATCTTGCGTGTGGTATTTTTTAGGTTGAAACATTCGAAACCGATCCTTCAAGAAGTAATGACGCCAGTGCCGAAGAAGTCATCGTCGAGATCGACGATTTTATCACAGTAAAACTCTAAATCACTTTGAGTAAGCACAGTAATAGCCTTTGTGGTCGCATGCTGCGGAAATAAGTTGTTGTGTTTGTACGCAGGTGTTAGGAGATATCGCACCGTCGCTCTCTCTGGACGAGCTACAAAACTACGAACAGTTGAGGCAGAAGGTCGAAGGACCTTCTAGATGAAGTTGGGTTTCCACTCCCTGCTGACATTCTTAAACTGCTAACACACCAAAACATTCCCTGTCTTACATTTTCGTTTGTACACAAGTTTTCCTCCCTGAAAACTTGGGCACTTCTATATCCATTCCTGATTTATACAATCACATCCTTGTAGCAGCATCTGTATTGACATCAGAATGACATTTTCTCTGAAGAGAAACATCCTGTCATTCTTTGTTAGCAGCTCTGCAACTATTCTGAAGCCTTTTTTTTTTTGCAGATGATGCGAATCAACTTTGTATAGTTAGTTTCGTCGATGTACGCTTGTACCATGTTGTAGTAAATGATAAAGAGAATAGGAGTCCTTGGATCATCTGCTCGTTTGAACCATTCAGTTATCAGCCATCGAAAATAGCTGTCTGCTATATTTTTTTTCGTCAGCGACGATCTGTCAGGATCAGGGACTTTTCATTGCAACGAGTGCTAGGTCATTTTTTTTGCCAAACTCAATTTATGATATCCCTTGCTTACGTGTTATCCAACTTGGTGATTTTAGAAATGCTTATCAGTATGGTAGAAACACCTCGGCTGCGCAGATTATAGGAGTGAGTATCAAGTTGGCTGGACGAGCGGGAGCGAAGGGGCGCCGTGCTGCCGCTCGGCTCACAGGTGAGGCAGGGAACAATCACTTCTTAGATTGATCAATGCTTCCAATTGATTACAGACGCCTGGACTTTATAGTCCAACTCTAAACAGACTCCTTAATCTTAGGAACTCTAACAGACTCTCCTTAAAAACAGACTCCTTAATATTAGGATCTCTAAACAGATTCTCCTTATCTAAGGATCCTCCTAATCCTTATCTATATGTCCCTCTATAATGGGCCGACTAGAGGGCTGTTTAGGCCGCCTACTATAAACCATAACATTTCTCCCTCCCTCGACGAACAGCTCGTCCTCGAGCTGAAACTGCGGATATGAAGCCTTGAACTGTTGTAAAGGTTCCCATGTTGCATCTACTGGCTGAGTACCATTCCAGTGCACCAACACCTGCCATTGTCCGTGATGCATCCTTGCTCTTATTATCTTCTCTGGCGATGGCAGAAGCCGGCCATTTTGCATAGGTGGGAGGTCTGGGGGCAGGGCAGGAGGGGTACCCCGGAAAGGCTTAAGGAGTCCCACGTGAAAGACATCATGAATTCGTGCCCCTTCTGGTAACTCCAGACGATATGCTATTGTGCCCACACGCTCAAGAATACGAAATGGTCCCGCATATCGCGGTCCCAATTTCCCTTTGGGTCGTTCGACCAGTGACTGAGCTTGTCGATTGAGGAGACGAAGCCAGACCCAGTCATCCACATCGAACTCGAGATCCCGGTGTCGGCCATCATAAAACTTTTTGGCATGCTCTTGAGCTTGCAGCAGCCTATCTCTGACTTCCCCTAGAAATATATCTCTTTCCCGTAGCATATCATCCACAACTTGAGTGTCTGCTGTCCCCTGCTTATATGGAATGAGAGGTGGTGGATCCCTGCCATATACTACACGAAAAGTTGTCTTCAATGCTGAGTGGTATGATGTATTGTAACAGTATTCCGCCCATGCAAGCCAGTCCACCCAAGCTCTTGGCCTGTCTCCCATGATGCACCTCAAATACATGGCAATAGTTTTGTTGACTGCTTCCGACTGACCATCAGTTTGGGGGTGAAAAGCAGTACTCATTCTTAACTTGACACCTGTTAGCTTGAACAGATCCCTCCAGATATGTCCGGTGAAAACTGGATCTCTATCGCTGACTATGGAACTTGGGAACCCATGCACCCGCACTATGTCAATAAAAAATGCCCGTGCCACGGTCGCAGCTGTGTAAGGATGACTGAGGGCAATAAAGTGGGCATATTTAGAGAACTGATCAACCACAGTTAATATGACAGACTTACCATGGACCTTTGGTAAACCCTCAATGAAATCCATTGAGATGTCTGTCCATATTTGTATTGGGACTTCCAGCGGTTGGAGGAGCCCTGCGGGATGCAGCGACTCTGTTTTGTTCCTCTGACAGATTGCACATGATTTGACCCAATCCTGTACCAGTGTCCTATCCTTGTGAATGAAGAAATCAGCTCTTAATCGATGCAGCGTCTTTTGTACTCCACCATGTCCTACTGAGTGTGCGGCCTCCAGTATTGAGGGAATGAGTTTGGATGATGTTGGGATAAACACCCTGCGGCTGTGCAGTATCAAGCCTTCCCGTATCTGCCATGGGGCCTCTAGGGATCCCTCTGTAATCTGAGCCTGGAGGAGTTTCCACTCATCATTATTAGCACATTCTGCCCGCAATTCTTGGTACAGCTGGAATGTTGGGGTTGATATGGTATGGACTGAACTTTCAGTTGTGTCCCTGCGAGATAAAGAATCAGCCACTGTGTTGAGTCGTCCTGCCCGATATTCCACTGTGAAGTCAAAGCCAAACAACTTACTAATCCACTGATGTTGTGGTACCGTGGATAGTCGTTGATCTAGTATGAACTTGAGACTGAAATGGTCAGTTCGTACCACAAATCGTCTGCCCCATAAATAAGGACGCCAGTGACGTATTGCCTGTACCAACCCAATGAGCTCGCGCTCATATGCTGCCAATTTTATGTGTCGGGCTGCAAATGGCCGGCTAAAAAAAGCTATTGGGCCGTGATCTTGGTGTAGGACAGCACCAAACCCTGAGCCCGAGGCATCACAATCCACAGTGAAAGTCCGTTTAAAGTCAGGAAGCTGCAGGACTGGTGCTGATGAGAGTGCCCGTTTGAGCGCTTGGAAGGCGGAGTCGGCTTCTGGGGACCACTGAAAGCCTTCTTTCTTTAGGAGTTTGGTTAACGGTGCAGCGATTAACCCAAATTCTTTGATAAATTTCCGGTAGTAGCCTGCCAATCCCAGAAATCCCCGCAGTCCTCGTGGTGCCTTTGGGATCGGCCAAGAAGTAATTGCTTCCACCTTGCTGCTGTCCATAGCCACTCCTTTAGTTGAGATGATGTGCCCTAAATAAGCAACGGATGTCGCGCCGAATTCACATTTGGACTGTTTGACAAACAAATTGTTGGTCAGCAGGGTCTGTAGGACAACCTTGACATGTATGAGGTGGTCTGACCATGTGGCACTATAGATGAGGATGTCATCAAAGAATACTAGGACAAACCGGCGAAGGAACTGACCCAGTACTTCATTCATCAACGCCTGAAATGTCGCTGGGGCATTTGAGAGACCAAATGGCATAACCAGAAACTCAAAGTGCCCATGGTGTGTCCTGAAGGTTGTTTTGTGTACGTCTTCTGGATGAACACGGACTTGATGGTAGCCGGATCGGAGGTCCAATTTAGTGAAGAAATGTGCGCCTTGCAGTTCATCTAGCAGCTCATCAACCACGGGTATAGGGAATTTGTCTTTGACTGTTTTCTCATTCAGTGCCCTATAATCAATGCAGAAGCGCCATGATTTGTCCCTCTTTTTCACTAGGAGTACTGGAGCTGAAAAAGCTGATGTGCTGTAGCGGATAATCCCCTGTTGTAACATTGTTGTGCATTGTGCCTCCAATTCATCCTTTTGAAGCTGTGGGTACCTATATGGCCTAACTGCAACGGGTGCTGTTCCTGGCAAAAGGTGGATCCTGTGATCACACCTTCTTGCTGAAGGAAGGTCACTGGGCGTAGCAAACACCTTCTGAAATTGCAGGAGCAGACGATCCATCATCGGTTTGGTGGTTGCGATATCTGTGCTAATTGTTCTCACTGCTGGGTACACATTAATGGCCTTCCGGTCTGATCCCAGTCCTTTCCACACAATCTGTTGTCTCCTTCTCCAGAAAGATAGGCACAGGTTCTCGAGGTCCCAAAGTGTTGGCCCCAAAGTGCGCAAAAATTTGACCCCGAGAATGATGTCGAAAGAATCAATTGGGATGGCATAAGCATCCATCAGAAAGTCTTCCTGGCCGATAGTCAAGCTGATGTTGTTGGAGAGCTTACAACACATGATTTTATCCCCATTGGCCACAGATGCCTGGAGGGCTGGGCTTGGTTGGTAGTCCAGTTTCAGAGAGCGTGTCGTGTCTTGGTTGATGAAGTTGTGAGTAGATCCTGTGTCCAACAGGGCTGTAAGAGCTTTCCCCATGATATGTACTTCCAGCTGCAAGGTACTCTCAGAATGGATACCCGTGAGGGCATGTAAGGAGATCACTGGTGTTGGGTCCCCTGGAACTGAATCAGCCTCTATAGATTCATCTTCCTCATAGTCCGTGACCTCAAGATAGAACAATTTAGGGCAGCGATGTCCACGGACATACTGTTCATCACAATTATAACAAAGTCCCTGGCGACGCCGCTCAGCCATCTCGGCAGGCGTCAACTTCTTGAATGTTCGCTGCTGTCCTGTACTGGGAGCTGTAGGAATCGCTGGTTGAGGTGCTGGTACTGGTACAGACGGGCGCTGGGGTTGACGCATGGTCTTGTTGGTGGTTGATGTCGGCTGGTGATCGAGCACTTGTGACCTCCGTTCATATGCGCGCGCCAAACTCAAGGCGTGATTGATATCACGTGGTGCCATGAGTTCCACATCGATCTTGATACGCTCCGGAAGTCCAGCCGTAAACAGATGTACCTTCTGCTCCTGTGACAGTGGAGCTGTTTGGGCTAGCAGGTCCCAAAACCTCTCCTGGTAGTCATCCACTGTCGTGCGGAATGGAAGGCGTGTCAGTTCGCCGAGAGGATTGCTGCGTAATGGGGGCCCAAAGCGGAGTTGGCAATGCTGCTTGAAGAGTTCCCATGACATGGAGGGTTCGTCACGCTGCAGCTGGGTGTACCACGTCCGGGCAATTCCTGTCATGTGATAGGATGCGAGCCAGACTTTCTCATCCTCCAGCGTGCGCTGACCTTCAAAGAATTGTTCGCATCGATTGAGCCACTGGAGGGGGTCTTCCTTGCCGTCAAATAGGGCAAATTCGAGGCGATGGAAGCGAGGAACTCCTGCAGTAGGAGTATGGGGAATGGTGTTGAGAGATGGCAGTGTAGGTGGTGGATAATGTGGGATGGGCGAAGGGGAATGTGGCAATGGTAGAAGATGGATTGGGAGCTGGGTGGTGGTGGGTGGTGGCACATCATCAGTTGGCGTCGTGGTGGGGGGTATGCCTCCATACCCGGGCAAGCCATAGGGGCAGCTTGCTGGAAGGGACAGCGCCGTTGATGCAGGCGGAGTCTCCACTGCTGCAATGCGCGAGGACATAGAGGACATCTGCGCTGCGAAGGCCCCTAGTTGGCGCTGGACTTCGGCAAGGGCGGTGGTGATCGCTGCCAACTCCGACGCCTGGGTGGCGGACGCTGCACTGTCGTCGGTGTTGGATCCCGGCATCTCCGATACCAAATTGGTAGAAACACCTCGGCTGCGCAGATTATAGGAGTGAGTATCAAGTTGGCTGGACGAGCGGGAGCGAAGGGGCGCCGTGCTGCCGCTCGGCTGGGAACTCAGGTGAGGTGCGGAACACAGGTGAGGCAGGGAACAATCACTTCTTAGATTGATCAATGCTTCCAATTGATTACAGACGCCTGGACTTTATAGTCCAACTCTAAACAGACTCCTTAATCTTAGGAACTCTAACAGACTCTCCTTAAAAACAGACTCCTTAATATTAGGATCTCTAAACAGATTCTCCTTATCTAAGGATCCTCCTAATCCTTATCTATATGTCCCTCTATAATGGGCCGACTAGAGGGCTGTTTAGGCCGCCTACTATAAACCATAACACAGTATTTGCTTGGTTTATATGTTGCAGTGTTACAAAGAACAGTATGTATCAGATGATGCAGCCTCAGATTGATATACTTCTTTTTTGAGATAATTTTTCCTCTTATGTGCTTCAATGACAATGACCAAAAGTTATGGGAAGAAGATCCCCATGAATATGTTCGCAAGGGCTATGGTGAATTTACTGCTCTCTGTATATCAATCTTGGTTAGAATGGGTTATTACTGATAAGAATCATGTGGTTTTTGTTTTTGTCTCAGTTCAGCAGTGTAACCAGATTACTCGTTGTATTTTGAATACTCATTGCTGTATTTCATGTTTACAGATATCATCGAAGATTTGTACAGTCCCCGAACAGCTGCTATGGACTTTGTGAGTGAATTGATTAGAAAGCGAGGGAAAAACAATCTCCAAAAGTTCATCCATTTCATTGTGGATATTTTTAGGAGGTAAGTTTGGCCTACCAACTTGTAACCGTTAACTTCTATGGACTTTTTAATCAATTTTGAAAATAGTAGGTTATAACAGTGTTATAGCGTTGCTATAGTGGCTGGAGCACCTTCTCTTTATGCTTTTGCTCTTTTTTTCTGTGCTATGGGGCTATGGGTGTGTGCTACTGGAGCTATATCAGGCAATAGCTGCACTAGACTGCCTAACAAACTATTTGTTTATAGACACTTAGCGGCGCTAAAGTGACTAGCGGGCTATTTATTTAACGGCGCTAAAGTGACTAGCGGGCTATTTATTTAACGGCGCTAAACAGATTTCACATGTTCTGTTAAGAATTTAAGCAACCAGCATTTGATTGTCTGGTTGGCGATTTGCTTATGTCTTGGGCTGTCGACAAGCACTTGTGTTATGTATATCTTATACCTACTTATCTCTAATGTTATGTGAGCAGTCATTTGAATTTCTGCTAGAATAATAGCTGTTGTGGCCTATAAATTGCTTGCATTTCCCAAAACACTAAATGGTAGAGTGACCACTATATCTGTCATAGTGGGTTGAACAAACCAAGCTAAATTTCATTGCCCACTATTTTCCACATTGTTTCTAATTGATGATATACTCAACAGGTATGATGAAGCACCTGCTGATCTTAAGCCATATCGCCAAAAAGATGGTGCTCTTCTCGCTATTGGGACACTCCGTGATAAACTGAAGCAAACAGATCCATATAAAACAGAGCTTGAGAGTATGCTGGTCCGACATGTCTTTCCTGAATTCAACAGTCGTGTTGGACACTTAGCTCTTCACTGGTCAATAATGATATAGAAGACTAAGTTAAATTACCATGAAGTACACTAAATCTACAATGTTACATACTTGGTACTCCATTTCAAAATGCAGTTTGATTTGGTGCTATACCTTCGCATTTGATTTATATTATATAGCATGCTGCTCGTGATAATAAAATCAATATTATAAAAAAACTGTTACCTCTTCTAAATGTGAGTTCCATGGTACCAATAATTATATTAAGGACAGATCCAGTGCTGGAGAATCCCACATGGGTGGGGTTTGGGAAAGGAATAAACGAGGCAAGCCTTACCCCTGCATTTTGTGGCGAGGCTGCATTGAACGCAGGACCTTTGGCTCAGTGGGAGTGTGGGACCAATAATTGTATAGCAAAAATGCTAGTTAGCGGGTAATTTTTTTAAAGTTTGAATTCTGAAATATGTGCATGTAAAAAACTATATAAATGCAGGGATTACCAAATATTAAACACCCATATTTTCATTAACACAAAGTTACAACTATTCTTTTTTCAGTGGTCGCATTAGTTGTAACAATGTCTTTAATCGATAAAAAACTATTGGGTACTATTGATCAAATGATCCGAATTGACCGGTGTATATTAATGAAATGAAAGCATTTGATGTATTTTTATATCTGTAGTAGGTACTCCCTCCGTTCTTTTTTATTTTATCGTATTTTAATTCAAAAATGAACTAGCGGGTGACAAATATTCGAGAACGGAGGTAGTACTAGGTTGGTGTTTTCTTCCTGGGACCTTCAAATATGTTCAAGGTCTTCTTGTCGTGATTAATTTCTATCTCATAAATTCATTTTACAGTAATGATCTGATATATTGAATTTTACAGGCAGCATGGGTTGCTGGGCAGTATGCCCATATCAACTTTTCAGACCAGAACAATTTTCGTCAGGCTATGCACTGTATTGTCTCAGGAATGTGTGATCCAGATCTTCCAAGCAAGAACTGTGTTCCAGACCTCATGAGCGAAGGGGCAGGTTAGGCATAGATGGAGTCCTGGTTCTATAGGTCCATTGCATAGGACACAAGATGGGTGGTGCGGCCATCCACGACGTGCTAGGTTGTCTGCTGTGAGGAGTTTATTTTGGATGAGCACCCAAGCGAAGAATTTACATTTGTTCTCTGTTCTAGCCCACCAGATGAGGCTGATCTTGTGGTTGATGTAGGAACCTAAGAATTGGGCTCTGTAGGCTGAGCTGGAGTAGAGACCGTGTTGTGTCCATTTCCAGACTAAAGTGTCCTCTACATCCGGCTACAAGCTCACCTATCGGATCCTAGTCCAGAGGTAGACAAATTTCTCAAGTTGCGTGGTGGTTGTGATTTTCCCTCGCAGAGACTGAATCCAAGCACTGTTAGTCAGTTCTTGGGCCACAAATTTATTCTTCCTTCTGACCAACTTGAAGAGGTGAGGTGCCAGGTTGCGTAGAGCCTCCCCATCCAGCCAGCTATGGTGCCAGAACTTTGCTTTGATGCCGTTCCCAATCACCACTGTGGTGGACGCCTGAAACAACAGGCGATCTAGCTTGTTGCAAGGGACCTGGAGCCCCTCCCAAGGTTTTGAGCTGTCTGTCCATTCTTGCCAAAGCTAACGGACCCGGAGGGCACGACTGAATTTCTCAAGATCGAGCACCCCTAGACCCCCTAGGTCCTTTGGTCTAGCCACCATTTTCCAATTAACAAGGCAGTGCCCCCGTGCACGTTATCCTCGCCTTTCCATAGGAAAGAGTGTCGAATCTTATCAATTTGCTTTTTAGTCCATTTCACAAGGGGGAATATGGTTAGGTGGTAGATCGGCATGGAGGAGAGCACTGAAGATACTAGGGTGAGGCGTCCTGCGCGGTTAAGCAGTGGACCTTTCCATCCGGCAAGTCGTTGTCCGATCTTCTCCACTAGTGGTTGGACATGAATTTTTTGGAGTGGGCGGGTGTGGAGTTGAAGGCCGAGGTATTGGCAAGGGAAGGTTTTGCAGCATCCCGGGAACGGCTGGAGGATGTTGGACAAATCCACATTTTCACAACGGATGGGGTGGATGGAGCTTTTCTCAAAATTTGTTGTTAGACCCGTGGCAGCTCCGAACGCATTGAGGATCTGTTTGACCGCTTGCAGGTCATTACGGGTTGGATTGATGAAGATAGCCGCGTCGTCAGCATAGAGTGAGGTTCTGAGCTTAGCTGCAGCAAGAGGGAGAGGTGTCAGGACGCCATGCTCTGAAGCAAGGTCTAAAATCCTTTGCAGTGGGTCAAAGGCAAGGATGAACAACATGGGAGAGAGGGGGTCTCCTTGTCTCACCCCACGCATGTGGTCGAAGCTTTCTCCTTGAACACCATTTATCAGGGCCCTAGAACTCGCCGTGCTAAAAAGGATGGTAATCCATTCACGCCAACGGTGTCCAAATCCGCGAGCTTGTAGATATTCTAAAAGGTAGCTCCAATTTATCGTGTCGAACGCTTTCTGGATGTCCAACTTTAGGAATAATGTCGGTGTTTTGGTCTTTTGGAATTGCCTGACAATATTTTGCACGTATAAGAAGTTATCCTGGATGCATCTCTTTTGAATGAAGGCACTTTGACACTTTGAGACAAGACCGTCTAGGTGGGGTGCAAGCCTGTTGGCCAATAATTTTGAGAAAATTTTGGCAACACTGTGTATGAGGCTGATGGGGCGGAAGTCGCTCACCCGCAAAGCATCCTTTTTTGGGGATGAGAACAATATTGCCTGCATTCAGTAGTTTGAAGCCTTGCCCATTTAAGTTGTGGAGCTAATTAAACGCTGCTGTTAAATCGTCCTTAATGATGTCCCAGCACGCCCTGTAGAAGGTACCTGTGAACCCGTCCGGGCCTGGCGCCTTGTCGCGAGGCATTGAGAGGATAGTCTCTTTGATTTCTTTCTGGGAGAAAGGAGCTTCCAGGGAGGAAAGATCAATGTGGTGGTAGCCTAGCGAATTCCAGTCGAACGTCCTTGCTCTAGGGGCCGTTGTGCCCAAATGCTGCTTGAAGTGGTCAGTGATGACCTTCTCCTTTCCTTCCTGTGTGATGACCAAGCCAGTCTCAGTTTGCAAGGCTTGGATGAAGTTCTTCCTTGCCCTAGAGCATGCCCGGAGATGGAAAAATCTTGAGTTGGCGTCCCAAGGCGGACGACAGTCAAGCGGGACCTTTGTCTGATTCGTGATTTCTTAACGAGTGCTAGTCCCAAGGATTTAGCTTTCAATCTTCTGAGGAGGTTCAGTTCGACAAGAGATAGAGTGCGCACTTCTTGAGCAGTTTCTAAGCGAAGAATCACTTCCTTGACTATGGTCAGTTGAAGTTTCGTGTCTCCTACTTTCACTCTCCTCCAAGCTTTGATGGCCTTGGCCGTCCGTGCCAGTTTGATGTGCAGGCGCAAGAGTGGTTGCTGGACAGAGGGTAACGGCTTATTCCAGGTCGAATAGACCGCTTCTTTGAATCCGTCAATGCGTGTCCAGAAGTTCTCAAAGCGGAAGATGTTGTTTGTTTTGCGCATTATCTCCCCCTGTAAGAGCAGAGGGGTGTGGTCCGACATGAGGGAGGGTAGGGAGTGGATGTAGCAGGTTGGGAAGAGAAGCTCCCAATTGGGCGTGCAGAAGAATCTGTCAATTCTTGTCATGGTTGGTTCAGCCTGCCCATTGCTCCAGGTGAATTGGCGGCCATTCAGACGAAGTTCCTTAAGGTGGATGTCATCTATGGTGGATTTGAATGAACCCATGAGGCGCCTATTTAGGTTTAGATTGTTCTTGTCTGAAGCCTGGTAAATGAGATTAAAATCCCCAAGGACTAGCCACCTATCGTGCCCCTGGGAGGCAATGGCCCTCAATTCCTAAAGAAACATGTCAGGGCCATAATTAGGGGTACCCCCAAGACTCCTAATCTCAGCTGGTAACCCTCATCAGCACAAAGCTGCAAAGGCCTGATGGGCGCGATTAAGGTCAAGGCTCAGTCCACTCAAGGGACGCGATCTCGCCTCGCCCGAGCCCAGCCTCGGGCAAAGGCAGCCGACTCCGGAGGATTCACGTCTCGCCCGAGGGCCCCCTCAAGCAACGGACACACCTTCGGCTCGCCCGAGGCCCAGTCTTCGCAGAGAAGCAACCTTGGCCAGATCGCCACGCCAACCGACCGTATCGCAGGAGCATTTAATGCAAGGATCGCCTGACACCTTATCCTGACGCGCTCTCTTTAGTCGATAGAGCCGAAGTGACCGCAGTCACTTCGCCGCTCCACCGACCGACCTGACAAGAAAACAGCGCTGCCTGCGTCGCTCCGCCTGCTGTGCCACTCGACAGAGTGAGGCTGACAGCAGCTAAGTCCAGCCTCGGGCGCCATAGGAAGCTCCGCCTCACCCGACCCCAGGGCTCGGGCTCAACCTCGACGCTGGACGACGGACTCCGCCTCGCCCGACCCCAGGGCTCGGGCTCAACCTCGACGCTGGACGACAGACTCCGCCTCGCCCGACCCCAGGGCTCAGACACAGCCACGGCCTCGGAAGACGGTCTCCGCCTTGCCCGACCCCAGGGCTCGGACACAGCCTCGGCCTCGGAAGACGGTCTCCGCCTCGCCCGACCCCAGGGCTCGGACTCAGCCTCGACCTCGGAAGACGGACTCGACCTCGACCTCGGAGGAGCCTCCGCCTCGCCCGACCTAGGGCTCGGACCGACCACGTCACAGGGGGCCATCATTACCCTACCCCTAGCTAGCTCAGGCTACGGGGAACAAGACCGACGTCTCATCTGGCTCGCCCCGGTAAACAAATAATGATGGTGCCCCGCGTGCTCCATGACGACGGCGGCTCTCAGCCCCTTACGGAAGCAAGGAGATGTCAGCAAGGATTCGACAGCCCCGACAGCTGTCCTTCCGCAGGGCTCCAGCTCTCCTCCGACGGCCACGACATCACATGAACAGGGTGCCAAAACCTCTCCGACTGCCACGACGGCATGTACTTAGGGCTCTAGCTCCTCTCTGCTAGACAAGTTAGCACACTGCTACACCCCCCATTGTACACCTGTACCCTCTCCTTACGCCTATAAAAGGAAGGTCCAGGGCTCTCGTACGAGAAGGTTGGCCGCGCGGGAGAACAGGCCGACGCATAAGGCTCTCGCTCTCTCCCACGCGAACGCTTGTAACCCCCTACTGCAAGCGCATCCATCCGCCCTGGGCGCAGGACAACACGAAGGCCGCGGGTTCCCCTTTATTGTTCTCCCCCCTTTGTGTCCCGTCTCGCGCCGACCCATATGGGCTGGGACACGCAGCGACAATTTACTCGTCGGTCCAGGGACCCCCCCGGGGTCAAAACGTCGACAGTTGGCGCGCCAGGTAGGGGCCTGCTGCGTGTTGACGAACAGCTTCCCGCCAAGCTCCAGATGGGTAGTCTCCAGCAACCTTTCCAACCCGGGACGATGCTCCGTTTCGGGAGTCTTGAGTTCATGTCCCTCGACGGCAGCTACGACATGATACTCCTTCCTCCGCCGCGCGACAGCGACAATGGCGGCCGTCAGCCCGCCCACCGGCGGCGGAATCAACGACGTCTTCCCCACGTGGCGGAAGAACAACATCCGAGTTTGTC
The DNA here is from genome assembly GCF_902167145.1 of Zea mays. Classification (NCBI taxonomy): domain Eukaryota; kingdom Viridiplantae; phylum Streptophyta; class Magnoliopsida; order Poales; family Poaceae; genus Zea; species Zea mays. The sequence continues at coordinate 13,570,058 of NC_050097.1, forward strand.
CCGTCACCTCCCCCACTGACGGGGAGGAGGCGGGGCAACCATGGCCAAGCAGGAGGCGACGCCTCGTCGGCTGTCGAGCAAGTCGACGACGCCGGCGCCCCAGCGGGGGACACGTCGGGCTTCGACCTTGCGTCTGAGACGAAGACGAGCACCGTTTCCCCGCAACACGCCAACCCCAAGCAGACGAACGACGCTAGCACGCTCGCGAAGGACTTGCTGGGCGTCGCCCTCGTACCTGAGACAACGGTGCAGTCCGCCCCTAACGCGACTTCGTCACCGCCCGTCGACCAAGAGGTACCGACCGATTCCCATCTCGTGCCTTTTGGATTCAGCTTCGACCCACCAAGCGACCTCGCTTCGGTGGAAGCCTTCATAGAGGCATGTACCAACCCTCCGGGGTACCATATGCGGTCGCCCTGGGACAGACTGACGGCCGTCTCGACCTACGGACCCTCAGGCTCCGAGGAAGACGATGAGCCCAACTTTTGTTGGGATTTCTCCGGGCTCGGTAACCCCAGTGCCATGCGGGACTTCATGACCGCATGCGACTACTGCCTCTCCGATTGTTCCGATGGTAGCCGCAGCTTCGGCGACGAGGACTGCGGCCCAAGTCGTGAATGTTTCCACGTCGATCTAGGGGGTCCCGACGAAGGCAACCATCTTGGTATGCCGGAAAACGGCGATCCCCCTAGGCCTGCGCCTCGCGTTGACATCTTTTGGGAGCTAGCTGTGGTCCCAGTCCCTGCGGGGGGTCAGGACGCACAGCTCGAGCAAATCCGCGAGATGCAGGCCAGGCTCGACGAGGGAGCAAGAACACTTGAGCAGTTCCGCCGGAACATCGGGCAGGAATGGGCAGACCAAGCTCCGGCCGGAGAAGCGCGTCATCTACCCCAGGGCATCCAGCACCGCATTGCCGACGACGTCAGGGCAAGGCCGCCACCGGCTTCCAGTGGGGTCGGCCAGAACCTGGCTGCAGCAGCAATACTACTCCGCGTGATGCCGGAACCATCGACCACCGAAGGGCGGCGTATCCAGGGAGAGCTCAAGAATCTCCTGGAGGATGCCGCGGTCCGACGGGCCGAAAGCTCTGCCTCCCGAAGGCAGGGGTACCCCTCGGAGCATCGCGCCGCGACTTCCCGATTTATGCGGGAAGCCTAGGTCCACACCGGGCGCACGCGCAACACGGCGCCTGCGGCCCCGGGTCGCCTCGACAACGAGCACCGCCACCGCAACCGTCAAGCCCACCTTGACGAGAGGGTGCGCCGAGGCTACCACCCCAGGCGTGGGGGACGCTACGACAGCGGGGAGGATCGGAGCCCCTCGCCCGAACCACCCGGTCCGCAGGCTTTCAGCCGAGCCATACGACGGGCGCCGTTCCCGACCCGGTTCCGAACCTCGACTACCATCACAACCTGGAACTGTGGCTCGCGGACTACTGACTGGCCTGCCAGCTGGGTGGAACGGACGATGACAACCTCATCATCCGCAACCTCCCCCTGTTCCTCTCCGACACCGCTCGAGCCTGGCTGGAGCATCTGCCTCCAGGGCAGATCTCCAACTAGGACGACCTGGTCCAAGCCTTCGCCGACAATTTTTAGGGCACGTACGTGCGCCCTGGGAACTCCTGGGATCTCCGAAGCTGCCGCCAGCAGCCAGGAGAGTCTCTCCGGGACTACATCCAGCGATTCTCGAAGCAGCGCACCGAGCTGCCCAACGTCACCGACTCGGACGTCATCGGCGCGTTCCTCGCCGGCACCACCTGCCGCGACCTGGTGAGCAAGCTGGGTCGCAAGACCCCCACCAGGGAGAGCGAGCTGATGGACATCGCCACCAAGTTCGCCTATGGCCAGGAGGCGGTTGAGGCCATCTTCTGAAAGGACAAGCAGCCCCAGGGTCGCCAGCCGGAAGACGTCTCCGAGGCGTCCGCTCAACGCGGCACCAAGAAGAAGAACAAGATGAAGTCGCAAGCGAAACGCGACGCCGCTGACGCGGACCTTGTCGCCGCCGCTAAGTACAAGAACCCTCAGAAACCTCCTGGAGGTGCCAATCTCTTCGATAAGATGCTCAAGGAGTCGTGCCCCTATCATCAAGGACCCATCAAGCACACCCTTGAGGAGTGCGTCATGCTTCGGCGCCACTTTCACAAGGCCGGGCCACCGGCGGAAGGTGGTAGGGCCCACAACAACGACAAGAAGGAAGATCACAAGGCAGAGGAGTTCCCCGAGGTCCACGACTGCTTCATGATCTACGGTGGGCCAGTGGCGAACGCCTCGGCTCAGCACCGCAAGCAAGAGCGTCGGGAGGTCTGCTCGGTAAAGGTGGCGGCGCCAGTCTACTTAGAATGGTCCGACAAGCCCATCACCTTCGACCAGGGCGACCACCCCGACCGCGTGCCGAGTCTGGGGAAATATCCGCTCGTTGTCGACCCCGTCATCGGCAATGTCAGGCTCACCAAGGTCCTCATGGACGGAGGCAGCAGCCTCAACATCATCTACGCCGAGACCCTCGGGCTCCTGCAGATCGATCTGTCCTCGATCCGGACAGGCGCGACGCCTTTTCACGGGATCATCCCCGGGAAATGCGTCCAACCCCTCGGACAACTCGATCTACCCGTCTGCTTCGGGACTCCCTCCAACTTCCGAAGGGAAACCCTCACGTTCGAGGTGGTCGGGTTCCGAGGAACCTACCACGCAGTACTGGTGAGGCCATGCTACGCCAAGTTCATGGCTGTCCCCAACTACACCTACCTCAAGCTCAAAATGCCGGGCCCCAACGGGGTCATCACCATCGGCCCCACGTACCGACACGCGTACGAATGCGACGTGGAGTGCGTGGAGTACGCCGAGGCCCTCGCCGAATCCGAGGCCCTCATCGCCGACCTAGAGAGCCTCTCCAAAGAGGCGCCAGATGCGAAGCGCCACGCCGGCAACTTTGAGCCAGCTGAGACGGTCAAGTCCGTCCCTCTCGACCCCAGCAACGACGCCTACAAGCAGATAAGGATCGACTCCGAGCTCGACCCCAAATAGGAAGCAGTGTTCATCGACTTTCTCCGCGCGAACGCCGAAGTCTTTGTGTGGAGTCCCTCGGACATGCCTGGCATACCGAGGGATGTCGCCGAGCACTCGCTGGATATCCGAGCTGGAGCCCGACCCGTGAAGCAGCCTCTGCGCCGATTCGATGAAGAAAAGCGCAGAGCCATAGGCGAGGAGATCCACAAGCTGATGGCCGCAGGGTTCATCAAAGAGGTATTCCATCCCGAATGGCTTGCCAACCCTGTGCTTGTGAGAAAGAAAGGAGGGAAATGGCGGATGTGTGTAGACTACATTGGTCTAAACAAAGCATGTCCGAAGGTTCCCTACCCTCTACCTCGCATCGATCAAATCGTGGATTCCACTGCTGGGTGCGAAACCCTGTCGTTCCTCGATGCCTACTCAGGGTATCACCAAATCAGGATGAAAGAGTCCGACCAGCTCGCGACTTCTTTCATCACGCCCTTTGGCATGTACTGCTACGTTACTATGCCATTTGGTTTGAGGAATGCGGGTGCGACGTACCAAAGGTGCATGAACCACGTGTTCGGAGAGCACATTGGTCGAACGGTCGAGGCTTACGTCGATGACATCATAATCAAGACGAGGAAAGCCTCTGACCTCCTCTCCGACCTTGAAACGACATTCAGTGTCTCAAGGCGAAAGGCGTGAAACTCAATCCCGAGAAGTGTGTCTTCGGAGTCCCCCGAGGCATGCTCTTGGGGTTCATCGTCTCCGAGCGGGGCATCGAGGCCAACCCAGAGAAAATCGCGGCCATCACCAACATGGGGCCCATCAAGGACTTGAAAGGCGTACAGAGGGTCATGGGATGCCTTGCGGCTCTGAGCCGCTTCATCTCGCGCCTCGGCGAAAGAGGCCTGCCTCTGTACCGCCTCTTGAGGAAGACCGAGTGCTTCACTTGGACCCCCGAGGCCGAGGAAGCCCTCGGGAACCTGAAGGCACTCCTTACGAACGCACCCATCCTGGTGCCTCCCGCTGCCGGAGAAGCCCTCTTGATCTACGTCGCTGCTACCACTCAGGTGGTCAGCGCCGCGATCGTGGTTGAGAGACGAGAAGAAGGGCATGCATTGCCCGTCCAAAGGCCGGTCTACTTCATCAGTGAGGTACTGTCCGAGACCAAGATCCGCTACCCACAAATTCAGAAGCTGCTGTACGCGGTGATTCTGATGCGGCGGAAGTTGCGACACTACTTCGAGTCTCATCCGGTGACTGTGGTGTCATCCTTCCCCCTGGGGGAGATCATCCAGTGCCGAGAGGCCTCGGGTAGGATTGCAGAGTGGGCGGTGGAAATCATGGGCGAGACAATCTCGTTCGCCCCTTGGAAGGCCATCAAGTCCCAAGTCTTGGCGGACTTTGTGGCTGAATGGGTCGACACCCAGCTCCCGGCAGCTCCGATCCAACCGGAACTCTGGACCATGTTTTTCGACGGGTCGCTGATGAAAACAGGGGCAGGCGCGGGCCTGCTCTTCATCTCGCCCCTCGGGAAGCACCTCCGCTATGTGCTGCGCCTCCATTTCCCGGCGTCCAACAACGTGGCTGAGTACGAGGCTCTGGTCAACGGGTTGCGCATCGCCATCGAGCTAGGGGTCCGACGCCTCGACGCTCGCGGTGATTCGCAGCTTGTCATCGACCAAGTCATGAAGAACTCCCACTGCCGCGACCCGAAGATGGAAGCCTACTGCGATGAGGTTCGGCGCCTGGAGGACAAGTTCTACGGGCTCTAGGTCAACCACATCGCCCGGCGGTACAACGAGACTGCGGACGAGCTGGCGAAGATAGCTTCGGCGCGAACGACGGTTCCCCCGAACGTCTTCTCCCGGGACCTACATCAACCCTCAGTCAAGACAAATGACACGCCCGAGCCCGAGAAGGTCTCGGCCCTGCCCGAGGCACCCTCGGCTCAGCCCGAGGCACCCTCGGCTACCGAGGGTGAGGCTCTGTGCATCGAGGAAGAGCGGAATGGGGTCACGCCTAATCGAAACTGGCAGACCCCGTACCTGCAATATATCCACCGAGGAGAGCTACCCCTCGACAGAGCCGAAGCTCGGCGACTGGCGCGGCGCGCCAAGTCATTCGTCTTGCTGGGTGACGGGAAGGAGCTTTACCACCGTAGCCCCTCCGGCATCCTCCAGCGATGCATATCCATCGCCGAAGGCCAGGAGCTCTTACAAGAAATACACTCGGGGGCTTGCGGTCATCCCACAGCGCCTCGAGCCCTTGTTGGAAACGCTTTCCGACAAGGTTTCTACCGGCCGACCGCGGTGGCCGATGCCACTAGAATTGTCCGCACCTGCCAAGGGTGTCAATTCTACGCAAGGCAGACGCACCTACCCGCTTAGGCTCTGCAAACAATACCCATCACCTGGCCGTTTGCTGTGTGGGGTCTGGACCTCGTCGGTCCCTTGCAGAAGGCACCCGGGGGCTACACGCACCTACTGGTCGCCATCGACAAATTCTCCAAGTGGATCGAGGTTCGACCCCTAAACAGCATCAGGTCCGAACAGGCGGTGGCGTTCTTCACCAACATCGTCCATCGCTTCGGGATCCCGAACTCCATCATCACCGACAACGGCACCCAGTTCACTGGAAGAAAGTTCCTGGACTTCTGCAAGGATCACGACATCCGGGTGGACTGGGCCGCCGTGGCTCACCCCATGACGAATGGGCAGGTAGAACGTGCCAACGACATGATTCTGCAAGGACTCAAGCCGAGGATCTACAACGACCTCCGCAAGTTCGGCAGGCGATGGATGAAGGAACTCCCCTTGGTGGTCTGGAGTCTGAGGACAACGCCGAGCCGAGCCACGGGCTTCACACCGTTCTTTCTAGTCTATGGGGCCGAGACCATCTTGCCCACATACTTAGAATACGGTTCCCCGAGGACGAGGGCGTACGACGACCAAAGCAATCGAACCAACCGAGAAGACTCACTGGACCAGCTGGAAGAGGCTCGGGCATGGCCTTACTACACTCGGCACGGTATCTGCAGTCCCTGCGACGCTACCACGCCCGAGGGGTTTGGTCCCGAAACCTCCAGGTGGGCGACTTGGTGCTTCGGCTGCGACAAGACGCACGAGGGCGCCACAAGCTCACGCCTCCCTGGGAAGGCCCATTCATCATCGCCAAGATTTTGAAGCCCGGAACATACAAGCTGGCCAACAGTCAAGGCGAGGTCTACAACAACGCTTGGAACATCCGACAGCTACGTCGCTTCTACCCTTAAGATGTTTTCAAGTCGTTCATATACCTCGTTTACATACGCCAATAAAGTCTAACCATCAAGGAAGGGTCAGCCTTGCCTCGGCAAAGCCCGACCCTCCCTCGGGGGCTAGAAGGGGGGAACCCCCTCCGCGTCAAAATTTTCCTCGGAAAAAGTCTTTCTGCCAGAATATCTTTCGTGCTTTTTGACTACTTCGGTAGTGGGATTATGAAAACGACGGAGTACACGTAAGCAGGCAAGGCCGACCGAGCCGAGGGACTCCTACGCCTCCGGGATACGGATACCTCACTCATCGCCTTCTGCGAGAAGTAACTCGCGTTCGGATGAGCGATCCTGCTGACCGAACAAGCCTTAACGCTCAAAAGACTTTCTGCCGAAACGGTTTTTCGGGTTTTCTCGGCTACGTCGATAATAGAATCCCGTGGATGAGCAAGAGTACACGTAAGTGGCAAGGCCGACCGAGCCGAGAGATTCCTACGCCTCCGGGATACGGATACCTCACTCATCACCTTCCGTGAGAAGTAACTCTAGCTCGGATAAACGATTCTGCTGCCGACGAGCAAGCCCTGATACTCGACACAAGAGGAAAAGAAACACAACTTTACAACGCGACGATAGTATGTTTGGGCCTCGGCGGCCGCAAAAAACATACACACACTACAGACAAAGCTGATCCTGCAGGCTCAGACGTCGATGGAGGGGGAGCAGCAGCACCCTCGGCGTCAACTCCACCTTCGGCGAAGTCCGACCGAGCCTCGGACGGCAACACGGGCGAAGGATCTCCGCTCCGAAGGACGACGTCAGCACCACGCCCGGGCCATCGCCGCCAAGGTCTCCTCCAGGAACCCGGCCCGAGCAGACGGCTCGGCCGGTCGCCCCGAAGCCTCAGCCAGCTGTCCCCCGAGGACACCAGCCCGGCTCATGGCCTCGACAACCCGACTCCGGCGCTGGTCCCGCCAGTGGACGGCCCGGCCAGGCTCCGGCCGACGAAGTCTTCTTTTCGAGCCAACTCTGCCTCTGTCTGTGCTTGAAAGGGAATTAGGCTTACACCTATTTTCCTAATTGATTTTGGTGGTTGAATTGCCCAACACAAATAATTGGACTAACTAGTTTGCTCTAGTGTATAAGTTATACAGGTGCTAAAGGTTCACACTTAGCCAATAAAAAGACCAAGAATTGGGTTCAACAAAAGAGCAAAGGGATAACCGAAGTGTGCCCTGGTCTGGCGCACCGGACTGTCCGGTGTGCCACCGGACAGTGTCCGGTGCACCACCGGACAGTGTCCGGTGCACCACCGGACAGTGTCCGGTGCACCAGGGGACTTCACGCTGAACTCTTCACCTTCGGGAAAATCCAGAGGCGCTCCACTATAATTCACCGGACTGTCCGGTGTACACCGGACAGTGTCCGGTGCCCCAGAGGAGAGCGACACTGGAACTCGCCAGCTTCGGGAATTCGCTCCGCTATAATTCACCGGACATGTCCGGTGTACACCGGACTATCCGGTGAGCCAGCGGAGCAACGACTACTCGGCGCCAACGGTCACCTGCTACAGCATTAAATGCGCGCCAGAGCGCGCAGAAGTCAGGCACACGCGATGTGGCGCATCGGACACTCTACAGTACATGTCTGGTGTGCCACCGGACATCCAGGCGGGCCCAGCAGTCAGAGCTCCAACGGTCAGAACCCAACGGCCTGGTGACGTGGCTGGCGCACCAGACACTGTCCGGTGTTGTCACACCCGGTTTTGGAAGGTAAACCGAATGCGAACCATGTACGTGCCAGGATCAGAAATTCATGTACACCACGATTACATAAATGACTCATCATAGCACAATGCTTCGAATAACAATAAAGATAAGTAATAATATGAAAGACTAGAGTCATTTACATAATATAATCAAAGTACACAGAATAGAAACGTAGCCAACGTAAATAAACCCACCACAGGCAGCTGACTGGGGGAGGTCGCTAGCCTAATCCTCGAACTCGTCGAAGTCCTAGAACTCCTGGAGATCCGCCTCGACGCCTTCTTCTTTACCTGAGCATAGATTGCACCAAAGGCAACCTGGTGTTTTGTGAAAGCAAGGGTGAGTACACATCAACGTACTCAGCAAATGTCCCGTTTGGCTGAGGTGGACTAGCTTTATGTGGAGTTAAGCTCAAGCAGTTGCTTTTAGTTGGTCAGGTATTTATTATTAGTGGAAGCCAAGTTTTAGTAATAGCCAACCCGTGAACAACTTCCTCCTCGAGGAACATCATGATCATCATCGAACCAAAAAACATTAATAGAACCATTGAGTCTCGAACCAGTTGTATCTCTAATCAAAGAGGATCCCAAGGCTGCTCTTAACCGTGAGCACGGCTGATATATTAGTTTCATTACCCTCTGCAGAGGTCACACACTTTACCCATGAGCCGTGATTCCCGTTTTGCCCGGGGATCATGACTCCCCATAGATCACTTCCTAGGTGGTCCGGCAGGGTATCACTACGTAGCTTTTACAAAGATTCCCTAGAGGTCATAGCCGCCCGTTAGGTTTCTCCAGTTTGATAAACACAGTACCCCTCCCCGCAGGAGAGTGACTAACAAAAGCAAAATGAAAGAACCTCGGCACTCAGCCTCGGCAGAGCAAGCACTGTGCCTGGACCCCATTGACGGCACGACGGCGAAGCAACTACACCTCCAGTTCCTCTAATTAATTAGCTAAGGGCATCCCATTTCACCCTCATGGTTGCACTGTTATCCCGGGTGGTCTCTCAACGAACAGGTCCTTACAGAGAGGTACTCAAGGAAAAGGCCCGAGCCCCCTAGAGTATCACAATATCATCATTGGGATAACATCATTGTATCATAATATTCACATCATGTTCATTGATTAAAGTAAAGCAATAGCATAAAGCTAACCATGATAACCCAAAAGGGTAAACAAGGATAAGTAAATAGAAAGCTAGTCAATCCTTAGGTTGATCATTGTTTGCGGGACAGTGAATTATAAGTAGATAGGACATAATGGGTCAGAGGACACTTGCCTTCACCAAACAGATGCTCAGGGTCTTCGACATTGTAGAACTCAAAGAGCTGGGTTATTTGGTCGCCGAAGCTTCACCGTCGATTCCTCGAAGCTCAGAAACGAACCGCGATCTAATCGCAACGCGACGCGAAGACGAACATGCACAAGCAAACAAACATATACATATGCATAAGAACATTACACCATACAAGATAAAATGTTATAAAAGCGAGCAATATAAAATAGAGAGCGCCTCTACGGTTACGCGAGGAAAGGAACCACGATAGTTGAAGCTACGGTCGAGGGGTTAGCGCATTTACGTTAAACAAGTACTAATTAGAACATCCAATTCAACATACTTATATTAATTGATATTAATCAAATGTAAATTAATACTACTACTTAGTTTTGACTAACTTACTATTTTAATAGTTGACAGTTAAGCAAGTAACTTAATGAATATGAGCGATTCTAAGCGAGACGAATTAACGACGCACGACGTGCAAACACGATGTGCGCAACGCGCGGACACAAACGACTTAGCGCGCGGACAACGCGCGATACGCGTGAACGGCACGCGGCAAGGCGCCCAACACACGCGAACGGCACACGACAACGTGTGCGAACAACACGCGCGACACTCGCGAACGACACGCGACGACGTGCGCGAAACAGCACCGCGGCACGCGCGGACCGACATGCGAAACTAATAAATAAACAATGTGATTAAACTAAATAATTATTAATAAATAACATTTCAGTTAAGGTTAATCATATTGGTAACTACTTATAAATGCACAAATCGAATTCCTAAATTAGGTTTTTAAATTGAAACGTCGTTCTAGTAGCCACTGGTTAAACAAACGTTTAACTAAATTAAATAAAATATGTAAAAATTGGGATAAATATATCTAAATTAAGATAATTTTAATACGAATCTAACGCAACTTGAATGTATCGAATCGGATTTAAAACGCAAAAATTATGAATGTTTTAAACCATACTGTAATTCGCGCGGACTAAATTTACGAGACTGCCATCGTCTTCTTCCTCTCATCTTCTTCCTCCCATCTATGGAAGAGAGAGGAGGGGAAGAGGAGGGGGCTGCGCAGGGGAGGTCGGGCCGGGCTGGTCGGGGGCGGGCGCGGCCGCACGGGGCACGAGGGGTGCATCCCTCGCTGCCGGGGAGGGCGCGCGCGCGGGGCGTTGGAGCACGGGCGCCGTCGCCGGCCACCACCGCCACCGCCGGGGAGGGGGAAAGGGGCGCCGCCGGGGAGGGGAAACGGAGGGGGGAGGGGTGCCACCGCCGGGGAAGGTGAGGGGAGAGTGGGAGAGGCTCTGCACGGACGGGAAAACGAAGAAACGAAGAAACCCTAAGCCTAACAATGGAGGTTTCTCACCGGGGAAGAAGACCCTCGCCGGAGCCGAGGAGAAATCCGTCGATTGCCGGAGATTCGGGGATCCAATCGACGAACCGAACGCGCTGCGACGAAGCCCTCGACGAGACGAACGCAGCGGTACCCTCGGATTCGGCAGACGATGCACGGATTTGGAGTAATTGCTCGCCGGAGTTGTCGCCGGAGTTGGAACCGCCCCGAACTTCGGCGAGCAATACCGGGAGTTAGGGATTGGATTTGGGGGAAACGTTTTGTGTTCTGGAACGGGCTCGACGAGATGAAGCCGGACATGTATATATATCTAGGGTTTGGATGAGATGAAAATTCGGTTAAAATTCGGATTTTACTATTTTTAAAATTCGAAAAAAGCCTAGAAATCCATATTTTGTGCTTAAAATATTATATATGCTTTCAAAAATTCCAGAAAAATTCCTATAAATGTTTTGGCACCTAATGAACTCAAAAAACATAATTAGAATTTCTAAAAATATTTTTAAGTTCCACAAATAAATAGCTTTTGGTTTCCGGAAAATAGAAAAATATTCTGAAAAATATGAAAATTACCGAGCGCTTCTATAAGATATGTTAACATGTTTCAAACACATTTTGCACTTAGAAACACCATGCAACAGCATGAATGCAACAACCAAAGTGCCTCTAGGGCTCATTCCACTAGGTTTACGCTAATATAAAACAAAATAATTCTCCATTTTTAGGGAAAAGAGAAAGGAAAGCGAAGAACTGAGAGAGTAACACCTGAATTTGGTGGATATTAGAAAAGAAATTTTATACCCCCAAATTCAGGGTGTTACAAATCTAACCCCCTTAACAGAATCTCGTCCTCGAGATTCAAGAAGAGGCTAGCAGGAAAATGAGATTGGTTCATTAGTCTTTCATAGCTTTTTCTAACTCAACTTTGACTCCGCCGACTTGACTTGTGGATTGGTTGCTTTGACCATCAGATGCTTGAGACCGATTGATGCAATTCTTGAGGATCTCCTGGACCTGTGGGTTAGGACCCACACACTCTTTCGCTGCGCCAATCTGATCTTGTTGGTTGATGTTGATTGCATTGTCTTCATTGGGGTTAGCGGCTAACCCCCTTAACAAGAGCATTGATACATACTTGATGAAGATGTTGCCGACTCTGATCTTGACTGATTTGGAGGAGTTGGAGGTTGCCAAAAGGACAGGTGCAAGAGGAAAGAATAACGAGAAAAGGTAAGTATAGACAGATTAGAGAGAGCAGGGGGAGAACCCAACTACTTAACTCTATGGCACTCACCTAGTAAACAGATTCCATTACGGTCCAAGGGCCACAACACATCAACACTCATTCCAAAGAAGCAAATCAGTCATAGCAGAAGGACAAACATCATGAGCACACATCAACAAACATCTCGTTGATATACGTTCCTTTTAATTAAATGGTGGTCTTTCCTTAAAAAAGGGAAACTACTCTAAGGCCAACAAAAGGCAAGGGGAATAATAAGACATGGAGGCTAGGGGCATGAGCATAATAAAGGATGGAGCTAAAGCAATGATTGTAACCGACAAGGGAGAGAATGCAACCAAGGTCAGGATAGGTAAAACACCATTCTCAAATCGAGATGGAAAAGATGATATTTCAAAAGGTAGGCATAGGATAAGCATCGTGGAAAGATCCAGTGATGACAAAGGTAAATGAGGTAACAGATAAAGGCACATCAAAAGATCGAGTTAAGACAAGACTTGCAACGAGATAGAGAAATAGGGAACGAACAAGAGCGGGATGGGTAAGACATCACTCTTGAAATGAATTGGGAGAGGAGACTTTAAAATGCAGGTGCAAGATAAGCATCATGGTAAAGATCAAGGGATGACAAAGGTTAAGGTGATAATAGACAAACACAACCAAGGATGTATTTTAGACAAGACTTGCAAGGCGTCAAAGAAGGGGGAGCAGTCAATGGCGAAATAGGTAAGACATTATCCTCGAACAAGGATGGAAAAGAGAAGGCTTTTAAAGGGAGGTTCAAAGTAAGCATGAAGGTAAGGGTATGAATATTACAAGGGCTAAAGGTGATACCGAACAATAATGTAAGAGAGGAAGTAAATGTGCATAAGAACCAAGGATATAAGTACCACAAAGGATGAAGTTCAGACAAGATCTGCAAGTGGAAAAGAAGAGGATACGTCCAAGGGCCCGATAGGTAAACTATCACTCTGAAATTGAGGTGGAAGAGAGGGGGTTTTTAAGAAGTAGGAATAAAGATGAGTATCCAGGCAAGATCGATGGACGACAAGGTGAGGGTGATAGCAAATAAAAACATAGCAAGAGATGGAATTAACACAAAACTTGTAAGGCGACAAGAAGTGAAAAGAAATCAAGGGAGAGATGGGTAACTCGCAACTCTCAAACTAGGTTGAAAGGAAGGGGAGGCTTTTAAAGGATAATTTCAAGGTAAGCATTTAGGTGAAGATACATATATTACAAGGGTTAAAGGCGATAACAGACAAGGGCGTAAGGGAAGAGGTGAAAGTGCAGGGGAACCAAGGGTACGAGTACAATAAAGAATGAAGTTAAGGGAACCAAGGGTACGAGTACAACAAAGAATGAAGCTAAGGCCAGGCTGGCGCGTGGCAAATATGAGGATACGACCAAAAGGCGGGATAAGTAGAATACCACTCCCGAAATGAGATGACAAGTTGGAGATTTTAGATAACAGACATAATGTCATCACCAAGGTATGGTCGAGAGATGGGAAAGGTCAAGGCAACGCTAAATAGAGACACAACATAGGATGGAGTTGAAGATTTACAAGCGATGAGGAAGAGGATACGACCAAGGGAACAGTAGGTAAAGTACAATGCTCAGATTGAGATGGAAAAGAGGAGATTTTAAAGGGCCAGTATAAGATAAACATCAAGGTAAGATATAGAGGTGACAAGGGTAAAGATGATAATCGTGAAAAGCATAACCAAGGATAGAGTTAAGGCAAGCCTCACGAAGTGGCGAGGTGGAGGAAACAATCAAGGGTAAAATCAGTGAGGTTCCGACAGAAGAGTTGAAGTAAAAATTCATTACCGAAGGAAGTTACAAGAAATTAATGAGATCACCAGGAAGTGCAAAATAAAATGACCGCTCATGGATCATTAAGAAACAAGGGTGGTCATGGGCATGTTAACTGAAATGTCTTCAACAGTCATTGGGATATAAAGGTAAGCATATATAAAAATAAGAGTATGCAAGATTCCAATGGTACGAGCGTACCAAGACCAAGAGAATAGAAAAATCCAAAAGATAACGACTTCACAATGGAATAGGGAGGGTCTCAGAAGACGAGAAGTCCATGGACATATAAACTGAAATGTCTAAGTAGGCAGTAAAAATTTAGAGGCAAGTATTTGAAACAAGAGAATTGAAGAATTCAGGGATACGAGTATGTCAATACCGAAGGACTAGAGTTTGCCAGATGGTAACAATTTAATGATGAAAGAGGAAAAATCCCAAAAGGCAAGAAGGTTATGGTCAGGGGGCATCTACAAAGATGTCGCAAGCACAAGAGTGAGATCAGATCTAATAAATTGAAAGAAGTATAGACCATACTAGTATAAATATTTTTTTTGGCAAGGGGGCATATAGGAGCACAACATAAAATTAGTCGAGATGACTAATATTTTGAAGCAGAATCAAGGATGAGGTGAAGTAACAGTCAAGAAGTCCTTAAAACGGCCAATGCTACTCTACGTCAGCGGTCCTACAGTCAGCACGGCTTTGATACCACTTATGTCACACCCGGTTTTGGAAGGTAAACCGAATGCGAACCATGTACGTGCCAGGATCAGAAATTCACGTACACAGCGATTACATAAATGACTCATCATAGCACAATGCTTCGAATAACAATAAAGATAAGTAATAATATGAAAGACTAGAGTCATTTACATAATATAATCAAAGTACACAGAATAGAAACGTAGCCAACGTAAATAAACCCACCACAGGCAGCTGACTGGGGGAGGTCGCTAGCCTAATCCTCGAACTCGTCGAAGTCCTAGAACTCCTGGAGATCCGCCTCGACGCCTTCTTCTTTACCTGAGCATAGATTGCACCAAAGGCAACCTGGTGTTTTGTGAAAGCAAGGGTGAGTACACATCAACGTACTCAACAAATGTCCCGTTTGGCTGAGGTGGACTAGCTTTATGTGGAGTTAAGCTCAAGCAGTTGCTTTTAGTTGGTCAGGTATTTATTATTAGTGGAAGCCAAGTTTTAGTAATAGCCAACCCGTGAACAGCTTCCTCCTCGAGGAACATCATGATCATCATCGAACCAAAAAACATTAATAGAACCATTGAGTCTCGAACCAGTTGTATCTCTAATCAAAGAGGATCCCAAGGCTGCTCTTAACCGTGAGCACGGCTGATATATCAGTTTCATTACCCTCTGCAGAGGTCGCACACTTTACCCATGAGCCGTGATTCCCGTTTTGCCCGGGGATCATGACTCCCCATAGATCACTTCCTAGGTGGTCCGGCAAGGTATCACTACATAGCTTTTACAAAGATTCCCTAGAGGTCATAGCCGCCCGTTAGGTTTCTCCAGTTTGATAAACACAGTACCCCTCCCCGCAGGAGAGTGACTAACAAAAGCAAAATGAAAGAACCTCGGCACTCAGCCTCGGCAGAGCAAGCACTGTGCCTGGACCCCATTGACGGCACGACGGCGAAGCAACTACACCTCCAGTTCCTCTAATTAATTAGCTAAGGGCATCCCATTTCACCCTCATGGTTGCACTGTTATCCCGGGTGGTCTCTCAACGAACAGGTCCTTACGGAGAGGTACTCAGGGAAAAGGCCCGAGCCCCCTAGAGTATCACAATATCATCATTGGGATAACATCATCGTATCATAATATTCACATCATGTTCATTGATTAAAGTAAAGCCTAAACCCTAAACCCTAAACCCCAAACCCTAAACCCTAAACCCTAAACCCTAAACCCTAAACCCTAAACCCTAAACCCTAAACCCTAAAGCTAACCATGATATCCCAAAAGGGTAAACAAGGATAAGTAAATAGAAAGCTAGTCAATCCTTAGGTTGATCATTGTTTGCGGGACAGTGAATTATAAGTAGATAGGACATAATGGGTCAGAGGACACTTGCCTTCACCAAACAGATGCTCAGGGTCTTCGACCTTGTAGAACTCAAAGAGCTGGGTTATTTGGTCGCCGAAGCTTCACCGTCGATTCCTCGAAGCTCAGAAACGAACCGCGATCTAATCGCAACGCGAAGACGAACATGCACAAGCAAACAAACATATACATATGCATAAGAACATTACACCATACAAGATAAAATGTTATAAAAGCGAGCAATATAAAATAGAGAGCGCCTCTACGGTTACGCGAGGAAAGGAACCACGATAGTTGAAGCTACGGTCGAGGGGTTAGCGCGTTTACGTTAAACAAGTACTAATTAGAACATCCAATTCAACATACTTATATTAATTGATATTAATCAAATGTAAATTAATACTACTACTTAGTTTTGACTAACTTACTATTTTAATAGTTGACAGTTAAGCAAGTAACTTAATGAATATGAGCGATTCTAAGCGAGACGAATTAACGACGCACGACGTGCAAACACGATGTGCGCAACGCGCGGACACAAACGACTTAGCGCGCGGACAACGCGCGATACGCGTGAACGGCACGCGGCAAGGCGCCCAACACACGCGAACGGCACACGACAACGTGTGCGAACAACACGCGCGACACTCGCGAACGACACGCGACGACGTGCGCGAAACAGCACCGCGGCACGCGCGGACCGACATGCGAAACTAATAAATAAACAATGTGATTAAACTAAATAATTATTAATAAATAACATTTCAGTTAAGGTTAATCATATTGATAACTACTTATAAATGCACAAATCGAATTCCTAAATTAGGTTTTTAAATTGAAACGTCGTTCTAGTAGCCACTGGTTAAACAAACGTTTAACTAAATTAAATAAAATATGTAAAAATTGGGATAAATATATCTAAATTAAGATAATTTTAATACGAATCTAACGCAACTTGAATGGATCGAATCGGATTTAAAACGCAAAAATTATGAATGTTTTAAACCATACTGTAATTCGCGCGGACTAAATTTACGAGACTGTCATCGTCTTCTTCCTCTCATCTTCTTACTCCCATCCATGGAAGAGAGAGGAGGGGAAGAGGAGGGGGCTGCGCAGGGGAGGTCGGGCCGGGCTGGTCGGGGGCGGGCGCGGCCGCACGGGGCACGAGGGGTGCGTCCCTCGCTGCCGGGGAGGGCGCGCGCGGGGCATTGGAGCACGGGCGCCGTCGCCGGCCACCACCGCCACCGCCGGGGAGGGGGAAAGGGGCGCCGCCGGGGAGGGGAAACGGAGGGGGGAGGGGTGCCGCCGCCGGGGAAGGTGAGGGGAGAGTGGGAGAGGCTCTGCACGGACGGGAAAACGAAGAAACGAAGAAACCCTAAGCCTAACAATGGAGGTTTCTCACCGGGGAAGAAGACCCTCGCCGGAGCCGAGGAGAAATCCGTCGATTGCCGGAGATTTGGGGATCCAATCGACGAACCGAACGCGCTGCGACGAAGCCCTCGACGAGACGAACGCAGCGGTACCCTCGGATTCGGCAGACGATGCACGGATTGGGAGTAATTGCTCGCCGGAGTTGTCGCCGGAGTTGGAACCGCCCCGAACTTCGGCGAGCAATACCGGGAGCTAGGGATTGGATTTGGGGGAAACGTTTTGTGTTCTGGAACGGGCTCGACGAGATGAAGCCGGACATGTATATATATCTAGGGTTTGGATGAGATGAAAATTCGGTTAAAATTCCGATTTTACTATTTTTAAAATTCGAAAAAAGCCTAGAAATCCATATTTTGTGCTTAAAATATTATATATGCTTTCAAAAATTCCAAAAAAAATCCTATAAATGTTTTGGCACCTAATGAACTCAAAAAACATAATTAGAATTTCTAAAAATATTTTTAAGTTCCACAAATAAATAGCTTTTGGTTTCCGGAAAATAGAAAAATATTCCGAAAAATATGAAAATTTACCGAGCGCTTCTATAAGATATGTTAACATGTTTCAAACACATTTTGCACTTAGAAACACCATGCAACAGCATGAATGCAACAACCAAAGTGCCTCTAGGGCTCATTCCACTAGGTTTACGCTGAAAAAGAGAAAGGAAAGCGAAGAACTGAGAGAGTAACACCTGAATTTGGTGGATATTAGAAAAGAAATTTTATACCCCCAAATTCAGGGTGTTACAGGTGTGCACCGGACTGTCCGGTGCACCATGCGACAGACAGCCCCACCAAACGGCTAGTTTGATGGTTGGGGCTATAAATACCCCCAACCACCCCACATTCAAGTCATCCAAGTTTTCCTACTTCAACCACTTACAAAAGCTCTAGCATTCAATTCTAGACACACCCAAGTGATCAAATCCTCTCCAAATTCCACACAACGCCTTAGTGATTAGTGAGAGAGATTTGCTTGTGTTCTTTCGAGCTCTTGCGCTTGGATTGCTTTCTTCTTTGATTCTTTTTTGCGATCAATCAATTGTAACCAAGGCAAGAGGCACCAATTGTGTGGTGGCCCTTGCAGGGAAGTTTTATTCCCGTTTGATTGAGAAGAAGAAGCTCACTCGGTCCGAGGGACCGTTTGAGAGAGGGAAAGGGTTGAAAGAGACCCGGTCTTTGTGACCACCTCAACGGGGAGTAGGTTTGCGAGAACCGAACCTCGGTAAAACAAATCCACGTGTCACGCTCCTTATTTGCTTGCGATTTGTTTTGCACCCTCTCTCGCGGACTCGATTATATTTCTAAGGCTAACCCGGCTTGTAGTTGTGATTAACTTTGTAAATTTCAGTTTCGCCCTATTCACCCCCCCTCTAGGCGACTTTCAATTGGTATCGGAGCCCAGTGCTTCATTAGAGCCTAACCGCTCGAAGTGATGTCGGGAGAACACGCCAAGAAGGAGATGGAGACCGGCGACAAGCCCGCTACAAGCCACGGGAAGGCTTCATCGGAAGAGTCCCGCAACAAAAAGAAAGGGAAGGAGAAGAAAGCCTCCTCCCACAAGTCGCATCGGAGTGGCGACAAGAAAAAGAAAATGAGGAAGGTGGTCTACTACGAGACCGACACTTCATCACCTTCCACCTCCGGCTCCGACGCCCCCTCCGTAACTTCTAAGCGCCATGAGCGCAAGAAGTTTAGTAAGATCCCCTTACATTACCCTCGCACTTCTAGACATACTCCACTACTTTCCGTTCCATTAGGCAAACCGCCAACCTTTGACGGTGAAGATTATGCTAGGTGGAGTGATTTAATGAAATTTCATCTAACCTCACTCCACAAAAGTATATGGAATGTTGTTGAGTTTGGAGCACATGTACCATCTGTAGGGGATGAGGATTATGATGAGGACGAGGTGGCCCAAATCGAGCACTTCAACTCCCAAGCCACAACCATACTCCTCGCCTCTCTAAGTAGGGAGGAGTACAACAAGGTGCAAGGATTGAAGAGCGCCAAGGAAGTTTGGGACGTGCTCAAGACCGCGCACGAGGGTGATGAACTCACCAAGATCACCAAGCGGGAAACGATCGAGGGGGAGCTCGGTCGCTTCCGTCTTCGCCAAGGGGAGGAGCCACAAGACATGTACAACCGACTCAAAACCTTGGTGAATCAAGTGCGCAACCTCGGGAGCAAAAAGTGGGATGACCAAGAGGTGGTTAAGGTTATTTTAAGATCAGTTATTTTCCTTAACCCTACTCAAGTACAATTAATTCGTGGCAATCCAAGATATACACTAATGACTCCCGAGGAAGTAATCGGGAATTTTGTGAGCTTTGAATTTATGATCAAGGGCTCACGGAAGATCAACGAGCTTGACGGTCCTTCTACGTCCGAAGCTCAACCAGTCGCATTCAAAGCGATGGAAGAGAAGAAGGAGGAGTCTACACCGAGTAGAACACCCATCGACGCCTCCAAGCTCGACAACGAGGAAATGGCGCTTGTCATCAAAAGCTTTCGCCAAATCCTCAAGCAAAGGAGGGGAAAAGATTACAAGCCCCGCTCCAAGAAGGTTTGCTACAAGTGTGGTAAGCCCGGTCACTTTATTGCAAAATGTCCTATTTCTAGTGACAGTGACAGGGGCGATGACAAGAAGGGAAGAAGAAAGGATAAGAAGAGGTACTACAAGAAGAAGGGCGGCGATGCCCATGTTTGTCGGGAGTGGGACTCCGACGAAAGCTCTAGCGACTCCTCCGACGACGAGGATGCCGCCAACATCGCCGTCACCAAGGGACTTCTCTTCCCCAACGTCGGCCACAAGTGCCTCATGGCAAAGAACGGCAAAAAAGAAGAAGGTTAAATCCAAATCCTCCACTAGATATGAGTCTTCTAGCGATGATAATGCTAGTGATGAGGAAGATAATTTGCGTACTCTTTTTGCCAACTTAAACATGCAACAAAAGGAGAAATTAAATGAATTAATTAGTGCCATCCATGAGAAGGATGATCTCTTGGACTCCCAAGAGGACTTCCTAATCAAGGAAAACAAAAAACATGTTAAAGTTAAAAATGCTTATGCTCTAGAAGTTGAAAAATGTGAAAAATTATCTAGTGAGCTAAGCACTTGCCATGAAACTATAGACAACCTTAGAAATGAGAATGCTAATTTGTTAGCTAAGGTTGATTCTACTGCGTATAATGTTTCATTTCCCAATCTTAGAAATGATAATGATGATTTGCTTACTAGGATTGAAAAATTGAACATATCTCTTGCTAGCCTTAGAGATGAAAATGAAAAATTGCTTGCTAAGGCTAAAGATTTTGATGTCTGCAATGCTACCATTTCCGACCTTAGAAGTAAAAATGATATATTGCATGCTAAGGTTGTAGAATTAAAATCTTGCAAACCATCTACATCTACCGTTGAGCACACTACTATTTGCACTAGATGTAGAGATGTTGATATTAATGCTATACATGATCATATGGCTTTAATTAGACAACAAAATGATCATATAGCTAAACTAGATGCAAAAATTGCCGAGCATTAAATTGAAAATGAAAAATTTAAATTTGCTCGTAGTATGAGACGCCCTGACATTAAGGATGGCATTGGCTTCCAACAGGGAGGCAATATCAAACTTAATGCCCCTCCTAAGAAATTGTCTAATTTTGTTAAGGGCAAGGCTTCCATGCCTCAGGACAACGAGGGTTACATTTTGTACCCTGCCGGTTATTCCGAGAGCAAAATTAGGAGAATTCACTCTAGGAAGTCTCACTCTGGCCCTAATCATGCTTTCATGTATAAGGGTGAGACATCTAGCTCTAGGCAACCAACTCGTGCTAAGTTTCCTAAGAAGAAAACTCCTAGTGCATCAAATGATCATAACATTTCATTTAAAACTTTTGATGCATCCTATGTTCTAACTAACAAATCCGGTAAGGTAGTTGCCAAGTATGTTGGGGGCAAGCACAAGGGGTCAAAAACTTGTGTTTGGGTACCCAAAGTTCTTGTATCTAATGCCAAAGGACCCAAAACCATTTGGGTACCTAAAGTCAAGAACTAAACATGTTTTGTAGGTTTATGCATCAGGGGGCTCAAGTTGGATCATCGATAGCGGGTGCACAAACCACATGGCAGGGGAGAAGAAAATGTTCTCCTCCTATGAGAAAAACCAAGATCCCCAACGAGCTATGACATTCGGGGATGGAAACCAAGGTTTGGTCAAAGGATTGGGTAAAATTGCTATATCTCCTGACCATTTTATTTCAAATGTTTTTCTTGTAGATTCTTTAGATTACAATTTGCTTTCTGTTTCTCAATTATGTCAATGGGCTACAACTGTCTATTTACTGATATAGGTGTCACTGTCTTTAGAAGAAGTGATGATTCAATAGCATTTAAGGGAGTGTTAGAGGGTCAGCTATACTTGGTAGATTTTGATAGAGCTGAACTCGACACTTGCTTAATTGCTAAGACTAACTTGGGCTGGCTCTGGCACCGTCGACTAGCACATGTTGGGATGAAGAATCTTCATAAGCTTCTAAAGGGAGAGCACATTTTAGGATTAACAAATGTTCATTTTGAGAAAGATAGGATTTGTAGCGCATGTCAAGCAGGAAAGCAAGTTGGTGCTCACCATCCACACAAGAACATCATGACGACCGACAGGCCACTGGAGCTCCTACATATGGATCTATTCGGCCCGATCGCTTACATAAGCATCAGCGGGAGTAAGTACTGTCTAGTTATTGTGGATGATTATTCTCGCTTCACTTGGGTGCTCTTTTTGCAGGAAAAATCTCACACCCAAGAGACCTTAAAGGGATTCTTGAGACGGGCTCAAAACGAGTTCGGCTTAAGGATCAAGAAAATTAGAAGCGACAACGGGACGGAGTTCAAGAACTCTCAAATTGAAGGCTTTCTTGAGGAGGAAGGCATCAAGCATGAGTTCTCTTCTCCCTACACGACACAACAAAATGGTGTAGTGGAGAGAAAGAATCGAACTCTATTGGACATGGCTAGAACCATGCTTGATGAGTACAAGACATCGGATCGGTTTTGGGCCGAGGCGGTCAACACCGCCTGCTACGCCATCAACCGGTTATATCTACACCGAATTCTCAACAAGACATCATACAAACTCCTAACCGGTAAAAAGCCCAATATTTCATATTTTAGAGTCTTTGGTAGCAAATGCTTTATACTTGTTAAAAGAGGTAGAAAATCTAAATTTGCTCCTAAGACTGTAGAAGGCTTTTTACTAGGATATGATTCAAACACAAGGGCATATAGAGTCTTTAACAAGTCCACTAGACAAGTTGAAGTTTTTTGTGACGTTGTGTTTTATGAGACTAACGGCTCTCAAGTAGAGCAAGTTGATCTTGATGAGATAGGTGATGAAGAGGCTCCGTGCATCGCGCTAAGGAACATGTCCATTGGGGATGTGTGTCCTAAGGAATCCGAAGAGCCTCCAAATGCATAAGATCAACCATCCTCCTCCACGCAAGCATCTCCACCAACTCAAAATGAGAATGAGGCTCAAGTTGATGAAGGAGAAGATCAAGCAAATGAGCCACCTCAAGATGACGACAATGATCAAGGGGGAGATGCAAATGAGCAAGACAAGGAGGATGAAGAACAAAGGCCGCTGTTGGAACTTGCGCTCAGTTGCAAGGGGATCCAACAAGGGTGAACAGTGGCGTTAACAGGGTTCTCGCGCAAGATGGCAATAGCTCTGTTAATCTGGCCTCTCACGGGCACTGTGCGGGGGTATTTATAGGTATCTGAGCGCCCAGCGTCTTGTGTTAAGGACGCATGTGCCCTCAGACACCTAGGTTATCCCCAGAATATTCCCATAAAGCAGGGTTACAGACTGTAATTACATGAATGCCTTTACAAATTAGGCCCGTAACACGCAGCGGCCACGCATGGCCCGTTACAATGGGCCGGATCGCACGTGGGCCTCCGAGCTGGACGAGGCCGCACGGTGGGATGACCTCGTCGCAGGCCTTCGTCTGATGTCGTATCGAGCGAAGGGTGTCCCTGCCCGTTTTATCTCCGTCGGACCAACGACTGCAGCGAAGGCCTCGAGCGAAGGGTGGCGTCTTTGCCTTCGCCCCAACATTTGCCCTCCGAGGGACCAGTTCGATAAAGTCATCTGGTGCCGAAGACGTCGCTAGATGGCGGAGACGCTGCCCTCGCTTGAAGTGGTTCCGCGGGGGTTTTTGACATGACCGTTGATTGACACCGTACTGTTGGACTGCGGGTTTCCCGAAGCGCCGCGCCCTGTGTATAAAAGGGGGCGGGGGTCGGCGCTTTTTGAACTCTACTTTCCGCGCTCCGTGAAAACCCTAGCCGCCTTTTCCACTGTCTTGCTGCTCGCCTGCCCTCCCTGCTCTTGTTCGCCGGAGATCTGGCTCGAGTGAAGCAAACCGCCCGCCGCCGCCGACGGTACGTAGCGATGCCGACCTCTTCTTCTTCTGCTGCTGCTACGCCGCCGGCCGACGCCTCGCCGCCGGCTGACACCTCGTCTGAGGAGACACTGAGTACTTTGGTGGCGGAGGAGTTGCGCGCCGGCGATACAGTGGATTTTGGTGTGTCGCAGATGTCGTCGGTCCGCGTGCAAGATATGCAGCGGCTGGGTTACTTTGGCGGCGGAGTTGCTCGCGTCCCGGGGACGGAGGAAGTTCCCGAGCCGGAAGGAGAGTTGGTTGTGTTCGAGGCGTTCTTCGCCGCCGGTCTCCGCCTGCCTGCGCACCGATTTGTTGGAGAAGTGCTGCGCAGATTCAACGTTCAGATCCATCAGCTGACTCCAAATGCCGTGGTGGCTCTGTCGAAGTATGTTTGGGCGACGACTTCGTACGGCGGACAACCATCAGTCGAAGTCTTTGCAAAGTACTATTGCCTGCACTGGCAGAAGAGGATGATTGGAGATGAAGTTGCCCAGTTTGGGTCCTATACGTTTACGCCGAAGACCGACAAGACCACGATGGAGGTAGTCGAGTTGGTTCCTTGTGCCCGCAACAAGTGGGGCAATTGGAATGAGTTTTGGTTTTACGTCGTGGAGGGTACCGTCGAAGACCATGGGGGGCTCCCCGTGTCCGAGATGTGCTCGCATTTTTACTCAGCATACCCGCCATTTGAGGTGGCGGAGGAGGATGCGGACGAAGGGGCCCTTCAGTGCGCCGTCGGCCTGAGCAGTGGGCGCGATTTGGTTGAAGAATTCGTGGCGTACGGGGTATGGCCCTTGGCTCATGGCTGGGCGTTGGGCGAAGTGTGCCCTCGCCAGATGCCTTCCCATGGTGGGAAGCTGGTGCGAAGTCCTGCCTTCACGCTGGATCTGCAAAGCCGTGATCCGGCCGCCTTTGTGCGTGAGGCGGAGGATGGGGCGGTGCGGATCGTTGGTCGGTACGTGCCGAGGACAGAGGGCCAGCGTAGCTGGGATATCCGCGGGTCGAATGACCGTTTGAACAGGGTCTTTGAATTAAATCGACTGCCGTATAACGGCTATCCCGGCCAAGACGATGTGGACCGCCGCGGGAAGAAGCCGGTGGTAGAGTCTGGAGACGACCCTGCGCCGACGGCCGCCACATCCTCTAAGAAGAGGAAACTAGGTACTGCTATGGGAGGACTTGGGGTTTCCGATGGTTTTGCTAGAGAATTGATGAGGACATGCGCGGCCCCGGGGGGAAGGATGTCTTCGCCCGAGCTCCGGGAGTCTTCGGCGCGGATGCTGAGGGTTACCGGGGGTTGGTGGCCTAGGAATGTTCCTATCCCCCGCACGGCCGGCGAAGACTCTTTTACATCTCGCATGGTTCGTGAATGGAAAGTGTTTCCTTACGGGCGGAATATTGTTGCTGTTGTGTCGTCAGTGATGGACAAGGATCGCCAGGGAGCTGCACAGAAGCGCCAGGCGGTTGTCAGGCTTCATGAAGCCAGGCCGAAGAGGCAGCGAGGGGCTGCGAAGGCTGCTGCCCCCGGTGGAGGCAAGCCGCCGCTGGCGACGAAGTCGGCCGTTCCTGCATCTAGCAAGGCGCCGGAGGCTGCGGCTGGCGCCGGTGGTTCCAGGCCTGTGAAGGCTGTGCCGGCGTCCAGCAGGGTGCTGGAGGTCGCGAAGGCAGCCCGAGGGTTGCCGTCGCCGGGCAAGGGCGTCGCCGACTTCGCCACCGATATTAGTGTGGACGACTATCTTGGTGGTAAGCCGTTGGCTCGTTTTTTTTCTAAGTTCGTTGATACGCCGCAGGGTCGGACGAAGGCCAACTTGTTATTGTTGCGCCTGCCGCGGCGACCACGGCGGCTGCCGTAGTGCCGAAGGCGAAGGG
Source organism: Zea mays (assembly GCF_902167145.1). Lineage (NCBI taxonomy): Eukaryota > Viridiplantae > Streptophyta > Magnoliopsida > Poales > Poaceae > Zea > Zea mays. The sequence goes on from NC_050097.1 coordinate 13,595,609, forward strand.
CGGTGCGCTTAGTGCCGGAGGCGAGATGCCGGCACTCGCTGCTGTCAGGGACGAGGCGGGCGCTGTGTCCCGCCGGCTGAAGGAGATGAAGGAGGCACTAAGTCAGGTACGTTGAGCTAGACTTCGGTTTTCGGTTTTTTTACAGGGTTTTGTTGGGGCCGTGGTCTTACGTGTGTTTTGCAGGCGGCTGACTTCGCAGACCGCGCGGCGTCGGGGGCCCTCACGGCAGTTGTGTCTGCCAAAGTCGAGAGACTTCGGACGCAACATGCTGACGCCGTCCGGGAAAAATCGGCCGCCGACAGTAAGTGCCGCAACCTGGCGGACAAGGTGGTCGCACTGGAGGGGGAGAACACTGACCTCCGGCGCCAACTAGCGGGGGAGAGGAGGGAGGCCAATGAGGCCCTCACCAAGGCGCAGGCTGCGCTGGCGGAGGCCAATTTGGCGCGGGCGGAGGGCAATCTTGCCAGGGAGCGCGCCGAGCAGTTGGAGGAGCGGCTCAGCGCCCTGCAGAGCCGTGTGGAGAGGGCCGAGGCCGCGACGCGCGCGGAGGCTGAGCGGACGCGCAAACAGCTTATGGATTCATACCATGAGCTGGGCGCGTGGACCAGTGACTTCGAAGTGCCGGACCGAGAGCCCGGTCTTCGCTGCCTGGAGTGGGTACAGGAGGAGTTGCAGGCACTCCCTACTATCGTGGAGGGGTTTATGTCTTATGCTTCCCTGGTCACCTGCGAGGGGGCGATGAACGCGCTCTCTCGCGAAGGGTGCCGGCACTTTGAGGTCTTCGACCAAGCTGATGAGGATTTTGAGCGAGATATCTACAAGGTTGAGGACCCTATAGTGAAGGAATCCGCCGGAGCCATCTACGACCGGATGTGGGGTCCGCACGGTCGCGAGGTGGTCAGGGAGCGGGCCGAGACGGCGAGGGCTCAGGTAACGTTTGGCTTTTGTTTGACGTTTGCTGGATGTGGGCTATGTGTGGGTTTGCTGAATTTGTGTGCTGTGTCTTAGGCGGCGCGTGGCGAGAGGGTGGATGACTTCGGGGCGTTGAACAGCGCGCTGCCTGACCCGGAGCCAATCCCGGCGGAGGCCGTGTCCGGGGCCGCCCTGGAGCCGCCCCCGGAAACTGCGGAAGGCGCTCCGGATGCCCCCGCAGCTGCTGCGGCCGGCGGGGACCCGCCCCCAGAGACCGCCGAAGGCGCTCCTGGTGCCCCCGCAGCCGCTGCGCCGAGGGCTGAAGATCCTGCGACGGTGGCGGCGGAGGCGACAGCGGAGGCAACGACGGAGGCTCCCGCGACGGTTGGGTCTTCGCAGGTGGCGTAGTGGGTGTGGATAGTTAGGTAATTTTGGATATGTTGCTGAATTTTGGTTGCTGCGCAGGTTCAAGATTTTGGGCCTGCGCACGCAACCGCCACTACTAACTTTTTGGCGGCTTCGACCGTGGATGATGGTAATAAATATGATGGGTCTGCATCTGAGTTTTTTGATTTTGCTGACTCTGGGAGCTCGGTTGAGTGGACTGAGGAGTCGTCGGAGGAGGACATGGACTACTTCGCGGCCTTGGATGTGGCAGCGGCGGAGGCTTCACCGCACGCTACGGACACAGAAGATGCGCCTGGTCCAAGTACCGGGCGCCGGCAGCGAAGGGCGGTTGCGAAGCGTAGAGTGAGTGGGGCGGAGGGAGGCCGACTTCGTGTGAGTAGGGCTGGCCGGCAGGAACTGTTGTCCTTGCCAGCCGCCGTGAGTACAGGTGAAGGGGAATTGCGAAGTCTTTTTGCGGGTGAGGAGCTTAGGATAATGTTATTTAACTATAGGGAGATGGGAATTATTCCTAAGGTTGAGCCGATGTAGAGTGTGGTGCCCTCGCTTGTACATGTGTAAAGGCTTGTATGATGAGGTTGTGTGCCCCCGCACATTTGGCTATGCTTGCGAAGGCGTTATGTACTTGGTCAGGTGTATTTGTTATGCTGGACTGGTGCGCATATAGTCGGTCTTGGCGCGGACAGTTTGGTGTGGTCGTTTTTGCTTTGTTACGCTTCGTCCGGCTGTGCCCTCGGGCAACTTCTGCGTGGACGGTCTTTGCAGTGGACTTCGGTTTTTCGCACTTGCTGTGCTAATCCGGCTGCACCCTTAGGCGACTTCTGCACGGTAAGTCTTCGCAGTAGACTTCGATTTTTCGCACTTGTTGTGCTAATCCGGCTGCACCCTTAGGCGACTTCTGCACGGTAAGTCTTCGCGGTAGACTTCGATTTTTTGCACTTGTTGTGCTAATCCGGCTGCACCCTTAGGCGACTTCTGCACGGTAAGTCTTCGCGGTAGACTTCGATTTTTAGCACTTGTTGTGCTAGTCCGGCTGCACCCTTAGGCGACTTCTGCACGGATAGTCTTCGCGGTAGACTTCGATTTTTCACACTTGTTGTGCTAGTCCGGCTGCACCCTTAGGCGACTTCTGCACGGATAGTCTTCGCGGTAGACTTAGGTTTTTCGCACTTGTTGTGCTAGTCCAGCTGCACCCTTAGGCGACTTCTGTGCGGATTTGTCGCACGCGAGGGTGGCTAGCGCTGAGCCTCGCGGTGACCTCGTATTGGTCGAATGTCGAAGACCGTCGTCGCGGTCTTTTTTCGACCGCATGTTTTTGCGGGGGATTTTTCACTTGTATATTACATGGCTCCGCCTCGTTAAAAACCTCACCCCCCGGGAGGAAAAGAGTGCGGGCCAAAATAAAATTGTTTTTGCGAATTACAAGGGCGAATCAGCCCTGATGAGTCAAACAAAAAATTTGCGGAGGTTGTCAATGTTCCAGGAGTGCTCCAGGTCTTCGCCGCTTGGCATTGTGAGCCTGTAAGCGCTGGGGGAAGCTTTCGTCTTGACTATGAAGGGGCCCTCCCACCTGGGCTCTAGCTTGCCCCTGGACTCTGTCCGAGCTGTTCGGACGAGTACGAGGTCCCCTTCGTTGAATTCCCTTGGAATGACTGCATGGTCGCGCCATGCTTTTGTCTGGGCTTGGTATTTGTTTAGAGCTTGTAGGGCGAAGACTCGGTCTCCATCGATGAGATCCTTTGAAGTGGGCTCGTCCACGTTGGGGACTGCTGAAGGAACTGTTCGCGGGGACCCATGTTTTATTTCTTGTGGGGTCATGGCCTCCGATCCGTATAGAAGGCGGAAAGGAGTGAACCCGGTCGCCCTGCACTTAGTCGTGTTTAGTGCCCAGACCGCCTCGGGTAACAAATCGGCCCACTTGCCCTTTTTTTCGTCGAGGAGCATCTTTTTGACAGCTGTGAAGATTTTTCCATTGGCGCGTTCCACAACTCCGTTGGACTACGGGTGATAGACTGAGGCGAAGGCAAGCTTGGTGCCGATGGAGAAGCAAAAGTCCTTGAAGTCTTGGCTGTCAAACTGTTTGCCGTTATCGACTGTTAGTTCGGACGGTACTCCGAAGCGGCAAACAATGTTTTGCCAGAAGATTTTTTGGGCAGTCTTTGATGTTATTGTGGAGACAGCCCTTGCCTCGATCCATTTGGTGAAGTATTCGACAGCGACGAAGGCGAACTTAAGGTTCCCCTGAGCCGTGGGTAGGGGCCCGACGATGTCCAGGCCCCAGCGCTGGAGAGGCCATGTGTGGGCGATCAGCTTTGTAAATTGCGAAGGGCTGCCTGATCGAGGGGAAAACTTCTGACAGGCTTCGCAAGACCTTGTGACCCGATTTGCGACGCAGATCATTGCGGGCCAGTAGAAACCTTGGCGGATCACCTTAGCAGCTAGGGCCCTTGGCCCTGCGTGAGAGCCGCAGGTACCACTGTGGACTTCGCGTAGGATCTGGACACCTTCAGTTTCGGTGACGCATTTGAGCATTGGCTGACTGATCCCCTTCTTGTAGAGTTGGCCCTCAATCAGTGCGAAGTCCCGGCTTCGATGTTTGAGGCGCTTGGCCTCGTTGATGTCGGTTGGGTGATAATACCCCTGTAGGAACCGAGTTATTGGTGCCCGCCAGTTTTCGGTCATGATAAGGTTGACTATTCGGTGGCCCTCGCTGTCATTGGTTATTTGGAGCCCTTCGGGGCTCCGGACGGCTGGTGTGCCGATGACGTGGTAGAACACGTCGGAGGGCAAGGACTCGCCTCTGGCGGCAGCCTTGGCCAATGCGTCGGCCTCTTCATTCTTGGCCCGGTCCACATGCTGCAAAGTGAATCCCTTGAATTGTCTCTCGAGACTTCGGATGGCCGCGAGGTATTGCATGAGTGCGGGGTCCTTTGCTGCATAGTCTTTCTCGACCTAGCCGGCAACTACCTTGGAGTCTGTTCTAATGATGCAGGTGGTGACCCCAAGGGCCCTCAGCTTGCGGAGACCGAGGATGACTGCTTCGTATTCTGCTATGTTATTTGTGCATCTGTCGGATTCCAGAGCGAAGCTGAGGCAAGCCGCATATCTGTGCTTGACTCCGGTTGGCGAGGTGATGACTGCCGCGGCGCCTGCCCCGCATGGCACCATGCGCCGTCGCAGTGGATCGTCCAAACTTTCTCTGCGGACGGGTCCGGCTGTGTTATTGGCCCAGTCCAGTCGACGACGAAGTCTGCCAGGACTTGTGACTTGATGGCTGTCCTGGGCTCGAAATTGATGTGGTAGCCGGAGAGTTCGGCCGCCCACTTGGCAATCCTCACCGATGCTTCCGGGTTTCTGAATAATTCGCCGAGTCCCCTGTCTAAGGTGACCCGGACCTTGAATGCTTCAAAATAATGGCGCAATTTGCGCGAAGACATAACGACTGCGTAGGCAATCTTCTCTAGCTCTGTCATGTTACATTTGGACGGCGTCAGCACTTCGGAGACGTAATAAATTAGGCACTGCCTGATCGCGCCCTCAACTGTCTGCTCCTGCACCAGTGCCGCGCTGACTGCATGCGGCGAAGCCGCAACATAGAGCAGCAGAGGTAGTGAAGAGTCGGGGCTTGTAAGGACTGCCAACTCCGACAGGTACTGTTTTAATGAGGCAAAGGCCGCTGCCTGCTCTGGTCCCCAAGCGAAGTCTTTTGCGCCACGGAGAGTTTTGAGGAAAGGGAGACTTCGCTCAGCGGATCTGGAGATGAATCTGTTGAGGGCGGCCAATCTCCCCGTCAAGCGCTGGACGTCTCTGGTGGACTGCGGAGGCCTCATGTTTATGATGGCTTGAATTTTGGTTGGGCTGGCCTCGATGCCGCGGTGCGATACCAGGTATCCCAATATTTTGCCTTGGCGAATGCCGAAGACGCACTTTTCCGGGTTTAGGCGGAGTCGTGCGTCTCGCATGTTCGCGAATGTCTCGGCGAGGTCAGTGAGATGGTCCGCCTTGCTCTTGCTGGCGACGACGATGTCGTCCACATATGTGAATATATTTCTGCCAACCTGCCCGTTGAGCACTGTCTTGGTAAGCCTAGAGAAGGTGGACCCGGCGTTCTTGAGTCCCTCTGGCATTCTGATGGAGCAATATGTGCCGAAGGGTGTTATAAAGCTGGTGCTAGCCTTGTCTTCCTCCTTCATGTATATCTAGTGGTAACCGGAGAAGCAGTCGAGGAGTGACATGACTTCGCATCCGGCTGCGCTATCGACTATTTTGTCGATCCGCGGCAACGGGAAGTTGTCCTTTGGGCAGGCCTTATTGAGACTGGTGAAGTCGATGCACATTCGCCACTTCCCGCTCTTTTTCTGCATCATCACGACATTGGAGAGCCATGTGCGGTAAGCCACTGGCTCGATGAATTTGGCTTCCAGGAGGCGGTGCACTTCTGCCTTGGCGGCCTCTGTCTTCTCGTCAGACATCTTGCGAAGCCGCTGTTTTTTCGGCCTCACCGAAGGGTCGATTCCCAAGCTGTGCTCAATTATGGAACGGGTGACCCCGACCAGATCGAGGGCTGACCAGGCGAAGACATCTTTGTTCTTGGATAGGCAGCAGAGGAGCTTCTCCTCTTCATGCGAAGTGAGGTCTTCGCTGATAGTGACTGTCTGCTTGGGCGTGGCCTGGTCGAGGGGGACAGTCTTGGTCCCGTCGTTGCTCTGCAGTTGTGCCTTGTCGTGCTGTTTATCGGTTGGGCTGGCGGGCGCGGGGACCTCGCGCTGGGCCATGAGGCAGTGCACGTTTCTCTGACCGGGCACGAAGTCTCGCTCTATGTTGCGCACAGTCTGTTGATTGCCGTAGACCGTAATAACGCCTAACGGACCTGGTATCTTCATACATAGGTACAGTCCGTGAATGGCTGCTTCGAACTTATTGATGGAGCCCCGGCCCATGATGGCATTGTATGGATATACCATATCCACAATATCAAAGGTTACTTGCTCACTTCGGGCATTGGGTGCTACACCGAAGGAGAGAGGCAGCTCTATTTTGCCGACAGGAAAGGTGCCCTTGCCGCCGAAGTCATACAACGGGTTGTCCGAAGGCTTGAGCAGGCTGTGGCTTATGCCCATGCGATCGAAGGCGTGGAGGAAGATGATGTCCGCCTAACTGCCATTGTCGACTAGGACTTTGTGCAGGTCCCAGCCTGCCACGCTGCAATTGATAACCATGGCGTCGCAGTGGGGGGCGCTGCATAGGTCGACGTCTCGTGCGTCGAAGGTTAGCGGTATGTGGGACCACTTTGTCTGCACGACTGGGCCAGTGACGGCGACGTGGTTGATGCTGCGGTAGTGGTCCCGCTTTTGCCGCTTTGTGTCGAAGTCAGTGCTGGACCCCCCAGTTATCATGTGAATGACTCCGCGATATGGCTGATCGGCGAAGTCTTCCTGCTTTGGAGCGTGGGGGATGTTTTGATGTTGCTGGTGTGGTGGTGGGGGTGGGGGTGGGGGAGGTACGATTTGTACTTCCTGATGGTGTTGGTAAGCGTGGTGCGGTGGATGCGGGGCGGGGGCGTGGATATATGGTGGAGGGGGTTGCTGGTAAGTGTGTGCGACAACTCTGGGGTTGTCGGCTGGTTGCGCCCGTGCCATCCTGTCTCTGGTGGCCTTCGTTTCTGGGCAGTCTTTGGTTTGGTGGGCGCAGTCTTCGCCATGGAAGAGGCAGTAGAATCGGCGTGGCTGCTGCGCACGCCCCCGACCCCTACCGCGAGTTCCATTTCCGCGGCCCTGGGGGGGATATTCCTGGCAACGAGGGGCGTCAGCAGCGGGGTGCTGGTTGGCGATGTTGTGCACTTGCTGTTGATTGCGGCCGTCTCGACCGGAGTCTGGCTGCGGAGTCCTCGTCCACGTGCGGCTGGACCGTGGAGCATCTTTTGGCTTCCTTTGGGACTCAACCTTGCGCTGGTGGAGCTCTTCGGATTTGGCGTATTTTTCAAACAGCTGATATAATTCCTGGAGGTTCTTGGGCGGATCTCTGATGCAGTGGCTGTAAAGGACGCCGACGCGAAGGCCACTGATAGCGTAGTGGATAGCGATCTGGTCATCGACTGAGGGCAGCTGTGACTTGAGTGTTAAAAATTTGCGGTAATACTCCCGCAGAGTCTCCTTTTCCAGCTGCTTGCAGAGTGAGAGTTCGGCCAAGGCGTCGGTGTCTGGGCGGTACCCTTGGAAGTTGAGCAGGAACTTGTCCCGGAGGCTTCTCCAGGAATCAATGGACAGCGGAGGCAACCTGGTGAACCATGTGAGAGCTGGGCCCTCTAGGGCGATGATGAATGACTTCGCCATTGTGGCGTCGTCCCCTCCGGAAGATGCAACGGCGACCTGATAACTCATTATGTATTGTGTTGGGTCGGTGCTGCCGTTGTACTTGGGATAGGTCCCTGCCCGGAAGTTAGCTAGCCAAGGCGTCACTTGCAGGTGTGGCGCCAGGGGACTTCGCTCGTCGAGGTAGTTGACCCCTTGGAATGGCGCGGCGTGCGGGAAGGTGTGGTCGCGCTGGGGGAAACGCGGGTCTTCCGGTTGTGCGCGCTGTTGCAGGGGTGGCCCATGCTGCAGGCCGAGGTGGCCTTCGTGCGTGTCTTCCAGTTGTGCGCGCTGCTGCAGGGGTGGCCCGTGCTGCAGGCCGAGGTGGCCTTCGCGCTGCATCAGCGCGATCTCCCGCTCGAGGTCCTGGGCCTTCTGCTCTTCGTCGCGTATCATTTGCCGCACTTTGGCTAGTGCGGACACGCGCTGGCGCTTGGCCTCCAGTATCTCTTTCTGCCTCTGGAGATTGCGGTTCTTGAGGCGCAGGGCGCGCAGCTGTAGCTGTTCTTCCGCTGAGACGCCGAGGACTTCACCGTCCTCGGTGAGGTCCGCGCTTTCCAGTGGGGCGAAGCCTGGGGGTGGCTGTGATTGTCCTTCAGGGCCGCAGGTGCGGAGGGTGACGTCTTCAGTGGCCTCTTGGTGGGTGGATTGGGTGAGGGCGAGGGCCTTGCCCTTTCTTGCAGCAAGTAGTGCTGCCTTCGCAGCATCGTCAGCCTTCGGGTTAGCTTTCTTGGGTGCCATCGCGGGTGGTTTTCTCGTAGCACGAACGGTGGGCGCCAATTGTTGGAACTTGCGCTCAGTTGCAAGGGGATCCAACAAGGGTGAACAGTGGCGTTAACAAGGTTCTCGCGCAAGATGGCAATAGCTCTGTTAATCTGGCCTCTCACGGGCACTGTGCGGGGGTATTTATAGGTATCTGAGTGCCCAGCATCTTGTGTTAAGGACTTATGTGCCCTCAGACACCTAGGTTATCCCCAGAATATTCCCATAAAGCAGGGTTACAGACTGTAATTACAGGAATGCCTTTACAAATTAGGCTCGTAACACGCAGCGGCCACGCAGGGCCCGTTACAATGGGCCGGATCGCATGTGGGCCTCCGAGCTGGACGAGGCCGCACGATGGGATGACCTCATCGCAGGCCTTCGTCTGATGTCGTATCGAGCGAAGGGTGTCCCTGCCCGTTTTATATCCGTCGGACCAACGATTGCAGCGAAGGCCTCGAGCGAAGAGTGGCGTCTTTGCCTTCGCCCCAACAGCCGCCACACCCAAGAGTCCACCAAGCAATCCAACAAGATCACCCCATCGACACCATCCTCGGCGATATTCATAAGGGGGTAACCACTAGATCTCGAGTTGCACATTTTTGTGAACATTACTCTTTTGTTTCCTCTATTGAGGCACATAGGATAGAGGAAGCACTTCAAGATTCGGATTGGGTGGTGGCGATGCAAGAGGAGCTCAATAACTTCACTAGGAATGAGGTATGACATTTGGTTCCACGTCCTAACCAAAATGTTGTAGGGACCAAATGGGTGTTCCGCAACAAGCAAGACGAGCATGGTGTGGTGACAAGGAACAAAGCTCAACTTGTGGCCAAGGGATACTCCCAAGTCGAAGGTTTGGATTTCGGTGAAACCTATGCACCCGTAGCTAGGCTTGAGTCAATTCGTATATTATTGGCCTATGCTACTTACCATGGCTTCAAGCTTTATCAAATGGACGTGAAGAGTGCCTTCCTCAATGGACCAATCAAGGAAGAGGTCTATGTTGAGCAACCTCCCGGCTTTGAAGATAGTAAGTACCCTAACCATGTCTATAAACTCTCTAAGGCGCTTTATGGGCTAAAGCAAGCCCCACGAGCATGGTATGAATGCCTTAGAGATTTCCTTATCACTAATGGATTCAAAGTCGGAAAGGCCGATCCTACACTCTTTACCAAAACACTTGAAAATGATTTGTTTGTATGCCAAATTTATGTTGATGATATTATATTTGGGTCTACTAACGAATCTACATGTGAAGAGTTTAGTAGGATTGTCGGGGACCATAATTAGGGGTACCCTCAAGGCTCCTAATTCTCAGCTGGTAACCCCCATCAGCATGAAGCTGCAAAGGCCTGATGGGCGCGATTAAGTCAGGGATCAGTCCATTCGAGGGACTCGATCACGCCTCGCCCGAGCCTAGCCTCGGACAAGGGCAGCCGACACCGGAGGATTTCCGTCTCGCCCGAGGCCCCCCTCCAACGGCGAACATATTTCCGGCTCGCCCGAGGCCCTGCCTTCGCTAAGAAGCAACCCTGACCAAATCGCCGCACCAACCGACCAAATCGAGCATTTAATGCAAAGGTGGCCTGACACCTTTATCCTGACGCGCGCCGCCCAGCCGGCAGAGCCGAAGTGACCGCCGTCACTTCGCCGCTCCACTGACCGACCTGGCAGGAGGACAGCGCCGCCTGCGCCACTCCGACTGCGGTGCCACTTGACAGAGTGAGACTGACAGGCAGTCAGGCCCTGCCGAAGGCATCATAGGAAGCTCCGCTCCGCCCGACCCAGGGCTCGGACTCGGGCTAAGTCCTGGAAGACGGCGAACTCCGCTCCGCCCGACCCAGGGCTCGGACTCGGGCTAAGTCCCGGAAGACGGCAAACTCCACTCCGCCCGACCCAGGGCTCGGACTCGGGCTAAGTCTCGGAAGACGGCGAACTCCGCTCTGCCCGACCCAGGGCTCGGACTCGGGCTAAGTCCCGGAAGACGGCGAACTCCGCTCCGCCCGACCCAGGGCTCAGACTCGGGCTCAGCCCCGGAAGACGGTGAACTCCGCTCCGCCCGACCCAGGGCTCGGCCTTGGGCTCAGCCCAAGAAGACGACGAACTCCGCCTCGCCCTACCCAGGGGCTCGGACTCGACCTCGACCACGGAAGACAAACTCGACCTCGGCCTCGGAGGAGCTTCCACATCGCCCAACCTAGGGCGTAGACCAGCCACGTCAACAGAAGGCGCCATCATCACCCTACCCCGAGCTGACTCGGGCCGCAGGGAACGAGACCGGCGTCCCATCTGGCTAGCTCCACCGGATAGGCAATGATGGCGCCCCGCGTACCCTGTGACGGCGGCGGCTCTCAGCCCCCTTACGGAAGCAAGAGGACGTCAGCAAGGACTCAACCGCTCCGACAGCTGTCCCTCCGCCAGGCTCCATCGCTCCTCCGACGGCCCATGACATCACACCAGCTGGGTGCCAAAATCTCTCCGGCTGCCACAACGGCATGTACTTAGGGCGCTAGCTCTCCTCCGCTAGACACGTAGCACTCTGCTACACCCCCCATTGTACACCTGGATCCTCTCCTTGCGCCTATAAAAGGAAGGACCAGGGCCCTCTTAGGGAGGGTCGGCCGCGCGGGGACGAGGACGAGACAGGCGCTCACTTGGGGCCGCTCGCTCCCTCTCCCGCGTGGACGCTTGTAACCCCCTACTACAAGCGCACCCGTCCTGGGCGCGGGACGAACACGAAGGCCGCGGGATTCCCACCTCTCTCACGCCGGTCTCCGGCCGCCTCGCTCTCCCCCCTTCGCGCTCGCCCTCGCGCTCGACCCATTTGGGCTGGGGCACGCGGCGACATTCACTCGTCGGCCCAGGGACCCCCCGGTCTCGAAATGCTGACAGTTGGCGCGCCAGGTAGGGGCCTGCTGCGTGTTGATGAACAGCTTCCCGTCAAGCTCCAGATGGGCAGTTTCCAGCAACCTCTCCAACCCGGGACGGTGCTTCGTTTCGGGAGTCTTGAGTTCATGTCCCTCGACGGTAGCTACGACATGATACTCCTTCCACCGCCGCGCGACGACGACAACGGCGGCCAACAGCCCGCCCGCCGGCGGCGGAATCGACGACGTCTTCCCCGCGTGGTGGAAGAACAACCTTCGAGCTCATCCCGCCCTCTTCCCCGCCGACGGAGAGGAAGGCAGGGCAACCAAGGCCAAGCAGGAGGCAGCGCCTCGTCGGCTGTCGAGCGAGTCGACAGCGCCGACACCCCAACGGGGGGCGCACCGGGTATCGACTTCGCGCTTGAGACAGAGACGAGCGCCGTCTCCCCGCGACACGCCAATCCCAAGAAAGCGGACGACGCCAGCACGCTCACGGAAAGCTTGCTGGACGTCATCGCGCTTGAGACAGAGACGAGCGCCGTCTCCCCGTGACACGCCAATCCCAAGCAAGCGGACGACGCCAGCATGCTCGCGGAAAGCTTGCTGGACGTCACCCTCGTACCTGAGACGACGGTGCAGTCAATCCCCGACGTGACTTTATCGCCGCTCGTCGACCAAGAGGTACCGACCGATTCCCATCCCACGTCATTTGGATTCAGCCTCAACCCGCCTAGCGACCTCGCTTTGGCGGGCGCTCTCGTAGAGGCGAGTCCAAACCCTCTGGGGTTTCGCATGCGGTCGCCTTGGGACCGGCTGACGGACGTCTCGACCTACGGGCCCTCTGGGTCCGAGGAAGACGACGAGCCCAGCATCTGTTGGGATTTCTCTGGACTTGGCAACCCCAGTGCCATGCGGGACTTCATGACCGCATGTGACTACTGCCTCTCCGACTGTTCCGACGGTAGCCGCAGCCTTGGCGACGAAAACTGCGGCCCAAGCCGCGAATGTTTCCACGTCGATCTAGGGGGTCCCTCCGAAGGCAATCATCTCGGCATGCCGGAGGACGGTGATCTCCCTAGGCCGGTGCCCCGCGTTGACATCCCACGGGAGCTAGCTGTGGTCCCCGTTCAGGCGGGGGGCCATGACCCACAGCTCGAGCAAATCTGCGGGGTGCAGGCCAGGCTCGACGAGGGAGCAGGGGCGCTTGAGCCGATCCGCCGGGACGTCGGGCAGGCATGGGCGGGCCAACCCCCGGCCGGAGAAATATGTCATCTGCCCCAGGGTTTCCAGCACCGCGTCGCCGATGACGTCAGGTTCAGGCCGCCACCCGCATCTAGTGGGTCGGCCAGAACCTGGCTGCAGCAGCGATGCTTCTCCGCGCGATGCCGGAGCCATCAACCACCGAGGGCCGGCGAATCCAGGGGGAGCTCAAGAATCTCCTGGAAGGCGCCGCGGTCCGACGGGCCGAGAGCTTTGCCTCCCGAAGGCAGGGGTACCCCTCGAAACCTCATGCCGCGACTTCCCGATTCATGCGAGAAGCCTCGGTCAACACCGGGCGCACGCGCAACACCGCGCCTGCAGCCCCGGGCCGCCTCGGCAACGAACACCGTCGCCGCGACCGTCGAGCCCACCTCGACGAGAGGGTGCACCGAGGCTACCACCCCAGGCGTGGGGGACGCTACGACAGCGGGGAGGATCAGAGTCCCTCGCCCGAACCACCCGGTCCACAGGCCTTCAGCAGGGCCATCCGACGGGCACCGTTCCCGACCCGGTTCCGACCCCCGACTACTATCACAAAGTACTCGGGGGAGACGAGACCGGAACTGTGGCTCACGGACTACCGTCTGGCCTGCCAACTGGGTGGAATGGACGATGACAATCTCATCATCCGCAACCTCCCCCTGTTCCTCTCCGACACCGCTCGCGCCTGGTTGGAGCACCTGCCTCCGGGGCAGATCTCCAACTGGGACGACCTAGTCCAAGCTTTCGCCGGCAATTTCCAGGGCACGTACATGCGCCCCGGGAATTCCTGGGACCTCCGAAGCTGCCGGCAGCAACCGGGAGAGTCTCTCCGGGACTACATCCGGCGATTCTCGAAGCAACGCACCGAGCTGCCCAACATCACCGACTCGGATGTCATCGGCGCGTTCCTCCCCGACACCACCTGCCGCGACCTGGTGAGCAAGTTGGGTCGCAAGACCCCCACCAGGGCGAGCGAGCTGATGGACATCGCCACCAAGTTCGCCTCCGGCCAGGAAGCGGTCGAGGCTATCTTCCGAAAGGACAAGCAGCCCCAGGGCCGCCGATCGGAAGATGCCCCCGAGGCGTCGACCCAGCGCGGCGCCAAGAAGAAAGGCAAGAAGAAGTCGCAAGCGAAACGCGACGCCGCCGACGCGGACCTTATCGCCGCCGCCGAGTACAAGAACCCTCGGAAACCCCCCGGAGGTGCCAACCTCTTCGACAAGATGCTCAAGGAGTCGTGCCCCCATCACCAGGGGCCCGTCAAGCACACCCTTGAGGAGTGCGTCATGCTTCGGCGCCACTTCCACAGGGCTGGGCCACCCGCGGAGGGTGGCAGGGCCCGCGACAACGACAAGAAGGAAGATCACCAAGCAGGAGAGTTCCCCGAGGTCCGCGACTGCTTCATGATCTACGGTGGGCAAGCGGCGAATGCCTCGGCTCGGCACCGCAAGCAAGAGCGCCGGGAGGTCTGCTCGGTGAAGGTGGCGGCGCCAGTCTACCTAGACTGGTTCGACAAGCCCATCACCTTCGACCAAGCCGACCACCCCGACCACGTGTCGAGCCCGGGGAAATACCCGCTCGTCGTTGACCCCGTTATCGGTGACGTCAGGCTCACCAAGGTCCTCATGGACGGAGGCAGCAGCCTCAACATCATCTACGCCGAGACTCTCGGGCTCCTGCGTGTCGATCTGTCCTCCGTCCGAGCAGGCGCTGCGCCCTTCCATGGGATCATTCCCGGGAAGCGCGTCCAGCCCCTCGGACAACTCGACCTTCCCGTCTGCTTCGGTACACCCTCCAACTTCCGAAGGGAGACCCTGACGTTCGAGGTGGTCGGGTTCCGAGGGACCTACCACGCGGTACTGGGAAGACCATGCTACGCGAAGTTCATGGCCGTCCCCTACTACACCTGCCTGAAGCTCAAGATGTCGGGCCCCAACGGGGTCATCACCGTCGGCCCCACGTACAAACACGCGTTCGAATGCGATGTGGAGTGCGTGGAGTATGCCGAGGCCCTCGCCGAGTCCGAGGCCCTCATCGCCGACCTGGAAAGCCTCTCTAAGGAGGTGCCAGACGTGAAACGTCACGCCGGCAACTTCGAGCCAGTGGAGACGGTTAAGGCCGTCCCCCTCGACCCCAGTGGCGACGCCTCCAAGCAGATCCGGATCGGCTCCGGGCTCGATCCCAAATAGGAAGCAGTGCTCGTCGACTTTCTCCGTGCGAACGCCGACGTCTTCGCGTGGAGTCCCTCGGACATGCCCGGCATACCGAGGGATGTCGCCGAGCACTCGCTGGATATTCGAGCCGGAGCCCGACCTGTCAAGCAGCCTCCGCGCCGATTCGACGGGGAGGAGCGCAGAGCCGTAGGCGAGGAGATCCACAAGCTAATGGCGGCGGAGTCCATCAAAGAGGCGAAAGGCGTCAAGCTCAACCCCGAAAGGTGGGTCTTCGGGGGTGCCCCAGGGCATGGTCTTGGGGTTCATCGTCTCCAAGCGGGGCATCAAAGCCAACCCGGAGAAGATCGCGACCATCGCACAGCACCCCGAGCCCTTGTTGGGGGCACCCGGGGGCTACACGCACCCCCGGGAAGGGCCGCTTGTCATCACCAAAGTTCTGAAGCCCGGAACGTACAAGCTGGCCAACAGTCAAGGCGAGGTCTATGGCAACGCTTGGAACATCCGACAGCTACGTCGCTTCTACCCTTAAGATGTTTTCAAGTTGTTCGTATACCTTGCTCCCACACAAGTCTTAGTCGTCAAGGAAGGGTCAGCCTCGCCTCGGCAGAGCCCGACCCTCCCTCGGGGGCTAAAAAGGGGGGAACCCCTCTGCGTCAAGATTGGGGAACCTCTCCGCATCCAAAATTTTCGATCAAAAAGGCTTTTGCGTTCCCCCGGCTATGTCAGAAGCAGGGCCCCAAGGAGCGAACGTGGGTGCATGTAAGTGGCAAGGCCGACTGAGCCGAGGGACTCCTATGCCTCCGGGTTAGGGACACCTCACTCGTCACCCGCCACGAAAAGTGACCCCTACTTGGGGAAGCCACCCTGTTACTAACAGGCGAAGCCGGACACGCAAAATAAAAGGAAAAGGAGTACGACTTCATGCAACGGTAACAAGGTGTTCAGGCCTCAGCGGCCGCAGAAAGACACACGCGCATCCAACAGAATTTGTTCCAACAGAGTTAGGCGTCGCCTTGGGAAGGAGCCGCGCCTTCAGCTCCGTCCCTACCTTCGGCAAAGTCCATCTCGGCTTCCGGTGACGGCGTAGGTGGGAGGATCTCCGCCTCAAAGGTGGTCGCCAGCACTGCGCTCGGACCCGCGGCGACCGCATCGAGCCTCTGGACTTCTGCCAGGGCGGCTTCATCTTCGTCGGGAAGGCAATACCCCTCGCTAACCCGCTCCAGGTCCACAACATAGTGGGAAGCGAGCACGGCGAAGGCCCGCCTGATGCCGTGGTGTAGCGCCTCGCGGAGTCTGCCGCACACAAGATCGCCCAAGGCTTGAAGGCGACTTTGAGGGGAGCTTCCTAAGGGGACGTCGCCGGAGCCAAGGACCCGGTAAACGTCCGAGACGGCCTCGGACATGGCCGCGTGGTCGGCCTCCCTCTGCTCGGCCGCCCCGGCAAGCGCCTCGGCAAGCGCCTTGGCGGACTCATCAAGGGCGGACTCGAGCTCTGCGAACAGCCAGAAGAAAGATCTCAAACACAAGCAGAGGAAACAAGCAGGAACGAAAACCAAGGATGGCCAAGGCGTACCTTCGGCTCGGGCACGCTGCTCCGAGGCTGCAACCTGGGCTACGGCTAAGTCGGCTGCAAGGGTTTCGGCCCGGCCTTCGGCCTCGGTAGCCCAGCCCCGAGATTGGTCCCACTCCTTGACGACCCGGTCGAACTCCGACTGCTGTCGTTGCGCTTCAGCGCGCGCCGTGGCCGCCTCCGCGCGCGCGCCGCTGCCGCCTCGACTCTCAGATCGGTGCAGAGCAACTGAAGGTCCGCTACCTCGGCACCCTGCTGAGAGAGGCGCGCAGTAGCCCCGGCGAGCGAGATCCTCAGGGATCGCAGCGAGCCCCAGACGTCGACCTCGCGGCGGATGAACGACGACTTGGCGGCGCTCCGATCCGTCAGATCCTGAGGGAAGGAGGCGGGGCGTCACGAAAGACGCCTTGGTCACAAAAGGGAAAAGGTATGCTTGAAACCGTTACCTGGAGGATTTTGGGGATGTCCCTGCAGAAAACCTCCAGCGATGACCGGAGCGACCCCATCGTTGCTTCGGCACACTCGCGGAGCTCATCCCAGGACTGGTCCTCCCGTTCATCGTCGAGAACGAAGACGGGATTCGAAGCCTCACGGGTCCGGAACTGGAGCAGCTGGCGCCGGCCCTCGGAGCTCCACCGCGCAGCGACAAGGCTGCCGCCCGGCGGGACGGATCGCGTCTCCACGCCCCCCTCTTCCGAGGCACCGAGCGCCGATGCCTCAGCCGTCTCAACGTCGGCGGCGACCGGTCGCCCCCCAACTGGGACAACGGCGACTTCAGTAGCGGCAGGCGCCGGCATGGCCGACACGTCCGGTGGGCACGGGGCCACGTCCGCGTCAGCCGCCTCCCCAATCACAATGGCCGCCTCAGCATAAGAGCCAGCCTCGGGAACCCGCTCCACGGTGACTGGTGCCGCCTGGGCCCCCTGCTGCGGAGCACCTTGCGAGAAGGTCGGCTGAACGGCAAGGCCCGGAGCGGCGCTGGCCACGCAAGCCAGCGTCGTCTTAAGGGCCTTCCGGGGTGCCAGGTCGGTCAGGCCATGGCTTCGCTTGCTGAGGGAAAAAGGAAAATCACGGTCGGGACATATGAATGAAAAGCTAGGATGAAGACATTCCGAGTAACTTACCCGCTCCGGGCCATGATCAACCGTGCCTGGGGGAGGTCTCTTGGATCTCGACCCCCGGAACCGCCGCCGAGGTCCGCTTCGCCGGCAACTTCGGCACCACCCTTGCTTTGAACGCCCTGGACGCCCGGGGGGCGGACTGCCCAGGCACTGTCACGGTGACCTGAGGGTCGCTCCCCTGCGCTGCCGGCGCGAGCGGCGGCTCTTGGGGAGCAGACGCCCTGGCCTGGCCCCCCGGGGTCGCCTCAGCTCCTCTAGCCGAGGGGTCAGGTACCCTCTCGGGTTGCCCCCGCCCCTCGGGCCGGGACCCCGATGTCCCGACTCCGGGGACTGACGGCATCAGCCCGCTCGGGGGCTGGCTTGACGGCTCCTGGCCAAACCCCAAGCCGGGGCTGAGGCCAAGGCGGGCAGCCATGTCGTCCTCCTCGTCATCATCTTCATCATCGTCGTCGTCGTCGGGCGTTTCCGGCGACGGCTCCCTCGGGAGCCCCTCCCTCTCCTGCCGGCGACGAAGCTTTTCCAAGGCGTCCCGAGCCCGCCTCCGCTCGCGGGCCCGGGCCTTCTCCGCGTCCTTCTTTTTCTTCTTCTCCTCCGCGGCGACCCACCGCGCTGCTCGGTCCACCGCATCCTACGGGACCCGTGGCAAGGAAGGCTTGTGCCACCCCACCTCCTGAAGAAGGGGGGAAAATCCCAATCATAAGAACCAGGGGCAACCCGATGCAAGAGAAAGAAAGAAGCGGACACTCACCAGAGTCACGCACCCTTGGTCTGGGCGCATCAAAAGCTGGGAGAAGGCGTTGGGGTCCGGCTTCCCCAACGCGACGGACACCCGCCCGTGGAGGACATCGAAGGGAAGAGGATCAGAGGACATCCGCGAGCCCTCCAAGTCAGCCTCCGGTGTCATCTCCCAAAGCGACAGTCGTCGCTCCGCCAAGGGAAGCACCCTCCGATGGTGGATGGCGGCAATCACTCCCGCAGCGGTGAGTCCCCCCTTCCGCAACGCCTCCAAGGCCTGGAGAAGGGGTTCGAGGTTCTTTTGTCTTTCGTGCGGGGTCCCGTGGCGCCAAGCATCGGTGGCGGTGGTGACTACCCGCTGGGAGAACGGCGGGAGCAACTCGCCGTCATTCCGGAGGTAGAACCACCGGCGCTGCCACCCCTTGTTCGAGGACGCGAGGATGGCGGGAATATACAGCGACACCCGCGACTGCCTCAGCAGGAGGGTGCAGCCGCCGGCCCGCACCGCTGCGCGGACCTTCCTCTCCCCCGTCGGCGAGGCAAAAAGCTCCGTGAAAAAGAGATGGGTCCACAAATCCCAATGGGGGGCGATCCCCAAGTACCCCTCGCACACCGCTACGAAGATGGCGGCCTGCGAGATGGAGTTGGGGCTGAGGTTCTGCAACTCCACCCCGTAGTGGTGCAGGATCGCCCGCATGAAGCGGCTCGTCGACACACCAAATCCCCGCTCGTGGAAGGAGACGAAGCTCACGATGTACCCCGGCGGTGGGGACGGAGCGGCTCCGCCCACAGGGGGAATCCATTCCGGTCGCTGCTCATCAGTGAGAGGGCGAAGTAAACCCTCGCCAACAAGATCCTCCAGATCACTCGCCGTCACCGTGGAAAAAGGCCATGGGTCGCGCGGCGAGATGATGGTCACCCGGTCAGCCATCACCAAGCGGAAGGGGTGGCGGCGCAAGGGGCAGGGAAGGCGGTTTCCTCTTCTCTGGGTAAGTCTCTCGGGTCGCGAAAACCTAAGAGGGAGGCAGGAAGCGGAGCAAAGAACCATCACCAGACCCTCACCCGGGTATATAAAGACCAAGGCGAGACCGGTTCAAACGTTCCGCCCGGACCGGACGCGGGATTCGAAAACGCAAAGCGAAACAGCCGTTCCCCGGACGGCTCGCACGCGCAACGGCCGCCCCGCGAACCACTCGCCCCGTCGCATTAACTCCGCGGCGGGACAGGCGGCGCCTCTGGCAGGAGAGGCAGGCGACGCTTCGCCTTCGCCATAATAACTGCCTCAAAAAAGGTACGCCGCGTCGTTCGATTTCGTATCCTTTTCCTTTTTCCTCTTTCTCTCTCTTGCAACAGGGACCGGGAAAGGGGGATACCCCGAAAAGGATCCTTCCCCGTGAAGGAACCAGGCTCCGAGCCTCCCTACTAATCAGAGGTTCGAAGGCTGGCCCCCCGGAAGGGTTCGACAACCGCCTCAGATCGCGTGGACCCTACACCCACTACTGGTCAGAGGTTCGAAGGCCGGCCCCTCGGAAGGGTTCCACGGCCGCCTTAGGCTATTCGGGCTCCGCGCCCATTACTGATCAGGGGTTCGAAGGCTGGCCCCCGAAGGGTTCATAGCCGCCTCAGACGCCGAGCGAGGGATGACCATGGGTACGTTCGATACATAACCAAGGCTCGGGCTGCGCTCTCGAGGTACCCTAGGACATTTCCAAGACCAGCGGGAACGATCTTGTAACGGAATCCCATCAGAGGGAGGCATCGAGCCCTCGGACCCCGTCGCCAGGGGACCGGGTCCGGCAGATCACCCGCAGGTACTTTTGGGCGTGCCTCTGGGCCCCTAGCCAACCCCTAACGAACGGGGCACGGACGTCCACTCGGATTACCCGCTTGCAGCCCACCGGAGACACCATGTTCGGCGCCCGTCGAGGGCAACATGGCGCTTTCCCCCCTCCTCCTTGCGGAAAGGCGACGCAGGGGCGTATGTAAAAAAGCCGAGTCTGTCCCTGATCGCCCTCTCGCCCTGTGCAGAGGCTCGGGGGCTGCTCTCGCAAACCCAGCTCCGGCTGAACCGTTGACAGCGTCAACATACCAGCCCGAGAACTTGGGACTCGACCGTACACCCGGGCTATGGCCAGCTCGCATCAGGGAACAACCAGACCAGCCGAAGCATTACGCAAGGCATTAAGACCTCGAAGGAGTGAAGCCACTCCTCCGAGGCCTCGGGGGCTACACCCGGCGGGTGCGCTCACGCGCACCCACCGGAACAAAACGCAACCGAGAAAGGCTGGTCCCCTTGCAAAAAAGTGCGACGAAAGCCTCCAAGCGAGTGCTAACACTCCCTTCGAGGCTCGGGGGCTACTGTCGGGGACCATAATTAGGGGTACCCTCAAGGCTCCTAATTCTCAGCTGGTAACCCCCATCAGCATGAAGCTGCAAAGGCCTGATGGGCGCGATTAAGTCAGGGATCAGTCCATTCGAGGGACTCGATCACGCCTCGCCCGAGCCTAGCCTCGGACAAGGGCAGCCGACCCCGGAGGATTTCCGTCTCGCTCGAGGCCCCCCTCCAACGGCGAACATATTTCCGGCTCGCCCGAGGCCCTGCCTTCGCTAAGAAGCAACCCTGACCAAATCGCCGCACAAACCGACCAAATCGAGCATTTAATGCAAAGGTGGCCTGACACCTTTATCCTGACGCGCGCCCCCAGCCGGTAGAGCCGAAGTGGCCGCCGTCACTTCGCCGCTCCACTGACCGACCTGGCAGGAGGACAGCGCCGCCTGCGCCACTCCGACTGCGGTGCCACTTGACAGAGTGAGACTGACAGGCAGTCAGGCCCTGCCGAAGGCATCATAGGAAGCTCCGCTCCGCCCGACCTAGGGCTCGGACTCGGGCTAAGTCCCAGAAGATGGCGAACTCCGCTCCGCCCGACCCAGGGCTCGGACTCGGGCTAAGTCCCGGAAGACGGCGAACTCCGCTCCGCCCGACCCAGGGCTCGGACTCGGGCTAAGTCCCGGAAGACGGCGAACTCCGCTCCGCCCGACCTAGGGCTCGGACTCGGGCTAAGTCCCGGAAGACGGTGAACTCCGCTCTGCCAGACCCAGGGCTCGGACTCGGGCTAAGTCCCGGAAGACGGCGAACTCCGCTCCGCCCGACCCAGGGCTCGGACTCGGGCTAAGTCCCGGAAGACGGCGAACTCCGCTCCGCCCGACCCAGGGCTCGGACTCGGGCTCAGCCCCGGAAGACGGTGAACTCCTCTCCGCCCGACCCAGGGCTCGGACTTGGGCTCGGCCCAAGAAGACGACGAACTCCGCCTCGCCCGACCCAGGGGCTCGGACTCGACCTCGACCACGGAAGACAGACTCGACCTCGGCCTCGGAGGAGCTTCCACATCGCCCAACCTAGGGCGTAGACCAGCCACGTCAACAAAAGGCGCCATCATCACCCTACCCCGAGCTGACTCGAGCCGCAGGGAACGAGACCGGCGTCCCATCTGGCTAGCTCCACCGGATAGGCAATGATGGCGCCCCGCGTACCCTGTGACGGCGGCGGCTCTCAGCCCCCTTACGGAAGCAAGAGGACGTCAGCAAGGACTCAACCGCTCCGACAGCTGTCCCTCCGCCAGGCTCCATCGCTCCTCCGACGGCCACGACATCACACCAGCTGGGTGCCAAAATCTCTCCGGCTGCCACAACAGCATGTACTTAGGGCGCTAGCTCTCCTCCGCTAGACACGTAGCACTCTGCTACACCCCCCATTGTACACCTGGATCCTCTCCTTGCGCCTATAAAAGGAAGGACCAGGGCCCTCTTAGGGAGGGTTGGCCGCGCGGGGACGAGGACGAGACAAGCGCTCGCTTGGGGCCGCTCGCTCCGTCTCCCGCGTGGACGCTTGTAACCTCCTACTGCAAGCGCACCCGACCTGGGCGCGGGACGAACACGAAGGCCGTGGGATTCCCACCTCTCTCACGCCGGTCTCCGGCCGCCTCGCTCTCCCCCCTTCGCGCTCGCCCTCGCGCTCGACCCATCTGGGCTGGGGCACGTGGCGACATTCACTCGTCGGCCCAGGGACCCCCCGGTCTCGAAACGCCGACAAGGATCACGACACAGAAATTCGAGATGTCGAGTTGAAGTATTTCTTAGGATTTCAAGTAAAGAAACTCCAAGAGGGCACCTTACTAAGCCAAACAAAGTATACTCAAGATATTCTAAGCAAGTTTGGGATGAAGGAAGCCAAACCCATCAAGACACCCATGGGAACCAATGGGCATCTCGACCTCGACGAAGGAGGTAAATCCGTCGATCAAAAGGTATACCGGTCGATGATTGACTCTTTACTCTATTTATGTGCATCTCGACCGGATATTATGCTTTCCGTATACATGTGTGCAAGATTCCAAGCCGACCCTAAGGAAGCTCACCTTAAGGCCGTAAAACGAATCTTGAGATATTTAGTTTATACTCCTAAGTTTGGGCTTTGGTATCCTAGGGGATCCACTTTTGATTTAATTGGTTATTCGGATGCTGATTGGGCCGGGTGTAAAATCAAAAGAAAGAGCACATCAGGGACTTGCCAGTTCTTGGGAAGGTCATTGGTGTCTTGGGCTTCAAAGAAGCAAAATTCCGTAGCTCTTTCTACCGTTGAAGCCGAGTACATTGCCACAGGCCATTGTTGCGCGCAACTACTTTGGATGAGGCAAACCCTTAGGGACTATGGTTACAAATTAACCAAAGTTCCTCTTCTATGTGATAATGAGAGTGCAATCAAAATGGCGGATAATCCCGTCGAGCATAACCGCACTAAACACATAGCCATTCGGTATCACTTTTTAAGAGATCACCAACAAAAGAGAGATATCGAGATTTCATATATTAACACTAAAGATCAATTAGCTGATATCTTTACCAAGCCTCTTGATGAACAAACTTTTAACAAACTTAGGCATGAGCTAAATATCCTTGATTCTAGGAACTTCTTTTATTGATTTGCACACATAGCTCATTCATATACCTTTAATCATGTCTCTTTTATATATGCTATGACTAATGTGTTTTCAAGTCCATTTCAAACCAAGTCATAGGTGTATTGAAAGGGAATTGGAGTCTTCGGCGAAGACAAAGGCTTCCACTCCGTCACTCATCCTTCGTCGTCGCTTCGAGCCACTCTCCATCTTTGTGGGAGAGAGCCTAAGCAAAAGGACTCCATCTTTGGTATAATCTTCACTCATTTATTTATGACCAAAGGGGGAGAAAGTAATTCTAAGGGCTCTAATGATTCCGTTTTTTGGCGATTTATGCCAAAGGGGGAGAGAGCATGAGCCCAAAGCAAAAGGACCGCACCGCCACCTAATTTTAAAATGATTTTCAAATTGGAAATTTCAAATTGGTATCTTATTATGTTCCAAAGGGGGAGAAACTAGTATTTCAAAATTGATACATCAAAAGCCTCTTGAACACTAAGAGGAGAATTTCATTAAGGGGGAGTTTTGTTTAGTCAAAGGAAAAGCATTTGAAACAGGGGGAGAAAATCTTAAATCTTGACAATGCTTCGAAAATTTTTAGTCATTTACCTTTGACTATTTGCAAAAGAACTTTGAAAAGGAAGTACAAAAGAATTTGCAAAAACAAAACATGTGGTGCAAGTGTGGTCCAAAATGTCAAAAATTGAAGAAACAATCCATGCATATCTAATAAGTATTTATATTGGCTCAATTCAAAGCAACCTTTGTACTTACATTATGCAAGCTAGTTCAATTATGCACTTCCATATTTGCTTTGATTTGTGTTGGCATCAATCACCAAAGAGGGGGAGATTGAAAGGGAATTAGGCTTACACCTATTTTCCTAATTGATTTTGGTGGTTGAATTGCCCAACACAAATAATTGGACTAACTAGTTTGCTCTAGTGTATAAGTTATACAGGTGCTAAAGGTTCACACTTAGCCAATAAAAGACCAAGAATTGGGTTCAACAAAAGAGCAAAGGGATAACCGAAGTGTGCCCTGGTCTGGCGCACCGGACTGTCCGGTGCACGAGGGGACTTCACGCTGAACTCTTCACCTTCGGGAAAATCCAGAGGCGCTCCGCTATAATTCACCGGACTGTCCGGTGTACACCGAACAGTGTCCGGTGCCCCAGAGGAGAACGACTCTGGAACTCGCCAGCTTCGGGAATTCGCTCCGCTATAATTCACCGGACATGTCCGGTGTACACCGGACTGTCCGGTGAGCCAGCGGAGCAACGACTACTCGGCGCCAACGGTCACCTGCTACAGCATTAAATGCGCGCCAGAGCGTGCAGAAGTCAGGCACGCGCGATGTGACGCACCGGACACTCTACAGTACATGTCCGGTGTGCCACCAGACATCCAGGCGGGCCCAACAGTCAGAGCTCCAACGGTCAGAACCCAACGGCCTGGTGACGTGGCTGGCACACCGGACACTGTCCGGTGTGCACCGGACTGTCCGGTGCACCATGCGACAGACAACCCCACCAAACGGCTAGTTTGGTGGTTGGGGCTATAAATACCCCCAACCACCCCACATTCAAGTCATCCAAGTTTTCCTACTTCAACCACTTACAAGAGCTCTAGCATTCAATTCTAGACACACCCAAGTGATCAAATCCTCTCCAAATTCCACACAATGCCTTAGTGATTAGTGAGAGAGATTTGCTTGTGTTCTTTCGAGCTCTTGCGCTTGGATTGCTTTCTTCTTTGATTCTTTCTTGCGATCAACTCAATTGTAACCAAGGCAAGAGGCACCAATTGTGTGGTGGCCCTTGCGGGGAAGTTTTATTCCCGTTTGATTGAGAAGAAGAAGCTCACTCGGTCCGAGGGACCGTTTGAGAGAGGGAAAGGGTTGAAAGTATAGGTGTACATTTGGGCCGGGCCTAATGGGCGGGCACGAAGCACGAAAAAAAAGCACGGCCCAAGCACGGCACGGCACGAAATTATTTCGGGCCGGGCCGGGCCGGCCCGTTGCATCGGGCCGTGCTTGGGCCGACGCCGAGGCCCACGGGCGGGCACGAGCCCGACCCGTTTAAGCAGACCTGAAAAGGCCCGTTTACCGGCACGAAAAGGCCCGAAATGCGTCCTCGGCAGCTGCAGCCTGCAGGCCAGCAGAGGCCTAAAGCGCGGCCGCGCGACCCATTTCCATATTCCAGCCTGCAGGCCTAAAGTGCCATTGCCCGGTGTTGCTGTTGCCAAATGCCAATTGCCAAATGGGAACATGAAACCCTACGTCCCTACTCCCGTGAGTCCGTGACCAGCCGGCGGCCGCCGTCTTTCCTGTCTCGTGTGGCCGTGTCCCGATCCTGCCTCGGCGACTCCCATCTCCATCCCGACTCCCATCTCCAAGGCGGCCAGCCAGGCTCCACTGCTCCAGCGCGACCGGCGACCGCCGACCGGAGCGCGACCGGCGAGTGCGGCAGTGCGCCCCTGCGGCAGTGCGGCCTGCGCGAGCGGCCGAGCGCGACCGGCGAGGCGGCGACCGCAGATCGGAGCCGCGGCCTCCCCTGCGCGAGCGCTACCGGAGCTGCCTCTGCGCCCTGCGCCCCTGTGGCCTGCGCGAGCGGCCGAGCGCGACCGCCGACCGGAGCCATTTTTGTATTTCGGGCCATTTTTGTATTTCGGGCCTTTATTATTTTCGGGCCGCCCTTTTAAAGCACGACACGTTTAGTGAAATACAGGTCGGGCCGTGGGCCGAGGGGTCGGCCCGTGGGCCGGCACGGCACGACCCGAATTTAATATTGGGCCGGGCCGGCCCGAAATTAAACGTGTCGGGCCTTTTCGGGCTGAATTTAATATTGGGCACGGCACGGCCCGAATTTAATATTGGGTCGGGCGGCCCGAATGTACACCTATAGTTGAAAGAGACCCGGTCTTTGTGACCACCTCAACGGGGAGTAGGTTTGCGAGAACCGAACCTCGGTAAAACAAATCCGCGTGTCACACTCCTTATTCGCTTGCGATTTGTTTTGCACCCTCTCTCGCGGACTCGATTATATTTCTAACGCTAACCCGGCTTGTAGTTGTGATTAACTTTGTAAATTCCAGTTTCGCCCTATTCACCCCCCCTCTAGGCGACTTTCAATGCTGACACCGCTGCCTCCGGCTCCGGCTCATCGCAGAGCGGCCGGGGGTTCCTTTAACTAAGCAAGAGAAGCCTCGGGCGGCAAGGCCGACCGAGCTGAGGGACTCCTACGCCTCCGGGATACGGATACCTCACTCGTCACCTTCGCACGAGGCAACTCACACTTGGTTAAGCGGTTCAGTTAGCCGACAGGCGAGTCCTAGTGCTCGAAATGAGGAAAAAACACGGCTTCATGCCAAAAATACATACATGTTCAGGCCCCAACAGCCACAATGAACAGACACCGATACTCAAGGTGCCATTACAAACGGAACTCCAGTTCCACCCCCGCAGGTACGAACAACCCCCCACATTGGAGGGCCTGCGGGGCGACGAAACCCCAGATGGCTCACCGCCGCCCGCTCCGGCAGCAGCGACAACGACCTCCGCTCCGGGCGGCCAAACAGCAGCAGCGATGACCTCAGGGCAGACGCTGCTGCGACAAGGCCCTCGCCCACGTCCCCGCTCGAGGGGCGAGGACATGCAGAAGGCCGTAGAGTTGGAGGTCAGTCCGCGGGTGCCGCCGACAATCTCGTCGGCAGAGAAACCTCTTCCGGCTGCCTCGGTGGGAGGTGGCACCGGAAGCAGCGCCGAAGCCGCCCAGGCCGGAGAGCCAGACACGCGGCAGCTGCCAGCGCCACGGATGGCGAACGCCCTTCCCTCCGATCACTGAGGGAAGGAGCGGACCGCTGCCCGCGCGGAGACGGGCCCCAACTCGGCACACTCCCCTCCCCAGCACTGATGATGAACATCCTTGAAGCTGAGGGAGGGGCAGAGGCCGCAGCCTGGCTCGCTTCTCCCCACCATCGAACTGGTGGTCACCGTCTTGGGTGACCACCGGCGAGGAGATGCAGCCGGGCTGCCTGATGAAAATCCTTGAAGCCAACGATGGCTGAAAGGTACCAACTTCCGCAAAGTTGCGTTCCTCCAACGACAGCAAGACGAAAGCGACGCGAGTGCTGCCCATCCGGGGGCTCGGAAGGTGGAAGGACGCGATGCATGAGGAGAGTGCGAAGACATGGTTGCCATCCAAGGGGGGTCACCCCCTTTTTAAAGGCGACTCTCCCCACTCGCGTCCTCAGCCGGCGCGGACTGAGTCTTCTCCAACACGCTCCAAGGTCCTCCCCCTACGACACGGGGGCTGGGTCCCACGCGTCATGCAAGCTGGCCCAGGACAGAAGGAGCCAAAACCACCACGCGCGGTGTGCGCAACTGCCCAGCGGTTACAAGCATTCCTCCACTTTCGCCCGGACCAGCGGGTGGAAGGGCGGACCGCCATGCAGGCGGCATGCAACCGCACCAAGGGGGCACACCCTTTCGACTTCGACGCGTCCAGCATGGAGGCCCAGACCCACACGTCATGTAACCGGCGCGCCGGTTACTACGTACAAGAAACTGCACTGCCACTCGCGCCAGTGTCGTGCCTTCTCGACTGCAGAACCGGTGTCGCGACTCGAGGCGACCCTGCGCATGACCCGACAATGCCAACTGAGTGCATCGGTCACGGGTCAGTCAGCTGCGGGAGAAGGCGCGACGGTCGATACGGCCAGAAATGGGCCGACAGTAATGGCGGTGGCAGGCGGGCGGAAGCAGCAGTCAAGTCGTCAGCAAGCTCACGCCCCCTCCTAGGACAGCGAGAGAACCCTCTCCCACGGCGTGAAGACGACGCGCCCGTGTTCCGTTCCTCGAACGGCTCGCGCAAGCACAACGGCTGCCCCGCGAACCACTCGTCCCGTCGCATTAACTCAGCGGCAGGACAGGCGGCACCTTTGGCAGGCGAAGCAGGCGACGCTTCACCTCCGCCATAATGACCGCGTCAAAAAAGGTGCGCCACGTCATTCGATTCCGTATCCTTTTCCACTTCCTCTTTCTCTCTCTCGCTACAGGGACCGGGAAAGGGGATACTCCGAAAGGGATCCTTCTCCGCGAAGGAAGCGGGCCCCGAGCCCCCCTACTGATCAGAGGTTCGAAGGCTGGCCCCTCGGAAGGGTTCAACAGCCGCCACAGAGCACTCGGGCTCCGCGCCCACTACTGGTCAGAGGTTCGAAGGCTGGCCCCTTGGAAGGGTTCAACGGCCGCCTCAGGCCACTCGGGCTCCGTGCCCACTACTGATCAGGGGTTCGTAGGCTGGCCCCCGAAGGGTTCAACAGCCGCCTCAGAGCACGCAGAGCGAGGGATGACCCTGGGTACGTTCGATACATAACCAAGGCTCGGGCTACGCTCCCGAGGTACCCTAGGACATTTCCGAGACCGGCGGGAACGATTTTGTAATGGAATCCCACCAGAGGGAGGCATCGAGCCCTCGGACCCCGTCAAAAGGGGACCGGGTCCGGCGAATCACCCGCGGGTACTTTTGGAGCGCGCCTCCGGGCCACTAACCGACCCCTAACGAATGGGGCACGGGCGTCCACTCGGATCACCCGTTAGCAACTCACTGGAGACACCATGTTCGGCGCCCTCCGAGGGCAACATGGCGCTTTCCCCCCTCCTCCTTGCGGAAAGGCGACGCAGGGGCGTATGAAAAAAGCTGAGTCTGTCCTTGACCGTCCTCTCGCTCTGTGCAGAGGCTCGGGGGCTGCTCTCGCAAACCCGGCTCCGGCCAAACCGTTGACAGCGTCAACATACCAGCCCGAGAACTTGGGACTCGACTATGCACCCGGGCTACGGCCAGTTCGCATGAGGGAACAACCAGACCGGCCGAAGCATCACGAAACGCGCTAAGACCTCGAAGGAGTCAAACCACTCCTCCGAGGCCTCGGGGGCTACACCCGGCGGGTGCGCTCGCGCGCACCCACCGGAACGAAACGCAATCGAGAAAGGCCGGTCCCCTTGCAAAAAAGTGCGACAAAAGCCTCCAAGCGAGTATCAACGCTCCCTTCGAGGCTCGGGGGCTACTGTCGGGGACCATAATTAGGGGTACCCCCAAGACTCCTAATCTCAGCTGGTAACCCCCATCAGCACAAAGCTGCAAAGGCCTGATGGGCGCGATTAAGGTCAAGGCTCAGTCCACTCAAGGGACGCGATCTCGCCTCGCCCGAGCCCAGCCTCGGGCAAAGGCAGCCGACCCCGGAGGATTCACGTCTCGCCCGAGGGCCCCCTCAAGCAACGAACACACCTTTGGCTCGCCCGAGGCCCAGTCTTCGCAGAGAAGCAACCTTGGCCAGATCGCCACGCCAACCGACCGTATCGCAGGAGCATTTAATGCAAGGATCGCCTGACACCTTATCCTGACGCGCGCTCTTCAGTCGACAGAGCCGAAGTGACCGCAGTCACTTTGCCGCTCCACCGACCAACCTGACAAGAAAACAGCGCCGCCTGCGTCGCTCCGACTGCTGTGCCACTTGACAGAGTGAGGCTGACAGTAGCTAAGTCCAGCCTCGGGCGCCATAGGAAGCTCCACCTCGCCCGACCCTAGGGCTCGGGCTCAACCTCGACGCTGGACGACGGACTCCGCCTCGCCCGACCCTAGGGCTCAGGCTCAACCTCGACGCTGGACGACGGACTCCGCCTCGCCCGACCCCAGGGCTCGGGCTCAACCTCAACGCTGGACGACAGACTCCGCCTCGCCCGACCCCAGGGCTCGGACACAGCCACGGCCTCGGAGACGGTCTCTGCCTCGCCCGACCCCAGGGCTCGGACACAGCCTCGGCCTCGGAAGACGGTCTATGCCTTGCTCGACCCCAGGGCTCGGACTCAGCCTCGACCTCGGAAGACGGACTCGACCTCGACCTTGGAGGAGCCTCCGCCTCGCCCGACCTAGGGCTCGGACTGACCACGTCACAGGGGGGGCCATCATTACCCTACCCCTAGCTAGCTCAGGCTACGGGGAACAACACCGGCGTCCCATCTGGCTCGCCCCGGTAAACAAATAATGATGGCGCCCCGCGTGCTCCATGACGATGGTGGCTCTCAGCCCCTTACGAAAGCAAGGAGATGTCAGCAAGGATTCGACAGCCCCGACAGCTGTCCTTCCGCAGGGCTCCAGCTCTCCTCCGACGGCCACGACATCACATGAACAGGGTGCCAAAACTTCTCTGACTGCCACGACGGCATGTACTTAGGGCTCTAGCTCCTCTCTGCTAGACACGTTAGCACACTGCTACACCCCCCATTGTACACCTGGACCCTCTCCTTACGCATATAAAAGGAAGGTCCAGGGCTCTCGTACGAGAAGGTTGGCCGCGCGGGAGAACGGGTCGACGCATAAGGCTCTCGCTCTCTCCCACGCGAACGCTTGTAACCCCCTACTGTAAGCGCATCCATCCGCCCTGGGCGCAGGACAACACGAAGGCCGCGGGTTCCCCTTTACTGTTCTCCCCCCTTTGTGTCCCGTCTCGCGCCGACCCATCTGGGCTGGGACACATAGCGACAATTTACTCGTCGGTCCAGGGACCCCCGGGGTCGAAACGCCAACAAAACAGGAGTTTGACTGCATCGGATTGGGGCCCGTAGACCACTGTAATCCACCACTCTGTGTCGTCCGCTTTCATGGTGATCATGGCTGTGATATGATGGTGTTGTCGGAAGTAGATACATTAGAGAGTGTGAAGATGTCTTCCGACACAGCAAGCAAAATGCCCCCTCTGGTTTGGTTTGCTGGCCGAGCAACATAGTTAGTAAGGAATTTTGACCCTAAAGTGCGTGCGATGACATGGTGGTCTACCATCGACAGCTTTGTTTCTTGGAGACATACAATTGTGCTACCTGTATCACGAACAAGATCCTGCACAGTGTCCCTTCTCGCCCCTTCATTGAGGCCTCTCACATTCCAGCTCAGGATTTGGCAGTGGCGTTGAGTCATTCCTGTACCAGAGAAAACCCAACTGCAACGCCCATCATACGGACTGGCGTGCAGGTTCTGGAACTGAAGGTAAACATCACAAACACAGCGAGCGCTGACGGCATAGAAGTAGTGGAGCAACCCGCTGGATATATTGAAGTAGGGTACATGCAGACCGCAATGGACGACTGGAGTTTGTGGCCGCCCAGCCGGACACGCGAAACACACTTGAAGGCGCATATGTAGACAAAGCTTGCGAAGGTAATCCGCAGCTGTAGGCCTCTGTCTGCTACCTCATGCCCCAGCGAGCTAACAAGAACTAATGTAGTGATACAAGTGGCAGATCGCATCCCCTGGAACAAGCAGAAGTGTGCATACTTTTCACAGACAAAGCAGATGACAATAAACAGACCTAACATGGCAAAGTTGTTTCCCACAACATCATTCCACAGCTCAAGATGACTGCAGTCCAGCCTCATTAGGGTCATCCAATCCGCATAGGGCGACCAAAGCCTTGGTGGCTAGGTGGGTCAGCGGGCCATTGAACAGGCTGAAGTAGCGCTTGAGCTCCTCGTCAGTTGCCCAGTTCTACATCTGATCAGAGTCCGACTCTGGTAGGATTCCAAGCCGCTTCATGAGCACTTGGCACGCGCGGCTCTGAATGTCTCAACGCGGCCAAGCGATGGCCGCTAGCCTCGTGCTCTTGCGGGTAGAAGTTCCTACACGTCCCTTGAAACTTCTTTGTGTCTTCTTGGGGAGCTCATATCGCTGATCTTGCGGGCACAATATAGGTTGGGCGACAGGGGCGGAGATGCTATCGATGAAGGACGTCGCCGCTTGCAGCTCCTGGCGCGGCGCCGATCTGCTACGTCTGCGGTAGACGCATCCGGGGCGGAAGCGGCGCACGGGTGTGGTCGACCCCGCCGGCATGGTGGTGCCAATCGCCGGCGGGCTTGGGGGAGGTGGGTGCGTGCTGTCGAGGTCGTCGCGGCGGGCATCCGAGGTACAGCGTGAACCCCCAGCGGTAGAGTCCAGACTGGTCCCATGTTGACGTCGAGGCACGGACCGTGCGCGCCTCCCAGGGCGTCGGCGAGGCATCCGTTCTCGGCTGCGACCGTGAGCAGCCGTGGCCATTCCACTGTTAGGGGAGGCGTCATGGCGGGGACGAGGTGACGGGCTCATGCTCTGTCCCCTGCCTCTGAATTGGCGATGTCGCTGCTCTCGGCCGCCTCCATTTGTTGCAGAGCCATCTATGTACACAAGCTGGCGTGGCGCGACGTGGTCGGGGAAGACGTCAAGGCTGACATGCTGGCTCCCATTCTGCTGCAGCAAGCTGTCATCCACAGAGCGAGGAAGGTGCTGGCGGCCGCCGGTGGTCGATCTTCTGTCGTCATGGCGATCCCTGCGTGGCTCTGAGCGGTCTCGCTCCCTATGAGGAGCGCGTGAAAGGCTCCTGAAGAGACGGGAGCTCCATGAGTCCTCTTTACGGCTGCGGCGGCCGCGACGCTCTTCGTCATCGCCACGGCGACCATCAATGGCGACCGGAGCCGGGTTATGGCGATCCCGTGGTGTGCGCTCTCTGTCAACAACGCCCAACGCCCACCTGAACTCACGGGTGGAGCAGCGACCGTCACTTTCCGGTGGATCCTCGACGAGGTCGAGGTGGACGATGACTCGGAAGTGGGAGCTGGAGCGACGAGCTGGTGGAGTAGCTCCATCTCGAACCAACGACGACCTGCGAGAGATAGTTAGCCAAGTTACCTTAGGAATGCAGGGCGGGTCCTCTGTCCAGGCCCAGAGACAGAGGGCACGCGTGTCCTCCTTTCTCAGCGATTGAAGCTCGACATAGTCCAGATCGCAGGCCCTCGCCACCACACGCTTGGCGATGCTCTCGTTCCAAGCGTGAAGGGGAATCCCCTCCAGGCATAGCCAGATGTGATACTTGAGGTCCACAGGGTCTGCTTGGGTCATCGGTAGCCACCGCCGAACGCGGATGTCGAGGTTGCCGGAGAGGAATTCCCTGCGCTCCAAAGTCGTCTCCCTGTGGTGCTAATGGGAGAAGGTGACGACGAAGTCCGCTGGGTGGTATCTTGCTACGGAGATGTTGTCGGGGCGCACGCAGAACTGGTGGTAGAACGCCCTCTTCATCCTGTCGGCGCTCACCTCAGGTCGGTCCCGCCCCAGCCAGGCAACGACGGCGTGGGTCGAGAGCCTCTCTAGCTCTGCCTCCATGTCCGGTGGAAGCAGCGACGGCGAAGGTTTCACTGGGGCGCGTCCCTGGATCGCCTGGTCAAGGCATGGTGGCTTGAACGAGCGGAGGGAAGTCGTCGCTGTGGAGTCTGGGGGGCGGTTGCGGGGCAGCCGTATTCTGGGAGGTCTTGGCCTTGGGACAGAGCCAAGCTTTATGGCCTGGGCCTCCGCATCCGAAACAACACAGAGGGTCCCTGCAGGAGGAAGCATGATGTCCCCTGCCCAAACAACGGAAGCATTTACCACTCAGTCTTACCAGCAAGTTGTCTCTGGCCGAATGTGATGGCAGCGAAGGCCTGGTGGTTGGACGTCTTGAATGCTCGCGGGCACCATGCGAGCGTTTGCGCCGGACCATTGTCCATCCATCCAGTACATCTTCGGCGACGTGGTCAGGCCTGCCGCAGCTCGCGGGTGTCCCATGGACGGAGGACAAACGCGATGTGGTCGAGTGAGGGGGGCCGCAGTGAATGTGGATCTGCTGCTAGATGCGTGCGGCGCGGCGGAGATGCAGTCCAGAGGAGGAGTAATGGGGAAGCGCACACATTTGGCAGGAGCAGGGGTGGCCGGTTGGCAGGGGACAGCAGCGCAAGGTTCTGGAACCACAATAACTGAGGCTGGGCGGGGTCTCCTGTGTGTTCTTGCCGGCGGCGAAGGCAGAGGTGGACAGGGCGGGGGCGCGGTAGGAGAGCGCATCTGCCGAGGCGAAACAGGGCTTGGGAGGGAGGTAGCGGGCTGATCTATCGATCTGCGGTGGAGGAAAGCGGTGGGGAGCTGGGTCGAGGTGGGGGGGGGGTCGGCTGCAATGGCGGGGAGGAGGCACTCGCTCGCCATGGGCGCTGAGGGGGAAGAACGGCTAGCTATCTACTTATTTATGAAAACCTATTTACCATGCCAACGTGCATATCCTTACCAATTGTTGCATTCATACCACCATGATGTAACTATCATAATGAGAAATATCCTCCTAGAAAGTCATATGCTTATATAACTGCCATTTTGTTCTAGTGATTATGTATTACTACTATTTTGTTCCTTTTTGTTCATGCACTTAATCTCCAATTCTCTGGCAGATGTTTATGAAGAAGTTCTTGAAATTGTTTCCTATATGACATTTTTCTCACCTACAATTTCACTGGACATGTGGAGCTTGTGGCCACTGATGATGGAAGCACTTAATGACTGGGCTATAGATTTCTTTGAGAGTATGTCTAACTTTATGATGTGGCACTATGTATTTTGTTTTGTTCTCTCAGGAAAAAAGTGTCATTATTTTTTAGCGCATGATGCATGCTTTTACGTTATTGTTGTGTGAAACTGTCAACTATAGTTGTGCCATTCCTTCTTATACTTTGTCATATTTTGAGAAATATTCCAGGCTTTCCATATGCTTAGCACACTGATACAGTGATACATTCTTTTGGTCCATTTGTAATGGTCCAGATGGGTTGCTATCCTATTAATGTAGGACTGGTATATAGATCAGTCTTCTTTTTGATGTTATATTAAAAACTCCTGGATGTATATTAAATGGTTACTGGGTATAGTTGCACACTTTGTCCTTTGGGCGTTTTGTAATGTTAGATGAATGTCATGATATAGTTTTGGTTACATGGAATATAGCTCACATTTTGCTCATTCATGAGTTACTGCTGTTACAACAACAACAACAAAGCCTTTTAGTCTCAAGCTATTGGGTAGGCTAGAGTTGAAACCCAACGGAAGCCACAAATCATTCAAGCACGTGGATAACTGTCAACAGATAAAAATAGTTATCCTATTGAGATCTGCACTGAGCATTGGTTCTCTCGGTGTCTCTAAGCTAATCTTCAATGCTGTAGCTGTAAGCTGCTGTCTGAAACCAAGTCTTCTATGGCCTGGCACTATGTTGTATTGTTGTGCTTGTGCTCTTTTTTTGTGTTTATTCAGTTTTGGTTTTGATCCAGTGTACATTATCATTTGGTTTGGTGTGTTGTAATGTATTTCGACGCAGCCTCTCTGCAAATGTAGGGGGTAAGGCTTGCCTTGGTTATTCCTTCCCCAGAACCCACTCATGTGGGAGCGCTGCCAGCACTGGTTGTCCATTATGCGGATTTAATGTATGTTGGTATTTTTTTGTTAAATTCATTTATTGATTCCTCTGTGACCTGCGAGCATTCTGAGTTCAGAGTTGATTGGGTAATCCAAACCCTTGTGTAAATGGGACAGGATAATCAGTGTGTGAACCATCAAAACCCCTGCCAGTGTTGGAACCGGACCGCCGACACATGGTGTGTCAGTCGGGGCCGCCCGCACGTATAGCAGCGGGATTTTATGTCTCTTGGGCCAACACTCGCGTAAAAAACTAGTCTATTAGGGATTGCACCCTCAACCATATAAACCATGATTTCTCACCCTCACCACACAATGTGGGACTATTTCCAACAATCTCCCTCTCACACATTGTGAGCCGAGATTTGTCTGAGAATGCACTAGGTCAACTTGCCTTTGATACCAATTGTTGGAACCGGACCGCCGACACATGGCATGTCCATCGGGGCCGCCCGCACACACGGCTTGCCCACCCAGGCAGTGGCAGACCTAGAATTTTTATATAGGGTGTGCCACAACAAAATTTGCATGTAGAATTCTATCTAATGTACATATAATTTCATAGTAAATTTGTAAACAATTTGATATATAGATATACAGTTTGACACTCAACAAATAAGCATGAAAATTACATACATTAAACATAAAGATTATAATAATACTACTTATCTGGTCTACGCTTCCTCAACGCCATAAAAGTTTCAATTATATCTTCTTCATTCACTTCGAAGAAAATATCCCTCTCGATGTATGTAACAAGACAATCATCCAAAAGACTATCACACATCTTGTTTCTCAATTTAGTCTTCACCAAACTCATTGCAGAAAATGCCCTTTCAACACTTGTTGTCGCCACCGGCAAAAGCAATACCAATTTGAGAAGCAAATAAACCATATCAAACACCTTATGTCTCTTTGTTTCAACAAGCTTAACTGAGAGGTCCACAAGATTAGTTATGTCTTTGAATCTATCATCTTCTCTTATGCCATCAATATAATTGTCAAGTTGCAAGTCAAGTTTTAACAAGTCAGTGCTTGACATGTCATTAGGATAGAAATCAGCTAGCTTTCGTACCTTGTGTGCATCAAAAGAAGCAAAAGAGTTGGAAGGATCTAAGGCTGACATACAAAAAAGCAGCTCCATATTAGCCTCACTAAACCGACTATCAAGCTCTAGGCTAATTTGATCAATGACCCCAATATATACTTCTCTTCTGAAGTGGTCATCATTGGTTTGGTTATGAACAAATCGTGATGATCTTCCATAAGGCTTATAATTTCCATCCATAGCAGGAACTAGGATATCATGTTTGTTGCAAAATAAAGTGATTGTTTGAAGAAATTGATCCCAACCATCAAGCCTTAACTGTTGCATTCTTCTCTTTGCCACATTAACAAGTGAAATTGCATTAATAATATCTTGCTCCCTTCTTTGCAAACACACTGATAAATCATTTGTATATCCAAGAATAACAAACATTAAGTGTGCATCATGTCCACGGAATAACAAACAGCAAGAAATTTCAAGATTTCAATAAAGTTTCCTCTGTTGCTAGACTCTTCACTTTCATCATGTCCATGGAATGACAATCCTTGATGCAAAAGAAACTTCAAACATCGAAGTGAATATGTCAACCTTATCTTATAAAGATTGCGATCATCATCACTCCACTTCTCAATTTTATTATCAATTGCTGCATTAGGATTTATAAAGCCAAGATATTTCTCTTCGGCTGTCTTATGTGACATAGAACCACATGTTTTAGAAGTGCTTCAGACCCTTTATTCCAATTATTCCAACCATCTGAAGTAAATGCAGAAGTCCCTTTGCCCTTATTTGCTTTACTTTTGAATAAGTAGCACATAAAGCAAAATGCAGCATCTTTCTTGACACTATATTCAATCCAAGGAAAATTTTGAAACCACACAAAATTAAAATGGCGATCTCTATCTCCATTTTTTCTATTTGGGAATCCATGTGCATATGGTTGAAATGGACCTCTAAGAATATATGCTCTTCGAATTGCATCATGATCATTAGCATGGTAACTTGCAATAGGTTGTCTTTCACCTGGATCATGTGAAAGACGACTGACATCATAAAGTGTTGGCGGTGGCGGTGCAGATGGCATTGATTCACAATTTCTTCATTTATTCTCTCTTCCTCTTGTTCTTGAGGTGTCGACGCTTGAGTAACATCCGGATATAATGAAGAAGCAATAAACTTCTGTTTCTTTGCAACATGATTGCGAAAAAGAGAGGCGATATCTCCCTGCTTCTTCATATTTTAGTCACTACAAAACAATGGTAGTGAATCAATAATTAATAAGACAAAAATCAACAACAATATATATCGCGAAAACGCGTTGAACAATCTCTGTTACCCCAGTTTGTTCTCACCGTACTCTGCTGCCTGCGTTCCTACAGATCGATGCAGCAGGCGCAGACGGTTCCTGGTTCCTGCTCACCGTTCTCCAACGACCGGCGGTTGTCGACGCTGAGCCGAGACCGAGACGGAGGCAGCTGCCGAGCAGCAGGTTCCGTCAAGACGTCTGGACGCCGGCTTGCGCGTAGCGCGCTGCGTAGTTGAGGAAGCCCAACCGGCAACCGATCGCGGAAGCCCAACTGATGGCCGGGTGGGGTCCCTGGTGGGCTTGGCTTAGGGTGTGCCAGGGCCCACCCGGACCCCCCTGTGGGTCCGCCGCTGCACCCAGGCTGTCGGGCCGCGACACACGCGCTAGCACGTATAGCAGCGGACTTTAGGTCTCTTCTGCCAACACTCCCTAAAAAGCTAGTCTATTAGAGGGTGCACCATCAACCATATAAACCATGATTTCTCAACCTCACTACATAATGTGAGACTATTCCCAATAACCGGGCTAGCTGGAAGCATATTAGAATGTTTTGTCAAGGTTCGTGCTTGTCGATCGTAGACGTCCGCGCCACTGATATGATATTCGTCAAGCCGAGAACGGTGCCAATGATTAATTAATTGATTTATTACTGACGCCGGCTCTGGATTTTTCATGCCTGCTTCGTCACGGCGACATGGGAAGTAGCCATAGTTGTCGTGGCCATATATGTAGCTGACCTAGGACTTGTTTGGATAATTATTAAATAACTAAAACCTAGTCTAAACTAGCTCAGTGGATCAAAAACGGCAGAGCTAATAGCTGAGATAATTCGACTCACTGCAATCCAAATGAGTTTGTTTTTATCTCAACTATAAATTATCCAACTAGCTAGCTAACCAACCATAACTAATTTAAGAGCAGCTCCAACAGACGGGTTAAAAATCATTCGCTCGGCAAAAGAAACATAAATCCCGTGGAAACCGAATCCAACAGCTCTTCTTCAACCTCGCTTTCGCCATCTCGCTCGGCATCGCTCTCCGTCACTAGCCAATATTGCCGAGCTGCTGTGTCTCGCCAAATCGCAATATCCCGCCCCCGCGCTCTCCCACCGATTCCGTTCCCGCGCCCTCTCCCACGATCTCCCGCCCTCCCGCCCTCTCTGTACCGCCCCCGCGCTCTCCCAGACTGGCCAGCCATCCCGTTCCCGCGCCCTCCCGCCCTCCCTGTACCGCCGCCGCGCTTTCCCGCCCATGCGCACTGCAGCCGTCCGCGACCTGTACCTCCCCCGCGCTTTGCCGCCCATGCGCGCCGCACCCATCCACGGTAGTGCAGGTCGCGCCGCCGCAATCTTCAATTGACCAGTCGATGCCATGTTCCGGCCACCGCGACCTCGTGCAATGGAGACAGCACAAACTGGGATGTGCACCGGATCTGTAGACAGCGTCCATGTTTCCCAGTTTCTCCAACAAAGGCTGGAACAAGAGACAAGTCACCTAGAGGGAGAATTTGATGAATCCACTGTCAGATCATTGCATCATCGGGTGGTTCCTGTAACAATTGAGGATCAGCTGGCAGAGGATGTGCCAAATGGTACTCAATTTGATGGTACGAGGCCTTCACTGCTATGTTGGTCCAACTAATCAATTTTATCTTGTGTGTTCATTTTGCACAAACATATGTATTACATGAAGTTGAGATACCTCCATTTGCGTTATGTTGACATGGTACTTAATCCAATTATGTATGCTGAAACTGACATTTTAAGAATTGTGATAGCTTCATATGGTAACTACAATGAATTAAATAACATTAGTACATGCTTGCAACTTATTTCAGAACTTGTTCTCTTGAGTTCCCCTGCTGTAAACAATGGTATTATTGAGATTGTCATGAACTCGGATGAATGCTTGCGACATTAATTGTTCAGTCATGAGCACCAGTATTGCTTTATTTACAGTAAATTGATAATAAGTCACTTATGCCTTATGAGTGAAAGGAAGTAGCGTATAAACAGCAAAGCACTTCGTATCTTTATTTATGTTTAGTATATACAAAAATATAGGTCATTGTTTTTGTGTTCATTAGCCTTGAAGTGTATGGTATATAATGTTGTCCCTTTAGAAGCGTCACATATAATTATGTTTTGCACAGGTACCATGGATTCTGGGTATTACACAAATCTCCTAGTTAATGGTATTGAAGAATCTCAAGCAACTCGTAGTGATGTAAGAATCCAGCATGGTCATGCAACAACCAAGAGTTCTCAGGGTAGAAGCAAAAATTTTAGAGATGAGGAGGACATTCTTCTTGTGTCAGCTTGGCTGAATGTGGGCATGGATCCTATTCAAGGAGTTGATCAAACACATGGCACACTATGGAGAAGGATACATGAATATTTCAATGCAAACAAGAAGTTTGACTCAAATCGTTCTGAAGTATCTTTAATGAATCGTTGGTCCGGTATACAACATGATGTGAATCTGTTTTGTGGATGTCTGTCTAGGGTTGAGGCTAGGAATCACAGTGGTTGGTCAATTGATGACAAGGTTTTTATTTCATTGTCAGCAAACTATTTTTGTGTTAGGTATGATTATTTGAGAAAACTCTATTTCATGTTTTTTTGGTTTGACATGTGCAGATCGCAAATGCATGTGTAATGTTCAAGGTCGAAGACCCAAAGGATAAGAAGTTTTCATACCTGCATTGCTGGAAAATCTTGAAGGACAAGACCAAGTGGATGGATAGGCGGAAGGAAATTGGAAGTGCAAAAAAATCAGCCACTAAGAAACAGAAGACAACGACAAATTCTTCTCCAGCATCAGTTGCAAATGCAATTGTCGTAGATGCCCCTCTTGGGGGTGCTGATCATGATGAACCATCATGCAGACCCGACGGTAAGAAGAAGGAGAAACAAAAGCTACGACAACGTTCGTCCATGGAAGTTGTAGACTATCTAATTGCAAAGAAGAAAGATTCTGACCTTGAAAAGGACTTGAAGAAAGAGGAGAGGTGCAATAAAGCCTTTGCTCTACAAGAAGAAAGGATCAAATTGGACAAAGAAAAGTTTGCGTTCCAAAGACAGCTCGAAGAGGACAGAATAATTGGTTTGGACCTTAGCACCATGAACTATAAACAACAGCAGTATTATGAAGATCGTCAGAACGAGATTCTTGCAAGACGTTTCAATATCTAGAATTTTCTAGTTTTAGTTAAGTATGCTTTGTCAACAAACTTGTTTTAGTTCAACATTTCATCTAAGTACCATCTTGTTCAAGTTTCAGTTTGTAATGGTTTAAAGGTCATGAATCAACTTCCATAAGCATGTAATAAATTAATGGCTTCATAGTCCAAGATGATTTTTGCTGCTAGATTTTTCTGTTCGCAGAATTTCCTTTCCCTTTTGCTTGACAGGGGACATCGCATGGTACTCAAAAAGGGACTGAATTTTTTCAAGTTTTGTGTAGTGGACTGAATAAAAGTTTGGCTAAATCTGCTCCATGTCCTAGAATGTTGCAAGAGCAGCATGAGTTAATCGATCAGAATGACAGTGGCCCAATTTCCATGTGTACTCTGCCTATATATGCCGCCCTCACAAAATCTGATGTTGTGTTGTTCTCTTCAATTAGTTTGTTAATTTTTGGGTTTACATGCCAGTTATATGAAGACAGAAGATGTATACCAATCGTGGGATGACATAGTTCCTTCTTTCAAAAAATCCTTGCATTCTTATAGTATTATGGGCCAGGTTGGAAGGGTGGTAGTTTATAAGAAACTGGTTTCTTATCTCAATTTTCAAAAACTGGTTTCTAAAAAAATTGGAGTGGCTGTTTGGAAGCCAGTTTCTAGAAACTGGTTTGTAACTTCTTAAAATTGAAAATGACAAGCTCATGCGTGACGATTCAGATCAGATGCAAATGCTTGTCTGAATTCTGAAAAAGGCTCTGCATTACTATTGAAAAGTCATTCTTAAGAACATTGCCAGTCATGAATATATTCCTATGAGTTGCATGATCTATTTGTCTTGATTCTGAAAAAAAAGGCTCTCCACACAGGTGAACTCACTGCCATCACTATGATTATCCTGGTAAGAGCTGTAATCATCAATATCACTGTCATCATCTAGTCCACTGAAGTGGTAGTCGATGTGCTGCTTCTCAGCAGCTGCTTTGACACAAGGCTCCAGAGCCTGTAGATGCCTCAGTCCTTTTCCTAAAAAAAACTCAACTGAAACTCCAAACAATGGTAAGATAGTTGTAGTCGGTACCACTATAAGATCTCGTGAAATCCTTATAGCTATATCAAGATTTATCTCTGGCTTTTGTATCTTGTGTGACATAAAGTAGATAAAAATAAATAAAGAGCACATTAATCAATTTTATATAACTCAGAATGGTTTTGCCACAAGTGCTCGATCAGGTCTGCCTTAAGCTGAGCGTTGAGAGCGGTCTGCAGGTTGGCGGTGTCCGATTCTTCAGCAGTTCTGCAGGTCTGTAGGTTGGAAAAATTCAAACATGCAAAAAAGCCAAGAAAAATTCAAACATGCAAAAAAGCCAAGTTTAGCGTTTCCTTTAGATAGTTTGTTGGAACCCATGCTTTGTAGATAGCTTCCTTTAGCTAAGTGTGCTCTGTAAACTTGAGATTTAGCTAGGATTTTTATATAAGCTCTTGGAGATGCTCTAAGTGTGTTTTTTTATCTCAACTAGTGACTCATCATCTTTACTCTTTTTAAAAACGCTAGTTTTGTGCCTACGTATAAGACGTTATATCATAGTTGGGCCGTGACGTAAGAAACTATCCAAACTCAATATGAGCGGAGTGCAGCGCTTCTATATAGTATCGCCTTTCTCGCTATCTGAAGAAGGACAAGCCACCGAGTGAGTTATACAAAAATATCGAGCTCCTTCTCATGCATGCACGTATAGACTCGATCGAGATTGTCATCGTTTCATGTGATAATGCACAGACATTATACCCTGTTGATTCCACGAGGAACCCGCACGGACCGGATGTTGCTCGTAACACGCACGTACGTACGTGAGCATGTAGATCATCAGTCTCCATGCGCGTATGGTCTGTCTCGGCGCTCAAACAGCCGGCCGGTGCGCATGCCGTTATGGCGGAGGAACGAACGGCCGGCACTAGTTGCCGCCGAGTGCGCACGCCGATGCCGACGCCCATCTCGACATCCTTGCACGCGCGCGCGACGACGACGACCCTGCAGGTTTCCTTGCACGCGTGCGGTCCCGGTACCGGACACATGCCTCGTCGTCTGCCGCGCGCTGAAACCGGCCGTGAAGAGATCAGTCGCAATCAAGCACCACGTACATAGCTAGTAATGAATTGATACTTTTGGACGTGGCTGACATTATTGACGAGAAAATAACTAAGGCCCCGTTTCGTTTAGTTGGAGTGACTAAAGTTTAGTTATTTTTAGCCTCTAAAAAAATAAATATGGTGACTAAAGTGTCGTGACTAAACTTTAATTTTGTAGTCATCAATAGGCTGACAAAAAGGGAGTAAAGTATGATTTTTAACTTATTTGTCCTCTCTAGCTAGTTTTCTTCTTGCAACAAAACACCTACTAATTCATAGCAGCAATATAGTTAATATTCACATCAATAAATGCTCTTTAGTTCGGTTTAGTTACTGAACCAAACGGGTACTTTGACGACGTACTAGTGACAGAAAAACCAAACAGGGTCTAAGGATATGTTTGGTTGCCTGGCCCAGTGCACGCTGCACGGCCAGGCCTATTTGAAACAATGTCGCCATGTTTGGTTGCCTGGCCCAGCTTGAGAGCCTGGCTGAGATGAGCCCTACGCGATAGTGTGGCCAGGCCCATTTCGAACGCAGATATTTCCCTTCGCGAGTGAGCCTGGCCGTCGCGGCTCTAGGGTTAACTCGCAGCC
This sequence comes from Zea mays, assembly GCF_902167145.1. Lineage (NCBI taxonomy): Eukaryota > Viridiplantae > Streptophyta > Magnoliopsida > Poales > Poaceae > Zea > Zea mays. The sequence goes on from NC_050097.1 coordinate 13,639,257, forward strand.
GCCGCCGCCGCGGCTCTCGCTCTCTCCTCTCGGGTTCACTCGCAGTCGCCGTGCTCCCTCGCCGCCGTCATCTCTCTTGCTCCACGACATCCGAGCGCGACGACGCCGCCGCGGCCGTAGTCGTTGTCGACGTAGACCGCCATGACCTCCCGCCAGCCGTGGTGCGCGACGACGTCGGCGACAGCGGCCATCTGGAAGCGGTCGTCGTGCGTGGCGCGGACGAAGTAGGGGTACTGCGAGGAGGCGAGCGCCTGGTCGGTGGCGGCGAAGGACAACAGCGGGACGCGCAGCTGGTTGGCGACGTGGGAGACGACGTGCGCGATGCCCGAGGACTGGGGGGCCACCACGGCCACCACATGCCTCTCCATCAGCTCCAGGGCTGCAGGGTTCAGGTTTACGAAAGGTCAGTCAGTCCCATACTCCCATCCATGGCCGCAGTTTGGCTTTGGGTAGTAGTAGTGCTAACACTCAATGATGCAGTCGTTGACCGTTGATACCACAAGGCTGGCTGGATGTCTGACCCATCTTGTTTGTTTTTAGTTTTGAATAAATCTATGCAAGCTAGCATGATTTGCTTTGAAGAAAAATAATGGAGTTGACTAGATTAGAAGAGTGCCCTTCCTCCCTACTGCCATACTCCTGCTGCTACGATGTGTAGAACATGAAGCTCTGAATGAATCTGGAACGCATAACCCAGTTCCATGCAGTTTGAACAGAGGAATGAGAGGATTGACATCTTGATGCAATGAATGTTGATGTTCTTGTGGAGAAAGGGAAAACTCAAAGTTGCAATGCAATTCAGACAAGCAAGGAATGGAATACGGTGCCTGCAGCAGGACCGAAAAAAAAAGAAAAAGATTCAGTGAAGGAAAGGAGATGTTGCTTTGTTTACTTGGTCTACGTTGTTGCTTTGTTTTCCTTGCTCATTTTGTGAATTTTGCCTATGATGAAACCATCTGATGATATTCTCTTTTCCACTCCCCATTGATTTCCTTCTGTTTATGTTCTTTTCTTCTCTAATGGTAAGTTGCTATGGTTACCATGATCTGTTTAATTCATATTATTGTAATTCATTGTCATTTTTCTTTAATGGTAAGTTGCTATGGTTACCATGATCTGTTTATCTTGTTATCATATTTTTAGTTCAAATCTGTTCAATTTATTATTTCAAAATCATATTCAAATGATTGTATTACAAAGGATCTGTTGTAATTTATTTCAATTTATGTTTATGTAAGTTGCTCCTACTGTACAGAGACCTGATGGAGTATTATTCAAAATCTGCTGTAATCTATGGGTGTAAATCATATTTAGATGATTGTAATTAGTTCAATTTATGGGTCAAAATCATATTTTTAGTTCAAATCTGTTGTAATTTGTCTAATAACGCTTAAATTTTTGAAATTTGGCGGCAACGGTATCTAACACATCAAAATTGGTGGTAACCTAATTGGGCCAAGCTAAGAAAAAAGAGAACCAAACAATGTATCATATGGGCCAGGTTTATTTTGACCAGCCAACCAAACATCTTAGGTTGGCTCATTACACGCGGGCTCTCTCGAGCCTGGTCCTCTCACTTAGCGCTCAAGCTAGACCAGGCAACCAAACATATCCTAAATGTCCCCCAGTTAATCTGTACACTTGCAAACTCTGAGGAAAAAAAAGACTGCAACACCTGCAAGCTCAGAACCTAGCTACTCTATGCTTCCTAAGAAATTCGAGCACGCACACATGGAGATGCCGTTGCGTCTGATGTTCTAACTTTTAAGTAGTGTAGTACCGTGGCTAGCTACGTCCGTCTCTATATATGCATGTGCATGGCAGGTCGATCCGTACCGTACGCGTAGATTAAGGAGCGTGGAATCGATCATTGCTGGCACGCCGTCCACCGTTGTCAGTCGGTGTCTGTCGGCGTCGTACGTGTCGCCACTATATAACCAGAGCCTCGCTCGCTGTCGATCGCCTAGCGCGTCCACCGGTGCCTGTCGGCGGCGACGGCGCGGCGGAGCTCGTCGGCGGCGCAGGGGATCCGCAGCACGCCCTTCTGGCCGTACCCGAACTCCCGCGCCGCCATGTCCAGCAGCGCGCGCACGTCCACCACCACCCGCTCCTCCGGCTCCGCGCCGTCCTCCCGGCCGCCGACCAGCACCGCCACGCAGCCCCGCGGCACGCTGCCCCCGCCATCCGGATCCGCCGCCGCCGCCTGCTGAATCAGCCGCTCCCGCGTCTCTTCTTTCCTGCACCTGCCGGCGACCTTGTTGCGCTTCCAGTTCATGCCTCTTGCCGACCGTAGAGATGGTGTCGATCTGGGAGGGGAGACCGGGTGAGTGTCTCGGGTCGTGACCGCCGCGCGCAGGCAGCAAGAGAGGCGAATTAATGGCAATCGTCGTGGACAGCTCGACGCAGCAGTCTCTGACTCTCTTGCTCTTTGATCTGCTTCAAGGCTTGGGGCGCGTGTGTATGTGTGGTATATATAGGGGGCGGGCGGATAGGTGGTCAACGTTGCGAATTGCGATCGGAAATTCGGAATGTCATGTCAGGGTGTTTGGGTGACGGCGCTCGCGTCGAACGATCCTTGACCCGTGTTTCGTTTCATTGACCCAGAACAGAAAAAGAAAAAACAAAGCAGGTCTCGTCTCTGACCGGCTCCCGCGCCTCCCCGTTGGGTCCGGCCGGCCGAACCAAGCTGCCAGTTGGCACGGTTCGATGGTGGTTTATTCATTTGTAATAGGGCTCTCTTTACTTAAACTAATCTATATGTCCGTGTATCAGAAGATGTTATTATAGTACGGTGCAATGAAGGATCAGTCCTGTATGGTTGGCCGGCTGGATCGGAGATTGACGGGCTCAACTTACACGTGTGATGTGTGTCACTATTCTGTGTATAATTGAACCGACCCACACCCCACTGTATATTGTGAGTAAGAACGGTGAAAACCGACCCATACACCACTTTAGGCCTTGTTCGGTTATTACTAGCTCATATAGATTAGATGAGATTAGAAAAAAAAAAATATAAAAGATTTTGGCTTGTTCGGGATTGAAACCCACCCAATCTCACCCAATCCACATATATTGAGAGCAAAATAAACAAGATCGTATATGGTGGCACTGAGACTACTAAGCTTAGAATAACAATATCGACATGGTCCTAATTCCTCTAACGGGGCGTTTGGATCCCTTCATTTTAGAGGAATTGGAATTCACTCATTAAAGTACTTATTTAGTTTGGAATTTGATATTCCACCACTTTCCAAAGTTCATATATAAGCCTATCTCAAATTCATAGGGTGGAGCATTGGAAATGATTTTATGCATTATTAGAATTTGTTTCTACTCTGTAACTTACATGACACTCTTCGTTTCACTACTCTATAGTAAAAATATAGCATATAAATATATCCGACATCTTGCTAATAATAGTATACAAATATATTTTGCATAAAACCGAATTAGCTTAATTGATATATATGCCTAAATTATTATTATTAGAATGGAATTCAATTCCAATGATCCAAACGGGACGTAACGGAAATTCCTCTATTATGGGATGAAGATAGAGATAATTTAGTCACCACATAAATTAAAATGGGGAAATCTTATCCCATCGTGTTTGCGGGGATAGGGACCCGTTCCCCGCATACCCGCCTGACGAACTTCTATTTATATATATTAGTCCTTTGGTATGTTAAAGATTTTACTAAAAATTCAATACATAGACTACTATAAAATAGTAAAGTAGACGCCTCTTATAATTTTAAACATTGTTTGTTCAATTTATTTATTGATTTAATATAATCAGTTTAAATTTACCTTTAGATCTTGAATTTTCTAACAAAGGTAAATTTCTCGTGGGGATAAATTCCATGACGGGGCGTTTGGATCCCTTCATTTTAGAGGAATTGGAATTCACTCAATAAAGTAACTTATTTAGTTTGGAATTTGACATTCCACCACTTTCCAAAGTTCAGATATATGTCTATCTCAAATTTATGGGGTAGAGGATGGGAAATGATTTTATACAGTAGTAGAATTTGTTTCTATTCTTGTCGGGGACCATAATTAGGGGTACCCTTAAGACGCCTAATTCTCAGCTGGTAACCCCCATCAGCATGAAGCTGCAGAGGCCTGATGGGTGCGATTAAGTCAGGGATCAGTCCATACGAGCGACTCGATCACGCCTGGCCCGAGCCTAGCCTCGGGCAAGGGCAGCCGACCCCGAGGGATTTCCGTCTCGCCCGAGGCCCCCCTTTAACGGCGGACACATCTCCGGCTCGCCCGAGGCCTTGCCTTCGCTAAGAAGCAAGCCTGACTGAATCGCCGCACCGACCGACCGAGTCGCAGGAGCATTTAACGCAAAGGCAGCCTGACACCTTTATCCTGACGCGCGCCCCCCGACAGAGCCGAAGTGACCGCCGTCACTTCGCCGCTCCACTGACCGGTCTGACAGAAGGATAGCGCTGTCTGCGCCACTCTGACTGCAGTGCCACAAGTGAGACTGACAGGCAGTCAGGCCCTGCCAAAGGCGCCATAGGAAACTCCGCTCCGCCCGACCCAGGGCTTGGACTCGGGCTAGGCCCCGGAAGACGGCGAACTCCGCTCCGCCCGACCCAGGGCTCGGACTCGGGCTACGCCCCGGAAGACGGCGAACTCCGCTCCGCCCGACCCAGGGCTCGGACTCGGGCTAGGCCCCGGAAGACGACGAACTCCGCTCCGCCCGACCCAGGGCTCGGACTCGGGCTACGCCCCGGAAGACGGCGAACTCCGCTCCGCCCGACCCAGGGCTCGGACTCGGGCTACGCCCCGGAAGACGGCGAACTCCGCTCCGCCCGACCCAGGGCTCGGACTCGGGCTAGGCCCCGGAAGACGGCGAACTCCGCTCCGCCCGACCCAGGGCTCGGACTCGGGCTAGGCCCCGGAAGACGACGAACTTCGCTCCGCCCGACCCAGGGCTCGGACTCGGGCTAGGCCCCGGAAGACGGCAAATTCCGCTCCGCCCGACCCAGGGCTCGGACTCGGGCTAGGCCCCAGAAGACGACGAACTTCGCTTCGCCCGACCCAGGGCTCGGACTCGAGCTCAGCCCCAGAAGACGACGAACTCCACTTCGCCCGACCCCAGGGCTCGGACTCCGCCCTGGCCTCTGCCGAACAACCTCCGCCTCGCCCGACCCAGGGGCTCGGGCTCGGCCTCGGCCATGGAAGACAGACTCGACCTCGGCTTCGGAGGAACCTCCACATCGCCCGACCTAGGGCACAGGCCCGCCACGTCAACAGGAAGCGCCATCATCACCCTACCCTGAGCCGACTCGGGCCGCAGAGAACAAGACCGGTGTCCCATCTGGCTAGCTCCGCCAGATAGGCAATGATGGCGCCCCGCAAGCCCTGTGACGACAGCGGCTCTCAGCTCCCTTACGGAAGCAGGGGGACGTCAGCAAGGAGTCGACCGCTCCGACAGCTGTCCCTCCGCCGGGCTCCATTGCTCCTCCGACAGCCACGACATCACACTAGCAGGGTGCCAAGATCTCTCCGGCTGCCACATTGGCATGTACTTAGGGCGCTAGCTCTCCCTCCGCTAGACACGTAGCACTCTGCTACATCCCCATTGTACACCTGGATCCTCTCCTTACGCCTATAAAAGGAAGGACCAGGGCCTTCTTAAAAAAGGTTGGCCGCGCGGGGACGAGGACGAGACAGGCGCTCTCCTGGGGCCGCTCGCTTCCCTCACCCGCGTGGACGCTTGTAACCCCCTACTTCAAGCGCACCCGACCTGGGCGCGGGACGAACACGAAGGCCGCAGGATTTCCACCTCTCTCACGCCCGCCTCCGGCCACCTCGCTTTCCCCCCTTCGCGCTCGCCCACGCGCTCGACCCATCTGGGCTGGGGCACGCAGCACACTCACTCGTCGGCTTAGGGACCCCCCGGTCTCGAAACGCCGACAGTTGGTGCGCCAGGTAGGGGCCTGCTGCGTGTTGACGAACAGCTTCCCGTCAAGCTCCAGATGGGCAGTCTCCAGCAACCTCTCCGGCCCGGGACGGTGCTCCGTTTCGGGAGTCTAGAGTTCATGTCCTTCGACGGCAGCTACGACATGATACTCCTTCCACCGCCGCGCAACAACGACAATGGCGGCCGACAACCCGCCCGCCGGCGGCGGAATCGACGACATCTTCCCCGCGTGGTGGAAGAACAACATTCGAGCTCGCCCCATCCTCTCCCCCGCCAAAGGAGGAGGAGGCGGGGCAATCAAGGCCAAGCGGGAGGCCGCGCTTCGTCGGCTGTCGAGCGAATCGACGTCCCCAGCGCCCCAACGGAAGGCACGCCGGGCGTCGACCTCGCGTTCGAGACGAAGGCAAGCGCCGTCCCCCCGCGACACGCCGATCCTGAGCAAGTGGACGACGCCAGCGCGCTCGCGGAGAGCTTACAGGACGTCGCCCTCGTACCTGAGACGACGGTGCAATCAGTCCCCGACGTGACTATGTCGCTGCTCGTCGACCAAAAGGTACCGACCAATTCCCATCCTACGTCATTTCGACTCGGCCTCAACCCGCCTAGCGACCTTGCTTTGGTGGGCGCTCTCGTTGAGGCGAGTGCAACCCCGCTGGGGTTTCGTATGCGGTCGCCTTGGGACCGGCTGACGGACGTCTCGACCTACGGGCCCTCTGGGTCCGAGGAAGATGACGACCCCAGCATCTGTTGGGATTTCTCCGGATTTGGCAACCCCAGTGCCATGCGGGACTTTATGACCGCATGTGACTACTGCCTCTCCGACTGTTCCGACGGTAGCCGTAGCCTTGGCGACGAGGACTGCGGCCCGAGCCGCGAATGTTTCCACGTCGAGCTAGGGGATCCCTCCGAAGGCAACCATCTCGGCATGCCGGAGGACGGTGATCTCCCTAGGCCGGTGCCTCGCGCTGACATCCCGCGGGAGCTAGCTGTGGTCCCCGTTCCGGCGGGGGGTCACGACCCACAGCTCGAGCAAGTCCACGGGCGCAGGCCAGGCTCGACGAGGGAGCAGGAGCGCTTGAGTCGATCCGCCGGGACGTCGGGCAGGTATGGGCGGGCCAACCCCCGACCGGAGAAATACGTCACCCGCCCCAGGGTTTCCAGCACCGCGTCGCCAACGACGTCAGGGTCAGACCGCCACCCGCATCCAGTGGGGTCGGTCAGAACCTGGCTGCAGCAGTGATGCTCCTCCGCACGATGCCGGAGCCATCAACCACCGAGGGTCGGCGAATCCAGGGGGAGCTCAAGAATCTCCTGGAAGGCGCTGCGGCCCGACGGGCCGAGAGCTCTGCCTCCCGAAGGCAGGGATACCCCTCGGAACCTCATGCCGCGACTTTCCGATTCATGCGGGAAGCCTCGGTCTACACCGGGCGCACGCGCAACACCGCGCCTGCGGCTCCGGGCCACCTCGGAAACGAGCACCATCGTCGCGACCGTCGGGCCCACCTCGACGAAAGGGTGCGCCGAGGCTACCACCCCAGGCGTGGGGGACGCTACGACAGTGGGGAGGATCGGAGTCCCTCGCTCGAACCACCCGGTCCGCAGGCCTTCAGTCGGACCATCCGACGGGCGCCGTTCCCGACCCGGTTCCGACCCCCGACTACTATCACAAAGTATTCGGGGGAAACGAGACCGGAACTGTGGCTCGCGGACTACCGCCTGGCCTGCCAACTGGGTGGAACGGACGACGACAACCTCATCATCCGCAACCTCCCCCTGTTCCTCTCCGACACTGCTCGCGCCTGGTTGGAGCACCTGCCTCCGGGGTAGATCTCCAACTGGGATGACTTGGTCCAAGCCTTCGCCGGCAATTTTCGAAGTAGTCAACTCCACGCGGCGCCAAGAAGAAAGGCAAGAAGAAGTCGCAAGCGAAACGCGACGCCGCCGACGCGGACCTTGTCGCCGCCGCCGAGTACAAGAACCCTCGGAAGCCCCCCGGAGGTGCCAACCTCTTCGACAAGATGCTCAAGGAGCCGTGCCCCTACCATCGGGGGCCCGTCAAGCACACCCTCGAAGAGTGTGTCATGCTTCGGCGCCACTTCCACAGGGCCAGGCCACCCGCGGAGGGTGGCAGGGCCCACGACAACGACAAAAAGGAAGATCACCAAGCAGGAGAGTTCCCCGAGGTCCGCGACTGCTTCATGATCTACGGTGGGCATGCGGCGAATGCCTCGGCTCGGCGTCGCAAGCAAGAGCACCGGGAGGTCTGCTCGGTGAAGGTGGCGGCGCCAGTCTACCTAGACTGGTCCGACAAGCCCATCACCTTCGACCAAGCTGACCACCCCGACCACGTGCCGAGCCTGGGGAAATACCCGCTCGTCGTCGACCCCATCGTCGGCGACGTCAGGCTCACCAAGGTCCTGATGGACGGGGGCAGCTGCCTCAACATCATCTACGCCGAGACCCTCAGGCTCCTGCGCGTCGATTTGTCCTCCGTCCGAGCAGGCGCTGTGCCCTTCCACGGGATCATTCCCGGGAAGCGCGTCTAGCCCCTCGGACGACTCGACCTTCCCATCTGCTTCGAAACGCCCTCCAACTTCCGAAGGGAGACTTTGACGTTCGAAGTGGTCGGGTTCCGAGGAACCTACCACGCGGTATTGGGGAGGCCATGCTACGCAAAGTTCATGGTCGTCCCCAACTACACCTACCTGAAGCTCAAGATGTCGGGCCCCAACGGGGTCATCACCGTCGGCCCCACGTACAAACACGCGTTCGAATGCGACGTGGAGTGCGTGGAGTACGCCGAGGCCCTCGCCGAGTCCGAGGCCCTCATCGCCGACCTGGAGAACCTCTCCAAAGAGGTGCCAGACGTGAAGCGTCATGCCGGCAACTTCGAGCCAGCGGAGACGGTTAAGGCCGTCCCTCTCGACCCCAGTGGCGACGCCTCCAAGCAGATCCGGATCGGTTCCGGGCTCGACCCCAAATAGGAAGCAGTGCTCGTCGACTTTCTCCGCGCAAACACCGACGTCTTTGCGTGGAGTCCCTCGGACATGCCCGACATACCGAGGGATGTCGCCGAGCACTCGCTGGATATTCGGGCCGGAGCCCGACCCATCAGGCAGCCTCTGCGCCGATTCGACGAGGAGAAGCGCAGAGTGATAGGCGAGGAGATCCACAAGCTAATGGCAACAGGGTTCATCAAAGAGGTATTCCATCCCGATTGGCTTGCCAACCCTGTGCATGTCCGAAGGTTCCCTACCCTCTGCCTCGCATCGATCAAATCGTGGATTCCACTGCTGGGTGCGAAACCCTATCCTTCCTCGATGCCTACTCAGGGTATCACCAAATCCGGATGAAAGAGTCCGACCAGCTCGCGACTTCTTTCATCACGCCCTTCGGCATGTACTGCTATGTCACCATGCCGTTCGGTTTGAGGAATGCGGACGCGACGTACCAGCGGTGCATGAACCATGTGTTCGGCGAACACATCGGTCGCACAGTCGAGGCCTACGTCGATGACATCGTAGTCAAGACGAGGAAGGCTTCTGACCTCCTCTCCGACCTTGAAGTGACATTCCGATGTCTCAAGGCGAAAGGCGTCAAGCTCAATCCCGAGAAGTGTGTCTTCGGGGTGCCCCGGGGCATGCTCTTGGGGTTCATCGTCTCCGAGCGAGGCATCAAAGCCAACCCGGAGAAGATCGCAGCTATCACCAGCATGGGGCCCATCAAGGACTTAAAAGGCGTACAGAGGGTCATGGGATGTCTCGCGGCCCTGAGCCGCTTCATCTCACGCCTCGGCGAAAGAGGTCTGCCTCTGTACCGCCTCTTAAGGAAGGCCGAGTGTTTCGCTTGGACCCCTGAGGCCGAGGAAGCTCTCGGGAACCTGAAGGCGCTCCTTACAAAGGCGCCTATCTTGGTGCCCCCAGCTGATGGAGAAGCCCTCTTGGTCTACGTCGCCGCGACCACTCAGGTGGTTAGCGCCGCGATTGTGGTCGAGAGGCAGGAAGAGGGGCATGCATTGCCCGTTCAGAGGCCAGAGGCCAGTTTACTTCGTCAGCGAGGTACTCTCCGAGACCAAGATCCGCTACCCACAAGTCCAGAAGCTGCTGTATGCAGTGATCCTGACGAGGCGGAAGTTACGACACTACTTCGAGTCTCATCCGGTAACTGTGGTGTCATCCTTCCCCCTGGGGGAGATCATCCAGTGCCGAGAGGCCTCGGGCAGGATTGCAAAGTGGGCGGTGGAGATCATGGGTGAGACAATCTCGTTCGCCCCTCGGAAGGCCATCAAGTCCCAGGTATTGGCGGACTTCGTAGCCGAATGGGTCGACACCCAGCTGCCGACGGCTCCGATCCAACCGGAGCTCTGGACCATGTTTTTCGACGGGTCGCTGATGAAGACGGGAGCCGGCGCGGGCCTACTCTTCATCTCGCCCCTCGGGAAACACCTACGCTACGTGCTACGCCTCCATTTCCCGGCGTCCAACAATGTGGCTGAGTACGAGGCTCTGGTCAACGGGTTGCGGATCGCCATCGAGCTAGGGGTCAGACGCCTCGACGCCCGCGGTGACTCGCAGCTCGTCATCGACCAAGTCATGAAGAACTCCCACTGCCGCGACCCGAAGATGGAGGCCTACTGCGATGAGGTTCGGCGCCTGGAGGACAAGTTCTACGGGCTCGAGCTTAACCACATCGCTCGGCGCTACAACGAGACTGCGGACGAGCTGGCAAAAATAGCCTCGGGGCGAACGACGGTTCCCCCGGACGTCTTCTCCCAGGATTTGCATCAACCCTCCGTCAAGATCAACGACACGCCCGAGCCCGAGGCAACCTCGGTCCAGCCCGAGGTACCCTCGGCTCAGCCCGAGGCGTCCTCGATTCAGCCCGAGGTACCCTCGGCCCTCGAGGGCGAGGCACTGCACGTCGAGGAGGAGCAGAACGGGGCCACGCCTGATCGAAATTGGCAGACCCCGTACCTGCAATATCTCCGCCAAGGAGAGCTACCCCTCGACCAAGCCGAGGCTCGGCGGGTAGCGCGACGCGCCAAGTCGTTCGTCTTGCTGGGCGATGAGGAGGAGCTCTACCACCGCAGCCCCTCGGGCATCCTCCAGCGATGCATCTCCATCGCCGAAGGTCAGGAACTCCTGCAAGAAATACACTCGGGGGCTTGCGGCCATCATGCAGCGCCTCGAGCCCTTGTCGGGAATGCTTTCCGGCAAGGCTTCTACTGGCCAACGGCGGTGGCTGACGCCACTAGAATTGTCCGCACCTGCGAAGGGTGCCAATTCTATGCGAAGCAGACCCACCTGCCCGCTCAAGCTCTGCAGACGATACCCATCACCTGGCCCTTTGATGTGTGGGGTCTGGACCTCGTCGGCCCCTTGCAGAAGGCGCCCGGGGGCTACACGCACCTGCTGGTCGCCATCGACAAATTCTCCAAGTGGATCGAGGTCCGACCCCTGAACAGCATCAGGTCCGAGCAGGCGGTGGCGTTCTTCACCAACATCATCCATCGCTTCGGGGTCCCAAACTCCATCATCACCGACAACGGTACCCAGTTCACCGGCAGAAAATTCTTGGATTTTTGCGAGGATCACCACATCCGGGTGGACTGGGCCGCCGTGGCTCATCCCATGTCGAATGGGCAAGTAGAGCGTGCCAACGGCATGATTCTACAAGGGCTCAAGCCTCGGATTTACAACGACCTCAACAAGTTCGGCAAGCGATGGATGAAGGAACTCCCCTCGGTGGTCTGGAGCCTGAGGACAACGCCGAGCTGAGCCACGGGTTTCACGCCGTTCTTCCTGGTCTATGGGGCCGAGGCCGTCTTGCCCACTGACCTGGAGTACGGCTCCCCGAGGACGAAAGCCTACAACGATCAAAGCAACCAAGCTAGCCGAGAAGACTCGCTGGACCAGCTGGAAGAGGCTCGGGACAAAGCCTTACTACACTCGGTGCGGTACCAGCAGTCCCTGCGACGCTACCACGCCCGAGGGGTCCGGCCCCGAGACCTCTGGGTGGGCGACCTGGTGCCTCGGCTACGGCAAGACGCCCGAGGGAGGCACAAGCTCACGCCCCCCTGGGAGGGGCCATTCGTCATCGCCAAAGTTCTGAAGCCCGGAACGTACAAGCTGGCCAACAGTCAAGGCGAGGTCTACGGCAACGCTTGGAACATCAAACAACTACGTCGCTTCTACCCTTAAGATGTTTTCAAGTTGTTCATATACCTCGCACCCACGCAAAGTTTAGTCATCAAGGAAGGGTCGGCCTCGCCTCGGCAAAGCCCGACCCTCCCTCGGGGGCTAAAAGGGGGGGAACCCCCTCTGCGTCGAAATTTTCCTCGAAAAAAGATCCCTTTTACCAGAATATCTTTCGTGCTTTTTGACTACTTCGAAAAGTGGATCCTGAAAACGACGGAGTACACGTAAGCAGCCAAGGCTGACCGAGCCGAGGGACTCCTACGCCTCCGGGATACGGATACCTCACTCATCACCTTCTGCGATAAGTAACTCGCGTTCGGATAAAGTGATTCCGCGGACCGAACAAGTCTTTACGTTTGGAAGCTCTTCTGCCGAAGCGATCCTTTGAGCCTTCTCGACTGAGTCGGTGACAGGGCCTCATGGACGGGTGAAAGTACGCGTAAGCGGCGAGGCCGACCGAGCCGAGGGACTCCCACGCCTCTGGGATACGGATACCTCACTCGTCACCTTCCGCGAGAAGCAACTCTCGCTCGCACAAACATCCCTGTTACCGACAAATAGTCCAGATACTCGAAACAAGAGGGAAAGAGACGCAGCTTTACAACGCAGCGAGGGTGTGTTTTCTGGCCTCAGCGGCCGCAGAAGGCACACGCTACAAGACAATCTGATCCTGCAGGCTCGGGTCTTCACGCTGGAAGGGGGCTGTAGCACCCTCGGCATCGACGACACCTTCAGCGAGGTCCGACCCAGCCTCAGACGGCGACGCGGTCCAGGGACTTCTCCGGGAATCCGGCCCGAGCAGGCGGCTCAGCCGGTTACCCCAGAGGCCTCGGCTAACCATCTTCCAAGGGCGCCAGCCCGGTCCGAGGCCTCGGCTGGTCAACTCCGGCATCGGTCCCGCTGACGGACAACCCGGCTAGGCTCCGGCCAACCAGGTTTTCATTTTCGAGCCAACTCCGCCTCTGTTCGTGCTGATATTGCTACCCCTGGCCTCGGCTCGTCGAAGAGCGGCCAAGGGGTCTCTTTAACTAAGCTAGAGGAGCCTCAGACAACAAGGCCGATCGAGCCGAGGGACTCCTACGCCTCTGGGATACGGATACCTCACTCGTCACCTTGACACGGGGCAACTCATGCTTGGTGAAGCGGTTCAGATAACCAACAGGCGAGTCTTAGTGCTCGAAAATGAGGAAAAAACATGGCTCCGTGCCAAAATTACATACATGTTCAGGCCTCGACAGCCACAATGAACAAAAACACTGGCATTCAAAGTGCCATTACAAACGGAACTCCGGTTCCCCCTCCGCAGGTACGAACAACCCCACAAGACTGGGGAACCTACGGAGCGATCGCGGGCCGACGGGCGGCCCGCCGCCGCCCGGTCCGGCAACAGCGGCAACCACCCTCGCCCCGGGCGGCGAAGCAGCTTCGACAGCGGCTTCGGGGCAGGAGTTACGACAGGAGGGCTCTCACCCGCAGAGGACGAGAACCAGCCATTCAGGCCGAGAGACGGAGACCCAGGGCTACTGGCGGAGTTGGCAATCTCATCGGTAGAGAAGCCATCTCCGGCTGCCGACGCCTCGAAGCGCGCCGGCAGGCCTTCGCCCTAGTCAGAACCGCCCAGAGCTTGGGCGCCGCCCTCGCGGTACGCAGCGCAACCGTCGTCCGGACGGAGGGCGTAGTGCTGCGCCCTAGCCGAGTGACGGCGGCCCACCTATCCCGGCATGGCTGGAGGAAGTCTCCGCGAAACTGGAGGATGCCATTCTCCCCCAGACGCCAGGGGAAGAAAAGGGCAGCCGACCCACGCGGGGGCAGCCCCCCGACTCGCCTCATCCTCCATCTTGGCCTGGACGACGAAAATCCTTGAGGCCGAGGGAGGGGCAGAGGCCGCAGCCCGGCTCGCTTTCCCCCACCATCAAGCCGGAGGTCACCATCTTGGGTGACCACCGGCGGAGGGGTGCAGCCGGGCTGCATGATGAAAATCCTTGAAGCCGAAATGATGGCTGAAAGGTACCAACTCCCACGGAGTTGCGTTCCTCCAACGATGAGGCGAAAAGACAGCGGGTTCCCCCCATCCGGGGGCTTGGAAGGCGGAAAGACGCGACGCATAAGGGAGCGAGAAGACATGGTCGCCTTACGAAAGGGGTTGCCCTCCTTTTAAAGGCAACTCTCCCTACGTGCGCCCCAAACGTCACGGGCTGAGTCTTCTCCAACACGCTCCAAGGCCCTCCCCTGCGGCGCGGGGGCTGGGTCCCGCATGTCATGCAAACCGGCTCAGAGCAGAAGAAGCCAAAGCGCCGCGCGTGGTGCACACAACCGCCCAGCGGTTACAAGCGACCCCCCACTTTTGCCCAGACCAACGGGCGGAAGGGGCGGGCAGCCATGCAGGCGGCACGCAACCGCGCCAAGTGGACACGCTTCTCCGACTCCCAACGCGCCAGCATGGAGGCCCAGGCCCACACGTCACGCAACCGGCACGCGGGATGCTGCATGCAGATAACTGCACCGCCACTTGCGCCACCATCGTGCCTCTTCGGTTGCGGAACCAATGCCGCGACTCGAGGCGACCCAGCGCACGACCCAGCGGCGCCAGCCTGGCGCGACGGTCAATGCGGCCGAAAGTGGGCCGGCAGTAATGACGGTGGCAGGCGGGCGGGAGCAGCGGTCACGTCGTCAGCCAGGCTCACGTCCCATCCAGGGGCAGCAAGAGAGCCTCCTCTCGCGGCGTGAAGACGGCGCGCCCGTGATCCGTTCCTCGAACGGCTCGCGCACGCGCAACGGCCGCCCTGTCAACCACTCGCCCCGTCGCATTAACTCCGCGGCGGGACAGGCGGCGCTTCTGGCAGGAGAAGTGGGCGACGCTTCGCCTTCGCCGCAATAACCACGCCAAAATAGGTACGCCACGTCGTTCGATTTCGTATCCTTTTCCTTTTTTCCTCTTTCTCTATCTCTTGCAACAGGGACCGGGAAAGGGGGATACCCCGAAAAGGATCCTTCCCTGTGAAGGAACCGGGCTCCGAGCCCCCCCTACTGATCAGAGGTTCGAAGGTTGGCCCTCCGAGGGGTTCAACAGTCGCCTCAGATCGCGTGGGCCCTACACCCACTACTGGTCAGAGGTTCGAAGGCCGGCCCCCCGAAGGGCTCCACGGCCGCCTCAAGCTACTCGGGCTCCGCGCCCATTACTGATCAGGGGTTCGAAGGCTGGCCCCCGAAGGGTTCACAGTCGCCTCTGACGCCGAGCGAGGGATGACCAGGGGTACGTTCGATACATAACCAAGGCTCGGGCTGCACTCCCGAGGTACCCTAGGACATTTCCGAGACCAGCGAGAGCGATCTTGTAACGGAATCCCATCGGAGGGAGGCATCGAGCCCTCGGACCCCGTCGCCAGGGGATCGGGTCCGGCAGATCACCCGCAGGTACTTTTGGGCGTGCCTCTGGGCCCCTAGCCGACCCCCAACGAACGGGGCACGGACGTCCACTCGGATTACCCGCTTGCAGCTCACCGGAGACACCATGTTCGGTGCCCATCGAGGGTAACATGGCGCTCTCCCCCCTCCTCCTTGCGGAAAGGCGACGTAGGGGCGTATGTAAAAAAGCCGAGTCTGTCCCTGATCGTCCTCTCGCCCTGTGCGGAGGCTCGGGGGCTGCTCTCGCAAAACCGGCTCCGGCCGAACCGTTGACAGCGTCAACATACCAGCCCGAGAACTTGGGCCCCGACCGTGCACCCGGGCTACGACCTGTTCGCATGAGGGAACAACCAGACCAGCCGAAGCATTACGCAAGGCATTAAGACCTCGGGGGAGTGAAACCACTCCTCCGAGGCCTCGGGGGCTACACCCGGCGGGTGCGCTCGCGCGCACCCACCGGAACAAAATGCAACCGAGAAAGGCTGGTCCCCTTGCAAAAAAGTGTGACGAAAGCCTCCAAGCGAGTGCTAACACTCCTTTCGAGGCTCGGGGGCTACTGTCAGGGACCATAATTAGGGGTACCCTCAAGATGCCTAATTCTCAGCTGGTAACCCCCATCAGCATGAAGCTGCAGAGGCCTGATGGGTGCGATTAAGTCAGGGATCAGTCCATACGAGCGACTCGATCACGCCTCGCCCGAGCCTAGCCTCGGGCAAGGGCAGCCGACCCCGAGGGATTTCCGTCTCGCCCGAGGCCCCCTTTAACGGCGGACACATCTCCGGCTCGCCCGAGGCCTTGCCTTCGCTAAGAAGCAACCCTGACTGAATCGCCGCACCGACCGACCGAGTCGCAGGAGCATTTAACGCAAAGGTAGCCTGACACCTTTATCCTGACGCGCGCCCCCCGGCAGAGCCGAAGTGACCGCCGTCACTTCGCCGCTCCACTGACCGGTCTGACAGAAGGATAGCGCTGCCTGCGCCACTCCGACTGTAGTGCCACAAGTGAGACTGACAGGCAGTCAGGCCCTGCCAAAGGCGCCATAGGAAACTCCGCTCCGCCCAACCCAGGGCTCGGACTCGGGCTAGGCCCCGGAAGACGGCGAACTCCGCTCCGCCCGACCCAGGGCTCGGACTCGGGCTAAGCCCCGGAAGACGGCGAACTCCGCTCCGCCCGACCCAGGGCTCGGACTCGGGCTAGGCCCCGGAAGACGGCGAACTCCGCTCCGCCCGACCTAGGGCTCGGACTCGGGCTAAGCCCCGGAAGACGGCGAACTCCGCTCCGCCCGACCCAGGGCTCGGACTCGGGCTAAGCCCCGGAAGACGGCGAACTCCGCTCCGCCCGACCCAGGGCTCGGACTCGGGCTAGGCCCCGGAAGACGACGAACTTCGCTCCGCCCGACCCAGGGCTCGGACTCGGGCTAGGCCCCGGAAGACGGCGAACTCCGCTCCGCCCGACCCAGGGCTCGGACTCGGGCTAGGCCCCGGAAGACGACGAACTTCGCTTCGCCCGACCCAGGGCTCGGACTCGAGCTCAGCCCCAGAAGACGACGAACTCCGCTTCGCCCGACCCCAGGGCTCGGACTCCGCCCTGGCCTCTGCCGAACAACCTCCGCCTCGCCCGACCCAGGGGCTCGGGCTCGGCCTCGGCCATGGAAGACAGACTCGACCTCGGCTTCGGAGGAACCTCCACGTCGCCTGACCTAGGGCACAGGCCCGCCACGTCAACAGGAAGCGCCATCATCACCCTACCTCGAGCCGACTCGGGCCGCAGAGAACAAGACCGGTGTCCCATCTGGCTAGCTCCGCCAGATAGGCAATGATGGCGCCCCGCAAGCCCTGTGACGACGGCGGCTCTCAGCTCCCTTACGGAAGCAGGGGGACGTCAGCAAGGACTCGACCGCTCCGACAGCTGTCCCTCCGCCGGGCTCCATTGCTCCTCCGACAGCCACGACATCACACTCGCAGGGTGCCAAGATCTCTCCGGCTGCCACATTGGCATGTACTTAGGGCGCTAGCTCTCCCTCCGCTAGACACATAGCACTCTGCTACATCCCCATTGTACACCTGGATCCTCTCCTTACGCCTATAAAAGGAAGGACCAGGGCCTTCTTAAAAAAGGTTGGCTGCGCGGGGACGAGGACGAGACAGGCACTCTCCTAGGGCCGCTCGCTTCCCTCACCCGCGTGGATGCTTGTAACCCCCTACTGCAAGCGCACCCGACCTGGGCGCAGGACGAACACGAAGGCCGCGGGATTTCCACCTCTCTCACGCCCGCCTCCGGCCACCTCGCTTTCCCCCCTTCGCGCTCGCCCACGCGCTCGACCCATCTGGGCTGGGGCACGCGGCACACTCACTCGTCGGCTTAGGGACCCCCCGGTCTCGAAATGCTGACAATTCTGTAACTTACATGACACTCTTCGCCTCACTGTTCTATAGTAAAAATATAGCACATAAATATCTCTGATATCTTGCTAATAATAGTGTCGGCGTTTCGAGACCGGGGGGTCCCTTGGGCCGACGAGTGAGTGTCGCCGCGTGCCCCAGCCCAGATGGGTCGAGCGCGAGGGCGAGCGCGAAGGGGGGAGAAGCGAGGCGGCCGGAGACCGGCGTGAGAGAGGTGGGAATCCCACGGCCTTCGTGTTCGTCCCGCGCCCAGGTCGGGTGCGCTTGCAGTAGGGGGTTACAAGCGTCCACGCGGGAGAGGGAAGCGAGTGGCCCCAAGAGAGCGCCTGTCTCGTCCTCGTCCCCGCGCGGCCAACCTTCTCTAAGAGGGCCCTGGTCCTTCCTTTTATAGGCGTAAGGAGAGGATCCAGGTGTACAATGGGGGCGTAGCAGAGTGCTACGTGTCTAGCGGGGGAGAGCTAGCGCCCTAAGTACATGCCGATGTGGCAGCCGGAGAGATTTTGGCACCCAGCTGGTGTGATGTCGTGGCCGTCGGAGGAGCGATGGAGCCTGGTGGAGGGACAGCTGTCGGAGCGGTTGGGTCCTTGCTGACGTCCCCTTGCTTCCGTAAGGGGGCTGAGAGCCGCCGTCGTCACAGAGCATGCGGGGCGCCATCATTGCCTATCTAGCGGAGCTAGCCAGATGGGACACCGGTCTTGTTCCCTGCGGCCCGAGTCAGCTCGGGGTAGGGTGATAATGGTGCCTCCTGTTGACGTGGCGAGCCTGTGCCCTTAGGTTGGGCGACGTGGAGGCTCCTCCGAAGCCGAGGTCGAGTCTGTCTTCCATGGCCGAGGCCGAGTCCGAGCCCCTGGGTCGGGCGAGGCGGAGGTCGTCGGCAGAGGCCAGGGCGGAGTCCGAGCCCTTGGGTCGGGCGGAGCGGAGTTCGCCATCTTCCGGGACTTAGCCCGAGTCCGAGCCCTGGGTCGGGCGGAGCGGAGTTCGCCGTCTTCCGGGACTTAGCCCAAGTCCGAGCCCTGGGTCGGGCGGAGCGGAGTTCGCCGTCTTCCGGGACTTAGCCCGAGTCCAAGCCCTGGGTCGGGCGGAGCGGAGTTTCCTATGGTGCCTTTGGCAGGGCCTGACTGCCTGTCAGTCTCACTCTGTCAGGTGACACTGCAGTCGGAGTGGCGCAGGCGGCGCTGTCCTTCTGTCAGGCCGGTCAGTGGAGCGGCGAAGTGACGGCGGTCACTTCGGCTCTGCCGGAGGGCGCGCGTCAGGATAAAGGTGTCAGGCTACCTTTGCATTAAATGCTCCTGCGACTCGGTCGGTCGGTGCGGCGATTTAGTCAGGGTTGCTTCTTAGCGAAGGCAGGGCCTCGGGCGAGCCAGAGATATGTTCGCCATCGAAAGGGGGGCCTCGGGCGAGACGGAAATCCTCCGGGGTCGGCTGCCCTTGTCCGAGGCTAGGCTCGGGCGAGGCGTGATCGAGTCACTCGAATGGACTGATCCCTGACTTAATCGCACCCATCAGGCCTTAGCAGCTTTATGCTGATGGGGGTTACCAGCTGAGAATTAGGAGTCTTGAGGGTACCCCTAATTATGGTCCCCGACAGTAGCCCCTGAGCCTCGAAGGGAGTGTTAGCACTCGCTTGGAGGCTTTCGTCGCACTTTTTTGCAAGGGGACCAGCCTTTCTCGGTTGCATTTTGTTCCGGTGGGTGCGCGCGAGCGCACCCGCCGGGTGTAGCCCCCAAGGCCTCGGAGGAGTGGTTTCACTCCTTCGAGGTCTTAATGCCTTGCGTAACGCTTTGGCTGGTCTGGTTGTTCCCTCATGCGAGCTGGCTGTAGCCCGGGTCTACGGTCGGGCCCCAAGTTCTCGGGCTGGTATGTTGACGCTGTCAACGGTTCGGCCGGAATCGGGTTTGCGAGAGCAGCCCCCGAGCCTCTGCACAGGGCGAGAGGGCGATCAGGGACAGACTCGGCTTTTTTACATACGCCCCTGCGTCGCCTTTCCGCAAGGAGGAGGGAGGAAAGCGCCATGTTGCCCTCGATGGGCGCCGAACATGGTGTCTCCGGTGAGCTGCAAGCGGGTAATCCGAGTGGACGTCCGTGCCCCGTTCATTAGGGGTCGGCTAGGGGCCCAGAGGCATGCCCAAAAGTACCTGCGGGTGATCTGCCGGACCCGGTCCCCTGGCGACGGGGTCTGAGGGCTCGATGCCTCCCTCTGATGGGATTCCGTTACAAGATCGCTCCCGCTGGTCTCGGAAATGTCCTAGGGTACCTCGGGAGCGCAGCCCGAGCCTTGGTTATGTATCGAACGTACCCATGGTCATCCCTCGCTCGGCGTCTGAGGCGGCTGTGAACCCTTCGGGGGCCAGCCTTCGAACCCCTGATCAGTAATGGGCGCGGAGCCCGAGTAGCCTGAGGCGGCCGTGGAACCCTTCGGGGGGCCGGCCTTCGAACCTCTGACCAGTAGTGGGTGTAGGGCCCACGCGATCTGAGGCGGCTGTCGAACCCTTTGGGGGGCCAGCCTTCGAACCTCTGATCAGTAGGGAGGCTCGGAGCCTGGTTCCTTCACGGGGAAGGATCCTTTTCGGGGTATCCCCCTTTCCCGGTCCCTGTTGCAAGAGAGAGAGAAACAGGAAAAAAGGAAAAGGATACGAAATCGAACGACGCGGCGTACCTTTTTTGGCGCGGTTATTTCGGCGAAGGCGAAGCGTCGTCCGCTTTTCCTGCCAGAAGCGCCGCCTGTCCCGCCGCGGAGTTAATGCGACGGGGCGAGTGGTTGGCGGGGCGGCCGTTGCGCGTGCGCGAGCCGTTCGAGGAACGGCTGTTTCGCTTCGCGTTTTTGAATCCCGCGTCCGGTCCGGGCGGAACGTTGGAACCGGCCTCGCCTTAGTCTTTATATACCCGGGAGAGGGTCTGGTGACGGTTCTTTGCTCCGCTTCCTGCCTCCCTCTTAGGTTTTCGCAACCCGAGAGACTTAGCCAGAGAAGAGGAAACCGCCCTTCCTGCCCCTTGTGCCGCCATCTCTTCCGCTCGATGATGGCTGACCGGGTGACCATCATCTCGCCGCGCGATCCATGGCCCTTTTCCACGGTGACAGCGAGTGACCTGGAGGATCTGGTCGGCGAGGGTTTGCTCCGTCCTCTCACCGATAAGCAGCGACCGGAGTGGATTCCTCCCGTGGGCGGAGCCGCTCCGTCCCCGCCGCCGGGGTACATCGTGAGCTTCGTCTCCTTCCACGAGCGGGGATTCGGTGTGCCGGCGGGCCGCTTCATGTGGGCGATCCTGTACCACTATGGGGTGGAGTTGCACAACCTCACCCCTAACTCCATCTCGCAGGCCGCCATCTTCGTAGCGGTGTGCGAGGGGTACTTGGGGATCGCCCCCCATTGGGATTTGTGGACCCATCTCTTTTTCGCGGAGCTTTTTGCCTCGCCGACGGGGGAGAGGAAAGTCTGCGCAGCGGTGCGGGCCGGCGGCTGCACCCTCCTGCTGAGGCAGTCGCGGGCGTCGCTGTATATTCCTGCTATCCTCGCGTCCTCGAACAAGGGGTGGCAGCGCCGGTGGTTCTACCTCCGGAACGACGGCGAGTTGCTCCCGCCGTTCTCCGTGCGAGTAGTCACTGCTGCCACCGACGCTTGGCGCCATGGGACCCCGCACGAAAGACAGAAGAACCTCGAGCCACTTCTCCAGGCCTTGGAGGCGTTGCGGAAGGGGGGACTCACCGCTGCGGGAGTGATTGCCGCCATCCACCGTCGGAGGGTGCTTCCCTTGGCGGAGCGACGGCTGTCGCTTTGGGAGATAACCCCGGAGGCTGACTGGGAGGGCTCGCGGATGTCCCCTGATCCTCTTCCCTTCGACGCCCTCCAATGGCGGGTGTCCGTTGCGTTGGGGAAGCCGGACCCCCACGCCTTCTCCCAACTTTTGATGCGCCCCGACCGAGGGTGCGTGACTCTGGTGAGTGTCCGCTTCTTCCTTCTTCATACATCAGGTTGCTCCTGGTTCTTACGATCGGGGTTTTCCCCCCTTCTTCAGGAGGTGGGGTGGCACAAGCCTTCCCTGCCACGAGTCCCGCAGGACGCGGTGGACCGAGCAGCGCGGCGGGTCGCCGCGGAGAAGAAGAAGAAGAAGAAGGACGCGGAGAAGGTCGGGCCCGCGAGCGGAGGCGGGTTCGAGACGCCTTGGAAAAGCTCCGTCGCCAGCAGGAGAGGGAGGGGCTCCCGAGGGAGTCGTCGCCAGAAACGCCCGACGACGACGACGATGATGAAGATGATGACAAGGAGGACGACATGGCCGCCCGCCTTGGCCTCAGCCCCGGCTTGGGGTTTGGCCAGGAGCCGTCAAGCCAGCCCCCGAGCGGGCTGACGCCGTCAGTCCCCGGAGTCGGGACGTCGGGGTCCCGGCCTGAGGGGCGGGGGCAACCCGAGAGGGCACCTGACCCCTCGGCTGGAGGAGCTGAGGTGACCCCGGGGGGCCAGGCCAGGGCGTCTGCTTCCCGGGAGCCGCCGCTCGCGCCGGCAGCGCAGGGAGGCGATTCTCAGGTCACCATGACAGTGCCTGGGCAATCTGCCCCCCGGGCGTCCAAAGCGAGGGTGGTGCCGAAGTTGCTGGCGAAGCGGACCTCGGCGGCGGTTCCGGGGGCCGGGATCCAAGAGACTTCCCCCCAGGCACGGTGGATCATGGCCCGGAGCGGGTAAGTATCTCGGAATGTCTTCGTTCTGGCTTTCCATTCGTATGTCCCGGCCGTGATTTTTCTTTTCTCCTCAGCAAGCGAAGCCATGGCCTGACCGACCTGGCACCCCGGAAGGCCCTTAAGACGACGCCGGCCTGTGCGGCCAGCGCCGCTCCGGGCCTTGCCGTTCAGCCGACCCTCTCACAAGGCGTTCCACCTCAGGGGGCTCGGGCGGCACCGGTCGCCGTGGAGAAGGTTCCCGAAGCTGGCTCCTCTGCCGAGGCGGCCATTGTGATAGGGGAGGCGGCTGACGCCGACGTGGTCCCGAGCCCACCGGTCGTGCCGGCCATGCCGACGCCTGCCGCTACCGAAGTCGCCGCCGTCCCAGCCGGAGAGCGACCGGTTGCTGCCGATGTCGAGACGGCGGATGCGTCGGCGCTTGGTGCCTCGGAGGAGGAGGGCGTGGAGGCGCGATCCGTCCCGCCGGGCGGCAGCCTCGTCGCTGCGCGGCAGAGCTCCGAGGGCCGGCGCCAGTTGCTCCGGTTCCGGACCTGCGAGGCCTCGGACCCCGTCTTCGTTCTCGACGATGAACGGGAGGACCAGTCCTGGGATGAGCTCCGCGAGTGTGCTGAAGCAACGGTGGGGTCGCTCCGGTCGTCGCTGGAGGTTTTCTGCAGGGACGTCCCCAAAATCCTCCAGGTAACGGTTTCAGGCATACCTTCTCTCTTCCGTGACCGAGGCGTTCTTCGTGACGCACCGCTTCCTTCCCTCAGGATCTGACGGATCGGAGCGCCGCCAAGTCGTCGTTCATCCGCCGCGAGGTCGACGTCTGGGGCTCGCTGCGATCCCTGAGGACCTCGCTCGCCGGGGCTACTGCGCGCCTTTCTCAGCAGGGTGCCGAGGTAGCGGACCTCCAGTTGCTCTGTACTGACCTGAGGGCCGAGGCGGCAGCGGCGCGCGCGGAGGCGGCCGCGGCGCGCGCAGAAGCGCAACGGCAGCGGTCGGAGTTCGACCGGGTCGTCGAGGAGCGGGACCAATCTCGGGGCCGGGCTGCCGAGGCCGAAAGCCGGGCTGAAACCCTTGCAGCCGACTTAGCCGTAGCCTAGGTCGCGGCCTCGGAGCAGCGTGCCCGAGCCGGAGGTACGCCTTGGCCATCCTTGGTTCTCGTTCCCATTTGTTCCCTTTGCTTGTGTTTGAGATCTTTCTTCTGGCTGTTCGCAGAGCTCGAGTCTGCCCTTGATGAGTCCGCCAAGGCGCTTGCCGAGGCGCTTGCCGGGGCGACCGAGCAGAGGGAGGCCGACCACGCGGCCATGTCCGAAGCCGTCTCAGACGTTTATCGGATCCTTGACTTCGGCGACGTCCCCTCAGGAAGCTCCCCTCGAAGTCGCCTTCAGGCCTTGGGTGATCACGTGCGCGGCAGACTCCGCGAGGCGCTACACCACGGCGTCAGGCGGGCCTTCGCTGTGCTCGCTTCCCACTACGTTGTGGACCTGGAGCGAGTTAGTGAGGGGTATTGTCTTCCTGATGAAGACGAAGCTGCCCTGGCAGAAGTCCAGCGGCTCGACACGGTCGCCGCGGGTCCGAGCGCAGTGCTGGCGACCACCTTCGAGGCGGAGATCCTCCCTCCTGCGCCGTCGCCGGAAGCCGAGATGGACTTTACCGAAGGCGGGGACGGAGCTGAAGGCGCGGCTCCTTCCCGAGGCGATGCCTAATCCCGTTGGAACAGTTTCCGTTGGATGCACGTGTGTCTTTCTGCGGCCGCTGAGGCCTGAACACTTTGTTTCCATTGCATGAAGTCGTACTCCCCTTCCTTTTATTTTGCGTGTCCGGCTTTGCCTGTCAATATCAGGGTGGCTTCCTGAGTAGGGGTCATTTTTCGTGGCGGGTGATGAGTGAAGGTGTCCCTAACCCGGAGGCATAGGAATTCCTCGGCTCAGTCGGCCTTGCCACTTACATGCACCCACGTTCGCTCCTTGGGGCCCTGTCACTGACATAGCCGGGAGAACGCAAAAGCCTTTTTGACCGAAAATTTTGGACGCGGAGAGGTACGCCCAATCTTGACGCAGAGGGGTTCCCCCCTTTTTAGCTCCCGAGGGAGGGTCGGGCTCTGCCGAGGCGAGGCTGACCCTTCCTTGACGACTGAGACTTTTGTGGGAGCGAGGTGTACGAACAGCTTGAAAACATCTTAAGGGTAGAAGAGACGTAGCTGTCGGATGTTCCAAGCGTTGCCATAGACCTCGCCTTGACCGCCGGCCAGCTTGTACGTTCCGGGCTCCAGAACTTTGGCGATGACAAGCGGCCTTTCCCGGGGGTGCGTGTAGCCCCCGGTGCCCCCAGCAAGGGCTCGGGGTGCTGTGCGATGGTCGCGGTCTTCTCCGGGTTGGCTTCGATGCCCCACTTGGAGATGATGAACCCCAAGACCATGCCCTGGGGCGCCCCAAGGACCCACCTTTCGGGGTTGAGCTTGACGCCTTTTGCCTCTTTTATGGACTTCGCCGCCATCAGCTTGTGGATCTCTTCGCCTATCGCTTTGCGCTTCTCCTCGTCGAATCGGCGCAGAAGCTGTCTGACGGGCCGGGCTCCGGCCCGAATATCCAGCGAGTGCTCGGCGACATCCCTCGGTATGTCGGGCATGTCCGAGGGACTCCACGCGAAGACGTCGGCGTTCGCACGGAGAAAGTCGACGAGCACTGCTTCCTATTTGGGGTCGAGCCCGGAGCCGATCCGGATCTGCTTGGAGGCGTCGCCGCTGTGGCCGAGGGGGACGGCCTTGACCGTCTCCACTGGCTCGAAGTTGCCGGCATGACGCTTCACGTCTGGCACCTCTTTGGAGAGGCTTTCCAGGTCGGCGATGAGGGCCTCGGACTCGGCGAGGGCCTCGGCGTACTCCACGCACTCCACGTCGCATTCGAACGCGTGCTTGTACGTGGGGCCGACGGTGATGACCCCGTTGGGGCCCGGCATCTTGAGCTTCAGGTAGGTGTAGTTGGGGACGGCCATGAACTTCGCGTAGCATGGCCTTCCCAGTACCGCGTGGTAGGTTACTCGGAACCCGACCACCTCGAACGTCAGGGTCTCCCTTCGGAAGTTGGAGGGCGTTCCGAAGCAGACGGGAAGGTCGAGTCGTCCGAGGGGCTGGACGCGCTTCCCGGGAATGATCCCGTGGAAGGGCGCAGCGCCTGCTCGGACGGAGGACAGATCGACGCGTAGGAGCCCGAGGGTCTCAGCGTAGATGATGTTGAGGCTGCTGCCTCCGTCCATAAGGACCTTGGTGAGCCTGACGTCGCCGATGACGGGGTCGACGACGAGCGGGTATTTCCCCGGGCTCAGCACATGGTCGGGGTGGTCAGCTTGGTCGAAGGTGATGGGCTTGTCGGACCAGTCTAGGTAGACTGGCGCCGCCACCTTCACCGAGCAGACCTCCCGGCGCTCTTGTTTGCGGTGCCGAGCCGAGGCATTCGCCGCTTGCCCGTCGTAGATCATGAAGCAGTCGCGGACCTCGGGGAACTCTCCTGCTTGGTGATCTTCCTTCTTGTCGTTGTCGCGGGCCCTGCCACCCTCCGCGGGTGGCCCGGCCCTGTGGAAGTGGCGCCGAAGCATGACACACTCCTCAAGGGTGTGCTTGACGGGCCCCTGATGATAGGGGCATGGCTCCTTGAGCATCTTGTCGAAGAGGTTGGCACCTCCGGGGGGCTTCCGAGGGTTCTTGTACTCGGCGGCGGCGATAAGGTCCACGTCGGCGGCGTCGCGTTTCGCTTGCGACTTCTTCTTGTCCTTCTTCTTGGCGCCGCGCAGGGTAGACGCCTCGGGAGCATCTTCCGATGGGCGGCCCTAGGGCTGCTTGTCCTTTCGGAAGATGGCCTCGACCGCCTCCTGGCCAGAGGCAAACTTGGTAGCGATGTCCATCAGCTCGCTCGCCCTGGTGGGGGTCTTGCGACCCAACTTGCTCACCAGGTCGCGGCAGGTGGTGCCAGCAAGGAACGCGCCGATGACATCCGAGTCGGTGATGTTGGGCAGCTCGGTGCGCTGCTTCGCGAACCGCCGAATGTAGTCCCGGAGGGACTCTCCCGGTTGCTGCCGGCAGCTTCGGAGATCCCAGGAATTCCCGGGGCGCACGTACGTGCCCTGGAAATTGCCGGCAAAGGCTTGGACCAGGTCGTCCCAGCTGGAGATCTGCCCCGGAGGTAGGTGCTCCAACCAGGCGCGAGCGGTGTCGGAGAGGAACAGGGGGAGGTTGCGGATGATGAGGTTGTCGTCGTCCGTTCCACCCAGTTGGCAGGCCAGACG
This sequence comes from Zea mays, assembly GCF_902167145.1. Taxonomy (NCBI): domain Eukaryota; kingdom Viridiplantae; phylum Streptophyta; class Magnoliopsida; order Poales; family Poaceae; genus Zea; species Zea mays. The sequence goes on from NC_050097.1 coordinate 13,666,143, forward strand.
GTAGTCCGCGAGCCACAGTTCCGGTCTCGTCTCCCCCGAGTACTTTGTGATAGTAGTCGGGGGTCGGAACCGGGTCGGGAATGGTGCCCGTCGGATGGCCCGGCTGAAGGCCTGCGGACCGGGTGGTTCGGGCGAGGGACTCCGATCCTCCCCGCTGTCGTAGCGTCCCCCACGCCTGGGGTGATAGCCTCGGCACACCCTCTCGTCGAGGTGGGCCCGACGGTCGCGGTGATGGTGCTCGTCGCCGAGGCGGCCCGGGGCCGCAGGCGCGGTGTTGCGCGTGCGCCCGGTGTAGATCGAGGCTTCCCGCATGAATCGGGAAGTCGCGGCATGAGGTTCCGAGGGGTATCCCTGCCTTCGGGAGGCAGAGCTCTCGGCCCGTCGGACCGCAGCGCCTTCCAGGAGATTCTTGAGCTCCCCCTGGATTCGCCGACCCTCGGTGGTGGATGGCTCCGGCATCGCGCGGAGGAGCATCGCTGCTGCAGCCAGGTTCTGGCCGACGCCACTAGATGCGGGTGGCGGCCTGACCCTGGCGTCGTCGGCGATGCGGTGCTAGAAACCCTGGGGCAGATGACGTATTTCTCCAGCCGAGGGTTGGCCCGCCCATGCCTGCCCGACGCCCCGGCGGATTGGCTCAAGCGCTCCTGCTCCCTCGTCGAACCTGGCCTGCGCCCCGCGGACTTGCTCGAGCTGTGGGTCGTGACCCCCCGCCGGAACGGGGACCACAGCTAGCTCCCGTGGGATGTCAGCGCGAGGCACCGGCCCAGGGAGATCACCGTCCTCCGGCATGCCGAGATGATTGCCTTCGGAGGGACCCCCTAGATTGACGTGGAAACATTCGCGGCTTGGGCCGCAGTCCTCGTCGTCGAGGCTGCGGCTACCGTCGGAACAGTCAAAGAGGCAGAAGTCACATGCGGTCATGAAGTCCCGCATGGCACTGGGGTTGCCAAGTCCAGAGGAATCCCAACAAGTGCTGGGGTCGTCGTCTTCCTCGGACCCAGAGGGCCCGTAGGTCGAGACGTCCGTCAACCGGTCCCAAGGCGACCGCATGCGAAACCCTAGAGGGCTTGGACTCGCCTCTACGAGAGCGTCCGCCAAAGCGAGGTCGCTAGGCGGGTTGAGGCTGAATCCAAATGACGTAGGATGGGAATCGGTCGGTACCTTTTGGTCGACGAGCGGCGAAGAAGTCACGTCGAGGACTGACTGCATCGTCGTCTCAGGTACGAGGGCGACGTCCTGCAAGCTTTTCGCAAGCGCGCCGGCGTCGTCCACTTGCTCGGGATTGGCGTGTCGCGGGGAGACGGCGCTCGTCTTCGTCTCAGGCGCGAAGTCGATACCCGGTGCACCCCTCGTTGGGGTGCCGGCGCTGTCGACTCGCTCGACAGCCGATGAGGCGCTGCCTCCTGCTTGGCCTTGGTTGCCCTGCCTTCCCCTCCGTCGGCGGGGAAGAAGGCGGGACGAGCTCGAATGTTGTTCTTCCGCCACGTGGGGAAGACGTCGTCGATTTCGCCGCCGGCGGGCGGGCTGTCGGCCGCCATTGTCGTTGTCGCACGGCGGTGGAAGGAGTATCATGTCGTAGCTGTCGTCGAAGGACATGAACTCAAGACTCTCGAAACGGAGCACCGTCCCGGGTTGGAGAGTGTTGGGGACTTGTTCTCAAATGCTATGAATTAAGAACAAGGCAACATAAAGTGTTAAATGTTAACGTCCTTCGTCCATGAAACATTATTCCCTTGAGGATAATGGGCCTTGGACGAAGGTTGATGAGAGTATAATTACGAAGCTTAAGTCTTCGTAATAAAATTTCATTAAATATTGCAAGACAACATAAAATGAAATTTACAAAAAAGGGGTAAATAAATCACAGACGAATTGTATTATATTTACTTAATATATCGAATCATTGAATACAATAATACCTCTGCCTTGGCAAAAAGGTTGAATTCCAGAATATGCGATAGCAATCACCAGAATGCGTGAACAGTAAAGGAATATTGTTCACTATTTATAGGCACAGGACGCAGCCTGTGAGGAATTACAAGTATGCCCCTTATAAAAGCTTACAACATTGACTCAGACCTTTATGGACTAAAAGGTCATTCTATCTTTAAGTCGGTTTGTAATACCGAAGCTTCACGAAGAGGAACCTTCGGCCATCTTATACAAACAGCTTCAGCCGAAGACCGCTTCTTCCTATAAGACCTTCGGCGACGAAGCATAGGCCCAACAGTAGCCCCTTTCGCGGTGCTAGATCGTTTTTCGTAACGAGCTTGATCCGTGAAAAAAGTCTCTTTAAGCTTCGGGGAGCCGAAGGTCCAAAAAACACCTTCCCTGAGCTCGTTGTCGAGAAACGATTCAATTTCCCAACGCGTAGCGGTCCCACCTTGCAGAGTTACTGTTTGGTTTCTGCGGTCCACCGCACAGCGAGAGCAAGCGGGTGTCCGCCTGGTGTAAAAATTCTGGCGCTTCGCCTTCTTACCTGCAGTACTATATAAACAGACGAGTAGGTGTGAAGTTATCACAGCATTCATTGCTATTTGCACTGTTCTGCTGCCAAAATTTTTAACCATCGCCGAAGCTTGTCTGTCGGAATCAAACGAAGCTCCAGTTCGAAGCCTGCTTCGTCAGAAAAAACTTCGGAAAAAGAAAGTATTAAATTTCCACATATTCAAAATTAAATGGCCAGGGTGCGTTCTACCGCCAGAGTTGAGCGTGAGGGGGACGAAACTGAAGCTTCGGAGACTGTCCCTATCTCCGAAGCCATGCAACGATCCGGGCTAGTGACTTCGGAAAAGATCCCTAGCGATGATGCAGAACAAGCAGAACAAGCAATCGCTGAAGCAGAAGAAGAAGATGTTGAGGAAACTGACCCCGAAGATGATTATCGCATTGCCATGCCAAGCAAGCCCAGCCACTTGGACTTCGGGAAATCTACTGTTTCGAAGGCTGACCTGTCCAAGATGGTAAAGTCAGGCTTTTTTACTGAAAATCAGAAAAAGCTATTACGCTTCGGAGGAGAAGAGACTACCCCAAAGCCGGAGAAGGATAAAATTGTTATTTTCAAGAGCTTCCTAAAGGCTGGATTAAGATTCCCCCTACATGGGATTATTGCAGAGGTACTGAAGAGGTTCGGTATCTATTTTCACCAGCTGACCCCTAACGCTATCGTTAGGCTTAGTGTTTATATCTGGGCCCTCCGAAGCCAAGCGGTGGAGCCGTTTGCGGACAGCTTTTGCCGAGTTCACGAGCTGCATTATCAGACGAAGGCTAGAAAGGATGGATTACATGACAATTTTGGTTGCTATAATTTTGCTTATCGGAAAACTACGAAGTTTCCTGTGATCAGCTACCGAAGCAAATGGGCAGCAGGCTGGAAATCGGAGTGGTTCTATGTCAAGGTTGATGATGATAAGGAAAAGCTTGTGCAAAGTCCACTTGAACTAATCTTCGGAGAAACCCGCCCCCACTGCAACATGACACCAGAGGGTCCAACTCAAAAAGCAATGCATGAATTTAGAATAATTGCAGAGCATATCAGTACAAGGGACCTGGTTCAGGAGTTTTTGGCTTTCAAGGTTTTTCCTAGTGTAAAAGAGTGGGAAATGCCGAAGCTGAAGGGGGAGAAGAAAGAAGGTGAACTTGTGCGCTTACCTTACTACTTCAAGTTTAAGAAATACTTTAAAACACCTTGCCAAGAGTGGCTGGATACAATTGAAGTGATGTGCAATGAAATACTTGGAAATTATTCCAAAAAAGAAGATCAGTTGATGACCGCAGCCTTCGGCACCCGTCCGAAGCGAAGACTAAACCGAGTGCTGGACGCCGTGGGTTTCGAATACCCTGATTACGAAAATCTGAACAAAGGTGCCGGAGGCCAAAAAAGGAAAAGGATAGCTGAAGCCTTAAATGAAGATGAAAAAGAACTACCAAAGAAGAAAATTCCGAAGAGAAAGAAAACGTCTTCTCCGAAGCGTAAAATATCCGACGAAGAAGAAACCCTCGCATCACCCTCTGCCGCTGACGTTGAAGAAATTCTGAAGGTAATGACTGAATCCTTACCTGCGAAGCTAAGTCCACTGGGGCCCCAACTGACAAAGTTTTTTCAGAGGGACAAGGAGCCCGAAAAATCGAAGAAAACAATCAAAACGAAAAGACAAAGAATTATCACTGTGACAGAGGTAATTGACAAGACACCGCCAAGAGCTTCAGCTCAAAAAACACCAGCGTCTGCAGAAGGGACAGATATTGAAATTACACCTTCGGAGGTCGCGGCTGCCGAAGCTGCTTCAGCTGAAGACTTGAACCTGGAGAGCACAATTGAGCATATTGACAAAATACTGCTAAACATGGCTGCAGAAGAAGCTACCATCGCCGCCGAAGAGGCCACGACCACAGCGTCGGGGAAAGGGAAGGAAATTGCTGATGAAGCTTCAGAAGACGAAGCCTTCTTGTTCCAGAATTTAGTTGGAGAAAAACTGTCAAAAGCTGAAGTAGAAGAACTTAAAGAGTATGCCAAATCCTGCGGATACAAACCTGGAGCACTCCTCTTCGGAGGTATTGATGATGAAAAACTAGATTGTATTCGAGATCAAACTGGAGCCAAAGTTATCGGTACTCTGTCAAAGAGTATCGGTTTTCCGAAGCTAGAGACAGACATCAGCCGCTACCGACGACAACATATCGTTGGTAGTTTATTTTACTCCAATTTCAAGGTGAACTACTTTTCCCTTAACTTTTATTGTTTCTAATAATAAAAACATGTCTGACGAAGGTTGTTTTCGTGCAGAGTATGCTGTTGAGCAAAGCCTTGAAAATGCAGCAAGATTTTGAAGATAAGAAGCACGAAGTTATAATCGAAAATTTGGAAAGCAAAATAAAGGAGCACTCAGATGCTATCGAGAAAAAGAACTTTGAGCTCCAGGCAACCGAAGGTCTATTGGCGGAGGCTGAAGCAAAAATAACAAAACTGAACACGAAGCTTCTCCGCCAATCTGAGCAGTTCGAACAAGAAAAGCAAGATCTTAATGCAAAACTTGAAGCCGAAGCTCAACAAAGTTCAGATTTGAGAAATTTATTGACGAGCCTTCAAGAAAAATGTTTGGAATTTAGCAATAAATGCATTCAACGATTAAGAAAAATTTTCCACTCAGTTGGAGCCAGCAGTGAAAAATTCACCCCCTCAGCTGAAGATCTACCGAAGACCTTCGAACATATTGAGGGTGAGATTGACGAGCTCGACGAAGTCATAGCTGGGCACGGTGACTTCTGTGCCTGGGTGGCTTCTCGGGGCACTGCTGCAGCTTTCCTAAAAGGTGGCTGCGATCATGGAAAGATTGTCAATAGGCCAAATTTCACTTTATCACCATCAATCCTAGACGACATTCCTGATCTCGCCCGAAGTATCTCTAACAGATTTGTGAAAATGATATGGACAAAAGGTGGGCGAGAAAAGGCTGGGGACGAAGCTCGGAGCCATCTTGAACCAGTAAGAAATTATACCTTGTGCTTACCTTTTCCTTCAAGCTCGGTTTTGACTTATAACAACCTTATTCATGTAGGATGACGAAGCCGAAGCTGAAGATTAGAAAATGACGCCGAAGCTGAAGCTCCTTGGAGATTAAACAGTAGACTGTAGACAGTACTTGAGAAACTTTTGAGATAACTTTTGTAAATGTAACTGAAACTTGTCATTCTGTTCATACCTTGTAATATATCCTTATCCTTCCATTGATGTATGAGAAGTGCTTTGATGTGGACGAAATTTTCTTTTTTGAGCTGAAGGCGAAAAAAACACCTTCCCTTCTTTTCGTACGCAGCGAAGCATAGAAAACAACATTTCCCTTCTTTCCGAAGCTCTCCTTTTTGTACACGAAGCTCCTTCTTCCCCCCTTTTTTTTTCTTTTTGCCGAAGCAACCACTTATGCCATGATGATGATTATCCTACATATGCCTGGATGAATGTTTATGAATGCAAATGCTATGATGTAATGTGATGTGCAAATGAATGTCAACGTGTATCCGAAGCCATACTCATAGCCATTATTTCCTTAAAAAACAGTCACACCTTAGCTCTGCATTCCCTTAGGAACGTCTTTGGAGCTTCTTCGCCTTTACTTTTGGCGGAATCAGCGTTGACTTTTCGCTGTAAGCTCTGCATTCCCTTAGGAACGACTTTGGAGCTTCTTCGCCTTTACTTTTGGCGGAATCAGCGTTGACTTTTCGCTGTAAGCTCTGCATTCCCTTAGGAACGACTTTGGAGCTTCTTCACCTTTACTTTTCGGCACTCGATGGTGCGTTCTCAGCTTTTACATTTACATTCCTTGGGGGATTTTACTCTTATAGAACTAAAAAAGGAAATTACATGTAATGGCCCCATTAAAAACCTTTCTCCCCCTTCAGAAAGGAAAAGGGTGCCATGAAAGAAAAATAAAAAATGTGAAAAATTACATCGAGTTATACATAATATCGCCGAAGCTCATCCGCATTCCAAGATCTAGGAATGTCGTTGCCGTCCATATCCTTCAATCTGTATGAACCGGGTCTTGACGAAGATGCTACTAAGAAAGGTCCATCCCATTTCAACTGCAACTTGCCCACTGTGTCTGGGTTGGCCACTCTCCGAAGCACCAAGTGTCCTGGCTCAATATTCTTTAGTCGAACCTTTCTATCTCGCCATTTAATTGTTTCAGCTTGATATTTATTGATGTTCTCCACGGCTTGCAGTCTGATCCCTTCTAAAGCATCTTTTTCCACAGAATAAGCAGCTTCGGAACCTGATTCTGCCGAAGCTACTACTCTTATTGATCCGGTTTTAGCTTCCTCTGGAGTTATTGCTTCGTCACCGAATAATAACTTGAATGGAGTGAAGCCTGTAGACCTTGATGTTGTTGTATTGTGGCTCCACACCACTTTGATTAACTGATCTGGCCACTTTCCCCTGGGTTGATTGAAGATTAACTTCATTATTCCTGTCATTATAATGCCATTGGCTCTTTCAACGAGTCCATTTGACTCCGGATGTCTGACTGATGCAAAATGGATCTTCGTACCAATTTGATCACAGAAATCCCTAAAAGCTTCGGAGTCAAACTGTGTTCCATTATCCACAGTAATAGCCTTTGGTACCCCGAAACGACAAACAATATTCTGCCAGAAAAACTTTTGGACGGTGGCCGAAGTTATTGTGGCTAAAGGCTTTGCCTCAATCCATTTAGAAAAATATTCCACCGCCACTACAACATATCTTAGGTTCCCTTGGGCCGGTGGTAACGGACCTAACAAGTCAAGGCCCCACCTTTGCAATGGCCAAATGGGTTGTATGAGCTGTGTTAAGGACGAAGGTTGTTTTTGATCTCTTGCACATTTCTGACAACCTTCGCATTTTTGGACTAATTCCGCCGCATCCGAAGCTGCCTTCGGCCAATAAAATCCTTGGCGGAAATTTTTTCCAAGTAACGGCCTAGATCCAATGTGAGATCCACACAGGCCCGCATGTATTTCTTTCATCAACTCTATACCTTCGGCTCTGGATAAACACTTGAGTAGCGGAGCACAAACTCCATGCTTGTACAACTCCCCTTCTATCATGACATATGGACGAGCTCTTGCCTCTATCCTCCTGTTATAAGCTTCGTCATCTGAAAGGAATTTTCCCTGAAGGTAAGAGATGATCTCAGTTCTCCAATCTTCGCTATAAACAGGAGATATATTGAGGACTGCTCTTTCAAGAAGTTCCACCGAAGGTGCTTTTATTGTTTCGAAGAACACATCCGAAGGTAAAGGCAGCCCCTGTGCTGCTGACTTAGCTAGCAAATCAGCATGCTCATTTTGTCCTCGAGGGATATTTTTGACAGAAAATCCTTCGAAGGAAACTTCAACTCTTCGAACCATATCCAGATATTTTTCAAGCTTCGGATCTTTAGCCTTGCAACTCTTGTCAATATGACCCGAAACAACCTGGGAATCAGTTTTAAGTATGGCCCTTCTGATTCCCATTGCTTTTAACTTCCGAAGACCCAGAAGCAAGGCTTCGTACTCAGCAATGTTATTTGTGCAACTAAAATCAAGTTTTGCCGCATAGCAAGTTTTAACTTTGGAAGGTGAAACCAGCACAGCAGCTGCTCCCGCTCCAAAGGTTCCCCAAGATCCATCACAAAACACTGTCCATGCTTCGGCGTCTTTATTTGTTTCTTCCTCCTGAGCCCCTGGCGTCCAGTCAGCAATGAAGTCTGCTAACGCCTGGGACTGTATCGAAGATCTATGAACATATTCAATACAAAATTCGTTGAGCTCTGCGGCCCATTTTCCAATCCTTCCAGTAGCTTCTCGGTTCCTCATAATATCCTTCAGAGGTTGTGAAGAAGGAACAATTATGTTGTAAGCTTGAAAATAGTGCCGAAGCTTCCTGGATGCCATCAAAACAGCATATAACACTTTCTCTAATTCTGTGTAGTTTCTCTTTGATATACTAAGAACTTCAGATACAAAATATACTGGAACCTGCTTTCTGACTTGGCCATCAAGCTTCTCCTGGACAAGTGCTGCACTTACCGCTGAGTGCGAAGCTGCCACATATAATAACAAAGGAGCCCCTGGCGTAGGTGGAGTTAATGCTGTTAGATCTATCAAATACTGCTTCAGCTCTTCAAAGGCCTTTTGCTGGATTGGTCCCCATTGAAAAACTTCGGCTGACTTCAGCACTTCGAAGAATGGTAAGTTTCTCTCTGCTGATCTGGATATGAATCTATTGAGAGATGCCAATCTTCCTGTCAATCTTTGAGCCCCCTTTTTTGTAGTTGGTGGCTCCATCCGAAGTATAGCTTCAATTTTACTTGGATTAGCTTCAATTCCCTTTGTTGAAACCAAGCATCCAAGAAATTTACCCTTCTTTACTCCGAAGACACATTTTTCTGGATTCAACTTTAAACCAGCTTGTCTGAAACTGGCGAAGGTCTCCTGCAGATCAGCAATATGATTTTCCTGTTTCGTGCTTTTTACAATGATGTCATCAACATAAGTTAGCACATTTCTGGCTATCTGAGACTGGAGAACCTTCGCAGTCATTCTGCTGAAACTTCCTCCAGCGTTTTTTAGCCCCTCAGGCATCCGAAGATAGCAATATGTGCCACTTGGGGTTATGAAGCTAGTCTTCGGCTCATCTTCCTTCTTCATCCAGATTTGATGGTAGCCTGAATAACAGTCTAACAGACTCATGAGCTCTGAAGAAGCTGTTGCATCAACTAAAGAGTCTATCCTTGGCAATGGGAATTCATCCTTCGGACAAGCCTTGTTAAGATCTGTAAAACCGATACACATTCGCCACTTGCCATTGGCCTTTTTTACCATAACAGTGTTAGCTAGCCATTCTGGGTACTTTACTTCTCTGATAACTCCTGCACTGAGGAGTCTTTTGACTTCGTTACGAGCACCTTCGGCCTTATCATCTGACATTTTCCGAAGCCTCTGCTTTCTGGGTCTGAAGGATGGATCGACATTGAGCGAGTGTTCAATAACATCCCTGTTAACTCCACAGAGATCATTGGCTGACCATGCAAAAACATCTTTGTTGTTAAACAAAAACCTTATCAAGTTTTTCTCTTGTTCTTCGGATAACTGAGAGCCCAACAGCACCTTCTGCTCTACTATATCCTCACATAAGAGCATGTGCTTCGGCTGATCTGCTGAAGCTGCTTTCTCCCTTCTGAATTTGTATTGTTCACAAGCTTCAGCTCCATCTATGTTATGGATTGCTTTCGTGTCAGTCCAGTTTCCTTCAGCCCTTCTGGCAGCTTCCTGACTGCCATGAATAGCGATGGGTCCTTGATCCGAAGGTATCTTCATGCAAAGATAAGCAGGGTGAAGAATTGCTTCAAAAGCATTGAGGGTGCCACGACCAATAATTGCATTGTAAGGGTATTCCATGTCAACAATGTCAAACACAACTTGCTCAGTTCTAGTGTTGTTGATGAACCCGAAGGTCACTGACATGGTGATCTTGCCCAGTGCCACAATCTGTCTTCCTCCGAAGCCATAGAGAGGATGTGTAGCATCATGAATCTTATCTTCTGGCTCTTGCATTTGTCTAAAGGCCTTAGCAAATATGATATCAGCTGCACTGCCTGTATCAACCAAGACATTGTGGACCAGAAATCCTTTGATGACACAAGAGATAACCATGGCATCGTTGTGTGGGTAATCCTTGAGCTGAAGGTCCTCTTGGGAGAAGGTAATAGGAATGTGAGACCATCTTGACTTGATGAAGGGTCCTTGCACCCCAACATGTTGTACCCTTCTCTGTGCTTCCTTCTTCTGTTTCTTGTTGGCTGGCTCTGAGGACGAACTACCTGTGATTGGGAGCACGAGCTTCGGGTCCGAAGCAGCTCGAGCTTGATTGTTGAACGAAGCCATCAGCTCAAAAAGTGGAAGTGAGTTTACCGGAGGTGGGCGCCAATGTTGGGGACTTGTTCTCAAATGCTATGAATTAAGAACAAGACAACATAAAGTGTTAAATGTTAACGTCCTTCGTCCATGAAACATTATTCCCTTGAGGATAATGGGCCTTGGACGAAGGTTGATGAGAGTATAATTACGAAGCTTAAGTCTTCGTAATAAAATTTCATTAAATATTGCAAGACAACATAAAATGAAATTTACAAAAAAGGGGTAAATAAATCACAGACGAATTGTATTATATTTACTTAATATATCGAATCATTGAATACAATAATACCTCTGCCTTGGCAAAAAGGTTGAATTCCAGAATATGCGATAGCAATCACCAGAATGCGTGAACAGTAAAGGAATACTGTTCACTATTTATAGGCACAGGACGCAGCCTGTGAGGAATTACAAGTATGCCCCTTATAAAAGCTTACAACATTGACTCAGACCTTTATGGACTAAAAGGTCATTCTATCTTTAAGTCGGTTTGTAATACCGAAGCTTCACGAAGAGGAACCTTCGGCCATCTTATACAAACAGCTTCAGCCGAAGACCGCTTCTTCCTATAAGACCTTCGGCGACGAAGCATAGGCCCAACAGAGAGGTTGCTGGAGACTGCCCATCTGGAGCTCGATGGGAAGCTGTTCGTCAACACGCAGCAGGCCCCTACCTGGCGCGCCAACTGTCGGCGTTTCGAGACCGGGGGGTCCCTTGGGCCGATGAGTGAGTGTCGCCGCGTGCCCCAGCCCAGATGGGTCGAGCGCGAGGGCGAGCGCGAAGGGGGGAGAAGCGAGGCGGCCGGAGACCGGCGTGAGAGAGGTGGGAATCCCGCGGCCTTCGTGTTCGTCCCGCGCCCAGGTCGGGTGCGCTTGCAGTAGGGGGTTACAAGCGTCCACGCGGGAGAGGGAAGCGAGTGGCCCCAAGAGAGCGCCTGTCTCGTCCTCGTCCCCGCGCGGCCAACCTTCTCTAAGAGGGCCCTGGTCCTTCCTTTTATAGGCGTAAGGAGAGGATCCAGGTGTACAATGGGGGGCGTAGTAGAGTGCTACGTGTCTAGCGGGGGAGAGCTAGCGCCCTAAGTACATGCCGATGTGGCAGCCGGAGAGATTTTGGCACCCAACTGGTGTGATGTCGTGGCTGTCGGAGGAGCGATGGAGCCTGGTGGAGGGACAGCTGTCGGAGCGGTTGGGTCCTTGCTTACGTCCCCTTGCTTCCGTAAGGGGGCTGAGAGCCGCCGTCGTCACAGAGCATGCGGGGCGCCATCATTGCCTATCTGGCGGAGCTAGCCAGATGGGACACCGGTCTTGTTCCCTGCGGCCCGAGTCAGCTCGGGGTAGGGTGATAATGGCGCCTCCTGTTGACGTGGCGAGCCTGTGCCTTTAGGTTGGGCGACGTGGAGGCTCCTCCGAAGCCGAGGTCGAGTCTGTCTTCCATGGCCGAGGCCGAGTCCGAGCCCCTGGGTCGGGCGAGGCGGAGGTCGTCGGCAGAGGCCAGGGCGGAGTCCGAGCCCTGGGGTCGGGCGAAGCGGAGTTCGTCGTCTTCTGGGGCTGAGCCCGAGTCCGAGCCCTGGGGTCGGGCGGAGCGGAGTTCGCCGTCTTCCGGGACTTAGCCCGAGTCCGAGCCCTGGGTCGGGCGGAGCGGAGTTCGCCTTCTTCCGGGACTTAGCCTGAGTCCGAGCCCTGGGTCGGGCGGAGCGGAGTTCGCCGTCTTCCGGGACGTAGCCCGAGTCCGAGCCCTGGGTCGGGCGGAGCGGAGTTCGCCGTCTTCCGGGGCTTAGCCCGAGTCCGAGCCCTGGGTCGGGCGGAGCGGAGTTTCCTATGGTGCCTTTGGCAGGGCCTGACTGCCTGTCAGTCTCACTCTGTCAGGTGACACTGCAGTCGGAGTGGCGCAGGCGGCGCTGTCCTTCTGTCAGGCCGGTCAGTGGAGCGGCAAAGTGACGGCGGTCACTTCGGCTCTGCCGGAGGGCGCGCGTCAGGATAAAGGTGTCAGACTACCTTTGCATTAAATGCTCCTGCGACTCGGTCGGTCGGTGCGGCGATTTAGTCAGAGTTGCTTCTTAGCGAAGGCAGGGCCTCGGGCGAGCCGGAGATATGTTCGCCGTCGGAAGGGGGGCCTCGGGCGAGACGGAAATCCTCCGGGGTCGGCTGTCCTTGTCCGAGGCTAGGCTCGGGCGAGGCGTGATCGAGTCACTCGAATGGACTGATCCCTGACTTAATCGCACCCATCAGGCCTTAGCAGCTTTATGCTGATGGGGGTTACCAGCTGATAATTAGGAGTCTTGAGGGTACCCTTAATTATTGTCCCCGACAAATAGTATACAAATATATTTTGTATAAAACCAAATTAGCTTAATTGATATATGCCTAAATTACTATTATTAGAATGGAATTCAATTCCAATAATCCAAACGGGGCGTTATGGGAAAGGGATATGAGAAAAAAATCACGTGAACTTTCATGCGGACACGGAGCCATTCTCGTCGTCCAGTCGGACTCAGTCTAGATGGACTGGCGCGTGTTCAGTTTGATTTTTGAAGCAGCCAAAATAGTTTAGGAGCCATAAAATTAGGGGTTTGGAGGAGCTAAGATCTGATTTTATTAAAAATTAAATAAAAAGAGGATTTTAATTCCTCCAACCCCTCGTTTGAGGGGGTGTTTGGTTACACCCCGCTAAAATTTAGCCTCTGTCCCATCGAATATTTGAACCTCCGTTCCAGGTATTAAATATAGTCGGATTATAAAACTAATTTGTCAGCCGAAGATTAAAAGACGAGACGAATTTAGTCCAGTTGGTTGGGTCTATATTTCATACTCCTATTTAAAAGTCAAACGCTTGATGTGACCCGGGCTAAACTTTAGCAGGAGCAACCAAACACCTGTGAGAAGGCACGCCAGATCGGCATGCAGGTTCCGTTCTCTTTCTTCAGAATCGTGTGTGCACTTGTACGACCTGCAGGGGATCAAATTGGCTCGTCTTTCCGCTTCACATTCATTCCACTTCCGAAATTCTGCACGCTTCTTTTGTAGCTTTCCTCTAAAGGCTAGTTTAGGAACTCTATTTTTCCAATAAATTTTCATTTTTCTAAAGAAAATTAATTTATTTTCTTTTGAAAAATAAAAATTACTTGAAAAAATAGTGTTCTCAAACTAGCTCTAAACATAAACAGTTAATATGATACGATAGATACTACGTGGCAGTGACAGAGAGAAGGGGAGAAAAAATAGATGCAGAAACTGTCAAAATTCCTGCAGGCTCTTGACGGCGACGCCTGCAAAGGCATTCCAAAACCCCGATGTCAGTCGGCGTGGATTCCAAGTTTCGTCTCATGACGCGACCGTGAAATTAAACCGACGAAAACCAGGGAACACGTTTCAGGTTCTCGGCGTCGTCGTCGTCGAGCAAGCGAAGCAGAGATTGCGATCTCAATCCGTAGCTAGCCAGGTGAGACCACTGGCTCTAGCTGATCCAGCCGGCCCTGGTTCTAGCGTCGTTTCAACTTTCAAGTCATTGGCAGCGCAGGCCGGGATGATTGACTTGGGCGCGTGCGGACCATCCAGCTGAACTCGTGTGGCAACGGCCGGCACGGCATTGGAGGCAGGCAACGGATTTTACCATCGGCTCATAGTCATAGATATAATCCACTGGGGAAAAAAAGCAAGCAAGTGACAGATATAATACGTATCACTTAAAGTGATGCTGGAAATACAAAAAGAAAACACACACGATTAAAAGGTCAAGGAAATGAATCTGCCGCGGTTTATCCGGCTAAAGCTGAAACCGAAAGATGGTGTTCGTCTGTTTTGTTTTTCCAGCGCACGCGCGCAAGTGGAGAGTGGATTTTTTTCCCCCGCAATGTGGAGAGTGTGAGAATTTTTAAATGTGCCGTATATACTTACTTTTTATTTTGTTCACAAGGGATTGCATTGCATTGCACACCAACCAAAAAGCACACCTCCCTTTCGACTTCATTTCTCACCACTAATGTTGAACAGGGACACTAGAGAAACTTTCCAGGGTAGCAGCAAGTACTGCAACCACTCCACTCCAAGAATGAAGGGAGGGAGGAAACCCCTGCCGGCCAGCCGCTGCCTCGCTCCACTCATGGGCTGACGATGCGGCAGAGAGAGAGAGGCCAGAGGCCACCATGTGATAGTATGACAGATGCGAAAGCGAGAGCGATGCCGACCCACTGTCCGGTTGTCAGCTGTTGTCCTCTTTGTTGTCGCAACCCGTGCGCAGTACACGCGGCCAGTACGGCATGCACGACCAACGCAAGGCAGGAGACGACGACGTCGAACCGAACGAGCCCGCACGCGTGCATGGGCCAGTCCGCCACAAAGCCTCTGTGTTCCTGTACGGAACCGCCTTCTTGTCTTTCTTGCTCGTGACGAGTCGTTAAAGACACCCCACGCCACCCACCCCCTCCGTGTCGGATCTACGTGTGCTCCATCATCGATCTAGCTCTGTTGTGCACGACACTGCTACACCACTATCCTATTCATCTATCTCTCTCTCTATCTATATATATATACATATATAATTCAGTGTTGGTTGGTTGTCACTTTGTCAAAAAAATAAAGGAAAAAGAAAGAAAGAAAAGAAGTCGGGCGCGCAGGCAACGCTTTGCTGATGCTGCGTCGTGGAGTGGAGGAGACACTATCACGGACTAGTGGGCATCATGTCGCTTCCTCTGTTTTCTGCTACCTGTTGGTGGTGAGTGGCCTCATCTCAACTAGTATTGACTATTGACTATATATAAATGCATGGTGGGTGTAACTGCCATACGAGCACTAGTGTTTGTGTGTTCAATATGTCTGTCTGTTCGTAGAGAAATCCGTTCCAAAGCAGAACGTCTTGTAGCTAAGAACGGATATGACGGTCCACATGCACATGTAGTGATGTAGGGACAGTGCCAACCGTACCTGTTGTACAGTTGTTGTCAACCTGTTGTACATGTTTTGGTGCTTGAAAACAACATAACCATTTAGGCAAACAATGTTTGTCAATGTTTACAGATATAGTTCAAAGTATGCATCACGAATTTAGATGAAGGCAACGAGGAAATCAAGGAAACCAAAATATCAAAGAAGAACATTAGATGACTCAACTAAGGTCTATCAGGATCGTACAAGAGTCCAAAGCACAAGACGAAAGAAGCTCGAGCGAATAAACGTGAAGACACAAAGAAACGAGCTACAAAGCGCAATGGACGTGTCCGGACTCATATCGTGTACCTGATAGGACGCAGGAGGTGCAATGTGCCCGTGCTAAAGATGGGGCTGAAAAACAAGTACACCGGATGCGTATGTGTCCAAAAGACAAGAGCACCGAGTACATCCAATAAGCCATGCAGCTTGTACGCGAGAGGTTACGTACAAGTATCGGATCCCGCATCGAACAACATGCTCAGAGAGGTTGCACATGCAACCGAGATGGATATAACCCATCCAATATATTCGATGTCACACCAAAACCAACCTAAGGAACAACATCATCATTTACTAAAAGACAAACCAGACACAGGCAAACCTTAAACCGAGTCTCATAACTCTACCGATGCCTTGGGGGCTATTGATGTGTCCCTATACCAGGGGTTACCTAAGATTGTCCAAAAAGATAATTGTGCCACCTAACATAGCCTTGGCCTAGTTACCCCTACCAAGTCGACCCCAACCAGAGCTCCCCCCCCCACTCTTGACCTAGTTCCTCCAACTAGGTCGTCCCAATCTCGGCCACCTTAAGTAATCCTGACCAGGTTGGTTCCGACCTCTATCACTCTAAGCTAGGTCAGCCCACACCATGAAACATGATAAGACTTTGATGCCACTGTTCAAAAGTATTGTAGAACTCTACGTAGGGCTAATACATTTATGGTTCTCTGACTGCTCACACATGCTCCTGACTAGGTGCGCGCTGGATGGAGGTAGCTACAATACAAAGTACTCCACCCATGTATAACCACCCGACCTTTGAAAGGATAGAAAATACCTATTTGCAACAATGGCCCTCGCCACAGGTGCCAGGCAATCAAACATCCCTAAACAAGATGTAAGAAGGAGGGAACTCCTAGGCCAATCCCCATACGGTTACATCCTGGATGTCTATCAGAGGGCCTAGACGCCCCTTTGCAAGACCCAATTGCTCCTTGGTTCTATCAGACCAGAAATTACAATACCTTGGGCTAGACATGCCATCAACGACAAGTGTAGGAGACGACCTACGATCTGAATGCGAGAATTGAGACACCTCATCAATTTATCCATGCAACAAACGTCCATCCACTCTGTCGACTATATAAGGGTAGAATGTCCTCATATGTAAATCCAAGCAAACTTAACCTACAAGCCAACCGGCATCGAATCATTCATCCAACTAAATTACCAGTAGACACATGCATGAGAGTCTAGAGCCGCCTCGTAACACGATCAAACATCAGGAGGACTTCAACATCACACAAGAAGTAGTGGACCTCCTTAAATTAGTCTAAATCCTCTCAAACTCTCCAATCAAAGCCATCAATATACTAAGGCCCTGTTTGGGAGAGCTTCACTTCAAGAATTTCAATTTCGTTCTAACTTCTTCAACCCAAACAGGTCCAGCTCCACGAGCTTTAGTTTTAAAAAAAATCGAAACTAGAGGCCCATTTCATGAAATTCATGAAGCTCCTTAGAGGGTGCTTCAAAAACACTGTTTTTATATCTCCTCATGAAGCTGTACGAAAATTACCCACCATGCCACTGGTTACGCAACATATAACTTCCGTTCTCTATGGCGACAACCCACTAATCATGAAGGGTAATCAAGGAAACCCACACAAATCAATTGTACTATAGAAGTTGGAGTCCATATACAAACCAAACGCTCCTGGAACTCACCTTAACAATTTGCTGGAGCTATTTTATAGTGAAACTGGAAAACTAAAGCTGAAGTTTTTGAAGCAAAGCTCTCTCAAACAGGCCCTAACACCATAAAAATATTCTCTAACCTACAAATTTACCTCTTGTGCACGACCGCACAAAAACACGTCATCCATCAACCAATAAGGGCTTGTCCGTTTACACCAATCCAGCTCTGGATTAGCATGAATTGAAATTAAATCCATGTCGCAATCCATGTCCCAAAAAAATCTAAGCCTACTCAAATATTTTTATTCGATTAAACCCATCATGTATTATAACCCAAAAGTTTGGGAATTTTTTAAACTATGGAAGACATGGATTCTATACATAACTCATTAAGTATGGAACAAATCCTTAACGATATTGCACAAGTTTATATTAGAAACCATTTATAAAAAAACTAGCTTTAAGATATACATAGCTTGTGGCTCCTCTCCTTGGTTGAGGACAAATCGACCGAGATCCCCCTCAATGTCTCCCGTTTGGTGATCTTGGTCACCTCATCTCCCTCGTGCGCGGTCTTGAGCACGTCCCAAATCTCCTTGGTGCTCTTCAACCCTTGCACTTTATTATACTCCTCTCGACATAGAGAGGCGAGGAGTATAGTAGTGGCTTGGGAGTTGAAGTGTCGGATTTGGGCGACCTCGTCCGAGTCATAGCCTTCGTCCCCCACGGATGGTACATGCGCTCCAAACTCAACAATATCACATATACTTGCGCGGAGTGAGGTTAGGTGATGCCTTATTTTATCACTCCACATAAAATAGTCCTCACAGTAAAAAACCGGTGGTTTGCCTAATGGGACGGAAAGTAAAGGAGCGCATTTAGAAATGTGGGGATAGCATAGGAGGATCTTACTAAACTTCTTGCGCTCATGGTGCTTAGAAGTGACGGGCGCGGTGTCGGAGCCGAAGGTGGAGGGCGACGAAGAGTCGGTCTCGTAGTAGACCACTTTCTTCATCTTTTTCTTCTTGTCGCCACTCCGATGCGACTTGACGCGGGGAGGTGATTCCTTCCTTCCTTTGGCATCGGACTCCCTTGATGGAGCCTTCCCGTGGCTTGTGGCCATTTCCATCTCCCTCTTGGCCCGACATCACTCCGAGTGGTTAGACTCTAAATGAAGTACCGGGCTCTGATACCAATTGAAAGTCGCCTAGAGGGGGTGGATAGGCGAAATCTGAAAAATTATAAACTTAAGCACACACTACAAGCCGGGATTAGCGTTAGAATGAATATCGAGTCTGAGAGAGAGGGGAAAACAAATCAACCAAGAAATAAAGCGGATGGCACAGTGATTTGTTTTAACGAGGTTCGGTTCTAAAGAACCTAGTCCCTTTTGAGGTGGTCACAAAGACCGGGTCTCTTTCAACCCTTTCCCTCTCTCAAACGGTCACTTAGACCGAGTGAGGCTTCTTCCTTAATATCACGGGTCACTTAGACCCCACAAGGATCACCACACAATTGGTGTCTCTTGCCTCGCTTACAAAGCACTTGAGAGTAAGAAGTGAGAAAGAAAAGAAAGCCAATCCAAGCAAACAAGAGCAATAAGAAACACAAGTGATCCTCTCACAAGTCCTAATGCACTAGAATTAAATTGGGGACTTTGATCGGATCGGTGGCTTTGATTTGTGTCTTGGAGTGTTGCACTTTGCTCTTGTATTGAATGGAGAGTGATGAATGCTTGGATGGTTGGAGTGGAGGTGGTTGGGGGGTATTTATAGCCCCCAACCACCAAAACAACCGTTGGGGTGGCTGCTGTCGATGGGCGCACCGGACAGTCCGGTGCGCCACCGGACACTGTCCGGTGCACCAGCCACGTCACCCAACCGTTAGGGTTCGGGCGCAGACGACCGTTGGAGCTTTGTCTTCTAGTGGCACCGAACAAGTACTATTCACTGTCCGGTGCACCTCTGGCGGCTACTCTGACTTCTGCGTGAACTGTCCGCGCACAGTAGCGTTTGCAGGTGTCCGTTGCAGTCGACCGTTGCGCTGGTAGCCGTTGCTCCGCTGGTGCACCAGATAGTCCGGTGAATTATAGCGGAGCACGGCCTTAGAAACCCGAAGGTGAAGAGTTTGGAGTCGTATGGTCCTGGTGCACCGGACACTGTCCGGTGGCACACTGGTCAGTCCGGTGCGCCAGACCAGGGCACTCTTTGGTTTCTTTGCTCCATTGCTTTTGAACCCTAACATTGATCTTTTATTAGTTTGTGTTGAACCTTTATGCACCTGTGGAATATATAATCTAGATCAAACTAGTTAGTCCAATATTTGTGTTAGGCATTCAACCACCAAAATTATTTATAGGAAAAGGTTAAACCCTATTTCTCTTTCACATACTTAGATTTTCTACCTCTTTTAATAAGAATAAAACATTTGCTTCCAAAGACCCTAAAATATGAAACATTGGGCTTTTAACCGGTAAGGAGTTCGTATGATGTCTTCTTGAGGATTCGGTGAAGGTAGAGCTGGTTGATGGAGTAGCAGGCGGTGTTAATCGCCTCAGTCCAAAACCGGTTTGGAGTCTTGTACTCATCAAGCATGGTCCTTGCCATGTCCAGTAGAGTTCTATTCTTCCTCTCCACTACACCATTTTGTTGAGGTGTGTAGGGAGAAGAGAACTCATGCTTGATGCCCTCATCCTCAAGAAAGCCTTCTATTTGTGAGTTCTTGAACTCTGTCCCGTTGTCACTTCTTATCTTTTTGATTCTCAATCCGAACTCATTTTGAGCCCGTCTCAAGAATCCCTTTAAAGTCTCTTGGGTTTGAGATTTTTCTTGCAAAAAGAATACCCAAGTGAAGCGAGAATAATCATCCACAATTACTAGACAGTACTTACTCCCGTCGATGCTTATGTAAGCTATCGGGCCGAATAGATTCATGTGGAGTAGCTCCAGTGGCCTGTCCATTGTCATTATGTTCTTGTGTGGATGATGAGTGCCAACTTTCTTTCCCGCTTGACATGCGCTACAAATCCTGTCTTTCTCAAAATGAACATTTGTTAGTCCCAAAATGTGTTCTCCCTTTAGAAGCTTGCGAAGATTCTTCATTCCAACATGGGCTAGTCGGCGATGCTAGAGTCAACCCATATTAGTCTTAGCAATTAAGCAAGTATCGAGTTCAGCTTTGTTAAAATCAACTAAGTATAGTTGACCCTCTAATACTCCTTTAAATGCTACTGAATCATCGCTTCTTCTAAAGACAGTAACACCTATATCCATAAAAAGACAGTTGTAACCCATTTTGCATAATTGAGAAACTGAAAGCAAGTTATAATTTAAAGAATCTACAAGAAAAACATTTGAAATAGAATGGTCAGGTGATATAGCAATTTTACCAAGTCCTTTGACCAAACCTTGATTTCCATCCCCGAATGTGATAGCTCTTTGGGGATCATCATTTTTCTCATAGGAGGAGAACATTCTCTTCTCCCTTGTCATATGGTTTGTGCATCCGCTATCAATAATCCAACTTGAGCCCCCGGATGCATAAACCTGCAAAACAATTTAGGCCTTGTTATTAGGTACCCAAACAGTCTTGGGTCCTTTGATGTTAGAAACAAGCACCTTTGGTACCCAAACACAAGTCTTGGAGCCCTTGTGTTTGCCCCCAACATATTTGGCAACTATTTTTCCTGATTTGTTAGTGAGCACATAAGAAGCATCAAAAATTTTGAATGAAATATTATGATCATTTGATGCAGCAGGAGTTTTCTTTTTAGGCAATTTAACATGGGTTGATTGCTTAGAGCTAGATGCCTCATTTTTATACATAAATGCATGGTGAGAAACAGAATGAGATTTCTTAGCATGAATTCTTCTAATTTTATGTTCGGGATAACCATCAGAATATAAAATGTAGCCCTCGTTATCCTAAACCATGGGAGCCTTGCCCTTAACAATATTAGACAATCTTTTGGGGGCATTAAGTTTGACATTCCTTCCCTGTTGGAAACCAATGCCATCCTTGATGCCAGGGCATCTCCCATTATAGAGCATGCTTCTAGCAAATTTAAAATTTTCATTTTCAATTTCATGCTCATTTATTTTAGCAGTTAATTGAGCTATATGATCATTTTGTTGTTTAATTAAAGCAAGGTGATCATGAATAGCATCAATATTAACATCTCTACATCTAGTACAAATAGTAACATGATCAACACTAGGTGTAGAGGGTTTGCAAGCATTTAATTCTTCTATCTTAGCATGTAATATTGCATTCTCATCTCTAAGATAGGAAATAGAATCATTGCAAACATTTAAATCTTTAGCCTTGGAATTTAAACTAGCATTTTCAGTTTTAAGGCTAGTTCATTCAATTTATCAATCTTAGCAATTAAACTAGCATTTTCATTTCTAAGATTGGCAATTGAATCATGGCATATGCTAAGCTCTTTAGTCAGGTTTTCATTTTTCTCTACTTCCTGAGCATAAGCATTCTTCACCTTAACATGCTTCTTATTTTCCTTAATAAGGAATTCCTCTTGGCTATCCAAAAGTTCATCCTTCTCATTAATAACTCCTATTAATTCATTTAATTTTTTCCTTTTGTTGCATGTTAAGGTTGACAAAAAGTGTAAGCAAATCATCTTCATCATCACTAGAACTACCCTCATCACTAGATGTAGTATACTTGGGGGCGGTTCTAGTTTGTACCTTCTTCTTTTTGCCATCCTTTGCCATGAGGCACTTGTGGCCGACGTTGGGGAAGAGGAGGCCCTTGTTAACGGCGATGTTGGCAGCGTCCTCGTCGGAGGAGGAATCGGTGGAGCTCTCATCGGAGTCCCATTCCCGACACACGTGGGCATCACCGCCCTTCTTCTTGTAGTATCTCTTCTTTTCCTTCTTCTTCCCCCTTTTGTCGTCGCCCCTGTCACTATCACTAGACATAAGACATTTTGCAATAAAATGATCGGGCTTACCACATTTGTAGCACACCCTCTTGAAGCGGGGTTTGTAGTCCTTCCCCCTCCTTTGCTTGAGGATTTGGCGGAAGCTCTTGATGATGAGCGCTGTTGGGGGCCTTCGTCTTCCGAAGGTCCTAAAAACACGACTAACATGTTTTCCATGTATAATACATTCACATGGACCTTCGACCTTGGGATGAAGTTGTACATAATACACAAAGCGCGGTCTGGGAGAAGGATGAATCAGCTCCGAAGCTACTTATGGAGAAGCTTCGACTTAGCTAGAAAATGAAACCAACTTAAAGGGGAAAAAGCTATTTAGTCCTTGATAGATTATCCTTAAGTAAATAACGAATATCAAGGGCTTGGATGTAATTTTACACAGGCTGCGTCCTGTGCCTATAAATAGATGAACAGTAGCACCGTACTGTTCACACTGACTTGTAATCACGAGCACGTCACTCTCGGATTTTTACCGTCCATCAAGCCGAAGGTACAAATGTAATTCAATTTCATTAATATTCATTTATGATTGTATAATGAAGATATAAATAATCCATTGATTTAATATGATTATCTATATTCTTCTCCATGTTTCGTATGCTTATGCTTTCATTATTATATACTGAGATGATGAAGGTATGTTCTTCATCTGAGGATCATTATATCCCAAGGGGAAATAATGCTTCGAAGGACGAAGGTTTTTATTCATTAACAATTGTGTTGCCTTGTTCTTAATTTATAGCATTTGAGAACAAGTCACCAACATTGGCGCCCACCTCTGGTGAACTCATTTGACCACCTTCGGCAAGTTGTGACATTCGTCATGCCGCCGAAGAAAGTTTCAGGGCTAGGGGCTGCACTGCAACCACTACACGTCAATTAGGAAACACTGCGTGAGGCCAGAAGTCAGAAAAGAAAGGTCACAAGTCCGACGCCTCAGGAGGAGGAGCTAGACTAGAAAATAAGGGACCTCGAAGCTATTCATCAGCAGGTCCAGAGGAAGAAGGAGAAGATGCTTCGTCTTTCCGAATTACAGAGGAAGATCAATGAAGCTGCTGAGTAAATGTGTCATCTCACTCAAGATGACCAGGACCGAAGACCTCAGCGCAGAGAGCTTCATCAAGACAATCTCTACGACGATGATGAGTGGTATAATGATTTCCATCATGGAAATTTTTGCTTTTGATGATGCTTCTCCTCTGTCAGCAGAACTACAGGCTACCCCATGGCCCCATCATACAAGTCACCCCAGCTCCCCATGTATGATGGACACTCAGATTCGAAGCAGTTTTTGATGAGCTATGAAGCAACCATTTCTTCATATGGGGGCAATACCGCAGTCATGGCGAAATCCTTCGTCATGGCAGTAAAAAATGTTGCACAAACCTGGTACTCCTCTCTTTGGCCAGGAACAATCACATCATGGCAGAAGCTGAAGGACATGTTGATCACCAGTTTCCAAGGGTTTCAGACGAAGCCGGTTACTGCTCAAGCTTTGTTCCAGTGCACGCAAGACCACCAAGAATACCTCTAGGCATATGTCCGAAGGTTCTTGCGTCTGAGAGCACAAGCGCCCACAGTGCCCAACGAAATTGTCATTGAGGCCATGATCAAAGGTCTTCGGCCAGGACCTACGGCTCAATACTTCGCAAGGAAACCCCCTCAGACCCTGGAGAAGCTGCTTCAGAAGATGGATGAGTACATCCGGGCCGACAATGATTTTCGTCAAAGAAGGGAAGAAGCTTATAGGTTTTCTGAGATGACTAGGGGCTTCGGCGGAAGAATTCACCCTAGACATGTCAGATCAATCCACAACTCCAACCAGGGTGATGACAAAGGAAGCCAGCTTCAAAGGCCACACCATAGCTCATAATCCTCAGGGCAATAACAAAGCTCTTTTAGGCCACCAGTCCCAAGGGGCAAAGGTAGTAGGGGCTTTAGAGGGAGATATGGGGATCAGCCCAGGAAACTTTACTGCTTATTCTGTGGTGAGGATAAGGGTCACACTACAAGAACATGCCAGGTCACCATCCAGAAGCAGAAGGAGATTGTCGAAGCAGAGGCATGGCAGAATCAGCCGAAGCAGGTCCTGCATATTGCTTCATGCTATTCTCCCTATGTACTAGAGTATGTAGGAAATCAACCTACAGCTTCTGTGGCTTCGGCAAGTCATTCACAAGCTTCCTGGCCTCAGCTTCCATTGCCACCACCATTGCCACCTACTCATACCCGAAGCCAGCAGCTAGAAGGACACCAGCACGCCCAGCAGCAGCGCGACTTCAGAGAGGAGTCCGAAGCTCGTACAGTCAATAGCACTGTACCAGAGTCGAAGCATATATACTGAAGAATATCCTACTTTTGACGTACTTTTATCTTTTATGCCATTTATTTTTCGTCTGAGGGACAAATAATGAACTTAATTTCAATTTATTGTAATAATTGTACCTGTACCAGAGTTGAATATATCTTCCTCACGGATTTCCGAAGCTCGAAAGACGCATCTAAGAAAATGGAGTAAAAACTACGAAGCTCAAAAGTCGTTCCTACGGGAATGCAGAGCCAAAAATTATAATCCGAAGCTACAAAAAAGTCATTCCTAAGGGAGCGCAGCGTAAGTTTTCTGCTCAAAAGTCGTTCCAAAGGGAATGCAGAGCCAAAATTTTGACGAAGATACAAAAAGTCGTTCCTAAAGGAGCGCAACGTAAGTTTTCTGCTCAAAAGAAGTTCCAAAGGGAATGCAGAGCCAAATACCACCGAAATAGAAGGCGAAGAAGTTCAAAAGTCGTTCCAAGAGGATGCAGAACTTATACCACCGAAATAGAAGGTGAAGAAGCTCAAAAGTCGTTTCTAAGGGGATGCAGAGCTTAAAGACTCAAAAGATGTTCCTAAGGGGATGCAAAGTCTTGTTTATCTCAGTGTGGGTGCGTGTGTGTCTTCGGCATCGTCATCATTTTGCATAATGTCATCATGTCATATCATACATCATACATCATATTGCATCAATGCCACAAAAATTGGATACGAAGAAACCTTCGGCAAATACTTCGTCAAAACGAAAATGTGCTGACACAAACTAAGCTTCGGTAAATACAACTTTATCAGATTTGCCAAAGAAGGGCTCTTTCTTTACGAAGCATGAAAAGAAGGGAAGGTGTTTTTTCGCCGAAGGCTAAAAAACGGTATGGGTACAAATTTCACGCATCGTAAAGAAAATATATTACAATAATTTTCATATCAACTGTTTCATACATTAAATGTTGCAAAGTATTATCACAATAAAGTTGCAAAGTATTATTACAATTGAGTCTATTCTTCACTAAGCACTTTCTCTGCGGCTTCATTCAATAGTTTATCGACGAATTCGTCGATAATGGAGTTAGCAATGCCTATTATATCTAGTGCTTCCTTCATCTCTGGATCAGCCAGGGGGTCGTACGGCTCCGGTAGTGGTGACAGTTCAGCTGTAATGGGTAAACTATTAGTTCGAAGCCATAAAGTAAGTATCGAAGCAAAAATTCAAAAGCAATACCTATACGCCTTTCGCGTTCGGTGGCTTCTTCAGCCCGCTTAGCTTCTTCTCGGGCATCGTGGGTGTCTTTTTCATTCTTTTTTATAATTTCACTGGCCAATTCTCGACCACCGTTCACCCAGACATCAGAATAAAACTTCCTGCCCATCAAAGTTGCTTCGGCTGAAGGATCTTTTATGTCTTCTACGGAGAAGGCAACTTTGGCCTGAGTTGTAGCTTTGACATGTTCACAGCCAGCCTTCTCCAGAATAGCCGTGACCCCCCCCCCCCGGGCGCCAGAGAAAGCGCAAATGTCTCCACGATCGCTCAGAATTTCCTCAAAAGCGTCAGCTTCCCTGCTTATCCATTCAATAACGCCTTCGGGGTCGCCTCGGATAAAATTTTCTTCAGAGGAGTATGCGCCCACTTTGGAAAAGCTAGCTTTTAGTTTCTTCACGCAATCCAAGGATTTTTCAAAACATCTTTCCTTGGATTGGCGAAGCTCCTCAATATTTTTCTCCAGCCTAGCTTTCCACCATTCACTTATTTCTTGGCTAGCCTTAGCGACTTCGCAATTTTCTTTGGCCTCAGCAAGTTGTTTTCGAAGATTTTCAACTTTGGCTCTTTGAGCTTCGACCTGAGCATTATACTTAGCTTCGACTTCTTTTATTTTGTTCACCAATGAAATCAAAATCTTGTCCTTTTCCAAACCTTCATTTCTCAGCTCAATTACCTCTGATCGAAGGTTGCTGAGAGCTATTGTGCAGCCTTCGTCTTCAGCGTTCTTTTGAGCCCTCAAGGCATTACTAAGAATTAAGCCCTACAAAGAAAAAGAAAAAGAATTAAGCATAACAATAAAATACTTCATCTCCAACTCCAAAGTAAATTTCTATACCTTTATACTGTTGTAAGCAAGGATATCAGCAAGATCATCCTTCGACATGGCCGAAAGGCCTTCTTCAAGCTTCGGAAATCCCATACTTTTGGCTATCTCCCGGCAAACAGATATTTCTTTGTTGTCCGGGAGGCAGTACAGGAAATCATCTTCGTCAGTGCCGTTAAACACCAAGGCCCCCTTCGGATATTTTAATTTCTGGGCATAGTATCTGGCTTCTAGAATTTCTTCTTCCGATAGACTTTTCCCCGAAGCAATTCGGCTGAGGTTTCGGGGGCAAAAGATTTACCTTTTTCTGGCAAGTTCTGCCCCGGAGTTTGTTTTTCAGCTTTATCCTCAGGCGTGGCAGGCTTCGTCTCAATGGGTCCTGAAGGCCTAGTTTCGACTTCGGCCTGAACTGTGGTAGCTTCAGCAATTTCCTTTAGAGGGGCAGGAGTCAAGGCTTTTGTGGTTTCCAAAACAGCGTCAAGTACGCTTGCCATTCTCCTCCTCTTGGGAGTGGTGGCGGGAGCCTTCACTACCTTCGACACCTCTGCCTTTGCTGGTGGGCTCAGAATTTTTGGTATTATCACTGACTTTTCCAATCTTGGCTCTTTCGTCGTATCAGCTTTGGCTTCGGTTGGCCCGGTTGTAGGCACCTTCGGCACTACAATAGACCCTTCAGTGCTCCGAGCGACGGGAGCGACTTGTTCTGCTTCGGTAATGGAAGAGGTCCCCTCACCAAATTCTGGCACTTCGGCCGTTTCAATATATCGAGGCTGGTGCGTCAAAACCTTCATTTTCTTGCCCTTCGGCATAGTGGTGGTGGCCGAAGCGACAGTTTTCCTCTTTTTTCCTTTCCTCAAGGGGTAGCAGTAATTAGGGTACATGAAGCCAATCGCATCAAAAACCATATTTAATCTTTTCTTGCCCCGACCCCCGAAGGCTGAGGACAAGACATCATCTTCGGCCTTGGAATATGCTCTAAGCAGCTCATCGCTGGTAGCTTCAATGCATTTCAACCAGTCATCATTTGGTTCGTCAAACTTCTCTCTGTATCTGAAGGTATACTTCAATCGAACCAGGCCACCTTCGTTGGATTCAGCAGTAGTCTCCTTCGGCATTTCCCAGTTATTCACAAGTGGCCGCACCCTATAGGCTATGTGCTCTTGAATTAAATCTCTCGTGCCAATAAAAGCACAAACATTGCTAAAGGCCTTCTGGCATGCTTCGACGTCACCTTCAATAGCCACCTTCGGCCTTTTGAGGCCGAAGCGAGACCAGATGGGGCGCTGGATAATTTCCTTGATATCCTCTCTATCAATCAGATTATTTTTAACATAAAACCATTCTTCCATCCAGGTCCCGGGCCATCTTTTTCGGTACGTTGGCACCAGGTAGCTTGCATTAGAGCGGGCAATAAATCCGTAGCAACCAAAGTTGTTGTGGTATTGTTCTTTGCCGGTAGCCTTCGTCTCGTATAAAAGCTCGTGCATATTGCAGAAGCACTTCGCGCTCGGCTCCCGCCCTTGACTCCTTACAGCCCAAACAAATAGGCCCATCCTAACTATAGCTTCAAGGGTGAGCTGATGAAGAAACACCTGGAATATCTTCAGCACCTCAACCACAAATTTGCTCAATGGGAATCGGAGACCAGCCTTCAAAAAGCTTTTGTAAATAACCACTTCATTTTCTTTGGGAGCGGGTGCGGTGTTGTCTCCTCCAATCCTCACAATAGATATATCACGAAAATACCTTCCTCTCACAGCGTCAACATGACTTTGCTTAATAGCTGACTTACCGAAGATAGTATGGCTTGGACGCCAGGGTCGGTCCTCAGAATCTTCATCTCCACTTTCCACATCATAACTATCACTGTCATCAGAATCTTCAAACAAACCCTCCATTATCTCCTTAGTAATCTTCTCTATATTCGTCTTTGCCATAGACTCATAGAACCCAGCAATAAAGGGGTCTGCGGCCTTCTTCTCTTCATAGAGCTTCTCCTCCTCAGTCAGTTTCTTCTCCTCAGTCATCTTCTTCTCTTCACACATGGAACAAGCACGTTTTTAAAACCGAAGCTCGAAAGTCAGGCAAGAGCTAAAAATCTGAGCTAAAAATTTGAGAAAATAGCGCAAATAGCAGAAATGGCGTGTCAAATGCTGCTGCTGCAGGTTCCTATTTATACGCTTAGCGCTTGGCAACTCGGCGGACCCCATTTGTCATTGACTTTCGCTATACTAGCGAAGGGAAGGTGTTTTTTCGGACCTTCGGCTTAAGGCCTTCGTTCACGTCGCAGTTTGAATTCGTTATATATAACAAAATTAATACTGCGAGGGGCTACTGTTGGGGGCCTTCGTCTTCCGAAGGTCCTCAAAAACATGACTAACATGTTTTCCAAGTATAATACATTCACATGAACCTTCAGCCTTGGGATGAAGCTGTACACAATACACAAAGCGCGGTCTGGGAGAAGGATGAATCAGCTCCGAAGCTACTTATGGAGAAGCTTCGACTTAGCGTTGGAAAATGAAACCGACTTAAAGGGGAAAGGCTATTTAGTCCTCGATAGATTATCCTTAAGTTAATAACGAATGTCAAGGGCTTAGATGTAATTTTACACAGGTTGCGTCCTGTGCCTATAAATAGATGAACAGTAGCACCGTACTGTTCACGCTGACTTGTAATCACGAGCACGTCACTCTCGGATTTTTACCTTCAATCAAGCCAAAGGTACAAATATAATTCAATTTCATTAATATTCATTTATGATTATATAATGAAGATATAAATAATCCATTGATTTAATATGATTATCTATATTCTTCTCCATGTTTCATATGCTTATGCTTTCATTATTATATACTGAGATGATGAAGGTATGTCCTTCATGACCTTCGTCTGAGGATCATTATATCCCAAGGGGAAATAATGCTTCGAAGGACGAAGGTTTTTATTCATTAACAATTGTGTTGCCTTGTTCTTAATTCATAGCATTTGAGAACAAGTCACCAACAACCGCCATTTCCTTGTTGTCGAGCTTGGAGGCGTCTATGGGAAGCCTACTTGATGTAGACTCCTCTTTCTTCTCTTCCGTCGCTTTGAATGCGATGGGTTGCACCTCGGGTGTGGAGGTGCCGCCTTGCTCCAAGTCGATAATTTGTTTGGAGCCTTTGATCATTAGTTCAAAGCTCACAAACTTTCCTATCACTTCCTCGGGAGACATTAATTTGTATCTAGGATCTCCACGAATTAATTGTACTTGAGTAGGATTTCGAAAAACAAGGGATCTTAGAATAACCTTCACCATCTCATGGTCATCCCATTTTGTGCTCCCGAGGTTGCGCACTTGATTCACCAAGGTCTTGAGCCGGTTGTACATTGCTTGCGGCTCCTCTCCTTGGTTGAGGACGAATCGACTGAGCTCCCCCTCGATCGTCTCCCGCTTGGTGATCTTGGTCACCGCATCTCCTTCGTGCGCGGTCTTTAGGACATCCCAAATCTCTTTGATGCTCTTTAACCCTTGCACCTTATTATACTCCTCTCGACATAGAGAGGTGAGGAGTATAGTAGTGGCTTGGGAGTTAAAGTGCCGGATTTGGGCGACCTCGTCCGAGTCGTAGCCCTCGTCTCCTACGGTAGGTACCTGCGCTCCAAACTCAACAAAGTCCCATTTGCTTGCGTGGAGTGAGGTTAGGTGATGCCTCATTTTATCACTCCACATACAATAGTCCTCACCATCAAAAACAGTGGTTTGCCTAATGGGACAGAAAGTAAAGGAGCGCGCTTTGAAATACGGGGATAGCGAAGTGGCATCTTACTGTACTTCGTGCGCTCATGGCGCTTAGAAGTGACGGACACGGCGTCGGAGGCGGAGGTGGAGGGCGACGAAGAGTCGGTCTCGTAGTAGATGAAAGGGAAATAGGGTTTAACCTTTTCCTAAATATAATTTTGGTGGTTGAATGCCCAACACAAATAAGTGGACTACTAGTTTGCTCTAAATTATATATTCTATAGGTGCTAAAGGTTCAACACAAACCAATAAAAAGAACAAGTTAGGGTTCAAAAGAAAGGAGCAAAAAAACCGAAGAGAACCCTGGTCTGGCACACCGGACTGTCCGGTGCACCACCGGACAGTGTCTGGTGTACCAGAAGTCGTATAGTCTGAACTCTTCACCTTCGGGTTTCTCAGACGCCGCTCCTCTATAATTCACCGGACTGTCCGGTGTGCCACCGGACTGACCGGTGCACCAAGAGGAGCAACGGCTACCAGCACAACAGTCGTCTGCAAAAGCGTGAACAGTACGTGAACAGTGCGCGTAGAAGTCAGAGCAGGCGTCAGAGGCGCACCGGACAATGAACATGACCTGTCCGGTGCCGCACCATATTGTCCGGTGTGACATGAAGTCAGCGCTCCAATGGTCGAAACCGTCAGAACCCTAATGGTTGGGTCACGTGGCTGGCGCACCAGACAGTGTTCGGTGGCGCACCGGACTGTCCGGTTCGCCCATCGACAGACAGCCTCCCCAACGGCTATGTGGTGGTTGAGGGCTATAAATACCCCCCAACCACCACCACTCCAAGCATCCAAGTTGTTCAGACATCCCATTCTGTCGGCGTTTCGAACCCGGGGGTCCCTGGGCCGACGAGTAAATTGTCGCCGCGTGCCCCATCCCAGATGGGTCGGCGCGAGACAGAGCGCGAAGGGGGGAAGAAGAGCCGGAGGGAGACAGGCGTGAGAGGTGAAACCCGCGGCCTTCATGTTTGTCCCGCGCCCAGGTCGGGTGCGCTTGCAGTAGGGGGTTACAAGCGTCCACGCGGGAGGGAGCGAGCGGCCCTGCGCGAGCGCCGTCCCGTCCTTCTCCGCGCGGCCAACCCTCTGTAAGAGGGCCCTAGACCTTCCTTTTATAGACGCAAGGAAAGGATCCAGGTGTACAATGGGGGGTGTAGCAGTGTGCTAACGTGTCTAGCGGAGGAGAGCTAGCGCCCTAAGTACATGCCATCGTGGCAGTCGGAGAGGTTTTGGCACCCGGTTCGTGTGGTGTCGTGGCCGTCGGAGGAGCGCTGGAGCCTGGCGGAAGGACAACTATCGGGGCTGTCGAGTCCTTACTGACGTCTTCTTGCTTCCGTAAGGGGGCTGAGAGCCGCCGTCGTCATAGAGCGTGTGGGGCGCCATCATTACTTGTTTAGCGGAGCGAGCCAGATGGGACGCCGGTCTTGTTCCCCGTAGCCTGAGTCAGCTTGGGGTAGGGTAATGATGGAGCCTCCTGTGACGTGGTCGGTCCGAGCCCTGGGTTGGTCGAGGTGGAGGCTCCTCCGAGGTCGAGGTCGAGTCTGTCTTCCAAGGCCGAGGTCGAGTCCGAGCCCCTGGGTCGGGCGAGGCGGAGACCATCGGCTGAGGCCAGGGCTGAGTCCGAGCCCTGGGGTCGGGCGAAGCGGAGTTCGTCGTCTTCCGGGGCTGAGCCCGAGTCCGAGCCCTAGGGTCGGGCGAAGCGGAGTTCGTCGTCTTCCGGTGCTGAGCCCGAGTCCGAGCCCTGGGGTCGGGCGAAGCAGAGTTCATCGTCTTCCGGGGCTGAGCCCGAGTCCGAGCCCTGGGGTCGGGCGAAGCGGAGTTCGTCGTCTTCCGGGGCTGAGCCCCAGTCCGAGCCCTGGGGTTGGGCGAAGCAGAGTTCGTCGTCTTCCGGGGCTGAGCCCGAGTCCGAGCCCTGGGGTCGGGCGAAGCGGAGTTCGTCGTCTTCCGGGGCTGAGCCCGAGTCCGAGCCCTGGGGTCGGGCGAAGCGGAGTTTCCTATGGCGCCGGAGGCCGGACTTGGCTACTGTCAGCCTCACTCTGTCGAGTGGCACATCAGTCAGAGCAGCGCAGGCGGCGTTGTCCTCTTGTCAGGCCGGTCAGTGGAGCGGCGAAGTGACTACGGTCACTTCGGCTCTATCAACTGGAGGGCGCGCGTCAGGATAAAGGTGTCAGGCCACCTTTGCATTAAATGCCCCTGCGATTTGGTCGGTTGGCGTAGCGATTTGGCCAAGGTTGCTTCTTGGCGAAGACTGGGCCTCGGGCGAGCCGAAGGTGTGTCTGTTGCTGGAGGGGGTCCTCAGGCGAGACGTAGATCCTCCGGGGTCGGCTGCCCTTGCCCGAGGCTGGGCTCGGGCGAGGCGTGATCGCGTCCCTCGAATGGACCGATCCTTGACTTAGTCGCACCCATCAGGCCTTTGCAGCTTTGTGCTGATGGGGGTTACCAGCTGAGATTTAGGAGTCTTGAGGGTACCCCTAATTATGGTCCCCGACAGTAGCCCCCGAGCCTCGAAGGGAGTGTTAATACTCGCTTGGAGGCTTTTGTCGCACTTTTTTGCAAGGGGACCAGCCTTTCTCAGTTGTGTTTTGTTCCGGTGGGTGCGCGCGAGCGCACCCGCCGGGTGTAGCCCCCGAGGCCTCGGAGGAGTGGTTTGACTCCTTCGAGGTCTTAGTGTGTTTCACAACACTTCGGCTGGTCTGGTTGTTCCCTCATGCGAGCTGGCCGTAGCCCGGGTGCACGGTCGGGTCCCAAGTTCTCGGGCTGGTATGTTGACGATGTCAACGGTTTGGGCGGAGCCGGGTTTGCGAGAGCAGCCCCCGAGCCTCCGCACAGGGCGAGAGGACGGTCAGGGACATACTCGAATTTTTAACATACGCCCCTGCGTCGCTTTTTCGCAAGGAGGAGGGGGGAAAAGCGCCATGTTGCCCTTGGAGGGCGCCGAACATGGTGTCTCCAGTGAGCTGCTGATGGGTAATCCGAGTGGACGCCCGTGCCCCATTTGTTAGGGGTCGGCTAGAGGCCCGGAGGCGCGCTCCAAAAGTACCTGCGGGTGATCTGCCGGACCCGGTCCCCTTTTGACGGGGTCCGAGGGCTCGATGCCTCCCTCTGATGGGATTCCGTTATAAGATCGTTCCCGCTGGTCTCAGAAATGTCCTAGGGTACCTCGGGAGCGTAGCCCGAGCCTTGGTTATGCATCGAACGTACCCAAGGTCATCCCTCGCTCTGTGTCTGAGGCGGCTGTGAACCCTTCGAGGGCCAGCCTACGAACCTCTGATCAGTAGTGGGCACGGAGCCCGAGTGGCCTGAGGCGGCCGTTGAACCCTTCTGAGGGGCCGGCCCTCGAACCTCTGACCATTAGCGGGCGCGGAGCCCGAGCGCTCTGAGGCGGCTGTTGAACCCCTCCGAGGGGCCAACCTTCGAACCTCTGATCAGTAGGGGGGCTCGGGGCCCGTTTCCTTCGCGGAGAAGGATCCCTTTCGGGGTATCCCCCTTTCCCGGTCCCTGTTGTAAGAGAGAGAAAGATGAAAAGGGAAAGAATATGAAATCGAGATGGCGTGGCGCACCTTTTTTGATGCGGTCATTATGGCGAAGGCGAAGCATCGCTCGCTTCTCCTGCCAAAGGCGCCGCCTGTCCCGCCGCGAAGTTAATGCGACGGGGTGAGTGGTTCGCGGGGCAGCCGTTGCGCGTGCGCGAGCCGTTCGAGGAACGAAACACGGGCGCGCCGTCTTCACGCCGTGGGAGAGGGTTCCCTTGCTGTCCCTGGATGGGACGTAAGCTTGGCTGACGACGTGACCGCTGCCTCTGCCCGCCTGCCACCGCCATTACTGCCGGCCCATTTTTGGCCGTATTGACCGTCGCGCCTGGCTGGCACTGTTGGGTCATACGCAGGGTTGCCTCGAGTCGCGGTACTGGTTCCGCAGTCGAGGAGGCGCGGTAGTGGCGCGAGTGGCGGTGCAGTTGCTTGCATGCAGCAACCGGCGCGCCGGTTGCATGACGTGTGGGCCTGGGCCTCCATGCTGGGCGCGTTGGAGTCGAAGGGGTGCATCCACTTGGCACGGTTGCATGCCGCCTACATGGCTGTCCGCCCTTTCACCCGCTGGTCTGGGCGAAAGTGGAGGAATGCTTGTAACCGCTGGGCAGTTGCATGCACTGCGCGCGGCGGTTTGGCTTCTTCTGCCCTGGGCCAGCTTGCATGACGCGCGGGACCCAGCCCCCGTGCCGTAGGGGGAGGACCTTGGAGCGTGTTGGAGAAGGCTCAGCCCGCGATGGCTGAGGACGCGAGTGGGGAGAGTCGCCTTTAAAAGGAGGGTGATCTCCTTGAAAGGCGACCATGTCTTTGCGCCCCCTTATGCATCGCGTCTTTCCACCTTCCGAGCCCCCGGATGGGGAACCCCCGCAATCCTTCCGCCTTGTCGTTGGAGGAACGCAACTTCGCGGAAGTTGGTACCTTTCAGCCATCGTTCGGCTTCAAGGATTTTCATCACACGGCCCGGTCGCATCCCCTCGCCGGTGGCCACCCAAGACGGTGACCACCAACCCCTGGATGGGGAGAAGCAAGCCAGGCTGCGGCCCCCGCCCCTCCCTCAGCTTCAAGGATGTTCATCATCCTTGCTGGTGTGGAGAGCGAGGCGAGCCGGGGCTCTACCTCCCGCATGGGTCGGTTGGCCACCTCCTCTTCCAGCTTCTGGTGGTGGAAACCATCCTCCAGCTCTGCGGAGGAAGCATCCTCCAGCCATGCCGGGGAAGGCGAACTGTTGCTGCCCAGCTAGGATGCAACATTCCGTCCTCTTCCTCGCTTTCGCGGCAAGGACGGGAGCGAGGACCTGCCGGTGCGCTTTGGAGCGGCCTGCGTTCGCCGGTGCGGCGTTGGTGGAGAGGCAGACGCCGCCGTCAGTGCTGACGTGGTGGCAGCCGGGGAAAGCTTCCCCACCGTCGAGGTCGTCAGCGCCGCCTACGGGCCGGCCTCCGGCTCTTTGGCTTTGATGTCTGGTTCGCGTTCCTTGAGCGGGGACGCGAACGAGAGCCTTCCGGTGGCCGCGTCTGTCTTGGGACCATAGCTGCTGCTGCAGAGGTCGCTGGTGAGTCGCCCGGAGCTTGTCGCCCCGCGGGCTCCCTGGTGTGGAGGTTGTTCATACCCGTGGGGACGGAACCGGAGTTCCATTTGTAATGGCATCTTGAATGCCGGTGTTTTGTTCATTGCGGCTGTCGGGGCCTGAACATGTATGTATTTTTGGCGCGGAGCCGTGTTTTTTCCTCATTTCGAGCACTAAGACTCGCCTGTCGGCTATCTGAACCGCTTCACCGAGCGTGAGTTGCCTCGTGCAAAGGTGACGAGTGAGGTATCCGTATCCCGGAGGCGTAGGAGTCCCTCGGCTCGGTCGGCCTTGCTGTCCGAGGCTTCTCTTGCTTAGTTAAATGAACCCTCGACCGCTCTTCGATGAGCCGAAGCCGGAGGTAGCGGTGTCGGCTCGGACAGAGGGAGAGTTGGCTCGAAAAGAAGATTTGGTCGGCCAGAGCCTGGCCGGGTCGTCCACTGGTGGGACCGACGCCGGAGTCGAGTTGCCGGGGCCGCGAGCCTGGCCGATGTCCTCGGGGGACGGCTGGCCGAGGCCTCGGGGTGGCCGGCCGAGCCGTCTGCTCGAGCCAGATTCCTGGAGAAGCCCCTGGCGGCGATGGCCCGGGCGTGGTGCTGATGTCGTCCTTCGGAGTGGGGATCCTCCGACCGAGTCGCCGTCCGAGGCTAGGTCAGACCCCGCTGAAGGTGTAGTTGGCGCTGAGGGTGCTGCTGCTCCCTTCAACTGTCAAGATCCGAGCCTGCAGGGTCAGATTATCTTGTAGTGTGTGTATGTTTTCTGCGGCCGCCGAGGCCCAAACACACCATCGTCGTGTTGTAAAGCTGTGTTTCTTTTCCTCTTGTTTTGAGTATCTGGACTTATTTGTCGGTAACAGAATTGTTTGTCCAAGCGAGAGTTACTTTTCACGGAAGGCGATGAGTGAGGTATCCGTATCCTGGAGGCGTAGGAATCCCTCGGCTCGGTCGGCCTTGCCGCTTACGTGCGCTCTTACTCGTCCATAGGGTTCTGTCACCGACGCAGTCGAGAAGGCTCGAAAAATCGCTTCGGCAGAGGTGTTCTCGAGCGTGAAGACTTGTTCGGTCCGCGGAGTCACTTATCCGAGCGTGAGTTACTTATCGCAGAAGGTGATGAGTGAGGTATCCGTATCCCGGAGGTGTAGGAGTCCCTCGGCTCGGTCAGCCTTGGCTGCTTACATGTACTCCGTCGTTTTCAGCATCCACTTTCGAAGTAGTCGAAAAGCACGAAAGACATTCTGGCAGAAAAGATCTTTTTCCGAGGAAAATTTTGACGCAGAGGGGGTTCCCCCCCTTTTAGCCCCCGAGGGAGGGTCGGGCTTTGCCGAGGCAAGGCTGACCCTTCCTTGATGACTAAACTTTGCGTGTGAACGAGGTATACGAACAACTTGAAAGCATCTTAAGGGTAGAAGCAATGTAGCTGTCGGATGTTCCAAGCGTTGCTGTAGACCTCGCCCTGACTGTTGGCCAGCTTGTACGTCCCGGGCTTCAGAACTTTGGCGATGACGAACGGCCCTTCCCAGGGAGGCATGAGCTTGTGCCGCCCTCGGGCGTCTTGTCGCAGCCGAAGCACCAGGTCGCCCACCTGGAGGTCTCGGGACCGAACCCCTCGGGCGTGGTAGCGTCGCAGGGACTGCTGGTACCGCGCCGAGTGTAGTAAGGCCATGTCCCGAGCCTCTTCCAGCTGGTCTAGTGAGTCTTCTCGATTAGCTTGACTGCTTTGGTCGGCGTAGGCCTTCGTCCTCGGGGAACCGTATTCTAAGTCTGTGGGCAAGACGACCTCGGCCCCATAGACTAGAAAGAACGGTGTGAAGCCCGTGGCCCGGCTCGGTGTCGTCCTCAGACTCCAGACCACCGAGGGGAGTTCCTTCATCCACCGCTTGCCGAACTTGTTGAGGTCGTTGTAGATCCGAGGCTTGAGTCCTTGTAGAATCATGCCGTTGGCACGCTCTACTTGCCCATTCGTCATGGGGTGAGCCACGGCGGCCCAGTCCACCCAGATGTGGTGATCCTCGCAGAAGTCCAGGAACTTTCTGCCGGTGAACTGGGTGCCGTTGTCGGTGATGATGGAGTTCGGGACCCCAAAGCGATGGATGATGTTGGTGAAGAACACCACCGCCTGTTTGGACCTGATGCTGTTTAGGGGTCAGACCTCGATCCACTTGGAGAATTTGTCGATGGCGACCAACAGGTGCGTGTAGCCCCCGGGTGCCTTCTGCAAGGGGCCGACTAGGTCCAGACCCCACACAGCAAACAGCCAGGTGATGGGTATGGTCTGCAGGGCCTGAGCGAGCAGGTGGGTCTGCCTTGCGTAGAACTGACACCCTTCGCAGGTGTGGACAATTCTAGTGGCGTCGGCCACCGCCGTCGGCCAGTAGAAACCTTGTCGGAAGGCGTTTCCAACAAGGGCTCGAGGTGCTGCGTGATGGCCGCAAGCCCCCGAGTGTATCTCTTGTAGGAGCTCCTGGCCTTCGGCGATGGAAATGCATCGCTGGAGGATGCCCGAGGGGCTGCGGTGGTAGAGCTCCTTCCCGTCTCCGAGCAAGACGGACGACTTGGCGCGCCGCGCCAACCGCCGAGCTTCGGCTCGGTCGAGGGGTAGCTCTCCTCGGTGGAGATATTGCAGGTACGGGGTCTGCCAGTTTCGATTAGGCGTGACCCCGCTCCGCTCCTCCTCGATGCGCAGCGCCTCACCCTCGGGGGCCGAGGGTACCTCGGGCCGAGCCGAGGGTGCCTCGGGTTGAGCCGAGGGTGCCTCGGGCCGAGCCGAGGGTGTCTCGGGCCGAGCCGAGGGTGTCTCGGGCTAGGCCGAGGCCTTCGCGGGCTCGGGCGTGTCGTTGGTCTTGACGGAGGGTTGATGCGGGTCTCGGGAGAAGACGTCCGGGGGAACCGTTGTTTGCCCCGAGGCTATTTTAGCCAGCTCGTCCGCAGTATTGTTGTGGCGTCGGGCGATGTGGTTGAGCTCGAGCCCGTAAAACTTGTCTTCCAGGCGCCGAACCTCATCGCAGTAGGCTTCCATCTTCGGGTCACGGCAGTGGGAGTTCTTCATGACTTGGTCGATGACGAGCTGCGAGTCACCGCGAGCGTCGAGGCGTCGGACCCCTAGCTCGATGGCGATGCGCAACCCGTTGACCAGAGCCTCGTACTCGGCCACATTGTTGGACGCCGGGAAGTGGAGGCGCAGCACGTAGCGTAGGTGCTTCCCGAGGGGCGAGATGAAGAGCAGGCCTGCGCCTGCTCCTGTCTTCATCAGCGACCCATCGAAGAACATGGTCCAGAGTTCCGGTTGGATCGGAGCTGTTGGGAGCTGGGTGTCGACCCATTCAGCCACAAAGTCCGCCAAGACCTAGGACTTGATGGCCTTCCGAGGGGCGAACGAGATCGTCTCGCCCATGATTTCCACCACCCACTTTGCAATTCTACCCGAGGCCTCTTGGCACTGGATGATCTCCCCCAGGGGGAAGGATGACACCACAGTTACCGGATGAGACTCGAAGTAGTGTCGCAACTTCCGCCGCGTTAGGATCACCGCGTACAGCAACTTCTGAATTTGTGGGTAGCGGATCTTGGTCTCGGACAGTACTTCACTGATGAAGTAGACTGGCCTCTGGACGGGCAATGCATGCCCCTCTTCTCGTCTCTCAACCACAATCGCGGCGCTAACCACCTGAGTGGTCGCGGCGACGTAGATCAAGATGGCTTCTCCGGCAGCGGGGGGCACCAAGATGGGCGCGTTCGTGAGGAGCGCCTTCAGGTTCCCGAGGGCTTCCTCGGCCTCAGGGGTCCAAGTGAAGCACTCGGCCTTTCTTAAGAGGCGGTACAGAGGTAGGCCTATTTCGCCGAGGCGCGAGATGAAACGGCTCAGAGCCGCAAGGCATCCCGTGACTCTCTGTACGCCTTTCAAGTCCTTGATGGGCTCCATGCTGGTGATGGCTGCGATCTTCTCCGGGTTGGCCTCGATGCCCCGCTCGGAGACGATGAACCCCAAGAGCATGCCTCGGGGGACCCCAAAGACACACTTCTCGGGATTGAGCTTCACGCCTTTCGCCTTGAGACATCGGAATGTCGCTTCAAGGTCAGAAAGGAGGTCGGAGGCTTTCCTCGTCTTGACTACGATGTCATCGACGTAGGCCTCGACCGTTCGGCCAATGTGTTCGCCGAACACGTGGTTCATGCACCGTTGGTACGTTGCACCCGCGTTCCTCAAACCAAACGGCATGGTAACATAGCAGTACATGCCGAAGGGCGTGATGAAAGAAGTCACGAGCTGGTCGGACTCTTTCATCCTGATCTGGTGATACCCCGAGTAGGCATCGAGGAAAGACAGGGTTTCGCACCCAGCAGTGGAATCCACGATTTGATCGATGCGAGGCAGAGGGTAGGGAACTTTCGGACATGCTTTGTTTAGACCAGTGTAGTCTACACACATCCGCCATTTCCCTCCTTTCTTTCTCACAAGCACAGGGTTGGAAAGCCATTCGGGATGGAATACCTCTTTGATGAACCCTGCCGCCATTAGCTTGTCGATCTCCTCGCCTATGGCTCTGCGCTTTTCTTCGTCGAATCGGCGCAGAGGCTGCTTGACGGGTCGGGCTCCAGCTCGGATATCCAGCGAGTGCTCGGCGACATCCCTCGGTATGCCGGGCATGTCCGAGGGACTCCACACGAAAATGTCGGCGTTTGCGCGGAGAAAGTCGATGAGCACTGCTTCCTATTTGGGATCGAGCTCGGAGCCGATCCGGATCTGCTTGGAGGCATCGCTGCTGGGGTCGAGGGGGACGGATTTAACCGTCTCTGCTGGCTCGAAGTTGCCGGCGTGGCGCTTCACGTCTGGCGCCTCCTTAGAGAGGCTCTCCAGGTCGGCGATGAGGGCCTCGGATTCGGCGAGGGCCTCGGCGTACTCCACGCACTCCACGTCGCATTCGTACGTGTGTCGGTACGTGGGGCCGACGGTGATGACCCCGTTGGGGCCCGGCATCTTGAGCTTGAGGTAGGTGTAGTTGGGGACGGCCATGAACTTGGCGTAGCATGGTCTCCCCAGCACTGCGTGGTAGGTTCCTCGAAACCCGACCACCTCGAACGTGAGGGTCTCCCTTCGGAAGTTGGAGGGTGTCCCAAAGCAGACGGGTAGATCGAGTCGTCTGAGGGGCTGGACGCGCTTCCCGGGGATGATCCCGTGGAAAGGCGCAGCGCCTTCCCGGACGGAGGACAGATCGTTCCGCAGGAGCCGGAGGGTCTCGACATAGATGATGTTGAGGTCTGCCTCCGTCCATGAGGACCTTGGTGAGCCTGACGCTGCCGATGACGGGGTCGACAACGAGCGAGTATTTCCCCGGGCTCGGCACGTGGTCGGGGTGGTCGTTTTGGTCGAAGGTGATGGGCTTGTCAAACCAGTCTAGGTAGACTGGCGCCGCCACCTTTACCGAGCAGACCTCCCGACGTTCTTTCTTGCGGTGCCGAGCCGAGGCGTTCGCCACTTGCCCACCGTAGATCATGAAGCAGTCGTGGACCTCGGGGAACTCTCCCGCCTTGTGATCTTTCTTCTTATCATCGTCGCGAGCCCTGCCACCCTCCGCGGGTGGCCCGGCCTTGTGAAAGTGGCGCCAAAGCATGGCGCACTCCTCAAGGGTGTGCTTGACGGGCCCCTGATGATAGGCGTACGACTCCTTGAGCATCTTGTCGAAGAGGTTGGCACCTCCGGGAGGTTTCCGAGGGTTCTTGTACTCGGCGGCGGCGACAAGGTCCGCGTCGGCGGCGTCGCGTTTCGCTTGCGACTTCTTCGTGCCTTTCTTCTTGGCGCCGCGCTGAGTTGACGCCTCGGGGACATCTTCCGGTGGGCGGCCCTGGGGCTGCTTGTCCTTCCAGAAGATGGCCTCAACCGCCTCCTGGCCAAAGGCGAACTTGGTGGCGATGTCCATCAGCTCGCTCGCCCTGGTGGGGGTCTTGCGACCCAGCTTGCTCACCAGGTCGCGGCAGGTGGTGCCAGCGAGGAACGCGCCGATGACATCTGAATCGGTGATGTTCGGCAGCTCGGTGCGCTGCTTCGAGAATCGCCGGATGTAGTCTCGGAGAGACTCTCCCGGCTGCTGGCGGCAGCTTCGGAGATCCCAGGAGTTTCCAGGGCGCACGTACGTGCCCTGGAAATTGACGGCGAAGGCTTGGATCAGGTCGTCCCAGTTGGAGATCTGGCCCGGAGGCAGGTGCTCCAGCCAGGCGCGAGCGGTGTCGGAAAGGAACAGGGGGAGGTTGCGGATGATGAGGTTGTCATCGTCCGTTCCACCCAGTTGGCAGGCCAGCCGGTAGTCCACGAGCCACAGTTCCGGTCTCGTCTCCCCCGAGTACTTTGTGATAGTAGTCGGGGTTCGGAACCGAGTCGGGAACGGCGCCCGTCGTATGGCGCGGCTGAAAGCCTGCGGACCGGGTGGTTCGGGCGAGGGGCTCCGATCCTCCCCGCTGTCATAGCGTCCCCCACGCCTGGGGTGGTAGCCTCGGCGCACCTTCTCGTCGAGGTGGGCCCGACGGTTGCGGTGATGGTGCTCGTTGCCGAGGCGACTCGGGGCCGCAGGCGATGTGTTGCGCGTGCGCCCGGTGTGGACCAAGGCTTCCTGCATGAATCGGGAAGTCGCGGCGTGACGTTCCGAGGGGTACCCCGCCTTCGGGAGGTGGAGCTTTCGGCCCGTCGGACCGCGGCGTCCTCCAGGAGATTCTTGAGCTCTCCCTGGATACGCCGCCCATCGGTGGTTGATGGCTCCGGCATCGCGCGGAGAAGTATTGCTGCTGCAGCCAGGTTTTGGCCGACCCCGCTGGAAACCGTTGGCGGTCTTACCCTGACATCGTCGGCGACGCGGTGCTGGATACCCTGGGGTAGATGACGCACTTCTCCGGCCGGAGGTTGGCCCGCCCATTCCTGCCCGATGTCCCGGCGGATCAGCTCAAGTGTTCCTGCTCCCTCGTCGAGCCTGGCCTGCATCTCGCGGATTTGCTCGAGCTGTGGGTCATGACCCCCACCGGAACGGGGACCACAGCTAGCTCCCGAAGGATGTCAACACGAGGCACAGGCCTAGGGAGATCACCATTCTCCGGCACACCAAGATGGTTGCCTTCGCCGGGACCCCCTAGATCGACGTGGAAACATTCACGACTTGGGCCGCAATCCTCGTCGCCGAGGCTGCGGCTACCGTCGGAACAGTCGGAAAGGCAATAGTCGCATGCGGTCATGAAGCCCCGCATGGCACTGGGGTT
This sequence comes from Zea mays, assembly GCF_902167145.1. Taxonomy (NCBI): domain Eukaryota; kingdom Viridiplantae; phylum Streptophyta; class Magnoliopsida; order Poales; family Poaceae; genus Zea; species Zea mays. The sequence continues at coordinate 13,708,889 of NC_050097.1, forward strand.
ACCAAGTCTGGAGAAATCCCAACAGAAGTCGGGCTCGTCATCTTCCTCGGACCCCGAGGGCCCGTAGGTCGAGACGACCGTCAGCCGGTCCCAGGGTGACCGCATATGATACCCCAGAGGGTTTGGACTCGCCTCTATGAGAGCGTCCACCAAAGCGAAGTCGCTTGGAGGGTCGAGGCTGAATCCAAAAGGCGTGAGATGGGAATCGGTCGGTACCTCTTGGTCGACGGGCGGTGACGAAGTCACGTCCGGAGCAGACTGCACCGTCGTCTCAGGTACGAGGGTGACGCCCAGCAAGTCCTTCGCGAGCGTGCTGGCGTCGTCCGTTTGCTTGGGGCTGGCGTGTTGCGGGGAGACGGCGCTCGTCTTCGTCTCAGACGCGAGGTCGATGCCCGACGTGCCCCCCATTGGGGCGCCGGCGCCGTCGACTCGCTCGACAGCCGACGAGGTGCCGCCTCCTGCTTGGCCTTGGTTGCCCCGCCTCCTCCTCCGTCGGCGGGGGAGGGGACGGGGCGAGCTCGAATGTTGTTCTTCCACCACGTGGGGAAGACGTCGTCGATTCCGCCGCCGGCGGGCGGGTTGTCGGCCGCCATTGTCGCTGCCGCGCGGCGGGAGAAGGAGTATCATGTCGTAGCTGCCGTCGAGGGACATGAACTCAAGACTCCCGAAACAGAGCACCGTCCCGGGCTGGAAAGGTTGTTGGAGACTGCCCATCTGGAGCTTGACGGGAAGCTGTTCGTGAACACGCAGCAGGCCCCTACCTGGCGCGCCAACTGTCGGTGTTTCGAACCCGGGGGGTCCCTGGGCCGACGAGTAAATTTTCGCCGCGTGCCCCAGCCCAGATGGGTCGGTGCGAGACGGAGCGCGAAGGGGGGAAGAAGAGCCGGAGGGAGACAGGCGTGAGAGGTGAAACCCGCGGCCTTCGTGTTTGTCCCGCGCCTAGGTCGGGTGCGCTTGCAGTAGGGGGTTACAAGCGTCCACGCGGGAGGGAGCGAGCGGCCCTGCGTGAGCGCCGTCTTGTCCTTCTCCGCGCGGCCAACCCTCTGTAAGAGGGCCCTGGACCTTCCTTTTATAGGCGCAAGGAAAGGATCCAGGTGTACAATGGGGGGTGTAGCAGTGTGCTAACGTGTCTAGCGGAGGAGAGCTAGCGCCCTAAGTACATGACATCGTGCCAGCCGGAGAGGTTTTGGCACCCGGATCGTGTGGTGTCGTGGCCGTCGGAGGAGCGCTGGAGCCTGGCAGAAGGACAGCTGTCGGGGCTGTCGAGTCCTTGCTGACGTCTTCTTGCTTCCGTAAGGGGGCTGAGAGCCGCCGTCGTCATAGAGCGTGCGGGGCGCCATCATTACTTGTTTAGCAGAGCGAGCCAGATGGGACGCCAGTCTTGTTCCTCGTAGCCTGAGTCAGCTTGGGGTAGGGTAATGATGGCGCCTCCTGTGACGTGGTCGGTCCGAGCCATGGGTTGGTCGAGGTGGAGGCTCCTCCGAGGTCGAGGTCGAGTCTGTCTTCCAAGGCCAAGGTCGAGTCCGAGCCCCTGGGTCGGGTGAGGCGGAGACCGTCGGCTGAGGCCAGGGCTGAGTTCAAGCCCTGGGGTCGGGCGAAGCGGAGTTCGTCGTCTTCCGGGGCTGAGCCCGAGTCCGAGCCCTGGGGTCGGGCGAAGCGGAGTTCGTCGTCTTCCGGTGCTGAGCCCGAGTCCGAGCCCTAGGGTCGGGCGAAGCGGAGTTCGTCGTCTTCCGGGGCTGAGCCCGAGTCTGAGCCCTGGGGTCGAGCGAAGTGGAGTTCGTCGTCTTCCGGGGCTGAGCCCGAGTCCGAGCCCTGGGGTCGGGCGAAGCGGAGTTCGTCGTCTTCCGGGGCTGAGCCCGAGTCCGAGCCCTGGGGTCGGGCGAAGCGGAGTTTCCTATGGCGCCGGAGGCCGGACTTGGCTGCTGTCAGCCTCACTCTGTCGAGTGGCACAGCAGTCAGAGCAGCGCAGGCGACGTTGTCCTCTTGTCAGGCCAGTCAGTGGAGCGGTGAAGTGACTACGGTCACTTCGGCTCTGTCAACTGTAGGGTGCGCGTCAGGATAAAGGTGTCAGGCCACCTTTGCATTAAATGCCCCTGCGATTTGATCGGTTGGCGTAGCGATTTGGCCAAGGTTGCTTCTTGGCGAAGACTGGGCCTCGGGCGAGCCGAAGGTGTGTCTGTTGCTGGAGGGGGTCCTCGGGCGAGACGTAGATCCTCCGGGGTCGGCTGCCCTTGCTCGAGGCTGGGCTCGGGCGAGGCGTGATCACCTCCCTCGAATGGACCGATCCTTGACTTAGTCGCACCCATCAGGCCTTTGCAGCTTTGTGCTGATGGGGTTACCAGCTGAGATTTAGGAGTCTTGAGGGTACCCCTAATTATGGTCCCCGACACATTCAATACAATAGCTAGTGCAATCAATACAAGACACAATTCAAAAGAATCAAAGCCTCTCCAAGTCCCAAATTCACTCCAAACTCCTAGCGACTAGAGAGAGAGTTTTGCTCGTGTTCTTTGAGCTCTTGTTCTTGGATCGCTTTCTTCTTCCTCATTCTTGTTCTCTAAGTGACTTGTAATCAAAGCAAGAGACACTAAGATTGTAGTGGTCCTTGCAGGGTCTAAGTGACCCGTTTGATTAAGGAGAAAGCTCACTCGGTCTAGGTGACCGTTTGAGAGAGGAAAAGGGCTGAAAGAGACCCGGTCTTTGTGACCACCTCAACAGGGACTAGGTTCTTTGGAACCGAACCTCGGTAAAACAAATCACCGTTTCATCTGCTTTATTTTCTTGGTTGATTTATTTTCGCCCTCTCTCCCGGACTCGAATTTTATTCTAACGCTAACCCTGGATTGTAAGATTGTGTTTTAAGTTGTAATTTTCAGATTCCGCCTATCCACCCCCCTCTAGGTGACTTTCAATTGGTATCAAAGCCTAGTACTTCATTAGAGTTTAACAACTCAAAGTGATGTCGGGAGATCACGCCAAGAGGGAGATCGTGACCGGCAGTGACAAGCCCACAAGCCATGTGAAGGCTCCATCGAGGGAGTCCGGCAACAAAGTGAAGGAAGGATCTCCTTCACATGTCAAGTCGCATCGGAGTGGTGACAAGAAAAAGAAAATGAAGAAGGTGGTCCACTACGAGACCGATTCATCATCGCCTTCTACATCTGGCTCCAACGTGCCGTCCGTCACTTCTAAGCGCCATGAGCGCAAGAAGTATAGTAAGATGCCTCTTCGCTATCCCCGTATCTCTAAACGCGCTCCTTTACTTTCTGTCCCATTAGGCAAACCATCAGTTTTTTATGGTGAAGATTATTGTATGTGGAGTGATAAAATGAGGCATCACCTAACCTCACTCCACGCAAGCATATGGGATATTGTTGAATTTGGAGCGCAGGTACCATCCGTAGGGGATGAAGATTATGATTCGGACGAGGTCGCCCAAATTCGGCACTTTAACTCCCAAGCCACCACTATACTCCTTGCCTCTCTATGTCGAGAGGAGTATAATAAGGTGCAAGGGCTAAAAAGTGCCAAAGTGATTTGGGATGTACTAAAGACCGCGCACGAAGGAGACGAGGTGACCAAGATCACCAAACGGGAGACAATCGAGGTGGAGCTCGGTCGATTCATCCTCAACCAAGGAGAGGAGCCACAATCCATGTACAACCGGCTCAAGACCTTGGTGAATCAAGTGTGCAACCTCGAGAGCACCAAATGGGATGACCATGAAATGGCCAAGGTTATTCTAAGATCACTTGTTTTTTGTAATCCTACACAAGTTCAAATAATATGTGGTGATCGTAGATACAAGCTAATGTCTCCCGAGCAAGTGATAGGGAAGTTTGTGAGCTTTGAACTTATGATCAAAGGCTCCAAACAAATCGTCAACTTGGAGCAAGGCGGCACCTCCACACCTGAGGTGCAACCCGTCGCATTCAAGGCGACGGAAGAAGAAAAGAAGGAATCTACACCAAGTAGAATTCCCATCGACGCATCCAAGCTCGACAATGAGGAGATGGCGCTCATCATCAAGAGCTTCTGTCAAATCCTCAAGCAAAGGAGGGGTAAGGACTATAAACCCCGCTCCAAAAGGGTGTGCTACAAGTGTGGTAAGCCCGGTTATTTTATTGCAAAATGTCTTATATCTAGTGACAGTGTCAGGGGTGACGACAAGAGAGGGAAGAATAAGTACTACAAGAAGAAGGGCGGCGATGCCCACGTGTGTCGGGAATGGGACTCCGATGAGAGCTCCATCGAATCCTCCTCCGACGAGGATGCCACCAACATCACCGTGAACAAGGGACTTCTCTTTCCCAACGTCGGCCACAAGTGCCTCATGGCAAAGGACGGCAAGAAAAAGAAGGTACAAGCTAGAACCAACCCCAAGTATACTACATCTAGTGATGAGGGTAGTTCTAGTGATGATGAAGATAACTTGCTTAGTATTTTTGCCAACCTTAACATGCAACAAAAGGAAAAATTAAATGAATTGATAGGAGCTATTCATGAGAAGGATGAACTCTTGGATAGCCAAGAGGAATTCCTCATTAAGGAAAATAAAAAGCATGTTAAAGGTGAAAATGCTTATGCTCAGGAGATAGAAAAATATGAAAACTTGACTAAAGAGCTTAGCATTTATCATGACACTATCTCCAACCTTAGAAATGAAAATGATAGTTTGATTGCTAAGGTTGAAAAATTAAATGCTTGTAATGATTCAATTGTCAATCTTAGAAATGAAAATGATAGTTTAATTGCTAAGATTGATAAATTGAATGAATCAATTGCTAGCCTTAGGGATGAAAATGCTAGATTAATCTCTAAGGCTAAAGATTTAAATGTTTGCAATGATGCTATTTCCAATCTTAGAGATGAGAATGCTATTTTACATGCTAAGATTGATGAATTAAATGCTTGCAAACCCTCTACATCTACTGTTAGTCATGTCTCTATTTGTACTAGATGTAGAGATGTAAATGTTGATGCTATCCATGATCACCTAGCTTTAATTAAACAACAAAATAATCACATAGCACAACTAACTAGTAAAATCAATGAGCATGAAATAGAAAATGAAAAATTTAAATTTGCAAGAAACATGCTCTATAGTGGGAGACGCCCTGGCATTAAGGATGGCATTGGTTTCCAACAGGGAAGCGATGTCAAGCTTAGTGCGCCTAAGAAATTGTCTAACTTTGTTAAGGGCAAGGCTCCCATGGCTCAGGATAATGAGGGTTACATTTTATATCTTGCTGGTTATCCTGAGCACAAGATTAGGAGAATTCATGCTAGGAAGTCTCATTCTGTTTCTCACCATGCTTTTATGTATAAGAATGAGGCATCTAGCTCTAGGCATTCTACACATGTTAAAATGCCTAAAAAGAAAACTCCTACTGCATCAAGTGTGCCTAACATTTCATTTAAAACTTTTGATGCATCTTATGTTTTAACTAACAAATCAGGCAAAGTAGTTGCCAAATATGTTGGGGCCAAACACAAGGGCTCAGAGACTTGTGTTTGGGTACCCAAGGTGCTTGTTTCTAACGTAAAAGGACCCAAGACTGTTTGGGTACCTAAGAACAAGACCTAAATTGTTTTGCTGGTTTATGCATCTGGGGGCTCAAGTTCGATTATTGATAGCGGATGCACAAACCACATGACAGGGGAGAAAAGGATGTTCTCCTCCTACGAGAAAAACGAAGATCCCCAAAGAGCTATCACATTCGGGGATGGAAATCAAGGTTTGGTCAAAGGACTTGGTAAAATTGCTATATCACCTAACCATTCTATTTCCAATGTTTTTCTTGTAGATTCTTTAGATTACAACTTGCTTTCAGTTTCTCAATTATGCAAAATGGGTTACAACTGTTTTTTTACAGATTTAGGTGTTATTGTCTTTAGAAGAAGTGATGATTCAGTAGCATTTAAGGAAGTTTTAGAGGGTCAGCTATACTTAATTGATTTCAATAGAGCTGAACTCGATACTTGCTTAATTTCTAAGACTAATATGGGTTGGCTCTGGCATCGCCGACTAGCCCATGTTTGAATGAAAAATCTTCACAAGCTTCTAAAGGGAGAACACATTTTGGGACTAACAAATGTTCATTTTGAGAAAGACAGGATTTGTAGCGCATGTCAAGCAGGGAAGCAAGTTGGTACTCACCATCTACACAAGAACCTAATGACAACGGACAGGCCACTGGAACTACTCCACATGGATCTATTCGGCCCGATAGCTTACATAAGCATCGGCGGGAGTAAGTACTGTCTAGTAATTGTGGATGATTATTCTCGCTTCACTTAGGTATTCTTTTTGCAGGAAAAATCTCAAACCCAAGAGACTTTAAAGGGATTCTTGAGACGAGCTCAAAATGAGTTCAGATTAAGGATCAAGAAAATAAGAAACGATAATGGGACGGAGTTCAAGAACTCACAAATCAAAGGCTTTCTTGAGGATGAGGGCATCAAGCATGAGTTCTCTTCTCCCTACACACCTCAACAAAATGGTGTAATGGAGAGAAAGAATAGAACTCTACTGGACATGGCGAGGACCATGCTTGATGAGTACAAGACTCCGGACCGGTTTTGGGCTGAGGCAATCAACACTGCCTGCTATTCCATCAAGTGGTTCTACCTTCACCGAATCCTCAAGAAGACATCATACGAACTCCTCACCAGTAAAAAGCCCAATGTTTTATATTTTAGGGTCTTTGGTAGCAAATGTTTTATTCTTATTAAAAGAGGTAGAAAATCTAAATTTGCTCCTAAGGCTGTAGAAGGCTTTTTACTTGGTTATGACTCAAACACAAGGGCATATAGAGTCTTCAACAAATCCACTGGATTAGTTGAGGTTTCTTGTGACATTGTGTTTAATGAGACTAATGGCTCCCAAGTGGAGCAAGTTGATATTGATGAACTAGATGATGAAGAGACTTCGTGCGTCGCGCTAAGGAACATGTCCATTGGATATGTGTGTCCTAAGGAATCCGAAGAGCCTCCACAAGCACAAGATCAACTGTCATCTTTCAATCAATCATCTCCACCAACTCAAGATGAGGATCAAGCTCAAGACAATGAAGATGAAGATCAAGAGCATGAGCCACCTCAAGAGGAGGACAACGATCAAGGGGGAGATGAAGTTGATCAAGACAAGGAAGATGATCAAGAAATTCAGGATCAAAGACCGCCACACCCAAGAGTCCACAAAGCGATTCAAAGAGATCACCCTGTGAACTTCATCCTCGACGATATTCAAAAGGGGGTAACAACTCGATCTCGAGTCGCTCATTTTTGTGAACATTACTCTTTTGTGTCCTATATTGAGCCATACAGGGTGGAGGATGCACTAAGAGACTCGGATTGGGTGTTGGCAATGCAAGAGGAGCTCAACAACTTCACGAGGAATGAGGTATGGCATTTAGTTCCACGCCCTAACCAAAATGTTGTAGGAACCAAGTGGGTTTTCCGCAACAAGCAAGATGAGCATGGTGTGGTGACAAGGAACAAAGCCCGACTTGTGGCCAAGGGATATTCACAAGTCGAAGGTTTGGATTTCGGTGAAACCTATGCACCCGTAGCTAGGCTCGAGTCAATTCGCATATTACTTGCCTATGCTACTTACCATGGCTTTAAGCTTTATCAAATGGACGTGAAAATCGCCTTCCTCAATGGACCAATCAAGGAAGAGGTCTATGTTGAGAAACCTCCCGACTTTGAAGATAGTGAGTACCCTAACCATGTCTATAAACTCTCAAAGGCGCTTTACGGGCTCAAGCAAGCCCCAAGAGCATGGTATGAATGCCTACGAGATTTCCTTATCACTAATGGCTTCAAAGTCGGAAAAGTCGATCCTACACTCTTTACTAAACCATTGCAAATGATTTGTTTGTATGCCAAATTTATGTTGATGATATCATATTTGGGTCTACTAACAAATCTACTTGTGAAGAGTTTAGTAGGATTATGGTTCAAAAATTTGAGATGTCTATGATGGGGGAGTTGAAGTATTTTCTAGGATTTCAAGTCAAGCAACTCCAAGATGGCACCTTCATCAACCAAACAAAGTACATTCAAGACATACTCAACAAGTTTGGAATGAAGGATACCAAGCCCATCAAGACACCCATGGGAACCAATGGGCATCTCGACCTCGACATGGGAGGTAAATCCATAGATCAAAAGGTATATCAGTCGATGATAGGATCTTTACTCTATTTATGTGCATCTCGACCAGACATTATGCTTTCTGTATGCATGTGTGCAAGGTTCCAAGCCGATCCTAAGGAAGTTCACCTTAGGGCTGTGAAAAGAATCATAAGATATTTGGTTTACACTCCTAAGTTTGGTCTTTGGTACCCCAAGGGATCCACTTTTGATTTAATAGGATATTCAGATGCTGATTGGGCAGGGTGTAAAATTGATAGGAAGAGCACATCAGGGACTTGTCAGTTTTTGGGGAGATCCCTGGTGTCTTGGGCTTCAAAGAAACAAAACTCAGTAGCTCTTTCCACCATCGAAGCCGAGTATATTGCCACAGGCCATTGTTGCGCGCAATCGCTTTGGATGAGGCAAACCCTCAGGGATTATGGCTACAAATTGAGCAAAGTCCCTCTCCTATGTGATAATGAGAGTGCAACCCGCATGGCAGATAATCCCGTTGAACACAGCTGCACTAAGCACATAGACATTCAGTATCACTTTCTGAGGGATCACCAACAAAGGGGGGATATCGAGATAGCTTATGTTAGCACAAAAGAACAATTAGCCGATATCTTTACCAAACCATTAGACGAGAAAACCTTTACCAAACTTAGGAATGAGCTAAACATTCTTGATTCTCGGAAGTTTGATTGAAAAATTGCACGCATAGTTCATTTATATACCTTTGATTATATCTCTTTTATGTCTACGACTAATGTGTTTTCAAGTGTATTTCTATGCTAAGTCGTAGATTGAAAGGGAAATGGAGTCTTCGGTGAAGACAAGGCTTCCACTCCACTCTATCGGTATCATTTACCATTCGCCGTCACTCCACATCACTCTTCGATTGGTATAATCTTCACTCTTATTTTATTTACCAATGGAGGAGAAAATTCAAGGGCTCTCAAGCGACTCCATTTTTGGCGATTAATGCCAAAGGGGGAGAAATATTAAGCCCAAAGCAAAAGGACCGCACCACCAACTTCAAAAAAATTCAAAATGATGATGTTTGTCTTTTCAATTGGTATCTTATGACAAAAATTTCCTCAATTGATATGATATTGTCAATTGGTATATTTAAAGATGGAATTTCAAAACTAGTATCTAAGTATAAGTTCAATTGGTATCTATTAAAACCCTCTTGAAAACTAAGAGGAGAATTTTATTAAGGGTGAGTTTTGTTTAAGTAAAAGGAAAAGCATTTGAAACAGGGGGAGAAAATTTCAAATCTTGAAAATGCTTCTTGCAGTCTTATTCATATACCTTTGACTATTTGCAAAAAGTTTTTGAAAAGATTTTCCAAAAAGAACTTGCAAAAACTAAACGAGTGGTGCAAGTGTGGTCCAAAATGTTAAATGAAAGAAAGCAATCCATGCATATCTAGTAAAAGTATAAATAGGTTTAATTCTAAGTAACCTATGCACTTACCTTATGCAAACTAGTTCAATTCTGCACTTATATACTTGCTTTGGTTTGTGTTGGCATCAATCACCAAAAAGGGGGAGATTGAAAGGGAATAGGGTTTAACCTTTTCCTAAATATAATTTTTGTGGTTGAATGCCCAACACAAATAATTGGACTAACTAGTTTGCTCTAGATTTTATATTCTACACGTGCTAAAGGTTCAACACAAACCAATAAAAAGAACAAGTTAGGGTTCAAAAGAAAGGAGCAAAAGAAACCGAAGAGAACCCTGGTCTGGCGCACCGGACTGTATGATGCACCACCGGACAGTGTCCAGTGCACCAGGGGCCGTACAGTCCAAACTCTTCACATTCGGGTTTCTCAAGCGCCGCTTCGCTATAATTCACCGGACTGTCCGGTGCGCCCATCGACAGACAGCCTCCCCAACGGCTATGTGGTGGTTGAGGGCTATAAATACCCCCCCAACCACCACCACTCCAAGCAACCAAGTTGTTCAGACATCCCATTCAATACAAGAGCTAGTGCAATCAATACAAGACACAATTCAAAAGAATCAAAGCCTCTCCAAGTCCCAAATTCACTCCAAACTCCTAGCGACTAGAGAGAGAGAGTTTTGCTCGTGTTCTTTGAGCTCTTGTTCTTGGATCGCTTTCTTCTTTCTCATTCTTGTTCTCTAAGTGACTTGTAATCAAAGCAAGAGACACTAAGTTTGTAGTGGTCCTTGCGGGGTCTAAGTGACCCGTTTGATTAAGGAGAAAGCTCACTCGGTCTAGGTGACCGTTTGAGAGAGGGAAATGGTTGAAAGAGACCCGGTTTTTGTGACCACCTCAACGGGGACTAGGTTGTTTGGAACCGAACCTCGGTAAAACAAATCACCGTGTCATTTGCTTTATTTTCTTGGTTGATTTGTTTTCGCCCTCTCTCCTGGACTCGAATTTTATTCTAACGCTAACCCCGGCTTGTAAGATTGTGTTTTAAGTTGTAATTTTCAGATTCCGCCTATCCACCCCCCCTCTAGGCGACTTTCAGTAGACCACTTTCTTCATCTTTTTCTTCTTGAAGCCACTCCAATGTGACTTGACGCAGGGAGGTGATTCCTCCCTTCCTTTAGCGTCGGACTCCATTGATGGAGCCTTCCCATGGCTTGTGGCCTTCCCGCCGGTTTCCATCTCCCTCTTGGCGGATCCTCTTGACATCACTTCGAGTGGTTAGACTCTAAATGAAGTACCAAGCTCCGATACCAATTGAAAGTCGCCTAGAGGGGGGTGAATAGGCGGAATCTAAAAATTATAAACTTAAGCACACACTACAAGCCGAGGTTAGCGTTAGAACGAATATTAAGTCCGGGAGAGAGGGGAAAACAAATCAACCAAGAAATAATGTGGATGAACACGATGATTTAATTTATCGAGGTTCGGTTCTAAAGAACCTAGTCCCTGTTGAGGTGGTCACAAAGAATGGGTCTCTTTCAACCCTTTCCCTCTCTCAAACGGACACTTAGACCAAGTGAGGCTTCTTCCTTAATCTCATGGGTCACTTAGACCCCGCAAGGACCACCACACAAATGGTGTCTCTTGCTTTGCTTACAAAGCACTTGAGAGTGAGAAGTGAGAAAGAAAAGAAAGCCAAGCAAACAAGATAAACAAGAAACACAAGTGATCCTCTCACAAGCCCTAATGCGCTAGAGTTGAATTCGGGATTTTGAGTGGATCGATCGCTTGATTTGTGTCTTGGAGTGGAGTATATTGCTCTTGTATTGAATGCAATGTGTGGAATGCTTGGATGATTGGAGTGGAGGTGGTTGAGGGGTATTTATAGCCCTCAACCACTAAACAACCGTTGGGGAGGGGCTGTTGTCGATGGGCACACCGGACAGTCCGGTGCGCCACCGGACGCTGTTCGGTGCGTCGGCCATATCACCCAACCGTTAGGGTTATGGTGCAGTCGACCATTGGAGCTTTGTCTTCTAGTGACACCAGACAGTCTGGTGCCGCACCGAACATGCACTGTTCACTGTTCGGTGCACCTCTGGCGGCTGCTCTGACTTATGCGCGCACTGTTCGCGCACTGTAGCATTTGCAGGTGTCCGTTGCAGTCGACCGTTGCGCTGGTAGCCGTTGCTCCATTGGTGCACCAGACAGTCCGGTGAATTATAGCCGAGCGCAGCCTGAGAAACCGGAAGGTGAAGAGTTCGGAGTTGTATGGTCCTTGTGCATCAGACACTGTCCGGTGCGCCAGACCAGGGCACCCTTTGGTTTCTTTTGCTCCTTTCTTTTTGAACTCTAACTTTGATCGTTTATTGATTTGTGTTGAACCTTTATGCACTTATAGAATATAAAATCTAGAGCAAACTAGTTAGTACAATATTTGTGTTGGGCATTCAACCACCAAAATTATTTGTAGGAAAAGGTTAAACCTTATTTCCCTTTCAGTAAGGACTTATCTGCAAAATGTTACGACTGAAGGGGTATGAAAGATTTTCGGCCGTAGGATTAGAAACTCACGACCGCGATTAGATCTATCCGTGCACGAACCGGTACATCACAGCGACCGTTGGATCACCAATCTGCGCCCCGTATTAAATCTAACCACGATCAGTCCCCGCCCGCACGATCCTGCATCATTGGCCCAGATCAGCTTGCACGAAAGGGTATGTGCGCCCTAATCAGATCCATCCATTAAGAGATCTACGACCCCTGTCCTTCTTCCCTACCCCGACGATGCCCAGGCGGCGGCGCCAGGACCACAGCGAAGCATCACCGGTAGAACGAGCGAACCGGTGCCCTGCCGCACCCTACCCCCATTCATGAAGAGGGCGATGAGGCAAACACGATCGTCGAGCACTTACCAGTGATGGGGACGTGGTGTAACGAGTCTGCGGTAGGGGATTTAGTTTCCGCGTTGGAGGGAACTCCGATCAAGAATTCCTATGGCCTGAGGGTTACATGCACCAAATAGCTTCCTCCTACACGATCCATACCATCAGGTGATCCTGCAAGGGCCTTGCCAGGGTGAAGGAACCGTGTAGATACACGTTGATGGTGGTGCTCGATCCATCTCTGTGCTCTCAGCGGAAATGGCGTGGCCCCGCTTTTGAGACGTCTTCAACTTCGTTGAGGTGGTGATCAGGTTAAAGCAAGCTCGGCTTCAATACTCCTGAGGGAGGGAGAGCGTCCCGGCGATGCGGAGATTGCATATTTATATTCCCAGTGTCGAGGCTTCAGTCGAAGCCTCTGCAATCCGGCCGGAGGAAAACTCGGCCATGTCTGTTGCAACGCAGTCCTGATCTGAATGGGCCCACAAGCTGACCACAACAAATGCGCGCGCGAGCGAGAATGTCAGGACGAAACGTAGGTTGGCCTGGTGCGGGTGGATCTCAGTGCTTGTGATAGAGGGGAGTCCAAGCTAGAGGAAGATCCTGGCACACCGGCCCCATATGTCATCGACATCTGGCGATATTCTAAGTAGGAGCTGTGAGGCTGGGGCACGGGTCCCACACACCAGCCGTGCATGGCGAGCGCCGTGCGGGAGGCCGCAACATTGAGATGGTGGGCCAACCATAGGTAGAATTCGGTCCAAGGTGAGGGTTTCTTTTCTCTTTTTTCCCCTTTTCTTATTTCTATTTTATTTCAAACTATTAATTCAAACTTCCTTCAAATTTTATTTTAATCTAAATTCCAGACAATATGCACTCAGTCAAATAAATCCCAACATGAATGCATAGTTTAGTTTTATTTATTAATTATTGCCTTTATTAAACAAAGGCTTTTCAATATGGAATTTCTATATACAAAAATACTATAAAAACACTTTTACAATATAGTATCTTAATTATTTTGGAGAAAATTTTATAGATACCAAAATAGGATTTTGGGTGTTACAGAAGACTCCTCCAATTTTTTGCCGAGGTATCGAAGAGTCGGCACTCTTCCCTAGTCCTCGTTGGAGCACCCTCGCAAAGGTATCGCTCCCCCTTGGTCCTCGCAAGAACCAGATGCTCTCTATGAGATAATCCTTTGCCACTACAGCGTGGTGGATCCCTCACGACCGCGTACAAACTTGAGCCGGGTCACCAACAAGTCCTCTAGGTGATCACCGCACTCCAATTGCCACCAAGTCGTCTAGGTGATGCCGATCACCAAGAGTAACAAGCTATAGACTTTCACTTGACCAAGAGAAGTTTAATGCATGTTGTGTGTGCTCTAGGTGGCTCTCATGCGCACTAATGAGGTTCTAGCATGGGATTATGATTTTTCTAGTAACCTCACTAGGCTTTGTGGGCTTGCAATGCACTAGTATCGAATACAAGTGTATGTGGGCAGCAAGACACTTAATGTGGCTGGTGGAGGGGGTATAAATAGCCTCGACAACCAAAATTAGTCGTTACTGTAGGCTTCTGCGCATGGGCGCATCGGACGTGCGCCACTGGTGCGCTCCAACGGATAGTTCTGACAGCTAGTCGTTGCTCTGACAGCGCATCGGACAGTGAACAGTGTGCACCGGATAGTCCGGTGCGCGGCTAAAATTTTACTCTGCGAACTTGTTGCTCTTGAGTTTTCTCGGGGGCAGAGGGGCTGCCTCCATGGCATCCTGGGCCCACTGTCAGGGGTCGCACCGGACAGTCCGGTGCCCCTAAGACAGCAAAGCCAACTTCTTTTCCTTCGGTTTTTCTAACTCAATTTCATTCTAATTCATAAATGTGTTATAGAGTGACACCTAGTACTAGTTATGAGTGTGAACATGCAACAACACTACACTAGAATTCTCTTGGTCAAATTACTCATCCACAACCCCTCTTTATAGTAAGGCTAAAATATAAATAGAAGACGTAATTATATACCAAGTATCCACAACTTCTTTGACACTCGGAATATGAAGACCTTCATCTTTTGATTCGACTTTTTCAGCCGCCGCTTCAAGTTCTAATCTGAGGGATTGTTTTCACTGTTGCAATGCAACCTCCTCTAATGCGACCTGACTTATCATTTGCTCTGCAAAACATACGTTAGTCACATATAATCTTATGTTGTCATTAATCACTAAAACCAACCAGGGACCTAGATGCTTTCAGTCATCAAACTCACCTGTCAATGCATCTCCAACTATTGGGTCACTATATCTTAACTATCCAATAAAACTATAGAATGCACTTTGAATTGCCATAAATCATATTTCATATGAGCCTAAACATCAATATTCTCCTTAGCTGACAAAAGGCTAAGAGGGTGTTTGAATGCTTTAGAGATAATAGTTTTATTTTAGTTTCCGTATTTGACAATTTAAAAACTAAAATGGAATAAAATAGAGGGACTAAAAATTAATCCCTGAAACCAAACACCATCTTAGTTGACTAAAAATTGCTAGTGAAATTAGCAAGTTAACAAATAGCTATCTAATTATTAGCTAATTTGCTAAAAATAGGTAATAGCTAAAGTATTAGTTGTACTGTTTGGATGTCTCGACTAATTTTAGTAACTAACTATTAGTTTTATTGCATTTAGGCACTCTCTTAAGGAGTTAAGATAGCTGCAATAACAAGTGATTCACGGGCTCTTGCCCCTGATGGGCATAACTAGTGATTCACGGGCTCTTGCCCCTGATGGGCTTGGAGGGTCGATTTATGAGCCTAAGTTGGCTGAAAGCCTGTTATGGCTAGTATCACAGACTAGTTTTTTTACTTATAAAAAAGTATTGATTTTTTAGATAATGGAAAAATCATCTGACCTTAGCCTCAAATGAGGTTACGGCCATTTATTACAAGAGACGGTAGCATATTGCCAAAACTCCTCCTATGACCACATCAGAGAACACAAACTAGCCATACCAAGGAACTTCAACTATCGAACACAACTACTAAGTTAAACGCAACGCAGACCCCCATCCAAAATTGTTGAAGAACTGTAGTAGCACCCTCTCCACATTACGACATGAAGACTTTATTAACTCTTGGTCCTCCCTTCTAGGCTGAAGCTGAGACCAGAAGTGGCACCAATATGTTGCCTTGAAGGTTACCTGTACACATGATTTAGGAGATGAATTATTGAACACCACATCATTCCTACTTAACCAAATAGCCCAACAAATTGTCGATGCAACGGTTAATAGTAAGTTGCGAACTCTGGGAAGCCTCCCACTCGCCTAAACCCCAAACAAATCATAAACATCCCGAGGAGGTCTCAACCCCGTGCTTATCTGAATCAACCGCCAAATGAATGACGCATACAAACAACTGAAAAACAGGTGCTTTATTGTCTCTGGTCTGCTACAAAAGCAACATATCTTATTACCATACCAATGCCTCCTAGCCAAGTTATCCTTTGTTAATGTTACCCCTCTTTTGAGGCACCACATAAAAATCTTAATTTTCAAAGGAAGCCTAAGTTTCCAAAGGTCCTTATTATGCACCCCCATCCCATTGTTGAAAGATGCTAGATACAAAGACTTAACCGTAAACATCTCGTTGGTGGTCAAGTTCCATCTGAATGAGTCCCTGTTTGAATTCAACTCGGTATGCGCTACAAGTGAGACCAAATGAACCCAATGGACCATCAACTGTTGAGCCAAACCCCTACGAAAGGATATATTTAAGGGCACCGTGGAGAACTGAGAGCACCTAGAGGGCGTGAATAGGTGATCCTGTAAAAACTTGAACTTTAATGCCACAAAACTTTGTTAGGAGTTAGCACAATAAAGTCAAGTGGCTAGAGAAGAGTTCTTGCAAGACACTATAACCACAAGAAGATCAATCACAGATAGACACAGTGGTTTATCCCGTGGTTCGGCCAAGTCCAACACTTGCCTACTCCACGTTGTGGCGTCCCAACGGACGAGGGTTGAAATCAACCCCTCTCAAGCGGTCCAAAGACCCACTTGAATACCACGGTGTTTTGCTTTGTTTACTTTATCCCGCTCGTGAGGAATCTCCACAACTTGGAGCCTCTCGCCCTTACACTTTGATGTTCACAAAGAAGCACAGAGTAAGGGAGGGATGAGCAGCGCACACAAGACACAAAATCAGAGCGACAATACGCACACAAGTCACAACACGAGCTCTCAACACAACTCAAAGAGTTCTCTACTCAAATGGAGCTCTAGTTGCTGTCACAAAGAATCGAATGCGCGGAATTGAAGTCTTGGTGCTTAGGAATGCTTAGAGAATGCTTGATCTACTCCTCCATGCGCCTAGGGGTCCCTTTTATAGCCCCAAGGCAGCTAGGAGCCGTTGAGAGCATTCCAGGAAGGCAATTCTTGCCTTCTGTCGCCTGGCGCACCGGACAGTCCGGTGCACCACCGGACATTGTCTGGTGCGGATTTCTTTCCTTCTTTGGCGAAGCGACCGTTGGCGGTTCAGATCCGTTGGCGCACCGGACACTGTCCGGTGCCACCTTCTGACCGTTGGCTCTGCCACGCGTCGCGTGCGGATTACGCTGCCGACCGTTGGCTGGGCCGACTGTTGGCTCACCGGACAGTCTGGTGCACCACCGGACAGTCCGGTGATTTATAGCCGTACACCGCCGTCGAAGTCCCGAGAGCAGCCAGTTGACAGACGCCAGCCTGGCGCACCGGACACTGTCCGGTGCACCACCGGACAGTCCGGTGCACCCAGACCGAGCAGCCTTTTGGCTGTACACAGCCAACTTCTCCAAAATTGTTTCTCCTGTTTCTAGCACTTAGACACGATACATTAGTCCTCAAAACAATGTACTAAGTCTAGAAACATACCTTTAATCTTGATTTTCACTTCTTGAGTCCTTGGCACAATTTAACACTTAGGCACTTGTGTTGGACACTTAATCACCAAAAATACTTAGAAATGGCCCAAGGGAACATTTCCCTTTCAATCTCCCCCTTTTTGGTGATTTATGTCAACACAATAAAAAGCAACTAAAAGAAGTGCAACATCAATGCAAATGAAAACTCAAATTTGTTTTGATTCAAATTTGGCATATTTGGATCATTCTTTGCCACCACTTGGTTTGTTTTTGCAAATCAAACTCAATTTCCTATCTCTAAGTCAAACACACATGTTGAGACATAAAGAGAGTTGTTCCCAGAGAAATTGATCAAAGATTTCAAAAACTCCCCCTTTTCCCATAATCAATCATTCTCCCCACAAGAGGCCAACTTTTGACAAAAGAGACAATAAGAGATTTTTGACAAACCAAAAACTCTATTCTACTATTTTCAAAATTCTCAAGTGGTAGCTGATCCATTTGTTGCTTTGGCCTTATTTTCTCCCCCTTTGGCATCAAGCACCGAAACGGGATCAATCTTGGCCCTTTAACCCCATTGCCTCACCAAAATCTTCAACTAAGAGTAACAAGGCAATAAGAGTACAAAGATGAACTTGGAATCAGTTACTCTTTCATCGGAGTGCAGTGGAAGTCTTGCATGGTCCAAGTCCACCTTTTCCCTTTCAAACCTCCTTTGAGACTAAATTAAGCAAACTCAAGCACACAGTCAGTCTCAAAGGGTCAAGTTGTAGCACATCTCCCCCTAAATATGTGCATTACTTGCAAATGGACTTGTGAGGTCCGGGGAGTGCTTGTACAACTTGAGCACCATAAATAAACACAAAATGCGTTAAGGAACATGATCAAAGCATAAAACACATGTATGCTATAAATTAATCCAGGTTCCGCGAATCTAAGACATTTAGTTCACTACGCAGCCTGCAAAAGGTCTTCTCATTTAGAGGCTTGGTAAAGCTATCGGCTAGCTGGTTCTCGGTGCTAATATGAAACACTTCGATATCTCCCTTTTGCTGGTGATCTCTCAAAAAGTGATGTCGGATGTCTATGTGCTTAGTGCGGTTGTGTTCAACAGGATTATCCGCCATGCGGATAGCACTCTCATTATCACATAGGAGGGGGACTTTGCTCAGATTGTAGCCAAAGTCCCTGAGGGTTTGCCTCATCCAAAATAGTTGCGCACAACACTGTCCTGCGGCAACATACTCGGCCTCAGCGGTGGATAGAGCAACGGAAGTTTGTTTCTTAGAGCTCCACGACACCAGGGACCTTCCTAAGAATTGGCACATCCCCGATGTACTCTTCCTATCGACCTTACATCCAGCATAGTCGGAGTCTGAATATCCAATTAAGTCAAAGGTAGACCCCTTTGGATACCAGATCCCGAAGCAAGGCGTAGCGACTAAATATCTAAGAATTCGCTTCACAGCCACTAAGTGACACTCCCTTGGATCGGATTGAAATCTAGCACACATGCATACGCTAAGCATAATATACGGTCTACTAGCACATAAATAAAGTAAAGATCCTATCATAGACCAGTATGCCTTTTGATCAACGGACTTACCTCCTTTGTTGAGGTTGGTGTGTCCATCGGTTCCCATTGGAGTCTTTGCGGGCTTGGCGTCCTTCATCCCAAACCGCTTGATCAAGTCTTGCGTGTACTTCGTTTGGGAGATGAAGGTCCCATCCTTGAGTTGCTTCACTTGGAACGCAAGGAAATAGCTTAACTCGCCCATCATCGACATCTCAAACTTTTGAGTCATCACCCTGCTAAACTCTTCACAAGACTTGAAAGCATTAGCAATTAAAAAGTCTCTAAGGCATTCATACCATGCTCTTGGGGCTTGCTTAAGTCCATAGAGCGCCTTAGAGAGCTTACACACGTGGTCGGGATACCGTTCATTCTCGAAGCCAGGGGGTTGCTCCACGTACACCTCCTCCTTGATTGGCCCGTTGAGGAAAGCGCTCTTCACATCCATTTGGAACAACCTGAAAGAATGGTGAGTAGCATAGGCTAACAATATGCGAATTGACTCTAGCCTAGCCACAGGAGCAAAAGTCTCCTCAAAGTCCAAACCTGCGATTTGGGCATAACCTTTTGCCACAAGTCATGCCTTGTTCCTTGTCACCACCCCGTGCTCGTCTTGTTTGTTGCGGAACACCCACTTGGTTCCCACAACATTTTGCTTGGGACGAGGCACCAGTGTCCAAACTTCATTTCACTTGAAGTTGTTGAGCTCTTCCTGCATGGCCAACACCCAGTCCGGATCTAGCAAGGCCTCTTCTACCCTGAAAGGCTCAATAGAAGAGACAAAAGAGTAATGCTCACAAAAATTAACCAATCTAGAACGAGTAGTTACTCCCTTGCTAATGTCACCCAAAATTTGGTCGACGGGATGATTCCTTTGAATCATCGCTCGAACTTGAGTTGGAGGGGCTTGAGGTGCTTCTTCCTCCATAACATGATCATCTTGTGCTCCCCCTTGATCACATGCCTCCTCTTGATGAACCTGTTCATCGTCTTGAGTTGGGGGATGCACCATTGTTGAGGAAGAAGGTTGATCTTGCTCCTTTTGTTCCTGTGGCCGCACATCTCCAATCGCCATGGTGCGTATTGCGGCCGTTGGAATGACTTCTTCATCTACATCATCAAGATCAACAACTTGCTCTCTTGGAGAGCCATTAGTCTCATCAAATACAACGTCGCTAGAGACTTCAACCAAACCCGATGATTTGTTGAAGACCTATACGCCTTTGTATTTGAGTCATAACCTAACAAAAACCCTTCTACAGCTTTGGGAGCAAACTTAGAATTTCGACCTTTCTTCACTAGAATATAACATTTGCTCCCAAATACACGAAAGTAAGACACATTGGGTTTGTTACCGGTTAGAAGCTCATACGAAGTCTTCTTGAGGAGGCGATGAAGGTACACCCGGTTTATGGCGTGGCAAGCCGTGTTCATGGCTTCCGACCAAAACCGCTCGGGTGTCTTGAATTCTCCAAGCATTGTCCTCGCCATGTCTATGAGCATCCTGTTCTTCCTCTCTACCACACCGTTTTGCTGTGGTGTGTAGGGAGCGGAGAACTCGTGCTTGATCCCTTCCTCCTCAAGGTACTCCTCCACTTGAAGGTTCTTGAACTCGGACCCGTTGTCGCTCCTTATCTTCTTCACCTTGAGCTCAAACTCATTTTGAGCTCTCTTTAGGAAACGCTTGAGGGTCCCTTGGGTTTCAGATTTATCCTGCAAAAAGAATACCCAAGTGAAGCGGGAAAAATCATCAACTATAACAAGACCATACTTACTTCCTCCTATGCTTAGATAGGCGACGGGTCCGAAGAGGTCCATATGAAGCATCTCCAAAGGTCTTGATGTAGTCATCACATTTTTGGCATGATGAGAGCTTCCCACTTGTTTACCTGCTTGACAAGCTGCACAAGGTCTATCTTTTTCGAAAGTTACATTAGTCAGACCTATCACGTGTTCTCCCTTTAGAAGCTTGTGAAGGTTCTTCATCCCCACATGTGCTAAACGGCGATGCCACAGCCAGCCCATGCTAGTCTTGGCAATTAAGCATGCATCTAGACCAGCCTCCTCTTTTGCAAAATCAACTAAATAAAGTTTGTCGTCTAGTACACCCTTAAAAGCTAATGAACCATCACTTCTTCTAAAGACAGATACATCTACATTTGTGAATAAACAGTTATATCCCATATTACAAAGTTGACTCACAGACAACAAGTTATATCCAAGCGACTCAACTAAGAACACATTAGAAATAGAGTGCTCGGATGAAATAGCAATTTTTCCTAACCCTTTCACCTTGCCTTGGTTCCCATCACCGAATATGATTGAATCTTGGGGATCCTTGTTCTTGACGTAGGAAGAGAACATCCTCTTTTCCCCCATCATGTGGTTTGTGCATCCGCTGTCAATAATCCAGCTTGAGCCCCCGGATGCATAAACCTGCAAGGAAAATTTAGGCTTGGGTCTTAGGTACCCAACTCATGTTGGGTCCTACAAGGTTAGTTACAATAGTCTTAGGGACCCAAATGCAAGTCTTGTCTCCCTTACATTTGGCCCCTAATTTCCTAGCAATTACCTTCTTATCCTTTCTACAAATAGCAAAGGAAGCATTGCAAGCATAATAAATTGTAGAAGGTTCATTCATTACTTTTCTAGGAACATGAACAATATTTCTTCTAGGCATATGATGAACAACATTTTTCCTAGCCAAATTTCTATCATGCATAATAGAAGAACTAGAAGCAATCATGGCATGAGAATCAAAAGCATCATAACTTCTATAAACATTCCTAGAATGTCTCCTATCATGATACATGAAAGCATGGTTCTTTTGAGCACTACTAGCCATAGGGGCCTTCCCTTTCTCCTTGGTGGAGATGGAAGCCTTATGACTTGTTAAGTTCTTGACTTCCCTCTTGAATCCAAGACCATCCTTAATTGAGGGGTGTCTACCAATCGTGTAGGCATCCCTTGCAAATTTTAGTTTATCAAATTCACTCTTGCTAGTCTTAAGTTGGGCATTAAGACTAGCCACTTCATCATTCAATTTAGAAATTGAAACTAGGTGTTCACTACAAGCATCAACATTAAAATCTTTACACCTATTGCAAATTGCAACATGTTCTACACAAGAGGCTATCTCTAACTTAGCATTCAAATCATCATTTATGCTCTTTAAGCTAGAAATAGAGTCATGGCATGTAGACAATTCACAAGAAAGCATTTCATTCCGTTTAATTTCTAAAGTAAGGGATTTTTGTGCCTCTACAAACTTATCATGTTCTTCATACAAAAGATCCTCTTGCTTTTCTAATAACCTATTCTTATCATTCAAAGCATCAATTAATTCGTTAATCTTATCAACCTTAGTTCTATCTAGGCCCTTGAATAAACATGAATAGTCTATTTCATCATCGCTAGATTCTTCATCACTTGAGGAAGCGTAAGTACTAGTATTATGAGTGCTTACCTTCTTTTCCCTTGCCATGAGGCAGGTGTGATGCTCGTTGGGGAAGAGGGCCGACTTGTTGAAGGCGGTGGCGACGAGTCCTTCGTTGTCAGAGTCGGACGACGAACAATCTGAGTCCCACTCCTTTCCAAGATGTGCCTCGCCCTTAGCCTTCTTGTAAGCCTTCTACTTTTCCCTCTTGTTCCCGTGTTCCTCGTCACTATCATTATCGGGACAATTAGCGATAAAATGACCAATCTTACCACATTTGAAGCATGAGCGCTTCCCCTTCGTCTTAGTCTTGTTAGGATGCTCCTTGCGACCCCTTAGCGCCATCTTGAAACGCTTAATGATGAGGGCCATTTCTTCATCATTAAGCCCGGCTGTCTCAACTTGTGCCACCTTGCTAGGTAGCGCCTCCTTGCTCCTCGTTGCTTTGAGAGCAATGGTTTGAGGCTCTTGGATTGGGCCATTCAACGCATCATCAACGTATCTAGCCTCCTTGATCATCATCCGCCCGCTTACAAACTTTCCAAGTATCTCCTCGGGCGTCATCTTGGTGTACCTAGGATTCTCACGAATGTTGTTCACAAGATGTGGATCAAGGACAGTAAAGGACCTTAGCATTAGGCGGACATCATCGTGGTCCGTCCATCGCGTGCTTCCATAGCTCCTTATTTTGTTGACGAGGGTCTTGAGCCGGTTGTACGTTTGGGTTGGCTCCTCGCCCCTGATCATTGTGAATCTCCCAAGTTCGCCCTCCACCAACTCCATCTTGGTGAGCATGGTGACGTCGTTCCCCTCATGTGAGATTTTGAGGGTGTCCCAAATCTGCTTGGCGTTATCCAAGTCGCTCACCTTATGGTATTCATCTATACACAGTGAAGCTAGAAGAACAGTAGTAGCTTGTGCATTTTTGTGAATTTGCTCATTAATGAACATGGGACTATCCGTACTATCAAAGTGCATTCCATTCTCCACTATCTTCCATATACTTGGATGGAGAGAGAACAAGTGGCTACGCATTTTGTGACTCCAAAATCCGTAGTCCTCTCCATCAAAGTGGGGGGTTTACCGAGGGGAATGGAAAGCAAATGAGCATTAGAACTTTGCGGAATACGAGAATAATCAAAAGAAAAGTTTGAATTAACCGTCTTCTTTTTCTCGTAGTCGTTGTCGTCGTCCTTTTGGGAGGAGGAAGATTTGTCGCTGTCGTAGTAGACTATCTCCTTGATGCGCCTTGTTTTCTTCTTCCTCCCGTCTTTTCTTTTGTGACCCGAGCCTGAGTCAGTAGGCTTGTCATCCTTTGGATCATTGACGAAGGACTCCTTCTCCTTATCATTGACCACCATCCCCTTGCCCTTAGGATCCATCTCTTCGGGCGATTAGTCCCTTTCTTGAAGAGAACGGCTCCGATACCAATTGAGAGCACCTAGAGGGGGGGGGTGAATAGGTGATCCTGTAAAAACTTGAACTTTAATGCCACAAAACTTTGTTAGGAGTTAGCACAATAAAGCCAAGTGGCTAGAGAAGAGTTCTTGCAAGAGACTATAACCACAAGAAGATCAATCACAGATAGACACAGTGGTTTATCCCGTGGTTCGGCCAAGTCCAACACTTGCCTACTCCACGTTGTGGCGTCCCAACGGACGAGGGTTGCAATCAACCCCTCTCAAGCGGTCCAAAGGCCCACTTGAATACCACGGTGTTTTGCTTTGTTTACTTTATCCCGCTCGTGAGGAATCTCCACAACTTGGAGCCTCTCGCCCTTACACTTTGATGTTCACAAAGAAGCACAGAGTAAGGGAGGGATGAGCAGCGCACACAAGACACAAAATCAGAGCGGCAATACGCACACAAGTCACAACACGAGCTCTCAACACAACTCAAAGAGTTCTCTACTCAAATGGAGCTCTAGTTGCTATCACAAAGAATCGAATGCGCGGAATTGAAGTCTTGGTGCTTAGGAATGCTTAGAGAATGCTTGATCTACTCCTCCATGCGCCTAGGGGTCCCTTTTATAGCCCCAAGGCAGCTAGGAGCCGTTGAGAGCATTCCAGGAAGGCAATTCTTGCCTTCTGTCGCCTGGCGCACCGGACAGTCCGGTGCACCACCGGACATTGTCTGGTGCGGATTTCTTTCCTTCTTTGGCGAAGCGACCGTTGGCGGTTCAGAGCCGTTGGCGCACCGGACACTGTTCGGTGCACACCGGACAGTCCGGTGCCACCTTCTGACCGTTGGCTCTGCCACGCGTCGTGCGCGGATTACGCTGCCGACCGTTGGCTGGGCCGACTGTTGGCTCACCGGACAGTCCGATGCACCACCGGACAGTCTGGTGATTTATAGCCGTACACCGCCGTTGAAGTCCCGAGAGCAGTCAGTTGACAGACGCCAGCCTGGTGCACCCAGACCGAGCAGCCTTTTGGCTGTACACAGCCAACTTATCCAAAATTGTTTCTCCTGTTTCTAGCACTTAGACACAATACATTAGTTCTCAAAACAATGTACTAAGTCTAGAAACATACCTTTAATCTTGATTTTCACTTCTTGAGTCCTTGGCACAATTTAACACTTAGGCACTTGTGTTGGACACTTAATCACCAAAATACTTAGAAATGGCCCAAGGGCACATTTCCCTTTCAAGAACACACAGGCAACAGTTGAGTTCTTCCTCCTTGCTAGGTTATAAAGAGACGGAAAATGAAGTTTTAACGCACCCGACCCAAGCCAATCATCCTCCCAGAAATGCACCTGGGACCCATCATGAATCACAAAGGTTCCTTCACTAATGAATGTGACCGTAACTTTCATAAGGCCACTCCAGAAGTGTGAATCCGTGGCCCTACGTTGCGCCTGGGATAAGGTTCGATTGGCCAGATATTTACGTCTCAATAATAATTGCCACATCCCTTCTTTATTGAGAAGTTTATACAACCATTTCCTTAAGAGGCATTTATTATGAACCTCTAAATTCAAAATGCCTAGCCTGCCAACCTCCTTAGGTTGAAAAATTACATCCCATCTAGCCAGCCTATATTTTTTTTCTTATGGCCCTCCCCTTGCCAGAAAAAACGTGATATGAAATAATCTATCTTCTCCAGCACTCCATTTGGTACCTCAAAGAAAGACATCATAAACATCGCTAGACTGGTCAACACAGAATTAATTAATACGAGACGCCCTCCTACTGACATAAGTTTTCCTTTCCGGCTGCTAAGCTTTTTCTCGAATTTGGCCTCCACTGTTTTCCAATCACCAATTGTCAACCTACGGTGGTGCATAGGAATCCCAAGATATCTGAAGGGCAGACCTCCACAACTACAACCAAACAACCTTGTGTACCTCCCTTCACCCTCTTTTTCCTTCCCATAACAGAATACCTCACTCTTGTGAAAGTTTATTTTAAGACCAGATAACTGCTCAAAGGCACATAATATGAGCTTCATATTCATTGCCTTTTCTAGATCGTGGTCCATAAACAAAATTGTATCATCGGCGTATTGCAGAATGGAAAGCCCCCCATCTACCAAATGCGGCACCAAGCCCTTGATCTGGCCATTTTCCTTTGCTCTATTAATCAAGGTAGCAAGCATGTCCACTACCAAGTTAAAGAGAATAGGAGATAGCGGGTCGCCCTGCCTCACCCCTCCTTGAGTCTGGAAAAAAGGACCCATGTGATCATTAACTCTAACCGCAACATGACCCCCCTTCATGAAAGACTCGATCCAACTACCCCAGGTACTTGAAAAACCTTTCATACAAAGGGATTGTTGAACAAAGATCCACTTCACCTTATCATAAGCTTTCTCGAAGTCAATTTTGAAAATGGCCCCTTCTCTTTTCTTCGTATGGAGCTCATGAATAGTCTCATGTAAGACCACCACCCCCTCCATGATATTTCTTTCTGGCAGGAACGCAGTCTATAGTGGACTGATTACATTCTGCGCAACCTCTGTGATCCTCTTAGTCGCCACCTTTGTGAAGATTTTGAAACTGACATTTAGGAGACATCAGTCGGTATTGTTGAACCGAGATCGCCTCCCGACTCTTAGGAAGCAAAATGATAGTCCCAAAGTTGAGACTATACAAAGGGAGATTCCCTGTGTGGAACTCACGAAACAAAGCCATAATATCATCTTTAATAACATCCCAACAAATTTGATAAAATTCCGCCGGGAATCCATAAGGACCTGGAGCCTTGTTACGTTCCATACTGAAAACCACCGCTTTTACTTCATCTTCTGAAAATGACTGAGTGAGCTTCTCGTTCTCATCTTGAGTAACTTGTATTATATCATCTCTAAGATCATCATCTAGAATAAAAGACGTGCTTTCAGGGGGGCCAGAGAGATTTTTATAATAACCAGTTATATGAAATTTTAATTCTCCCTCGTCGTATAACATACTAACTCCATTCGTCATCTGGAAGATTCGTGTCACACCAGGTTTTAAGGGACAAAGCCAGGTGCATCTCATACATGAGCTAAAGAAGACAACATATATAATAACAAAGTGTATAGAGATAAATGTCACAATATAATCAGAGTACTTATTACATAACGGAAGTCTTACAAAATAAAATCTCTACTACTACTTAAGACGTTAGTGTAGACGTCCACATTTTTTGGTGCACGGTTCTGCCATCTGCCGTCACCAGCACTCCTCTCTCACGCCCCCGCTCTCTGCTGTCTGCCGCCAGACCCGCAATCTGTGCCCTGTCTCGCCAACAGACCCACCCCCGCCCCAGCTGTCCTCTCTCGCGCCCCTGCTCTCTCGCTCGCCATCATGGAAGGAGAATCAACACATCTAGGGAAGTCTGTGTGGTTCCATGGAAGGTCCGACCCCGCTCTCCTCTCTGTTGTCTCTCTCGCCTGCCATCTGCGCCAAGAATCGCCGCCATCTCCGCGCCCCCGCTCTCCTCTCTGCAATCCGCCGCCATCCATGGCAGCTCTGTCCGCGCCCACAAATCGCGCGCAGATTCATGGCAGCCGCGCCCCACTCTCCTCTCCGCAGTCTGCCGCCATCCATGGCAGCCTCTGTCCGCGCCCACAAATCGCACGCAGATTCATGGCAGGCGCGCCCCGCTCCCAAGTTTCCTCTGCGCCAGGGATCCACCGCGAATCACCCATGGCAGCCTCGAGATTGTCGCGCCCGTAGCCCCGCCTCCCAGGGATCCTCTCGCCTCTGCATCTCGCCATTGTTGCCGCCATTCTCGCGCTCGCACCCCTCCATTCTCGCCTCCGCCCCCCGGATCCTCTCACCCCCGCGACCTTCGATGGAAGCCCGCAATCTGTGCCCTTCCATCGCCGCTACGCATCAATCCCATTCCATTTTGCAAGAAGGACGGGCGCGTGCGGGGCTTCGCAACGGCTGACGGTTCAATTGGAAGATCAACCACAAGGGGCAGGACTCCTAAATGAGCCACCAGCTATTCTTCTCCTTCCCAATCATCGGCAATCCCACACGCTCTGGTGGCTAGGGCTGCAGGATTCCCAGGTGCGGTGTGCTGGGGTCGCTCAGGCGCGGAGTCGGCCACTAGGCAGCAGTTGTCGCCCCTCCACCGCGTTGTCGTCCGTCCACGGTACACCTCGCCCGCGGCCATCGTCCCTACACATCCACATACCATAGTACCAGTCCATGTATCGAGTTACAGTTCTCTCTGTTTTCTTCTGAAGAGTAAGCAGAGGATGCACACGCTGGTACTGTGGTATGTGCTGATCGATTAACTGCAATGAGCCTGTGCTGATCCATTTTCTTCCTACGAAGGATGATAGAAGATGAAGAGGAGAGGGGTTGGTCCTCTTTGCTATTTAGAGAGGTTACAGGCTCATTGCAGTTATGCCGACTAAATACTCGCTTGTCATGCAGATCTTGTTGTGGTTCATGGGCACTGAGATATACTTAAACTTAACTGGTATGATTAGTTGAAAGAAAGCTACAACATCACCTTACTTGTCGAATTGCCTTGATTAAGAAATTTATGGGTAGCCTTCCGTGTGTGTGTGTGCGCAGATTCGACCCTTGGATTTCTGGGCATGTTTGACAAAGTTGAATAGCTCCGAAACCGAAAACAACTGCCAAATGTACATGTTCTGAATCAAGTTATGATGCTAATGTCTCAGCAAATGTACATGTTCTGAATCAAGCTATGGCGAATTCTGAAGCCACTTTAGATTAACCGGTATATATGGTTACAGTAGCATGTGTTCAAGTGATGCTTAATTCTTAACGAACAGTAGCAATCATTGGTCAGGACATGTAGCTTAATGCTATCTTGTTGTTACTACATGGGTGTCGTAACACCTTGCCTACTATTCATAAATGCAGGGCCTGAGATCTAGAAGGACACAACAGGCAAGGTGGATGTATTCGTAGCTGGTTTAGGCACAGAAGGCACAGTTTATTACTTCTTTTACATTCAGTTTACTGCTTCTTAAGGAATTATTCAACTAGGAACGTGTACTGAATATGGGATTCAGGTTGAAATAAAGCGTATATTTTCTGTTTGATGGTGAATGTAAATGAAGATAAATATGACCTTTGCTCTTAGCCTTTCTGTCATTCTTTTTTTAATGTGATCATGAGAATGTGAGTGAATTATGGCAACATGACCTGCAAGTCACCATAACAAGAAAGAATATTTATGATGTTTCAATTGGAGCTACACACAAGAGCGTTTCAAATAACCTCGCTTGGTCTGTATCTACATGCATTTTATTAAAGTTTCTTGTATTGGTTCACTTTAACTGCTATTTGTTTTAGTTTTTTCTATTGCTGCAGTACGTGAAATTGCAAACATGTGGGATGTGTTTGACTGCTACGAATACGGCATTGCTACTAGTGGCAAGAATTCAGCAGAGCATCTAGCTCACTAAAAGCAAAACCTTTGGCGCCATTTAGGTTAGTTTTTTATTTATATTTGTGAGTAAAATCTCAATTTTAATATTTTGAGCATGTTCCATTTTTTAGAATCTCAGGCTTACATGTTGTTGCTGCTTCACAAATTGACTACCTTTTTGTCCATTTATAGTGGTTGAACAGTTTACCCTTATGTATTAGAGTTTCTATTATTACAACATTCTTACCGGAGTCAGATGTTAAATAGAAGGTTGGCAAAACTATAAGCCTATAGCACCTTAAGAAGGGGTATAAAGTGGCAAAACATATTTAATGTATCTAGATTTTTATAGGAGCTCTCCCAGTGGTAGCATCTTTGAGGAAGGTGGTGATGAAAACTGAAATCTTGTCTTCTAACTCCTTAATTCCTGAACAGGGTCGTTTCGAGATACTCTCTGTCTGGGTCGTTTCTTCAATCAGATAACAGTGGCCATCACAGTCGAACTGGTGGGCTTGCTAGCGTCCCCAATGGTTGTGTCCTGGTTCGTGTGGTAGTGTTGCCGGACTTTTGATAGCTGATTCGCCAGTACAGGTCGGTTGTTGTTCTCGAGATCAAGCTGGCTAAAAATTTGTACCTTTCTGGTTTCATTCGTCTCGTGGTAGCATTCGCAGAGTGTTGTCGTCGATTGTATCTCCAAACTTTCTTTCGACGCCATTCAATTGCCTTCCTCCGACTACATTGTGATCATTGACCATCATTGTTCTCTATACTATGCAGATCGTAGTGGAAGCATCATGGATGTTTAATATTGCAGTCCAAGGTAAGAAAGTATTGCAGAACCAAGCACAAAAGCATCTAGGGAGAAAAATAGAAGGGACAAGTTGAATGAGAGAGGTATGTGCCCTGGTGAGACAAGATAATGATTGCATTTCAGTTCTTAGATATAATACTTGCATCATTGTCTGAACTGGTAGCATCGTAGATATATTTTTTATCCAAATAATGGTTGTGCTCATGTAAACCACGCCAAATATTATTCTACAATGAATAGCTCATCGCTGAAAAATGCAGAAATCAAGAAGATATTTTACCATTGCATTGCAAAATCCACATGTTCGTTGATTCAGTCTTATGATTTGTTTAGAATTTTGTTTCACTTATTAACAACTTATTACATGTCTGGGTTATTGGTTATGAACCTATCTAAAAGTTGAATTTTAAATTAATTGTACCTTTTGTCATGGTTAAAATTTGGTGATTCTTAAAATGTTAACCTGGTACCTGGCATAATAAGATGCTTTGCTGGTTTTAACCAAAGTGGTCAAGTTTGTTAGTATAAGCAGGCCAGGGGCAGCCAACCATACTTCATGTTAAACATTATAAAAATGCTATTGTATTGATTAGCATTATCTTTTCATTTTTACATGAAAAATCATGTTGCATTTTTCCTGGTGGTTTGTTTTTTTTGTTCTAAGCTTCTACCCGGGCTTACTTCATGTGTGTCACCATTTTAAAAGCTAATACATTTTGTTCGTGGTGCCATAGGGAAAACAAAAATCTCATAGAAACAACATGATATGCCAGTGTAAATATCTAACTTGGAGTTGGTGAGTTTATGCCTCGTAAACAATATCTGAACATTAAATGAGTCCATAGGACAAAGGGCAAATGCAAGACAAATATTTTTTAACAAATCTAAAAACTCCTTAAAACCTGTAACACTATACTTGAACTTGTAGCCAATTAGCTGCAAGCTATTCATACACAAATCTGAATGCCTTGATAGATGAATTTGGGTAACTTTTTTCATTTCCTTCTAGAGCAAAGCAGAAGAGATGATCTGAAATCTCTTTGTTATGTGCTCATGTATTTCTTAAGAGGAAGGTATGATATTTTTTCTTCACCAGGATTACATATATTCTTGTCCACCGTGCATA
Source organism: Zea mays (assembly GCF_902167145.1). NCBI lineage: Eukaryota > Viridiplantae > Streptophyta > Magnoliopsida > Poales > Poaceae > Zea > Zea mays. Next base: position 13,740,015 of record NC_050097.1, read on the forward strand.
AGTCATCTACAACAAATGTTCTTCTTCCTAACCAACTGCATATGATATTAATTGTATTCTAATTTTAATAACATATTATCACTGTTCTGTATATCAGGGTGACTGATGATCAGGGGGTGTCCATGACATTCTAAATGAGTTCTAGAAAGGTCATAGCCACATGGCTGTGGTAGTTAAACGAACAAAGGAAGCAAGAGTATCAACTGAAAAGCAAGAGAACACAATAACATATTATAAAACAATTAAGATCATATTTTTTATGCTGGAGTATTTAAGAAGGTTTTGAGCATATTTATTATTCCTGCAATTTTGAAGTTGGGTTAAGGTTTTTGACACTTCCATCATTCCCTCCATCTCCCTGTTTACATATTTGTCATATCACTCCCTAAATATTTAGTTGGGATCTCAGTAATTGCTACTTGTAATAGAGCTCTACACGCCAATCTTGTTACACTTTTTTACCTCATAGTGATCTTTGTGCATTGCGCACAACATCATGTACCTTACTACGTTTCCTCAGTAATTGCTACTTGTAATAGAGCTCTACACGCCAATCTTGTTACACTTTTTTTATCTCATAGTGATCTTTGTGCATTGCGCACAACATCATGTACCTTACTACGTTTTCCTGCTTATTGAAATCATGTGAGCCCTACTCAATTTTTACCTATCTTTTGATTTTACCCACGGAGAAATATTGGCTGGGTGACTGCCATGAAGGCATGAACCTTAAAAAAGTTTGTTTTTTTTTCAATTCTAAATATCTTGTGACTTATTTATATTGAACATGTGTTTACAAATAATGTTCTCATCAGCTCATGCTCATGTGGTATTTTAAGCCCTGCCTCTACATGGACGCCGGCCTCGCTTCCTCGGTCACCGCGCTCCGGACTTGCACCGATGTCGCGCACCTCGCGCACGTGCTCGAGCAGTTTCGCCTCGCCTAGTGTGGCAAGCTCGTCCGGGACACCCGCACCGTCGCTCCGTCAAGGGCCTCTGCTTCGACCTCTTCATCATTAGGGGTGGAAACAAAGCTTTCAATGCATGTTGGAGGTGCGCGATGTGATCGATATTATCCATGCTTGATAAATGATGACAATGGTGATGGCCATGATATATGGTCAATATTATATTGATCTTTTTCCGAGTTTTAGGCTGTCATGTTGTTTGCTGGAATGGAGATATTTCATTGTTCACTTGGTTCATGTGACAGAGTTAATTACCTTATTTATGTGCTTTCTTAGTACCCTTTTTCTGAGATTTGAGTTGTAAATAACACTTCCCTAATCGTGTTGTCATTATAACTCAATGACATTATTAAAATCTCTACAACTATTAAGAACCTATTGTAGACTGCCCCGCTCGCCCGCCTACCTAAGCCCGCCCGCCGCGGCCGCCGCAAACGCCGCGACCTGCACCCCCGCCCGCCGCGGCCGCCGCGAACGCCGCGACCTGCACTCCCGCCCGCCATCCAGCCCGCCCCCCGCCATCCAGCCCGCAAGCCGCAATTCCGCCGCGGCCGCAGGAGCCGCCGTGACCCCGCCCGCCGCAATCCCGCCACGGCCGCCGCGAACACCGCGAACTACCCGCCCACAAGCCGCAATTCCGCCACGGCCGAAGCAACCTCCCGTTCCTCCGCGACCCAGCGACGCCTCCGCGGCCGTCCGATCGCCCTATCTGCCGCCGGTACCGCCTCCTCCCTCCTTATCTCCTTGCCTCGTCTGCTTCCCCTTTCCTCTCTTTCCCCCACCCAATCATTGACCTCGGCTTGAGCTTCAACTGCCGATTGATTGATTGATTGGGTTCCTAGCGTTAGTTTGGTAGTCGTGCCCTTCCTCTTGCTTGTTGGTTCTTGGTTGCCTTCATCTCCTTTCATGTGTTGGATTGGAGTCTCAGCTATTCGTTTCTCCCTCTTTTCTTGCAGCGCGATTCCGGCAGAGGAGTAGACGGTTCCAGCAAATTTGGTCCAACAATTGTTTGTTTGGCCGCTTGGGCTCCGGTCTCTCGATTCTTCGTAGCTAGGTGGGAGGGCGCCGGATCCAGCGGCCATCATGGTTGTCGACACGGTCAGCGCGAGCACCTCCATAATAGCCCCCCACCTGTTCGACCATAGGTCCAGGGGCGCCGCCGCTTCCCACCACCACCACCTCCGCCAGACGTTCCATGTCGTCGCCTGCTGACCCCTGCCCACCGCCTTCGCCGACCGCCGCCTCGTGGCCCGGGTTACCAGGTAGCCGTCGTCGCGCCTCGCCGATTGGCCGGTCAGGGCGCTGGCTATGGGGTCACGAAGGAGGCCAGGGCCAGCCCTCGCAGGGAGTATCGGGGGATCCCCGGGGATGGTGGCGACATGGGGGACGTTGGGGTCACCAGCCCCACGTCATCATGGCCTCCGCGGAACAGGGCAGATGACCCCAAACTGAAACTTTGGTTCCACTTTTGCTTTTCCAAGGCTCTCAATTTCATATTTCACCATCCAGCACTTACACAAACCATTCTGGGAGAACATGACGAATTGAACTGAAAGAAGACCATAGTTTCTTTCTGTATAAAAAATATATATACGTTGGTCTTGACCATTCTCTCATTTTTGCTAAAACTTTTGCAGGCCGAGCATTCCTTGCCCCAGCAGTACATTCACGCGTTCAAAGACGGACAATTTACGACATCTCCAGTGTCTCATTCTGGGGCTTGATTGTCTGCACGACTGCCATTTCTTATTTCCTTTTGTTTACATCAGCTAGCTTATTACCTGCCATCTGGACTTATATTTTGTAGTTAGCAAGGTAACTAGATATTAGAACGGGTCAAAATTTTCACCATTTCTTATTTCCTTTTGTTTACATCAGCTAGCTTATTACCTGCCATCTGAAATTTTAATTAAGTAAACTAAACCTTTGGTTCCACTTTTGCTTTTCCAAGGCTCTCAACTTCATATTTCACCATCCAGCACTTACACAAACCATTCTGGGAGAACATGGCGAAATTGAACTGAAAGGAGACCATAGTTTCTTTCTGTATAAAAAATATATATACGCTGGTCTTGACAATTCTCTCATTTTTGCTAAAACTTTTGCAGGCCGAGCATTCCTTGCCCCAACAGTACATTCACGCGTTCAAAGACGGACAATTTACGACATCTCCAGTGTCTCATTCTGGGGCTTGATTGTCTGCACGACTGCCATTTCTTATTTCCTTTTGTTTACATCAGCTAGCTTATTACCTGCCATCTGGACTTATATTTTGTAGTTAGCAAGGTAACCCACTGCACAACCCGCTGCTCCGCCTCGAGCGCATGTGCTGCGGGTGGCTCGGCGTCATCTTCGAGTGGGAGGGGGTCATCGTTGAGGATGATGCCGAATTGGAAAGGCAGGTGTGGTTGACCCTGGCACAGGAGGAGGGCAAGTCGCCGCCTCCCGCTTTTGTGTTGCGGAGAGTCGAAGGGATGAAGAACGAGCAGGCGATTTCTGAGGTTCTCTGCTGGTCTCGGGATCCCTCCGAGCTTAGAAGTTTTATCACAGTATTGCGAGTCATGGAGTAGAGATGATGCTCAAAGGCAGTACATTGTAGAACTTGGTATACCAGAAGAATGGATGCATGAAGCTCTGGTGAGTAGAAAATTTCTTCAGTAATATGCTTTGCAAATGGTTTATAATGCCAGTGCATGAAAAAACATCACACATGAAGCATGTGTAGCTAATGAGCTCTATATACAGGCTCTTTATCACGAATACTATGGAGATAAACAGGGCGCACTGGAGAATTTGATTCAGTGTGGCAACTGGAAGAAAGCTCATACTATTTTCGTGACTTCTGTTGCTCATTCTATGTTTCTATCATGTAAGTTTTGCTTACAGTGCCCTAAACATTTTTTCAATGAATTTCTTTATTTGGTAAATATATTACCTTTTTTCACCATGGTTGAAACATATTACTTTTGTTGTGCATAAATATACAGCTGCACGTATTTCCTAGAAACCTCATGATGAGTTTGTTCAAACAATCTATTCATTTTATTATCATTTTTTTATAAACATGGCATTCCTGGTATGAATATGCGGTCACTTCATTCGTTGTTATTTTGGCTCAGCTAACCATCAGGAGGTCTGGAGGATCACAAGTGCATTGGAGAACCACAAGTATGAAATTGTTGACTGGGACCTTGGTGCCGGAATATACATAGACTTCTACGTTCTGAAGAACTCAATGCAAGAAAGAAATGCCATGGATGATTCGGTACAAGCCCTTACTTCAGAGACAAACTCACAAGCATTTCCTTGTAGAACTGTGGCTGAGATCAGCATTACTTTTTTTTTTGTTTCAGGGTTCACTCGAGGAGATGAGTGAATCATGCAGAAGTTTCTTTGGCCGATTAAACGAGTCGTTATTAGTCTGGGGAAGCAAATTACCTGTTGAGTCAAGGTAACGTTCGATTCTACAGTATGTGACTGATCCACATCCACTATCTGAAACCATTTCCTTCTGTACCATGTTTTGATGGAGTTGGGCCACTGGATTATAATGAGTTGATGCAAATAGCAAACCTGAACTACCTGAGGAACTTCACTGTTATGTTAAATTGTTCAAATCCCAGCTGATCAGCACCATTTGGAATTCTGAAGCATTCTTGTTTAGGTTTATATTTGGAGTATTCTCTCACTGGGCTTGCTGACAGTGTCGTGTTTGACAGGGCATGCTACTCGAAGATGGCAGAGGAGCTATGCGCGCTTCTGGTGGACACCCCAAGCGAGACGCTGAACCTACCCATGGGATGTCTTCTAACGATGCTCAACGCTCCAGTTCCGGATGAGAGCAGGTCGTCGTACCTGCAGGACGCACTCTCCGTCTTCACCGAAATCCTTTGCAGCGATCCGTAGCACAAGGGTCCACAGTGTTGCCGTAATCTGGGTGAAGGGAAGTGAAGCCTACAGGCAACACGCCGAAGAGTTTGTACGTCTCATGTTTGGTACTTGTAGAAAAAATTAGGAATGTATAACTATGACCTGATGTTGCTCCGGTGAATTTGTAACTCCGTCTGAAGACATGTGTCGGGATTTTCGTTGTATGTGAGTACCAGGTCTTGTGAAACGTTGACTTGCGAGCTGTACCAATAGGGAGTGATTTCCTGGGCTTCATTTCCTGTGTATCTGTGTGTGTGTTTGTGTGATTATTACAGGGAAGGGCAGCGTCACAGTGACCCGTGCTTCGGGGTACATTGGAGATTTTTGAGGACTTTGTTTCAGCCGTAAATCACAGGGATTAAAGAGTGCGTTCGTTTGTTCAGGATTGAGGCCAGGAATGGTTCCAGTTGATCAAAGCTTATACAAATTAGATAAACATTTCTGGTTGGATTGGTTTTAGGTCATGATTCTGGAACAAATGAACACACCCACTTGGAAATGATTTAGTCCCCCTCAATACCACTCATTACGATCTTGATTCAACCCACTTGGAAATGATTTAGGCCCTGTTTGGTTTCTTTAGTCACTAAACTAAATTTTAGTGACTAAAGTTTAGTCCCTAAAGCACCCCGTTTGGTTCTAATGACTAAACCGGACTAAAGAGCATTAATTGCTATGAATAATGACTGTTTTACCCCTATTAATTAATGAATGTTTGCTATAAAAAGAAAGTGGAGAGGGCAAATAAGGTAAAAATATTATTTTAGTCCCTTTTAGTCATCCCCTTGGTGACTAAAAAACTAAAGTTTAGTCACCCCACTTTAGTTAACGTGTTTACTTATTTAGGGACTAAAATTGTAAACTTTAGTCACTAAACTTTAGTCACCTTAAACCAAACGGGGCCTTAGTCCCCCTAAATACCACTCATTACGATCTTGATTCGGGAGTGTTGATCTTGCTCTGGCGTGCACGTATGAGGTTCAGGTCACGCCTGTTGAAGGAGGCAAGGACAATCATGAGTCAGCTAAGATAGGGATATATATCATCCGCCATGGACCGGTGTTTAAAAAAAATAAAAAAGCATATTCGCTTAGCTTTAATCTGTATTAGCTTCAAATAACCGACTTTAATTCGAAACAAACAACCCTAAGACCTCTAGGATACCAGCGCGTAGTACCTTGTTTGTGATTGATTGAAGCACAATTGAAGCACAAGGTACAGCGTGGGGGTGGCGTGGCTCTGGTCGGTGCAACTGCTACACTAGCGCACCTAAGGGCTTTTGACTTACAAAATCAAGTGTTTTTATGGTGTCAGATAAGGATATCTCTAGTAACTATTAAGTTAGCAGTGTAAACCGCCCCCGCATCCGCCCGCACGCCCTCCCGCAAACCCCGCCGCGCTTCCAACCACCTTCGCAACCGACAGGACGCCGCTGCGGCGGCACTCGCTTCGGCTGCTGGCGCTCGTCGCCGGAAAGCACCAGCGGGACGCCGTCGCGCCGCTCGTGCCCAGGCTCCTGGCCACCGCGCTGCGCCGCGTCCGGGACCCGGACTCCTCCGTGCGCGCACCGCCCGCGGCGCTGGCCCCGTTCACCGACGTCGTGCTCCACGAGCAGGACCAGTGCGCGCAGCTGGCCGCAGCGCTCGCCGCCACCGCTGGAGAAGAGGCCATCGGGGTCGTAGGCGTCCTTGATGCGCAGGAAGCGCGGTAGGCCGGGGTACTTGCGCGCGGCACCGACGAAGGCGAGGTTGCGGTTCTTGCCCCAGTGCGGCAGGCCGCCGTACTTGAAGATGCCCATCTGCACGACCTCCTCCAGCACGTCCTCGAACAGGCGCGCCTGCCCGGGGTCACAGCTGCGGTAGTATGTGATGTCGAAGTCCACCATGTCTCCCGACGGCTCCCCGCGCGGCGCGGGCTTGCCTAGGTAGACTGTGGACGCCTTCACGTAGCGCATGAGGATGCCGTCGTAGAGCTCCATGCCACACAGCGCCCTAGGCTCCAGGTCCCGCAGCCGGTGCACCTCGGCGACGAACAGCACGGCGCGGCGCACGGGGAGGCTGAAGGTGGTCTGGTGGAAGAGGGTGCCGCCCCGCACACGCGGGTCCCAGGGGCACACCGTTAGCAGCACGTCCTCGGGCCCACCACGGGGTACCCCGCGAACAGCCCGCCGCTCAGGGGCGGGCTCCCGCAAACCCCGCCGCGCTTCCAACCACCTCCACAACCGACAGGACGCCGCTGCGGCGGCACTCGCTCCGGCTGCTGGCGCTCGTCGCCGCCGCGAACAGCCCGCCGCTCAGGGGCGGGCTCCCGCAAACCCCGACGCGCTTCCAACCACCTCCGCAACCGACAGGACGCCGCTGCGGCGGCACTCGCTCCGGCTGCTGGCGCGCCATGTGGATCACAATGAATTCCAAAACATTTTCTCATAACAATATAACACATATTTGTACATAAGTTATCATATTATTAGATGTTCCCGTTGCAACGCACGGGCACTCGTCTAGTCATATATAGAAGTCTATATGGTACTGATGGTTACAATGTAATGGTGAAATAGCTAGATTAAAATAACAAAATTTATGTATGAGTAGGATCACAAATGGATTCCGAAACATTTTCTCATAACAATATAACACACGTATGTACATAAGTTATCGTGTTATTATACGGTTCCGTTGCAACGCACGGGCACTCACCTAGTATAAATATAAAACAAACTAAGGATCATCCTTGGCGCAAGTCAACTAAGAGACGCCACCTAGACCAAATCGAACTCCTCGATGTGTGGCTCCTCCTGAACCACCTGTACTTCTCCTATGGTGGGGGTGTGAGACAGCAAGGGTGGGCTCACACATGTTCATCGCTCAACAAGTTGTGGGGAATAACGTGGCATGAACTCACCAAAGGTGGGAGTTCATGTGAAGTGTAAGGCTGATCAACAAAATAAAGGTTGAAGCTGAGCATTGTTTTTATAAGTTGGTTGAAATTTCATTAGCAATTACTAAGTGTAAGTAAATACCAAATCATAATAAATAATAATAGAAGAAAATTAATAATAAATCCCATGCAATGCATATGACAAATTGAATTTAAGTTCCATAAATTAATCATGCAAGAGTCCTGAGTTGCTCATGACCGTGAGCTCGGCTAGTATACCAGTTTTACACTCTGCAGAGGTTGTACCCTGTACCCACAAGTTGTGTATCCCATGTCGCTAGGGTTTGTAAGGCCCTTAGACACTACCGAGGTGAATGGCTAGGGGTCCACTATGAGGCCTTTACAAAGTTCCACTAGCTTTCGAAAACCCGCTACAGTTTATGGGAAGAGCACTTGCAAGAATCCCCGTCCGACCGCCATCGCAGCGAAATCAACCCGAGAACCTTCTTGCATGCAACTCCCCTACTGCCCTTGCCCCTTTCGGGTAAGGTACTCTTCCACTACCTTTCCTAATTAGTCAGCCAAGGGCATCCCATACTACCCTTGTGGTGGCACATGTTTCTCAAGTTAAGCTCCATGTTCCAATTAACATTAATGATCTTGACATGAACATAAATAGAATAACAAAATAATTGGAACATGGATATAATGAAATATTAACCCAAAACCAAATAATGCAATAGCATAACTACCCAAATGATTCAGGGGTAAACAAGGTAAACAGGATAAACAGACTAGGGTGACCTATTGGGTCCCTTCAAAATTAAATCTATGTATTGAATAGTGATAATAAAGAATATTATTTGGTAACAAAAGTGGATCAAGGGCACAACTTGTCTGGCACTTGAGATTCCAGTTACCAGGGTGATTCTTCAGATCCTCAAAACCTCACGTTAGTCGTAGCAATACAAACAAACATGGTATAGATAAAATTAACATCACACCAAACATAAGAACAAACTGAATAATAATGATCTACGCGAAGCTACGAGATTGTGGGATCAAGAACTACTAAGATCGGAGTTACGATTAAGAAGTTATGATTTCATAGAGGATTTATGTGATTAAAATATTAAACTATGTTATAAATTGGTTAATATAAATCATATAAGAGGTTATTATATAAATAATTATCTCAACTTTAATCTAAGTTATAAATTGACCATAGATCACATTCTAGTAGTCAATAATGATAAGCAGTTTAACCAGACTAACCAACATAAATTAAATAAAGATCTAATTAGAAAAGAATGAGACATGGTATAATAAATGTTGTTATTGCATAGTAAATGTTTATACAAGACTAACACAACTTGAACGCATTAAATTGGAGTTAAAACGGGAAAGTTATGAATTTCCTAAGGTTTTATGTATTTGATATAAGATTAATTAGAAAATAAATTTTAATGTGACTTTCATATAAAAACAGTGGCACTAATTGATAAATAATAATATCACAAAATTATAGGAACTGAAATGGGTCAATTTGGACAAAATATGAATTAAATATGATTTATACAAGTTTCTCGAATTATTTTTGTACTAAAAATCAATTTCTAAATGATTTTCTCTGTTTTATAATCAGTCTGGACTGTGCCTCACTTTCTAATAAAGACAGGGCCCTCAGCGCAAAGGTCCCAAGACTGAGGCTTCTGTATACTGGACGGCGGGTTGATTATGAAGAGCCCCAAGGGCTCTTATGCAAGATGCGCTGGCTGAAGGGGTACCGGCCGCGATCAGTCGTCCGATCAATACTGGACGCCTTGGATTAGATCCATATTTCATCGAACCGGTTTCGGATACGGACCGTCAGATCACCATCCAAGGGTCGGGATCTAACGACACTAGCGCTCCCGCTCACCCACACATCCGCATATCTACGGCTCTGATTTGTTTTCCCCGAAGCGGTAAGCTACAATTGATCTGGGCCGCCCAAAGTCGATCGGACGATATAGAGATCGCCCCCAACCTCGGCTCAGCGGGGTAGCGCCGTCGAGACAACCCCACGGCGGAGCTGGTCGCCGGCGCTCATCGCTCGACGCCCCTGAACCCGTATCCCATGGTTACTTGCCCGCACACAACCACCCGACCCCCCTGAACTCGAAGACTGATAGCAGGTGACCGATTGACATGCCCAGCTTCACAACCACGGCGAAATGCGGCAACCCAAGCCGGATTAACACCGGTGAGCAATTGCCAACGCCCCAATACTCTAATCTATCCCAATCGCGTTATACACGCTAGTGAAGACGAGGCGAGGACGGGGTGGAAGCCTTACCAGAGCTAGGAGCCACGGAGATGCCCGGCCATGGTGTGGAGGAAGTCCATACGTCCGCCCCACTCCGGCGAGCAGCACACAGCACCGCGACGCACTGAGATGATGCCGACCGCCACGACCAACCCCACGGCAGACCGGAGGTTCCCAAAGCTGCGCTCCTAGGGTCGAACAACGCCGAGCCGTCGCTCACCCCGCGGAGGCGTCCATGTTCTTCACCGTAGAAATTGGGTATGGCGATTCCGAGCTAATCCTAGGCGCGGTTCCAACGGAGGGTTCTACGACTCTGGTACGATCACCGCCAAAATCGCGCCAACGGAGCGACCGAATCAGCCCAGGAGATGCGCTCGGACCCGGTCTTCACGCGCGATGGTTGAAACAGAGCGTCCGCGAGAGGGGAGAAGACCATCCTGACCGGTGGGGACTGCGCGCCAACGATAGGTGATGATGCAAGAAGCTGACCAGTGGGCCACGACTTCAGCACGCGCGGTGCATCCCAGCCGCACAAGGCTAGAGAAGTGGGCCGCGAGGAGCAAATACGGCCCATGCAGAGGAGATGAACCCTTTTCTTTTTCTTTATTCTATTTTTCTTTTTTTATTGAGTCCAAATTTTGAATTCAAATTTTGTAGTGAATTTGTACTTAGATTTGAATGTATGTGAAAGGGAAATAGGGTTTAACCTTTTACTAAATATAATTTTGGTGGTTGAATGTCAAACACAAATAATTGGACTAACTAGTTTGCTCTAAATTATATTCTCTAGAGGTGCTAAAAGTTCAACACAAACCAATAAAAAGAACAAGTTAGGGTTCAAAAGAAAGGAGCAAAAGAAACCGAAGAGAACCCTGGTCTGGCGCACCAGACTGTCCGGTGTGCCACCAGACAGTGTCCAGTGCACCAGGTCCGTACGACTTCAAACTCTTCAGCTTCGGGTTTCTCCAGCGCCGCTCCGCTATAATTCACCGGACTGTCTGGTGTGCCAAGGGAGCAACGGCTACTTCGCGCAACGGTCGCCTGCAAAAGCTAAAATTCAGCGCAACAGTGCGCGGCAGAGCAGAGCTACGCGTCAGAGGCGCACCGGACAGTGAACAGTGCCTGTTCGGTGAGGCCCTCTCTATTGACAAATCATCGTGTCATTTGCTTTATTTTCTTGGTTTATTTGTTTTTGCCCTTTCTCCCGGACTCGGTTTTTATTCTAACGCTAACCCCGGCTTGTAGATTGTGTTTTAAGTTATAATTTTTAGATTCCGCCTATCCACCCCCTCTAGTCGGCTTTCAGTATGACTTGGACATTCCATTATGGGTTGAGTCTATTTATTTATAAATTCATTTTGCAATCTATAGTATTTCTCTCTTCTTTTCCATTTTTCAAATCCCAAATTCAAATTTAAATTCCCCTCTCATTCTCTTTTCATTTACAAATTTAAAAATCCAAATCCACAATAAAATTTAGGAATTCAAATTTTTATTACATACTCAAAATCAATTATGAAGTCATAGGTATGTATTTATTTTAATTGATTTATTGATGTTTGAAACATGAGAAACACTCATATTGTTTTCTCTTTTTTCAGAAAAATAGTATTTTGAATGTGGGTAAGAAGTAAAAGTCACTTCAAAATCAAATATTCATGTAAATAAATGCTTATGGCGCATCATTTAATGAAATGAATACTCATCTAGTAGTTGAACTGAAAACCTTTCTATTACTTTTTTTTAAAAAAAATAGTTCTTGGTTTCAAAACTCAGTCCTCAAATTTCAACACTCAAGTATAATTTGAGATTTCTGTATTTGCTATTTTATTTCTTCGTGTATTTATTTTATTATTATTATTATTCTTATACACATTTTGGGTCTTATAATTTGATTCTTCCTGAATTTTCTATTGGCTATCATCTGAAAATATTTAGTATTACTATCCCCTCCAGGAGCTCCTTGACCTTCGCTCTTTGATACCACTTTATTTCCTCCTCCCGGAGTAGCTGAGCAAGCCTATTCTATAAGTAGTTGCGCAGATCCAGCTCCGAAGTACTCAACTGAACTACTTCAGCTCTCTTATCTAAATCATCAAGCTTAGATATGGTCTCCTTTTTTTCCTTTTCAACAACCCCGAAGTGTGCTTTGCCCAACCCCTTAAGTGTTGGCGTGCCTTCCTAATCCTGGCTTGCCATTTCTCCAGCGGAGTAGAACCTCTTGTCTCATTTACCCAAATATCTTTTACCATATCCACAAAACCATCCCGCAGAAACCATCCTAATTCTAACTTGAACGGAGGAATTGTTTGGGCGGTTACAACTCCTGTGCTAAGAAGCAGAGGAGTATGATCGGATATATTTCTCGACAAGGCATGTATCGAAGCTCTAGGGAATTTTCCCTACCATTATGTAGCTACCAAAATCCGATCCAACTTCTCATAAGTCGGATTATCCCTAGTATTAGCCCAGGTGTACCTTCGCCCCAACATATGCAATTCTCTCAGATCAAGACCATCAATTACCGCATTGAATAGGAATGACCAATGATGATCAAATCTATCATTATTTTTCTCAGATGGAGATCGTAAAATATTAAAGTCTCCCCCAATGAGAATAGGTAAAGTTTCTGTATTGCTCAAACGGACTAGCTCAGAAAGGAATTCTTGTTTGAAGCAGTCCTGGGCAGGGCCATCCACCGAGACAAGAGCCCAATTAAAACCATCTGCCTTATCATGCAAATTAAACTTAATAAAGAAATCCCCTTACATGATGGCACCAACATCAAAGACATCAACGTCAATTCCTAACAACATCCCCCCAGATCTACCATGAGGTTTGAAAGCATCTAGGCCCCTGGTTGGTTTTAGTGATTAATGACAACGTAATATTATATGTGACTAACGTATGTTTTGCAGAGACAAATGGTAAGTTAGGTCGCATGACAAGTATAAGTACTACAACGGTGAAAACAATCCCGGAGATAAGAACTCGAAGCGACGGCTAAAACGACGAAACAAAAGGCAAAGGTCTACGGAGTCCGAGTGTCAAGGAGATGTGGACACTCGCGATTTAGTTAGGTCTTTTATTCTCTTTTAGCCGTACTATAAAGAGGGGTTGTCGATGAGTAGTTTGACCAAGAGAGTTCTAGTGTAGTGTTGGTACACAATCACACTCACATACAGTGCTAGGTGTCACTCTAGAACTCACTCACAAGTTAGAACGAAAACCGATTTGAAAATCAGCTAAAAAACAAGAGTTAGTGTTTCTGGCCCTGGGGCACCGGACTGTCCGGTGCACCCTCTGCCAGGTGGGGCCAGGCTGGTCCGGGGCAGAGGCATTCCTTCCGCAGAAACCCGAGAGCGCAGGTTTGAGAGTTGAATTTTAGTGGCGCACCGGACATCGCATCGGACTGTCCGGTGTGCACCGGACAGTGACTGTTCACTGTCCGGTGTGCCATGAGTCCAACGGCTAGCTGTCAGAACTAGCCGTTGGAAACGATCGTTGGCGCACCGGACTGTCCGGTGCGCCATTGCGCAGTGAGATGCCTGTAACGGCTAGTTGGTGGGTGAGGGCTATTTATACCCCTTGCACCCACCATATTCAATGTCTTGCACTCCACATTTATTCCAGCACATTGCTAGAGCATTGCAAGCACCAAAAGCCTAGTGAGGAGATTAGAGAATCATAATCCGCGTTTGTTCCTCATTAGCGCTAGCGAGAGCCACCTAGAGCACACACCACTTGCATTAGGCTTCTCTTGGTCAAGCGAAAGTCTACGGCTTGTTACTCTTGGTGATCGGCATCACCTAGACGACTTGGTGGCGTTGGGAGCTCGGTGATCACCGTGAAGATCTTGTTGGTGACCCGACTCAAGTTTGTAAGCGGTCTCGAGGGATCCACCGCGCCGGAGTGGCAAAGGATCATCTCGTAGTGAGCACTTGGTTCTTGCGAGGACCAAGGGGGAGCGATATCCTTGCGCGGGTGCTCCAACGAGGACTAGTGGAGAGTGCCGACTCTTCGATACCTCGGGAAAAATTGGAGGAGTCTTCTAAACTTTGCTTTACATTCCGCACTTAATTCAAGCACTTTACATTGTGTATTTGTTTAGCAAGTATTTGAAGTATTGTCTTAGCATTGTTGCATTTCTAGTATTATATTCTTAGTGCTAGTTGTTGGAGTGAAGTTGGGCTCTTGCTTAGCTCTTGCTTAGTCTTTAATTAGTGTTGATTTTTAGAAAAGCCCAATTCACCCCCCCCCCCCCCTCTTGGGCATCGTGATCCTTTCAATTGGTATCAGAGCCTTGTTGCTCATAGATTAGCTTAACCGCTAGAGTTACGATGTCCGGTGGGGATGGACCTCCTCCCGTTTTTGATGGTGACGATTTTCCTTATTGGAAAATTTGTATGGAAGCATACTTAGAGGCTATAGACATTGGTGTCTATAAAGCCGCCACACAAGGATTCCCCGAACCTAGAGATCCCACAAATCTTGTAGGTGATGAGTTCAATTATGAGAAATGGAATGGTAAGGCCAAAAACACCCTTTTTAGAGGCCTTTGCAAAGATGTGTTCAATAGAGTAAGAAATCATAAAAATGCTCATGATTTGTGGATGGACATTTGTGCTCTACACGAAGGAACTAGAAGTGAACGTGAGGAAAGATATCACATAGCCATGCGAAAGTTAAATTCTTTTGAAATGCTTACTAATGAAAATGCAAATGCTATGTACTCCCGACTTAATATTCTTGTAGAGGAAGTTAATGGATTGGGGCTTACTCAAATCTCACAACCGGATGTTGTGAGGAAGATTCTCAGTGTCCTCCCAATAGACAAATATGGACACATTGTCACTGTGCTACATCAAATGGATCTTTCAGTTACCACACCTACACAGATTTTGGGAAAGATCAATGCCCATGAAATGTACATGCACATCAACGACAAAGAAGAATCATCTTCCAAAAGAAAGGATTTGGCTCTCAAAGCAAATCATGAAAGAAAAGGAAAAACAAAAATACAAGTTGAGGAAGAATCCTCAAGTGATGATGACCTTGATGCAAACATTGCCTTGATGGTAAGGAAGACCACCAAGATGTTGAAGAAGCTAAATAGAGAAGGCATCAAATTTGATTCAAGAAAGAAGAAATTCTTTTCCAACAAAAGAAAGCCCATTTCTGAGATGGACTGCTACAACTGTGGTGAGCTCGGTCATCTTGCTCATCAATGCAACAAGCCCAAGAAGAATAAGTTCAAGGGCAAGAAAGAAGATGACAGCGATGATGAAAAGAAGGAAAAGAAATTCTTCAAGAGGAAGGATGGGAAGCAAAAGAGGTTCCACAAGAAGAAGAATGGAAAGGCATATATTGTTGGCGACTGGCTCACCGACATCGAATCATCAAGTGGGTCTTCTTCAAGTGAAGAAGAGAATGATGAAAAAGTTGCCGCCATCGCCGGAGACTTCTCTTCACCACCACCATCGCCATCATCAACTTCTCACCTATGCCTCATGGCTAGGGGTGAACGGAAGGTGAACTACAAGACCGGTGGGAGTCATTGGGTTATTGACAGTGGATGCACACAACATATGACAGGCAACCCACGGATGTTCACCTCACTGGATGAAAATGTTGATGGTCAAGATAAAATCACATTTGGAGACAATTCAAAAGGAAAAGTGCAAGGACTTGGCAAGGTGGCAATCTCAAATGATCTATCAATATCAAATGTTCTCTTAGTTGCACCGTTGAGCTTCAATTTATTATCAGTGGGACAACTCTGTGATCTTGGACTTCAATGCTTATTCACTCCAACAGAGGTTATTGTAACAAAGATGGATGATGAATCAATGGTATTCAAAGGATTTAGATACAACAACCTCTACTTAGTGGATTTCACTTCAGAAGATGCAGACTTAAGAACTTGCCTCTTCACCAAAGCTTCTCTTGGATGGCTTTGGCATAGGAGGCTTGCACATGTTGGGATGAGCACACTCAAGAAGGTATTAAAGAAATATATGGTTAGAGGATTAAAGGATGTGGTGTTTGAAAAAGACAAGCCATGCAGCGCATGTCAAGCTAGAAAGCAAGTTGCTAATACACATCCTACTAAAGCTTTCATGTCAACATCAAGGCCACTGGAACTACTTCATATGGATTTATTTGGACCTACAAATTATGTCAGTGCCGGTGGCAACCTCTACTGTCTAGTGATTGTTGATGACTTCTCAAGATACACTTGGGTGTTCTTTCTCCATGACAAATCTGAAGTTGCATCTATATTTAAGAAGTTTGCCAAGAAAGCACAAAATGAATTTGATTGCAAGATCAAGAAGATTAGAAGTGACAATGGCAAAGAATTTGACAACACCAACATTCATGAGTACTGTGATGAAATTGGGATCAAGCATGAAGTATCTGCAACATACACACCTCAACAAAATGGAGTTGTTGAAAGGAAGAACAGGACCTTGATCACTCTTGCAAGAACAATGATTGATGAGTATAACACACCGGAGAGGTTTTGGGCCGAAGCTGTCAACACTGCTTGTTATGCATCAAACAGGTTATTTCTTCACCGGCTACTTGCGAAGACTCCTTATGAACTGCTAAATGGGAAAAAGCCAGACGTCTCCTTCTTCCGGGTGTTTGGGTGCAAATGCTACATCTACAAGAAACGCCATCACCTAAGGAAGTTTTAAAGACGTTGTGATATTGGTTTTCTTTTGGGTTATTCATTAAAGTCCAAAGCATATCGAGTATTCAACCATGCCACTGGCGTGGTAGAAGAAACATATGATGTGGAATTTGATGAGACTAATGGCTCCCAAGGAGCACTTGAAAATCTTGATGATGTAGGTGATGAGCCACTTAGGGAAGCAATGAAGAACATGCCTATTGGAGCTATCAAACCAAAAGAAGATGAAGAAGAGGTGCAAATCATTGACAGGCCTTCTTCATCAAATGTACCACAAGATGATGAAAAAGATGAGAGGCATGCAAATGAAGATACATTTGTCTCTCATGAACAAGCAAGGGTACAAGCCGAAGATGTTGATGCTCCAGGATCTTCTTCCCAAGTGGTTGACAGGAGAAACTCATCACTACTTCAAGCTCATCCTCAAAACCAAATCATCGGGAGTCCTTCACAAGGGGTTATTACTCGATCACATAGACATGCTTCTTTTATTGAACATCACTCTTTTGTTTCTTGTGTTGAGCCTACTTGTATAGATGAGGCGCTACAGGATCCGGACTGGGTGAATGCCATGCATGAAGAACTTAACAACTTCACCTGTAACGAAGTTTCGACCCTGGAGAAGCCCCCCCAAGATGCAAGAATCATTGGAACAAAGTGGGTGTTCAGAAACAAACAGGATGATCAAGGTGTGATTGTAAGGAACAAGGCAAGACTTGTCGCAAAGGGATTCTCTCAAGTTGAAGGCTTAGATTTTGGAGAGACCTTTGCACCGGTTGCTCGACTGGAAGCCATCCGTATCCTACTTGCATATGCATCATGCTATGATATAAAACTTTATCAAATGGATGTAAAAAGTGCATTTTTAAATGGCTTCATAAATGAACTTGTATATGTTGAGCAACCGCCTGGATTTGAAGACCCTAGATATCCTAACCATGCTTACAGGTTGTCCAAGGCGCTATATGGGCTAAAGCAGGCTCCAAGGGCTTGGTATGAGCGCCTTCGCGACTTCCTCATCGAAAAGGGCTTCAACATCGGGACCGTCGACACAACTCTCTTCACAAAGAAACATAACGGTGATATTTTCATTTGTCAAGTATATGTTGATGATATAATCTTTGGCTCGACAAATGACTATCATTGCAAGGAATTTGGTGAGTTGATGTCGAAGGAGTTCGAGATGTCAATGATTGGTGAGCTAACGTACTTCCTCGACTTTCAAGTCAAGCAAATGAAAGATGGTAACTTTCTCTCACAAGAGAAGTATACCAAAGACTTGTTGAAAAGGTTCAACATGGAGAATTGCAAACCAATCAAGACCCCCATGCCTACAAATGGACATCTCGACTTAGATGAGGGAGGTAACCTGGTTAATCAAACTCTCTACCGTTCTATGATTGGTAGTTTATTATACCTTACCGCATCTAGGCCCGATATTATGTTTAGTGTCTGCATGTGTGCTAGATTTCAATCTAATCCTAAGAAAGCTCATCTTCGCGCTGTTAAGCGAATTCTTAGGTATCTCAGGCACACCACAAGCGTTGGTCTGTGGTATCCCAAAGGAGCTACTTTTGATTTAATTGGCTATTCTGATTTGGATTATGCCGGTTGCAAAATTGATAGGAAAAGTACTTCTGGGGGATGCCATCTGCTTGGTAGATCACTAGTTTCATGGACATCCAAAAAGCAAAATAGTGTTGCCTTGTCAACTGCCGAAGCGGAATACATTGCCGCAGGTGCTTGTTGCACACAAATTTTATATATGAAACAAACTCTTCTAGACTATGGCGTAGTTCTAGAAAAGGTACCTTTGTTGTGTGATAATGAGAGTGCTGTTAAAATTGCTAATAACCCTGTACAACACTCTCGCACCAAGCACATTGATATCCGTCATCACTTCCTTAGAGATCATGTTGCTAAAGGAGATATCATTTTAGAAGGAGTGAGGTCGGAAGATCAATTAGCGGATATTTTCACTAAGCCACTTGATAAGACCCGCTTTTGCATGTTGAGGAATGAACTAAATATTCTTGATCTCAGAAATTTTATGTAAAATGTCAAATGGTGTTGTCAAGCTTGTGAAAGGGAATTAGGCTTACACCTAGTTCCCAAATAATTTTGGTGGTTGAATTGCCCAACACAAATAATTGGACTAACTAGTTTGCTCTAGTGTATAAGTTATACAGGTGCCAAAGGTTCACACTTAGCCAATAAAAAGATCAAGTATTGGATTCAACAAAGGAGCAAAGGGACAACCGAAGGCACCTCTGGTCTGGGGCACCGGACTGTCCGGTGTACACCGGACAGTGTCCGGTGCACCAGAGGACTCCAACTCAAACTTGCCACCTTCGGGAATTTTCCTGAGGCACTCCGCTATAATTCACCAGACTGTCCGGTGTACACCGGACAGTGTCCGGTGCTCCAAGGAAGAGCGGCCTCCGGAACTCGCCAGCCTCGGGAAAACGTAGCGGCTGCTCCGCTATAATTCACCGGACTGTCCGGTGTAACAGCGGGGCAACGGCTATTTCGGCGCCAACGGCTACCTGCGACGCATTAAATGCGCGCGCTGCACGCGCAGAAGTTAGGCGTGCCCATACTGGCGCACCGGACACTCAACAGTACATGTCCGGTGCGCCACCGGACATCCAGGCGGGCCCAGAAGTCAGAACTCCAACGGTCGGAATCCAAAGGCATTGGTGACGTGGCTGGGGCACCGGACATGTCCGGTGTGCACCGGACTGTCCGGTGCGCCATCGAACAGACAGCCTCACCAAAACGGCTAGTTTGGTGGTTGGGGCTATAAATACCCCAACCACCCCACCATTCATTGATCCAAGTTTTCCAGCTTCCAACCACTATACAAGAGCTAGCATTCATTGCAAAGCACACCAAAAGAGATCAAATCCTCTCCCAACTCCACACAAAGCTTTAGTGACTAGTGAGAGTGATTTGTAGTGTTCATTTGAGCTCTTGCGCTTGGATCGCTTCTTTTCTTTGCCATTCTTTCTTGTGATCAAACACTCACTTGTAATTGAGGCAAGAGACACCAATTGTGTGGTGGTCCTTGCGGGAAGTTTGATTCCCAAGTGATTTGAGAAGAAAAGCTCACTCGGTCCGAGGGACCGTTTGAGAGAGGGAAGGGTTGAAAGAGACCCGGCCTTTATGGCCTCCTCAACGGGGAGTAGGTTTGCAAGAACCGAACCTCGGTAAAACAAATCCGCGTGTCACACTCTTCATTTGCTTGCGATTTGTTTTCCACCCTCTCTCGCGGACTCGATTCTTTATTTCTAACGCTAACCCGGCTTGTAGTTGTGTTTATATTTGTAAATTTCAGTTTCGCCCTATTCACCCCCCCCCTTCAGGCGACTATCAATTGGTATTAGAGCCCGGTGCTTCATTAGAGCCTAACCGCTCGAAGTGATGTCGGGAGATCACGCCAAGAAGGAGATGGAAACCGGCGAAAAGCCCACTACAAGCCAAGGGAGCACTTCATCGGAAGAGTCCCGCACCAAGAGGAAGGAGAAGAAGAAGGACTCCTCCAAACGGAAGGAGAAAAGATCTTCTTCCTCACACAACAAAGAGAAGAAGGAAAAATCTTCTTCCCACAAGTCGCATCGGAAAGGCGACAAGCACAAGAGGATGAGGAAGGTGGTCTACTACGAGACCGACACTTCATCAACATCGACCTCCGACTCCGATGCGCCGTCCGTAACTTCTAAGCGCCAAGAGCGCAAGAAGTTTAGTAAGATCCCCTTACACTATCCTCGTACATCCAAACATACACATTTGCTTTCCGTCCCATTAGGCAAACCACCAACATTTGATGGTGAAGATTACGCTAGGTGGAGTGATTTAATGCGATTTCATCTAACCTCACTCCACAAAAGCATATGGGATGTTGTTGAGTTTGGTGCACAGGTACCATCCGTAGGGGATGAAGACTACGATACGGACGAGGTGGCCCAAATCGAGCACTTCAACTCTCAAGCTACAACCATACTCCTTGCCTCTCTAAGCAAGGAGGAGTACAACAAGGTGCAAGGGTTGAAGAATGCAAAGGAGATTTGGGATCTACTCAAGACCGCACACGAGGGTGATGAACTCACCAAGATCACCAAGCGGGAAACGATCGAGGGGGAGCTCGGTCGCTTCCGTCTTCGCCAAGGGGAGGAGCCACAAGATATGTACAACCGGCTTAAAACCTTGGTGAACCAAGTGCGCAACCTCGGGAGCAAGAAATGGGATGACCACGAGGTGGTTAAGGTTATTTTGAGATCACTTATTTTCCTTAACCCCACTCAAGTTCAATTAATTCGTGGTAACCCAAGATATACACTAATGACTCCCGAGGAAGTTATCGGGAATTTTGTGAGCTTTGAATGTATGATCAAGGGCTCAAAGAAGATCAATGAGCTTGATGATCCCTCCACGTCCGAAGCACAACCAATCGACGCTTCAAAGCTCGACAACGAGGAGATGGCTTTGATCATCAAAAGCTTTCGCCAAATCCTCAAGCAACGGAAGGGGAAGGATTACAAATCCCGTTCTAAGAAGGTTTGCTACAAGTGTGGTAAGCCCGGTCACTTTATTGCTAAATGTCCGTTATCAAGTGACAGTGACAGGGATAATGACAAGAAGGGCAAGAGGAGAGAAAAGAAGAGGTACCACAAGAAGAGGGGCGGCGATGCCCATGTGTGCCGCGAGTGGGACTCCGACGAGAGCTCCACCGACTCCTCCGACGACGAGGACGCCGCCAACA
The DNA here is from genome assembly GCF_902167145.1 of Zea mays. Lineage (NCBI taxonomy): Eukaryota > Viridiplantae > Streptophyta > Magnoliopsida > Poales > Poaceae > Zea > Zea mays. The sequence goes on from NC_050097.1 coordinate 13,761,557, forward strand.
TCGCCATCACCAAGGGACTCCTCTTCCCCAACGTCGGCCACAAGTGCCTCATGGCAAAGGACGGCAAAAAGAAGAAGGTTAAATCTAAATCCTCCACTAGATATGAGTCCTCTAGTGATGATAATGCTAGTGATGAGGAAGATAATTTGCGTACCCTTTTTGCCAACCTTAACATGGAACAAAAGGAAAAATTAAATGAATTAATTAGTGCTATTCATGAAAAGGATGACCTTTTGGATTCTCAAGAGGACTTCCTAATTAAGGAAAATAAGAAACATGTTAAGGTTAAAAATGCTTATGCTCTAGAAATTGAGAAATGTGAAAAATTATCTAGTGAGCTAAGCACATGCCATGAGACAATAGACAACCTTAGAAATGAAAATGCTAATTTGTTAGCTAAGGTTGATTCCCATGTTTGTAATGTTTCAATTACCAATTCTAGAAATAATGATGATGATTTACTTGCTAGGATTGAAGAATTGAACATTTCTCTTGCTAGCCTTAGGATTGAAAATGAAAAATTGCTTGCTAAGGCTAAAGATTTTGATGTTTACAATGCTACTATTTCCGACCTTAGAACTAAGAATGACATGTTACATGCTAAGGTTGTAGAATTAAAATCTTGCAAGCCCTCTACATCTATTGTTGAGCATGTATCTATTTGTACTAGATGTAGAGATATTGATATTAATGCTATTCATGATCACATGTCTTTGATTAAACAACAAAATGATCATATAGCAAAATTAGATGCTAAAATTGCCGAGCATAACTTAGAGAATGAAAAATTTAAATTTGCTAGAAGTATGCTCTATAGTGGGAGACGCCCTGGCATCAAGGATGGCATTGACTTCCAAAGGGGAGACAATGTCAAACCTAATGCCCCTCCTAAAAGATTGTCTAATTTTGTTAAGGGCAAGGCTCCCGTGCCTCAGGATAATGAGGGTTACATTTTGTACCCTGCCGGTAATCCCGAGAGCAAGATTAGGAGAATTCACTCTAGGAAGTCTCACTCTGGCCCTAACCATGCTTTTATGTATAAGGGTGAGACATCTAGTTCTAGGCAACCAACCCATGCTAAGTTGCCTAAGAAGAAAACTCCTAGTGCATCAAACGAACATAGTCTTTCATTTAAAACTTTTGATGCATCTTATGTTTTGACTAACAAATCCGGCAAAGTAGTTGCCAAGTTTGTTGGGGGCAAACACAAGGGCTCCAAGACTTGTGTTTGGGTACCCAAAGTTCTTGTTTCTAATGCCAAAGGACCCAAAACCGTTTGGGTACCTAAAGTCAAGAACTAAAATTGTTTTGTAGGTTTATGCATCCGGGGGCTCAAGTTGGATACTCGACATCGGGTGCACAAACCATATGACAGGGGAGAAGAAGATGTTCTCCTCCTACGAGAAAAACCATGATCCCCAACGAGCTATCACATTCGGGGATGGAAATCAAGGTTTGGTCAAAGGTCTTGGTAAAATAGTTATATCTCCTGACCATTCTATTTCCAATGTTTTTCTTGTAGATTCATTAGATTACAATTTGCTTTCTGTATCTCAATTATGCAAAATAGGCTACAACTGTCTCTTTACTGATGTAGGTGTCACTGTCTTTAGAAGAAGTGATGATTCAATAGCATTTAAGGGTGTGTTAGAGGGTCAGCTATACTTAGTAGATTTTGATAGAGCTGAACTCGACACATGCTTAATTGCTAAGACTAACATGGGTTGGCTCTGGCACCGCCGACTAGCCCATGTTGGGATGAAGAATCTTCATAAACTTCTAAAGGGAGAACACATTTTGGGACTAACAAATGTTCATTTTGAGAAAGACAGGGTGTGTAGCGCATGCCAAGCAGGAAAGCAAGTTGGTGTCCATCATCCACACAAGAACATCATGACGACCGACAGGCCGCTTGAGCTACTCCACATGGATCTATTCGGCCCGATTGCTTACATAAGCATCGGCAGGAGTAAGTACTGTCTAGTTATTGTGGATGATTATTCTCGCTTCACTTGGGTATTCTTTTTACAGGAAAAATCTCATACCTAAGAGACCTTAAAGGGATTCTTGAGACGAGCTCAAAATGAGTTCAGCTTAAGGATCAAGAAAATTAGAAGCGACAACAGGACGGAGTTCAAGAACTCTCAAATCGAAGGCTTCCTTGAGGAGGAGGGCATCAAGCATGAGTTCTCCTCTCCCTACACACCACAACAAAATGGTGTAGTAGAGAGGAAGAATCGAACTCTATTGGACATGGCAAGGACCATGCTTGATGAGTACAAGACTTTGGATCGGTTTTGGGCCGAGGCGGTCAACACCGCTTGCTACGCCATCAACCGGTTATATCTACACCGAATCCTCAAGAAGACATCATACGAACTCCTAACCGGTAAAAAGCCCAACATTTCTTATTTTAGAGTCTTTGGTAGCAAATGCTTTATTCTTATTAAAAGAGGTAGAAAATCTAAATTTGCTCCTAAGACTGTAGAAGGCTTTTTACTAGGATATGATTCAAACACAAGGGCATATAGAGTCTTTAACAAGTCCACTGGACAAGTTGAAGTTTCTTGTGACGTTGTGTTTGATGAGACTAACGGCTCTCAAGTAGAGCAAGTTGATCTTGATGAGATAGTTATTGAAGAGGCTCCGTGCATCGCGCTAAGGAACATGTCCATTGGGGATGTGTGTCCTAAGGAATCCGAAGAGCCTCCAAATGCACAAGATCAACCGTCCTCCTCCATGCAAGCATCTCCACCAACTCAAAATGAGGAAGAGGCTCAAGTTGATGAAGAAGAAGATCAATCAAATGAGCCACCTCAAGATGACGGCATAGATCAAGGGGGAGATGCAAATGATCAAGACAAGGAGGATGAAGAACAAAGGCCGCCACACCCAAGAGTCCACCAAGCAATCCAACGAGATCACCCCGTCGACACCATCCTCGGCGACATTCATAAGGGGGTAACCACTAGATCTCGTGTTGCACATTTTTGTGAACATTACTCTTTTGTTTCCTCTATTGAGCCACACAGGGTAGAGGAAGCACTCCAAGATTCGGATTGGGTGGTGGCAATGCAAGAGGAGCTCAACAACTTCACTAGGAATGAGGTATGGCATTTAGTTCCACGTCCTAACCAAAATGTTGTAGGAACCAAATGGGTCTTCCGCAACAAGCAAGATGAGCATGGTGTGGTGATAAGGAACAAAGCTCGACTTGTGGCCAAGGGATACTCCCAAGTCGAAGGTTTGGATTTCGGTGAAACCTATGCACCCGTAGCTAGGCTTGAGTCAATTCGAATATTATTGGCCTATGCTACTTACCATGGCTTTAAGCTTTATCAAATGGACGTGAAAAGTGCCTTCCTCAATGGACCAATCAAGGAAGAGGTCTATGTTGAGCAACCTCCCGGCTTTGAAGATAGTGAGTACCCTAACCATGTCTATAAGCTCTCTAAGGCGCTTTATGGGCTCAAGCAAGCCCCAAGAGCATGATATGAATGCCTTAGAGATTTCCTTATTACTAATGGCTTCAAAGTCGGAAAGGTCGATCCTACGCTCTTTACCAAAACACTTGAGAATGATTTGTTTGTATGCCAAATTTATGTTGATGATATTATATTTGGGTCTACTAACGAATCTACATGTGAAGAGTTTAGTAGGATCATGACACAAAAATTCGAGATGTCTATGATGGGGGAGTTGAAGTACTTCTTAGGATTTCAAGTGAAGCAACTCCAAGAGGGCACCTTCATTAGCCAAACGAAGTATACTCAAGACATTCTAAACAAGTTTGGGATGAAGGATGCCAAGCCCATCAAGACACCCATGGGAACCAATGGGCATCTCGACCTCGACACGGGAGGTAAGTCCATGGATCAAAAGGTATACCGGTCGATGATAGGTTCTTTACTCTATTTATGTGCATCTCGACCGGATATTATGCTTTCCGTATACATGTGTGCAAGATTCCAAGCCGACCCTAAGGAAGCTCACCTTACGGCCGTGAAACGAATCTTGAGATATTTAGCTTATACTCCTAAGTTTGGGCTTTGGTATCCTAGGGGATCCACATTTGATTTGATTGGTTATTCGGATGCCGATTGGGCAGGGTGCAAAATCAATAGGAAGAGCACATCGGGGACTTGCCAGTTCTTGGGAAGATCCTTGGTGTCTTGGGCTTCAAAGAAGCAAAATTCGGTCGCTCTTTCCACCGCCGAAGCCAAGTACATTGCCGCAGGTCATTGTTGCGCGCAATTGCTTTAGATGAGGCAAACCCTGCGGGACTACGGTTACAAATTGACCAAAGTCCCTTTGCTATGTGATAATGAGAGTGCAATCAAGATGGCGGATAATCCCGTCGAGCATAGCCGCACTAAACACATAGCCATTCAGTATCACTTTTTGAGGGATCACCAACAAAAGGGAGATATCAAGATTTCTTACATTAACACTAAAGATCAATTAGCCGATATCTTTACCAAGCCTCTTGATGAACAAACTTTTAACAAACTTAGGCATGAGCTCAATATTCTTGATTCGCGCAATTTCTTTTGCTAACTTGCACACATAGCTCACTTATATACCTTTGATCATGTCTCTTTCATATGCTTTGACTAATGTGTTTTCAAGTCTATTTCAAACCAAGTCATAGGTGTATTGAAAGGGAATTGGAGTCTACGGCGAAGACAAAGGCTTCCACTCCGTAATTCTTCCTTCGCTGTCACTTCAAGCAACTCTCCATTCTTGGGGGAGAAAGCATGAGCACCAAGCAAAAGGACTCCATCTTTGGTATAATCTTATCTCATTTATTTATGACCAAAGGATGAGAGAGTATTCCAAAGGGCTCTAATAATTCCGTTTTTGGCGATTCATGCCAAAGGGGGAGAGAGTATGAGCCCAAAGCAAAAGGACCGCACCACCACCAATTTCAAAAACTTAGTTTTTCAAAGAGTATTTTCATTTGATATCCTATTGTGTTCAAAATGGGGAGAAAGTAGTATTTCAAAATGATATATCAAAACCCTCTTGAACACTAAGAGGAGGATCTCATTTATGGGGAGTTTTGTTTAGTCAAAGGAAAAGCATTTGAAACAGGGGGAGAAAATTTCAAATCTTGAAAATGCTTTGCCAAATCTTATTCATTTACCTTTGACTATTTGCAAAAGAACTTTTGAAAAGGATTTACAAAAGAGTTTGCAAAAACAAAACATGTGGTGCAAGCGTGGTCCAAAATGGTTAAAAACAAAGGAACGATCCATGCATATCCTGTAAGTATTTATATTGACTCAATTCCAAGCAACCTTTGCACTTACATTATGCAAACTAGTTCAATTATGCACTTCTATATTTGCTTTGGTTTGTGTTGGCATCAATCACCAAAAAGGGGGAGATTGAAAGGGAATTAGGCTTACACCTAGTTCCCAAATAATTTTGGTGGTTGAATTGCCCAACACAAATAATTGGACTAACTAGTTTGCTCTAGTGTATAAGTTATACAGGTGCCAAAGGTTCACACTTAGCCAATAAAAAGATCAAGTATTGGATTCAACAAAGGAGCAAAGGGACAACCGAAGGCACCTCTGGTCTGGGGCACCGGACTGTCCGGTGTACACCGGACAGTGTCCGGTGCACCAGAGGACTCCAACTCAAACTTGCCACCTTCGGGAATTTTCCTGAGGCACTCCGCTATAATTCACCGGACTGTCCGGTGTACACCGGACTGTCCGGTGTACACCGGACAGTGTCCGGTGCTCCAAGGAAGAGCGGCCTCCGGAACTCGCCAGCCTCGGGAAAACGTAGCGGCTGCTTCGCTATAATTCACCGGACTGTCCGGTGTAACAGCGGGGCAACGGCTATTTCGGCGCCAACGGCTACCTGCGACGCATTAAATGCGCGCGCTGCGCGCGCAGAAGTCAGGCGTGCCCATACTGGCGCACCGGACACTCAACAGTACATGTCCGGTGCGCCACCGAACATCCAGGCGGGCCCAGAAGTCAGAACTCCAACGGTCGGAATCCAGCGGCATTGGTGACGTGGCTGGGGCACCGGACATGTCCGGTGTGCACCGGACTGTCCGGTGCGCCATCGAACAGACAGCCTCACCAAAACGGCTAGTTTGGTGGTTGGGGCTATAAATACCCCAACCACCCCACCATTCATTGATCCAAGTTTTCCAGCTTCCAACCACTATACAAGAGCTAGCATTCATTGCAAAGCACACCAAAAGAGATCAAATCCTCTCCCAACTCCACACAAAGCTTTAGTGACTAGTGAGAGTGATTTGTAGTGTTCATTTGAGCTCTTGTGCTTGGATCGCTTCTTTTCTTTGCCATTCTTTCTTGTGATCAAACACTCACTTGTAATTGAGGCAAGAGACACCAATTGTGTGGTGGTCCTTGCGGGAAGTTTGATTCCCAAGTGATTTGAGAAGAAAAGCTCACTCGGTCCGAGGGACCGTTTGAGAGAGGGAAGGGTTGAAAGAGACCCGGCCTTTGTGGCCTCCTCAACGGGGAGTAGGTTTGCAAGAACCGAACCTCGGTAAAACAAATCCGCGTGTCACACTCTTCATTTGCTTGTGATTTGTTTTCCACCCTCTCTCGCGGACTCGATTCTTTATTTCTAACGCTAACCCAGCTTGTAGTTGTGTTTATATTTGTAAATTTCAGTTCCGCCCTATTCACCCCCCCTCTAGGCGACTATCAGCTTGCATTGCATGTTTAAATTTCTTGTATTGCATCTAAGGCTTGTCTAACCTAGTTGAGATAACCGCCAATAAAGCGAGTGAAAAAGCTTAACTCGGATCAAACTTGACAAGTCTTAGTTTTAAGCTTTTAGCACTTAAATTCTTACTTGTTATGCAATTGTTGGTTCTTGAAATATGCATGAGGTACTGCACTAAGGGGGAGTATTCAACACTCAAATCACTCATGAAAACCCCTAGTGCAAACCAAAATGCAAATTTCACCATTTGCCTATTTTCTCTAAAAATTATCTAGCCTATGGCAAAATATGTTGAAAAGTATATGAGGGTGCCAATACCTGTCCCAACAAGTGTTATTTTGTGTGATTATAAGTTGGGATTTGGTTTGGTTGGAAATTAGATAGAAAAATTCAAATTTTCCAATCTTCCCTCTGTCTGGGCTCACTGGACAGTCCGGTGTGCACCGGACACTGCACTGTACCGGCAGCCGCGCGCTAAAAATCGTTTCTCCTGTGCGCTGTCCGGTGGTTCACCGGATAGCTACTGTGCGCTGTCCGGTGTGCACCGGACAGGCACTGTAGACTGTTCGGTGCGCCCATATCGCGTTTTAAAAAAAAGGCCTCCAGCCCGAGACCGAGCCAGAGGCTCCATTCACTCCCCCGCCAGTGCTTCTCTCTATCTCTCTGGCGTCTCTCCTCCGCCGGCGACCTCCCCCCCACCGGCGACTCTCCGGCGACCTCGTGCCCCTCTCCTTCCCTGTCCGGTGAGCAGCACTTCCCCCCTCTCCTTTCCTCTATCTCTTTCTCTCCTGCTCTCGGTCTGTGAGGCAGTGAGGCACTCTTTCTCCACCCTTTGTCCATTTTTCAAATTCCTGTCAAGTCCAATGAATCCAAAAGGTGGAATGTGTTCAATTGTCCCCATTGTGTATTCCTGCAGGTTTCTAGCTCCCTTTGGGAGGGTTTCACAACCTAATTTACCTCAATCTTCTAAAACCTAATTCACCGCACGCCAAGTGTTCGGTGAAATGCCCAAACCAGCCAAAAATGCTCCAATTGAACCCAACTTTTTCAGGCACCTTCACAACACTTCCAGCAACATACTTGCCAAATTTCCCGCCAATCCGAGTTTCCAGGCTTCAATTTCACTCAATTCCCCGTTTCAAGCGATCGTTTCCGAGCCGAGTGCCCAAATCTCTTTTTCTTTGCCTAAATTCAAACCAAGCACACACTTCACTCATATTCACCTACATAAACCTATTCGTGAAGTATCGGCTCAATTCCATGTCGTTTCGTGCCTCAATTCGAATTCCAAACCTCCTATGGCACTTTTTATCGTTCAAACGTCGTTTTCACGCCGTTTGACCTATCGATCGTCTCGTCTCGTGTTTTCTGTGCCATATCTCTCTATGTATGTATTTATTCACATTTCATATACTTATGACTATGTGACTAATACGTGCTCACCTCTTCTGTCATTTCAGTGACCTTGATTGCCCGTGTGCTGTCTCCCGTCCTGCCTGGATCGTCACCTCTCGTGTGAGCTTTCCAGGTAGTCATATCATCCTTTGCTAATCTATCGGACATTTTCGCTTTATACTTAGTCACTCTCTCTCATTTGCAGACATCAGTTCAGGATGCCGCGCACGAAGAATGTGTCGGCGCCAGGGGGAGGCGATGATGAGGATCCTCGTCGCCCCTTCAGGCAGGTCAAGGGCAAGACCGTTTACTTGGAGCAGCAGGAAGGCCGCAAGAAGCGGCGTACGGACAGAGCAGCTCGTGCAGTGGCAGCGGCTGCAGCAGCCGCTGCGCAGGCTGAGCTTGGAGATCAGCCGCAGACTCCGTCAGATCAGATCGCATACCGTGTTCGTCGTCTCGCCTCCCGGCCTCGCTCCTCCACTCACCCCACTGCTTCCACTCTGCCACCCACTCTGCCTGCTCCCGTCACCCCTGTTGCGCCATCCACCTCCACAGCCATACCCGCTACCTCCACTACGCCAGCTTCCACTGCTCCTCCTCCTCCCGCTCCCGCTTCAGCTCCTCCTGTCCCTCCACCTCGATTCCGGGAGCGCGATGAGACTGAGGTTCGACCCCTGGCTACGGATCCTCGATTGTTTGACCTTCAGCGTGCTACAGCGGCACAGGTACGTAGGTTCAGATACGTACCCGTGGAGTCTTGGCTACCAGCTCAGAGAAACCCTGCAGCAGGTGACCTATTCAGCACACGTATTCAGGAGTCATTTTTCAGAGCTCAGATGTCTGCTCAGATAGCTCTGCGAGTGCACCGGCTTTTGGATCTTCCAGCCTTTCTGCTTGCAGCCGGTGCTGACTCTGAGGCGCACCTCACCTATCTGCCTGGCCTTTAGACCCTTCTGACTACCAGCGGTAGGTATGTTGAGGAGTGGGTACGAGTCTTCTACGCCTCTGTATGGATAGACCCGGATCATCACTGGATGAGGTTTCGTTTTGAGCGCGAGGATGTCACCATTACTGCCAGTCAGATCCGCCAGCTTTTTGGATTTCCCGAGTCGACGACTCGTCTTCACAGCCTCTGCTACGACACTTTTGACCCTCCTTGTCGCCCTCACGGCGGTGTGGCTCCGGGTATAGCTCACGTCGCGGCTCTGTTCCGCCCGCCCTTTTCAGATGGGTTGCGACGTTCACCGGCAGATTTTACTACAGCAGCCAAGTATTTATATGAGCTCATCAGACGGACTCTTCTGCCGAGGATGGGATACAGGGAGGCTACCACACATATACAGCTCTGGCTCCTTGGTGCCCTGGTCTCTCACTCTGAGTTTGACGTTGTGGACTTCCTGATTTGTGAGATCGAGGACACCGTTTTGGATGGGATTCGTGCTCGTCGGCAGTTGCCCTATGCTCACTACTTGTGCCACATCTTTGCGCAGCTGATTCAGCCTCTGCGGTTTCAGGGCACCCTTGAGGCCTCACGCCTCGTTTTTTGGATCCTACCGTCCCTGCGCCTGAGATTCCTGTGCCAGCTTCTGCTCCTGTTTTTGACTCTCCGGCCGAGGATGCAGCTCTTCGTTAGTTCGACACTCAGGTTACAGCAGCTGATGATGATGATGATGATGATGATGATGATTTTGGGGTTCCTCCACCGCCTCCGCCTCCTATGCCTCCACGCTCACATGATCATGAGGCTGGGAGTTCTAGTGCTGCCCCTGCTACTCCTCAGGCTATGGACCCTGCTCTTGCTTCGATTCTCCAGACTCTCTCTCAGCAGCAGGCTCACCTGGCAGCCGAGCAGGCCCGGTTATCCGAGAGGATGCTCTCGATGTTTCAGAACATGCAGGACAGGCAGGATGCGCTTCAGCAGCAGCTACTTCAGGATCGGGCTGAGAGTAGGGCATTCATGGCTCTTATGCTACAGCAGTCTGGTGTCTCAGTACCTCCGGTTCAGTCTGCTCCACCTCCTCCGCTTCACGCTCCAGTGGTGCCATCGATTTTGTCAGGACCCCCTATTGGTACTTCTCCGCTCCGGTCGGTCACTTTGGCGTTCACCTCTCCGGTTCTCAGCTCTGTCTGCCCGCAGCCGCCAGTGCCACCATCATCTGCTGTTACCACTAATGTTGTGGTAGTATCTGTGACCACCTCTGTTCCGGCAGCTCCTGCAGCGCGGCCTCAGTCTGAGTCAGTACCAGCTCCAGCTTCTACCGCAGATCCTGGATCCGAGACTGACTCTGACCCTCCGCCGGCGTTCGCTCTGCTGCCTCGACCGCGACCGGATGCGCCCCCGCCGCCTCCTCCTGCTTCAGATATTTAGGTTCGGGTACCCTTTTGGTGTTTGACGCCAAAGGGGGAGAGATATGAGTTGTGAGAGCTAGGGGGAGTTAGAGAGTTAGTAGAGAGTCATTTTGATGTAATATATGTGCTTGCTACTCTCTGTACTATCTTGATGTTTTTGGCTCACAAACACGATATATACTCTCGTTGCTTGTGATTGACTATGTGTATTATGTTTTCACCTTATATTTTATCACCAGTCTTCTAGTTCTTGTTTCATTGATTTAACTTCACTTTTATATGAACAAGAATCTTATGATGTGTATGCGCTCACTCTTATTATTATGGTACACGTTCTTTCTGTCAAAAATTACTGAGTATAACTAACCATTCTTTCTATTGACAGAAACTTCAAAACAAACTACTCTCACAAAACTTGTAGGGTTGTCATCAATCACCAAAAAGGGGGAGATTGAAAGCATCTAGGCCCCTGGTTGGTTTTAGTGATTAATGACAACGTAATATTATATGTGACTAACGTATGTTTTGCAGAGACAAATGGTAAGTTAGGTAGCATGACAAGTATAAGTACTACAACGGTGAAAACAATCCCGGAGATAAGAACTTGAAGCGACGGCTAAAACGACGAAACAAAAGGCAAAGGTCTACGGAGTCCGAGTGTCAAGGAGATGTGGACACTCGCGATTTTGTTAGGTATTTTATTCTCTTTTAGTCGTACTATAAAGAGGGGTTGTCGATGAGTAGTTTGACCAAGAGAGTTCTAGTGTAGTGTTGGTACACAATCACACTCACATACAGTGCTAGGTGTCACTCTAGAACTCACTCACAAGTTAGAACGAAAACTGATTTGAAAATCAGCTGAAAACAAGAGTTAGTGTTTCTGGCCCTGGGGCACCGGACTGTCCGGTGTGCACCGGACTGTCCGGTGCACCCTCTGCCAGGTGGGGCCAGGCTGGTCCGGGGCAGAGGCATTCCTTCCGCAGAAACCCGAGAGCGCAGGTTTGAGAGTTGAATTTTAGTGGCGCACCGGACATCGCACCGGACTGTCCGGTGTGCACCGGACAGTGACTGTTCACTGTCCGGTGTGCCATGAGTCCAACGGCTAGCTGTCAGAACTAGCCGTTGGAAACGACCGTTGGCGCACCGGTGGCGCACCGTTGGCGCACCGGTGGCGCACCGGACTGTCCGGTGCGCCATTGCGCAGTGAGATGCCTGTAACGGCTAGTTGGTGGGTGAGGGCTATTTATACCCCTTGCACCCACCATATTCAATGTCTTGCACTCCACATTTATTCCAGCACATTGCTAGAGCATTGCAAGCACCAAAAGCCTAGTGAGGAGATTAGAGAATCATAATCCGCGTTTGTTCCTCATTAGCGCTAGCGAGAGCCACCTAGAGCACACACCACTTGCATTAGGCTTCTCTTGGTCAAGCGAAAGTCTACGACTTGTTACTCTTGGTGATCGGCATCACCTAGACGGCTTGGTGGCGTTGGGAGCTCGGTGATCACCGTGAAGATCTTGTTGGTGACCCGACTCAAGTTTGTAAGCGGTCTCGAGGGATCCACCGCGCCGGAGTGGCAAAGGATCATCTCGTAGTGAGCACTTGGTTCTTGCGAGGACCAAGGGGGAGCGATACCCTTGCGCGGGTGCTCCAACGAGGACTAATGGAGAGTGCCGACTCTTCGGTACCTCGGGAAAAATTGGAGGAGTCTTCTAAACTTTGCTTTACATTCCGCACTTAATTCAAGCACTTTACATTGTGTATTTGTTTAGCAAGTATTTGAAGTATTGTCTTAGCATTGTTGCATTTCTAGTATTATATTCTTAGTGCTAGTTGTTGGGGTGAAGTTGGGCTCTTGCTTAGTCTTTAATTAGTGTTGATTTTTAGAAAAGCCCAATTCACCCCCCCTATTGGGCATCGTGATCCTTTCAAGGTTCTTTGCAATGCCAGATAAAAATTTTCCCAGCACACAAATTCCTTAGTAGATGATCTGGGAAGGATTTGCGGCCTATTTTAGAGAGGGCAATAAAATTGAGACCATGTTTTTTGGTCAGATCCGAAACGTATCTAAGTTTTTTAAATCCTTGAACTCATTGTTGTTCTAAAAGATTCCTTTTATTGGGAAACAGTTAATTAATAATCAAGCCCGGCCTCTTTTTAGAACACAACGAACCGTAATCCGTAACTATATGGTTTTGTACATACTGACTTAATCAGTCCATCAATGCCATCTGTCTCTTCATGTATAATATCCGCACACAAATGATTTAAAATAAAATAATCAAACTCTTCGTCCTCTAGTACTCCCTTTCCCATAAAATCAGATAAATCAGCCTTGTTCTTACCTATATTAATCTCTAATTTTTTTAACTGGCCAATAGAGGAAGCAACTGAACTAGGATTAGAACCCGCTAAAATATCAATATTTTTAAAAGAATCAAAAATATAATTATCAGGTAAACCAATAAAAAACATTATTACCTTTAGTCGGCTGAACTAGTATGAATTGGCATCGGTAGGAAATGCAGTTCACACGACTAGGAAGGATAAAATCGCAGCCCTAAACTGTAAATTCTCTTTGTGTAAACTGGAAAACGAGAAGTTTCTGAAGTAAATTAGCTTCAATGCCCGACTCTTCGTGCGAACTGGAAAGACGCTTTTGTCGTTTCGTTTTCTGATCTGTGACCTGTCAGACTCCAGGGCGATTCAGCGCATGCTGCACGCACCAGCCACCAGGTATTTTAAGGGGTCACACTTGCTTGTTTCATGTACTAGCACAAGAAGAAACCGTACCACTTCATCAGGCCAAATCGCCAGCAATCCACCATGGCTAAACCAGAGGGGCCAACCATTGGCGTGAAGCTGTTCGTGGACAAAGAGAAGAAGAAGGTGCTCTTTGCTGAGTCCGACAAGGAGTTCGTCGATGTGCTCTTCAGCTTCCTCACCATGCCGCTCGGCACCATCGTCCGCCTGCTGGACAAGCAGTCTCAGATGGGGTGTCTCGACCAGCTGTACAAGAGCGTGGAGGACCTCAACTTGGAGTACTTCCAAACCAGTGCTTGCAAGGCGATGCTTCTGAAACCGCTCAACGCGGCTTCCGGCCACTGCTGCCGCCTCAAGATCAACGTTGATGGAAGCTTTCCAAGGGTGGTCTATGTCTGCAAGGACACGTCGTGCAGCGCACTCAGCGACAACGCGTTTAGTTCGTTCCCTGGCACGGTCTGCAAATGTGGTAAGGTCATGGAGTTCGTTGGGCGGTGCCCAAAATACGATGGTGACACTGAAACCGCCGCCGCCGCTTGTTCAGAGGATGGAGTTTTTGTGATAGGTTGCTTGAAGTTTATCGTCACCGATGATCTCCAGGTTGCGCCAGCATCTACCTCTCTTATGATGTCTTTCTTCGAGAAATTTGGTGTGCTTGATCCAGCTGTCCTAGAGCAGCAGGTTCTGCAGTTCAGTTCTGAAAAGGTTCGTCTATCTGTCCTAGAGCAGTTCAGTTCTGAAAATAAACAAACCCCACTGTGCTGTAATTACAATGAACTTACCTATTTAATGGTCCATATCATGCAGATAAAATGCTTGTTGAAGAGATTGTTGACGTCCAAGCAACCTCTCACTGATCATTATTTCGAAGCTCTTGTTCCACAAGATGATGCAAGCCTAGAAGCGCTTGTTCAGAACTTACATCCTAAACAAGAAAACGAGGACCAGGAAATGCCAGGAAACCAGAAGATCAGGGTTCTTCAGACGAAGGACAACTCTGCCCTGCTGTATGATGAAGTTGGTGTCGATTTTGTGGACTCTCTCTTCGGCTTATTAAGCATTCCACTGGGATCGGCAATTAAGTTATATTGCCAGTGCTCGGCAAAAGGCTGCCTCGGTAATGCTTACAGGAGCATAGATGGTAGTGTCAAAGAATTCGTCAGAGAGGAGTGCCAGAGTCTCCTTCTGGACCCAAAGGTACCACCCTTCTTTGGTTGCTGCGCTTCTAAGATCCTTCAGGTTGACGAATTAGCTCCGAGAGAACTGACGATGGAAGCCTGCTTTGTTTGCTTCAAGAGTCTATGGTTTTCAGGTTGTAACCGTTCTCACGAGTTCGCTTATTCTTTGCGATGCAATGAAGTTTTTTGCGCGAATAAGGTGAAGTCCATTAAACTTTGTGAGGCGAACCCAAAACGACAAAACGGCGGAAGCGGGCAGACGAATTTTGTGGTGAAAGAAATCAAACTAAAGGTATCTAGAGCTGCTACATAACTCACATTCTTTGCATTGCGTTAGACTAGCTATTCACTTGATCTTGTGTAACTGAATCTTGGAACAGGTTATGGAGCTACAGAGGGCTGTCCTTGTGCTGAGTCGCAATATACTCAGCTCTGTGCTTCTGCATCCTAAGAAGACCAAGAAGCTGCACCATTACCGTCGCATGTAATAGTCGTCGTTGTTGCTTTACTCTATAATTAGCCCCAATAATAACAATCTATGTCTGTGTTTTCCTGCTGAATTTGTAAGTTATCATTTTGGCCACTGGTACTTGGTAACTACTATAACAGTTCGAGCATATAATAAACTAGTGCATCAGGCGCGCCCATGCGCGCGTACCAAGCAGCTGTCAATTATTTTTTATATTTAGTTTTAGTAAGGTAATATAATGGTATATTCTATATACACTTGTAGCAGTTATTTTAACATAAGTATAAGAGCAAATTTAAACTGGTAGTAGTGATTACATAAGGTGCACCGAGTTTATAATTGTAGTGATTACAATCTATATTAGACTGAAAGAACCACACATATTACATTGTGTTTCAGCAATGTGTTGCATGAGTGACAGATTACATAGAGCATAGGTTAAACTGACAAGGTTTCATCAGCTTTGTTTTATGTACGCAAAAGCATTTGAGCTTCACGTCACATGGTCAGTGGCGGAGCCAGAAATTTTTAGAAGCCTGGGCAACTTTAAAAGATCATATGATGTAAAAAAATAATACATATACTATAAAGTAGTTAAAGAATTGCTTACATGTATATAATGTGCTAGTCTCGTATAACACGAGGTAGACTCATTTTTCGAGTCTTTATACTCTGAAAGCGTCGTGTTATAGTAGAATTATCAAGTGCTTTGAATAATTCCCGCTCTGTGTAACACACCATCAAGTGATTGAACCATTCATCTGAAATCCTGTTGCGCAGTTTGTTCTTAATTATTTTCATTGCAGAGAAGGCTCTTTCAACTGATGCTGTTGAAACTGGTAGTATTAATGACAACTCAATAAGCTTGTAGACTAAAGGAAAAACCATATGCTTTTCAGTTTCAACCATCTTTACTGCCAAACTTCCAATATCCATGCAACTAGAAAAGGCAGAATGTCTTCTCACATGATGAATATAAGTCTCAAGTTGGCTTCTTATTATTGCACGATCACCATCCGAGAAATCTGCATCATAAATTTCAGCAAGTCGAGCAAGCTTATTGATATCAAATTTGGAGAATGAATTTTTTGGATCAAGACATGAGAAGCAAACTAATAACTCTGTGTTTGCTTCACCAAACCGATGATTCATTTCCACACAAATTTTATCAACCACAACATAGAAAATCTCAGCCCGATAATGATGAAGGTTAGTAACAGTGAACCCTTCACGCCTCGATCTACCTCTGACTGGTATTTCATCAAACATATTTGGCACTGGAATAGATTTTTCATTACAGAATTGCTTCACCTCATCAAATAAGTTCTCCCATCCACTCTCTCTCATGGTAATTAACTGATCTTTGACATCACAAACTAACTCCATAGCATGAACAATATTAATATCTTTTCTTTGTAAGATATGTGAAAGTTCATTTGTAATACCGAGCAATCGCAACATGAGCTTTAAAATGAAAGCAAATTTGAATGACTCCATTTTCTCAATTAGACCTCCTGCCTGAGATGGTGCACGTCCATCTGTCTCTACCATTCCAAGCACTTCTATCACAGAGTTCCACATTTGATCCAAACGAATCAAAGTTTTATGATGTGAGCCCCATCTAGTATCACCAGGCCTAGTAAGATTGGTTTCTTGGTGTTGTCCTGATCCACGAAACATCTCACCACTCTCAAGCTTTTCCAAGATACTTTGATGGTGGGCTTCTATTAATGCATCTCTCCTCTTACAGGATGCACTTGTCGTGTTCACAATCAAGGAAATATACTCAAAAAAGTCATGAACAGATGAACAACAACTAGCAATTGAAACGACCACTAGTTGTAATTGATGAGCAAAGCAATGAATGTAAAAAGCATATGGGTTGTCATCTAATATTCTTTTTTGTAGTCCATTAAATTCACCTCTCATATTTGAAGCTCCATCATATCCTTGTCCTCTTAGCCTAGTGATGGATAGGTTATACTTATCAAGAAGACCAAACAAGGCTTGCTTCAGTGCATCTGAAGTAGTATCTTTGACATGTTTTAGAGCAAGAAACCGTTCAACGACTTTCCCTTCATTGTTCACATACCTCAACATTACAGCCATTTGCTCTTTTACTGATATATCACGCGACTCATCTATAAGCACTGAGAACTGTCTTTCACCGATTCCCCCCATGATTACCTCTATTATTTCTTCTGCACAACATCTTGCAAGATCCTTTTGGATTTCTGGAGAAAGCATTTGACAATTCAGTCCACCACGGTCAAAAGCGTTTCTCACAGTTCCATCCTTATCTTTCCACCAGTCTATCATCTCTCTAAAATTACCCTTGTTTAAGGACGTAGAAGATTCATCATGTCCACGGAAAGCCAATCCTTGTGCTAATAGATACCTTGAACACTCTAGGGATGACGTCAAACATATTTTATATAACTCCTCTGCTTCTTGGGATGCAATACAAAACTTACGTGCTACACTCTGCCTTTGATTATTGAAATCATCACAATGCTTTAAACAGTTGTTGTGAACACTATTAACACCACCAACATGCTCAGGCAATGATTTGTATGCGTGCTTCCAATTAGTAAATCCTGTTCTAGTGAACACCTCAGAGCCAAATTGATCAGCCCTCCCTGGTTGCTTAAAGAGAAAACAATAGAAACAATATGCTGCATCTTGGGACTCACTATATTCTATCCAATTAAATTTTTCATACCATGATTGCGAAAATGCTCTTGTCACAGCTCCAAACTGTCTGCGAGGAAATTTAATAATAGGCTGATGTGGTCCTTTTGCTATATATGCCCTCCTGACTTGATCTCTAATTTCAGGGGCATACTCGTGTATTTGTTTTCTAAGAGCTGGATCACTTGCAATGTCATCTAAATTAAGAACATGTGATGATTCACCTTCATCTTGTGCTTGAGTTTCTGCAGGCTGTGTTGTTTGCGAAGTCCGAGTGAAATACCTCTCCATCACAGCAGCTGCTAAATGAACGGAAAAAAATAGTTGACGATCAACCATCTGTATTGTATATAAATAAATTGATAAGACTTGAAATACTACTTAGGAACAGTAAGGCTGCCCTGACCACACCAAAAATTGTGAATAATTTACTGTTTACTGGTGAGATAATGATTATCTAGTACTACTAAGAATACTAATTAATCTACTAAGAAAAGCACACGAGCAGCAAGAACTGAAGAACCTCAGCCTTCGTGCAGGCTCAATGGCTAATCATTGTACTACCCCTCTCTCTCTCACATGAGGTGGGGCGTCAGGCATGGCCGCATGGCGGCAATGGGGGCATGCAAGTGTCAGGAACAGCAGTAGACATGCAGCAAGAATATACTAATCTCTGGTGGCCGCATCCGCATGCAAGGGCTGAAGGCCACATGATCCACGCACCTGCAGTCTTCTGTAGATCTGCTACCGCTCCACGCCAGGGGATGAGAAAGTCTGTTTTTTTTGGACGAGCATATGTGGCGGCGCTAGGGTTCAGGGGATTAAATAGAGGGTAATAAAGAGATAAAATACCTATATATAATAGGCCTGCTGGAGACCAAGCCCGGGCAACAGCCCACCCTGCCCGGGCCTTGGATCCGCCAGTGCACATGGTCATCATAGGTAGTAAAGCAGAGATGAGTATCACATAAACAGATACTAAGCTAAAGTAGTTTCATCAGCTTGGTTATGTACATAAAACCATCTACACTTCAAAAGTGACGATGTTCGTCACAGATACGCAAGGCAGTTTTTGGTACAGGAAAAAGAAGAAAAGATTAGTTGTTGTTAAAGAGTATGTGAGGTATTCTATTGTTGCACAAAGGTTATAAAAGCAGAGTGAAGAATAATGTGTAGTTTCTATTGATTAGAAGATGTGTTGAAAGAATATTTGCACATAATGTCTCACCTTCATGAAAATGACGTTGATTTACTCGTCATCGCTTTCAGGCTCCGTTAAACCTGATTGTTGTATCTGAACTTGCTACTTTTAATCCTATGCATGGTGTGCAACGTTAGAAAGGACTATGGTACATATTGTTGAAAGAGAATAAACATGTTTGAAACATTATTTTTTGGTGGGGATGGTAGATCTTTTGGGTTAGGGTGCTCTAAAACCTGGTAAGTCAGTGCATAAGAACTATTAGATATTGTCTCTAATGTATAACAAAATTTCATGGACTATATATTGCACATTACGTTTTCCTTTTTTCTTCTTTTTTTGCTAAAAGAAGGGTACATAGCTATGTAATTATGGGAATATGTAGAATTTAAATGAAGTGAAACAAAGCAGTGTTTATTTATGATTGTACGAAGATACTTACTTCGCTTTTTGTGGCTGTCTAAAATACTACCATTGTTCATTTCTAATGTGCTTTCATAAATTTTCTTCACTTGTGTAGATGGTCTGCACTTTGATTCCTATACAGTAACATTTCTATATACTTTAACATTTTCCAAATAGGGAAAAAACATCAGCCTTAAGCATCTCTAAATTTATATAATGGAAAAATAGTAGCAGCAATGTATAAATAGATTCATAGATGCATCTAGCTTATGGATGAGTTAAATGCAGTAGGGAACTATATTAACGTCTAAATATAATACCATATACTAATGGAAAGATTAGATGCACTATTTTTGGGGAAAAAATTGAAACCTTTCTTTTGAGATGACTTATTAAGATTGATGGGGTTCAACTGATTCGCACGGACTACAATTTGGAAGTCCAGCTTCTCCTTTCCTGTTTTTTAAGGGAAAAAACATCTGCTTGATCAGTCAAATGTAGTAAGGAACAATACTTATGGTTGTATATATTGATCAGATAAGGTCGTTCTAGTGTAATATATAATGTTTAAGAGCAACTCCAAGAAGGAATCCTAAACTGAGGCCTTAAATTCTGTTTTAAAGACGAATTTGATATGTTTAGGATCTGAATAAATTGTTGCTTTCCAACAAACAGACCCTAAACCCAGTGTTTAGCAACTAACTCTGATTTTCGCTGTTCCCGCTCACGCGTTACTCTGTTTCCCGCTCGCATCACGCGCCCAGGTTTCTTCTTATTCCAGACGCCTGCACACACGATACATTCCACGGCGCCGTCAACCTCCCCAGCACAGGGCACCACAGATCTCCTCGCCTTGGATCACCTCCGCGCATCCATATTCTGGTCAGCGGCCCTCTATCTCCCTCCATCCTGTATTCCATTTGCATTGTTTCTGCAAAAGTCAGGTCCTGCAATCTCCTGTGCATTTGTTCCCCATGGAAGAGATAATAAAGTGCCAAAGATTCTTTGATTATGTTGCTTCTAATCAAACCATTGACGTTGTAGCCCATATGTTCTTGCCAGCATTGTTCCATGAGTTGTATCTTGTATGAATAATTTATTCAGAACCTGTTGTACAATTGCAACTAGTATGTAGCATGTTGATCAACTTCATTTTGCAGTGTATATCGTCATATGTTGTGATATGTGACAGCTTATATTTAGTAAATGGGTAACTGAAATAATTTTATATTCTGCCATATGTCCACTGCAGAAAGATGTCTGCAACTACGATATCTATGATCCACCGCGAAGATGAACAATCATACAATGAACTTGACCACTTCATGCTTTTCTTGATGGGTGCATATCAGAAGAGGAAGCAAAAGCAGCGAAAAAGACATCGAGGTTCAGTTTTTGGACACAAGGTTTACAATCGAAGTAGAGATGAACACGGTATGAAATTGTACCGTGACTACTTTTGTGAGAACCCAACATATCCTGAGAAGATGTTTCGGCGCCGTTTTCGTATGAGTTCATCTCTTTTCAAACGGATAGCTAAAGTCGTTGAACAACATGATAACTATTTTGTTCAGAAAAGAAATGGTGTTGGTCTTCTTGGATTTTCCTGTGTACAGAAGGTCACTGCAGCTTATAGACAGTTAGCTTATGGTGTTCCAGCTGATTATGTTGATGAGTATTTGCGGATTGGTGAAAGCACTGCTATTGAGAGCCTACGGAAATTTGTGAGAGCAATTTGCGAGGTGTTTGGCGAAGAATACCTTAGAGCTCCAAATGAAAATGATACAACTAGATTGCTTAAAATTGGTGAATGTCGTGGATTTCCTGGCATGCTTGGCAGTATTGATTGTATGCACTGGAAGTGGAAAAATTGTCCTACTGCTCATCATGGTATGTATTGTGGTCATGTGAAAGAACCAACCATCATACTAGAGGCAGTTGCGTCTACGGATTTATGGATATGGCATGCCATCATACTACTGATCTGCTCAAATAATACTCATTAAGCAGTACTGAACTTGAAGGCAGCAGCCTGAACGACAGAAGAAAACTGAATCATGCTGCCATTATTTGACTGAATAATGATCCTGAACTAAAGGTTTTTATTTGACTGAATAATGATCCTGAACTAAAGGTTTTTATTTGACTGAATAATGATCCTGAACTAAAGGTTTTTATTTGACTGAATAATGAAGCCTGAACGACAGCAGCCTGAACTAAAGGTTTTTATTTGACTGAATAATGAAGCACTGTTGCCTAACTACTCCCGAAACGCCGAGCCAAAATCTCTTGTTTCATCATCTTGAAGTATAGTTTAGAGTCATCGTCCATTGTGCTTGTGTCTGTTAGCATAATTTCTTTGTCCTGCCGATTTTGCTCCAATTGAACCTTGGTCATCTCAAGCTCATAGAACTTATCATCACGGGCCTTCCGGTCTTTCTCTGATTCTTCCCTTGCTTCCCTCATCTTTTTAACTTCTTCAAAGAAAAAATCGCCATCAGCATCGCAGCCATCGTGCTTTCTCGCTCGTGCTTTTTCCTTCTATGCTTTCCTCCCTAGTGGTCTGTCAGCATTGACAGGACCATTACAGTTTGCCTCATGGAGGTCTTTCAACTTTGAATCTCTGAAAGTCCACTTTGGCTCATGCCTAAGAATAATCCACGCATGGAAGACAGAAAATGCCTTCCCTTGATGGTCTTCCCGAAATTTCGCTTTCGCTTCAGCAAGCTACAAAATGACAAGGATAAATCATGTGAGCAAATGCTGTTATGTGAAGAAATTGTTGTATAAACATATGTAAATTTCACCTTGTCATCACTAGTTTTTCCACTTTCATTTTTTCTTTCTATGGCGTCATAGTATTGTTGAAAAATGTTCACTTCCTTCTGAATTATACCCCAACGATGCTTCAAAGACGACCAATTACGATCCGACTCAAATGTCCTATTCTTGTGAAAGTATTTCCATACTCTTTCCCAAAATGTGCCATCTTTTTGATCTCTTCCAGTAATAGGATCTTTACTCACATTAAGATACGCTGAAACTAATAGTGTGTCCTCCTCTTCACTGAAATTTTTGGATCGGCACCTTTTAGTCACCTGTGAGCTCATTTCATGCAGCACCGGTGATTGTACAGCTTCGTTATCAACTAGCACATAATCATCTGAGACAAAATCATCTGCAACATCCTGGCTTAGTAGTGACGTGTAGTAACCACCATGGGAATTCAGTGTGCTGCAAGAATAAAATAGTTACTACAACCTAAAAGTATTATTGACTCAAACACCAGCAAAGCATTTAACAATACATGAACATTAGCAGGTGAACAATACATGAAGGAAATCAATTGAAAGAAGTTCATGGCATTCAAACCTAGAATCGGATGCCATCCAAGAGGGATCAGCGTTGTTGAACAATGAGTGTGATCCAAATGAAGGTTGTTGGCGTTCAGTCGGCATCGAAGATGAGTTATCGTTGCCGAACTGTGACCGAGATGCAGGTTGAGGGCATGCAGCGACACCGGATGACATGGGACCTGTTGATTCTTGCCGAATTGCATTTATGGCGGTGTTTAGCGAGGACCTTCGACGACCCCTTTGTGGCTGTTGCGCCTTCCTTTGATCCATGTGTTGAGTTCGAGATCGCTGGAGCAGGGAACGCCGACTGGTTGCAGCAGGGCACGGTGACGAGATGCCAATCCTGTGCGGGCGGGGCTCTAGCTGAAGAAAACGGGAGGGATCAGGTTGTGCGTCTCCGACTGCAAGCTGGGAGGACGGGCGGGGCGGACGGGAGCACCTGTGCGCCGGCGACTGCGGATCACAGTTGTCGATGGCCCATCGACGAAGGAGACGAAGATTCACGGAGGGTTTGGCGGTTGAGATAGCAGGATAGGACCTCCCGTATGGGGTTGTATATCTAGGACTCTAGGGTTGGAGTCCTATATAAATTTGCTTCAAATTTATAAATTAGGACCTTTCTTGGAAGCTATTTCGTAGTCCTAAACTATTTTATTTAAAATAAGACCCGGTTTAGTATCTTTGTTGGAGTTGCTCTAATAAGGGAAAACATCAATACATTGGATCGCAATGGAAGGAAAAATACCGTAGCATATTACTAACGAAAATATCACTTGTGTAGATGATTTGCAATATAAAACCAATTTAGTATATTGTTTTTAAGCCACATTAAACAATACAAAATTACAGTAGACAAAAAGAAACAATGAGGGCGATGCTCTGCATGCTGAGGGATATACCTAGCACAATTGTGATAGTCTGCACGTACATGTGTATACATATATGGGCTCGTGTACACACATGCATATATATATGTATATGGATTATGGAATGCAACGAGATTGATAGAACAAGGAGAAGAGAGGGAAAAGGGGGAAAACAGGACCTGCACATTGTAAATTGAACACCGGGGAGGTATAGAACGCGTAATCCATGGGCCAAAGAAAATGCATCAAGGTTTTACATTTTCCAACCAAAAAAGAATCGTGAAATCCTAAAAAAACAAAGTCTGGACAATAGATTCAAACACAGAGAGAATTAGGAGATGGAGGGAAGCAGAGTGGCGTTCAAAGGAAGGAGTGGGCTTTCTGGCTTGTATTTCCAAAATAAAGTTAAAAAAGAAAACAGAGGCAAACATCGTTGAATAAGAAGTCATAAGAGAACAGAATGAAACACGATTGTAGAAAATAGCACGGAAAGGGAAAAATATTGCAGAGAATAATGTGTAAGTGGAGGATTGGCGGATGAGGCAAAAATAAGGAGCTCCAAAGTGGAAGACGCCGGATATGGCAGAAGCAAAGAACTTGGGTAAAAAAGGAAAGCAAACATTTTTAAAGAACACAATGGAGCTTTCAAGAAAATAAAAAATCGTGAAATCATAAAAAACAAAGTCTGCACGTCGTAGATTCAAAAGCAGAGAGAAACAGGAGATGGAGGGAAGTCGAGTGGCGTCCAAAGGAAGGAGTGGGTTTTCTGGCTTGTATTTCCAAAATAAGTTTAAACAGAAAATAGAGGCAAACATCGTTGAAGAAAAAGCCATATGAGAACGGAATGAAACACGATTGTAGAAAATAGCACGCAAAAGGAAACAATATTGTAGAAAATAATGCGTAAGTGGAAGGTAGATGGATGAGCAAAAAAAGGAAACCAAACATTTTTAAAGAACCTGACGGAGCGAAGCTGATAAACAAAGCGATGCGACTGAGAGAGGGACGATGTAGAAAGAAGGAAAATAATGGAAGACGAAGCGACTGCCGATTAGAAGTGGACCGAGGGCATGAGGCGGAGGGAGCAAGGAGAGGAATCCAGAATCCAAGCATCAGATGGAACTCTCGAGACGTCTCGAGATATAGAGGGAGGGAGCGAGCACCAAAACTGCGACAGATGTCGTTGATTCATGATCGAGGGGATGGAAAAATTTATGCTGACGTGGATAGGCTTTGAAGCGCCGTTTCCTACCGCGATTGTAATATAGAATAGAAATAATGGAAGATGAAGCGACTGCCGACTGGAAGTGGGCCGAGGGCATGAGGCGGAGGGAGCAAGGAGAGGAATCCAGGATCCAAGCATCAGATGGAACTCTCGAGACGTCTCGAGATATAGAAGGAGGGAGCGAGCACCAAAATTGCGACATATGTCGTTGATTCACGATCGAGGGGATGGAAAAATTTATGCTGACGTGGATAGGCTTTGAAGCGCCGTTTCCTACCACGATTGTAATATAGAAATAATATAGAATAGAAATAATGGAAGACGAAGCGACTGCCGACTGGAAGTGGGCCGAGGGCATGAGGCGGAGGGAGCAAGGAGAGGAATCCAGAATCCAAGCATCAGATGGAACTCTCGAGACGTCTCGAGATATAGAAGGAGCGAGCGAGCACCAAAACTGCGACAGATGTCGTTGATTCACGATCGAGGGGATGGAAAAATTTATGCTGACGTGGATAGGCTTTGAAGCACCGTTTCCTACCGCGATTGTAATATAGAAATATAAACATTTGATTCGAGGGTTGGTAGGGTCACTCGAAAGCTTGCTCCTCTACTAAAAATTGAGACGTCCCTTATTTTGTTGCAAATACGACAATGTCTTAGGCCACTTTGCAATTGGCCCTTGCCTTTATCTGATTTGAATGTGTTGACGCTGATTTAGGCAGCGCCAATCACTAGAGGTGTACCGCCTGGCGGTGCCCTCTGCGGCGGCGCGGACGGTTCATGTGAGAGCACCTAGAGGGGGGGTGAATAGGTGATCCTTTAAAACTTGAAACTTAAGCCACAAAAACTTGGTTAAGCGTTAGCACAATAATGCCAAGTGGCTAGAGAGGAGTCTCAACAAAACACAATAACCACAAGAGATCAATCACAGAGATGGCACAGTGGTTTATCCCGTGGTTCGGCCAAGACCAACGCTTGCCTACTCCACGTTGTGGCGTCCCAACGGACGAGGGTTGCAATCAACCCCTCTCAAGCGGTCCAAAGACCCACTTGAATACCACGGTGTTTTGCTTGCTTTACTATATCCCGTTTGCGAGGAATCTCCACACTTTGGAGCCTCTCGCCCTTACACTTGAAGTTCACAAAGAAGCACGGAGTAAGGGAGGGATTAGCAACTCACACAAGACACAAAGATCACAGCGAATACGCACACACAAGACCCAGACTTAAGCTCAAAAGACTAGCACACTAGAACGGAGCTCAAATCAATAGAATGTCGAACAAGTGCGCACGAATGGAGTGTGAGTGATCAAGAGTGCTCAAGGAATGCTTAGTGTACTCCTACATGCGCCTAGGGGTCCCTTTTATAGCCCCAAGGCAGCTAGGAGCCGTTGAGAGCATTCCTGGAAGGCAAATCTTGCCTTCTGTCGCCTGGCGCACCGGACAGTCCGGTGCACACCGGACACTGTCCGGTGCGGATTTCTTTCCTTTCCTGGCGAAGCCGACCGTTGGCGCCTGGGAGCCGTTGGCGCACCGGACACTGTCCGGTGCACACCGGATAGTCCGGTGCCCCCTCCCGACCGTTGGCTCGGCCACATGTCTTGCGCAGATCGCGTAGCCGACCGTTGGCCCGGCCGACCGTTGGCTCATCGGACAGTCCGGTGCACACCGGACAGTCCGGTGAATTATAGTCGTACGCCGTTAAATTCTTCCCGAGAGCAGCGAGTTCGCATGAGCCAGCCTGGCGCACCGGACACTGTCCGGTGCACCACCGGACAGTCCGGTGCTCCCAGACTGAGCAGAGTCTTGGCTGCTCGAGCCAAGACATTTCCAATTGTTCTTTTCCTGTTTCCAGCACTTAGACACAATACATTAGTCTCCAAAACAATGTACTAAGTCTGAGAAACATACCTTTTGACATGATTTGCACTTTGTCCACCATATTGCATAGATCAACACAAAAGCACTTGCGTTGGCACTTAATCACCAAAATACTTAGAAATGGCCCAAGGGCACATTTCCCTTTCATCATGACTCTGTGCCGGACTGTCCACGACCTGGGTGCAACCTGTCAATAGGCAAAAACTTGTGGTGCCCCCAGGCCAAATAAGCAAATGAATTTAGCGTCACTGCATGTGTATATATCGTCGATGACGTTCGTATTGCGTCACTGCATGTGTATATATCGTCACAGAGTAAGGTTTGTGACGAATTTGTGACGAGTTCGATTTGGTCATAGGGGTCGCGTCACATTTGTTGTGTTGTGACGGACTACTCAGTTTCGTCATCGATGTGTATACATTCTGTGACGACAGTCGCGTTGTCATGGAAGTGAATGCATTCTATGACGATCAGTTGTGGTCATAGAGGAAGGCACTTTTCCGTCATAATGCGTCGTCTGCCCGAGCAAACTGACGGCGTTGTTAACGCCGTTTGGTTGCTGTGACGGTACGGTATCGTCACAGATAGAGCTGTGGTTTGGTCATTAACAGCCGTTTGGAAGGTGCTGATGCGTATGACGTCAGCGCTGATGTGGCTAGTGACGTGGCAGCTGACGTCAGCGCTGACGTCAGCTGACGTGGCTAGTACAGTGGCAGCTGACGTGGCATATGTTTTATTATATGCCACCAGTTTGGTCACAGATGTGCAGAGAATAATTTTATTGGAAATTGCAAAATATACTAGAACAGAGGAATGAGCACACAATTCCATATTCCATAGATGAATACAACTAGTATTCCAGTGCGCATACAAACTAAGTGGACAACACTAAACTCAGTTCATAGCATCACCACTTGAGTTCACATTTCAGTTGAGTTTGCACAAACATAACAGCATATAATCAAAAGTTGACACCCACGAGCAACTATAGTTTTTGGGTACCCTCATGTCAAAGAACAGGCCAAAAACAGCAGCTCTGACTAGCAGCCCTCATGTCGAAGAAGAGTTACCATGCAAGGACAAGAGCTTCTTGATGAGCACATTGGTCTCCTCCATCTCATTGCTGTTCTTCTCTGTTATCTTCTTGTACTCCTCCAACTCCCTTTGTGTCCTCGCCTGCTGTTCCTCAGCTTCTTCACATTTCTTCCTGAGCTGGTCGAGTTCACCTTGAACAGCAGCCGTCGCTTCAGCTGCAAGTTGTTCCCGAAGCTCACTATGATTTGATGATGATGCCTTGGAGGTTGCCGATGTTTTGATGCCGACGCTTTTCAGGAATTGGTGTGAGCTGCTCTGGGACAGCACCTTCGACACAAGGTGCACACTGGATGCTGGCATCTCACCTTCAGCAACAGGTTCAGCCCTCAAAGCCTCCATATGAGACTGAAATATCATGGACAGAAACAGTTACATGTTATTGCTAATGAGCAACAGCAAGATGCTGACAATAATGTGAAAACAGTGACTTTCATTTCTAGTGCACGGGTCCTACAAGGCATTAACAAAGACTATGAAAAATAGACTGACAGACTCTAAAAGCTATACATTTGATGGCAAATTATAGCAGATTATAGCAGTTACAAATTATAGCAGATTTGCTTAAAAGCTATACATTTGATGGCAAATTAAAAGCTATACATTTGAAAGACTCTATAAATAGACTATGAAAAATAATGTGAAAACAGTTACAAATTATAGCAGATTTGCTTAACAAAGACTCTAAAACCTATACATTTCTAGTGCACGGGTCCTACAAAAAATAGACTATGATATTTACTTTCATTTCAGAAATTTGATGGCAGACAAATGGCAGACAAAATAGACTATGATCTGAACTCCCCTGGGATGGGACAAGCGATCTCACTCATCGATCTCACTCCCCTTCGTTCCATCGACCCACAGCCAGCCTCCCTCATATGATCTCATAAAAATTACACTAAATAAAGAAAACAAATGAACTTACAAGTGCTTCTCTTGTCGGTTCACTCAGGCCACGTTTGGAGCTGGTATGACAGGTCTTGAAGGCGTCCACCGCATCTAGTTCTTCAGTCTGATCTAAGCTGGGTTCTTCTCGGTTTCTCTTCTGCTTCTGTTTCGTGGATAAACAATCACAGCGAAGTTTGCTCAGATCAAATGCAATAGAAGTTGAGTGCAAAAGTGCAGGTAGTAGTACAAGGTAATAGTTACTTACATATGCATGTAAGTGTGCCACATAGCAGCGAGAACCCGTAGCCTGATGAAACTTGACTTGACTGCGGTTCTGCTTGTTCTTTTCACTTATTTCCTACAAGAGAATGAACATGTCAGATTAGATCATAGGTTCAATATGCGAAGATCCTTTGCAAACGTATAGTGAAAGAACAATATATGACAAGATACCCATACCATGTTCTTTGGATCAGACCACTTTGCAACTAATGCCCTCCACTGTTCATCAGTCATGTAAGATACAGGAGAAGTTGTGCTAATCTCATTTGCAGGTACACCATTGAAGTATTTCTGCTTGAGCCGATAACGCTGGTTTTTTACCGCAGAGCGTAGCATATCGGTGCAAGCTTCCTTTGTTGCCTTGTCCTCAGTGTTAACGGACAAGCGCCCCTATGCATATGACAATTCCATAGTTAGTCAATTCAGGTTAAGCAGTATACAAGTGAACCATAGAATCAGTAATGCACTTACATTTAGCTGTGACACAAAGCTGTTGTAGTATTTCTGGTCGTCCTTGTAATCTTTCCAACGAGTTAGGATAGGCATGGTCTCCCGAATAATGATGCCAGCCTCTGATGCAAACTTGGCAGCTTGAACAGGTTCATGTGGCCTTTTTTTGCCTTCCTCAACAGCTATGGGCAGTCTCCTTTGCATAACTTTAGTCATCCTGTCCAGTTGTTTTCCCTTGGTTGCTGCCCTGGGTCTCCTTGGTGCTCGCTGTGTAGGAGCTACAAAATATAATTCGCTTTTATTGAATAATGAAATTGTTTTGTTTCATGCAAATCAGCAAAAGAGATGCCTTATTTGACTGAAAAAATAGAACTTGCCTTCAGTTTCTTCATCTCTAGCTACATTGGCTTGAGCATCACCTGTACTGTCATGAGCAGCAGATGCCATGTCTTCCTCTTCAGCTCTGCTGAAATGATCAGCAAGTCCAGGTGTAGTACGGCTGTTGCCTTCAGCATCACCTGTACTGTCATGAGCAGCAGATGCCATGGCTTCCTCTGCAGCTCTGCTGAAATGATCAGCAAGTCCAGGTGTAGTAGGGCTGTTTGGTATGTGATCATTTCCATCTGTTGGTTCCTGTACATTGTGGCCATCTGTCTCTGTAGAGTGAAGCCTTTTTGAAGATTGCTCCTCTGGTTGTGCACCTGCCCTCACTCTCTTGCTGAACCTAATGCCTGGAGCCATGTTGGGGTCTATCTTCTTCTTTGAAGCAAGGGTTGTGTTTCTACCTCTTCTAGGATACTGTCCACAAAAAAATAGTCATGTGCATTTAAAAGCAAGACCATATATTAATTAAGAGGTATGAAATAAAGAATATGAATCTAAAGGCATGAGCATATATTAAACACCAGATTAAAAACATTGCAATGCAATGCAACTATTTGGCATCCACTACTTTGAAGATAGAAGGAGCACCTTCATTGCCAGGGGTTTTGGCTGCTCATAATATTCACTGTCATCATCAGTATCTCCTTGATCATCATCGTCAAGGAGATAGAAAGAGACATATGAATCCGAATCTGAACTATTATTTATCTTGTTTGCTGCATGTTTCCCCTTTGTTGATGCAGATGGTGAGACAGAATTATTTAGAACAGAAGTATATTTGTTCAGACCCAAATCTTGCATCTTCTTTATATTCTCCTCCACTTGTTTATCCCGTCTTCTCTCATAAGCAGTTCGCTCATGTTGAACTACTTGCAAGATAGATAAGAACAAGCATACTGTGTGTATTAGATAATGTAAAGGATTTTACTAAAAGCTAAGAGGTACTACTATTTGCAGGGAAGGATTTGACTAAAAGCAAATAGATAAGATGTGTAGATTCAGTCATTATGAAGCTTGGTTATGATTGTGCAAGTTCATAATTGTGGTTGCACTGTAACTGTAGTGTTTCCCCTATTTGGTTGTGGAAATCTTTATGCAGGCTTAAACAATGTTCAAAGTACTAGCTAGTACATTGATTAGGCGATGTAGATTTACACAAGCTGATGAACAAAAAAAGTGAAGATATTCTCATCTCTTTCTACCAGCAAGGTTCAAGAAAGCACTAAGCGCTGAGCGAGCGGTATGGTGGTGAAAATGCTTAAGCGTGATTAATCGTGCTTAATCATTTTTGTTAAAAAAAGAAAAAAATACATGATATTGGGCCACCCTGCAGCAGCCCTTAACCCCCACCTCCTCTCTTCATGAGTCTGCAGCCCACTAGGCCCACCTGCCAGGAGGCTCAACGCAAAACCCCTCTCCCGTGATGACCTAGTACTCTGCTGCCTCCTTCCACGCCCCGCGCCGCCGCCCTGTGCTCTCTGCCTCCCTCTCCCGAAGCCTATCCTCCTCCGTGCCGTACGCTCTCCGGCTCCCTCTCCCGAAGCCTCTCCTCCCTCGTGCGATCTTCACCTCTACCGTGAAGCCGCTCCGCCTCTCTCTCACCAATCTGCTGCCTGCAGCCATCGTAGGTCCGTCCGCTCTCTCTCTCTCTCTCGTTGATCCGTCGATTTGCTGCCTGCTGGATTGACCCCGGAGGTGTTCCTCCTCTTCCTCTCCCTCCTCTACTCCCTTAAACATGCCGAATGGGCACGATTAAGCAGGGCCAGCGCTTAATTGCCCGCTTAGTAGGTAAGCGATGTGTTGACCCTCTGCGCAGCGCTTAACCGCGCCTAATCGCATGCCTAATCGCGCTTTCTTGAACCTTGTCTACCAGTACTAGAAACATAAGTTCTCTACTAAAACATAAGTTCTCTACCAGTACTAGAAACATAAGTTCTCTACCAGTACTAGAAACATAAGTTCTCTACCAGTACTAGAAACATAAGTTCTCTACCAAACACAACTGTATCAGTGCACAATGATTACATAAATCAATATACAATATCTCTGATAACAACGAATGAATAATTAAACTAAATCTAGCGATGGTTAGGGTTTAGGGGTTGGACCTTTCTGACTTCTGTGCCTCCTTTTGTTCACCATCAAGGTCGTCTGCGATGACCCAAATCCAGCGATGTTAGGGTTTAGGGGTTAGCGAGAGCAATGTGGATGGGGCGTGTTAGGTGGAAGGGGCGAGAGAAATGCGGATGGCAATGAGATAGAGCGGGATGCGGCGAGTGAAGTCGGCGCCGACGCAGCTCATCGACGCGATGAGAGGTAAGGGGGCGGCGGTGAGGTACCTGGTCGAGGGGGCAGGTCGTCGACGGCGGATGTGTCCCAGCGGCGGCGGTGAGGTTCCTGGTCGAGGGGGCAGGTCGTCGACAGCCGTCGTGTCCCGGCGGCGGCGATTAGGTTTGGAGAAGTGGGGGAGAAAGAAGAGTGGGGGAGAAATAAGAGGAGTGCGGGAGATAGAGGATGAGAGCGGAGTCTGTTTTAGTGACGACGGCGAAAATGTTTTTGGCGCCCAATGTGTTTGGCAATGCGGAGTCTAATGCGTTTAAGTATACTAGCGCTGGGTATATATCGAAAACACGTGCATAGCCCAATGGTTTGACTTGCTAACTATAAGGCCGAGCTCCAAGGTTCAAGTGCCTGCAAGGAGACTTTTTTTGTGTTTTGCATACCATTTTATATTAATTCTTTGTTTTTTATTTATCTCTATGTTTTTTTTGCAATTATCTATTCATGGACACATTAGTTTGGTTTATGATCATGTTATAATATTTTGAAATATTTTTGCAATAGTGGTACTATACATCTCTCACTTGCAATAGCATCTCTCACTTAGTAATTAGCCTTGTATGCCTTTCTTAGGATGTGTGTCACCACTTTGTCCGAATGAGTTGAAACTATTTTGTGAACATTGTACACCAAAATGAATGGTCCATGCAAGTTTTTAGAGTTTTCTAGCTAGGCTATGGTATTGTAACAAATATCTTTACGAAATACAACAAATAATTACAGTAATTAGTAAACTAGGTCTGAACAATGCATAACTGCACACAACATCATAGGTTGGTTCAATAATCATGCCATTAAAGTTTAAAATGGTTTGGAGAAAGTGGTAGTATTGATCCATCACAAGCATGAACATCTCTCACTTAGTAATTAGCCTTGTATGAGAGATGTATGCCTTTCTTAGGATGTGTGTCACCACTTTGTCCGAATGAGTTGAAACTATTTTGTGAACATTGTACACCAAAATGAATGGTCCATGCAAATTTTTAGAGTTTTCTAGCTAGGCTATGGTATTGTAACAAATATCTTTACGAAATACAACAAATAATTACAGTAATTAGTAAACTAGGTCTGAACAATGCATAACTGCACACAACATCATAGGTTGGTTCAATAATCATGCCATTAAAGTTTAAAATGATTTGGAGAAAGTGGTAGTATAGATCCATCACAAGCATGAACATGTCTCACTTAGTAATTAGCCTTATATGAGGGTTGTATGCATTTTTGTAGGATGTATGTCACCACTTTGTCAGAACAAATTGCATGTTTTTGTCAACATTGTACACCAAAATGAAGTGTACATGCAAGTTTATAGATTTTTCTAGCTACCTAAGGTTTTTTAGCACTTATTCTTTAGTAAAATAACAAATACTTACATTAATAGTTAAATTAGTTCTAAAAATTGCACCGGCACAAAACATCATGGTACACCTCCATTAACACCCCAAAAAAAGGTTGAAATGATTTGGAGAAACGGGTGCTATACATGTAAATAAATAAAAGAAAAATTCGAAAATGATTGAAAAATGTAAACAAAACAAAAAAAACCTACCTATCCCAAAGCTCGAACACAAGACGCCAGGGTTCACAGCAGCAAGGAGTTACCATTGGACTAGTCACGTTTGTTCGTTAGTAACAGAGCGCAGTTATATTTAAGCAAAACTGTTCTCTGTCCAGGATGTAACCGAGCGCCCAGTTCAGAGTCTGCATTTTCAGATTGTTCAGTTCAGAGTAAACTCTGCTGCCCAGTTCAGATTGGTGCCCAGTTCAGATTGCTGCCCAGCTCAGATTTGTTGGTTATCTATTTGTTCAAAGTTCAGATTCAAATCCACAAAACTAGCTCAGATTTGTTGGTTATCTATTTGTTCAAAGTTCAGATTCAAATCCAAAAAACCAGCTCAGATTTGTTGGTTATCTATTTGTTCAAAGTTCAGTTCTCTGAGATATATAGCTCAGTCCAAAGTTCAAAGTTCAGATTCAAATCCACAAAACCAGCCAAAGTTCATAAATTCTCAAGCAATCTGAGAACTCTGCCCAGTTCAGATTGCTGGGTGTCATAAATTCTCAAGCCCAGTTCAGATTGCTGGGTGTTCTGAGAACTCTGTCCAGTCCTCACAAGCAATCTGAGAACTCTGCCCAGCCAAAGTTCAGAGTTCTGCCCAGTCCAAAGTTCAAAGTTCAGAGTACACCTCCATCAACACCCCAAAAATCAGATTCTAAACTGCCCAGTTCAAAGTTCAGATTCTAAACTGCCCAGATGGTCATTTCATTTTCAGAGATCAGTTCAGAGTTCTGCATTTTCAGATTAAAACCCAGCTTAAATTTTGACAATAAATTAAAACTTGCTTAGATCACATGAACTGAAAATTGATTCCCATAAACCCAGCTTAGATCACATGAACTGAAAATTTTCAGATGTTCAGTTCTAAAAATACAGAAAATACAGAATACACATTCAGTTCACCACAAGTTCAGTTCACCCCAAATTCAGTATTTCAGACACACATTCAGTTCTGAAAATACAGAAAATACATTGTATCATCTAAACATGAACTGAATTTCAGACACACTTTCAGTATGCTGTACTAATCTGAACTGAACACTTCATAAATATTCCTATGTTCAAATTTCTGCACAACTCGGAAATCTTTACATTGTGGAGTTGTGTCTTGCAGGTAAAATATCTTTTTCGCTTGGTCTGCCAAGATAAAAGGATCGGACTTGTACCAAAATGACTGCACATTGATGGATTTGAAATGGCTGTCATCTCGAATGCCCACAGTCTTTCCTACTTGGTTGTACCAATCGCATCGAAATACAACCACCGACCGACGAACTTGATAATTCGAGTTATATTGTAACTCAATTACCTCTTTAAGGACACCATAAAAATCTATGTTCTCCCCATTATGTTCACCTTCAGTCATTACACCACTATTTTGTGTCTGCATGAACTTCTCACGATCCACTGTGCTAAACCGCACTCCATTAATCTTGCAAGCTGTACTAGTCTTAACTCGCCGAGCTGGGCCACATGACAGTGCCCACAGTCCTTCGCTAACCAATTTTGGATTCTCATTACGCTTCTTCTCAACCTGTTGCAACAAAATTACTCAGCTGAGCAATTACATATGCATACCCAAAACTTTAGTAAACCTATAACACAAAAGTTTAGTGACTTACATGGGACATAAACCACTTTGCAAATCCTTGTTGAACCATTCGATCAACATCATTTGGACGTGCACCTTGCTGCGATAGCTCCTCCCTGTACAGACTGCATGGCATACTTTATTCATAAGCATATTTTCAAATTTAATAAACATAACATAAATTATGTAGCACATACCAAACTAACTTACGTCAAATATTCCTGTACTTCATCAGCATTATGTAGCACATACCAAACTAACTTATTCATGGTAGCATCATCAATGTACTCAGTCTTAGTACCTCCAACAAGAGTAGCACCATGCTTAAAAATAGACATGTCATTAGGCAATGGCATCTCTGTACCACTATCATCATCCTGGTTAAATCTAGTGTCAACATCCTTCATGTACCTAGAACAAAATGTTAAGGTATCACTTGCCATATATGCCTCAGCAATTGATCCTTCCGGCCTAGCCCTGTTCCTTACAAAATTTTTCAAAGTGCCTAGTCGCCTTTCTATTGGGTACATCCATCCATACTGAACAGGTCCTCTAAGCATTGCCTCATCGGGAAGATGGACACTCAAGTGCACCATGACATCAAAGAAGGCAGGTGGAAATATTTTCTCAAGCTTGCATAGGATCAATGGAATATCTCCTTTTAGCCGTTGCACAACATCTATCCGTAGATTTCTACTACATAGTTCTCTGAAGAAGGTCCCCAGCTCTGCAATTGCTTCATATACATCCTTCCTCACCAGTCCTCTAAGGCCAGCGGCTATGATTCTCTGTAGGAGTATGTGGCAAGAATGTGTTTTCAGTTTTCCAACCACCTTTGAACCATCTTCACTTATGTATCTTGCTAGGTTATCCGCAAATCCATCAGGAAACTTGATACCTTTGAGGAACTTGCAAAACTCGACTTTCTGATCCTTCCCCAACACATATGGAGCAGGTGGAGCCCTGCAGGCCGAGTTGCCATCTTGTTGCAAGTGCAGTTCAGGTCTTATGCCCATATCATACAAATCTAGCCTTGCATTATGTGTGTCCTTGGACTTGCCTGGTATACTAAGTAGTGTGCAAAGAATATTTTCACATACATTTTTCTCTATGTGCATCACATCGAGATTATGTGGAAGCATCAAATCTTTCCAATATGGCAATTGCCACAACCCAGATTTCCGGCTATAAATCTTTGGACCGTCACTACTACGCTTCCTTTTATTTCCAGTAATGTCAGCCTGCTTCCCTGGTCTAACATCTTTCACCTTCTCTAGCTCTTGTAGGACCTCATCCACAGTGAACCTGCCAGGCACAACTTTGTTTTCACGCTTACCATTGAAATCCAAGCTATTCCGCCATGAATGTGTCCTTTTAAGGTAACGACGATGTCCAATGTAGCATAACTTGTTCCTTATTGCCATAGACAACGGATTCTTGTCGCAATAAATACATGCATAATACCCTTTTGTTGTTCGCCCAGATAACGTGGCCAGCGCTGGATAATCATGTATACACCATAGTACAGCAGCACGAAGGTCGAACTTCCTACCAGTACATGCATCATAGGTCTTGACACCCTTCCATAGCTTCAGCAGTTCTTCAATTAGGGGCTCAAGGAACAAATCAAAATCCTTTCCTGGACATCTTGGACCTGGGATGAGTAAAGACATAAAGCAGTTTGTTGGATTCACGCATTCCCATGGTGGGAGATTAAGCGGTGTCACAAGCACTGGCCACATACTGTACTGGGTACTCATGTTGCCAAATGGATTGAATCCATCGGTAGCTAAGGCTAGCCTCAGGTTCCTCGGATCATTTGCAAAACCTGGGTACTTTCGGTCAAAGTCCTTCCACGCTTCCCCATCAGCTGGATGGCTCATCACATTGGCGACTGGCTTCCTCACTTTCTTGTGCCATTGTGTTTCCTCTGAAGTTTGTTTTGAAGCAAAAATTCTTTTCAACCTTGGCAACAGTGGAAAATGCCTCAAAACCTTATGTGGAACCCGCTTCGAACCAGTTTCATCTTTCCATCTAGACTCCGTGCATACTGGGCACTCATTCAATTTAGCATTAACATTCCGAAACAACACACAATTGTTCTTGCACACATGGATGTTTTCGTATCCAAGGCCCAATTCTTTAAGATATTTCATGGCCTCATTATATGATTTTGGCAACTCACTGTTAGGGTATCCATCGGACATCAGCTTCATCATTGCTGAAAATGCTGTATTGTTGATTCGATAACGAGACTTCATATACAACATCCTCACCATAAAAGAAAATTTTGAATGGCTAGAACCCGGACTAAGTGCCTTCTTTGAATCTCCAAGAACTCCTGCAAATCTTGGCTCTTCTCCATCAGCCTCTGCCGCTGCAAACAGTTCACCGATCATCTCAGGTACTCCATGATCATCATCGTAAACATCATCGTCCACATCCATATGTATCCCAAAGTCATTATCATATCCTTCGACATCCTCCTCTATACCCTCAACTTCTGTATCTGCCGACTCCCCATGATGAATCCACCTCGTGTATGTAGCTGACATTCCATAAATGTGTATATGAGTTTCTACTTCACTCTGAGGTCGCAACCTTTGATTAAGACAATTCACGCACGGACAACGAATGTCTGTGTCTTCTGGGTATCTTTCAGTAACAAAATTCATGAACTCTTCAACTCCTTTCACATATGCAGGTGTGAATTGTTTCCCATAAACCCATCTTCTATCCATCTATTTTGACAATAAATTAAAACTTGCATTAACTCCATAACTATGATTACATTGAACAACATTGAAAACCACATCAAACACATGCATATATGAAATAAAATTCAAACGCACATAGAACCTTATTGTCAAAAACACAACACATCAAACCTTGTCTTTTCTCCCCGCCCTGCCGCTGTTCTGTCCACGCCCGCCGTAGCTATGCGCAAGACGCCGCTGCTTTGCCGCGCCCGAAGCTTCTCTGCCTCGCTGTTTGCAGACGACGCCGTTCTTCCAACACAGTTGGATCAATGGATCAGGCGACAAGATCGCTCGTTCGCTGCAACGCTACCCAGTTGCCGATCAAGCGGACGACGACAGACGTCGGCGTCGTTGTGTGCCGTAACCTGACGGCCGATCGCAGAAGCGCAGATCGCAGCAGGAAAAAATCAGAACAGGCGAACCATGCAGATCGCAGAATGGTGGCTGGGAAAACCTGTTAACATAACGATAGATGGGAACACATTAGCAAACGGATAGTTTCTTTATATACACGAACAAGTCCGTAGTCTGGTGGTAGCAACGATTTAACGCAAGCCGCAGGTCCCTGGTTCGAAGCTCCGCGGGCGCACCTTTTTTTTGCCAAATAACTAACTGTCGCTTCGTACTGGGCCGGGTCCGCGTCGCCAGGTGGGGGCTGTGTCCCAAAAAACTGCGGCCCATGTAGGCCAAGGATCCCACGCCGTGTGTACACGTGGGTCGTTTTTTACTAAAACTCATCTGTGACCAATTTATTTCAGCATTACGTCAGCCGATCAAGCCAAATTAATCTGTGACGTTCCTTTCATTTTCGTCTATGACGTTCCTTTTATTTTCGTCTTTAATATTCAAGTCTAATCTTCGTCCCTTGTAATTGTTGACGAAGCTATCAATTTGGTCATAGAAATGTATCAATCTGTGACTGAAGTCACCAGCGTCACTAGAAAATCGTCACTGATGATCACATTCTTACTAGTGAAAACGGGATCAATCTTGGCCCTTTAACCCCATTGCCTCACCAAAAATCTTCAACTAAGAGTAAAAGGCAATAAGATCATAAAGATGAACTTGGAATAAGTTACCCTCTCATCGGAGTGCAGTGGAAGTCTTGCATGGTCCAAGTCCACCTTTTCCCTTTCAATCCTCCTTAGAGACTAAATCAAGCAAACTCAAGCACACAGTTAGGCTCAAAGGGTCAAGTTGTAGCACATCTCCCCCTAAATATGTGCATCACTTTGCAACGGACTTGTGAGGTCCGGGGAGTGTTTGTACAACTTGAGCACCATAAACAAAATGCATAAGGAACATGATCAAAGGCATAAACACAAGTATGCTATAAATCAATCCAAGTTCCGCGAATCTAAGACATTTAGCTCACTACGCAACTTGCAAAAGGTCTGCTCATCTAAAGGCTTGGTAAAGATATCGGCTAGCTGGTTCTCGGAGCTAACATGAAACACTTTGATATCTCCCTTTTGCTGGTGGTCTCTCAAAAAGTGATGCCGGATGTCTATGTGCTTTGTGCGGCTGTGTTCAACAGGATTATCCGCCATGCGGATAGCACTCTCATTATCACATAGGAGTGGGACTTTGCTCAGATTGTAGCCAAAGTCCCTGAGGGTTTGCCTCATCCAAAGTAGTTGCGCGCAACACTGTCCTGCGGCAACATACTCGGCCTCAGCGGTGGATAGGGCAACGGAAGTTTGTTTCTTAGAACTCCATGACACTAGGGACCTTCCTAAGAATTGGCACGTCCCCGATGTACTCTTCCTATCAACCTTACATCCAGCATAGTCGGAGTCTGAATATCCAATCAAGTCAAAGGTAGACCCCTTTGGATACCATATCCTGAAACAAGGCGTAGCGACTAAATATCTAAGAATTCGCTTCACAGCCACTAAGTGACACTCCTTAGGATCGGATTGAAATCTAGCACACATGCATACACTAAGCATAATATCCGGTCTACTAGCACATAAATAAAGTAAAGACCCTATCATAGACCGGTATGCCTTTTGATCAACGGACTTACCTCCTTTGTTGAGGTCGGTGTGTCCGTCGGTTCCCATCGGAGTCTTTGCGGGCTTGGCGTCCTTCATCCCAAACCGCTTGATCAAGTCCTGTGTGTACTTGGTTTGAGAGATGAAGGTTCCATCCTTGAGTTGCCTCACTTGGAACCCAAGGAAGTATCTTAACTCGCCCATCATCGACATTTCGAATTTCT
Organism: Zea mays; assembly: GCF_902167145.1. NCBI lineage: Eukaryota > Viridiplantae > Streptophyta > Magnoliopsida > Poales > Poaceae > Zea > Zea mays. The sequence continues at coordinate 13,801,630 of NC_050097.1, forward strand.
GAGTCATCACCCTGCTAAACTCTTCACAAGACTTTTGGTTAGTAGAACCAAATATTATGTCATCGACATAAATTTGGCACACAAAAAGATCACCATCACAAGTCTTAGTAAAAAGAGTTAGATCGGCTTTCCCAACCTTGAAAGCATTAGCAATTAAAAAGTCTCTAAGGCATTCATGCCATGCTCTTGGGGCTTGCTTAAGTCCATAGAGCGCCTTAGAGAGCTTACACACGTGGTCGGGGTACCGTTCATCCTCGAAGCCCGGGGGTTGCTCCATGTACACCTCCTCCTTGATTGGCCCGTTGAGGAAAGCGCTCTTCACATCCATTTGGAACAACCTGAAGGAATGGTGAGCGGCATATGCTAGCAAGATACGAATGGACTCTAGCCTAGCCACAGGAGCAAAAGTCTCCTCAAAGTCCAAACCTGCGACTTGGGCATAACCTTTTGCCACAAGTCGCGCCTTGTTCCTTGTCACCACCACGTGCTCGTCTTGCTTGTTGCAGAACACCCACTTGGTTCCCACAACATTTTGCTTGGGACGAGGCACCAGTGTCCAAACTTCATTTCTTTTGAAGTTGTTGAGCTCCTCCTGCATGGCCAACACCCAGTCCGGATCTAGCAAGGCCTCTTCTACCCTGAAAGGCTCAATAGAAGAGACAAAAGAGTAATGCTCACAAAAATTAACTAATCGAGATCGAGTAGTTACTCCCTTGCTAATATCACCCAAAATCTGGTCGACGGGATGATCCCTTTGAATCATCGCTCGAACTTGAGTTGGAGGTGCCGGTTGTGCTTCTTCCTCCATTGCAAGATCATCTTGTGCTCCCCCTTGATCACACGCCTCCTGCTCATCATTTTGAGTTGGGGGATGCACCATTGTTGAGGAAGAAGGTTGATCTTGTTCATCTTGTTCCTGTGGCCGCACATCTCCAATCGCCATGGTGCGGATTGCGGTTGTTGGAACTTCTTCTTCATCTATATCATCAACAACTTGCTCTCTTGGAGAGCCACTAGTCTCATCAAATACAACGTCGCTAGAGACTTCAACCACACCCGATGATTTGTTGAAGACTCTATACGCCTTTGTATTTGAGTCATAACCTAACAAAAACCCTTCTACGGCTTTGGGAGCAAATTTGGAATTCCTACCCTTCTTCACTAGAATGTAGCATTTACTCCCAAAAACTCGAAAATACGAAACATTGGGTTTGTTACCGGTTAGTAGCTCATACGACGTCTTCTTGAGGAGGCGATGAAGGTAGACCCTGTTGATGGCGTGGCAAGCCGTGTTCACGGCTTCTGACCAAAAGCGCTCGGGGATCTTGAACTCTCCAAGCATCATCCTCGCCATGTCTATAAGTGTCCTGTTCTTCCTCTCTACCACACCATTTTGCTGTGGTGTGTAGGGAGCGGAGACCTCGTGCTTGATCCCTTCCTCCTCAAGGTACTCCTCCACTTGAAGGTTCTTGAACTCGGACCCATTGTCGCTCCTTATCTTTTTCACCTTGAGCTCAAACTCGTTTTGAGCTCTCCTTAGAAAGCGCTTGAGGGTCCCTTGGGTTTCAGATTTATCCTGCAAAAAGAATACCCAAGTGAAGCGGGAAAAATCATCAACTATAACAAGACCATACTTGCTTCCTCCTATACTTAGATACGCGACGGGTCCGAAAAGGTCCATGTGAAGCATCTCCAAAGGTCTTGATGTGGTCATCACATTTTTGGTGTGATGAGAGCTTCCCACCTGTTTGCCTGTTTGACAAGCTGCACAAGGTCTATCTTTTTCGAATTGCACATTAGTTAAACCTATCACGTGTTCTCCCTTTAGAAGCTTGTGAAGATTCTTCATCCCCACATGTGCTAAGCGGCGATGCCACAGCCAGCCCATGCTAGTCTTAGCAATTAAGCATGCATCTAGACCGGCCTCCTCTTTTGCAAAATCAACTAAGTAAAGTTTGCCGTCTAATATACCCTTAAAAGCTAGTGAACCATCACTTCTTCTAAAGACTGACACATCTACATTAGTGAATAAACAGTTATATCCCATATTGCATAATTGACTATGTAAGGAAAATGGACCCCGGGCCATTTGGCTTAATAGATTTTGGTGTTTGATGATTAACACAACCTGTGAACTAATGTATTTTCCAAGTGTTTGTGTGTTGTAGTCCACAGGATGCAAAGTGGATTGGACTGAGGCTCTGAGGATGCAACACCTCAAAGAAGACATTATAATACCCATATAAGACATTACAAAGTCATATTGAAGACAATTTATATATGCTAAGAGTCCAACACATCAAGAAGTAGAAGTGAGATACAAAGATGCAAAACAAAAGTGAACTTGACAAACTTGAGAGGAAGGGCTGATTGAATTGGAAGTGTTTCACAAAATCAAATCTACTCAAACTGACATGGCTTCAACTCTGGGATGTAGAGCATTTTATAAGCTTTCCAAAAATTCCAATATCATCAAAATCGGAGTTCGGAGCTAAAAGTTATGCCCACAATACGAAGTCGGAATTGCTGAAAAAACAAGAGCAGCATATGGGATGTCCGGTGCACACCGGACTGTCCGGTGTGCCAAATTTGCTCAAACTGGTATGGCTTCAACTCTGGGATGTAGAGAATTTCATAAGCTTTCCAAAAAGTACAAGATCATCGAAATCGGAGTTCGGAGCTAAAAGTTACGGCCAAAATACGACAAGCGGACATGGGCTGTCCGGTGCACACCGGACCGTCCGGTGCGCCATGTCCGGTGCGCCATCTTCGGAAGCTCAAACGGCTACTTTTAACGGCTAGTACACGTGGGATGTCCGGTGCACCACCGGACAGTCCGGTGCACCTGTCCGGTGCGCCGCAGAAAGCTGCAGAACTGCTTTCCAACGGCTATATTTGAGTTGGGGCCTATATATACTTCACCCAACCGGCCATTTGGAGGTGTGGGAGCCCAAGCAACATACCAAGGCATATTGTAGACATTTCCAAGTGCTCAAACACCCAAGTGCTTAATAGAATCACTCGGTGATTAGCGTAGGTGCTTTGCGAAGTGCTTAGGTTAGTTAGACCGCACTAGCGCTTGCTCTAGGTGAATCCTAGTTTGTTGAGTGAGTTTAGACAAACCACACAACCCCTCGGCTCTTGCATGGGCTATTGTAATTGTACCGAGTGGGGCGAGAGTCTTGCGAGACCGTGACAACCGCGTTTGTGTCACGGCCGCCACCGTGTACCGGAGGGAACGAGGCCCGCGACGTTTCAGCCGGAAGCTCGATAGTGGAGACGGCGGGGAGCGTCCGAGAGGAGCCAAAAGCAGAGCACCACTTGCGCGTGGAGAAGGCCTGCGGCTCTCTACGGAGTTACTCGATCGTGGTGCTTGGCTCTCGCGTGGGCTTCCCTTTGCGTAGGGGCACCAACGAGGATTAGTCGGGACCTTGCGTGGTTCCGGATACCTCGGTAAAAATACCGGCGTCATCCACGAGAGTTTGCTTCTCTACTTTGTTCTTTAAGTTTCCACATTTATATTAAGCATTTAAGTTTCAATCTTGTATGCATACTATTTAGTGTAGATTGAAACTTAGCCATTGCGGTAGAGATAGCAACACTTAGACAAAACCTAGATTGCACTTTCTAGTTTGATTATTTGCATAGGTTTTGCTCTAGGGATTTATTTGTGGCCTAGTTTAGTAAAAGTTTTAGAAGTCCTAATTCACCCCCCCCCCTCTTAGGCGTCACCCGTTTCCTACAAGTGGTATCAAAGCCCGGTTTGGCTCATTTGAAACGCTTTAGCTTCACCGCTAAAAGAGTCGACGCTTTTTAGAGGAAGGGATGGATACCCATAGGCCACCACACTTCGACGGCACTAACTTCCCATATTATAGTGCTAGAATGGCTTGTTACCTAGAGGCCGTTGATCTAGGTGTTTGGAGAGTCACTCGTGACGGGATGAAACCCCTCAAGAATCCCGAGAAACCCACCACGAGTGAGGAAAAAGAAATTCATTTAAATGCTAGAGCCAAAAATTGCTTGTATGAATCTCTTAGCATGGATATTTTTAATCAAGTATTTACCTTGAAAACTGCTAATGAGATTTGGCTAAAATTGCATGAGCTCCATGACGGCACATCCAATGTCCGTGAGCAAAAACATTGCCTAGTCTTAAATGAGTATAATTCTTTTGCTATGAAAGATGGTGAGCTTGTTAGAGACATGTATTCTCGTTTGAATCTAATTATCAATGAGCTCAATTCGATTGGCATTAATAAGCTAGGTGATGCGGACATTGTGAGGAAGATTATCTCCCTGCTACCACAACAAAGATATGGGAGCATCATCACCATCCTTCACAACATGGAGGACTTGAGCAACATGACCCCGACCATTGTGATTGGGAAAATCGCGGCTTTTGAGATGTCGCGAAAAATGAGTCGGGGAGAGGAGCCAACTTCCTCAAGACCATATGCTTTTGCATGTGATGAAAGGAAGGGCAAAAAGAAGGCTCCCACTCCAAGTACCTCAAGCGAAGAAGAGGAAGAAGAAGAAAGTGATGATGATGAAGATAATCAACCATGCACATCATCCTCCGAGGACGAAGAAACAATCCGACGCGTCGAAAAGGTAATGAGGATGATCCGCAAGATTAATCTAATGGGTGTGCCCCTGCAGGTCGAGGATCTTCTCTTTAACATTGACAGGAAAAAGCAAAGGAAGAGAGGATGCTTCACATGTGGGGAGAAGGGCCACTTCAGGGACAACTGTCCAAATATGGCCAAACCCAAAAAGGAGAGGAGCAAAGGCAAGGCACTAACAAGTGTTAGAACTTGGGATGATTCTTCAAGTGAAGATGAACCTCCAAGGACGCGCAGCCACCGGTCCTCATCACGCTCATCACGGTCATCACACAAATGCCTTATGGCAAGAGGTAACAAAAGCATTCCATCCTCTAGTGATGAAAGTAGTAGTGATGATGAAGGTGAGGGAAAGCCCTCTGTAGATGAGCTTGCGGAAGCCGTAGAATTTTTCCAGGATGTTTGCACTAAGCAAAAAGCTCAACTTAAAACTTTGAAAAATAAGTTGATTAGCTCCCAAAATGATTATAAAGGTTTGCTAGAAAAATTTGAAACTTTTGCAAACTTAAATAGTGAGCTATCAACTAAAATTGAGCTATTAGAATTTAGTGCTCCATCCACTGCTACCGATGATAGCCTTATTAAAAAGAATGAAAAACTTAAGGCTAAGTTAGCTAGCTCCCAAGAAGCTATTGAAAATTTGCTAGAGAAAATGGAAATTCTTAGCATACACAATAATGAGCTAACTACTAAGCTAGAAAACATCGGTAGCACCCCAGCAGCATCTTTAGTTGAAATACCTGAAATAATTAAGAAAGATGCTTCTACTTCCTGCTTTGATTTAATTGATGATTCTAACTCCTGCAACCAAGTCGTTGTTGAGAATATTGTTGTAGAGACATGTTCGGATGAGGTTGCAAAGGAAAATGAACAATTAAAGCAAGAAGTGGCTCGCCTTGGAAAGGCTTTGTATGACAAGAAAGGCAAAGCCAAACAAATCCGACCTCCACAGGATAACACCACTGTGGGAGTGAACAAGCCTGTAGAGGGAGAAACTGTGATTTGTAGGCTATGCCACATGGAAGGCCACAAGTCTTTCCAATGCAAGGTGATGACCGGGGATAATCAAAGGCAAAAGCTCAAGCAAAAGCCATCAAGCAAAATCTCCAGCACCGACATCAAAAAGGTGAACAAAAAGGATGCTACACCATATTTGATCAAGAAGAAAAAGAATGGAAAGGTGATAGCAATCAAGGCCAACAAGCAAGGCAACAAAGGAAAGGGGGCCAAACGCATCTGGGTGCCAAAGGAAATAATTTCAACCATGAAAAGCACCAAGAAGGTTTGGATCCCAAAATGGAAGTGAGTGGACCGAAGGTCTGCGGGAAATTTGGAGACTTGGCAAAGTTGGGATGTATATCATGGGATACATCATATTGGATCAAGTTTATTGCCAAGTGGGTTAGTGAAAATTTTGGACCCAAATTTCCCACCCATGACTAAGGTAACTAGATTTATTGTATCTATTGTTTTTAGATATGCGTATCTATTTACCTTGTATCTAGTTTACCTTTCTTGCCTAGTATTACATTTGTTATTTACCTTTGTTTTAAATTATGCATACTAGGTGAATCATATGGTAGGATTGTTTGTTTTCAATTCATACACTTAAGCAAACCTACATGGCTTAAAATATTTATTTAAGCACGGCACATAGCTTCTATATCACTCCATAGTAAATGATGCATCAATTGAAAATTTTGATTTCTACAAGTTGTATCATTTAACTTATATGTGCCAAAGTTCGGATTATAGATAATTTGCCCCTCTTGATATCAAATCAAAGTGCATGTCTCCAACAAGTATTCAAAACTTGTATGCAAATCTTCAGGGGGAGGTTACTCTATAATCTAATACTTTGAGACTAACACCTTTTCAAGTCTATTTCATGTGATAGTCTCATTGTAAGGAAAATGAGGTCCCCGGAGAAATACAACAATCTTCCACTGCAAAATCTCCAAGAACTCTCATGTCTCTCAAGCTCGCCATTGAATTTCAATCGGTATCTTTTGAGACTACACCTAGTATCATTTACATGTCTTCTCCAATATTTGATTAGACTATATTTCATATCATATACTTCCATGTTGCTAAAAATGCATATATTGTTAACTCATATTTTGTTACCTATGCATAAGGGAAGTTAGTCTATTCAAATCATGACTTGCACCTCCATTTCTCACATGCTTTTTCCTAAGTAGAAGATCTCTGTCAGGGGGGGGTATTTCTTCGTCTCTACAGGAGGAGAAAATTCTTTCTAAAGGAGAACACTCATTTAGGGGGAGTATTAATTTGGTGTTTCAATTGGTATTATTTTACAAATCCTTTTTGACGGCTAGTCTTATTTGCTTCCTATATGCTTTTAATGTCTTCCTTTTTGGTGGTTGATGCCAAAGGGGGAGAAGTTGTAGGGACCAAAGCAATGAAAATGTTATCAAACACCAAACACCACCAAATTAAAATTTTGATCATTCAAGTGGTTTTTGCATTTTGGTCTAAAATAGGAAGTAAGTGAATTATGGAGTTAGGGGGAGGCTTAAGTCCATAATCTCACATTACGGGGACAAACATGCATCCTAGCAAGTAGATTGTATATTTATATTCAAATGTTTGTAATATTTGCTTGCTTTGGTTGTGTTGTCATCAATCACCAAAAAGGGGGAGATTGTAAGGAAAATGGACCCCGGGCCATTTGGCTTAATAGATTTTGGTGTTTGATGATTAACACAACCTGTGAACTAATGTATTTTCCAAGTGTTTGTGTGTTGTAGTCCACAGGATGCAAAGTGGATTGGACTGAGGCTCTGAGGATGCAACACCTCAAAGAAGACATTATAATACCCATATAAGACATTACAAAGTCATATTGAAGACAATTTATATATGCTAAGAGTCCAACACATCAAGAAGTAGAAGTGAGATACAAAGATGCAAAACAAAAGTGAACTTGACAAACTTGAGAGGAAGGGCTGATTGAATTGGAAGTGTTTCACAAAATCAAATCTACTCAAACTGACATGGCTTCAACTCTGGGATGTAGAGCATTTTATAAGCTTTCCAAAAATTCCAATATCATCAAAATCGGAGTTCGGAGCTAAAAGTTATGCCCACAATACGAAGTCGGAATTGCTGAAAAAACAAGAGCAGCATATGGGATGTCCGGTGCACACCGGACTGTCCGGTGTGCCAAATTTGCTCAAACTGGTATGGCTTCAACTCTGGGATGTAGAGAATTTCATAAGCTTTCCAAAAAGTACAAGATCATCGAAATCGGAGTCCGGAGCTAAAAGTTACGGCCAAAATACGACAAGCGGACATGGGCTGTCCGGTGCACACCGGACCGTCCGGTGCGCCATGTCCGGTGCGCCATCTTCGGAAGCTCAAACGGCTACTTTTAACGGCTAGTACACGTGGGATGTCCGGTGCACCTGTCCGGTGCGCCGCAGAAAGCTGCAGAACTGCTTTCCAACGGCTATATTTGAGTTGGGGCCTATATATACTTCACCCAACCGGCCATTTGGAGGTGTGGGAGCCCAAGCAACATACCAAGGCATATTGTAGACATTTCCAAGTGCTCAAACACCCAAGTGCTTAATAGAATCACTCGGTGATTAGTGTAGGTGCTTTGCGAAGTGCTTAGGTTAGTTAGACCGCACTAGCGCTTGCTCTAGGTGAATCCTAGTTTGTTGAGTGAGTTTAGACAAACCACACAACCCCTCGGCTCTTGCATGGGCTATTGTAATTGTACCGAGTGGGGCGAGAGTCTTGCGAGACCGTGACAACCGCGTTTGTGTCACGGCCGCCACCGTGTACCGGAGGGAACGAGGCCCGCGACGTTTCAGCCGGAAGCTCGATAGTGGAGACGGCGGGGAGCGTCCAAGAGGAGCCGAAAGCAGAGCACCACTTGCGCGTGGAGAAGGCATGCGGCTCTCTACGGAGTTACTCGACCGTGGTGCTTGGCTCTCGCGTGGGCTTCCCTTTGCGTAGGGGCACCAACGAGGATTAGTCGGGACCTTGCGTGGTTCCGGATACCTCGGTAAAAATACCGGCGTCATCCACGAGAGTTTGCTTCTCTACTTTGTTCTTTAAGTTTCCACATTTATATTAAGCATTTAAGTTTCAATCTTGTATGCATACTTATTTAGTGTAGATTGAAACTTAGCCATTGCGGTAGAGATAGCAACACTTAGACAAAACCTAGATTGCACTTTCTAGTTTGATTATTTGCATAGGTTTTGCTCTAGGGATTTATTTGTGGCCTAGTTTAGTAAAAGTTTTAGAAGTCCTAATTCACCCCCCCCCCCTCTTAGGCGTCACCCGTTTCCTACAGACTAACAGATAGCAAATTATATCCAAGAGACTCAACTAGAAACACATTAGAAATAGAGTGCTCATTTGAGATTGCAATTTTGCCTAAGCCTTTCACCTTGCCTTGATTCCCATCACCAAATATGATTGAATCTTGGGGATCCTTGTTCTTGACGTAGGAGGTGAACATCTTCTTCTCCCCCGTCATGTGGTTTGTGCATCCGCTGTCGATAATCCAGCTTGAACCCCCGGATGCATAAACCTGCAAGGCAAATTTAGGCTTGGGTTTTAGGTACCCAACTCTTGTTGGGTCCTACAAGGTTAGTTACAATGGTTTTAGGGACCCAAATGCAAGTTTTATCTCCCTTGCATCTTGCCCCTAATTTCCTAGCAATTACCTTCCTATCCTTTCTACAAATGGCAAATGAAGCATTGCAAGCATGATATATTGTAGAAGGTTCATTAATTTTCCTAGGAACACTAACACCATTTCTCCTAGGCATGTGATTGATAGCATTTCTCCTAGCTACATTTCTACCATGCACATAGGAAGAACTAAAAGCAAACATAGCATATGAATCATAAACATGTGAATCAAAAGCATCATAATTTCTACTTGCATTTCTAGCATGTCTCCTATCATGATACATAAAAGCATGGTTATTTTTAGCACTACTAGCCATAGGGGCCTTCCCTTTCTCCTTGGCGGGGATGGGAGTCTTATGGCTTGTTAAGTTCTTGGCTTCCCTCTTGAAACCAAGTCCATCCTTAATTGAGGGGTGTCTACCAATCGTGTAGGCATCCCTTGCAAATTTTAACTTATCAAATTCGCTTTTGCTAGTCTTAAGTTGGACATTAAGACTAGCCAATTCATCATTTAATTTAGAAATGCAAACTAGGTGTTCACTACAAGCATCAATGTCAAAATCTTTACACCTAGTGCAAATCATATCATGTTCTTCACAAGAGTTAGATTTATTTGCTACTTCTAGTTTAGCATTTAAATCATTGTTAATTCTCTTTAAGCTAGATATAGAGTCATGACAGGTAGACAACTCACAAGCAAGCATTTCATTCCTCTTAATTTCTAATGCAAGGGATTTTTGTGCCTCTACAAACTTATCATGTTCTTCATACAAAAGATCCTCTTGCTTTTCTAGTAGCCTATTCTTATCATTTAAAGCATCAATCAATTCTTTAATCTTGTCAATCTTAGATCTATCTAAGCCCTTAAATAAGCATGAATAGTCTATTTCATCAACATCACTAGACTCATCCTCACTAGAAGAAGCATAAGTAGAGTTTCGAGTACTTACTTTCTTCTCCTTGGCCATGAGGCATGTGTGATGCTCGTTGGGAAAGAGGGATGACTTGTCGAAGGCGGTGGCGGCGAGTCCTTCGTTGTCGGAGTCGGACGTGGAGCAATCTGAATCCCACTCCTTTCCAATATGTGCCTCGCCCTTTGCCTTCTTGTAATTCTTCTTCTTTTCCCTTTTTCCACTCTTCTTTTCCTGGTCACTATCATTATCGGGACAATTAGCGATAAAGTGACCAATCTTACCACATTTGAAGCATGAGCGCTTCCCCTTCGTCTTGGTCTTGTTGGGATGCTCCTTGCGACCCCTTAACGCCGTCTTGAAGCGCTTGATGATGAGGGCCATTTCTTCATCATTAAGCCCGGCCGCCTCAATTTGCGCCACCTTGCTCGGTAACACCTCCTTGCTTCTCGTTGCTTTGAGAGCGATAGTTTGAGGCTCTTGGATTGGGCCATTCAATGCATCATCCACGTATCTAGCCTCCTTGTTCATCATCCGCCCGCTTATGAACTTTCCAAGTATCTCCTCGGGCGTCATCTTGGTGTACCTAGGATTCTCATGAATATTGTTCACAAGATGAGGATCAAGAACAATAAAGGACCTTAGCATTAGGCGGACGACATCGTGGTCCGTCCATCGTGTGCTTCCATAGCTCCTTATCTTGTTGACAAGGGTCTTGAGCCGGTTGTATGTTTGGGTTGGCTCCTCCCCCCTTATCATAGCGAATCTCCCAAGTTCGCCCTCCACCAACTCCATCTTGGTGAGCATGGTGACGTCGTTGCCCTCATGTGAGAGCTTGAGGGTGTCCTAGATCTGCTTGGCATTGTACAAGCCGCTCACCTTATGGTACTCATCCCTGCACAATGAGGCTAGCAACACAGTAGTAGCTTGTGCGTTTTTATGAATTTGCTCATTGATAAACATGGGACTATCACTACTATCAAAATGCATTCCACTCTCTACTATCTCCCATATGCTAGGATGGAGAGAGAACAAGTGACTACGCATTTTGTGACTCCAAAATCCGTAGTCCTCTCCATCAAAATGAGGAGGTTTACCAAGTGGAATGGATAATAAATGAGCATTTGTGCTTTGAGGAATACGAGAGTAATCAAAAGAAAAGTTCGAATTGACCGTTTTCTTTTTCTCGTAGTCGTTGTCGTCCTTTTGGGAAGAGGAAGATTCGTCGCTGTCGTAGTAGACTATTTCCTTGATGCGTCTTGTCTTCTTCTTCTTCCCATCTTTGCGTCTGTGGCCCGAGCTCGAGTCGGTAGGCTTGTCATCCTTCGGCTCGTTGACGAAGGACTCCTTCTCCTTGTCGTTGATCATGATTCCCTTCCCCTTAGGATCCATCTCTTCGGGCGGTTAGTCCCTTTCTTGAAGAGAACGGCTCTGATACCAATTGAGAGCACCTAGAGGGGGGGGTGAATAGGTGATCCTGTAAAACTTGAAACTTAAGCCACAAAAACTTGGTTAAGCGTTAGCACAATAATGCCAAGTGGCTAGAGAGGAGTCTCAACAAAACACAATAACCACAAGAGATCAATCACAGAGATGGCACAATGGTTTATCCCGTGGTTCGGCCAAGACCAACGCTTGCCTACTCCACGTTGTGGCGTCCCAACGGACAAGGGTTGCAATCAACCCCTCTCAAGCGGTCCAAAGACCCACTTGAATACCACGGTGTTTTGCTTGCTTTACTATATCCCGTTTGCGAGGAATCTCCACACTTTGGAGCCTCTCGCCCTTACACTTGAAGTTCACAAAGAAGCACGGAGTAAGGGAGGGATTAGCAACTCACACAAGACACAAAGATCACAACGAATACGCACACACAAGACCCAGACTTAAGCTCAAAAGACTAGCACACTAGAACGGAGCTCAAATCACTAGAATGTCGAACAAGTGCGCACGAATGGAGTGTGAGTGATCAAGAGTGCTCAAGGAATGCTTAGTGTACTCCTCCATGCGCCTAGGGGTCCCTTTTATAGCCCCAAGGCAGCTAGGAGCCGTTGAGAGCATTCCTGGAAGGCAAATCTTGCCTTCTGTCGCCTGGCGCACCGGACAGTCCGGTGCACACCAGACACTGTCCGGTGCGGATTTCTTTCCTTTCCTGGCGAAGCCGACCGTTGGCGCCTGGGAGCCGTTGGCGCACCGGACACTGTCCGGTGCCCCCTCCCGACTGTTGGCTCGGCCACGTGTCTTGCGCAGATCGCGTAGCCGACCGTTGGCCCGGCCGACCGTTGGCTCATCGGACAGTCCGGTGCACACCGGACAGTCCGGTGAATTATAGTCGTACGCCGTTAAATTCTTCCCGAGAGCAGCGAGTTCGCATGAGCCAGCCTGGCGCACCGGACACTGTCCGGTGCTCCCAGACTGAGCAGAGTCTTGGTTGCTCGAGCCAAGACATTTCCAATTGTTCTTTTCCTGTTTCCAGCACTTAGACACAATACATTAGTCTCCAAAACAATGTACTAAGTCTGAGAAACATACCTTTTGACATGATTTGCACTTTGTCCACCACATTGCATAGATCAACACAAAAGCACTTGCGTTGGCACTTAATCACCAAAATACTTAGAAATGGCCCAAGGGCACATTTCCCTTTCATCATGACTCTGTGCCGGACTGTCCACGACCTGGGTGCAACCTGTCAATAGGCAAAAACTTGTGGTGCCCCCAGGCCAAATAAGCAAATGAATTTAGCCAATAATACGAATTCATCGTCGTACCACCCCACGCATGAGTAGGACAACACATCGGCGATGGATAGATCGGGAAGCACCACGCTATCTCTGGAGGAGGATGGTCTGTCCATCTTGTGCTTCCATAGCTTTGGATCTTGTTGACCAGGGTCTTGAGCCTGATGTAGGTTTGTGTTGGCTCTTCTCCCCTGATCATGGCGAATCTTCCCAGCTCGCCTTCCACCAGTTCCATCTTGGTGATCATTGTAGCATCATTTCCCTCATGCGAGATCCTGAGGGTGTCCCAGATTTGTTTGGCATTGTCCAAGCCGCTAACCTTGTTATATTCATCCCTGCATAGAGATACTAGGCTTGGGCATTTTTATGAATTTGTTCATTAATAATCACAGGATTATCAGTGTTATCAAAATGCATCCCATTTTCTACAATTTCCTATATGCTAGGATGGAGAGAGAATAAATGACTACACATTTTATGACTCCAAAACGAATAGTCCTCTCCATCAATGTGTGCAGGTTTTCCAAGAGGAATTGAAAGTAAATGCACATTTGAATTATAGGGAATGCGAGAGTAATCAAAAGAATAATTTTGATTAACCGTCTTTTTCTTTGACGAAGAGTCGTCGTCGTCGTCCCTTGGTGAAGAAGATGATGCATCACTGTCGTAGTAGATGATCTTCTTGATGCGTCTATTCTTCTTCCTGTCCCTCTTCTTGTGACTCGAGCCTGAGGCAGTAGACTTGTCGTCCCTTGGCTTGTTGAAGAGGGATTCCTTCTCCTTATCGTTGACCACCATCCCCTTACCCTTAGGATCCATCTCTTCGGGCGGTTAGTCCCTTAGATGAAGAGTACGGCTCTGATACCAATTGAAAGCACCTAGAGGGGGGGTGAATAGATGATCCTGTAAAATCAAACACTAAATAGCCTCAAGACTTAGTTTATTAGAGAGTTAGTGCAATTAAGTAGCTTTGAAGCGAGTTCTTGTAAACACAACAATCACAGAGAAAGCAACACAAGAGACACGCGATTTTTATCCCGTGGTTCGGCCAAGTAACACTTGCCTACTTCCACGTTGTGGCGTCCCAATGGACGAGGGTTGCACTCAACCCCTTTCAAGTGATCCGATGATCAACTTGAATACCACGGTCTTTTCCTTTAGAGTCTTTTCCCGTGTGCGAGGAATCTCCACAGTTTGGAGTCTCTCACCCTTACAATTGAGATCACAAAGAAAACATAGAGTAAGGTTGGGGAGAGCAACACACGCAAGACTCAAATCCACAGCATAGCCATGCACACAAGTCATGACTTGAGCTCGAAACACAACACACGGAGTTCGCAACTCAAATGGAGCTCAAATCACTAGCACAGAGAATCAAATGTGTGGAGTCGGAGTCTGGGAGTTTTAAAATGTTTCTTGAAAGCTTGGTGTACTCCTCCATTCGCCTAGGGGTCCCTTTTATAGCCCCAAGGCAGCTAGGAGCCATTGGAGACAATCTTGGAAGGCAATTCCTGCCTTCTATCGAGTGGTGCACCAGACAGTCCGGTGCACCACCGGACAACCACTGTTCATGTCCGGTGCACGATCTCCTTCCAAATCAGGTGCATCCTCCGGGCCCATTGGCGCACCGGACACTGTCCGGTGCACACCAGACAGTCCGGTGTGCCCAACCGACCGTTGGAGCGAGACACGCGTCGCCCGCAGATTGCGCGGCTGACCGTTGGCGCTGGCGACCGTTGGCTCACCGGACAGTCCGGTGAATTATAGCCACATCGTCTTTTCCGTTTCCCGAGAGCGGCGAGTTCGTCGCAGACGACTCACCGGACAGTCTGGTGCACCACCGGACAGTCCGGTGAATTATAGTCGTACAACTCCATCGATTCCCGAGACCGGCTACTTCACCGTTGACCAGCCTGGCGCACCGGACACTGTCCGGTGTGCCAGGCCCGAGCAGATACTTGGCTGTTCACAGCCAAGCCTTTTCCAATGCGTTTCTTCTTTTGTTGGCCCTGTTTCTAGCACTTAGGCAAACACATTAGTGTACAAAATAATATACTAAGTCTAGAAACATACCTTGTACATTGATTTGCACTTTTCACCCATTTAGCACATAAGTGCTCAATTAGTGTGTTGTGCATCTAATCACCAAAATACTTATAGAAATTGCCCAGGGGCACATTTCCCTTTCAGCTGCTTCTGACCGTCTACGGACTGTCCGACCATTATAGCCGGACCGTCTGCTTCTGTCTCGGACCGTTCGGCCTTAGTACCCGGACCGTCCGGCGTACGCAGGACAAGTGACCGTGATCGGGTGTCCGATCGTGCTTGCCCCCGGTGCCTTCGGTCTTTCTTTTGTCTGGAGCTTTCTGAGTAACTATTCTGCGTGACATATTTGGTGTGCGGGGATCACCAATGACGATATTTTTATCTTTGCTTTTATCGGCCGCACAAGGCCGAATTATGGCCTTTTTGCTCGTTGGCAAAAATGTGGTGACAGGGACATATGGCCCATCAATTTTCACCTCTTTTTAAACCTCAATGGGTCTTCGTTTATAGCCAATTGTATTTGCCGACGGAAGACGACACAATCATTGGTGTTATGGGGAAAGGAGCCATGTCATTTGCATTATACGCGCCATTTGCAATATACACAATCTTAGTTGACTAAAAATTGCTAGTGAAATTAGCAAGTTAACAAATAGCTATCTAACTATTAGTTAATTTACTAAAAATAGGTAATAGCTAAAGTATTAGTTGTACTGTTTGGATGTCTCGACTAATTTTAGTAACTAACTATTAGTTTTATTGTATTCAAGCACCACTTGAGTAGTTAAGATAGCTGCCATAACAAGTGATTCACGGGCTCTTGCCCTGATGGGCTTGGAGGGCCGATTTATGGGCCTATGTTGGCTGAAAGCCTGTTATGGATAGTATCACGGACTAGTTTTTTTTTTTTTTGATAAAAAAGTATTGATTTAACAGTATGAATTGGCGTCGGTAGGAAATGCAGTTCACACGACTAGGAAGGATAAAATCGCAGCCCTAAACTGTAAATTCTCCTTGTGTAAACTGGAAAACGAGAAGTTTCTGAAGTAAATTAGCTTCAATGCCCGACTCTTCGTGCGAACTGGAAGAGGCTTTTGTCGTTTCGTTTTCTGAATTGTGACCTGTCAGATTCCAGGGCGATTCAGCGCATGCTGCACGCACCAGATATTTTAAGGGTCACACTTGCTTGTTTCATGTACTAGCACAAGAAGTAACCGTACCACTTCTTCAAGCCAAATCGCCAGCAATCCACCATGGCTAAACCAGAGGGGCCAACCATTGGCGTGAAGCTGTTCGTGGACAAAGAGAAGAAGAAGGTGCTCTTTGCTGAGTCCGACAAGGAGTTCGTCGACGTGCTCTTCAGCTTCCTCACCATGCCGCTCGGCACCATTGTCCGCCTGCTGGACAAGCAGTCTCAGATGGGGTGTCTCGACCAGCTGTACAAGAGCGTGGAGGACCTCAACTTGGAGTACTTCCAAACCAGTGCTTGCAAGGCGATGCTTCTGAAACCGCTCAACGCGGCTTCCGGCCACTGCCGTCGCCTCAAGATCAACGTCGATGGAAGCGTTCCAAGGGTGGTCTATGTCTGCAAGGACACGTCGTGCAGCGCACTCAGCGACAACGCGTTCAGTTCGTTCCCTGGCACGGTCTGCAAATGTGGAAAGGTCATGGAGTCCATTGGACAGTGCCCAAAATACGATGGTGACACTGAAACCGCCGCCGCCGCCGCTTGTTCAGAGGATGGAGTTTTTGTGAAAGGTTGCTTGAAATTTATCGTCACCCATGATCTCCAGGTTGCGCCAGCAACTACCTCTCTTATGATGTCTCTCTTCGAGAAATTTGGTGTGCTTGATCCAGCTGTCCTAGAGCAGCAGGTTCTGCAGTTCAGTTCAGAAAAGGTTCGTCTATCTGAACTCGTGTGTCTGGAACCCCCCCCCCCCCCTCCACTGTGCTGTAATTACAATGATCTTACCTATTTAATTGTCCATTTCATGCAGATAACATGCTTGCTGAAGAGATTGTTGACGTCCAAGCAACCTCTCACTGATCATTATTTCGAAGCTCCTGTTCCACAAGATGATGCAAGCCTAGAAGCGCTTGTTCAGAACTTACATCCTAAACAAGAAAGCGAGGACCAGGAAATGCC
This sequence comes from Zea mays, assembly GCF_902167145.1. Classification (NCBI taxonomy): domain Eukaryota; kingdom Viridiplantae; phylum Streptophyta; class Magnoliopsida; order Poales; family Poaceae; genus Zea; species Zea mays. The sequence continues at coordinate 13,818,773 of NC_050097.1, forward strand.
AGGTAACCTGAAGATCAGGGTCCTTCAGACGAAGGACGATTCCGCCCTGTTGTATGCTGAAGTTGGTGTTGATTTTGTGGACTCTCTCTTCAGCTTATTAAGCATTCCACTGGGATCCGCAATTAAGTTATATGGCCAGTGCTCGGCAAAAGGCTGCCTCGGTAATGTTTACAGGAGCATAGATGGTAGTGTCCAAGAATTCGTCAGAGAGGAGTGCCAGAGTCTTCTTCTGGACCCAAAGTTGCCACCCTTCTTTGGTTGCTGCGCTTCTAAGATCCTTCAGGTCGACGAATTAGCTCCAAGAGAACTGACGATCAAAGCCTGCTTTGTTTGCTTCAAGAGTCTAGGGTTTTCAGGTTGTAGCCTTTGTCACGGTTACTACAACAGTAACTATGTTTTTGTGAAGTGCGGAAATATGGTGAAGTCCATTAAACTTTGTGAGGCGAATCCAAAACAAAAAGGTGGATGCGAGAAAGGCGAAGTATATGTAAGCCGGAAGGCGAATTTCCTGGTTACTGATGACCTGCGTGTTCTTCCACTCTCATTAGCATCCACTGTTAAGATTGTTAGTGATTCCAAAATCCAGACCTCGAATCTTGTGGTCAAAGAAATCACATTAACAAAGTCCAAGGTATCTATATCTGCTACATAACTCACATTATTTGCATTGTGCTAGACTACCTATTCACTTGGTCTTGTGTAACTGAATCTTGGAACAGGTTATGGAGCTACAGAGGGCTGTCCTGCTGCTGAGTCGCAACATACTCAGCTCCGTGCTTCTGCATCCTAAGAAGAACAAGAAGCTGCACCATTACCATCGCATGTATTAGCCGTCGTTGTTGCTTTACTCTATGATTAGCCACAATGATAACTATGTACTATGTCTGTTTTTCTGCTGAATTTGTAAGTTATCATTTTGGCCACTGGTATTCGGTAACTACTATAACAGTTCGAGCATATAATAAATATAAACATTTGATTCGAGGGTTTGTAGGGTCACTCGGAAGCTGGCTCCTCTACTAAAAATTGAGACGTCCAATTTTTTTGTTGCAAATACGGCAAGGTCTTGGGCCACTTTGCAATTGGCCCTTGCCTTTATCTGTTTTGTATGATCTTTAGATGCTAAAAATTCTTTTTATGAGACTTTTATGTCTGTGTCACGATGACTCGGTTTTGTCTCTATCAAATAGTAAAATCTATTACTAGCACGGCGAAATGAAACTAAACAGTGATGCTTAACTAAGGACAGATTTTTAAAAACGAGACATTAAAGCCATAAAATGAAATTCCAAAGCCCACCTCTTCACTAATGGGTCGGATCTTCGTGGAGGAACGGCGGCGACCCGGACCCAGTCAGGTCACATCGGATTCGCGGCGACAAGTCAGGTCAGATCGCAAGAGGCAAGACCGCGAGAGCCCCCATCGACTTGGACCGGACCCCTAGAAAAAGCCGAAAAGAGGTGTGGCCAGATCGAGCGAGCCCCCGCACGTCGCCACTTCACCGCCCCCACCCAAAATCGTCTCGATGGAACCGCTGCGGCGCGTGCTGCGCCTCCGACTCGGACGGCCTCTCGCTATAAACCCCGCCCACTGAATACGGCCGTTCCATTTTTGACTCTATTCCCCGCTTCCCGATTCAAGTCAGCGGTTTTTAGGGTTCGAGATCTCGGCATCGTGTCGCGGAAGCCATGGCGGTGAGCATTCTTTGCTTTCCTATTGATTGCTCATCTCCTCGAGCTTGTGTGCCGTGCCATTACCGATCCGGGGCACCTGCTCGCCGTTTTTACTAATTCGTTCTCGGAGCCGGAGAGCTTGAGAGCTGGTTTTCGACTTGCGGATTATGCTCCAGTGATAGCCGCATCTCCCCAGCCTGTCATGGTAGCAAAGAAACATGGGGTAACTGTTGGTAGGAAGCGAAAGGGGAAACTGGGGCGTCTGTGGAACTGGGAAACTGACGCGCGGGATGCTCTTTGGTAATATTCAAATCTCGTTCACTTCAGTAGACACTGTACCTTTTCAAGTCTTGGAAATGAGGCGTTTGGGGTCATAAATATCTGTTGATGATTTGAAGTGCTTGGTCATAGGCATATCACTGTTTTAATGCTTGATTTGTAAAAATTGTAGTTTGCGATTAAAATGATATTGGGCCTATTATCTATTTTTCTACTTGGTTATGCTCAAAGATTTAGGGTATGCGTACTTTGACTTCTATTTCATTGTCTTTTTTTTTCTCAATTCACTTAAGAGGTATCAAGAAAGCAAGGGAAAAACAAACTCTGGCGAATATCATGCTTACCTCTGCATACATAAAATGGATTTAACTCTCTAAGCAAAGTTGCCACAAGTCTGTTTATTACCTTAGATATGCAATACAACATCTATTTATTTATTTAATTTGTGTGTGTGCGGGCCTGTGTGTGTGTGTACTGATATGTTGTTGTCTAGTAAGTGCAGTCGATGAAGTTTAATGAATGTGATAAAAAGGAATAATTAATTACACATATTTACTGAAATGCATTTCTTATGTTAGCAATGGAAATAAAGATCTATATTAGCACTCGAATCATAAGAGGGGATATGGTGGATAATGTGCAGGGTCTACATGACTATTTTTAGCCATTCAATATAGAGTCGTGGTCAATGCAACCCAAACTACCTTTTGGTTGTACCCTGTTTAAAATTATCTAAAAATACTGGGGCCTCAAATATACCTAATTACTCATGATATTTGTGGAAAAAAATGTTCTGGCTATCCCATGCGTCAATTCTAGCTAATTTTAATGAAATAATTTGCTATGTTGAAGCAGAGTTCTATGTCGGTGCTGTATATTATATGAAGTTTGTGCTAGTGTCTAACTGATTATTTCCATTTTATCTCCTTTCAAAGTATTCTAAGGAAATGCCTGCGGGGGTGTATTATTTGCCACGGGACTATAAATACACAATGCCGCTTATTAACTGTTCATTTTCTGCCATTTAACTTTTGTAGACAAGCATGCTTAGTACCGTGAAGGTGAGCAATGTATCACTGAAAGCAGCACAACGTGATATAAAGGAATTCTTTTCCTTTTCTGGTGACATTGTGCATGTTGAAATGCAGAGGTTAGTACCATATATGTGGTGCCTATTTTTCACCTTGTGCTATGACATGATTAACTATTTAGTGCTGTGCAGTTTCGATGAGCTTTCTCAAGTTGCCTACATTACTTTTAAAGACAAACAAGGAGCAGAGACGGCAATGCTTCTCACGGTATTTCTTTTTTATCTCATCTGGAAGTGTTGGAGGCTTCATAATTTTGTGTATTTTCATGGATTGAAGATTTGCTGGCTGTATTATCCTGAAAGTATGGTATGCATTTTTTTCATCTTAATTGGTTAATCATCTGATTTTTTTTTTTGAACGAAAGCATCATCTGAATTTATCAATGTGCCATTGTACTGCAATTTATTGCCATTATATTCTTAAGTCCCAACCGAAGACTGTATCCCTCTTTCGTTTGTTGTTTCATGTGATACCTTTGCCTGCTCATTGAATGTTGCCTTTTACATAGCCAAACGTTCCAATTAAGTTTTTCAACATTGTTTCTACCTAGATCTGTTTGCTGTAGCTTGAAAGCCAAGCCGTCTTTGATGTCAATGAGAACTTTGTTTGCAAATAGACATCAGGCAGATTCTAACATATGCTTTGATTGCTATCAAAGGGGGCCACCATAGTTGATATGGCTGTAATCGTCACACCAGCAAATGATTATGAGCTACCATCTTCTGTTTTAGCTGCTCTTGAGGTATGATTAGAGCCATACTATTTACAAACTGCAACATGGTAATTCTGTGTACAGCTTTGTAACATTGTTTTCGCCTGCAGCCCAAAGACACAAAACCTTCTGCCCTTCAAAAGGCCGAGGACATTGTTGGGACCATGCTGGCAAAGGGATTTATCCTCGGTAGGGATGCACTGGACAAAGCGAAAGCTTTGGATGAGAAGCATCAGCTGACGTCGACTGCCACAGCTAGAGTATCTTCCTTCGACAAGAGAATCGGTCTAAGTGAGAAGATCAGTGTTGGCACTTCAGTTGTAAACGATAAAGTGAAGGAAATGGATCAGAAATACCAAGTCTCTGAGAAGACAAAGTCAGCACTGGCAGCTGCTGAACATAGTGTCTCGACTGCTGGATCTGCTATCATGAAGAACAGGTATGTGCTAACCGGAGCTGCATGGGTAACTGGTGCTTTCAGCAAGGTCACCAGTGCAGCCAACGAGGCCGGTGCAAAGGCTAAGGAAAAAATAGCAGTCGAGCAGGAGCACAAGAATGCTGAGGGTGGACCTGCACAAGCGAACATCTCAGAGACCCATGAAGCGCACAGGGGTTTGGACGGCGGATTCTCAAGGCTACATGACTCTGAAACCCCTGAAGATATCCCCATCTCTACTGCGAGTGTCCCAGCTGTTACGGATGAGGAGCCCAGCAAGGCTTCTCCACCAGCTGGTGTTCCTGAAAAGCCAGAAGCTGCGCACGAATTGGTACTATAATTGATGCGGTTTTGCTTCATACATGCATGTAAATAGACATGAAATGGGATAGCCCTGGAACTCATTCTGTGGTCTTGTGGTTGGCATCTTCAGATTGAAAACCTCTTTGAAGGTTGAAAGTTATTGGGATCTAAAGGAGTTTGCAATTTGTACCTGGTCTTTTTGATCAATTAGTAATCAGTATTACCCGGCAGTGGGGAAATGAACTTTAATGCTTGTGTAATTGTACTGTTGTTGGTCATCTATTGTTTCCTGGTATAGTAACTGCTTCTGTTTAAGAAATTATTCTGGCTGTTAACGAGGGAGCTCTAGTACCCAGGGAGAGGAAATGGAATTGTACTCCATTTACCCAGCTCGTTACGGAACTGTACTGCCGGAATGCACATGTTCATTTTTCCGAGATCTGTTGTGGGAGCTTGCCGAGTCCGATAACATTAGCACACCTGCCCAGCTCGTTATTGTTTTCGTTCTGCGTCTCTTGACCTTCAGGCAAAAAGGTTGGATTCTGCAACAGCTTGTGGTCGTGTTGTGTATACCTAGCGCCTGCGCCGAGGATAGTGCCTGGAAATCGTAGCCACACAAAGCATCGAAGATATACATTTAGGCTATCTTCTCCAGCAGTTTACTCATATCCATATTCAAACTCTAGTATGTGAACAGTATAGTCTACAGTACGGCACGAGAATTCGGCGGTACGAGGTGCTGGCGCCTTCTTGGGCTTCGCCTCGACGACGACGACGTCGCCGCCGCCGATCGAGGGTGCCTTCCTCCGGCAGGAGCTTGGGCATCGAAGAGATGCTCAGCTGCTAGCGATATTTTTATTCATGCTTTCCCCGTCGTCACGCATGCCTCACTTTGCTTTATTTCTGCCGCTGTTAACATCGCTTTGCTTCAGCTAACAACAGGCCTAAGCTTGCTTTTGAATACACGGGACATACAGGATGTTCTGAATACACACGGAGGTGTTTATCTAAAGCCTCCCTAGCTATTAGGGGCCTTTTCATTTTCTGAAGGAAACCCAAAAAAGTGCTAACCACCGACTTGTACTAACCCAATTGCACGCGTCCGAGTACCGGCGATGACTGTTGTTGAGCAGTGGCTAGGCCTGCAAATGGGGTGGGTGTAAATGGGTATTTTAGGTGGGTTTAAGAAATGGTTTTGTTTTGGTGGGTTATGATGGGTTTTAATTATTAACGGGTTGGGTTGGGTTGGGTGGGTTTATTTTTATATTGCGGGTTAGAATGGTTGATACCCATGGGTATAGATGGATTTGTATAGGTATGGGTTTCCATGGGTATTCACCAATCAGACTACCACCCCAATCAGTACCATTTTATTTCAGGTTTAGATAAGTCTTTGATTTCTTTAGTCACACACAGCACACTATACTATACCATTTTATCAGTACCATTTTATTTGAAAATGTGACCAACTATAAAGTTGCATAACTTTTTGAGATCTACAAATTCTATTTTAATAGTTTCTACATCCGATGCCGTTTACAAAATTTGAATTTTAAATTTGAAAACTTCACACGAATTTTTCAATGATAAGATGATTTCAAATAAAAAAGTTGACAATTACAAAGTTTCATTACATTTCAAGACCTACAACTTTTATTTTAGTGGTTTTTCCATCCGAAGTAGTTTGAAAAATTCAAATTTTAAAATTCAAACATAGTTTTGCATGACAAGATGATTTCAAACCAAAACATTGTCAACTACAAAGTTTCATAACTCTTGAATACCTACAACTTTCATGTTGGTGGTTTTTTCTTTTGAGGTTGTTTTCAAAATTCAAATTTTAAATTTTTTAAATTTAGACATAGTTTTCGTTGACAATATGACTTCAAATGAAAAAGTTGTCAACTACAAACTTCTATAACTTTTCAAGATCTACAAAGTTTATTTTGGTTGTTTGATCATTTATTTATCTCACATGATAGTTCTAACAATATGCACAAATTCTATACATATCTCTCGTAGTTCCATAAACTATGAGAGAGATATAGGTTTTATGAACAAATTTATTTTTAGTTTGTCATATGAAGAAATGTTCAAAATATAAAATGTACATCATGATGAGTTATACAAATTTGTAGTTGAAAACTTTTTCATTTGAATTAATTTACTGCTTTAAAATGTGATTTTTATATTGTCTTTGCCTACTGTTGGAAAAACCCACGGGTTTTCCATGGGTTTCCACCCAATTACGGGTTGGTTTGGGATCAATAATGTTATTGGATGAGTTGGGTTTAACTTCCTTCTAGTATTTTTGGTTGGGTGTGGGATGGATATCAAAGTAATTAGATTTGGATATGGGTGGGAGTGGATTGGATTTTTTGCCATTAGCAGGCCTAGCAGTGGCCGAGAACGTCACCGGCCGGCGTTTCCAACGTGCGAGCAGAGTGGTTCGTTCGACGTTACAAAAGCAATCAAGCGCAGGTGAAAGAAAGGAACAGCAGGACGGCGACTTCCTCTGCGTGGGTGGACGCCGCCGCCGCTTAAACAAACGCTCCGGTCCGTAGGCTCGTTCGTAGCCATAGCTTGCCGCTACCCCATTCATTAATTTGACTGACTGACCGGCCGGCCGGGATCGCAAGTCGCGAGCTCATAAACACGCTACGACCACGCCGTGACGCGCGCGCGCGGCACCAGAGCTCAGGGCCCGGCGGATCCGGTTGGTTGGCCACAGGCGGCTCAAGTCAATACGATATGGACGCCCGGCGACGTGCCGCAGTTGGCGTTGATCCGTAGCGCTCAGCTCAGCTACGTACGTGGCTGATTGCTGCTGGAAAAGGATCGTGGTACCAGTTCAGGCGGCACTACGCTTCCTAGCTCGTCTTTGACCTCTGTGTCCATACGTACGTCTACACTAGCCAAGTAGCAAAGGGCGGAGGAAGCGAAACCCGGAACATCATCTGGAGACTGCAGATAAAAGTACATGCATACATACCGGCAAACTCGCTTATCAGCAGGCCCAATACAGCCATTTCGATCCGGCCCAAGAAAGAGCAAGCCCACGAAGTCACGGCCTTTCGTCATCGTTCCAGCCCACCAGTACGCCCTGAATCGTCTCTCTCTCTCTCTCTCGATCAATCAATCAACAAGAGAATTCCAATCGTGGTCTGCACAAAACCCAAACCCTTCCTTTTCTATCTGCCACGGAGTGAATAGGGCCATGTACTAGCTTTCAGGTGGAGCAGCACGACGAACAGCGATGCACGCGCAGGCAGGCAGACAAGGGCGCTTGTCCGAGGCAAAAGCAGCGGCGACAGCGCAGGCACCAAGTTACGATCGGCTTACAGCAGCAGGATGTCACGCTCACGCCGCGCCGCGCGTCCCATCCAACAAACTCGAGCAGTACGTAAATAAAATCTCACCAAATTCGCGAACAACGAAAGCCCCTTTAGACTAGTTTAATTCTAGGGACAGTCTCTAGGCGATGGAGTCCACAACAGCCTCCCCTACCTACCTAATCTCCTACTGACAACTACGGCTACTGGCAATCGCCTGTTGAAAATCAAGGACCACCGGCGCCTATCATATTCGCTCCACAGCTTTCACCATTCACCATACCACCACGCACTCACCCCCCCCCCCCCCCCCCCCCCCCTCTCTGATCTCGGGCGGCCGATGATTGCCAATCATCGGAAACATACAGATGTTAATTGGCAGCGCCGAGGTTGAAGACGAACTTACTCAGGTCGCTGTTGGTGCTGCAGACTTTGTCGTGCTTGCTTTCATTATACCTCAACCCATTGGCATTGCGATAGTATATTTTACCTAGTACTCTGCTTTACCGACCAAGTCTTTGGTAAACTTCTTTTTCTCATGTTCGTTGGCTACTTGGCTTGGGATCTAACTTGATTAGGCGAGTTTCAGACTTCCTTCAGTTCGATGAACCATGCAGTTCTTCTCCTTGTAGCTGTCGGCACCAGATGGGCTACACTACACCTTGCGTAATCCAAGATGCTGCTTTTTCCCTGTCATGAAAGGAACGTCGTCTGACGATATATGTATTCACCTGCCGTCACTCGACAAGATCCTGCTGAATCATCCTGGCATGGCATAGGCCAGTAGTAGCGCAGCGCCTGAATACAAAAATAGCACCACCAAACAGTTTGAAACCTAGCTCACGCACGGCCGGATCACCGCCGGTACTCGTCGGCGAGAATATTGCGCGGCAACGCTCCCCTCCTCCTCCTCAAGTCCATTTTCTTCCTCTGCCATGGACGAAACGAAATGGCCGTCGAGCTACTCAACTGACGTACGTAGTAAGTAGACGAGGGAAAGCTAGCTAAAGCTGGTGATGCAGGAGAAAAGCTCAACAACCTGAAGAAACAGACGTGCTGTATGTATGATTGTACAGGGGATGGAGGACCTGGAGATGGGCCGTGCAGGTGCAGGTGCAGCTAGTTGCGTAGCCAGAGCCCAGAGCTAGCGAGACGAAGAAGTCGCAAAGCTAGCTTCAGACCGCGACGCGCGCGCGCCGTCGCGCGTCAACGACGACGTGCGGCGATGGGGACGGCGAGCGGAGGAATCTTTCCGACAGGTCGTCAGCGTCCGCTGCAAAGCTCTCTCCGATCTTTCACACTCACACACCGGCTCACCGCTAGCTGTACTTAGCTTAGCTCTCTCTGCTGAACTCGTCTCATCGACTTCTCTGACGCGCCAGTTGCAACCGTTCCGGATCCTGTAGCCAATGGCCTTGGATGACCGCCCGTTGGCCGCCCACGAATCGTAGGACATACAGAAATGTTGGTGGAAGAGCGCACATCGGCTGGCGTCGGGTAGGCCAAGACGGGGTAGGCGATGATTATTATTGCTCCGGCTGATGATGTATCATTATTATTTCTTTAGAAGCTGGTAATACATCCGTCCACGAAAACGCGATATCTGTATTGCTACGCTTTTATATATATTCAAATCAAGAGTCAGAAATGCATCACTGGTTGATGATCATTATCAGGTCAAAAGTGTGACGCTTTTTTATACATATAATAAAAAAAAGACAGCGCAGTATTTAAGGCACATTTCTAGCGTGAAAGGTAGTTGTACCCTTTTTCCCTTTTTATTATTTGAAGATGTACATAGTCAAGAAAGTGGAATAAAAAGGTAGCGGTACATGTGTTGTACTTGATTGTTGTTTGTTTTTGGCTTTTTTTATCACCAACAGAATTTCATTTACTTTGTGGTGTCCTTTTATTCGGATTTTTTTTTGGTATGGCGTGTTTTCCATAAGTAACCAAACGATCAATATGGCTAGTCCAAATATTCAATTTGATTGGATTTGGAAGTGAAGTATTACCTCTGTCATAAATAAGGATGCAAGTCTAGTTCCAACCAAAGTCAAAATGTTTTAAATTTGACTAAATTTATACCCTGTTTGTATGTAGATATTGAACCACATACTAGGTAATTGGATCAACTTTCCTAAATTCTGTTGTTTGGTTGCACGTGGAATTGAGATTTAGAATCAGAGGCGCAATTCCCTGGAATTGGACTATAACTATAAACCCCTTCTCACAATACAAAGCATCACTCCTCGGTTTGCGTGGAATTAGACCGCAAAATTCCGAACTCCAATTCAGTGACATCCAAACAATAAAATTGGAATTGCATCTCATTTCAATACCGTGCTTATTTTGGTATTTAAAACCAATCAACATCGAAACAGAGCCTTATACAAAATGTCATTAACTTGTAATGCTCCGACGATTGATGAACAATTATAGTACTATAGTACGATACCATTGTGAGATGAATAGCGTGACCGTATGATCTGACACCCCTTGTGGTTGATGGTTTGACGATTGTGTCCGATGTCATATTCTTTAGTCGGTTTGGGTTTACTTCTATGGTATAGTCTACCATCTCCTTAGGCTATCTCTAGCATCTTACTCATCATCATCATCTCTCATTCCAATCTCCACTCTGTAAATCGTGCAATCTATAATGTAAAACAGTGTTTTGCACGGCTATATACACGATCTGTTGTCCACAGCCTTATGGACGATTCGGTGCTTCGGTATGACGATCTTTAAATCCTTCTATAGCTTTGCCGTTCATGATTTTTATTTACCGTTTGGTTCTACCTTCAGTTTTAGACTTTTCCATGTTGATGTAGATCTCCAATAAAAAGTTAATCATGTTAATCACTTTTTTTTACCTTCATCCAAGTCTATTGCATCATTTGAACTATAACCAAGAAGATATGATCGAGAAGCGTATGTATAACAAGGATCTTGTTAGAATAGGAGATACGGTCGAGATCACAATAGATATGTACAATTCAAGACTGACTCGGAGGATTAATTAAACTCCTAACCTATAGATTATGCATACAGATAACAACCGAGAATTCTCTGTGTGGAGGGATATATGAATCCTAACCTAATTTCCCTCACGCGAGAGATTTGGATCGACACACATCATACAACAAGAGACGAGCCCAGCACTATGCATGGAACGGTGACAGATCCACGAACGATCCCTGATTACCGTGTCTTGATTCTCGTGTTGCTTGTTTGTTCTTCTTGCTAGGATTGGTGCCTTGAAGTGTACTCAAAGATGAATGACCGGTTGATCACATCTGCCGACTGCGCGAGCCATCAGAGCAATGTAGATTATATGACTGACAGGGCTGGGAGCAAATTAAGTTCGGATAATGAAAGTAGTCTTCGGGTCAGAGTGAAAGGGCCGTAAGTCCGTAACAAACTCGGACACCGCCGCCGACTACTGGCTGGCGACCGTGACGGACTGACGGGTATACTATTACTTCCGCTGCACACGGACCGGACCGGCACAGGAAAGTTTCTTCTCCGATGGAGGACGGCTCCATCGATCTGGCCAATGTTGTGATTCAATGTCTCGATGAACAATAAAATGCGTTCTTGAGCTGGCACCGTGCATGTGAGGCGCGGGCCTGCTGGGGCGCCGCATGAGAGAAGAAGTTGGGTCGTACTCGTACGTTGGCGGGTGACGACGCTGGCGGACACTCCGGAGCTAGGAGAGAGAGGCCGTGCAGCGTGTCATTTGGACACACGACACATCGATCGATCGATGATCTGTGTGTGGCGAACCACACACCCAGGCTGCTCCCCGTTTGAATCCGTGACGCGGACTTCGTGCGTACACAGGATGAGACCGCGGTCCGCGCGTATGCCGGTACGCGTACCGGCGTACGTATGCATCATGCGTGCATGCCGCCTCGCATGCAGCGAACGGGCGCCGCCGCCCGGCGAGACCTTTTGCCGCCGAACTGGAAGCAGCGGGCGGCACGTACGCACGGCCCATTTAATTCCATCAGGCATACGTAGTACTAGGCGGCAGCAGGGTGTACGGTACGTGTACGGTGCCAGGTCTCGCTCGCCCACCGCCCGTCGGGCGCCGGGGGGCACAGCGCACGCATAGCTAGAGCGGAATGTACACGCACGCGTGTCCGATTCGGCGGCGCACCTGCGCGGGGGAGGGGGGCCGCCGTGGCGCGCCTGTACGTTTCCGTGCACCGCGGGCGGCTAGCCGGCCGGCCGGTCGGTCAAACGAATGATGCGGAGGGGGATCAGCCGCGGCGGATAGTCTCCGCTCCGCTCGCCGATTCACACGGACGGGTGCTAAAGAGCGACGACCCTTTGGTGTCATTTTTCGCGCGCGCGTGGCCAGGCCAGGCTATAGATGTCCAAACAGTGCGGGCCGCCCATTTGGCCTGTGGCACGGCACGAATTTAGCCCGGTCCAAACACGGCCCGGCACGGTCGGTTACGGGCCCGGGCCGGCACGGCCCGTTTAGCGGGCCGGGTATGGGCAGATACGGCGGCCCGCATGCTTTGGCTCGGCCCGGCCCGATAAATGGGTCGGCCCGACGGCGACCCGCATATTAACGTAAATACTAAATATGTAAATACATTTAATTCTCTCATAGTATATAAATACTAAATACGCGGGCAAACATATATAAAATGCATACATAAATATAAAATGCATACATAAATATTTTGTTGTCTTAATATATATAAATAATATGTTATTATATATGATTAATTCTGTTAAATATATGTATTTATATACCGTTCTACTGTTGGTTCGGGCCAGTGCCCGGTCCGGTCCGTTGAGGCCCACCGGGCCAACGGGCCGGCCCGGCACGATTTTTCCCTGTGCGTGCCGGATTTGGGCATGTCCCTAGGCACGTGGGCCAGCCCGACCCGGCCCGAAGTATCAACGGGCCGTGCCCGACCCGGCCCTATTCGTACCGGGCCGAAACGGGTTCGGGCCGGGTCCGTGCCGGGTGGCCCGTTTGGACATCTATAGGCCAGGCCACCACTGCCCGCCGACGCCGTGGTGCGGTCCAAAAGGTCTCGCGTCCCGGCCGGCCCGCTGATCCATCCGCATGCATGCTGCATCGATTGTACCGGCACGGCACCCGAAAGGCTCGGGTCGATCGACTTCCGTGTACGAATAACGCCTCGTGCTCAAATGGATGCCATGCGGATCGGAACCGGCCATTAAATATATGATGCTGCCATGCTGCTGTCCCTGTATCAGCAGCGTTTTGTTGCGCGAAAGGGCTCGCAGAGCGGTCTTCAAAGCTGTTTTGTACTTTTTGTCGTATGTACGCGCACGCATGGCCGTGCATGATGGGGGCGGCCGCGCGCGGTGAGGAGTCAAGGGCTCAAGCCCGCCCGGGCCATATACTTTAGACTTTATAGCAAGTATATGGCTGATGCTAGTGCACCACCCCTCTCGCCCCCACGTCCGCTTTAATTTGGACTCTACTCTTGTCCATATTGCTCCTGTAGCAGACTATAACATCAGTATATAGCTACATCAACTTTTTTATTTCAGAACACTCAGATTTGATTTAACGCTTAGAAATCACCTGACATAATATTGTGTTATTGGATTAAAAACTATAAAGTGCATAATAATTAAAATAAAAGTACATGACATTTGGGGATGAAATTTGTGGGTTTTTTTACAAATTTTTTTGGACTCAAAACATAGACCAATCAGAAGCCACCAATTCACTATCGCCGCCTTATCCCTCTCGGCAACCACTCCAATGCATCACCCCGCCTCTCGCCCCTTTATCGCCCCAACCCACTCTCCCGTGCGGGCTAGAGCGAGGAGGTAGGCGAGCTCTTGTCAGACGACGCTGCCATCGCATGGGGCTACGCGCTCGCCCGCTCTCTCCGCCCGCTCTCGCCTGCACTATATGTTACACAGGCACCAACCTAATAAGTCGATGTAGGTGGGCTATTAGAGATGTCACGTCAGATTTATGATGATGCGGAAAAAGAGGAATGGAGAAAGAGAAAAAAACGGCTTGCTCACTAGTAGTCAGTTGAAGGTGTGCTACTCATAAACTCTAAGACACTTTGTGAGAGTAAGAGATAAATCAAGTATTAAATATATAACTTATATAATAGAAGGTTATTATATCAGCATGCTTTTAATTATTCACATGTGAGATGGCAACATCATAAAACCCGATAAGTGCTATATTATTAAACTTACTCTTATAGGTGTGCAGGTGACCACTTGGCACCAAATTACCTAACCTACTCGCTCGCCGAGCTTTTTTATCTTGGTTATTGGCTTTTTTACTCAAGTTAGAGCTTTTCTTTCCTGGCTTTTTCACTCGAGTTGTTCGCTTGGCTTTAGCTCATTTTTTGTCCATTTCTTCTCTTTACAAATCCTCTCGAAGTATACAGAAGAATGACAATGCAAAATAATAGCAATAGTCGTCTCGTAGGTGCTGGTGAAAGAATAGCTTATAGGGCTGGAGTCAAAGGAGCTTTTATAGACATAGAAATCATAATAGAAATAGCAGGCCTGCGAGCAGCGAGTGCCCTTTGTAACTTGCGAGCCTGCCTGTCAAACCATAGGCGCCTTACCGCCCCCTTTCTTTTTTGAATTAGAGAATTACTACCGTTTTAACTTATAGGTATATTTCCGGATTTCCATAAGAGCTTGTATACTAAGAGACAATAACCTGACTAAACGCTATGGTTGATGAGAGAGAAGAGGAGCGAAAGAGAAGTGCGCTGTAACTATATAGTTGGCTTCGACATAAGAATAAAAAAAAATTTGTGAGAGAGACATGTGAAATTTTTCATTAATAGTGAAGAGTTAACTACTATACGGTCGATCTAAACAGGAGACCATAAAGAATCTTACGGTCAGCGATTTGGTTTCCTTCCGCTATGATTCCTTTCGTTTTTCTCTCAGAGTCTCAGTGCAGCATCGTCACTCGCAAGTCGGTCATATTGTACCGCAGGAAATGTGGCACACGTGGACACGTGGTTCAGGTCCAACGTCTTTTTATTAGTCTACTCTTTACGCAATTACGCGTATTCCCTTGGTCTTCTGTCTTGCCTTCAGTCGATCCATTTGCATTATTGTTGATGCGTTGTGTTTTCTTTAATTATCGTCTGCGCTGTGTTTTGTTTGCATGATTGATTAGTGTACATCTCTTTCGTCGAGCCCAACTGCAGTCTGTAGTTGTTGGGTCATTGAGTAACTGCTTCGATTTCAAGCATTTATATATTATTCACCAGCTTCTTATGCGTGGTTGTGCAGTCATAGAATCTTATTCTCGGTCTCCTCACGAAAACCATTGGTTTAACTCTACTCTATATATACTACTCCGTATTATGCTACTAGCTTGTAGCGGAATTTAGATGCAAATTGAGCTAGTTGCTTTAAATTATCTTTCATAGTGGAATTGAAGAGTTAATTCTGTAATTTATATGTAGGATTAGGGGGGTTTGTTTTACCCTTTTATTGGGTAAAATATACTTTTTTAGCATGTAACTCATAACATAGTCCGATTTTCAACCTTTCTAACTATAAGACCAGATAACTCACACCTTCTAGCCACAGAAACCGAAAAAATTTAGTCTTCTGACTGGTTTTAAAAGTAGGTTTTTTTATTTTCAGAAAAACAACATAATAAAAACTGGTTTGTTCTTAAAAAAACTCATACTAATTAGTTTATGTTAAATCACTAAAAACTATGAAACTAGTTCTATTTTTGTTTAAAAAAATATCATCTATATGTTGGTGCTATATTTAGAATTGTTTGGATATTACTTGTTTTTATATAAATAGCGAGTGCGACCACCAACAATAAAGCAATTAATGGGAACCAACTCCAAATACCATATGTTACAATACAAGTAAAGAACAGTTTTAGGGGGGAAAATTGTACTAGTTTCACATCGTCACGTAGGCTAGCTCCAGCAAGGGACCCTAAAGGGTTATGTACCCTAAATATAGAGAATCAAATGGTCCTCTACGCTCTCCAGCAGCGTCCTCTAAACGGTCCTCTAAATTTAGAGAACGTTGCTGGATTCTCTATATATAGAGAGTTTTTCTAAACGGTCCTCTATCCATTTCAATACTTTAAATAACCGGTTTAGCAAAACAAAAATATGTACAATACATTTAAGAGTATAACAAATACGTATGTATAAAAAATAAAAATAAAAAAATGTATTTAATATAGATATTTGAGTATGGAGGACATGATTTAGAGGACGATGTTGGAGAGGAAAGAGATATAGAGGATGAAATCTTTTAAAGTAGACTGTAAAAGACGAATATAAAAGATGGATATAGAAAACGTTGCTGGAGACAACCTTACATGCAGTTCCAATATCCAGGGATCTTGACAGCACAGTAATAGCTAGCACTAGCTAGCAGCACTGCTGGTCTGCAGCTGCAGCTGCAGCAACCAGCAGCCTGTGATTGTGGTTCTGCTTTGCAGCTGCAAAGTGCTGTTCTTCTCACGCGATCGCTGCCTTCAATTCGGGGGGTCTAACATGTCACCGATGAGGTTAGCTACAATGTCACTCGAATCTAGTAGGTAGAAGATCAGCTGAGAGAGCCTAGCTAGCTAGTAGCAGCAGGTCAATAAGCTTTAATCAAAGCATCGGCTTCAACATTCTTTTTGATTTGCTTCTACACAACGTACTACTACGCTGTATACACAGTGACGCACGATGAACACAATTCAAGTCCAGATGCGACAACGTGCGCCATCCATCGAGTGGGTTCCACTTCAATTCCACGGTGAGAGAAATGAAGCACGCACGCGCCAACAAGGTTAGGTGCAGGGAAGGTAAAACAGCAACAAAATGGTTGGTTACCCTAACTTAGACTCGAGGCACTGGCTGCCACACACACACACAGGCAAGGCGAGCAGAATCTGCAGTCTCCGGACGATATAGATGGTGGAAAGGGACGACTACTGACTGGTTGCTGAACGGGCGTCAGTTTAGTCTTCACCAATAAACCTTTTTTTTTTTAAAAAAAAGAAGATTTCTCTCTCTCTCTCTCTCTCTCTCTCTCTCGGCTTTATTTATGTAGGTGTCGATCTCAGGACCGACGAACAGCTTCCTTCGGTTTCTTTGTTAAGGTTTGTGTCTGCTCAGGAGTGTTGTCGGACACCCTACAGGAATCAAGGTTCCAACCAAAACCTGATCCTCTCTCAATTTTGTTCTCGGAACTATAGCATATTTTGCACCGTGGTGTGCTGTTTTTTTTATAGAACTGACGAAGCAGGCGGTTGATTTCCAAATCCAAACGTGAGGTCTCTGAGATTCCGAGTTATGCACATAATATTAAATATAGTAGTATAGTACAAGTACTGTACTTGTTGACACAAGACTGATGAACAGCTAGCTAGCTAGCTTCGGTTCTTTGTCAATGGCTGTGTCGTCGTCGACAGCTTAATTAGGAGTGTCGTTGTCGGACACCCTACATACAGTAACAATCAGGATTCCAACACGGAAAAAGAAAAGAAAAATCCGATCTTCTAATATATATTTGTTCTCAGAGGAAATATACTTAGTATACTTCGCATGTGCGCTGTATGCGTTACTTGTTTTTTAGACGGGCGAAGCAGCTAGGCTAGGCACCTTGATTTCCAAATCCAAATGCGTGTGGTGCGTGACTGCGTGAGCTATCAGTAGTTCAGTACTAGCTAGCATATACTTGTGTACACACGTACTAGTACCTTCTCGTTGACACGATCGAGCAGGATAACACCCTTTCTCTGTTTCTCAGCGTTTCTACCAAAATACTAGTTTTTTTTACAAAAAAAAAAAGGCGACGTGGCAGCGGCCGTTCACCTGTATGCAGCCGTGTGTTCATCAGCTCATGCATGCATGTAGTTGGCTGGTCAAAGCATCCTCCTCCTGCTAAATTCGGCAGCAGCTAATCAGGCCTACACTACACTGCTACTCAAGGTTTCGCTTTCACGAAACACCTTTCGCTTTGAGAGGTAAGAACTCCGACCTGACTCGACTCTCTGAAGTGATCAGCTAGCGCTGTGCTTATTGGATGATGCGTTGATTGGCCGAGCCTTCGTGCCTTCGTGCGCTGGCTGTGCTGCTGCCTGTGTCCATCTGTTCTAGCGGATTGCAACAACAGGTTATACACATTGCGTGCTAGTGCTAGCACCGGTAATCGAGTGGTCGTCTGGTCGAGAACGAGGTTTGGACTTAATCTGCGAATCAGATCGTTGCTGTTTGATCAACGACTGGAGGTGCCGTACGGAAGGGGGGTGGGGGGAACGGGTAGGTAGTCTCCTTTCATTTTTCTGCTACTGTTTTTTTTTCAACAGTGACGACTGACGAGCAGGTAGTAGTACTAGTCTAAGACTCTAGTAAGTAGCTCGATTCGATACGACGAAATCAAATATATATAGAAATGGTTGCACAGGACAAAAAAATATAAACATGAGCCCGAGAAAGTACGTTTTAGAGTACAATCGTTTTTTTTTTGTCACGATGCAGTGCAACTTGTTTAATGTCTATGGGCTGTTGATACCAACAGCTTAACTAGTACAGGGAATGGGAGGATAAATCAAATAATTTGAGTGGTGCGTACCAAATGCCAGCACTTGTGCCCTTATTAAGACAATGTGAAACTACCAAATCTGACGACGGTGCAATATGTCAACTGGAGTACTACATAATCAGCGCATATTTTTTCTTCCTTCTGATGCGTTACTGTGTCGGTGGAATGTACGCGAAGGACAGCCGGTGGTGGAAGGAGAAAACACGAAAATTGGTTTTGGAAACGTCCAGATTAGCTGTAGATTTTTGACACCTTCACTTATCCACTTGCTCTTGTCCGTACCACACAGGAACTTTTATTGAAGTACTCACTCCGTCCAAAATTAAATTTCGTTTTAGTTAATTATTGCGTACAATGTATATGTTTTATATGAGTATGGGTTCATCGTTATCCATTTAAACGTAGACATAAAAACGCAGAGCTAAAACGGCTAATAACCGAGGGAGTATTAGGTACTGCTAGTGTAAGAAGCACAGAACAAACTGGTCATTTAGCTACCCTCTGTTACCAGGTCAATTGCAGCCCAGCTTATAATTCCTCAAACGTGCAGTGCAGTGCAGCGAGTATGAAGGAGCCTGGAAAAGCGCTGTATATTGATGCGAAGTTTTGCGCACAGTGGTACGGAGGCGGACTGCTCCAATAGATTTGATCCTAAGCAAAGTGTCCAACTTGCTCTCTGTCCCCCGCCATTTATGCTGATTTTGACGAATCGGGGTGGGGTGAAAAAAAAACCCCGATATTTATCCATCATCGTCGTGCTTATTCTTCGTTTTCGCAAACAAACATGCTTTAGCCCATAAACCCACGGCCTGATGCAACCAATGTCGCGCGCTTGTCCAAGTGACGGCACACCAAGCAATCACACATGTCCAGTCGCGATGCCAGTCGGCGCCCGCGCGGCCACCTCGGACACCCAGCTGGGCAAGCAAGGGCCACGGGGCCCCACTGAGATCGCGCGATGGCCCCCCTCCGGCCTCCGCATTTGTTGGGAATTCGACCCGGGGAACGAACGAACGAACGCAGGCAGAGGCTCTGAGATCTGACAGTCTGACAGGGGGGGTTTGGTTGGTGAGGGGCCGCGCGCGAGCGCACACGGCCGCGCTCTGTGTTGTGTCACCTGTCGCGCGCTGTCGGCGTCGCGCACGTCAAGGGCGCGCGCGACCCGCACCCGGCATCTCACCGTGGGGCCGCGCGCGTGCGTTCGTGTATATATACGCCTGGCCGTGCCACTGTCCTGGCTGCAGCTCCGCACAGGTCCCTGGCACAGGGCGAGGCACTGTCACGCACGGAATCGAGCAATCGATCACACAGAGACACAGGTCAGGAGCAGGAGCTCGAGGTGTCGCCGCGCGGCAGCAGCAGCAGCAGCAGCAGCTTGGGACTCGGGACAGCCATGGGGAAGGGCCGGGCACCGTGCTGCGCCAAGGTGGGGCTCAACAAGGGCTCCTGGACGCCGGAGGAGGACATGCGCCTCGTCGCCTACATTCAGAAGTACGGCCACGCCAACTGGCGCGCCCTGCCCAAGCAAGCAGGTACGGACGGCGGCGCGCTGGATTCCTTGTGCACGTTGCATGCATGGGACTCGGAGTTCGCTCGGCTCTAATGGTTGTCTCTTAATTCGATTCCACAGGTTTGCTGCGGTGCGGGAAGAGCTGCCGGCTGCGGTGGATCAACTACCTCCGCCCGGACCTCAAGCGCGGCAACTTCAGCGCCGAGGAGGAGGAGACCGTCATCAAGCTCCACGGCTTGCTCGGCAACAAGTGCGTTCCGACTTGGAGGACTTCAGCTCCCTGACTCTGCTGCACTCGGCCGGCCATGACGTCGTCGAGGCTGATCGAGTTCCGTTTGGGTTTTGTTTCTACTACTAGGTGGTCCAAGATCGCGTCGTGCCTGCCGGGCCGGACGGACAACGAGATCAAGAACGTCTGGAACACGCACCTGAAGAAGCGGGTATCGCCGTCCGGCGGGGAGGAGGAGCACGGCGCCGCCGGGTCCAACAAGAACAAGAAGAAGAAGAAGAAGAAAGCCGCTGGCGGCGCCGAGGAGCCGCTCCCGTCACCGACTCCGTCTCCGTCGCCGTCCTCGTCCACCACGACGACGGCCAACTGCTCCAGCGGCGACTCCGGCGAGCAGCAGAGCAACACCAGCAAGGAGGCGGACGACGACGAGCTGGACCTGGAGAACCTCGAGATGATGCCCATGCTGGACGACGACCCAATAACCTTCGGCTTCGACATGCTGGTGGACCCCGTGCCAGCGCCGTACGGCCCGGCCGTGTCCGCGTTCGCGTCGGCGTCCAGACCCACGTCGCCCTGCGCCTCGTCCACGTCCCCACCGCCGCCGCCGGGCTGCGCGCCGCTCGGCGTGGACGACCTGCTCGTGCTGCCAGAGATCGACATCGACCAGGAGCTGTGGAGCATCATCGACGGCAACGGCGACGGCGGCGGCGACGGAGGAGGCTCCGCTTGCGCCGTGTCTGCCGAGACATCGGCGCCGTGCTGCCAGAGCAATGCGCCGGAGCCGACGACGAACGGCGCCTGCGCGACCAGCCACCACGGAGCGGCGGAGGAGGAGGGAAAGGAGTGGTGGTTGGAGGACCTGGAGAGGGAGTTGGGCCTGTGGGGCCCCGTGGACGTGGAGGACTACCACTACCAGTACCCAACGGGCCCACATGGTCTGGTGGCTAACCACCCGGACCCGCTTCCTGCCATGGTGGACGACCCGGTGTCCTGCTACTTCCAAGCGGGCCCCGCCTCCGCCGTGCTCCAGGAACCCGGGTACTCGGTGACTAGTAGTAGCAACCTGATGGGGTTGTGAGATTTATCGTTCGTCGTCGTCGTTTTTTTTTTATTTTTTTTAGATAGCAGAACAGAAATCCTGAACAAACGGATCGTATTGCTTGCTTGCACAATGATTGTACAAGTGCATAGCTCAGAGGAGCATAAACTCAATACTAAACCGCCGGCGGCGTATTATTATAAGTACATAATAATAATAATAATAATAATAATAATAATAATAATAATAATAATAATAATAATAATAATAATAATAATAATAAAAAGGGAGATCAGTTAGGCTAGTGTGCACATATACAGAAGAGCTAAAAAGATGCTGTTTTTGGTCAGGCGCGCAGTAGATTGACAAAAAGGAGTCAATATTTCCGGTACTCACTGAGTTTACCCGAGATGATGCAACTTCTTCGGACCCAGTTTGTTTCCTTATAGAGTTATACGTGTAATCCAGCTTATGGATAATCTGTTTTATTTATTTGACTCTTTAATTGTTTAAGTTGGATTACTATATAATCTAAGGGCTGGTTCGGGAACTCCATTTTTTCAAAGGATTTCTATTTTTACAAGGAAAATTAGTTCGCTTTCCCTTGGAAAAATGAAAATCCTATGAAAAAATTGAGTTCACAAACTAGTCCTAAACTTAAACAAACAGGCCTTACTACCTTCATTTGCCGGTTGGAAGTTGGTATATGCTAAACTTATACAATAATGGAGGGTATGGATGACGTCAGCGTGATGCATGCGCTGTGATCACCGGGTTCCCACTGCCATTTTAACCCGGCCGGTCCAACCGCTGCGCCTTCGTAGACTACTACGCACGCAACGGACGTCCAGTTGTGTCGTGCCTTTTTTGACTATAGCCTTTCCTCTCGCATTTCATCGCACCCGTCTCTCGTGTGTGTGTGTTTGTTTTTTCCTACTCGATGTGCCGTAGTCTTGTTCACACACTCCACGGGCCATGCCTCTTTTTTTTTTAATTTGGTCGAGCAAGTTGCGTATATACGTCACCATAAAACACGATAAGGAAGTAGGTTACCTAACAAAAAACAACACCAAGAGGGAGGTACGTGTGTGTCAAATGTCATGATTGGATCGTCGTAACTCGCACGCTCAAGATCGCCGTAAGTCGCAAAATTTGTCGCGAAACAAGAGGCCGCAAACGAGGATGGCATACCACCGTTGACGGTTCTGCTAAGGAGCACCAAAGACGGAAAATAAGGGAAAAAAAATTGTACATCCCCACAGAAAATAAGGGGAAAAAATTATGTACATTTCAGATGTAAACACACTCTTTTACAGCCCCTTGTATCCATCACTTGGAGGTCCACAAAAACGGATCAAAATTTGCAAATTAACTCTTTAATAACTTGTTTTTCTTCTATTTATATGGACCACCACTGGATGTTGTACAAGAAATTCTTTGCGTACTGGATGCAAAGAATTTTTCCCCGAAAATAATTATGTACATTCCAGATGCAAACACCTCTGATATGTAAAAGGGATTATTTGCGTCCCGGATGCAAAGAATTTTTTTCCCTAGCAGTAGCTTTTGGACTTTTTTGACTTAAATGTTGATTTTCTGCCTCGAATGCTGATCGAATGGCCATCGCCAAAGCAGAAGCGTGCGACAAAATGGTGTGCGGAAACTCTTGCCAGGTCTTCTGCTCTGCCTGCGGCAAGGTCATCGGTGGTAAAGATCAATTGAACGCCTGATGATAAATGCAGCACGCCCAATTGGTTCAACAGTCAGTCAGATGCCCCAAACGCCGAGCACAAAAACTTGGAGGTAACGGAACCTAAGCAACAGCACGATTTCGATTTGTATAAGAGAAGTGAATTCTGGGGTGCCGGAACCTAAGCATGTCGCTTTGCATGATCAGTGCTGTAATAAGTGGACTGTAGAAGCGTTCATCGATCTTCATGAATGATCTTCAATGAGCCTTTTATTATGATGGTGAAAACAGTTCGAACTCACGTAACTGACCAGCACAGCCACCCTATAAAATCGGGCCCTAGTTCACCAACATACTACCCCAACTGAGCCAAACAGAAAGAGAGAACAAATCTTCAGTCGCTGCAAGCCTTCAACCCGTGCTAACTGTGCGGGAAAGAAAAAAAAACATGAAGATGACCTGCGGCAGAACGTCCCCCGTCGTTGCTGCCGTCCTGGTGGCGCTCGCCGTCGTCGCCGCGGCCGTCGGCCCGGCGCCGAAGCGGAGAGGCCAGGAGATCCACCTGTTCGAGGCCACGGTCCGCTTCCCGGACGACGGCGTGGACGAGCTCGACTACAACTACCGCCTGCTCGCCAAAGTGCTCGGCAGGTCGCATGCATGGCTCATGGACCTCTCCATTCTCCATTCTCCTCCAAGACTCAAGCAACTTTATCTCCCTGTTTTTTACCCTGTGTTTTTTTTGCTGGACGACCTCAGCGTCGAAGCAGCGCGGAGAGCAACGTACGACAGTGAGCTCGGGGTATTCAGCGCGCTCATCACCAACAACCAGGGCCGTCGGCTGTCAAGTGAGCTAAATCCGTATCAGTCCATATATGCTACTGTTAATTATATAACAATTTTGGATATAAAAGAACTGACGACGTGAATTTCAACGTATTGGCGTCCATCAACATGGTTCTCAATCCTCAAATGAGCAGAAGTACCAGGCGTGCTGAAGGTCACACGACTGGAGGACCCTCCTTCGCTTCCGGAGACGGACGGCCATCTCTGAAAAAAACTTAGTGCTATAGGGTCGACAATAACTGCAACCATGTTCGTTGAAATTGCAGCAGAGTGTATTGTACTTGCATGGTATGGCACTGGCGCAGAGTAAAGCGTGCCCCACTTCCTGCTCTAAATAAGTGAGAGCATCAGCGTGGCTTGCTCATCGTTATAGTAGAACATGACATCGTTATAGTAGAACATGACCTCGCATCACATCAACTAAACATCTGGCTTTCCTACGGAGGGAGGCAAAGCAGACTTTTGCAATTGTCGAGGAAGGTTAGATGAACCCTTTTTTTAGGAACGTATCTGGTACAAATCAACCCCTCCACCCCTCTATGCAAACTTCTAATCTGAACCACATAAACTTTCTTTCCTTTCGGCTGACGAAGGTGGGTCATGACTCATGATATCGTTACTAGAGAGAGAGAACAAAAAAAATACTGAATTAACTGGGAAAATTGAAGATGCAGGTAACCAGCAAGAACATTCAATATTCCAATGACAACAGTCACTCAAACCACAGGTCCGACCATCGGGAACGCCAAGTTAAAATTTGAAACCATATAACCAAACAATGACAGCTTCCTTTGTATTGGCATAAGATCAATCCAACAGTACAACAAATAATCTTCCCTTTTAGAATTTTACAAGGTTCTATCGGTTTTGGACTTGTGTTCAATCGCATCTTTAATACGCGAGTATTCTCAACTTCAACACCCGAGTATTCTCAACAATCCATCTGGTACTGAACGAATGAATGAACAGTTCCTGTTCATGTTCCCGAATGTAAACTGCACAACTGTTACTGTAGGTACAACGACGACGGAAACTTCAAAACATGCTTGCAGCAAAAAAAATAATAACAATAATGGAATCCAGGAGTGAAGTACGTCCCAGGACAAGTATTTATCTGTACTTGCACAGAACACTTCGAAACTGCACTGGCACCACGGTGTTGATGCACATATGGGAAAACCTCATTCAGGGATCTGCCGTATGTTGCTTGCATCCTTTGGGGCCATAATGCTGTGCGGGCTTTTGGACAGCCTTATGGCACAGGGCACAAAAATGCTTCTGGCATGCCCAACAGAAGAGGTGGTTGTTGTTTCCGATCTGCCGAAGTTACCAAGCAAATACATAAGAGGTAATGCCAAGGCATTTGTTTGGTTCTGGTTGGGGAATTCACAATACAGTTTCAAGCTGCTAGGAGTCCACTAAGAAAATCCGCTAGTGTGGTTTAGCCCAGGCTTGTCTTAGTTCAAACGATAAATAAAATAAAATGGCCTAGAGATCCGCCACAGTTTTACTTTATATATAATATCCAAATAATTAATGCTAGCGCTTATGAAATTCAATCAAGTCATGGCTCATTGTTATTCAATCTCGTTATTTAATAATAATAATATTCTAATCCCATAAATGAAATAATCACAAGTTCACAACTAAAAGGTCAAAGCACAAACCAAAACGTATATGGGCAAAGTCCTGAACGGAACCACAACTTTAAAAATGTAAATAGCCAGAAACAAAATTCTACTAAGGGCAGTTTGGATCACTTCATTTTGGAGGAATCGAAATCTACTTAATAGAGTAGGCTATTTAGCTTGGAATTTAACATCCCACCACTTTCCAAAGTTCAAATATAAGTCTATCTCAAATTCATAGAGTGGAGGGATGGAAATTGATTTTATGTATCTCCAGGCTATGTTTCTACTCTACAATTTATAACACACTCTTTGACTCGCTACTCTATAATAGAATTCTAGCATATAAATATCTACCCCATATGGCTAATAGGGTACACAAATATATTCCGTATAAAATCATATTAACTTAAATTGATCTGTGACTAAATTATGATTTTTAGAATGAAATTCAATTCCAAGGATCCAAACGGGGCATTAGTCTCTTCAGGTGAAGATACACAGCTGGATTCATCCACTAGTCCTCAGTTCCGTTTTGAACATAGTAGCTGTTTACCTTTGGAGACGGTTGCCGACATGTAGGGCAAGGATGAGCTTGACCATTCTGCCCATGTATTGCAGCATGAGCATGTGCAACAATTTGGCGTCCGACCCTTTGATTCATTTGCATTTCCCATCTGTCCAATTCCTCTTGAGGGAAAAGCACACACGAACCCCTGTATGCAAAAATGGATCTTTTTGTCAAACCAGTATAGAGCAAAGAACAAAATGTGGTTATTACTGAAAGATAACTCACCTGAAATGCTCATATCCAGTGATCGCACGGTTGCATTGATAGCAGAAGTACTCCCCACAGTTCTCACAATGCATCTTATTGCATCCTTCTGTCTTAGATATGGCCATCCTGCATTTTGGGCACTGTTTTGAATCCTTCATAATTTCCTTCAGGCTGCGTAGTTCCTGTAGAACTTTCATCTGATCTCCTTGCACATTCCCAGATTCTTGGCGTTTCTGTACAAAAAAAAAAGAAGTTAAGAATTAAGATTCCCAAATATATTGAGTGTTTGGCTGGTATCATTCAGAGCCACTGCGTGGAGACGACCTCAGTTCAAAGGAATAGAAAGAAGAACAACTGGCGGGCATGCTCCTCGTGGTGAAGGGGTTGTGGCGCGTGGGCTGCCGGCAGCGGTGGCCAATTCCAGGGGCCGGCAAGGCCCGTTTTGGGGCGCCCATCGGCAAATCTGGCTCCCCATCCGTGTTGGACGACCAGCGCGGGACCGGCGCTGATGACGAGCAACGTGGAGGAGGCCAAGCAGGGCCAGCATGGTGGTGTTGTGGGACGCCCGAGCGCGGGCAGTACCACGCGTGTGGATGCTGTGGTGCCGCGGGTATCGGCGGGCCCAACATGTGAGGCGTCGACGGATCTGGCCCTCCCTTGTCGGATCTGCGTATTGGCGTTGGTTGTCCTTGCGGGGTGCAAGTTCGTGCGCAACGGCGGCAGCTGGTTTCGTTGGCCGCGGGTGCAGTGTGGCGGCGGCCGAATTCGGCTCTGGCAGGCGGCAGTGTGCCACACACGGCAAGGTGTTCCCTGGTTCCCTGTGCCCAGCCGAAGGGAATGGCAGCCGACGTAGCTTTGCAGCTGCTGCGGCAGCCGGCGCGTCGGTGCCCTCTGGAGGGGTTTGCGCAGAGGCCAGGGCGGTGGCGACGGCGGTGGCTGCATGCTTTTACCTAGAGTCCTTGCCTACCTATGTGTTGGAGGGCATCTTGGGCGAAAGCCTCGGCGACGTTGACGCCTGTGGGCGCTACTTCTCCCTGGTGAGGGTGTCGCATTGCTCTGTCTTCCATGGGCGAAAGCCCAGTCCATATCGGACATGTGGCGGTGGCGGCCTTGACGTCACTCCCTTTGGTTCATGCTTTCGCTTCTCGGCGTCTGGATTGCGGTTGGAGGTGGAGTTTTTTTGCAACATGAAGTCAAAGCTGCCATGTTAGGGTCTGGATTGTTTGGGAGGTCGGGCAAAAAGCCGGAGGTGCGTGTTGGATCAGGATCGTTGGTGAAGAATCGAAGTTGCCTCGTGCGGGTGTGTTGAGGCTTGGCAACTATGGCGCGTCGCGGTCTTCCTCCTTCTGTACCAGGTTTTAGGTGTAGACGTCGTCGTGTTTCTTTTGGCCATATATACTTGCATGCATGTGGCCAAAAGAAAATTGTTCAATCCGGCGATGGAAGGTGAATGAGTGTGTGACTAAGTGGCCATATATACTTGCATGCATGTGGCAATGCAATTTTGTGGAGGCAAATGATGCATTTTGTACTAAATCCTTCAAAAAATCTCACTTGAGAGGAGGGGCAAGTTAAAACATCGTTGCCATCAGCGTAAATCAAAATGCTATCTATTATAATAATCACCCTACAGGTGGTAGAAAAGACAGCTAAAGGTACATCTTGTTTGCTGGTCACAAGATATATAGGCATCTTAGCCACTAGCCAGAAATATTGTGGACACAATATGATAAAAAAAAATGTAACCGCCACCAGTAACCCTCCCTGATGACGGTTTTCTGCTTAAAAAACTTAGAACAGAAAACAATGAACATCTGAACAATGGAATGTCATCCAATAGATTCGAGCATATGTAAACCATTTTCTAGTAGTTCCCATTTTCTGTTTCTACTTATTTTCTACTTATCATATATTAGTACTAAAATTTTCTATATGGTGATCATATCAAGCCTTAAACAGAATATATTAGGTATAAGCTAAATATAGACGGAATCAAGTTCTCGTACCTCCAAGATCATAAGTCTCTCTTCTGGAGACATACATTGCTCTCCAATATGGCGGCGATTTCTACAGAGAGTGCAAAAGCTGAACAAACAACTTGAACATACTGCTTCATTACCTACGTCCTCCAAGCAAGCAGTTTGACATCTTGGACAGTAGACAACATCTTTCATGGCATCAAGGGTTTTCTGAAGCAATAATCCCTCCCAACGTTCATATTCATCCTCTCCAAGCAGCCTTTTCAATACATTCGGAGGAACAGCACCTTCACATTTTGTATCAGGACATAGCAACTTCACTACATTTCCTTCCTTGACATTCATTTTGCAGTAAGTTTGCATGCATTTCCAGCAAAAGAAATGGTGACACGGAAGTTTGATGAAATCAACACCTGATAAGATAACAAATTAGATTTAAAGAATAATAGAAGCAACAACAAAACAGATAATGAGGATTAAAAGAAATGGACATAGAGCATATCCAAGTTGGAGACAATTATGAAGACCTCACTAGGCTTTTAAAGTTATACAAACAAGTACAGATAGAAAAATGTTTTTTTCAAGACTATTTAACACAGAAATCAGAATAAGGTCTATTTCTACCTTTAGTGGAAAAACATGTAACAATTTACAACTCCAGTACCTAGCAAACTGGATAAAAAAGGAATGTTTGGGGACTAAACCGCATGTAGAGTGGCAATATGATAAATTGGTAAGACTAATAGGTCCATACTGTGCCGGGACGACCAATAAGAACACCTTTATTGCTAACTTGTTAAGTAAAACACAGCACAATACTTCTACAGAGCAACACCATAAACATTACTGCAGACACAACAGAGGTGAAAGAATTACCAGGACACTCGCTTAAACAAATCATGCAATCATGGATAGCATGTAAGAAAGCTTCATGATGCTTATTGTCATTGTATCTCATCATCCTTGGAATTATAACATCTGGTGAAGCATAATCTGGACAAGCACGCTTATCTTCACCATCTGCATAACATGTTACATAACTCTTTCTCAAAACTACTTCATTAGTAAACCCTAAGTGAGAAAGGGAACAACTCTGGAGCCATTGCACCCATTGATATGTTACTTCCATCCCTTGTTGCTCTTCCCAAAGCATGTCAAGCATGCGACATAATGGTGAAATCATGCCTTTATCAAGCCAATATGTGGATATAGTGAAAAAGGGAGGACGGTGACTTGGGTATGATGTAGGCAGGAGACATGTTAGCAGGATCGGAGGCAAATGCTCAACTCTGAACTTGTAGAAAAGGTCATCATCATCATGTGTTGCCGCATAATTTAATGTTCCATCACCATAACTGAGCTTTGTTGATACATCTATATAATCTGGAACCTCAATATGCACAAGAACCTGTAATTACACTAGCACATTACATCCTTGCTCCTACAGTACAGAAAATATGACCTCAAAACTGAAATGAAGGATATACCTGGAAAGACCGCTGGCCTCCCTTTCTGTCCAAAATCACTACAGCATCTCCAAAAATTGCTTCGAGGGCACAGATCTGAGCAATGGATTTGCATTCTATCAGAATAGAGCAAGTGATTATCACACACTTAATTGTTGAAAACAAAGATAACTGTAATTATAATTGGCAGCACACAAGTATACTCTATTCTAGATTTCTAGTACTCCCTCTGGTCGCGAGTCAGGAATACTTGACATTCCCGGCCAGATGAATGAGCTAGCTGCTAGCCTGCTACTCTACAATCTCAGGGTCGGAACGTAGTAGTACTATTTGGCTTCTTGTTATAGCTAGTCAATATACTTGGAAAATTATTTTTGCTGGTGAAGGGACCAATTAGCCTACCCCAACGTGCTTGGGACAAAAGGCTTTGTTGTTGTTATTGTTGTTGTGGTGAAGGGACCAAATAAAAAAATGTATTTACTAGATTGGCAGAAATGCAAATGTATTATAGGGACACTTTGTGAAGTGGTATTTTCTCTGGTGAAAGGCGCAGACCTTAAATACATATTTAAGCAGTAATAAGTATTTACTAGATTGGCACAAATGCAAATGTATGAGAAGGACAATTTGTAAAGTGCATTTCTTCGCTCACATTGGTCTAAATTTAATCACGCCCAGATATAATACAAGCCTATGACAGTTCATCTGAACTAAGGAGGCTACAAGTTTACGAAACAGAGACCCACGCAATTTATGATCTATCAGCTGGCCACGATAATCAGTAAGGCAGCATGGTACTCTTGAAGTTCAATTAGTCGTCCGTAACAATGAGACTGAGACCTGCTAAGTAATGGTTCTCCAAACCGCTCAAACAAACATAGAGTCAGAGAAAACATCTCATCACCTCGTCCTCCTGCCTCTGATCATTGGCGCGCACCTCCTCCTCGGTCAACTCCGTCTCATCCCGACTAACCTCCGCCAGCTCCCGCAGCTTCCTTACAGCCTCCTCCTCCCAACTCCCGCCCGCCGCAGACCTCCCAGAAGACGACGCCTCGGCCGGCGGGGGCTGAGGCGGCGCGGCGGGCTCGTGCACGGGCTCGGGAGGCGGCGGATCACCGTCGGGAGCAGGGGCGACGTGGAGGCGCTCCAGGGCGTCAGCGGCGGCGGACGCCCCGGCGTCAGGTACCTTGAGGCCCTCTGCCTCGGCAACGACGACCTGGGGAAGCTCGGCGGCGGCGCTAGGGTTTGGGGCCGTGGCCTTCAGGGGAGGCCTCGGCCCGGCCGTGAGACCAACGGCGGCGTGCGCGGCCGCGCCCCTCGCCTTGTGCGACTTCCGAGGCATCTCGCGGTGGCGGGCCGGCCGTCAAGGCTGTGTGTTACACGGTGGAGAGATTCGACCCGGGAGAAGATGGTCCGCGCTTCCGCTTTGCGACTGCGGCGGCGGCGAGTCGTGCCCGCGTCAGCAGGCGGACACGAATCTCGACACGCTCGATTTTTGGAAGAGGCCGGCTTCCTTTACTCTGCTCTGCTTCCGCGTCTCGCGGTCGCGCTAGGCGCCTAGGCGCTACGCGGCTACAGGTGCGCTGGCAAAAGCGGAAGTTTCATTTGTCTGCATGAGTCTGACTTTCTGAGTGGTGTGAGACTGAAACTCTGTGAGCATTCGAGTGACCCGGCCCGATGGCCCGATCACGCTAGGAATTTTCGTCCATGGATCTTTGCTCACGTTTGAGTTTGACTTGTCATTTTGTAACTCGTGCCTCTCTGTTCTCACCGGTCGCCACTCCTAATGTACATCTACAGCCTCGTTTAAAATGCCGGATTCTTTTCCCTTTGACCCTGTACAAAGAACCTTTTGAAACCGAAGAAAATTGATGAAAAAACATACGAACGTCCATACAACTATTTTGCACTATATATTATATTGCGTTGTTTGCAAAGTGAAATTTAAAATAAAAAGTAAGATAGAGAGTCTGCTGAAGATAGTCTTAGAGCATCTCCATTAGTTTTATAAAAAAAGCTCTCTAAAGACATATATGAGGAGGTGCTAAATGATAATAGGGAGTAAAAAATTATGCTCTTCAAAAGTTCTATACTTTTAGTTGCCAAATATTTCAAATTCCAGCCCGAAACTCGTCCCCTCTCGCGTTCTAGAAAAGTTTTATGTTCTTTCCGTCAAGCATGATATTGTTCTTCTAATGGTTCTAAAATATGTGTATAGAGTTATGAAATTTGTGTATAAAGTTTTGAATTCTACATACAAAACATACACAAATCTATATGATTCTAAATATGACCTAAATTACTTGATTGGATGCTCTTTAGGGAAATGTTGCAAACTATAGAAATAAAAAATGCTAACACGCAACAAGATCTATTTTCACGTGGTAGACCAGAGTTTATTAATAAAAAATAAAAGATAATAAAAATATAAGCCACATAACACAAATTTCACACGAAAAAGTGCTTTAGGGAGTCTCTCTCAACTTGTTAATGTGGAGACAAAAAAAGATAAAATATCAACTTCTTAAATTTAGCAACATTCTTTGCTTATTATTGGAGACGTGTTTTTCTAATAACTTCTTAAACTGAGATTCAGGAACCTTTTTACATAATAGTTGGAGATGCTTTTGGAGCATCTACCAAGGTATCTCAAAACGATGCCCCAAAAATTAAAATAATACATCATTTAAAGTTTTGAAGTAAAGGATGTAGGTCTTGAAATGTTATGAAACTTTGTAATTAATATTTTTTATTTAAAATCATTTTGTCATATAAAAATATGTTTGGATTCTTAAAATTTTAAATTCATATTATGTAAACGTCCTCAGACGAAGAAACTGTCAAAATAAAAGTTGTAGATCTCGAAAAGTTATGCACCTTTGTAGTTGACAAACTTTTCATTTGAATCCATTTAGTGCCTCAAAAAATCAATTTACACTTAGTTTGTTGTAATATGCGAAGAAAAAACGTGATATAGACACGACTGAGGTAGTGGTGTGGTGGTAGAAAATGTTGTGTTTGACACCCACAAAAAACGTAGATTTGGTTTAAAAATGGTGAAAGCTGATAGGACGATGGGTGGTTGGGCAATGGGTTGGTTTGCCAAGTGATTGAAAAAACATGTAAAAAAGTCTTTGCCAAATGTTTTTGTGGTTCTCCTTCTCGTTTTACTCGCTCTCTATTTTTAGATATGCCTCGAAGCATCTCCAACAAACTAGATAAATAGCTCGCCAAGCCAAATTTTAGCTATTCAACGGCAAAATAACTCTCCAACAGATTACCTATCTGACTCATCAAGCTATCAAACTCTCCAAATTAGCTCTCTCGCTAGCCAAAACTTGGCTAGTCACTTGACTAGCCAAACTAGATAGATAGTCTGTTGAAATAAGATACTACATATAGAATGTAATCTTTATAAAAAGACAAATAAAGAACAAAAAATGAATAGTCTCTTGGAGATATTTAGCCATTCACCCTCTAGGTTTTACCGAGTCTGTTAGAATACTCTAGTGTTTTCTTGTTAAATCTATTTTAGAGAGTAGCTAAATCACTAAATTTGGCTAGTTTTTTGTCTAATCTTTTATATATGCTCTAAGACGGACCATTATATTTTATTAGGCAAATACAATGTTCTAGCTTTAGAAAAAAGTGTTCTAGGTTTAGAAAACAATATTCCTACCTTCACAAGTTTTTTTTTGTTCAGCAGAACGATATTCTAGATTAAAAAAACAAATTATAGATTCACTACCAATTATAAAATAATAATAGAAACAAACAAAACACAAAGGAAAACGAAAATAGTATAAATAAAAACTATAAGAAGGTGGAAAATAAAGATAACGGTACGTAGATACCACTTAAATAACCTAAAATATATTAATTTGAGATAGGCTTATATATAAATGTTGAAAAGTTATGGAATATCACATTCTAAAAAATAGACTACTTCATTAGTTAGATTTCAATCCCTCAAAATTAAGGGAAACAAACAGGCTTTTATAGAACATCTCATGAGTATATTTCAATGACAAAGCAACAAAAATGACAAACCAGAGGTAGATCTAATCATGGATCACTTGGGTGACCCACATGTACGTGATGTCAAAGATTTTGACTCATCGGTTTTTTCTCCAAACCCCACATTTGATAAAGTTTAGTCCACACTTTATCCTAATCTCTGCTAAAGATTACACAACGACTTATAAATTAGAACGGAGGGAGTAATAAACAACCATCTATAAACTCACTCCACGCATCCGACGATTATCTGCACGATTTGAACAAGTACGGAAGAGAAATAAATATCTTCACGCTATGGCCCTTTCTTCTTCAATTCCCAGAGTTCAATTACTTGGGAGAGATTACGGACTCAGAGCCTCTCTTCTCCTTGATATACTTGGTGATGGCCTCGGCAATGGTAGCTAACCCATCGGTACTGAACACAGGGGGTGCGTGTGAACCTGCATGCTCATGATCGACTTCGTATTGAATTGTTGACCTTACGATGGATGTCTTCTCTTCTCTTCCCACGATCTCGATTCGAACCATGTACTTCCGAAAGCCGTGATCCAGAAGGCCTCCTTCAGTGACCACCGTCTCCTTGATGTAGTTTTCGTCATCGACCTTGATGAACTTCTCTCTGAAAGTTTCTGATCCAGGAGTTCCTGGCAACATGCATGCATGAACCACAAGAAAGCAAAAACTGTTTGGAGCCGAGACCGAGACCGCATCATCGTACCACACCTCAAAAGAAGCTCGTATGCGTTTTCAGGTTGTTCTGCTAACCTGGAGGGAAGGTAACAAGCAGGACCGTTCCAGCGCCACCGTCTCCCTCCACAAGCTCAACCTTCGAGACCACTTCAGGGAGCAGCTGGGGCATCAGTTTCCCGAAGAGGAGGCTTCCATAGACCTCCCACACGGCGGCAGCTGGGAGCCCGGTCTCGAACTCATGGCAGATGCTCCCTTCCATAGCTTTGAGCTCCGTAGACATGCACGCTAAGGTATCCCCAATGTGGGTTATCTGCACATAGACTTTTGACTCTGTGGATCTTGCACTTGCAGGCAGGAGGAATATGAGATTTTATAGCCGGTCGAGAGCTTGAAATGTCTGTGACACCCGAAGAATGCGAGAAGAGTGTCAGTAGAGAACTCTAGTTTAATAAACCAAGTCATATGGTATTGTCAACCAGACGCTGCCATTTTGGACTAATTGGCTTTGGCCTGCCTGAACGTCTTGTAAGAAAAACTTGGGCTATATATAGCTGTTGTTTTTTTAGAACATGGAAGTTATATTAATCTAACGTCGGCATTACAGTCATTCTGGATCCATGCTGGCTTGACCGCAGATTCCACAAGATGGAATGGAAGGATCAAATGGTAATTATTTGTTCATTACCATATTATGGGCCTCTTTGGAATTTTGGATCCACAATACTAAAGTTTAGTCACTTTAGAAGATAAACTTCCAAACACAAAGGACTAAAAATTACTAAAATGTTTTAGCTCATTTATCTCCCAAGGAGCTAAAACTAACTAAAACACATACTTTAATGCTAGTCTCCCAACCATAAATGAGAACACTTTTCAAACACCCGACGCTTGCTAGTGGCTGGTTTAGTCATTGATAACTGCTTTAGTCACTAAATTTTACTTAGTTATTTTAGTCACTTTAGTTTAGCCTCAAGGATTCAAACAGGCCCTATATTTGTTCGTCAGTGGATACAATCTTCATTAACCAGACATATACACGAGTGTTATCATCCTTTTTTCCCCACAAGAGTTGATTACTTGGAAGCTTACTCAAGAGACCCTTCTCCTTGATATATTCTGTGATGGCCTTAAGGGCATGTACAGTGGAGAGACACCAAAACGGTTCTCCAAGCATAGGAGACAACTAAGAGACTTTACTGTACAATGGAGTGTCTATAAACGTAGTCTATTAATAAATACAGAATTAAATGTATTTGTATAGCATCAGATCGATAGAACAGACGACAAATTCGTACAGTGGGAAGTGAGGCGTCTGTTGTTACTTGGTTTACGAGCCAGAGACGTCTCTTCACGGAGAGACGGCTCTAAGATTTTTTTACAAATAACCCCCTAAAACACCTTAAGAACCCCCACATTAAACACCACTGTACATGCCCTAACAAAAGTAGCTAAACCACTGGCACTGACAACAAGAGGGTTGCTTTGCTTGCATGTTCTTGATCAACTTCATATTCAATAGTTATCACACACCCAAAACATATGGAACGTAACCCTGCCTTATGAATCTAGTGGATCCCAAATCGAAGAGCCGGTGACCCGTTGTATAGAATCGGTGCTCCGAGCGGCGAATCGACATGCGGCGGGACCTCGGTAGATGGCGCGAGAGTGAAGGAGAACGAAGCGGTCGGCGCCGTGCGGGGTGGGCTCTACCACGACAGTTGATCTTTAACGATCTTTATTAGAGACCGACGATTGGTCACTAAATGTTATGGACCGATAGTTAGTCACTAAATATGTTTTTAACGACAGACAGTTGGTCGCTAAATGTCTAGAAATTTAACAACTTATAATTGGTCGCTATAAATATCATTGGGACCAACGTTGGATTGCTATAGAGGAGTCAATATCAAATCTTATACTTAATTAACCTGTAGATGTTAGTGACTAGAAATAAATTAAAACATTGATCGTTAAATTGTAGAAAATGAGAAAATGAATTGTAGAAAAGAAAAAAAAGAATTATGGACAAGAAAAATAATTGTAAAAAGTGACTTTCTAAGGTTTCCGGTAAGGCCCATTATTGGCATAGAATTGTCTATTTGACGATGACGTTCATTATAGATTAGATACAAGTAGAGACAGCATATCTCTATTTGGCTAACAATGTTAGATTATCGATGTCATGGAACTCGTCACGGTAGCAACGTCGGCAGGAGCGTCCATGTCGAGGTTAGCGACAACTTCAATAGTGATGTCAACATAGAGCTTGTTGCATGGATCACGAAGCCCAATAAGAGAGATGAATTGAGCTTCTCTAAAATTCTTGCAAAGATTAAACCCTAATCATAAGCTTAATCTTCACACAACATTATAGCAAGACTGAAACAAACTAATCACACTAGAACACTACAATAAACCCTAAACTACCATGGCAAATGCTTGAAACATACATGCTTAAATTAAATTGCTCTAAGTAAATGCGGAATATAAAGCAAGGGTTAAGATGACTTCTCTGGATTTTTTCTCGAGGTATCAAAGAGTCGGCACTCTTCACTAATCCTCGCTAGAGCACCCGCACAAGAGTATAGATCCCATTAGTCCTCGTAAGAACTAAGTGCTCGCTACGAGCTGTTTTTTCACCACTCCGGTACGGTGAATCGCTCACAACCATGTACAACTTTGAGTCGGGTCACCAACAAGTTTATCAGGGCGATCATCATGCTCTAATTGCCATCAAGCCATCTAGGTGATACCGATCACTAAGAGTAATAAACAATAGACTCTCACTTGACCATGGCAAGCCTAATATGATGCACATGGTGACTCTCTTTGCACCAATGAGGTTCCTAATCATAGGATTATCTTGTGTTGTGACACATTAATTACAATAATCTTATGTTGTCATTAATCACTAAAACCAATTAGAGGCTTTGATGCTTCCACTTGTCATGTTGATAACGTGTTTGGAACACATCATCGAAGGTTAGGACCATTCCCTCTTTGTCTTTTATAATCAACATGGTATATAAAAGTAGGAAAAGAAACAAACATAAGATAGAAAGATTATTCTTTATTTCTTTAAATGTTGGTCATTGCGACTTATAGCTTCTATGCATATATAGTTCTGTCAAGATCTAAAAATTTGATTTAAAACCTACATACAATAATACTAGATTTAGAATTTCTTTGTAATTCTCCTTCTAAAATTATATATATATATATATATATATATATATATATATATATTGATAGTCGCCTAGAGGGGGGGTGAATAGGGCGAAACTGAAATTTACAAATATAAACACAACTACAAGCCGGGTTAGCGTTAGAAATATAATCGAGTCCGAGAGAGGGCGTGAAAACAAATCGCAAGCAAATAATGAAGTGAGACACGCGGATTTGTTTTACCGAGGTTCGGTTCTCTCAAACCTACTCCCCGTTGAGGAGGCCACAAAGGCCGGGTCTCTTTCAACCTTTCCCTCTCTCAAACGGTCCCTCGGACCGAGTGAGCTTCTCTTCTCAAATCAAAGCCGGGAACAAAACTTCCCCGCAAGGGCCACCACACAATTGGTGCCTCTTGCCTTGATTACAATGGAGTTGTGATCTCAAGAACAAGTGTGAAAGAAAAGAAGCAATCCAAGCGCAAGAGCTCAAATGAACACGGCAAATCACTCTCACTAGTCACTAGAGATTTGTGTGGAATTGGAGAGGATTTGATCTCTTTAGTGTGTCTAGAATTGAATGCTAGAGCTCTTGTAGTAGTTGAGAAGTGAAAAACTTGGATGCAATGAATGGTGGGGTGGTTGGGGTATTTATAGCCCCAACAACCAAACTTGACCGTTGGCTGGAGGCGTCTGCTCGATGGCGCACCGGACAGTCCGGTGCACACCGGACAGTCCGGTGCCCCTGCCACGTCATCACTGCCGTTGGATTCTGACCGTTGGAGCTTCTGACTTGTGGGCCCGCCTGGGTGTCCGGTGCACACCGGACATGTACTGTTTGATGTCCGGTGCACCGGTATGGGCATGTCTGACGTCTGCGCGCGCTGCGCGCGCATTAAATGCACCGCAGGGAGCCGTTGGCGCCGAAAAGAGCCGTTGCTCCGCTGGTACACCGGACAGTCCGGTGCACACCGGACAGTCCGGTGAATTATAGCGGAGCGGCTGCCACGCGAACCCGAGGCTGGCGAGTTCCGGAGACCGCACTTCCTTGGAGCACCGGACATGTCCGGTGCACACCGGACAGTCCGGTGAATTATAACGCGCCGTCTTCCGAGAATTCCCGAGAGTGAAGAGTTGGAGTCTGAGTCCCCTGGTGCACCGGACAGGTACTGTTCACTGTCCGGTGGCACACCGGACAGTCCGGTGCGCCAGACCAGGGGTGCCTTCGGTTGCCCCTTTGCTCCTTTATTGAATCCAAAACTTGGTCTTTTTATTTGGCTGAGTGTGAACCTTTTACACCTGTACAATCTATACACTTGGGCAAACTAGTTAGTCCAAAGATTTGTGTTGGGCAATTCAATCACCAAAATTATTTAGGACTTAGGTGTAAGCATAATTCCCTTTCAATCTCCCCCTTTTTGGTGATTGATGCCAACACAAACCAAAGCAAATATAGAAGTGCATAATTGAACTAGTTTGCATAATGTAAGTGTAAAGGTTGCTTGGAATTTAGCCAATATAACTACTTACAAGATATGCATGGAATGTTCCTTTCTATTTAGTATTTTGGACCACGTTTGCACCACATGATTTGTTTTTGCAAATTTTTTGTAAATTCATTTCAAAGATCTTTTGCAAGTAGTCAAAGGTAAATGAATAAGAGTTTGCAAAGCATTTTCAAGATTTGAAATTTTCTCCCCCTGTTTCAAATGCTCTTCCTTTGACTAAACAAAACTCCCCCTAAAAGTGATCCACCTCTTAGTGTTCAAGAGGGTTTTGATATACCATTTTTGAAATACTACTTTCTCCCCCTTTTGAACACAATAGGATACCAAATGATAAATACTTTTGGAAAGCACTAAGTGTTTGAATTTGGTGGTGGTGCGGTCCTTTTGCTTTGGGCTCATTTCTCCCCCTTTTTGGCATGAATCGCCAAAAACGGAATCATTAGAGCCCTCGAAGTAATTTCTCCCCCTTTGGTCATAAGTAAATGAGTTAAGATTATACCAAAGACGAAGTCTTTTCTTTGATGCTCATTTCTCCCCCAAAGAATAGAGAGATGGTTGGAGTGATGGCGAAGGATGAGTTACGGAGTGGAAGCCTTTGTCTTCGCCGAAGACTCCAATTCCCTTTCAATATACCTATGACTTGGTTTGAAATAGACTTGAAAACACATTAGTCATAGCATATAAAAGAGATATGATCAAAGGTATTCAAATGAGCTATTTGTGCAAGCTAGCAAAAGAAATTCCTAGAATCAAGAATATTGAGCTCATGCCTAAGTCTGGTAAAAGATTGTTCATCAAGTGGCTTGGTAAAGATATCGGCTAATTGATCTTTAGTATTAATGTAAGAAATCTCGATATCCCCCTTTTGTTGGTGATCCCTAAGAAAATGATACCGAATGGCTATGTGCTTAGTGCGGCTATGCTCGACGGGATTGTCGGCCATTTTGATTGCACTCTCATTATCACATAGCAAAGGGACTTTGGTTAATTTGTAACCGTAGTCCCGCAGGGTTTGCCTCATCCAAAGCAATTGCGCGCAACAATGACCTGCGGCAATGTACTCGGCTTCGGCGGTGGAAAGAGCGACCGAATTTTGCTTCTTTGAAGCCCAAGACACCAAGGATCTTCCCAAGAACTGGCAAGTCCCCGATGTGCTCTTCCTATTGATTTTACACCCCGCCCAATCGGCATCCGAATAACCAATCAAATCAAATGTGGATCCCCGAGGGTACCAAAGCCCAAACTTAGGTGTGTAAGCCAAATATCTCAAGATTCGTTTTACGGCCGTAAGGTGGGATTCCTTAGGGTCGGATTGGAATCTTGCACACATGCAAACGGAAAGCATAATGTCCGGTCGAGATGCACATAAATAAAGTAATGAACCAATCATCGACCGGTATACCTTTTGATCCACGGACTTACCTCCCGTGTCGAGGTCGAGATGCCCATTGGTTCCCATGGGTGTCTTGATGGGTTTGGCATCCTTCATCCCAAACTTGGTTAGAATGTCTTGAGTGTACTTCGTTTGGCTGATGAAGGTGCCCTCTTGGAGTTGCTTGACTTGGAATCCTAGAAAATACTTCAACTCCCCCATCATCGACATCTCGAATTTCTGTGTCATGATCCTACTAAACTCTTCACATGTAGACTCGTTAGTAGACCCAAATATAATATCATCAACATAAATTTGGCATACAAACAAGTCATTTTCAAGAGTTTTAGTAAAGAGTGTAGGATCGGCCTTGCCGACTTTGAAGTCATTAGCAATAAGGAAATCTCTTAGGCATTCATACCATGCTCTTGGGGCTTGCTTGAGCCCATAAAGCGCCTTAGAGAGCCTATAAACATGGTTAGGGTACTCACTGTCTTCAAAGCCGGGAGGTTGCTCAACATAGACCTCTTCCTTGATCGGTCCATTTAGGAAGGCACTTTTCACGTCCATTTGATAAAGCTTAAAGCCATGGTAAGTAGCATAGGCTAATAATATGCGAATTGACTCAAGCCTAGCTACGGGTGCATAGGTTTCACCGAAATCCAAACCTTCGACTTGGGAGTATCCTTTGGCCACAAGTCGAGCTTTGTTCCTTGTCACCACACCATGCTCGTCTTGCTTGTTGCGGAAGACCCATTTGGTTCCTACAACATTTTGGTTAGGACGTGGAACTAAATGCCATACCTCGTTCCTTGTGAAATTGTTGAGCTCCTCTTGCATTGCCATCACCCAATCCGAATCTTGAAGTGCTTCCTCTACCCTGTGTGGCTCAATAGAGGAAACAAAAGAGTAATGTTCACAAAAATGTGCAACACGAGATCGAGTGGTTACCCCCTTATGAATGTCGCCGAGGATGGTGTCGACGGGGTGATCTCGTTGTATTGCTTGGTGGACTCTTGGGTGTGGCGGCCTTGGTTCTTCCTCATCCTCCTTTTCTTGATTATTTTCATCTCCGCCTTGATTATTGCCATTATCTTGAGGTGGCTCATCTTCTTGATTTTGCCCTTCATCAACTTGAGCCTCATCCTCATTTTGAGTTGGTGGAGATGCTTGCATGGAGGAGGATGGTTGATCTTGTGCATTTGGAGGCTCTTCGGATTCCTTAGGACACACATCCCCAATGGACATGTTCCTTAGCGCGATGCATGGAGCCTCTTCATTACCTATCTCATCAAGATCAACTTGCTCTACTTGAGAGCCGTTAGTTTCATCAAACACAACGTCACATGAGACATCAACTAGTCCAGTGGACTTGTTAAAGACCCTATATGCCCTTGTGTTTGAGTCATAACCAAGTAAAAAGCCTTCTACAGTTTTAGGAGCAAATTTAGATTTTCTACCTCTTTTAACAAGAATAAAGCATTTGCTACCAAAAACTCTAAAATATGAAATGTTGGGCTTTTTACCGGTTAGGAGTTCATAGGATGTCTTCTTGAGGATTCGGTGAAGATATAACCGATTGATGGCGTAGCAGGCGGTGTTGACCGCTTCGCCCCAAAACCGGTCCGGTGTCTTGTACTCATCAAGCATGGTTCTTGCCATGTCCAAAAGAGTTCGATTCTTCCTCTCCACTACACCATTTTGTTGAGGTGTGTAGGGAGAAGAGAACTCATGCTTGATGCCCTCCTCCTCAAGGAAGCCTTCAATTTGAGAGTTCTTGAACTCCGTCCCGTTGTCGCTTCTAATTTTCTTGATCCTTAAGCCGAACTCATTTTGAGCCCGTCTCAAGAATCCTTTTAAGGTCTCTTGGGTTTGAGATTTTTCCTGCAAAAAGAATACCCAAGTGAAGCGAGAATAATCATCCACTATTACAAGACAATACTTACTCCCGCCGATGCTTATGTAAGC
The DNA here is from genome assembly GCF_902167145.1 of Zea mays. NCBI lineage: Eukaryota > Viridiplantae > Streptophyta > Magnoliopsida > Poales > Poaceae > Zea > Zea mays. Next base: position 13,861,049 of record NC_050097.1, read on the forward strand.
AATCGGGCCGAATAGATCCATGTGGAGTAGCTCAAGCGGCCTGTCGGTCGTCATGATGTTCTTGTGTGGATGATGGACTCCAACTTGCTTTCCCGCCTGGCATGCGCTACAAATCCTGTCTTTCTCAAAATGAACATTTGTTAATCCTAAAATGTGCTCTCCCTTTAGAAGCTTATGAAGATTCTTCATCCCAACATGGGCTAGTCGGCGATGCCAGAGCCAACCTATGTTAGTCTTAGCAATTAAGCAAGTGTCGAGTTCAGCTCTATCAAAATCTACCAAGTATAGCTGGCCCTCTAACACTCCCTTAAATGCTATTGAATCATCACTTCTTCTAAAGACAGTGACACCTACATCAGTGAATAGACAGTTGTAGCCCATTTGACATAATTGGGAAACAGAAAGCAAGTTGTAATCTAAGGAATCAACAAGAAAAACATTGGAAATAGAATGGTCAGGAGATATAGCAATTTTACCAAGTCCTTTGACCAAACCTTGATTTCCATCCCCGAATGTGATAGCTCGTTGGGGATCTTGGTTTTTCTCATATGAGGAGAACATTCTTTTCTCCCCAGTCATATGGTTTGTGCACCCGCTGTCGAGTATCCAACTTGAGCCCCCGGATGCATAAACCTACAAAACAATTTTAGTTCTTGACTTTAGGTACCCAAACGGTTTTGGGTCCTTTGGCATTAGACACAAGAACTTTGGGTACCCAAACACAAGTCTTGGAACCCTTATGTTTGCCCCCAACAAATTTGGCAACTACCTTGCCGGATTTGCTAGTAAGCACATAAGATGCATCAAAAGTTTTAAATGAAATGGCATGATCATTTGATGCATTAGGAATTTTCTTCTTAGGCAACTTAGCATGGGTTGGTTGCCTAGAACTAGATGTCTCACCCTTATACATATAAGCATGATTAGGGCCAGAGTGAGACTTTTTAGAATGAATCTTTCTAATTTTGCTCTCAGGATAGCCGGCAGGGTACAAAATGTAACCCTCGTTATCCTGAGGCATGGGAGCCTTGCCCTTAACAAAGTTAGATAAGTTCTTTGGAGGGGCATTAAGTTTGACATTGTCTCCCCTTTGGAAGCCAATGCCATCCTTGATGCCAGGGCGTCTCCCATTATAGAGCATACTTCTAGCAAATTTAAATTTTTCATTTTCTAAGTTATGCTCGGCAATTTTAGCATCTAATTTTGCTATGTGATCATTTTGTTGTTTAATTAATGACATGTGATCATGAATAGCATTAACATCAATATCTCTACATCTAGTACAAATAGATACATGCTCAACAATAGATGTAGAGGGTTTGCAAGATTTTAATTCTACAACCTTAGCTTGTAATATGTCATTTTTAGTTCTAAGGTCGGAAATAGTAGCATTGCAAACATCAAGATCTTTAGCCTTAACAAGCAATTTCTCATTTTCAATTTTAAGGCTAGCTAGGGAAGCATTCAACTCATTAATCCTAGCAAGTAAATCAACATTATCATCTCTAGGATTTGAAGTTGAAACATTGCAAACATGTGAATCAACCTTAGCATTTAAACTAACATTTTCATTCCTAAGGTTGTCAATCATCTCACGGCAAGTGCTTAGCTCACTAGATAATTTTTCACATTTTTCAATTTCTAGAGCATAAGCATTTTTAACCTTAACATGTTTCTTGTTTTCCTTAATAAGGAGGTCCTCTTGGGAATCCAAAAGGTCATCCTTTTCATGAATAGCACTAACCAATTCATTCAATTTTTCCTTTTGAGCTATGTTAAGGTTGGCAAAAAGGGAACGCAAATTATCTTCCTCATCACTAGCATTGTCATCACTAGAGGATTCATATTTAGTGGAGGATTTAGATTTAACCTTCTTTTTGCTGTCCTTTGCCATGAGGCACTTGTGGCCGACGTTGGGAAAGAGAAGCCCCTTGGTGACGGCGATGTTGGCGGCGTCCTCGTCGTTGGAGGAGTTGCTTGAGCTCTCGTCGGAATCCCATTCCCGACAAACATGGGCATCGCCGCCCTTCTTCTTGTAGTACCTCTTCTTCTCCTTTCTTCTCCCCTTCTTGTCGTCGCCTCGGTCACTGTCACTAGATATAGGACATTTAGCAATAAAATGACCGGGCTTACCACACTTGTAGCAAACCTTCTTGGAGCGGGACTTGTAGTCTTTCCCCCTCCTTTGTTTGAGGATTTGGCGGAAGCTCTTGATGACGAGCGCCATCTCCTCATTGTCAAGCTTGGAGGCGTCGATTGGTTGTCGACTTGGTGTAGACTCCTCCTTCTTCTCCTCCGTTGCTTTGAATGCAACGGGTTGAGCTTCGGATGTGGTGGCATCATCAAGCTCGTTGATCTTCCTCGAGCCTTCGATCATGCATTCAAAGCTCACAAAATTCCCGATAACTTCCTCGGGGGTCATTTTGGTATATCTAGGATTACCACGGATTAATTGAACTTGAGTAGGGTTAAGGAAAATAAGTGATCTTAGAATAACCTTAACCACCTCGTGGTCATCCCACTTTACGCTCCCGAGGTTGCGCGCTTGGTTCACCAAGGTCTTGAGCCAATTGTACATGTGTTGTGGCTCCTCCCCTTTGCGAAGACGGAACCGACCGAGCTCCCCCTCAATCGTTTCCCGCTTGGTGATCTTGGTGAGCTCATCACCTTCATGCGCGGTCTTGAGTAAATCCCAAATCTCCTTGGCGCTCTTCAACCCTTGTACTTTGTTATACTCCTCTCTACTTAGAGAGGCGAGGAGTATTGTTTTTGCTTGAGAGTTGAAGTGCTCGATTTGGGCCACCTCATCCTCATCATAGTCCTCATCCCCTACGGATGGTACCTGCGCGCCAAACTCAACAACATCCCATATGCTTTTGTGGAGCGAGGTTAGATGAAATCGCATTAAATCGCTCCACCTAGCGTAATCTTCACCATCAAAAGTTGGTGGTTTGCCTAATGGGACGGAAAGTAAAGGTGTATGTTTGGAAATGCGAGGGTAACGTAGGGGGATCTTACTATACTTCTTGCGCTCTTGGCGCTTAGAAGTGACGGAGGGCGCATCGGAGTCGGAGGTCGATGTTGATGAAGTGTTGGTCTCGTAGTAGACCACCTTCCTCATCCTCTTGTGCTTGTCGCCTTTCCGATGCGGCTTGTGGGAAGAAGATTTTTCCTTCTTCTCTTTGTGGTGAGAAGAAGATTTCTTCTCCTTCCCTTTGTTGGAGGAGCTCTTCTTCTTCTCCCTCCTTTTGGTGCGGGACTCTTCCGACGAAGTGCTCCCGTGGCTTGTAGTGGGCTTTTCGCCGGTCTCCATCTCCTTCTTGGCGTGATCTCCCGACATCACTTCGAGCGGTTAGGCTTTAATGAAGCACCGGGCTCTGATACCAATTGATAGTCGCCTAGAGGGGGGGTGAATAGGGCGAAACTGAAATTTACAAATATAAACACAACTACAAGCCGTGTTAGCGTTAGAAATATAATCGAGTCCGAGAGAGGGCGTGAAAACAAATCGCAAGCAAATAATGAAGTGAGACACGCGGATTTGTTTTACCGAGGTTCGGTTCTCTCAAACCTACTCCCCGTTGAGGAGGCCACAAAGGCCGGGTCTCTTTCAACCTTTCCCTCTCTCAAACGGTCCCTCGGACCGAGTGAGCTTCTCTTCTCAAATCAAAGCCGGGAACAAAACTTCCCCGCAAGGGCCACCACACAATTGGTGCCTCTTGCCTTGATTACAATGGAGTTGTGATCTCAAGAACAAGTGTGAAAGAAAAGAAGCAATCCAAGCGCAAGAGCTCAAATGAACACGGCAAATCACTCTCACTAGTCACTAGAGATTTGTGTGGAATTGGAGAGGATTTGATCTCTTTAGTGTGTCTAGAATTGAATGCTAGAGCTCTTGTAGTAGTTGAGAAGTGAAAAACTTGGATGCAATGAATGGTGGGGTGGTTGGGGTATTTATAGCCCCAACAACCAAACTTGACCGTTGGCTGGAGGCGTCTGCTCGATGGCGCACCGGACAGTCCGGTGCATACCGGACAGTCCGGTGCCCCTGCCACGTCATCACTGCCGTTGGATTCTGACCGTTGGAGCTTCTGACTTGTGGGCCCGCCTGGGTGTCCGGTGCACACCGGACATGTACTGTTTGATGTCCGGTGCACCGGTATGGGCATGTCTGACGTCTGCGCGCGCTGCGCGCGCATTAAATGCACCGCAGGGAGCCGTTGGCGCCGAAAAGAGCCGTTGCTCCGCTGGTACACCGGACAGTCCGGTGCACACCGGACAGTCCGGTGAATTATAGCGGAGCGGCTGCCACGCGAACCCGAGGCTGGCGAGTTCCGGAGACCGCGCTTCCTTGGAGCACCGGACATGTCCGGTGCACACCGGACAGTCCGGTGAATTATAGCGCGCCTTCTTCCGAGAATTCCCGAGAGTGAAGAGTTGGAGTCTGAGTCCCCTGGTGCACCGGACAGGTACTGTTCACTGTCCGGTGGCACACCGGACAGTCCGGTGCGCCAGACCAGGGGTGCCTTCGGTTGCCCCTTTGCTCCTTTATTGAATCCAAAACTTGGTCTTTTTATTTGGCTGAGTGTGAACCTTTTACACCTGTACAATCTATACACTTGGGCAAACTAGTTAGTCCAAAGATTTGTGTTGGGCAATTCAATCACCAAAATTATTTAGGACTTAGGTGTAAGCCTAATTCCCTTTCATATATATATATAGGGTAGGTATAACGGGAGCTCTGGGCTTCCAATAGTTAAAGGAAGCCCAGGCCGACCACCCCCTACAAACTGGTTCAACCCAGCGCGCCCAACCAGTCTGTCGGATGTGCCACCTGCCCCACGTCTGTTAGCGCAAAAAAAAAGAATGCATGCATGAGTCAAACATGATCCAATGCATGCGCGTAAATTTAGGAAAAAAATATGTGACGGTTTCTATTTTTAAATGCTTTATTTCCTCCATAAATTTAGGATCGCTGCAACAGCCATGCAGCTAGACACGTAAGGACCATTTTATGATATATATTTAGACTAAATATACTACACTGTGTAGATAATTATGCAATTCGGTATACTGCATAAAAATCTGTTACTAGCTGCATGCACACGAATTTATGATGAAAATAACGTGCAATGAAAGGAAATAAATTGCATGCAGAGAAACAAAAAATCGTATTTAATGTTTAATTTGCTTCATAAATATGATATCTCTCCAACAACCATGCAGCTAAACACATTAGAACTAGTTTATGATTTATACTTATACTAATTATACTACACGGTGTAGGTATTTATGCAATTCGGTACACTGCGTAAAAAATCTAGCATGTTGTTCACTGGTGGACGTATCTCCAGGTTGGAGCGTAAAAATCTTAAGTTTTAAGTATAAAATCTCTTAATTATAAGCGTAAATACCTGGTCAACGTGAGAGGTTGATAGCTCTGGTAGGTTGTTATTACGATCCTATTTTTATGGCGGATTCGAAAAATATGGCAGCCGCATGCATGCAGTTTCTATTTTTATACAGATCCAAAAATTATGGCAAAATGCATGCATGAGTCAAACACGTTCCCTGACATGCGCATAAATTTAGGAAAGATATGTGTGGCGGTTTCTATTTTAAAGGCTTTATTTCCTCCATAAATTTAGGATCGCTGCAACAGACATGCAACTAAAACTCGTAATGACCATTTTATGATATATACTGATACTAAATATGCTACACTATGTAGATAATTATGCAATTCGGTATACTGCGTAAAAATCTGCTATCAGCTGCATGCACACAAATTTATGATGGAAAGAATATGCAATGAAAGGAAATGAATTGCATGCATAGAAACAAAAAATCGCATTTAATGTTTTATTTCCTTTCACTACACGACGGTTCACTTACAGCGACCTACGGTTGGTTGCTAAAACGGCCTTCAGCGACCTACGGTTGGTCGCTAAAAACTTTTAGCGACCCATAAGGATGGTCGCTGTAAGTGCTGTCGCTAAAGGCTTTAGCGACCGACATCTTTTTAGCGACCGACCGTCCATTGCTAATATTGTATATTTAGCGACCAACCGTGGGTTGCTGTACTATAGATTTAGCAACCAACCGTAAGTCATCATACTATACATTTAGCAACCAACAGAAAGTCGCTCTTTTTACGGTTGCTATTAATAATAATATATATTTAATTAAGCACCACACATCACAGATTTTTGTACACAAATCATAAAGACATACACAGTTAATCAGTATACCACAGTCATAGATCCATCACATAAACACAAAAGCACCACAATTATATATTCACAAAAGCATCACAATTATAATATCAATCACAACTAGATCATTTACAGTTTGTTGAAATGGGAGTACAACGCCACTAGACTGAAGACGAGTTTGACTGATGCATTCTAATAATAGGTTCAAAAGCACCACAACGACATCACTCCCGCACTGATTGATAATCACAAAGAACTGAATCGGTTCTTTCCCCTCATAAAAGCGCGCCTGATTAGAAAACAAGCATAAATTAGAGAAGACAAAAGGGTCTATATCCAGTTTAACAATTCTAATTAAATAAAATCAGTAAGTTACCTGGACAGCCTGAAACTTAGCAGATTCAACCATCTTGCTTGCAAGTGAAACTGTTATTAGCCTATCCTCCTGGATAATAATTTTAAAAAAGCCTTTATTGTTCAAGTTGATTTAACAAGATAATTGAAGACTACATAATCAACAAGCATAAGGTTATCCAGAATCTCATTAATATGCACAAACAGCATAGGTAACCTTTTGGTTTTAGTTCACACACCAAGAACATGAAATCGGTGTTATCTGGTACTTCAAATCTTTCAGATCTTATTTACAAACTTCAAAGATGACAACTAAAATTAGGCAATTATGGTCTAGAAAGTCAGAGATTGGTACGTGCATCAACCGGAAACACAAAAAATCACAACAAAATTGAATTTCTGGATAACACTTTTACCTTAATACTCTTTTTCCCAAACCAGGTTCCAATAAGACATTCCTCCTTATCATCTCCAGGATAAGTATACTGAAATATGTAGCAATCGCCAGTGTAAAATTTTCGAAATCAGTATAGAATCCAAGGTCTGATTCTTTTATAATTACTAAGGTCTGATTCTAAGTTTAATTTAGTCAAACAAAGCAATTTTCGAAATCAGTATAGAATCTGGACAGATTCTGAAACTGGACTTGGAAAAATCATAACTCCTAAACTAGTAAACCTATGTCATGAAATTTTTACACAAGTAAGATAAAGAAGTTATCTACAACTTTCTTATATAACATGTCTACAGAAAACATGGTTTACTTTACTCAATTATTACCACAACAGAGAGGATGTGTGCAGCAAAATTTAGCTCAGGGACAATCAGATTCCCTATGCAAGATTATGACAAAACCTAACCAGTACTCAGTTCTGCACCCTCATACTTAATCCTAAAGCTTCTAATTGACATCACGACACAAATCAAGCTTTCCAAGAAAAATGCATGAACTCAATCTCTTCTAATCATTCACAAGTTCTTCTTTTAATTAGATAATATATATTATTTTAACACTTTATGGAAACATTCAGTTTTGGACTAGTATTTTTATGAGTGATAGGTGATAACCAATCATGGTTAAGGCACAAATTTCACATGATCATGTTCTATATATTACTTACCCCGGAAGAGATAATTTGATAAAGAAATCAAGCATGTGACAGCGAGTTAATTCGAGACTCCATACCCTTTTTAAACGCATGACCATTCTAAGTGTCATTAGGCTACTACAACATCATGCAAAACTATAAGAACACCATTTACTATTTTTAAACATATACACTATTTATAAATCATTTCAATTACTTAATAGGTATCAATCCAGTTAAACCATTAACCTCGCACCACAAATCATGAAATCTGAACCAAACATTAAGACTCACACAAAACTAACTATTTAACAAAGCATACGCCAATTCAAGACAAACATTGGTTGAGAGTTTTTTAAGCATAATTAGTATTGTGTTTAACTCGACCTAACAAATGGGAGAACAACGATGATTATATGCTTAGAATAGAACAAGTATACGGTTCATGCATTTTATCAAACACCTAGAACGCATGTGCCGGATTACTGAGCAAAGCACACTATACTACCCCATAGGAAAATAATATACCAGCAACTACACACAAGAAAACATAGCTCATCGTCATAGAGCATCACATCAAAATCCTATGAAATGTTGCGAAAACAACGACGATTAACGGCTCACCTATTAAACCTAACATCTGACGGGCGCTGCACAAATTTCACTTCTCTTTTCTTCATCCAACAGACTTCTGAAATCTCTCACCTACGGCCACAGGTTTGTTGGGGAATGACAGCAAGCTCTGGCTGATGCTGGGAGTAACCGACCGCCAAGGAAACTCGACCGGCGACTAGGGAAGAAGACCAGGCGCCATAGAAGGGGATCCTGCAGGGGGAGCTCGACCATGGAGATCCAGGACGGCCATGGCTGGTGAAGGCTCTGCGCGGTTGACAGCGTTGGGGGAAACTCGCGAGCAACCACCAGGGAGCGACTCGACGAGCATCAGAGGGCAGCGCTGGCATGAAGAGGGACGAGGGAGGGACTGGCGCAGGAAGGGAGAACCGAAGACAAGGGAGGGCGAGCTCAGCTGGCGCTGCTGGCGGCCATGGGAGAGGGAGCGCGCACAGGGAGGGATTCAGGGGGAGCCGCCATGGGGAGAGGAGGAGATGGGGGCGAGCTGCAGGTGGAGGAGAGCGCGGCTGTGAGGGAGAGCGCTGGGAGACGGAGCTTGGGCGAGCTCCATGCCTGGGAGCTGAGGGCGAGTGCAAGCAGACAGGGAGTGCACCCGCCATGGCTGAGGGAGGGGGTGGCCATGGGAGTAGTGACGGCGGCTGCGGCGTGGAATAGGGTTTCGTTTGTTTGTTTAGCAGGCCTTTAGATGGGCTTTGGTGAGTAAATAAGAAACACAAAAATCACATACCTCTATAGCGACCCACCATCAGTCACACACTTATCTCTATAGCGACTGACCATAAGTCGTTAAATTTCTAGACTTTTAGCGACCCAGAGACCGTCACTATAAACGCATTTAGCGACCAACCGTCGGTCCATAACTTTTAGCGACCAACCGTCGGTCCCAAATAAGAGTCGCTAAAGATCAACCGTCGTGTAGTTATAAATATAGGATCCCTCCAACAGCCATACAGCTAAACGCATTAGAACTAGTTTATGATGTATACTGAAACAAATTATGCTACATGATGCAGATATTTATGCAATTTGTTACGCTGTATAAAAAATCTGGCATGTTGTTCACTGGTGGACTCATCTACGGGTGGAGCGTAAAAACCTTAAGTTTTGAGCATAAAATCTCCCAATTATAAGTGTAAATACCGAGTCAATTAAATGTTGGTAGCTTTAGTAGGTTGTTATTACGATCCTATTTTTATGACGGATCCGAAAAACATGGCAGCCGCATGCATGCGGTTTATATTTTTATACAGATCCAAAAATTATGGCAAAATCGTGGGAGTTTCCATTGCATGCGCGCAAATTACGAACAACATAAATCAAGGAATTGCCTTTCCAATGTGCATGCAGTAAACTGATATACGAACTCTGTGTTCAAGCATAAAATCGTACAGTTTTTAGCGTAAATAATACATGTGGTAGGCATAAAACACAATAATCGAAAAGAAAACTGCGCCGGATCGGAGGATGTCACGCGCGATCATCGCTGCGCGCATCTCGCGCCTTCCGTGACGTCGCTCGCTCAAACATCGCGCCTCATGCATCGTCGTCGCTCGCACGTCGACGGGCGTCGCTTGCTCGCCAGCCTTGGAAGTGTCGCCTCCTCGGGGGCTACGGGGACGCCGCCGCTTGCCCGCACAAGGGCCCCGCTGTCGCTCGCCCTCTGGATCGGGGAACCGCCGCCACTACTCCGGATCGAGGAACCTCCGCCACCGCGCGTCGAGGTAATGGAGCCGGAACCGCCGCCACCGCACAAGGGCACTGTCGTCGCTCGCCCTCTGGATCGGGGGCCGCCGCCGCCGGCCTGGGAACCGCCGCCATCGCATGTCGAGGTCGGGGAGCCGCGGCCACCGGCCGAGGGTCCACCGTCGCGCGCGCTATCGGGTAACCGTCGTCGCTAATGAATCGAGATGGGGCGTGAAAAACTGATCTCTAACTTTTATAGACGTCTGGACCTGATCTGGCTCGACCGGATTGCACTGTCTGGCCTGGACTTCCTTTAGTTATTGAAAGCCCAGGGCTCCTATATATATATATACTGTTTTTATATATTACACCTGGGTGCATTCAATATAGAGAATGCACCCAGGCCGAACCTACGCGCCAGGTCCGAGCCAACCGCCCCACCCAGACCGTCTTCGTCCCTCCCGCACGTCTTTGTCCCTCCCGCACGCTCCTGACAGAACCTTTTCACTTCCTCGCCCGCGCGCCCTCTTTCTCCGGGAACGGCTCCTCCGCGAACGGCTCAACCTCTTTACATAAGTTGCAATCACACCAGACCAGCAGTTGCAATTATACCAGACAACAGTTGCAATCATTGTTTTGTTTAACAATTTTTTTGGACATAGTTATATAAAGTTGCAATCACACCAGACCAGCAGTTGCAATTACCAGACATCAGTTGCAATCATTGTTTGTTTTAACAGATTTTTGTACATAGTTATATAGAGGTTGCAATCACACCAGACCAGCAGTTGCAATTACACCAGACAGCAGTTGCAATCATTATTTGTTTAACAGATTTTTGGACATAGTTATATAGAAGTTGCAATCACACCAGATCAGCAGTTGCAATTACACCAGACAGCAGTTGCAATCATTGTTTGTTTAACAGATTTTTGGATATAGTTACATAGAAGTTGCAATCACACCAGACCAGCAGTTGCAATTACACCAGACAGCAGTTGCAATCATTATTTGTTTAACAGATTTTGGAAATAGTTATATAGAAGTTGCAATCACACCAGACCAGCAGTTGCAATTACACCAGACCAGCAGTTGCAATCATATTTTTTTAACAAATTTTCCAGAGTTATTCAGTACTTGCAATCACATCAGAGTAACTCAGCAGTTGCATCCACACTACACCAGCAGTTGCAATTACAACACACCAGCAGTTGCAATTATAACACACCAGCAGTTGCAATCATTTTGTTTACATTTTTTAACAGATATTTGGGTAGAATTATACAGCAGTTGCAATCACACCTAATGCGGGGTTGAGCATCGAGGTGATTCAAGGTGCGGCAGTGACGGTGGGACCATGGATCTAGGGTTAGAGGATCGGAGGAAGGAGGAGTCGGCGGGTCAGGGAGGCGCGCTGACAGAGAGGCGCGCGGCGGCGCGGGACAGGGAGGCGCAAGGCGGCGGCGGGGGGCAGGGAGTCTTGGGTCTGTGCGCGAGGCGGCGACGGGCGACAGGAAGTCTTGGGTCTGTGCATCCACAAACTAAAATGCACCCAGATGCATTTTAGTGCCGCCGTATATATATATATATATATATATATATATATATATATATATATATATATATATATATATATATATATATATATATATCTCTACTACTACTTAAGTACCTAACGTAGACGTCCACATTAGAAATTGGTGCACGGTTCTGCCTTTCTGCCTCTCTCCACGCGCTGGGCTTGCATCCATGGCCGCGAATCTCGCAGGTCTGTCAAATCCGCCACGAATCTCGCCCACAAAGCTTCCATCCATGGTTGTCGCGACCAATCCATTGCAGTTGCGCCCCGGTCCCCCGGCCGCGCCAGCTTCCATCCATGGCTGCCTTGCACGACGCGGCAATCTCGGCGCTCGCCCTCCCCGCGGCAAGCTCGCCCTCCCCCGCGGTGCAATCTCGGCATCCCGCGCGGCAATCTCGGCCCCGCCATCCTCGCCACCCAATTGCTCGGTTAGGCATAGATGGAAGGCCTTGGCGCATCCGCCCCCTCGCATCCCCCACGCATGCACCTGCTCCCATCCCCCCCCGACCTCACGAGATAGCCGCCTCGCCCACAAAGCTTCCCTCTCCTACATCCCATGATCTGGATGCCGCCACACCATGGTCGACGGTCGGGGTCGTCGGATCCGGATGCCCGCGCTCTGCGTCGCGTGGATCTTCTAGATCACGTGGGAGCTCGACCACAAGTCCGACGACGAGACCATGAAGTGGCTGCTGGTACATGCTTGTCGTGCTCTCCCCTCCCCTCCACACCCACCTCGGTAAGACAGCCCCCCGCTGTCAGCACTGATGGAGCCACAGTAATAGCGGATCTCATCCATGCCTGCCTTTCTTGTTACCGCTGCTAGCACTTAATTAGCATGTCCGGTTAATTGTTAATTGTTGGAGATGAATAACCAAAGCAGTTAGCGACGGATCGCGTGGGTACGGCGCCATGGCTGCCGAGATCAATGGGGGCATCCTCACCGTCGGCAGGCCCAGGCAGCACTGAGTTGCGCTCTGCTGCGGCCGCTACTTCCAGGTACTACCTCTAGCTATTTTTTTTTCTTTCTGAATGGCTCTACGTTTCCCATTTTGTTTCTTCTTCTCTTGCCCTTCCATTTGCTCGCTTGAGTTGTGCACGACATATTGTTCGTTTCGCTTGTGCGAGAGGCGGGCGGGCTACCAACTCACATTTTGACGGATCTAGATTGTGGTCTGCTGGCTCTGAATTTATCAATAGACATCTCTGTTTTTGTGTAGGGCTTCATGGTATCCATAATTTCATATCTAAGCATTTATAATTAGCAAGCCTTCTGTTAATCTTTGCTACCGTAAGCATTTACCGAATATTGTTGGTCATACTGCCTAATTATTCAGTAAAAGCGTGCATGTACATTATGTCTTCAATTTGCTGCTCCATACATCTGTGTCGACACCTATATTCAGCCTGATTGGAATTGCTGGCTGATGCAGCGTTGTTGCTGCTGCTGTAGCCAACCTGCCTGTAAGTACTATGCTTTGTAGTACAAAATGAGCTCGATCTGGTGAATTTTTTGTTTCAACTAAATAGGAGCTACTTAATCAAGTAAATGGGGCTTTTGGATTTTTGTGGTGTTCCTAGAAATTATAATAGATTTCCTATTTTATGTTACAAAACTCGGTATTTCAAAGAAAACCTTTTTTCACACCAGGAAGTGTAAGGAAAGGCTCTGTTTTCGAATTGAAATCATAAGGACATATCTTCACCCCAACATGCATAGTTTTTTTTTATGTTCTAATGAGAGGTAGAAATTATAATATTATAAAAATAATAACTGAGGTCTTGGAAAGCTAACTTTGGCAGATTGCTAGGTTGTAAATTCTTAGATGTTGTACTCTTCTTGATTCTTTTATTAATTTGCCCGTGTTTATTGCAGATGGATGGATTTGATCAAACAGTGAATGTGAAGGTTGTAATGGCAACTAATAGGGCAGATACTCTAGATCCTGCTTTGCTGTGGCCAGGTAGACTTGACACGAAAGTTGAGTTCCCTTGTCCTGATTGGCGGCAAAAGAGGCTTGTGTTCCAAGTAAGTTGCCTTTTTGTGTGAAACTGTGAACTAATTGATAGGCATTATATTTGGTTCTTGTGAAGTAGCATGACTTGCATATTTATTAATTTACTGAAGTGTTGTATAATATATTGCATCCACATATGATGAAACTTTGATGGATTGCTTCAGGTATTGCTATTAAGGTCTTTTTCATCTCATGCACATAACTATTAAGCTGCTCAAATTTCTTTATTTGATAATTAATTAAAATTTTCAACCATGTCATATTGCATACAAATTTCCAACTCTTTTTTGCACACATGCTCAATTGTGATAATGTCATATGATATGTCAAGGATTTGTGGTCAATGCAAACTAAATCGTTTTCTTCTTTATATGTTGGCACTTGATTATTCATATTTGTCACTGGGATCATTTTTTCTCAACTATTTTGTTGGCTGCTGTTTCAAATTAGGTCTATACTGCTAAGATGGATTTGAGTGACGAGGTTGATTTGGAAGATTATGTTTGCAGACCGGATAAGATCAGTGCTGCTGATGTTGAGTTGGTTTCATGGCACATACCAAGATTTTTATGCATTTGTTGTTTTCTAACTACTGTATTGCTAGGGTACTTATGTCCTGTGCTGGCCAAAGCTCTCAAAACCATGAAAAGGCAAAGAAGGTGCTCCTTATAGTAAAGCCACATTGTGAGATTCTATTTCAAAGTTCGACTGACCTTTCTATAACTTTCATGTCTAATTTCTCTGAATTATGACACTTCGTTAAACTTCCTCACTTCAAATGCAGATGGATTTGGTGAGAAGGGTAGACCAACAGTTGGAGAGGAAGGTGTTGTGATGAGCATCATCTTGTTCTACATCATCACTAATGAACTGGTTGAACTTTTGGTTGCTTTGGGTATGATACTGAGAATTAATCTTTCAATACTTAAGCTAACAGTGTTAGTATGGGGGGATTCAATGGGTGACTTGATGTCAAATGTTGCTTTACCAGTGAATGGAGGCGACGGCATGCAGATTGCCATGTCCGGATGTTATGCGGGACCTATGTTTAATACACTTGCTGGTTTGGGTACGTTGTTGCTAGATTGATCTGGGCTCTTGTTATGCTGCTGAGAGGTGACATGCAGCCTAACAAGATACTTGGAGTTGGCCTCATCGCTCTTTACTCAAATTTTCTTTTTATTAGAGTAAGCAATGTTGGTGGAATATTGCTACTACCTAGAGTTAGATAATTATTTGCTTGTAAAGTTTGATTTACATCAAAGTACTTGCCCATGGCTTCCATTTTTATAAATGAAATGAAGTTATATAGTGTTGCTCTGTTCTATACGTCTGTTCTTGTATGTCAAGTTGTCTTCACATTTTCCGGGTTTTAATATTTTTGGGAGAAAACAAACTTGCAATTATGGAATTTAGTTTTATGTATGCCAAGTTATATTCCGCTTGGCTAATTAGAGCATTATAAATTCTCACATTCACTGTAATTTAACCTTACTGTATATTTGTACCTGATAAACTAAGTATTAAGTATTTTTTCCATTTACTTGAATTAAATTTTAGGTTTTCAAGTGATTACAGCTGAGCTTCGTGCCACCTCGCCGACGCTGCCCCGCCAGCCGGGAGCTTCGTATCTCTGTTCTAAATTTTGCATATCACAGTGATGTTTGTCGTTTCATATCTTTGTTTTACACAATTTTTTTACTTCCGTGGCAACGCACGGGCACGTACCTAGTCTCTACTACTAATTATGTGACTAATGTAGGCGTCCACACCTCCCATGGTGCACGTTCTGCCGCGCGCAGCCCGCATCCCGCCCGCGGCCGGACCTCGCCCCGCATCCCGCCGCCCTCCCGCGCTCCTTCCATCCTCCGCCCTCATCCTGCCGCCCTCTCCTTCCATTTTGAGCTTTGACGGCGCGGATCCCCAACGCTCGCTTCCATCCTCGTGGATCCCCACCCACGAATCCCGCGCTCCCTTCCATCCTCGTGGCTTCCTTCAACAGCGCGGATCCCCCACCCTCGAATCCCATTGCCGCAATGGAAGGTCGTCTGTACCACGCCGTGGATCCGCCACCCAGTACCGCGCCGTGGATGGCAGACCTCCCAACCCTACCGTCTGCGGATTCCGATGAAGGCGCGAACCCGTGACATGGTTGTATCTCTGCTCGCCGCTCGATACTCCGGTTCCGGTAAAACCTAGCAGCCGCCACTTCGTCGGACTCGGACCTCAGTGACACGCGCAGCGTGGCGCCGGCGTTGCGCATCCGGATCCGGCCAGCAGCCAGCCACGCAGTGTCGCGGTCGTCGGTCGTCGACGCAACTTCTCAGGCGCCGATGCAGCACCCGGCAGCTGGCTGCTCGTCTTGGGTATGTGGCCTCGACCCCCAACTAACCTGATTCAATGGGTGCTCGATCTGGCGCTGCAGTCCAACGGCAAGCCTGGCGGCATCTTCGACACCGCCGAGGAGCGCTCCCAGGAGGGAGGTCAAGAATCCTAAGAAGCCGCTGTCGCGCGTGGCCTCGCGGGGCGTGCTTCCGGCCGACGGTGACGGCAGCGGCTCGACCAAGGGCAGCTACGTTCATGATGCAGGTGGTGGATTCTTGTTATTTTCTTCTGCTTTTCCCCCAATATAAGTCTGCTTTCAGTCAGTTGGGTTGGTGGATGGTGATCGTTTGTTTGGTCTTAGAAAGATTTTATCCTTCCTGCTTGTTCGTTAGTGGCAAAAGAGTTGGTTTGACGATTAGCATCTTCTGTGATATATGATTGATGATTTAGTGTGATGATCATATATGTGAATAGGAAACTCTTCTTTCCTTCTTTGACACGTACTTATGTTCTGTTCCCAGCATTCTTTGATTGTATTCATTGGAGTTTATCATGAATTTGATCGTAGCTAAAGAGCAATTTTAGACTGGCATGCAATGGTTATGAGGTAAATTAAGGGTCAATCTCCAGCGGTTGAACCTTATTTTCTTACACTTCAGCCGTTGAACTGAAACTCTACTTAGATGTGAGTTGGCTGTTAGTCGCTCAACTTTTCAACAAGCCAAAAGTCATTCTTGGTGGTTTGGCTGATTAGATTGAACTAATACAACATTAGATGATGCATTTAACCTTGTCTTTTTCTCCTTTGCTAGATTACTTGGTGTCAATTCTGTAAACAACTTGCACTATTATTTACGAATTCATGCCAAACTATTTACATGCTCATCGATAAGAAGTAAAAGTCGTATTCTAATCTGATTTGTAAGAAATTCTCCTTCCGGACTGCCAATAGTCTGTGCTCCTTATCTTTCAATCCAAATAGCTTTTTGTTATATATTGTAGCGCATTTCAGTTGCTAACTGAGTTTTCAAATCATACGGAAACAACTGAAGCTGACATGGTAAAAGCTCTAAGAAAGTCTATGGTTCATTGGTTCCAGGAGCCAACTACATTTGACGGTGTTGCTTGCTGCTGTTATGTTATCATATTGCCTGAAAGTGACACCTCCACAAATGATTAACCTGGATAGCACAATAAAACATAATCATGATACTTCAAGTCAACTGGATAGGTTTGATCCTGTATTAAAAGCTGGGAATGACTATGCCAAGTACATAATACTTTGGATCAGTGCATATCAACTTTATCTAAACATTTTGGATATGTTGGAGCCTAATAGTTTTGGCTTCACTAAATATATTCTATCTTATCTTAGTACTTGTTGTAGGTAAAATTTCTATTTTCTGTGTGATGTTCTCAAGGAACTTTATTTTCTCTGTAGCAGTAGAGACAAGATATCTGAATGCTAGCATTCGGGAGCTTGGTGATCATTTTCAGACAAAACGTGATGGTGAAAATGGTGTTGATGCATCAATTGAAAAGAGAACACCTAAGCTACTTCAGTTTACTTTTCAAGAGTTGAAATCTGCCACGCTTAACTTCAGGCCAGGCAATATTCTTGGGGAGGGTGGGTTCGGTTATGTATTCAATGGGTGGATTGAGCCAAACAGCACTGCTCCTGCAAAACCTGGCACAGGGGTTACTGTGGCAGTAAAAAGTTTGAAGCCAGATGCGCTTCAAGGTCATAGAGAATGGGTGGTAAGTATTGTATGTCATTTTTATTTTTGAATGGAGTGTTGTAGGTATTGTTTTAAAAATAATCATATTTCCATGCAGAAGTTGACTTTCTGGGACAGTTGCATCATAAACACCTTGTTAAGTTGATTGGATATTGTATTGAGGATGATCAAAGGTTACTTGTATATGAATTCATGGCACGGGGAAGTCTTGAAAATCATCTTTTCAGAAGTAAGCAATCACCTAACAGAGTTAATGCTTTAAGTTAAGTAGATTTAGTGCCTTTATTACTAATTTGTTTCCCCACTTAGGCCTAACCAGTTTTTTTCTTCACTAAGTCTTCTTTCATTTTTCCGAGCAACCTTGGATTTTTTTTGTTCTCTATCCTCTGTGACATCAGAGATAAGTACATTCTAACTTGATTTGATTATGGTAATGTAGACATGAACATTTTAGCCTGCCCTTATTAAGTTTGATTTGTGCCAGTTACACCTGTTCAGATCTTCTTAGTTAAATACTAGATGCATTTCGCACACACAAAAAAGTTGCAATAGTACTGTAGTGAGCAAGGATGCATGCCTACTACCAATGGTGGTGTTCATTCTATTGCTAACTTTTATATTGGTATTAGGTCATACCCATGTAACCATTATTATTTGGAACAATTGGATTTATACCATTAAAAGATCCAAACTTTAGATATATACCATGGACCCCATATGTCATTGACTCATGTGGACCCACATGTAAGTGAGATAGTAATGGTATGGATCTAAAATGATGATCTTTTAATGGTATGGATCCAAATTTCCCTTATTATTTTGAAGGGGGTAGGGACATTGCCAGCTTTTCACAAAAGTTGATTTTATTTTTATGTGCCTAATCTTGTCAACCATAATCTTTCTATCTGCTCGTTCTTATGATCCTGTCATCTTACTTTGTTTAATCTTGAAGGGGCTCTTCCCCTACCTTGGTCCAACAGGATGAAGATTGTTCTAGGTGCCGCGAAAGGAGTAGCCTTCCTCCATGGAGGTCCCAAACCTGTTATTTACAGGGATTTTAAGACATCGAATGTTCTTCTTGATGTGGTACTTTATCTGTTCAATCTGTTTCATATTGTGCTTAGACAATGCACGCTACCTTGTTAATTGTGGTGATTTTACTTCTTTTTTTTAACATGTGGTGATTTTACTTCTGTAGGAGTACAACGCAAAACTATCCGATTTCAGTTTAGCAAAAGCTGGTCCTCAGGGTGATAAAACTCATGTATATACTCGGGTTGTTGGCACCTATGGTTATGCTGCACCAGAGTATGTAATGACAGGTATCAGGGATAAACTGAAGGACTTCAGTAGCTACCTGTAGCAGAAATTCTATAGCTTGCTTATCTGTTGCATGTTGGTTCTTTACACTGTTTTTCTGAGCTTGTAGTTATTCTTGTGTTCACTCCATATTGGATAGTAAATTGGCTTAACATTTTTGTCCGAAGACATAAAACTAGGGTGCCATTACAAATGTTCTTCTTTCAAGTGAAACTGTGTTTTTCGTTTTTACATGCAGTAAAGGCTGTAAGGTTGTAGACTTATATAATGAATCTTCTGCTCCACTTCTTTGGGACACGTTTTAACATTTCTTAACATTTAACTCTGTAACGCTTTCTGACACTTTTCATATGTTTTTTAGATGCGTTTTTTTTGGGACCAAGCCCTATGGGCAACAATGGAGATGACCAGCGTCTTGGTTTATCAAGAGGAAGTTAATCCCTCTCAACTGAAACTCCCATCAAATTTGGGGCATAGTGTGTCGATTCAATTGTAACTATTATATGTCATTTTGGGTTAGCAAACTGTATCTACTAATTTCTCAGCCTTAAGCCTTTTGAGCTAGAAACTTGTGTAAGGATTTGTTGCACTAAGTGACATGCTGATATTTGAACTATTTAGGCTGCCAAATCTGAATTTTTTAACTATCAAGTATCTCAACATTTCTCTCATTCTAACACTCCCCTTTTTTTGGGGCATGTTTTAACATCTCCCTCATCGTTGAACCCTTTCAAACTCAAAGAATAATGAGTACTATTGACGATCTATTTAGAACAACTCTAACTATATTCATCAAATTGGTTGCTCGTGAGTTGTATGGCCTTTAAAATATTTGATTTTACAATATATTTTATATGAGTAGTTTATAATTGGATAGTGCGAGTAGCAGATTACAATAGTGACGGATGAATATTGTATTTTACTTTACATGAACAAAGTTCGAAGACAGATTCAAACTCTACCAATCCGATTAACCGCAAGATGGTTGAGATTATGGTCAACCAGGCTTCTACATGTGACCTAAAAGAACTTGTTTCAAAGTTCACTCCATAAACTTATCTAGAATATTTATAATTAGAAGGTTGTATAATACTGATTGGTTGTAATGTAGTGGTGAAACAGTTAGATTAAAATAACAAAATTTATGTATGCCTATAACCATAAATAAATTATGAAATCTTTTTTCATAATAATATAACACACATTTGTATATAAGTTATTGTGGTATTATATGTTCCCGTTGCAACGCATGGGCACTCACCTAGTATATATATATATATATAACACTCGGAACACGAAAGACATCAGTCAAGCTATAGCTTGCTCCCCAATGTTTTTTTGGCGCGCCAGGGATAACGACTCTCTTTTTTTTGACAAAAAAAAAACTGTGACTCGGCAACAATCTCTCGGCGCGCGCCGATTTTCCATCTATATTCAGTGGATTCATCACCGGATTCACGACCGAATCATTTCCTGGAACCTCAAGCCCAACCTGCGCATTGGGTTAGTTACGGAGGACGCCACATTTTCCGTGGATTTTAGTACTAGTGCAGATGTGTATATACACGTCAGGGCCGTGAGCCCGTGACTGCATATGGAACTTTTTATATGTACTCATTGCGTCGAGAGGTCAAAGTGTCAAATCAACAATGCAATTCGAAAACACACTAGTATTGTGTGTTGCGGCCAACGGCCATCCATTATTTCTACCCGATAGTCGACATCGCCGAACCAACTAGCACTCGGAAGGTTCGCTTCCTTGGTTTTGGGGCTGCTAATGCCGCTTACATGCACATTTGACACCTGATGATACTACCGTGCGCATCAATATTGTTTCTTTATTCTCTACTATATACTATATTAAATTAACATTTTTGTACATCGTGCATTACGTACACGAAGCGCGTAGGTTTGTTCCTTCTTTTCACTTCTCGTCTATAACAAATGAACCTTGAGAAACCACACAATCCTCATATAATAGGAAGCCACATTCACCACTTCTACATAGTATACCACCCCACTATGTAAAACAGCATAAGTGATCTATGAAAAAAAGTCAGGTTTCTTTTTAAGTTATACCTTTATTGGACTTTTAGCTAAACTAATGTATAATGTTTGTTCTTATCAATTTAATATCTGATATATAGATCATATGTTCACTCTGATATTAAATTCATTTTTATGAATATCAAATATAATTGTGTGTATTAAATGAGACTCTTGTCCGTCTACCGAAATGAAGAGGGGTAGGCTCAGGTGTCGTATGTGGCTCGATCTTAGCCATCTGATGTCGATCTGACACCTAAGATTGGACTGCACCATAAGGTGGGCAACTACTTTTATACAATATTATTTAGAAGAGAAATATTTCTTGTTTTTTCTTTTCATCGTGGACTATATATAGCTTTATCTACACACATGCCATATTTTTTTATTTTCATCTAGGGACTCTCCCCATCATACAAGGACTTGTTTTGTTATTCTAATTCCATACGCATTAAATAAAATTATAAGAAATTAGAAACAATTTTAACTTGCTAGAGATTTGAACTCATTCAATCCCGTCCAATTCACATGCATGGATTTAATTAAAACGATGGTGTCATAAATGTTTCATAGACTCTCTAATTAATCAGTGCAAGATAGCAAGGTCTTCACAAAATCACATTGTGGGATGTTTCATTTTTTCCATCTAGCACGTCACCTGAAAAAACATGACGGCTTCAATTACGTTGCAAGATAAGGTGGACCTTAGATTGAAGGATTGAAATAAAGAACGACGGGTAAATAAAGATAGTTTCTTTCACAACCTCCTCAAACTTTTTTTTCAATATAATGTTGCCATGCACGAAACATCCATTGCAAGCTAACCCCTCCCTATAAATACACCCCGGTACCTTCATTCTCCGGGACAGGACCGCATGCATATATCCCTGCCTGCACCACAGACCACACTACTACTGCACTAGGCCGGACATCCAAACTAACTTGCAAGCTAAGCGCGTGTTCCGTACTACGACCGATAGAGCTAGAGCTGCAGACCGCAGATGGGGAGGTCCCCGTGCTGCTGCCACGACGCCGGCGTGAAGAAGGGCCCATGGACGGAGGAGGAGGACCGCACCCTGGTGGAGCACATCAAAAGGCACGGCGGGCACGTCAGCAGCTGGCGCGACCTGCCCAAGGCCGCCGGGCTGAACCGCTGCGGGAAGAGCTGCCGCCTCCGGTACGGTGGACCAACTACCTCCGCCCCGACATCAAGCGCGGCAACTTTACCGCCGACGAGGAGAGCCTCATCATCCACCTCCACGCCCAGCTCGGCAACAGGTATACCGGCCGGTGTGTGGTGGTCACCGTCACCACATGACACCATGCACGCATAGCCGCCGGCCAGCCGGCCACTGCTTTTTGCAGCAGTTGGCTAGCTTGGCGTGCGCGTGCACATCTTCCTCCACTGCAGATTCAATGATCCAGTCTTATTAGGAGTTATAATTGCATGCTGACACGGGCTCGATCTTACGTACCTACGCTGTCGTTTGTCCTGCGTTAGGTGGTCGACGATCGCGACGCACCTGGACGGGCGGACGGACAACGAGATCAAGAACTACTGGAATACACACATCAGAAAGAAGCTGGTGCGCATGGGCATCGACCCCGTCACGCACCAACGTCTGCCCCCGGAAGACATTATCGCCTCCCCTATGGCGATCCTCTCGGCGGCGGCGAGCCTGGGAGGCCTCCACAGCGCTCTGATGCAGGTGCAGGCGCTGCAGCTTCTGCTGCAGGCCGTCAATAACGACGGAGGAAGAAGCGCTGCTGCCGGTGGTCTCATCATGCCTGACATCCTCAACGCGGCCGCAGATAACGCCATCCTTATTAATAACGCGAGTCGTAGTAGCGTCGTCCCGAGCTTACAGGACCAGACGAACCTCCCCGCCGCGTCTCACGCGAACTACTACGGTTCACCTGATCACCATCTCAGCAGCAACATCGCGAGCTTTGCAGATCAGCAGCACGACGACGCTTCGGCTCCGGTGGTCGGCTGCGCGTACGCGGAGCCGCTGGCTGCTGCATTGGTGTCTGCCGCTTATCCGCAGGAAGTGGCAGCCGCAGCTGAGGGGTGGCCGGTGCAGGGTTTCGCCGAGCTTCTGTCGGGGCCCATCGAGATGCAGGTGCAGACGAAGGCGAGGACGTGCTCCCTCGAGGAGGACGACCAAGATGATTTCTGGAAGGACATGCTGCTAGAGAGCAGCAGGTTGCCGCTATGAAATTTCCACATATATGCGTGTGGAGACGGATGGATCGGTATTCGGTGGTGCATGTCTGCTTGTACAAAATCGTGTGATTATCTTGATATTTTGATTAAATTAATTAGCTCCGTATGTGTATTATCCATGGTCCGATCGAGTTTCTCACAGATATCTCGTGGGAACTTGTTTTAGTTAGAGTAGGAAGTTAGCTGTATGTAGTAGATCGGTATATGGGATTTGTGTTATAGATTACATTGTTTACAGAGTGAAGTTTGAAATAAAAAGATGAGTAGTGAATGAGATAGTATAGCTGTCCGAGATATTGTAATAAGCCCACAGACCGCAGAAGTACTATGTATTACCGAGCATATAACGGCATCGATTACAACTTGAGAGCGTACGACACATATATAAAGCCATGACCTCACCCATGACGAATGATGATCCCCCATACAATAGCAGCAAGAAAACGGGGCTACCGGCCACTTGCTCGTGAGCAGGTGGGGCAGTAGAAGGGTTGCCCGAGGTTAGAAGCCATATATTATTGACTGTCCAAGAGGGTATGTGAGATCGATCTGATGCGAACTCGCTTGACCTTTTGGTTCGCTTGTAGCTCCAACTAGCTAGACACCTCGTCGTATACCCGGTCCATTAGCGCTTTCTTTCTCGATCAGTATTACAGCATTTCCAGGAAGGAATTAGCGGGAGTTCAACTGAACAAAAAGTTGTTCTCTGAATATCTAGCGTGAATGATCGATCGGTCGAAAAGTGAGCTAGTCGTGTTATTGTTATTGAGATCTGTGATTAAGTATTGCCATGACAATAAAACGGATAACAGATGAACCAACAAAGCCAGATTCACGGCTAGCGTGAAACTAAATGCGTGTGCAGTTATCCTACTCACCGTATTGGTAATTTGTAATTGTAATTGTAACGACGACCCCTGTCTATATTCAGTCCACACGCAATATATATGTAGTACGCCATCAAACATAATTTAACCCAGCAGTAGGCAATTTCTCTCGTTGTCTCTCCACGATACCGTACGTACGTACACGCATAAATTTCCACAGTGATGGCACGAAGGCGACATTTGCTGATGACTGATGAGAGACCTCTCGCATTGCTTGTTGATTACCCGCGAAGACCATGGACGACAGGGATAAATGCTTATGAACGCGAGAGCGTCCGGGAGGAGATTCATGTACGAGAAGCTATAGCTACCAGCAAACACGTAACAGTGCATATTCAAAAGGGCGGAGCCCTGATTTGACCGTCGTTGTTGGGTCGTCAACGGCTCAGCGCAAAGGCAGGCAGGTGGTGGATGGTGGTGCTCGCCGTGTCGTCCGTCGCCGCCGCTGACGCCCGCGCGGCAGCTAAAACACGCTGGTTATCATCAGTGACGCATACGCAGCGCACGGCTCGCCGGCGATACACGATGTCTCAACTCAACCCCGGTCAAGCCGCGTTTACCTAAGCCGATCGCTCGACGCGCTGATGTGCGAACCAAACCACTAGCTGCGACTGCGAGCGAGAGGATGGTATTACCATCGTACGTTCACTCTCTAACCTGCGGGGATGTGACAACCGCTAGCTGACGAAGGGCCGGAAATGTTTGGGCAAATACAATTGAGGTTTTTTTTTTCAAGGCAAGGCACGTCATCGACGGTGACTGTCGGAGACGCCGGCCGGGCGTGGTTTTCCTCGAAACAGTTGGGATCTATCGTCGCGTTCGCGTCCGATCTGAACCTTCGTCTGGCCTCCGATCCGAGTCATGACGAGATTTTAAGCGCGCGGTTAGTTAAGCGGGACTGCGGGAGACACTGGTTCAGCACCGTGGAGATGATATGTATTATGTAGAGTAAGATAAAAGGATTCATAGGATTTAGACACTTGAACGATTCTATGTTTATTTTGATTTTAAACAGTTTTGACTAAAATGTTCTTATAAAAATAAAATAAAAACTAGACGTTTGACCGTCTACAGTATATTAGAGTGACCAAAAACTGAAAAAGGTTCAAACAAACATGGCTATAGACACCGCCGCGTACCACATCCTTCGTCTCTCTGGCTCCCTCCGCCTTCGTGTCACGCTGTCGCGCGTCTCACCCTACGGCCAGGTGTTAACGGGGATCCGATTTTCGTTAACCTACGATGAATTCCTCTATTAGTGCTAGTTTGGGAAATCCATTTTCTCGAGTGATTTCTATTTTCTCAAGAAAAAGTGAACTAATTTCCCTTGAAAAAAATATGGTTTTCAAACTGGCCCTTATGGTCAGGGTGTAGGAAGATTTTAATCCACATGAATACATATTTGAGAGCAATAATTTCCCTATTAGGTATGTGGATATGGGTAAGGGAAACCAGAATTTAAACTCGATTACCCATAAGTAAAATTTATCCGGTAAAATTAGGTGTGCAGCCCAATAGTCAATAAGCCCAACAACAAATCCTATCTCTCCCAACCCTTTTAACACACCCATTAACACTTTGTTTTAGTTGTTTTGCGTAGTTAGGGCTAGTTTGGGAACTATATTTTTCTAAGAGATTTCTATTTTACTATGAAAAAATAAACTAATTTCTCTTAAGAAAATAAAAATCCCTTTAAAAACAGGGTCCTTAAACTAGCCCTTAAACAATGTTTTTCTTGTTTCATGCCAAATTTATCCGTGATATTACTTTAATTTCAACTATTTACATGTGAGTCAACCAGCTATACTACATATATTTTTACATGTTCACAAAGAGATCATTAAGACTCAAAGCTATTTTATTTAAATTGACAAACCCTAATTTTATTGTGGACACTGCTGCAGTGAAAAGTGTTGCATATTAGTCGACCTCAACTTTGGAGGCAGCCGTTCAGCCTCTATAGATCAGATATTTTTTTGTTTCTACTGCAATATACGTGCATGATCCTAGTCAATGGTGGAAAGGAAATGTGACCCTGGCCCTACCCACGACGTGCTTAGCGGTTTTGCCGTATCCAGCAGAGAGCGGCCCACCAGTGACCAGCCCAGTTTCCTCCACCTGATCGTCTTCTGCGGCTCTGTCCAAAGTGGAGGCGAGACGCACCGCGGCATGAAGCCCAAGTTGTTTCGCTGCCTGATTCCAAAAAAAAAAAAAAGTTGTTTTGCTGCTGGCGGGACACGCTTCGGGCGCGACAGTCGTCACCCCGCTTTCCCCTACTGGATCCAGCCACTTGACTTCGCTTAAACCCTGATCCTCTTCCTCCCTCTCCTCCGGTCCTCCCGCGCCGCCACCCCCATCTCCCACCGCAAAACCTTAGGTCCGACGAGCCCCCGCCGTTGCCGTGGGCGCCAGAAGCAGCCATGGCTTCGAGTTCGACGTGTGTTCTTAAGAAGAACTACCGCTGCGACCGCTCCCTGCAGCAGTTTTACACTGGTGGGCCCTTTGCGGTCGGGCTTGCCCCCGGCGGCGATGGCGAGGGCGGCGCCGAGGCTGAGGCCTTCCTCGCATGCGCCTGCGGTGGAGAGGTGCGCGTGGTGTCCTCCGCGGACGCCTCTGCCATAGGGGAGCCCGTCGACGGCGACTCGGAGGCCATCACCGCGCTGGCGCTGTCCCCCGACTCACGGCTCCTCTTTGCCGCGGGGCACAGCAGGCTTATTAGGGCCTGGGACCTCGCGTCCCGAGCTTGCATACGCAGCTGGAAGGTAAGTATTGAGCTGTCGTGTGTTTCGTGGTGCTCACTGGTATCCACATTCCACATTGCTGTGCACAGATTAGTGAATTCGACCGAACTTATTCACGGCATAACAAAAGTCTCGGAGTCCTGGTAGTGGTTTGACAGTGTGTAAGCTAGACAGCTCAAATGTAGTTGCCACAAGCTTAGGAAGCTTGTATCCTTGTGTGAATGTAAGAACTGTCAACTGCACACATATTCTAAACTATCCCTCCTCATCCTGGAACACTATTCGTTTGATATTTTGATTACAGTGTGTTGCTAGAGATAGGGGTTATTGACTTATTGTATAGTATAGTAACTGTGGGAAATTAAATGGACTGGAGTTTTAGAAGCTTCGCAAGAGCTCTGCTATAAAGCTGTGGGACTCTAATAGTTTTCTTACAAAAAATATTTTATTGAACACTTCTAGAATACCGGACCACAGGCACTGGTCTTATTAATTGTGTTTTGTGCGAAATTAAATTAAATGTTGTTGTTGTATTGTAGTGTCTTCGTTCACCTTCTTTTATCTTTTCTGGTTAATTGTGCAAAGATAAAGGATACCATTATTATTTCCTATAACCAGTGTGAATCATACGTACTAATTTTACAGAGCATGTGCACAGTTTTTTAATTTTTTTATCGTGTGATCTTAATCCTGCCATAGTAATTGTTTTGTTAATTAGTTAATTTAAAGATTATGGCTGCTTTACCACTACAGGCCAACATCTTTTACAATTAAAACTTGCTCATGCCACTATGTTAATACTATGCTAGTATACTGCCATGTGAGGTAAAGTAATGTATTTAACTTATGCTGTACAGGGACATGATGGTCCTATCATGGCCATGGCATGCCATGTTTCTGGTGGTTTGCTTGCAACTGCCGGAGCAGACAAGAAGGTCTGCGTATGGGATGTGGATGGTGGATTTTGCACCCATTTCCTTAGAGGCCATACAGGGGTTGTGACATCCGTTATGTTCCACAAAGATCCAAAGCGCCTTCTGGTGAGGACATTTTTTTTTAAAGATAGGAATTGTGGTTTTATTGGACTGGATCACGGAAATGGCTCTGAGAGTTTGTTAGTTCAAATCACTGCATTATTTCTACTGAGCTCTACTGGTCCCCCTCCCCCGATGTATGAAGTGTATTCCACTTCCTTTTGATGAGCCCAAGATAACCTTTATGCGCTGGATCTTCAGTTGTTTTCAGGAAGTGAAGATGGCACCGTGCGAGTGTGGAACCTTGAAACTAAAAAATGTGTTGCTGTGCTTAAAGAGCATTTTTCAGCAGTTACTTCATTGGCATTGTCTGATGATGGACAAACATTGCTGAGCGCTGGGAGGGATAAGGTCTGAATGGTCTCATGACCGTTATGTACTCTAGAGCTTTCATTCTGCATGCTATCATTACATATGTAATATGTTTTAATTTTTAAAGTGAACCATTGATACTTGTACCTGAATATATTCATAATCCCTCCAGTTAAAAATGCTTGACAAATTTGACTTCACATTTTTTATGTCTATATTTGACCAGCCGTTTTTTCTAGAATATATTCTTAAAATCCTTCAATTTTGCATGTATTTTGATTACAAATCCACACATATAACTTACATGTTTCCAAATTGAATAATGTAATAGTTAGTGATGTCTGTAGTTTGTAAGGTTTGGCCAAATTGTCTTAAACGACATGTTTTTGTGATCGGAGGTAGTATATTATTAGGGCTCCATGGGCTCTTCAGAACTGCATAGAGTAAGTTAAGTGGTTCAAAACAGTCAACTTGCTGGAAGTGTCAGAAGTTGAAGCTTTTCATCCCATATTGTATATGGACCTTGGTGCTAAAAAGGTGGTGGTCATAGGATTATCTTTTTTGCTTGAATTTTGATATTTCTAATATAAGAGTTTACTGTGGTGTGCATTTTCTGTGTGGAGTTACTGGTTAATCTGAATGCATGGAACTTTTGCAGATTGTTACCGCGTGGGATATTCGTAAATACAGCTCAAAGAAGACAATACCGACATATGAAATGATAGAAGCTGTTTCCTTCATTGGACCAGGAAGTGAGTTTTTGGCTTGTTTGGGCATAGAACTGGCAAACAAAAAGGAGAAAGATACTGCTTATTTCCTTACAGTTGGTGAACGTGGGGTCGTGCGCATCTGGTGCTTGGAGAGGTACATTAGTTTGCATTTACATCCTCTTTTGTTCTTTGCATGTTTCTGTAGTACATGCAATCAATGGCTTTTCTGGTCTTCTACAGTTGTCTTTGCGTATTTGAGCAGCAAACATCTGATGTAACTGTTAACTCAGAGAACAAGGAAACAAGGAGGGGCTTTACATCTGCTGTTATGTTGCCAAATGAACAAGGATTGCTATGTGTTACTGCTGATCAGCAGTTTTTGTTCTATTGTCCCAAAAGGACTGATGATGGGACCTTTGAACTGTCCCTATATAGACGACTAATAGGTTATAATGATGAGATTCTTGACTTAAAGTTTATTGGGGAGGAGGAACAATATCTTGCTGTAGCTACCAACTTGGAGCAGGTGATCTATTCATAAATTATGTCTGCACAGTTCTTTTTGGCTAATGCACTTCAAACTTATCTAACCGTTACCTCCATATTCAGGTCCGTGTTTATGATGTTGCGTCAATGTCATGTTCTTATGTGCTTGCTGGCCACACCGAAATAATTGTTTGCATTGACACATGTGTCTCTGCTTCCGGGAAGACACTTGTTGTAACTGGGAGCAAGGATAACACTGTAAGTTGTGATGTCTGGACCTGAAAACTACCATAACATTTTTGTTTGTGGTTTCTTTTGACAATCCTCACTGGTCAATGCTGTCAAATGCATTCTTGTGCTGCTTTTCCTGTTTTTGAGTGTGACCTTTTTTGTACACAGGTGAGGTTATGGGATGCTGAAAGAAAAAGCTGTATTGGCATTGGCAAAGGCCATCTGGGAGCTGTTGGTTCTGTTGCCTTCTCGAAGAAAACAAAGGACTTTTTTGTTAGTGGCAGCAGGTTTGCTCTTCAGTTTCTCTGTGGTCTTTGTTTGCCTGAAGTGACACCAAAGTTGCTATTCTAAAATAAGACTATCTTTTTATTAGCGATCGAACCATCAAGGTATGGACCTGGGACAACACACTTGGTGATGCTGAGGATGAAGTCCCTCTTAAAGCAAAGGCTGTTGTAGCTGCACATGATAAAGATATTAATTATCTGACAGTTTCACCTAATGATGGTCTTGTTTGCAGTGGTTCTGAGGTAAGATTTTAGCAAGGTACTCCCTCCACTCCAAATTATGTCACTTTCGTTTTGTCCGAAGTCAAACTTCTCTGAATTTGAGCTGGTTTATTGAAAAAGTTACTATATCTACGACACTAAATTAATTTAACTAAATTCACCAGAAATATGTCTTCATGCGTTTTTTTGGTATTACATATGCTAATATTTTTTTCTAAAAACCTGGCCAGAATGTATGAATTTGGCTTAGGACAGTTGAAGTGACCTATAATTTGGAAAGGAGAGGGTATAGTTTTTTTTAGATGTGACACATCTTTTTATATGGCTTATATCATGTGATTTTCATTATATATTATCACCTTTATTTTGTAGGACCGGACTGCTTGCATATGGAAACTCCCTAATCTAGTGTTCTCTGTTGCCCTTAAGGGGCACAAAAGAGGAATCTGGTCAGTTGAGTTTTCTCCTGTTGAACAATGTGTCATGACATCCTCGGGTGATAGAACAATCAAAATATGGTCCGTTGCTGATGGCTCTTGTTTGAAGACATTTGAGGGTCATACATCAAGTGTTCTGCGAGCGTCTTTCCTTTCACGTGGAACTCAAGTTGTTTCTTGTGGTAATAGGAAATATGATGTTAGTTTAAGTATTTATCGTTAGCTTTTAGTGAGGCTTGCTGACTGTTCTTCTGATGTTCCTTATTGTAGGAAGTGATGGTCTAGTGAAGCTATGGACAATTAAGACAAATGAATGCATTGCTACTTATGATAAGCATGATGGGAAGGTAAGATATCATTGCCATGCATCAAGGAAGAGTTATTTTTCTGTCTTATTGCTGGAGGGGGCTCAAACTCACTATTATTTGTTCCAATAGGTCTGGGCATTGGCTGTTGGCAGGAAAACTGAAATGGTTGCTACTGGTGGAACCGATGCTGTCCTCAATCTGTGGCATGATTGCACCATGGAAGATAAGCAGGAAGATTTCCGTAAGAAGGCAAGTGAAACTTTCTGTGACACTTTAGTATTTATAATTGCAAGCAAGATGCTTGCTTTTGGAAAAACTGTGAAATACCTGACGTTAGACCTTGTACAAACATAGTGAGCTTGTCTATTGTTGGGACTTGGGATATGATATGTCTCTGAGTTTACCATATTCGTGATATATTCATCTTTGCCTCTGCTTGATCGGTTTAGGGATCTATACACGCCTATGTCACTGTCAGGCATCTGCAACACTCTAAAACTCATCAGTGTTGCAGGAGCAAGAAGTTTTAAGAGGCCAGGAATTGGAAAATGCTGTGTCAGATTCTGACTATGCAAAGGCAATACAACTTGCATTTGAGCTTAGAAGACCACACAAGCTTCTAGATTTATTCTCACAGCTTGCCAGGTACTATATCTTGGTTGGAATGAAGTCAGCCGCTTTGAATTATTAACATGAGTCTATACATCATTTGGTTTGTGCAGGCGAGCTGACGCAGAGGATCCAATAGAAAAGGCTCTTCTTGGTCTTCCAAAGGATGGCCTTCGTGTGCTTCTAGAGTACGCCCGTGAATGGAATACGAAGCCCAAGTTCTGTCATGTTGCGCAGTTTGTGCTTTTTCGGGTATTGAGGAGTTTCTCTCCCACTGATATCCTGGAGGTAGTAGTTTTTCCCTCTTCCTAACGTGTTTAAACTCTTATAAGAGTGTGTTCATGGTCCGACAAACTTTTGCTTCTCCTCATGAGATGATTTGTGCTCTTATCTCTGCAGATAAAGGGCATCAGTGAGCTCCTCGAGGGCCTTATTCCGTATTCGCAGAGGCATTTCAGCAGAGTGGACAGACTAGTCCGAAGCACGTTTCTGTTGGACTATACGCTGACGCGAATGTCCGTGGTAGACCCAGATGTGGATGCGGGGTCAATCAAAGACGAAATGAATGGTTCGTCTGTGGAGAACGGTGAACTTGCAGAGCCTCGGCCTGCTTCACCTGTGCCAGAGAAGTCAAGCAAGAAGAGAAAATCTGGCAAATCAAGTAAAAAGGGAAAGGAGAAGGTGATGAAGCTTGCCTCGAGTGGACTTGGCAAGGGTGTTTCTGTTGAAGCCTGAAAATCTAGCTGAGAATCTGGTTTTGCTTATGCATGCATGCATCCAATTTTGTAGCAGCTGTTGAAACTGACGTTGCCCAACGCACGAATCACATTTGATGTAAATGCAGTTTTTTGCTGCGTTTATTAGAAGGCCGCAGC
Source organism: Zea mays (assembly GCF_902167145.1). Taxonomy (NCBI): domain Eukaryota; kingdom Viridiplantae; phylum Streptophyta; class Magnoliopsida; order Poales; family Poaceae; genus Zea; species Zea mays. The sequence goes on from NC_050097.1 coordinate 13,893,415, forward strand.
GCATTTAATGCATTGGAGTGTATGATTTGCTATCAAAATTTGGCACGCCAAAGGTTTTGATAAGCCAAAGTTGCTAAAAGTTGGGCAAAATATGTTATATAGATATAGCAAGCCAAATGTGGCAAGTTTTTGTGCGAACCAAATAGCTAGCAAAAAGCCCACACTGAGATTGACAAAATAGCAATTTTTTCCAAAACTTGACCCAAGTTTTTGGCGGCCAAATTTTGATCGTTAGCTAATACTTTTCCCGTTCACAAAGATATGACGCTCTTGATTTTTTGTTTCCAAAACCATTGACCACTTATTTTATTTAAAATATTTATTCGAAAAATGTAAAATTTTAAATCACACTTACACGATCTTAAGTGATAAAACAAATCGTAATAAAATAAATAATAACTCACGAATTTTTTAATAAGACTAGTGGTCGCGTCATATATTTATATGAAAGTGAAAGGAGGTAGTACTCGCGCGTGGCTAGCTGTCTAGTTTCAGTGTAAATCACAGTCAAGGATGAGATGCGGCCTTGCGGCAGGATCGAAGATGAGAGATTAGTGGTTCGGCTGTGCTTCCGAGGATAACGGTGAGCGTGCAGAGCCTCGCTCAGCTTCACCCATACCAGAGAGAGGTACAAGAGAAGATAATCCGGAAAATCAAGCAAAATGATGTTTCTGCCAAAGCCTGTAATACCTTCGAATATTTGTCGCTCGCTATTCATTTTTGAATTAAAATACGATAAATAAAAAAAGAACTGAGAGTGAGTAGAAAATATCTGGTCTTCGTTCACGCGAGCCACCAATTCCGATGCAAATGCATTCTTTGCCGAGTTCAGAAGACCCTCAAGGCATCATCGGCTATCTGCTCCAGATTTGCTCGGGAGCTTGTTGCAGTTGCAGTGGAACTTGAGATCCAGATTTCAGAAGTTACAGCCTTTAATTTGATTGCTGCAGCTACCGTGCGATCCGGGTTTAGTTTTGCCCCGTGTGAATTGTGTTGGGGGGCCGGGCGTGAAAGCCAAGAGCAGTAGCACATGCACGCCCAGCAATAACTCCACCTGTGATTGTTGGATCTGCGATCTGGATGGCCGGCGAATCCCTGCAGAATTCCATCCCGTGTCGCTGGTCGTACCGAATGCTGCCGGCCGGCTTTTGAGGTGGATCATCCGTGCTGCTTCTCGCGGCACTGACATATTGAATGGTTTATCAGTAACGGATCTACTGTCCCTGAACAGGCGAACTGCACGCACCTCTTCGCCCCGTCGTAAACACTAGCCGGACGGTAAAAAGAAAAAAGAAACCCCCCCTCTATCACTGTTGAGATCCGAGCCTTTTGGCGTCGGTCCTACTCCTCCCCTACGCCTCCATAGCTGCGCTGCGCCGCGCCGCGTGCGTGGCTGCTCCAGGCACGCAGACGGCGCACAGTACATGCAGGTCCAGATCCAGCGGGTCCTCCGTCCGTCTGTCTGTTCTCTCGTGATCCAGCCGCTGAGTCTGCAGCACAGGCGCTAGATCCGCCTGCCATGGCGAGATCCGTTGCCGTTGCGGAAGAACTGCAGCACATGCTGAGTCTCGCTTCCGTCAAGTCGGATCCTAGGGAGGAGCGGTGACAGACGCATGGCAACAAATGTAGTATCTGCGCATGAAATTTTCAGATCTGTTTGCTCTGCAGGTTTTATTCTGTCTATATATTCTATGGTTTCGATCGTCCAGTTGTATGCGAGTTGCAAGTGTTCCACACGCCAAAACGGGAGCACAGCTCCGCTCTCGCTGCGGCTGAGCTCCCGATCTACAACGATCGTGGGGCACATGCACAGATGGGGAGGTGGGGCCGTTTAGTTGTTCACTCTCGACTGAACATGGCAGTGGCAGTTAGCCGTTACTGGGGAAGTGGGGAGGTGATGGTGTGGTACTGTGGCTGGGTACTGCATGCCTATAGTCAGGGGGGCGTACTTACTACCTGTAAAAAACGAACCAACACACGGCAAGAGGCAGTCGGGTGAAACGGTGACACCTACGTAGACGTGCTCCCGTCCACGTGATGCCGTCAGTCTGCTCACCACTTGGTCCAAACAAATCAACCCATCCCGTTGCATTTTCACCATTGCCGCGACCTGGCGGGGTTCAGTTCAAACCGCCACCTGCTGCTCTTGAGATTGAAGCTGTGACAGCGATCGAGTTGTCTTGGTCTCTTGAAGCTACTAGGGGAGACCGGGAGAGCTAGCGGCGATCGCCCGACGCTGTAGTTTTTTTTTTGTTTTTTTACCTATATTCGTAAGTCAAAAACATCACGCGGTGGCGCTGCAAGAGCGCGCCGCTGCTGTCGACGACAAAGAGGAAATGGAGCACGAGGAGCCACGTCGTGGTGCGCCCAATCGGCAACCCGACACCCACGTCGTAATGCTTCTTCACACAAAACGATAGGCCCCTAAAAAATTTTAGTTCAAAAATATTTAGAAATAGAGCTCAATCTTGATCTGATCCAATCATTAAATCTTATAATGTAAAATTTAGAGCATATGTCACCTCGAACTGAGCGATGTCACGCAAGCTACGAGCAAAATGACGTAAAACACACGAGATAAGCCAGCTGTTATCTACTCCCTCCCTCTAAAATATAAGTTCTTTCACATTCCATTAATATATACGTACATACAAACTACATTTATAAATTGTATTGTGGTACATGGAATATTTTTCTGATCTATATTAATTATAAATACAATCACACATGCGCGTAAAAGGACACTTTCCGAAGGAGTGTCTATTTAGAGAGCGGTCGATCATTAATAAAATAATTCACCACACTCCCCTTGATCAACGGTGTCATTCATCACTTAGATCAATATATTGGATTGGATAATTTCTCCAAAAATACCATGAGAAACATGAGGACAAATAGCTAGGGATATGTTGTTAAAAACAAGTAGGAAACTTTTAAAAACTGATACAACACATATCGATTATATTATTGTCTCATTGAGGAACGTTTCTTGTTCTTTGTAACGTTCCTACATCCTCCTCTACGTGAGAAAGCAGAAAAGACAATTTACGGTCATAACCAGTGGTAGACCTAGGGTTTAAGTCTAGAGTAGTTAAAAACATAAAATTAACATGTAATATCGTGTATAATCCGGTACCATATAATCAAAATATCTCCTAATACAATTAATTCATTAAATTTGGTTGCATGTTACGTGGATTTATTTTTCGGATCTAAACACTAAGAAATAGTTTGTTTTTAGCCTTTGATTATCTTTGGCGGGTAATGTAAAATAACACTATTTACAGAGTGTAGTTTGAAATAGAGGATAAGTTAAAGGAATTTGATAGGAAATCTGCTGGAGATAACTTTAGACCAAACTCTAGTAGTCGGAGGCGTACCCAGACTATACGTTGGTTCCACATCTCATAATGTGAAAGTAGATTTGATAGAGAAATGAGAAAAGAGTGCAAACTTGTAATACTAGCATGTTCGTTTGGCTTTAATTCATACTGACTTCTACTATTTCTACAATATTTTATCTTTATATATTGTAGCTGCAGCAGTTCCAACGGCCAGAACCGTTCCTGACTTTTTAGGGGCCAGAGCGAAATCAGATACAGAAGCCTCATCCATATATATATATATATATATATATATATATATATATATATATATATATATATATATATATATATATATATATATATATATATATATATATATATATATAGGGCAGGTATAACGGGAGCCTAGGGCTTCGGATATTAAAGGAAGCCCAGGTCGGTTCTCGGTCTGGCGGATGCAACAGGCGCGCCTGTGTTTTAACGTGGGGCTGAGAGGCGGCATGCAGGTTAGACGGCGCCGTGACGTGGTTGTTTGCATGGTAAGGGAATTGCGCGGAATTAAAGGGAATATATGCCACATGCAAACGTGATTATGTGGATACGTGGGCGCGTAAATTATGGATCTTGCATGGTAAGTAATGTGCAGAAGGTTGTAAAACCGAAGCGGCATAATAGATGCATAAACATTATATACCGAACGGCGTAAAACATTGGTTCGTTGTGCGTAAATTTTATATTATGAAATTTAGTTTGACAAAGACGTCGCCATAATATCGGGGCGGTTTTCGGAAATAGTGGGGAGACCCTGTAAACGTGGATGCGGTTACTTTAGTAGTATACGAGATTTACTTTCATTCAGAACAATGACCACTAAGCCTGCATAACATATCGGAGTTGGAGATGGCCGGCTCTGGAGGGTCGCCGGCGATGGAAGGAGATGGCGTTCGGGGTAACTCATTGGTGACACCACCGCCTGCTCTAATGGGTCCTGATGTCGCCGAGATGAGCATAGGGGAAGAAGGAGAACAAAGGGTTCGACCTCCTATGTCCAATATTAGCTCCAGGGAGATGGATACGCCACAGATACTGCGTTCGCATGTAAGTCCAGTCGCTGTATTTGATTATCGATTGATTATATTGTTGTGAACATATTCAATGGTACAAACAACAATGACACTGAAATAGCAGGAAAAAAACATTGATCCAACTATAGTGCCTACGGTAGGGATGACTTTCAAGGATGTAGATGATGCATATAAATTCTATAAAAGGTATGCATATGAAGTTGGATTTCCACTGAAGAAATACAGAGAGAAGACATTCAGTAAGTGGATAAATTGTTCACGTGAAGGTAAAAGTGCAGCAAAATCAAATGATACACCTAGGATGAGGAATAGATCTTCGGGGCGTACACAATGCAAAGCTGGAATAAAATTAAAAAAAATATATGATGATGAACAAAAAATAGTTGTAGCTACAAAAATTGAACTGGTAAACTTGGAGCATAACCATGAGTTCATAACTGACGAAGCAGAAAAACAACATTTACGTTGCAACAAAATTAGGGATGCTGAGTACATAAATTTTGTGGGTGCAATGCATGATAGCCGAGTGCCGCAGCATTGCATAGTTGATTTCATATCAGAAATGCATGATGGGCCGGAGAACGTACCGGTAACTGCTCAAGATCTGAAAAATATGTAAGCAATACTTTTTTGTTACATGTGTATATATCAATAGACAGAAATTTTACTATAGTAAATGTATGTGTAACAATTTGTTGTTCAAACAAATGTAGGAGGGCAGCCAGGAGAAGAGAAAATTGCTCAAATGATGTAGCCAAACTTTTGGCTTTCTTTAGAGAATGCAAAAAACAGAATGCACAATTTTTTTGTGATTTCCAGCTAGACGATGATGGGAAAATAGTTAGTATTTTTTGGTCACACGCAAGCATGCAGGGGGAATACGCAGATTATGGTGATGCTGTGACATTTGATACAACACACAAGACAAATATATATGATAAACCACTGGGCATGTTTGTTGGAGCTAACAGCCACCTGCAGTGTACAGTGTTTGGATTTGTTTTGTTGGGAGATGAAACAATACAGACTTTTGAATGGGCTTTCAATTCATTCAAAACATGTATGGGAGGCGAGGGTCCAAGAGTTATGCTTACAGGTATGTGATATATAAATTTGTTATGCAAAACAATGAATTAATTTATGGTGAAAATAACTAAATAATTTGTGAACAATTACAGATCAAGATCCTGCAATGCCAATTGCTCTGAGATCTGTTTTTCCAGAAACAGTTCACAGACTGTGCTTATGGCATGTACAGAACAGATTTATGCCATTCCTGAATGAGATATATGCCAGGTTTGCTGTTAAGGATTTTAAAACAATATTCCAGTCTATTATACATCATCCATTAACTCCTCATGAGTTTGAATGTGCCTGGGAAATGATGCTAGAGGAGTTCAATCTTCATGAAGATATAACTCTACGCAAATTATATGAAATAAGAAAAGAATGGATACCTGCATTTTTTAAAAATGACTTCTGTGGGGTAATGGTATTGTCGGGGACCATAATTAGGGGTACCCTCAAGGCGCCTAATTCTCAGCTGGTAACCCCCATCAGCATAAAGCTGCAAAGGCCTGATGGGCACGATTAAGTCAGGGATCAGTCCACACGAGTGACTCGATCACGCTTCACCCGAGCCTAGCCTCGGCCAAAGGCAGCCGACCTCGAGAGACTTCCGTCTCGCCCGAGGCCCCCTTTTTATGGCGGACACATCACCGGCTCGCCCAAGGCCTTGGCTTCGCTCAGAAGCAACCTTGACTAAATCACCACACCGACTGACCAAATTACAGGGGCATTTAACGCAAAGGTGGCCTGACACCTCTATCCTGACACGCGCCCCCGGCAGAGCCGAGGTGACCGCCGTCACTCCACCGCTCCACTGGCCAGTCTGACAGAAGGACAGCGCCGCCTGCGCCACTCCGACTGCAGTGCCACTCGACAGAGTGAGTCTGACAGGCAATCAGGCCTTGCCAAAGGCGCCACGGCGAACTCCGCTCCGCCCGACCCCAGGGCTCGGACTCGGGCTAAGACCCGAAAGACGGCGAACTCCGCTCCGCCCGACCCCAGGGCTCGGACTCGGGCTAAGACCCGGAAGACGGCGAACTCCGCTCCGCCCGACCCCAGGGCTCGGACTCGGGCTAAAACCCGGAAGACGGCGAACTCCGCTCCGCCCGACCCCAGGGCTCGGACTCGGGCTAAGACCCGGAAGACGGCGAACTCCGCTCCGCCCGACCCCAGGGCTCGGACTCGGGCTAAGACCCGGAAGACGACGAAACTCCGCCTCGCCCGACCCCAGGGCTCGGACTCCGCCCTGGCCTCGGCCGAACGACTTCCGCCTCGCCCGACCCCTTGGCTCGGGCTCGGCCACGGCAACAGAAGGCAGACTCAACCTCGGCTTCGGAGGAAACCCCACGTCGCCCTGCCTAGAGCACAGACCGCCACGTCAACAGGAGACGCCATCATCATCCCACCCCGAATCGACTCGGGTCACGGAGAACAAGACCGGCGTCTCATCCGGCCAGCCCCGCCAGAGGGGCAATGATGGCGCTCCACAAGCTCTATGACGACGGCGGCCCCCAGCTCTCTTACGGAAGCAGGACAACGTCAGCAGGGACTCGACCGCTCCAACAGCTGTCCCTCCATCAGGCTCCGCCGCACCTCCGACAGCCACGACATCACGCCAGCAGGGTGCCCAGATCTCTCCGGCTGCCACATTGGCATGTACCTAGGGCGCTAGCTCTCCCTCCGCTAGACACGTAGCACTCTGCTACATCCCCATTGTATACCTGGATCCTCTCCTTACGACTATAAAAGGAAGGACCAGGGCCTTCTCAGAGAAGGTTGGCCGCGCGGGACCGAGGACGGGACAGGCGCTCTCTTGGGGCCGCTCGCTTCCCTCACCCGCGTGGACGCTTGTAACCCCCCTACTGCAAGCGCACCTGACCTGGGCGCGGGACGAACACGAAGGCCGCGGGACTTCCACCTCTCTCACGCTCGGCTCCGGCCGCCTCGCCTCTCCCCCCTTCGCGCTCGCCCACGCGCTCGACCCATCTGGGCTGGGGCACGCAGCACACTCACTCGTCGGCTTAGGGACCCCCCTGTCTCGAAACGCCGACAGTTGGCGCGCCAGGTAGGGGCCTGCTGCGTGCTGACGAACAGCTCCCCGTCAAGCTCCAGATGGGCAGTCTCCAGCAACCTCTCCGGCCCGGGACGGTGCTTCGTTTCGGGACTCTCGAGTTCATGTCCTTCGACGGCAGCTACGACATGACACTTCTTCCACCGCCGCGCGACCACGACAATGGCGGCCGACAACCCGCCCGCCGGCGGCGGAATCGACGACGTCTTCCCCGCGTGGTGGAAGAGCAATATTCGGGCTCGCTCCGTTCTCTCCCCCGCCAACGGAGGAGGAGGCGGAGCCGTCAAGGCCAGACGGGAGGCCGCGCTTCGTCGGCCGTCGAGCGAATCGACGCCCCCGACGCCCCGACGGAAGGCACGCCGGACGTCGACCTCGCGTTCGAGACGGAGGCGAGCGCCGTCCCCCCGCAGCACGCTGACCTTGAGCAAGAAGACGACGTCGGCGCGCTCGCGGAAAGCCTGCAGGACGTCGCCCTCGAACCAGAGATGACGGCGCAACCAGTCCCCGATGTGACTACGTCGCTCCTCGTCGACCAAAAGGTAACGACTAACTCCCATCTTGCGTCATTTCGACTCGGCCTCAACCCGCCAAACGACCTCGTTTTGGCGGGCGCTCTCATTGAGGCGAGTGCAACCCCACTGAGGTTCTGTATGTGGTCGCCTTGGGACCGACTGACGGACGTCTCGACCTACGGGCCCTCTGGGTCCGAGGAAGATGACGATCCCAGCGTCGGTTGGGATTTCTCCGGACTTGGCAACCCCAGTGCCGTGCGGGACTTCATGACCGCATGTGACTACTGTCTATCCGACTGTTCCGATGGAAGCCGCAGCCTTGGTGACGAGAGCTGCGGCCCAAGCCGCGAATGTTTCCACATCGAGCTAGGGGATCCCACCGAAGGCAACCATCTTGGCATGCCGGAGGATGGTGATCTCCCTAGGCCGGTGCCTCGCGCCGACATCCCACGGGAGCTAGCTGTGGTCCCCGCTCCGGCGGGGGGTTACGACCCACAACTCGAGCAAGTCCGCGAGGCGCAGGCCAGGCTCAACGAGGGAACAGGAGCGCTTGAGCCGATCCGTCGGGACGTCGGACAGGCATGGGTGGGCCAACCCCTGGCCGGAGAAATACGTCATCTGCCCCAAGGTCTCCAGCACCGCGTCGCCAACGATGTCAGGATCAGGCCGCCGCCCGCATCCAGCGGGGTCGGTCAGAACCTGGCAACCGCAGCAATGCTCATCCGCGCGATGCCGGAGCCGAACCACCGAGGGTCGGCGAATCCAGGGAGAACTCAAGAATCTCCTGGAAGGCGCTGCGGCCCGGCGGGCCGAGAGCACTGCATCCCGGAGGCAAGGATATCCCTCGGAACCTCATGCCGCGACTTCCCGATTCATGCGGGAAGCCTCGGTCTACACCGGGCGCACGCGCAACACCGCGCCTGCGGCCCCGGGCCACCTCGGCAACGAGCACCATCGACGCGACCGTCGGGCTCACCTCGACGAAAGGGTGCGCCGAGGCTACCACCCCAGGCGTGGGGGGCGCTACGACAGCGGGGAGGATCGGAGTCCTTCGCCCGAACCACCCGGTCCGCAGGCCTTCAGTCGGGCCATCCGACGGGCGCCATTCCCGACCCGGTTCCGACCCCCGACTACTATCACAAAGTACTCGGGGGAAACGAGACCGGAACTGTGGCTCGCGGACTACCGCCTTGCCTGCCAACTGGGTGGAACGGACGACGACAACCTCATCATCCGCAACCTCCCCCTGTTCCTCTCCGACACTGCTCGCGCCTGGTTGGAGCACCTGCCTCCGGAGCAGATTTCCAACTGGGACGACTTGGTCCAAGCCTTCGCTGGCAATTTCCAGGGCACATACGTGCGCCCCGGGAATTCCTGGGACCTTCGAAGCTGCCGGCAACAGCCGGGGGAGTCGCTCCGGGACTACATCCGGCGATTCTCGAAGCAGCGCACCGAGCTGCCCAACATCACCGACTCGGATGTCATCGGCGCGTTCCTCGCCGGCACCACTTGCCGCGACTTGGTGAGCAAGCTGGGTCGCAAAACCCCCACCAGGGCGAGCGAGCTGATGGACATCGCCACCAAGTTCGCCTCTGGCCAGGAGGCGGTCGAGGCTATCTTCCGAAAGGACAAGCAGCCCCAGGGCCGCCCATCGGAAGAAGCCCCCGAGGCGTCTGCTCCGCGCGGCGCCAAGAAGAAAGGCAAGAAGAAGTCGCAATCGAAACGCGACGCCGCCGACGCGGACCTTGTCGCCGCCGCCGAGTATAAGAACCCTCGGAAGCCCCCCGGAGGTGCAAACCTCTTCGACAAGATGCTCCAGGAGCCGTGCCCCTACCATCAGGGGCCCGTCAAGCACACCCTCGAGGAGTGCGTTATGCTTCGGCGTCATTTCCACAGGGCCGGGCCACCCGCCGAGGGTGGCAGGGCCCACGACGACGACAAGAACGAAGATCACCCAGCAGGGGGGTTCCCCGAGGTCCGCGACTGCTTCATGATCTATGGAGGGCATGCTGCGAATACCTCGGCTTGGCACCGCAAGCAAGAGCGCCGGGAGGTCTGCTCGGTGAAGGTGGCGGCGCCAGTCTACCTAGACTGGTCCGACAAGCCCATCACTTTCGACCGGGCCGACCACCCCGACCATGTGCCGAGCCCGGGGAAATACCCGCTCGTCGTCGACCCCGTTGTCGGCGATGTCAGGCTCACCAAGGTCCTGATGGACGGGGGCAGCTGCCTCAACATCATCTACGCCGAGACCCTCAAGCTTCTGCGCGTCGATCCGTCCTCCGTCCGAGCAGGCGCTGCGCCCTTCCACGGGATCATCCCTGGGAAGCGCGTCCAGCCCCTCGGGCGACTCGACCTCCCAGTCTGCTTCGGGACACCCTCCAACTTCCGAAGGGAGACCCTGACGTTCGAAGTGGTCGGGTTCCGAGGAACCTACCACGCCGTGCTAGGGAGGCCATGCTACGCGAAGTTTATGGCCGTCCCCAACTACACCTACCTGAAGCTCAAGATGCCGGGCCCCAACGGGGTCATCACCGTCGGCCCCACGTACAAACACGCGTTCGAATGCGACGTGGAGTGCGTGGAGTACGCCGAGGCCCTCGCCGAGTCCGAGGCCCTCATCGCCGACCTGGAGAACCTCTCCAAGGAGGTCCCAGACGTGAAGCGCCATGCCGGCAACTTCGAGCCAGCGGAGACGGTCAAGGCCGTCCCCCTCGACCCCAGTGGCGACACCACCAAGCAGATCCGGATCGGTTCCGGGCTCGACCCCAAATAGGAAGCAGTGCTCGTCGACTTTCTCCGCGCAAACGCCGACGTCTTTGCGTGGAGTCCCTCGGACATGCCCGGCATACCGAGGGATGTTGCCGAGCACTCGCTGGATATTCGGGCCGGAGCCCGACCCGTCAGGCAGCCTCTGCGCCGATTCGACGAGGAGAAGCGCAGAGCGATTGGCGAAGAGATCCACAAGCTAATGGCGGCAGGGTTCATCAAAGAGGTATTCCATCCCGAATGGCTTGCCAACCCTGTGCTTGTGAGGAAGAAAGGGGGGAAATGGCGGATGTGTGTAGACTACACTGGTCTCAACAAAGCATGTCCGAAGGTTCCCTACCCTCTGCCTCGCATCGACCAAATCGTGGATTCCACTGCTGGGTGCGAAACCCTGTCCTTCCTCGATGCCTACTCGGGGTATCACCAGATCCGGATGAAAGAGTCCGACCAGCTCGCGACTTCTTTCATCACGCCGTTCGGCATGTACTGCTATGTCACCATGCCGTTCGGCTTGAGGAATGCAGGCGCGACGTACCAGCGGTGCATGAACCATGTGTTCGGCCAACACATCGGTCGCACAGTCGAGGCCTACGTCGATGACATCGTAGTCAAGACACGGAAGGCTTCCGACCTCCTCTCCGACCTTGAAGTGACATTCCGGTGTCTCAAGGCGAAAGGAGTCAAGCTTAATCCTGAGAAGTGTGTCTTCGGGGTACCCCGAGGCATGCTCCTAGGGTTCATCGTCTCTGAGCGAGGCATCGAAGCCAACCCGGAGAAGATCACGGCCATCACTAGCATGGGACCCATCAAGGACTTAAAAGGGGTACAGAGGGTCATGGGATGCCTCGCGGCCCTGAGCCGCTTCATCTCACGCCTCGGCGAAAGAGGTCTGCCTCTGTACCGCCTCTTAAGGAAGGCCGAATGTTTCGCTTGGACCCCTGAGGCCGAGGAAGCCCTCGGCAACCTGAAGGCGCTCCTTACAAAGGCGCCAGTCTTGGTGCCGCCGGCGGACGGAGAAACCCTCCTGGTCTACGTCGCCGCGACCACTCATGTGGTTAGCGCCGCGATTGTGGTCGAAAGGCAGGAGGAAGGGCATACATTGCCCGTTCAGAGGCCGGTCTAGTTCATCAGCGAAGTGCTGTCCGAGACTAAGATCCGCTACCCACAAGTTCAAAAGCTGCTGTATGCTGTGATCCTGACAAGGCGGAAGCTACGACACTACTTCGAGTCCCATCTGGTAACTGTGGTGTCATCCTTCCCCCTGGGGGAGATCATCCAGTGCCGAGAGGCCTCGGGCAGGATCGCAAAGTGGGCGGTGGAGATCATGGGCGAAACGATCTCGTTCGCCCCTCGGAAGGCCATCAAGTCCCAAGTGTTGGTGGATTTCGTGGCCGAATGGGTCGACACCCAACTACCAACGACTCCGATCCAACCGGAGCTCTGGACCATGTTTTTCGACGGGTCGCTGATGAAGACGGGGGCCGGTGCGGGCCTGCTCTTCATCTCGCCCCTCGGAAAGCACTTGCGCTACGTGCTGCGCCTCCACTTCCCGGCGTCCAACAATGTGGCCGAGTACGAAGGTCTGGTCAACGGATTGCGGATCGCCATCGAGCTAGGGGTCAGACGCCTCGACGCCCGCGGTGATTCGCAGCTCGTCATCGACCAAGTCATGAAGAACTCCCACTGCCGCGACCCGAAGATGGAGGCCTACTGCGACGAGGTTCGGCGCCTGGAAGACAAGTTCTTCGGGCTCGAGCTCAACCACATCGCTCGGCGCTACAACGAAACCGCAGACGAGCTGGCTAAGATAGCCTCGGGGCGAACAACAGTCCCCCCGGACGTCTTCTCCCGGGATCTGCATCAACCCTCCGTCAAGCTCGACGACGCGCCCGAGCCCGAGGTACCCTCGGCTCAGCCCGAGGTACCCTCGGCTCAGCCCGAGGTACCCTCGGTTCAGCCCGAGCCACCCTCGGCCCGGCCCGAGGTACCCTTGGCCCCCGAGGGCGGGGCATTGAACGTCGAGGAAGGGCAGAGCGGGGCCACGCCAGACCAGGATTGGCAGACCCCGTACCTGCAATATCTCCGTCGAGGAGAGCTACCCCTCGACCAAGTCGAGGCTCGGCGGGTAGCGCGACGCGCCAAGTCATTCGTCTTGCTGGGCGACGAAGAGGAGCTCTACCACCGCAGCCCCTCGGGCATCCTCCAGCGATGCATCTCCATCGTCGAAGGTCGGGAACTGCTGCAAGAAGTACACTCGGGGGCTTGCGGCCACCACGCAGCACCCCGAGCCCTTGTTGGAAATGCTTTCCGGCAAGGCTTCTACTGGCCAACGGCGGTGGCGGACGCCACTAGAATTGTCCGCACCTGCGAAGGGTGCCAATTCTATGCGAAGCGGACACACCTGCCCGCTCAGGCTCTGCAGACAATACCCATCACCTGGCCCTTCGCTGTATGGGGTCTGGACCTCGTCGGCCCCTTGCAGAAGGCGCCCGAGGGCTACACGCACCTGCTGGTCGCTATCGACAAATTCTCCAAGTGGATCGAGGTCCGACCTCTGAACAGCATCAGGTCCGAGCAGGCGGTGGCATTCTTCACCAACATCATCCATCGCTTCGGGGTCCCGAACTCCATCATCACCGACAATGGCACCCAGTTCACCGGCAAAAAATTCTTGGATTTTTGCGAGGATCACCATATCCGGGTGGACTGGGCCGCCGTGGCTCATCCCATGTCGAATGGGCAGGTAGAGCGTGCCAACGGCATGATTCTACAAGGGCTCAAGCCTCGGATCTACAACGACCTCAACAAGTTCGGCAGACGATGGATGAAGGAACTCCCCTCGGTGGTCTGGAGCCTAAGGACGACGCCGAGTCGTGCCACGGGCTTCACGCCGTTTTTCCTGGTCTACGGGGCTGAAGCTATCTTGCCCACTGACCTGGAATACGGCTCCCCGAGGGCGAGGGCCTACACCGAACAAAGCAACCAAGCTAGCCGAGAGGAATCGCTGGACCAGCTGGAGGAAGCTCGGGACAGGGCTTTGCTACACTCGGCGCGGTACCAACAGTCCCTGCGACGCTACCACGCCCGAGGGGTCCGGTCCCGAGAACTCCAGGTGGGCGACCTGGTGCTTCGGCTGCGACAAGACGCCCGAGGGAGGCACAAGCTCACGCCCCCTTGGGAAGGGCCATTCGTCATCGCCAAAGTTCTGAAGCCCGGAACATACAAGCTGGCCAACAATCAAGGCGAGATCTACGGCAACGCTTGGAACATCAAACAACTACGTCGCTTCTACCCTTAAGATGTTTTCAAGTTGTTCATATACCTCGCACCTACGCAAAGTTTAGTTGTCAAGGAAGGGTCGGCCTAGCCTCGGCAAAGCCCGACCCTCCCTCGGGGGCTAAAAGGGGGGAGACCCCCTCTGCGTCGAATTTTTCCTCGAAAAAGGATCTCTTTTTAGCAGGATTTCTTTCGTGCTTCTTGACTACTTCGGAAAGCGGATCCTGGAAACGACGAGGTACACGTAAGCAGCCAAGGCTGACCGAGCCGAGGGACTCCTACGCCTCCGGGATACGGATACCTCACTCGTCCCTTTCTGCGATAAGTAACTTGCGCTCGGGTAAAGCGACTCCGTGGACCGAACGAGTCATCACGTTCGGAAGCTCTCCTGCCGAAGCAGTCCTTCAAGCTTTCTCGACTAAGTCGGGGACAGGGCCTCATGGACGGGTGAAAGTACGCGTAAGCGGCAAGGCCGACCGAGCCGAGGGATTCCCACGCCTCTGGGATACGGATACCTCACTCGTCCCTTCCGCGAAAAGCAACTCTCGCTCACACAAACATCCCTGTTACCGACAGAGTCCAGATGCTCGAAACAGGAGGAAAAAAGACGCAGCTTCGCGAGCGCGGCGAGGGCGTGTTCTTCTGGCCTCGGCGGCCGCAGAAAGCACACGCTACAAGATGATCTGATCCTGCAGGCTCGGGTCTTCACGCCGAAGGGAGCCGTAGCACCCTCGGCATCGACGACGTCTTCAGCAAAGCCCGACCCAGCCTCGGGCGGCGCCGCGGTCCAGGGGCTCCTCCGGGAATCCGGCCCGAGCTGGCGGCTCAACCGGTTACCCCTAGGGCCTCGGTCAACCGGCTTCCAAGGGCGCCAGCCCGATCCGAGGCCTCGACTGACCGACTTTGGCGTCGGCTCCGCTGACGGACAACACGGCTAGGCTCCGGCCAACCAGGTTCCCCATTCTCGAGCCAACTCCGCCTCTGTTCGTACTGATATCGCTACCCCCGGCCTCGATCCACCGAAGGGCGGCCGAGGGGTCTCTTCAACTAAGCTAGAGGAGCCTCACATAACAAGGCCGAACGGGCCGAGGGATTCCTACGCCTCCGGGATACGGATACCTCACCCGTCACCTTGGCACGGGGCAACTCATGCTTGGTAAAGCGGTTCAGATAATCAAACAGGCGAGACTTAGTGCTCGAAAATGAGGAAAAAACACGGCTCCGTGCCAAAATTACATACACGTTCAGGCCTCGACAGCCACAATGAACGAACTCACTGGCATACGAGATGCCACAACCAACGGAACTCCGGTTCCCTCCTCCGCAGGTACGAACAACCCCCCTCCGAAGGGGAAGGCCTGCAGAGTAACTGAAGAACGATGGGCGGCTCGCTGCCGCCCGTTCCAACCGCGACGGCCACCACCCCTGCCCCAGACAGCGAAGCAGCTTAAGCAGCAGCTTTGGGGGAGGTGTCACAACAGAAGGGCTCCCCCCCGCTGAGGACGAGAACCAGCCATTCAGGCAAGGAGACGGGGACCCAGGGCCCCTAGCGCCCCGCATACCCTGGCATGGCTGGAGGAAGTCTCCGTGGGGCTCAAGGACGCCCTTCACCCCCGGGCGCAGGGGGAAGAAAGGGGCAGCCGACCCACGCGGAGGCGGCCCCCCGACTCGCCTCATCTTCCATCTTGGCCTGGATGACGAAAATCCTTGAGGCCGAGGGAGGAGTAGAGGCCGCGGCCTGGCCCGTTTTCCCCACCGTCGAACTGGAGGTCACCATCTTGGGTGACCGCCGGTGGCGGGGTGTGGCCAGGCTGCGTGATGAAAATCCTTGAAGCCGAACGATGGCTGAGAGGTACCAACTCCCATGGAGTTGCGTTCCTCCAACGAGGAGGCGGAAAGGCGGCGGATACCCCCCATCCGGGGGCTTGGAAGACGGGAAGACCCGACGCTTAAGGGAGGAAGAAGACATGGTTGCCTTACGAAAGGAGCCTCCCTCTTTTTAAAGGCAACTCCCCCTACGTGCGCCCCCAGGCGCCGTGGGCCGAGTCTTCTCCAACACGCTCCAAGGCCCTCCCCTGCGACTCGGGGGCTGGGTCCCGCATGTCATGCAAGCTGGCTCAGGGCAGAAGAAGCCAAACCGCCGCGCATGGTGCGCACGACCGTCCAGCGGTTACAGGCGACCCCCCATTTTTCGCCCAGACCAACGGGCAGAAGGGGCGGGCAGCCATGCAGGCGGCATGCAACCGCGCCAGATGGACGCGCTTCTCCGACTTCTGACACGCCAGCTTGGAACCCAGGCCCACGCGTCGAGCAACCGGCGCGCCAGTTGCTGCATGCAAGCAACCGCACCGCCACTTGTGCCACCATCGCGCCTCTTCGGTTGCGAAGCCTATGCCACGACTCGAGGCGACCCAACAGCGCCAGACTGGCGCGTCGGTCAAAGCGACCGAAAGTGGGCCGGCAGTAATAGCGGTGGCAGGCGGGCGGGCGCAGCGGTCACGTCGTCAGCCAGGCTCACGTCCCATCCTGAGACAGCAAGAGAGCCTCCTCTCACGGCGTGAAGACGGTGCACCCGTGACCCGTTCCTCGAACGGATCGCACGCGCGCAACGGCCGCCCCGCCAACCACTCGCCCCGTCGCATTAACTCCGCGGCAGGACACGCGGCGCTTCTGGCGGGAGGAGCGCGCGACGCTTCACCTTCGCCGTAATAACCGCTTCAGAAAAGGTACGCCACGTCGTTCGATTTCGTATCCTTTTCCGTTTTCCTCTTTCTCTATCTCTTGCAACAGGGACCGGGAAAGGGGGATACCCCGAAAGGGATCCTTCTCCGCGAAGGAACCGGGCTCCGAGCCCCCCATTACTGATCAGGGGTTCGAAGGCTGGCCCCCCGAGGGTTCAACAGTCGCCTTAGATCGCGTGGGCCCGACACCCACTACTGGTCAGGGGTTCGAAGGCCAGCCCCCCGAAGGGCTCCATGGCCGCCTCAGGCTACTCGGGCTCCGCGCCCATTACTGATCAGGGGTTCGAAGGCTGGCCCCCGAAGGGTTCACAGTCGCCTCAGACACCGAGCGAGGGATGACCAGGGGTACGTTCGATACATAACCGAGGCTCGGGCTGCGCTCCCGAGGTACCCTAGGACATTTCCGAGACCAGCGGGAACGATCTTGTAACGGAATCCCATCGGAGGGAGGCATCGAGCCCTCGGACCCCGTCGCCAGGGGACCGGGTCCGGCAAATCACCCGCAGGTACTTTTGGGCGTGCCTCTGGGCCCCTAGCCGACCCCCAACGAACGGGGCACGGACGTCCACTCGAATTACCCGCTTGCAGCTCACCGGAGACACCATGTTCGGTGCCCATCGAGGGTAACATGGCGCACTCCCCCCTCCTCCTTGCGGAAAGGCGACGTAGGGGCGTATGTAAAAAGCCGAGTCTGTCCCTGATCGTCCTCTCGCCCTGTGCAGAGGCTCGGGGGCTGCTCTCGCAAAAACCGGCTCCGGCCAAATCGTTGACAGCGTCAACATACCAGCCCGAGAGCTTGGGCCCCGACCGTGCACCCGGGCTACGGCCAGTTCGCATGAGGGAACGACCAGACCAGCCGAAGCGTTAAGCGAAGTATTAAGACCTCGAAGGAGTGTAACCACTCCTCCGAGGCCTCGGGGGCTACACCCGGCGGGTGCGCTCGCGCGCACCCACCGGAACGAAATGCAACCGAGAAAGGCTGGTCCCCTTGCAAAAAAGTGCGACAAAAGCCTCCAAGCGAGTGCTAACACTCCCTTCGAGGCTCGGGGGCTACTGTCGGGGACCATAATTAGGGGTACCCTCAAGGCGCCTAATTCTCAGCTGGTAACCCCCATCAGCATAAAGCTGCAGAGGCCTGATGGGCACGATTAAGTCAGGGATCAGTCCACACGAGTGACTCGATCACGCTTCACCCGAGCCTAGCCTCGGCCAAAGGCAGCCGACCTCGAGAGACTTCCGTCTCGCCCGAGGCCCCCTTTTTATGGCGGACACATCACCGGCTCGCCCAAGGCCTTGGCTTCGCTCAGAAGCAACCTTGACTAAATCACCACACCGACTGACCAAATTACAGGGGCATTTAACGCAAAGGTGGCCTGACACCTCTATCCTGACACGCGCCCCCGGCAGAGCCGAGGTGACCGCCGTCACTCCACCGCTCCACTGGCCAGTCTGACAGAAGGACAGCGCCGCCTGCGCCACTCCGACTGCAGTGCCACTCGACAGAGTGAGTCTGACAGGCAATCAGGCCTTGCCAAAGGCGCCACGGCGAACTCCGCTCCGCCCGACCCCAGGGCTCGGACTCGGGCTAAGACCCGGAAGACGGCGAACTCCGCTCCGCCCGACCCCAGGGCTCGGACTCGGGCTAAGACCCGGAAGACGGCGAACTCCGCTCCGCCCGACCCCAGGGCTCGGACTCGGGCTAAGACCCGGAAGACGGCGAACTCCGCTCCGCCCGACCCCAGGGCTCGGACTCGGGCTAAGACCCGGAAGACGGCGAACTCCGCTCCGCCCGACCCCAGGGCTCGGACTCGGGCTAAGACCCGGAAGACGACGAAACTCCGCCTCGCCCGACCCCAGGGCTCGGACTCCGCCCTGGCCTCGGCCGAACGACTTCCGCCTCGCCCGACCCCTTGGCTCGGGCTCGGCCACGGCAACAGAAGGCAGACTCAACCTCGGCTTCGGAGGAAACCCCACGTCGCCCTGCCTAGAGCACAGACCGCCACGTCAACAGGAGACGCCATCATCATCCCACCCCGAATCGACTCGGGTCACGGAGAACAAGACCGGCGTCTCATCCGGCCAGCTCCGCCAGAGGGGCAATGATGGCGCTCCACAAGCTCTATGACGACGGCGGCCCCCAGCTCTCTTACGGAAGCAGGACAACGTCAGCAGGGACTCGACCGCTCCAACAGCTGTCCCTCCATCAGGCTCCGCCGCACCTCCGACAGCCACGACATCACGCCAGCAGGGTGCCCAGATCTCTCCGGCTGCCACATTGGCATGTACCTAGGGCGCTAGCTCTCCCTCCGCTAGACACGTAGCACTCTGCTACATCCCCATTGTATACCTGGATCCTCTCCTTACGACTATAAAAGGAAGGACCAGGGCCTTCTCAGAGAAGGTTGGCCGCGCGGGACCGAGGACGGGACAGGCGCTCTCTTGGGGCCGCTCGCTTCCCTCACCCGCGTGGACGCTTGTAACCCCCCTACTGCAAGCGCACCTGACCTGGGCGCGGGACGAACACGAAGGCCGCGGGACTTCCACCTCTCTCACGCTCGGCTCCGGCCGCCTCGCCTCTCCCCCCTTCGCGCTCGCCCACGCGCTCGACCCATCTGGGCTGGGGCACGCAGCACACTCACTCGTCGGCTTAGGGACCCCCCTGTCTCGAAACGCCGACAGGTATCTACACAACGAAGTGAGAGCATGAACAGATTAGTGAAGCAATCACATGTAGATGCGAACACCCCACTGCATGAGTTCGCTAAACAAATGATGAAAATGTTGCACAGCAGGAAAATGAAAGAATCAAAGGAGGCATTGGTGAGCAAGGTATGTCGTGCTTGTTAGCATTAATGGTTTGTATATAATTATGTAATTAAGTTGTTTAATTATGATAATAATGTGTTATAGGGACCAAGGACAACAGATACATTATATAGGTTCGAAGTGAGAGTCTCTAGAGCATACACCAGAGCTGTTATGAATAGATTCGAGGAATCAATGAAATACGCCACTGCATACAAAATATTAAAGGACCCAGACGGATGTGATAATGAATGGATCGTACAGCATACAAAACGGTCTAATAAAATTGTGTGGGGACAACATCAATTCAAGATATCAGCAGACGTAGAAGCTGGGGAGTATACATGCGAGTGCAAACAGTGGGAACATACAGGTTTGTACGTATTATGTTGGTTAGCATAATAAATATGCATACTAGATAATTTGATGATTGAATCACAATTAATGTATATTTTTGAAATAATGGTTCGTTATCATGTTTTCAGGTCTATTGTGTGTTCATCTTTTAAGAGCCTTCATGCATCTTCAAGTTGAAAAGATACCTTCAAAGTATATATTGCAAAGGTACACTGTCTCATCAAGAAAAGATGTTCCGTTTGAAAGAATTGATAAGAGCTTCAGGGGGAAGGATGGAGTTACTAAATCATACAGACAGAAAATGTTGTTAACGAAAACTATGAAAGTAGTTCGTCAGGCGTGTATGTCAAAAGCAGGGTACAATAAGGCGATGGATGTGTTGGATGAGCTCGATGTCGTTCTAAGCCGTTTGGAGCCAGATATTGGATGTAATGAGTCAACAGATGTTAGTGATAATGAGGAAGACAAGGTAATATTATTGCAGATGTTTTATTGTTATACTATTTGTAATATAAATTATGCATAAGTAACATGTTATTTTGTACCAGGGAGAAGAGTTGAATAAAAGTAATGCTAGCGATGGGATGGAATATGACAATACAGTTACATGTCATGATAAGGTATGTAAAAGATATATATATATAAGCTTGCATGAAGTAGTATATATAATGAATATATAATATGAATGTAATAAGCAAATAATATTTTGTAGGATTCGCATAACACCAGGACTGGATGTGAACATGCATTAACAATAATAACTACTGGTAACCAGGTACATATTAAAATAATATTGTTTATTTGTCTAAATTGAAAATATAATTTTATGCTGCATGTAAATGTTGATGTATGTGGGTTGGGCTTTAAAGGAGGACAACATAAGATTTCCACATGAGGTTGGTGATACAAGTTCTCCGTATCACGTAGCACATGAACAATTGGAAAATATTGCTGCATCGTCAGAAGCTAAAAAGGTGAGCATTGCTAAATGATTTTACTGATTGGTATAAATATATGTAAGTATGCATATACTAAATAGTAACGTCTATTATTGTGCAGAGGTTGAATTTTAATGTGGATGTTATAAATCTGAGTATGCCGGATCGCGCAAGACCAAAGGGACGGACAATAAAAAATTCAGAAGAAAGGATTATGAGACTAGGTGCGAAAGGAGAGAAAAAGAAGAATAGGAGATGCCATTTGTGTGGAATAGCAGATGGGCATAACAGCAGAACATGTCTGTCTGTGGAAGAGAACAGGGCAAGGCTAGCAAAACTGTCTAATCGAAAGAGAGGACGGCCAGCTGGATCAAGACTAAACAATAAAACAACTGCTCCACAGTGGAATGAAACATCGACTGCAAAAAAACATCGTGTTGATGAAGAAGTGGAAAATGAAGAAGCCGATGAGCATATGGATTTGGGCGAATAATTTGAAGTGTGACTAACGAGTGGTCGATTTAGAAGAAACTTGTAATATCACAATGACTTATGCTTTATTTTGTTCGAAATTCAGTAGTTACCTTTAAAGGGTTATATAATGCGTAGATATGAAACTATTAAATGCTGCGTAAATATAGTCAAGTACACAATTTATGTAACTGAATATGCACAACAAATTGGCAACGTTTAGCAATCAGAAGGTCTGGACATTAATGTTATATAAAACTGTATACACTTAACAATAATAATCGAATGGAGTGCATACGTCGGTTTCACACTTCAAATACATCAAACATGATATAGCATAAACACTTGTGGAGATTAGCATAATTCGCGTAAAAATGTAAAAAAGATGAACCTAGTGTATATAAAATAATGAAGTATATATTATGCATAAAACTTGAATATTGAAACAATATGATAATACAAAATAGCCAAACCTTGGAAGCAAAAAGATTAAGCAACTCACAACTGGAGATGAACTAACATAGAATTTGTTAACAGATAACATAAATAGTCATGCTGGTAACAATTATGTTTGACACACTTAAGATAAAAGCTGTTGCGAAGTAGCATAGACATTAGCCACATTGAACATAAGTGGCACACAGAGTATCAAAACACATTATGAGAGGCCTGACATAAGTGACTTAACAAGTAACATAAACAGTTTTGTTCATCCCACAGGGAATCATGATCAGGTATTCTATCTAAGTCTTGGCTTTCAAACAGCGGCGCCTCCTTGGAGAATACTTGAAAGGCAGCAGTTCTGCAGGAAGGGGGGCAACCATGTTGTTGCGATGAAACGTAAGGTAATGCAGAACAAAGGCACGTTGGTCCAATGGTTCATCCTGAAATAGCCATAATATCAATTATATGGTAGAATAAAATATGAAGGAGTAATATATGCAAGAATAGAAAACTAATTTAGTGACATACCGGAGTATAAAATTCTGATAAGTCACCATCATCAAAATCGTAGTAGCGGAGGAAGTTTGCAACAAAAAAACCACAATCATTTGACCCTGGTGTCATGGTTGGACAGTTGGGAAGAAGCCCAATCTTGTAGTTGCCAAACTTTGGTACAGTTGACTCAGGTCGAGCTTCATGTAAGGCTATGCTAAGTCTTCTCATTATGAGTCTGGACCAAGGTATCTTCGTTCCATTTATCATCATTTGATCATTATGGATTTGTTTCCATGTAGTGCCTCCAAGCAATGTACCATAAGGGTTTGAATCTAAGATGTCTATGCGACGACGTTCAAAATTGATTGCATAAAGGGTCCAGTGGCCTCGTCGTAGCATAGGAACCAGGATCTGTTAAATATATATGTAAAAATTATGAATGATTTATACTATGCATATGAAACATTAAAACTAATACAACAAAAAACTAGTAACCAAAAGTACACTATAACATTTGTACAAATGAAACTGATTAGAACTCACCAATTTAATCTGGTTTAGAACATCATCTGAAGGTAGGGTCGGTTCAAGATGTTCTTTAAGAAGTGTTGTTGTGAAGGGCTGTGGATTTGAACTGTGTTGTTCAAACTCCTCAATATTCAAAACGGTCTGGAAAAATAAAATAACTTGATTGGTATTATATATTTATAAAGTAAGAGTTGCAATAAGATACAAAGTTGTGGAGAAACAATTACCCCAACGTTGACGTTCAGTATAAGAGTGTTGATTACAGAATCTGGATTGTATAATACATCATCCTGACGAATACAGTCGATAAATCCCTGCATGAAAGTATTCTCAAGACATTTGTTGGGACCAAACGACTCGACAACATCAAGTACAGACCCTCCAAATCCTCCAAAATTAATGATAGACCTGGGGAAAAAACTTTGATTAAAATCCTTCTAATTGTACTTAATTGGAATTTGAATAACGAATACATACATGCTCGGATCTAGTTGTCCTGACAAAATGAACTTAAGCAGGTTGCGAGCACAGTCTTCACGTGACACGTGGGGATGTTCAGCGACTGCGTCTTTACAGGAACTATCCTTTGCAACCAGGTCAGTAGTTGCCTAATATATGAATAAATGTTAGTAAACAGTTGCATAAATATGTATGTCTTATTGTATAAATATGAAAAAGATGAAAATTACAACATGTCTTACATCTGTCAATGGGGTTTTATCAAACAGAGGTGCACAAGATACAGGAGTATCATGTGTAACAGATTTTTGTCCTTCCTGTAACCAATAAATTTATTAATAAAAACGTAATGAAACATAGGGAAAAATTATTATTATATTAGCATAATATGATGAAGGTGTAAATACTTACACTATTTATTTTTGGTGTTAACTTAGGATCAGCAGGCTTGTCTGTTGTGGGAGCCTGGGAAGTTAAAAAAAATAAAGCATGCATATATATTACTGTTACTTGCATATATTGTAACTGAAAGAATGATAATAATGATATAAGGAAGTCAAACATTAGATTTTGGAGTCTTGTCAAAAATAGGATCATCCATAGCTGTAGCTTTTTTGCAGACGTTCCCACTGACAATCTATAATGGAAACAACTGAGATTTGAATAAACGGTAACTTGTATGCATAATAAAATATATGCATATTATATATAGTTTGTATGAGAAAACTTACATCATCTGAAACTTTGATATGATCAGTAGGAACATGGCTTTCCTGATCATGTTGTTGTTTATCAGGTGTTGGAACAGTTGGTGTGGATACAGGATCATTTGTTGGAGGCATTGAGGTAGTGGGGGGTTATCTACATTTGGAACATATAGTAATATATTAGTTGTTACTGAATATAACAGCATTATAAATAGTGAACTTGATTAGTTTAAAAAAAAGTAAACATAAATACTAAAACCTTGTGGCTGTGAATCGCGCTGCGTTGCAGCTCTCAAAACTTCATCTATCATTTCACCAAATGTTTCGGAGAGTTCAATCTGCTTCGAAACAATCATCTGATGGCTCGACTGTAGGGAATCACAGTATTTATCCACCTCTTTGTCATGAGCATCAAACAATGATTGAAACATTGGACGCTGCTGGGAGGGCAAACATTGCAATTTGTGTCCAATCAAATTCTTGATACGAGGCACATAGATGTTGAAAACGGCAGAAGCAGGCCGTTCTGGAGCAATGACGTAACACGTTTCTGAACGGCTACGAAACTGTATAAAAGCAAATAGAACAGTTAGCAGTGATAATATTTTAACATATGCATAACAGGACAAAAAAAATTGTTTGTGTCTAACCTCTGCATATCCGAATGGTTCACCAGTTTTACGGGGGGGGGGGGGGGGGCGTCTGTCACCTCGAGCCAACTGTCTTATGGTCTCATTGTCAAAAAACTTAATGCGTGGAGTACCAAATTTGTTATCCGGAGCAGCAGGGTGATGTAGGTGATCAAGATAGTAAATCTGTAAAAAATGAATGCACAAATATATAAAATTAGTACATAACAAATATTTGCATACCATGTATATGCACAGTTAACAAGATAAAATTACTTACTAAAACAATGAGTGAGCATCCATATATTGTTGCTGTGATGTTAGTTTTGTTCCTTTTATGCCAACGTGCGGCAGCATCGCACAAATCCGTGTAAACTAGTTGACACCAGTCAATATCAGCCATTCGGGCCATGTTTGAAGTCATCAGCACCTCATTGTTTGTAATGCCCCAAGAAGCAGAAGGAAACAGAAGTCGATTGAATAGAATGAGAAAAAACATCTAATTGATAGCTCATCATCGTTGCCAAGCACTATCTTCTCTTGAAGCTTGACAACATCAAATTCTTCTTTACAGACATTGAGATGACGTCTCAGATTAGCAGCAGCATCGATTTCACCGTACCAATCAGTAAACTCTCTACCTCCCCCGGCACATGGCAACCCCAAAATGAGATGAACCGTATCTTTTGTTATCTTAAGTTCTTTGCCAGCCCCTGGGCGTATGGTCATGTCATTTGGATCTAATTTGTCCATCAACCACCTGATAAGTGATCTGCTTTCCAATGCATCAGTTCGCAGATCAAATATGCTAGAAAATCCCAACCTAGCGACGGCATCACGCTGCCGATCGCTCATTATCCATGATGATACAATAACATCCAAGGGAATGCATCGGATATTCAATTTCTGGAAGCATAAATGAATATTCATTAATACAGAAAGTATATATATAGGTAGAACTAATGATACTATATTTATTACAGGCTTGTAAACACCTAGTATAAAACACTAAAAAAATTAAACACCATATTTGTTGATAATAATATGCATAAATGTAAAGTGGGGGGAAATTCAACATTGATTGGGCACCATGATTAACACATGAATAAACATAAAATATATACATATTACCTGTGATTTGACAGGAGACTTCTTTTTAGGAGAGTTTTTTTGGCAATGATATTATACTTTGGGCTTCTTTTCACAGTCGGAACTTGAGGAGAAGGTACTTTTAACTTCTTTGAGCTGATTTGGTCTGGAGGAGAAGGTGATGCAGAACTGAATTGACGCTTTAACGAAGGAGCATCCATGAAGTCGTCGTCAGAGAGAGCGGCTGGAGCAGGAGGTTGTCTTTTTAAACGACAAGCTAAAGCCTTTCTGCGAACACGATGGATTGGGGCTGGCTGAGGCTCATTCTGTTCCTGATTTTGAGGAATATCATCTTGGTGAGCTGAGCTGCTGGATCTTGTACGTCTGGAAATGTCAATTGAAAAAACCTCCTGACTGGATTCAATAGTTAATCTTTTTGGATTACTGGGCGGGCGATCCACAGACTTCATGACTAAATAATGAATAAATCTGTAGAAAAAGGAAGTTGTTTCTAAATACTTTGATTTATGCAAGAATATATGCCAGAAAAAACTAATTTTTACTATAACTATCTGAAATGCGTACTATATAGTGCTAAATGGAATTACATGACTTAAGCTACCTTTTACATTTAACTAAAATAGAAGCCTTTATGTATCAACTAACTATACAACATATTTTAATAACTGGTTAGTAGTAATAAAAACATTTATCTCAAATAACATGAATATGTAAATAACATTTGTTTAAATAACAGTATCTGTATGTATTTATATATAATTAACAGGCGTGTAAACTAATTATGCAAGTAAATAGAACAATTCAAATATGCTTAATACCTGTTCACAAATTGTGTATGAATGAGCATACACATTACTGCCAATATGCATATGTATTAAATCCAATGGGTATATTTTATATATAATAAAACAGATGTGTACAAAAAATTATTTAATTGAATGGGCATAAAAAGTAATGAGGATATGCATATAAATGATATACCATAAGCATATTAGATAATTAAATGTATGTGAAACAAATCGTTGGAGTAAATGTGCATAAACAATACTGACTATATGCATGTATAATAAAACAAATGTTTAAACAAATGACTCAAGTGAATGTGCATAAACAGTACTGAGGATATGCATCTATATCAAATACAAATAAGCATATTTGATAATAAAGTATATGTGAAACAAATCATTAAAGTAAATGTGCATAAAGAGTACTGGCTATATGCATATATAATAAACCAAATGTGTAAACAAATGAATCAGGTGAATGTGCATAAACAGAACTGAAAATATGCATAAATATTACATACAAACAGCATATATATATTACTTGGGTTGTATAAAAAGTACTATCTGCTAACTAATCAGTAAATACCTAATCCACAACCTTTGCCTAAATACAGAATGTCGGGCGATAGTAGGAATACAGAATAAATACACATACCCTAATATCGGGGCTCCTAAACATAAAACAGATGCAATGCGCGATGAAATAACCCGATTATAGAGATGTATAAGCGGATACAGATCACACATTTAGCTGGATAATAAGGGTTACCATCAAATCCACTTCAAAATCAACCGATAGGGCTCAAAAAATAGACGACAAACTCGAGGTATTTCAATCTGGGATTACCTGGAACTTCTTTGATCGGCTCCAATGCTGGGAGATTGAAGGATGTAAGGAGTAATGGAATGGCGCTGGATTGGAGCGGCGGAGGATTGGCGCTGCGCTGGTTTGGAAGCGCTGAAATCGCCAGGGGAGTCGCCTCCCACGAAAGGAAACTCTGCGCGGCTGGGGTTTTCTTCAAATGGACGCTGGTTTATCTCCGTTGAATGCGCGAGTACGGTTTTAGAAAGAGGAAACGTGGGAGAGGTGGCTGGTTCACGGGGGTAACGGCGCCGTGACTGGGCCCAGTTGACTCGGTGTGGTTCAACCAAAATGCCCATGTTGACTAGCCTGGGCTTCCTTTATTATTGGAAGCCCAGGGCTCTTAATATATAAACTATATATATATATATATATATATAACTCTACATATATGATTGAATATTCAACTTATAAAAAATATTATACATTATTTTAAAGTTTATAAGATGACATGTGTAAAATATATAAAAACACTTACTTGCTACCTAATATCATCAAAAATATATTCTAACATTTTGTGATACAAAGTCATCGCTTGTACTATTGAGATCAATCTCATCCAACAACTTCTTTTCGATACATAGAATCGCCAAACCATTTAACATCTCTTGAGTCATTGTTGACCATAAATAGTTCACAAAAATATTTCAATTTTAAAAAGTTTCCCTCCGGAGAAGCAACCATCATGTGTATAGTAAATAATACTCAATTTGTATCAAAATAGAATTCATTTTGCTTCTTTAATAGATTTATCATCATCTAGTTGAATATATATATATAAATCAATTGCTAGCGTCTAGTGGCTACAATCCTTTGTTTTTGAGGGCCCGGTGCGGCCACACCCTTGGCACCCGCTCGCTCAGGTACGACCCCGCCAACAGCTGACTTTAATCCGAAGTAAAACAACATTTTTATATATGGACTATGTAGTCCCTCTCTATATAGACACCATTTTGAAATGAGTGACTATTTAAAAGCGGTCGATCACTAATAAATTATTTCATAATCGAAGTTAAGACAAAACAACGGCGAAAAGAACTCGCGCACACGTTTTTGTATATATATATAAAAGTTTACGACATTTTTATGAACTGGCAAATTATGCAAGCAAAAAAAAGGAGCAACCGACCGTACCAGATGGACCAAGATCTGATGAAAGTTGCCAAAACGCCACAGACCGAACAAAACCTGACCAAAAAGCATGTTTATCTTTACATCAACGCCACGCCACGCCAAACAAAACAAGCAAGAAACATAACATGGGCGGAGATTTGTTCAAGCAACCAGCTAAATAAACTCAGGAGAGAGAATATTCTATTCCAGCTCTCCCCCTCGGCCCCTCTTCTCTCCCTCCCTCCCTCCGTCCCCGCATTAAACTCGGCGAACGGGCCAAGAAAAGCAAACCGAGGGAGGAGAAAGGCAAGGAAAGTGGGAAGGTAGGAGAGAGAGGGAGACAGGGAAAGCTCTCTTCCTCCTCCTCCTCCTCTCGAATTCCGTCTCTTGTCCCTGTCGTCCTCGCCCGGTTTCCCCGGTTTTTGAGAGGGGAAAGAGGAGGCGGAGGAGAGGGATGGGGAGGGACGAGAGGTTCCCGGTGTGGGAGGCCGCGCTCGGCGCCGGAGTCGCCGCCGCCTTCGCCGCTGGACTCGTCGGTGTCTACCTTTCCATGCCGGACTCCGACTACAGCTTCCTCAAGTTGCCACGTAATCTCGAGGAACTCCAAATCCTCACGTATGTTTCTCCTGCACCCTAATAATCTCTTCAATTTTCTTGTTCCGATTGGTGGTGCCTTGTCAGTTCTGTTTACAAAAGCTTCAGTCTTCTCTCTATTTTCTTTGTCCAAAATTGGATGCCAAGATTCCCCGTGAATTATTAGTCGATATATGCACGGCGCAAATTGTTTACATCCTCTAAACGGGGTAGTTTGCAAGGCACAATTCGATTTCCGTTTTTCTTTTTCTTTTATTCTGTATATACAAGGCAAATCTGTATCGGTGGATCGATTGAACAATAGTGTGCACAACAAATGTTTGATTCTTTATCTGCGATTTCATTGCCAAATGACACTGGCGTTTGTCGTAATGAAACAGTAGTTGATTGGTGGTAGCACTTAGCAGCTTGCGAGGAATCAGTTAGCGGTTATCTCGTGATCTGGAATGGATCTCAGCTTTACTTTAGGAAATTCTGAAAGACATAGCATGGATCCGGTGAAACTTGCTGTCCCCCTTGTCAATTCGAAATTGCAAACGGATGATTTGTTTGTGTCAATTATGGACTTGCCTTCAGATTAGGAAGGTGAGATTTCTCAGTAGTAAGGCCGGTGCCATATTCAAGTGTTGTTCAGTGTCTGTGCTGTTTGTTGAGCCATGATTTTAGATCGGATGGCAACCGATCAACTTGAATTACAGCCTGGTTTTCCAATTCAAATCTACATTTCTGAAGATAAATTTTTTTAAAGGGCAACTTTATGATGTCACTATTATCTTTCGTAATTACCATGTCACTTTCGTGCCAGGCTGCCAGCCACAATTGTGCCATATGCTTTTGGACTTAGGATCTGATCTGTCTATACACGTCAGCTATTTGTTTCCCATATTGATGGTTTGCCGTTTGGGCATTGCCTTCTCGTTTCTTGCTATACTACCGAATTGGGCATGCTCTTTGGTTTTGGAAATTTCTTTTCTCTACTATATCAAAACACCATTTTTCCTAGTTCCACAGTTTTTACCGTTGTTATGGGTCCACGTTTTAATTGTAAAAACACTAAAATTATATACAAACATGGATTCAAATCATGGTTGTTGGCTTTAAACCCACATTTACACCCACCTAACCAACAAAACACACATGTTTATGTTTCAAATTCTATATTTAAGCATAAATGGAAACCGTGTCAATTTACGGGCACTTTGCTAGTGTTTTCTAAACGACCAGTATGTTTCTTTGCAGTGGCCATCTTGAGAACTATACTAGTGACTACACCCTACAGGTGTTGGTAGGTTATTGCGCTGTGTACATCTTCATGCAGACCTTCATGATCCCAGGGACAATATTCATGTCACTGCTTGCTGGTGCTCTATTTGGGCAACTGCGTGGCCTTGCACTGGTGGTCTTTGCTGCCACTGCAGGTGCTTCTTCGTGCTATTTCCTGTCAAAGATGATTGGGAAGCCACTGGTGTTCACACTGTGGCCAGATAAGCTCAGCTTCTTCCAGAGACAGGTATCTAAACACCAACAAAATCTGCTCAATGTAGCTTTGTATTCAGGCTTAACTGTTTATTCTGAATTGCTCTACGCTTGAGTTAGGCTATTCGATTTAAGTTCCCCGGAGACTATGTTGCTCATAACTCAGGAGAAGTATATCGCCTTTCATTTCAGGTTGCTAAAAGAAGAGAGAAGTTGTTGAATTACATGCTTTTCCTCAGGGTGACCCCAACATTGCCAAATACCTTCATCAACTTAGCTTCACCCATAGTAGATGTCCCCTACCATATATTCTTACTGGGAACTCTCATTGGTCTTATCCCAGCTGCTTATGTCACTGTCAGGGTAAGTTCTAGCGTCTGACATTATGCTCGTTCACATGTTGCGTCTAGTGTTCTCTTTTTGTGCGAATATCAATTCTGCTAATCCCCCTCTACTGTAATGCATTCAGGCTGGAATTGCTCTTGGAGAGTTAACTTCGCTGAGTGACCTTTACGACACCCAGTCGATAGCACTGCTATTCCTGATCGGTGTTGTTTCAGTCACACCAGCATTGCTGGGCAAGGATGAGGCACAAGAGAAACCACCAGAAATGGCGGTAGGCGCGTCATGATCACCAAAGCACCTAGCGGTGTCCACGTCACCTGTATATATGTCAACATCCAGCATGCAGTGGCTTCATTAGTTCGGATCAACGGGCCCTTGTGGCTGGATGATAAAAACGGTTCGCATGGCCACACAGCTTGGCGGGACCTCGGCCTAAACTCCCTCCACTGCTGGCCTAGAGAGGCGCCTGTGTTGCCATCATCAGAACATGATTCGGTAGCCATTCACCACATTATTAATGAATGAACCTGGGAAGCAGAATTGCCTGTAGACGAGCTGCTCTGATGTGTAAACGAGTAGCGCTGTTCGGATAGGACAGGCATTTAGTCCAATCCCTGTATATATTAACCAGATTCATTCAATCCATATTCAGTGGTTCAAAGATAATGCCCTGTTCAGCTGCTGTGTTCTTGAATGTTTTGCTCTATTTCCCTTCTGTGCCTGATTGACTATGGCCTACCGGTTCTGTTGTAAATGTCTCCGCATCACTTCGGCATTCGGCAAGTGATGCCTTCGCTGTCGGTGGGAAACAGTAGAGCTTGTTCCTCCTTTTCCATGCCAAGTGTAGCGGTCGTCAAATGAACAACTTGCAAAAGGAAACAGTACATTATAAGAGTTTTTTTGCTATTTTGGTATTCAAAACTAAACGCTTCTCCCAAATGGTACTCTTAATATTAGATTATTTATAATAGTACTTTCAAGTGGAGTGTTTAGCTAAAATAGTATTTAGGGTGCTTTTAATTCTTTTTATTTTTATTTTCAGTTTTTTGCTTCCGGAATTGACCATTCTATCTCTGCTTAATGGGTTCCTGCGCGTTGTCCCCTGCTTAATCTTCCAGTTTTTGCTACCTGTTCAGGTGCGGTGCACCAAGTGTTTCCAAAACCCTGCACGTCGCCCCCTCTTAGGCTTTGTTTAGGTAAAGAGGAATTGAAGTGGATTGAAGTGTATTGAAGGGATTGAAAGAGAAATTAGTTCATATTACACTTCGATACATTCCATACCACCTCAATCCACTTCAATCTAAGATTGTCCAAACAAGCCCTTAATGTGATGTAGTCTTTACTCAGTGTTAATTTTTTGTGTGTGAGAAATTATTTTGTGCTTCTCAGAAGTGAATTAGTTTGATGAACTCAATTTGCTAGCAACATTCAGTTGATCAATTTGTTAGGAACATTCAGTTGAATCATACATATATATAAATACACACATATGTTCTCTGTCTGAGGTGATATGATATGTAAAATTTATTGATGTTGGTGCAGCGTGCAATCTGAATTTGCTCTTTAGTTGATGTAAAGCAGAGCGTGCACTAGTCTGAATTTGCTCTTTAGTTGATGTAAAGAAGAAGCACTAGCATACATAATTTTTCATCAACTGAACATCAACTAAAGAGCGTGCATATAATTCAGTTGATGTTCTTAGTACACATACATATCAACCTACTGAACTGAACATCCTAGGTACTGCACAAATGTTCTGAAGCAGGGGTACAAAGGGCAAAACATCAAGCATCAACCGGTGTATTGCAAGTTCTTTACCCTGTTTCGTTTGTGTGAATCAAGCGTTCGGAGAAGCACGAACCTAATAAAAGTGTTTCTCTAGTAGATTAAGCAGGGGTAGAATGGTCAATTGTCGAAGCAAAAAACTGAAAACAAATATAAAAAGAGTTAAAAGTACCCTAAATACCATTTTAGCAAAACACTTCACTTAAAAGTACTATTATAAATAATCTAATATTAAGAGTACCATTATGGAGAAGTGTTTAGTTTTGAATACCAAAATAGCAAAAAACTCACATTATAAGGGTTAGTTTGGAAACTCTATTTTCCCAAGAAAAAATAAATTAATTTTTCTTAGGAGAATGAAAATCTATTGGAAAAATATGGTTTCCAAACTAGCCCTAAAATAATTTTTCACCATAGGAAATATTAGCAGCTGACCTCTCAATTTTCTAGTTCGGATGGTCTTGCAATAGTATCGCTATTTTTTAGATAGAATGATGCAATTTTCTAGTGAAATTTCTTAAGCTAAAGTTTTTATTTGGAATGGATCAAGTTTATTGTGAAACCGAGATTTTTTTAAAAGATAGAACATCTGAATAGTGTTGAACTGAAACCGTTGTGTCATCTCTACTAACTATTAAGGGGCCAGTGTAGACTGCCCCCGCTCCCACACGCCCACGCGCTAGCGAAATCCCCGCTCCCCTACGCCCGCGCAACTGCCTCCCGCGCGTGCCGCCGACCTCGCTTCCGCAACGGGCCTCCCGAACGCCCGCCGTCCTGTCGCGGGCAGTGGTCTCCTATTCAGTTGACGCGGAGGGGTCAAGCACAACATCCAGCTCTATTCCTGACGAAGACTGACTGCGGCGGCGGCTCCCACCTCCCTCGGGTACGCGCCGTCCGAGCCTCACCATCTCCGCTGCCGCAGCGCCTCCTCCCCATCGCCCGCAGTTCCGTCGCGCCGTACTGCGCCTTCCCCCACATCAACGACGCCGGATCCAACGCCTTCCCCCACCTTTGTGCCGCCGGCTCCGACGCCTTCCACCGCACCGACGCTGGCTGGTCCTTGGCGGCAACAGTGCGGGCGACGTGGACCGCGGCATGTGCGCGGGGACGGACGGATGCGGCGCCTCCCTCGTGGGCATAGCTGGCAAGTTCTTGCCGGGTTTTGTTTCCCCCTGTTCTGGCCCACCGGCCAGCTGCTCGTACGTTTCGTTTGGTTTTTCTGACGAGGGTGACGACGATGCACGCAGTTTCAGTAACTATGCGTCGGCGGCCACAAGTTGGAACAAGACCTGCTGCGTTTACTACTGTACTCATAACCTCACATCAGCCTGTAAACTGCACCTAATCAGATTAACAAAACGAATTTATTGATGGTTCTTGTCATCTCTGCTTTGGGGCTCGCCGCATGGTGGCCAGAATGTTTAAGATTTTTTTTCTAACTACATGTGACCGGTGCTTTGTGCTACAGCAAATCAGTTAATTTTATTTTATTTTTTCACATGGTTCACTGCTACTAACATGGTTTTATTTTATTTTTTCCTGCAAAAATAGCTGTAGATGGGTCAAAGGAAATTATAACGTTCGAAATGCATATGACATCTTGCCCTCAGACAACACCGTAGTCCATTTCAAGATCCAAATCAGAAATGAGAACTTATTAAAATTGATGAACAAGTGACGGTATGAAAATGTATGTCTATTCTCATATATTGTACTAAAAAACTTTGAAGAATCACGTCTGGGGGGGTAAATTATATTTACTCAATGCAACTATATACGCACAGCTACTTTCTACTCATTATATGTATCATGATGTAGGTGCATATCACGTAGCAAAAAGGGATGAATGATGATCCCTATCCTTCAGTAAAAACATTGCTTTTATACACGGTTCTTTATTTGTTCCTACATGCACCGATGTTTCTATTATATAATGACCTGTTGATGCACTCTCCTTAATCAGATTTGGGTTTAAATTTTGTCGTATATTATATATATCGGTGCAACGCACATGCTAACTATCACAAATAGGGTGTTTGCAGGGCCGGGCCAGAGAAATTTGAGGCCCTGTGCCAAATCTAAAGCAGTGTAATATATTTTTATTAAAAATCAGTAATAACAATCTACAAGTTACAGTAATATATATTGTAATATAATATCTAAAGAAACATTTCTATTTTATTTGAATAACATCGTTTTTTGGCGGGTTTTAAAGAAAATCTTGTACAATATGCTTATATTCGATTTTCTCCAAAGCTTCACTCTCGAGTGTTAGATCATATTTGGTTTCTTTAGTCTAGGGATTAAAGTCTAGTCCCCAACATGTTTGGCTCTAGGGGCTAAAAATAGTAAGAATATACTAAATGACTCATAAGAAGACTAAAATGACATTTAACATTCTCCTGCTATTAGTACAATTGAACTAAATGAGTGGTAAATGTGGAATTAATATGGTTTAGTCCCTTTTAGCACATATGTGAAGGACTAAAGACTAAATCATTTTAGTCCATATTTTAGTTCTAGTGTTTGGCAAAAAAAGGACTAAATGAGACTTAAAACTAGAGACTAATCTTTAGTCCCTCTAACCAAACACCCCCTTATTGTGGCTAAATAATATGTCTTTATCATAGTAGAACACAAATATGAATTTAGTAGCTTTAATTTAGAGAACTTCGTTCACGCGGACAGATATGTTAAGATTCTATGAAGATTTTTTCTTTAGTGCAGCGCTCGATAGTTTCGCTTCAGCGCAGCGGTATGGTAGAGAGAAAAATATGTGCTACATATTAACATGTGTAGAAGATCATAAAACTAAAAATATATACATCTGCTAAGTTTTGGGGGCCTTAATTTTTGGAGGCCCTGTGCGAGCGCACGGCTCGCACATGCCTCTGCCCGGCCCTGGGTGTTTGGTTTGAGGAATGAACTAGTCCATCATCTTCTCACTCCTCACTATTTTTGTTTGGTTTGTGAAATGGAATGAGTTGATCCATCACCACCCCATTCCTCATAGTTAGTTAGTTAGTACTAATATTAGGAATGAGGTCATCCCACCAAATTTGAGGAATGAACTCATGATGCATCACCTCAATTTGGATTTAGTGATTCCTTAAACCAAACACCCCAAAATTTATGTATGGCTAGGATTATAAATGAATTACAAAACATTTTCTTCTAACAATATAACACACATTTATCGTGATATTATATACTTCGTTGCAACGCACGAGCACTCATCTAGTTATATTAGAGGAAATAAATGTTGATAGCCACTGTTAGCTGTGGCAACGTGGCGTACAAACAATCCGTCTTTGGGATTCATCCACTCCATCTCCAAGTGGTAACCACTGCCGAATTTTTGTATTTTGGCCCTTTCTCGAAAAAAAAATCACGTTTAGACCCTAAAAAATTTTAATGTCATTTTTGGATCCTTTGCTCGGCGCCATAGCCTATGGCGCCGAGGTAACACATCTCGGCGCCGAGGTACGTGCTGCGCTGCCACAACCGGACGACGTGGAACCAAGCTCGGCGCCAAGATCTATAGCGCCGAGCTCGAATGTGTAACAACAAAACTTGTCTAGCTTAGTTGGTAGAGTGCAAGGTTTTTAACCTTGAGGTCGTGGGTTCGAGCCCCATTTTGGGCGTTCAATATTTTTTGAATTTGTCACCGTTTTTTTTGTTGTCCAGATTTTTTTGTTTGTTACAGATGTGTCCGTCCAGATTTATTTCTCATCTAGATTTTTTTCTTTTGCAACTTATTTGTTTATTACATTTTTTATTATTTTTTGATAGATTTTTTTGACGGTCGCATACGAGTACATTTTTTCTACGGGTCTCCTGTGCGTTTACGCCACCTCACTTGTGGAGCTGCACCACGCGTGCTCGCCGCCTGCCGGCACCGAGCGGGCGCTGGAACGCCTGGACTGCTCGTCCGCCGGCGCTGGACACGGCGTAGGGCCGCCTTCGTCCACAGAGAAGCTGTGTCGGTCGTGCGCAGGCTGACCCTGCGTCAGTGGAGGATGGCCAAGCCAGGAACGCCCTGCTGGAATAAAAAAGACTTGCTAAGGTGCTCCTAGCATCCCTCGTTTTTTTTTACCGATGACTCGCTCATTATTATCCGAGCCCAGAACCCGAGTAATGGACTTCTAATTCCATTTGGTAAAAAAAAGAATGACGTTCTTCTAGCTACATATCAAGTCAAGCCATTCTTAATTTCACTTACTTTTGAAAAAAAAACTACTAGTATTTATGATGTCAAATGACTAGTATTAGATTTATCATATAATACATTGTTATAGTATAACTTCTTTAATTATATCCGTTGATACTATTATTTATAAATTGAGATAATTTTGACTTGGACCGAATATCGATCGAGTTGCATTTTTTGGACATATCTAGTACACTAATATTACAGTGTATGTACAACGACTATTTCTGTATTAATATATATTACCTATTTTAATAACATATAATATCGACCGAATGCTTTTTAAGGACGAATGTAATAAACAAATCAGTCAAAAAAATCTAGATGAGAAATAAATTTGGACGGATAAATCAGAAATATAAACGAAAAAATCTAGAAAAAAAAACAAATCAGTGATAAAGACAAAAAGTATTTATAACACCCACCACGGGTCTCGAACCCACAACCTCAAGGTTAAAAACCTTGAGCTCTACCAACTAAGCTAGACAAGTTTTGTTGTTACACATCCGAGCTCGGCGCCATAGATCTTGGCGCCGAGCTCGGTGCCACGTCGGCACCACGTCGTCTGGGTTGTGCCAGCGCAACACGTACCTCGGCGCCATAGCCTATGGCGCCGAGATGTGTTACCTCGGCGTCATAGGCTATGACGCCGAGCAAAAGGTCCAAAAATGACATTAAAATTCTTTAGGGTCTAAACGTGATTTTTTTCCGAGAAAGGATCAAAATACAAAAAATTCGGTAACCACTGCTGGGCCTTTGGCAACGCGTCCCAGTCATTATGGGCCGATGGTTCTCCATGGGCTACCCCGAGCCTCACTGTTGGGCTACCCGAGTTGAACCCACAGGCCACAGCCAAACGCCGCCGGGCCTGGGAGCAGTGGAGGGAAGTAGAGCACCTCCCACCTCCCACCTCATATGCTCGGGGGCAATAATTCGCATCCGACAGGTGCATCCGATTTAGAGATGGCAATGGGTACCCACGATCCGATACCCGATGGTTATTTACTTCATTATGGTATGTATGTGGGCTAAATATTCTACCCGTGGGTCTGTTATTGAGCAAAAATCTTCACCCAATAGATAAACGGGTATTAGAATGTTCCACCTTCACCCATACCCGTGGATATAAAATGCCCAATATAAACTTAGCCCAAGCATGAATTTTGACTTTAGTCATCCATCTTTTTTACTATTTAACAACCTTTTAGACCATAATGTCATAGAAGGTTTAATGACCATGTAATGGAACATGTAATTCACCCAATGTGTGTTGAATGAATGATTAAATGATGCTAGAAATTTTGTAATGGTATTTAGATGGATATACTTGATATTTGTATAATATAATATTTTGATAGATGTTTAATTTTTGTGGGTACGAGTGATCCGATGGTGACTTATACCCACGTGAGTATGGGTATGAGAGTAAATTCATATCCACCAGTGTATATGGGTGATCCGATGGAGTTATTTTTTTGTTGTGGGTATGAGTATGGGATAGTAATACCCGATGGGTATTTACCCATTGTCATCTCTAATCCGATTCCGATTCCCACCATTCGGGTGCGTTCTGCTGCTCGCGACCCACTGCATTCCATCCACGACCGCACTAAGCTGGTTTTGAGTATCGGGTTATGGTAGAATTCAGCGAGGTATTCGTGTAAACAGCGAACCTGTGACTACGACTGTCTGCTCGTTGTGGTTGTGAAGAAACAGCAGTGATCCGTATGAAGCCTGACGAAACTTTTGGTTTTGGAATTACAGTTTCAGTGCGCTTACCATAGAAGCAGTCATTACAAAAAGGAGGTATTCGTGTTTTTTCTTCTATTTAGCCAGTCATTACAAACCATCTTCAAAATTTCTCATCAACTCTTTGTTGCACAGGGAAGGCGCAGAAGTTTCATATGGTCTTAAGTGGGCTATTGCTGGGAAATGTGTCATTGCGAAAGATAAGGTCTTCCATAACTTGGAAATATCTGAGATTCAGAAAGGAGGTGCTACTTACCCCCAGGTATGTGCAAATTATTGCTGTCCTGTAATGATGTGCATGTACAACTGATATATGAAATATGATACTGACTGCATCTGGGAAAATGCAGACTATTTGTCTGGTATACCACTTCATGTTAGAGGAGATGTCATTGGTGGTGTCCCTGGTGATTCAAAAGCTCAATTTGCAAAGCTTCTTAAACTTGTAGGTTCGGCTTCATCCCTCAATGGGATGGTATTCAATGATGATTATCATGAATGGAGCTGAAATACTGTTAGCCCCTTTTTTCAGCATCCATTTTTTTTACCCTTCTTAATTTAGTAATAACATCTCCCTGTCTGTTTACAGACTGCTTCCTTGTATAGGTGATGTTTCATCTTTCATCCATCTCATGTATATATGTTCAAGATGGCGCCATTGGTTCCTCGGCAGAATGGGATGCAAAGGTTCGAGGCATTAGTGATAACCCCTCTGCTGTTATGTTACTGTCCAATGTCCTTTGGAAAATACCAGATCGCGCCATTTCCCATGACACATCACCTTTGACTATATATGCCACCAGTTCAATAAGGTACATTATTATTTTTAAATGTTTTACATATGATTTTAACTTGTTCATTCATTCAAGTAATATCTTTTCTAGCAATATTTGAAGTCTGTACTTAGCTATTATGGAAGGGTAATTCATATCTTCTATCTTCTTTATGAATGTTTGAAGCAGTATCAATCTGGAACACAATATGCTAATGGATTTGCAGTGGAGGATACTGAACGATAATCTCTAATCCTATGCGGTAAAGCATTTTGCTGATTCAGCTATTGTGAAAGATGCACATACTGGCTTACTGCTATGACAGACCCGATATTGTTTGAAAGAGGAGGCCTCCCGGCTCCAGGATCGTAAAGTCAGCTTATTAGTCTTCGTTTCCTCTGGTTCTGTAAAGATCTTAAATTCCTTCCATATTGTGTATTTCAGGATTCTGGACTTTGGTGGCTCCACTGTATCATTGTTTGCCCAGGTGGAAATCGTGATGTCCTGCTTAGAAATCCACAACGCTCTACTGTCCATTGACTG
This sequence comes from Zea mays, assembly GCF_902167145.1. NCBI lineage: Eukaryota > Viridiplantae > Streptophyta > Magnoliopsida > Poales > Poaceae > Zea > Zea mays. Next base: position 13,933,441 of record NC_050097.1, read on the forward strand.
TGGTGCAGTAATCTCTTCCAATGGGTCCACTGTGTGCAGAGTGCAGTGAACAGTGAAACATTGGAGGACACGATACAGAAAGGCGTCAACCGTCGACATTGAGAAACTGAATCCTGCCTTTCTTTTCATGCGGGAGCTGCCAGAGCTTCACATGGTTTCACTGTGAAGACCGGTGCGGAGGTCCCTGTTGGGACTATGCTTCGTCGCCGAAGGTCTTGTAGGAAGAAGCAGTTTTTGGCTGAAGTTGTTCGCATGAGATGACCGAAGGTTCCTCTTCATGAAGCTTCGGAATTTACAAACCGACATAAAAGTAGAATGACCTTTTAGTCCATAAATGTTTGAGTCACCGTTGTAATCCCTTATGAGGGGCATAATTGTAATTCCTCACAGGCTACGCCCTGTGCCTATAAATAGGTGAACAATACCTCTGTACTGTTCACGCAATCGGGTAATCACTGGCACATTACGTTGGAATTATTGCTTTCTGTCAAGACGAAGGTATAAATGTACCTAAATATTATGTTTCAATATTTAGGTTCATATAATAAAATATATGTGAATATTGTTATTTATTTTTGGCATGTCTTTCTATAATGCTTTGTGTTTTATATTTTACTTCATATTGTTTTTCAAGTCTGATCACGAAGGTATGACCTTCGTGATATTTTGCTTATAACCTTCGTCCGAAGCTCATTAAATCCTTGGGGAGATAATGCTTCCGCGGACGAAGGGCATTAATATTTTAACATTTTATGTTGCCTTGTTCTTAATTCATAGCATTTGAGAACAAGTCCCCAACATTAGCGCCCACCTCCGGTGAACTCACTTCCACTTTTTTGAGCTGATGGCTTCGTTCAACGATCGAGCTGGAGCTGCTTCGGCTCCGAAGCTGGTGCTCCCGATAACAGGTGGTTCGTGCTCAGAACCAGCCAACAAAAAGCAAAAGAAAGAGGCGCAGAGAAGGGTGCAACATGTTGGAGTGCAGGGACCCTTCATCAAGTCAAGGTGGTCCCACATTCCAATCACCTTCTCCCAGGAGGACCTTCAGCTCAAGGATTTTCCTCATAACGATGCTATGGTTATTTCTTGCGTTATCAAAGGGTTTCTGGTCCACAATGTCTTGGTTGATACAGGTAGTGCAGCTGATATCATATTTGCTAAGGCCTTCAGGCAAATGCAAGAGCCAGAAGATAAGATTCATGATGCTACACACCCTCTCTGTGGCTTCGGAGGAAGACAGATTGTAGCACTGGGCAAGATCACCATGCCAGTGACCTTCGGATTCATCAACAACACCAGAACTGAGCAAGTTGTGTTTGACATTGTTGACATGGAATACCCTTACAATGCAATTATTGGTCGTGGCACCCTCAATGCTTTCGAAGCAATTCTTCATCCTGCTTACCTTTGCATGAAGATACCTTCGGATCAAGGACCCATTGCTATTCATGGGAGTCAGGAAGCTGCCAGAAGGGCTGAGGGAAACTGGACTGACTCAAAAGCAATCCATATATAACATAGATGGAGCTGAAGCTTGTGAACAGTACAAATTCAGAAGGGAGAAAGCAGCTTCAGCAGATCAGCCGAAGCCCATGCTCTTATGTGAGGACATAGCAGAGCAGAGGGTGCTGTTGGGCTCTCAATTATCCGAAGAACAGGAGAAAACCTTGATAAGGTTTTTGTTCAACAACAAAGATGTTTTTGCATGGTCAGCCAATGATCTTTGCAGAGTTAACATGGATGTTATTGAACACTCGCTTCGGAAAATGTCTGATGACAAGGCCGAAGGTGCTCGTAATGAAGTCAAAAGACTCCTCAGTGCAGGAGTTATCAGAGAAGTAAAGTACCCAGAATGGTTAGCTAACACTGTTATGGTAAAAAAGGCCAATGGCAAATGGCGAATGTGTATCGATTTTACAGATCTCAACAAGGCCTGTCCGAAGGACGAATTCCCATTGCCAAGGATAGACTCCTTAGTTGATGCAGCAGCTTCGTCAGAGCTTATGAGTCTTCTCGATTGTTATTCAGGCTATCATCAAATTTGGATGAAGAAGGAGGATGAGCCAAAGACCAGTTTCATAACCCCTAGTGGAACATATTGTTACCTTCGGATGCCTGAGGGGCTCAAGAACGCTGGAGGAAGTTTCAGCAGAATGACTGCGAAGGTTCTCCAGTCTCAGATAGGCAGAAATGTGCTAACTTATGTTGATGATATCATTGTAAAAAGCACGAAACAGGAAAATCACATTGCTGATTTGCAGGAGACCTTCGCCAGTTTTAGACAAGCTGGCCTAAAGTTGAATCCAGAAAAATGTGTCTTCGGAGTAAAGAAGGGGAAATTTCTTGGATGCTTGGTTTCAACAAAGGGAATTGAAGCTAATCCAAGTAAAATTGAAGCTATACTTCGAATGGAGCCACCAACTACAAAAAAGGGGGCCCAAAGATTGACAGGGAGGCTGGCATCTCTTAATAGATTTATATCCAGATCAGCAGAAAGAAATTTACCATTCTTCGAAGTGCTGAAATCAGCCGAAGTCTTTCAATGGGGACCAAGCCAACAAAAAGCCTTCGAGTAACTGAAGCAATATTTGATAGATTTAACAACATTAACTCCACCAACGCAAGAGGCTCCTTTGTTATTATATGTGGCAGCTTCGCACTCAGCGGTAAGTGCAGCACTTGTTCAGGAGAAGCTTGATGGCCAAGTCAAGAAGCAGGTTCCAGTGTATTTTGTATCTGAAGTTCTTAGTATATCAAAGAAAAACTATACAGAATTGGAGAAGGTGTTATATGCTGTTTTGATGGCATCCAGGAAGCTTCGGCATTACTTTCAAGCATACAATATTGTTGTTCCTTCTTCGCAGCCGTTGAAGGATATTATGAGAAATAGAGAAGCTACTGGGCGGATTGGAAAATGGGCTGCAGAGCTCAATGAATTTTGCATTGATTATGTGCATAGATCTTCAATCCAGTCTCAAGCGTTGGCAGATTTTATCGCCGATTGGACGCCAGGGGCTCAGGATGAAGAAACAAATAAAGATGCCGAAGTATGGACAGTGTTTTGCGATGGGTCTTGGGGAACCTTCGGAGCAGGAGCAGCCGCTATGTTGGTCTCACCATCCAAAGTTAAAACTTGTTATGCGGCAAGACTCGATTTTAGTTGTACAAACAATATTACTGAGTACGAAGCCCTGCTTTTGGGTCTTCGGAAGTTAAAAGCAATGGGAATCAGAAGGGTCATTCTTAAAACTGATTCCCAGGTTGTTTCGGGTCATATCGTCAAGAGTTGCAAGGCTAAAGATCCGAAGATTGAAAAATATCTAGACACGGTCCGAAGAGTCGAAGCTTCCTTCGAAGGATTTTCTGTCAAAAATATCCCTCGAGGACAAAATGAGCATGCTGATTTGCTAGCTAAGTCAGCAGCACAGGGGCTGCCCTTACCTTCGGATGTGTTCTTCGAAACAATAAAAGCACCTTCAGTGGAACTTCTTGAAAGAGCAGTCCTCAATATATCTCCTGTTTATAGCGAAGACTGGAGAACTGAGATCATCTCTTACCTTCAGGGTAAATTCCTTTCAGATGACGAAACTTACAACAGGAGGATAGAGGCAAGAGCTCGTCCATATGTCATGATAGAAGGGGAGTTGTACAAGCATGGAGTTTGTGCTCCATTACTCAAGTGTTTATCTAGAACCGAAGGCATAGAATTGATGAAAGAAATACATGCAGGCCTGTGTGGATCTCACATTGGATCTAGGCCGTTACTTGGAAAAGTTTTCCGTCAAGGGTTTTATTGGCCGAAGGCAGCTTCGGATGCAGCGGAATTAGTTCAAAAGTGCGAAGGTTGTCAGAAATGTGCAAGAGATCAAAAACAACCTTCCTCCTTAACCCAGCTCATACAACCCATCTGGCCATTGCAAAGGTGGGGCCTTGACTTGTTAGGCCCGTTACCACCGGCCCAAGGGAACTTAAGATATGTTGTAGTGGCTGTGGAATATTTTTCTAAATGGATTGAGGCAAAGCCTTTAGCCACAATAACTTCGGCCACCATTCAAAAGTTTTTCTGGCAGAATATTGTTTGTCGTTTCGGGGTACCAAAGGCCATCACTGTAGATAATGGAACACAGTTCGACTCCGAAGCTTTCAGAGATTTCTGTGATCAAATTGGTACGAAGATCCATTTTGCATCAGTCAGGCATCCGGAGTCAAACGGACTCGTTGAAAGAGCCAATGACATTATAATGACAGGAATAATGAAGTTAATCTTCAATCAACCCAGGGGAAAGTGGCCAGATCAATTAATCAAAGTGGTATGGAGCCACAACACAACAATATCAAGGTCAACAGGCTTTACTCCATTCAAACTATTGTTTGGTGACGAAGCAATAACTCCGGAGGAAGCCAAAACTGGATCAATAAGAGTAGTAGCTTCGGCAGAATCAGATTCTGAAGTTGTTCATTCTGTGGAAAAAGATGCTATAGAAGGGATCAGGCTTCAAGCTGTGGAGAACATCAATAAGTATCAAGCCGAAACAATCAAATGGTGTGATAGGAGGTTCGGCTAAAGAATATTGAGCCAGGACATTTGGTGCTTCGGCGAGTGGCTAACCCAGATACAGTGGGCAAGTTGCAGTTGAAATGGGAGGGACCTTTTTTGGTAGCATCTTCGTCAAGACCCGGTTCATACAGATTGAAGGATATGGACGACAACAACATTCCTAGATCTTGGAATGCGGATGAGCTTCGGCGATATTATGTCTAACTTGATGTAATTTTTTATATTTTTTCTTTCATGGCACCCTTTTCCTTTCTGAAGGGGGAGAAAGGTTTTTAATGGGGCCATCATATGTAATTTCCTTTTTTTAGTTCTATAAGAGCAAAATCCCCCAAGGATGTAAATGTAAAAGCTGAGAACGCACCATCGAGTGCCGAAAAGTAAAAGGCGAAGAAGCTCCAAAGTCGTTCCTAAGAGAATGCAGAGCTTACAGCGAAAAGTCAACGCTGATTCCGCCGAAAGTAAAAAGCGAAGAAGCTCCAAAGTCGTTCCTAAGGGAATGCAGAGCTTACAGCGAAAAGTCAACGCTGATTCCGCCGAAAGTAAAAGGCGAAGAAGCTCCAAAGTCGTTCCTAAGGGAATGCAGAGCTTACAGCGAAAAGTCAGCGCTGATATGTGATTGTTTCTAAGGAAATAACGACTGTGATTATGGCTTCGGATATGTGTTTGGACATTCATTTGCACATCACATTATATCATAACATTTGCATTCATTCATCCAGGCATATGTAGGATAACCATCATCATAGCATAAGTGGTTGCTTCGGCAAAAAGAAAAAACTGTCTTTTGTACTTCTTCGTATACGAAAAGAAGAGCTTCGGAAGAAAGGGAAATGTTGTTTTTTATGCTTCGCTGTGTACGAAAAGAAGGGAAGGTGTTTTTTTCGCTTTCGGCTCAAAAAGATAATTTCGTCCACATCAAAGCACCTCTCATACATTAATGGAAGGGTAAGAACATATTACAAGGTATGAACAGAATTCATTAAGAACAAGTTTAGTCACATTTACAAAAGTTATCTCAAAAGTTTCTTGAGTCTGTCTACAGTCTACTCCTATTTAATCTTCAAGGGACCTCAGCTTCGGCGTCATTCTCTTTAAGCATCGGCCTCGGCTTCGTCATCCTACATGAATTAAGTTGTTGTAAGACAAAATCGAGCTTGAAGGAAAAGGTAAGCAAAAGGTATGATTTCTTACTGGTTCAAGATGACTCCGAGCTTCGTCTCCAGCCTTTTCTCGCCCGCCTTTTGTCCATATCATCTTTACAAATCTATTAGAAATGCTTCGGGCGAGATCAGGAATGTCATCTAGAATTGATGGTGATAGAGTGAAATTGGGCCTATTGACAATTTTTCCATGATCGCAGCCAGCTTTTAGGAAAGCTGCAGCAGTGCCCCGAGAAGCTACCCAGGCGCAGAAGTCACCGTGCCCGGCTATAACTTCGTCAAGCTCATCAATTTCACCCTCAATATGTTCGAAGGTCTTTGGTAAATCTTCAGCTGACGGGGTGAATTTCTCACTGCTAGCTCCAACTGAGTGGAAAATTTTTCTCAGTCGTTGAATACATTTGTTGCTAAATTCCAAACATTTGTCTTGAAGGCCCGCCAATAGATTTTTCAAATCTGAATTTTGTTGGACTTCGGCTTCAAGTTTTGCATTAAGTTCTTGCTTTTCTTGTTCAAACTGTTCAGATTGGCAGAGAAGCTTCGTGCTCAGTTCTGTTATTTTAGCTTCGGCTTCCGCCAATAAGCCTTCAGTTGCTTGAAGCTCGAAGTTCTTCTTTTCAATAGTAGCTGATTGCTCTTTTATTTTGCTTTCTAAATTTTCAATTATAACCTCGTGTTTCTTGTCCTCCAGATCTTGCTACATTTTCAAAGCTTTGCTCAACAGCATACTTTGCACGAAAACAACCTTCGTTAGACATGTCTTCACTATTAAAAACAATAAAAGTCAAGGGAAAAGTAGTTCACCTTGAAATTGGAATAAAATAAACTACCAACGATATGTTGTCGTCGGTAGCGGCTAATGTCCGTTTCTAGCTTCGGAAAACCGATACTCTTTGACAGAGTACCGATAACCTTAGCTCCAGTTTGATCCCGGATACAGACTAATTTTTCATCATCAATACCTCCAAAGAGGAGTGCTCCTGGTTTATATCCGCAAGATTTGGCATACTCTTTAAGCTCTTCTATTTCGGTTTTTGACAATTTTTCTCCAACTAAATTTTGAAACATGAAGGCCTCGTCCTCTAAAGCTTCGTCAGCAATTTCCTTTTCTTTCCCCGACACTGCGGCCATGGCCTCTTCGGCGGCAGTAGTAGCTTCTTCTGTGGCCATGTCTAGCAGCATTTTGTCGATGTGTTCGATTGTGCTTTCCAAGTTCAAATCTTCAATCGAGGTAGCTTCGGCAGCCGCGACCTCCGAAGGTGTGATTTCAATATTTGTTATTTCCTCAGCCGCTGGTATCTTCTGAGCTGAAGCTCTCGGTGGTGTCTTGTCAATGACCTCTGTCACAGCGATGATTCTTTGTCTCTTTGCTTTAGTCGTTTTCTTCGTTTTTTCGGGCTCCTTTTCCTTCTGAAAAAACTTTGTCAGTTGAGGCCCCAATGGACTTAGCTTCGCAGGCAGGGATTCAGTCATTACCTTCAAAATTTCCTCCACGTCAGTGGCAGAGCGTGATGCGGGAGTTTCTTCTTCGTCGGATACTTTTTGCTTCGGAGAAGACACTTTCCTCTTCTTCGGAATTTTCTTCTTTGATGGTTCTTTCTCATCTTCATTTAAGGCTTCGGTTATCCTTTTCCTTTTCCGGCCTCCGATACCTTTATTCAGATTTTCGTAGTCAGGGTATTCAAAACCCAAGGCGTCCAGCACTCGATTCAGTCTTCGCTTTGGACGGGTGTCGAAGGCCGCAGTCATCAACTGATCTTCTTTTTTGGAGTAATTGCCAAGTATTTCATTGCACATTATTTCAATTGTTTCCAACCACTCTTGGCAAGGTGTTTTAAAGTATTTCTTAAACTTGTAATAGTAAGGTAACCGCACAAGTTCCCCTTCTTTCTTCTCCCCCTCTAGCTTCGGCATTTCCCATTCTTTTAAACTAGGAAAAACCCTGAAAGCCAAAAACTCCTGAACCAGGTCTCTTGTACTGATATGCTCTGCAATAATTCTGAATTCATCCAACGCTTGTTGGGTTGGACCTTCTGGTGTCATGTTGCAACGAGGTCGGGTTTCTCCGAAGATTAGTTCAAGTGGACTTTGCACAAGCTTCTCCTTGTCGTCATCAACCTTGACATAGAACCACTCCGACTTCCAGCCTGCTGCCCATTTGCTTCGGTAGCTGATTACAGGAAACTTTGTGGTTTTCCGATAAGCAAAATTATAGCAACCAAAATTGTCATGCAATCCATCTTTTCTAGCCTTCGTCTGATAGTGCAGCTCGTGAACTCGACAAAAGCTGTCCGCAAACGGCTCCACCGCTTGGCTTCGGAGGGCCCAGATATAAACACTAAGCCTAACGATAGCGTTAGGAGTCAACTGATGAAAGTAGATACCAAACCTCTTCAGTACCTCTGCAATAATCCCATGTAGGGGGAATCTTAATCCAGCCTTTAGAAAGCTCTTGAAAATGACTATTTCATCCTTCTCCGGCTTTGGGGTAGTTTCTTCCCCCCGAAGCGTAGTAGCTTCTTCTGACTTTCACTACCTACTCGTCTGTTTATATAGTACTGCAGGTAAGAAGGCGAAGCGCCAGGATTTTTGCACCAGGCGGACAGCCGCTTGCACTCGCTGCGCGGTGGACCGCAGAGACCAAACAGTAACTCTGCAAGGTGGGACCGCTATGCGCTGGGAAACTGAATCGTTTCTCGACAACGAGCTCAGGGAAGGTGTTTTTTGGACCTTCGGCTTCCTGAAGCTTAGGAGACTTTTTTCACGGATCAAGCTCGTTACGAAAAACGATCTAGCGCCGCGAAAGGGACTACTGTTGGGACTATGCTTCGTCGCCGAAGGTCTTGTAGGAAGAAGCAGTTTTCGGCTGAAGCTGTTCACATGAGATGACCGAAGGTTCCTCTTCATGAAGCTTCGGAATTTACAAACCGACATAAAAGTAGAATGAACTTTTAGTCCATAAATGTTTGAGTCACCGTTGTAATCCCTTATGAGGGGCATAATTGTAATTCCTCACAGGCTACGCCCTGTGCCTATAAATAGGTGAACAGTACCTTTGTACTGTTCACGCAATCGGGTAATCACTGGCACATTACGTTGGAATTATTACTTTCTGTCAAGACGAAGGTATAAATGTACCTAAATATTATGTTTCAATATTTAGGTTCATATAATAAAATATATGTGAATATTGTTATTTATTTTTGGCATGTCTTTCTATAATGCTTTGTGTTTTATATTTTACTTCATATTGTTTTTCAAGTCTGATCACGAAGGTATGACCTTCGTGATATTTTGCTTATAACCTTCGTCCGAAGCTCATTAAATCCTTGGGGAGATAATGCTTCCGCGGACGAAGGGCATTAATATTTTAATATTTTATATTGCCTTGTTCTTAATTCATAGCATTTGAGAACAAGTCCACAACACCATGGTCCATGCATCTCTTCATGTAGCTGCTCATATCCAGAGAATAGGCAAAGCAGGTGCCGCCTGTTCTCATGCCCAGACTGGTATTATCAGTATCGGTATCCATCCCATCTTAACTCACGTAAAGCCGGTGAGCTGAACCTGATCTTTTGGTGTTTCTGCTGGGCTCGTTTATTCAGGCACATCACTACAGGTCCTTGTTAACCAACTGAATAATTTGGAAACAGCATGCAACGTATAATGTAGGATTGTAGGAGTAGCATCGTATACTGACTTTACGGGAAGTGGGGGCAATTGCGAAAGGGTGAAAAAAGGGTTATCCGTAGCAAATCGATTATTGATGGCCAACAGGCAACAGCCTCATCAAGAACCCTACAGGCTCTCATGGCCCGTTGCAACAGCCAACAGACCTTCTTAGACCTTCGAATCCAATAGTTGCATCATGGCCCGTTGCAATCATGAATCATCACTCGGTAATGTCAGCTCAGGGGCATGTGGAATCGTCACTCCTGCTCATACAGGTTATTTGATCTTTTAGTAGCATAACCGATTCAAAATCTCCGTTTCTTAGACACGAACACTAAAAGACTAGTTTGGACTCCATTTTCCCAAGAGAAAATAAACTAATTTTTCTCAGAGAAATAGAAATTCCTTCGAAAATAGGATTCCAAACTAGCCCTAAAAGAGTGTTGCTACACATGCGACTACAGTGGTAGACTCAAGTACGAATAGAATTATCTAATGACTCATAATTCATTAGTTTAGAACAAGAAACAACAGTCATTTAATGACTCATGATTTATTAGTTTAGAAAAAGAAACAACAGTCGTAGATTAAGGTGTTTGAATATTATAGAGCTAATAGTTAGAGGGTGTTTGAATACACTAGAGCTAATAGTTAGTTGCTAAAATTAGTTGAGACATCTAAACAACCTAGCTAATAGTTCAGCTATTAGCTATTTTTTGTAAATTAGTTAATAGTTAGATAACTATTTGTTAGCTAGCTAATTCCACAAACATTTTTTATCCAACTAAATATTAGTTTTAGTGCATTCAAACACCCTCTTAGCTGGCTAAAAAATTGCTAACAAATAGCTAGCTAACTATTAACTAATTTACTAAAAATAGCTAATAGTTAAATTATTAGCTAGTGTGTTCGAATGTCTCCAGCTAATTTTAGCCACTAACTATTAAGAGCATCTCCAGAAGACTCCTCATTTTTAGCTCTATATTTGACTATCTATTTAACTTTTCATAAAGATTACACTCTATATGCAGTATCTCACTCCAACAGACTATCTATCTAGTTTAGCTAGTCAGGTGGCTAGCCAAATTTAGCTAGAGAGAGTCAATTTGAAGAGCCGGATAGCTTAACGAGTCAGATAGCTAATCTGTTGGAGAGTTATTTTGCTATTGAGTAGCCAAAATTTGGCTTGGCGAGTTATTTAGCTAGTCTCTTGGAGATACTCTAACTCTAGTGCATTCAAACACCCCCCTCTAACGTTGGCATCTAACGTTGGTTGAAGTTTCATCGAAGCATTTCTAATTAAGAAAGCATATAATGAACAATTGCAAGGGCTGGCAAACAAATGATCGCCAAACATACAAAAAAGTAAGACATGGCAGTGATGTAAATACAGGCGACATTTTGTATTCTTTGAAGCATCCATCACTCAGTTTACCATAATATCGGGGGAAGACTCAGGAACTAGATAGCTAATCAAAGAAATATGTAGAAATATGTCAAAAGATAGAACAAAGAATATCATCAGATGGTTTTATGCTACTTTTCGCTTTTCTTCTTCAGCAAACCACCGAATCTCTTCAGCAAAGGCTTCTTATGCTGTTGCGGCTGTTTAGTTGATGCTCTGCCACTGCTCTCATTAGTTGAGTGCAACCCATTGCTGTCAAGACCTGCATCCCCCTTGTTTGATTCCAAATCAACCTGCGAGTCACCATCATTATCCTTCTCCTTAGATGAATCACAGTCAGCAAACTTGCCGTTCTCCCACATTTTGGCAACTACCACAACAGGTTCATCATCCTCTTCAGTACCCCCCTTCTCATTATCTCCTTCCTTGGTGTTACCATTTATCAGGCTATCTTTTACATTAGCAAGCTGGAAAGAGAGTTCCTTAACCTTCTCAGAAGCTGCTAATTCCTTTGCCTGCAGGTCGTCGTTCTCCTGTTTTATGTTCTGTAATTCATTCTCTTGGTCTAATATGTTCTCCTTCCATCGGATAGTTTCAGCGCTGGCTTCCTCCCTGATTCTGTTTGCTTCCATTAGCTGAGACTCAAGCTGCTGCAGCTTCTCCTGCAACTCAGTGTTTTCACGTTCTTTCTCTTTAACAACCTCCAAGGTCCTGATCATCTGAACTCTGATAGCAACTATCTCTTCCTCTGAATTCTTAATAGAATTGACAAAACTTAGCTCTTTGGAATGCCATTCCTCATGTGCACTCTTTGCTTCTGCTTTCAGTCTTTCAACTGTTTTCGTAAGGCAAACCTTCTCATAGTTTGCCTCATCAAGCAATAGCTCATAGTTCTCCTTAGTATTCTTCAGACTCAAGCTAAGCTCCTCTACCTGTGCCTGAGCACGCTCAATCTCATCTTGTTTGAGAAGGTACTTCTCTTGCGCCTCTCTGGATTCAGCTGACATTTCCTGTAAGGCTGAGGCCAGACCCTCCATTGCCTTCTTAGTTTTCTCAAGCTCATCTTTGTTTGCCTCAAGCTTGTCAGTCAGCTGGTTCTTCTGTTCATTCAAGGTCTCAGTTTCTAAGGTAGTACTCTTATCACTGTTCAGGGCCTCCATTTTCTCTTCTTCCACTGTATGGAGCTTCAGCCTAAGCCCTTCAACCTCTGTCCATAGATCCGCCGCCTCTTTCTCTGCTGCATCTGCCCGTTGGCCGGACACAACAATATCATTCTTGAGCTTTGTCTGCTCATCCTCAAAGAACCTTACTTTGTCACGAAGAGCAGCAACTTCAGATTCTCTGTCACGAAGCAAACTACTTGTTGAATCCAATTCTTCCATTGCTGAATTCAAAGATTCACCCTTCAAAATATTAGACTGATCAGCCTCTTCCAATCTGACCTCGAGAAGCTGTGCCTTCTTCTGCCATTCATCAGCTAACTGCTTTGACTTGGAACCAAAATTCCTAGCATCATCAACATCACTCTCAAGTTCATCAATCATGCGCTCCAATCGAACCGCCTTTTCTTCAGCAGCCTTTTTTTTCTGAAGCTCAAGCTTTAATGCAAAGTTCTCTTCTTCAAGATTCTGAATCCTCTCTGCAGTCTTCTTCCTGTTGCCATCCACCTTGGAATCAACCAGCCCTTTGAGGCGTGTAACCTCTGCAATGAGATGCTCAACTTCCTGGGCCTTCACCTCAGAAGCCCTAACGGCATCATCTACCTGGCTGAGGGCTTCATTCTTGGCATCGACTGCATCGGCCAGCTCGTACCTAGCCTTCTCAAGCTGCTCCACTGTCGACCGCAGCACAGCGTCATCATCCTCCTGCTGGTCGTGGATGCTTGCCTGCTTCGACTCTCCGGCAGGGAGTTTGTCTGCCTCCTGCGCCTCAATAGCCCTCCTTTGCACATCAAGAGCATCTTGCAGCTTGGCATTGGCCTCATCAGCCACCTTCTTGGCACGCTCCAGCTCAGCAAGAACTCTGCACTTCTCCTTCTCGTTCTCCAGCAACTGCTCTTTGGCCTTCACGAGCTCTTCACGGATCTCGGCAAGCTGCGCCTGCTGCTCCTGCGGCCGCTTTGCGGGCTTCCCCTTCTGAAACCATCAATACAACTCTGAATTCCGCAAAAAAAGCACGCGGATTTTCGCGCCCGCAGGCAGGCATGGTAGTCTCGATTGCTATACCTCGGGAGGCGTGGCGAGGCGAGAGGCGGCGGCCTTGGGCGTGGGCGCCTTGCGGTCGGCCGACCCCGAGCCGGGGGACTTGTCAGCCGCCCGCGGCGTGCCATGGCCGGCGGCGCTTGCCTTGGGCACGGCCGGCTTGCGCGGCTTGCTGTCCTTGGGGGTTGGCGGCGTGCCGCCTCCGCCCCCCTTCTTCTCCTTGTCCGGTTTGCTGTTGCTCTTCGCCTCGGCGGAGCTAGATCTGCTCTCCAACCAAGAAATGGAACCACCGTCAGACGGTGAAGGATCCACCGCCACTGCCCACTGCCCGCGGGGATCCACCTCGCGCGCGGAGGCGCAGTGATCAAGAACCAGCACAGAAGGGTGTGATGAACGCTTACTTGGTATTGGAGCCCTGCATTGCGGCGCCTGCGTTTCTGCAGCTGTTGCCTGGCCTCCTCTTGTGCCTTTGCTGTGTCGGCGTTGCTCCCTAACGGGTAGTGCTAAGATTGCGGAGAAATTTGGGGGAGGGAGCGGTGGGTGAGCGGTTGCGACCGCGCTGCCACTAGTTGGAGAAGATGGACGGGGGAGCGGTGGGGCTGCGGCCTGCGGTTGCGCCTACAAGTAGAAGACACCGCCTCCGATCAGCATCCCTGTGGGTCTGCTGTTGGTCGCGTGGGGTCCCGTCTTCACATTTTCCTCGCAGGTTTTCATTGGGAAGACGGAAGAGAGTGAGGGAGGGAGGGAGGCAGGCGAAGTGGCCGGGACACCGGGCAGCCATGCGTGGTGGGCTGGTGGTGGCTACTGGCTAGGGAGACGGAACGGACGGCTTGGAACGCGTTCGTCTTTTCTTTTCTTTCACTGTTAGAGTATCTTTGAAATAGAAAGTAAAATAGGAAATAGGATAGAGGTCTACCGGAGATAGTCTTAATGTTTATTTTAAAATATAATGCTATTTTTAATAGTAGTACTTTTATGGTTCTTTTCTTTCCTTATAATAGCCCAAGGTTCAACTTAAAAAAATACATTCAACAGTGTCTAATTTTATCATTTTTATAAAAAAAAGTCTTCACTAATCTCTACTACTCTATATGTTAGTACTGTAGGCGTCCACACTTTTGGTTCTGCCATCGCGTGCTACGCTCCCTCCCCGCCCCCGCAATCCCCGCGCCCCGCCCCACAGTCCCGCAATTCCTCCCCGCCGTCAATGGAAGGTCGCGCCGCTCCCACAGTCTGCGCCATCAACGCCTCGCCCGCAGTCCGCAGTCCCTCCCCGCCGTCAATGGAAGGTCGCGTCGCGCCCGCAGTCCCGCGGTTCTGCCGCTGGCGCACCCCGCCCCGCATCGCTCCCGCGGCCGCATCCCCGCCCCGCACCCCGCCCGCAGCCCGCATCCCGCCCGCGAGCACCCTGGACGCCAGCGACAAAGCGGCTGAGGGCATGGGCGTCAGAGGCGAAGGAGAGGTGGGCGGCGCGGACGTCCGGTGGCGTGAATGTCGCCCCTTCCCCGCAGCTGTCACCAGCGCGGTCCAAGCCCGGATCCATGGCGTCGCCCTCGCCCCCCCCCCCCCCCGCCAATCTTGCAGTCGCGGCCCCTTCAACACCGGAGACGTCGCCCTTCCCACCTTCCCCACCGGATCCGCGGTGCTCGCTTCTTCCGGTGATTCGGGGAGGCCATGCCCCCCCCCCTCGGTCGCACCCCCTCTCTCCCCCTCGCCGCGTCCTGCCTCTGGGCCGCCGTGCCACCCCTCCCTCCCCCTCGCCGCCATCACCGAGCAACATCGATCCAAGGAGCTAGCGTCTTCCTCGGTGAGGTCGATCTCGATGATCTTGACCTTGGTAGCGAGGCCACGGAGGAAGGCAGATGCGGCCGAGGGGGAGGTCGAGATCCGGCGCCTGGAGGAGGCCATCCACGGTGCCATGGTGCGTGGCATGCAAATGTAGCGAGGCGGGCGGTGTGGGTCATTCTCTCTGTCTCGACCTTGCCAGTTACATCAGGTACGTCGCCGGCGGGGGATGGATGGCTGGTGTCATTATTTGTCGCTCCTTTCTTCTGTCTAATTTCCTCAATACTGCTCGATATCGCATCACCAACCGGCAGCAGGTGTTCGACCTCGGCAAGTACAACGAGACGTGCCACAACATTGTCCCCAAGTACATCTCTGAGTGGGAGGCCATGGTCACATGTACGAGGAGGTGGATTGACTTCAAGAACGACTACAAGACCATGGACCTCAACTTCATGGAGAGCGTCTGGTACTCTGGTGGGTGTTTGCAAAGCTCTGGGAGAAGGACCTCATCTATAAGGGCATCAAGGTTGCATCTCTAACCTTTACAATCTCGGTACTTGCGAATCAAATGTCATGCAGTACTTCTACGCGTAGCTGCCCATGGAGGCTCTAGAGCTGCGCTACCGGATGAAACGAATCCTTGTGATCTGGTTGGTGCCGCCTAGCCGCTGGCCATTGCGCGTGGAGGTGGTGGACTGGACGACGAGGAGGTTGGAAGGATTCGGGGAGCGGTGGATGGTGGGGCGATGTAATCAAGAATTGGAATGGGCTGGAGACGACGACGAAGGAAGAAGTCTTCTCTTCTTTGTTAATCTATACTACTTCTTAAGACTCCATGTAGATGTTCACAGAAGTAATATATTGGCATCTAAAGAGAATGTTAGCGAGCTTTTCTTTCATTTGTTCTCTTGTTATTATTTCTCCTGTCATTACTTTCGCCACCAGATTTTTGGTTTTAGATTCGTATCTTTCGCAGCTCAGTACTCAGTATTTCTTTCCATTTCGGCAGTTGAAACCTTATCAGACTAGATCTGTGATGGCTTTCCTTATCACTGTACAGGGTCATCTGCACACCAACAGGGACTGTGACAATGTGTGGACCTTCATTCTAACAGATGCAACCTTCAAGAGCGCTGAGATTCAAGAAACACTGAGCAAGGTGAATTTGTTGTCCCCTCTGAGCTTTGTTTGTGTGAATCTAAACAATCGGCCATGTAATTGACTAGAGTACCATGGCTGCAAACATTTTATCCGTATTGAATATGGAATATGGTTTTGCTCGTATTGAATATGGAATATGGCTGCCAACATTTTATCCGTATTTTTAGATATATAACAAAAACTATACATTTGAATAGTATGTCTAGAGCATGTATACTTGAGTGACCAATGAGCATTGAATTTTACTGCATATGATGGAAGAAATGTACTATTGTTACTGATAAGGTCAAAATGCTGCAGTACTATTGTTACTGATATCTACCAATGTGCTTATTACATGCTACTTGTAGTAGTAACAACAAAGAGTCAAAGACTCTGAAGCTTTGGTGCCTGGCGGTAAGACTTCTGAAAGAAATGTGGAAGAGGTGGATTTTTTGGCATATTACACGTTGAATAGCATGAATAGCATTTTATTCCATATGCGGTGCGAAGATATTTCTTGCATGTTGCTGCTATGTTCTTGTGTAAAATTCGACATATGCATGTTCCAATCCCCTTAATGTGTTCATGACATGTGGGTCCATGATCAACATGTCAGTGACACATTTTGGGATTGCAAATTTTGCAATGGCAAATAACTAACCTCTTTCTGCACAAAGGTAACTCCATGTTCCATGTGTATTTCAGAAAATACGGTTTAAGTGATGATACAGTGGATTTCGTTGGACATGCACTTGCTCTTCATAGAGATGATCGTTATCTCGATGAACCGGCACTTGATACAGTGAAAAGGATGAAAGTAAGTCTTGGCCAAAGCTGCTCCCTAGCTGTTGCTATGGATAAACTTGTGTGGTTCCTAATGCTTGGAATATATTTCCTTTATATAGTGCAGTTATATTTACCTATTGTGTGCCTTTACCTATATGCAGACTCTCTTGCACGCTTTCAAGGAGGATCACCTTATATCTATCCACTATATGGGCTGGGTGAGCTACCACAGGTCTGTCAAAATCGAATTTGTTAATGTAATACTTCTCGAGTAGGCACATGTTCCTTGTTCATGATCAGTGCTTGTTTTGGGCTACAGGGTTTTGCACGACTGAGTGTTGTTTATGGTGGTACTTACATGTTAAACAAGCCAGATTGCAAGATCTTCTTTTTCACCTCGTTTCACATAATTTGAATAACAAGAAAATGCTCTCATTTTTTTCCTGTGTTGCCTCATTTTCTCAACTACTCTATGTTAGCAGTGTAGGCGTCCACACTGCCGCGTTCTACCACCCGCAGCCGCCCCACGCCGCAACCCGCAGCCGTCCCGTAGGCAACCGCCCGCATCCGCGGCAGCGCCGCAGCCGCGGCTTCCATCAATCGCCAGCGCGCCCTCCACACTCCTGCCATCCGAGGAAAGCCTTCCATCCATGGCGCCGTTGCTGCAATTCCCCCAGCGATCCGCGCTACCTCCATTGCCCACGCGATCCACGCTCCCTCCATTGCCACCGCGATGTTGCCTTCCCAGGAACCCATCCATCCATGGCGTCGTTGCTGCAAGTGCCCCGCAATCAACTCCATTGCCACCGCGATCCCCTTCCACCGACGGCACTCACCTTCCATCGACAAAACTGCTCTTCCTCCATTCCACCGACGGCACTCACCTCTCAGATCCCGTGCTCATCACCATCCTGCCCCTCGCTCGCCGCCCCATCTCACTCTGATAAATTATATTGTTTGCTAGCATTTGTTATTTAGGTTCAAAGAATGCAAAGTTGACTTGACTTAATCAAAGGTGTGATCTGAATTATTAAACGAACATTAGAAGACGTGTTGAGGATCTAGAAATACATGCAAAATCCCAAACTGTAGAAATTAGCAAACTAAATCCAAACTGTAGAGTGTGAACTGTAGGTATAGATGTCACCTAGCAATTAGCAAGTCATCAACATAAGTAGAGGTTTGGCCATACTAAGCATTTCACCTCAAGGTTGCCGAGTGGCCATGGTTAAGAACCGATCTGCTAGACTTTTTCAGAAACAGACATTCTTGCAAGTTCTGACTGAAATTCATGATTTGCTAATTAACAGACTATTCTTTCCTCCAGACAGACCCATTTGCTAATTAACAGACTATTCTTTCCTCCACACCAGTTTCCATACAGCCTTGTTTCCATACAGCTATCTTGTCCTGATTAGCATTGGGCCAACACATGTGAGAACACCAGTTTCAGTTTGTCAGTTGTACTGTTCCTAGGAGGCTGTTTGCAGCCTGATGATCAACTATATTTGTAACTGGTGAATGAGTTACTTCCAACTGGCTAATTGATAAGTATTCAGAGTGACTGAAATTCATGATTTGCTAATTAACAGACTATTCTTTCCTCCAGACAGACCCATTTGCTAATTAACAGACTATTCTTTCCTCCACACCAGTTTCCATACAGCTATCCTGTCCTGATTAGCATTGGGCCAACAAATGTGAGAACATCAGTTTCAGTTTATCAGTTGTACTGTTCCTAGGAGGCTGTTTTAGTAGCTAAGTATTAGCTTTGTGTTTTTGCCATAGATGACTTGTTGAGGGATGATCCCATGGTCATTTGTATGTTTCCAATTTGTGTTTTTATTAAATCATTGTCTAATTGGTGTCAGGTCTTCTTCCATGGGCGGATCATTATCGACTGGTGGTGTCAGGTCTTCTTCCATGGGCGGTGTCGTGGAGCAACTGATTGTCTCACGTATTTGACCAGCAACAAGGGACGAAGATTGGAGCTGTGTGAATTGTGTGGAGGCAACATGAGTCAGGAGCATTTCATCTGGTGAGTACCGAGTACATCCCAATCCTTCTTTTTTCTATGAAAATTGTAGCTGTGTTAGTTACAGGCTGTACTAAATAAAGTTCCAATAATAAATTTATGTGTTGTTGTTTTTTAGGGTTTAGGGTTTAGAGTTTTGGGTGTGAGTTGCAGGCTGTCGATGCCATGAATCATGAAATGTGATCCCATGTGTACTTATGATCTTATTTGAGTCAGGTTGTATTACATGTCACTCTGTCAGGTAATTGCCTGAATTCTAAACATTGAGTCTGTCCGGCTGTAGAGTGTACTTATGAAGGTCAAGTGTTCTGAATTCTGAACACTGGTTGTTCGGATCAGCTGGGTGTGCCTTAATTTCGGGTTGTGGTTGTTAGTTACTTTGTGTGTATGTCCGGCTGCAGAGTTTGTGTCTTTCTAAAAATTGATATGCCTGCTAAATTGTTGGCATGTCTTTTGGGCAGATTTACAGAGAAGTAAAGAGAAGTTGTTTACATTTAGTCATCCTCTGTATCTGAAACAAGACTATGTTTCTACCTTGTCTTTCTCATGGTTCTTAGCCTATGGCCGAAGCTTCCATGCTTGATTCTTCAAACATCCAATGCAGATCCCTTTTCTCTGATGGATATGCTGAAAATTAAGTGCACATGTAGGTCTCACCAACAGGGTTGTCTTTATTCCTGATAATGCATGTGTTACGGTAGGTGATTTGAGTTTGTAATGATGTTTCCCTTCTTTTAGCGATCTAATAACTCTTATATCCCTCTCAACTTATTGGCTGGAGACATGTGATGAGGCCTGAAACTACCATTTTAAGTTACTCTATTTAATACATTCTTTTGGATCAATGGATTCTGAAACTCTTTTTGGACTTGTTTTGCAGCCATTTGACTGGATTAAGAAAACTTTCTTCGAGAAACCCCAACCAGAGGCATAAAAGGCTTGCAAATCTGCAACTTTGGTACATCACTTTTGTCCGGGATGGTTCTCTGACTGAAGAGAACTTGGATAACTCAGCAAATAATACGAGACCCCCTCGTGTTTCCTTGTTTGTTTTTTATTATTCAGATGTAGGCAATCCCCACGAGGGAGACAGGGAACAGAGAAACTGCTTGGTTCACCTGTGTTATATAATACTCCTGTATTATCCAACATGCATGTTTTAAAACATAAATTGATCCACAAATATATCTTGCTGATTAATATTGGACTATGTTGTCATGTTCGAATGTTCCCATCACTATAAGGAGGAAAAACAATGATGGCAACTTGGCGATGCTTTCCTTTCATGTTTCATCGTTATCGCTTTATCGCGCGTTCAACAGTTCCACTACGTTTGTGTGACATCAACCTGTCATGTTTTTCTTGAAATTAACAGAGGCAAATAACGTGCATTGTTTGGGCTTTGAACCTTTTTGCTATTTGCAATTATACACGGTCTGATTACGATTATGATATGTTCAGCGTACTGTAAAGTATTCTCTCCATTCTTATTTAGCGTTAGGGGTTCCTTTCAGTTTTCCAGCTTGTTCTTTGGCCGGATGATCTTTATCATGTTCTCTATCCTCTAGATGGTAGAGGTATGCCACATCTTACCATGTACGGTGAGTCTTATATCCCTCGGCACAGTTTGTACCATCATTTTTAAAGGCTCGTTTGATAGAGCTTCGTTCCATAATTTTTTTAGTTCCGAGAGTTGATTCTCCAATAGAATGATTTCGAATGATTCTCTATCAGAAGTGAATCTTTCTAACGAAAACGATTTAGCAAAAGTTCGTAAAGTGATTTCTGAATTACCTTTACATAGAAATTCTGTAGTGAACACAAGCAATAAGGAGAGGAGCATTTTAGTCTTTGTGTACTTTATTTAATGTGTTTAGAATCTATATAGTCCCTGAAACTAAACATGGTAGGGATGAAAATTTAATTTCTAAAATAAACGTTAGTCCTAGAACTAACGGGGCCTGAATTCATGGTTTACAAAACTGGCGGTAAACCGGTCGGTTTACCGAAAACGCCGGGTGCGGTTTCGCTTAACCACCGGGGTTTTTTTTTCAAAATTTGTTCCAAATTCAAAAATTTTGAAAAATCCCATAAAAACCTAAAACCACCGGTAAACCGTTTTTGGACCGGTAAACCGTTATTTTAGACCGGTAACCCGCCAAATTTTACCGGAAAACCGGATTTATGTATACATGGTTTCAGTTGCGCTCGAACCAATTGTCTTGACCTTGAATGGACATTTTGATGGTTATTTCATGAATGTTCAGGTCAACGGCAAGAGAAACCAATTGCGTTGTATGAGTTTTAGATCATAACTCAAGATTTTTGTAGATCTTGGTGCTATTTCATCTGATGCGTCATGTTTCGGTGATTGATTTATAGTGAACCTGTAAGATGTAAAATGACCTTTATGACAGAACCAGCTGCAAGAACAGAGTATTCTGAGGAACCTTTGTTGAAGTAAATGTAATTGAGTTTCCTAGCAACCTTGTTCCTGCTGGTATCATATTTCTTTGAGCTAATCTTGTTCATCAGCTTTATATGGCTCTTGCTATGAACAGAAGCTATGTACTTTTCCGGATTTTGTATATTATAGTGATGTTTGCACTCTCCATCCGTTTTCAGTTTCATTGTTACTTTCGTCGCAACGCACGGGCACTCACCTAGTCTATATACAAGTGCGGGTTGAATCATGTCGGCGTTTCGAGACCGGGGGTCCCTCGGGCCGACGAGTGAGTGTCGCCGCGTGCCCCAGCCCAGATGGGTCGAGCGCGTGGGCGAGCGCGAAGGGGAGAAGGAGCGAGACGGCCGACGACCGGCGTGAGAGAGAGGTGGGAATCCCGCGGCCTTCGTGTTCGTCCCACGCCCACGTCGGGTGCGCTTGCAGTAGGGGGTTACAAGCGTCCACGCGGGAGAGGGAAGCGAGCGGCCCCAAGAGAGCGCCTGTCCCGTCCTCGTCCCCGCGCGGCCAACCCTCTCTAAGAGGGCACTGGTCCTTCCTTTTATAGGCGTAAGGAGAGGATCCATGTGTACAATGGGGGTGTAGCAGAGTGCTACGTGTCTAGCGGGGGAGAGCTAGCGCCCTAAGTACATGCTGATGTGGCAGCCAGAGAGATTTTGGCACCCAGCTGGTGTGATGTCGTGGCCGTCGGAGGAGCGACGGAGCCTGGCGGAGGGACAGCTGTCGGAGCGGTTGAGTCCTTGCTGACGTCCTCCTGCTTCCGTAAGAGAGCTGAGAGCCGCCGTCGTCACAGAGCATGCGGGGCGCCATCATTGCCTATCTGGCGGAGCTAGCCAGATGGGACACCGGTCTTGTTCTCTGCGGCCCGAGTCAGCTCGGGGTAGGGTGATGATGGCGCTCCCTGTTGACGTGGCTGGCCTGCACCCTAGGTTGGGCGACGTGGAGGCTCCTCCGAAGCCGAGGTCGAGTCTGTCTTCCATGGCCGAGGCCGAGCCCTTGGGTTGGGCGAGGCGGAGGTCGTTCGGCAGAGACCAGGGCGGAGTCCGAGCCCTAGGGTCGGGCGAAGCGGAGTTCGTCGTCTTTCGGGGCTGAGCCTGAGTCCGAGCCCTGGGTCGGGCGGAGCGGAGTTCGCCGTCTTCCGGGACTTAGCCCGAGTTCGAGCCCTGGGTCGGGCGGAGCGGAGTTCGCCGTCTTCCGGGACCTAGCCCGAGTCCGAGCCCTGGGTCGGCCGGAGCGGAGTTCACCGTCTTCCGGGACCTAGCCCGAGTCCGAGCCCTGGGTCGGGCGGAGCGGAGTTCGCCGTCTTCCGGGACTTAGCCCGAGTCCGAGCCCTGGGTCGGGCGGAGCGGAGTTCACCGTCTTCCGGGACCTAGCCCGAGTCCGAGCCCTGGGTCAGGCGGAGCGGAGCTTCCTATGGTGCCTTTGGCAGGGCCTGACTACCTATCAGTCTCACTCTGTCAAGTGTCACTGCAGTCGGAGTGGCGCAGGCGGCGCTGTCCTTCTGTCAGGCCGGTCAGTGGAGCGGCGAAGTGACGGCGGTCACTTCGGCTCTGCCGGGGGGCGTGCGTCAGGATAAAGGTGTCAGGCCACCTTTGCGTTAAATGCTCCTGGGATTCGGTCGGTCGGTGCGGCGATTTAGTCAGGGTTGCTTCTTAGCGAAGGCAGGGCCTCGGGCGAGCCGGAGATGTGTCCGCCGTTGGAGGGGGCCTCGGGCGAGACGGAAATCCTCCAGGGTCGGCTGCCCTTGTCCGAGGCTAGGCTCGGGCGAGGCATGATCGAGTCGCTCGAATGGACTGATCCCTGACTTAATCGCACCCATCAGGCCTTTGCAGCTTTATGCTGATGGGGGTTACCAGCTGAGAATTAGGAGTCTTGAGGGTACCCCTAATTATGGTCCCCGACAGTAGCCCCCGAGCCTCGAAGGGAGTGTTAGCACTCGCTTGGAGGCTTTC
Source organism: Zea mays (assembly GCF_902167145.1). Classification (NCBI taxonomy): domain Eukaryota; kingdom Viridiplantae; phylum Streptophyta; class Magnoliopsida; order Poales; family Poaceae; genus Zea; species Zea mays. The sequence continues at coordinate 13,956,605 of NC_050097.1, forward strand.
GTCGCACTTTTTTGCAAGGGGACCAGCCTTTCTCGGTTGCATTTTGTTCCAGTGGGTGCGCGCGAGCGCACCCGCCGGGTGTAGCCCCCGAGGCCTCGGAGGAGTGGTTTCACTCCTCCGAGGTCTTAATGCCTTGCGTAACGCTTCGGCCGGTCTGGTTGTTCCCTCATGCGAACTGGCCGTAGCCCGGGTGTACGGTCGGGGCCCAAGTTCTCGGGCTGGTACGTTGACGCTGTCAACGGTTCGGCCAGAGCCGGGTTGGCGAGAGCAGCCCCCGAGCCTCCGCACAGGGCGAGAGGGCGATCAGGGACAGACTCGGCTTTTTTACATACGCCCCTGCGTCGCCTTTCCGCAAGGAGGAGGGGGGGAGAAGCGCCATGTTACCCTCGATGGGCGCCGAACATGGTGTCTCCGGTGAGCTGCAAGCGGGTAATCCGAGTGGACGTCTGTGCCCCGTTCGTTAGGGGTCGGCTAGGGGCCCAGAGGCACGCCCAAAAGTACCTGCGGGTGATCTGCCGGACCCGGTCCCCTGGCGACGGGGTCCGAGGGCTCGATGCCTCCCTCTGATGGGATTCCGTTACAAGATCGCTCCCGCTGGTCTCGGAAATGTCCTAGGGTACCTCGGGAGCGCAGCCCGAGCCTTGGTTATGTATCGAACGTACCCCTGGTCATCCCTCGCTCGGCGTCTGAGGCGGCTGTGAACCCTTCGGGGGCCAGCCTTCGAACCCCTTATCAGTAATGGGCGCGGAGCCCGAGTAGCCTGAGGCGGCCGTGGAACCCTTCGGGGGGCCGGCCTTCGAACCTCTGACCAGTAGTGGGTGTAGGGCCCACGCGATCTGAGGCGGCTGTTGAACCCCTCGGGGGGCCAGCCTTCGAACCTCTGATCAGTAGGGAGGCTCGGAACCTGGTTCCTTCACGGGGAAGGATCCTTTTCGGGGTATCCCCCTTTCCCGGTCCCTGTTGCAAGAGATAGAGAAAGAGGAAAAAAGGAAAAGGATACGAAATCGAACGACGTGGCGTACCTTTTTTGGCGCGGTTTTTACGGCGAAGGCGAAGCGTCGCCCGCTTCTCCTGCCAGAAGCGTCGTCTGTCCCTCCGCGGAGTTAATGCGACGGGGCGAGTTGTTGGCAGGGCGGCCGTTGCGCGTGCGCGAGCCGTTCGAGGAACGGCTGTTTCGCTTCGCGTTTTTTGAATCCCGCATCCGGTCCGGGCGGAACGTTGGAAACGGTCTCGCCTTGGTCTTTATATACCTGGGAGAGGGTCTGGTGACGGTTCTTCGCTCCGCTTCCTGCATCCTTCTTAGGTTTTCGCAACCCGAGAGACTTTAGCCAGAGAAGAGGAAACCGCCCTTCCAGCCCCCTGCGCCGCCATCCCTTCCGTTTGGTGATGGCTGACCGGGTGACCGTCATCTCGCCGCGCGATCCATGGCCCTTTTCCACGGTGACGGCGAGCGATCTGGAGGATCTGGTCGGCGAGGGTTTGCTTCGCCCTCTCACTGATGAGCAGCGACCGGAATGGATTCCTCCCGTGGGCGGAGCCGCTCCATCCCCACCGCCGGGGTACGTCGTGAGCTTCGTCTCCTTCCACGAGCGGGGATTCGGTGTGCCGACGGGCCGCTTTATGCGGGCGATCCTGTACCACTATGGGGTGGAGTTGCACAACCTCACCCCCAACTCCATCTCGCAGGCCGCTATCTTCGTAGCGGTGTGCGAGGGGTATTTGGGGATCGCCCCCCATTGGGATTTGTGGACCCATCTCTTTTTCGCGGAGCTTTTTGCCTCGCCGACGGGGGAGAGGAAGATCCGCGCAGCGGTGCGGGCCGGCGGCTGCACCCTCCTGCTGAGGCAGTCGCGGGCGTCGCAGTATATTCCTGCCATCCTCGCGTCCTCGAACAAGGGGTGGCAGCGCCGGTGGTTCTACCTCCGGAATGACGGCGAGTTGCTTCCGCCGTTCTCCCAGCGAGTAGTCACCACCGCCACCGACGCTTGGCGCCACGAGACCCCGCACGAAAGACAGAAGAACCTCGAACCCCTTCTCCAGGCCTTGGAGGCGTTACGGAAGGGGGGACTCACCGCTGCGGGAGTGATTGCCGCCATCCACCGTCGGAGGGTGCTTCCCTTGGCGGAGCGACAGCTATCGCTCTGGGAGATGACCCCGGAGGCTAACTGGGAGGGCTCGCGGATGTCCCCTGATCCTCTTCCCTTCGACGCCCTCCAATGTCGGGTGTCCGTTGCGTTGGGGAAGCCGGACCCCCACGCCTTCTCCCAGCTTCTGATGCGCCCCGACCAAGGGTGCGTAACTCTGGTGAGTGTTCGCTCCTTCCTTCTTCATACATTGGGTTGCTCCTGGTTCTTACGATCGGGTTTCTTTCCCCCTCCTTCTTCAGGAGGTGGGGTGGCACAAGCCTTCCCTGCCACGGGTCCCGCAGGATGCGGTGGACCGAGCAGCGCGGCGGGTCGCCGCGGAGGAGAAGAAGAGGAAGAAGGACGCGGAGAAGGCCCGGGCCCGTGAGCGGAGGCGGGCTCGAGACGCCTTGGAAAAGCGCCGTCGCCAGGAGGAGAGGGAGGGACTCCCGAGGGAGCCGTCGCCGGAAACGCCCGACGACGATGATGATGAGGAGGAGGAGGAGGACGACATGGCCGCCCGTCTCGGCCTCAGCCCCGGCTTGGGGTGTGGCCAGGAGCCGTCGAGTCAGCCCCCGAGCGGGCCGACGCCGTCAGTCCCCGGAGTCGGGGCGTCGGGGTCCCGGCCCGAGGCACGGGGGCAACCCGAGAGGGCACCTGACCCCTCGGCTGGAGGAGCTGAGGTGACTCCGGGGGGCCAGGCCAGGGTGTCTGCTCTCCGAGAGCCGCCACTCGCGCCGGCAGCGCATGGAGGTGACCCTCAAGTCACTGTGACAGTGCCTGGGCAATCTGCTCCCCGGGTGTCCAAAGCAAGGGTGGTGCCGAAGTTGCCGGCGAAGCGGACCTCAGCGGCTGTTCCGGGAGCTGGGATCCAAGAGACTTCCCCCCAGGCGCGGTGGATCATGGCCCGGAGCGGGTAGGTATCTCGGAATGTCTTCGTCCTGGCTTTCCATTCATATGTCTCGGCCGTGATTTTCCTTCTTCCCTCAGCAAGCGAAGCCATGGCCAGACCGACCTGGCACCCCGGAAGGCCCTTAAGACGGCGCCGGCCTGTGCGGCCAGCGCCGCTCCGGGCCTTGTCGTTCAGCCGACCCTCTCGCAAGGCGTCCCACCGCAGGGGGCTCGGGCGGCACCTGTCGCTGTGGAGCAGGTTCCCAAGGCTGGCTCTTCTGCCGAGGCGGCCATTGTGATAGGGGAGGCGGCTGACGCTGACGTGGTCCCGAGCCCACCTGACGTGCCGGCCATGCCGGCGCCTGCCGCTACCGAAGTCGCCGCCGTCCCAGTCGGAGAGCGACCGGTTGCTGCCGGCGTCGAGACGGCTGATGCGTCGGCGCCCAGTGCCTCGGAAGAGGTGGGCGTGGAGGCGCGATCCGTCCCGCCGGGCGGCAGCCTCATCGCTGTGCGGCGGAGCCCCGGGGCCCGGCGCCAGTTGCTCCGGTTTCGGACCCGCGAGGCCTCGGACCCTGTCTTCATTCTCGACGATGAACAGGAGGACCAGTCTTGGGATGAGCTCTGCGAGTGTGCTGAAGCAACGGTGGGGTCGCTCCGGTCGTCGCTGGAGGTTTTCTGCAGGGACGTCCCCAAAATCCTCCAGGTAACGGTTTCAGGCATACCTTTTCTTTTCTGTGAACGAGGCGTTCTTCGTGACGCCCCGTTTCCTTCCCCCAGGATCTGACGGATCGGAGCGCCGCCAAGTCGTCGTTCATCCGCCGCGAGGTCGATGTCTGGGGCTCGCTGCGATCCCTGAGGACCTCGCTCGCCGGGGCTACTGCGCGCCTTTCTCAGCAGGGTGCCAAGGTAGCGGACCTCCAGTTGCTCTGTACTGACCTGAGAGCCGAGGCGGCAGCGGCGCGCGCGGAGGCGGCAGCGGCGCGGGCAGAGGTGCAACGACAGCGGTCGGAGTTCGTCCAGGTCGTCGAGGAGCGGGACCAATCTCGGGGCCGGGCTGCCGAGGCCGAAAGCCGGGCTGAAACCCTCGCAGCCGACTTAGCCGCAGCCCAGGTCGCGGCCTCGGAGCAGCGTGCCCGAGCCGGAGGTACGCCTTGGCCGTCCTTGGTTCTTGTTCTTGTCTGTTTCCTCTGCTTGTGTTTGAGATCTTTCTTCTGGCTGTTCGCAGAGCTCGAGTCCGCCCTTGACGAGTCCGCCAAGGCGCTTGCCGAGGCGCTTGCCGGAGCTGCCGAGCAGAGGGAGGTCGACCTCGCGGCCATGTCCGAGGCCGTCTCGGACGTTTATCGGATCCTTGGCTCCGGCGACGTCCCCTCAGGAAGCTCCCCTCAAAGCCGCCTTCAAGCCTTGGGTGATCACGCGCGTGGCAGACTCCGCGAGGCGCTACACCACGGCGTTAGGCGGGCCTTCGCCGTGCTCGCTTCCCACTACGTTGTGGACCTGGAGCGGGTTAGTGAGGGGTATTGTCTTCCTGACGAAGACGAAGCTGCCCTGGCAGATGTCACCTAGCAATTAGCAAGTCATCAACATAAGTAGAGGTTTGGCCATACTAAGCATTTCACCTCAAGGTTGCCGAGTGGCCATGGTTAAGAACCGATCTGCTAGACTTTTTCAGAAACAGACATTCTTGCAAGTTCTGACTGAAATTCATGATTTGCTAATTAACAGACTATTCTTTCCTCCAGACAGACCCATTTGCTAATTAACAGACTATTCTTTCCTCCACACCAGTTTCCATACAGCCTTGTTTCCATACAGCTATCTTGTCCTGATTAGCATTGGGCCAACACATGTGAGAACACCAGTTTCAGTTTGTCAGTTGTACTGTTCCTAGGAGGCTGTTTGCAGCCTGATGATCAACTATATTTGTAACTGGTGAATGAGTTACTTCCAACTGGCTAATTGATAAGTATTCAGAGTGACTGAAATTCATGATTTGCTAATTAACAGACTATTCTTTCCTCCAGACAGACCCATTTGCTAATTAACAGACTATTCTTTCCTCCACACCAGTTTCCATACAGCTATCCTGTCCTGATTAGCATTGGGCCAACAAATGTGAGAACATCAGTTTCAGTTTATCAGTTGTACTGTTCCTAGGAGGCTGTTTTAGTAGCTAAGTATTAGCTTTGTGTTTTTGCCATAGATGACTTGTTGAGGGATGATCCCATGGTCATTTGTATGTTTCCAATTTGTGTTTTTATTAAATCATTGTCTAATTGGTGTCAGGTCTTCTTCCATGGGCGGATCATTATCGACTGGTGGTGTCAGGTCTTCTTCCATGGGCGGTGTCGTGGAGCAACTGATTGTCTCACGTATTTGACCAGCAACAAGGGACGAAGATTGGAGCTGTGTGAATTGTGTGGAGGCAACATGAGTCAGGAGCATTTCATCTGGTGAGTACCGAGTACATCCCAATCCTTCTTTTTTCTATGAAAATTGTAGCTGTGTTAGTTACAGGCTGTACTAAATAAAGTTCCAATAATAAATTTATGTGTTGTTGTTTTTTAGGGTTTAGGGTTTAGAGTTTTGGGTGTGAGTTGCAGGCTGTCGATGCCATGAATCATGAAATGTGATCCCATGTGTACTTATGATCTTATTTGAGTCAGGTTGTATTACATGTCACTCTGTCAGGTAATTGCCTGAATTCTAAACATTGAGTCTGTCCGGCTGTAGAGTGTACTTATGAAGGTCAAGTGTTCTGAATTCTGAACACTGGTTGTTCGGATCAGCTGGGTGTGCCTTAATTTCGGGTTGTGGTTGTTAGTTACTTTGTGTGTATGTCCGGCTGCAGAGTTTGTGTCTTTCTAAAAATTGATATGCCTGCTAAATTGTTGGCATGTCTTTTGGGCAGATTTACAGAGAAGTAAAGAGAAGTTGTTTACATTTAGTCATCCTCTGTATCTGAAACAAGACTATGTTTCTACCTTGTCTTTCTCATGGTTCTTAGCCTATGGCCGAAGCTTCCATGCTTGATTCTTCAAACATCCAATGCAGATCCCTTTTCTCTGATGGATATGCTGAAAATTAAGTGCACATGTAGGTCTCACCAACAGGGTTGTCTTTATTCCTGATAATGCATGTGTTACGGTAGGTGATTTGAGTTTGTAATGATGTTTCCCTTCTTTTAGCGATCTAATAACTCTTATATCCCTCTCAACTTATTGGCTGGAGACATGTGATGAGGCCTGAAACTACCATTTTAAGTTACTCTATTTAATACATTCTTTTGGATCAATGGATTCTGAAACTCTTTTTGGACTTGTTTTGCAGCCATTTGACTGGATTAAGAAAACTTTCTTCGAGAAACCCCAACCAGAGGCATAAAAGGCTTGCAAATCTGCAACTTTGGTACATCACTTTTGTCCGGGATGGTTCTCTGACTGAAGAGAACTTGGATAACTCAGCAAATAATACGAGACCCCCTCGTGTTTCCTTGTTTGTTTTTTATTATTCAGATGTAGGCAATCCCCACGAGGGAGACAGGGAACAGAGAAACTGCTTGGTTCACCTGTGTTATATAATACTCCTGTATTATCCAACATGCATGTTTTAAAACATAAATTGATCCACAAATATATCTTGCTGATTAATATTGGACTATGTTGTCATGTTCGAATGTTCCCATCACTATAAGGAGGAAAAACAATGATGGCAACTTGGCGATGCTTTCCTTTCATGTTTCATCGTTATCGCTTTATCGCGCGTTCAACAGTTCCACTACGTTTGTGTGACATCAACCTGTCATGTTTTTCTTGAAATTAACAGAGGCAAATAACGTGCATTGTTTGGGCTTTGAACCTTTTTGCTATTTGCAATTATACACGGTCTGATTACGATTATGATATGTTCAGCGTACTGTAAAGTATTCTCTCCATTCTTATTTAGCGTTAGGGGTTCCTTTCAGTTTTCCAGCTTGTTCTTTGGCCGGATGATCTTTATCATGTTCTCTATCCTCTAGATGGTAGAGGTATGCCACATCTTACCATGTACGGTGAGTCTTATATCCCTCGGCACAGTTTGTACCATCATTTTTAAAGGCTCGTTTGATAGAGCTTCGTTCCATAATTTTTTTAGTTCCGAGAGTTGATTCTCCAATAGAATGATTTCGAATGATTCTCTATCAGAAGTGAATCTTTCTAACGAAAACGATTTAGCAAAAGTTCGTAAAGTGATTTCTGAATTACCTTTACATAGAAATTCTGTAGTGAACACAAGCAATAAGGAGAGGAGCATTTTAGTCTTTGTGTACTTTATTTAATGTGTTTAGAATCTATATAGTCCCTGAAACTAAACATGGTAGGGATGAAAATTTAATTTCTAAAATAAACGTTAGTCCTAGAACTAACGGGGCCTGAATTCATGGTTTACAAAACTGGCGGTAAACCGGTCGGTTTACCGAAAACGCCGGGTGCGGTTTCGCTTAACCACCGGGGTTTTTTTCAAAATTTGTTCCAAATTCAAAAATTTTGAAAAATCCCATAAAAACCTAAAACCACCGGTAAACCGTTTTTGGACCGGTAAACCGTTATTTTAGACCGGTAACCCGCCAAATTTTACCGGAAAACCGGATTTATGTATACATGGTTTCAGTTGCGCTCGAACCAATTGTCTTGACCTTGAATGGACATTTTGATGGTTATTTCATGAATGTTCAGGTCAACGGCAAGAGAAACCAATTGCGTTGTATGAGTTTTAGATCATAACTCAAGATTTTTGTAGATCTTGGTGCTATTTCATCTGATGCGTCATGTTTCGGTGATTGATTTATAGTGAACCTGTAAGATGTAAAATGACCTTTATGACAGAACCAGCTGCAAGAACAGAGTATTCTGAGGAACCTTTGTTGAAGTAAATGTAATTGAGTTTCCTAGCAACCTTGTTCCTGCTGGTATCATATTTCTTTGAGCTAATCTTGTTCATCAGCTTTATATGGCTCTTGCTATGAACAGAAGCTATGTACTTTTCCGGATTTTGTATATTATAGTGATGTTTGCACTCTCCATCCGTTTTCAGTTTCATTGTTACTTTCGTCGCAACGCACGGGCACTCACCTAGTCTATATACAAGTGCGGGTTGAATCATGTCGGCGTTTCGAGACCGGGGGTCCCTCGGGCCGACGAGTGAGTGTCGCCGCGTGCCCCAGCCCAGATGGGTCGAGCGCGTGGGCGAGCGCGAAGGGGAGAAGGAGCGAGACGGCCGACGACCGGCGTGAGAGAGAGGTGGGAATCCCGCGGCCTTCGTGTTCGTCCCACGCCCACGTCGGGTGCGCTTGCAGTAGGGGGTTACAAGCGTCCACGCGGGAGAGGGAAGCGAGCGGCCCCAAGAGAGCGCCTGTCCCGTCCTCGTCCCCGCGCGGCCAACCCTCTCTAAGAGGGCACTGGTCCTTCCTTTTATAGGCGTAAGGAGAGGATCCATGTGTACAATGGGGGTGTAGCAGAGTGCTACGTGTCTAGCGGGGGAGAGCTAGCGCCCTAAGTACATGCTGATGTGGCAGCCAGAGAGATTTTGGCACCCAGCTGGTGTGATGTCGTGGCCGTCGGAGGAGCGACGGAGCCTGGCGGAGGGACAGCTGTCGGAGCGGTTGAGTCCTTGCTGACGTCCTCCTGCTTCCGTAAGAGAGCTGAGAGCCGCCGTCGTCACAGAGCATGCGGGGCGCCATCATTGCCTATCTGGCGGAGCTAGCCAGATGGGACACCGGTCTTGTTCTCTGCGGCCCGAGTCAGCTCGGGGTAGGGTGATGATGGCGCTCCCTGTTGACGTGGCTGGCCTGCACCCTAGGTTGGGCGACGTGGAGGCTCCTCCGAAGCCGAGGTCGAGTCTGTCTTCCATGGCCGAGGCCGAGCCCTTGGGTTGGGCGAGGCGGAGGTCGTTCGGCAGAGACCAGGGCGGAGTCCGAGCCCTAGGGTCGGGCGAAGCGGAGTTCGTCGTCTTTCGGGGCTGAGCCCGAGTCCGAGCCCTGGGTCGGGCGGAGCGGAGTTCGCCGTCTTCCGGGACTTAGCCCGAGTTCGAGCCCTGGGTCGGGCGGAGCGGAGTTCGCCGTCTTCCGGGACCTAGCCCGAGTCCGAGCCCTGGGTCGGCCGGAGCGGAGTTCACCGTCTTCCGGGACCTAGCCCGAGTCCGAGCCCTGGGTCGGGCGGAGCGGAGTTCGCCGTCTTCCGGGACTTAGCCCGAGTCCGAGCCCTGGGTCGGGCGGAGCGGAGTTCGCCGTCTTCCGGGACCTAGCCCGAGTCCGAGCCCTGGGTCAGGCGGAGCGGAGCTTCCTATGGTGCCTTTGGCAGGGCCTGACTACCTATCAGTCTCACTCTGTCAAGTGTCACTGCAGTCGGAGTGGCGCAGGCGGCGCTGTCCTTCTGTCAGGCCGGTCAGTGGAGCGGCGAAGTGACGGCGGTCACTTCGGCTCTGCCGGGGGGCGTGCGTCAGGATAAAGGTGTCAGGCCACCTTTGCGTTAAATGCTCCTGGGATTCGGTCGGTCGGTGCGGCGATTTAGTCAGGGTTGCTTCTTAGCGAAGGCAGGGCCTCGGGCGAGCCGGAGATGTGTCCGCCGTTGGAGGGGGCCTCGGGCGAGACGGAAATCCTCCAGGGTCGGCTGCCCTTGTCCGAGGCTAGGCTCGGGCGAGGCATGATCGAGTCGCTCGAATGGACTGATCCCTGACTTAATCGCACCCATCAGGCCTTTGCAGCTTTATGCTGATGGGGGTTACCAGCTGAGAATTAGGAGTCTTGAGGGTACCCCTAATTATGGTCCCCGACAGTAGCCCCCGAGCCTCGAAGGGAGTGTTAGCACTCGCTTGGAGGCTTTCGTCGCACTTTTTTGCAAGGGGACCAGCCTTTCTCGGTTGCATTTTGTTCCAGTGGGTGCGCGCGAGCGCACCCGCCGGGTGTAGCCCCCGAGGCCTCGGAGGAGTGGTTTCACTCCTCCGAGGTCTTAATGCCTTGCGTAACGCTTCGGCCGGTCTGGTTGTTCCCTCATGCGAACTGGCCGTAGCCCGGGTGTACGGTCGGGGCCCAAGTTCTCGGGCTGGTACGTTGACGCTGTCAACGGTTCGGCCAGAGCCGGGTTGGCGAGAGCAGCCCCCGAGCCTCCGCACAGGGCGAGAGGGCGATCAGGGACAGACTCGGCTTTTTTACATACGCCCCTGCGTCGCCTTTCCGCAAGGAGGAGGGGGGGAGAAGCGCCATGTTACCCTCGATGGGCGCCGAACATGGTGTCTCCGGTGAGCTGCAAGCGGGTAATCCGAGTGGACGTCTGTGCCCCGTTCGTTAGGGGTCGGCTAGGGGCCCAGAGGCACGCCCAAAAGTACCTGCGGGTGATCTGCCGGACCCGGTCCCCTGGCGACGGGGTCCGAGGGCTCGATGCCTCCCTCTGATGGGATTCCGTTACAAGATCGCTCCCGCTGGTCTCGGAAATGTCCTAGGGTACCTCGGGAGCGCAGCCCGAGCCTTGGTTATGTATCGAACGTACCCCTGGTCATCCCTCGCTCGGCGTCTGAGGCGGCTGTGAACCCTTCGGGGGCCAGCCTTCGAACCCCTTATCAGTAATGGGCGCGGAGCCCGAGTAGCCTGAGGCGGCCGTGGAACCCTTCGGGGGGCCGGCCTTCGAACCTCTGACCAGTAGTGGGTGTAGGGCCCACGTGATCTGAGGCGGCTGTTGAACCCCTCGGGGGGCCAGCCTTCGAACCTCTGATCAGTAGGGAGGCTCGGAACCTGGTTCCTTCACGGGGAAGGATCCTTTTCGGGGTATCCCCCTTTCCCGGTCCCTGTTGCAAGAGATAGAGAAAGAGGAAAAAAGGAAAAGGATACGAAATCGAACGACGTGGCGTACCTTTTTTGGCGCGGTTTTTACGGCGAAGGCGAAGCGTCGCCCGCTTCTCCTGCCAGAAGCGTCGTCTGTCCCTCCGCGGAGTTAATGCGACGGGGCGAGTTGTTGGCAGGGCGGCCGTTGCGCGTGCGCGAGCCGTTCGAGGAACGGCTGTTTCGCTTCGCGTTTTTTGAATCCCGCATCCGGTCCGGGCGGAACGTTGGAAACGGTCTCGCCTTGGTCTTTATATACCTGGGAGAGGGTCTGGTGACGGTTCTTCGCTCCGCTTCCTGCATCCTTCTTAGGTTTTCGCAACCCGAGAGACTTTAGCCAGAGAAGAGGAAACCGCCCTTCCAGCCCCCTGCGCCGCCATCCCTTCCGTTTGGTGATGGCTGACCGGGTGACCGTCATCTCGCCGCGCGATCCATGGCCCTTTTCCACGGTGACGGCGAGCGATCTGGAGGATCTGGTCGGCGAGGGTTTGCTTCGCCCTCTCACTGATGAGCAGCGACCGGAATGGATTCCTCCCGTGGGCGGAGCCGCTCCATCCCCACCGCCGGGGTACGTCGTGAGCTTCGTCTCCTTCCACGAGCGGGGATTCGGTGTGCCGGCGGGCCGCTTTATGCGGGCGATCCTGTACCACTATGGGGTGGAGTTGCACAACCTCACCCCCAACTCCATCTCGCAGGCCGCTATCTTCGTAGCGGTGTGCGAGGGGTATTTGGGGATCGCCCCCCATTGGGATTTGTGGACCCATCTCTTTTTCGCGGAGCTTTTTGCCTCGCCGACGGGGGAGAGGAAGATCCGCGCAGCGGTGCGGGCCGGCGGCTGCACCCTCCTGCTGAGGCAGTCGCGGGCGTCGCAGTATATTCCTGCCATCCTCGCGTCCTCGAACAAGGGGTGGCAGCGCCGGTGGTTCTACCTCCGGAATGACGGCGAGTTGCTTCCGCCGTTCTCCCAGCGAGTAGTCACCACCGCCACCGACGCTTGGCGCCACGGGACCCCGCACGAAAGACAGAAGAACCTCGAACCCCTTCTCCAGGCCTTGGAGGCGTTACGGAAGGGGGGACTCACCGCTGCGGGAGTGATTGCCGCCATCCACCGTCGGAGGGTGCTTCCCTTGGCGGAGCGACAGCTATCGCTCTGGGAGATGACCCCGGAGGCTAACTGGGAGGGCTCGCGGATGTCCCCTGATCCTCTTCCCTTCGACGCCCTCCAATGTCGGGTGTCCGTTGCGTTGGGGAAGCCGGACCCCCACGCCTTCTCCCAGCTTCTGATGCGCCCCGACCAAGGGTGCGTAACTCTGGTGAGTGTTCGCTCCTTCCTTCTTCATACATTGGGTTGCTCCTGGTTCTTACGATCGGGTTTCTTTCCCCCTCCTTCTTCAGGAGGTGGGGTGGCACAAGCCTTCCCTGCCACGGGTCCCGCAGGATGCGGTGGACCGAGCAGCGCGGCGGGTCGCCGCGGAGGAGAAGAAGAGGAAGAAGGACGCGGAGAAGGCCCGGGCCCGTGAGCGGAGGCGGGCTCGAGACGCCTTGGAAAAGCGCCGTCGCCAGGAGGAGAGGGAGGGACTCCCGAGGGAGCCGTCGCCGGAAACGCCCGACGACGATGATGATGATGAGGAGGAGGAGGACGACATGGCCGCCCGTCTCGGCCTCAGCCCCGGCTTGGGGTGTGGCCAGGAGCCGTCGAGTCAGCCCCCGAGCGGGCCGACGCCGTCAGTCCCCGGAGTCGGGGCGTCGGGGTCCCGGCCCGAGGCACGGGGGCAACCCGAGAGGGCACCTGACCCCTCGGCTGGAGGAGCTGAGGTGACTCCGGGGGGCCAGGCCAGGGTGTCTGCTCTCCGAGAGCCGCCACTCGCGCCGGCAGCGCATGGAGGTGACCCTCAAGTCACTGTGACAGTGCCTGGGCAATCTGCTCCCCGGGTGTCCAAAGCAAGGGTGGTGCCGAAGTTGCCGGCGAAGCGGACCTCAGCGGCTGTTCCGGGAGCTGGGATCCAAGAGACTTCCCCCCAGGCGCGGTGGATCATGGCCCGGAGCGGGTAGGTATCTCGGAATGTCTTCGTCCTGGCTTTCCATTCATATGTCTCGGCCGTGATTTTCCTTCTTCCCTCAGCAAGCGAAGCCATGGCCAGACCGACCTGGCACCCCGGAAGGCCCTTAAGACGGCGCCGGCCTGTGCGGCCAGCGCCGCTCCGGGCCTTGTCGTTCAACCGACCCTCTCGCAAGGCGTCCCACCGCAGGGGGCTCGGGCGGCACCTGTCGCTGTGGAGCAGGTTCCCAAGGCTGGCTCTTCTGCCGAGGCGGCCATTGTGATAGGGGAGGCGGCTGACGCTGACGTGGTCCCGAGCCCACCTGACGTGCCGGCCATGCCGGCGCCTGCCGCTACCGAAGTCGCCGCCGTCCCAGTCGGAGAGCGACCGGTTGCTGCCGGCGTCGAGACGGCTGATGCGTCGGCGCCCAGTGCCTCGGAAGAGGTGGGCGTGGAGGCGCGATCCGTCCCGCCGGGCGGCAGCCTCATCGCTGTGCGGCGGAGCCCCGGGGCCCGGCGCCAGTTGCTCCGGTTTCGGACCCGCGAGGCCTCGGACCCTGTCTTCATTCTCGACGATGAACAGGAGGACCAGTCTTGGGATGAGCTCTGCGAGTGTGCTGAAGCAACGGTGGGGTCGCTCCGGTCGTCGCTGGAGGTTTTCTGCAGGGACGTCCCCAAAATCCTCCAGGTAACGGTTTCAGGCATACCTTTTCTTTTCTGTGAACGAGGCGTTCTTCGTGACGCCCCGTTTCCTTCCCCCAGGATCTGACGGATCGGAGCGCCGCCAAGTCGTCGTTCATCCGCCGCGAGGTCGATGTCTGGGGCTCGCTGCGATCCCTGAGGACCTCGCTCGCCGGGGCTACTGCGCGCCTTTCTCAGCAGGGTGCCAAGGTAGCGGACCTCCAGTTGCTCTGTACTGACCTGAGAGCCGAGGCGGCAGCGGCGCGCGCGGAGGCGGCAGCGGCGCGGGCAGAGGTGCAACGGCAGCGGTCGGAGTTCGTCCAGGTCGTCGAGGAGCGGGACCAATCTCGGGGCCGGGCTGCCGAGGCCGAAAGCCGGGCTGAAACCCTCGCAGCCGACTTAGCCGCAGCCCAGGTCGCGGCCTCGGAGCAGCGTGCCCGAGCCGGAGGTACGCCTTGGCCGTCCTTGGTTCTTGTTCTTGTCTGTTTCCTCTGCTTGTGTTTGAGATCTTTCTTCTGGCTGTTCGCAGAGCTCGAGTCCGCCCTTGACGAGTCCGCCAAGGCGCTTGCCGAGGCGCTTGCCGGAGCTGCCGAGCAGAGGGAGGTCGACCTCGCGGCCATGTCCGAGGCCGTCTCGGACGTTTATCGGATCCTTGGCTCCGGCGACGTCCCCTCAGGAAGATCCCCTCAAAGCCGCCTTCAAGCCTTGGGTGATCACGCGCGTGGCAGACTCCGCGAGGCGCTACACCACGGCGTTAGGCGGGCCTTCGCCGTGCTCGCTTCCCACTACGTTGTGGACCTGGAGCGGGTTAGTGAGGGGTATTGTCTTCCTGACGAAGACGAAGCTGCCCTGGCAGAAGTTCAGCGGCTCGCCGCGGTCGCCGCGGGTCCGAGCGCAGTGCTGGCGACCACCTTTGAGGCGGAGATCCTTCCCCCTGCGCCGTTGCTGGAAGCCGAGATGGACCTTACCGAAGGCGGGGACGGAGCTGAAGGCGCGGCTCCTTCCCAAGGCGACACTTAACTCTTGTTGGAACAGTTTCTGTTGGATGCGCATGTGTCTTGCTGCGGCCGCTGAGGCCTGAACACTTTGTTTTCATTGCATGAAGTCGTACTCTTCTTCCTTTTATTTTGCGTGTCCGGCTTAGCCTGTCAATAATAGGGTGGTTTCCCGAGTAGGGTCATTTTTTGTGGCGGGTGATGAGTGAGGTGTCCCTAACCCGGGGGCATAGGAGTTCCTCGGCTCAGTCGGCCTTGCCACTTACATGCACCCACGTTCGCTCCTTGGGGCCCTGCTTCTGACATAGCTGGGAGAACGCAAAAGCCTTTTTGATCGAAAATTTTGGATGCGGAGAGATACACCCAATCTTGACGCAGAGGGGTTCCCCCTTTTTAGCCCCCAAGGGAGGGTTGGGCTCTGCCGAGGCGAGGCCGGCCCTTCCTTGACGACTGAGACTTGTGTGGGAGCGAGGTATACGAACAGCTTGAAAACATCTTAAGGGTAGAAGCGACGTAGCTGTCGAATGTTCCAAGCGTTGCCGTAGACCTCGCCTTGACCGCCGGCCAGCTTGTACGTTCCGGGTTCCAGAACGTCGGCGATGACAAGCGGCCTTTCCCAGGGGTGCGTGCAGCCACCGGGTGCCCCCAGCAAGGGCTCGGGGTGCTGTGCGATGGTCGGGGTCTTCTCCTGGTTGGCTTCGATGCCCCATTTGGAGATGATGAACCCCAAGACCATGCCCTGGGGCGCCCCGAGGACCCACCTTTCAGGGTTGAGCTTGACGCTTTTCGCTTCTTTTAGCTTGTGGATCTCCTCGCCTATCACTCTGCGCTTCTCCTCGTCGAATCGGCGCAGAGGCTGCTTGACGGGTCGGGCTCCGGCCCGAATATCTAGCGAGTGCTCGGCGACATCCCTTGGTATGCCGAGCAGGTCCGAGGGACTCCACGCGAAGACGTCGGCGTTCGCGCGGAGAAAGTCGACGAGCACTGCTTCCTATTTGGGGTCGAGCCCGGAACCGATCCGGATCTGCTTGGAGGCGTCGCCACTGGGGTCGAGGGGGACGGCCTTGACCGTCTCCACTGGCTCGAAGTTGCCGGCATGGCGCTTCACGTCTGGCACCTCTTTGGAGAGGCTTTCCAGGTCGGCGATGAGGGCCTCGGACTCGGCGAGGGCCTCGGCGTACTCCACGCACTCCACGTCGCATTCGAACGCGTGTTTGTACGTGGGGCCGACGGTGATGACCCCGTTGGGGCCCGGCATCTTGAGCTTCAGGTAGGTGTAGTTGGGGACGGCCATAAACTTCGCGTAGCATGGCCTCCCCAGTACCGCGTGGTAGGTTCCTCGGAACCCGACCACCTCGAACGTCAGAGTCTCCCTTCGGAAGTTGGGGGGCGTTTCGAAGCAGACGGGAAGGTCGAGTCGTCCGAGGGGCTGGACGCGCTTCTCGGGAATGATCTCGTGGAAGGGCGCAGCGCCTGCTCGGACGGAGGACAGATCGACGCGCAGGAGCCTGAGGGTCTCGGCGTAGATGATGTTGAGGCAGCTGCCCCCGTCCATAAGGACCTTGGTGAGCCTGACGTCGCCGACGACGGGGTCGACGACGAGCAGGTATTTCCCCGGGCTCGGCACGTGGTCGGGGTGGTCAGTTTGGTCGAAGGTGATGGGCTTGTCGGACCAGTCTAGGTAGACTGGCGCCGCCACCTTCACCGAGCAGACCTCCCGGCGCTCTTGCTTGCGATGCCGAGCCGAGGCATTCGCCGCATGCCCACCGTAGATCATGAAGCAGTCGCGGACCTCGGGGAACTCTCCCGCTTGGTGATCTTCCTTCTTGTCGTCGTCGCGGGCCCTGCCACCCTCCGCGGGTGGCCCGGCCCTGTGGGAGTGGCGCCGAAGCATGACACACTCCTCAAGGGTGTGCTTGACGGGCCCCTGATGATAGGGGCACGGCTCGTTGAGCATCTTGTCGAAGAGGTTAGCACCTCCAGGGGGCTTCCGAGGGTTCTTGTACTCGGTGGCGGCGACAAGGTCCGCGTCGGCGGCGTCGCGTTTCGCTTGCGACTTCTTCTTGCCTTTCGGGAGCATCTTCCGATGGGCGCCGGAGGAGTAGACGCCTCGGGAGCATCTTCCGATGGGCGGCCCTGGGGCTGCTTGTCCTTTCGGAAGATAGCCTCGACCGCCTCCTGGCCAGAGGCGAACTTGGTGGCGATGTCCATCAGCTCGCTCGCCCTGGTGGGGGTCTTGCGACCCAACATACTCACCAGGTCACGGCAGGTGGTGCCGGCAAGGAACGCGCCGATGACATCCGATTCGGTGATGTTGGGCAGCTCGGTGCGCTGCTTCGAGAATCGCCAGATGTAGTCCCGGAGAGACTCTCCCGGCTGCTGCCGGCAGCTTCGGAGGTCCCAGGAATTCCCGGGGCGCACGTACGTGCCCTGGAAATTGCCGGCGAAGGCTTGGACCAGGTCATCCCAGTTGGAGATCTGCCCCGGAGGCAGGTGCTCCAACCAGGCGCGAGCGGTGTCGGAGAGGAACAGGGGGAGGTTGCGGATGATGAGGTTGTCGTCGTCCGTTCCACCCAGTTGGCAGGCCAGGCGGTAGTCCGCGAGCCACAGTTCCAGTCTCGTTTCCCCCGAGTACTTTGTGATAGTAGTCGGGGGTCGGAACCGGGTCGGGAACAGTGCCCGTCGGATGGCCCGGCTGAAGGCCTGCGGACCGGGTGGTTCGGGCGAGGGACTCCGATCCTCCCCGCTGTCGTAGCGTCCCCCACGCCAGGGGTGGTAACCTCGGCGCACCCTCTCGTCGAGGTGGGCCCAACGGTCGCGATGATGGTGCTCGTTGCCGAGGTGGCCCGGGGCCGCAGGCGCGGTGTTGCGCGTGCGCCCGGTGTAGACCGAGGCTTCCCGCATGAATCGGGAAGTCGCGGCATGAGGTTCCGAGGGGTATCCCTGCCTTCGGGAGGCAGAGCTCTCGGCCCGTCGGACCACAGCGCCTTCCAGGAGATTCTTGAGCTCTCCCTGGATTCGCCGACCCTCGGTGGTTGATGGCTCCGGCATCGCGCGGAGAAGCATCGCTGCTGCAGCTAGGTTCTGACCGACCCCACTGGATGCGGGTGGTGGCCTGACCCTGACACCGTCGGCGACGCGGTGCTGGAGACCCTGGGGCAGGTGACGTATTTCTCCGGCCGGGGGTTGGCCCGCCCATGCCTGCCCGACGTCCCGGCGGATCGGCTCAAGCGCTCCTGCTCCCCCGTCGAGCCTGGCCTGCGCCCCTCGGACTTGCTCGAGCTGTGGGTCGTGACCCCCCGCCGGAACGGGGACCACAGCTAGCTCCCGTGGGATGTCAGCGCGAGGCACCGGCCTAGGGAGATCACCGTCCTCCGGCATGCCGAGATGATCGCCTTCGGAGGGATCCCCTAGATCGACGTGGAAACATTCGCGGCTTGGGCCGCAGTCCTCGTCGTCGAGGCTGCGGCTACCGTCGGAACAGTCGGAGAGGCAATAGTCACATGCGGTCATGAAGTCCCGCATGGCACTGGGGTTGCCAAATCCAGAGAAATCCCAACAGATGTTGGGGTCGTCATCTTCCTCGGACCCAGAGGGCCCGTAGGTCGAGACGTCCGTCAGCCGGTCCCAAGCCGACCGCATGCGAAACCCCAGAGGGTTTGATCTCGCCTTTACGGGAGCGCCCGCCAAAGCAAGGTCGCTAGGCGGGTTGTGGCTGAGTCCAAATGACGTAGGATGGGAATCGGTCGGTACCTTTCGGTCGACCAGCAGCGACATAGTCACGTCGGGGACTGATTGCACCGCCGCCTCAGGTACGAGGGCGACGTCCTGCAAGCTCTCCGCGAGCGCACTGGCGTCGTCCACTTGCTCGGGATTGGCGTGTCGCGGGGAGACGGCGCTCGCCTTTGTCTCAAACGCGAGGTCGACGCCCGACGCGCCCCCCGTTGGAGCGCTGGGGACGTCGACTCGCTCGACAGCTGACGAGGCGCGGCCTCCCGCTTGGCCTTGGTTGCCCCGCCTCCTCCTCCGTTGGCAGGGGAGAGGACGGGGCGAGCTCGAACGTTGTTCTTCCACCACGTGGGGAAGACGTCGTTGATTCCGCCACCGGCGGGCGGGCTGTCGGCCGCCATTGTCGTTGTCGCGCGGCGGTGGAAGGAGTATCATGTCATAGCTACCGTCGAAGGACATGAACTCAAGACTCCCGAAACGGAGCACAGTCCCGGGTCGGAGAGGTTGCTGGAGACTGCCCATCTGGAGCTTGACGGGAAGCTGTTCGTCAACACGCAGCAGGCCCCTACCTGGCGCGCCAACTGTCGGCGTTTCGAGATCGGGGGGTCCCTCGGGCCGACGAGTGAGTGTCGCCGCGTGCCCTAGCCCAGATGGGTCGAGCGCGTGGGCGAGCGCGAAGGGGCGAAGGAGCGAGGCGGCCGGCGACCGGCGACCGGCGTGAGAGAGGTGGGAATCCCGCGGCCTTCGTGTTCGTCCCGCGCCCAGGTCGGGTGCGCTTGCAGTAGGGGGTTACAAGCGTCCACGCGGGAGAGGGAAGCGAGCGGCCCCAAGAGAGCGCCTGTCCCGTCCTCGTCCCCGCGCGGCCAACCCTCTCTAAGAGGGCCCTGGTCCTTCCTTTTATAGGCGTAAGGAGAGGATCCAGGTGTACAATGGGGGTGTAGCAGAGTGCTACGTGTCTAGCGGGGGAGAGCTAGCGCCCTAAGTACATGCCGATGTGGCAGCCGGAGAGATTTTGGCACCCAGCTGGTGTGATGTCGTGGCCGTCGGAGGAGCGACGGAGCCTGGCGGAGGGACAGCTGTCGGAGCGGTTGAGTCCTTGCTGACGTCCTCCTGCTTCCGTAAGAGAGATGAGAGCCGCCGTCGTCACAGAGCATGCGGGGCGCCATCATTGCCTATCTGGCGGAGCTAGCCAGATGGGACACCGGTCTTGTTCTCTGCGGCCCGAGTCAGCTCGGGGTAGGGTGATGATGGCGCTCCCTGTTGACGTGGCTGGCCTGCGCCCTAGGTTGGGCGACGTGGAGGCTCCTCCGAAGCCGAGGTCGAGTCTGTCTTCACAGAAGTAATATATTGGCATCTAAAGAGAATGTTAGCGAGCTTTTCTTTCATTTGTTCTCTTGTTATTATTTCTCCTGTCATTACTTTCGCCACCAGATTTTTGGTTTTAGATTCGTATCTTTCGCAGCTCAGTACTCAGTATTTCTTTCCATTTCGGCAGTTGAAACCTTATCAGACTAGATCTGTGATGGCTTTCCTTATCACTGTACAGGGTCATCTGCACACCAACAGGGACTGTGACAATGTGTGGACCTTCATTCTAACAGATGCAACCTTCAAGAGCGCTGAGATTCAAGAAACACTGAGCAAGGTGAATTTGTTGTCCCCTCTGAGCTTTGTTTGTGTGAATCTAAACAATCGGCCATGTAATTGACTAGAGTACCATGGCTGCAAACATTTTATCCGTATTGAATATGGAATATGGTTTTGCTCGTATTGAATATGGAATATGGCTGCCAACATTTTATCCGTATTTTTAGATATATAACAAAAACTATACATTTGAATAGTATGTCTAGAGCATGTATACTTGAGTGACCAATGAGCATTGAATTTTACTGCATATGATGGAAGAAATGTACTATTGTTACTGATAAGGTCAAAATGCTGCAGTACTATTGTTACTGATATCTACCAATGTGCTTATTACATGCTACTTGTAGTAGTAACAACAAAGAGTCAAAGACTCTGAAGCTTTGGTGCCTGGCGGTAAGACTTCTGAAAGAAATGTGGAAGAGGTGGATTTTTTGGCATATTACACGTTGAATAGCATGAATAGCATTTTATTCCATATGCGGTGCGAAGATATTTCTTGCATGTTGCTGCTATGTTCTTGTGTAAAATTCGACATATGCATGTTCCAATCCCCTTAATGTGTTCATGACATGTGGGTCCATGATCAACATGTCAGTGACACATTTTGGGATTGCAAATTTTGCAATGGCAAATAACTAACCTCTTTCTGCACAAAGGTAACTCCATGTTCCATGTGTATTTCAGAAAATACGGTTTAAGTGATGATACAGTGGATTTCGTTGGACATGCACTTGCTCTTCATAGAGATGATCGTTATCTCGATGAACCGGCACTTGATACAGTGAAAAGGATGAAAGTAAGTCTTGGCCAAAGCTGCTCCCTAGCTGTTGCTATGGATAAACTTGTGTGGTTCCTAATGCTTGGAATATATTTCCTTTATATAGTGCAGTTATATTTACCTATTGTGTGCCTTTACCTATATGCAGACTCTCTTGCACGCTTTCAAGGAGGATCACCTTATATCTATCCACTATATGGGCTGGGTGAGCTACCACAGGTCTGTCAAAATCGAATTTGTTAATGTAATACTTCTCGAGTAGGCACATGTTCCTTGTTCATGATCAGTGCTTGTTTTGGGCTACAGGGTTTTGCACGACTGAGTGTTGTTTATGGTGGTACTTACATGTTAAACAAGCCAGATTGCAAGATCTTCTTTTTCACCTCGTTTCACATAATTTGAATAACAAGAAAATGCTCTCATTTTTTTCCTGTGTTGCCTCATTTTCTCAACTACTCTATGTTAGCAGTGTAGGCGTCCACACTGCCGCGTTCTACCACCCGCAGCCGCCCCACGCCGCAACCCGCAGCCGTCCCGTAGGCAACCGCCCGCATCCGCGGCTTCCATCAATCGCCAGCGCGCCCTCCACACTCCTGCCATCCGAGGAAAGCCTTCCATCCATGGCGCCGTTGCTGCAATTCCCCCAGCGATCCGCGCTACCTCCATTGCCCACGCGATCCACGCTCCCTCCATTGCCACCGCGATGTTGCCTTCCCAGGAACCCATCCATCCATGGCGTCGTTGCTGCAAGTGCCCCGCAATCAACTCCATTGCCACCGCGATCCCCTTCCACCGACGGCACTCACCTTCCATCGACAAAACTGCTCTTCCTCCATTCCACCGACGGCACTCACCTCTCAGATCCCGTGCTCATCACCATCCTGCCCCTCGCTCGCCGCCCCATCTCACTCTGATAAATTATATTGTTTGCTAGCATTTGTTATTTAGGTTCAAAGAATGCAAAGTTGACTTGACTTAATCAAAGGTGTGATCTGAATTATTAAACGAACATTAGAAGACGTGTTGAGGATCTAGAAATACATGCAAAATCCCAAACTGTAGAAATTAGCAAACTAAATCCAAACTGTAGAGTGTGAACTGTAGGTATAGATGTCACCTAGCAATTAGCAAGTCATCAACATAAGTAGAGGTTTGGCCATACTAAGCATTTCACCTCAAGGTTGCCGAGTGGCCATGGTTAAGAACCGATCTGCTAGACTTTTTCAGAAACAGACATTCTTGCAAGTTCTGACTGAAATTCATGATTTGCTAATTAACAGACTATTCTTTCCTCCAGACAGACCCATTTGCTAATTAACAGACTATTCTTTCCTCCACACCAGTTTCCATACAGCCTTGTTTCCATACAGCTATCTTGTCCTGATTAGCATTGGGCCAACACATGTGAGAACACCAGTTTCAGTTTGTCAGTTGTACTGTTCCTAGGAGGCTGTTTGCAGCCTGATGATCAACTATATTTGTAACTGGTGAATGAGTTACTTCCAACTGGCTAATTGATAAGTATTCAGAGTGACTGAAATTCATGATTTGCTAATTAACAGACTATTCTTTCCTCCAGACAGACCCATTTGCTAATTAACAGACTATTCTTTCCTCCACACCAGTTTCCATACAGCTATCCTGTCCTGATTAGCATTGGGCCAACAAATGTGAGAACATCAGTTTCAGTTTGTCAGTTGTACTGTTCCTAGGAGGCTGTTTTAGTAGCTAAGTATTAGCTTTGTGTTTTTGCCATAGATGACTTGTTGAGGGATGATCCCATGGTCATTTGTATGTTTCCAATTTGTGTTTTTATTAAATCATTGTCTAATTGGTGTCAGGTCTTCTTCCATGGGCGGATCATTATCGACTGGTGGTGTCAGGTCTTCTTCCATGGGCGGTGTCGTGGAGCAACTGATTGTCTCACGTATTTGACCAGCAACAAGGGACGAAGATTGGAGCTGTGTGAATTGTGTGGAGGCAACATGAGTCAGGAGCATTTCATCTGGTGAGTACCGAGTACATCCCAATCCTTCTTTTTTCTATGAAAATTGTAGCTGTGTTAGTTACAGGCTGTACTAAATAAAGTTCCAATAATAAATTTATGTGTTGTTGTTTTTTAGGGTTTAGGGTTTAGAGTTTTGGGTGTGAGTTGCAGGCTGTCGATGCCATGAATCATGAAATGTGATCCCATGTGTACTTATGATCTTATTTGAGTCAGGTTGTATTACATGTCACTCTGTCAGGTAATTGCCTGAATTCTAAACATTGAGTCTGTCCGGCTGTAGAGTGTACTTATGAAGGTCAAGTGTTCTGAATTCTGAACACTGGTTGTTCGGATCAGCTGGGTGTGCCTTAATTTCGGGTTGTGGTTGTTAGTTACTTTGTGTGTATGTCCGGCTGCAGAGTTTGTGTCTTTCTAAAAATTGATATGCCTGCTAAATTGTTGGCATGTCTTTTGGGCAGATTTACAGAGAAGTAAAGAGAAGTTGTTTACATTTAGTCATCCTCTGTATCTGAAACAAGACTATGTTTCTACCTTGTCTTTCTCATGGTTCTTAGCCTATGGCCGAAGCTTCCATGCTTGATTCTTCAAACATCCAATGCAGATCCCTTTTCTCTGATGGATATGCTGAAAATTAAGTGCACATGTAGGTCTCACCAACAGGGTTGTCTTTATTCCTGATAATGCATGTGTTACGGTAGGTGATTTGAGTTTGTAATGATGTTTCCCTTCTTTTAGCGATCTAATAACTCTTATATCCCTCTCAACTTATTGGCTGGAGACATGTGATGAGGCCTGAAACTACCATTTTAAGTTACTCTATTTAATACATTCTTTTGGATCAATGGATTCTGAAACTCTTTTTGGACTTGTTTTGCAGCCATTTGACTGGATTAAGAAAACTTTCTTCGAGAAACCCCAACCAGAGGCATAAAAGGCTTGCAAATCTGCAACTTTGGTACATCACTTTTGTCCGGGATGGTTCTCTGACTGAAGAGAACTTGGATAACTCAGCAAATAATACGAGACCCCCTCGTGTTTCCTTGTTTGTTTTTTATTATTCAGATGTAGGCAATCCCCACGAGGGAGACAGGGAACAGAGAAACTGCTTGGTTCACCTGTGTTATATAATACTCCTGTATTATCCAACATGCATGTTTTAAAACATAAATTGATCCACAAATATATCTTGCTGATTAATATTGGACTATGTTGTCATGTTCGAATGTTCCCATCACTATAAGGAGGAAAAACAATGATGGCAACTTGGCGATGCTTTCCTTTCATGTTTCATCGTTATCGCTTTATCGCGCGTTCAACAGTTCCACTACGTTTGTGTGACATCAACCTGTCATGTTTTTCTTGAAATTAACAGAGGCAAATAACGTGCATTGTTTGGGCTTTGAACCTTTTTGCTATTTGCAATTATACACGGTCTGATTACGATTATGATATGTTCAGCGTACTGTAAAGTATTCTCTCCATTCTTATTTAGCGTTAGGGGTTCCTTTCAGTTTTCCAGCTTGTTCTTTGGCCGGATGATCTTTATCATGTTCTCTATCCTCTAGATGGTAGAGGTATGCCACATCTTACCATGTACGGTGAGTCTTATATCCCTCGGCACAGTTTGTACCATCATTTTTAAAGGCTCGTTTGATAGAGCTTCGTTCCATAATTTTTTTTAGTTCCGAGAGTTGATTCTCCAATAGAATGATTTCGAATGATTCTCTATCAGAAGTGAATCTTTCTAACGAAAACGATTTAGCAAAAGTTCGTAAAGTGATTTCTGAATTACCTTTACATAGAAATTCTGTAGTGAACACAAGCAATAAGGAGAGGAGCATTTTAGTCTTTGTGTACTTTATTTAATGTGTTTAGAATCTATATAGTCCCTGAAACTAAACATGGTAGGGATGAAAATTTAATTTCTAAAATAAACGTTAGTCCTAGAACTAACGGGGCCTGAATTCATGGTTTACAAAACTGGCGGTAAACCGGTCGGTTTACCGAAAACGCCGGGTGCGGTTTCGCTTAACCACCGGGTTTTTTTTTTCAAAATTTGTTCCAAATTCAAAAATTTTGAAAAATCCCATAAAAACCTAAAACCACCGGTAAACCGTTTTTGGACCGGTAAACCGTTATTTTAGACCGGTAACCCGCCAAATTTTACCGGAAAACCGGATTTATGTATACATGGTTTCAGTTGCGCTCGAACCAATTGTCTTGACCTTGAATGGACATTTTGATGGTTATTTCATGAATGTTCAGGTCAACGGCAAGAGAAACCAATTGCGTTGTATGAGTTTTAGATCATAACTCAAGATTTTTGTAGATCTTGGTGCTATTTCATCTGATGCGTCATGTTTCGGTGATTGATTTATAGTGAACCTGTAAGATGTAAAATGACCTTTATGACAGAACCAGCTGCAAGAACAGAGTATTCTGAGGAACCTTTGTTGAAGTAAATGTAATTGAGTTTCCTAGCAACCTTGTTCCTGCTGGTATCATATTTCTTTGAGCTAATCTTGTTCATCAGCTTTATATGGCTCTTGCTATGAACAGAAGCTATGTACTTTTCCGGATTTTGTATATTATAGTGATGTTTGCACTCTCCATCCGTTTTCAGTTTCATTGTTACTTTCGTCGCAACGCACGGGCACTCACCTAGTCTATATACAAGTGCGGGTTGAATCATGTCGGCGTTTCGAGACCGGGGGTCCCTCGGGCCGACGAGTGAGTGTCGCCGCGTGCCCCAGCCCAGATGGGTCGAGCGCGTGGGCGAGCGCGAAGGGGAGAAGGAGCGAGACGGCCGACGACCGGCGTGAGAGAGAGGTGGGAATCCCGCGGCCTTCGTGTTCGTCCCACGCCCACGTCGGGTGCGCTTGCAGTAGGGGGTTACAAGCGTCCACGCGGGAGAGGGAAGCGAGCGGCCCCAAGAGAGCGCCTGTCCCGTCCTCGTCCCCGCGCGGCCAACCCTCTCTAAGAGGGCACTGGTCCTTCCTTTTATAGGCGTAAGGAGAGGATCCAGGTGTACAATGGGGGTGTAGCAGAGTGCTACGTGTCTAGCGGGGGAGAGCTAGCGCCCTAAGTACATGCTGATGTGGCAGCCAGAGAGATTTTGGCACCCAGCTGGTGTGATGTCGTGGCCGTCGGAGGAGCGACGGAGCCTGGCGGAGGGACAGCTGTCGGAGCGGTTGAGTCCTTGCTGACGTCCTCCTGCTTCCGTAAGAGAGCTGAGAGCCGCCGTCGTCACAGAGCATGCGGGGCGCCATCATTGCCTATCTGGCGGAGCTAGCCAGATGGGACACCGGTCTTGTTCTCTGCGGCCCGAGTCAGCTCGGGGTAGGGTGATGATGGCGCTCCCTGTTGACGTGGCTGGCCTGCACCCTAGGTTGGGCGACGTGGAGGCTCCTCCGAAGCCGAGGTCGAGTCTGTCTTCCATGGCCGAGGCCGAGCCCTTGGGTTGGGCGAGGCGGAGGTCGTTCGGCAGAGACCAGGGCGGAGTCCGAGCCCTAGGGTCGGGCGAAGCGGAGTTCGTCGTCTTTCGGGGCTGAGCCCGAGTCCGAGCCCTGGGTCGGGCGGAGCGGAGTTCGCCGTCTTCCGGGACTTAGCCCGAGTTCGAGCCCTGGGTCGGGCGGAGCGGAGTTCGCCGTCTTCCGGGACCTAGCCCGAGTCCGAGCCCTGGGTCGGCCGGAGCGGAGTTCACCGTCTTCCGGGACCTAGCCCGAGTCCGAGCCCTGGGTCGGGCGGAGCGGAGTTCGCCGTCTTCCGGGACTTAGCCCGAGTCCGAGCCCTGGGTCGGGCGGAGCGGAGTTCGCCGTCTTCCGGGACCTAGCCCGAGTCCGAGCCCTGGGTCAGGCGGAGCGGAGCTTCCTATGGTGCCTTTGGCAGGGCCTGACTACCTATCAGTCTCACTCTGTCAAGTGTCACTGCAGTCGGAGTGGCGCAGGCGGCGCTGTCCTTCTGTCAGGCCGGTCAGTGGAGCGGCGAAGTGACGGCGGTCACTTCGGCTCTGCCGGGGGGCGTGCGTCAGGATAAAGGTGTCAGGCCACCTTTGCGTTAAATGCTCCTGGGATTCGGTCGGTCGGTGCGGCGATTTAGTCAGGGTTGCTTCTTAGCGAAGGCAGGGCCTCGGGCGAGCCGGAGATGTGTCCGCCGTTGGAGGGGGCCTCGGGCGAGACGGAAATCCTCCAGGGTCGGCTGCCCTTGTCCGAGGCTAGGCTCGGGCGAGGCATGATCGAGTCGCTCGAATGGACTGATCCCTGACTTAATCGCACCCATCAGGCCTTTGCAGCTTTATGCTGATGGGGGTTACCAGCTGAGAATTAGGAGTCTTGAGGGTACCCCTAATTATGGTCCCCGACAGTAGCCCCCGAGCCTCGAAGGGAGTGTTAGCACTCGCTTGGAGGCTTTCGTCGCACTTTTTTGCAAGGGGACCAGCCTTTCTCGGTTGCATTTTGTTCCAGTGGGTGCGCGCGAGCGCACCCGCCGGGTGTAGCCCCCGAGGCCTCGGAGGAGTGGTTTCACTCCTCCGAGGTCTTAATGCCTTGCGTAACGCTTCGGCCGGTCTGGTTGTTCCCTCATGCGAACTGGCCGTAGCCCGGGTGTACGGTCGGGGCCCAAGTTCTCGGGCTGGTACGTTGACGCTGTCAACGGTTCGACCAGAGCCGGGTTGGCGAGAGCAGCCCCCGAGCCTCCGCACAGGGCGAGAGGGCGATCAGGGACAGACTCGGCTTTTTTACATACGCCCCTGCGTCGCCTTTCCGCAAGGAGGAGGGGGGGAGAAGCGCCATGTTACCCTCGATGGGCGCCGAACATGGTGTCTCCGGTGAGCTGCAAGCGGGTAATCCGAGTGGACGTCTGTGCCCCGTTCGTTAGGGGTCGGCTAGGGGCCCAGAGGCACGCCCAAAAGTACCTGCGGGTGATCTGCCGGACCCGGTCCCCTGGCGACGGGGTCCGAGGGCTCGATGCCTCCCTCTGATGGGATTCCGTTACAAGATCGCTCCCGCTGGTCTCGGAAATGTCCTAGGGTACCTCGGGAGCGCAGCCCGAGCCTTGGTTATGTATCGAACGTACCCCTGGTCATCCCTCGCTCGGCGTCTGAGGCGGCTGTGAACCCTTCGGGGGCCAGCCTTCGAACCCCTTATCAGTAATGGGCGCGGAGCCCGAGTAGCCTGAGGCGGCCGTGGAACCCTTCGGGGGGCCGGCCTTCGAACCTCTGACCAGTAGTGGGTGTAGGGCCCACGCGATCTGAGGCGGCTGTTGAACCCCTCGGGGGGCCAGCCTTCGAACCTCTGATCAGTAGGGAGGCTCGGAACCTGGTTCCTTCACGGGGAAGGATCCTTTTCGGGGTATCCCCCTTTCCCGGTCCCTGTTGCAAGAGATAGAGAAAGAGGAAAAAAGGAAAAGGATACGAAATCGAACGACGTGGCGTACCTTTTTTGGCGCGGTTTTTACAGCGAAGGCGAAGCGTCGCCCGCTTCTCCTGCCAGAAGCGTCGTCTGTCCCTCCGCGGAGTTAATGCGACGGGGCGAGTTGTTGGCAGGGCGGCCATTGCGCGTGCGCGAGTCGTTCGAGGAACGGCTGTTTCGCTTCGCGTTTTTTGAATCCCGCATCCGGTCCGGGCGGAACGTTGGAAACGGTCTCGCCTTGGTCTTTATATACCTGGGAGAGGGTCTGGTGACGGTTCTTCGCTCTGCTTCCTGCATCCTTCTTAGGTTTTCGCAACCCGAGAGACTTTAGCCAGAGAAGAGGAAACCGCCCTTCCAGCCCCCTGCGCCGCCATCCCTTCCGTTTGGTGATGGCTGACCGGGTGACCGTCATCTCGCCGCGCGATCCATGGCCCTTTTCCACGGTGACGGCGAGCGATCTGGAGGATCTGGTCGGCGAGGGTTTGCTTCGCCCTCTCACTGATGAGCAGCGACCGGAATGGATTCCTCCCGTGGGCGGAGCCGCTCCATCCCCACCGCCGGGGTACGTCGTGAGCTTCGTCTCCTTCCACGAGCGGGGATTCGGTGTGCCGGCGGGCCGCTTTATGCGGGCGATCCTGTACCACTATGGGGTGGAGTTGCACAACCTCACCCCCAACTCCATCTCGCAGGCCGCTATCTTCGTAGCGGTGTGCGAGGGGTATTTGGGGATCGCCCCCCATTGGGATTTGTGGACCCATCTCTTTTTCGCGGAGCTTTTTGCCTCGCCGACGGGGGAGAGGAAGATCCGCGCAGCGGTGCGGGCCGGCGGCTGCACCCTCCTGCTGAGGCAGTCGCGGGCGTCGCAGTATATTCCTGCCATCCTCGCGTCCTCGAACAAGGGGTGGCAGCGCTGGTGGTTCTACCTCCGGAATGACGGCGAGTTGCTTCCGCCGTTCTCCCAGCGAGTAGTCACCACCGCCACCGACGCTTGGCGCCACGGGACCCCGCACGAAAGACAGAAGAACCTCGAACCCCTTCTCCAGGCCTTGGAGGCGTTGCGGAAGGGGGGACTCACCGCTGCGGGAGTGATTGCCGCCATCCACCGTCGGAGGGTGCTTCCCTTGGCGGAGCGACAGCTATCACTCTGGGAGATGACCCCGGAGGCTGACTGGGAGGGCTCGCGGATGTCCCCTGATCCTCTTCCCTTCGACGCCCTCCAATGTCGGGTGTCCGTTGCGTTGGGGAAGCCGGACCCCCACGCCTTCTCCCAGCTTCTGATGCGCCCCGACCAAGGGTGCGTAACTCTGGTGAGTGTTCGCTCCTTCCTTCTTCATACATTGGGTTGCTCCTGGTTCTTACGATCGGGTTTCTTTCCCCCTCCTTCTTCAGGAGGTGGGGTGGCACAAGCCTTCCCTGCCACGGGTCCCGCAGGATGCGGTGGACCGAGCAGCGCGGCGGGTCGCCGCGGAGGAGAAGAAGAGGAAGAAGGACGCGGAGAAGGCCCGGGCCCGTGAGCGGAGGCGGGCTCGAGACGCCTTGGAAAAGCGCCGTCGCCAGGAGGAGAGGGAGGGACTCCCGAGGGAGCCGTCGCCGGAAACGCCCGACGACGATGATGATGATGAGGAGGAGGAGGACGACATGGCCGCCCGTCTCGGCCTCAGCCCCGGCTTGGGGTGTGGCCAGGAGCCGTCGAGTCAGCCCCCGAGCGGGCCGACGCCGTGAGTCCCCGGAGTCGGGGCGTCGGGGTCCCGGCCCGAGGCACGGGGGCAACCCGAGAGGGCACCTGACCCCTCGGCTGGAGGAGCTGAGGTGACTCCGGGGGGCCAGGCCAGGGTGTCTGCTCTCCGAGAGCCGCCACTCGCGCCGGCAGTGCATGGAGGTGACCCTCAAGTCACTGTGACAGTGCCTGGGCAATCTGCTCCCCGGGTGTCCAAAGCAAGGGTGGTGCCGAAGTTGCCGGCGAAGCGGACCTCAGCGGCTGTTCCGGGAGCTGGGATCCAAGAGACTTCCCCCCAGGCGCGGTGGATCATGGCCCGGAGCGGGTAGGTATCTCGGAATGTCTTCGTCCTGGCTTTCCATTCATATGTCTCGGCCGTGATTTTCCTTCTTCCCTCAGCAAGCGAAGCCATGGCCAGACCGACCTGGCACCCCGGAAGGCCCTTAAGACGGCGCCGGCCTGTGCGGCCAGCGCCGCTCCGGGCCTTGTCGTTCAGCCGACCCTCTCGCAAGGCGTCCCACCGCAGGGGGCTCGGGCGGCACCTGTCGCTGTGGAGCAGGTTCCCAAGGCTGGCTCTTCTACCGAGGCGGCCATTGTGATAGGGGAGGCGGCTGACGCTGACGTGGTCCCGAGCCCACCTGACGTGCCGGCCATGCCGGCGCCTGCCGCTACCGAAGTCGCCGCCGTCCCAGTCGGAGAGCGACCGGTTGCTGCCGGCGTCGAGACGGCTGATGCGTCGGCGCCCAGTGCCTCGGAAGAGGTGGGCGTGGAGGCGCGATCCGTCCCGCCGGGCGGCAGCCTCATCGCTGTGCGGCGGAGCCCCGGGGCCCGGCGCCAGTTGCTCCGGTTTCGGACCCGCGAGGCCTCGGACCCTGTCTTCATTCTCGACGATGAACAGGAGGACCAGTCTTGGGATGAGCTCTGCGAGTGTGCTGAAGCAACGGTGGGGTCGCTCCGGTCGTCGCTGGAGGTTTTCTGCAGGGACGTCCCCAAAATCCTCCAGGTAACGGTTTCAGGCATACCTTTTCTTTTCTGTGAACGAGGCGTTCTTCGTGACGCCCCGTTTCCTTCCCCCAGGATCTGACGGATCGGAGCGCCGCCAAGTCGTCGTTCATCCGCCGCGAGGTCGATGTCTGGGGCTCGCTGCGATCCCTGAGGACCTCGCTCGCCGGGGCTACTGCGCGCCTTTCTCAGCAGGGTGCCAAGGTAGCGGACCTCCAGTTGCTCTGTACTGACCTGAGAGCCGAGGCGGCAGCGGCGCGCGCGGAGGCGGCAGCGGCGCGGGCAGAGGTGCAACGGCAGCGGTCGGAGTTCGTCCAGGTCGTCGAGGAGCGGGACCAATCTCGGGGCCGGGCTGCCGAGGCCGAAAGCCGGGCTGAAACCCTCGCAGCCGACTTAGCCGCAGCCCAGGTCGCGGCCTCGGAGCAGCGTGCCCGAGCCGGAGGTACGCCTTGGCCGTCCTTGGTTCTTGTTCTTGTCTGTTTCCTCTGCTTGTGTTTGAGATCTTTCTTCTGGCTGTTCGCAGAGCTCGAGTCCGCCCTTGACGAGTCCGCCAAGGCGCTTGCCGAGGCGCTTGCCGGAGCTGCCGAGCAGAGGGAGGTCGACCTCGCGGCCATGTCCGAGGCCGTCTCAGACGTTTATCGGATCCTTGGCTCCGGCGACGTCCCCTCAGGAAGCTCCCCTCAAAGCCGCCTTCAAGCCTTGGGTGATCACGCGCGTGGCAGACTCCGCGAGGCGCTACACCACGGCGTTAGGCGGGCCTTCGCCGTGCTCGCTTCCCACTACGTTGTGGACCTGGAGCGGGTTAGTGAGGGGTATTGTCTTCCTGACGAAGACGAAGCTGCCCTGGCAGAAGTTCAGCGGCTCGCCGCGGTCGCCGCGGGTCCGAGCGCAGTGCTGGCGACCACCTTTGAGGCGGAGATCCTTCCCCCTGCGCCGTTGCTGGAAGCCGAGATGGACCTTACCGAAGGCGGGGACGGAGCTGAAGGCGCGGCTCCTTCCCAAGGCGACACTTAACTCTTGTTGGAACAGTTTCTGTTGGATGCGCATGTGTCTTGCTGCGGCCGCTGAGGCCTGAACACTTTGTTTTCATTGCATGAAGTCGTACTCTTCTTCCTTTTATTTTGCGTGTCCGGCTTAGCCTGTCAATAATAGGGTGGTTTCCCGAGTAGGGTCATTTTTTGTGGCGGGTGATGAGTGAGGTGTCCCTAACCCGGGGGCATAGGAGTTCCTCGGCTCAGTCGGCCTTGCCACTTACATGCACCCACGTTCGCTCCTTGGGGCCCTGCTTCTGACATAGCCGGGAGAACGCAAAAGCCTTTTTGATCGAAAATTTTGGATGCGGAGAGATACACCCAATCTTGACGCAGAGGGGTTCCCCCTTTTTAGCCCCCAAGGGAGGGTCGGGCTCTGCCGAGGCGAGGCCGGCCCTTCCTTGACGACTGAGACTTGTGTGGGAGCGAGGTATACGAACAGCTTGAAAACATCTTAAGGGTAGAAGCGACGTAGCTGTCGGATGTTCCAAGCGTTGCCGTAGACCTCGCCTTGACCGCCGGCCAGCTTGTACGTTCCGGGTTCCAGAACGTCGGCGATGACAAGCGGCCTTTCCCAGGGGTGCGTGCAGCCACCGGGTGCCCCCAGCAAGGGCTCGGGGTGCTGTGCGATGGTCGGGGTCTTCTCCTGGTTGGCTTCGATGCCCCATTTGGAGATGATGAACCCCAAGACCATGCCCTGGGGCGCCCCGAGGACCCACCTTTCAGGGTTGAGCTTGACGCTTTTCGCTTCTTTTAGCTTGTGGATCTCCTCGCCTATCACTCTGCGCTTCTCCTCGTCGAATCGGCGCAGAGGCTGCTTGACGGGTCGGGCTCCGGCCCGAATATCTAGCGAGTGCTCGGCGACATCCCTTGGTATGCCGAGCAGGTCCGAGGGACTCCACACGAAGACGTCGGCGTTCGCGCGGAGAAAGTCGACGAGCACTGCTTCCTATTTGGGGTCGAGCCCGGAACCGATCCGGATCTGCTTGGAGGCGTCGCCACTGGGGTCGAGGGGGACGGCCTTGACCGTCTCCACTGGCTCGAAGTTGCCGGCATGGCGCTTCACGTCTGGCACCTCTTTGGAGAGGCTTTCCAGGTCGGCGATGAGGGCCTCGGACTCGGCGAGGGCCTCGGCGTACTCCACGCACTCCACGTCGCATTCGAACGCGTGTTTGTACGTGGGGCCGACGGTGATGACCCCGTTGGGGCCCGGCATCTTGAGCTTCAGGTAGGTGTAGTTGGGGACGGCCATAAACTTCGCGTAGCATGGCCTCCCCAGTACCGCGTGGTAGGTTCCTCGGAACCCGACCACCTCGAACGTCAGAGTCTCCCTTCGGAAGTTGGGGGGCGTTTCGAAGCAGACGGGAAGGTCGAGTCGTCCGAGGGGCTGGACGCGCTTCTCGGGAATGATCTCGTGGAAGGGCGCAGCGCCTGCTCGGACGGAGGACAGATCGACGCGCAGGAGCCTGAGGGTCTCGGCGTAGATGATGTTGAGGCAGCTGCCCCCGTCCATAAGGACCTTGGTGAGCCTGACGTCGCCGACGACGGGGTCGACGACGAGCGGGTATTTCCCCGGGCTCGCCACGTGGTCGGGGTGGTCAGTTTGGTCGAAGGTGATGGGCTTGTCGGACCAGTCTAGGTAGACTGGCGCCGCCACCTTCACCGAGCAGACCTCTCGGCGCTCTTGCTTGCGATGCCGAGCCGAGGCATTCGCCGCATGCCCACCGTAGATCATGAAGCAGTCGCGGACCTCGGGGAACTCTCCCGCTTGGTGATCTTCCTTCTTGTCGTCGTCGCGGGCCCTGCCACCCTCCGCGGGTGGCCCGGCCCTGTGGGAGTGGCGCCGAAGCATGACACACTCCTCAAGGGTGTGCTTGACGGGCCCCTGATGATAGGGGCACGGCTCGTTGAGCATCTTGTCGAAGAGGTTAGCACCTCCAGGGGGCTTCCGAGGGTTCTTGTACTCGGTGGCGGCGACAAGGTCCGCGTCGGCGGCGTCGCGTTTCGCTTGCGACTTCTTCTTGCCTTTCGGGAGCATCTTCCGATGGGCGCCGGAGGAGTAGACGCCTCGGGAGCATCTTCCGATGGGCGGCCCTGGGGCTGCTTGTCCTTTCGGAAGATAGCCTCGACCGCCTCCTGGCCAGAGGCGAACTTGGTGGCGATGTCCATCAGCTCGCTCGCCCTGGTGGGGGTCTTGCGACCCAACATACTCACCAGGTCGCGGCAGGTGGTGCCGGCAAGGAACGCGCCGATGACATCCGATTCGGTGATGTTGGGCAGCTCGGTGCGCTGCTTCGAGAATCGCCAGATGTAGTCCCGGAGAGACTCTCCCGGCTGCTGCCGGCAGCTTCGGAGGTCCCAGGAATTCCCGGGGCGCACGTACGTGCCCTAGAAATTGCCGGCGAAGGCTTGGACCAGGTCATCCCAGTTGGAGATCTGCCCCGGAGGCAGGTGCTCCAACCAGGCGCGAGCGGTGTCGGAGAGGAACAGGGGGAGGTTGCGGATGATGAGGTTGTCGTCGTCCGTTCCACCCAGTTGGCAGGCCAGGCGGTAGTCCGCGAGCCACAGTTCCAGTCTCGTTTCCCCCGAGTACTTTGTGATAGTAGTCGGGGGTCGGAACCGGGTCGGGAACAGTGCCCGTCGGATGGCCCGGCTGAAGGCCTGCGGACCGGGTGGTTCGGGCGAGGGACTCCGATCCTCCCCGCTGTCGTAGCGTCCCCCACGCCAGGGGTGGTAACCTCGGCGCACCCTCTCGTCGAGGTGGGCCCGACGGTCGCGATGATGGTGCTCGTTGCCGAGGTGGCCCGGGGCCGCAGGCGCGGTGTTGCGCGTGCGCCCGGTGTAGACCGAGGCTTCCCGCATGAATCGGGAAGTCGCGGCATGAGGTTCCGAGGGGTATCCCTGCCTTCGGGAGGCAGAGCTCTCGGCCCGTCGGACCACAGCGCCTTCCAGGAGATTCTTGAGCTCTCCCTGGATTCGCCGACCCTCGGTGGTTGATGGCTCCGGCATCGCGCGGAGAAGCATCGCTGCTGCAGCTAGGTTCTGACCGACCCCACTGGATGCGGGTGGTGGCCTAACCCTGACGCCGTCGGCGACGCGGTGCTGGAGACCCTGGGGCAGGTGACGTATTTCTCCGGCCGGGGGTTGGCCCGCCCATGCCTGCCCGACGTCCCGGCGGATCGGCTCAAGCGCTCCTGCTCCCCCGTCGAGCCTGGCCTGCGCCCCTCGGACTTGCTCGAGCTGTGGGTCGTGACCCCCCGCCGGAACGGGGACCACAGCTAGCTCCCGTGGGATGTCAGCGCGAGGCACCGGCCTAGGGAGATCACCGTCCTCCGGCATGCCGAGATGATCGCCTACGGAGGGATCCCCTAGATCGACGTGGAAACATTCGCGGCTTGGGCCGCAGTCCTCGTCGTCGAGGCTGCGGCTACCGTCGGAACAGTCGGAGAGGCAATAGTCACATGCGGTCATGAAGTCCCGCATGGCACTGGGGTTGCCAAATCCAGAGAAATCCCAACAGATGTTGGGGTCGTCATCTTCCTCGGACCCAGAGGGCCCGTAGGTCGAGACGTCCGTCAGCCGGTCCCAAGCCGACCGCATGCGAAACCCCAGAGGGTTTGATCTCGCCTTTACGGGAGCGCCCGCCAAAGCAAGGTCGCTAGGCGGGTTGTGGCTGAGTCCAAATGACGTAGGATGGGAATCGGTCGGTACCTTTCGGTCGACGAGCAGCGACATAGTCACGTCGGGGACTGATTGCACCGCCGCCTCAGGTACGAGGGCGACGTCCTGCAAGCTCTCCGCGAGCGCACTGGCGTCGTCCACTTGCTCGGGATTGGCGTGTCGCGGGGAGACGGCGCTCGCCTTTGTCTCAAACGCGAGGTCGACGCCCGACGCGCCCCCCGTTGGAGCGCTGGGGACGTCGACTCGCTCGACAGCTGACGAGGCGCGGCCTCCCGCTTGGCCTTGGTTGCCCCGCCTCCTCCTCCGTTGGCGGGGGAGAGGACGGGGCGAGCTCGAACGTTGTTCTTCCACCACGTGGGGAAGACGTCGTCGATTCCGCCGCCGGCGGGCGGGCTGTCGGCCGCCATTGTCGTTGTCGCGCGGCGGTGGAAGGAGTATCATGTCATAGCTACCGTCGAAGGACATGAACTCAAGACTCCCGAAACGGAGCACCGTCCCGGGTCGGAGAGGTTGCTGGAGACTGCCCATCTGGAGCTTGACGGGAAGCTGTTCGTCAACACGCAGCAGGCCCCTACCTGGCGCGCCAACTGTCGGCGTTTCGAGATCGGGGGGTCCCTCGGGCCGACGAGTGAGTGTCGCCGCGTGCCCTAGCCCAGATGGGTCGAGCGCGTGGGCGAGCACGAAGGGGCGAAGGAGCGAGGCGGCCGGCGACCGGCGACCGGCGTGAGAGAGGTGGGAATCCCGCGGCCTTCGTGTTCGTCCCGCGCCCAGGTCGGGTGCGCTTGCAGTAGGGGGTTACAAGCGTCCACGCGGGAGAGGGAAGCGAGCGGCCCCAAGAGAGCGCCTGTCCCGTCCTCGTCCCCGCGCGGCCAACCCTCTCTAAGAGGGCCCTGGTCCTTCCTTTTATAGGCGTAAGTAGAGGATCCAGGTGTACAATGGGGGTGTAGCAGAGTGCTACGTGTCTAGCGGGGGAGAGCTAGCGCCCTAAGTACATGCCGATGTGGCAGCCGGAGAGATTTTGGCACCCAGCTGGTGTGATGTCGTGGCCGTCGGAGGAGCGACGGAGCCTGGCGGAGGGACAGCTGTCGGAGCGGTTGAGTCCTTGCTGACGTCCTCCTGCTTCCGTAAGAGAGCTGAGAGCCGCCGTCGTCACAGAGCATGCGGGGCGCCATCATTGCCTATCTGGCGGAGCTAGCCAGATGGGACACCGGTCTTGTTCTCTGCGGCCCGAGTCAGCTCGGGGTAGGGTGATGATGGCGCTCCCTGTTGACGTGGCTGGCCTGCGCCCTAGGTTGGGCGACGTGGAGGCTCCTCCGAAGCCGAGGTCGAGTCTGTCTTCCATGGCCGAGGCCGAGGCCGAGCCCCTAGGTTGGGCGAGGCGGAGGTCGTTCGGCAGAGACCAGGGCGGAGTCCGAGCCCTGGGGTCGGGCGAAGCGGAGTTCGTCGTCTTCCGGGGCTGAGCCCGAGTCCGAGCCCTGGGTCGGGCGGAGCGGAGTTCGCCGTCTTCCGGGACTTAGCCCGAGTCCGCGCCCTGGGTCGGGTGGAGCGGAGTTCGCCGTCTTCCGAGACCTAGCCCGAGTCCGAGCCCTGGGTCGGGCGGAGCGGAGTTCGCCGTCTTCCGGGACCTAGCCCGAGTCCGAGCCCTGGGTCGGGCGGAGCGGAGTTAGCCGTCTTCCGGGACTTAGCCCGAGTCCGAGCCCTGGGTCGGGCGGAGCGGAGTTCGCCGTCTTCCGGGACTTAGCCCGAGTCCGAGCCCTGGGTCGAGCGGAGTGGAGTTCGCCGTCTTCCGGGACCTAGCCCGAGTCCGAGCCCTGGGTCGGGCGGAGCGGAGCTTCCTATGGTGCCTTTGGCAGGGCCTGACTGCCTGTCAGTCTCACTCTGTCAAGTGGCACTGCAGTCGGAGTGGCGCAGGCGGCGCTGTCCTTCTGTCAGGCCGGTCAGTGGAGCGGCGAAGTGACGGCGGTCACTTCGGCTCTGCTGGGGGGCGTGCGTCAGGATAAAGGTGTCAGGCCACCTTTGCGTTAAATGCTCCTGCGATTCGGTCGGTCGGTGCGGCGATTTAGTCAGGGTTGCTTCTTAGCGAAGGCAGGGCCTCGGGCGAGCCGGAGATATGTCCGCCGTTGGAGGGGGGCCTCGGGCGAGACGGAAATCCTCCGGGGTCGGCTGCCCTTGTCCGAGGCTAGGCTCGGGCGAGGCATGATCGAGTCGCTCGAATGGACTGATCCCTGACTTAATCGCACCCATCAGGCCTTTGCAGCTTTATGCTGATGGAGGTTACCAGCTGAGAATTAGGAGTCTTGAGGGTACCCCTAATTATGGTCCCCGACAAATCAGGTTATTGGTTACAAACTCACATTCACATCTCCATATTTAAATATTAAAAATTTTATATCCCCACATTTACATATTAAAAAACTAAAATTATGACAGATGGAGGGTTTGAACCATGGTTATAGTTGCTGCACATGCAGGGGCAGATCTAGGTAGAGACTAGCGAGGATTTAGGTCTCCGTTCATTTCTATGTTGTAAATAGTAATGTCTACATTTTATCATTAGGTCTTCTACTTAATCTAACATAGACGTCCATGTTCTAGTATTTTAGTGCTTATCCTTAAGTATGTCTTCAGACATATTTTATCCTAGATCCTTCCCTATGCACATGTTTGATTTGAACCATATAATTCCACCAATCTACGCTAATATAAAGTGCGCCGCTCCCTGACCCCCACGTTTGAATGGCCAACACAAGACACATTTTTTTATGTTTTATATATTCAATTTAAGTGGAGATTTGAACTATGATTGTCCGTTACAAACGTATTCATATCCACGTAACCAACATAACATATAAGTTTTTATGTTTTATATATTCAAGCGTATATATTTTTATGAAATCCCTATACTAATAAATCAAGAGTTTCTTCCTGTGTCTCCCCTATCGTGCACCTCTCCCTGTTCCTCAAGTTTAAATGGCAAAAAAACTAAAATGTTGGTTCCAAACACACATTTACACCCACATAGTCAATACAATACATATGTTTTTATGTTTTATATACTCAGGCATAATATAGATATTTTTTATAAAAATATGGAAAAAAAAACTAGGTCTATCCCGTTGTGCCGTACCCAAGGTCCAAACACGACATGGTGATCGAGTCAGAGGAACATGGACTTGGTGGACAAGGGGGTATGCTCGAGCCAGGTTAAATCATGTCAGGTCACGTAAGGACCCCGCTACCACTATCCTCGAAAGTTGTTCGAGACTTTTAGCTGCTTACACTAGTGGTGTCGTGACGACAATGCAGAGATGAGTGGAGGAAGGGGCAACTACGGCTAAAGTTTGATGTCGCCCGAGCCACCTCGCGAAAAACGATGCATGATTAGAATTATGGTTTATCACTTGTCATATGAAATACATTTATATATGTTATATGGTAGATACGTTAAGATCGAACACAACAACCAATTCATTATAAAGGGGTTGGCACGTGTTGAACAACTATCCTGTTAAAACAAGATTTACATGTGTGATATATAGAAACCCTAGCAATTATGAGAGTATAGGATAGACACTAGACTATCTTAATGTTGCCTCCACGGCTGGGAAAATCTGAAAACCTAACCCGAACCGAGAATACCCCAAAATCCGAATTTAATAGGGTGCATGTGTTTTATAAAACTTACACAATAGTTCAGATAGTTTGGGAATATCCGAACTTGAAATTTCGATATCCGAATTTTTGGATATTATAGTAACCACTGTAATTTTAGATATCGATTCTTAGAACCCGAGGTACCCGATTTTTCGTATATTATAAAACCCACTGTAATTTTGAGTATTGATTTTCAGAACCTAAAATTTCAATTGCTCGAATCAGACGATCCGAAAATTTTGTGATCGCCACTCTATTGTGCATCGACGCTCGACGCCCTTCAGCAGTTCAGCCTATATACCCCATGGCCCTGTCAGGGTGCCGGCAACTGATGGAGCTCCACGTCGTATGGGAGATCTTGTTCCTGACAGGCCGACACCAATAATACTGTCGGGCCCCTTCTCGGTGCTGTGGATGTATTGAGGTTAAAACAACTCAACTAAAAAATGAATAATGCTCTGAATGACATATACATAATAATGGAAGCAAAACATAAGCAATCAGTACCTGAGGTTCACTCCATTTTGAAACAATTCCATGCATCATGCATGTCGCGTCTCCATCATGTAGCGACCTAGCTCAGCTTCCAAATGCTTATCACGTGCCTTTTTAATAAGTTCCTTCACAACATTCTTAGAGTAGACACTTAAGTAGTAGGATTATAATATCTGATCCTCTGTCTGTCATAGCGTTCCTCGTTCGTAAGCCAACACGGAGGATCTATTCATTCCGTATAAAATCTCCAAACAGACAGCTGCTGGCTGAGACAATAGGAGAGCGTAATTATAGTACCAAGAGTCTTTGCAGGTTTAGTGGCAGCACAGCTTATATGTATCGAGCTCACAGCACGCATCCGATGGAGTGTCAAAGCTTCTATGGGACGCCATGAATGGCCAGATGTGAAGTCTGAACACTATGATATCCTTGATGAGCAAGCAAGGTTGTTGTTCACTAAAATTATGGATTCAAGAGAAGTACGGACCCGTTTGTTTAGGATTATAATATACTCATGGTGGAGGAGGACTGAGGTTGCGCAAGTGCTGAGATTCTGGGCGTGTAGCTTACCCTGACCCAACCACAACAACAACCTGGACCTACGTGCTTCCCATCCCATGATATACTATCAAACGGTTGGCCAAAACGATCCAGACTTATCCAGATATTAGAAATAAACGGGGAGGAAAAAAACAGCACTTTATTGGTAGCCACCAGTTCTGAGTTTCATCCTACAAATAGGGATGTTTAAGATGCCCAACCAGATTGTTCACCTGAAAATCAAATGACGACCTAAACAAGAGTACAACTAAAGCTAGAAATTCTTGGGCTCCTTAAGATCTCGAATAGATCCTCTGAACTCAGAACAAAAAAAATATCACCAGAACAAAACCCATAGCCACTTCTCTCCATGCTTCAGCTCAGCTCTGTTCTACACTGCTCACTCACTCGGTCACTCCAGTACCCGTCATTTTCCTTCTCACATTTCTCATCCTCATCATCCTCCTCGTCGATCTCCATCACTGCCTCTCGGAACAGCCTGACATCATCCAATGTCGCCTTCCGGAACATAGCAATGTCCACTGCGCCAGCTACCATATGGTAACCCCTCAATTTGAGCTGCTCCGGCGGGTCATTCTGCTTTCTGCATTGCAAACCCGCCCAGGTAAGCAGCATTGCCACCCGAGGCTGCTGCCGCCTTCTTCTTCTTCTTGGCCTCCAGCACCTTCCTCTCGGCCTCCCTCAGCGTAGCCCGGACCTTCCTGTTCCCGAGGTCCCACAGGTATCCCATGCTAGCCGACAGGTCGAGCGGGCCCATCTGCACGACGTCCACGCCGTCGACGGTGGCGTTGGCGTCGATCTTCGCGATCGCGGTGGCGGTCTCGACCTGGCAGATGACGAGGGTATCGTCCTCGCAGCGGGAGAGGTAGGAGTCATCGAAGCCGTAGGCGGAGGCGCGGACGATGGGGTGTGCAGCGCCGCGGACCCCGCGCGGCGGGTAGCGGCACTGCGGTAGTGGGAGACCGCCTCAGCGGCGGCCTCGGGGGACTCGATGGCGGGGAGCATGAGGCCCGCGGGGCCGAGGTCCAGCGCCTTCTTGGCCCAGACGGCGCTGGCCTCCGGGAGGCAGAGCACGGCGGGGGTGCGCGCGGCGTCCAGCGCGCGAAGGCAGGCGAGCGCCTCGGGGATCCCGCCCAACCCGTGCTCCATGTCGACGACGACGTAGTCGTAGCCGGCGAGGGCGGCGAGCTCGGCGAGGGTACGGGAGAAGGAGAGGAGGAACAGAACGTACAGGGTGTCTCCGTCGGCGAGGCGGGACTTGAGGGAGGGCGCGGGAGAGAGGAGGTCGGATGCCGCGGCGGAGGAGCGCCGCCCACGGCAAGGAAGCCGGTCCGTGATGCGGTATTGAAGGAAGGTCGCGGGTGGGGCGCGGCGTTGATTGGTGGCCACGGGCGTTGATTGGTGGCCACGGGAGGGTTGGCCGGGATGCGGCCGCGGGGTGAGCGGCAGAACGCTGTGGCTGTGCACGCCTACAATACACACTTAATTAGTAGTAGAGATTTTGGGGGGCCTGTGCAGCGGCCGAGCTCCACCCCTCAGGTAGGTACGGCCCTGGCAAATATGAAAGCAGAGAAGGGAAAGCAATACTAAATACTGAATATTGCAATCAATCTGTTTGAGCGGTGCAGAAATTTTGAGCTCATGTTCTTGCAGTGTTACTGATTACTATCACTTGATTTTCTTACGGTAGTGAATTATAGCACTTCATTGCTTGGATTTGGTTATGCATTCTTAATTTCTAGACATTGTTTATATTTTATACGGAGAAAATAGAGAAGGCAAACTGAAGTAATGTGATCGAGAAGGCAGTATTAAATACAAGTTCAGCCGTCATTTCTGAATGGTTCAGTGAAGTGTAAATGCTGGAAAATATTTGTATCTTGCTACCTTTGTTTTCAAATATTTACCGCTAGCTAGTTTGGTTTTAAACTAAACCACGACAAATAAAAAAATAGATAAAGTACATGTTTTGTAGATGTAGAACTTTTAGGGTGGTGCAATCTGAGCGACACGTAGGAAAAAAAAGATCGCGGCACCCTAAATATTGATGGTAGCAGGAGCGGAAAAACTGATTCCAACTAATATAGGGTTCTATTGTTGTTGTTGTCTTTTTTGATAGATCTTAAGACTTCAAATCTTGACACTAATTTAAGGTAGAGTCTGCTATGAGTTTAGGCCGTTTGCAGTAATCTATCAAAAGTTTGTCCAAAAACACTGTTTTACACTATTCTACACGGTTAATTGTACATTTATATTATTTGCAGAATAGAATTTAAATATAGATATAAATATAGATAAACTGCTGAAGATAGCCTTACGGACCGTAGATGTGAAGGGATGAAAGTGGTAATCCGAACTGTTAGAACAAATTTAATATTTTAAAATAGATACGTATAAAATTTGATGTTGATCTTTTCTTATGTTATCAAGCACATTAGTACAAACATGAATAAAATATTACATAAATTGTTTTATGTATTATTTGCTCCCTACAACACAAAACGTTGAAAAAATTACCGAATTTGTTTCCGAATTCATACCGAAGTTTATAACTATTATTTGAGAAAATATAGGATGAATTTGAGATTTACCTTTTATAAATCTTAATAAGCTGGATGTTAAAAACAAGAATACAAATTTGTATTGTATATTCTATATCCTATTTATTCGCAATCAAAGAAAAACGACCAAAAAACTGATTACCGAATAAATACCGTTTCCGACCGTTTTCATGTGATATCCCGTCACTCTCGCAGTCTAGCTGCGCCTGCGCGTCATCTCTCTCTTTTTTTTCGACAACATCTCGCTATCTATATCTATCTTAAATTCCTAGTGGAAGTAGACGCGCAATCCTTTG
Source organism: Zea mays (assembly GCF_902167145.1). Taxonomy (NCBI): domain Eukaryota; kingdom Viridiplantae; phylum Streptophyta; class Magnoliopsida; order Poales; family Poaceae; genus Zea; species Zea mays. Next base: position 13,999,753 of record NC_050097.1, read on the forward strand.
CCGGCTTTTTTGCCCCCTTTCCTTGTCGTGTTAGTTTATTCCATACCGATGGATTGACGATGGTCCCTGACCCTGACTCCCTGTTGCTCTCTCTCTCGAGAGAGAAAAAAAAGTTCTGTTGCATGTTTATTTGACATCCACCATGCATGTTGTTATCGTGCCGTGCTTTGGAGTAATATTGAGTGCGGTGCTCGACGCATGCTGTCGGTCGGTCGGTGCAACGAGCCGGGTTGGCTGGCTGGTGAGTGTGTTTTATAGAAACAGACCGGCGCCTCGCATCGGATTCTGGATATGATCGCGACGGTTTCCCAGGTCGGTGTGTCGTCTACTGATTTTGGATACTGACGTAATGACGATGCAACTTCATGCATGAATTGGCTTGTGTACTTCCACTTCAGCCAATTTTATTAAGCAGCAGAAAGTTGGAATCTCTCAGTATATACATACATGTCAGTATGTCACGTGTGACTTTGTGAGCTGCAGAGATCAGACTGTACTATTCTGCTTCGCTTCAGATTCCCAGTAGTAACAACCAAAACGGCTCTCCATCATGCTGCAGTGTTCTTGGCTCCACTTTACCGGACACTGTTGCCTCTTTACTTACCATCGGGTCAGCCAGAGTGCAGTTAACTGTGAAACATTGGAGGACATGGTAAAAAAGGCGTCAACCGTCGATATTGAGGAATTGAATCCTGCCTTTTATTTTCACGCGGGAGCTGCCAGAGCTTCACATGGGTTTCACTGTGAAGACCGGTGCGGAGGTCCCTCTGGACTGCACCATGGTCCCATGCATCTCATCTTGTAGCTGCCGATCTACAGAGAATAGCCAAAGCAGGTGGCGCTGCCGCCTGTTCTCATGTTCAGGCTATAGCATTAGTGCATTACCAGTATCGGTATCCATCCCATCACACAGGCAAAGCAGCAGAAGTTACTCATCTGAACTGAAAGTCTGAACCTGATCTTTTGGTGTTGCTGCTGAGCTCATTTATTCAGGCACGTCACTCCAGGTCCTTGTGAGCCAACTGAATAATTGAAGTAGCATGATAATACAGGAGTAGCATTATACTGACTTCACGGAAGTGGGGCAATTGCCAAAGGAATAAAAGAAAAAGAATAAATTAGCTAGCTAACTAATCTCTCTGTTCTTTTTTATTTGTCATGTGAAATAGCCTCTAGCCTATCGATTAAGGACTTCCGAGTAGCACCTCTAAGTCCTAGTTCAATTCCTATCAGGAGCGAATTTTCAGGCTTGTTTAAAAAAATCCCCTGGTTGTGCCTCATCCACTCTCGGGGTGCGATGTCATGTGTGTCACCCTTCGGTTGGACCATTGCAGAGTGGACAGTTGACGCCGGCCCGTTAATGATGGGGCCAGGGTTCGTGAATTTTCTCGGCCGGGACCATTGTTTCGGTCCCTTCTTATATGAAATACCGGGAGGACGGTCTTTCCCTCTCCGGCTGAGTTTTTTTTATCGTATTTTAGTTCAAAAATATGCTAGCGGTTGACAAGTATTCAAAAACGGAGGTAATATTAGCTAATTTGCTAAAAGTAGCTAATTGCTGAACTATTAGCTAGACTATTTGTATGTCTTCGACTAATTTAAGCAACTAACTGTTAGCTCTAGTGTATTTTATACACCTCCTTATCCCAAGCAAATCGATTATTGAGGGCCAACATCCTCATCAAGAACCCTACTGGCTCTCACATGTTTAACAGGCTTTTTTCCAATCCAATAACCCGATAACGCATCATGACCCGTCGATATCATCACTCTGTGATGTCAGCTCAGGGCATGGGAATCGTCACTTCTGCTCATACAGATTATTTGATCTTTTAGTAGTATAGCTGATTCAAAATCTCCATTTCGTAGACAGCAAACACTAAGAAAGCTTTATCTTGAACAATTGCAAGAGCTGGCAAACGAATGATCACCAAACATACCAAAAAAGAAGCAAGACATAAAGGGTGCGTTTGGATCTTCTTCTATCAAAAAGCAGTTTCTTCCAAAGTAACAATATATGCATATTAATTATGGTGCAAAATAATATATGCAAAACAATAATATGTATGGAGTCTTACAATGATTAAATACATATTTCCATATTCGTGAAATATAGGCCCTGTTTGGCACAGCTGCTACTTGTTGAAAAAGCAGCTTATATAAGAAGCTGGTGAACAGCAGCTTCTGCTTGTTGGCTGCTTTTAGTGTATTCTGAGAAGCAGCTGAACTGATAAGCTACTGCAGAAGCTGACTGTTTGGCAGAACTTCTGCTTAAATTTGTGAAGAAGCTAAAAATAAGCTGTGCCAAACACACATCAGTCAACACAAAAATCGTTCTATTACGGTCATTTGCATATAAACAATCTCAGAAGCAATACAGATAAATCATAAAAAAATCTAATGTTTCACCGAAGCTCCAACCAAACGACTTTCTTTTAGTTTAGCTCACAACAGTTTTTCCACAGCAGACAGCTCACACCAGACAGCTGAACTGAACTGCGAACACTCCCTAACTCAAGAGAGGCAATTATGTAAATAAAGTCGACATTTTGTATTCTTTGAAGCATCCATCACTTAGTTTACCATAATATGGGGGAAGACTCGGGAACTAGATATCTAATCAAAGAAATGTCAAATGATAGAACAAAGAATATCATCAGCCGGTTTTATGCTAATTTTCGCTTTTCTTTTTTAGCAGACCACCGAATCTCTTCAGCAAAGGCTTCTTCTTATACTGCTGGTGCTGTTTAGTTGGTGATGCCCTGCCACTGTTCTCCTTAGTTGAGTGCAACCCATTGCTGTCAAGACCTGCATCCCCCTTGTTTGATTCCAAATCAACCTGTGAGTCGCCATCATTCTCCTCCTTAGCTGAATCATAGTCAGCAAACTTGCTGTTCTCCCACATTTTGGCAACTACTACAACAGGTTCATCATCCTCTTCAGTGCCCCCCTTCTCATTATCTCCATCCTTGGTGTTACTATTTATCGTGCCATCTTTTGCATTAGTAAGCTGGGAAGAGAGTTCCTTAATCTTCTCAGAAGCTGCTGATTCCTTTGCCTGCAGGTCGTCATTCTCCTGTTTTATGTTCTGTAATTCATTCTCTTGGTCTAATATGTTCTCCTTCCATCGGATAGTTTCAGTGTTGCCTTCCTCTCTGATTCTGTTCGCTTCCATTAGCTGAGATTCAAGCTGCTGCAGCTTCTCCTGCAACTCTGTGTTTTCATTTTCTTTCTCCTTAACAACCTCCAAGGTCCTGTCCATTTGAACCCTGACAGCGACTATCTCTTCTTCTGAATTCTTAATAGAGCTGACAAAACTTAGCTCTTTGGACTGCCATTCCTCATGCGCTCTCTTAGCTTCTGCTTCCAGTCTTTCAACTGCTTTCGTAAGGCAAACCTTCTCATAGTTTGCCTCATCAAGCAGTAGCTCATAGTTCTCCTTAATATTCTTCAGACTCAAGTTAAGCTCCTCTACCTGTGCCTGAGCACGCTCCATCTCATCTTGTTTCAGAAGGTACTTTTCTTGCGCCTCTCTGGATTCAGCTGACATTTCCTGTAAGGCTGAGGCCAGACCCTCCATTGCCTTCTTAATTTTCTCAAGCTCATCTTTGCTAGCCTCAAGCTCGTCAGCCAGCTGGTTCTTCTGTTCATTCAAGGTCTCAATTTCTGAGCTAGTATTCTTATCACTGTTCAAGGCCTCCATTTTCTCTTCTTCCACTGTATGGAGCTTCAGCCTAAGCCCTTCAATCTCTGTCCATAGATCCGTCGTCTCTTTCTCTGCTGCATCTGCCCGTTGGCCGGACACAACAATATCACTCTTGAGCTTTGTCAGCTCATCCTCCAAGAACCTGACTTTGTCACGAAGAGCAGCAACTTCAGATTCTCTGTCACGAAGCAAACTACTTGTTGAATCCAATTCTTCCATTGCTGAATTCAAAGATTCACCCTTCAAAATATTAGACTGATCAGCCTCTTCCAATCTGACCTCGAGAAGCTGTGCCTTCTTCTGCCATTCGTCAGCTAACTGCTTTGACTTGGAACCAAAATTCCTAGCATCATCAACATCACTCTTAAGTTCATCAATCATGCGCTCCAATCGAACTGCCTTTTCTTCAGCAGCCTTTTTTTTCTCAAGCTCAAGCTTTAATGCAAAGTTCTCTTCTTCAAGATTCTGAATCCTCTCTGCAGTCTTCTTCCTGTTGCCATCCACCTTGGAATCAACCAGCCCTTTGAGGCGCGTAACCTCTACAGTGAGATGCTCAACTTCCTGGGCCTTCACCTCGGAAGCCCTAACGGCATCATCTACCTGGCTGAGGGCTTCATTCTTGGCATCGATTGCGTCGGCCAGCTCATACCTGGCCTTCTCCAGCTGCTCCACTGTCGACCGCAGCACAGCGTCATCAGCCTCCTGCTGGCCATGGATGCTTGCCTGCTCCGACTCTCTGGCAGGGAGTTTGTCTGCCTCCTGCGCCTCAATAGCCCTCCTTTGCACATCAAGCGCATCCTGCAGCTTGGCATTGGCCTCATCAGCCACCTTCTTGGCACGCTCCAGCTCAGCAAAAACTTTGCACTTCTCCTTCTCGTTCTCCACCAACTGCTCCTTGGCCTTCACGAGCTCTTCTCGGATCGCGGCAAGCTGCGCGTGCTGCTCCTGCGGCGGCTTCGCGGGCTTCCCCTTCTGAAACCATCAATACAACTCTGAATTCCGCGAAAAAACACGAGGATTTTCGCGCCCGCAGGCGGTGGCATGGTAGTCGCGGATTACCATACCTCTGGAGTCGTAGCGAGGCGAGAGGCGGCGGCCTTGGGCGTTGGCGCCTTGCGGTCGGCCGACCCCGAGCCGGGGGACTTGTCAGCAGCGCGCGGCGTGCCATGGCCGGCGGCGCTCGCCTTGGGCACGGCCGGCTTGCGCGGCTTGCTGTCCTTGGGGGTTGGCGGCGTGCCGCCTCCGCCGCCCTTCTTCTCCTTGTCCGGTTTGCCGTTGCTCTTCGCCTCGGCGGAGCCAGATCTGCGCTCCAACCAAGAAACGGAACCACCGTCAGACGGCGAGGATCCACCGCCGCTGCCCGCGGGGATCCACCTCGAGGGCGGAGTCGCAGTGATCAATAAGCAGCACAGAAGGGTGTGATGGACGCTTACTTCGTCTTGGAGCCCAGCATTCCGGCGCTTGCGTATCTGCTGTTCCCTGGCCTCCCCTCGTTCCTTTGGTGCGTCGGCGTCGCTCCCTAACGTGCAGAGCTATGATTGTGGGGAAATTTGGGGGAGGAGTGGTGGGTGAGCGGTTGCCACCGCGCTGCCACTAGTTGGAGAGGATGGACGGGCGGAGCGGTGGGGCTGCGTGCGGCCTGCGGTTGCGGCTAGAAGTAGAAGACACCGCCTCCGATCAGTATCTCTGACTCCCTGTGGGTCTGCTGTTGGGTCGCGTGGGGTCTTCACATTTTCCTCGCAAGTTTTTATTCGAGGAGGGAGGGAGGGAGGCAGATAGGCGAAGTGGCCAGGTCGCCAGGACAGCGAGCAGTCATGCGCCCATGCTTGCTGGGCTGGCGGTGGCCAGGGAGACGGAACGGATGGCTTGGAAATACGTTCATTTTTTTTGGGAAATTCGGATCATACCATTAAAAGATCACCACTTTGGATTCATATCATTACTATCTCACTTACATGGGGGTCCACATGAGTCAATGACATGTGGGGTTCATGGTATATATCTAAAGTTTGGATCTTTTAATGGTATAGATCCAATTGTTCCTTTTTTTTCTTTTCTTTCACTCTTTACGGCCAGCATATCCTACGACATGTGGCCGTATAAAACATTCTTTTACTATATTATTTATATAAGAAACATTAAAATAAGTGATGGGATGAGTAAACTACCCAATATAGCCGGTCCAAAAAGACAATCCGGTCCTCAATTCTCCATGGAAAATTGCACTATTAGAGAACATGGATGAAGACAATTTAATTCAAAAAGAAATTGTAATAGAGAAAAAATAGTCCCATCGGGATCGTGTGGATAGAAATGAAAAACCATCCATCATCCCCGTTCCAAAGGTAGCATTCCGTGAACTTCTCTCGCTCTAAATTAGTTCCTTGGTATGTTAAAATTCTACCAAAAACTAACACATGCCATAGTATAATTAGCAAACTAAACAATGTAGATGTCTATTGTTATTTTAAATCTCAATTGTTCGATTTATATTAATTTGATATAATCAATTTGTATTTGCCTCCAAACATCGCATTTTGGAATGGGGGCGGGTTTCCCATAGGGAAAAAATTCTATGATGGAATGAAGATGGGAGAAAAAGCTCCTCGTGAGCATTCACCGTGATAGGGATAGATAATTTTTTCTACTCACGAGGATAGGGATATGGAGTCATCCCCTGACAGGGAATTCTCCATTGATATCCACACCTACAAAGATAGTATTTGGTTCTAAAGCGATGTATAACTTTGTGGTTAGGAAAGTCTAGAACAGAGTGGCTCCAAAACGATAATAATTTCTTGATACGTTGAATCCTACCATTCACCAAAAACTATCGAGCCTCTTCGCTCGTGAGCGTTCCTGTTTGAAGCCCCTTCCTTAGGATCATTACAAGCAAGGAGACAATCTAACTGTCAACGATGAGCTCCTGCCCGGCCCCAGCCAGATCCATCGATGTCCCTCCTCCATGCACCCCTACATGTTTGCCTCCCACTTTCTCCTTCCCTTCTCTTCCCTCCTTTCTTCGATATGACCATGGCAACCCACCATCTACACTGCCATCGCAACCCGTCAGACGAACTTCTCTTCACCCTACTCCTTTTACGCCCTTTAATACCTTCTACACGATCACGGGCGGGGCCCTAACGCAAGTGCCCTATGGCAGCCCGCCGATGGCCAAACTTTCCCCTCCCCTCCTTTTGCACGCTTGATGATACATCTGATAGATTCTTGCCCTTTACTTCTTTCTTCTCTATGTAGGACATCAAACATGCATATTTGATATGTTCTTCTCATTTGCTTTGCACGAACACCATATTAAGAAATTTGGGGTGAGTTGAAGGTAAATCTGACAAGAGAGGGAGGTGATCGCACTCACACAACTCCTCAACCAAACATATGATGGAGCTGCTCCGTTCTATCTACACTCCTGAACCAAATAAAAAACAACACGCCTTTATTCTATCTTCCAAATATTACAGGTTGTGGTTGTGATAAGACGTGACTCCCATAGTCTCCCTGTGCCCATCTCTTTTTTTCAGAAGCTCTCGCTATATCTATCCTAATGATGTCTTCAGAGGTATCTCTATATCCTCCTCTAGGTCTGTCTTTTATATATTTCTCTAAACTAATAACTCATTTATATCATATTACTCCCTAACAATATTCTATTTTGCTCCAATTTATTGCACACTTGTATTTGTCATACCCGCAAACACCTTACACATATTTTAGTTTTGCTTAATCAATTGTCTAAAGTATAAAAATAACTAAAGAAGAGAAGATAGTATATATATAGTTGAACGAATGTTCTCTATATTTTAATTTTTTTTTAAAAAAAAAGCGTTGTAGATTGCTGAGAACAAAAAAAATAATTATAAGATAGAATAGCAGATAGAGGACATCATTGCAGACACACTAAGGTCTTCTTTTGAACATGGGAAATTTTCTTGCTTCCTGCGTTTTTTTTTTGAAAACGAACTGATTTCTATAAAATCCGTATATGAGTCCTATAAAATTCTTTCGTTCTAAATTAGACATAAATTTCTTACGAAAACAGACGCAATTCTTTGCTGATCCCTTCCCTTTCCCTTTTCTTGTCGTGTTAATTTTTGCATAACGATGAATTGATGATGGTCCGTGACCCTGACTCCCTGTTGCTTTCGAGGAAAAATAAAACTGTTGCGTGTCTATTTGATATGAATGCGTGTCGCATTCTAAAATTTTTGCAGTAATATAGAGTACGGTGCTCGACACATGTGTCGGTCGGTCAGTGCAGCGAGCCGGTTGGCTGGTGAGTGTGCCTTTTGTTTAAAACCGCTCGGCGCCTTCGCATCGGATTCTGGATATGATCGCGATAGTTTTACCATGTCGGTGTGTCGTCTTGCTCCTCGTGTTTTCCTGGAAACTCGTGGCGCTCAACGAACGAGCCCAGCCGGGCGGTCAATGTCTCAATGATTAGATGGAATAGTTTACAGCTCGTTCCGCCGACGGCGATCAAAGCCTACGACACGGTTCCTGAAATGACAGAAATAGCAGCATGATTTTCTGGTGTACATGAGTCTAAAATTTATTACCTTTGTTTGAATTTGAGATTTTACATGTGAGTAGAGTTGAAAACGGTCGAAATAATCCGGTTTCATTCTATCCCGATTTCTATATTAACTTGTTTGAATTTGTATTGACGGACACTCCAACTATTTTCGTTTTTCCCTTTTTGACAAATGTGGAAATGTGACGGGACAATATAGGTGTTTTTTCGACCAATTTTGCTTTTCTCATTTTTTTTAATCAGGATATACCATTTTTATCCGTACATAATGTCCAGTTTTAGGTAATACAATAAACAAATCATAGATGATTATGTCATATTTCAACAAACTAGTCCTTAATTAATTATTTTCTTGGTAGTCATATGTATTATAATATGTTGCTTCCATATATCTAGATGAGATATTTCAGTCGATCATAATATTATTTTATTTTAGACTCTACGGGACGATGTTTCCGTTTTTATTTCCGATTTCTATTTCCAATTTCGACCTATTATTGGTGTATCCTGTTTGTTTTGATTCATTTTCGCCATCCCGCTAATCCTGTTTTCGGTCCCATTTTCGAAATGAAATGTGAAAACAAAAACGAGAGAGGGGTTACCCATTTTCATCCCTGCATGTAATACACGCCAGTGATAGTGTGGCAAGTTTTAAACTTCTATTTGAGTGTCTAAAATATGTTTTTAATTGATTCCATGTTTTCGCCTAGGAGCTAACTCCCCCACGTATTTTGCGCAGAAAAATGGCATGAAGTGACGCATATAGAGCATGTTTGGTTTGATGGCTAACTTGCCACACTTTGGCTAACTTTTCTGCCTAAGGTTAGTTCTTCAATTCGAACGACTAACCTTAGGCAAAGTGTGGCACATTTAGCCACAAACCAAACAGCCCCATAGTAACAAGTAATGGAAAGTCCTCGACCACTAACCAGTAAGCACGGGAACCGATGATTGCGCAAAATGGCATGAAGTGACACATATACGGTGTGATTGGTTGCCTGCACTTATCCAGACTCTCTAGATGCATTGACTAAAGTACAACTTCTGTTTGCTTACATGTGCATGTAAGGCTAAGCCCTGCACCCACATGTGCAGCGGAGGCCAAAAAATAGTACACTCGCACCGATAGTAAACAAGTAATGGATAGTCCTAGACCACTAACTAGTGCTGGGAATTGGGCCGTGCCGGCCCGGCCCGGCCCAAGCCCATCGTGCTTCGTGCCAAACAGGTTCGGGCCAAGAAAGCCCAAACAATTTTTGGGCCGTGCCGTGCCAGCCCGAAGTGTAAAAACAGTGGCCCAGGCCGGCCCTAAACCACGTCGTGCCTTCGTTGGGTCGTGCCGGCCCAAGCCCGGCCCGTATATTTGACCACATAAAATCAAAATATTATAACCATATAAAGTTCATATCTTACTAAATTAAAGATATTAAACAATTATAACATCATTTAACCACATAAACTCTAAATATAACAACAATATAAAGTCAATATCTTACTAAATTAAAGAGATTAAACAGATTGGGCTTAATTGGGCCGTGCCGGCCCAAGTCCGGCCGATCTATGCGTGCCGTGCTGGGGGCCCGACGGGTCGGAATTTGAGGCCCGGCCCAGGCCCGCCTTCGGGCCGTGCTAGCCCGGCCCATATTATTTCGTGCCGGGCCGTGCTTTGGGCTCTTATTTTCGGGCCGTGCTCGTGCTGGCCCGAAAAGCCCGGCCCAGATTCCCAGCACTACCACTAACCAGTAACCACGGGAACCGATGAGGTATAAGTCTATCAACGTTTCTAGCGGTGGGGCGGATGAGATTCTAGCCCCTGCCGCTCTAGAGTTTATATAGCCCGACTAAATGTCCTTCTAAAACTTAAAGTGTATATAGTATAACCTTACTGTATATTTTTATGGTTTTGTATCATTCGTCGATGTTTTAATATAATAGTACAATATTTCAATATAATATTACTTTAAACTATTATTTATCTATCGTGAGTGATTTTATAAGATTATATCGCTGTAACGGTTTAACTCAAACACTTCTAAATAAATTTGGGTATGTCTTTGTAGAGGACTGGTAAAACCTCCGTTAGTTCCACAGGTCGTCATCGTTGTCGTCGTCCGTCCGTTCGTCCACCGTCCACTCCGTTCCAGGCTTCCAGCTGTGGTTCTGTTCCCGGTTCCGCATAGGCAAGTAGGCACCCTGTAGCTGGGACGACGTGTACGTGACGTGCACCACGCCACCGAACCGAACGGCAGAGCGTGCAGGAGGCACAGTCGATGCCATGCTCTGGGGCTCCAACTTTTTTTGGATTTTAGCTCTTTTTGGATTTTTTTTATAACTATAGCCTTTGTAGTTTCATTTCAAAAAATGGACTCTAATCTTGATGCCGAGGTAACGCACAGCGACGCCAGTACCACTGGCGCCAACTTTTCCTACGTGACAGTCGATGTAGCAAGGCCCAGGGGGTCGACGCCATAGATCTTGGCGCCGACCCCCCTTGACGGTGGGGTCCGGTGCTATCAGGGGGGTCGGCGCCAAGATCTATGACGCCAGCCCCCTGAGACTTGTCATATCGACTGTCACTTAAGAAAAGTTGGCGGCAATTATATATGTGTTACCTCGGCGCCAATGATAACGGCGTCGAGGTTATGATCCATTTTTTGAAATAAAACTATAAAGTGCATAATTGTGCAAAAAAAACCCAAAATGGCTAAAATGCAAAAAAAAAAAAAAAGTTGGCTCCCGGGCCAACCTAGATGGGTCAGCCACGAATTGAGACTTCGGACAGGACGAAGCCGGTGCACCGCAATCATGAATCAATCCATTCCATACAGTAGGCTGTAGGCAAATCAAATGCATATATAGCGGTACATAATTTTGATCCCTGCAGGCTGCAGATAAGAGAATGTCTGTAAAGTCTCCGCTATAAAGATAAGTATCGTGCGACTTTCAACGCAGCATGTGCAAGAACATATCGGATCGGACCATGTGCTTATGATGATGACGACTTGATGAGTCTTGTTCCATCTCGCAAATATAAAAAGGATTGGACTGGGCTGTGTTCATGGGCCTCGAATTCGGCAGAAAAGGAAGCATGTTCGAGATAGAATATGCCAATATGCCCCATTGACAAATAAAAAAAATGTTGGGGTGAGAGAGGCTCGAACTCTCGACCTCAGGATAACTCAATTTAGCTATGAGACCTACGCGCTAGCCAACTGCGCCACCACCCCGATGTGTTTACGTTATATATTTTACCCTTATTAGATTCACACCGCATCCGAATTGATGCGGCGACAGCGACGATGCTCCCCGGGCCCGGAGAGCGGAGAAACGAGCGTCACGTCCGGAGGCTCCTACAGCTCGTGTCGTATATTCTCACACGAGGCCGGACATATCCGTCAGCTCGACTTCCTTCTGCGGCGCCACGCTCTCCCCCGGCAACTCGATGGCGGTGACAGTAGCCTTCGCCGTCCACGTCGAACACGACTGACTACACTACATGGGTACCGTGTTTGTGTTTGGTTGCCGACGTCCGACAATGAGACCCGTTTGTTATGGCCAGGAGCCCGCGACTCAAAATACAGGCCCTGTTACGACTCCGTACAGTAGGCGGACGATGCGGCCCATCTAATATAACTAGATATATGCCCGTGCGTTACAACGGGTGACACTTATGCACACATAGGTCATTGTTTACTGATGTTATCAATCGACGGGTCACACTTGTGTACACATATGTCATTGTTTAGTGATGTTATCAATCGAACTCTGTGCGTCGGGTCGACAGGCGAGGGAGGTGGCATCAAGAGGCGGGCTCGGGGCGAGGCATCGGGTGTGTGCGACCGCGAATCGCGTCGAGAGGTAGGCTTGGGGGTAGCAGGTGGCTGGAGGTCGTGGCATGTGGAGTGCGGTGCGGTTGAAGCGAGAGGCAGGGAAGAGCTGGAGGAGGCCAGGCGTGGATGGTTGTGCCAAAAGTGTCGAGTCCATTTGTCGGAGATAGGAAAGGCAGAACGAGAGAGGGTCAGCCTACCCTTTACCTTCTTCATAGTAGTATAGTCAGTTACATGTACGTTGTTACGAACATATATAGACCTTGTTTAAATAAGATAGTTATTTAAACGTGTTCCAACAGAATTTGCAAGTATGTTTGGTGTTTATACCTTTCCCTCGTGATATTCTAGACTGCCTTCTTCATCGAGATAAGTAGAGATTGACATATCCTGTTTTAACATGAATCATTCCTATAATTCAGTTACCAACTGTATTTCTATATGTGCGTGAAACGTTGTGGGTTCCACAATATTGTATAAAGCTTGGTTATATTTGGCACCAACTATATATGAAGCTAGTTTATCCATGTCAACTTATGTACAACTTTACATCCACAAGCTACATTTGCCTGAAAGAACCATGGAGTAAAAAAAGGAAAAGAGGCTTTGATTTCCTCTAAAGCATGCAACAACCAACATATCTTCTAGCTATATGCCAACTGTATCAAAATTATGGAACCCTGTAACAAAATAACATAAACATAAGTAATCTTGTCATGTCAAAACAGATAAAGATCAAGCCTCAAATTAGTCTTGTGTGCTCACTTGTAGTGAAGTCAAAAGTCGCAATATAAGTTAGAAAAAAATCACTCCCTAGATCACCCAATTGTCCAAACCCTAAACCCTAAAACCCACAGGTTGTTATGAACTCTGCTTGTTGAGGTTTACCAGTAGGACGCCAATGCTATCAGTTGTAGAGGGCACGCAACTATTTGTTGATTTGCGTTGACTGAAAAAAATGATCAGTCCCAGTCAGATGTTGTAATCTTCTGTAAGATTGTGTTTCCCATCACAGTTTAGACTGTGGAGAATGATGCTATACCAACCTGCATCAGAAACCATTACTATTAGACAACATGTACATCAGGCATATTGAAAAAATCTAATTTAATTAAGTACAAGACACCGTTTTAAGGTGAACTGATATGAGTTGGACCAATGAACTGTATCAATAAACATATGGTTCATGTCGCTTGGATGATAAAAGTGGAGGCTTACAAGGATGGTGTTGCCCGTCCTGAATGGATCCTCTAAGATAGCCTGCAGGTTGCTAGTAAAACAAACAAAAAAGAATACATCCAAGCTTGGCGTGCCATGACAATTACTATAGGATAACCTCACTGTCCTCATCGGGGCCTGGCTGGAGCTGGAGTCGTCCTAGTTCCACTTTGGCAGCTTGTTGGGATCGGTCACCTGATTGGACAAGGTCTACACCAGCACCAACCAGATCAGTATGATTTTACAAAACAGAACAGAAAAATATAATTGCAGTGGTAGTGGTGAGCAGGCAACATCATTGCATATTTGTACATACATGGAACCACATGTTCATGGGAGAGGGAATTTGAAATATGTGCAACATCGACGATGCACATACCTGCTTTGGATGAATACCTGCAGAGTTACGAATTGCACGAGATGTGTTGTTGACAGTAATACTTGCACTGTTACGAAGAAGGTCGACCAATAAGGTAAATACTAATTGAAATGTGAGATTATGAAGCTATATTGCATAAACACACCGCTAGGTGCTAATCTCTAGATGAAGAAATAGAAAACAAGTATTCCCTCCATTATATTCTCATTAGGTATTAGAGATACAACTTTGACCACTATCACATCATATTTAATTATAAAGCTAATGTTTGTGGAATTACGAAATTACTTTTCAACAAAAGTCTACACATGTCTCTTGTGTTTGCAAACTAAACAATTATTATAATCTAACAGGTGGAGTTTAAAAGTTCAACTGTATCTTGTTTATGATGTTTAATGTTTGAGAACAAAGGGACCATTAATGTACAAAACATCAACCTTATCGAGCTGTATATCTGGTTAAGCATTCGTCCTTTACTTTTTCTACTTATCAAAGCACAATAGCCTAACAAGTAAAGACGACAAGTGAGAAATGTTACCAATAAGTGTTTCTAGGGACACCGACAGAATCTCCATTGAATCTATGAGTAGGTATATTGCGAGTCAATCTTCACCAGATATGCTCATAAGAATTATTTTTATATTCAGTCCACAGTTTTCAACAATTCAATCTATTTGGTGTGTTGTGCATTTCGATTTGGCAATGCACGCAAAATAGTTCCTTGAAGTAGGGATGAAATGGAATGGATGTATTCTAATATTTGTTCCTTCCGAAAAGCTCAAAATCCTATATGAAAGTCCATATCTGAATCTAAAAATTAATATCTGACCGTACCCGAATCTGAATACTCAAAATCAGAAATGATTTCTAATACTTATATGAGATATATACCATTATCAAAATGATTTGTATCTAGTTCTAATTAAGATCCGAGATAAAAATATAGAATATAACATGAGGTGTAGGACAAAATGCAAGATCATTGGTACCTATCTGATCCGGTTTCATCCATACCTTGAAGGTAGCTATTGAAATAGCCACTGAGCTTCAGCAACTGACACAAGAATATTTTGAAAACAAATGATAAAATGCAAGGATAATACCATACTATGACACAAATCTGTGAAGGCCCTTGATGTTTGTCCGGGTGCCACTTGAGAGCAGATGCGTGAAAACTACATAATCACCATGTTGAGAACGACAACCAGTTAGCAACCTTGTGACATTGAAGCCCTTAAAGTGTAATGTGGTGTCATAGGAAATGCTCAGATGACTCACGCATACTTAATATGATCCAGCTTTAAGAGGCCTAAAACCGGAAATTTGAGAGAAATCCTATAGCTTCGCAGATCATCATGCCTTGACTCCTCGTCCTCGTCGAGATCACTTTCGTTCCAAAATTTTGGCAGACTGAGATTCCTCCCTCCATTAAAATATCTTCAACTCGAATATGTGTGTGTAAACAAGAGGATTAAGAGGCATAACAGACATTATAGGTGCCAAACTTTGCTTTGACATGGGTGTTGTTGCTTGATAACAATCTTTTCCTTACCACAGCCTTGTCCTACAAATATCAAACAATATATCAATCTTAAAAGCATTACTCATGCACAACAAAATTTAGCATGAAGGCTGAAAGCCACAACCGCACAAGTAGCACTCTTAGCTAACATTACATGCCTGTCAAGAACTCAAGATATGGATACAAGAGGAAGAAAGCATTGTTTAACTGCATAGGTGATAGATCGTCACTTAAACCAACAAAACACAAATGTTACCATTAAGTGTTTGTAGGGACACTTACAGAATCAACTTCTATGCCTTTGCAAATACACACCAAAGAAAAGAGATGTCACCTAAAAATCAATCGATTTCTTTGCAACCTGACTGTGGAAAGGGCGTGTACTCAGTCGATCGTGCAAGTTGTTGAAGTACTGTCTCAGGAGATTTGTTGCCTTATCTATTTGTAGCCAAACCTAAACAATGAAGCCAATTCAGCATGTGCATTTATTGATTCATACTATCTTAGTATTTCAGGTACATGATATCTTGTGTAAAAACCTCCTAATAAAGTGGCTATATCACTCACTTTTCATCAAGAAATAATAAACTGAGTGCACTGTATTGTGCTAATTATATAGCATTATAAGAGAACTACACAAATCTTCGCTGATAATTATATTGCAAAATCTGAAAAATAGATGGTACCATGCAAGGTCAAAGAAAAGCTAGAAAATAAAAACGTCTTAATACGGTAGCATAAACATACCAATCTTTCCCTGCCAGCACTCCTAGTTTGTTTGGCCGATTTGAGATATCAAAGGAACAAAAAATGTCAAAACTAAGTTTTTTATTTATCTACTAATAACCAACACATAATCATGCAGTCTATAAGAGAAACAAGTTAAGAATGGAGAATTTCAAAGGGAAACTCATCATTTGAAGTAGCTAGATGTTACTAATCAGCTTTATATTCTTCCCATTTTCCATACCCAGCCCAAAGTCAAATAAATATATTAGAAACTAATTAGGAGGTCTACATTCTTCACATACTTGGTACTTACCATCAATGTCTAGTTCTAGCCCCCATGTTTTCTATCCTCGAAAAGAAAACTAATACTCCATACACCAAAATATAAAGAATAACCAAGTAATTTTGTTACTTGATATGCATTCTTACAGGAGTAGAATGGAGAACGACACTAAGGGGTCTAAGAATAGTTTGTGTCTCTCCGATTCCTGGAGGACCCAACAAAAAAGCAGATAAAACATAAAAGAAATAACATAATCAGCACATTGCACATTACTCTTAAATGGTGTATGTGTTCAATCTGCATATCATTCAAAAGATAAGCATATAGCTAAGACAGCTCATGTATATGCAATAATTTCTTATAACTAATTAAGACGGGTAAACAATAACAATGTAAATTAATAGTGGTAAAAAATAACAAACCTGAATAAGAACAAAGGATCTGTGTGAAAGACCCGCCTAGATAAAAATGCAATAACTATTAGAACCGTAGCTTTTAAAAATATTAGGAACACAATACATATACCAACAACGCAAAAATAAAAAAAGATGCTCACATTAACCGCTTCTAGATGGGAATCATTAAGATTCACTTTGAGGTAATCCATAAGTGGCTCAAGATCATTCCACACACGACTTTGAGTGTCAGCATCCTTGTGCTCCTCGATAGCTGAAAGAATCAGATCGTTAAAAGGTAGAGAAGCTACGTAATGCATAGGTGTGAACTCTCGTCTTACTGTAGACAAGCTACATTACTGAAGATTTAGACAAGAAAATGTCATATCAAGGTGTACATGCCACCATAAAAAACTCAGGCACTTGTTTTAAAACATTTGAGGCTCTCCTTCAATATCCACAGTTGTTCCACTAATGCAAACACATATGCATTGGGGGCCGACCCCTACTCAAACTGCAAATGTGCAAGCACATCAATTCATCGCATATTGTACTTGGCTACATGCTACTTGCTAGATTGATCTATTTTAGTATAGCTCAGCATATAATGTATTCAGCTAAAGGCTACTTGCCAGGATGATCTAAGTATGATATCACAACCATAACTTATGGCACATTTTGATCTGTCCTAGATATTTTATTGGTCTCAATTATCAAATATTATGCACATTGACACCTGCAAAATAGAAGCAACAAGTGATGTCAGACAACATAATGATAATTAAATATTAGATAGTGCAGTCCCTTATTTAATAAAAATAGAAAGCACAATCTGTTGAGTTTTTTGCTATTCTGGTACTCCTTTTAATATACTTCTCCATTATAATACTCACAAGTTAACCTTCTCTCTAATAGTATTTATAAGTGATTTGGTCCTCCAAAATAGTACTCTAACCTTTTTTAATTTTTTTTTATTTTTTTCCTTTTTACTTAACATGTGACGTGACTATATTGTTCTTCCTTTCTTCCGTTCCCTCGCTTACTTTGTGTGAACAATCGATGCTGGGCCTTTGACAGAGTCAGACAGCCTTTGCTTGGTTGCTCGATTTTTTTGGAACCTCCATTTGGTCGTCAAGGATATGGGTGATAGAATTAACGTCATGCAGATTGTTCTCTGAAGTCTGAAGCCAACGCCAGCGCCATTGCCACAACATGCCGAACTCTAGGTCTTGGTAAAACTCTGCTAGCCTGAAGAAGCAACCGGCCATCGGTTTGAACCTGTAGATACACAGAGAGAGAGAGAGAGCTGCATTACCAGTAGATACAGCTACCATTACGAGGCTACCAACAGCAGCAAACAGCCAGATTGAGTTTATGCAGTAGATAAAGTTTCTGCAGCAGATCCCTTTCGCAGCTTTGACCAATCCCAAAGGCAATGGTCGAGCAACATAATCAGATGAGAGACCGAGCATATTCAGATTTGACATATTCAGTTTCAGCATATTACATCCACTTTCAGCATATTTAGATGAGATACGGAGCAACACCAGGAGATGTTGATCACCATATTTAAGTTCACCAAATATGACATAATCATCCACAAGGCAAAATAACTTCATCATAAAGGAAAGCGAGCGAATCGGAGAAGGGAAGGACAATATGGTCACTTCAGATGTTAAGGAAAATGAAAAAAAATAAAAATAATTTTAAACAGGTTACAATACTATTTTATAGGACAAAATCACTTAGAAATACTATTAGGGAGAAGATTAATTTATGAGTACTATAATGGAGAAGCATGTTAGGAGTACCATAATAGCAAAAAACTCCAATCTATTTCATGTATCATTACAATGCAATGTAATCAGATTGATGAAATGGGCATTATACATAAGATTCAACATCAATTACACTAACCTTACTATAAGGTGTAGAGGACGATGCTCCACCTAGACTACTCAGCTCCCTCCCTCCAAGCAGTAAAAGCACGGCTATGACCTACAGACGAAACCAATAGCTCTCATCAATCTAGCGAATTGAATTGACCACAAACAGAGAAAACAAGTTCACATCTATATAGGGCAGAAGAGGAGGGGCCTTATTAGGGGAGACAAAGAGAACCAACACTATGCGAGTCCATCTGCCTGGAATGAAACTCGCCATGGAAAGACAGGGTGAGCTGGTTGGTCGCCATGGGCGGTACGGCCCCGGCCACGAGGTGCTCCACAAATGGGGCAACGACGGCGAGTCCATGACATGAGTCTGAGCGACATGGATGCAGTTGTACTGGTCAGCGTTGGCCTCGCCCCATCTGTCCACCACCACAACAGCCACCAGCTTCCCCTTGGGGAGCTTTGGGTGGTTAGGAAGCGTCCGCGAGAACACCAAGCTTGCATCACCAACGAAACCTACCAAATATCACACAACAGTCAGCAATAAGTTAGACAAGCGTCAAATCCGCAACATAGCCTGGTTTCACAATCCGCCACATGGCATCGTCGTAATCAGTTATATCTGAACACGTAATGTAAAATACACAATTTAGTTAATTCACATGGTGGATTGAGACTGGACGACCAGCACAGTCATTTAAAATATGGTTCAGACCAGATCTCTAGTTACAACTACGACAACAGAAGCAAATCAAGCACGAAGGATGATGGTAGTCGATCCGACGAGCGAACAGGGGCTCAAGCAAAGCATCGAGATATCGAAAGATATGCGAACGCGGGAGTAATCTGAGAGTGTTCTCACCTTTTTTGCTTCTTGCTTAAGCTTTTGCCTTGATCGTCGAGCTAGTTAGTTGCCATGGGTGGCTCGGTCCTAGGCACCAACGTTGAGGGCGGGTCCATCTGTGTGGTGGCCGCTACAGCAGCATCTGCGTCCATGGGAACGTGCTCCCCACCGATGTCGTCCCCACCAACGTCGTTGCGTTACCCTTCGTGCTCATCCTCCTCGATCTCGCCTTCCTGCTTATCCTCTTCCTCCTCTTCCCCAACCTCCTACTCGTGGCCCTGCAGTTATTGTTGTTGCTCTGCGGCAAGGAAGGAGGCAGAAGCATAGATGCAAGCAGCACCCACCGCAGCGAGGAGTGAGGCGGAAACAAGCAGCTTAGCAAGCGAAATCAACCAGAATCAATCACGTGTGATTCCCCCACCATTTGAAACGAATCAGAAACACATGCAAAAGCCTCAGAAGATCCATTTTAGGAAGAGCAGGTCGTTACCTTCGATTAGCTCGTCGGCTCGTCACGGCCGCGAAGTGCGCTTGCGGCTCAGGCTCCTCCGATCGGGATCTTGCCCACGAATAGCGTGCGACTCTCGCCGGCCTCCTCCTCGCCTCCGCCGCCACCATTGCTGACGAACAGAGAGACAATGTGCTCTAGGGTTTGGGGGGAGGGGAGCGAGAGGGGTTTTGCTGGCGGTGTGCGAGCGGCCGCGGAGGTGCGCGTGTGCTGACGAGATCTGGGCATAGCGAGCGGGACGGGTGGATGGTGGCTGGCTTGACATCGCAAGCAGCGCGGAGTGGCAATTGCAGAAGGCGAGCTTGTCGGGGGCGACGGGAGAGCGACGCGAGAAGTGGATCTAGGGATAGAGCGTCGGGGAGGGAGAATGTGCATCGAACAAGGAGGGGTCCATGGCGCACCAGAACCTAGAGCGCACCAGGGGGCTCTCGCCGGCGGTGACTACCATGCGGGCCTCGCGCGTAGGTCCTCTCCCCGGCCACCCTATGCCTGGCCGCATCGCCCAGCGCGACGGCGGCGGAGGCTAGCGAGGCGAGGCACCCAGCGAGCGGTGCGCCTTGAGGAGCAGCACCCACATGGTATGCGTGGAGTTCTTGGAGCGCCCCGCTGGAGAACGGCGAGGGCGGTTCGATAGCGGAGGGATTCGCGGTGGGATGCGCGGAGCGTGCGCTGCGGCGGACAGACGGGCGTGCGGGCGTTTCGCGTAGGCGGGCGTTCGGTTGCGGCGATTTTCGCGGGGGCTAGGCGCGCGGTAGCAGCGATTTTCGCGGGGGCTGGGCGCGCGGTAGCAGGAGGAGTTGGTAGAGGCGAGGGCAGTCTACGCTCCATTCTTAATAGTTGTAGAGATGTAGGTCGTGGATTATGGCCATGAGCAGCTAAGCCATTTCGCGTTTCGCCCACACCGCCCGCTGGTTTTCTTCTCCCCTTATTTTTTCGCCCAGGCAAACCGTAAACGTTGGTCGAGTCGAATCATGCATGCACACAGCTTCTTCGGATCTTCGCCGCCGCGACGCCCACGATTTCAACCACACACACACACACACACACACACTGGACCGTCATTCTTCGTTTTATTTTTTTTGGGTGTCCCGTGACGACTGGCGAGCACGGAAATAGCACGTCTGGGGGGGGGGGGGGGTCACGTTGGTGACGTTCTATCCTTTTTTTCGGTCTCATTTGCCCCTCTTTTCTTGTACTCCGTACATATGGCGTGGCATGTGCCATTGCCACACCAAGAAGCGCGAGAGTTGCTCTTGCTATGGACGCCTGACTGAACAATACTCGCCCTGGCACCATTGGCGTTGCCGCTCTTCCTGCAGAGTCTCGAGGTTGTCCAATCCACGTCCAGACGTCCTGCAACCGGAGACGAATGGTTCCTTGCCTCCTTGGTACGTATGAAGAGTAGCATGTGAATCGACTTGAGCACGCAACCAGTCCAATGTACGGAGTCCACACAAGTGCTACAGAGAACTCACGGCTCACTGGCTCACTGCAGTGGTGTCGACCTGGCCGCGGCCACTGCTCACTGCTGACTCATCAATAGTGAGACCGAATCACACACGACCGGGCACCGTACCGTTCGTGCGCTCGTGCTGCAGAGTCAAAAGCTTCTATGATCTATCCCGTCCCCCGTGCAAACCTTCGACACCGATGGCCGACCACCCACGCGTACGACGTGCCGTCATGTCCTCACGGCGGCGGATGTGACAAGCAGACGCATACGAAACGGAAGGCTCGCGAAGGCCGCCGAACGGCCCGACGTGCCTGACATGCCAACGCTTTCGCTCTCTGAGGCCGAAACATTTTTTCCCCCACCATAGGACGGAGCAAACATCGAACGCATCGACGACGGATCCAAACCAAACCAAACCAACCGTGGATCGACGCCACACGCAGACGATGGGAATCAAGCATCTGCGCCAGGATCCTTGAGGATTAAGCATGAACAGAGACACGGGCGCAAGACACTGAAAACAACGTCAGATAGGATTCATAAAAACAATAATATCAATATATGGATATAGATTAATATCTCGAACGAAAAAGTCAAGAATTCAAAATCTGTTGTGATAAGCAGAGAAATGCACAACCGGGGGACCACTAACATATTTACATTTGCTGCTGATCGTAATTACGAGTACCAAACAAAACTGAGAACACCAGGAACACAGAACAACAGACTAAACCAGCAAATCAGCGCGGCAAGCGACCGCACCGCACGCACGTTCGATCGATCAGCCAACAACAACAACGCCACCTAAATCGAGGAACGAGCAACAGAGCAGACTCACCCCGCGATCGCCTTCACGGCCTCACGCTGTCCCGCCAATCGCCGCCGGGGCGGGGCTTCCGGCTCCGCAGCGCCTTGATCTTTCCTGCGATGAGCCTCCCCCATCGAGGCCGGCGCTCCGAGGCCGGCGCCGTCGTTGTCACCGACCTCGACCTCGCCAATGCCACCGCCTCGTCGTACTCCTGCTCCACGTCCCTGCAGCCCGCGGCCGGCGGTGGCGGCGGCGGCGGCTTCCGGAAGGACACCCAGGCCCACACGCCGGACCTGGGGCGCCGCTGGTCGCCGACGGCTCCGTGCGCGGCGACGGAGCGCGACCGCTCGACCCGGCGCTCCCGCTCGATGAGGCTGTGGACCCGGCCCAGCGCGCTGGCGCCCGAGGACGAGGACGAAGGCGACGACGACGCGCAGGAGCAGGCGCAGGGCCGCGGGCAGGCGCAGTCCGGGCACAGGCGCAGGAGCCGGTCGCGGAGGCAGTGCGGGCACACGCCGCCGCCGGCCGAGGGCGGGTGCCTCCGGCAGCGCCACTCGTCCATCGCGCTCGATCCGTTCCGTGCGGGTTTGGAGGGCTGTGCGTCCGCTCGCGATCGCGGGACAGAGAGACGCCCGGGAGGCAGAGGAGCGGCCGCCCGAGTCCGGCGCTCTTATATAAGCGATTCGTGAAAAATAATAATCCCACCATAAATTTTAACTATTTTGAGCTTTTCTCTACCTCAAACATGGTCACATTTGGTTTACAGGGACTAATAGTTTCAGTATTTTATTTTATTTTAGTTATTAAATTATCAAATATAGAAACTAAAATATAGTTTTAGTTTTCGTATTTAGCGATTTATGGACTAAAATAAAATAAAATAAAGTGATTACAAATTAGTCCCTACAAACTAAACACCCCTAAAAGGTCATAGAAGCTAAGAGCTTTACAGCCTGTTCGTTTGGATTTAATCCGTACCAGAATCTACTGCTTTCACAATGTTTTGTCTCTGCAGCACTCCAAACAACCTCACTTTAAAGGTGTAGTGATTGATTTTTTTGTTATTATTAAACTATATTGATAATTGTTATCTCTTAGTACCAACATAAATTTGATCTTGTTAGATTTATAATTTTATTTAAAATAAAATTTTACATACCTTGTCTACATAAATTGTAGTGAACTAAAACTATAATTAATATAAAATATATGTGATAACCGTCATTTAAAAAATAAACACCAAAATTTAAGCAATTTTCTTTTATATCATAAACTTTAATATTTTTTATTTGTAACCGATTAAATTCAAGGTATTGAAAGATGAGGTAAGGTTCAAGTCGTCTCCTCAAACATCGTATGCTCATGCTCGAGAACAAACCTAATCCGGAAGACATGCGACATCTGTATTGTACATAATGATTGTAAGGAAAACCTGACCACGTTGTTGTGTGAGGTTCTTCTGCATGAGACTAACCGCCACAATGCTTATTTTGGTTGGGATTTGATGAATGCTAGGTGGGTATTAGCTGCTTAACAAACTACTAAGAGTTTATTTGAAACAACTTAATAAAAGTGAATCTAGATCTAAGTTCACTATAGAACAACTCTATTAGATCTAAGATACACCTTGAAACAATTTGGCAAAGGTAGTACTTTTAGATTCACATACGGCCTGATTGGTTGTCCGCTTGGCCGCGTCCAGGCTCGCCATGAGCGTTGACCGTGTGCATGCATATGATTGGTGACCTGCATCGGCCGAGCGTAGTCTGTATGTGCGAGCACAACCTAGTCATTTTACCACCACTTCTACATGCACGCGCAGAGACGCTAGGAGGGAGCTTCGCTGGTCACCCAGGCCGACACGAGCCTGGTTCTTACGAACATAGCAACCAATCACGCGGATAGGAACGATTTAGCTAGATTGCATGATTTATCCTTGGGGAAGACCTGCATGTTAATGACCCATGTTCCATCTTCTTTCTCTGTTCAAAAAGGAGAAAAACATCTATAAAGTCATGTGCAGCGTGTGCGCGATCAGGGAGGCATGGTGTGCAAGCGAACAAGCGAAGAGGGAGATTGCTCACTAGAATCGGAGCTTATAGAGACAACGATGGATGAGGAAGCGACAGGAAGATAAATTGTACGGGGATGAAGAAGAAAGAACAGGAAACCATTCATGTTGTGCATAACGACAGTAAGGAAGACCTGACCACGTAGTTCCACAAGGTTCTTCGGCAAGAGGCAAGCCATCGCAATGCTTATTTTGGTTGGGATTTGATGCATGTTAGGTGGGTATTAGTTGCTTAACCAAATACTAAGAGTTTATTTGAAATAGTTTAATCTAAAAATGTGAATCTAGATCTAAGTTTACTATTGTATAACTCTACTAGTGGATCTGAGATACACCTTGAAACTATTTGGCAAAGTCGTGGATGGGCGCGTGTGGCCTAGGAGACATGACGCACAGACAAATGGCTGAAGAGGGAGATGTTTGATTAGAGTGAGAGGATACAGAGACGACGATGGATGAGAAAGCGACGACAAGATAAGTTGTACGAGGATGAATAAGAAAGAAAAAACGAAGCATTTTTGTCTAACTAGTAACAATGGTGGGTAATTTTTAACATGTCTATAAAATCGGAGTTGGTAAAACATTTTTGAGGTGTTCTATTAAAATGGTGAATCTAGCCCATGGATTCATCTATTTGGTAAACCTGAATTTTGTAAATGTTAACTATTTATTTCCTTACTACTTTAAAGCACGAGTTTCGATCATGGTGTGTCCCGCGAAGCGCGTATGGTTATTACCTCTCTCTAGATAAGTCTTATCTCACCAGAGGCAAAACTAATCACGCTATAAATCGTTCGCGTTCCTATTGTTTATATCTTCTTCCATGTATGGTTATTCCCTTACCCAAGTATAAGGCTTATCTCACCAGAACCAAAAGAAATCGTGTTATAAATTGCTCACGCTCCTACCATTCTGTAGCATCCCAAAAATTCAAATCTTGAAATTTCCTCAAACTTGCTCTAAATTCAAAATGAGTTTTAAATTTCATTTTAAAATGTTTGTTTGCGAGTTGATATCAACAAATAAAATATAGTGGTCTATATTCTCTCCAAAAATCTTATCAAAATATCCTACAGATATTTCCCGAGTGATCCCCTCAAATTCTATCCAGAAATACTGCCCAAATAATCCACCGATAATTCTCCAAATATTTTCCTCAAGAGAAATACCTTCAGAATCATTTTTAAAGTCCCTACAAATATTTTCTCCATAATTTTCCTCATGCTCATACGTATATATACGCCTCCGGTGTCATACACTGAGCTCTACAAGCTAATTTCACTTATACATTACTAATACATGCTTATCTCCCACTAATCCTGGCATCCTCCCACTAGTCCTCGCCTCCTCCCCCTAATCCCCCCACCTAGCCTATAAATAGAGGGGCAAGGGCCTCCTCTCAAGCCACCCCAAGCCATTTCATGGCAACTCTCTTCCCCCCACACACGCCCACTCCATCTCCCACACAAGCACACACTAGCACAAGGATCGTTCGGTCGTTTTTCGATCGTTCGTCCACCTGTTCTTAGTTTGTTCGTTCGTTCGTCCGATCGTTCATGGTTCGTCCGACCGTTCGTCCTTTTGTTCGTCCAAATAATATTTGTTCAACCGTTATGATGCCGAAATTCTGATCGTTCGTTCGTCCGATCATTCGATCGTTCGTCTGTTCGTTCATAGTTCTTATTCATCGTTCATCGTTCGTTCATAGTCCCTATTCATTGTTCGTCCGTTCGTTAGTCCAAATAATCTTTATTCAGCTGTTATGGTGCCGAAATTATGATCGTTCGTTCGTCCGATCATTCGATCGTTCGTCCATTCGTTCATAGTTCCTATTCATCGTTCGTTCATACGAACCATTCACCATTACTATTTAACGTTACTATTCACAATTACTATTCATCATCGTTACTATTTGTTATTACTATTCAGCATCGTTACTACTTACTGATGATATCTATCGTTACTGTTTATCATTACTATTCATCAATCTTCCGATCACCCCGAATTTCAACTACTCATCCATCATGTTGTCCAGGTCACCTAAGACCTGCCAGACCAATACTCCAGTCATAGAAACTCCAGTGACTGTGATTTCCTTCCAGTAAGAACTTCCCATCTGGTCAACCATCTCAGATTTCTCCAAGTTGAGCACGCTTAACTTTGAGATTCTTTCGAACCATACTTCCAAACTCAGATTCCAATGAATCTTGTTTCTAAATTCTTATCAAATTATTCCCTATCCAACCATGACATCCCATAAGCATGGTTCATATTCCAGAAAACTCCCAAAATACTCTTGTCCCATATTCTGCCTATAATTTCCCTGTTCAGGCTAAGTCAGACGATTCATTCGTCACTATTCTCACCAATAGTGAACTCTACTGTACTACACCACATGCACCCAGCTATAAAATACACTCAGCTACCCTCTCCCTCTCCACACACTCAACACCCTCAGCCAAGGCAAACACCCCACCCACTCAGTTACCCCACTCTACCGGCTACGTGCATAGTGTCGCTTCGCCTCCAATCCACCCTCCCGGTAAGCACCTCCACTCCACCACCAGTAATATCACAACACCACATGACATAGATTTTGCTCAAGACTCTACACATTCATATATCGTCATTCTGACCACTATGCTAAATATTTGTTGGTATACTTGCTGGTTTGTATGTTTGCTTGTTCATATTGCATAGTTATCAGAGTGTTCGTGCCATCTCGTGAAGGCCGGATCTGCAAGTCTACTCTAGACGGTGGAGCCAGAAGCCAGTTCCGCGAGCTCTCACCCTTTCGCCGGTTAAGCAACGACAAGCTCACTGGATCACTTTGATGCATAAATTACTTATGCTTTTTCAACCACAACCCTCAACCTGTTATTTTATGCATGATATGATTTTGAGACAAGTTATTATGGACACCCAGCCTCAGAACTTTGCCGCAATTAATCTTTATACTCCTTGATATCTCTGTTATAAATGATTTGAGAAAAGGTGTGAGTTTTCAAAAGAAAATGTTTTCAAAATGGGTATGATGAAGGGTTGTCACCCTTATCACCTTTGAGTGGGATGATCAGGGACTCTCTGGTTTAGGGGTGGGCCTAAGGTGATGACTCAGCTGGTTTAGGTGTGAGCATGAAGGATTGTCTCTCTCGCCTAGGGATCGGTTTGTCATCACTCCATACCTATACTCTTATCAAGTACAACCACTCGAAACTGTATGGGCAGTCGCTTGATCTAAACTTGCACGGTCCGAACCACAAGATTATGACGGCTGGGGAGCACCGGGAGGATAAGGAAGGGGAATGTTTTGTCCAGTTGGACATGGTGGTGGCCTTGTTCCTTCCGGTATAATCGCTAAGGTAAGTACATGCAAGGAAAGAGAGAGATTCGGCATTCGGATCTCACGACGGTGAGAATGCAGAAACTGGACTAGTGGGTAAAGTGTACACCTCTGCGCAGAATTTAAAAACCTATTCGAATAGTCCGCGTCCACGGATATGGATGAGTTATGGCATGGATTTGACAATTAGTGTTTTGTTTTCCAAAAATGCTTTTGAAAAGTGGTTTTAAAAGGTCTGACAGTTGAGCCGTGAGCTATGGTGGACGGGAAGTCCAGTAGCTGTTTTTGAAAATGAAAACCAGTGGGAAAATGCTGAGATACCTGGATGGTTTAGTCCAGGGGATTTTGTTTTATATTGAAAAACTTCATGCTCCTTTAGGAGAGGATGCGCTTTGAAAAATATAAAATGTTTTAAAAAAATAACCATGCATCAAATATTGCTCTTTCTGCAAAATATCCTGAGCTCCACATACTCCATGCATTATATCTGATTTCCCCATTCCATGGGTGAAGGTGGGATGCTGAGTACGTAAGTACTCACCCTTGCTTATTTGTTGTTTTTTAGAGAAGGAGATCGCTGATCGGGTAAGAGTTACGCCTGTTCCCAACCTTGCCTGTGGCTGTTGGACCGCCGATTTGCTTCGCTGCGTATATCGGGCTGCTTCAGCCCCACTCTGATGATATGTCCTGAGTTGTGGACCAACTCTTAAAGTTGATCGCCACCTTTATAGGTTTATCTCGTTGAAGCAGATCTGGAATCATCTGATGTATAAATGTGTTTACTAGCCTCCTGGGACTAGAATTGTATCACATTTGAGTTCTAGAGGATTAGGGCGCTTCACATTCCAATCTTACTTCTCATCCTATCGGGTACCCAAGAACCAGGTGCCCAAAGTAGGCCCAAAGCCTCTTGATGGTCCACTTGTCGACTAGCTTTTGGCTGAGCAAAACTGCGAGACAGAGCGGTCGACCAAGTCCCCGCTGAGCAACCCTGTGAGGCGTAGGTGCCAACCAGGTCTTTGTCGAGAAAACCTACGACGCGGAGCAGCCGACCAGCTCCCTGGCAAGCAACCATGCGAGGTGGAGGGGCTGACCAGCGCCACGACAAGCAACCCTATGAAGCGGAGCTACTGACCAAGCCCTTTACCGAGCAACTCCGTGAGCAGATGTGCAGACCAGCTCTCTGTTGAGCAAACCTACGATGCCGAGCGGCCGACCGGCTCCGTGGCGAGCAACCCTACGAGGTGGAGGGACTGACCAACTCCATGGCTAGCAACCCTATGAAGCAGAGTGCCCGACCAAGCCCTTTGTTGAGCAACTCTGCGAGGCAGAGTGGCCGACCAAACCTCTATCAAGCTACTCTGTGAGGTGGAGCGTGTGGGGGACAGACATCCCCCGGGTCCACTAAAAGAGTAAAAGACCTCACAAAAGGCCCAAGGGCCCAATAAATCGTAAGGTCATTCTTTCGTGGGCCTGGGGAGGGACAATCAGCAAAGCAGATCGACATGAGGCCGAATTGATGCCAGCCCGGACGGCCCACAACGTCGAGCGAGCGACCACAACAGAGATCCAACTTTCCCGCGTTGGAGCCCCCATGCAGAACTACAGGGAGATAAACTCAAACAGTTCACTATCTTTTAGCGACACATTGTTATCATATCCACATGTATTGCCCCACGGTCGAGTATATAAGGCCTAGGGGGCACCCCTTCAGAACGATCGACCCTATTACTCAGCCACCCACCTCAACTCTCTGCATTCTCAATTCGGAGAGCTCCCTTGTAACCTCATTCACCAAGCATACTCACCAGGACGTAGGGTGTTAAGCATCTCTAAGCGGCCCAAACCTGTAAACATTGTCCACTGTCCCTCGTGCATCTGGCACGAACCATTTTGCTACAGTCGTCGACACCGTCCTACTCCTAAAACACCTTAAGGGGCAACCCCGGGTGTGCGGTCGGACCCAAAACACTGACAGCTGGCGCGCCAGGTAGGGGGTGTGTCGACGATCCAAGCTAGATCAATGGCCGTCACCTTTCACAGCAAGATCACCCTCCGTCCCTGATCCGTATTCTGCTTCGGAACAATCTCATCCGTAGCAGATGAAGAGGGAACTCTACACCGCATTGCGGATCCGCCGGAAGAGGAGTCTCCTCCAACAAACTCCGAAAATATCGGAGAAGCGCAACCTCCAGCTCTCCGGAAAAAGATCGTCTCCGAAAAGTCAGGAGCCGAGAGCCCGCTGACCCGGAGAACTCCACTGTCTACTTCCCCGATAAAAGAATGGACACAAATCGCGAGGAAGAAGGAGACCAAGGGGAAGCAAGTTGTTCTTTCCGTTCCTCCGCCCTCAAAGGAGAACGGAAAGAAGGTCGCCACGACAGCAGCACCATTCTATCCCGACGTCCTCTTAATCGGGAGAGTGGAATCGCCTACCGTCTCCGACGACGAGCCGACCGCACCTGGAGAAGAACCACTTCAACGAGAATCCCGCCGACGGAGAAACCGGCGCCGGAACGTTCGGCGACATCACGCGGCCGAAGAACGGGATCCGGAGCAACCTGTCTCGCGGGACGAGGTCTCGGAGATAGGAGAAACTCCGGAGGAACGCGTCTTCAGAGAACGAAGGAACTCCCGACGACGCGATCGCCGCCGGGCTCAGGAACAAGACGAGCAAGACGCAAGGCAACGCCGGGAGAATCCATTCTTCGGGCGCAACCTGAATCCCGACTTCGCCCGAGCCATTAACACGCCGAGCGAAGTCGGAGGAGTACTAGCTCGGATAGCTGATGGACTCCCTCGGACTCCCGACGCCGAGGGCTACCGACGACTGTTCACCCAGGCAGCCAACCATCTTCTACCGCTTGCTCACCCACCGAACGATCTACGACATGCCATCAACAGTCGCCGAGACGCGCGAAGCTCCATCAATGCTTCGCGTGAACGACGGCACGAGAACGAGATCCGCCGCCGGGAGGAATACGACAGGGATCATGACATCCCAGCTCGAAGTCAGGCCACCAGGACTGAGTCGGCAACGGCCTCAACTGGCGGTACTACCTGGGGATGGTCGAGGAACCACAACAACTACTCCCCTCCCCGGGACAGACATCATCCCCGACGACAGGAGGACACGTGTGGAGTGTCTGCTCTTACTCCGTGCCTTAGGGCCATCCAATGGCCTCCTAACTTCAAGGTATCCAATGTCGACAAATATGAACCTAAGCAGGATCCAGGGGGCTGGCTAGCCGTCTACACCACCGCTGCTCGAGCTGCTGGGGCGTCCGAAGACGTGATGACCGTGTACTTACCCATTGTCCTCAGGCAAGACGCGCTGCAATGGCTGCGACATCTACCCCGACACTGCATCGACGACTGGGGCGACTTCAGTCGACGCTTCACCGCCAATTTCTAGTCCCTCTCCGACAAACCGGCACAACCATGGGACCTCAAATCCATCAAGCGCCGGGGGAACGAAACTCTCCGGTCGTACCTTAAAAGGTTCCAGACCATGAGAAATCGTATCCCCGAGGTCACGGAGGCGGCCATGATCGAGGACTTCTACAGAGGATCCAATGACTCGGCCTTCGTCCGAGCCATATTACAAAAGGCGCCGACTACCTCCGAGGAGCTATTCCGGGAAGCCGACCTCTACATCACCGCCGACGAGCGAGTCCAGGACCTCATCGGAGGAGCGAAGCCCGCACCGGCAGCACCACGACGCGACGTGAACCAGTAGCCCGACAAACGCTGGGAGAAGAGACCTCGCGAAGAAGTACACGCCGCCGGACCACCAGCCTCTCGCGCCCGGGGAGGACCTCGCGGAGGCGAGCGCACGCTGGACGACATCCTTGACGCCCAGTGCCCGTACCACAAGGACATGCGCCACACTCTTCGGAACTGTCGGGACTTAAAGCACTCCGTCGGGCACGGCCGACCCTTCCAACATCTACCTCCTCCTCCGCCGAGGGGAGGACCAGATGAACCATGACAACCCCATCAGCAGGAGGAAGGAGGAGGAGGAGCTTTCCCGCGCGTTGACTGGGAGGTCAACGTCATCTTCGGCAGACACGGGTTGCAGGAGAACAAAAGACAACAAAAGCTCAGCGATCGCCAGATACTGGTGGCGACCACCGGTCCTCCCGCCCCATACCGGTGGTCGGAGCACCCGATCACTTTCACTCGGGCGGATCAATGGCTCAACTTCGACCACCCAGGCAAATACCCGCTCCTCGTCGATCCGGTGATCCGAGAGAGCCGGGTGAAGAAGGTGCTAGTGGACGGGGGGAGCAGCATCAACGTCACCTTCCCCCGGACACTCCAAGGCTTGGGAGTTCACCTCAAAGAGCTCCACAAGTCGGACACTCCCTTCTTTGGCATCGTGCCGACTGAAGGGGAATACCCGCTAGGCCACATCTACATGCCCGTCACCTTCGGAACTCCCGAGAACTACAGAACCGAGTTCCTGAGGTTCGAAGTGGCGAACTTCGACTGCGGGTACAACGCCATCATCGGGAGGCCGGGATTGGCCAAATTCATGGCCATTCCGCATTACACATACATGATACTGAAGATGCCAGGACCGCAAGGAATCATAACTGTGCGCGCCGACTTCCAAGGCGCCGCAGAGTGTTTCCGAGTGGCCATCCAAGCGGCCCTCACCACCAAGCCATCGACGATTTCTTCAACATAGGCGAACTCTAAGCCTGAGGAGGACCTTGCAGTACCGGCAAACGAAGCTCAGGCCGCGACCTCTATGCGGCCGACTGAAGAAACTAAAAGGATCAACCTGGGGTTCGCTGATGAACGCAAGACTGCCATCATCAGCTCCAGCCTGGACGACAAATAGGAAAGCGCGCTCGTCCAGTTTATGCAAGATAACCGAGATGTATTCGCATGGCAACCTGCGGATATGCCGGGAGTCCCAAGAGAACAAGCCGAGCACAAACTGAAGGTCTATCCCCAGGCGAGGCTGATTCGGCAAAAACTACGTCGTTTCACGCCCAACAAGAGAGAGGCCATTCGCGCCGAGTTAGCTCGCTTGGTCCCAGCTGGATTTATTAGAGAAGTGTTACACCCTGAGTGGTTAGCTAACCCTGTTCTTGTACTCAAAAAGAATAAAGTGGATTGGCGCATGTGCGTCGACTATACTGATATCAACAAACACTGTCCGAAGGATCCCTTCGGGCTCCCGAGGATAGATCAGGTGGTGGACTCCACCGCTAGATGTTCTGTGCTGTCTTTCCTGGATTGCTATTCCGGATACCATCAAATTAGTTTGGCAAAGGAAGACGAGGAAAAAACAGCGTTCATCACTCCGTTTGGTGCTTTCTGTTATACCTCCATGCCGTTCGGCCTCAAAAACGCTGGAGCGACTTATCAAAGAGCCATTCAAACATGCTTAGCCGACCACTGGGGCAAGCGTGTGGAGGCCTACGTAGATGATGTGGTAATCAAGACGGAGAACTCTGAAAACTTCATCGAAGACTTACAGCTGGTTTTCAACAGTCTGAGGCGGTATCGATGGAAGCTTAATCCCGAAAAATGTGTTTTTGGGGTACCAGCAGGAAAATTACTCGGGTTTATTGTCAGCCACCAGGGAATTGAGGCTAATCCGGATAAAATTGAGGCTATCATGAAGATGGAAGCACCTCGGTCACAAAAGAAGGTTCAGCGACTTACTGGATGTATGGCAGCTCTGAGCAGATTTATATCCAGGCTGGGGGAAAAAGGTTTACCATTTTATAAGCTACTCAAGAAGGTGGATAAGTTTCAGTGGACTTCAGAGGCACAGGAAGCTCTAGACGCACTGAAAAGATTCTTGACAACACCACCAGTACTGAAGCCGCTACGGCGAGCCACATCAACTCAATCAGCTGAGGATCTGCTACTGTATATCTCTTGCACGACTCACGTGGTAAGCACCGCGTTGGTAGTCGAGCGAGCAGAAGAAGGACATGCCTACCCAGTGCAACATCCTGTTTACTTCATCAGTGAAGTTTTGGGTCCCTCGAAGAAAAAGTATCCTCAAGTTCAGAACCTATTGTATGCAGTACTTCTAACTGCCCGCAAGCTACGTCACTACTTTGACGACCACAAAGTCATAGTGGTTACTGGTTTTCCAATAGGGGATATTCTTCACAACAAGGAGGCCATTGGCCGAATAGCCAAGTGGGCTTGCGAGCTGGGATCTCATGATATCGAATTTCGACCTCGCACTGCCATCAAGACTCAAGCATTGGTTGATTTCGTATCAGAGTGGACTGAACAGCAAGTACCAGATAACCCAGAGACTGCAGAAGTATGGCAAATGTATTTTGATGGCTCGCTAAAGCTGTAGGGAGCAGGAGCAAGAATTCTCTTCACCGCACCTGGAGGCGAGCACCTCAAATATGCCCTCCAGTTGCTGTTTCCGGCCTCCAACAATGCAGCCGAGTATGAAGCTCTGATCTATGGATTGAACATCGCCATATCATTGGGCATCAAGAGATTGATGGTGTACGGGGACTCTCTGGTAGTCATTAGCCAAATAAACAAAGAGTGGGATTGTTCAAGCGATTCAATGGGAAAGTACTGCACTGTCGTCCGAAAACTGGAAGATAAATTTGAAGGTCTGGAATTTCATCATGTGGAAAGAGATCGGAACACGGCAGCCGATGTGTTGTCCAAGCTAGGATCCAGTCGAACTCAGGTCCCACCTAGAGTCTTTGTACAAGAAATACTACAGCCGAGCATCTCAATGGATCAAGCAGAGGAGTGTAATATTATAAATCAACCCGAGTCAGACTCTGATGACTGGAGAAGTCCAATCATTAGGTATATAAAGAATGAAGAGGAACCAGATGACAAAAATGCTGCCGAGCGCATCGCCAGACAGTCGGCTCACTACACACTCATTGGGAAGACATTGTACAGAAGGGGTGCATCAGGCGTCCTCATGAAGTGCATTCTCCCATCTACTGGGAAGCGACTTCTGGAGGAGGTCCATGCTGGGCAATGTGGAATACATGCAGCGTCCAGGACACTAGTCGGAAAGGTTTTCAGGTCAGGATTCTATTGGCCAACAGCGAAGAGTGATGCAGCCGAGTTAGTTCAGAGGTGCGAAGCTTGCCAATACTTGTCAAAACAACAACATCTACCGGCACAACAACTGCAGACCATACCAGTAACTTGGCCCTTCGCATGCTGGGGACTGGATATGATTGGACCTTTCAAGAAAGCTCAAGGAGGATACACTCATGTATTGGTAGCAATCGACAAATTCACTAAATGGATAGAGTTCAAGCTCATTGCTTCTTTAACCTCAGCTAAGGCCGTGGAATTCATACAAGACATAATATTCAGATTCGGGATACCAAACAGCATCATAACTGACCTAGGATCCAACTTCACAAGTTCAGAGTTCTTCAACTTCTGCGAGCAAAAAAGCATTCAGATCAAGTATGCTTCTATAGCACATCCAAGAGCCAACGGGTAGGTTGAGCGAGCCAACGGGATGATACTGGAGGCACTCAGGAAAAAGGTCTTCGATAAGAATGAAAAGTTCACAGGAAAATGGATAAGAGAATTGCCTTATGTCGTCTGGAGCCTAAGAACCCATCCTAGCCGAGCTCTGCATGGAAACACTCCTTTCTTCATGGTCTATGGGTCAGAGGCAGTATTACCAGGCGACCTCAAGTTCGGAGCGCCAAGGTTGATCTTCGAAAGCATAGCAGAAGTCAAAGCCACCAGGCTGGAGGACATTGATGTACTCGAGGAAGAACGGTTGAACGCAGTAATCCAATCAGCACGATACCAGCAGACTCTAAGGCGCTATCACGACAAGGCCGTGCGACAGCGATCCTTCTCAGTAGGAGATCTCGTCCTCCGCCGAATTCTAACGGGGGAGGGACGGCACAAGTTATCGCCCTTATGGGAAGGACCCTTCATAGTAGCAGAAGTCACTCGGCCAGGATCATATCGTCTCACTCAGATGGACGGCACAGAAGTCGGGAACTCCTGGAACATAGAACACCTTAGGAAGTTTTATCCCTAGCTGTATTTCAAAAGCTATCGGGACGACGATGTACTCTGTAAAATGGAAATATGTCATCAATAAAAAAGGGCTTCAAA
Source organism: Zea mays (assembly GCF_902167145.1). Lineage (NCBI taxonomy): Eukaryota > Viridiplantae > Streptophyta > Magnoliopsida > Poales > Poaceae > Zea > Zea mays. The sequence goes on from NC_050097.1 coordinate 14,035,392, forward strand.
GATACTCAGTTTGTTCATGATTGACTTGCATTCTTACTTAACTCAGGGTGACCACTATGCCCTGCTAACGGAGCAACCGGCTTAAGTCGGCAACGACTTAAGGCGGTGCAACATGCTCGCGCTTACTCAACTCGGGGTGACCTCTATGCCCTGCTAACGGAGCAATCGGCTTAAGTCGGCAACGACTTAAGGCGGTGCAACATGCTCGCGCTTACTCAACTCGGGGTGACCTCTATGCCCTGCTAACGGAGCAATTGGCTTAAGTCGGCAACGACTTAAGGCGGTGCAACATGCTCGCGCTTACTTAACTCGGGGTGGCCTCTATGCCCTGCTAACGGAGCAATCGGCTTAAGTCGGCGACGACTTAAGGCGGTGCAACATGCTCGCGCTTACTTAACTCGGAGTGACTACTATGCCCTACTAACGGAGCAATCGGCTTAAGTCGGCGACGACTTAAGGCGGTGCAACATGCTCACGCTTACTTAACTCGGGGTGACCACTATGCCCTGCTAACGGAGCAATCGGCTAAAGTCAGCAGCGACTTAAGCCGGTGCAACATGCTCACGCCTACGCAATTCAGGGTGACCACTACGCCCTATTAACAGAAGCAATCGACTTAAGTCAGCAGCGACTTAAGGCGATCTGACGCGCTTACAATTACTCATATAAAGATGACTTCTATATCCCGTAAACAAATTTCAAAACCGTCGCACATCATTTTACTAATGCAAATTTACGAACCGATGAATTCTGAAACAATATGAGAATAACAATATCGTCCAAGTACTGAAATGACGTCCTCTAACAAATGTCTGACCATGCTAACCGCGCGCTCAAAGCACGCAAAATGTCTCTCTATTTTGTGATATTTTTTCTTAGGAGCAATCGATGAGGAAGGACGACTCGAGGAATCAGGGGCAGCATTCACGTCAGCCCTTATATCTTCGGGAACAACCACGCCGGGTCTCCTCATCAAGATTCGCCCCGCCCGAATGGCCTTATCCATGGCTCTGTCGCGCTGGGCTCTGAGAGTAACAGAAGTTTCTTCGACAACCTTGGCAGCCAGCCGAGCAATTTCTAACTCTTGGGCGATGGATTTCTTGGAAGCTCGAAGTTCTTTGATAGTAGCGTCCTTCGCTGATATCAACTGCTTGAGGCGAGTCACCTCATCCGTAGATTCCTGCAGCTTACAGCGTTGATTGTCCAACTCTTCCATGGTGAAGCGATGACTCCTCTCCAGGATGGTCAGCGAGTTGCTAGAATCACGATACAATCTGTCGAGACTGTCACGAGAAGCAGCAAGGATACGTTTTTCTTCCTGCAAACAAAAGTCAACTCCCTCAAACACCAAGCAAGTAATAGGAGCACAACAAGGCAAAGCACAGTTTCATAAATCACCTTTTCAGAATTGAGCTGAGCATGAGGAGAAGAACTCAGTGCATTGGCGTCATCTAAGGCAGCAGAGACCTGAGCTAGTTCAGTCTGACTTTGAGAATACTTTCCTTCAAAGTCAGAGCACCGCTGGACCAATTCAGCCTGATCTCGAGAATGTTTTTCTTCAAGAGTGGAAATCTGCCGAGTCATACCTAGCAGGAGACAACCAAACAAAGGGGGTCAGAATGTAAAGCAATTTAATAGAGAAGACAAAAGAGAAGCGAAAAGCACTAACCAGCATTGGTCGCCTCCAAGTCAGAGACACGATGTTGAAGTAACACTGGATTCCAACGTGCAAGAGACAAAGCTCCTTCTGGAACAGAAGTACCTTGTAACCTCAGCTGGCTAGCCATCCCGTCCACCAAAGCCTGATAAGAAGAACAGATGAGTGTAATGACAACAGTTCATGCGGTGTAAAAATCAAGCTGAAGTATACCACAGTACCTGAAGGTTGGAAAAGAACGAAGGGACCCCCAAATCATGAGAGATCAATTGATGACCGGGCGTAAGGCCGCCACCCGAAGCAGCTCGCGATGAACCAGCCGGAACCAACTCAGTGCCATCAACAGAGCCCAACACTCGGTCAGCGGGGACGCTACCCTCTAAAGCGACTCCCTGGTCCAAGGCTTGGGCCACCACCATACAACTGGAGTGCGGAGAAGATCCCGCATGAACGTCCATGGAAGTACAAGAGGGAGACCCCGCTCGGACACCCTCAGGGGCTGGGTCAAAGTTTGCACTGCCCACTTGAGCCGGATCATCCCCGGCAGCACCCTCGGGGGCTGGGCAGTGGCTTGCACTTCCCACCCGAACCAAGTCATCCCCGGCAACATCCTCGGGGGCTGGGCATGTGTCAACACCATCCTTGGGGTCCAAGTCCTCTGCGGTAGCCACCTCTAAGGCTGATGGGCCCTCAGCTACTTCCATGGGACCAGGACGATCCAAGTCAGTCTCCCGACCCTCGAGATCGCGCTCTAAGGTCGACGAGGCACGGGATGACCTCAACCCAGCGTCAAGCACATCAGCACAAACTTCCATCACACCATCATCTGCTGGCTCCGATAACAAATCCTCCAGAACCATATCCTCAAGAGTCTGATCAAAATTGGCCAAGGACAGTTCTTACAGACCAATGAGAGCAGACAAAGCAGGAGAAGGAACTCCACTACTTTCACCACTAGCGATGAACTGCCGACTGTTTTTCCGAGTCAAAGGAACTTCATCCTCTTCCTCCTCATCATCTACATTAGCAACACAGGCAGCACACCCATTGGGATCAGCAACAGATGGAGCACCCACGTTGGGATCAGCAACAGATGGAGCACCCACATTGGGATCAGCAGCAGATTGGGTACACCCATTGGGATCAGCGTCAGTAAATTTAGTCACAGGCACTTCTTCAGCAGCAGGAATCGAGGTACCAACGTCCCGATCCAAACTGGACACTCGCCGGAGGCGTCTCTTTTTCTTTTTCTGCTCATTAGCAGAAGGATCAGGTTGACTGGCTCGGCAAGGGCGCCTCGGGCGAGTACTGGCAGGCTTCTGAGTATCCAAGGTCGTATCAACCTCTGGGAGGGGTGCCACCACCAATGCCCCAGCAGGAGCAGCATCAGAAGAATCCTCAGCCAGCAAATCAAGCATAGCGCTTATCTCTGCCTCACTAGGGTTCAGGGGCACCTCAAAATGAACCTGTCGTTCATCATCAGGAATCTCCCCGAGCGAGGCAATCAAGGCACTAACTTCTTCAGCAGAGGGCCGCACTCTAAGGCCCAAACTGCCATCAGTGACAGGTGGATTCGACACAAAAAGAGTGAAGGCTTTGGGAGGAGGCAAGTTCCAGGCTGAGTATGCCACTGGGGCACCAACATTTGACACTTTGCCTCTAAGGATCATCTCAAGTCGGTTCACCAAGTCCACAGAGGGAATTCTTCTGTTGGTAACCCGAGTTGAGTCGGCTAGGCCTCGATACAGATAAGCCGGGTATGCCCTGTCTTTCAACGGCTGAATATTCTTGAAGACAAAATCAGCAACCACAGCTTCAGCAGTCAGACCCCTCTCCTTCAGCAATCCAACTTCAGCCAGCAAAGCACCTGCCTCAGCTACCTCCTGATCTGTGGGGGACTCGGTCCAGCTTGGGGTACGAACATCCGGCTGTCTTCTCGACTGAGGGGGGAGAGAGTTTCCATAATTCTCAACTATGAACCACTCCAAGCGCCATCCCTTGATACTGTCTTTGAGAGGGATTTCGAGATACTCAGTCTTCCTCCCGCGGCGCATCTCCAAGCTAGCACCCCCAACCAACTGATGTTGTCCGCCGGCCATCCCAGGGCGACAGTGATACAAGTGCTTCCACAACCCGAAATGTGGCAGCACGCCAAGAAAAGCTTCGCATAAATGGATGAAAATGGAAATTTGCAAGATAGAATTGGGATTCAGATGGGTCAAGTTAAGATGGTAAAAATCAAGGAGGCCGCGGAAAAAGGGAGAAATGGGAAGACCGAGGCCGCAGAGAAGGAAAGGAGCGTAAATCATGGATTCATGGGTATCCTCAGTCGGGACAGTAACCCCATGGCAAATCCGCCAAGAACAGAGTTCCCTCGGGGGAAGAACCCCGATGGACACGAGGTGGAGAAGTTCGGGCTCAGAGATGACAGACATGTGGTTACCTGCGAAAGGCAACTGGCTGTTGGGGTCGATTGGAGGAATCACCGCGACAGATGAACTCGAGGCTTTCCTCTTGGGCGCCATCTCGATTCTACTGGCGAGAGAGTGGAAGGCGAATTGCAGAGAGGATTCGGAAGCGAGAAAGCAAGAACTAGGGCACGGAAAGCAGAGGCGGCTAAAAGCGCAGCACTTATAGGATATTCCCGAGCCAGATACCGTTTCAAAAAGCGCCCAGTCAGCACCTGGCGGTTATTTCCAAAACACCGGCATGCCACGTCATCACCCGGCAGTTATTTCCAGAACACCGGTGCGCCACATCATCACTCGGCTATTATCCTCAAAGTGGCCCACGCAGCCCGCTATCGCTCGGCATTACCTCTAAAACGCTGACGTCGTCTTCAAAGTCGCTCGGCGTTACCTCTAAAACGCTGACGCCGCCCTCAAGTCGCTCGGCATTACCTCTAAAACGCTGACGCCGCCCTCAAGTCGCTCGGCGTTACCTCTAAAACGCTGACGTCGTCTTTAAGTCGCTCGGCGTTACCTCTAAAACGCTGACGCCGCCATCAAGTCGCTCGGCGTTACCTCTAAAACGCTGACGTCGTCTTCAAGTCGCTCGGCGTTACCTCTAAAAACGCTGACGTCGTCTTCAAGTCGCTCGGCGTTACCTCTAAAACGCTGACGCCGCCCTCAGGTCGCTCGGCGTTACCTCTAAAACGCTAACGTTGCCCTCCAGTCACTCGGCGTTACCTCTAAAACGCTGACATCGTCTTCAAGTCACTCGGCAGATACCTGAAAGGGAAATGTGCCCTTGGGCCATTTCTAAGTATTTTGGTGATTGAGTGTCAACACAAGGGCTTAAATGTGAATCAATGCCCATGGATGAACAAAGTGCAAATCTTCAACAAAGGTATGTTTCTAAGTCTTAGTACATTGGTTTTGTGTACTAATATATTTGTCTAAGTGTTAGAAACAGAAAGAAGAAGAGAAGAGAAGACTTGGCTGTGTACAGCCAAGGGGCTGTTTCGGTCTGGGGCACCGGACTGTCCGGTGGTGCACCAGACAGTGTCCGGTGCGCCAGGCTGCCTCGGCCGAAGATGCCGCTCTCGGGAATTTGCTGACGGCGTACGGCTAAAATTCACCGGACTGTCCGGTGTGCACCGGACTGTCCGGTGAGCCAACGGTCGGCCAGGGCCAACGGTCGGCCGCGCGATCAGCGCGGGACACGTGGCCGAGCCAACGGTCGGAAGGGGGCACCGGACTGTCCGGTGTGCACCGGACATGTCCGGTGCGCCAACGGCTCCCGCATCTGCAACGGTCGGCTTCGCCATTTAAGGAAAGGAATCGGGCACCGGACACTGTCCGGTGTGCACCGGACTGTCCGGTGCGCCCGACGACAGAAGGCAAAGATGGCCTTCTAGATTTGTTCTCAACGGCTCCTAGCTGCCTTGGGGCTATAAAAGGGACCCCTAGGCGCATGGAGGAGACAACCAAGCAACTCTTGAGCATCCCTGATCATCCACACTAAGTCTTTGCGCATCCGTTTGTTATTCTAAGTAATTCGAGCTCTGTTCTTGTGAGAAACTGTGAGATAGTCTTTGAGCTCGAATCTTGGCCGTGTGTGTGCGCGTTTCGCTGTGGATTTGTGTGTGTTGCTTCCCTCCCTTACTCCGTGCTTCTTTGTGAATCTTAAGTGTAAGGGCGAGAGACTCCAATTTGTGGAGATTCCTCGCGAGTGGGATAAAGATAAGCAAGGCAAAATACCGTGGTATTCAAGTGGGTCTTTCGACCGCTTGAGAGGGGTTGATTGCAACCCTCGTCCGTTGGGACGCCACAACGTGGAGTAGGCAAGTTTTGTACTTGGCCGAACCACGGGATAAATCACCGTGTCTACTCTGTGTTGAATTCTTTGTGATTGTCGTATTGTGCAAGATCTCCTCCTTAGCCACTTGGCAATTATTGTACTAACCCTTAACAAGCTTTTGTGGCTATAAGTTAAGTTTTTACAGGATCACCTATTCACCCCCCCTCTAGGTGCTCTCAATTGGTATCGGAGCCGTTCTCTTCACAAAGGGACTTACCGCCCGAAGAGATGGATCCTAAGGGGAAGGGAATCGTGATCAACGACAAAGAGAAGGAATCCTTCGTCAACGAGCCGAAGGACGACAAGCCTACCGACTCCGGCTCGGGGCATAGACAGAAGGAAGGGAAGAAGAAGAAGACAAGGCGCATCAAGGAGATCATCTACTACGACGATAGTGATGAGTCTACTTCTTCCCAAAAGGATGATGACAACGACTACAAAAAGACGGTCAATTCGAACTTTTCATTTGATTATTCTCGTATTCAACATAGTTCGAATTCACATTTGCTTTCCATTCCTCTTGGCAAACCTCCACACTTCGATGGGGAGGACTACGGATTTTGGAGTCACAAAATGCGTAGTCACTTATTCTCTCTCCATCCAAGCATATGGGAGATTGTGGAGAATGGAATGAAATTTGATAGCTCGGATAGCCCTATGCTTATAAATGAACAAATTCATAGAAATGCACAAGCTACTACTGTTCTCTTAGCGTCTTTGTGCAGGGAAGAGTACAATAAGGTGAGCGGCTTGGACAATGCCAAGCAGATATGGGACACCCTCAAGATCTCTCACGAGGGGAACGACATCACCATGCTCACCAAGATGGAGTTGGTGGAGGGCGAGCTTGGACGATTCGCCATGATAAGGGGAGAGGAGCCAACTCAAACTTACAACCGGCTCAAGACCCTTATCAACAAAATAAGGAGCTACGGAAGCACGCGTTGGACGGATCACGACGTCGTCCGCCTAATGCTCAGGTCCTTTACCGTTCTTGATCCTCATCTCGTGAACAATATTCGTGAGAATCCCAGGTACACGATGATGACGCCCGAGGAAGTACTTGGAAAATTCGTGAGCGGGCGGATGATGATCAAGGAGGCAAGATACGTCGACGACGCGTTGAACGGTCCACTCCACGAGCCTCAACCCATTGCTCTAAAGGCAACAAGGAGCAAGGAGTCGCTACCTAGCAAGGTGGCGCAAGTTGAGGCGACTGGGCTCAATGATGAAGAGATGGCTCTCATCATCAAGAGATTCAAGACGGCGCTAAAAGGTCGAAAGGGACAGCCAAGCAAGGCCAAGACCAAGGGAAAGCGATCATGCTTCAAATGCGGTAAGCTTGGTCATTTTATTGCTAACTGTCCCGAAAATGATAGTGACCAGGAGCAAGGGAAAAATGGGAAGAGAGAGAACAAGAAGGTTTACAAGAAGGCCAAAGGCGAAGCACACCTTGGAAAGGAGTGGGATTCGGATTGCTCTTCGTCCGACTCCGACGACGAAGGACTTGCCGCCACTGCCTTCAACAAATCGGCTCTCTTCCCCAACGAGCATCACACTTGCCTCATGGCAAGGGAAAAGAAGGTAATCACTCGTAATGCTAATACTTATGATTCTTCCAGTGATGATGAATCTAGTGAGGATGAGATTGATTACTCTAGTTTATTCAAGGGATTGGATAGAACTAAGATAGCTAAGATTAATGAGCTGATTGATGCCTTAAATGAAAAGGATAGAATCTTAGAGAAACAAGAAGACCTTTTATATGAAGAACATGATAAATTTGTTAGTGCACAAAATTCACTTGCTCTAGAAGTTAAAAGAAATGGAATACTTTCTTGTGAACTTTCTACTTGTAATGAAACCATTTCTTCTTTAAAAGGTGAAATTAATGTTTTAACTGCTAAACTAGAAGTAGCAAGTAACTCGTGTGTTGAAAATATTACAATTTGCACTAGGTGTAAGGATTTTGATGTTAATGCTTGTAGTGAACACTTAGTTTCAATTTCAAAACTAAATGATGAAGTGGCTAGTCTTAATGCTCAACTTAAGACTAGCAAGAGTGAAGTTGATAAAATAAAATTTGCAAGGGATGCCTACACAGTGGGTAGACACCCCTCAATTAAGGATGGTCTTGGCTTCAAGAGAGAGGCCAAGAACTTAACAAGCCATAAGGCTCCCATCTTCGTCAAGGAGAAAGGGAAGGCTCCTATGGCTAGTAGTGCTAAAAGGAACCATGCTTTCTTGTACCATGATAGGAGACATGCTAGAAATGCTTATAATGATTTTGATTCACATGTTTATGATTCTCATGCCATGTTTGCTTCTAGTTCTTCCTATAAGCATGATAGAGATATGTGTAGGAGAAATGTTGTGCATATGCCTAGGAGAAATATTGCTCATGTTCCTAGAAAAGTTGTGAACAAACCTTCTACCATTTATTATGCTTGCAATGCTCCCTTTGCTATTTATAGAAAGGGTAAGAAGGTAATTGCTAGGAAGTTAGGGGCAAAATGCAAGGGAGACAAAACTTGCATTTGGGTCCCTAAGGAAATTTGCACTAACCTTGTAGGACCCAACATGAGTTGGGTACCTAAGTCCCAAGCCTAAATTTGCCTTGCAGGTTTATGCATCCGGGGGTTCAAGCTGGATTATCGACAGCGGATGCACAAACCATAAGACGGGGGAGAAGAAGATGTTCACTTCCTACGTCAAGAATAAGGATTCCCAAGATTCAATTATATTCGGTGATGGGAATCAAGGCAAGGTAAAAGGGTTAGGTAAAATTGCAATTTCTAATGAGCATTCTATCTCTAATGTATTTTTAGTAGAGAGTCTTGGATATAATTTACTATCTGTTAGTCAATTATGTCATATGGGATATAACTGTCTATTTACAAATGTAGATGTGTCTGTCTTTAGGAGAAGCGATGGTTCATTAGCTTTTAAGGGTGTATTAGACGGCAAACTTTATTTAGTTGATTTTGTAAGAGAAGAGGCCGGTCTAGATGCATGCTTAATAGCTAAGACTAGCATGGGCTGGCTGTGGCATCGCCGCTTAGCACATGTGGGGATGAAGAACCTTCACAAGCTTCTAAAGGGAGAACACGTGATAGGTTTGTCTAACGTGCATTTCGAAAAAGATAGACCTTGTGCAGCTTGTCAAGCAGGTAAACAAGTGGGAGGAGCGCATCACGGCAAGAACGTGATGACCACTTCAAGACCCCTGGAGCTGCTGCATATGGACCTCTTCGGACCTGTCGCCTATCTGAGCATAGGAGGGAGTAAGTATGGTTTAGTTATTGTTGATGACTTTTCCCAGCTTCACTTGGGTATTCTTTTTGCAGGATAAGTCTGAAACCCAAGGGACCCTCAAGCGCTTCCTCAGGAGAGCTCAAAATGAGTTTGAGCTCAAGGTGAAGAAGATAAGGAGCGACAACGGGTCCGAATTCAAGAACCTTCAAGTGGAGGAATTTCTTGAGGAGGAAGGGGTCAAGCACGAGTTCTCCGCTCCCTACACACCACAGCAAAATGGTGTGGTAGAGAGGAAGAACAGGACGCTAATCGATATGGCGAGGACAATGCTTGGAGAATTCAAGACCCCCGAGTGTTTCTGGTCGGAAGCCGTGAACACGGCTTGCCACGCCATCAACAGGGTCTACCTTCATCGCCTCCTCAAGAAGACTTCGTATGAGCTACTAACCGGTAACAAACCCAATGTATCTTACTTTCGTGTATTTGGGAGCAAGTGCTACATTCTAGTGAAGAAAGGTAGAAATTCTAAGTTTGCTCCCAAAGCTGTAGAAGGGTTTTTATTAGGTTATGACTCAAATACAAAGGCGTATAGAGTCTTCAACAAATCATCGGGTTTGGTTGAAGTCTCTAGCGACGTTGTATTTGATGAGACTAATGGCTCTCCAAGAGAGCAAGTTGTTGATTGTGATGATGTAGATGAAGAAGATGTTCCGACGGCCGCTATACGGACCATGGCAATTGGAGAAGTACGACCACAGGAACAAGATGAACGAGATCAACCTTCTTCCTCAACTATGGTGCATCCCCCAACCAAAGATGACGAACAGGTACCTCAAGTGGAGGCGCTTGATCAAGGGGGAGCACAAGATGATCAAGTAATGGAGGAAGAAGCGCAACCGGCACCTCCAACCCAAGTTCGAGCGATGATTCAAAGGGATCATCCCGTCGATCAAATTCTGGGTGATATTAGCAAGGGAGTTACTACTCGATCTCGATTAGTTAATTTTTGTGAGCATTACTCCTTTGTCTCTTCTATTGAGCCTTTCAGGGTAGAGGAGGCCTTGCTAGATCCGGACTGGGTATTGGCCATGCAGGAGGAACTCAACAACTTCAAGCGCAATGAAGTTTGGACACTGGTGCCTCGTCCGAAGCAAAATGTTGTGGGAACCAAGTGGGTGTTCCGCAACAAACAGGACGAGCACGGGGTGGTGACGAGGAACAAGGCTCGACTTGTGGCAAAAGGTTATGCCCAAGTCGCAGGTTTGGACTTTGAGGAGACGTTTGCTCCTGTGGCTAGGCTAGAATCAATTCGTATCTTGCTAGCATATGCCGCTCACCATTCTTTCAGGTTGTACCAAATGGATGTGAAGAGCGCTTTCCTCAACGGGCCAATCAAGGAGGAGGTGTACGTGGAGCAACCCCCTGGCTTCGAGGATGAACGGTACCCCGACCATGTGTGTAAACTCTCTAAGGCGCTCTATGGACTTAAGCAAGCCCCAAGAGCATGGTATGAATGCCTTAGAGACTTTTTAATTGCTAATGCTTTCAAGGTTGGGAAAGCCGATCCAACTCTTTTTACAAAGACATGTGATGGTGATTTGTTTGTGTGCCAAATTTATGTCGATGACATAATATTTGGTTCTACTAACCAAAAGTCTTGTGAAGAGTTTAGCAGGGTGATGACGCAGAAATTCGAGATGTCGATGATGGGCGAGTTGAACTACTTCCTTGGGTTCCAAGTGAAGCAACTCAAGGACGGCACCTTCATCTCCCAAACGAAGTACACGCAAGATCTGCTAAAGCGGTTTGGGATGAAGGACGCCAAGCCCGCAAAGACTCTGATGGGGACCGACGGACACACCGACCTCAACAAAGGAGGTAAGTCCGTTGATCAAAAAGCATACCGGTCAATGATAGGTTCTTTGCTTTACTTATGTGCTAGTAGACCGGATATTATGCTTAGCGTATGCATGTGTGCTAGATTTCAATCCGATCCTAAGGAGTGTCACTTAGTGGCGGTGAAGCGAATTCTTAGATATTTGGTTGCTACGCCTTGCTTCGGGCTCTGGTATCCAAAGGGGTCTACCTTTGACTTAGTTGGATACTCAGACTCCGACTATGCTGGATGTAAGGTCGATAGGAAGAGTACATCGGGGACGTGCCAATTCTTAGGAAGGTCCCTGGTGTCATGGAACTCTAAGAAACAAACATCCGTTGCCCTATCCACCGCTGAGGCCGAGTACGTTGCCGCAGGTCAGTGTTGCGCGCAACTACTTTGGATGAGGCAAACCCTCCGGGACTTTGGCTACAATCTGAGCAAAGTCCCACTCCTATGTGACAATGAGAGTGCTATCCGCATGGCGGAGAATCCTGTTGAGCACAGCCGCACAAAGCACATAGACATCCGACATCACTTTTTGAGAGACCACCAGCAAAAGGGAGATATCGAAGTGTTTCATGTTAGCACCGAGAACCAGCTAGCCGATATCTTCACTAAGCCTCTAGATGAGAAGACCTTTTGCAGGTTGCGTAGTGAGCTAAATGTCTTAGATTCGCGGAACCTGGATTGAATTGTAGCATACATGTATTTATGCTTTTGATCATGTTCCTTGTTGCATTTTGTTGCTTATTATGGTGCTTAAGTTGTACAAACACTCCCTGGACCTCGCAAGTCCGTTGCAAAGTGATGCACATGTTTAGGGGGAGATGTGTTACAACTTGACCCTTTCGAGACTAACCATGTGCTTGAGTTTGATGATTTAGTCTCGAAGGAGGATTGAAAGAGAAAAGGTGGACTTGGATCATGAAAGACTTCCACTGCACTCCGATGAGAGGGTAACTTATTCCAAGTTCATCTCATGAAATCTTATTGCCATTTGCTCTTAATTGAAGACTTTGGTGAGGCAATGGGGTTAAAAGGCCAAGATTGATCCCGTTTTGGTGCTTGATGCCAAAGGGGGAGAAAATAAAGGCCAAAGTGATAAATGGATCAGCTACCACTTGAGAGATTTTGAAAATAGTAGAATAGAGTTTTTGTTTTGTCAAAAGCTTTTATTGTCTCTTATTGTCTCTATTGTCAAAAGTTGGCTTCTTGTGGGGAGAAGTGTTGATTATGGGAAATAGGGGGAGTTTTTGAAATCTTTGATCAATCTCTTTTGGGATGACTCTCTTTATGCCTCAACATGTGTGTTTAACATAGAAATAGAGATTTGAGTTTATTTTGCAAAAACAAACCAAGTGGTGGCAAAGGATGATCCATATATGCCAAAATTGAATCAAAATCAATTTGAGTTTTATTTGAAGTGATTTTGCACTTGTTCTAGTTGCTTTATATTGTGTTGGCATAAATCACCAAAAAGGGGGAGATTGAAAGGGAAATGTGCCCTTGGGCCATTTCTAAGTATTTTGGTGATTGAGTGTCAACACAAGGGCTTAAATGTGAATCAATGCCCATGGATGAACAAAGTGCAAATCTTCAACAAAGGTATGTTTCTAAGTCTTAGTACATTGGTTTTGTGTACTAATATATTTGTCTAAGTGTTAGAAACAGAAAGAAGAAGAGAAGAGAAGACTTGGCTGTGTACAGCCAAGGGGCTGTTTCGGTCTGGGGCACCGGACTGTCCGGTGGTGCACCGGACAGTGTCCGGTGCGCCAGGCTGCCTCGGCCGAAGAGGCCGCTCTCGGGAATTTGCTGACGGTGTACGGCTAAAATTCACCGGACTGTCCGGTGTGCACCGGACTGTCCGGTGAGCCAACGGTCGGCCAGGGCCAACGGTCGGCCGCGCGATCAGCGCGGGACACGTGGCCGAGCCAACGGTCGGAAGGGGGCACCGGACTGTCCGGTGTGCACCGGACATGTCCGGTGCGCCAACGGCTCCCGCATCTGCAACGGTCGGCTTCGCCATTTAAGGAAAGGAATCGGGCACCGGACACTGTCCGGTGTGCACCGGACTGTCCGGTGCGCCCGACGACAGAAGGCAAAGATGGCCTTCTAGATTTGTTCTCAACGGCTCCTAGCTGCCTTGGGGCTATAAAAGGGACCCCTAGGCGCATGGAGGAGACAACCAAGCAACTCTTGAGCATCCCTGATCATCCACACTAAGTCTTTGCGCATCCGTTTGTTATTCTAAGTAATTCGAGCTCTGTTCTTGTGAGAAACTGTGAGATAGTCTTTGAGCTCGAATCTTGGCCGTGTGTGTGCGCGTTTCGCTGTGGATTTGTGTGTGTTGCTTCCCTCCCTTACTCCGTGCTTCTTTGTGAATCTTAAGTGTAAGGGCGAGAGACTCCAATTTGTGGAGATTCCTCGCGAGTGGGATAAAGATAAGCAAGGCAAAATACCGCGGTATTCAAGTGGGTCTTTCGACCGCTTGAGAGGGGTTGATTGCAACCCTCGTCCGTTGGGACGCCACAACGTGGAGTAGGCAAGTTTTGTACTTGGCCGAACCACGGGATAAATCACCGTGTCTACTCTGTGTTGAATTCTTTGTGATTGTCGTATTGTGCAAGATCTCCTCCTTAGCCACTTGGCAATTATTGTACTAACCCTTAACAAGCTTTTGTGGCTATAAGTTAAGTTTTTACAGGATCACCTATTCACCCCCCCCCTCTAGGTGCTCTCAATACCTCTAAAAGCATCGATATGATGCCCGAGTTACTCACTTACTATTCTAAGGGAATCGACTTCACGAAAAAGGAGGGAAGAGTAATGATTCAAGAACTTTGAGTCATGAGCAATCATCACAGAGAAGCCAACATCATTTCTTCATTAAAGGGAAGATATCATACTTACAAATCAACTCATTATGAGTTGATACTTCCCTATTACTACTGCTACATTACATTACATTACTACTACTACTACTACTACACTACACAATACTACTCTACACTACTAAATACTACTACATTATTCTAACTATACTATACTAACATTTAAGGACCAGTGGCATCTAGCCACTGGCCCTGTTGCTGCCGCCGCCGCTGCCGCCTTTGTTGCTGCCCCTGCTGCCGCCGCCGCCACCGCTGCCGCCCCTGCTGCCGCCGTCGTCGCCCTTGTTGCCGCTGTCGCCGCCCCTGCCACCACCGTCACCGCCGCCACCGCCTTCGTCGTCGTCATCCTCGCCGTCGCCGCCGCCGTCCTCCTCGGACGAGTCCTCCTCATCCGAAGAGTACTCCGACTCATCCGAGCCCTCGAGCCCGGAGCGCTCGACGGCCCGAATGTACGTCCAGACCTCCGCCGCGAGCCCCTAGGAGTCGTCTGAGTCGTCAGACGACTCACGCAGGGGGATGGGAGCCGGAGACCCCTCAGACTCAGAGGAGAACTCCTCCTACTCCGAGTCACCAAAATCCTCCGATGGAGGAGTTGGCTCACGCTTGCGCTTGTTGTTCTTGCCCTTGGTGGAAGCAAAAGGGAGAGGAGAAAAGCAAGCAACAGAGAACAGCAAGAGATGTGAAAAAGCCGGAGAGACAACGACATTATTTATAGAAGGAGAAGGCAACCGCTCACCTCCAACCGCGGTCACTGAACAGTCGCAAAGCATTCAATAAGCACTTCAACCCGTCTGAAGACACGTCAGGCGGCTGACGCCGTTTCACGCAACGCAACACCCATTGGGACTCCAGTCAACAGCGCGGAAGATATGATTACACCCGCCGTCACATCACATTACTACTCAGAAGCAGCCGGCTAAAACACTCAGCGTACCAAGCTGTCCCTTGCCCACACCCATTAGGGGGGGACGCCCAGGAATTATCAGTATATTTTTCAAAACTGTCACACCTGTGCAGGGCATGCAATGAATACCTCAAGACAAAAATGAGATATCAGTAAGGATCAGAGGAAAGCCAAATATAGTCGGTGAAGTACAAAATATGGCCAACAGAAGCGACGTGAAGACTAGACAGAGAGCGTCCATCAAATGTCCAATCAGTCACAGAGCAAATAAATTACACCATCCAGCAAGATATGGATGGATTGTGAACTCGGCTGCAAAAGACAAAATACATGCTGACCTCTGAAGCATAATATTGATGACATAATGCTGACCTCCAAAGCATAATGCGGATGGCACCATGCCGATTTATTACAAGCAGAAAGGATAATCTTCTGCAAAAAGACACAAAAGGAAGACCTTCGAATGGATTATCCTCAAAAATCCACTTTGAAAGGGAATTAGGCTTACACCTATTCCCTAATTAATTTTGGTGGTTGAATTGCCCAACACAAATAATTGGACTAACTAGTTTGCCCAAGTGTATAGATTACACAGGTGTACAAGGTTCACACTCAGCCAATAAAAAGACCAAGTTTTGGATTCAACAAAGGAGCAAAGAGGCAACCGAAGGCCCTCTGGTCTGGGAGCACCGGACTGTCCGGTGTACACCGGACAGTGTCCGGTGCGCCACCGGACAGTGTCCGGTGCACCAGAGGACTCCAACTTGAACTCGCCACCTTCGGGAATTTCAAGAGGCACTCGCGCTATAATTCACCGGACTGTCCGGTGTACACCGGACAGTGTCCGGTGCGTCAAGGAAGAGCGGCCTCAGGAACTCGCCAGCTTCGGGAAACGCCAACGGCTAGTCCGCTAAAATTCACCGGACATGTCCGGTGTGCACCGGACTGTCCGGTGTGCACCGGACTGTCCGGTGCAACTCCGGAGCAACGGCTAGTCGGCGCCAACGGCTACCTGCAGCGCATTAAATGCGCGCGCAGCGCGCGCAGAAGACAGGCGCGCCCATACTGACACACCGGACAATGAACAGGAGCTGTCCGGTGTGCACCGGACACCCAGGCGGGCCCACAAGTCAGAAGCTCGAACGGTCAGAATCCAACGGCAGTAATGACGTGGCGGGGGCACCGGACATGTCCGGTGTGCACCGGACTGTCCAGTGCGCCATCGAACAGACAGCCTCCCAACGGCCACTTTTGGTGGTTGGGGCTATAAATACCCCAACTACCCCCACATTCATTGCATCCAAGTTTTCCAGCTTCCAACTACTATACAAGAGCTAGCATTCATTGCAAAGCACACCAAAAGGAGATCAAATCCTCTCCCAACTCCACACAAAGCCCTAGTGACTAGAGAGAGTGATTTGGTGTGTTCATTTGAGCTCTTGCGCTTGGATCGCTTCTTTTTCTTTGGCATTCTTTCTTGTGATCAAACACTCACTTGTAATTGAGGCAAGAGACACCAATCGTGTGGTGGTCCTTGCGGGAAGTTTGATTCCCAAGTGATTTGAGAAAGAGAAGCTCACTCGGTCCGAGGGACCGTTTGAGAGAGGGAAGGGTTGAAAGAGACCCGGCCTTTGTGGCCTCCTCAACGGGGAGTAGGTTTGAGAGAACCGAACCTCGGTAAAACAAATCCGCGTGTCTCACTTCTTTATTCGCTTGCGATTTGTTTTGCGCCCTCTCTCGCGGACTTGATTACATTTCTAACGCTAACCAGGCTTGTAGTTGTGATTATTTTTGAGAATTTCAGTTTCGCCCTATTCACCCCCCCCCTCTAGGCGACTTTCAATTGGTATCAAAGCCCGGTGCTTCATTAGAGCCTAACCGCTCGAAGTGATGTCGGGAGATCACGCCAAGAAGGAGATGGAGACCGGCGAAAAGCCCACTACAAGCCACGGGAGCACTTCATCGGAAGAGTCCCGCACCAAAAAAAGGGAGAAGAAGAAGAGCTCCTCCAACAAAGGGAAGGAGAAGAAATCTTCTTCTCACCACAAAGAGAAGAAGGAAAAATCTTCTTCCCACAAGCCGCATCGGAGTGGGGACAAGCAAAAGAGGATGAGGAAAGTGGTCTACTATGAGACCGACACTTCATCAACATCGACCTCCGGCTCCGATGCGCCCTCCGTAACTTCTAAACGCCAAGAGCGTAAGAAGTTTAGTAAGATCCCCCTACACTATTCTCGCATTTCTAAACATGCACCTCTACTTTCCGTCCCATTAGGCAAACCACCAACTTTTGATGGTGAAGATTATGCTAGGTGGAGTGATTTAATGCGATTTCATCTAACCTCACTCCACAAAAGTATATGGGATGTTGTTGAGTTTGGTGCACAGGTACCGTCGGTAGGGGATAAAGACTATGATGAGGATGAAGTGGCCCAAATCGAGCACTTCAACTCCCAAGCCACAACCATACTCTTGGCCTCTCTAAATAGAGAGGAATACAACAAGGTGCAAGGGTTGAAAAATGCAAAGGAAATTTGGGAGCTCCTCAAGACCGCGCACGAGGGTGATGAACTAACAAAGATCACCAAGCGGGAAACGATCGAGGGGGAGCTCGGTCACTTTCGACTTCGCCAAGGGGAAGAGCCACAAGACATGTACAGCCGGCTCAAGACTTTGGTGAACCAAGTGCGCAACCTCGGGAGCAAGAAGTGGGATGACCACGAAGTGGTTAAGGTTATTCTTAGATCACTCATTTTCCTTAACCCCACTCAAGTTCAATTAATTCGTGGTAATCCTAGATATACTCAAATGACCCCCGAGGAAGTTATCGGGAATTTTGTGAGCTTTGAATGTATGATCAAGGGCTCCAAGAAGATCAACGAGCTTGATGAACCCTCCACGTCCGAAGCACAACCGGTGGCATTTAAGGCGACGGAGGAGAAGAAGGAGGAGTCTACACCGAGTAGACAACCAATTGACGCCTCCAAGCTCGACAATGAGGAGATGGCTTTAATCATCAAAAGCTTTCGCCAAATCCTCAAGCAACGGAAGGGGAAAGACTACAAATCCCGTTCCAAGAAGGTTTGCTACAAGTGTGGTAAGCCCGGTCACTTTATAGCTAAATGTCCTTTATCAAGTGAAAGTGACAGGGACAATGACAAGAAGGGCAAGAAAAGAGAGAAGAAGAGGTACCACAAGAAGAGGGGCGGCGATGCCCACATGTGCCGCGAGTGGGACTCCGACGAGAGCTCCACCGAGTCCTCCTCCGACGAGGATGCCGCCAACATCGCCGTCACCAAGGGGCTTCTCTTCCCCAACGTCGGCCACAAGTGCCTCATGGCAAAGGACGGCAAAAAGAAGAAGGTTAAATCTAAATCCTCCACAAAATATGAATCCTCTAGTGATGACAATGCTAGTGATGAGGAGGATAACTTGCTTACCCTTTTTGCCAATCTTAACATGGAACAAAAAGAAAAATTAAATGAATTGATTAGTGCTATTCATGAAAAGGATGACCTTTTGGATTCCCAAGAGGATTTTCTAATTAAAAAAAACAAGAAACATGTTAAGGTTAAAAATGCTTATGCTCTAGAGGTAGAAAAATGTAACAAATTATCTAGTGAGCTAAGCACATGCCATGACACTATTAACAACCTTAGAAATGAAAATGCTAGATTAATTGCTAAGGTTGATTCTCATGTTTGTGATGTTCCCAATCTTAGAAATAATCATGATGATTTGCTTGCTAAGATTGATGAATTGAATGTATCGCTTGCTAGCCTTAGAATAGAAAATGAAAATTTAATTGCTAAGGCTAAGGATTTTGATGTTACTATTTCCAACCTTAGAAGTGAGAATGATATATTACATGCTAAGGTTGTTGAATTAAAATCTTGCAAACCCTCTACATCTACCGTTGAGCATGTTTATATTTGTACTAGATGTAGAGATATTGATGTTAATGCTATTCATGATCACATGTCTTTAATTAAACAACAAAATGATCATATAGCAAAACTAGATGCTAAAATTGCCGAGCATAACTTAGAAAATGAAAAGTTTAAATTTGCTAGAAGTATGCTCTATAGTGGGAGACGCCCGGGCATCAAGGATGGCATTGGCTTCCAAAGGGGAGACAATGTCAAACTTAATGCCCCTCCAAAGAATTTATCTAACTTCGTTAAGGGCAAGGCTCCCATGCCTCAGGATAACGAGGGTTACATTTTGTACCCTGCCGGCTATCCTAAGAGCAAAATTAGGAGAACTCATTCTAGGAAGTCTCACTCTGGCCCTAACCATGCTTTTATGTATAAGGGTGAGACATCTAGCTCTAGGCAACCAACCCGTGCCAAGTTGCCTAGAAAGAAAACTCCTAATGCATCAAATGATTATGCTATCTCATTCAAAACTTTTGATGCATCATATGTGCTTACTAACAAATCCGGCAAGGTAGTTGCCAAGTTTGTTGGGGGAAAACACAAGGGCTCCAAGAATTGTGTTTGGGTACCCAAAGTTCTTGTTTCTAATGCAAAAGGACCCAAAACCGTTTGGGTACCTAAAATCAAGAACTAAAATTGTTTTGTAGGTTTATGCATCCGGGGGCTCAAGTTGGATACTCGACAGCGGGTGCACAAACCACATGACAGGGGAGAAGAAGATGTTCTCCTCCTACGAGAAAAACCAAGATCCCCAACGAGCTATCACATTCGGGGATGGAAATCAAGGTTTGGTCAAAGGTCTTGGTAAAATAGCTATATCTCCTGACCATTCTATTTCCAATGTTTTTCTTGTTGATTCATTAGATTACAATTTGCTTTCTGTATCTCAATTATGCAAAATGGGCTACAACTGTCTCTTTACTGATGTAGGTGTCACTGTCTTTAGAAGGAGTGATGATTCAATAGCATTTAAGGGAGTGTTAGAGGGTCAGCTATACTTGGTAGATTTTGATAGAGCTGAACTCGACACTTGCTTGATTGCTAAGACTAACTTGGGTTGGCTCTGGCACCGCCGACTAGCCCATGTTGGAATGAAGAATCTTCACAAGCTTCTAAAGGGAGAACACATTTTAGGACTAACAAATGTTCATTTTGAGAAAGACAGAGTTTGTAGCGCATGCCAAGCAGGAAAGCAAGTTGGTGCTCATCATCCACACAAGAACATCATGACGACCGACAGGCCGCTTGAGCTACTTGATAGTCGCCTAGAGGGGGGGTGAATAGGGCGAAACTGAAATTTACAAATATAAACACAACTACAAGCCGGGGTTAGCGTTAGTAATAATAAACGAGTCCAATAGAGAGGGCGCAAAACAAATCCCAAGCGCATAAGCAAGTGAGACACGGAGATTTGTTTTACCGAGGTTCGGTTCTTGCAAACCTACTCCCCGTTGAGGAGGCCACAAAGGCCGGGTCTCTTTCAACCCTTCCCTCTCTCAAACGGTCCCTCGGACCGAGTGAGCTTCTCTTCTCTAATCAAAGCCGGGAACAAAACTTCCCCGCAAGGGCCACCACACAATTGGTGCCTCTTGCCTTGATTACAATGGAGTTGTGATCTCAAGAACAAGTGAGAAAGAAAAGAAGCAATCCAAGCGCAAGAGCTCAAATGAACACGGCAAATCACTCTCTCTAGTCACTAGGGTTTGTGTGGAATTGGAGAGGATTTGATCTCTTTGAATGTGTCTAGAATTGAATGCCTAGAGCTCTTGTAGTAGTTGAGAAGTGGAAAACTTGGATGCAATGAATGGTGGGGTGGTTGGGGTATTTATAGCCCCAACCACCAAAAGTGACCGTTGCTGGCAGCCTCTGTTCGATGGCGCACCGGACAGTCCGGTGCACACCGGACAGTCCGGTGCCCCTGCCACGTCATCACTGCCGTTGGATTCTAGCCGTTGGAGCTTCTGACTTGTGGGCCCTCCTGAGTGTCCGGTGCACACCGGACATGTACTGTTTGATGTCCGGTGCACCGGTATGGGCAAGTCTGACGTCTGCGCGCGCTGCGCGCGCATTTAATGCTCCGCAGGGAGCCGTTGGCGCCGCAGAGAGCCGTTGCTCCGCTGACACACCGGACAGTCCGGTGCACACCGGACAGTCTGGTGAATTATAGCGGAGCGGCTGTCGTGAAAACCCGAGGATGACGAGTTCCGGAGGCCGCGGTTCGTTGGCGCACCGGACATGTCCGGTGCACACCGGACAGTCCGGTGAATTATAGCGCGCCGGCCTCCGCGAATTCCCGAGGGCGAAGGGTTGAAGTCGAAGTCCTCTGGCGAAGGGTAAAGAACGAAGTCTACGGGCGCACCGGACACTGTCCGGTGCACACCGGACAGTCCGGTGCCTCCAGCCAGAGGTGCCCTCGGTTGCCTTATTGCTCCTTTGTTGAATCCAACACTTGGTCTTTTTATTGGCTAGATGTGAACCTTTTGCACCTGTATAACTTATACACTAGAGCAAACTTAGTCAGTCCAATATTTGTGTTGGGCAATTCAACCACCAAAATTATTTAGGAACTAGGTGTAAGCCTAATTCCCTTTCAATCTCCCCCTTTTTGGTGATTGATGCCAACACAAACCAAAGCAAATATAGAAGTGCATAATTGAACTAGTTTACATAATGTAAGTGCAAAGGTTACTTGGAATTGAGCCAATATAACTACTTACAAGATATGCATGGAATGTTTCTTTCTTTATTTAGTATTTTGGACCACGTTTGCACCACGAGTTTTGTTTTTGCAAATTCTTTTGTAAATCCTTTTCAAAGTTCTTTTGCAAATAATCAAAGGTAAATGAATAAGAGTTTGTAAGGCATTTCCAAGATTTGAAATTTTCTCCCCCTGTTTCAAATGCTTTTCCTTTGACTAAACAAAACTCCCCCTAAAAGAGATCCACCTCTTAGTGTTCAAGAGGGTTTTGATATACCATTTTTGAAATACTACTTTCTCCCCCTTTTGAACACAATAGGATACCAAATGATAAAGACTTTTTGGAAAGCACTAAGTTTTTGAATTTGGTGGTGGTGGTGCGGTCCTTTTGCTTTGGGCTCATTTCTCCCCCTTTTTGGCATGAATCGCCAAAAACGGAATCATTAGAGCCCTTGAAGTAAGTTCCTCCCCTTTGGTCATAAGTAAATGAGTTAAGATTATACCAAAGACGAAATCCGGTCCTTTTGCGTTTGAGCTTTTACTCTCTCTCAAGGATGAAGTCCTTTTCCTTGATGCTCATTTCTCCCCCAAAGAAGAGAGAGTTGCTCGGAGTGGTGGCGAAGCATGAGTTACGGAGTGGAAGCCTTTGTCTTCGCTGAAGACTCCAATTCCCTTTTAATATACCTATGACTTGGTTTGAAATAGACTTGAAAACACATTAGTCATAGCATATAAAAGAGATATGATCAAAGGTATTTAAATGAGCTATGTGTGCAAGCTAGCAAAAGAAATTTCTAGAATCAAGAATATTGAGCTCATGCCTAAGTCTGGTAAAAGATTGTTCATCAAGTGGCTTGGTAAAGATATCGGCTAATTGATCTTTAGTATTAATGTAAGAAATCTCGATATCCTCCTTTTGTTGGTGATCCCTAAGAAAATGATACCGAATGGCTATGTGCTTAGTGCGGCTATGCTCGACGGGATTGTCGGCCATTTTAATTGCACTCTCATTATCACATAGCAAAGGGACTTTGGTTAATTTGTAACCGTAGTCCCGCAGGGTTTGCCTCATCCAAAGCAATTGCGCGCAACAATGTCCTGCGGCAATGTACTCGGCTTCGGCGGTGGAAAGAGCGACCGAATTTTGCTTCTTTGAAGCCCAAGACACCAAGGATCTTCCCAAGAACTGGCAAGTCCCCGATGTGCTCTTCCTATTGATTTTGCACCCTGCCCAATCGGCATCCGAATAACCAATCAAATCAAATGTGGATCCCCGAGGGTACCAAAGCCCAAACTTAGGGGTATAAGCCAAATATCTCAAGATTCGTTTTACGGCCGTAAGGTGGGATTCCTTAGGGTCGGATTGGAATCTTGCACACATGCAAACGGAAAGCATAATGTCCGGTCGAGATGCACATAAATAAAGCAATGAACCAATCATCGACCGGTATACCTTTTGATCCACGGACTTACCTCCCGTGTCGAGGTCGAGATGCCCATTAGTTCCCATGGGTGTCTTGATGGGCTTGGCATCCTTCATCCCAAACTTAGCAAGAATGTCTTGAGTGTACTTCGTTTGGCTAATGAAGGTGCCCTCTTGGAGTTGCTTGACTTGGAATCCTAGAAAATACTTCAACTCCCCCATCATCGACATCTCGAATTTCTGTGTCATGATCCTACTAAACTCTTCACATGTAGACTCGTTAGTAGACCCAAATGTAATATCATCAACATAAATTTGGCATACAAACAAGTCATTTTCAAGAGTTTTAGTAAAGAGTGTAGGATCGGCCTTGCCGACTTTGAAGCCATTAGCAATAAGGAAATCTCTAAGGCATTCATACCATGCTCTTGGGGCTTGCTTGAGCCCATAAAGCGCCTTAGAGAGCCTATAGACATGATTAGGATACTCACTGTCTTCAAAGCCGGGAGGTTGCTCAACATAGACCTCTTCCTTGATTGGTCCATTGAGGAAGGCACTCTTCACGTCCATTTGATAGAGCTTAAAGCCATGGTAAGTAGCATAGGCCAATAATATGCGAATTGACTCAAGCCTAGCTACGGGTGCATAGGTTTCACCGAAATCCAAACCTTCGACTTGTGAATACCCTTTGGCTACGAGTCGAGCTTTGTTCCTTGTCACCACACCATGTTCATCTTGCTTGTTGCGGAAGACCCATTTGGTTCCTACAATATTTTGGTTAGGACGTGGAACTAAATGCCAGACCTCATTCCTCGTGAAATTGTTGAGCTCCTCTTGCATCGCCACCACCCAATCCGAATCTTGGAGAGCTTCCTCTACCCTGTGTGGCTCAATAGAGGAAACAAAAGAATAATGTTCACAAAAATGAGCAACCCGAGATCGAGTAGTTACCCCCTTATGAATGTCGCCGAGGATGGTGTCGACGGGGTGATCTCGTTGGATTGCTTGGTGGACTCTTGGGTGTGGCGGTCTTGGTTCTTCCTCATCCTCCTTTTCTTGATCATTTGTATCTCCCCCTTGATCATTGCTATCATCTTGAGGTGGCTCGTCTTCTTGATTTTGCTCTTCATCATTTTGAGCCTCATCCTCATTTTGAGTTGGTGGAGATGCTTGCATGGAGGAGGATGGTTGATCTTGTGTACTTGGAGGCTCTTCGGATTCCTTAGGACACACATCCCCGATGGACATGTTCCTTAGCGCGATGCATGGAGCCTGTTCTTCACCTATCTCATCAAGATCAACTTGCTCTACTTGAGAGCCGTTAGTTTCATCAAACACAACGTCACATGAGACTTCAACTAGTCCAGTGGACTTGTTAAAGACCCTATATGCCCTTGTGTTTGAGTCATAACCAAGTAAAAAGCCTTCTACAGTTTTAGGAGCAAATTTAGATTTTCTACCTCTTTTAACAAGAATAAAGCATTTGCTACCAAAAACTCTAAAGTATGAAATGTTGGGCTTTTTACCGGTTAGGAGTTCATATGATGTCTTCTTGAGGATTCGGTGAAGATATAACCGGTTGATGGCGTAGCAGGCGGTGTTGACCGCTTCGGCCCAAAACCGGTCCGGTGTCTTGTATTCATCAAGCATGGTTCTTGCCATGTCCAATAGAGTTCGATTCTTCCTCTCCACTACACCATTCTGTTGTGGAGTGTAGGGAGAAGAGAACTCATGCTTGATGCCCTCCTCCTCAAGGAAGCCTTCAATTTGAGAGTTCTTGAACTCCGTCCCGTTGTCGCTTCTAATTTTCTTGATCCTCAAGCCGAACTCATTTTGAGCCCGTCTCAAGACTCCCTTTAAGGTCTCTTGGGTTTGAGATTTTTCCTGTAGAAAGAATACCCAAGTGAAGCGAGAATAATCATCCACTATTACAAGACAATACTTACTCCCGCCGATGCTTATGTAAGCGATCGGGCCGAATAGATCCATGTGGAGTAGCTCAAGCGGCCTGTCGGTCGTCATGATGTTCTTGTGTGGATGATGGACTCCAACTTGCTTCCCTGCCTGGCATGCGCTACAAATCCTGTCTTTCTCAAAATGAACATTTGTTAATCCTAAAATGTGCTCTCCCTTTAGAAGCTTATGAAGATTCTTCATCCCAACATGGGCTAGTCGACGATGCCAGAGCCAACCCATGTTAGTCTTAGCAATTAAGCAAGTGTCGAGTTCAGCTCTATTAAAATCCACTAAGTATAGCTGACCCTCTAACACACCCTTAAATGCTATTGAATCATCACTTCTTCTAAAGACAGTGACACCTATATCAGTGAATAGACAGTTGTAGCCCATTTGACATAATTGAGAAACGGAAAGCAAGTTGTAATCTAAGGAATCTACAAGAAAAACATTGGAAATGGAATGGTCAGGAGATATAGCAATTTTACCAAGACCTTTGACCAAACCTTGATTTCCATCCCCGAATGTGATAGCTCGTTGGGGATCTTGGTTTTTCTCATATGAGGAGAACATCCTTTTCTCCCCTGTCATGTGGTTTGTGCACCCGCTGTCGAGTATCCAACTTGAGCCCCCGGATGCATAAACCTACAAAACAATTTTAGTTCTTGACTTTAGGTACCCAAATGGTTTTGGGTCCTTTGGCATTAGACACAAGAACTTTGGGTACCCAAACACAAGTCTTGGAACCCTTGTGCTTGCCCCCAACATATTTGGCAACTACCTTGCCGGATTTGTTAGTAAGCACATAAGAAGCATCAAAAGTTTTAAATGAAATGGCATGATTATTTGATGCATTAGGAGTTTTCTTTCTAGGCAACTTGGCACGGGTTGGTTGCCTAGAGCTAGATGTCTCACCCTTATACATAAAAGCATGATTAGGGCCAGAGTGAGACTTCCTAGAGTGAATTCTCCTAATTTTGCTCTCGGGATAACCGGCAGGGTACAAAATGTAACCCTCGTTATCCTGAGGCATGGGAGCCTTGCCCTTAACAAAGTTAGACAGATTTTTAGGAGGGGCATTAAGTTTGACATTGTCTCCCCTTTGAAAGCCAATGCCATCCTTAATGCCAGGGCGTCTCCCATTATAGAGCATACTTCTAGCAAATTTAAATTTTTCATTTTCTAAGTTATGCTCGGCAATTTTAGCATCTAGTTTTGCTATATGATCATTTTGTTGTTTAATTAAAGCCATATGATCATGAATAGCATCAATATCAACATTTTTACATCTAGTACAAATAGATACATGCTCAACAATAGATGTAGATGGTTTGCAAGAATTAAGTTCAATAATCTTAGCATGAAGAATATCATTTTTATCTCTAAGATTGGCAATGGTAACTTTGCAAACGTCAAAATCTTTAGCCTTAGCAATCAAACTTTCATTCTCTAATCTAAGGCTAGCAAGGGAAATGTTTAATTCTTCAATCCTAGCAAGCAAATCATCATTATTATCTCTAGGATTGGGAATTGAAACATTACAAACATGAGAATCAACCTTAGCATTTAAAATAGCATTTTCATTCCTAAGGTTGTCAATCATCTCACGGCAAGTGCTTAGCTCACTCGATAATTTTTCACATTTTTCTACTTCTAGAGCATAAGCCTTTTTAACCTTAACATGTTTTTTGTTTTCTTTAATTAGACAATCCTCTTGGGAATCCAAAAGGTCATCCTTTTCATGAATAGCACTAACCAATTCATTTAACTTTTCTTTTTGAGCTATGTTAAGGTTGGCAAAAAGGGAACGCAAATTATCTTCCTCATCACTAGCATTGGCATCACTAGAGGATTCATATTTAGTGGAGGATTTAGATTTAACCTTCTTTTTGCCGTCCTTTGCCATGAGGCACTTGTGGCCGACGTTGGGGAAGAGGAGTCCCTTGGTGACGGCGATGTTGGCGGCGTCCTCGTCGTCGGAGGAGTCGCTTGAGCTCTCGTCGGAGTCCCATTCCCGACAAACATGGGCATCGCCGCCCTTCTTCTTGTAGTACCTTTTCTTCTCCTTTCTTCTCCCCTTCTTGTCGTCGCCTTGGTCACTGTCACTAGACATAGGACATTTAGCAATATAATGACCGGGCTTACCACACTTGTAGCAAACCTTCTTGGAGCGGGACTTGTAGTCTTTCCCCCTCCTTTGTTTGAGGATTTGACGGAAGCTCTTGATGACGAGCGCCATTTCCTCATTGTCGAGCTTGGAGGCGTCGATTGGTTGTCGACTTGGTGTAGCCTCCTCCTTCTTCTCCTCCGTTGCCTTGAATGCAACGGGTTGGGCTTCGGATGAGTCGCCAAGCTCGTTGATTTTCCTCGAGCCTTCTATCATGCACTCAAAACTTACAAAATGCCCGATAACTTCCTCGGGGGTCATTTTAGTATATCTAGGATTACCACGAATCAATTGAACTTGAGTGGGATTAAGAAAAATGAGAGATCTTAAAATAACATTTACCACTTCGTGATCGTCCCACTTCTTGCTCCCGAGGTTGCGCACTTGGTTCACCAAAGTTTTGAGCCGGTTGTACATGTGTTGCGGCAACTCTCCTTTGTGAAGCCGGAACCGACCGAGCTCCCCCTCGATCGTTTCCCGCTTGGTGATCTTGGTGAGCTCGTCTCCCTCGTGCGCGGTTTTGAGTACATCCCAAATCTCCTTGGCGCTCTTCAACCCTTGTACTTTGTTATACTCCTCTTTGCTTAAAGAGGCGAGGAGTATCGTCGTTGCTTGAGAGTTGAAGTGCTCGATTTGGGCCACCTCATCCTCATCATAGTTCTCATCCCCTACCGACGGTACCTGTGCACCAAACTCAACAACATCCCATATACTTTTGTGGAGCGAGATTAGATGAAATCGCATTAAATCGCTCCACCTAGCGTAATCTTCACCATCAAAAGTTGGTGGTTTGCCTAATGGGACGGAAAGTAAAGGTGTATGTTTGGAAATGCGAGGATAGCGTAGGGGGATCTTACTATACTTCTTGCGCTCTTGGCGCTTAGAAGTGACGGAGGGCGCATCGGAGTCGGAGGTAGAAGTTGATGAAGTGTCGGTCTCGTAGTAGACCACCTTCCTCATCCTCTTGTGCTTGTCGCCTTTCCGATGTGGCTTGTGGGAAGAAGATTTTTCCTTCTTCTCTTTGTGGTGAGAAGAAGATTTCTTCTCCTTCCCTTTGTTGGAGGAGCTCTTCTTCTTCTCCCTCCTTTTGGTGCGGGACTCTTCCGATGAAGTGCTCCCGTAGCTTGTAGTGGGCTTTTCGCCGGTCTCCATCTCCTTCTTGGCGTGATCTCCCGACATCACTTCGAGCGGTTAGGCTCTAATGAAGCACCGGGTTCTGATACCAATTGATAGTCGCCTAGAGGGGGGGGTGAATAGGGCGAAACTGAAATTTACAAATATAAACACAACTACAAGCCGGGGTTAGCGTTAGTAATAATAAACGAGTCCAAGAGAGAGGGTGCAAAACAAATCCCAAGCGCATAAGCAAGTGAGACACGGAGATTTGTTTTACCGAGGTTCGGTTCTTGCAAACCTACTCCCCGTTGAGGAGGCCACAAAGGCCGGGTCTCTTTCAACCCTTCCCTCTCTCAAACGGTCCCTCGGACCGAGTGAGCTTCTCTTCTCTAATCAAAGCCGGGAACAAAACTTCCCCGCAAGGGCCACCACACAATTGGTGCCTCTTGCCTTGATTACAATGGAGTTGTGATCTCAAGAACAAGTGAGAAAGAAAAGAAGCAATCCAAGCGCAAGAGCTCAAATGAACACGGCAAATCACTCTCTCTAGTCACTAGGGTTTGTGTGGAATTGGAGAGGATTTGATCTCTTTGAATGTGTCTAGAATTGAATGCCTAGAGCTCTTGTAGTAGTTGAGAAGTGGAAAACTTGGATGCAATGAATGGTGGGGTGGTTGGGGTATTTATAGCCCCAACCACCAAAAGTGACCGTTGCTGGCAGCCTCTGTTCGATGGCGCACCGGACAGTCCGGTGCACACCGGACAGTCCGGTGCCCCTGCCACGTCATCACTGCCGTTGGATTCTAGCCGTTGGAGCTTCTGACTTGTGGGCCCTCCTGAGTGTCCGGTGCACACCGGACATGTACTGTTTGATGTCCGGTGCACCGGTATGGGCAAGTCTGACGTCTGCGCGCGCTGCGCGCGCATTTAATGCTCCGCAGGGAGCCGTTGGCGCCGCAGAGAGCCGTTGCTCCGCTGACACACCGGACAGTCCGGTGCACACCGGACAGTCTGGTGAATTATAGCGGAGCGGCTGTCGTGAAAACCCGAGGATGACGAGTTCCGGAGGCCGCGGTTCGTTGGCGCACCGGACATGTCCGGTGCACACCGGACAGTCCGGTGAATTATAGCGCGCCGGCCTCCGCGAATTCCCGAGGGCGAAGGGTTGAAGTCGAAGTCCTCTGGCGAAGGGTAAAGAACGAAGTCTACGGGCGCACCGGACACTGTCCGGTGCCTCCAGCCAGAGGTGCCCTCGGTTGCCTTATTGCTCCTTTGTTGAATCCAACACTTGGTCTTTTTATTGGCTAGATGTGAACCTTTTGCACCTGTATAACTTATACACTAGAGCAAACTTAGTCAGTCCAATATTTGTGTTGGGCAATTCAACCACCAAAATTATTTAGGAACTAGGTGTAAGCCTAATTCCCTTTCACTACTCCACATGGATCTATTCGGCCCAATTGCTTACTTAAGCATCGGCGGGAGTAAGTATTGTCTTGTAATAGTGGATGATTATTCTCGCTTCACTTGGGTATTCTTTTTACAGGAAAAATCTCAAACCCAAGAGACCTTAAAGGGATTCCTGAGACGAGCTCAAAATGAGTTCGGCTTAAGGATCAAGAAGATTAGAAGCGACAACGGGACGGAGTTCAAGAACTCTCAAATTGGAGTCTTTCTTGAGGAGGAGGGCATCAAGCATGAGTTCTCTTCTCCCTACACTCCACAACAAAATGGTGTAGTGGAGAGGAAGAATAGAACTCTACTGGACATGGCAAGAACCATTCTTGATGAGTACAAGACTTCGGATCGGTTTTGGGCCGAGGCAATCAACACCGCCTGCTACGCCATCAACCGGTTGTATCTACACCGAATCCTCAAGAAAACATCATACGAACTCCTAACCGGTAAAAAGCCCAATATTTCATACTTTAGAGTTTTTGGTAGCAAATGCTTTATTCTTGTTAAGAGAGGTAGAAAATCTAAATTTGCTCCTAAAACTGTGGAAGGCTTTTTACTAGGATATGACTCAAACACAAGGGCATATAGAGTCTTTAACAAGTCCTCAGGACTTGTTGAAGTTTCTTGTGACGTTGTGTTTGATGAGACTAACGGCTCTCAAGTAGAGCATGTTGATCTTGATGAGATAGGTGAAGAACAGGCTCCATGCATAGCGCTAAGGAACATGTCCATTGGGGATGTGTGTCCTAAGGAATCCGAAGAGCCTCCACATGCACAAGATCAACCATCCTCCTCCACGCAAGCATCTCCACCAACTCAAATTGAGAATGAGGCTCAAGATGTTGAACAAGAAGATCAAGAAGAAGAGCCACCTCAAAATGACGGTAACGATCAAGGGGGAGATGCAAATGATGAAGACAAGGAGGATGAAGAACCAAGGCCGCCACACCCAAGAGTCCACCAAGCAATTCAACGAGATCACCCCGTCGACACCATCCTCGGCGACATTCATAAGGGGGTAACTACTAGATCTCGTGTTGCACATTTTTGTGAGCATTACTCCTTTGTTTCCTCTATTGAGCCACACACGGTAGAGGAAGCACTCCAAGATTCGGATTGGGTGGTGGCGATGCAAGAGGAGCTCAACAACTTCACGAGAAACGAGGTATGGCATTTAGTTCCACGTCCTAACCAAAATGTTGTAGGAACCAAGTGGGTCTTCCGCAACAAACAGGATGAGCATGGTGTGGTGACAAGGAACAAAGCTCGACTTGTGGCCAAGGGATACTCCCAAGTCGAAGGTTTGGATTTTGGTGAAACCTATGCACCCGTAGCTAGGCTTGAGTCAATTCGCATATTATTGGCCTACGCTACTCACCATGGCTTTAAGCTTTATCAAATGGACGTGAAAAGTGCCTTCCTCAATGGACCAATCAAGGAAGAGGTCTATGTTGAGCAACCTCCCGGCTTTGAAGATAGTAAGTATCCTAACCATGTCTATAGGCTCTCTAAGGCGCTTTATGGGCTAAAGCAAGCCCCAAGAGCATGGTATGAATGCCTTAGAGATTTCCTTATTGCTAATGGCTTCAAAGTCGGCAAGGCCGATCCTACGTTGTTCACTAAAACTCTTGACAATGATTTGTTTGTATGCCAAATTTATGTTGATGATATCATATTTGGGTCTACTAACGAATCTACATGTGAAGAATTTAGTAGGATCATGACACAGAAATTCGAGATGTCTATGATGGGGGAGTTGAAGTATTTTCTAGGATTCCAAGTCAAGCAACTCCAAGAGGGCACCTTCACTAGCCAAACAAAGTATACTCAAGACATTTTAAGCAAGTTTGGAATGAAGGATGCCAAGCCCATCAAGACTCCCATGGGAACAAATGGGCATCTCGACCTCGACACGGGAGGTAAGTCCGTGGATCAAAAGGTATACCGGTCGATGATAGGATCTTTACTCTATTTATGTGCATCTCGACCGGATATTATGCTTTCCGTATGCATGTGTGCAAGATTCCAAGCCGACCCTAAGGAAGCTCACCTTACGGCCGTAAAACGAATCTTGAGATATTTGGCTTATACTCCTAAGTTTGGGCTTTGGTATCCTAGGGGATCCACATTTGATTTAATTGGTTATTCCGATGCCGATTGGGCGGGGTGCAAAGTCAATAGGAAGAGCACATCGGGGACTTGCCAGTTCTTGGGAAGATCCTTGGTGTCTTGGGCTTCAAAGAAGCAAAATTCGGTCGCTCTTTCCACCGCCGAAGCCGAGTACATTGCCGCAGGTCATTGTTGCGCGCAATTGCTTTGGATGAGGCAAACCCTGCGGGACTACGGTTACAAATTGACCAAAGTCCCCTTGCTATGTGATAATGAGAGTGCAATCAAAATGGCCGACAATCCCGTCGAGCATAGCCGCACTAAGCACATAGCCATTCGGTATCATTTTCTTAGGGATCACCAACAAAAGGGGGATATCGAGATTTCGTACATTAATACTAAAGATCAATTGGCCGATATCTTTACCAAGCCTCTTGATGAACAAACTTTTACCAAACTTAGGCATGAGCTCAATATTCTTGATTCTAGGAACTTCTTTTGCTAAACTTGCACACATAGCTCATAAGTATACCTTTGATCATGTCTCTTTGATATATGCTATGACTAATGTGTTTTCAAGTGTATTTCAAACCAAGTCATAGGTATATTGAAAGGGAATTGGAGTCTTCGGCGAAGACAAAGGCTTCCACTCCACTCTACTACTCATCCTTCGCCGTCACTCCAAGCATCTCTCCAACTTTGGTATAATCTTCACTCATTTATTTTATGACCAAAGGAGAAGAAAGTACTTAGAGGGCTCTAATGATTCCATTTTTGGCGATTCATGCCAAAGGGGGAGAAAGTAAGAGCCCAAAGCAAAAGGACCGCACCACCACCTAAATTGGTTTTCCTATTGTATTTCAAAAACTTCGTGTTTCCAAGAATATTAAATTGGTTTTCCTATTGTGTTCAAAAGGGGGAGAAAATAGTATTTCAAAATTATATATCAAAACCCCTCTTGAACACTAAGAGGAGGATCTCATTTAGGGGGAGTTTTGTTTAGTCAAAGGAAAAGCATTTGAAACAAGGAGAGAAATTTCAAAATCTCGAAAATGCTTTGCAAAATCTTATTCTTTTACCTTTGACTATTTGCAAAAGAACTTTGAAAAGGATTTACAAAAGAATTTGCAAAAACAAAACATGTGGTGCAAGCGTGGTCCAAAATGTTATATAAGAAAGAAACAATCCATGCATATCTTGTAAGAATTTATATTGGCTCAATTCCAAGCAACCTTTACACTTACATTATGCAAACTAGTTCAATTATGCACTTCTCTATTTACTTTGGTTTGTGTTGGCATCAATCACCAAAAAGGGGGAGATTGAAAGGGAATTAGGCTTACACCTATTCCCTAATTAATTTTGGTGGTTGAATTGCCCAACACAAATAATTGGACTAACTAGTTTGCCCAAGTGTATAGATTACACAGGTGTACAAGGTTCACACTCAACCAATAAAAAGACCAAGTTTTGGATTCAACAAAGGAGCAAAGAGGCAACCGAAGGCCCTCTGGTCTGGGAGCACCGGACTGTCCGGTGTACACCGGACAGTGTCCGGTGCGCCACCGGACAGTGTCCGGTGCACCAGAGGACTCCAACTTGAACTCGCCACCTTCGGGAATTTCAAAAGGCACTCGCGCTATAATTCACCGGACTGTCCGGTGTACACCGGACAGTGTCCGGTGCGTCAAGGAAGAGCGGCCTTAGGAACTCGCCAGCTTCGGGAAACGCCAACGGCTAGTCCGCTAAAATTCACCGGACATGTCCGGTGTGCACCGGACTGTCCGGTGCAACTCCGGAGCAACGGCTAGTCGGCGCCAACGGCTACCTGCAGCGCATTAAATACGCGCGCAGAAGACAGGCGCGCCCATACTGACACACCGGACAATGAACAGGAGCTGTCCGGTGTGCACCGGACACCCAGGCGGGCCCACAAGTCAGAAGCTCCAACGGTCAGAATCCAACGGCAGTAATGACGTGGCGGGGGCACCGGACATGTCCGGTGTGCACCGGACTGTCCGGTGCGCCATCGAACAGACAGCCTCCCAACAGCCACTTTTGGTGGTTGGGGCTATAAATACCCCAACCACCCCCACATTCATTGCATCCAAGTTTTCCAGCTTCCAACTACTATACAAGAGCTAGCATTCATTGCAAAGCACACCAAAAGGAGATCAAATCCTCTCCCAACTCCACACAAAGCCCTAGTGACTAGAGAGAGTGATTTGTTGTGTTCATTTGAGCTCTTGCGCTTGGATCGCTTCTTTTTCTTTGGCATTCTTTCTTGTGATCAAACACTCACTTGTAATTGAGGCAAGAGACACCAATCGTGTGGTGGTCCTTGCGGGAAGTTTGATTCCCAAGTGATTTGAGAAAGAGAAGCTCACTCGGTCCGAGGGACCGTTTGAGAGAGGGAAGGGTTGAAAGAGACCCGGCCTTTGTGGCCTCCTCAACGGGGAGTAGGTTTGAGAGAACCGAACCTCGGTAAAACAAATCCGCGTGTCTCACTTCTTTATTCGCTTGCGATTTGTTTTGCGCCCTCTCTCGCGGACTTGATTACATTTCTAACGCTAACCAGGCTTGTAGTTGTGATTATTTTTGAGAATTTCAGTTTCGCCCTATTCACCCCCCCTCTAGGCGACTTTCACACTTGAAGGTCGGGGGCTACACCCATTGGGTGCACCTTCGGTGCACCCCATGGATTACCATTTCAAGCCAAGATAGTGCCGACCTCTAAGGCATGGGACAAGATTAAAGACAAGGCTGGCCCTCAACCAAAACACAGGAGCAAAGATGAAAATAATTTCTAGTGAGGACTTTCGAGTAGATTATTTTCTAAAATCTACTCGAAGCTCGGGGGCTGCACCCAATGAAGTTCAGGGTCCTACAAATTGAAATGCCGACCTCTAAGGCACAAGCACGAAACAAAGCTTCAGTTTACAAATGATCAAAGCAGGGGGAGACAATAAGAAATCGTTTTCCCCAAATTACCTGCAAGCTGGACCTGGGATCTTTGGGCTGATTACCTCAAAATCAACCCAAAGATCGAGGGCTTGTGGGGGACAGACATCCCCCGGGTCCACTAAAAGAGTAAAAGACCTCACGAAAGGCCTAAGGACCCAATAAATCGTAAGGTCATTCTTTCGTGGGCCTGGGGAGGGACAATCAGCAAAGCAGATCGACATGATGCCGGATTGATGCCAGCCCGGACGGCCCACAACGTCGAGCGAGCGACCACAACAGAGATCTGACTTTCCCGCGTTGGAGCCCCCATGCAACGGAGCCGTGCGAGGATAGGTCGGCAGAACTACAGGGAGATAAACTCAAACAGTTCACTATCTTTTAGCGACACATTGTTATCATATCCACGTGTATTGCCCCACGGTCGAGTATATAAGGCCTAGGGGGCACCCCTTCAGAACGATCGACCCTATTACTCAGCCACCCACCTCAACTCTCTGCATTCTCAATTCGGAGAGCTCTCTTGTAACCTCATTCGCCAAGCATACTCACCAGGACGTAGGGTGTTACACATCTCTAAGCGGCCCGAACCTGTAAACATTGTCCACTGTCCCTCGTGCATCTGGCACGAACCATTTTGCTACAGTCGTCGACACCGTCCTACTCCTAAAAACACCTTGAGGGGTAACCCCGGGTGTGCGGTCGGACCCAAAACACCGACAGAGCGGTCGACCAACCCTCTGCCAAGCAACCCTAGGAGGCGAAGCGGTCGACCAAGTACTCACCGAGCAACTTAGCGAGGCAAAGTTCTTGGGCCAACTCCTACTAATCCACGTCGGTACAACAAGACGTGTCACCACCAAACCACGTCCGGACACACAAGTGTCACATACCGACGGCCCGTCGGGTGGTCACTGTCGACACGACTGTACGACGCCACGTACAGTCTCGTGTGCGTCCCCGCTGCCCGGTTGGGACAATCAATCCCAGACATGGAGGGTCTCAGCACTGGAGTCTCTACAGTAGCCCACGTACCGGAAAGGACTGGATGATACACCATACCAGGTGTATGCCTACGCACGAAGGATGGTGACACAAGGCTCGTGACGAAAGACGAAGCTACACCATGCACGACCCCAAACCACACCCCAAGTCTACTCTATGGGACCCGTCAAGTACCACTATTATGGCATCAGACTCACTACAGGGACCCATATGGACGGATGAAGCGATACGCCATACCGGAAGTACGCCTATGCATGGACGCACGATCCTGCAAGAGATGTGAGAAGACTACACCAACCAAGGTCAACAGGACGAGCTCTCTCTAGAAGAATACAAGTTCCCACTGTAAGGTCATACACTTGAACTATAAAGGGCAGGACCCCTCCTTCTTCCCACATGCGCACCTGCTGTAACACAGTCCTTAACAAATACTACGATCAGCACTACACTGGACTAGGGTGCAAGTCTGAACCAGTATAACTCTATGTATCATACCCATCTTCTAGAATCCATGCCTTCTTCAAGTCGTTGCAGCTTAAGGGGCGAGTTACCGTAGACATCCAGCGCCGTGTCGGTCGCGCCATCGACGGGTGGAGAAGACGCCATCGGAGCATGAGCGATGGCATTGCCACGCCCATGCATGTTCACGGTAAGGCAAGTCGGTGCATGTCTACATGACACGATGCGACACGAGAATCACCATCTTTCCCTTAGCATCAAATATAATTGTATGGCATTGCGACGCTAGGACATTATAATAGTACTCAATCCGTCCCAAAATAAAATTCGTTTTAGCTTTTTACTCGATTCATACAATAATTAATGTACTTGTTTTATATATGTGTGTGGATTTATTATTATTCATTTGAATGTGGACATAAAAATGAAGATCTAAAACGTACTAACATTTTGGAACGGAAGGAGTATCAAGTGGAACCGATATCACTAGATGTATAATTGTTGAAGTTGTGCTAGCCTAAGTTATCCCAGGATATGATGGTTCGAAATGGTGTACTAATGTGTTTCACTTGAAGCAGACGCTATAAGGTACTAATATATCCCCTGTTTAGGATAGTTCCAGCTCCAGATTTTTTAGTAGAGTTAGTGGAGCATATCATTAAATGTTTCAGGAAATCGTGGAGTTAGAGCTATAAACGTTTAGAAACCATTTCGATAAGCCATTTTAATTATTATTTAGATTAAAATATTTTTAAACTATATAAATTGATATTATAAACTATAGCTTCACTGGAGTGGAGCTAGAACATGAAGCTATCCGAACACCACTATAGTTTCACTTGTCATGGTGTTAGTGTATGTGTTAGTACGTGTGACATGAAGGAAAAATGGTGTACTAATGTGCTTCGATACGACAACAAATGTTGTTTTTGATTTTTGTCTTTTTCCTTCCTCACGTGTACGAAAGGTGTACACAAGCAGTTTGCATTATAAAATCTACATTGTGGGCTCCGTCCGCTCCTGACATGCAAGCCCAGCCCATCATCATCCCATCTTGCCATCTAGGCTTACATAGTTCAGTTTAAAAAGGCCTTCAATTTCAGCGGTATGGCACATATGAAATTTGGGCCACTACCATTTATCTATATCACTTTGTATTTGCGCCGAATGACAATCGAAGAGAACGAAACTGGTGTTCTATACCTCCACTCTTTCGCCTCTAGTCCGCTATAATACATCAAATAGTAGTAATGCACGCACACACAATCATATCTGAAAAATAAAAAAAACAAGTTAAATATCAAAATAAACAAATGATTTATATATTAGATATTAAATTGATAAGAACATATATTACATTTTATATTAGTTAAAATGACGAGAAAGATATAAGTTGAAAAGACGCTTTTTCTTGTAACTCATTTGGCCACTCGTCCTCCTTCAGCTAGCGAGATGGTACTATATGGAAGCACTGTGTGTGTGGCTTCCTATCGTCGCAGGCTTGAGTGGTCCTCACGGTCATATGTGGTGTAATGTAATGACCCATTAGTAGGCGAGAAGCGAGGAAGAGGAACATTGCTACGCGCTTCGCACGTGACACACGAAGCACTAAACTTATGCTCTAAAAGTAGATATTTTTATTATCAGAATTATCTGCTTTTAATTATCTTTGCTCGTGACTAATCTAAATCTATCCAAATTTATATATAAATATAATCCAACTGTATCTATCCTCAAGTTCTCTCTTTTTTACTTATGAAAGATCTAAAGTCCAAAAACATTCAGATTATGCACTCTACTAACGTACTTGTAATTTTTTACAAAAAAAAATAACAATCTAGCACTAGTTATATTACGTACCGAGTAGTTCTTTCCTTTTGCCATCTCTTGAAACAGTTTAGCCGTCGTCTTTTAAGAGCAGCGAGCAGGCGCAGGAAGGACGCGTGGTGAGCGGGCGCTGCCATCTACGTACAGCTACCATGTACTACGTGCGACTAACGTCTCTTCGTACTTCTATAGTTTAACTGAATTCCGGCAGAGATGTCAATCCAGCGTTCCATCAAACATCGCAGGCACTCCGTATCATTGCATTTCACTCCAGACACCCCCCCGTGGACCGTGGTGATGGAATGGAATGATGAAACGCGAGCAACAGCAGACGGTACTGTTGCCCTGCCCCCGCTGCGAGGAAACAGAGGGCCGAAACAACGGTTGGCAGCTGCTGGGCCAGGGCCGCACGCCTGCACTGCGCAAGCCGCTGTTGCGGTGCGAGTGGTGACAAAACGCCGGCGCGGGCCGGGGGGGAAGGTGGAACCCTAACAACAAGGCAGCCGTCCCTTTCCCAACCGGTCGCCTACAAAACTAACCACACGCTCGTACCCACCCCGCGCCGACCGGGCCGGCCCCGCCCCGCCACCCGCATCCGTCGGCGAACCGGCAGATGCGATGCGACGGCGATGCAGGCCACATGCTAGATGCTCCGCTTTGCTCCGTGGCCGGCGGAAGGTACCGTACGCTCGCTCACCGAACGCTTTGCCCCCGTAGTTCCTTTGAAAACAACCGCAAGTAAAGGATCAAACTTTGGCGATCCTTAGAGTTCACTCTGGCTGAAACGCGGCAGTGTACTTGCCTCCGTTGCGTGGGAAGGGAACGGATGCTTGCTTTCAGTTCAAAGAGCTCTGCCGATGATTTGATGATAATTAACTGCGGCTTCTCCTTAAACAGCAAGCGCACCACCACGATCTCTCTAGTCTGCCTGCCTGGTACGACTTGACTATTGAAAATCCTCCGCATCTTTAACGCACGGCCGCTGTTCTTCCGTTGGGAGTTGGGACAGGGCGTGAGGAGGTGGCAGGAGTCCCCTAGTCGGGTGGATGGGCCATCATGGTTGGACTTGGTTCGGCTTTTTTCTGACCAGCTTATCTAAAAAGCTGGCTGTGGGGAAAAGCTGGCTGTTAGAAAAAACTGGTGGTTAGAATTTAGGTGTTTTGGTTCGCCAGCTGTGCAGAAAAGCTATTCGCGAGAATCTACGTGTTTGGATAATCAGATTCTCAAATTGCAGATTCTGTTCGAAGAAACGATAAAATGAAACCCATAACGAAGAAAAGGTCATTACACAATAATTAGTGCAGTTGATTACATCATAAGTTCCGTTACATTGACATACTTAACTACGCCACTAAAGCATTAGCAATTGCATCTCGAAAAGCACTCATGTCTAACTCATCAGATGTGGTACTACTACTCTCACCTAAAGGTACATCATAACTGCTGCTACTAGGTCCTACTTCATCAAAGTCTCTATCGTGTAGAGCACTCTCTCTAATGAAGTTATGCAATGTCATACAAGCAATAATTATCTTGGATTGTTTGGTAAGCGAAAAAGAAGGGAGACTTAATAGAACTCTCCACTTCATTTTAAGCACCTCAAACGATCGCTCTATAACATTGCGTAGCGAAGAGTGTGCATAGTTGAATACTTCTTTGCTACCAATAGGTTGTCTCGCATTTTGCCATTCAGAAATGTGGTACTTCTGACCCTTATAAGGTGCAAGGTAGCCCTTTCTATTTGGATAACCTGAATCGACAAGATAGTATTTACCTGCACAAACATGAAATACATAAGTTCAATACGTAAGCCAGTAATTAATAACATATGTCATAAAAATAAGATATATAATTGTATACCTTCTGGTGGCTGGGGGAACCTGTCCGCATAAGTTATCAAAGTATCTTGTAGTACTCTAGTGTCATGTACGGATCCAGGCCATCCTGTGACAACAAATGTGAACCTCATATCGAAGTCACAAACGATCATTACATTCTGCGATGTGTAACCGTGCCGTCCAATATATTTGGCTTGCTCTGAGGCCGGGACTGCCGCTGGAAAGTGACTACCATCAATTGCTCCTAT
Organism: Zea mays; assembly: GCF_902167145.1. Classification (NCBI taxonomy): domain Eukaryota; kingdom Viridiplantae; phylum Streptophyta; class Magnoliopsida; order Poales; family Poaceae; genus Zea; species Zea mays. The sequence continues at coordinate 14,075,482 of NC_050097.1, forward strand.
GCAGTCCTTGAAGTGTGGCCAAAATCTCGACTCTCGCAAACGCGGATGAATCTCGGTGAAATATGGGTCTTTGGGCTTAATGATATCAGATGACATCTTAAACAGTGCATCAAGGACTTCACTATACTTGCGACTAATTGTTTCCAAGGAGTGACCAAACTTATTCCGTATTTGCCTAAATGACTGTGGACCCCCACATGCCCACAAGAAAATGCCAAGTGCTTCCATAGTACAGACACCCCGGCTTAGAATCAGACCATAATTCTCCACTAATGTGTCATGCAATCGTCTAAACACAGTTCGTCGCATGCGAAACATATCGAAGCAGTCGTTACTATTCTCCAACGTTCTCTCCACCCATTGAATACCAGTTTCAACCAAGGTTCTTCTAGGAACCTGACTGATATTCCTGCCCCAAAAATCTACAGCACATATAGCAACCACCAATTCTGCATCTCTGTCATCCATTTCATTATCAAATGTGTGTGCAGCAGGGTCAGACATCTGCATGCACACAAAAAACAGAGACATATTCATATGTAACAACACTTTATAAGTGACATATCAATCTACAACCACAGTTTACAAGCCACATATATTCAGTATTCAAATGAGACAGAACGTTCACATTGTTCACAAGCAGACAACTCTGATTATTCAAATACAAGTTCAACTCGAATATCTGGAAAACTGTTTGAAAGGGAAACTGAAGCGCACGACAAGTTTATTACTCGCTAAAATGAAACGACAAGACTCATAAACAGACAGAAACAACGGTAATACTGAATAAGCCTCTGTTGTCGGACCACCAGCAGCTAAGTGGACTTTTTAAGATCTATCTCGTAAGCATTGCGAAGCCAAGCGATCCTTCCTTCTTTTGTCTGCAAGTTTGCGAAAATATCTCTATACTTTTTCTCAGTCAATAGATGAGTGGCAAACAAATGTATTTGGCTGCCTTCTGGTGATCCATCATCCATAACTTGTTGCAACTGCTTTTTAATCTCAAGTCGAACAGGGTCATTGTCAGCAGAGGTAATGGACTTGTTAGTAGTCATTGAACGCGACTCAAAAGCCTCCACTAGTCTTCTCATGTACTCTTCCCTCGAATCTTTTTTCTTCTTTGGTTTAGGGGAATCATGGCGCATCTTACGCTTCCCACTAGCATTTGTGCAGGGGTCAGGGGTGCTGTTTTCATCCCCACCTAAAGTGGCTTCGAAATGATCATCAGATGATGAATTAGCATCCTCGACGCCAGGAACCAGGGTTCTTTCATTTGTGCAGACAATGGGTCCAAACATAACCTTGAGCTCATCCTCATTCTCTAGGGGGGCTGTTTTGAACATAATACGACCTGGCATTGCCTGCGCGAACATGGTAGTTCCTAGTTTGAGATGGCCAAATACTATTGTTAGTCTACAAAAAAAGATCTACTTACTTCATTTTGCTTGGCCCACCACTCATCTGGCGCACTGATTGAACCAGTATGAGGGTCTCGACCAAGACCTGTAGCCCTTTCATTTAGAGTTTTCCACTGGGTGAACATTCTCTTCAACGAGTCCCGCCTATTCTTCATTTGATCCCTTGTGTACGTGCGACCAGTGCGTTCCTTAAACTTTCTTATCAGGTTAGCATACCCTTCGACGTTTAGGAATTGTTGTGGCCTGTTCTGTGCATTCACCTCTTCTACACATATTTCTGTGTAAATTTTTGTTGCTCTACTATCCCACTTAGCAATGACTTTGCCAGACTTGTCCATCTAGTGCAAAACAAGTGTAGACGATTGAAAATATGTATTGAAGTGCAGTTACTACGACAACAAAATGAACAGGTAATAATAACATAAAGTACTACCTTAAGGAGTCACGTTCGTTTGCCATAATTACATATATAGACTGACCAAATTAAAGTGCTGGTGCACACAAAAGAACAGGGAACACTTCAGAACTGCGCAGCAAGCAAAAGGCTGATCTTTCCCTGTTACCCTAACACCTGCCTCTAACAAGTTCTAACTTAAACTTGATGACCTCGAACAACTTACTCTAACAAGGTCTAACTTAAACTTCATTATCACTAAACGATGGCATCTGGTCCGAGTCATATTCAAGACCCCAGAAGTTTGCAAAGTGATCAGTGAAAGGGAATTAGGCTTACACCTAGTTCCTAAATAATTTTGGTGGTTGAATTGCCCAACACAAATAATTGTACTAACTAGTTTGCTCTAGTGTATAAGTTATACAGGTGTCAAAGGTTCACAACAAGCCAATAAAAAGATCAAGTATTGGATTCAACAAAGGAGCAAAGAGGCAACCGAAGGCACCTCTGGTCTGGGGGCACCGGACAGTGTCCGGTGCACCAGAGGACTCCAACTCCAACTTGCCACCTTCGGGAAATTCCAGAGGCAACTCCGCTATAATTCACCGGACTGTCCGGTGTACACCGGACATGTCCGGTGCTCCAAGGAAGAGCGGCCTCAGGAACTCGCCAGCCTCGAGAATTCATTTCAACTGCTTCGCTATAATTCACCGGACTGTCCGGTGTACACCGGACTGTCCGGTGTACACCGGACTGTCCGGTGTAACAGCGGGGCAACGTCTATTTCGGCGCCAACGGCTACCTGCGACGCATTAAATGCGCGCGCTGCGCGCGAAGAGGTCAGGCACGCCCATACTGGCGCACCGGACACTCTACAGTGCATGTCCGGTGCGCCACCGGACATCCAGGCGGGCCCAGAAGTCAGAACTCCAACGGTCAGAATCCAACAGCATTGGTGACGTGGCTGGGGCACCGGACATGTCCGGTGCGCCATCGAATAGACAGCCTCCACCAACGGTCAAGTTTGGTGGTTGGGGCTATAAATACCCCAACCACCGCACCATTCATTGCATCCAAGTTTTCCAGCTTCCAACCACTATACAAGAGCTAGCATTCATTACAAAGCACACCAAAAGAGATCAAATCCTCTCCCAACTCCTCACAAAGCCTTAGTGACTAGAGAGAGTGATTTGTAGTGTTCATTTGAGCTCTTGCGCTTGGATCGCTTCTTTTCTTTCGCATTCTTTCTTGTGATCAAACACTCACTTGTAATTGAGGCAAGAGACACCAATCGTGTGGTGGTCCTTGCGGGAAGTTTGATTCCCAAGTGATTTGAGAAGAGAAGCTCACTCGATCCGTGGGATCGTTTGAGAGAGGGAAGGGTTGAAAGAGACCCGGCCTTTGTGGCCTCCTCAACGGGGAGTAGGTTTGCGAGAACCGAACCTCGGTAAAACAAATCCGTGTGTCTCACCACTTTACTCGCTTGCGATTTGTTTTTCACCCTCTCGCGGACTCGGTTTTATTTCTAACGCTAACCCGGCTTGTAGTTGTGTTTATATTTGTAAATTTCAGTTTTGCCCTATTCACCCCCCCTAGGCGACTATCAATCAGCAAAGTCCCAATCTGGACTAAGGTACTCGTCAGCTGGGGGTGGTGAGGACAAGGCTGACGGTTCGTAGTTGCTGTCACCCGGGTTGTTTACGTTGTTCACGATGTCCAGGTTCTCTTGCAACACCAGAGAGTCTTGCTCAAGCATGCAAGCAATGTCCTCCAATGCTACACGAAGTTTGGTAGCCTCAAAAGAGGTCAACCCGCGTCCTGGACGGATTGTTTCCCGAGCTACGGAAAATATCTTGTCTGCAATCTCTTGCATCCTTCCAATTGCCTTGTCGGCTATGGAGTCTGCTGAATCCATCTGATGTGGATTTAGGTTGTTAGTGAACTAACAAGGGGATACTAACTTGCATGTATTGACATCAATTGCGTTCTAACATGGACAACATTTGGTTCAAGCTACCATAGAGGTACTAACAAATACAAGTATGAACACGTACTATTAACAAACTTGTTGTGAACAAACAAACTAACAAGGCATGACTCCAGAAATAATTGTGTTATACAACAGAACGATGGTAAAAACTGTAAACCGTAAACACATAATTTGTTAACCCATGGGGACTCTAACAATTTGTGTATGTAATTACCTTGGCTGCTGTTGATCTTGGAAGCGAAGATGCAGACACCGAGTTGGTACGGATTTCTGAAGGCAACAATGAAGGAAAATTGATTTAAGACGTCTTGCATAGCGTTTATATGAACTGAAGTAGTAACTGCCTCCGGATCGAGGCGAGCAACATCCTACCTCGGAAGATGCCGACGCGACGGGGGGAACCAGAGGAAGACGGAGCGACGTCGCTGGTGTGAGTGAGCCAACGCTACAGACAGTAAACGGTCAATTCTCCCACCGCGGCGAAGGAGGACAATGAGAGGGTCGGATGGAGGAAAGAGCTCACGTACCTCCGACGACGGGGGAAGAAGGTTCCTTCTCGACGACTCTCAAGCTCGTCCGAGGGTGCACGAACCCTAGCGAAGACGGGATTGAGACGCCGCAGTGGGGAGGAAAACCAACGGACAGGAAAGGACGAGGTCGCCGAGGAGTGCGCCGTACCTTCCGGGGAGGAGATCGACCTGGCGGCGGTCCGTTGGGTGCGCAGCGACGGCGGGTTCGTTGGCGGCGGCGGAGGCGCGTTTCGTCGCCTAAACCCTAGCGCAGTGGGCGGGGGCTTCCGTTAGAAGCGAAGTGAGGGCGGCTTCATGCGGACTGTGGGCGCTCGGCTTCTATCCAAAACGCTACGACGAAAAGCCGCCTGAGAAGCTGGCCGTTTGGATACAGCTTCAGCTTCTGGCGACCAGAAGCCGCCCAGAAGCTGAAACAAACAGCCACTTAATTTTGTTCCCAGGCTGCAGACGCGGAGAGCGCGCCAGAAGGTTCAGCCAATAAAAACGTGGCCGAACAGGGTAGTAGTACTACGGCGCTGCATGCGCTCGCCTCGGTGCGCGAGCCGATTCCTCCTCCGCCACGTGCTCGAGCGACACGTGAGGCCGCGCACGGACCCTCGCCTCGCGTGGCGGCTCCCCGGCCGTCAGTATACATGTCCAAACGTGCCGCCCGGCCCGACCCGGCCCGGGCACGCACTCGACCCGGCCCGTTTGAGGCGTGCCTGGCCCGGCACGGACAGACTTCGGGTCGTGCCGGGCTAACCCGGCGTGCCGGACCCTCGGCCCAGGCACGGCCCGATAGGTATTCGGGCAGGCCGGGCCGTACCATTGTACTGGTCAGCCCAGTGGTACAGGGCCGGGCCTGGCACGAAATTCACAGAAAATCACATATATGATTATATAACAGACTTTACAATAAACACAAAAAACGACACAAGAAATATATTAATGAGCTGTTCGTGCAATGCTGCCTCATTAAAAACCTTCCTAGGTAAAAACTCACACCTCGTGAGAAAACCCTAGGAAGGAAAAAAGAGTGCAGCCAGCTCAAATTTATAATGTTCATAGTTCAATGTTCAATACAACAAGTCACAAGTCACAACTCACAAGAAATAGAGACAAAGGATAAGATTACAAGTTACAATAATTCACTCTTGAGCCCTTGACTGACTTCCTTGTTGTCCTCCATCATTGTTTAAGCTTTCAAGGACAGATTCTATTTCTAGTGTGTCCTTCTCAAGATTGTGTTGCATGTGTAAATCTGCTAACTCCCAGTCTTTGATGCATGATAGAACCTCCACCATGTCCGGTGTGAGCCGTCGACGACGTTCCTCAATCACCCTGCCAACCAAACTAAAAGTAGATTCTGAAGATATAGTAGAAGCAGGAACTGTCATGACATCCTTAGCTAGTATAGATAGAACAGGATAAGTAAGTTTATGCCCATGCCACCAACCCAGAATGCTGAAACTTGAAAGGGAATTAGGCTTACACCTAGTTCCTATATAATTTTGGTGGTTGAATTGCCCAACACAAATCTTTGGACTAACTAGTTTGCCCAGGTGTATAGATTATACAGGTGTAAAAGGTTCACACTCAGCCAATAAAAAGACCAAGTTTTGGATTCAATAAAGGAGCAAAGGGGCAACCGAGGGCACCCCTGGTCTGGCGCACCGGACTGTCCGGTGTGCCACCGGACAGTGAACAGTACCTGTCCGGTGCACCAAGGGACTCAGACTCCAACTCTTCACTCTCGGGAATTCTCGGAAGCCGGCGCGCTATAATTCACCGGACTGTCCGGTGTGCACCGGACATGTCCGGTGCTCCAAGGAAGCTCGGCCTCCGGAACTCGCCAGCCTCGGGTTCGCGCGACAGCCGCTCCGCTATAATTCACCGGACTGTCCGGTGTGCACCGGACTGTCCGGTGTACCAGCGGAGCAACGGCTCTCTGCGGCGCCAACGGCTCTCTGCGCGGCATTAAATGCGCGCGCAGCGCGCGCAGACGTCAGGGCTGCCCATACCGGTGCACCGGACATCAAACAGTGCATGTCCGGTGTGCACCGGACACCCAGGCGGGCCCACAAGTCAGAAGCTCCAACGGCTAGAATCCAACGGCAGTGGTGACGTGGCAGGGGCACCGGACTGTCCGGTGTGCACCGGACTGTCCGGTGCGCCATCGAACAGAAGCCTCCAGCCAACGGTCAAGTTTGGTGGTTGGGGCTATAAATACCCCAACCACCCCACATTCATGGCCATCCAAGTTTTCCACTTCTCAACCACTTACAAGAGCTAGGCATTCAATTCTAGACACATTCAAAGAGATCAAATCCTCTCCAATTTCACACAAAACCCTAGTGACTAGAGAGAGTGATTTGCCGTGTTCATTTGAGCTCTTGCGCTTGGATCGCATTCTTTCTTTCTCTTTTGCTCTTGTGATCAACACTCAATTGTAACCAAGGCAAGAGGCACCGATTGTGTGGTGGCCCTTGCGGGGAAGTTTTGTTCCCGGTTGATTGAGAAGAAGGAAAGCTCACTCGGTCCGAGGGACCGTTTGAGAGAGGGAAGGGTTGAAAGAGACCCGGCCTTTGTGGCCTCCTCAACGGGGAGTAGGTTTGCAAGAACCGAACCTCGGTAAAACAAATCCACGTGTTACTCTCCTTATTTGCTTGCGATTTGTTTTGCACCCTCTCTTGCGGACTCATTTATTATTACTAACGCTAACCCCGGCTTGTAGTTGTGATTATTTTTGTAAATTTCAGTTTCGCCCTATTCACCCCCCCTCTAGGCGACTATCAATTGGTATCAGAGCCCGGTGCTTCATTAGAGCCTAACCGCTCGAAGTGATGTCGGGAGAACACGCCAAGAAGGAGATGGAGACCGGCGACGACAAGCCCACTACAAGCCAAGGGAGCACTTCATCTTCATCGGAAGAGTCCCGCACCAAGAGAAGAGAGAAGAAGAAGAAATCCTCCAAGCGGAAGGAGAAAAGATCTTCCTCTTCTCACCATAAGGAGAAGAAGGAAAAATCTTCTCACAAGCCGCATCGGAGTGGGGACAAGCACAAAAGGATGAGGAAGGTGGTCTTCTACGAGACCGACACTTCATCGACCTCCACCTCCGGCTCCGACGCGGCGTCCGTCACTTCTAAACGCCAAGAGCGTAAGAAGTATAGTAAGATCCCCCTACGCTACCCTCGCATTCCTAAACATACACCTTTACTTTCCGTCCCATTAGGCAAACCACCAACTTTTAATGGTGAAGATTATGCTATGTGGAGTAATTTGATGCGATTTCATCTAACCTCTCTCCACAAAAGATTATGGGATGTTGTTGAGTATGGTGTACAGGTACCATCCGTAGGGGATGAGGACTACGACACGGACGAAGTGGCCCAAATCGAGCACTTCAACTCTCAAGCCACAACCATTCTCCTTGCCTCTTTAAGCAAGGAGGAATACAACAAAGTACAAGGGTTGAAGAACGTCAAGGAGATTTGGGACCTACTCAAGACGGCGCATGAGGGTGATGAACTCACCAAGATCACCAAGCGGGAAACGATCGAGGGGGAGCTCGGTCGCTTCCGTCTTCGCCAAGGAGAGGAGCCACAAGACATGTACAACCGGCTCAAGACCTTGGTGAACCAAGTGCGCAACCTCGGGAGCACAAAATGGGATGACCACGAAGTGGTTAAGGTTATTCTGAGAGCCCTTATTTTCCTTAACCCTACTCAAGTACAATTAATTCGTGGCAATCCTAGATATACACAAATGACCCCCGAGGAAGTCATCGGGAATTTTGTTAGTTTTGAATGCATGATTAAGGGCTCCAAAAAGATCAACGAGCTTGATGAGCCTTCCACATCCGAGGCGCAACCCGTGGCCTTCAAGGCAACGGAGGAGAAGAAGGAGGAGTCTACCCCAAGTAGACAACCAATTGACGCCTCCAAGCTCGACAACGAGGAGATGGCCTTAATCATCAAAAGCTTCCGGCAAATCCTCAAGCAACGGAAGGGGAAGGACTACAAAACCCGTTCCAAGAAGGTTTGCTACAAGTGTGGTAAGCCCGGTCACTTTATTGCTAAATGTCCATTATCAAGTGATAGTGACAGGGACAACGACAAGAAGGGCAAGAGGAAGGAGAAGAAGAAGTACTACAAGAAGAAGGGCGGCGATGCCCATGTTTGTCGGGAGTGGGACTCCGACGAAAGCTCAAGCGACTCCTCCGACGACGAGGACGCCGCCAACATCGCCGTCACCAAAGGCCTCCTCTTCCCCAACGTCGGCCACAAGTGCCTCATGGCCAAGGACGGCAAAAAGAAGGTAAAATCAAAGTCCTCCACTAAATATGAAACATCTAGTGATGAGGATGATAAAAATGAGGAGGATAACTTGCGTATTCTTTTTGCCAACCTTAACATGGAACAAAAAGAAAAATTAAATGAGCTAATTAGTGCTATCCATGAAAAGGATGATCTCTTGGACTCCCAAGAGGACTTCCTAATCAAGGAAAACAAGAAACATGTTAAGGTTAAAAATGCTTATGCTCTAGAAAGAGAAAAATGTGAAAAATTATCTAGTGAGCTAAGCACTTGCCATGAGATTTTAGACAACCTTAGAAATGAAAATGCTAATTTGTTGGCTAAGGTTGATTCTCATGTTTGCATTGATCCTAGAAATAATGATGTTGATTTGCTTGCTAGGATTGATGAATTGAATGCTTCCATCGCTAGCCTTAGAAGTGAGAATGAGAAATTAATTGCTAAGGCTAAGGATTTTGATGTTTGCAATACTACTATTTCTGACCTTAGAACTAAGAATGACTTGTTGCATGCTAAGGTTATTGAATTAAAATCTTGCAAACCCTCTACATCTACTATTGAGCATGTGTCCATTTGCACTAGATGTAGAGATATTAATGTTGATGCTATCCATGATCACCTTGCCTTAATTAAAAAACAAAATGATCACATAGCACAACTTAATGCTAAAATTAGAGAGCATGACTTAGAAAATGAAAAATTTAAATTGGCTAGAAGCATGCTCTATAATGGGAGACGCCCGGGCATTAAGGACGGCATTGGCTTTCAAAGGGGAGACAATGTCAAAATTAATGCCCCTCCTAAGAACTTGTCTAACTTTGTTAAGGGCAAGGCTCCCATGCCTCAGGATAACGAGGGTTACATTTTGTACCCTGCCGGGTATCCTGAGAATAAGATTAAGAAAATTCATTCTAGGAAGTCTCACTCTGGCCCTAATTATGCTTTTATGTATAAGGGTGAGACATCTAGATCTAGGCAACCAATCCATGCCAAGTTGCCTAGAAAGAAAACTATTAATGCATCAAATGATCATGCCATTTCATTTAAAACCTTTGATGCATCTTATGTGTTGACTAGCAAATCTGGCAAGGTAGTTGCCAAAATTGTTGGGGGCAAACACAAGGGCTCCAAGACTTGTGTTTGGGTACCTAAAGTTCTTGTATCTAATGCCAAAGGACCCAAAACAGTTTGGGTACCTAAAGACAAGAACTAAATTTGTTTTGTAGGTTTATGCATCCGGGGGCTCAAGTTGGATACTCGACAGCGGGTGCACAAACCACATGACCGGGGAGAAAAGGATGTTCTCCTCATATGAGAAAAACAAAGATCCCCAACGAGCTATCACATTCGGGGATGGAAATCAAGGGTTGGTCAAAGGTTTGGGTAAAATTGCTATCTCACCTGACCATTCCATTTCCAATGTTTTTCTTGTAGATTCTTTAGATTACAATTTGCTTTCCGTATCCCAATTATGTAAAATGGGCTACAACTGTCTTTTTACTGATACTGGTGTTACTGTCTTTAGAAGAAGTGACGATTCAATAGCTTTTAAGGGAGTGCTAGAGGGTCAGCTATACTTGGTAGATTTTGAAAGAGCTGAACTCGACACTTGCTTAGTTGCTAAGACTAACTTGGGTTGGCTTTGGCACCGCCGACTAGCCCATGTTGGAATGAAGAATCTTCACAAGCTTCTAAAGGGAGAACACATTTTGGGACTAACCAATATTCATTTTGAGAAGGACAGGATTTGTAGCGCATGCCAAGCAGGGAAGCAAGTTGGCACTCATCATCCACACAAAAATGTCATGACTACTGACAGGCCGCTGGAGCTACTACACATGGACTTATTCGGCCCGATCGCTTACATAAGCATCGGCGGTAGTAAGTATTGCCTTGTAATTGTGGATGATTATTCTCGCTTCACTTGGGTATTCTTTTTACAGGAAAAATCTCAAACCCAAGAGACTTTAAAAGGATTCTTGAGACGGGCTCAAAATGAGTTCGGCTTAAGGATCAAGAAAATAAGAAGCGACAATGGGACGGAGTTCAAGAACTCTCAAATTGAAAGCTTCCTTGAGGAGGAGGGCATCAAGCATGAGTTCTCTTCTCCCTACACGCCACAACAAAATGGTGTAGTGGAGAGGAAGAATCGAACTCTATTGGACATGGCAAGAACCATGCTTGATGAGTACAAGACACCGGACCGGTTTTGGGCCGAAGCAGTCAACACCGCCTGCTACGCCATCAACCGGTTATATCTTCACCGAATCCTCAAGAAGACATCATATGAACTCCTAACCGGTAAAAAGCCCAATATTTCATATTTTAGAGTTTTTGGTAGCAAATGCTTCATTCTTATTAAAAGAGGTAGAAAATCAAAATTTGCTCCTAAAACTGTAGAAGGCTTTTTACTTGGTTATGACTCAAACACAAGGGCATATAGGGTCTTTAACAAGTCCACTGGACTAGTTGAAGTCTCATGTGACGTTGTGTTTGATGAAACTAACGGCTCTCAAGTAGAGCAAGTTGATCTTGATGAGATAGGTGAAGAACAGGCTCCATACATCGCGCTAAGGAACATGTCCATCGGGGATGTGTGTCCTAAGGAATCCGAAGAGCCTCCAAGTACACAAGATCAACCATCCTCCTCCATGCAAGCATCTCCACCAACTCAAAATGAGGATGAGGCTCAAAATGATGAAGAGCAAAATCAAGAAGACGAGCCACCTCAAGATGATAGCAATGATCAAGGGGGAGATACAAATGATGAAGAAAAGGAGGATGAGGAAGAACCAAGACCGCCACACCCAAGAGTCCACCAAGCAATCCAACGAGATCACCCCATCGACACCATCCTCGGCGACATTCATAAAGGGGTAACTACTCGATCTCGGGTTGCTCATTTTTGTGAACATTACTCTTTTGTTTCCTCTATTGAGCCACACAAGGTAGAGGAAGCTCTCCAAGATTCGGATTGGGTGATGGCAATGCAAGAGGAGCTCAACAATTTCACGAGGAACGAGGTATGGCATTTAGTTCCACGTCCTAACCAAAATGTTGTAGGAACCAAATGGGTCTTCCGCAACAAGCAAGATGAGCATGGTGTGGTGACAAGGAACAAAGCTCGACTCGTGGCCAAAGGGTATTCACAAGTCGAAGGTTTGGATTTCGGTGAAACCTATGCACCCGTAGCTAGGCTTGAGTCAATTCGCATATTATTGGCCTATGCTACTTACCATGGCTTTAAGCTCTATCAAATGGACGTGAAAAGTGCGTTCCTCAACGGACCAATCAAGGAAGAGGTCTATGTTGAGCAACCTCCCGGCTTTGAAGACAGTAAGTACCCTAACCATGTCTATAGGCTCTCTAAGGCGCTTTATGGGCTCAAGCAAGCCCCAAGAGCATGGTATGAATGCCTAAGAGATTTCCTTATTGCTAATGGCTTCAAAGTTGGCAAGGCCGATCCTACACTCTTTACTAAAACTCTTGAAAATGACTTGTTTGTATGCCAAATTTATGTTGATGATATTATATTTGGGTCTACTAACAAGTCTACATGTGAAGAGTTTAGTAGGATCATGACACAGAAATTCGAGATGTCGATGATGGGGGAGTTGAAGTATTTTCTAGGATTCCAAGTCAAGCAACTCCAAGAGGGCACCTTCATTAGCCAAGCGAAGTACACTCAAGACATTCTAGCTAAGTTTGGGATGAAGGACGCCAAACCCATCAAGACACCCATGGGAACTAATGGGCATCTCGACCTCGACACGGGAGGTAAGTCCGTGGATCAAAAGGTATACCGGTCGATGATAGGTTCTTTACTCTATTTATGTGCATCTCGACCGGATATTATGCTTTCCGTATGCATGTGTGCAAGATTCCAATCCGACCCTAAGGAATCCCACCTTACGGCCGTAAAACGAATCTTGAGATATTTGGCTTATACACCTAAGTTTGGGCTTTGGTACCCTCGGGGATCCACATTTGATTTAATTGGTTATTCGGATGCCGATTGGGCGGGGTGCAAAATTAATAGGAAGAGCACATCAGGGACTTGCCAGTTCTTGGGAAGATCCTTGGTGTCTTGGGCTTCAAAGAAGCAAAATTCCGTCGCTCTTTCCACCGCCGAAGCCGAGTACATTGCCGCAGGACATTGTTGCGCGCAATTGCTTTGGATGAGGCAAACCCTGCGGGACTACGGTTACAAATTAACCAAAGTCCCTTTGCTATGTGATAATGAGAGTGCAATCAAAATGGCCGACAATCCCGTCGAGCATAGCCGCACTAAGCACATAGCCATTCGGTATCATTTTCTTAGGGATCACCAACAAAAGGGGGATATCGAGATTTCTTACATTAATACTAAAGATCAATTAGCCGATATCTTTACCAAGCCACTTGATGAACAATCTTTTACCAGACTTAGGCATGAGCTCAATATTCTTGATTCTAGAAATTTCTTTTGCTAAGCTTGCACACATAGCTCTTTTGAATACCTTTGATCATATCTCTTTTATATGCTATGACTAATGTGTTTTCAAGTTTATTTCAAACCAAGTCATAGGTATATTGAAAGGGAATTGGAGTCTTCGGCGAAGACAAAGGCTTCCACTCCGTAACTCATGCTTCGCCACCACTCCGAGCAACTCTCTCTTCTTTGGGGGAAAAATGAGCATCAAGGAAAAGGACTTCATCCTTGGGGAGAGAGTAAAAGCTCAAACGCAAAAGGACTTCGTCTTTGGTATAATCTTAACTCACTTATTTATGACCAAAGGGGAAGATTGCACTTCAAGGGCTCTAATGATTCCGTTTTTGGCGATTTATGCCAAAAAGGGGGAGGAATGAGCCCAAAGCAAAAGGACCGCACCACCACCACCAAATTCAAAACTTAGCGCTTTCCAAAAGTCTTTATCATTTGGTATCCTATTGTGTTCAAAAGGGGGAGAAAGTAGTATTTCAAAAATATATCAAAACCCTCTTGAACACTAAGAGGTGGATCTCTTTTAGGGGAAGTTTTGTTTAGTCAAAGGAAAAGCATTTGAAACAGGGGGAGGAAATTTTCAAATCTTGAAAATGCTTTTGCAAACTCTTATTTATTCACCTTTGACTATTTGCAAAAGATCTATGAAAAGGATTTACAAAAGGTTCTGCAAAAACAAAACATGTGGTGCAAACGTGGTCCAAAATGTTATATAAGAAAGAAACATTCCATGCATATCTTGTAAGCAGTTTTATTGGCTCAATTCCAAGTAACCTTTGCACTTACATTATGCAAACTAGTTCAGTTATGCACTTCGATATTTGCTTTGGTTTGTGTTGGCATCAATCACCAAAAAGGGGGAGATTGAAAGGGAATTAGGCTTACACCTAGTTCCTATATAATTTTGGTGGTTGAATTGCCCAACACAAATCTTTGGACTAACTAGTTTGCCCAGGTGTATAGATTATACAGGTGTAAAAGGTTCACACTCAGCCAATAAAAAGACCAAGTTTTGGATTCAATAAAGGAGCAAAGGGGCAACCGAGGGCACCCCTGGTCTGGCGCACCGGACTGTCCGGTGTGCCACCGGACAGTGAACAGTACCTGTCCGGTGCACCAAGGGACTCAGACTCCAACTCTTCACTCTCGGGAATTCTCGGAAGCCGGCGCGCTATAATTCACCGGACTGTCCGGTGTGCACCGGACATGTCCGGTGCTCCAAGGAAGCTCGGCCTCCGGAACTCGCCAGCCTCGGGTTCGCGCGACAGCCGCTCCGCTATAATTCACCGGACTGTCCGGTGTGCACCGGACTGTCCGGTGTACCAGCGGAGCAACGGCTCTCTGCGGCGCCAACGGCTCTCTGCGCGGCATTAAATGCGCGCGCAGCGCGCGCAGACGTCAGGGCTGCCCATACCGGTGCACCGGACATCAAACAGTGCATGTCCGGTGTGCACCGGACACCCAGGCGGGCCCACAAGTCAGAAGCTCCAACGGCTAGAATCCAACGGCAGTGGTGACGTGGCAGGGGCACCGGACTGTCCGGTGTGCACCGGACTGTCCGGTGCGCCATCGAACAGAAGCCTCCAGCCAACGGTCAAGTTTGGTGGTTGGGGCTATAAATACCCCAACCACCCCACATTCATGGCCATCCAAGTTTTCCACTTCTCAACCACTTACAAGAGCTAGGCATTCAATTCTAGACACATTCAAAGAGATCAAATCCTCTCCAATTTCACACAAAACCCTAGTGACTAGAGAGAGTGATTTGCCGTGTTCATTTGAGCTCTTGCGCTTGGATCGCATTCTTTCTTTCTCTTTTGCTCTTGTGATCAACACTCAATTGTAACCAAGGCAAGAGGCACCGATTGTGTGGTGGCCCTTGCGGGGAAGTTTTGTTCCCGGTTGATTGAGAAGAAGGAAAGCTCACTCGGTCCGAGGGACCGTTTGAGAGAGGGAAGGGTTGAAAGAGACCCGGCCTTTGTGGCCTCCTCAACGGGGAGTAGGTTTGCAAGAACCGAACCTCGGTAAAACAAATCCACGTGTTACTCTCCTTATTTGCTTGCGATTTGTTTTGCACCCTCTCTTGCGGACTCATTTATTATTACTAACGCTAACCCCGGCTTGTAGTTGTGATTATTTTTGTAAATTTCAGTTTCGCCCTATTCACCCCCCCTCTAGGCGACTATCAAAACTGTCATCAAATTGATTGACAGTATCACTATCAAGGTATGCAGACAACTCAGACTGAGCAGTAGTAGGCCAGGAAGAATTAGATGCAACATTACTACCAGAACCAGATCTCCTACCACTACCAATATCATCATCACCATATATGTCATCCCAGGCAGATTTGTTCTTACCCTCAGTTGTGGATGATGGTTCATGTACACGTAAGCGCACATCACCAAACTTTGTGTCATAAATCTGATAAAGTTTAGTTAACCCTTTCCTCACATCCTGAGGAAGTCTAGAATAATCTGTACCAGTAAAAGCTGATAGGCGCTGTAGTGCTTTATGAAAACCTCTCATCTTAGCTCTAGGATCTAGTATGAAAGCAAAAGCATATAGAATGGGTATATCTCTCCAATATTTGAAATATTTATCTTTCATTTGAACAACAGCTTGCCTCAGTAGTGTATCATTTTCAAAAGCATTCAAGTGTCTAGCAATTTTAAGTATTTGATGCAACATTAATGGAGCAGTTGGGTAATAAACACCAGACAAAATAACAGTAGAATCATAGAACAGTTGAAGAAATGATAACAGTTTCTCAGCAACATACCAGTGGTTGTTAGTTAATAAAGGGGTACCATCATATGCCAAAGTATAATTAGTTTGGATGAAGACAGAAAATGTGCTTTTGTGTGGCATAAGGTGTTTCAGCATTAAAAAAGTTGAGTTCCACCTAACATCAATATCCACACCAAACTTTCTAGGACAAATACCCATACTTAAACAGTAACTCTTGTATGCAGCAATTCTTTGGTTTGATGAATTCAAAAAGTTTATGGCAGTTCTAAAGTCCTCAAGATATTGTTTTACTCTTTTCAAACCTGACTTTACTATTAGATTAATAATGTGACATGCACAACGTTGATGCAAAAGAATGGAAGACAATTCATCATCATCAACATCAGTTAGAGCTCCAAGATAACCAGAAAACAATGGTTTAAGATAATACATAGCAGTTTGATTAGAGGAAGCATTGTCGAGAGTAATAGCAAATATTTTATCACATAAACCATACTCATCAGCAACCATGTTAACACGTTCTGCTATATTATTTCCAGAATGTTTCACATCTATGAGCCTAAGACCAATCAACCTTTTTTCTAGCTCCCAATTCGAATTCACAAAGTGAGCAACAACAGAAATGTAGTCCTCTTTAGCTTAACCATTCCAAATATCAGAAGTTAGAGCAACTGATGAAACAGATTTAAATGACTCAATAAGCTTAAGCACACGTTCATTGTAAAGCTTAATTAGATCCCTAGCTGTTGTTTGCCTAGATGACTTCACAAATTTAGGATTATGTGCTTTAGTAATGTACTCTTGAAAAGCATCAGATTCACCAAACCATAAAGGCAAATCCTCTCTAGCTATCAAACGACATAATTCAGTTCTAGCAACAGCATTAGAGTATTCCCATCGAACTAGAGAACCATCAGGATTATACTTAAGAAGAGACTGAACAATGCCACTACGTTGTTGTTCCTTTTTAGCATTGCAATTATGCTGAAGCAAATGGCCAGTCCCACAACTAGATTTAGCACTGAAGGTCTGCTTACAGTATTTGCAAAGGGCACCATACCTTACCCTCTTACCATTGACGAGATTAGTCAGCTCCTCAAAGTCATTCCAGACTTTGGATCTCTTCCTGGAGGCATTGGCACTAGTACCAGTACCAGTACTGCTACCATCAGCAGCAGTGGGGGTGGGGCTAGTTGAGCCCATACCAGTACCAGCAACAGGAGCATCATCGTTGCCGATGCCGAGAAAGGCCCTTGCATCCTGCTCCTCGTTATGTGCCTCAAGTCGGTATTCCTCCGCATCATCCTCAGCGGCCGGATCCAGTTCCATGGCGACCACGGCTCCTCAACAACTGCGCGGCACCGGAACAAGACCGATACCTCCATTCAAAGTTCATACACAATGAGAATGACCTCAACATACTAACATCAATCAACAGATTTATTAAGGAGCAATCAACAGCATACCTAACGCAATCGGAGCACCGAGTCACCTACTGGCTACTGGTCGCCAGCCGAGGATGAGGATGAGGAACACCAGAGGATGAGGATTGAGGAGCAGTGGAGCACCAGAGCAGGGAGTATTAAGGATTTAGGGTTAGGTAGGAATGTAGGATTAGGAAAACCAGAGCAGGGAGCAGTGGAGCACCGTAGTCGCGCAACCGACGAGTGGATCGAGCACGGGAAGCCAAGGATCCAACACAGAGCGGATCTGGGGAGTGGGGACTTACCGGCGCGGCGGCGCCTTACCGAAGAACAGTTCTGGGGAGCGGATCTGGGGAGTGGATCGAGCACGGGAAGGCAAGGATCCAACACAGAGCAGTTCTGGGAAGCACCGTAGAAGGCCAGAAGGGGAAGAAGACGGGTGAGCCGGTGACTTACCGGCGAGCGGCGAGGCGGTGACTCGGTGAGGCGGTGGCCCAAGTCGACGACTTACCACCGGTGAGCAGGGCGGTGGCCGAGTGGGGACTGGGGAGGAGTGGAGCACCGCCACCGCTGAGGTCCACCGCCGTCGTGCGAAGCGAAAGCGAAGGGGATTAGGGTTAGGGGAACGGCGCCGCGTGGGGAGGAGTCACTGCGGTGGGTGCCTGGGGACTGGGGAGTGGGGAGCGTACGAGCGGTCGACCGGATAGCGGGATAGGTATGGCCGTATGGGATTGGGGCCGCGACAAATTTTTTAACGGGCCAGCGACGTGCCGCCTCTTTCAACGGGCCGGGCCGTGCCAAGTACATCGTGCCGAGGGAGCGGCCCATACACGGCCCGGCCGTCGGGCCGGGTCGGGTCGGGTTGGTACCGGGTCAAAATCGTGTCGGGTTTCGGGCCAAACGGGCTGTCCGTACCGTTTGGACATCTATAGCCGTCAGTCACCTCACCAACAGGCAACCCTCTCCGTTTCCGCTTCCGGGCTCCGGCACAGGTGCCGCCGTCCAACGACCGTCGCCGGGTCAAAACTCGGATGCTGGCCCTATTTTACCCGAGGCAGAAATCTGCAGCGCTAGTACCACCAACTTGTTGACAGTTGACTTGCAGGTGTTTAATCGTTTTGCCTTTTCGTCAACGAAAAGTTCGTATCTATAGTGCGGAAGAACGGGTCCGGCTTGGACTTTGCGTCGCACGAGACCTGACGAAACAGCAACGTAGCTGTATTTGTAGTATTGTACTTACATGTACACGAACAAGGACGGACCCGCGCGGGGGGGGGGGGGGGGGGGGGGGGGGTGGGGGGGGGGGGGTGGGGTGGGGTGGGTACATACACGCGCAGCCGCAGTTCGAGACAGAAACAAAGGCACTGCCCGACTTGTTGCTCTGCTCTGCGTTGCGCCGTACTAGGCCGCAGCGATCAGCGCCGTTCGGTAGCGTGCACGCGCGCTGCCATACGTCAGCAGAATTATCGAGCCGGACATATTTGATACCTGGCACAAGTCGTCTCTTGGAAGTGAAGCAGAAGCACCCCCCCAGCGAGCCCCGGCGCCGACGGCGTGTCAGCCACTCAGGCAGCCAGCCCGGGGAGTTGCCATGCCATGCCATGCCGTGCCGAGAAGAGAAAGAAACGACCCCGGAAAGTCCCCAGGAATCCAGGCGGCCGCGGAGCCGGAGGAGACGCGGACACGCACGGTTAACTTATCCCCGGGCCACGCAAGGCCCGCCACCGCAGCGCGGGGCGCCAGGACAGCCATTCCCTGGCAATGGTGGAGCCATCATGGCGTCAAGGCCTCGCTCGACAGAACCCCTTGTTTTTGTTTTATTAATTATCTGTCGCTTCTGGGTGCAGTCGGTCTCATCTCAGCGCGCCACCGCGGAGGCCGCCGGAGAGCGAGAGCGAACCTGCGGTGGCCTCAGGTGCTCCGGTGGTTGCTTCACTTCACACGCGAGTGCTGGAAGGGAAGCTAAGGAACGCCAGGCAGGCAGGCAGGCAGGCGGCCGCTAGAATAAAATTTCGATGCAGTGCTGGAGCATTTGATTATTTGCTTTCGCCGTAGACTACTACTGGCGTCGTCGCCCAACTACCCGGCGCAGCCGCCATGAAATGAGCAGCACGGCATGGTCGTCTCGTCCTCTCCCCCATCGCATTTCGCAACAAAGGTCTTCCACGGCAACAGGAGTCGTCCCACCCGTTTTTTTTTTAACTCTGGGGCACAGGTCCAAAGCGACCAGATTTTAGCCGGCTCCGCTGCCTTTACAAGCGTCCCGTCCGTGCCGTGTGCCTGCGTGCTTTCAAGTTTCAACTACACATGGCGTTGCCACAAAACATGCGTAAAACATGCGTCCATCCATGCATAAAACATGCGTCCAAGCCGGTAGATACCGCTGCTAGCTCTATGCCTCTCCATCCATGCATAAAACATGCGTCCGTTTCTTACTCCATGCTCTATGCCTCCATCAATGGATGGATCGACCGACTGACCGAGGTTGCATCGCATCGCATTGCAGTTATTATGACGATGATGATCCGAGCCGGGTGCAATGATAGATATATAGCATATGATCGGATGCATATGCATGCCCCCGGCATGGGTGCATGTTTCATTCACCTCCACAACTGGAGCTCCCCTCCTTTCCTGGCTGGATCTCTCCGGGAGGGGTCCCATACGGCCATACCCGTCCGCCGGAACCCACAGCAGGGGAACAGGCGTCTTTCCACGCGATCATGGAGGCCGGAGCCAAAGCTTCCACGAATAATGCACGGCAGGCATGATGATTGGCCAGACACGCCGCGTAGCTTTTCAAATAAACGCCCCCCGGCGGGCATAGGCTCCCGACGAGGAGCCCTTTCCTCGCAACCGCGGTGCTGTCCAGCCAGATCAGTGCCTGCCCATGCATGCTTCCACTCCTGTAGCGGCCCGAGAAAGAAGGAAGGACGGTCCCCAGGCTAGCAGCTCTCGCGTAGCTTCCACGCGCTCGCTCGCGTTGGCCGTTTCTGAGCTTTCGTAACATACGGTTGCTTCGTCCCGTAATTTGAGACCGTGTGGAAAATAAACGAGCTTGTAGTACTTCAAGGCGCGTCAGGCTTACTACATCAGATCGTCGCCAATGATGCGTGAATAATGCAGCTGCTGCATGCTTCATCGAAAATTGAAAGGAAAAAAAGGGGGGGCGCGCGCGCGTAGACTTTGAGTTGATGAATTTGCTCGATCGGAATCGAAAAGGCCCCTTTTTGATTGATTAGAAAGACGAAAGAGAGGAGGAGGTGACGCAACGACAGTTAAATAGATCATTTCCTATCGATCGCGCGGTAATATACTCCAATAACCAACACTATACTCTCTCTCTCTCTCTCTCTTGTTCCTCGAGCGACTAGCTAGCTAGCTAGGGCCGGCGGCTCGGTCTGTTTCGGTCGCCTCATCATCATTCCGGCCGGATAGCTGTTCTGTTGATTGGTTAGCGCATCGTTATCAGGCGAGGGAGGACCGGTTCAAGGCGCCCGATGTGATGCATAACCGCAGCGCGAATAGATTACTCTACTCGACACCGTCTCCGTTGCAACCGATCCTTAATAACGAGCGCATGCACATAGTTCCAACACCCCCCACTCCCCACCCCCAAATTGTATATTCGGTGGTGTGGTGTCATATAGAAATCATGATGATGCATGAGACCAGTAAACCTGAGACGAACAATGTGACAGCCCCGCCCCGGCTAAATAAATCGGAGAAGCAACCCGTGATGAGAGAGAGAGGTGGCATGCATAGCGTTTGCTTAGTAAGAGCGGCCAGAGTAGTCCAAAGGCGCTGCGAGGGTGGTTGACCAGTACTACCGAATGCCGTACGTTGGCCGGAAAAAAAAGACAGGAGATGATCTACTTTCTTTCTTTCTTTCTTTTTTTTCTTAAAAAAACAAAGATGCGATCTTTTTTTCTGACCTTGAACCTGCTACATCCACTTGCCCAGCCACCCCGGGCGATGATTATGGCAACGAAATCATCGGGTTAGTTACAGGCGTCTACATAGACCAATCAGTCACTACTTAGCATCTCTAAATGGCAGGGGCGACCGGGCGAGGGGGTGATAGTGGCCATGGAGCCATGAATGAACAGGTTAGGCGCGCGTTAGAAACCGAACATGCTAGAGCTCCCTCGGTGCGGCCGTGTGGTGATCTGCTCTGCTGGCCGATGGCGTGACTAGAAATTGGCGTGGGTAGTGGTAACTTTTACCGGCGGAAGAATCGTGGCTGGGTGCTTTGGCACATCTTCACTAGCCGCCCTGAATGGGATTGGGCGCCTCCTAGAGCACTGGTGGAGTGGAGCAAAGTGACGAAGAAAACCGCACAAAAGCACCAGGTATTCTAGCCAATGAACAAGCAGCACGAACAAACGAGAACATGTGTCATGTGTGCCGGGTCGGGTCGGGTCCTAGCCCGGAATCAGATGGGAACCAAAACTCGACGTCAGTGCTGATGGCCGCGTGCGCCCCTCCTCCATTGGCGGCAGGGGCTCTGACGGAAACTCCAGTCCACTCGATAGCACGACTGACTGGGGGTGCACTGACTTCACGCCCACTGGGCTTCTCCGCTCCGCTGCATCGTGCGCCGTGAGAGAGGAAGGGGTCACGCCGTCACGGTGAAGCAACAGCAGTCTGACGGACTAGGTTACATCTCCTGGACCTGAAGCGTGACAGCTGACATATATATATATTTTTTGAACCAATGTGACAGCTACCATGGGTGAGAGAAGTGAAATTTTAGTTTACAGGGCAGGGCACGTCACGATGCAGAGAACGGGTCTAGCGGGCGGCGGACCGGATTCGGCTGGGGGAGCGGATAAGGACGAGCTCGGCCGCGACTGGGCATGACACGAACACAGAGCATCCTTCTCCTGCTGGTAAATTCACTACCACTAGCGCGCGCTAGCCTACCACTACCGGTGCTGCGATACTTGTCGTTGCTGCTGCCTGCTTTTTCCCCGGTCTACAAAGACCTCAGCTTTCCTACCTCCACTTCTTCTTTCTTCCAAAGCCTTCGCCTTTTTCCTCTCGTCTTCCTCTCTCTCCCCCGCTCCAAATCCCACCCTCTCTCTTTCTCTCTCCACATTCTCCCTGCTGTGCACCTTGCAGCAGCCTTGGGCTGTGGATCGGAAATGGCAATCGACGATGAATCGCCGCTCAGAGTCAACACCAGAGGCGGCGCCATGGTAACGTGGATACCACGCCCTCATTTTCTACTACTCTCTTCTTGCCTCTTTCCCCCCTCTTTTTCTGGGTGCCCTGTTTCTTTGCGTTGGACTGGCGCTAATGGCGGCGTGCCGGATCGAATGCGGCAGGGAGGAGGGGAGCGTGACGGCGGGGAGAACCAGCGGTGGCCGCCGTGGCTGAAGCCGCTGCTGGGGACGAGCTTCTTCGGCCAATGCAAGCTGCACGCGGACGCGCACAAGAGCGAGTGCAACATGTACTGCCTCGACTGCATGAACGGCGCGCTCTGCTCCCAGTGCCTCGCCTACCACCGCGACCACCACGCCATCCAGGTGAGCTTGGGACTGGAGCAGCTAGCCGGCGCCGGGCCCTTCCTTTGAAAGAAACGGCAGTAGCTCCGGCGCCCCTGCGTCCATCCAAGAGACTCTTCTTCTTGTTGTGCTATCGGTCGGTCTTGTTGGTTGCATCCAAGGCCGCAACGGCCAGTCTTTCCTCCTCCTTACACGCGTTATTAGTTGCATCAAGGAACAGGGTAGCTTGACCTTGTTGGACTGTCTGTCAGCAAATGCGCCCTTCTCGCTGACGGCGATGCATGCTCTGCCTGAGGCTGTGTTTTGGTTGGTGGTCTGCAGATACGGAGGTCCTCCTACCACGACGTGATCCGGGTGTCGGAGATCCAGAAGGTGCTGGACATCAGCGGCGTGCAGACCTACATCATCAACAGCGCGCGCGTGGTGTTCCTGAACGAGCGGCCGCAGCCGAGGCCCGGCAAGGGCGTCACCAACACCTGCGAGGTCTGCGAGCGCAGCCTCCTCGACACCTTCCGCTTCTGCTCCCTCGGCTGCAAGGTATACACGCCGCCCGCCGCCAACCCAATCCCAAGAGGGCACTCCATTGTGCTGTAACGATCCCGCACGTGTGGTTGGATGTATGCGCCGCGCAGATCGTCAGGACCTCCGGCGACTTCCGCATCCGGAAGAAGCACGCCATCGTCGCAAAGAAGAAGAGGGAGAAGAAGCATGCGCCGCAGCAGAAGCAGCACAGGGGCGCGGCGGACTCGGCGGACGACGACGACGACGACTCGTCCACCAGCACCAGCGGCGGCAGCGACAAGAGCAGCGTGGTGCAGAGCTTCACCCCGTCGACCCCGCCGGCGACGACCGCCAACAGCTTCCGCGCCGGGAAGCGGCGCAAGGGCGTGCCGCACCGGTCGCCGTTCGGCAGCCTCGTGGTGGAGTTCTAGACAAAAAAAAAGGCGCGCCGCCCGGTCGCGATGGACGCTCACCAAAAAAAAAACACACACACACAGCGGTACACCACTGTAGCATACGCACTTCTTCTACATACCATTACCATCTATAGGTGCTGCCGGATCGACCGGGCTACATACATAAGTACATAGCCAGCCCAAAAATAGGAGCAAGCAATAACCAGGGCCCCATTTGCACGCCGCCCGCGCTTCTGGACGGACGAGGACGAGGGGGCCGGTGCAATGCGGCTCGTGCGGGGTACGGTTACTTCCACTTCCATATAGCAGTTACTGTGCTGGGTAACAATGGTTTGGGTTTGGTGCCTCACTGCTAGCAGTTACTCTTGTCGTCGTCAGCCTCAGCTACTACTAAGTTTTGCGAGTTTTACCTATAGGTGTTTGCTAGTTTTTTTTACCAGTTGCTTGGTATACCGTATACGCGAGTAGAATGTACATGTACGTATACTGTCAGAGATGGGGGAATGGTGGTAGGGGGTGTAGCTCCTGGTGTAGTGGTGTTCATATTCGTGTGTTGCCTTGCTGGCCTGTAATAATAATAAAAATAAAAAAGGGATAAGGATGCTGCTCCTGGATGGTCTTCGATGTGAAGGGTTGTGCTTGCTTGCTTGATTTTGGTGGTGCTTTCTCTCTCTCTCTCTCTCTCTCTCTCTCTCTCTCTCTCTCTCTCTCTCTTTTCTCTGTACCATCCACCGCCGGACGCTGGAATCGGCCGTGTGCAAGTGCGATGCCGGTGGGGCTG
This sequence comes from Zea mays, assembly GCF_902167145.1. Lineage (NCBI taxonomy): Eukaryota > Viridiplantae > Streptophyta > Magnoliopsida > Poales > Poaceae > Zea > Zea mays. The sequence goes on from NC_050097.1 coordinate 14,099,977, forward strand.
AAACGGGCGCTAGCAATGCGGGACCTGATTCGTCGCTGCGGTACGGCGAGCTGAGGCTGAGCCGTGCCCCTCCTCCGGCTCCCCTGCCTAACTTTGGTTGACCCGCCGTTCGGCCCGGACAGCGGCCGGTCGATGCCGACGTTGTCGTCACCGCCGGCCGGGTTTGTTCCGCCCATACGGAAACGGAAGAAGAGTCGCCCAACCAGCGTTCGGGCATTTATAAACTCGCACACAGCAGGGGGCCCCCACCCTCCGTTCTCAGTCGACGTAATAAATACGGATCGATCTAGCGGCTCAGATCCATGGGTCGTACGACGCCCAATGATCCGTGTACTGGCATGGCAGGTCCACGTGCGGCTTGTGGGCTTGAAAAACCGCATCCCATCCCGTCGACAGAAAAAGGTGAAACGTGGAGCGCGCGCCCGCTCGGTTCCTAGGACCCAGCGGGGGTGCTTGTGTTGTGTGTGCGGGACAGGAGGGTGTGGGGCAGTGAGGGCTGTTAAGAACCCCTTGCTACCGAGTGTAGTCCAAGGGCTGCTTATCTGAATAATAGTAGAACACAACAAGATAAGAGTGTAGAGAGGAACTGATTCTTTGTTACTATATGGTGCTGCTCTCCAAGTGTTACATGATATGGGGATCTCCTCTCTATTTATAGACAAAACTAGGGTTTCAGGCATATGGGCCACATGGGCCTTCCTGGCCCAAGAAAGGTTTCTTAACACTCCCCCTTGGCCCAATGCCGCGAGATGCATATGTCCCAAAACTCCATAAAAACCCAGTGGGAAAAAATTGGAGAAAGAGTACATAGCTCACGCTTGCTGTGTCGCATGAATTGCCTCATCAAAACCTTAGTGAGAAACTTTCATGAAAACTCACATAAAGGAAAAAGAGTACAATTCACCCAATATAACAATTTAATCTTCTAGATTATTTGGGTACTTAAAATTTACGTTTAAGATTATTTGGGTGTGTGTGAAGTTTCTCCCCCTGAGATATGCAATTCTCTAAGTCTCATCATTCCAAGTCCTCGGACACATCTTTCAAAAGATGACGCAGGGAGTGACTTTGTGAACATATCTGCGAGATTTTCACATGACTTAGTGTGCAATATTTTAATCTCATTCATCTTATGCAGCTCATGTGCATAGAAGAATTTAGGGTTTATATGCTTCGTAAGATTACTTTTCACATAGCCCATTTGAACTTGTGCGACACAAGCTGCATTATCTTCATAAATGATTGTGGGTGTTTGCTCAATATTCAACCCACATGCAGATTGGATATGGTTGATCATTCTTCGAAGCCATGCACATTCACGCGAGGCTTCATATAATGCAATAATTTCTGAGTGGTTCGTTGAAGTCGATACCAAAGTTTGTTTTGACGACTTCCATGAAATTGCAGTTCCTCCACAAAGAAATACATATCCAGTTTGAGATTTGCCTGAATGTGGATCAGACAAGTATCCAGCATCAGCGTACCCGATAAGATTTAGATCTTGATTTTTTCGATAAAACAAACCAAGATCCTTGCTTCCTTGTAGGTAACGGAAGATGTCCTTGATCCCTTTCCAATGCCTTTTGGTGGGTTCCGCACTGTATCTTGCTAGTAAGTTCACAGCAAATGCAATATCTGGTCTTGTGCTATTTGCCAGATACATCAACGCTCCAATTGCGCTTAGGTACGGATATTCAGCTCCAAGAACTTCCTCCCCCTCTTCCCTAGGTCTGTATGGGTCTTGGTCTACCTGTAATGACCTTCCAATCATAGGGGTTTTGGCAGGATATGCCTTCTCAAGACCAAATCTTTCTAATACTTTTTGAGTGTAAGTTGATTGGTGGATTAATATGCCACCTTTAAAATGTTCAAGCTGCAGGCCTAAACAAAATTTGGTTTTACCCAGATCTTTCATCTCAAATTCAGACTTCAAATATGAGCTTGCCTCTTCAATTTCTTTATGTGTTCCTATGATGTTCAAGTCATCAACATATGCTGATATAATACAGAATCCATTTGGGGATCGCTGTATAAATACACATGGGCAATCCTCGTTGTTTATGTAGCCTTTCTTGCTTAGGAAGTCACTCAAGCGATTATACCACATTCTTCCTGATTGCTTCAATCCATACAGTGATTTCTTAAGTTTAACACTGTATAATGCTCTATTTTTCTCATCTCGATTTGGGACTGGGATCCCTTCCGGTATTTTCATATAGATGTTTGTATCCAGGTTTCCATAGAGGTAAGCTGTCACAACATCCATTAGTTTCATTTTTAAATTCAAGTTCACTGCCAATGAGATCAAGTATCTAAAGGTAATTCCTCCCATGACTGGAGAGTAAGTTTCTTCATAATCAACTCCAGGGCGTTGAGTGAAACCTTGAGCGACTAGCCTTGCTTTGTACCTTGATATTTCATTATTTTCATTTCTCTTGCGGACAAATACCCACTTATAACCTACAGGGTGTATGTGGGATGGTGTGCGGCTTACGGGCCCAAACACCTCTCTTTTGTCTAGAGAAATTAATTCCGCGGTAATTGCCTTTTTCCATTTATCCTAATCCGATCTTTTCTTGCACTCTGCGATAGATGCCGGTTCTGGGTCATGATCAATGATCGAGGCAACTTTTTTTGCGAAATATATGTCTATATTGGCTGTTGCTCTGTTCATGCATTCTCCAGTTAATACATAGTTTATGGCCAATTCATCATGGGATGCTTCTTGCATTTCTTCTTGCGTTTCCCTGCTGCTTCTTGTTGCGGGAGCGAGTTCCTTTAGTTTTTCATTGCCTTTGTGTGCACACATGTTTGGGTTGGCGGTTTCTTCTACGGGAAGGTTCAAGTCCGGAATGCTTTTCTTCATGTGTTCCTTCCCGGTGCCAGGTCTCGTCTGGCTCCCCTTCTTGCTTTGGGGCATTTCTGTGATCGGCTGTGGCAAGTCCTCTTGCCCTCTTTTCTTCGGACGTCTCCGAGTACTTGGGGTTTGAGAGGCCAGAGTTCCTGTCCTTTTGTTATGAGGCCTCTTAACAGGATTGGGTATACCTTCAATTTTCTTTGGTATTTCAACCCTCTCTGGTGCATTCCGTGCAGGAACATGCGACTTAACTACGCTCTTCAAATCACAAAAATGATCAGGCAGTTCATTTGCTAAGTTTTGCAAATCGATTATCTTTTGAACTTCTAGATTTGCTTCTTTGGTGCGAGGGTCATGAGCGGGGATTCCCATGGATTGCCATATAATTTCTCGGCATTTCTCATCCAAAGGTTCTTTTCCTCCCCCTAATGATGGGAAATTATCCTCGTCAAAAATACAGTCGGCGAATCGGGCCGTATGCAATTCTCCGGTCATTGGGTCAAGGTGTCTAATTATGGATGCACTCTCATATCCAACATATATCCCTATTTTCCGGAGAGGACCCATTGCACTTCGCTGTGGAGGTGGTATAGGTACATATACCATGCATCCAAATTTTCTTAGGTGAGAGATTTTTGGGATGACTCCTTGCACTAGTTGCATTGGTGAGTGAATGTTGTATGCTGATGGACGGAAATTGATAAGTGCTGCTGCGTGCAGGATGGCATGGCCCCAACATGTGTTGGGTAGGTTACAACTCTGTAAGAGTGGTCTAGCAATTAGCTTTATTCTTTTAATCAAAGCTTCGGCTAGTCCATTTTGCGTATGAACATGAGGCACAGAGTGCTCAACTGCAATTCCCGATGCGGTACAATAATCATCAAATGCCTTAGAGGTAAATTCTCCAGCATTATCCATTCTAATGGACTTTATTCGATGGTCAGGGAAAGTATTTTTAATCCGGATGATCTGCGAGATCAACTTTGCAAATGCATGGTTTCGAGTTGATAGTAAGCATACATGCGACCACTTCGAGGATGCATCGATTAAAACCATAAAATATCGAAAAGGTCCCGAAAGTGGTTGAATTGGACCACAAATGTCCCCCTGGATTCGTTCCAAGAAGGCGGGAATTTCATTCTTTACTTTCAAGGGGGATGGTCTCACTATCAATTTTCCCATGGCACATCCCTGGCACACAAAATCTTTTTGATTTGGGAAGTGTTTCACATTTATGCAGTGTCCTTGTGAGTTATTGATGATATTTCTCATCATTCTAAGACCAGGGTGCCCTAGTCGACAATGCCATAGAGAGAATAATTCAGAATGTCTAAAGACCGTCTTTAGGGAAGTGTACACTGCAGGTGCACTAATCTTAGTATAATATAACCCTGATTCTAACGATGGGAATTTTTCTATGACTTCTTTGTCATATTCCCCATACTTTATGATGTATAGGTATTCCTTACCATTTTGCTCTGTGGTTTCTACATGAAAACCATTTGCACGAATATCCCTAAAACTCAAGAGAGTTCTGGTTGATTCAGGGTATAATAGAGCTTCTTTGATTTCGATTTGAGTACCCATCGGGAGTGTAATTGTGGCTTTACCTGAGCCTATTACACATGAATCGCTTCCCGCGATTGTGGTAATACTACCAACGTTCTTCATGATCGTGTGAAAGTATTTTGTTTCCCTTAAAATGGTATTTGTCGTGCCACTGTCGACAATACATATATCCTCCATAAACCTTTCATAATACAATTATTGCAATTAGTAATTATCATAAGGGAAATATTGCATAGTAAATTTAAATAGTTCAACATTCATGAAATAAAGATAATGCTCTTATAGAGCTTACAGACCATAATTATGTTTTTTTCGAACTCTGAAAAATAAATGTGCATGCAAGCACTCAAATGGAATCAAGGAAGGCATCGGTGTCAGCCTCCACTAGAGCTATGGAGGTGTTCTCTTCGGTGGCAATCATCTTCACAGCACCTGCAAGATCAAGAGGCATGCCAGATGCTTCAAGCGTAGGGTCTTCTTCCATGGCTTCATTGTTGGTTGCCATGGTGAAGTGTGCCTCAGGTTTCTGTTTGGATATGTTCTTTGCCTTGTATGCTTCTATGACATGCTTTGGTGACTGACATATTTTGGACCAATGTCCCCACACGCCACATTTGTAGCATGTTTGGTCTTGAAGTCCGTATGGCTTATGCTGTGGCTTCTCTTTGCTTGTTTTCTTTTCGTGAGCATTGATGGGATTGACTATGGTTTCTTTCTTTCCCTTTCCAGCACCATGCTTGCCTCTCTTTCTCTGGATAGGCTTTCTTATCTTTTATGAGGCGACATTAACTTCAGTGCTAATGCCCTTTCCATTTGGATAAGCATTGAAGTTCGTCTTCAAAGCATCATCTTGTGCCTCATTTACTTGCATTATATCGATAAGATCGCTATACTGCTTGTATGCGTCTTGTCGATAGTTGCGAGCAGATTGGATGGCGCTTGGGTGGAAGGTAGACAAGGTTTTTTCAATCTTTTCCTCATATGTTATCACCTTACCACAAAGAGATAATTTGGTGCATATTCGGTGCAATGCTGCATTGTATTCTCCCACAGTTTTAAAGTCGGCATATCTAAGGCGAGCCCAGTCTTGCTGTGCTTGGGGCAAGACTGTGTACTTCAACCTCTCAAAACGTTGTTGCAATGCATTCCAGAGGTTGCTTGCCTTTCTCTCTGACATGTACTCATTCTTGAGTGTAGGCGAGAGATGATGCCGGAGAAAGTGTAATGCTTGATCATTTTGCTCGTCGGTAGCCACTTCATCTTTTTGGCCAAGCCCGATTGCAACTTTGAGCTTCTTGCCCCCAAGCACAATTTGCACATCAGATGCCCACGTGAGGTAGTTTTGACCATGCGGGGCCAACACCTCGAATTCACGGCTCACAATACCAGTCATCTACATGTGATAAATTTCATAGTTAGATTACTTCTTGTAATCATTTGAGAGAATTAAATAAATAATTGTAAAAACAACAACAAATGCTTAAAATAAATGACGCACCATACAAATTTAAATGCACAAGAAGGTAAATTTCCAGTATTTAACTTTATATTATTTCAGAAATAAATTTCTAGAGTTATTATAATGCCTAAATAATCTTTTACATATGTGCATATATATTTTTTTAAAAAAAATCCCGCTAATGGTCATGAGTGTGCGCCAGCATGCTGTCCCATTTTTTTTAGAGAGGAGTCGTTGCCCATGTCTCTTCATGTTTCATTTTTTAATGGGCATCTTTTTTTTATTACGTGAGAAGATGAGCTGACGTACTTGCTTTATGCGTGGACACTGGACATACACGCATGCAGGCGCTTCGGGCGCAGACCTGCATGCAGGCGCTTCGGATTACGTGCGCGTGTAACTTCTCTCTGCTTTTTTGTTTTGAACGGCAGAGGCAGACGATTCGTATGCCACCAGGCAGACGATTCATATACCCGCGCACCGAGCGGTAGCATCTGTATGCCCACCCGTGCTGCTGAGTAACTGCTACTGACTTCACGCGCCCATGGCTACGAAGCGACGGTGGTGCTCGAGTTACAGAGCAGGAGTGACAGCGACTGTGAGGCAGTGGTGACTGCGTGCACACGCCCTCACGTTGAAGCTGCAAGGTGAGGTTGCAGTTGTCGCATTTTGCCAGTGTAGCGACGACGACAACGCTAACGCTGTGTTGTCCTTTTTGGTTATATGATAAAATAAACGTGTGCATCATATGTGATTGATCGACGTGTGTCAGCGACTTTAAGTCAGCAGCAATCACATGTACATTCCCATCGACTTCGTGCCGGCGATAAATCAGCTTGGGATGTGTATTTCTCGTGCATGTGCTGAATAGAAAATAAAGAACACACTATACATAGAATATATGAGTTCAGCACCTTTCTTAGTACCTTTTGCTCGATCTTCTTAGTAGAGCCACGTGCGTGATAACGTGTTAAGAACCCCTTGCTACCGAATGTAGTCCAAGGGCTGCTTAACTGAATAATAGTAGAACACAAGAAGACAAGAGTGTAGAGAGGAACTGATTCTTTGTTACTATATGGTGCTGCTCTCCAAGGGTTACATGATATGAGGATCTCCTCTCTATTTATAGACAAAACTAGGATTTCAGTCATATGGGCGACATGGGCCTTCCTGGCCTAAGAAAGGTTTCTTAACAGGTGGTCGATGGGCAGCGCGGAGGCACGGGATCCCGCCGTGCCCCTGCGCGTGACGCTGCCGTAGGCAACGCCGCCACCCACCCACCACTGGCCGCCCGCCCGCCCCCCGGGAGGCACGCACACGCACACGCACGCCGAGGACTTTCTGCCGCCGCGTGATGTCACTCGCCTCCTGCCTCCCCATCCGTCGCCACGGAACGGAGCACATGGACACCCGGTTCGGCCTCGGCCTCGGCCTCGCACCCGGCTGTCCGTAACGTGATGTCACCAGGCCGGCCCCCTCCGATGGGCCATGGCATGTAGATACTAGTACCCGTAGTTGTGGATCAACTGGCTGAAGAAGATTTGGATGTGGATTGGATCGAATCGCTGGCGAGGCAAGTCATGATTCCGGGGGGTAGGATATTTGTGGAGTTCTGCTGGTTTTGCCCACGGCGAAAGCGACGGGGAGGAGGGACACCGCCGTACTTGCTCATCGGTTCCTTTTTTTTCCCGCGAAGCGTTCGGCCTTCGGCGTACGAGCTTCCTTCCCTACCGAATTCTGCCAAACAATGGCCGAGGATCGGGGCCCCTCGACGCGGGCATCCCTGCTGTGGTGGCCGGTGTTCACGAGGGCGTACGGTTCGTGCTCACTGCTCACTACTGGCACTGCCTCCTATCCTCCTCCACTCCAGTTCGCCGTTATAATTGAGCTGCTGCTGCCTAGTGGTATCGTGAGAGTGAGTACTGCCCCCCCCCCCCCCCCCTCCCCCCACCCCACTCCGCTTTTGATCCGAAGGAGAATCACGCGACAAAAAACAAGATTTTACTAAAAGAGAAAAGAAAAATAAAACAGGCGACAACGCTAGCTGCGTACGGAGCATCCGGGCACGAGAGAGATTCTGAGCAAATCTCACGCGACGACGAGTGCGGCCCTGGCTAGCACGAACGAAAGGAAAAGGGCGTCTGTCGTCGTCGTCGTCTATAATGCACCGATGGACGCAGCACGAATCGGTGCCCTTTCGAGCGGATCAGATGGAATGGAACCCTAACGAAACTCCCACCAAACCACCCTTTTTTATTTTATTTTCGCGGGGCGCTAGCTTTTCCTCCTGTTCATGGCGCATCATCGAGATCTATCGCTTTCGTCCCAGCAGCACGGTTCACAGGGCACAGGTCTCGGGTTTCTTTTACCCCGCCATTCGGTCTGGAATTTTAACGGAGAATAAATTCTGAAAGGATTGTGATCTTGGTGAGGCCTGGCCAAGTGGGGTGCCAGATTTTTTCTTCGTCCAGCCAGCCATCCTGTTAGGGTCTGGCACCAGGGAGACCCCGATAGAGATAGGAGACGATACGATACGATACTATTAGCAGTAGCGTATTTCTTACAGCCTGAATATTCCTTACAAATTTGTCCCTTTAATACTCACACCCACTCTGGACCCGTGTATCTTACATTGGGCTTCTTCCGTCGCCGTCCCAACACCGGAGCTCCCAGCGGAGGTGTATCCGCTGCCGTGGAAAAGTCCCTGTGCTCCCTGTCAGGCTGGGTGCTGACATCCTCCCCTCCTTGCGAGACCGCTTGCCCCCAAGCGGGTGCTCGTGGAAATTGTTGATGAAGGGCTGCTGCGTCTTCCCAAGTGGCCAGATGTCGGGGACCATAATTAGGGGTACCCTCAAGACGCCTAATTCTCAGCTGGTAACCCCCATCAGCATAAAGCTGCAAAGGCCTGATGGGTACGATTAAGTCAGGGATCAGTCCACACGAGTGACTCGATCACGCTTCACCCGAGCCTAGCCTCGGCCAAAGGCAGCCGACCTCGAGAGACTTCCGTCTCGCCCGAGGCCCCCTTTTTATGGTGGACACATCACCGGCTCGCCCGAGGCCTTGGCTTCGCTCAGAAGCAACCTTGACTAAATCGCCACACCGACTGACCAAATTGCAGGGGCATTTAACGCAAAGGTGGCCTGACACCTCTATCCTGACACGCGCCCTCGGCAGAGCCGAAGTGACCGCCGTCACTCCACCGCTCCACTGGCCAGTCTGACAGAAGGACAGCGCCGCCTGCGCCACTCCGACTGCAGTGCCACTCGACAGAGTGAGTCTGACAGGCAGTCAGGCCTTGCCAAAGGCGCCACGGCGAACTCCGCTCCGCCCGACCCCAGGGCTCGGACTCGGGCTAAGACCCAGAAGACGGCGAACTCCGCTCCGCCCGACCCCAGGGCTCGGACTCGGGCTAAGACCCGGAAGACGGCGAACTCCGCTCCGCCCGACCCCAGGGCTCGGACTCGGGCTAAGACCCGGAAGACGGCGAACTCCGCTCCGCCCGACCCCAGGGCTCGGACTTGGGCTAACGCCCGGAAGACGACGAAACTCCGCCTCGCCCGACCCCAGGGCTCGGACTCCGCCCTGGCCTCGGCCGAACGACTTCCGCCTCGCCCGACCCCTTGGCTCGGGCTCGGCCACGGCAACAAAAGGCAGACTCAACCTCGGCTTCGGAGGAACCCCCACGTCGCCCTGCCTAGGGCACAGACAGCCACGTCAACAGGAGGCGCCATCATCATCCTACCCCGAATCGACTCGGGTCACGGAGAACAAGACCAGCGTCTCATCTGGCCAGCTCCGCCGGAGGGGCAATGATGGCGCTCCACAAGCTCTATGACGACGACGGCCCCCAGCTCTCTTACGGAAGCAGGACAACGTCAGCAGGGACTCGACCGCTCCAACAGCTGTCCCTCCATCAGGCTCCGCCGCACCTCCGACAGCCACGACATCACGCCAACAGGGTGCCCAGATCTCTCCGGCTGCCACATTGGCATGTACCTAGGGCGCTAGCTCTCCCTCCGCTAGACACGTAGCACTCTGCTACATCCCCATTGTACACCTGGATCCCCTCCTTACGACTATAAAAGGGAGGACCAGGGCCTTCTCAAAGAAGGTTGGCCGCGCGGGACCGAGGACGGGACAGGCGCTCTCTTGGGGCCGCTCGCTTCCCTCACCCGCGTGGACGCTTGTAACCCCCCTACTGCAAGCGCACCCGACCTGGGCGCGGGACGAACACGAAGGCCGCGGGACTTCCACCTCTCTCACGCTCGACTCCGGCCACCTCGCCTCTCCCCCCTTCGCGCTCGCCCACGCGCTCGACCCATCTGGGCTGGGGCACGCAGCACACTCACTCGTCGGCTTAGGGACCCCCCTGTCTCGAAACGCCGACAGTTGGCGCGCCAGGTAGGGGCCTGCTGCGTGCTGACGAACAGCTCCCCGTCAAGCTCCAGATGGGCAGTCTCCAGCAACCTCTCCGGCCCGGGACGGTGCTTCGTTTCGGGACTCATGAGTTCATGTCCTTCGACGGCAGCTACGACATGATACTTCTTCCACCGCCGCGCGACTACGACAATGGCGGCCAACAGCCCGCCCGCCGGCGGCGGAATCGACGACGTCTTCCCCGCGTGGTGGAGGAGTGATAGTCGCCTAGAGGGGGGGGTGAATAGGGCGAAACTGAAATTTACAAATATAAACACAACTACAAGCCGGGGTTAGCGTTAGTAATAATAAATGAGTCCGCAAGAGAGGGCGCAAAAACAAATCCCAAGCGAATAAGCAAATGAGACACGGAGATTTGTTTTACCGAGGTTCGGTTCTTTCAAACCTACTCCCCGTTGAGGAGGCCACAAAGGCCGAGTCTCTTTCAACCCTTCCCTCTCTCAAACGGTCCCTCGGACCGAGTGAGCTTCTCTTCTCTAATCAAAGCCGGGAACACAACTTCCCCGCAAGGGCCACCACACAATTGGTGCCTCTTGCCTTGATTACAATGGAGTTGTGATCTCAAGAGCAAGTAAGAAAGAAAAGAAGCAATCCAAGCGCAAGAGCTCAAATGAACACGGCAAATCACTCTCTCTAGTCACTAGGGTTTTGTGTGGAATTGGAGAGGATTTGATCTCTTTGAATGTGTCTAGAATTGAGTGCCTAGCTCTTGTAAGTGGTTGGAAGTTGGAAAACTTGGATGGCAATGAATGTGGGGTGGTTGGGGTATTTATAGCCCCAACCACCAAATGTGGCCGTTGCTGGGAGCTCTCTGTTCGATGGCGCACCGGACAGTCCGGTGCACACCGGACAGTCCGGTGCCCCTGCCACGTCACCAATGCCGTTGGATTCTAGCCGTTGGAGCTTCTGACTTGTGGGCCCGCCTGGGTGTCCGGTGCACACCGGACATGCACTGTTTGATGTCCGGTGCATCGGTATGGGCAGCCCTGACGTCTGCGCGCGCTGCGCGCGCATTTAATGCTGCGCAGGGAGCCGTTGGCGCCGCAGAGAGCCGTTGCTCCGCTGACACACTGGACAGTCCGGTGCACACCGGACAGTCCGGTGAATTATAGCGGAGCGGCTGTCGTGAAAACCCGAGGATGACGAGTTCCGGAGGCCGTGGTTCGTTGGCGCACCGGACATGTCCGGTGCACACCGGACAGTCCGGTGAATTATAGCGCGCCGGCCTCCGCGAATTCCCGAGGGCGAAGGGTTGGAGTCTGAGTCCCCTGGTGCACCGGACAGGTACTGTTCACTGTCCGGTGGCACACCGGACAGTCCGGTGCGCCAGACCAGGGGTGCCCTCGGTTGCCCCTTTGCTCCTTTATTGAATCCAAAACTTGGTCTTTTTATTGGCTGAGTGTGAACCTTTTACACCTGTATAATCTATACACTTGGGCAAACTAGTTAGTCCAAAGATTTGTGTTGGGCAATTCAACCACCAAAATTATATAGGAACTAGGTGTAAGCCTAATTCCCTTTCAATCTCCCCCTTTTTGGTGATTGATGCCAACACAAACCAAAGCAAATATAGAAGTGCATAATTGAACTAGTTTGCATAATGTAAGTGTAAAGGTTGCTTGGAATTTAGCCAATAAAACTACTTACAAGATATGCATGGAATGTTTCTTTCTTATTTAACATTTTGGACCACGTTTGCACCACTTGTTTTGTTTTTGCAAAACCTTTTTGTAAATCCATTTCATAGATCTTTTGCAAATAGTCAAAGGTAAATAAATAAGAGTTTGCAAAAGCATTTTCAAGATTTGAAATTTCCTCCCCCTGTTTCAAATGCTTTTCCTTTGACTAAACAAAACTCCCCCTAAAAGAGATCCACCTCTTAGTGTTCAAGAGGGTTTTGATATACCATTTTTGAAATACTACTTTCTCCCCCTTTTGAACACAATAGGATACCAAATGATAAAGACTTTTGGAAAGCACTAAGTTTTTGAATTTGGTGGTGGTGGTGCGGTCCTTTTGCTTTGGGCTCATTTCTCCCCCTTTTTGGCATGAATCGCCAAAAACGGAATCATTAGAGCCCTTGAAGTAAGTTCTTCCCCTTTGGTCATAAGTAAATGAGTTAATATTATACCAAAGACGAAATCCGGTCCTTTTGCTTTTGAGCTTTTACTCTCTCCTCGAAGGATGAAGTCCTTTTCTTTGATGCTCATTTCTCCCCCAAAGAAGAGAGAGTTGCTCGGAGTGGTGGCGAAGTATGAGTTACGGAGTGGAAGCCTTTTTCTTCGCCGAAGACTCCAATTCCCTTTCAATATACCTATGACTTGGTTTGAAATAGACTTGAAAACACATTAGTCATAGCATATAGAAGAGATATGATCAAAGGTATTCAAATGAGCTATGTGTGCAAGCTTAGCAAAAGAAATTTCTAGAATCAAGAATATTGAGCTCATGTCTAAGTCTGGTAAAAGATTGTTCATCAAGTGGCTTGGTAAAGATATCGGCTAATTGATCTTTAGTATTAATGTAAGAAATCTCGATATCCCCCTTTTGTTGGTGATCCCTAAGAAAATGATACCGAATGGCTATGTGCTTAGTGCGGCTATGCTCGACGGGATTGTCGGCCATCTTAATTGCACTCTCATTATCACATAGCAAAGGGACTTTGGTTAATTTGTAACCGTAGTCCCGCAGGGTTTGCCTCATCCAAAGTAATTGCGCGCAACAATGTCCTGCGGCAATGTACTCGGCTTCGGCGGTGGAAAGAGCGACCGAATTTTGCTTCTTTGAAGCCCAAGACACCAAGGATCTTCCCAGGAACTGGCAAGTCCCCGATGTGCTCTTCCTATTGATTTTGCACCCCGCCCAATCGGCATCCGAATAACCAAGTAAATCAAATGTGGATCCCCGAGGGTACCAAAGCCCAAACTTAGGTGTATAAGCCAAATATCTCAAGATTCGTTTTACGGCCGTAAGGTGTGATTCCTTAGGGTCGGATTGGAATCTTGCACACATGCAAACGGAAAGCATAATGTCCGGTCGAGATGCACATAAATAAAGCAATGAACCAATCATCGACCGGTATACCTTTTGATCCACGGACTTACCTCCCGTGTCGAGGTCGAGATGCCCATTAGTTCCCATGGGTGTCTTGATGGGTTTGGCATCCTTCATCCCAAACTTAGCAAGAATGTCTTGAGTGTACTTCGTTTGGCTAATGAAGGTGCCCTCTTGGAGTTGCTTGACTTGGAATCCTAGAAAATACTTCAACTCCCCCATCATCGACATCTCGAATTTCTGTGTCATGATCCTACTAAACTCTTCACATGTAGACTCGTTAGTAGACCCAAATATAATATCATCAACATAAATTTGGCATACAAACAAGTCATTTTCAAGAGTTTTAGTAAAGAGTGTAGGATCGGCCTTGCCGACTTTGAAGCCATTAGCAATAAGGAAATCTCTAAGGCATTCATACCATGCTCTTGGGGCTTGCTTGAGCCCATAAAGCGCCTTAGAGAGCCTATAGACATGATTAGGATACTCACTGTCTTCAAAGCCGGGAGGTTGCTCAACATAGACCTCTTCCTTGATCGGTCCATTGAGGAAGGCACTTTTCACGTCCATTTGATAGAGCTTAAAGCCATGGTAAGTAGCATAGGCCAATAATATGCGAATTGACTCAAGCCTAGCTACGGGTGCATAGGTTTCACCAAAATCCAAACCTTCGACTTGTGAATACCCTTTGGCCACGAGTCGAGCTTTGTTCCTTGTCACCACACCATGCTCATCTTGCTTGTTGCGGAAGACCCATTTGGTTCCTACAACATTTTGGTTAGGACGTGGAACTAAATGCCATACCTCGTTCCTCGTGAAATTGTTGAGCTCCTCTTGCATTGCCACCACCCAATCCGAATCTTGGAGAGCTTCCTCTACCCTGTGTGGCTCAATAGAGGAAACAAAAGAGTAATGTTCACAAAAATGAGCAACCCGAGATCGAGTAGTTACCCCCTTATGAATGTCGCCGAGGATGGTGTCGACGGGGTGATCTCGTTGGATTGCTTGGTGGACTCTTGGGTGTGGCGGTCTTGGTTCTTCCTCATCCTCCTTTTCTTGATCATTTGTATCTCCCCCTTGATCATTGCTATCATCTTGAGGTGGCTCGTCTTCTTGATTTTGCTCTTCATCATTTTGAGCCTCATCCTCATTTTGAGTTGGTGGAGATGCTTGCATGGAGGAGGATGGTTGATCTTGTGTACTTGGAGGCTCTTCGGATTCCTTAGGACACACATCCCCGATGGACATGTTCCTTAGCGCGATGCATGGAGCCTGTTCTTCACCTATCTCATCAAGATCAACTTGCTCTACTTGAGAGCCGTTAGTTTCATCAAACACAACGTCGCAAGAGACTTCAACTAGTCCAGTGGACTTGTTAAAGACCCTATATGCCCTTGTGTTTGAGTCATAACCAAGTAAAAAGCCTTCTACAGTTTTAGGAGCAAATTTAGATTTTCTACCTCTTTTAATAAGAATGAAGCATTTGCTACCAAAAACTCTAAAATATGAAATGTTGGGCTTTTTACCGGTTAGGAGTTCATATGATGTCTTCTTGAGGATTCGGTGAAGATATAACCGGTTGATGGCGTAGCAGGCGGTGTTGACCGCTTTGGCCCAAAACCGGTCCGGTGTCTTGTACTCATCAAGCATGGTTCTTGCCATGTCCAATAGAGTTCGATTCTTCCTCTCCACTACACCATTTTGTTGTGGCGTGTAGGGAGAGGAGAACTCATGCTTGATGCCCTCCTCCTCAAGGAAGCCTTCAATTTGAGAGTTCTTGAACTCCGTCCCGTTGTCGCTTCTTATTTTCTTGATCCTTAAGCCGAACTCATTTTGAGCTCGTCTCAAGAATCCCTTTAAGGTCTCTTGGGTTTGAGATTTTTCCTGTAAAAAGAATACCCAAGTGAAGCGAGAATAATCATCCACAATAACAAGACAATACTTACTCCCGCCGATGCTTATGTAAGCAATCGGGCCGAATAGATCCATGTGGAGTAGCTCAAGCGGCCTGTCGGTCGTCATGATGTTCTTGTGTGGATGATGGGCTCCAACTTGCTTTCCTGCCTGACATGCGCTACAAATCCTGTCTTTCTCAAAGTGAACATTGGTTAGTCCTAAAATGTGTTCTCCCTTTAGAAGCTTATGAAGATTCTTCATCCCAACATGGGCTAGTCGACGGTGCCAGAGCCAACCCATGTTAGTCTTAGCGATTAAACATGTGTCGAGCTCAGCTCTATCAAAATCTACTAAGTATAGCTGACCCTCTAACACACCCTTAAATGCTATTGAATCATCACTTCTTCTAAAGACAGTGACACCTATATCAGTAAAAAGACAGTTGTAGCCCATTTGACATAATTGGGAAACAGAAAGCAAGTTGTAATCTAATGAATCAACAAGAAAAACATTGGAAATGGTATGGTCAGGTGAAATAGCAATTTTACCCAAACCTTTGACCAACCCTTGATTTCCATCCCCAAATGTGATAGCTCGTTGGGGATCTTTGTTTTTCTCATATGAGGAGAACATCCTTTTCTCCCCGGTCATGTGGTTTGTGCACCCGCTGTCGAGTATCCAACTTGAGCCCCCGGATGCATAAACCTACAAAACAAATTTAGTTCTTGACTTTAGGTACCCAAACTGTTTTGGGTCCTTTGGCATTAGATACAAGAACTTTGGGTACCCAAACACAAGTCTTGGAACCCTTGTGCTTGCCCCCAACAAATTTGGCAACTACCTTGCCGGATTTGCTAGTAAGCACATAAGATGCATCAAAAGTTTTAAATGAAATGGCATGATCATTTGATGCATTAGGAGTTTTCTTTCTAGGCAACTTGGCACGGGTTGGTTGCCTAGAGCTAGATGTCTCACCCTTATACATAAAAGCATGGTTAGGGCCAGAGTGAGACTTCCTAGAGTGAATTCTCCTAATTTTACTCTCGGGATAACCGGCAGGATACAAAATGTAACCCTCGTTATCCTGAGGCATGGGAGCCTTGCCCTTAACAAAGTCAGACAAATTTTTAGGTGGGGCATTAAGTTTGACATTGTCTCCCCTTTGGAAGCCAATGCCATCCTTGATGCCAGGACGTCTCCCATTATAGAGCATGCTTCTAGCCAATTTAAATTTTTCATTTTCTAAGTCATGCTCTCTAATCTTAGCATTTAGTTGAGCTATGTGATCATTTTGTTTTTTAATTAAGGCTAGGTGATCATGGATAGCATCAACATTAATATCTCTACATCTAGTACAAATGGAAATATGCTCAACATTAGATGTAGAGGGTTTGCAAGATTTTAGTTCAACAACCTTAGCATGCAACATATCATTTTTAGTTCTAAGGTCGGAAATAGTAGCATTGCAAACATCAAAATCCTTAGCCTTAGCAATTAGTTTCTCATTCTCATTTCTAAGGCTAGCAATGGAACCATTTAACTCATCAATCCTAGCAAGTAAATCAACATTATCATTTCTAGGATCAATGCAAACATGAGAATCTACCTTAGCAATTAATTTAGCATTTTCACTTTTAAGGTTGGCAATAGTGTCATGGCACATGCTTAGCTCACTAGATAATTTGTTACATTTTTCTACTTCTAGAGCATAAGCATTTTTAACCTTAACATGTTTCTTATTTTCCTTGATTAGGAAGTTCTCTTGGGAGTCCAAGAGATCATCCTTTTCATGGATGGCACTAATTAGTTCATTTAATTTTTCCTTTTGTTCCATGTTAAGGTTAGCAAAAAGAATGCGCAAGTTATCCTCCTCATTTTTATCATCATCCTCATCACTAGATGTTTCATATTTAGTGGAGGACCTTGATTTTACCTTCTTTTTGCCGTCCTTGGCCATGAGACACTTGTGGCCGACGTTGGGGAAGAGAAGGCCTTTGGTGACGGCGATGTTGGCGGCGTCCTCGTCGTCGGAGGAGTCGCTTGAGCTTTCGTCGGAGTCCCACTCCCGACAAACATGGGCATCGCCGCCCTTCTTCTTGTAGTATTTCTTCTTCTCCTTTCTTCTTCCCTTCTTGTCGTCGCCCCTGTCACTGTCACTAGACATAGGACATTTTGCAATGAAGTGACCGGGCTTACCACACTTGTAGCAAACCTTCTTGGAACGAGGTTTGTAGTCCTTCCCCTTCCGTTGCTTGAGGATTTGCCTAAAGCTTTTGATGATTAGGGCCATCTCCTCATTGTCGAGCTTGGAGGCGTCAATTGGTTGTCTACTTGGTGTAGACTCCTCCTTCTTCTCCTCCGTTGCCTTAAAGGCCACTGGTTGCGCCTCGGAGGTGGAAGGCTCGTCAAGCTCGTTGATCTTCTTGGAGCCCTTAATCATGCATTCAAAACTCACAAAATTCCCGATAACTTCCTCGGGGGTCATTAGTGGATATCTAGGATTCCCACGAATTAATTGGACTTGAGTGGGGTTAAGGAAAATAAGAGCTCTTAGAATAACCTTAACCACTTCGTGGTCATCCCATTTAGTGCTCCCGAGGTTGCGCACTTGGTTTACCAAGGTCTTGAGCCGGTTGTACATGTCTTGTGGCTCCTCCCCTTGGCGAAGACGGAAGCGACCGAGCTCCCCCTCGATCGTTTCCCGCTTGGTGATCTTGGTGAGTTCATCACCCTCGTGCGCCGTCTTGAGTAGGTCCCAAATCTCCTTGGCGTTCTTCAATCCTTGTACTTTGTTGTATTCCTCCTTGCTTAGGGAGGCAAGGAGGATGGTTGCGGCTTGGGAGTTGAAGTGCTCGATTTGGGCCACTTCGTCCGTGTCATAGTCCTCATCCCCTATTGATGGTACCTGTACACCATACTCAACAACATCCCATATTCTTTTGTGGAGAGAGGTTAGATGAAATCGCATCAAATTACTCCACATAGCATAATCCTCACCATTAAAAGTTGGTGGTTTGCCTAATGGGACGGAAAGTAAAGGTGTATGTTTAGGAATGCGAGGGTAGCGTAGGGGAATCTTACTATACTTCTTACGCTCTTGGCGTTTAGAAGTGACGGACGCCGCGTCGGAGCCGGAGGTAGATGTCGATGAAGTGTCGGTCTCGTAGTAGACCACCTTCCTCATCCTCTTGTGCTTGTCCCCACTCCGATGCGGCTTGTGAGAAGAAGATTT
This sequence comes from Zea mays, assembly GCF_902167145.1. Classification (NCBI taxonomy): domain Eukaryota; kingdom Viridiplantae; phylum Streptophyta; class Magnoliopsida; order Poales; family Poaceae; genus Zea; species Zea mays. The sequence goes on from NC_050097.1 coordinate 14,118,484, forward strand.
TTCCTTCTTCTCCTTGTGGTGAGAAGAGGAAGATCTTTTCTCCTTCCGCTTGGAGGAGTTTTTCTTCTTCTCCCTTTTCTTGGTGCGGGACTCTTCCGATGAGGTGCTCCCTTGGCTTGTAGTGGGCTTGTCGCCGGTCTCCATCTCCTTCTTGGCGTGATCTCCCGACATCACTTCGAGCGGTTAGGCTCTAATGAAGCACCGGGCTCTGATACCAATTGATAGTCGCCTAGAGGGGGGGTGAATAGGGCGAAACTGAAATTTACAAATATAAACACAACTACAAGCCGGGGTTAGCGTTAGTAATAATAAATGAGTCCGCAAGAGAGGGCGCAAAAACAAATCCCAAGCGAATAAGCAAATGAGACACGGAGATTTGTTTTACCGAGGTTCGGTTCTTTCAAACCTACTCCCCGTTGAGGAGGCCACAAAGGCCGGGTCTCTTTCAACCCTTCCCTCTCTCAAACGGTCCCTCGGACCGAGTGAGCTTCTCTTCTCTAATCAAAGCCGGGAACACAACTTCCCCGCAAGGGCCACCACACAATTGGTGCCTCTTGCCTTGATTACAATGGAGTTGTGATCTCAAGAGCAAGTAAGAAAGAAAAGAAGCAATCCAAGCGCAAGAGCTCAAATGAACACGGCAAATCACTCTCTCTAGTCACTAGGGTTTTGTGTGGAATTGGAGAGGATTTGATCTCTTTGAATGTGTCTAGAATTGAGTGCCTAGCTCTTGTAAGTGGTTGGAAGTTGGAAAACTTGGATGGCAATGAATGTGGGGTGGTTGGGGTATTTATAGCCCCAACCACCAAATGTGGCCGTTGCTGGGAGCTCTCTGTTCGATGGCGCACCGGACAGTCCGGTGCACACCGGACAGTCCGGTGCCCCTGCCACGTCACCAATGCCGTTGGATTCTAGCCGTTGGAGCTTCTGACTTGTGGGCCCGCCTGGGTGTCCGGTGCACACCGGACATGCACTGTTTGATGTCCGGTGCATCGGTATGGGCAGCCCTGACGTCTGCGCGCGCTGCGCGCGCATTTAATGCTGCGCAGGGAGCCGTTGGCGCCGCAGAGAGCCGTTGCTCCGCTGACACACCGGACAGTCCGGTGCACACCGGACAGTCCGGTGAATTATAGCGGAGCGGCTGTCGTGAAAACCCGAGGATGACGAGTTCCGGAGGCCGTGGTTCGTTGGCGCACCGGACATGTCCGGTGCACACCGGACAGTCCGGTGAATTATAGCGCGCCGGCCTCCGCGAATTCCCGAGGGCGAAGGGTTGGAGTCTGAGTCCCCTGGTGCACCGGACAGGTACTGTTCACTGTCCGGTGGCACACCGGACAGTCCGGTGCGCCAGACCAGGGGTGCCCTCGGTTGCCCCTTTGCTCCTTTATTGAATCCAAAACTTGGTCTTTTTATTGGCTGAGTGTGAACCTTTTACACCTGTATAATCTATACACTTGGGCAAACTAGTTAGTCCAAAGATTTGTGTTGGGCAATTCAACCACCAAAATTATATAGGAACTAGGTGTAAGCCTAATTCCCTTTCAAGGAGCAACGTTCGGGCTCGCTCCGTTCTCTCCCCCGCCAACGGAGGAGGAGGCGAGGCCGTCAAGGTCAGGCGGGAGGCCGCGCTTCGTCGGCCGTCGAGCGAATCGACGCCCCCAACGCCCCGACGGAAGGCACGCCGGACGTCGACCTCGCGTTCAAGACGGAGGCAAGCGCCGTCCCCCTGCGGCACGCTGACCCCGAGCAAGAAGACGACGCCGGCGCGCTCGCGGAAAGCCTGCAGGACGTCGCCCTCGAACCAGAGATGACGGTGCAACCAGTCCCCGATGTGACTACGTCGCTCCTCGTCGACCAAAAGGTACCGACCAACTCCCATCTTGCGTCATTTCGACTCGGCCTCAACCCGCCAAACGACCTCGCTTTGGCGGGCGCTCTCATTGAGGCGAGTGCAACCCCACTGAGGTTCCGTATGCGGTCGCCTTGGGACCGACTGACGGACGTCTCGACCTACGGGCCCTCTGGGTCCGAGGAAGACGACGATCCCAACATAGGTTGGGATTTCTCCGGACTTGGCAACCCCAGTGCCGTGCGGGACTTCATGACCGCATGTGACTACTGCCTATCCGACTGTTCCGATGGAAGCCGCAGCCTTGGCGACGAGAGCTGCGGCCCAAGCCGCGAATGTTTCCACATCGAGCTAGGGGATCCCTCCGAAGGCAACCATCTTGGCATGCCGGAGGATGGCGATCTCCCTAGGCCAGCGCCTCGCGCCGACATCCCACGGGAGCTAGCTGTGGTCCCCGCTCCGGCGGGGGGTTACGACCCACAACTCGAGCAAGTCCGCGAGGCGCAGGCCAGGCTCAACGAGGGAACAGGAGCGCTTGAGCCGATCCGTCGGGACGTCGGACAGGCATGGGTGGGACAACCCCTGGCCAGAGAAATACGTCATCTGCCCCAAGGTCTCCAGCACCGCGTCGCCAACGATGTCAGGATCAGGCCGCCGCCCGCATCCAGCGGGGTTGGTCAGAACCTGGCAACCGCAGCAATGCTCATCCGCGCGATGCTGGAGCCGTCAACTACCGAGGGTCGGCGAATCCAGGGAGAACTCAAGAATCTCCTGGAAGGCGCTGCGGCCCGGCGGGCCGAGAGCACTGCATCCCGAAGGCAAGGATATCCCTCGGAACCTCATGCCGCGACTTCCCGATTCATGCGGGAAGCCTCGGTCTACACCGGGCGCACGCGCAACACCGCGCCTGCGGCCCCGGGCCACCTCGGCAACGAGCACCATCGACGCGACCGTCGGGCCCACCTCGACGAAAGGGTGCGCCGAGGCTACCACCCCAGGCGTGGGGGGCGCTACGACAGCGGGGAGGATCGGAGTCCCTCGCCCGAGCCACCCGGTCCGCAGGCCTTCAGTCGGGCCATCCGACGGGCGCCATTCCCGACCCGGTTCCGACCCCCGACTACTATCACGAAGTACTCGGGGGAAACGAGACCGGAACTGTGGCTCGCGGACTACCGCCTTGCCTGCCAACTGGGTGGAACGGACGACGACAACCTCATCATCCGTAACCTCCCCTTGTTCCTCTCCGACACCGCTCGCGCTTGGTTGGAGCACCTGCCTCCGGGGCAGATTTCCAACTGGGACGACTTGGTCCAGGCCTTCGCTGGCAATTTCCAGGGCACATACGTGCGCCCCGGGAATTCCTGGGACCTTCGAAGCTGCCGGCAACAGCCGGGGGAGTCGCTCCGGGACTACATCCGGCGATTCTCGAAGCAGCGCACCGAGCTGCCCAACATCACCGGCGCGGATGTCATCGGCGCGTTCCTCGCCGGCACCACTTGCCGCGACCTGGTGAGCAAGCTGGGTCGCAAAACCCCCACCAGGGCGAGCGAGCTGATGGACATCGCCACCAAGTTCGCCTCTGGCCAGGGGGCGGTCGAGGCTATCTTCCGAAAGGACAAGCAGCCCCAGGGCCGCCCATCGGAAGAGGCTCCTGAGGCGTCTGCTCCGCGCGGCGCCAAGAAGAAAGGCAAGAAGAAGTCGCAATCGAAACGCGACGCCGCTGACGCGGACCTTGTCGCCGCCGCCGAGTATAAGAACCCTCGGAAGCCCCCCGGAGGTGCAAACCTCTTCGGCAAGATGCTCAAGGAGCCGTGCCCCTACCATCAGGGGCCCGTCAAGCACACCCTCGAGGAGTGCGTTATGCTTCGGCGTCATTTCCACAGGGCCGGGCCACCCGCCGAGGGTGGCAGGGCCCGCGACGACGACAAGAACGAAGATCACCCAGCAGGAGAGTTCCCCGAGGTCCGCGACTGCTTCATGATCTATGGAGGGCATGCAGCGAATACCTCGGCTCGGCACCGCAAGCAAGAGCGCCGGGAGGTCTGCTCGGTGAAGGTGGCGGCGCCAGTCTACCTAGACTGGTCCGACAAGCCCATCACTTTCGACCGGGCCGACCACCCCGACCATGTGCCGAGCCCGGGGAAATACCCGCTCGTCGTCGACCCCGTCATCGGCGATGTCAGGCTCACCAAGGTCCTGATGGATGGGGGCAGCTGCCTCAACATCATCTACGCCGAGACCCTCAAGCTCCTGCGCGTCGATCTGTCCTCCGTCCGAGCAGGCGCTGCGCCCTTCCACGGGATCATCCCTGGGAAGCGCGTCCAGCCCCTCGGGCGACTCGACCTCCCCGTCTGCTTCGGGACACCCTCCAACTTCCGAAGGGAGACCCTGACGTTCGAGGTGGTCGGGTTCCGAGGAACCTACCACGCCGTGCTAGGGAGGCCTTGCTACGCGAAGTTCATGGCCGTCCCCAACTACACCTACCTGAAGCTCAAGATGCCGGGCCCCAACGGGGTCATCACCATCGGCCCCACGTACAAACACGCGTTCGAATGCGACGTGGAGTGCGTGGAGTACGCCGAGGCCCTCGCCGAGTCCGAGGCCCTCATCGCCGACCTGGAGAACCTCTCCAAGGAGGTGCCAGACGTGAAGCGCCACGCCGGCAACTTCGAGCCAGCGGAGACGGTCAAGGCCGTCCCCCTCGACCCCAGTGGTGACACCACCAAGCATATCCGGATCGGTTCCGGGCTCGACCCCAAATAGGAAGCAGTGCTCGTCGACTTTCTCCGCGCAAACGCCGACGTCTTTGCGTGGAGTCCCTCGGACATGCCCGGCATACCGAGGGATGTCGCCGAGCACTCGCTGGATATTCGGGCCGGAGCCCGACCCGTCAGGCAGCCTCTGCGCCGATTCGACGAGGAGAAGCGCAGAGTGATTGGCGAAGAGATCCACAAGCTAATGGCAGCAGGGTTCATCAAAGAGGTATTCCATCCCGAATGGCTTGCCAACCCTGTGCTTGTGAGGAAGAAAGGGGGGAAATGGCGGATGTGTGTAGACTACACTGGTCTCAACAAAGCATGTCCGAAGGTTCCCTACCCTCTGCCTCGCATCGACCAAATCGTGGATTCCACTGCTGGGTGCGAAACCCTGTCCTTCCTCGATGCCTACTCAGGGTATCACCAGATCCGGATGAAAGAGTCCGACCAGCTCGCGACTTCTTTCATCACGCCGTTCGGCATGTACTGCTATGTCACCATGCCGTTCGGTTTGAGGAATGCGGGCGCGACGTACCAGCGGTGCATGAACCATGTGTTCGGCGAACACATCGGTCGCACAGTCGAGGCCTACGTCGATGACATCGTAGTCAAGACGCGGAAGGCTTCCGACCTCCTCTCCGACCTTGAAGTGACATTCCGGTATCTCAAGGCGAAAGGAGTCAAGCTTAATCCTGAGAAGTGTGTCTTCGGGGTGCCCCGAGGCATGCTCCTAGGGTTCATCGTCTCCGAGCGAGGCATCGAAGCCAACCCGGAGAAGATTGCGGCCACCACGCAGCGCCCCGAGCCCTTGTCGGAAATGCTTTCCGGCAAGGCTTCTACTGGCCAACGGCGGTGGCTGACGCCACTAGAATTGTCCGCACCTGCGAAGGGTGCCAATTCTATGCGAAGCGGAGGCACCTGCCCGCTCAGGCTCTGCAGACAATACCCATCACCTGGCCCTTCGCTGTATGGGGTCTGGACCTCGTCGGTCCCTTGCAGAAGGCGCCCGGGGGCTACACACACCTGCTGGTCGCCATCGACAAATTCTCCAAGTGGATCGAGGTCCGACCTCTGAACAGCATCAGGTCCGAGCAGGCGGTGGCATTCTTCACCAACATCATCCATCGCTTCGGGGTCCCGAACTCCATCATCACCGACAACGGCACCCAGTTCACCGGCAAAAAATTCTTGGATTTTTGCGAGGATCACCATATCCGGGTGGACTGGGCCGCCGTGGCTCATCCCATGTCGAATGGGCAAGTAGAGCGTGCCAATGGCATGATTCTACAAGGGCTCAAGCCTCGGATCTACAACGACCTCAACAAGTTCGGCAAGCGATGGATGAAGGAACTCCCCTCAGTGGTCTGGAGCCTAAGGACGACGCCGAGTCGTGCCACGGGCTTCACGCCGTTTTTCCTGGTCTACGGGGCTGAAGCTATCCTGCCCACTGACCTGGAATACGGCTCCCCAAGGGCGAGGGCCTACACCGAACAAAGCAACCAAGCCAGCCGAGAGGAATCGCTGGACCAGCTGGAGGAAGCTCGGGACAGGGCCTTACCTCACTCGGCGCGGTACCAACAGTCCCTGCGACGCTACCACGCCCGAGGGGTCCGGTCCCGAGAACTCCAGGTGGGCGACCTGGTGCTTCGGCTGCGGCAAGACGCCCGAGGGAGGCACAAGCTCACGCCCCCCTGGGAAGGGCCATTCGTCATCGCCAAAGTTCTGAAGCCCGGAACATACAAGCTGGCCAACAATCAAGGCGAGATCTACGGCAACGCTTGGAACATCAAACAGCTACGTCGCTTCTACCCTTAAGATGTTTTCAAGTTGTTCATATACCTCGCACCTACGCAAAGTTTAGTCGTCAAGGAAGGGTCGGCCTAGCCTCGGCAAAGCCCGACCCTCCCTCGGGGGCTAAAAGGGGGGAGACCCCCTCTGCGTCGAATTTTTCCTCGAAAAAGGATCTCTTTTTAGCAGGATTTCTTTCGTGCTTCTTGACTACTTCGGAAAGCGGATCCTAGAAACGACGAGGTACACGTAAGCAGCCAAGGCTGACCGAGCCGAGGGACTCCTACGCCTCCGGGATACGGATACCTCACTCATCACCTTCTGCGATAAGTAACTTGCGCTCGGATAAAGCGACTCCGTGGACCGAACGAGTCATCACGCTCGGAAGCTCTCCTGCCGAAGCAGTCCTTCAAGCTTTCTCGACTAAGTCGGGGACAGGGCCTCATGGACGGGTGAAAGTACGCGTAAGCCGCAAGGCCAACTGAGCCGAGGGATTCCCACGCCTCTGGGATACGGATACCTCACTCGTCCCTTCCGCGAAAAGCAGCTCTCGCTCACACAAACATCCCTGTTACCGACAGAGTCCAGATGCTCGAAACAAGAGGACAAAGACGCAGCTTCGCAAGCGCGGCGAGGGTGTGTTCTTCTGGCCTCGGCGGCCGCAGAAAGCACACGCTACAAGATGATCTGATCCTGCAGGCTCGGGTCTTCACGCTGAAGGGAGCCGTAGCACCCTCGGCATCGACGACGTCTTCAGCAAGGCCTGACCCAGCCTCGGGCGGCGCCGCGGTCCAGGGACTCCTCCGGGAATCCGGCCCGAGCAGGCGGCTCAACCGGTTACCCCTGGGGCCTCGGTCAACCGGCTTCCAAGGGCGCCAGCCCGACCCGAGGCCTCGACTGATCGACTTTGGCGTCGGCTCCGCTGACGGACAACACGGCTAGGCTCCGGCCAACCAGGTTCCCATTCTCGAGCCAACTCCGCCTCTGTTCATACTGATATCGCTACCCCTGGCCTCGGTCCACCGAAGGGCAGCCAAGGGGTCTCTTCAACTAAGCTAGAGGAGCCCCAGACAACAAGGCCGAACGGGCCGAGGGATTCCTACGCCTCCGGGATACGGATACCTCACCTGTCACCTTGACACGGGGCAACTCATGCTTGGTAAAGCGGTTCAGATAATCAACAGGCGAGACTTAATGCTCGAAAATGAGGAAAAAACACGGCTCCGTGCCGAAATTACATACGCGTTCAGGCCCCGACAGCCGCAATGAACAAACACACCGGCATTCGAGATGCCGTCACAAACGGAGCTCTGGTTCCCCCTCCGCAGGTACGAACAACCCCCCTCCGAGGGGGAAGGCCTGCGGAGCAACGGAAGGCCGACGAATGGTGCGACGTCACCCGCTCCAGCAGCGGCGACGACGACGCCTTCTGCTCCAAGGGACCAAGCAGCGGCAACGCCGACCTCAGGCTCGATGTCGCTACCAGGAGGCCCCCGCCCATGCCAAAACTTGTGAGGCAAGGACGGGCAGAAGGCCATAGAGTTGGAGGTCAGCCCGTGGCCGGCCCCGGCTATCTCGCCGGCAGCAGAACCTCTTCAAGCTGCCGTGGCGGATGCCGGCACCGCGAGCGGCTCCGAAGCCACTCGCGCCTGAAGGCCAGGCACGCTGCAGCTGCCAGCGCCACGGACGACGGCCGCCTTTCCCTCCGATCACTGAGTGAAGGAGCGGGCCGCCGCCCACGCGGGGGCCGACCTCAACTCGGCGCACTCCCCTCCCCAGCCCTGGTGATGAAAATCCTTGAGGCTGAGGGAGGGGAAGAGGCCGCAGCCCGGCTCGCTTTCCCCCACCATCAAGCCGGAGGTCGCCATCTCAGGTGACCGCCGGCGGAGGGGAGCAGCCGGGCAGCATGATGAAAATCCTTGAAGCCGAACGATGGCTGAGAGGTACCAACTCCCATGGAGTTGCGTTCCTCCAACGAGGAGGCGGAAAGGCGGCGGATACCCCCCATCCGGGGGCTTGGAAGATGGGAAGACACGACGCTTGGGGGAGGAAGAAGACATGGTTGCCTTACGAAAGGAGTCTCCCTCCTTTTAAAGGCAACTCTCCCTACGTGCGCCCCCAGGCGCCGCGGGCTGAGTCTTCTCCAACACGCTCCAAGGCCCTCCCCTGCGACTCGGGGGCTGGGTCCCGCATGTCATGCAAGCTGGCTCAGGGCAGAAGAAGCCAAACCGCCGCGCGTGGTGCGCACGACCGTCCAGCGGTTACAGGCGACCCCCCATTTTCGCCCAGACCAACGGGCAGAAGGGGCGGGCAGCCATGCAGGCGGCATGCAACCGCGCCAGATGGACGCGCTTCTCCGACTTCTGACACGCCAGCTTGGGAACCCAGGCCCACGCGTCGAGCAACCGGCGCGCCAGTTGCTGCATGCAAGCAACCGCACCGCCACTTGTGCCACCATCGCGCCTCTTCGGTTGCGAAGCCTATGCCACGACTCGAGGCGACCCAACAGCGCCAGACTGGCGCGTCGGTCAAAGCGACCGAAAGTGGGCCGGCAGTAATAGCGGTGGCAGGCGGGCGGGCGCAGCGGTCACGTCGTCAGCCAGGCTCACGTCCCATCCTGAGACAGCAAGAGAGCCTCCTCTCACGGCGTGGAGACGGTGCACCCGTGACCCGTTTCTCGAACGGATCGCACGCGCGCAACGGCCGCCCCGCCAACCACTCGCCCCGTCGCATTAACTCCGCGGCGGGACACGCGGCGCCTCTGGCAGGAGGAGCGCGCGACGCTTCACCTTCGCCGTAATAAACGCGTCAGAAAAGGTACGCCACGTCGTCCGATTTCGTATCCTTTTCCGTTTTCCTCTTTCTCTATCTCTTGCAACAGGGACCGGGAAAGGGGGATACCCCGAAAGGGATCCTTCTCCGCGAAGGAACCGGGCTCCGAGCCCCCCATTACTGATCAGGGGTTCGAAGGCTGGCCCCCCGAAGGGTTCAACAGTCGCCTCAGATCGCGTGGGCCCGACACCCACTACTGGTCAGGGGTTCGAAGGCCAGCCCCCCGAAGGGCTCCATGGCCGCCTCAGGCTACTCGGGCTCCGCGCCCATTACTGATCAGGGGTTCGAAGGCTGGCCCCCGAAGGGTTCACAGTCGCCTCAGACACCGAGCGAGGGATGACCAGGGGTACGTTCGATACATAACCAAGGCTCGGGCTGCGCTCCCGAGGTACCCTAGGACATTTCCGAGACCAGCGGGAACGATCTTGTAACGGAATCCCATCGGAGGGAGGCATCGAGCCCTCGGACCCCGTCGCCAGGGGACCGGGTCCGGCAAATCACCCGCAGGTACTTTTGGGCGTGCCTCTGGGCCCCTAGCCGACCCCCAACGAACGGGGCACGGACGTCCACTCGGATTACCCGCTTGCAGCTCACCGGAGACACCATGTTCGGTGCCCATCAAGGGTAACATGGCGCACTCCCCCCCTCCTCCTTGCGGAAAGGCGACGTAGGGGCGTATGTAAAAAGTCGAGTCTGTCCCTGATCGTCCTCTCGCCCTGTGCAGAGGCTCGGGGGCTGCTCTCGCAAAAACCGGCTCCGGCCAAATCGTTGACAGCGTCAACATACCAGCCCGAGAGCTTGGGCCCCGACCGTGCACCCGGGCTACGGCCAGTTCGCATGAGGGAACGACCAGACCAGCCGAAGCGTTAAGCGAAGTATTAAGACCTCGAAGGAGTGTAACCACTCCTCCGAGGCCTCGGGGGCTACACCCGGCGGGTGCGCTCGCGCGCACCCACCGGAACGAAATGCAACCGAGAAAGGCTGGTCCCCTTGCAAAAAAGTGCGACAAAAGCCTCCAAGAGAGTGCTAACACTCCCTTCGAGGCTCGGGGGCTACTGTCGGGGACCATAATTAGGGGTACCCTCAAGACGCCTAATTCTCAGCTGGTAACCCCCATCAGCATAAAGCTGCAAAGGCCTGATGGGTACGATTAAGTCAGGGATCAGTCCACACGAGTGACTCGATCACGCTTCACCCGAGCCTAGCCTCGGCCAAAGGCAGCCGACCTCGAGAGACTTCCGTCTCGCCCGAGGCCCCCTTTTTATGGCGGACACATCACCGGCTCGCCCGAGGCCTTGGCTTCGTTCAGAAGCAACCTTGACTAAATCGCCACACCGACTGACCAAATTGCAGGGGCATTTAACGCAAAGGTGGCCTGACACCTCTATCCTGACACGCGCCCCCGGCAGAGCCGAAGTGACTGCCGTCACTCCACCGCTCCACTGGCCAGTCTGACAGAAGGACAGCGCCGCCTGCGCCACTCCGACTGCAGTGCCACTCGACAGAGTGAGTCTGACAGGCAGTCAGGCCTTGCCAAAGGCGCCACGGCGAACTCCGCTCCGCCCGACCCTAGGGCTCGGACTCGGGCTAAGACCCGGAAGACGGCGAACTCCGCTCCGCCCGACCCCAGGGCTCGGACTCGGGCTAAGACCCGGAAGACGGCGAACTCCGCTCCGCCCGACCCCAGGGCTCGGACTCGGGCTAAGACCCGGAAGACGGCGAACTCCGCTCCGCCCGACCCCAGGGCTCGGACTCGGGCTAAGACCCGGAAGACGGCGAACTCCGCTCCGCCCGACCCCAGGGCTCGGACTTGGGCTAACGCCCGGAAGACGACGAAACTCCGCCTCGCCCGACCCCAGGGCTCGGACTCCGCCCTGGCCTCGGCCGAACGACTTCCGCCTCGCCCGACCCCTTGGCTCGGGCTCGGCCACGGCAACAAAAGGCAGACTCAACCTCGGCTTCGGAGGAACCCCCACGTCGCCCTGCCTAGGGCACAGACCGCCACGTCAACAGGAGGCGCCATCATCATCCTACCCCGAATCGACTCGGGTCACGGAGAACAAGACCGGCGTCTCATCCGGCCAGCTCCGCCGGAGGGGCAATGATGGCGCTCCACAAGCTCTATGACGACGGCGGCCCCCAGCTCTCTTACGGAAGCAGGACAACGTCAGCAGGGACTCGACCGCTCCAACAGCTGTCCCTCCATCAGGCTCCGCCGCACCTCCGACAGCCACGACATCACGCCAGCAGGGTGCCCAGATCTCTCCGGCTGCCACATTGGCATGTACCTAGGGCGCTAGCTCTCCCTCCGCTAGACACGTAGCACTCTGCTACATCCCCATTGTACACCTGGATCCCCTCCTTACGACTATAAAAGGGAGGACCAGGGCCTTCTCAAAGAAGGTTGGCCGCGCGGGACCGAGGACGGGACAGGCGCTCTCTTGGGGCCGCTCGCTTCCCTCACCCGCGTGGACGCTTGTAACCCCCCTACTGCAAGCGCACCCGACCTGGGCGCGGGACGAACACGAAGGCCGCATGACTTCCACCTCTCTCACGCTCGACTCCGGCCACCTCGCCTCTCCCCCCTTCGCGCTCGCCCACGCGCTCGACCCATCTGGGCTGGGGCACGCAGCACACTCACTCGTCGGCTTAGGGACCCCCCTGTCTCGAAACGCCGACACCAGAGCATCATCAAAACCGGACCACTGGACTTGGACTTGTTCCACCGGCGAGCCTCCACGGGTGATGGTTCGTGTAGCCAGCACCTTGGTAGGAATCTGGAGATGCGCAGCAGTGGACGGCAAGGTTGTACTCACTTGGTGTTTAGAAGTAATGGCGCGCTTCAGCTGGGAAACATGAATCACTGGATGGATGGCTGCAGAACTTGGTAAATCCAGCTTGTAAGCGACTTTGCCAATGCGTTGAAGGATCTGAAAAGGTCCAAAATACTTGAACTGCAGCTTATGATTAGAGCGAGGAGCGATGGAAGATTGTATATATGGCTGGAGTTTCAAGTAAACATAATCGCCTTCAGCAAACTCGCGGTCGGAGCGTGTCTTGTCGGCCTGCTGTTTCATGCGGTTGCGTGCCCGAAGTAGGTGCTGATGGACCACCCGAGACATCAACTCGCGTTGTGATAGCCAGGTAGACAAATCTGAATTTGCGATGGAATCCACAGGTTTGATGCCCAGCTGTCGAGGAGTGCGGCCATACAGCACCTCGAATGGAGAACGACCCAGTGCTGAATGGAAGCATGTGTTGTACCAAAATTCTGCCAAATGGAGCCATTGATGCCATTTAGATGGACAGGTATGCACGAAGCAGCGGAGGAACGTTTCCAAGCACTGGTTGACACGCTCCGTTTGGCCGTCAGACTGGGGGTGATAAGCGGAACTCATACGCAGCTGTATGCCTGCCATAGTGAATAATTCCTTCCAGAAAGTGCTGGTAAAAACACGATCTCTATCTGAAATAATAGCTTCGGGTAATCCATGCAGTCTGTACACTGTCGACATGAATAAATGTGCAACTTTGGAGGCTGTATACGGATGAGCCAGGGGAATAAAATGACCATACTTAGAGAACTTGTCAACCACCACGAGTATGCAGTCAGCCCCGTTGGACTTGGGTAAGGCTTCGATGAAGTCCATAGAAATGACCTGCCATGCCTGATCAGGAATAGGCAACGCTTGGAGCAGCCCAGGGTATTTTGCTCGGTCGGGTTTCGACTGTTGACAGATGGAGCAGGCAGCCACATATTCCTTGATGTAAGATTTCATTTTGGGCCAAGCAAACAGCTGGTGTACCCGTCTGTAAGTGACTGGAAACCCGGAGTGACCTCCGATCGCACTGTCGTGCATTGTAGACACGATCTTCAGTTGGAGGGAAGGATTAGCACCTACCCAAATGCGCCCTTTGTATCGGAGTAGTCCAGCTTTAAGTTGGAAAGGACTATCTGGAGCTTGATGAAGAGTGAGTTCGGCAATAAGCTGCTGAGTGTGTGGATCCGTCTCATAGCCTGCTGTTGTTGGATTAATGTGGGCTTGGCCCAAATTAATATTCAATAATAGTCAATGCTAATGGCCCACTTTAATGCTATGGTGTACTAATTATTTAGTACCATATTGGAAGTTCAAAGGACAAATCAATCAACTTAAATAGGTGGACCATTGGTGCATCTATTGAGAAGTTGAGAAAAGGATGAAAGGACTGCCACACGCGCGCGCGCGCCGCCGCCGCCGGCCGGGCCGTGGCCGTGGCCGTGGCCGTGGCCGTGGCCGTGGCCGTGGCTCGTGGCTCGTGGTAGATCGGACCTTGGTCCGAATATTCCTTTCAAACGGTTACGCATTTTGCCTGGAGTGATGACCGTCATAATAACCGTCCGTTTCCTGTCTTATGGCTAGTAACGGACGTCAGTTACTGGCGTCAGTTTCCAGCTCTAATGCGCGACCGTTTCTGTCCGTTGTCCTTCTCCCTTCTTCTGACCGCCTATAAGAATGGAGAGGGAGGGCTCTTCCAGAGTAGCGAATCATCTCACGTGAATTGCAAACAACACATTCCCGTCCCATCTTCTGCGAGCACAGAGAGAGTGGGAGAGCAGGCCTCCGAAATCACCGACCGTAGAGATACACTTGCACGGGTGTGCGGGCGATCAGATTTTTGGGGAGCGTCTTCGCGACTGCTCGCGTGATCGTCCACAGCCTTGCTGTTCGTCGCCTTCCCAAGTTGACGCGTGCTGCTGTTCTTCTTCCCGGCGACCGTTCGAGGGACTGCACTGCGTACATCTTCCTGCACCGACTTCGTACGGCTACATCGAACAAACACACGAGATGTCTCGTGTGAATGGAGCCACTGGTGCCTTGAGCATCGGTCCCTCCGCTGGGTACACTCTGTTCTTCGTATTTATGCATGTTTCATTGCTGTTTACTGCTTATGCGAGTAGTTATACACACATGCATATACATGTCATTACATATATCGCACTGATTATCTGGATTAAATTAAAACTAAAAATGCCTAACTTTCTAACATTCCAAAAATCTGATATTAGGCATTTTTCTGTTAGTGGTTTTGCTGCTGCGTTAAAACCAAGTGAACCTTTTGATGGGACGTTTTACAAGAGATGGCGTAGTAAGATGATACTGTGGTTGACCGCAATGAACTGCTATCACGCCGCACAGGGGAAACCCGAACAGTTCACTCCTGAAGAGGAGAAAATGTTCGACGTTGCCGATAACCTGTTTCGAGGCGCCGTGATTGGCGCTCTTGCCAACAAGTATGTTGATTCTTATCTAACGTGCACATCTGCAAAAGAGTTATGGGATGCATTAGATGAGAAGTTTGGTGTTTCTGATGCTGGTAGCGAGCTGTACATCATGGAGCAGCTATTTGACTATAAGATGGTGGAAAACCGTCCTGTAGTTGAACAGGCTCATGAAATACAGGCACTGGCTAAAGAACTCGAACAATTCCCATGTGTCTTGCCTGACAAGTTCGTGGCCGGCGGTATTATCGCTAAACTGCCACCTTCTTGGACGGACTTTGCTACCACTCTAAAACATAAGAGACAAGAGTTTAGCGTGGCTGAGCTTATTGGTTCTCTTGATGTTGAGGAGAGGGCGAGAGCAAAAGACACTCGTGGAAAAGGAGTTGAGACTTCTAGTGCCAATATGGTACAAAAGAAGAACTCCAATGCATCACATAATAATAAAAAGAAGAACAAGCAACAGAATGCCACGAAGCCCAAGCAGGCAGCCTCGTTCAAAAAGAAGAACAAAGGAGCTGGTTGCTTTGTTTGCGGGAGTACTGATCATTGGGCAAGCGCTTGTCCAGACCACAAATTTAAGCAAGAGAAAAAACCAGCTCAAGAGAAGAAAACAGTAAACATGGTTGTTAGCGAAACTGCAGAAGGAACATCGGGGTATGGTAATCTTTTACCTACTGTTCTTTCAGTGTGTCAATCCCCTGAGTGGTGGGCTGATACCGGTGCTAATATTCATGTGTGTGCTGATATTTCTTTATTTTCTTCTTATCAGTGCAAAGGGACTGGAGCCTTGCTGATGGGGAACGGATCACATGCGCGTGTTCTTGGTGTTGGTACAGTCATTCTGAAGTTTACTTCGGGAAAGACGGTGCTATTGAAGAACGTGCAGCATGTCCCCTCCATCAAAAAGAATCTAGTTAGTGGCTCTCAATTGTGTCGAGATGGCTACAAAATTGTCTTTGAGTCTAATAAATGTATACTGTCTAAGTATGGAACGTTTGTTGGAAAAGGCTATGACAGCGGAGGCTTGTTCCGCTTATCTTTGCATGATGCGTGTAATAAGTCTGTAAACAGTGTTGTTTCGAATGAGTCGTATATTTGGCATTCACGACTTTGTCATATCAATTTTGGTTGTGTCTCGCGGTTAGCAGATTTAAATTTAATCCCGAAATTTGATTTAGTCAAAGGTTCTAAGTGCCAGGTGTGCGTGCAATCTAAGCAACCTCGCAAGCCTCACAAGGCTGCGGAGGCGAGGAATTTGGCACCACTAGACTTAATACATTCCGATTTATGTGAGATGAACGGAATATTGACTAAAGGAGGCAAGCGATATTTTATTACTTTTATCGATGACTCTACTAGATTTTGTTATGTGTATCTCTTAAAATCAAAAGATGAAGCTTTGCATTATTTTAAGACCTACAAAGCTGAAGTTGAAAATCAACTCGAGAGGAAAATTAAACAGTTAAGGTCTGATCGTGGTGGAGAATATTTTTCGGGTGATTTTTCTGATTTTTGTGTGGAACATGGTATTATTCATGAGAGGACACCGCCATACTCACCACAATCCAATGGGGTTGCTGAAAGAAAGAACCGTACTCTAACTGATTTGGTTAATGCCATGTTAGAGACTTCAGGGCTATCTAAGGAATGGTGGGGTGAGGCGATTTTGACGGCGTGTCATGTCCTGAATAAAGTTCCCACAAAGAACAAAGAAATCACACCATTCGAGGAATGGGAAAAGAAGAAATTAAATATCTCCTATTTGCGCACCTGGGGTTGTTTGGCTAAAGTGAATGTGCCAATTAACAAGAAGCGCAAATTAGGACCGAAAACTGTTGATTGTGTTTTCCTTGGGTATGCTTTCCACAGCATTGGATATAGGTTTTTAATTATAAACTCTGGAGTACCGGGCATGTTGGTTGGTACAATTATGGAGTCCAGAGATGCTACGTTTTTTGAGGACGAATTTCCCATGAAAGCTACACATGATACGTCTAATGATGAACCAACGATACCCCATGAGCATTTTATTCCGGTAGAACACACTGAGGAATCCCATATACATAATCATGTGGAAAATGACAATGTATCAACTCGAAAGAGTAAGAGACCAAGGATTGCAAAGTCCTTTGGTGATGATTACATTGTATATCTTGTGGATGACACACCAAGTACCATTGAAGAGGCATATTCCTCTCCTGATGCTGACTTTTGGAAGGAAGCAATAAGGAGTGAGATGGATTCTATTATGTCTAATGCAACTTGGGAGGTAGTTGAGCGTCCTTATGGGCGTAAGCCCATTGGAAGTAAATGGGTGTTCAAGAAAAAACTTAGGCCTGATGGTACTATTGAAAGGTACAAGGCGAGGCTTGTAATTAAAGGCTATTCACAGAAGGAAGGTGAGGATTTCTTTGATACTTATTCACCTGTGGCTCGATTGACCACAATTCGTGTGCTACTTTCTTTGGCTGCCTCTCATGGTCTACTCGTCCATCAAATGGATGTTAAGACAACATTCCTAAATGGAGAGCTAGATGAGGAAATTTACATGGAGCAGCCAGCTGGGTTTGTAGCAAACGGTCAAGAAGGCATGGTGTGTAAATTATTGAAATCTTTATATGGCCTAAAACAAGCACCTAAGCAATGGCATGAAAAGTTCGATAAAACTTTGACATCTGCCGGTTTTGTTGTGAACGAAGCAGACAAGTGTGTATACTATCGGTATGGTGGGGGCGAGGGAGTAATTTTATGCCTATATGTTGATGACATTCTAATCTTGGGGACGAGTCTTGATGTGATTAAAGAGACAAAAGACTTTCTGTCTAATAATTTTGAAATGAAATATTTGGGAGAAGCTGATGTTATTCTTAACATTAAGCTACTGAGAGAAGGCATTGGTGGGATCACACTCGTGCAATCCCATTATGTGGAAAAGGTTTTGAGTCGCTTTGGTTTTAGCGAATGTGAACCTGCTCCAACGCCTTATGATCCTAGTAAGCTATTAAAGAAAAATCGAAGGATAGCTAGGGATCAATTGAGATATTCCCAAATAATTGGTTCACTCATGTATTTAGCTAGCGCTACGAGGCCTGACATCTCATTTGCTGTGAGCAAACTTAGTCGATTTGTTTCAAATCCGGGAGATGATCACTGGCGTGCTCTTGAGAGAGTTTTGCGCTATCTAAAGGGTACTATGAGTTTAGGCATCCATTATACCGGGTACCCAACAGTGCTGGAGGGTTATTGTGATGCAAACTGGATATCTGATGCTGATGAGATATATGCCACAAGTGGATATGTGTTTTCACTTGGAGGTGGTGCTGTTTCATGGAAGTCTTGCAAGCAGACCATCTTAACGAGGTCGACTATGGAAGCAGAACTCACAACATTAGATACCGCTTCAGTTGAGGCTGAGTGGCTTCGTGAACTCCTTATGGATTTACCGGTGGTTGAAAAACCTGTGCCGGCTATTTCCATGAACTGTGATAATCAGACTGTGATAATTAAGATAAACAGTTCTAAGGACAATATGAAGTCGACAAGGCACATAAAGAGGCGTTTGAAATCTGTCAGGAAATTGAGAAACTCCGGAGTAATAGCGTTGGATTATGTCCATACGTCTAAAAATCTGGCAGATCAATTTACTAAGGGGCTATCACGTAGTGTGATAGATAGTGCATCAAGTGAGATGGGCATGAGACCCACCTAAAGTTTATCATAGTGGTAACCTGTTCTATGTGATCGGAGATCCCGTGAATTAGAATGGTGAAACAAGCTAGTGGTAGACTGAGAGGAAAGACCCTTAATAAGGCTCATTTCAGATGCATATCTTTCCTTACTGTAAGGTAGGTTGGTGTTTACACCTTAATATGTTCCAAGTGGCTTTGTGAAGCAAAGATGTTGTCCTACAGAACATCTTTAGAGGAACATACCTATATGGGTTAACTGCTAGTCACAGTTTATGAGATCTGGGTGGTTTCTAGATACCCATGAAAGGCTATGGAGTTTGACTTATATGCTCCAACCAGAGGGGATGCGTTCAGCAATCTAGTACTGGTAAAGAGTTTAGATGAAACTCATTCCACGCAAAACTGCCAATTCAAGGCCTAGTCCATTGTGCAGTTGTGGTCAAGTGTAGTCTAAGTTCTAGGTGGATGTTCAACTTAACAGTCTCCATCGAAACACCAGTATATCAAACGTTTGAGATGATGAGAGCTTTTTTTGTGTGACTTAGCATTTGGTGGGGATTGTTGGATTAATGTGGGCTTGGCCCAAATTAATATTCAATAATAGTCAATGCTAATGGCCCACTTTAATGCTATGGTGTACTAATTATTTAGTACCATATTGGAAGTTCAAAGGACAAATCAATCAACTTAAATAGGTGGACCATTGGTGCATCTATTGAGAAGTTGAGAAAAGGATGAAGGACTGCCACACGCGCGCGCGCGCGCCGCCGCCGCCACCGGCCGGGCCGGGCCGGGCCGTGCCGTGCCGTGGCTCGTGGCTCGTGGCTCGTGGTAGATCGGACCTTGGTCCGAATATTCCTTTCAAACGGTTACGCATTTTGCCTGGAGTGATGACCGTCATAATAACCGTCCGTTTCCTGTCTTATGGCTAGTAACGGACATCAGTTTCCAGCTCTAATGCGCGACCGTTTCTGTCCGTTGTCCTTCTCCCTTCTTCTGACCGCCTATAAGAATGGAGAGGGAGGGCTCTTCCAGAGTAGCGAATCATCTCACGCGAATTGCAAACAACACATTCCCGTCCCATCTTCTGCGAGCACAGAGAGAGTGGGAGAGCAGGCCTCCGAAATCACCGACCGTAGAGATACACTTGCACGGGTGTGCGGGCGATCAGATTTTTGGGGAGCGTCTTCGCGACTGCTCGCGTGATCGTCCACATCCTTGCTGTTCGTCGCCTTCCCAAGTTGACGCGTGCTGCTGTTCTTCTTCCCGGCGACCGTTCGAGGGACTGCACTGCGTACATCTTCCTGCACCGACTTCGTACGGCTACATCGAACAAACACACGAGATGTCTCGTGTGAATGGAGCCACTGGTGCCTTGAGCATCGGTCCCTCCGCTGGGTACACTCTGTTCTTCGTATTTATGCATGTTTCATTGCTGTTTACTGCTTATGCGAGTAGTTATACACACATGCATATACATGTCATTACATATATCGCACTGATTATCTGGATTAAATTAAAACTAAAAATGCCTAACTTTCTAACAGCTGTTACTTCTGACAGCCAAACCGGTGTGCCTGAGGAAATGTGATAACAATCAAGATTATCCGAAGGTCGCCTCGAAAGTGCGTCAGCAGCTCCATTCTCAACACCTTTTTTATAAACCACCTTGTATTGGAGTCCTAATAACTTGGTGAATACTTTACGTTGCCAAAAGGTATTCAGTTGCTGCTCGGTCAGATGGGCTAAGCTTCGCTGATCCGTGAATATGATGAACTCGTCATGCTGAAGATATGCCCTCCACTGGTCAACAGCCATTAAAATCGCCAGGTACTCTTTTTCGTATGTTGAAAGACCTTGATTCTTGATGCCCAAAGCTTTACTGACAAAGGCAATGGGGTGCCCCTGTTGGCTGAGAACAGCCCCAATTCCTCCAGCTGAAGCATCAGTTTCCAGCTCAAAGGGTATAGAAAAATTTGGCAGCTGTAAAACTGGGGCGGAGGATAATGCCGACTTCAAGGCTGTAAAAGCATCCTCATGCACGCTAGTCCAAATGAATAGAGCATTTTTCTTCAACAAATTGGTAAGGGGCTTTGCCATGACTGCAAAGTGACGAACAAATTTTCTGTAGTATCCGGCCAAACCCAAGAAGCTGCGAAGCTGTTTACAATTAATGGGTGTGGGCCAAGTGGAGACCGCTGAAACCTTGGCAGGATCCGTGGACACTCCATGTACAGAAATTACGTGTCCGAGGTAAGCAATTTCTTGTTTAGCAAAGGAACACTTGGACAGCTTAATCTGCCACTTGTCCTGTCTGAGCAGCTGAAATACTGATTCCAGGTGAGATAAATGGTGTGACCATGTAGGGCTGTATATTAAGATATCATCAAAGAACACCAAAACTGACTTCCGCAACAGAGGTGCTAGAGTTTGGTTCATCGCCCCTTGAAAAGTAGCCGGAGCACCAGAAAGCCCAAAGGGCATCACCTTGAATTCATAATGGCCTTGGTGGGTTTGGAAAGCTGTTTTGTGTTGGTCAGCAGAAGACATGCGAATTTGATGGAAGCCTGCGCGCAGGTCCAATGTGGAAAACCAAGCTGCTCCATGGAGTTCGTCCAAAAACTCATCGATCACAGGCACTGGAAACTTGGGCTTAACAGTCATGGCATTCAAGTGCCTATAGTCGACACAAAACCGATAGGTGTTGTCCTTTTTCTTGACCAATATAACCGGTGATGAGAAGGCACTAGAGCTAGGTTGTATGATCCCGGTTTGGAGCATTTCTGCAATCTGAGTCTCGATCTCTGTTTTGAGTGCTGGTGCATAGCGATATGGCCGAACTTGCACTGGTTGGGCTCCTGGTACAAGCTGAATATGGTGGTCGCACTCTCTGGGAGGCGGTAAACCTTGTGGAAGGACAAACACATCCGTATAATCGCTGAGAAGTTGTTGTAATTCAGGGGAAAGCTGCTGCACAATATCCTGCTCTTTGTCCGACAGTGAGTCCAACAGACATACTTCCAGTGTTTGGCCATGAACTGAACTAGCACCCAAACCCCAGAGCTTAATCTTGGAACGAAGGTAAGGAATGACCAAACATTTAGCACTCCAGTGTATCCACATCGGGCTGAATGCACACAGCCAATCCATGCCAAGAATAAGGTCATAATTGGATAGTGGAAGTACCTTCAAATCTGAGGAAAAAGGAAAACCACCAATGTACCAAGTGACATCCAGAAGTTGTTCAGAGCAAGTGAGTTGGGCGCCCCCGGCGACTTGAACTCGAACTGGTGGGTACAGAGGCTTGACCGCTGGTAGTGTGGATGCCACGCGAGAGCTGAGAAATGACGCCGAGCTGCCTGAATCCAATAAAACCAGAATTTCAATATCTCCAATGTGACCCAAAAACCGGATGGTTTTAGGGGTGTCCTTCGCAGATGTGGTGGCCAGTGATAAGGACAGCATATGTAATTCTTCTGCAGGCTCTGCTGTGGGTGATTCCTCTTCCTCAGGAAGTTGAAGAAATTGCCAAATCTCATCAACCAAGTGTAATTGAACAGTATCAGCACATTTGTGACCTCGGGAATAAGTTAAGCCACACTTATAACAGAGACCTTTTGCTTTCCTGTAGGCATAGAGGGCAGCAAGTTTGTCGTCTGTAGCAGGAGGCTTGGGCACTGTCACAGCTGGCCTGTCATCAGTGTGAGGAGCTTTAGTAAATGTTCGACTGGATCCTTTAAAATCCCGTTGCTTGGTCGCCTCAGCCACCTCTTCCTGCAATTGAGCGAGCACATAGGCAGTATCGAGATCTCGTGGGCGTTGAATCAAAACAACAGATTTAATATCACTCCTCAAGCCATCAATGAATTTGGTTGTGTAGTATAGTGGATCTGAGGGCAGATTGTATGCATTCAACTGATCTACCAATTGAGAAAAGTGCTCGACATACTCAGTGACAGTGGAGTGTTGGCGAATGTGTAAGAGCTGTCTAAGTAGGTACTCATATTGGTTTTTGCCAAAACGCTCACTGATTAACCCCCCAAATTCAGACCATGTGAGGCTGGGTAATTTGTGCTCTATAGACTGGAGCCAGCGCGCGGCTGAACCTGAAAAATGCATAGTGGCGACTTGGGTCCAGACTATGGGGTCAACTCCATACATGGCAAAATATTTTTCACATCTAGATTGCCAAAGTTTGGGAAATTCGCCATCAAATGCAGGGAAATTGAGCTGTGGAAGTTTGCCTAAATGGGCTGTAAATTGGGTACCGAAAGCCCTACCCCCAAAAGCTGTATGAGGAGGTGGATAAGTGGATACATGAAACTGGGTTCCAACATGGTACTGAGGGTGTTCAAATTCATGAGGAGGAAAGGCACTGGGTGTCATACCATTGGTCGGGAGAAGGTTATGGGGATAGAAACCCCCAAAACCCTGCTCCCGGTTGTAGTTGTCGAACTGGTGCCCGTACGGGCCGTCGGCGTGTGGAGCAGCAGCGTGGAATTGGTCCGGCGCTGTCCACTGGTGTCCTTGGTTGCCCGGTGGTTGATGCGGGTCAGGGGGAACGCCGCGCTCGAGCAATTGGGACACCCTGGCCAACTCCTCGCGCATGGTGGTGAGGGAATCCTGGACGCCCTCGACCGAGCGCTCGATCTGAGGTCGCCAGGACTCGAAACAGGACGTCACGCTCTCCAGAGCCGCCACCCGCGTGGAGGCGTGGGCGACGACCGATCCGATCTGCTCCCGCGCGATCTCCTCGAACGCCGCTGTCTGCGACGCGAGGTGCGTGTCGAGGTTGTGGCTGAGATCTTCACGGTCGCGATCCAGTCGGAGATGAATCGAGCTGATATCCTCAGCGTTGTTGGCGACGGATTGCTTCAAGGAACTCCACTGCAGATCCTGCGCTTCGAGTCGATCGCAGAGTTGTTGGAGCAGCTTGGACTGCGCCGCCAGATGTTTGGATTGGGATTCGATTTGCTTGGATTGAGCGGCGAGAGCTGTGGATACACCGGGATCTAATGCCCCAGCCATCTTCGTCGCTCGCGTGAAGTACGGAGCGCTGTCCGCCTCCAGGATCGGTAGTCTGATACCAGTTGTTAGGGTCTGGCACCAGGGAGACCCCGATAGAGATAGGAGACGATACGATACGATACTATTAGCAGTAGCGTATTTCTTACAGCCTGAATATTCCTTACAAATTCGTCCCTTTAATACTCACACCCACTCTGGACCCGTGTATCTTACATTGGGCTTCTTCCATCGCCGGCCCAACACCGGAGCTCCCAACGGAGGTGTATCCGCTGCCGTGGAACAGTCCCTGTGCTCCCTGTCAGGCTGGGTGCTGACACATCCGGTGCGTCCGCGTACGTGTCTCGGTCGAAAGGAGATGTTGAAAGGGTTCTCGGCTGGATTAGAGGTCCCAGGAATCAGGCCTTGCCAGGAACCTCTCTCGTTGCTTAACAAGGCAGCAAAGCCGGTTGAATTATTTCTGGGTCCTACGAAATTTGGCTTGAATCAATTGGCAATCATCATCATAATAGTCTCTACTCTCTTGTATATATTATTATCGGGGGATTTTTTAGAACACACGCACACAAAACATATATTAACGGAGTCTTTTAGAACACATGCACACACTCACATAAATAAATAAAAAACTCAGCAAACATGCGCAATTCGCATTACAACAGTAGCAGACAATGGAAAGACGTTACGTTGGCTTCCGGTTTCTGCATTTACCATGTTCCTACTTTGGAGAAGGCAGTGGATCTTGGCCCAGGTCACCATCAAGTTCCTTCATTCTGGAACCTGCCACAGTGCAACAAGCAAGACTCCAATTCGATGCTACTATTAGATAGTACAGTACATGAGCACTAGGTGAAGACACCGAAACTGACGTGGCCAGCTTGGTTTGGTAGAGAAGAAAGCAGATGCTGCTACCTGCAAGTGCTACCCTATAGCTGCTACTCTGCTCTGCTACCGGTGCACAAAAATGGCGCTAATCTTTTCGACGAAGCGCGACAAAACCATTCAGAGATGCTGCGTTGTTCAAGAGAAGGCAACCTTTTGGTGTAGGGCCGAAATTTAGAGCGGAAGAATAAACGTCACCAGAAGTGGGTTAACTGAACTGATCTAAAATTTCACATAACAACTAGATTCTACTTTAGCTTATTTTAGTCTTTATTTATGCCTAACAGTGTTTTCTATCCTTGAATAAAAAGTTTTACAATCCTTGTATAAAAAGTTTTACAATCCTAAAAGTTTTATTTATGCCTAACATCTTTGAACTATAAAAGAGGGACGGTAGCGCCTATTAAGAGCATAAACGGACAATAGTTAATAGACACCGTAACACACATGACATATGGTATTACCTCATATTGAAAAGCATAATTTTGTCTAAATCTCGCAGTCCTTTGTGCATTTACCTTCAACTCCTCATCTCTCGATCCACCCTAGAAATTCACTGTCGAATATTCCTCAATAACCTAGTACAAGCACGAGGTAATTTAGAGAGGTTCAAACTGTAGTATGCATAATACGTTCCCATGTAAGCGATGGTAACATAAACGATAGACGAACGATGTGTTTAAATGAAATTAAACGGTCTAGATGTGTCGGTCTAAGGAAAGCGAAGGATACCAAAACACAAAGGTTCCATAGACTGTGTCGACGGCTCTAGGAAATGTGACCTGTTTGGGTCGTCGGTCCACTAGGGGGCTTCCTTGGGGCACCTATCTATGTAACTAATTTAGTGGCAGAGTGACAGCCCGGCATATGCCCGGGCACGTGCCCCGGCTTTGGTCCTGTTAACCCTGCAAGCCCCGAGAGTGAGGGCACGCTGGAGATGGAAGGTGGTGAGATGTGGACAAGTGCGCCGTTCGCCGGCGTGGTCGTGGGCCTGCTCGTTGTCTGCGTGGGTGGAGCAGCGTGAGAGCATGGCGACGGTGGGATAGCCGAGGCGCACAACGTCTCATCCTTGTCTTGTGTGGTGGTGTTGGCTCCATACTGGACGTAGGGCGCGGGCTTTCCGTGTGGCTTGTACATGAGATTAATAGAGGAGAGTGTTTTCATGGACTGGGCTGCTGTGAGGCATCTTGAACGAAAAATCCATTCGGTCCCTCTCTCTATCTGATTTTTTGCATGGAACTTAATATGTCCTGCTACACCTAGGGCATGTGTGGAGGGTGATTTTAAGTACATTACATACGCAAAAAATAGCACGATTATAGTCAATGGTGAAGACATAATTTATTTAGAGCCAAACTTTATTTTAAAAGTCCATAAAAAATATCCCTAAAAAATATGACAAGGGTTTAGGTGGAAAACATTCACCCACGCCCGAGCGCAACGGTGCTGAGGCTCTGGTTCTGAGCTGGCTCCGCCACTGAACTAATTAATTGGTGTAATTGTGAGTGCGCACCATTAGAGGGGCCACAACACTGCGATTACCCTGTTATACAGAATATCTTGGGGATGTAGTTGGTAACCGGGTTATGAATGTACTTTGGGCTACCTACCCTAGGAATGCCCTATAGATACCACCGTTTTGTAGCTAGATGGGACACACATAACGAGACACAATTGTTCCCCGCCGGCCATTTTGTTGTGTACTGTGCATCTCCTTTGTCTCTGAATGTCTAGGTCCACTTCCCGGTACCCAACAATGTCCTCTCCATCTAAACCATATAGCTAGAAAAAGAAGGGTTAACTGTTAGTATGTACTATGTAAATTTTAGCAAGGGTAAATGAGTAAATCCACAAGTATATTTTGTTATGTGATACAAAACAATGAAAAATGGACAACAACTCTCAACTCTAACATACCGAGTAAATCCACAAATATATTTTGTTATGTGATACAAAACAATGAAAAATGGACAACAACTCTCAACTCTGACATACCATATTACATATTCATATAACCAAAATGACAAATTCAAGACAACTAAACCTAGCCCCTAGTTCAGCTAATTATAGAACAACAACTAAAACATTCTAATAGAACACATATTCATGTACAGAAACTGTAAAAAACAAAATGAAACTGATGGTCAGCGTTTTTAGATTCTCAACGCAAATAATAATATTTAGAACATGTTAATAGCTAAATTACTAATAATTAGAATGGACCAAGTGACTAATAGAGGGCGAGGTACATGTGCTTGTAGCTCAGCTGGTAGTGGTTGGTGAAGGGAGCAAAAGCAAAACAGTACCAATACCGAGCAGAGTAGGAGGCCGGTGTCATGGATGAGTAGAGGAGGGGCACGACAGTTAAGGCGAGAAGCAGGGGCAACACTGTGGACGAGCTGGGCTAGGCGGTGACATGGTGGAGCAGGGGGCCGCCATGGTCGAGGCGTTAAGGAAGGGACGACGTGGGGGGGGGGGGGGGGGGCGACGTGGTGGAAAGGGAGGCGTCGAGCAAGAGTAGAGTTGTCGTGCCTAGATGGCGTGTCATGGTGAAGCAGGGGCACGACGACGTGGTGGCCTGACACTCATAGGGGCGATTGCTACCAAACTAGACGAGCAGGAGCAAGCTCGGGCAAATAAGGCGAGGGAACCCTAACACGTCAATGCAGCTCAGCCCGCTACATTTTGGTCCTATCAAGAAAACATCACAATAAATAGGCTAAACATCGTTTACACCCGTCTAGAGCCGTTCTATTTAGGCTGCTTTGACCGTTTAGACCAGACGATGACTGTTTATATGGGTCAACCATTTAGAGAACCGCTTATGCCTTAAACTGCATGGTGTTGCTTCGTTTACCGTTTAAACCGATTTAAACTAATGTCTAAAACCATTTAGAGTTTGGGGTTATAAAACGACAAAGACATAGAGAGAAAACAAGGAGCAGGATGATGAAAAAATGAATATATTGGCAGGGATCCTAATGCTATGGGTTACCATTATGTCATATTAAGGTTTGAGTTGTAGCTGTAGAGTATTATTATTTATGAGTTACTATGTTATATGTGGTTGACTTTTGTGAACTATTAATGTGCTTGTGCAATTGTGTGTGTCCACTTAATTAATTATACATTGTTATTGACTTGTCACATGTTTTTATAGACCTATTATTAATCTATCATTATATAATTATGTTACTTATATTAATATATTATTATCATATAGTTGTTGTTTATTGATGAGATTATGTATAATATTGACATTGTTTCAGTTTATCTTTTTTTTTCGATCGTTTCCGATGCGTTTCCATTCGGATTATCATCCCACATATCCCGTGTTCGATCTGCGATTCCGATTTCGAAACATTTTCGAATTAAAATATAAAAATGAAAAAAGGTAACGGTTTATCTCGACGGATTCTCTCTGTTAGTACATCCCTATCCACAACGACGTCTGTTCTCAGCCTCTCACATAGTCACAGTTATCCAGCGAGCGGCAAATTATCCGAAACGTAAACCGAGCCGGCCCAAAATCTAACGGTCAGGTCAGGGGCAAAATCGTCAGCCAGTCCACGGCCTCCCAAGGCCCAGCCGGCCAGTCCCCGAAATTCCCAGTTCCCAGCCCGAACCACCGGCGACGCACGCTCCGCTTCGCTATGGCGCTCTCGCTCGCGCGCAGCCCCAACCCCGCCGCGGCGCTCCCCGCCCCGCGTGTTCCCCACTTTGCCCTTCCTCTCCTCACGCTCCGCTGCCCTCGCCGCCAGAACCAGGCACGCCTCCGCGTCGCAGCATCCTCGCCCCCGGAGGCGCAGGCTGCCCCCGTGGCGGAGGATGAGCAGGGGGAGAAGCGGCGGAAGCTATACGTTGCCAACCTGCCCTGGTCGTTCCCGGCGCCGGAGATCGAGAAGCTCTTCGCGCAGCACGGCACTGTCAAGGACGTCGAGGTGAGAGGCGCGACCGATTTCCGTGAAATCCATGCCGCGTGCCCTGGCGAGCCGTTGAGGCCGCGTTCAGGGATGCCGAGTTTGAATTTTCAGTTGGGATATTCAACTTTTCTTGTGTTTATTTGGTGAAGGTCATCAAGGGGAAGGATGGAAGAAACAGGGGGTTCGCGTTCGTGACGATGTCGACAGCGGAGGAGGCGGCCGCCGCCGCTGATAAGCTTAACTCCCATGTGAGCGTGTCGACGGTTGCATTGATGCGTTTGGTTTGCACCATGGTGTAGTTTCACGATTGAGCATCAGATAGATAGAGTGGGTGTGAAGTAGAAGATGTTATCTAAATTACGTCTTAGCGCATCCATGGTCCATCTATTGACCTCACTTGCATTCTCCTCCAATGAGGCTTTCACAACTTAGTGGACATGGAATTTCTTGTAAGGCCATTCTCAATGGGATTTTCATACTCATTAAATGTGGTGACACATCATCACACTTAGTGACATGGCAGTGCAATTAATAAGAGAGATATAGGGAGAGTTTCATGGAAGATGGTAGAGTTTCATGGGGGTGAAAATCTGATGTGGCAGTTTTGGAAACAGTACATTAAAACTGATCACTGAGAATGACCTAATATCACTTAATGATTCAGTTTTCTACAACATGGGACCAGTTTATCAGTCTTGTATCATTATCATTGAGCTAGTCATTAAAATGTTGACACCTAAAGATTTCTCCAAATTAGATAGTAACATTGAGAATAATCTTTTCCAGGATGTAATGGGGCGGACAATCAAGGTGGAGTTTTCAAAGAGCTTCAGAAGACCAGCTCCGCCTCCTCCTCCAGGCACTATTATAGAGAGGCACAAGCTTTACGTGTCCAATCTCCCATGGAAAGCAAGGGCTCCCAATGTTAAAGAATTCTTTGCAAACTTTAACCCGCTTTCTGCTAACGTTATATTCGACAATGGAAAAGCAGCTGGGTACGGTTTCGTTTCCTTTGGGACAAAAGAAGAAGCAGAGGCTGCTCTCACTGAGCTTGATGGAAAGGTGTTACATACAAACTTCAAACTTACGTTCTTTGTGTGTGTGTGTGTGTGTGTGTGTGTGTGGACATAGCATACCTCCTTCGCACATGGCACATGCCTCTATTCCTAGTTCTAGTGTGGCAAATGGAAGATAACATGGCTCAAGGGATGCTGTTAGATGCATTGTCTCCTCTTTTTTACAGTAATAACTACGAGGTCCCTTGCCATTGACTTGCAACAACAGACCTGCTATAGTGCTATCATACAGTTAGATGAATTGTCTGTCTCTGTCCCATTTCTCCATTCCATCTTTTTATAAAATCGAATGCAAATGCATTGAACTACAGGCACATTAAACCACTAAGGTATCAGACTTATATCCTGTTCTTTATTTAGGAACTTCTGGGAAGGCCTGTACGCTTGAATTGGCGGGAAAGTGGTGATGATAAGGTTGAAGTTGCAAAGGCTGACAGTGAAGTTGAAGCTGTAAATATTGAAGGAGCATGCGTTGATGATGCCAGCACGGATGGAGGTGAAGATAAACAGGAATAGTAAAAAAAAATATTATAGTGGCCTACGGCAAGAAAGTTTCATCTGCCTTATTGGTATGCACACAGATGTGGAGCCTTGTTGTACAGTTACAGTTTTTTTTTTCCTACACTACCTGGTGAGTGAGTGCATGATCATTGTGCCTATAAGTGCACTTACTACTCATGGTTGGTATTTGAACTAATTTGTTTCTGTGGAAAATTTAATTCCACGACATCATCGGAATTCTTCTAATTGAATGTACACTTTCGGGGAACCTTCGATGTGGTGTAGTTTGCTTCACTACCTGTGTACTACTGCTTTCTGAAATTTTCTGTACCTTATCATTTACCTCGCAACCATGGGTAGATTCTTGCAGCATGAGCAGTTAGCAATCAGCTTGAGGGGAACCCACATTGACGATCCACACCAGAGTTGGGAATGAGGGATGGCTCGTCGTCTCTCCTCCCGCTGGCTCAGGCGACACCAGCGGAGAAGACACCACGCTGCGTGGCGTGGGGCAGGTGGTGGACTGGGACTCCCATTCCGAGCTGTAGACACGGCGCATAGCTCTAGGTCAGCTTCGACACTGATCTCTGGGCCGTGGCGGACGTAACCAGACAAAAGGCTCGCCTTGTCTACAGCTGAAGGCTGCGGTATCTTGCATCCCTTTTTTTTTCTTTTCTATATCTGCAACTGCAAGTCTCACCTGCCTTCCGCACCATCGTCTCCGACAATTGCCATTCGGAATTGGAGGGGCCTCTAAATTCGGAGGGGATTTGAGTTTGTAGACTAGTCATAAAGGGAAATAACGATGTGAGACGACTCCTACACGAGGCTAGTGAACATCCTGATGCTGATTTGAGCTTGCGATTAATTCATCTATGGAGCCGCAATGAGGAGATTGGAGCTTCTGTGACGGTGCTGGTTCGCTTTAGTCACGAATCTCATCGTTCACCTATGTTTTCTCTTCTTCCCTTCGTGGAGCAGAAGTTGGGGTTCCCTGATCCACGCTTGGAGGAGACTCTAGACCCTTCTCTCAGGTTGTTCAGGCTCCTCCGCAGCCCAGCTTGAATTTGGTGTTCCGAACAAAGCAGTGATTTAACATTGCATATTACAGCAAATATTATATGCCATCCTTTCTCTTGTTAGTGCAACATTGTTTGTTTAATGACCACTTGTGTAGTGACATTATGCCCAAATGCTTGCCTCTTGAAAAAGTGTCTTCCACAAAAACTGAATATATTCTTGTCTAGTGTACTTGTTAATTCCTATTTAAATTTAATCTGCAAACTTTTTTGAGGAATTGATTTCTCTCCAGCATTCCAACAGTTTCCATGTACTAATAAGCATAAAGTCACTGGTTGCATGCACCTGCTCTTGATATGTTGAATACTATTGTACTAAGGTATAATCACTGGAAGAGGAAGACTGCATATCTAGGTTGTAATGTATTATTTAAGTACCCAATTTTCTAGGGCACCTGTTGAAAATCGCCTGACCAAATTCTCACTGGATAGTTCGTTCACAGATATGTTAGAGTATAGCATTCAAGTACTCCATATCATGGGCACCTTTTTGAAGTAAAATGGCAGGAGCTTTTCCTTACAATTAAGACAGGAAAGAGAGTTGTAAGACACAACACAAGTAACAATCCTGGCTGCAGCGGCACAGTAGGCCAGGTGAAGAACATGTAAGGCCTAGACACACCAATTGAACCAAAACAAGGAACTAGAGAGAGACTAGATATGGTAGATTAGGATCATGTAATGTAATTCAGCTTGC
This sequence comes from Zea mays, assembly GCF_902167145.1. Classification (NCBI taxonomy): domain Eukaryota; kingdom Viridiplantae; phylum Streptophyta; class Magnoliopsida; order Poales; family Poaceae; genus Zea; species Zea mays. The sequence continues at coordinate 14,149,847 of NC_050097.1, forward strand.
CTTATCTCTAAGGTCCTGTTTGTTTCCTTTTATTTTGAGGAATTGGAATCTTACTAATGGAATAGACTATTTTTTTTAGAATGTGACATTCCATCACTTTCCAAAGTTATCATATAAATCTATCTCAAATTCATGGGGTGAGAGATGAAAATTGATTCTATAGATTTACATACTAGGTTTCCGACGTACAACTTATAGCACACTCTTCTACTTGCTTCACTATAACATAAATGTAGTATATAACTATCTCGTATGATTTAGAATAATATACAAAAATATTACATATATAAATATATGAACTTAATTAGTTTTGTCTAAATTATAATTATTAAAATGGAATTCAATTCCAACGAAATAAACGGGGTCCAAGGGAGGCTTCTTGCAGTCTTGCTCCCCCCTAGCAATATTGTCGGGGCCCATAATTAGGGGTACCCTCAAGGCTCCTAATTCTCAGCTGGTAACCTCCATCAGCACAAAGCTGCAAAGGCCTGATGGGTGCGATTAAGTCAGGGATCGGTCCATACGAGGGACTCGATCACGCCTCGCCCGAGCCTAGCCTCGGACAAGGGCAGCCGACCCCGGAGGATCTCCGTCTCGCCCGAGGCCCCCCTCCAGCGGCGAACATATTTCCGGCTTGCCCGAGGCCCTGTCTTCGCCAAGAAGCAACCCTGACCAAATCGCCGCACCGACCGACCAAACCGCAGGAGCATTTAATGCAAAGGTGGCCTGACACCTTTATCCTGACGTGCGCCCCCCAGCCGGCAGAGCCGAAGTGACCGCCGTCACTTCGCCGCTCCACTGACCGGCCTGACAGAAGGACAGCGCCGCCTGCGCCACTCCGACTGCGGTGCCACTTGACAGAGTGAGACTGACAGGCAGTCAGGCCCGGCCGAAGGCTCCATAGGAAACTCCGCTCCGCCCGACCCAGGGCTCGGACACGGGCTAAGACTAGGAAGACGGCGAACTCCGCTCCGCCCGACCCAGGGCTCGGACACGGGCTAAGACCCGGAAGACGGCGAACTCCGCTCCGCCCGACCCAGGGCTCGGACACGGGCTAAGTCCCGGAAGACGGCGAACTCCGCTCCGCCCGACCTAGGGCTCGGACACGGGCTAAATCCCGGAAGACGACGAACCCCGCTTCGCCCGACCCCAGGGCTCGGACTACGCCCTGGCCTCAGACGACGATCTCCGCCTCGCCCGACCTAGGGCTCGGACTTGGGCTCGGCCCCAGAAGACGACGAACTCCGCTTCGTCCGACCCCAGGGCTCGGACTCCGCCCCGGCACCAGCCGGCAATCTCCGCCTCGCCCGAACCTGGGGCTCGGACCCGACCTCGGCCACGGAAGACAGACTCGACCTCGGCTTCGGAGGAGCTTCCACATCGCCCAACCTAGGGCGCAGACCAGCCACGTCTACAGGAGGCGCCATCATCACCCTACCCCGAGCTGACTCGGGCCGCAGGGAACAAGACCGGCGTCCCATCTGGCTCGCTCCGCCAGATAGGCAATGATGGCGCCCCGCATACTCTGTGACGACGGCGGCTCTCAGCCCCCTTACGGAAGCAAGAGGACGTCAGCAAGGACTCAACCGCTCCGACAGCTGTCCCTCCGCCAGGCTCCATCGCTCCTCCGACGGCCACGACATCACACCAGCTGGGTGCCAAAATCTCTCCGGCTGCCACAACGGCATGTACTTAGGGCGCTAGCTCTCCTCCGCTAGACACGTAGCACTCTGCTACACCCCCCATTGTACACCTGGATCCTCTCCTTGCGCCTATAAAAGGGAGGACCAGGGCCCTCTTAGAGAAGGTTGGCCGCGCGGGGACGAGGACGAGACACGCGCTCGCTCGAAGCCGCTCGCTCCCTCTCCCGCGTGGACGCTTGTAACCCCCTACTGCAAGCGCACCCGACCTGGGCGCGGGACGAACACGAAGGCCGCGGGACTCCCACCTCTCTCACGCCGATCTCCGGCCGCCTCGCTCTCCCCCCTTCGCGCTCGCCCTCGCGCTCGACCCATCTGGGCTGGGGCACGCGGTGACATTCACTCGTCGGCTCAGGGACCCCCCGGTCTCGGAACGCCGACAGTTGGCGAGCCAGGTAGGGGACCTGCTGCGTGTTGATGAACAACTTCCCGTCAAGCTCCAGATGGGCAGTCTCCAGCAACCTCTCCAACCCGGGACGGTGCTCCGTTTCGGGAGTCTTGAGTTCATGTCCCTCGACGGCAGCTACGACGTGATACTCCCTCCACCGCCGTGCGACAACGACAGTGGCGGCCGACAACCCGCCCGCCGGCGGCGGAATCGGCGACGTCTTCCCCGCATGGTGGAAGAACAACCTTCGAGCTCACCCCGTCCTCTCCCCCGCCGACGGAGGAGGAGGCGGGGCAACCAAGGCCAAGCAGGAGGCAGTGCCTCGTCGGCTGTCGAGCGAGTCGACGGCCCCAGCGCCCCAACGGGGGGCGCACCGGGCGTCGACCTCGCGTTTGAGACGAAGGCGAGCGCCGTCTCCCCGCGACACGCCAATCCCGAGCAAGCGGACGACGCCAGCACGCTCGCGAAAAGCTTGCTGGACGTCACCCTCGAACCTGAGACGACGGTGCAGTCAGCCCCCGACGTGACATTATCGCCGCTCGTCGACCAAAAGGTACCGACCGATTCCCATCCCACGCCTTTCGGATTCAGCCTCGACCCGCCTAGCGGTTTCGCTTTGGCGGGTGCTCTCGTAGAGGCAAGTCCAAACCCTCTGGGGTTTCGTACGCGGTCACCTTGGGACCGGCTGACGGACGTCTCGACCTACGGGCCCTCTGGGTCCGAGGAAGACGGCGAACCCAACATCTGTTGGGATTTCTCCGGACTTGGCAACCCCAGTGCCATGCGGGACTTCATGACCGCATGCGACTGCTGCCTTTCCGACTGTTCCGACGGTAGCCGTAGCCTCGGCGACGAGGACTGCGGCCCAAGTCGCGAATGCTTCCACGTCGATCTAGGGGGTCCCTCCGAAGGCAACCATCTCGGCATGCCGGAGGAAGGTGACCTCCCTAGGCCGGTGCCTCGCGTTGACATCCCACGGGAGCTAGCTGTGGTCCCCGTTCAGGCGGGGGGCCATGACCCACAGCTCGAGCAAATCCGTGGGGTGCAGGCCAGGCTCGACGGGGGAGCAGGAGCGCTTGAGCCGATCCGCCGGGACGTCGGGCAGGCATGGGCGGGCCAACCCCCGACCGGAGAAATACGTCATCTACCCCAGGGCTTCCAGCACCGCATCACCGACGACTTCAGGGTCAGGCCACCACCCGCATCCAGTGGGGTCGGCCAGAACCTGGCGGCAGCAGCAATGCTTCTTCGCGCGATGCCGGAGCCGTCAACCACCGAGGGGCGGCGAATCCAGGGGGAGCTCAAGAATCTCCTGGAAGACGCCGCGGTCCGACGGGCCGAGAGCTCCACCTCCCGAAGGCAGGGGTACCCCTCGGAACCTCATGCCGCGACTTCCCGATTCATGCGGGAAGCCTCGGTCTACACCGGGCGCACGCGCAACACCGCGCCTGCGGCCCCGGGTCGCCTCGGCAACGAGCACCATCACCGCGACCGTCGGGCCCACCTCGACGAGAGGGTGCGCCGAGGCTACCACCCCAGGCGTGGGGGACGCTACGACAGCGGGGAGGATCAGAGTCCCTCGCCCGAACCGAACCACCCGGTCCGCAGGCCTTCAGCCGGGCCATACGACGGGCGCCGTTCCCGACCCGGTTCCGACCCCCGACTACTATCACAAAGTACTCGGGGGAGACGAGACCGGAACTGTGGCTCGCGGACTACCGTCTAGCCTGCCAACTGGGTGGAACGGACGATGACAACCTCATCATCCGCAACCTCCCCCTGTTCCTCTCCGACACTGCTCGCGCCTGGTTGGAGCACCTGCCTCCGGGGCAGATCTCCAACTGGGACGACCTAGTCCGAGCTTTCGCCGGCAATTTCCAGGGCACTTACGTGCGCCCCGGGAATTCCTGGGACCTCCGAAGCTGCCGACAGCAGCCGGGAGAGTCTCTCCGAGACTACATCCGGCGATTCTCGAAGCAGCGCACCGAGCTGCCCAACATCACCGACTCGGATGTCATCGACGCGTTCCTCGCTGGCACCACCTGCCGCGACCTGGTGAGCAAGCTGGGTCGCAAGACCCCCACCAGGGCGAGCGAGCTGATGGACATCGCCACCAAGTTCGCCTCCGGCTAGGAGGCGGTCGAGGCTATCTTCCGAAAGGACAAGCAGCCCCAGGGCCGCCCATCGGAAGATACTCCCGAGGCGTCAACTCAGCGCGGCGCCAAGAAGAAGGGCAAGAAGAAGTCGCAAGCGAAACGCGACGCCGCCGACGCGGACCTTGTCGCCGCCGCCGAGTACAAGAACCCTCAGAAGCCCCCCGGAGGTGCCAACCTCTTCGACAAGATGCTCAAGGAGTCGTGCCCCTATCACCAGGGGCCCGTCAAGCACACCCTTGAGGAGTGCGTCATGCTTCGGCGCCACTTCCACAGGGCCGGGCCACCCGCGGAGGGTGGCAAGGCCCGCGACGACGACAAGAAGGAAGATCACCAGGCAGGAGAGTTCCCCGAGGTCCGCGACTGCTTCATGATCTATGGTGGGCAAGCGGCGAACGCCTCGGCTCGGCACCGCAAGCAAGAGCGCCGGGAGGTCTGCTCGGTGAAGGTGGCGGCGTCAGTCTATCTAGACTGGTCCGACAAGCCCATCACCTTCGACCGAGACGATCACCCCGACCATGTGCCGAGCCCGGGGAAATACCCGCTCGTCGTCGACCCCGTCATCGGCGACGTCAGGCTCACCAAGGTCCTCATGGACGGAGGCAGCAGCCTCAACATCATCTACGCCGAGACCCTCGGACTCCTGCGTGTCGATCTGTCCTCCGTCCGAGCAGGCGCTGCGCCCTTCCATGGGATCATTCCCGGGAAGCGCGTCCAGCCCCTCGGACAACTCGACCTTCCCGTCTGCTTCGGAACACCCTCCAACTTCCGAAGGGAGACCCTGACGTTCGAGGTGGTCGGGTTCCGAGGAACCTACCACGCGGTACTGGGGAGGCCATGCTACGCGAAGTTCATGGCCGTCCCCAACTACACCTACCTGAAGCTCAAGATGTCGGGCCCCAACGGGGTCATCACCGTCGGCCCCATGTACAAACACGCGTTCGAATGCGACGTGGAGTGCGTGGAGTACGCCGAGGCCCTCGCCGAGTCCGAGGCCCTCATCGCCGACCTGGAGAGCCTCTCTAAGGAGGTGCCAGACGTGAAGCGTCACGCCGGCAACTTTGAGCCAGCGGAGACGGTTAAGTCTGTCCCCCTCGACCCCAGCGGCGACGCCTCCAAGCAGATCCGGATCGGCTCCGGGCTCGATCCCAAATAGGAAGCAGTGCTCGTCGACTTTCTCCGCGCGAACGCCGACGTCTTCGCGTGGAGTCCCTCGGACATGCCCGTCATACCGAGGGATGTCGCCGAGCACTCGTTGGACATCCGAGCCGGAGCCCGACCCGTCAAGCAGCCATTGCGCCGATTCGACGAGGAGAAGCGCAGAGCCATAGGCGAGGAGATCCACAAGCTAATGGCGGCAGGGTTCATCAAAGAGGTATTCCATCCCGAATGGCTTGCCAACCCTGTGCTTGTGAGAAAGAAAGGGGGGAAATGGCGGATGTGTGTAGACTACACTGGTCTCAACAAAGCATGTCCGAAGGTTCCCTACCCTCTGCCTCGCATCGACCAAATCGTGGATTCCACTGCTGGGTGCGAAACCCTGTCTTTCCTCGATGCCTACTCAGGGTATCATCAAATCAGGATGAAAGAGTCCGACCAGCTCGCGACTTCTTTCATCACACCCTTCGGCATGTACTGCTATGTCACCATGCCGTTCGGCTTGAGGAATGCGGGCGCGACGTACCAGCGGTGCATGAACCATGTGTTCGGCGAACACATTGGCCGCACGGTCGAGGCCTACGTCGATGACATCGTAGTCAAGACGAGGAAAGCCTCCGACCTCCTTTCCGACCTTGAAGCGACATTCCGATGTCTCAAGGCGAAAGGCGTCAAGCTAAATCCCGAGAAGTGTGTCTTCGGGGTGCCCTGAGGCATGCTCTTGGGGCTCATCGTCTCCGAGCGGGGCATCGAAGCCAACCCGGAGAAGATCGCAGCCATCACCAGCATGGGGCCCATCAAGGACTTGAAAGGCGTACAGAGGGTCATGGGATGTCTCGCGGCTCTGAGCCGCTTCATCTCACGCCTCGGCGAAAGAGGTCTACCTCTGTACTGCCTCTTAAGGAAGGCCGAGTGCTTCACTTGGACCCCTGAGGCCGAGGAAGCCCTTGGGAACCTGAAGGCGCTCCTCACGAAGGCGCCTATCTTGGTGCCCCCAGCTGCCGGAGAAGCCCTCTTGGTCTATGTCGCCGCGACCGCTCAGGTGGTCAGCGCCGCGATTGTGGTCGAGAGGCAAGAAGAGGGGCATGCATTGCCCGTTCAGAGGCCAGTCTACTTCGTCAGCGAGGTACTGTCCGAAACCAAGATCCGCTACCCACAAGTTCAGAAGCTGCTGTACGCGGTGATCCTAACGCGGCGGAAGCTGCGACACTACTTCGAGTCTCATCCGGTAACTGTGGTGTCATCCTTCCCCCTGGGGGAGATCATCCAGTGCCGAGAGGCCTCGGGTAGGATTGCAAAGTGGGCGGTGGAAATCATGGGCGAAACAATCTCGTTCGCTCCTCGGAAGGCCATCAAGTCCTAGGTCTTGGCGGACTTCGTAGCTGAATGGGTCGACACCCAGCTACCAACAGTTCCGATCCAGCCGGAACTCTGGACTATGTTTTTCGACGGATCGCTGATGAAGACAGGAGCCGGCGCAGGCCTACTCTTCATCTCGCCCCTCGGGAAGCACTTACGCTACGTGCTACGCCTCCATTTCCCGGCGTCCAACAATGTAGCCGAGTATGAGGCTCTGGTCAACGGGTTGCGGATCGCCATCGAGCTAGGGGTCCGACGCCTCGACGCTCGCGGTGACTCGCAGCTCATCATCGACCAAGTCATGAAGAACTCCCATTGCCGCGACCCGAAGATGGAGGCCTACTGCGATGAGGTTCGGCGCCTGGAAGACAAGTTCTACGGGCTCGAGCTCAACCACATCGCCCGGCGCTACAACGAGACTGCGGACGAGCTGGCTAAAATAGCCTCGGGGCGAACAACGGTTCCCCCGGACGTCTTCTCCCGAGACCTGCATCAACCCTCCGTCAAGATCGACGACACGTTCGAGCCCGAGGTACCCTCGGCTCAGTCCGAGGTACCCTCGGCTCAGTCCGAGGCACCCTCGGCTCAACCCGAGGCGCCCTCGGCTCAGTCCGAGGCACCCTCAGCTCAACCCGAGGCAACCTCAGCTCGGCCCGAGGCGCCCTCGGTTCAATCCGAGGTACCCTCGGCCCTCGAGGGTGAGGCACTGCGCGTCGAGGAGGAGCGAAGCGGGGTCACGCCTAATCGAAACTGGCAGACCCCGTACCTGCAATATCTCCACCGAGGAGAGCTACCCCTCAACCGAGCCGAGGCTCGGCGGTTGGCGCGGCGCGCCAAGTCGTTCGTCTTGCTGGGAGATGGGAAGGAGCTCTATCACCGCAGCCCCTCCGGCATCCTCCAGCGATGCATCTCCATCGCCGAAGGTCAGGAACTCCTGCGAGAGATACACTCGGGGGCTTGCGGCCATCACGCAGCGCCTCGAGCCCTTGTCGGGAATGCTTTCCGGCAAGGCTTCTACTGGCCGACGGCGGTGGCCGACGCCACTAGAATTGTCCGCACCTGCGAAGGGTGTCAGTTCTACGCGAGGCAGACCCACCTGCCCGCTCAGGCTCTGCAGACGATACCCATCACCTGGCCTTTTGCTGTGTGGGGTCTGGATCTCGTCGGCCCCTTGCAGAAGGCACCCGGGGGCTACACGCACCTGCTGGTCGCCATCGACAAATTCTCCAAGTGGATCGAGGTCCGACCCCTGAACAGCATCAGGTCCGAGCAGGCGGTGGCGTTCTTCACCAACATCATCCATCGCTTCGGGGTCCCGAACTCCATCATCACCGACAACGGCACCCAGTTCACCGGCAGAAAGTTCCTGGACTTCTGCGAGGATCACCACATCCGAGTGGACTGGGCCGCCGTGGCTCATCCCATGACGAATGGGCAGGTGGAGCGTGCCAACGGCATGATTCTACAAGGGCTCAAGCCTCGGATCTACAACGACCTCAACAAGTTCGGCAAGCGGTGGATGAAGGAACTCCCCTCGGTGGTCTGGAGTCTGAGGACAACGCCGAGCCGAGCCACGGGCTTCACGCCGTTCTTTCTAGTCTATGGGGCCGAAGCCATCTTGCCCACAGACTTAGAATACGGTTCTCCGAGGACGAGGGCCTACACTGACCAAAGCAACCAAGTTAGCCGAGAAGACTCGCTGGACCAGCTGGAGGAGGCTCGGGACAAGGCCTTGCTACACTCGGCGCGGTACCAGCAGTCCCTGCGACGCTACCACGCCCGAGGGGTCCGGTCCCGAGACCTCCAGGTGGGCGACCTGGTGCTTCGGCTGCGACAAGACGCCCGTGGGCGGCACAAGCTCACGCCCCCCTGGGAGGGGCCATTCGTCATCGCCAAGGTTCTGAAGCCCGGAACGTACAAGCTGGCCAACAGTCAAGGCGAGGTCTACGGCAACGCCTGGAACATCCAACAGCTACGTCGCTTCTACCCTTAAGATGTTTTCAAGTTGATCATATACCTCGCACCCACGCAAAGTTTGGTCATCAAGGAAGGGTCGGCCTCGCCTCGGCAAAGCCCGACCCTCCCTCGGGGGCTAAAAGGGGGGGAACCCCCTCTGCGTCGAAATTTTCCTCGAAAAAAGATCTCTTCTGCCAGAATGTCTTTCACGCTTTTTGGCTACTTCGAAAGTGGATCCTGAAAACGACGGAGTACACGTAAGCAGCCAAGGCTGACCGAGCCGAGGGACTCCTACGCCTCCGGGATACGGATACCTCACTCATCACCTTCTGCGATAAGTAACTCACGTTCGGATAAGTGATTCTGCGGACCGAACAAGTCTTCACGTTCGAAAGCTCTTCTGCCGAAGCGATCCTTCGAGCCTTCTCGACTGCGTCGGTGACAGAGCCCCATGGACGGGTAAGAGTGCGCGTAAGCGGCAAGGCAGACCGAGCCGAGGGACTCCTACGCCTCCGGGATACGGATACCTCACTCATCACCTTCCGCGAGAAGCAACTCTCGCTCGCACAAACATTTCTGTTACCGACAAAAAAGTCCAGATACTCGAAACAAGAGGAAAAGAGACGCAGCTTTACAACACGGCGAGGGTGTGTTTTGGCCTCGGCGGCCGCAGGAAACACACGCTACAAGACAATCCGATCCTGCAGGCTCGGGTCTTGACGCTGGAAGGGAGCAGCAGCACCCTCGGCATCGACAACACTTTCGGCGAGGTCTGACCTAGCCTCGGACGGCGACGCGGTCCGAAGATCTCCACTCCGAAGGACGACGTCATCGCCACGCCCGGGCCATCGCTGCCAGGGTCTTCTCGGGAATCCGGCCCGAGCAGGCGGCTCGGCCGGTCACCCCGGGGCCTCGGCCAGCTGCCCTCCAAGGACGTCAGCCCGACCCGAGGCCTCGGCTGGTCAACTCCGGCGTCGGTCCCGCTGACGGACGACCCAGCCAGGCTCCGGCCGACCTGATCTTCTTTTCGAGCCAACTCTGCCTTTGTTCGCGTTGACACCGCTACCCCTGGCCTCGGCTCATCGAAGAGCGGCCGAGGGGTTCCTCTAACTAAGCAAGGGAAGCCTCGGACAACAAGGCTGACCGAGCCGAGGGACTCCTACGCCTCCGGGATACGGATACCTCACTCGTCACCTTTACACGGGGCGACTCACGCTTGGTGAAGCGGTTCGGACAACCAACAGGCGAGTCTTAGTGCTCGAAAAGGAGGAAAAAACATGGCTCCGTGCCAAAATTACATACATGTTCAGGCTTCGACAGCCACAATGAACACTGGCATTCAAAGTGCCATTACAAACGGAACTCCGGTTCCGTCTCCGCGGGTACGAACAACCCCACAAGATTAGGGAACCCGCGGAGCGATCGAGGGCCGACGGGTGGCTCGCCGCCGCCCGATCCGGCAACAGCGACAACAACCCCCGTCCCGGGCGACGAAGCAGCTTCAGCAGCGGCTTCGGGGCGGGTGCTACGGCAGAAGGACTCTCACCCACCGAGGACGAGAGCCAGCCATTCAGGCCGGGAGACGGAGACCCAGGGCTACTGGCGGAGTTGGCAATCTCATCGGTAGAGAAGCCTTCTCCGGCTGCCGACGCCTCAAAGCGCGCCGGCAGGTCTTCGCCTTCGCCGAAACCACCCAGAACATGGGCGCCGCCCTCGCGGTACGCGGCGCAACCATCGTCCGGACGGAGGACGTAATGCTGCGCCCTGGCTGAGTGGCGGCGGTCCGCCTTTCCCGGCATGGCTAGAGGAAGCCTCCGCAGGGCTGGAGGATGCCTTTTTCCCCCAGACGCCAGGGGAAGGAAAGGGTGACCGACCCACGCGGAGGCAGCCCCCCGACTCGCCTCATCCTCCACCTCAGCCTGGATGACGAAAATCCTTGAGGCTGAGGGAGGGGCAGAGGCCGCAGCCCGGCTCGCTTTCCCCCACCATCAAACTGGAGGTCACCATCTTGGGTGACCGCCGGCGGAGGGGTGCAGCCGGGCTGCATGATGAAAATCCTTGAAGCCGAACGATGGCTGAAAGGTACCAACTCCCGCAGAGTTGCGTTCCTCCAACGACGAGGCGGAAAGACGGCGGATACCCCCCATCCGGGGGCTTGGAAGGTGGAAAGACACGACGCATAAGGACCATCAAACTGGAGGTCACCATCTTGGGTGACCGCCGGCGGAGGGGTGCAGCCGGGCTGCATGATGAAAATCCTTGAAGCCGAACGATGGCTGAAAGGTACCAACTCCCGCAGAGTTGCGTTCCTCCAACGACGAGGCGGAAAGACGGCGGATACCCCCCATCCGGGGGCTTGGAAGGTGGAAAGACACGACGCATAAGGGAGCGCGAAGACATGGTCGCCTCCCAAGGGGGTCACCCTCCTTTTAAAGGCGGCTCTCCCTACTTGCGTCCCCAGCCGTCATGGGCTGAGTCTTCTCCAACACACTCCAAGGTCCTCCCCTACGGCGCGGGGGCTGGGTCCCACACGTCATGCAAGCCGACTCAGAGCAGAAGAAGCCAAACCGTCGCGCGCGGTGCGTACAACCGCCCGGCGGTTACAAGTGACCCTCCACTTTTGCCCAGACCAGCGGGCGAAAGGGTGGGCAGCCGTGCAGGCGGCATGCAACCGCGCCAAGTGGGCGCACTTCTCCGACTCCCAACACGCCCGGCATGGAGGCCCAAGCCCACGCGTCATGCAACCGGCGCGCCGAATGCTTCGTGCATGCAACTGCACCTCCACCTGTGCCACCACCGCGCCTCCTCGACTGCGGAACCAATACCGCGACTCGAGGCGACCCAGCGCACGACCCAGCGACTCCAACCTGGCGCGACGGTCAATGCGGCCGAAGACGGGCCGGCAGTAATGGCGGTGGCAGGCGGGCACGAGCAGCGGCCACGTCGTCAGCCAAGCTCACGTCCCGTCCGGGGGCAGCGAGAGAACCCTCTCGCACGGCGTGAAGACAGCGCGCCCGTGATCCGTTCCTCGAACGGCTCGCACACGCGCAACGGCCGCCCCGCGAACCACTCGCCCCGTCGCATTAACTCCGCGGCGGGACAGGCGGCGCCTCTGGCAGGAGAAGCGGGCGACGCTTCGCCTTCGCCATAATGACCGCGTCAAAAAAGGTACGCCGCGCCGTTCGATTTCGTATCCTTTTCCTTTCTTCCTCTTTCTCTCTCTTGCAACAGGGACCGGGAAAGGGGGATACCCCGAAAAGGATCCTTCCCCGTGAAGGAACCAGGCCCCGAGCCTCCCTACTGATCAGAGGTTCGAAGGCTGGCCCCTCGGAAGGGTTCGACAGCCGCCTCAGATCACGTGGGCCCTACACCCACTACTGGTCAGAGGTTCGAAGGCCGGCCCCTCGGAAGGGTTCAACGACCGCCTCAGGCCACTCGGGCTCCGCGCCCACTACTGATCAGGGGTTCGAAGGCTGGCCCCCGAAGGGTTCACAGCCGCCTCAGACACCGAGCGAGGGATGACCATGGGTACATTCGATACATAACCAAGGCTCGGGCTGCGCTCCCGAGGTACCCTAGGACATTTCCGAGACCGGCGGGAACGATCTTGTAACGGAATCCCATCAGAGGGAGGCATCGAGCCCTCGGACCCCGTCGCCAGGGGACCGGGTCCGGCAGATCACCCGAAGGTACTTTTGGGCGTGCTTCTGGGCCCCTAGCCGACCCCTAACGAACGGGGCACAGACGTCCACTCGGATCACCCGCTTGCAGCTCACCGGAGACACCATGTTCGGCGCCCATCGAGGGCAACATGGCGCTTTCCCCCCTCCTCCTTGCGGAAAGGCGACGCAGGGGCGTATGTAAAAAAGCCGAGTTTGTCCCTGATCGCCCTCTCGCCCTGTGCGGAGGCTCGGGGCTGCTCTCGCAAACCCGGCTCCGGCCGAACCGTTGACAGCGTCAACATACCAGCCCGAGAACTTGGGACCCGACCGTACACCTGGACTACGGCCAGCTCGCATGAGGGAACGACCAGACCAGCCGAAGCATTACGCGAGGCATTAAGACCTCGAAGGAGTGAAACCACTCCTCCGAGGCCTCGGGGGCTACACCCGGCGGGTGCGCTCGCGCGCACCCACCGGAACAAAACGCAACCGAGAAAGGCTGGTCCCCTTGCAAAAAAGTGCGACGAAAGCCTCCAAGCGAGTGCAAACACTCCCTTCGAGGCTCGGGGGCTACTGTCGGGGACCATAATTAGGGGTACCCTCAAGGCTCCTAATTCTCAGCTGGTAACCCCCATCAGCACAAAGCTGCAAAGGCCTGATGGGTGCGATTAAGTCAGGGATCGGTCCATACGAGGGACTCGATCACGCCTCTCCCGAGCCTAGCCTCGGACAAGGGCAGCCGACCCCGGAGGATCTCCGTCTCGCCCGAGGCCCCCCTCCAGCGGCGAACATATTTCCGGCTTGCCCGAGGCCCTGTCTTCGCCAAGAAGCAACCCTGACCAAATCGTCGCACCGACCGACCAAACCGCAGGAGCATTTAATGCAAAGGTGGCCTGACACCTTTATCCTGATGCGCGCCCCCCAGCCGGCAGAGCCGAAGTGACCGCCGTCACTTCGCCGCTCCACTGACCGGCCTGACAGAAGGACAGCGCCGCCTGCGCCACTCCGACTGCGGTGCCACTTGACAGAGTGAGACTGACAGGCAGTCAGGCCCGGCCGAAGGCTCCATAGGAAACTCCGCTCCGCTCGACCCAGGGCTCGGACACGGGCTAAGACCCGGAAGACGGCGAACTCCGCTCCGCCCGACCCAGGGCTCGGACACGGGCTAAGACCCGGAAGACGGCGAACTCCGCTCCGCCCGACCCAGGGCTCGGACACGGGCTAAGTCCCGGAAGACGGCGAACTCCGCTCCGCCCGACCTAGGGCTCGGACACGGGCTAAATCCCGGAAGACGACGAACCCCGCTTCGCCCGACCCCAGGGCTCGGACTACGCCCTGGCCTCAGACGACGATCTCCGCCTCGCCCGACCTAGGGCTCGGACTTGGGCTCGGCCCCAGAAGACGACGAACTCCGCTTCGTCCGACCCCAGGGCTCGGACTCCGCCCCGGCACCAGCCGGCAATCTCCGCCTCGCCCGAACCTGGGGCTCGGACCCGACCTCGGCCACGGAAGACAGACTCGACCTCGGCTTCGGAGGAGCTTCCACATCGCCCAACCTAGGGCGCAGACCAGCCACGTCTACAGGAGGCGCCATCATCACCCTACCCCGAGCTGACTCGGGCCGCAGGGAACAAGACCGGCGTCCCATCTGGCTCGCTCCGCCAGATAGGCAATGATGGCGCCCCGCATACTCTGTGACGACGGCGGCTCTCAGCCCCCTTACGGAAGCAAGAGGACGTCAGCAAGGACTCAACCGCTCCGACAGCTGTCCCTCCGCCAGGCTCCATCGCTCCTCCGACGGCCACGACATCACACCAGCTGGGTGCCAAAATCTCTCCGGCTGCCACAACGGCATGTACTTAGGGCGCTAGCTCTCCTCCGCTAGACACGTAGCACTCTGCTACACCCCCCATTGTACACCTGGATCCTCTCCTTGCGCCTATAAAAGGGAGGACCAGGGCCCTCTTAGAGAAGGTTGGCCGCGCGGGGACGAGGACGAGACACGCGCTCGCTCGAAGCCGCTCGCTCCCTCTCCCGCGTGGACGCTTGTAACCCCCTACTGCAAGCGCACCCGACCTGGGCGCGGGACGAACACGAAGGCCGCGGGACTCCCACCTCTCTCACGCCGGTCTCCGGCCGCCTCGCTCTCCCCCTTCGCGCTCGCCCTCGCGCTCGACCCATCTGGGCTGGGGCACGCGGCGACATTCACTCGTCGGCTCAGGGACCCCCGGTCTCGGAACGCCGACAAATATATTCCTATATAATCTGTTCACGAGGCTCAGCAATGCAATCAACTATTTCACCAATCAGACTTCTGTTGAAAACCACTACAATAAATCTGTGCCTTTTAAAAAAGAGAACTTTTGAACTCAAAATTTTTCCAAGAGATGCATGTTAAAAATTGTTTCAATACCTTGTTAAAACAGACAATAAGTGGAAGCGGTTACTATGAGAGTGTTAACACTAGATAAAAAGCTAGAGTTGAGTTATGGCCCTCTTGATAAGTTGTAACTTGTAAGGTAATGATGATGAAGGGTACAACTATAATTTCCGCACACTACCTATTCCTGTTGTCTGTTCAGGGGGAAGCAAAGTGGCAAAAGAGGATCATATTTAACTCCACATAATTTGAAGCAGACGTTCCCACAAGTTTTAAGGGATTAAAGTGGGCCAGGTCAATTCAAATAGAAACCATTTCTTTCTTTCGTTTTCGGGTTCTTTGAACGCAACGTTAGGTGGTTTATTTTATCTTTTTTTTCTTCTTTCTAACCTCAAAGGGGTCAAAGTCTTAAAGCTACCTCTGTTGGCGGGGCTAGTTCTCAAGGGAAAAAGGGACGATCCTGTTCCCTGTTTGGTCCACCATTCATCAGTCTTCTACAAACCTTCTATTAATCCATTTCCATTTACGTACAGGGAAAATGAGGAATTTTAAAATATAGCATTCTTTTGGGAGTGAATGTTCGTCGTGATGGAAATCAGAATCAGTTGACTTGGTTATCCTGTTTTAACCTTTTTGAGCCCTGAACAATTAGTCTACTAATTACCATCCAGTTGGTTTTATTCGTAAAATTATTTTGAACCTCAATACTGTCATGCATCTTGATTCATTTTCAGCAGTAGAATTAATTGCAGAATTTTTGTAGTAATATATAGAAGCAACTGGATGACTAGAGAAATAGTGTTATGTATTATGCAGAAAGTAGTCCTATTTACACAGCATAACAATTGATATATTCAGTAATTTATTGGTATCACAGAATAGGTTCGCTGTTTATTAAAGAAAAAGATCATACGATGATTTGCATTTTGGTTTCAGTTCCTTCCGTAAGCAGGATGGACATCAATGATTTGCTCGAATGCTCTTGTTTATGTCATTGTTTTAATGTGGTAAGGCGAGGTGAGGAGCTGGACCACCGCCCTAACGTCTAGGCGACGTCTAGGCGGGCAAGACGAGCAAAGGCGCCTAGAATTATACCTAGGCGGGCAAGACACCTAGATTTATACGATCGCCTGGACGTCTAGGCGTCGCCTTAAAAACACAGGTTTATGTCAGTCCATATTTTTCATGACTACTACATTCATCCTATTGTGTAAAATATTGTCTCACCTCATGTTGTGTTTCATTTACTTTTGAGCTGTTTGGTTTAAGGAATCACTCTATCCAAAATGAAGTAGTGCATCATGGGTCAATTCCTCAAATTTGATGGGATGACTCCATTACACATATTAGTACTAAATAACTAACTATAAGGAATGAGGTGGTGATGGATCAACTTATTCCATTTCACAAACCAAACAAAAAAAATAAGGAGCGAGAAGATGATGGACTACCTCATACCTCAAACCAAACACCCCATATGACTACTTATGGCGTGCAAACCGTTTGGTCTGTTCTGTTCAAACTATTATTGTGTAACTTTTCCATATTGGTTGCTAACATCTTAATTTGTTCTGTAGATGCATAACTATTCAATTGCCTTCCAAATGAGAACTACATTGCACGTCAGCCTCCTTAAATCCCTTGAACAATGAATCTGAAAGGAAAAATATCACGATTGAATTTATATTCCTTCATTTTTTTTCCCCTCTCACTATTTGCAGCGGAAGACGGTTTATCCCTTCTCTAGACCTCACTCAGGTGCAAGCTCTGGCGCTGGTTCTATCGTTTTTCACCAATGTTTTTCTTTAATTAAGGAAAAAAAGTGAAATTGTCTGGTCTTCTGTAAGTTAGCCAGGAAATATGGTAGCACTTAGCTTGCACCTCAAAGAAACCATACAGGTCCCTATGTCTACTTGTGTCCCAATCCCAAAATTTGTCACTTCTCTATGTTTCTGTCTTGCATTGGTTGGCAGTACTTCTATCCCTGCTATGTGTTTGCCATTTGTTTTTTTAAATGAACGTGACAGTTATTTGATTATTACAAAAGGAGGAAAAACCTTCTGTTTTTTTTTCAAAGAAAAAGGGCAAGTCTTCTGTATTTTTCAAAAGAGAAAGGGAAATCTTCTGGTTCTCAACTAATTCTGAATACCCAGTTTTCTTTGTCCAACTTAGATTTGATAAAATGTCACCTGTTGTGCGTTTCTTATCTGTAAGATGATCATCGCCATGTGGTTTGTGCCTTGATTTTGATTTGCATATGTCAATGATGCTAATTTGTTTTGTATGCATTTATGCTGATTATTAATCCAAATTTATTTTAAAACATCGTTTTGAAGGAAAAGTATTTTTCGTATAACTACGGTTTGAACTGTTCTTGCACATGGATGGTCGCTTTCATACCAGTGCAAGCTATTAAGATTTATGTTGACACTGTAACAAGATTAGTTCATAAAGAGAGAAGTGAGTTCAAAGAAAGCTGTCGAAACAGTGCAAGTAATCATTATATTTAATCACTTCACTTGAAGAGAGAAACACTCGATTGCTAAGGAAGACTTCAAGGTTTATGGTACAGTGCAATCCTTTTCGTTGGAGGGGAAACAGTAGCACTACCAGTCTACGAGCATTGTCATTGGCCGTGGTACAATATAATGGATATTTTTACTAGTTGACCAAAAAGGATGGAAATTTTCGCAACTTCGTGTTTGTTTTGGAATTTGTTTCTTTCGCAGCTTGCATGGCTTTCGTTTATTTATTTTCTTCATTTGTTTAAGTGAATTTGACTGATCAAAGCCTGCAACATATCTAACTAACTGGGGAAAGAAAACTTGCAACGAGTTCGAACACCGGGTTATGATTTAAGACATTTTGGTGTTAAGAGAATCAAGATGTTTTCTTTCCTTCCTGTATCGCCTGAAGCTTGCACTGGCAGGCTTCATCGATGATGCTACTGCTCTGTTTCTTCAATCTTGTTGTGGCAGGACCCAGGCGTGTACTATTCTGTTTGTCTTTCCTGTTACTGTCCATTTCTTTACTATCATAACAGATGTACATCTTGTCTTCCTCATATGATGCCTATGTGTCAGTGTGTCAAAGAGAGCATCGAGGTTTAAAGAGGAAAGCAACAGCAGCAGGGGCAAAGGAAAAGGAAAAGGAAAGAAGAGCTGCAGCGCCAAAAACAAAAGCAAATAAGATGAGGCCCCCAACCACCACCATCTCCACGTCTCCTTCCATCCACCCTGAACAAGCTTCCCTGCCTCTCAGAGTCTCAAATCCAGCAGCGTCATCTGATCTCTCCCCCCATATCCTCTCACAATTCCCGACACCGAGAAAGGAGCATGGATCCAAGGCACCTAGCATGTCCTCTCTCTTCCGACCACAATGATTTATCCCAGAAGAAGATCACTCGTGGAGATGCTCTGCTAGCACCTGGACACTCATCAGTCTCAGAGACTGAGGAGTGAAGTAGCTACCATCTCGCCTCGTTTCTCCCAGTCTGCCGTTGCTGCTGCTGCCAGATCCCAGAGTTCGTGGTAGGTGGCAATGGCCTCGTCACCGCTTGCAATCTCGGGGACGCAGCCTACCTGGGTCCCCTATGAACCAACCAAAGATTGCTCTCAGGGCCTGTGCAGCATGTACTGCCCCCAGTGGTGCTACTTCATCTTCCCTCCGCCTCCGCCGTTCGACGTGGGCGGGCCCAGCCCGGACGACTCCTCCGGCCCCGTCTTCTCTCCGCTCGTCATCGCTATCATCGGCGTCCTGGCGATCGCCTTCCTCCTCGTCAGCTACTACACTTTCATCTCCAGGTACTGTGGCACCTTCCGTTCCTTCCGGGGCCGGGTCTTCAGTTCCAGCTCAGGTGGTGGCGGTGGTGCCCGCGGCAGCGGCGGCGGCGGCGGCGGAGGAGGAGGCCAGGGACAGTCCAGGAGCCAAGAGTCGTGGAACATCTCGCCGTCGACGGGGCTGGACGAGACCCTGATCAGCAAGATCGCCCTGTGCAAGTACAGGCGCGGTGACGCGTCGTCGGTCCACGCCACGGACTGCCCCGTGTGCCTCGGCGAGTTCAGGGACGGGGAGAGCCTGCGGCTGCTGCCCAAGTGCAGCCACGCCTTCCACCAGCAGTGCATCGACAAGTGGCTCAAGTCGCACTCCAACTGCCCGCTGTGCCGCTCCAACATCACGTTCATCACCGTGGGGGCGGGGCAGATGCTGCCGACGCCGCAGGACGCTGCGGGCCGCCGTGGTCCAGGCGAGGGTGTTGGGAGAGATGCCGCCGCCGCCGCCGCCGCCGCCGCCCATGAGGTGGTTGTGGCGATGGACGACTTGGAGATCATGTGCGAAGAGCAGCAGAGCATGGCGGGCAGCACGGACGGTGATGAGCGGGAGGCGAGTGGTGGCCCGGAGGGACCGGACGAGGCCGACAGCAAGGCCGAGGAGATCAGAGAAGAGCGCCCGCCGCCGCCGCCGATGAAGCTGTGGGGGCCTTCGTCGTCGGAGCCAGACCCGATCAGCCACGACGTCCGCATGTCCATCGCCGACGTCCTGCATGCCAGCATGGAGGACGAGCGGATGGCGGCCAGGGACGGCGGCGCCGGCACGTCGAGGCGGTGGTGCCATGGCGAGAACAGCAAGGGGGGACGCAGCAGCAGCCGGCGTGCGCTGCAGGACGGCACGGACACGAAGCGGTTGCCTCCTGCTGGGCGGTCCTGCTTCAGCAGCAACAGCAAGAGCGGGAGGGGGAGGGGCCCGGATCATCCGATGTGAGGAGGCTCAGAGCTGTTTCAGATTTTACCTAGGATTTTACTGGGCGGGTTCTTGTCCGCTCGCAAGTCGCAACATGGAGAATGTGGACGGGGAAAAGCAGGGACCGACACCACAGTCTATGGCGCCTCGTGAGACGTGGGTCGTGACAATGTTCATCCCTACGTACAATGTGGTGATCGATGCCAGGGTCCAATAGTTCGTCTGCATTGCTCGGTGAGGCCTCTGCAGCTGGTTCTTTTCTCTTGTCATATTTTTTTTTGGTTGGCTCTTCCACCTCTCATGTATTGCCAAGACCCACATTCCATTATTTCAGAGAACATGTTACTGGCTTTGCAATGAAATGGGTGAGGGACCCTTTCTTTGCACTTAAACACACAGCAGTTTGCGTTCGGAATTTCCCATCGTCATAGCCACCCACGTAGGCTCTGTTGTCGCTGAAGTTGCCTGTGGCCCGTCATCACACCCCCACCCATGAGGCCATGCATGACCATGAACCAAAGCTTACTCCCAAGAAGCAACAAAGCTGCAAACCGACTGCGCTTCAGGGTGTGTTTGGATGGAGGGACGAGGAAGGATGAAGAGGATGAGATGAGATCATTTTAATTTGACCCGCGTTTGGTTTGGAGGTCCAGAGTCAGGGTCAAGCAATATTGTTCAAAAATGGTGGATGGGGCTATCCCTCAAAAAAATAAGGGACAGAGTCAACCAAGGGTTGATCTCGTCCCATCCCTCGTTGACACCGAACCAAACACTACCTTACCTACCGGTCCCGGCCGGGGCTGGAGCGACTTGTTTGTTTGTGTCTACCCTTATCATACTCCTGCACTGCACTGTTACTGCATGATCCGTGCTCAGATCTTAGCCTGTGACGGGCGATCAGAATCTGATCCCCTTCCGCTTTGCCAAAGTGGCCTCTTTTTTTTCTGTGGTTCGTTCCTTGAGGCGAGCAGTACAGATGCTCGAGTTACTGTGACAGAAACGATGCTGGAATCTTAGATTAGATATTAGTATTAGGTGATGCCCCTGGCTGGACAACATGTGGGGTTCATATTCCAAACCCGTGGCTGTGGGGGGAGGGGTTAGGGTTAGGGTTAGGTCTGGTCGACGCAACAGGAGCCGCCGATGGTCGTTTTTTTCAACTTTATGTATCATTTTCCTCTCGCTCTTTTTATATTTTTTGAAAAGAAAGAAGAAGCTATGGGGACTTTTGTGCTGGAGCCACGAGCCCACGATGATTTCCGGTGTTTGTTTTAGCGGCGGCGAGGGGTCGTCATGGAACGGCTCTACTGTACTGACTGATGAAGTGTCGACATGACATACGATACGCTACTACTGCACATAGCACTATTGTTTGCAGCAGAGGCAGCAGATAGGTAGCACGTAGTACATGGGTTTGGTCGTCTGATCCTGTCACACGGACAGGCCTGGACACGACGCCTGGTTGTTGGCACCGGTGATCGGTATCCGTCGCGATCGCGCTTGTGTGCGGGGCGGGGCGGGGCGACTTGGATCGTCGCGACCGGCAGCGACGTGGATTGATGTGCTACGACGACGCGCTACGCGACTTCTCTCGGTTTCTCCGGCCTGGACCTGCACTCGAAACTTCGGGTGCTTCCAACTCGCTTGATGAATGATGATGCGGCCTTTGCTCGAAAGAATCAAAAGGAAGGCGTCCTCCGCCGTTCGTCCCCCGGCGGGGTGGTTCTAGGTTCTGGACGCGATGCATGGCTGCACTGCACTGCACTCTCGTCTGGTCTGGTGTGGTAGCGCATGCCATGGGTAATATACTACTCCCTCCGTTTCTTTTTATTTGTCGCTGGATAGTGCAATTTTACACTATCCAGCGACAAATAAAAAGAAACGGAGGGAGTAGGTTGCTGCGGCAGAGTTAGCACAGCGGACCACAGGCCTCTGTTTTACGTTACATTATATGCAAGAACGCCGTTGGTGGAGGAAACAGGAAAGCGCGCCGCAGGAGCAGGGGTGAGGGCGGCCATGGCCCATGGCTGGCCGTCGTCCCCTCCTTTTTCTCCTCCGCTTTCCGCCTTTGTTTCCAAGGACTAGCTAGGGAGCGTGAAGCATACTGCATACTAGCAAAGCAAGTCAAAACAAAAGGCCGTGGGCTCGCTCTCGCCGACAGCTGACTCTCTCTCTCTCTCTCTTGGTGTCCACTACACCAAACAAGAGCCAGCCCCGCATTATTTTTTCCCCTGTTTTTGTGTGCGCATTCCGAGGCTATATAATGTATCAGACTTGGATACTTGCTCGGAGTTGTTATGCTCTTCGGCCAAGACCAGCGAGGAGCAGGAGCGTGGTGATCTAGCAGGGTACGGTGGACCAGTTTAAAATCTAAGTGGGAGCCTAACAATTGAGTGGAGGTCTAAATAGAGACATATTAACCAATAACCTTTTATAACTACATTAAATAAGATAGGAGGTCCACTAAAACTAAAAAAAATGAGTGGGAGCCTAAAAATAGAGACATATATATACTCCTACTGACTAGTGTCATTTTATATCTACATTACATAAGATAGTCGATCCACTAAAACTATAAAAAATGAGTGGAGGACTAAATAGAGACATACTCACTGTAGTTCGATCGGACCGTGGTGCATAAGATAATAAGATCTAATGCAGACTAATGTAAGCTACTAAATCACCACCGTCGGCATGCAATGCCATGCACGAAACGTGACCACGAGTCCAGAAAGGAACCTGCGCGTTAACGCCACTGGGCTCTCCCTCTCCTGCTGGCCAGGTCCAGCCACGCACGACACTGCACTTTTCAAGAAGCCAAAGCAGACACCCCAGCTCCCCGGCCGGCCGGTTCGCCTGCATTGCGTTGCGCCGGCAGACCTCGTCGGCGGTGGCTCTGTGGGGGTATTTTTCCTGACCACCTAGATGAGGCCCGGCTGCCTCTGCGCCGCCGCCTCAGCGTCGATGATGCAGAGGACGTGGTGCGCCGCCGCGGCGATCTCCTCGGCCGTCGCCAGGCCGCACCCTTCCTCCACCTGCAGCAGCGCCACGCGCGCGAGGAGATGAGTGAGATGTAGCCAGAAAGCAGGACTCCAAACTGCGACCGCGATGTTCGTGTAGAGATGGCAATGGGTAAAAACCCGCTGGGTATTACTTGCCCAAACCCGTACCCGCGAAGAAAAAATACGCCCGCTAAAAAACCCATACCCATGACGGGTATAAAATTTTGCCCAAACCCATGCGGGTTTCGGGTACCCAACGGGTTTCCCATACCCACTAACATCAACATAAAAAATAATTCATTATGTAAATGACAATCAATACATTAATAAGCTAGCATAAAAGGAGCAAGTGGTAACTAATTTTAGCCTAAATTTTGTTACATAAAGTTTATTTCAATTAGAACATATTCAATTAGTAATATTATGAGACATATTTATAAGAAATGTTAATTTTAAGGCGGGTTTTAAAAACCCATGGGTTTGCGGGTATGGGTAGTGGAAGAACAAACCCATGCCCACGTACCCGTTGGGTTTCCGTTTGAACCCATTAACAAACCCGTGGGTAGAGAAATTGACCCAAACCCATACCCTAATAGAGCAAAAACTCACCGGGTTTCGGGTAGCGGGTACCCATTGCCATCTCTATGTTCGTGACAGGAGCGGGAATCAGTCGGCAAGTCAGGCAAAAGTGCAAAGCAAAAGCCTCTGCGTACTGTATGCATTGGGGTGGTTGGGTCCCGGCTCCGGGCCACACACACTACTCAAGTCCTCTGCTCAAACACGCAGCACCAGCAGAGAAAGGCGGCGGCAGCGGCGCACAACAGAGAGCACGATCTACTCCATGAACTTTCGCTGCTGATCCATCGATCTCCTCCAGCTGCTGCCTGTGCTCTGCTCAGTGCTCTGCTCACACGTAGTCCTTTTCTCCATGCCCGTTCTTTTCTCCTTCACGTAGGGAAGCCATTGTCGATGTCGACTGTGCTCTACTGGTCTCTGTATTTGGAGACCTGGCCCAGCGGCAACAAGCCAGCGTGATAGAACAACGGCGCTGGTGCTGTGCGGTGTCATACAAATGCCTCTCCCGCAATTTCGGATTTTCGGTGGACGTGAATGTGATGGTCATGCTAGTATCTGACTCTGACATGCATGCTTTTGTTTTCCTATTACCCTCCGTGTATACAAAATTTATTTTTAAATTCAACTAAGTACATATAAAATAATATCAATCTTCGGATAGATTTGTTACTTAATACTCCACATGTTCCAATTTATAATTCCTTTAACCTTTTTACCCTAAGATTGAACTGCTCGTCTTATGTAAAACATTTCATAATTATTATTAATTTTGTGATGTGATATTATTTAGCTTATAATATACTTTAAATAAATGTGGCTTTGAATAGAACGAGTCGGTCAAACGTGATATAAAAAAAGTCAAATGAATTCTAATTTGGAACGGAGTGAGTATATTTCACAACCAATTAATGCTAGTTAGTACTATGCATTAAAAGTATTGATACTGATTTATGTATACTTAGGTAAATTTAGAATGTTTGTCGTCTGAAGGGCATTCATTTGGGGACAACAAGAGATGGGAGACGGGTCTGTTTTCCTTCCAGGACGTGCAAACGAGTAGATGCACTGTTGTTGGATGTACGGACTACATTATCGATTTAGTTGTCACTAGTATCCAATACAGAAACTAATCTAGCAATCTTAACTGAAGTGCCGCATCACCAGAGAGCTTTTGCGTAGACAAAGGACAGAGGATTTGGCCATGTGTGCTTGCATAGTGGCACTGGTGACTTTTGTGACAAAAGTGCATGTTGGTACGGCGATGCACCGTTTCAGGCAGCGCAACAAAACGAGCCAGGGAATGATGCTGACTAGAACATTGAAGCGCCCTTACGGGCGCCCTACCTGGATAAAATATAGAATTTGGAAGGAACATGTATTTCGGAATGTTTCTGAAGCAGCCCGTGATATACAAAATATGTTAACATGTTTGGCCATACATGAATTCAGGTCTCGTGTCAGCATCATGTTTGCATAGCTTTTTCATCCGCAATGTTGATAGACACATAGCATCAGATAACTCAAATAGTAGAGATGTAATTTACCCGATAAATTTTCAGGCCATTATGATCAACAACTTGAAGTTTGGTGGCAGCAGACTACTCCTTGTGATCAAACAGTGTAATCGAAAAGCGTGATAGGCCCATAGAATGGCGAGCACTTGCCAGATCAAGCCAGCCTTGTATTCATGTTTACCTGTATGATACTGTTATGACTGAAATCTCCTACAGGGCCATTAGTGGCTAGGAGGGCTAAGGCCCACGGCTAGGCCACAGGCCACATGCGGCCAGGAGATCGGCTATGATAGATTAGATAATGGTTAGCTAATAAAAAGGAGAGTTTATCTCTAGTTAGTTAGATAGGGATTAGAAGAGATCTCATAGCTCTTATACTTAGATCAGATAAGCATCAGTCGGGACATATATACATATTAGAGGTCATCAGAAACATTATTTCTGGCTTCCCCTAGGGAGCTAGAATACTGAGAGATCAAGTCTATTATTGTCCCAGTCGCCTTTACCTCCCTGCGCCCTAACCTTCTATTGACAGCGACGGCGTCTCTGCGCCAGCAGCCAACGCGCCCAGCTCGCTCTCATCCCTACTCCCTGCGGCAGCTCCCTGGTAGGGTTAGGAAACCTAACAGATACAGTGTGGTGGAAACAGGCAAAGATAACTTTCATTGTATCTCAATCAAAAAATCAAAAGGAAGCAGGTGCTAATGTGAGTTTATTAATGACAAAAACAACTAATTTCAAACTCAAATTAAATTAGTTTTCAATACTCCGAGTCAAAGATCATATCGCATTCGAGCACTTTGATTTACCGTGAAACATTACTTCCTACTATTTAGTTACCATGATTGGATTATCCTCCTCTTTCTGGTTATAAACACGGAGGACTATATGTGAGATATTAACCATTTGGATAACTATATGTGAGATAGTCAACTAAATGGGTATGGAACTCCCTATTAGCTGCAAGTAAATAGCCAGCTGAAACAAATGTTTCCAAGTGAATATAATTCTCAGTGTAATAACTAAACAATCTAAGCTAGAAGATTAATAAAACACCACAAAGTGATGAAACCTATCCTTAGGACCAACTCAGGAACAAGCTAGCCTACATCTCCATCGACAAAAATCACTACTGATAGTCGCCTAGAGGGGGGGTGAATAGGGCGAGACTGAAGTTTACAAATATAAACACAACTACAAGCCGGGTTAGCGTTAGTGATAAAGAAAACTAGTCCGCGAGAGAGGGCGCAAAACAAATCCCAAGCGAATGAGAAAGTGAGACACGGAGATTTGTTTTTCCGAGGTTCGGTTCTTGCAAACCTACTCCCCGTTGAGGAGGCCACAAAGGCCGGGTCTCTTTCAACCCTTCCCTCTCTCAAACGATCCTTAGGACCGAGTGAGCTTCTCTTCTCAAATCAAAGCCGGGAACAAAACTTCCCCGCAAGGGCCACCACACAATTGGTGCCTCTTGCCTTGATTACAATGGAACTTTGATCACAAAAACAAGTGAGAAAGAAAAGAAGCAATCCAAGCGCAAAAGCTCGAAAGAACACAAGAAAATCACTCTCTCTAGTCACTATGGCGTTGTGTGGGATTTGGAGAGGATTTGATCTATTTGGTGTGTCTAGAATTGAATGCTAGAGCTCTTGTAGTAGTTGGGAAGTGGAAAACTTGGATGCAATGAATGGTGGGGTGGTTGGGGTATTTATAGCCCCAACCACCAAATGTGGCCGTTGGGAGGCTGTCTGCTTGATGGCGCACCGGACAGTCCGGTGCACACCGGACAGTCCGGTGCCCCCTGCCACGTCATCACTGCCGTTGGATTCTGACCGTTGGAGCTCCTGACTTGTGGGCCCGCCTGGGTGTCCGGTGCACACCGGACATCTACTGTTCCTTGTCCGGTGTGCCGGAATGGGCGCGCCTGACATCTGCGCGCGCAGAGCGCGCATTAAATGCGCGGCAGAGAGCCGTTGGCGCGGAGGTAGCCGTTGCTCCGGAGTTGCACCGGACAGTCCGGTGCACACCGGACAGTCCGGTGAATTTTAGCGGACTAGCCGTTGGAGTTTCCCGAAGCTGGCGAGTTCCTGAGGCCGCTCTCCTGTGGCGCACCGGACACTGTCCGGTGTACACCGGACAGTCCGGTGAATTATAGCGCGAGTGCCTCTGGAAATTCCCGAAGGTGGCGAGTTCGAGCTGGAGTCCTCTGGTGCACCGGACACTGTCCGGTGGTGCACCGGACACTGTCCGGTGTACACCGGACAGTCCGGTGCTCCCAGACCAGAGGGCCTTCGGTTCCCACTTTGCTCTTTTGTTGAATCCAAAACTTGGTCTTTTTATTGGCTGAGTGTGAACCTTTTACACCTGTGTAATCCATACACTTGGGCAAACTAGTTAGTCCAATTATTTGTGTTGGGCAATTCAACCACCAAAATTAACTAGGGACTAGGTGTGAGCCTAATTCCCTTTCAATCTCCCCCTTTTTGGTGATTGATGCCAACACAAACCAAAGCAAATATAGAATTGCATAATTGAACTAGTTTGCATAATGTAAGTGTAAAGGTTGCTTGGAATTGAGCCAATATAACTTCTTACAAGATATGCATGGATTATTTCTTACTTATAACATTTTGGACCACGCTTGCACCACAAGTTTTGTTTTTGCAAATTCTTTTGTAAATCCTTTTCAAAGTTCTTTTGCAAACAGTCAAAGGTAAATGGATAAGATTTTGCAAAGCATTTTCAAGATTTGAAATTTTCTCCCCCTGTTTCAAATGCTTCTCCTTTGACTAAACAAAACTCCCCCTAAATGAGATTCTCCTCTTAGTGTTCAAGAGGGTTTTGATATATCAAATTTTTGAAATACTACTTTCTCCCCCTTTTGAACACAATAGAATACCAATTGAAAATATTCAACACTAAGTTTTTGAAATTGGTGGTGGTGGTGCGGTCCTTTTGCTTTGGGCTCATTTCTCCCCCTTTTTGACATGAATCGCCAAAAACGGAATCATTAGAGCCCTTTAAGTGCTATCTTCCCCTTTGGTCATAAAATAAATGAGTTAAGATTATACCAAAGACGAAGTCCGGACCTTTTGCCTTGGGCTCCTACTCTCTTCCCCAAAGACAAGGTCCTTTTCTTGGTGCTCATGCTTTCTCCCCCATGAATGGAGAGTGACTTGGAGCGTCGGCGAGGTATGAGTTACGGAGTGGAAGCCTTTGTCTTCGCCGAAGACTCCAATTCCCTTTCAATACACTTATGACTTGGTTTGAAATAGACTAGAAAAACACATTAGTCATAGCATATGAAAGAGACATGATCAAAGGTATATAAATGAGCTATATGTGCAAGTCAACAAAAGAAATTCCTAGAATCAAGAATATTGAGCTCATGCCTAAGTTTGGTAAAAGTTTGTTCATCAAGAGGCTTGGTAAAGATATCGGCTAATTGATCTTTAGTATTAATGTATGCAATCTCGATATCCCCCTTTTGTTGGTGATCCCTAAGAAAATGATACCGAATGGCTATGTGTTTAGTGCGACTATGCTCGACAGGATTGTCGGCCATTTTGATTGCACTCTCATTATCACATAGCAAAGGGACTTTGGTTAATTTGTAACCGTAGTCCCGCAGGGTTTGCCTCATCCAAAGCAATTGCGCGCAACAATGGCCTGCGGCAATGTACTCGGCTTCGGCGGTGGAAAGAGCAACCGAATTTTGCTTCTTTGAAGCCCAAGACACCAAGGATCTTCCCAAGAACTGGCAAGTCCCCGATGTGCTCTTCCTATTGATTTTGCACCCCGCCCAATCGGCATCCGAATAACCAATTAAATCAAATGTGGATCCCTGAGGGTACCAAAGCCCAAACTTAGGAGTATAAGCCAAATATCTCAAGATTCGTTTTACGGCCGTAAGGTGAGCTTCCTTAGGGTCGGCTTGGAATCTTGCACACATGCATACGGAAAGCATAATATCCGGTCGAGATGCACATAAATAGAGTAAAGAACCTATCATTGACCGGTATACCTTTTGATCCACGGACTTACCTCCCGTGTCGAGGTCGAGATGCCCATTAGTTCCCATGGGTGTCTTGATGGGTTTGGCATCCTTCATCCCAAACTTGTTTAGAATGTCTTGAGTGTACTTAGTTTGGCTAATGAAGGTGCCCTCTTGGAGTTGCTTCACTTGAAATCCTAAGAAATACTTCAACTCCCCCATCATAGACATCTCGAACTTTTGTGTCATGATCCTACTAAACTCTTCACATGTAGACTCGTTAGTAGACCCAAATATAATATCATCAACATAAATTTGGCATACAAACAAGTCATTTTCAAGAGTTTTAGTAAAGAGTGTAGGATCGGCTTTTCCGACTTTGAATCCATTTGCAATAAGAAAATCTCTAAGGCATTCATACCATGCTCTTGGGGCTTGCTTGAGCCCATAAAGCGCCTTAGAGAGCTTATAGACATGGTTAGGATACTCACTGTCTTCAAAGCCGGGAGGTTGCTCAACATAGACCTCTTCTTTGATTGGTCCATTGAGGAAGGCACTTTTCACGTCCATTTGATAAAGCTTAAAGCCATGGTAAGTAGCATAGGCCAATAATATGCGAATTGACTCAAGCCTAGCTACGGGTGCATAGGTTTCACCGAAATCCAAACCTTCGACTTGGGAGTACCCCTTGGCCACAAGTCGAGCTTTGTTCCTTGTCACCACACCATGCTCGTCTTGCTTGTTGCGGAAGACCCATTTGGTTCCTACAACATTTTGATTAGGACGTGGAACTAAATGCCATACCTCATTCCTCGTGAAGTTGTTGAGCTCCTCTTGCATTGCCACCACCCAATCCAAATCTTGGAGTGCTTCCTCTACCCTGTGTGGCTCAATAGAGGAAACAAACGAGTAATGTTCACAAAAATGTGCAACACGAGATCTAGTGGTTACCCCCTTATGAATGTCGCCGAGGATGGTGTCGACAGGGTGATCTCGTTGGATTGCTTGGTGGACTCTTGGGTGTGGCGGCCTTTGCTCTTCATCCTCCTTGTCTTGATTATTTGCAGTTCCCCCTTGATCTATGCCGTCATCTTGAGGTGGCTCATTTGATTGATCTTCTTCTTCATCAACTTGAGCCTCTTCCTCATTTTGAGTTGGTGGAGATGCTTGCATGGAGGAGGACAGTTGATCTTGTGTATTTGGAGGCTCTTCGGATTCCTTAGGACACACATCCCCAATGGACATGTTCCTTAGCGCGATGCATGGAGCCTCTTCATCACCTATCTCATCAAGATCAACTTGCTCTACTTGAGAGCCGTTAGTCTCATCAAACACAACGTCACATGAGACTTCAACTAGTCCAGTGGACTTGTTAAAGACCCTATACGCCCTTGTGTTTGAGTCATAACCAAGTAAAAAGCCTTCTACAGTTTTAGGAGCAAATTTGGATTTTCTACCTCTTTTAACAAGAATAAAGCATTTGCTACCAAAAACTCTAAAATATGAAATGTTGGGCTTTTTACCGGTTAGGAGTTCGTATGATGTCTTCTTGAGGATTCGGTGTAGATATAACCGGTTGATGGCGTAGCAAGCGGTGTTGACCGCCTCCGCCCAAAACCGATCCGAAGTCTTGTACTCATTAAGCATGGTCCTTGCCATGTCCAATAGAGTTCGATTCTTCCTCTCCACTACACCATTTTGTTGAGGTGTGTAGGGAGAAGAGAACTCATGCTTGATGCCCTCCTCCTCAAGAAAGCCTTCGATTTGAGAGTTCTTGAACTCCGTCCCGTTGTCGCTTCTTATTTTCTTGATCCTTAAGCCGAACTCATTTTGAGCCCGTCTCAAGAATCCCTTTAAGGTCTCTTGGGTTTGAGATTTTTCCTGTAAAAAGAATACCCAAGTGAAGCGAGAATAATCATCCACAATAACTAGACAGTACTTACTCCCGCCGATGCTTATGTAAGCAATCGGGCCGAATAGGTCCATGTGTAGGAGCTCTAGTGGCCTGTCGGTCGTCATTATGTTCTTATGTGGATGATGAGACCCAACTTGCTTCCCTGCTTGACATGCACTATAAATCCTGTCTTTCTCAAAATGAACATTGGTTAGTCCTAATATGTGTTCTCCCTTTAGAAGCTTATGAAGATTCTTCATCCCAACATGTGCTAGTCGGCGATGCCAGAGCCAGCCCATGTTAGTCTTAGCAATTAAGCAAGTGTCGAGTTCAGCTCTATCAAAGTCTACCAAGTATAGCTGACCCTCTAACACTCCCTTAAATGCTATTGAATCATCACTTCTTTTAAAGACAGTGACACCTATATCAGTGAAAAGACAGTTGTAGCCCATTTGACATAATTGAGATACAGAAAGCAAATTGTAATCTAAAGAATCAACAAGAAAAACATTGGAAATGGAATGGTCAGGAGATATAGCAATTTTACCCAAGCCTTTGACCAAACCTTGATTTCCATCCCCGAATGTGATCGTTCTTTGGGGATCTTGGTTTTTCTCGTAGGAGGAGAACATTTTCTTCTCCCCTGTCATGTGGTTTGTGCACCCGCTGTCGAGTATCCAACTTGAGCCCCCGGATGCATAAACCTACAAAACAAGTTTAGTTCTTGACTTTAGGTACCCAAATGGTTTTGGGTCCTTTGGCATTAGACACAAGAACTTTGGGTACCCAAACACAAGTCTTTGACCCCTTGTGCTTGCCCCCAACATACTTGGCAACTACTTTGCCGGATTTGTTAGTCAACACATAAGATGCATCAAAAGTTTTAAATGAAATGTTATGATCATTTGATGCACTAGGAATTTTCTTTCTAGGCAGCTTAGCATGGGTTGGTTGCCTATAACTAGATGTCTCACCCTTATACATGAAAGCATGATTAGGGCCAGAGTGAGACTTCCTAGAATGAATTTTCCTAATTTTGCTCTCAGGATAACCGGCAGGGTATAAAATGTAACCTTCGTTATCCTGAGGCATGGGAGCCTTGCCCTTAACAAAATTGGACAATCTTTTAGGAGGGGCACTAAGTTTGACATTGTCTCCCCTTTGGAAGCCAATGCCATCCTTAATGCCCGGGCGTCTCCCATTATAGAGCATACTTCTAGCAAATTTAAACTTTTCATTTTCTAAGTTATGCTCGGCAATTTTTGCATCTAATTTAGCTATATGCTCATTTTGTTGCTTAATTAAAATCATGTGATCATGTATAGCATTGATATCAACATCTCTACATCTAGTACAAATAGTGATATGCTCAATGGTAGATGTAGTTGGTTTGCAAGAATTAAGTTCAACAATCTTAGCATGAAGAATATCATTTTTATCTCTAAGATCGGAAATTGTAGCTTTGCAAACATCAAAATCTTTAGCCTTAGTAATCAAATTTTCATTCTCAATTCTAAGGCTAGCAAGAGAAATGTTTAATTCTTCAATCCTAGCAAGCAAATCATCATTATTATTTCTAGGGTTGGGAATTGAAACATTGCAAACATGAGAATCAACCTTAGCATTTAAACTAGCATTTTCATTCCTAAGGTTGTCAATCATCTCACGGCAAGTGCTTAGCTCACTAGATAATTTTTCACATTTTTCTATTTCTAGAGCATAAGCATTTTTAACCTTAACATGTTTCTTGTTTTCTTTAATTAGACAGTCCTCCTGGGAATCCAAAAGGTCATCCTTTTCATGAATAGCACTAATCAATTCATTTAATTTTTCTTTTTGTTCCATGTTAAGATTGGCAAAAAGAGTACGCAAGTTATCCTCCTCATCACTAGTATTTTCATCACTAGAGGTTTCATATTTAGTGGAGGATCTTGATTTTACCTTCTTCCTTTTGCCGTCCTTTGCCATGAGGCACTTGTGGCCGACGTTGGGGAAGAGGAGTCCCTTGGTGACGGTGATGTTGGCGGCGTCCTCGTCGTCGGAGGAGTCGCTTGAGTTTTCGTCGGAATCCCACTCCCGACAAACATGGGCATCGCCGCCCTTCTTCTTGTAGTACTTCTTCTTCTCCTTTCTTCTCCCCTTCTTGTCGTCGCCTCGGTCACTGTCACTAGATATGGGACATTTAGCAATAAAATGACCGGGCTTACCACATTTGTAGCAAACCTTCTTGGAGCGGGACTTGTAGTCTTTCCCTCTCCTTTGCTTGAGGATTTGGCGGAAGCTCTTGATGACGAGCGCCATTTCCTCATTGTCAAGCTTGGAGGCGTCGATTGGTTGCCGACTTGGTGTGGACTCCTCCTTCTTTTCTTCCGTCGCCTTGAATGCGACGGGTTGAGCTTCGGATGTGGTGGGTTCGTCAAGCTCGTTGATCTTCCTCGAGCCTTCGATCATGCACTCAAAACTTACAAAATGCCCGATAACTTCCTCGGGGGTCATTTTAGTATATCTAGGATTACCACGAATTAATTGAACTTGAGTGGGGTTAAGGAAAATAAGAGATCTTAGAATAACCTTAACCACCTCGTGGTCGTCCCACTTTATGCTCCCAAGGTTGCGCACTTGGTTCACCAAGGTCTTGAGCCGGTTGTACATGTGTTGTGGCTCCTCCCCTTTGCGGAGCCGGAACCGACCGAGCTCCCCCTCGATCGTTTCCCGCTTGGTGATCTTGGTAAGCTCATCTCCCTCGTGCGCGGTTTTGAGCACATCCCAAACCTCCTTGGCGCTCTTCAACCCTTGCACTTTGTTATACTCCTCTCTACTTAAAGAGGCGAGGAGTATTGTTGTCGCTTGAGAGTTGAAGTGCTCGATTTGGGCCACCTCATCCTCATCATAGTCCTTATCCCCTACCGATGGTACCTGTGCACCAAACTCAACAACATCCCATATACTTTTGTGGAGTGAGGTTAGATGAAATCGCATTAAATCACTCCACCTAGCATAATCTTCACCATCAAAAGTTGGTGGTTTGCCTAATGGGACGGAAAGTAAAGGTGCATGTTTAGAAATGCGAGGGTAGTGTAGGGGGATCTTACTAAACTTCTTACGCTCTTGGCGTTTAGAAGTTACGGAGGGCGCGTCGGAGCCGGAGGTCGATGTTGATGAAGTGTCGGTCTCGTAGTAGACCACTTTCCTCATCCTCTTTTGTTTGTCCCCACTCCGATGCGGCTTGTGGGAAGAAGATTTTTCCTTCTTCTCTTTGTGGTGAGAAGAAGATTTCTTCTCCTTCCCTTTGTTGGAGGAGCTCTTCTTCTTCTCCCTCCGTTTGGTGCGGGACTCTTCCGATGAAGTGCTCCCGTTGCTTGTAGTGGGCTTTTCGCCGGTCTCCATCTCCTTCTTGGCGTGATCTCCCGACATCACTTCGAGCGGTTAGGCTCTAATGAAGCACCAGGCTCTGATACCAATTGATAGCCGCCTAGAGGGGGGGGGGGTGAATAGGGCGAGACTGAAGTTTACAAATATAAACACAACTACAAGCCGGGTTAGCGTTAGTGATAAAGAAAACGAGTCCGTGAGAGAGGGCGCAAAACAAATCCCAATCGAATGAGAAAGTGAGACACGGAGATTTGTTTTTCCGAGGTTCAGTTCTTGCAAACCTACTCCCCGTTGAGGAGGCCACAAAGGCCGGGTCTCTTTCAACCCTTCCCTCTCTCAAACGATCCCTAGGACCGAGTGAGCTTCTCTTCTCAAATCAAAGCCGGGAACAAAACTTCCCCGCAAGGGCCACCACACAATTGGTGCCTCTTGCCTTGATTACAATGGAACTTTGATCACAAAAACAAGTGAGAAAGAAAAGAAGCAATCCAAGCGCAAAAGCTCGAAAGAACACAAGCAAATCACTCTCTCTAGTCACTATGGCGTTGTGTGGGATTTGGAGAGGATTTGATCTATTTGGTGTGTCTAGAATTGAATGCTAGAGCTCTTGTAGTAGTTGGGAAGTGGAAAACTTGGATGCAATGAATGGTGGGGTGGTTGGGGTATTTATAGCCCCAACCACCAAATGTGGTCGTTGGGAGGCTGTCTGCTTGATGGCGCACCGGACAGTCCGGTGCACACCGGACAGTCCGGTGCCCCCTGCCACGTCATCACTGCCGTTGGATTCTGACCGTTGGAGCTTCTGACTTGTGGGCCCGCCTGGGTGTCCGGTGCACACCGGACATCTACTGTTCCTTGTCCGGTGTGCCGGAATGGGCGCGCCTGACATCTGCGCGCGCAGAGCGCGCATTAAATGCGCGGCAGAGAGCCGTTGGCGCGGAGGTAGCCGTTGCTCCGGAGTTGCACCGGACAGTCCGGTGCACACCGGACAGTCCGGTGAATTTTAGCGGACTAGCCGTTGGAGTTTCCCGAAGCTGGCGAGTTCCTGAGGCCGCTCTCCTGTGGCGCACCGGACACTGTCCGGTGTACACCGGACAGTCCGGTGAATTATAGCGCGAGTGCCTCTGGAAATTCCCGAAGGTGGCGAGTTCGAGCTGGAGTCCTCTGGTGCACCGGACACTGTCCGGTGTACACCGGACAGTCCGGTGCTCCCAGACCAGAGGGCCTTCGGTTCCCACTTTGCTCTTTTGTTGAATCCAAAACTTGGTCTTTTTATTGGCTGAGTGTGAACCTTTTACACCTGTGTAATCCATACACTTGGGCAAACTAGTTAGTCCAATTATTTGTGTTGGGCAATTCAACCACCAAAATTAACTAGGGACTAGGTGTGAGCCTAATTCCCTTTCAACTACACCAAAATCGTGAACTTCCTAGAGCCTAAACCCTAGAAACATAACTTGCCACTTCATATCATGCCAAAACAGACAAGCACGAACAAGAACATAATTAATAAATAATATATAAATATGTAATCAGACACTAAAGCATCAAATGTTTTTTTAAAAGGCTATATTGACTTTTGTTATAGTGTTTACTGTTGCGTGGATCTAGTGCCGATATATCCAAAGAGGAAAACAACAGTCATAAAAATAACGGTGAGTAAAGTGATTTTTTTTGCACTCAGCAAATTACCAAGCCATATCAACCAAGTGCTTCCAAAATTGTTAATCTATCTATGTGTACTTGTTATGATGCAGCATGAGCCACATAGCTCTCACGCAGCCAAGTAACTTCTTGTTGTTCTAGTAGTTGATAAGAACCTAAGACCCTATAGTTAGTACCCATGTCCATTTCGTCCAAAAGACCAGAAGAGAAGCATATAATGAGTTATTGGCATGTCTTGTTCTAAAATCCACAATTCTAAAAAAACAAATGTATTTGGAATCCACTAACCAACTCCAGCAATATATAATTTTCATCCTCCCCTGCGAGCAATATTCCAATGAATTTCCAGGCTGACCAGTGGCGCATTTGTTCTTTGCAAACTGAATTTGTATAATGCTTTGCAGCTGAATTCACTTGCTATATTTTTTGTGATGCAGATCCTCACATTATTATTGCCTTGTAAATATGGTTTGATGCCCTTTAAATCGGGATTTACTCTCAGAACACGCGGAGAGATCTGTTAAGGCAAGTGTCAAACTGCATTGGACATTTGGATGGACTTTGCTGGCAAAGTTGGTAAGCAGTTTTGATTTTTCTTACTGATCTCAGCTAAATATGACAACCGACCTAAAACTAAAGGCAGCATTGGAGGTGCATTGCCCTTACAACTGAACTAAAGACAGTTATGGATGAACCGACCATCTATCATTGCTTGTGTTCAAGTCGACTGGATTCAAACCAAGGGTAGTTACTTACCTTACCACATGATGAAATCTAGGAGGGGTTGTGATGTTGTTGATATCTATTTTTGAAATAGTAGCTTTTTGTGTGCGAGTGAAATCTTAGATTCCATTGACCATTGTTGTTAATGTATTAAACCATGTTTCTGAAGGGGATTCTCAATTTATTTGGATCATCAATAGTCTAAAAGGCGGGTGTATCAAACATTATACAACAGGTTTTGTGTGTGCAAAGGTAATTGTTCATGGAATGCGACATTATCACCCAGGAAGCAATGAGATACAATATTTATTCCTTTTGTTTTTTTGTGTTAAATTGAACTAATCTATCTAATATTAAGCTGCAATAGTATATTAAGTCATGATCTTGTGTGTGACCTCGATCATAAAGAGCAGCTGACCATTTATATATATATTTCACCTTGTGCAAAATTGGGTGTTATAATCCAAGAGAGAAAGAGTCAATCTGAAATTCAAGGATGGGTTATCTGATATACCTCAGTATTTTTGTTATCATCCAGAATTACACTTTCTCCGGTCTCCGCTTTTCAATGGAGCATAGGAGCGGCTTCATCATCTACTTCTGAGCATAATTTGCACTAATTTATTCATGCATCCAAATACAAACTGCAATCTTAATTAAGCTACACTTAAGGACAAATCCAGATGAGGAAAATATCCTAAGAAAATGAGAAAAGTATGTGGGTTTGTGGCTGTAGATGTACAACGCATTGCAACATGAGTTTGGAGAGCGATGAGGAAAATAAATGCGTAATTTGCAGTAAGCCACGAACGACGGAAAGCGAACAAAAGCAAGAAAAGAATTTCGTTACCTGAAAAAGTGACAATGGCCGAATGTAGACGCTGACGACGGAGGAAGCCGCGAGCTCGCAGTCCCTCGAAACTAGCCGGAGGTGGACGTCGACGACCGAGGAAGCCATGGGCTTGCTGTCGCCCTTGAAACGGATGTGGGAGCCATAGTAAGGGACGGCCAGTGGGTAGAGAAGGGAAGCATACAAATCTTTTTTTACCTGGAAAAGCGGTAATCATCGGAGAGTGCAGCGGAAGCCGCGGAGTCGCTGTCGGCGGCAACGTCGCCTACCTCTCTGGCAGGTTCTGGGGTGTTCACTCGGCTAATGCTGCTGAGCGGTGGCGCAGGGACGGGAGCATATGAGGGAGCTACCCTCTCGCTCGCGAACGGGAGCGGGACGGAGGCGAGCTGGAAGACAGGGTGGGAGAAGGGGAGGGTCGTGGCTGGCGGCGGCGGCGGCGAGGAGGAAGGGAGCTAGCGGACGAGGTCGATGGAGGAGGCGAGCGGGGGCCGACCACGGTGGTGGAGACAGAGGGGATCTGGCGAGCACGTATGAGGAAACGGAGATAGAGTTGACCCATCACACCTTGCTTTCGAGCGGCGGCGGGGCGGGGATGGTGAGTATGTTAGGGAGCCGCCCTCTGGCTTGCAGAGTGTAGTGGTGTGGAGTGGAGAGGGAGACACTAGTACAGAGAAGTTCTATAGTGGCGGTTGTAAACCTATTTATAGTGGCGTTTTTCGTAACCGCCAGTGCTAGGGGCCAGTAGAAATCATCATTTTTACAGGCGTGTAACTGAGGACCGCCAGTGAAAATCGATTTTCACTGGCGGTCGGCGTAATAAAACCGCCAGTGCAAATCGTTTCCAGGAAACATAAAACATATTTTAAAAATAGTTAAAAAATTTATTTTTATTAGGCCCACCCCACCCGCCCGTCTCCGTCGCGGCATTTTTCGCGCAAAATTCGCGCGCTACGCGGTTGTTAGTATTCGAACCGTCGACCTCACCCTCGCGCGTACCCTCCCCTACCACTCCGTCTATGACATGTCTTGTGTCTAGTTTGTAGTTGTTTTCTCCACATATTACAACCATTTGAGTGTAAATTGCTTATTTGAGACCCTAAACGAATTCAAATAAAAAAGTTGTCAACTACAAAGATAAATAACTTTTGAAGTTCTACAACTTTTATTTTGACACTTTTTTCATCCGAGGTACTTTGCAAAATTTGAATTTTAAATTTGACATACTTAGATTCAATTTTTGAGAACCGAAATGAGTTCAAACAAAAAAGTTGTCAACTACAAAGTTTCATAACTTTTAGAGATCTACAACTTTTATTTTGGTGGTTTTGTCATACGAGGCCGTTTGAAAAACTCGAAAAATTAAGGATAAAAATGATTTCTAGTGGCGGTTCCTTAAGAAAACCGCCACTAGAAATCGTATTTCTAGTGGCGGTTCCTTAAGAAAACCGCCACTACAAATCATGGATTTGTACTGGCGGTTTTCTTAAGGAACCGCCAGTAGAAATACGATTTCTAGTGGCGGTTTTCTTAAGAAACCGCCACTAGAAATAACACAGTCGGTGGATAACCGAAACCGCCTGTAAAAATATATCGTCTCCGCAGGCTTTGAGCCTTTTTGTACTAGTGAGAGCCTCTGCCTCCGTGAAACGTGGGGAAGGCGGACGCAACGCGCAGTCCGCTCTCTCGAGATGAATGGAAAATTTTGAGTCCGGTGTATTCGTACACGCGTCAGTGCTGAGATGGATAAAGTCCCGTGAAGTGCGGACAGACCTCCATTTCCTAGCGTCTTTTAACAAGAAGTAATGAGGCTTTCACGGCGACGGTTGGCCCGTGAACGGAGGAAAGCGAAAGACCGTTGCTAGCTATGCTATGCTCATCAGGAAGCGTACGTGTGTCGACGTCGTACGTACCCTGAGGCTGAGCGTGTAGAGCGCCATCGCGTCGGGCGCGGTGGCCACGTTGAGGTGCACCACCGCGAGGCCGAGCGCCTGCACCCCGGCCACCAGCCTCAGCAGCTGCCCGGGCCGCCGCGGCGCCATCACGCGGAGGCTGGCGTGCGCGTCCACCACCAGGCCCACCTCCACGTCCGCCACCGCGCAGTCGCCGCTCGCCTCGTCCTCCACGGCCACGACGCCATCCTCCCGCGCCGCCGCGTGGCGCCACGCGTACTGCGGGTACCGGAAGAACCGCGCGAACGCAGGCGGCCGCGCCTCATGAGGCGCCGCCCCCTCGCTGCGCGCCGCGGCGTCCGCTGTCACGCCCGCGCCACTGCTGCCGGCGGACGCGGGGTCACGGCCTGGTGTTCGTTGCGCCGTGTAGGGATTGCAGCTGCTGCTCGAGCTCCTTCACGAAATCGATGGCGCCGCTGATGACGGACGCCTGATCGCTCTACACATGATTAAAATTTCTTCTTTTATATAACGAAATCAAAGGAACTGCTGGTCTGCTGGGGTGGTACACGTAGGCGTGATTTGACAAGAAGAAAAGTCACGGGATGGCCAAGCGGTGACAGTGCCAGTGTGCCACTATCTGAATTCTGAATATCTGAAAAAAGAACACTACGAATGCCATTGTGATCGAGGTCCGAGTATTAGCGTAGGATTGCGTACCCGGTGGACGTAGGAGTCCCGGCATGAGCGAACGGAGCGGGGCGAGGTACTCGTTCACCTGGCGGCGGCGGTTGCGCTCGACGGCGATGTGAGTCATCCGCTGGCTCTCGGCGTTCTTGGTGCTCCTCTGCCGCCGCCGGCGCTTCCTCCGCCCCTGCTGCACGCTGTTCGCCTGGGACACCCCCCGCGGCGGTGGCCGCGGTGCCACCTCCGCCGATGGTGCATTGCCGGAAAAGCTCCCCGTCCCCGCAGAAGCGGCAGACGCGGCGTTGAAGGTGTCGTAGATGAGATGAGTACGTCGCGGCACAAAGCTTCCAGCGTCATGTCGATCGGCGATTTGGCGGCTTGTGGACTTGTGGTATGGCACGGAGGCCAGCAAGGAACCTACGCGCGCGACCGCCGCCCGGTCTCTTCTCTATGCCACTACGGTGGCTACGGTACGCGCAGGCGCAGGGGCAGCTACTGGCCTACTGGCTACTGCCCTTTTCACCTGCGCACCTTCCTCGCTGCCGCCTGCCTGCGTGGGTCCTCCACTCCTCCTCCTTCACTTCCCACCGAGGTCCGAGAAGCAGCAGCTACGCAGCCGGTGCTGGTCTTGGTGCTATGATGCTATCTCCGTGTCTCTACTCTCCAGCGGTGAGCGCAGCACGGCGGAAGCCGCATATTGCTAGGGCATGCATACTGCGTGGCTGGCGGGCGGGCGGGCGACAGTGGACGCAGCAGTAGTTTGGACTTTGGAGTAGCCTGAGGATGAGAGGGCTTTGTGCTTGGCAGCTTGGGCAGTCAATGAGCGCGGCGGCAGCGGTAGCGCTTCAGCCAGCGCGCGCAGATGAGTGGCAGTGGCAGGCCACTTCAGCAGCTGCACGCGTCGTGCCAGATCCGGCTCGCCGCCGCAATGCTCCAAGAGATTACCACCAAAAGCTCGCTTTGTTTTGACTTCGCGGCGAAACAGAAATCTCTGGGAGGCGGCCGTGGGGCGGAGGCGCGGAGCTAGCTGTGATCTGCTGGTATCTGCGCGCACTTGTGTGTGTGCGCGTGTTTGTGCAAGCTGCTGCCACTGCCTCTCTTCCTCGGCTGAAAAGCGAGCGGGAGGCCGGGGAAGTAAAACAATAGCCAAAAGGAGAAATGTGGAACGCGCCTCTCGCCTCTCTTCTATGGGAGATTTTCTGCTCTCGCCGCGGCTATGCGTAGAGCTCAAAGTTGGACATGACGAGCCCGGCATGGGTCTAGGATATAGATGTCCAATAAGCACGAGGCCCGCGAGCCCGGCACGAAGCCCGCTTTTTGGGCCCGGTCCGAGCCCGGCACGACCCGGTTATATGCGGGCCCGGGGCAGCCCGGCACGAATAAGCGGGCCGGGCTCAGACAGGAAATTGGGCACGGTGGGCTAGCCCGGCACGGCCCGTTTAGCTCTAAGTCCGTTAAGCCCGCTTGTTTTATACTAAAACGTGTTTTTCGGCCCGCATAGCCCGCTTTTCGGCATGTTTTTTTCGTGCTAAACGGGCCGGCCGGCCCGTTTAGGCCCGTTGCGGGCCGGGTTCGGACAAGAAATTGAGCCTGCGTGCTTAGCCGGCCCGGCCCGGTTTTTTAATCGTGCCTGGCGGGCCGGGCCCAAAACTGGCCGGGCTTCACCGGGCCGGGCGGCCCGTTTGGACATCTCTAGTCTAGGCTATCGTGATTCGGGTCAATCTTTTTTTAGACCAGCAAGCCACAAAATAGTTTTAGCCTAGATTAGACCGTGTCCAAATAGTAAAATCTAGGCACTACATGGTCTAAAAGCACGGTGTGGTTTGATAATCGTGCTGAGTTGGTCCCAACACGACATGAAGAAAAATCTTATATATATATATATATATATATATATATATATATATATATATATATATATATATATATATATATATATATATATATATATATATATATATATATATATAGGGAAAAGGTAATGGAAGCCCTGGGCTTCCCCTACTAATGGAAGCCCCAGCCAGGACGTGGTCAACCCAGCACCCGCGCAGCCATGCAGTCAACAGCCAGGAATTCAGGACGATAAGCGCGTAAGGCAATATACGAATGCATATATATATATGGATAAAGATGCGTAAACCATGCATAAAGGAATCTTTTGACGCCCGAAACACGTGGAATGAATATGACACTGTGGACAGCGTTTACGACTGCATAATGACATGTACTTGACAGCATAAATCATGCAGTATGTGGTTCTGGTTCTGGCTCGGGCGGATTCCAGCGTAAACCGTGAGCTAAAACAGCGTAAATGAGTTCGCAATTTAGCGTAAATCCTATTTCTGTTTTGTAACAGCAAACGGGGCCTAAAATTACGGCGTCAAAATCGCGTGCAACCGATCGTGCGCGGGTCCTTGCTCGGGCCGATTCCAGCGTAAACCGTGAGCTAAAACAGCGTAAATGAGTACAGAATTTAGCGTAAATCTTATATATGTTTTGTAACAGTAAATGAAGCCTAAAATTACGGCGTGAAAATTGTGTGTAGCCGATCGTTCACGGGTTCTGGCTCGGGCGGATTCCAGCGTGAAACGTGAGCTAAAACAACGTAAATTAATACGAAATTTAGCGTAAATCATTTATCTGTTTCGTAACAACAAATAGGTCCCAAGATTACGGCGTGAAAATTATGTGCGACCGAGTGTGCAGGTTCTGGCTCGAATGGATTTTAGCGTAAACGTGAACCTAAACATCGTAAATTAGTACGAATGTTAGCGTAAATCGTATATCTGTTTCGTAATGGCGAATGGAGCCGAAATTTACGGCGCGAAAATCACGCATCACCGGACGTACGCGGGTTTTGGCTCGGACGGATTTATGCGTAAAACATGAACCAAAACAACGTAAATGAGTACGAATTTTAGCGTAAATCATTCATCTGTTTCATAATAACGAATGTAGACCGAATATATCTCTCTGCGCACGAGGTTGTCATCAAATGCATCAAGGAATATCGTAAATTGGAGTAAATACAACAAGAAGTGATCTGAGGTAATTGTGGCGTAAAATGCAAGCTAACCATCTACAGGAGAACTGTTTTAGATTTTACAATAAGATATAAGAGATAATTATTCCTGTACTCAACTATGATAATGTCGTGTTTACATTTTAGTTGTTGGTACATACACGCAAAACTATGTTCCACCGTAACACCATTGTTAGCAAAAAAGTGAGTTCAAAAGGCTCTTCCAGCTTTCCTAATGTGGAGAAAACCATCGAGGTCCATATCTGCAAACGTAACATGAACTGTTAATATGATCTTTCCTTGTTAATATGATCATCTTTTCTAGCTTGTTATGACTAACATAACCTACAGTCTAAACTGAATGCACACTTGAGTTAGAAGATCAGATTACCAAAAGAAAAATCTCTTGAGTTAGAAGATCAGATTACGACGAAAAGGTGCAAATATACACACCCTGCTACATTAAAACTCAGCTCTCTTTTCATCTGAATCCTTAATCTAAAGCCATGCTACACTGAATCTCCTGCTTACCTAAGTTCACTTCAGTTTTAGACTATGCAAACAAACAGATGCATATGGCTATAAGCCCCTCTCCATCCAATTACTTGAAAAACGGTTTCATTTTTATGCAATATTGAGTTATAGAAATCAATGAAGGCCCTCTCAAATTCCAGCAAAGAAATGTTTAGAAAATTAGAATCAGGCAGTGATCATAAATAGTAGTAATTGGTAAAAGTCTATCTACTATAGCATACGACACTGACGATCACAACTAAAAATAGTATTGATAATTGAACCTGTACACATACATGAAAGATGCAAAAGTCTATTAGGAGAGGCAATAATTCCTCAAAATTGATCAAATTAGGTTACACCATGCTAATAAAAGTTTGAACAATTATTCCGATTCTAGAAAACCAAGAAACCATTCAAGCATCTTCAAAACACATTATCATAACTGATAGAGGGTCGCGACAACTGAGCTGATTGAAAGTGTGGATGTACACACAGACTACCCAAATCGGAGTTATAGCCGATACAGAATTGGGGTGCCTATATCTTTTTTATATAAATCATGTAGTTGCTCCTAGGTTTGTCCAGTTTATTTAGGGGAAATATAACTTGGATCTACGTATTTACCAAAAGAACATAAAAATGATATAGAACTGGTGGTCTACGTGTTTATAATGCGGAGCGTACACGAGATCTGGTAATTGAGCATAATAACACATTCAAATTAGCATAAAAGACGTATTTAGGAATAAAAATCACAAGAGCAGGGCGATATGAGTAAAGAATGCACCAGAACCAGGAGGGGCACTTGGCGATGAGGTTGTCGCCGGCGAGGATGAACCCGGGGATGGAGAGGAAGCCCTTCTCGAGGAAGACAGAAACGGTGTACGGGCCCGTGACGGGAAGTTCGTAGGGCGCGAAGGCGGCGCGGGCGTGGTCCGGAGCGGGCGAGGGCGTGGATGGATCGCTGGTTGTCGGCGGCTGGGCAAGCCCGGAGGGGGCAAGGACGCGGACGCATCACCGGTGCCCGGCGGCTGGGCGAGTTCAGAGGGGGCGAGGACGCAGACGGATCTGAGCGAGGATGGAGGTGGTGGCCGGCGGCTGGGCAAGGACGCAGACGCTAGGGTTCGGCCGCCGCGAGAGTTACGGGAGAGATGAGCTGAAAAAATGAGTGCTCAGTTCCTTGATTCGTGGGCCCGATAGACGTAAGCTGCCCAGATTGCGGGGACACGATCTTTTCGTGGGCCCGGATGCCGCGAAACATGCGCACACCAAAAGTGTGTAAAACGTAATAAGATTGAGCATAACGCGTAGTTATAATTGACGTAACTAGGTGGCACAGTCAGCCAAAAAAGCGTGCGCGCCTGGTCGATACGGTGCAGTCAGCGCACCTGGTCGGGGCTTCCATTAGTTAGAGAGAGCCCAGGGCTCTAAATACTATATCTATATATATATAATTCATCTTTAAATTATTCATAATTTTATTATAAATTAAAAAGATTATGAGAAAGAGAAAACAATGATTTCTATGACTTTTGAGAAGAGATAAAAATTATTGGAGCATAGAATAAACCATTTAAACATTAGTTTTCTAATTCGTGGCGTGCCGGTCCAAGCATGACACATCTAGTCGTATCGTGTTGTGCCATATTAAGTTTGAGACACGA
The DNA here is from genome assembly GCF_902167145.1 of Zea mays. Classification (NCBI taxonomy): domain Eukaryota; kingdom Viridiplantae; phylum Streptophyta; class Magnoliopsida; order Poales; family Poaceae; genus Zea; species Zea mays. Next base: position 14,194,708 of record NC_050097.1, read on the forward strand.
TACAACCGACCATTCGGGTCATGACGGCTCATTCTATTTTCTTTGTGCATGTCGCGCCTGGGTAGTCCCAAATGGACCGGTCCAAACTTTCAGCACCCTATTTGTTTCGGATTTTTTTTCTTAGCTTCTGGCTACAAGAAGCTATCGTGGACTCCAAACACCTAGTTTTTCAGTCCGCTTTTGTGAGAATCGTTTAGGTGAAAACCGTTCAAAATCAACGTGAACATAAAATCGATTATGTCGTCGTGATAGTAGGAATCCATCACTTTCTAGATTTTAAACCCTACGTGCTCCCTTATCTTTCACTTCACACGTAATAGTCACGATACTTATATTATCCCAATAATAAGATTTTCACCCTAGCCAGTTTTCAAAAAAAGGTCATCAGAAAAAAAACTGGTGCAGCCATTGGCGCGGAGCGGACACGTAATCTTCTATGGGAGATTTTCACAATCCTGGTACGGAAATAAGGTGTGGACCCCGTCATGGCAAAAAAAAATCAAGGAGTGCCATAAAAATAGTAGCTTAGCAGATAATTGTAAGGTACAATGCATTGAATATGTGAGTGTCGTTACAAGTCTGTATCTTTCTGATCAGTGGATTGTTCACTTTTATCATTCTTGTATTTACTTTCAGGGTTCCTCTTGTTCTCAGGAGCATCATCAAGGAGGTCCTCATCTGAATCAAAAACCCCCTTCATTTTGGTCTTCCAGGTCCGATGAAGGTTGTTTTTCCTCCCAACCCTCAGCTTTGAACTGAATTAAAAAGAGTTTATCCTCCATTTCTACTATTCTTTCCCTAAGAATTCTGCCTGGATTTTTGCATTTAATCTTGATTCTCACCATACTGAAGAAACTATTGAACAAGCTGTGCTAATCCACTTCAACTAATCTGCCAAGAGTAGAGACAATTTCTTTGATGGTTAACCAATCTACCCATTTGGGTGGGATACCTTTGATCTGCACCCAGACATCATCCAGCTTACCAATAGCTGCAGTATCACCATTCCAAGCCTTGAGCGAAGGCGAAGCCATAACTCCATCTTTGTTGAGATAGAAATATGAGATTTTAGATATTACAAAGGATTCAACCTTCTTGGAAGGAGGGAACCTGACCAGATAACTGAAATCATCAATTCTCTTTAACTGCCAGTCCCAATTTTGATCAAACAAATTTCTAAGGTTGTCCAAAATCCCTTGTTCATCAATATCTCCTTCCGCAGTGAACACTCCTGAGTGCAAGGCTATGTTTAGGAGTGAAATTGCCCTGTTATGCCATAGAGTCAAGCCTGCTTTTAAAGAAGACATTGCATCTTAGCTACTCAATTTAGGGCTGTAACTCTTCCCCTTCGGCTCACTCTATCTTTCATTTCTTTGTAATCTTCCTCTTCCTCCCTAAACTCAGTTCTTTTGATTTAATAATATTACTGTAGGACCCTCCTACAGTGCCTTTACTTCAAAAAAACAGTGAACACTCTATTGTTGTCCAAACCAGCCCAATGTCTAAACCTACCTTCTTTTGGTGCCACATCAATATGATAGAAACCTAATCCTCTATTAGCACTCCCTAAATACTGAGCAGATTGGTGCGCTGATTGCCATTCAGATCAGTCTTCAACAATGTGGTCAGAACGGAGACATATGAAACACACCTTTGGTTTGGAGCATCCCGAACTGAAGTGACGAGATTCACCAGTCAAAGCACATTCAGTGTTAGTTTGGGAGCCACAAAACCAGAGGGGATTTGGAGGGCTAAAATCTCATCTTTATTCAATTTTAAATAAGAATGAGATTTTAGCCCCTCCAATCCCTCCGATATTTGGACTCCTAAACTAGCTCTCACTGAAGAAACTTGCCCTGATTTGTGATTTCCCCCCTCAGTCACCTGAATGCCCGGGGTTCTCAGCAACATTCTGAATTTAGAGTTGTACGAGTGCGAATAGTCTTAACGCGTTTAATAATTATTTGCAACATGTACCGCCTCTATTTTAGAATATAAAAGGTTTTGGTTTTGCTCTTCCTCTCTGTCCATTTCAGCGTATTAACATGTCCACTATTTCATTAGAGCACATCTATAACCAATAATCTCTAGTGGATTCTTGATTTGTTTATTTCAAAACAGGCATTACTCTTAGACTTCCAAATAGCCCAACATGTTGCTGCAATACCCCAAGCATGATTTTTTTAACAATTTCTGTTGTTTGACAAACTCAAATATGTTGTTCTAATTTGTAATGGCAGATTCATAACTAAAATATGTGCATATGAGCTACTTACTAATAGTTGATAATTGATGAAAGAAATATTTATGTTGCTCTATATAAATCTTGCTCTAGATGCTATTGTTTTCTGATTTTCTTGTTTTATAACTGTTAATTTGAAAAGTAGTTGCTAACTACCCAATATACTTGAGCAGATCAGCAGGACATTGGATTCTTTGTTACACGAAAATGGACAAGATAGCGAATCTGATGAAACTGGCCTCCAGAGGGTGCCAAGACCACAACATGGTCAATATTATGATGAAGGTTTAGAGGTATGGGACTGAATGTATTTACTTTTTTTGTTTGACACGTAAGTTTGTTAGCTAATATGCTGAGTGCATCCAGAAAACTCGTCAAACTCTAGGCGACAAGGTAAGCCAACAGAACTTGGCGATTGACAAAAGCTGCCTCGCGGTTGATTGTCAATGTGGAAAATGAGGCTATGAAAGACGAAACAGAAGTAGAACCATCATATGAACTTGTACCTTTTCAGTTTTCTATTTTCTGAACTTATGTTTGTGTAAATTCAACTCCCTGAGCACATAGTGTTTGAGTTTTTTGCTCTTGACTCTCAACTTTACATGCTATTAGAATTGGAAACGGGTGGCGAGGCCAAAAGCCCTTGGGGGCTTGGGAGTTCTTGATTTGGGCGCTTTTGCGCGTGACTTGCGCGCGCGATGGCTCTGGCATAATTGCACCTCATCACGGAATATCTGGGACAATTTAGAGATTCCTTGCTCTGATGCTGATAGACTGCTTTTTGCGGCATCAACGAATATTGAGATTGGTGATGGTTCTAAAATCTCCTTCTGGGGCAGCGCTTGGGTGAGGGGGCAAAGGCCAATGGACTTGGCGCCTCGTCTCTTTTCTATATCAACAAATAAGAGAAAATATTTGGCGGAGGCGGTCACAAACAATGCCTAGATCATGGATCTTGCACTGCTCGACATACCGATTACTTCCCACCACATTCATGAGTTCTGCATTCTATGGTCTGAAGTCCAAAAGATCCAGTTTCACCCAGAACGTGATGATGCCATCACCTAGAATTTCACTGCGGATCGCCGCTACACAGTCAAATCGGCATATCAGGCCCAATTTTTGGGCTCTGTTCGCACAAACTATGACCTCATCATCTGGAAGAATTGGGTGCCTCCAAAATGCAAGTTCTTCAGCTGGTTAGCAATTCAAAATCGCATTTGGACAGCAGATCGTTTAGCCGCCAGGAATTGGCCCCATGGACCGACTTGCGTCTTGTGTCGTGCTGCCCTGGAATCGGGGCTTCACCTTTTTTGTGGAATGTCGTTTCACCAAAAGAATTTGGGAGGAAGTTGCTGTTTGGGTAGCTGTTGAGGGCCTGAAACCGTCTAGCTGGGGGCGACCCCCCACGCTGTGGCATTGGTGGGAGAAATTGGCTTTTTTGCCGAGATGCAATAGGAAAGACATCAGATCACTTTTGATCCTTGTAAACTGGGAGATTTGGCGAGAAAGAAATGCGAGAATCTTTGATCGCAGATTCTCTAGCTGCCAACAAATCATTGCCAAAATCAAGAGTGAGGCGACAGCCTGGAATTTGGCAGTGGCCAAGCACCTAGCTACCCCTTTAACAGCTATTTAGTGGGGTCTGTTTTTATTTTCTGATAAGGTTAAACCTTTGCCTAGTGCTTCGGTCACTGTATTGACTTAAACCTCTTGTTATTCTTCTTATCAATATATCTTGGCAGACCTCCTGCCTTTTAAAAAAACATTACATGCTAATTTACAAGTTCATTTGATTGGAAACAGCTGCTCAGTAAGTTCCGCAGTTCTGCTGTAAATATTTACGTGTGAGATTCTGTTCGAAATCAAATCGATTTGAAGGGATGCATGTACCTTTTCAAACTTTTGCATGTCAACTAATTGATCACTCGTTCAAATGAACTCGCAGATTGGGATTTCCTCATCGAGTGATAATGTGCACGTGGTGGGAAACTTGAACGAACATGGTTTTGTGCAAGGTGAAAGTGCTACGTGATAATCATCCAGGAAAATAAGTGTAGCAAAACAGGGTTGCAGGTTCATCAAGTGAGACGGAATGCACCGTTAGAATTTCCAAAAATTCCAGAGTTTCAGATCAAGAAGTGTTAAGATAAGGCATGAACTTTTTTTTGTTTGACTTAAATCCAGGGGAAATAAAGTATGTATGCAAAGTGGAGAGATAAAGCTGGATGGTATGTTTAACCAACTGTAGCAAGGAAACGAACCGCATTGGCAACTAGCATATTTTTCTATTAGTGCGATTTTGTTTAAAACTTTTAGCCGTCATGGTGAAAGCGTAGTTGTGTGATAAGCAGAGGAATCAAAGGACTTGTATGTATTAGCTTGATGCAGTCAATGCACTTTGTATTTGTTTGCTGACGACGCTAGACGCTTCGTGATTCCGGATGTCTCTTGCCTTGCAGTTGCAGGCTCGTGTTGTGTCTTGTGTGGTGCCTGCCCTATTTGGCCCGAAATGAGTTTGTGGATGCAGAGTCAGGAGGGTACTAGAGATTAGATAACACTACTGAATGAAACTACCTACTGAGAATTAGTCAAGTTGTTCTTGTTAGCTCTGCTGGTCATCAAATAACAGTTTCCTTTACATTATCATACATATCGTAACCGTCTTGTTAGTTTTTCAATGAAATGAAATATCCAGCTACCATCGAGGTTCATGAAAACTAACAAGATAAGGTCATTTGTTGAGTCACGAGGGGCGTGCCCCCCTTCTGACACCATGAAGTAAAAGGAAATAAAAACATAAGCTATTGCATATAAATTCTGTTTGTAAGTTAATGTTTCCGTCCTGGATGTAAGGCGTAACCATCTCTTGTAAAGACCAATAAATAAATTTAATTGTCACAATATACAACTATTACATATAAATTCTGTTTGTAAGCTATTCTCTCTGTCCTATTATCTAAGATATAATCACATTTATTTCAAAGAACAATAAATATATTTAATTTTCACTACACATTAGTACTGCTACATCGACTTGAATAAAAAAGAGAGTATGTTAAACAATTCAAGGTGCGCTGACTTTATTGGGCTTCAAGACTTCATAGTTGGCAGCTTGGCATCCTCGCTGCGGCCTCGAAACTGTCGGAAATCTATGCAACCACACCTGATGATTATTTATGTAAATAAAATCTCGGATGAAATCGAGGCAGCAACCAGAGCCTTTTATGTTTGACTGGTATTTGAACTCCAGCCTCTCTTTCCTCTTGTTGCCGCCATTTAGAGTCTTGTTTGTCCTTCTCTTACACCCTGTACTAAAACGCCAGGCATGCGTTTCCAATCAAAGGAAACTCGCAAATCTCATGCCATTAGTTATTCGTTCGCACAATCATGAAGGAGACATCAAAAAAAATCACACATCATCGCGAAGATAGCCAAAAAAATCAGCTCTCCATGATGTTTGGATCACGGCCACCAGAGGCGCAGCTCCAGGTCGACGTCGCTGTCTTCCTCGTCGTCGTCGTCGCTGACGTGGCACAGGTCGTGCGCGGCCGCCTGCAGCGCCACCGGCCCAGAGAGCAGCACGTCGCCGCTGGGAATGAGGACCCCGGCAGCGGCATTGGAGTTCAGTATCGGGTACAGCACCGCGTACTTCGCAGCCGGCGCGGCGTGGGGCGTCTCGTCCGTGGCCTGCGACGCCGCGCCTCCGAGCTGCGGCGCCTGCGCCGCGGCGCTGCCATGGTGGCCGCCGCGCATCTTGGCGCGGTCCCGGCGGTGCACGTTCATGTGCCCGCCCAGTGCCTGCGCGGACTTGAACTCGCGGCGGCAGAACGCGCACGTGTACGAACGCGGCGGCCACGCCCCGCCGAGGCCGTCGTCGTCGTCCGCGACGTCGTCGGGCACGTGGCGGCCGATAGCGGCCGCCGTCGCTGGCCATCCCCACATCACGGCGGGCTTCAGCCGGTGCTGCAGCAGCTGCTGCTGCTTCAGGAACTGGTGCAGCGTGATGTGCTTGACATGTGCGAGCTCGGTGCTGCTGGTAGGCGCCATTGATGGAGCTGCTAGCTCTCGGTCTGATGCTGATGCTCTCGTATCGTACGTGTTTTTCAGTCACACGGCGACCCGACATGCGGGCGGTTTCGTTGCCGGGTATTTATAGTAGCACAGTGGTGGCTGGACGCTGGAGTGAGCAAGAGACAGAGGAGGAGAGCTTTGGTTGTGTCACCGTGTTAGGGCTTGTTCGGTTATTCCCGATACACATGGATTAGATGGGATTGGAAAAAATTGTGAAGAAGTTTGAGTTGTTTGGGATTCAAACCCATCCAATCCCGCTCAATCCACATGGATTGAGAGCTAACCGAACAAGCCCTTATGTGGCTTTTGTTCCTGTCTGCATAGGAGGTGAGGTGAGAGACATGGAGAAGGCGGTGCACAGCTGCCATGGGTTGTATCACCTGTGGATTCTGGGGCCTGAGCCGTTGGACTTGGAAGTTGGAATAGCTAGGGTATGTAAGGGCTCCTGCAGGCACAGCTATGGTGCACTGACTTCTTCAGTTTGGTTGCATGCACTCTTTTTGCATCTTTGTTGGGATCAATGAGGTCCAGAATCTCGGTGAAACTGAAGTACCATGTTTCATTCGGTTCTGGAATCACCAGCAGCATTTTGTTCTTGCATGTTACCCTATGCTTTTGTTACCATTCCTACTGCTAGTCAACAGAGACAAGAATTACTGCAATTGTTAAAAGTGAGCCTAACATAAAACAAGATCTTAAACTTTGTCTTAAACATGGCCACAGATTAAACGTAATGCGGAAGAACTGAGTAGGCGCTAGACCTAAGTTAGGCGAGTATCCGGACCCTGATGCATGCTGAATGCTGAAGGCCCACATAAATAAAATAATAAATTGTAAAGGGATTAAATTGTAAATTTTTATCTGTTTTTTTTACCTCGGATGTAACTATGTAAGAGCAACTCCAGTAGTTCTCTAATAGACTTCCTAAATCAACAATTTAAGTAGTTAACACAAAAACTCATCTCCAACAGTTCTCTAAATGAACTTTCTAAATTTAACAACTTTTCATCTAACCTTATTTCCTCTCTACATTTGGCAACCATTTAGCAACTCACTAAACAAAAATGTTTACTGCATTATATAGATAATGAAGGTAATTGATGACATTTGTGACTTTATTTTTTTATGTGGATAGATATAAAATATAACTACAACCTATATTTAGAGAACTATTGGAGAACTCACATTTTTTTACTTCCAAAGTTATTTAGCAACTTCTTAAATCTGTGATTTAGAGAGCTAAAATTTAGCTAACTATTGGAGTTGCTTTAAGGGGATGCAAAGAATATTTTCCCGTTTGTGGACATGTCGTGCCGCGCGATTGGGGGTGGGGACAACTGCAACTAGTGCCACGATCAGTGTCTTGATTCATTTATATATGAGCAATGCAAACCAGAAAATGCTGCCTGAATTTTTGCAGCACAAAGGTGTTCTCCACTTTGTTTCAGTTGAGAGGGTTCGATACTGACTGAATAGAGAGACAAAAGCTAAGGTAAAATGCATATGAATATACAGCTGATACCCGAGCATCCGGCAATCCGGCATAATGCTGGCTACGTTCAGAACCAGGGGAGCAGCTTCAGGTGCCAGCGACGCACAACATTTTCAGAATACTTTTAATCAGCAGATAAGTAGGAAGGAGCACTTATACAACACTAAAGTGACGAAGACAACGATGGCCTCACGTCCTCCAAACATGTACTGTCAAGAAAGAGATCCAAAAACAAGTTAGTACTGATACTACACTTAGGAGGACTTTTATGAGCTGCCATTGGACTGAGAGTTTCAGACATGGCGAGTGAATTGATCTTTCCTGAGTAACAAGTAAAATAACATAACATAACAAACCACAGCGAGAACGACCGTGTCTGTTCTTAAAATACTTTATCCAGCTAGCTGTACGTACATAGTGTCCCGTACAGCTATATTGATAGATCTTTGGTTACTTCGCCTGCTGCATGTCCTCGCAAGAACTCCCTCATATGTGCTTCTAGAATCCCTATGTTTCACCTGCATTCAACTTTACAGGTCTGCTTCCATTTCCTCGAACAGGTATAACCAGTACTAGTATATATATATATGTATATATAACATATATAAATATATGTGCATATCTATACTCTACATACGGTGTGCAGGTGCCGTTGTAATTCTAGTTAACAAGTAAGGTTACGCGGTCGATGAGTCAAAACATTTCTGTCGAGCGAATAACAGAGCCCAACAGTTGCTGCTTTCTTGTCGTCCTCGTCTCTAGCTGTCAAGTCTTATTTATATTTGGGGGGCCTATGCTGCGAAACTATGCCGCTTATTAGCGCTCCCCATTTTTTTAGCATGCAAAGCGAGGAGGGATTTTCTTACTTTAGGGCTGATTGATCAGTGATCCCCAGGGAATCCACGGGGGAGTATTTTCTTACTTTAGGATTTTATATCAGTTGATTGATGCTATTTTGACATTGATACATCCTGCATGACGTGTGTAATGCGTAAGTAGTTAGGTTAGCAACAATTCATCCGAGGGGAAAAGAGAGATATAATAAGAGAAGATGACTAATCACACAAGCTAGTAGTGGACAGAGTCAAGGAGAAACAGTAGTAGGCTAGTAGCGTGCCTATTGGTGTCCAAGCTTGGTGGCCACCCATTCAGCTGCGTCCATTGCTTTTTGGGGTGGATGGATAATTGGATATTAAGCATTTTGAACTATCCGTGTCAGTTATGAAAAGCAACTAAATATTTTTTTGCTCACTTTTCTGCATGCATGTTAGGTGGAAATTAAGGCGAGGGCACAAAATTGTCACTCTTGAGCCAGAAGAACTATATATATACAAGACATGCATCTTCTTTGGTTTCCATTGTACCTACCCCCAGGCATATGCCAGAGTTGAGCTTAGGTAATCTCCCCATACCGTACGAAACCGAATGTCATCAGACGCGTCATTCATAAATAAAGCAGACGTTCGATGAAACTGAGAATCCACAGACACATGTCGGTTCGTTCGGCGCGAACGTCGCAGCTCGCAAAGTATCAGCCGCCAGCCGGCCAAGGTGCCATAAACCAACCGGTATCCCAGTTCTTATCGGACTACAGTTATAAAACACAGAAAAAAAAACAAGAAGCCCGTAACGTGTTCTTTTAGAGGTGGAAGCCCATAACGTACAAGCCCACTAACCTAACTGGTCTGGATGGGAATTGCTACGGCCCAGTCTATAGCAACCGATGGGCCAGACTGGTGAGCGCGCCACATGTTTCGCTCTCTGGCCCGTCCAACCAAAGGGATGGGACATGGGAGAAGTGGCAGCAGCATTTTTACGCGCCGACCACCGTTTCCATCTGCTGTGCTGTGCTGTGAGGCAGTTTTAACGGAGCGCGCACGGCTGGCTGCTCCCTAGTCTCCACTGCGTCGACGTCAGGCCAATGGAGTGCGGGGAACATGCTGGCGAGGCGTGGGGGGTTGTGGCTGTGGAACGACGCGGCATGCACGCACATGCGCTCGCCTCGGCGGCCGCGCCGGCTGCACGGCGCAACGTGCGACGGGCAGCGCCCGGCCCGGCGGCGGCCCCCCCTCGCTCTCATCGTCATCGATCTCTCCTCCATGATGCTGCGTGGACAGTCCAGGCGCATGCGTGCGCCTGTGGTGGCCCCCCGCGCGCGCTTAGCTAGGTCGTAGTCGTAGCTAGCAGGGGCGCTCGAATATCTCGAGAGAGCCGCGGATGCGGAGCTAGCTGGGAGGGAGGTGGTGGTTCGGATGTGGGGCGCGCGCGCACATGACCGCCATGCCATCACGTGCACGGTGGAGGACGAACGTACGATCCCATCTGTATATATGTTGGTTCGTCTGGTGGCCTTCTGGGCTGTGTGTGGCTCGTTGCTCCACTGCAGCACTGCTTGTGGCCGGTCGTCATCACTGGTACAGGCGGCAATGGTGGCGCCCGCCGGCCGCCAGGCGCCAGTCCCTGTCGATTGGTAGTAGGCGGTAGCTAGTTCATATAAGGACCAACAGAAAGCATGAACGTACATTGTCGTCGGATCCGGCAGAGGTATATATACATCGACCTGCATGCATGCCAACAAGAGTCACAGCGATCGGTATTAATTAAGTAGTACTAATTCTGTAATTGCTTTAATTTGCGTTTTTATGGTTCATCAAGCTGTAATTATATAGCTTCGGGCTTCGGCGCCTTGGGGTATAGTAATAATCTAGTTGTACTTTGAACAGGGACTGAACATGACAGATGACCTGAGTAGAAATTAATTAACCGCGCGAGGGATATAGAGGGCATATATATATCTAGTATACCAGTTATAACTATTATTTGCATCGGCCACATATTCTGTTTGCAGAATCAAGCATCAATCCATCGTTTACGTACAGCCGCAGGCCACGCAACGCCGCCGCTTTTCCCGTAGGTAAATAAACAACACAAAGATAACATCTTGGTACAAATCTAGCTACCATATATAAACTATGAGTGCGTGTGTTCTTTTTTTTTGGGGGGGGGGGGGGGGGGGGGGGGATGTGGTGAGGGGGATCGGATATCTAGCTGGAGGGATGACAGTGGCGAATACACACATATATAGCTAGATTTGACATGACCATATTAACAGTTTTTTAAAATCACTAAATTATGGAGTTGAAAGGGGGTGGCAATGCAAATCAATCATTATCAATCACAAGGTGTGTGTGTGTCTGCACACTAGCTATCAACTCTTGGTCTAGGTTAGTATTTTTCTCTCTACCATGCATGTCAAAATAAATACAACACGAGCGCGCACACACAAGCATTCCATTCTTTTTTTTTATTAGGTCAACACCCCTCAGTATACAGCACTAAGTTTCCATCCTCCCCCGCTCGGCCTCATTTCTTGTCCAATGTCGTCACCTTTATCAAAGGTCCATATGCTACACTAGCTACGCATACAATAATAGTATAAGTTTTAATAGGTGTAGATGTGTAGTGCTTATCTTTAGTGCGTGGCCATTTAGCTATAGGTTCCACCCTGGCAAAGATGCCGCTGAACCCTAAAATAATTGCGAGCTAATCGCTCTCGCTCATTGGCTTTTGATAATAGTGGGTGCATATGCATGCGGGGGAGGGAGCGAAGCAAACAAAGTCTATGCAGAATCGTTTCCTCTTCTTTAATTTCGGTTCTCCCAAATGCCTAATAAACTATAGCCGGCCATCTGTTGTGCCTCCATGTGCGCGAGCTCTCATTTGGCGTCGTCGCTTTGTGACGCTTACTGTGCATGCTGATTAGGGGCATGCTTTGTCGCCTTCATCGGTCTTGAAAAACTACTACAATATATACATTACAATTTGCTTATCATTTAGTCTTTGTTCGGTTATTTCACGAAGTACATTGGATGCCATTCAAAACAGCCTTTAATTAGAATGGCATCATTGGTATATGCGCTACATACATGCCGTAAATGCTTCACAGACATATAATCATTTCTTATACAACTCATAAAAGTGGTAAATCGATCTAAGGGCATATATAATCCTGACCTTTTAGAACGATTTTTCAAATACAAGAGACAACTAAGAGACTACATATGATACACTGAGCCTCTAGACGATAATAAATACTCTCTCTGTTCCAAAATTTGTTGTTTTAGCTTTTGATTTTTATGTCTATGTTCAAATAGATGACGATGAATCCACACATATAAAAATAAATATATTAATTATTGCATGAATCAACTAAAAAGATAAAACATATTTTATTTTAGGACAAGGGGAGTATAATCAAGACATAATATATATAGAGAGTCACAAAGAGCCCGTCTCTTTAATCTTTTCACTTAGCCTCATTTAATTGTGCTATACATGCCATAAGACCATTCTTGAATTTATGAGCTTCTCATCTAGGCCTTACAATATTCGATTGCATAGGGATCAGAAGGGATCAAGGGGATTAAATTCCTCCATATTTATAAGAAGTGATTTAATCCCTCCATTTCTCCTCAATCTACCTCTAACCGAACAAACCCCTAGATAGATTATTTACTTGTTGGATCTTAAGTTGCACATAGGCCGAGGTGGAAACGAGCTAGCCGAGCTTGACGGCTCAGTCATGTAACGAGCTGAGCTCACTGAAAAATCGGCTTACCGAGCCAACGAGCCTAACAATAAACGCAAACTTGCTCGCTAAATTATCATATAAAATCTCAAAAATAATTTAAATAACATATTTTAAATTAGTAAAATAAATATATTACTAATATAATATAGAAAATATATTGGTTTTGTATAGTAATCTTAAATAACATAAAATAATTATCTATTTAATTTAGCATTAACATTATATTTAATTTAGCATTAACATTAACAAGTCGGCTCGGCTGACTCGTTCTTTTCACGAGAAAAAAAAATAGGCTCAGCTCGAGCTTGTTCTAATAACCATCGAGTCGAGTCGACCTGCTGCGAGCCCAAGCTAGCCCCGTCGAGCTCGAGTTTTTTTTCTAGGCCTAGTTGGACACTACCTAGTTGCATGCATGCATGTACTTGGACGATGATTCATATATTGTGTATGCATTAACCCTCATTACACAAAAGCTTAATTATTAGGATTCTTGTGATGTTTAAGTGTGTTTGATAAAGAATATCATAAAAAGATTCAACAAGTAAATATTAGTCATTGTGGAAGTTTAAAAGATCAAAAGCAAATTGTAATAAGCCTTTTAACTGTTTAAGTACTTCATTTAACTATTGTTATATCATATATTTCATGGTTCACATGCATATATATATTGCCAGAGTAAAGCGTATACCGGCTTCTTTCGACTATTATACCATAGAATATGACTTTGCACTACTTTTTATAGGAAACCCTTGCCCAATGTTAGCAAACATATGTTGAGTTCATACATATATGAACTTTCATGCGAGTTGCACTTTTACCCTCACACATGTGTACATTATTCAGTGGGGGCAGTTGATAAAGAAATTGCTTGCACATTGACCACAAAATAAAGATTGACAGAACAAATGATGTTGATGTTGTTGGGCTGTAATCAAGTAGTACTTACCATATTTTTTAAGTACTAGTAACCTACAAACTGATCTTTTGCTGTTCATCTTTTAATATAACGTACTGCCTAGTACAAAAGCGTCTAACGATAACCAACTTTCCATATGTTTCCTTCCTAGTCAGATAATATAGTTGAGTTGTCTAGACATCTGTGCACACATAGTATACACATAAATTAAACAAGGTGCTCGTGTACTCATTAGATAGCAGTATCACCAACGACACGCATAATATATATAATTAAAAAGGAAACATAAGGCTGTAACTCTACGCAGTTTGCTTGACGGGTAATCTCTTCTCGTATCTAATATGTTATCCGGCCGTGGTTACATGAACTTTTGTGGCAATAATTTAGTGTTTGACTTGAATTGGAGCTAGATTTTGCGGTGTTTTATAAACGTCAACACATGGTGTGCTAGCTGCTAATTCAAGGAATTGATGAACATAAACTATATGGTAGGTCATGTGGCTGAATTGTTTGCACTAGTTACTTGTAACAGCAGCTAAAGCCAGCAGAAAGAACCGGCAAAGAAGAGATAAACTAGAATTAGAAGTTACTTTTAGTACCAACATGAGAGTTAGTGTAGAATTTTCTATTTATCGGTGACATTGTATTAAGTATGGATGTAGTACGTAGTATCCTCATCATTGATGATTGAACAACAGAATCTTCCAATCCTTTGGGAATCTACAGATAGATTTTAATTATATCAGTATGAAAGGACGTACACCGCCTCATATATAATTAAGAAGGCAGACACAACCTATTTTAGAAGATGGAATTAAACATATGTCATCCTGCTCTACATCCAAGAATGCATATGGATGGCTGATACTTATTATTACCATAGGTGCACTGATGGCTGAGAAGCTTTGGTCAAATTTAATTATTGGTCTCAACAAAAATACCTTAAAAAATGTCCGCCTTTAGCATATATAATCAGTTGCCAAAACACAAGCTATATCCAACCATGATTAAGAAAGACCTCTATTGTGGTGATCTGACTTCCAAAGCACGATAGGTACGGTTCCTCCTATAGTTCAGTAGCTAAAATTTTATCTACTCTGTGGTTTAGATATACATAGAACCTCTACATAATAGTCTCTCCATCCAAAATTAATTATAGATTGTTTCATCCACACACACACGGTATAAGCTCCTCATATATATGAAAAGCTAAGCCCACATATACTTTTCTACGGATTCATGTGTTTTTGTTTACACAAATTTTTTTCTATACTAGTTTATTATGGTTACTCTAGTTTTTTTTTAAAAAAAATCATATGAGCCAGCAATACAAGTTGGGGTGTCCCAAGTGGACAACAACACATGGCTGTGCGTGGGCGTTGCGTGTGGTGTACTGGTGTGGGTGCTGTGTCTCTGAGCTGATGTACTCGATAAAAGAAAAGGGATGAGAAATTAACCTGCAACCCGTCTAGGGCTGAAGCTGGGGCTAGCCGACAGCATTTCTCGGTGACCTATCCGAAATCACGAACGATCATGGGCAGGGCATCAGGGGCTACCAGCTATCCCGGCCGGAGGTTGGACTTTCCCGGTGTTGCTTTCAGCTTGTGTGGCCGGAGAACAGCGACAGGCCAACCAATACACACAGATATATATACTACTAGTGGCGCAAAACCAAATTATATGACCTGCGGTTGATTAATTGAAGTGTGAATCAGCTAGGAGGGAGAAGTGGAGAACTAACCCTGGTGCAGAATTATTGCATGCATACTACTAGTGTATGAACGCGCTCGATCGATCTCGCCTCCGTCCCCGACATGATGCATGAGCGGCGGCGTGCGTCTCTCTTCTTCCTCTCGCACCAGCACCGCGGCATGCTTTGGTAGTACGTCTCAGTCGTCGCGGACTCGACGAGGGATTAAGGTAGGTTTAATAACATAATCACACCATTAGCAGCCCTTGCTAGCTCTCTCTCCGTCTCTCGGGCTTATCCTGACGCCATTGGCCAAAAGGCGACGTGCTTGTCGGGATTAGGGACCATGACGCGCACAATTAGCGACGACGACTAAACAATTGCCGTTGAGCCTGCTGCTGTGCTGTGGCTATACCTTGCTTGCTTTGCTTACCTAGAGCTAGCTAGCGCCGGATCGCTAAGCTGCTAGCTTTCTTTAAAGCTAATAATAAAGTTGTCACGCGGATTAAATATAGCGCAACTGGGAGTACGAGTCACTGTCCTTGGAACCACCACTGGTCGCACGCAGACGCAGCTGCTAGCTGTGCCCAAGATCTAGCTAGCTAGCCAGGGCATCTCCACCGATGACCGATCGATCGGCGACCACGACGCGCCCCAACGGACCGGTCGAAAGACGGCCAAAAGAACGACACCTCATTAGCTCGCCGGCCGGGCTCGTGCGGTGCGGTGCGCGCGCCCATGCCGGCCAGATCGATCCATGAGCTAGCAGGTGGCACTACCGAAATCCGACTTTTTACCGAGTGCTCGTCTATTCGGCACTTTACCGATTACTTTTTATTGGACACTCGGCAAAATCTTGCTCAACCGCGTTTATCAATAGTAGGACACTCCGCACAGTAAGACACTCGACAAAGATAATTTTGCTGAGTGTCAAATACTCGGCGAATGACGGTCCTCGGCAAAGAACCGTCAGCAGTCGTTCTATAACTGACGGCCATTATCTTTGTCGAGCGTCGTGCTTTGACACTCGACAAAAAAACTACTTTGTCGAGTGTCCTGTATCTAGCACTCGACAAAGTATGCTTTACCGAGTGTTATTCTTGGACACTCGGCAAAGTATATTTTTATTTTTTTCCCAACCAAATTTTTACTAGGATGTTCCTACACTATGTAGACTTACATGTTCTATTTTGGTACAATTATAAAATTGTTTACTATAACTATTATATTTAGTACGTTTAATTGAATTTCTTTGGATAATTCAGATTTAAACTGTAAGTCACTCGAAAAATGAAAAGCCGTGAATAAAAAAAATGATATCCATGTTAGGTAACACAAGTTACGACCGATTTCAGAAGCAGACCGTAATTTTCGAGCATCATGCTCACTAAACATGACCGTGAACTTGCCATCAAGTTGTTTAAAAATTATATAAAATAAAAACAAAGTCAGAAAATCATTAAACTTGTCCACATGTCATGATATCATATGTAGAGGTTGTGATAAAAATTTGAGAATGTTTCGAGAAAGTTGTGACGCACTATGTGTAGAAACCTAGTCGATGTACACTAAAGTTCTAAGATTTCATGTGTAGCTCTAACAGGTTTCTACATATAGTGCATTACAATTTTCTCGAAACATTCTTAAATTTTTATCAGTCTCTACATATGATATCATAACATATCGACAAGTTTTATGATTTTTTGAATTTGTTTGTGTTTCATACAATTTTAAAACAACCTGGATGGCAAGTTCACGGTCTTGTTTCGTGAGCATGGTGCTCGAAAATTCCGGTCCGCTCCTAAAATTGGCCGTAACTTGTGCTAAATAACATGAATATCATTTTTCCATTCACTGTTTTCATTTTTCGAGTGACTTGTAGTTCAAATCTGAATCATCCGAAGAAATTCAATTAAACAAACTAAAACAAATAGCTATAGCAAACACTTTTATAATTATACCAAAATCGAACATATAGGTCTACATACTTTAGAAACACACCAAAAGAATGAAAATATACTTTGCCGAGTGTCATAGGATGACACTTGACAAAGCATTGTTTGCCGAGTGTCTGCCTGGTGAAACTCGGCAAAAAATATTTTAAAAAAATAAATCAATCTTTGTCGAGTGTCAGATCCAAGACACTCGGCAAAGTCTATTTTTAAATTAAAAAATCTTTGTCGAATGCTAGATCATAGACACTCGGCAAAGAGGTTTTGTATAACCAGAGTGTTTCTTCCTTCTTTCTCTCTGTCACTCAGTCGCTCACTGCGTCGCCGCCCCACGCCCACCACACCGTCACCTCCACACCGCCGCCCCACCGCCTCCACGTCACCGCCGCCGCCACGCTCACCACGCCCACGGCGCTGCCGCCGCCCCACACCCACCGTGCCACCGCTCGCCGCATGGTTCTCCTTGGCCTCGCCCATGCCACCCTGGAACCACATCAAGGTAAAATCCCTTTCTTGGTTTAGGGTTTAAGGTTTAGTATTATTGCTAGGATAATTTATTTAATTTAGATGCTTTGTTAATTTAGTATTCTTAGTTAGGGTTTAGGGTTTTAGGGTACATGCTCACCTATTAGAAGGTAGGAACGTAATGTACATGCATTGCATGTTTATATTAAACTATACACCGTAGTTGCCAACGCCGGCCCGCGCCGCCACCGTCGTGCGCTCTCTGGCCCCGCCTCCGCCAACCCCGCGCACTCCCCGGCCCCGGCACCACCAACCCTTCCACCGACGATCCCCTACTCGACGATCTCCATGGTAAATATCTATTTTTGTGAGAATTTGTACAAATGTATTATATTGTTTGTTATGAGTATTAGTCTATGAGTATAAATGCTTGCATATACATTTTGTTTTTGTTAGATTTGGTTTGATCTATATGTGTACAATGCATTACATATATATATATATATATGTGTATATGTGTACAATATTTATGATACTAATTTGACTACTCGTATATATGATATCCAATGCATTGCATATGCCATCGTGTCGTTGAAATATGTGTGGATGTCATCCATTGTGCTGATACTTTTATTTGCAAGTTTTGGAAACCTCCCCATGCAGGGGAGGTGCTGCCGAAATTTTCTATTGATAGGCTTCGGTTATATATGTTAGACAATGGATGATCGTGAGTGGATGTACATGGGCTGTGTAGGAAGGAACGCTGTCACCCCTGAATGGATTAGAAAGGCCGATGATTTTGTGGAACGAGCATAGGGAGAAGCTGCTAAAAATGTGCCAACCGGAAAAGAAAATCAAAGAAGATCATGGTAGAACATATTTGGAAGAATAGATTTACGCCGGACTATACTCGTGGATCTTCCATGGTGAAGCGCATCGTACGAGAGAGGAGGAGGTGGTGAGACAACTGAAAGGGAAATAGACCTAATCATTTCCTATAATCAATTTTGGTGGTTGACGTCCATCACAAACCACGTGGACTAACTAGTTTGCCTAGATATCATTTATCTTAGGTGCATAAGGTTCAACACAAACCAAGAAAGAATTCAAGTTGGAGACACAATCAAAATTGGAGCAAGACTTGAGAGTGTGCTGAAAAATGGCGCACTGGACACTGTCCGGTGCACCAGGCCAGGCGCCCAACGAACAGGCCACTCTCGGAAATTCTCTAGGCGCGCTCCGCTATAATTCACTGGACTGTCCAGTGTGCACCGGACATGTCCGGTGAGCCAGCGGAGCAATGGCTAACTGGCGTCAACGGTCGACTGCAAAAAGAACAGTGCGCGTGAACAGTGATGAACAGTGTGCAGCAGAGTCAGAGCGTAGAAGTCAGAGGGCATCGGATATGTCCGGTGTGGCACCGGACTGTCTGGTGCAACTACAGGACAAGACTTCCAATGGTCAAATCGCTCCAAACCCTAACTGACGCGCTGACGTGACACGCACCAGACAGTGAACAGTGAATGTTCGGTGCGCCACCGGACTGTCCGGTGTGCCCGTCGCCAGCAAAAACAGCCAACGGCTAGGAAGCAGTTGGAGGCTATAAATACCCCCAACCACCTCATTCAAAGCCATCCAAGTTTTCTGAAGTTCCTATTCAATACAAGAGCAAAGTCCAACACTCCAAGACACATTCAAAGCATTCAATTCTCTCCAAGTCCCAAAATCAACTCAACCACTTAGTGACTTGAGAGAGAGTTTTTGTGTTTATTTGCGCTCTTGTTGCTTGGATTGCCTTTTCTTTTCTCATTCTTATTTCTAAGTGCTTGTAAAGCTAGCAAGAGACACCTAAGTGTGTGGTGGTCCTTGCGGGGTCTTAGTGACCCAATTGATTAAGGAGAAGGCTCACTCGGTTTAAGTGACCGTTTGAGAGAGGGAAAGGGTTGGAATAAACCCGGCCTTTGTGGCCTCCTCAACGGGGACTAGGTTCTTTGGAACCGAACCTCGGTAAAACAAATCACCATGTTCACTCGCTTTAATTCTCGCTTGATTTGTTTGCTCCCTTCCCTCTCTCTAAAGTTTCCTTGCTAATATTGATTTGAGTTTGCTCCCAAATGTCATCAGCATCATTTGAGCAACTTGTGGCAAGAGAAACAATCTTTCGCTCTCGGATTTAATTCTAACGCAACCCCGACCCTAGTATGTGTTTAAGTTTATAAATTTTAGGTTTCGCCTATTCACCCCCCCTCTAGGCGACTTTCCATTGGTATCAGAGCCAGTGCTTCATTAAGAGTCTAACAAACTCGAAGTGATGTCTGGAGATCACACTAAGAGGGAGATCGTAACCGGCGACAAGCCCATGGGCTCGGGGAGGACTCTCTCAAGGGAGTCTGGCAACAAGCACAAGGAGGAATCCTCTTCCTCCATCAAGTCACATAGGAGGGGTGACAAGAAGAAGAAGATAAAAAAGGTGGTCTACTACGAGACCGACTCTTCAACACCCTCTACATCCAGCACCGAGTCATCCACTACTTCTAAGCACCATGAGCACAAGAAGTATAGTAAGATGCCCCTACGCTATCCCCGTATTTCCAAGCGTACTCCTCTACTTTCCGTTCCCTTAGGCAAACCACCATATTTTGATGGTGAAGATTATTGTGTGTGGAGTGATAAAATGAGGCATCATCTAACCTCACTCCACGAAAGCATATGGGACATTGTTGAATTTGGAGCATAGGCACAACAGGTGGGCGACGAGGATTATGACTCGGACGAGGCCGCCCAAATTAGTCACTTTAACTCCCAAACAACTTCTATACTCCTTGCCTCTTTATGTCGAGGGGAGTATAACAAGGTGCAAGGGTTAAAGAATGCTAAAGAAATTTAGGATGTCCTCAAAACGGCACACGAAGGGGACGAGGTGACAAGGATCACCAAGCGGGAGACGATCGAGGGGGAGCTCGGTCGATTCGTCCTCAACAAAGGAGAAGAGCCGCAAGCCATGTACAACCGGCTCAAAACGATGGTCAATCAAGTGCGCAACCTCGGGAGCACAAAATGGGATGACCATGAAATGGTCAAGGTTATTCTTAGATCCCTCGTTTTTCATAATCCTACTCAAGTTTAATTAATACGTGGGGATTCTAGATACAAGCAGATGTCTCCCGAGGAGCTGATTAGCAAGTTTGTGAGCTTTAAACTTATGATCAAAGACTCCAAACACATTATCAACTTGGAGCAAGGCGCCACCTCTACACTCGAGGTGCAACACGTTGCATTCAAAGCAACGGAAGAAAAGAAGGAGGAGTCTACATCAAGTAGGCTTCCAATCGACGCCTCCAAGCTCGACAACGAGGAGATGACTCTTATCATTAAGAGCTTTTGTCAAATCCTCAAGCAAAGGAGGGGGAAGGAATACAAGCCCCGCTCCAAAAGGGTATGCTACTGGTGTGGTAAGTCCGGTCATTTCATTGCAAAATGTCCATATACAAGTGAAAGTGACAGGGACGACGACAAGAAGGGGAAGAAGAAGATGGAGAAGAAGAAATATTACAAGAAAAAGGGTGGCAAGGTGCACATGGTGCGGGAATGGGACTCCGACGAGAGCTCCACTAACTCCTCCTCTGACGAGGACGCCGCCAACATCGCCATCAACAAAGGCCTCCTCTTCCCCAATGTCGGTCACAAGTGTCTCATGGCTAAGGATGGCAAAAACAAGAAGGTACATTCTAGAAGTACCCCCAAATATACTACGTCTGATAATGAGGGTAGTTCTAGTGACAATGAAGATAATTTAGTTTCTCTATTTGCCAACCTTACCGTGGACCAAAAGAAGAAATTAAATGAATTAATTGAAACCATTAACGAGAAGGATGATCTCTTGGAATGCCAAGAAGACTTGCTCGTTAAGGAAAATTAAAAATTTGTTAAGTTGAAAATGCTTATGCTCTAGAAGTAGAAAAATGTGAAAAATTAACTAAGGAGCTTAGCATATGCAATGATTCAATTTCTTGTCTTAGAATTGAGAATGAAAATTTAGTTTCTAAGATTGAAAAATTGAATGTTTGCAACGATTCAATTATCTGTCTTAGAGATAAGAATCCTAGACTAAATGCTAAGATAGAGAAATTGAATGTTTACAAACCCTCTACATCCACTGTTGAGCATGTTACCATTTGCACTAGATGTAGAGATGTAAATGTTGAAGCTACTGATGATCACCTTGCTATGATTAAACAACAAAATGATCACATAGCTAATTTAACTGCTAAAATTGCCGAGCATGAGCTAGAAAATGAAAAGTTTAAATTTGCTAGAAGCATGCTCTATAATGGGAGACGCCCTGGCATTAAGGAAGGCATCGGGTTCCAACAAGGGAGCCAAAGCAATGTCAAGCTTAGTGCCCCAAGAAATTGTCTAATTTTGTTAAGGGTAAGGCTCCCATAGTTCAGGATAGAGAGGGCTATATTTTATATCCTGCAAAGTATCCTGAGCACAAAATTAGGAAAATTCATGCTAGGAAACGCCATACTATTTCCCATCATGTTTTTATGTATAAATATGAGGCTTCTAGTTCTAGGCATACCACTCATGTCAAAATGCCTAAGAAGAAAATTCCTAATGCATCTCAAATGAGCATAGTATTTCATTTAATACTTTTGATGATTCTGATGTGCTTACTAACAAATCAGAAAAAGTAGTTGCCAAATATGTTGGGGGCAAACACAAGAGTCCAAAGACTTGTGTTTGGGTACCCAAGGTGCTTGTTTCTAATGTGAAAGGACCCAAGACTGTTTGGGTACCTAAGAACAAGGCCTAAGTTTGTTTTGTAGGTTTATGCATCCAATGGATCAAGTTGGATAATGGATAGCGGGTGCACAAACCACATGATAGGGGAGAAAAGAATGTTCTCCTCATATGAGAGAAATGAAGATCCCCAAAGAGCTATTACATTCGAGGATGGAAATCAAGGACTGGTCAAAGGTTTGGTTAATATTGCTATATCCCCTAACCATTCCATTTCTAATGTTTTTCTTATAGATTCTTTAGATTACAATTTGCTTTCTGTTTCTCAATTATGCAAAATGGGCTACAACTGTCTTTTTACTGATATATGTGTTACTGTCTTTAGAAGAAGTGATGATTCAATATCATTTAAGGGAGTGTTAGATGGTCAGCTATATTTAGTTGATTTTAATGATAACCAAGCTGAACTAGACACTTGCTTAATTGCTAAGACTAACATGGGATGGCATTGGCATCGCCGACTTGCCCATGTTGGGATGAAGAATCTTCACAAGCTTCTAAAGGAAGAGCACATTTTAGGACTAATAAATGTTCATTTTGAGAAAGACATGATTTGTAGCGCATGTCAAGTAGGGAAGCAAGTTGGAGTCCATCATCCGCACAAGAACATAATGACGACTGACAGGCCGCTTGAACTACTCCACATGGATCTATTCGGCCCGATCACTTACATAAGCATCGGCGGGAGTAAGTATTGTCTAGTTATTGTGGATGATTATTCTCGCTTCACTTGGGTGTTCTTTTTGCAGGAAAAATCTTAAACCCAAGAGACTTCAAAGAGATTCTTAAGACGGGCTCAAAATGAGTTTGGACTGAGAATCAAAAAGCTTAGAAGCGACAATGGGACGAAGTTCAAGAACTCACAAATCGAAGGATTTCTTGAGGAGGAGGGTATCAAGCATGAGTTCTCTTCTCCCTACACACCTCAAAAAAATGGTGTAGTGGAGAGGAAGAATAGAACTCTACTAGATATGGCAAGAACCATGCTTGATGAGCACAAGACACCGGACCGGTTTTGGGCGAAGGCAATTAACACCGCCTGCTACTCTATCAACCGGTTATATCTTCACTGAATCCTCAAGAAAACATCGTATGAAATCCTCACTGGTAAAAAGCGCAATGTATCATATTTTAGAGTTTTTGGGAGCAAATGCTTTATTCTTATTAAGAGAGGTAGAAGTTCTAAATTTGCTCCTAAAGCTGTAGAAGACTTTTTACTAGGTTATGACTCAAACACAAGGGCATATAGAATCTTCAACAAGTCCACTGGTTTAGTTGAAGTTTCTTGTGACATTGTGTTTGATGAGACTAATGGCTCCCAAGTGGAGCAAGTTGATCTTGATGAATTAGATGATGAAGAGGCTCCATGCGTTACGCTAAGGAACATGTCCATTGGTGATGTGTGTCCAAAAGAATCCGAAGAGCCTCCACAAGCACAAGATCAACCATCATCTTCCATGCAAGCATCTCCACCCACTCAAGATGAGGATCAGGATCAAGAAGATGAAGATGAAGATCAAGACGATGAGTCACCTCAAGAGGAGGACATTGATCAAGGGGGAGATGAAGATAATAATGATAAGGAAGATGATCAAGAGATTCGAGATCAAAGACCACCACACCCAAGAGTTCATCAAGTAATTCAAAGAGATCACCCCGTCAACTCCATTCTCAGTGACATTCACAAGGGGGTAACCACTAGATCTCGAGTTGCTCATTTCTGTGAACATTTCTCTTTTGTGTCCTATATTGAGCCATACAGGGTGGAGGATGCACTAAGAGATCTGGATTGGGTGGTGGCAATGCAAGAGGAGCTCAACAACTTCATTAGGAATGAGTTATGACATTTAGTTCCACGTCCTAACCAAAATGTTGTAGGTACCAAGTGGGTATTCCGCAATAAGCAAGATGAGCATGATGTGGTGACTAGGAATAAAGCCCGACTTGTTGCAAAAGGTTATTCACAAGTCGAAGGTTTGAATTTTGATGAAACCTATGCACCCATAGCTAGGATTGAGTCAATTCATATATTACTTGCCTATGCTATTTACCATGACTTTAAGCTCTATCAAATGGACGTGAAGAGTGCTTTCCTCAATGGCCCTATCAAGGAAGAGGTGTATGTTGAGCAACCTCCTGGCTTTGAAGATAGTGAGTATCCTAACCATGTCTATAAGCTCTCAAAGGCGCTTTATGGGCTGAAGCAAGCACCGAGAGCATGGTATGAATGCCTACGAGACTTTCTTATCACTAATGTCTTCAAAGTCGGAAAGGCCGGTCCTACTCTCTTCACTAAAACTATTGCAAAAGACTTGTTTATATGCCAAATTTATGTTGATGATATTATATTTGGGTCTACTAACAAGTCATCTTGTGAAGAGTTTAGTAGGATTATGATACAAAAATTCGAGATGTCGATGATGGGGGAGTTGAAGTATTTCCTTGGATTTCAAATCAAGCAACTCCAAGAAAGCACCTTCATTTGCCAAACTAAGTACATTCAAGATATACTTAAAAAGTTTGGAATGAAGGATGGCAAACCCATCAAGACTCCCATGGGAACAAAAGGGCATCTCGGCCTCGACACGGGAGGTAAATCCATAGATCAAAAGATATACCGATCGATGATAGGATCTTTACTCTATTTATATGCTTCACGATCGGATATTATGCTTTCTGTATGCATGTGTGCAAGGTTCTAGGCAAATCCTAATGAAGTTCACCTTAGGGTCGTGAAAAGAATCATGAGGTATTTAGTCTACACTCCTAAGTTTGGGCTTTGGTACCCTAAGGGATCTACCTTTAATTTAATTAGGTATTCCGATGCCGATTATGCCGGATGTAAAATTGATAGGAAGAGCACATTAGGGACTTGTCAGTTTCTGGGGAGATCCCTGGTGTCTTGGGCTTCAAAGAAACAAAACTCAGTAGCTCTTTCCAGTACTGAAGCCGAGTATATTGCTGCAGGCCATTACTATGCATAATTACTTTGGATGAGGCAAACCCTCAGGGACTATGGCTACAAATTGAGCAAAGTCCCTCTCCTATGTGATAATGAGAGTGCAATCCGCATGGCGGATAATCCCGTTGAACACAGCCACACTAAGCACATAGACATCTGGTATTACTTTCTGAGAGATCATCAACAAACAGGGGATATCGAAATTGCTTATGTTAATACCCACAACTAATTAGCCGATATCTTTACCAAGCCACTAGATGAGAAGACCTTTAGCAAACTTAGGAATGAGCTAAAAATATACTTGATTCTCGGAATTTTGATTGAAACATTGCACACATAGCTAATTTATATACCTTTGATCATGTCTCTTTAATTTGGTACAAATGCATATTTCTTATTCTTCTTGTGCCAAGGCTAAGACTAATGTGCTTTCAAGTATATTTCTATGATTAGTCTTAGATTGAAAGGGAATTGAGTATTCGGCAAAGGCAAGACTTCCGCTCCAACTCTGACGGTATCATTTATCCTTTGCTGATACTCATATAACTCTCAATTGATATGACCTTTCACTCACATTTATTTTATCATTTGGGAGAAAGCATTAGGCCCCAAAGGGGGAGAAAATGTACAAGGGTTCTCAAAGTTCTTCGTTTTTGGCGATTAATGCCAAAGGGGGAGAAAGTATTAAGCCCAAAGCAAAAGGACCGCAGCACCATTTTGAAAATTTTAGTGTATATGTCAAATTGGTATCAAGATTTTTCAAAAGGAAGTGTTTTTTCAATTGGTATCCTATTTTAACTTCATGAGTATGAAAAATATTTCAGTTGGTATTTTAGTTAGCCTCTAAATGAATTTTCAATTGGTATCTCATTTGGCTTCAAAATTTCAAATAAGGATAGAGATTTGAATTGGTATAAGTTTATTTGTCATCTATTTCAAAAAGGAAAATCATTTCAAAAACCCTCTTGAAAGCTAAGGGGAGAATTTCTTGAAGGGGAGCTTTTATTTAGTCAAAGGAAAAGCATTTGAAACAGGGGAGGAATTTCAAATCTTGAAAATGCTTCTTACAATTATATTCTTATACCTTTGACTACTTGCAAAAGATTTTGAAAAAGTTTTTTCCAAAAGTTTTGCAAAATCAAAACAAGTGGTGCAAATGTGGTCCAAAATGTTAAATAAGAAAAAAAGCAATCCATTTATTTTAGACACAAGAATAAAGTCTTTCAATTGGTTCAATATTAAGTAACCTATGCACATTCATCATATTGCAAACTATTTACATTTCTGCACTTTTTATTTGCTTTGGTTTGTGTTGACATCAATCACCAAAAAGGGGGAGATCGAAAGGGAAATGGACCTAATCATTTTCTATAATCGATTTTGGTGGTTGACGTCCATCACAAACCACGTGGACTAACTAGTTTGCCTAGATATCATTTATCTCAGGTGCATAAGGTTCAACACAAACCAAGAAAGAATTCAAGTTGGGGACAATCAAAATTGGAGCAAGACTTGAGAGTGTGCTGAAAAATGGCGCACCGGACATTGTCCAATGTGCACCGGACACTGTCTGGTGCACCAGGCCAGGCGCCCAACGAACAGGCCACTCTCGAGAATTCTCTGGGCGCGCTCCGCTATAATTCACCATACTGTCCGGTGCATTCTGTCCGGTGTGCACCTGACATGTCCGGTGAGCCAGCGGAGCAACGGCTAACAGGCATCAACGGTCGACTGCAAAAAGAACAGTGCGCGTGAACAGTGATGAACAGTGCGCAGTAGAGTCAGAGCACAGAAGTCAGAGGGCACCGGACAAATCCGGTGTGGCACCAGACTGTCCGGTGCAACTACAGGAGAAGACTTCCAACGGTCAAATCGCTTCAAACCCCAACTGACGCGCTGACGTGGCACGCACTGGACAGTGAACAGTGGATGTCCGGTGTGCCACCGGACTATCCGGTGTGCCCGTCGCTAGCAGAAACAACCAACGACTAGGAAATGGTTGGAGGCTATGAATACCCCCAACCACCTCATTCAAAGCCATCCAAGTTTTCTGAAGTTCCTATTCAATACAAGAGCAAAGTCCAACACTCCAAGACACATTCAAAGCATTCAATTCTCTCCAAGTCCCAAAATCAACTCAACCACTTAGTGACTTGAGAGAGAGAGTTTTTGTGTTCATTTGCGCTCTTGTTGCTTGGATTGACTTTTCTTTTCTCATTCTTATTTCTAAGTGCTTGTAAAGCTAGCAAGAGACCTAAGTGTGTGGTGGTTCTTGCGGGGTCTTAGTGACCCGATTGATTAAGGAGAAGGCTCACTCGGTTTAAGTGACCGTTTGAGAGAGGGAAAGGGTTGGAATAGACCCGGCCTTTGTGGCCTCCTCAACGGACTAGGTTCTTTGGAATCGAACCTCGGTAAAACAAATCACCGTGTTCACTTGCTTTGATTCTCGCTTGATTTGTTTGCTCCTTTCTCTCTCTCTTAAGTTTCCTGGCTAATATTGATTTGAGTTTGCTCCCAAATGTCATCTACATCATTTGAGCAACTCGTGGTAAGAGAAACAATCTTCCGCTCTTGGATTTAATTCTAACACTAACCCCAACCCTAGTGTGTGTTTAAGTTTATAAATTTCAGGTTTCACCTATTCACCCCCCTCTAGGTGACTTTCAACAAAGCGTCGAGGATTATGATGCTGATGCCGGGGTAGCGGATATGTTGAACGACTATCACGAGGCACAGTTCGCCGGAGGATGTACGGAGGACGAGCCAGAGCCGACCGCAAGGGCGTTCTACGACATGTTTGACGCGACACAGAAGCTCCTTCACGACCAGACAAATGTTTCTCAACTGGATGCCATTGGGCGTGTAATGGTGTTAAGTCGTAGTGCAGCATGAGTCAAGACGCATTCGATGGCTTGTTGACGGTTATTGGCAGCCTGCTTTCGGAGGATCACGTTCTGCCAAAGTGTATGTATGAGGCACAAAAACTCCTTCGTGCACTCAAGATGACGTATGAGCAGATACATGTTATTTAGGAAAGAATATGCAGAGGCAAAGTACTGTCCAAAGTGTAAATCATCTAGGTTCATGGAGGTAGAATCTGGTGATGGATAGAAGAGGCAGCTCGACATCCCATGACAATCCTACGCCACCTTCCGTTCATACCAAGGATCCAGCGTCTATACATGACCGAGGAATCCACGAAACAGACGACATGGCATAAAAATGGAAAACGATACAATCCTGACAAGATGATGCACGCATCCGATGGTGAAGCATGAAACACTTTGATGCCATTCACCATGAAAAAGCCGAAGAGTCTCGTAGTGTACGTGTTGCGCTGGCCACAGATGGGTTCAATCCTTATGGAATGAGCGCTGCCCCGTACACTTGTTGGCCCATGTTTGTTATCCCAATCAATCTTGCCCCCAGTGTGTGCTTTCAAAGGCAGAACATATTCATGTCGTTGATAATTTTCGGACACTCGAGGAATAAAATGGGTGTGTATATGGAGCCTTTGATTGATGAATTAGTATGTGCTTGGGAGGAATGGGTATGGACGTATGATTGAGCTATGAAGACAAACTTCAAAATGCATGTTTGGTACCAGTACTCCATGCATGACTTACCGGCATATGGGCTATTCTGCGCCTGGTGTGTTCACAGTAAGTTCTCATGCCCAATTTGCAAGGAATCTCTTAGGTTCATTTGGTTGAAGAAGGGTGGAAAATATTTGTCATTTGATAAACATTGACAATTTCTCCCTCCTAACCATCCATTCCACCTAGACATCAAGAACTTTACCAAAGGTGTCGTAGTGACAAATCGCCCACCTGCAATGATGACTGGTGCTGAAATTCATCAACAGATAGATGGGCTCGTGGCCAACCCAGAAGGTGGATTTGTGGGATACGGTGAGCAGCATATGTGGACACATAAGTTGGGCCTGACTCGGTTCCCCTATTATGACGACCTGCTCCTCCCACACAACATTGACGTGATGCACACTGAAAAAATGTCGTCAAGGCACTTTGGGCAACAATTATGGACATTCCTGATAAGTCAAAGGATATCGTAAAGGCAAGAGTGGATCTCGCAGCGTTATGTGATAGACAAACCATGAGATGAAGCTGCCTAGTGGTGGAAAGACATGGAGAAAACCTAATGCCGATTTCTCCATGCTTGTTCATATTATGTTCTCTATGCTTGTTCATATTATGTGTTCAAATTCATAATATAAACTAATACTTTTTATTTATCACTTGGACATGTCTTGGATGGTTGTGGAGAATGCTGGGGGTCACGGCCGCAACCCCAATGGCATCCTCGGCCTGTTGTACAGGGAACACTTCCCTGGACTAGTTGATTACACCAGAGTGACGGGCCCAGCCTACACCTTCGACCACTACGTCGTCGCCCCCAATGCAGTAGACCGGGACAACATGGAATTCGACAACAAGGCGGAACGGGTGAAGCAAGAGCTATGGGTAAGTCTTACTATAATGTAAAATATGTCGCATTCGTTGCACATTCTTGAAATAATGTATGGATACATCGTCTTTGTATGCAGGATTTCTTTAGATGCGAGGCTGGATACGAGGCTTGGGCGGATGTGGTGGCCACCATGAGCTGTAAGAAGCTCGTCGTGGACATGCACTATGAGGTACGAATTCAGGCCATCGTCATCTACCATGGCTCCGTCCTTGGGGAGAAGGTGACCAAGCAGCAAGCCCGAACCATATTGTTGACCAGGGACCAGTACTTGCAGGTAAATACAACACTTTAATATGCATGACAAAATTTTCCTTAATTTTATCTTCTGATATGCAGTGTACGTGTTTACTTTGTAGATGATTCCTTATTGGTGCGCCGCACATCCTCAGTGTTGGGAGCAGATGGTGGATAGGTGGTGCTCGCCTGAGTGGGACGAGGCACACAACGCTAGCTGGGAACAGCGTCTGATGATGCAAGGTCCCTCCCACCACCAAGGTAGCCATAGCCTAGGCAAATATGCAGAAGCATGGGTATGCCCTCTTTTTTATTTAGCTATATAACACTAAATTAGATATTATTTCTAACTATCTCATTGGTTTTCTTGCAGTCAGCGTCACATGGTGGCAAGTCTTGCTCCATCTTCTCGACCTATGCTATGGCCCACAAGGGCAAGGTGAAAGTCGCCTAGAGGGGGGTAAATAGGCGTAATCTGAAATTTACAACTTAAAACATAAACTACAAGCTGAGGTTAGCGTTAGAATTAAATTCGAGTCCGGGA
Source organism: Zea mays (assembly GCF_902167145.1). Classification (NCBI taxonomy): domain Eukaryota; kingdom Viridiplantae; phylum Streptophyta; class Magnoliopsida; order Poales; family Poaceae; genus Zea; species Zea mays. The sequence continues at coordinate 14,225,167 of NC_050097.1, forward strand.
GAGAGGGGAAAACAAATCAACCAAGAAATAAAGCGGATGAACATGGTGATTTGTTTTACCGAGGTTTGGTTCTAAAGAACCTAGTCCCCGTTGAGGTGGTCACAAAGACCGGGCCTTTTTCAACCCTTTCCCTCTCTCAAACGGTCACTTAGACCGAGTGAGCTTTCTCCTTAATTCTCATGGGTCACTTAGACCCCGCAAGGACCACCACACAATTGGTGGCACACCGGACAGTCCGGTGAATTATAGCGGAGCGCGCCTGGAGAAACCCGAGAGTGGCGAGTTCGTTCCTGTACGGCCCTGGTGCACTGGACACTGTCCGGTGGCACACCGGACAGTCCGGTGCGCCAGGCCAGTGCACACTCGGTTTCTTTGCTCCTTTGTATTTGATCCCTAACTTCAATCTTTTACTGGTTTGTGTTGAACCTTTATGCACCTGTAGAGCATGTATTCTAGAGCAAATTAGTTAGTCCATTATTTGTGTTGGGCATTCAACCACCAAAATTAATTGTGGGAAAAGGTTAAACCCTATTTCCCTTTCAATCTTCCCTTTTTGGTGATTGATGCCAACACAAACCAAAGCAAATATAAAGTGCAGAAATGAACTAGTTTGCATATGGTAAGTGCATAGGTTACTTAGATTTAAACCAATATGAAAGTCTTATTATATATGAATAAGAGTGAATGGATTGCTTCCTTTTATTTGATATTTTGGACCACTTTTGCACCACATGTTTTTGTTTTTCAAATCTTTTCAAAGTCTTTTCAAAATTCTTTTGCAAATAGTTAAAGGTATATGAATAAGATTGCAAGAAGCTTTTTCAAGATTTGAAATTTCTCCCCCTGTTTCAAATGCTTTTCCTTTGACTAATCAAAAGCTCCTCCTGAATAAAATTCTCCCCTTAGCTTTCAAGAGGGTTTTGAAATGGGTAACAATTTTGAAATCTTAATTTTATAAGCATAGATACCAATTTTAAATTTACCAATGTGAAATTTATCTAGAGTACTACTTGAAAAACAAACATTTGTGAGTACCAATTAAATCTTCATTTCGAAATTTTTTGAAATAGTGGTGATGCGGTCCTTTTGCTTTGGGCTTAATATTTTCTCCCCCATTGATATAAGAAATATGAGTGAAAGATTATACCAATGTGGAGAGATGGCTGAATACCGGCAAAGTTAAGTAATACCATTGGAGTTGAGTGGAAGCGTTGTCTTTGCCGAATACTCCATTTCCCTTTCAATCTAAGACTAATACAAGAAATACTCATGGAAACACATTAGTCTTAGCTTTGGCACAAGAAGAATGATAAATGTGTATATGTACCAAATGAAAGAGATATGATCAAAGGTATATAAATAAGCTATGTGTGCAATGCTTCAATCAAAATTCCGAGAATCAAGAATATTTAGCTCATTCCTAAGTTTGCTAAAGGTTTTCTCATCTAGTGGCTTGGTAAAGATATTGGCTAATTGATCTTTGGTGTTAATATAAGCTATTTTGATATCTCCCTTTGTTGGTGATCCCTCAGAAAGTGATACCGAATGTCTATGTGCTTAGTGCGGCTGTGTTCAACAGGATTATCTGCCATGCGGATTGCACTCTCATTATCACATAGGAGAGGGACTTTGCTCAATTTGAAGCCATAGTCCCTGAGGGTTTGCCTCATCCAAAGTAATTGCACACAATAATGGCCTGCGGCAATATACTCGGCTTCGGTGGTAGAAAGAGCTACTGAGTTTTGTTTCTTTTAAGCCAAAGACACCAAGGATCTCCCCAGAAACTGACAAGTCCCTGATGTGCTCTTCCTATAAATTTTATACCCTGCCCAATCGGTATCGGAATATCCAATTAAATCAAAGGTGGATCCCCTAGGGTACTAAAGGCCAAACTTAGGAGTGTAAACTAAATACCTCATGATTCTCTTCACCGCCCTAAGGTGAACTTTCTTAGGATCGGTTTGGAACCTTGCACACATGACACATGCATACAGAAAGCATAATATCCGGTCGAGATGCACATAAATAGAGTAAAGATCTTATCATCGACCGGTATACCTTTTGATCTACGGATTTACCTCCCGTGTCGAGGTCGAGATGCCCATTGGTTCCCATGGGTGTCTTGATGGGTTTGGCATCCTTCATTCCAAACTTCTTAAGTATGTCTTGAATGTACTTGGTTTGGCTGATGAAGGTTCCATCCTGGAGTTGCTTGATTTGAAATCCTAAGAAATATCTCAACTCCCCCATCATTGACATTTCGAATTTTTGAACCATGATCCTACTAAACTCTTCACAGGTAGACTTGTTAGTAGACCCAAATATGATATCATCAACATAAATTTGGCAAATAAACAAGTCTTTTTCAACAGTTTTAGTAAAGAGTGTAGGATTGGCCTTGCTGACTTTGAAGCCATTAGTGATAAGAAAATCTCACAGGCATTCATACCATGCTCTTGGGCCTTGCTTGAGCCCATAAAGCGCCTTTGAGAGTTTATAAACATGGTCAGAATACTCACTATCTTCAAAGCCAGGAGGTTGCTCAACATAGACCTCTTCCTTGATTGGTCCATTGAGGAAGGCACTTTTCACGTCTATTCCATAAAGCTTGAAGCCATGGTAAGTAGCATAAGCAAGTAATATGCGAATTGACTCAAGCCTAGCTACGAGTGCATAAGTTTCATTGAAATCCAAACCTTCGACTTGTGAATAACCCTTGGCCACAAGTCGGGCTTTGTTCCTTATCACCACACCATGCTCATCTTGCTTGTTGCGGAATACCCACTTGGTACCTACAACATTTTGATTAGGACATGGAACCAAATGCCATACCTCATTCCTCATGAAGTTGTTGAGCTCCTCTTGCATTGCCACCACCCAATCCGAATCTCTTAGTGCATCCTCTACCCTGTAAGGCTCAATAGAGGAGACAAAAGAGTAATGTTCACAGAAATGAGCAACTCGAGATCTAGTGGTTACCCCCTTATGAATGTCACCAAGAATGGAGTTCACGGGGTGATCTCTTTGAATTGCTTAATGGACTCTTGGGTGTGGTGGTCTTTGATCTTGTATTTCTTGATCATCTTCCTTGTCTTGATTATCTTCATCTCCCCCTTGATCATTGCCCTCCTCTTGAGGTGGCTCATCCTCTTGATCTTCTTCTTCATCACCTTGAGCCTGTTCCTCATCTTGTGTTGGTGGAGATGCTTGATTTGAAGATGACTGTTGATCTTGTGCTTGTGGGGGCTCTTCGGATTCCTTATGACACACATCCCCAATGGACATGTTCCTTAGCACGACGCATGGAGCCTCTTCATCATCTAGCTCATCAAGATCAACTTGCTCCACTTGGGAGCCATTAGTCTCATCAAACACAATGTCACAAGAAACCTCAACTAATCCAGTGGATTTGTTGAAGACTCTATATGCCCTTGTGTTTGAATCATATCCTAGTAAAAAGCCTTCTACAGCCTTAGGAGCAAATTTAGATTTTCTACCTCTTTTAATAAGTATAAAACATTTGCTACCAAAGACTCTAAAATATGAAACATTGGGCTTTTTACCGGTGAGGAGTTCATAAGATGTCTTCTTGAGGATTCAGTGAAGATATAACCGGTTGATGGAGTAGCAGGCGGTGTTAATCGCCTCGGCCCAAAACCGGTCTGGTGTCTTGTACTCATCAAGCATGGTTCTTGCCATGTCCAATAGAGTTCTATTCTTCCTCTCCACTACACCATTTTGTTGAGGTGTGTAGGGAGAAGAGAACTCATGCTTGATGTCCTCATCCTCAAGGAAGCCTTCAATTTGAGAGTTCTTGAACTCCATCCCATTATCGCTTCTTATCTTTTTGATCCTCAATCAGAACTCATTTTGAGCCCATCTCAAGAATCCCTTTAAAGTCTCTTGGGTTTGTGATTTTTTCTGCAAAAAGAACACCCAAGTGAAGCGAGAATAATCATCCACAATAACTAGACAGTACTTACTCCCGTCGATGCTTATATAAGCGATCGGGTCGAATAAATCCATGTGGAGTAGCTCGAGCAGCCTGTCCATCGTCATGATGTTTTTGTGTGGATGATGGGCGCCAACTTGCTTTCCTGCCTGGCATGCGCTATAAACCCTGTCTTTCTCAAAATGAACATTTGTTAGTCCCAAAATGTGTTCTCCCTTTAGAAGCTTGTGAAGATTCTTCATTCCAACATGGGCTAGTCGGCGATGCCAGAGCCAACCCATATTAGTCTTAGCAATTAAGCAAGTGTTGAGTTCAGCCGTGTTCTCATTAAAATTGACTAAATATAGCTATCCCTCCAACACTCCTTTAAATGCTATTGAATCATCACTTCTTCTAAAGACAGTGAAAGGGAAATGTGCCCTTGGGCCATTTCTAAGTATTTTGGTGATTAAGTGCCAACGCAAGTGCTTTTGTGTTGATCTATGCAATGTGGTGGACAAAGTGCAAATCAAGTCAAAAGGTATGTTTCTAGACTTAGTACATTGTTTTATGGACTAATGTATTGTGTCTAAGTGCTGGAAACAGGAAAGATTGAATTGGAAATGAGATGGCTCTGTTCAGCCAAAGTCAGCTCGGTCTGGGTGCACTGGACTGTCCGGTGGTGCACCAGACAGTGTCCGGTGTGCCAGGCTGACTCTGGTGAACTTGCTACTCTCGGGACTTTGATGGCGGTGTACGGCTATAAATCACCGGACTGTCCGGTGGTGCACCGGACTGTCCGGTGAGCCGTTCACAGCGAACTCGTCGCTCTCGGGAGTTGATTAACGGCGTACGGCTAAAATTCACCGGACTGTCCGGTGAGCCAACGGTCAGCCGGGGCAACGGTCGGCCGAGGATTCCGCGCGTGACGAGTGGACGAGCCAACGGTCACATTGGTGCACCGGACTGTCCGGTGTGCACCGGACAGTGTCTGGTGCGCCAACGGCTCTCAGACTCCAACGGTCGGCTTCGCCAAATAAGGAAGGATATCTGCACCGGACTGTCCGGTGGTGCACCGGACTGTCCGGTGCGCCAGTCGATAGAAGGCAAGATCTGCCTTCCAGGAATGTTCTCAATGGCTCCTAGCTGCCTTGGGGCTATAAAAGAGACCCCTAGGCGCATGGAGGATATCATCAAGCATACTCAAAGCATTCCTAAGCACCAAGACTTCGATTCCACGCATTTGTTTCTTCGTGATAGCATCTAGAGCTCTTGTTGAGTTGTGAACTCGTCGGGTTGTGTTGCGAGCTCTTGTTGCGACTTGTGTGCGTGTTGACATTCTGATTTTGTGTCTTGTGTGCGTTGCTCATCCCTCCCTTACTCCGTGCTTCTTTGTGAACTTCAAGTGTAAGGGCGAGAGGCTCCAAGCTGTGGAGATTCCTCGCAAACGGGATTAAGAAAAGCAAAGCAAAACACCGTGGTATTCAAGTGGGTCTTTGGACCGCTTGAGAGGGGTTGATTGCAACCCTCGTCCGTTGGGACGCCACAACGTGGAGTAGGCAAGCGTTGGTCTTGGTCGAACCACGGGATAATCACCGTGCCATCTCTGTGATTGATCTCTTGTGGTTATTGTGTTTTGTTGAGACTCCTCTCTAGCCACTTGGCGACTATTGTGCTAACACTTAATCAAGTTTTTGTGGCTTAAGTTTCAAGTTTTACAGGATCACCTATTCACCCCCCCTCTAGGTGCTCTCAATTGGTATCAGAGCCATTCTCTTCACAAAGGGACTAATCGCCCGAAGAGATGGATCCTAAGGGGAAGGGAATCGTGATCAACGATAAGGAGGAGTCCTTCGTCAACGAGCCGAAGGATGACAAGCCTACTGACTCGGGCTCCGGCCACAAATGCAAAGATGGGAAGAAAAAGAAGACGAGACGCATCAAGGAGATCGTCTACTACGATGACAGCGATGAGTCCACTTCTTCCCAAAAGGACGACTATGACTACGAGAAACGAAAGACGATTAATTCGAACTTTTCTTTCGATTACTCTCGTATTCCGCAGAGTTCAAATGCACATTTGCTTTCCATCCCTCTTGGCAAACCTCCACACTTTGATGGGGAGGACTACGGATTTTGGAGTCACAAAATGCGTAGTCACTTGTTCTCTCTCCATCCAAGCATATGGGAGATTGTTGAGAATGGAATGAAATTTGATAGCTCGGATAGTCCTATATTTATTAATGAACAAATTCATAAAAATGCACAAGTTACTACTGTGTTGTTAGCCTCTTTGTGCAGGGACGAGTACCATAAGGTGAGCGGCTTGGACAATGCCAAGCAGATCTGGGACACCCTCAAGATCTCTCATGAGGGGAACGACGTCACCTTACTCACCAAGATGGAGTTGGTGGAGGGCGAGCTTGGAAGATTCGCGATGATAAGGGGCGAGGAGTCAACCCAAACATACAACCGGCTCAAGACCCTTATCAACAAAATAAGGAGCTACGAAAGCACGCGATGGACGGACCACGACGTTGTCCGCCTAATGCTAAGGTCCTTCACTGTACTTGATCCACATTTGGTGAACAATATTCGTGAAAATCCTAGGTACACCAAGATGTCTCCCGAAGAAGTCCTTGGAAAGTTCGTAAGCGGGCGAATGATGATCAAGGAGGCGAGGTACGTGGACGACGCGTTGAACGGTCCAATCCATGAGTCTCAACCCATTGCTCTCAAGGCAACGAGGAGCAAGGAGGCGCTACCTAGCAAGGTGGCGCAAGTTGAGGCGGCCGGGCTCAATGATGAAGAGATGGCCCTCATCATCAAGCGCTTCAAGACGACGCTAAAGGGTCGCAAGGGACAACCTAGCAAGACCAAGACAAAGGGGAAGCGCTCATGCTTCAAATGTGGTAAGATTGGTCATTTTATTGCTAACTGTCCCGATAATGAAGGTGACCAGGAACAAGGGAGCAAGAGGGAGAAGAAGAAGACATACAAGAAGGCTAAGGGCGAGGCACACCTTGGCAAGGAGTGGGACTCGGATTGTTCGTCATCCGACTCCGAAAATGAAGGACTCGCTGCCATTGCCTTCAACAAGTCATCCCTCTTCCCCAACGAGCGTCACACATGCCTCATGGCGAAGGAGAAGAAGGTATGTACTCGAGACAATACTACTTATGATTCTTCTAGTGATGATGAGTCTAGTGATGAAGAAATAGATTACTCTAGTTTGTTCAAGGGATTGGATAGAACTAAAATAGATAAGATTAATGAATTGATTGATGCCTTGAATGAAAAGGATAGACTTTTAGAGAAACAAGAGGACCTTTTATATGAAGAGCATGATAAATTTGTTAGTGCACAAAATTAACTTGCTCTAGAAGTTAAAAGGAATGAAATGCTTTCTAGTGAAGTGTCTACATGTCATGACTCTATCTCTAGCTTAAAGAGAATTAATAATGATTTAAATGCTAAACTAGAAGTAGCAAATAAATCTAACTCTTGTGTAGAACATGTCATGATTTGCACTAGGTGTAAAGATTTTGATATTGATGCTTGTAGTGAACATCTAGTTTGCATTTCTAAATTAAATGATGAATTGGCTAGTCTTAATGCCCAACTTAAGACTGGCAAAAGTGAATTTGACAAACTAAAATTTGCAAGGGATGCCTACACGATTGGTAGACACCCCTCAATTAAGGATGGTCTTGGCTTCAAGAGGGAAGCCAAGAACTTAACAAGCCATAAGGCTCCCATCTCCGCCAAGGAGAAAGGGAAGGCCCCTATGGCTAGTAGTGTGCAAAAGAACCATGCTTTCATGTATCATGATAGGAGACATTCTAAGAATGCCTTTAGAAGTTATGATGCTTTTGATTTTCATGCTATGACTGCTTCTAGTTCCCATGTTATGCATGATAGAAAGGTTGCTAGGAGAAATGTTGTTCATAATATGCCTAGGAGAAATTTTGTTAATGCTCCTAGGAAAGTTAGTGAACCTTCTACAATATATCATGCTTGCAATGCTTCATTTGCCATTTGTAGAAAGAATAAGAAGGTGATTGCTAGGAAGTTAGGGGCAAGATGCAAGGGAGATAAAACTTGCATTTGGGTCCCTAAGACAATTATGACTAACCTTGTAGGACCCAACAAGAGTTGGGTACCTAAGACCCAAGCCTAAATTTGCCTTGCAGGTTTATGCATCCGGGGGTACAAGCTGGATTATCGACAGCGGATGCACAAACCACATGACGGGGGAAAAGAGGATGTTCTCTTCCTACGTCAAGAACAAGGATCCCCAAGATTCAATAATATTCGGTGATGGGAACCAAGGCAAGGTAAAAGGGTTAGGTAAAATTGCTATTTCATCCGAGCACTCTATTTCTAATGTGTTTTTAGTTGAGTCGCTTGGATATAATTTGTTATCTGTTAGTCAATTATGCAATATGGGATATAATTGTCTATTCACAAATGTAGATGTGTCTGTCTTTAGAAGGTGTGATGGTTCACTAGCTTTTAAGGGTGTACTAGACGGCAAACTTTATTTGGTTGATTTTGCAAAAGAAGAGGCCGGTCTAGATGCATGCTTAATTGCTAAGACTTGCATGGGCTGGCTATGACATCGCCGCTTAGCACATGTGGGGATGAAGAACCTTCACAAACTTCTAAAGGGAGAACACGTGATAGGTCTAACTAACGCACATTTCAAAAAAGATAGACCTTGTGCAGCTTGTCAAGCAGGGAAACAGGTGGGAGGCTCTCATCACACCAAAAATGTGATGACCACATCAAGACCCTTGGAGATGCTTCATATGGACCTCTTCGGACCCGTCGCCTATCTAAGTATAGGAGGAAGTAAGTATGGTCTTGTTATAGTTGATGATTTTTCCCGCTTCACTTGGGTATTCTTTTTGCAGGATAAATCTGAAACCCAAGGGACTCTCAAGCGCTTCCTCAGGAGAGCTCAAAATGAGTTTGAGCTCAAAGTGAAGAAGATAAGGAGCGACAACGGGTCCGAGTTCAAGAACCTTCGAGTGGAGGAATTCCTTGAGGAGGAAGGAATCAAGCACGAGTTCTCCGCTCCCTACACACCACAACAAAATGGTGTGGTAGAGAGGAAGAACAGGACGCTCATCGATATGGCGAGGACTATGCTTGGAGAGTTCAAGACCCCCGAGCGCTTTTGGTCGGAAGCCGTGAACACGGCTTGCCACGCCATCAACCGGGTCTACCTTCACCGCCTCCTCAAGAAGACTTCGTATGAGCTGCTAACCGGTAACAAACCTAATGTGTCTTACTTTCGTGTATTTGGGAGCAAGTGTTATATTCTTGTGAAGAAAGGTAGAACTTCTAAATTTGCTCCCAAAGCTGTAGAAGGGTTTTTATTAGGTTATGACTCAAATACAAAGGCGTATAGGGTCTTCAACAAATCATCGGGTTTGGTTGAAGTCTCTAGCGACGTTGTATTTGATGAGACTAATGGCTCTCCAAGAGAGCAAGTTGTTGATCTTGATGATGTAGATGAAGAAGACGTTCCAACGACCGCTATGCACACCATGGCGATTGGCGATGTGCGACCACAGGAACATTTGGAGCAAGATCAACCTTCTTCCTCAACAATGGTGCATCCCCCAACCCAAGATGACGAACAGGTACCTCAAGTGGAGGCGCATGATCAAGGGGGAGCACAGGATGTTCAAGTTGAAGAGGAAGAAGCACCTCAGGCACCTCCAACCCAAGTTCGAGCGACGATTCAAAGGAATCATCCCGTCGACCAAATTTTGGGTGATATTAGCAAGGGAGTAACTACTTGCTCTAGATTGGTGAATTTTTGTGAGCATTACTCTTTTGTCTCTTCTATTGAGCCTTTCAGGGTAGAAGAGGCCTTGCTAGATCCGGACTGGGTGATGGCCATGCAGGAGGAGCTCAACAACTTCAAGCGTAATGAAGTTTGGACACTGGTGCCTCGTCCCAAGCAAAATGTTGTGGGAACCAAGTGGGTGTTCCGCAACAAACAGGACGAGCACGGGGTGGTGACAAGGAACAAGGCTCGACTTGTGGCAAAAGGTTATGCCCAAGTCGCAGGTTTGGACTTTGAGGAGACTTTCGCTCCTGTGGCTAGGCTAGAATCAATTCGTATTTTGCTAGCATATGCCGCTCACCATTCTTTCAGGTTGTACCAAATGGATGTGAAGAGCGCTTTCCTCAATGGGCCGATCAAGGAGGAGGTGTACGTGGAGCAACCCCCTAGCTTCGAAGATGAACGGTACCCCGACCAGGTGTGTAAGCTCTCTAAGGCGCTCTATGGACTTAAGCAAGCCCCAAGAGCATGGTATGAATGCCTTAGAGACTTTCTAATTGCTAATGCTTTCAAGGTTGGGAAAGTCGATCCAACTCTTTTCACTAAGACTTGCGATGGCGATCTTTTTGTGTGCCAAATTTATGTCGATGACATAATATTTGGTTCTACTAACCAAAAGTCTTGTGAAGAGTTTAGCAGGGTGATGATGCAGAAATTCGAGATGTCGATGATGGGCGAGTTGAACTACTTCCTTGGGTTCCAAGTGAAGCAACTCAAGGATGGCACCTTCATCTCTCAAACGAAGTACACGCAAGACTTGCTAAAGCGGTTTGGGATGAAGGACGCCAAGCCCGCAAAGACGCCAATGGGAACTGACGGACACACCGACCTCAACAAAGGAGGTAAGTCCGTTGATCAAAAGGCATACCAGTCAATGATAGGTTCTTTGCTTTATTTATGTGCTAGTAGAACGGATATTATGCTTAGCGTATGCATGTGTGCTAGATTTCAATCCGATCTAAGGGAGTGTCACATAGTGGCCGTGAAGCGAATTCTTAGATATTTAGTCGCTACGCCTTGCTTCGGGATCTGGTATCCAAAGGGGTCTAACTTTGACTTGATTGGATATTCAGATTCCGACTATGCTGGATGTAAGGTCGATAGGAAGAGTACATCGGGGACGTGCCAATTCTTAGGAAGGTCCCTGGTGTCATGGAATTCTAAGAAATAAACTTTTGTTGCCCTATCCACCGCTGAGGCCGAGTACGTTGCCGTAGAACAGTGTTGCGCGCAACTACTTTGGATGAGGCAAACCCTCCGGGACTTTGGCTACAATCTGAGCAAAGTCCCACTCCTATGTGATAATGAGAGTGCTATCCGAATAGCGGAAAATCCTGTTGAGCACAGCCGCACAAAGCACATTGACATCCGGCATCACTTTTTGAGAGACCACCAGCAAAAGGGAGATATCGAAGTGTTTTATGTTAGCACCGAGAACCAGCTAGCCGATATCTTCACTAAGCCTTTAGATGAAAAGACATTTTGCAGGCTGCATAGTGAGCTAAATGTCCTAGATTCGCGGAACTTGGATTGATTTATAGCATACATGTGTTTATGCCTTTGATCATGTTCATTCTGCATTTTGTTGCTTACTTGTGGTACTCAAGTTGTACAAACACTCCCTGAACCTCACAAGTCCTTTTTGCAAGTGATGCACACATTTAGGGGGAGTTGTGCTACAACTTGACCCTTTGAGACTAACTGTGTGCTTGAGTTTGCTTGTTTTAGTCTCAAAGGAGGTTTGAAAGGGAAAAGGTGGACTTGGACCATGAAAGACTTCCACTGCACTCCGATGAGAGGGTAACGTATTCCAAGTTCATCTCATGTACTCTTATTGCCTTTGTATTCTTATTTGAAGATTTTGGTGAGGCAATGGGATTCAAGGGCCAAGATTGATCCCGTTTTGGTGCTTGATGCCAAAGGGGGAGAAAATAAAGGCCAAAGCAATAGATGGATCAGCTACCACTTGAGAAATTTTGAAAATAGTAGATTAGAGCTTTTGGTTTGTCAAAACTCTTTTATTGTCTCTTTTGTCAAAAGTTGGCCTCTTGTGGGGAGAAGTGTTGATTATGGGAAAAAGGGGGAGTTTTTGAAATCCTTGATCAATTTCCTTTGGAATACCTCTCTTTATGTCTCTACAAGTGAATTTGACTTAGAGATAGGAATTTGAGTTTGATTTGCAAAAACAAACCAAGTGGTGGCAAAGAGTGATCCATATATGCCAAATATGAATCAAAACAATTTTGAGTTCTCATTTGCATTGGTATTGCACTTGTTCTAGTTGCTTTATGTTGTGTTGGCATAAATCACCAAAAAGGGGGAGATTGAAAGGGAAATGTGCCCTTGGGCCATTTCTAAGTATTTTGGTGATTAAGTGCCAACGCAAGTGCTTTTGTGTTGATCTATGCAATGTGGTGGACAAAGTGCAAATCAAGTCAAAAGGTATGTTTCTAGACTTAGTACATTGTTTTATGGAATAATGTATTGTGTCTAAGTGCTGGAAACAGGAAAGATTGAATTGGAAATGAGATGGCTCTGTTCAGCAAAAGTCAGCTCGGTCTGGGTGCACCGGACTGTCCAGTGGTGCACCGAACAGTGTCCGGCGGTGCACCAGACAGTGTCCAGTGTGCCAGGCTGACTCTGGTGAACTTGCTACTCTCGGGACTTCGACGGCGGTGTACGGCTATAAATCACCGGACTGTCCGGTGGTGCACCGGACTGTCCGGTGAGCCGTTCACAGCGAACTCGTCGCTCTCGGGAGTTGATTAACGGCGTACGGCTAAAATTCACCGGACTGTCCGGTGGTGCACCGGACTGTCCGGTGAGCCAACGGTCAGCCGGGGCAACGGTCGGCCGAGGATTCCGCGCGTGACGAGTGGCCGAGCCAACGGTCACATTGGTGCACCGGACAGTGTCCGGTGCGCCAACGACTCTCAGACTCCAACGGTCGGCTTCGCCAAATAAGGAAGGATATCTGCACCGGACAGTGTCCGGTGGTGCACCGGACTGTCCGGTGCGCCAGTCGATAGAAGGCAAGATCTGCCTTCCAGGAATTTTCTCAACGGCTCCTAGCTGCCTTGGGGCTATAAAAGAGACCCCTAGGCGCATGGAGGATATCATCAAGCATACTCAAAGCATTCCTAAGCACCAAGACTTCGATTCCACGCATTTGTTTCTTAGTGATAGCATCTAGAGCTCTTGTTGAGTGGTGAACTCGTTGGGTTGTGTTGCGAGCTCTTGTTGCGACTTGTGTGCGTGTTGACATTCTGATTTTGTGTCTTGTGTGCGTTGCTCATCCCTCCCTTACTCCGTGCTTCTTTGTGAACTTCAAGTGTAAGGGCGAGAGGCTCCAAGTTGTGGAGATTCCTCGCAAACGGGATTAAGAAAAGCAAAGCAAAACACCGTGGTATTCAAGTGGGTCTTTGGACCGCTTGAGAGGGGTTGATTGCAACCCTCGTCCGTTGGGACGCCACAACGTGGAGTAGGCAAGCGTTGGTCTTGGCCGAACCACGGGATAATCACCGTGCCATCTCTGTGATTGATCTCTTGTGGTTATTGTGTTTTGTTGAGACTCCTCTCTAGCCACTTGGCGACTATTGTGCTAACGCTTAACCAAGTTTTTGTGGCTTAAGTTTCAAGTTTTACAGGATCACCTATTCACCCCCCCCTCTAGGTGCTCTCAGACAGTAACACCTATATCACTAAAAAGACAGTTGTAACCCATTTTACATAATTGAGAAACCGAAAGCAAATTGTAATCTAAAGAATCTACAAGAAAAACATTGGAAATGGAATGGTCAGGTGATATAGCAATTTTACCAAGTCCTTTGACCAAACCTTGATTTCCATCCTCGAATGTAATAGCTCGTTGGGGATCTTCATTTTTCTCGTAGGAGGAGAACATTCTCTTCTCCCCTGTCATGTGGTTTGTGCATCCGCTATCAATTATCTAGCTTGAGCCCCCGGATGCATAAACCTGCAAAACAATTTAGGCCTTGTTCTTAGGTACCCAAACAATCTTGGGTCCTTTGATGTTAGAAACAAGCACCTTGGGTACCCAAATACAAGTCTTTGAACCCTTGTGTTTGCCCCCAACATATTTGGCAACTACTTTGCCTGATTTGTTAGTCAGCACATAAGATGCATCAAAAGTCTTAAATGAAATATTATGATCATTTGATGCAGCAGGAGATTTCTTTTTAGGCATTTTAACATGAGTAGAATGCCTAGAGCTAGAAGCCTCATTTTTATACATAAAAGCATGGTGAGAAACAGTGTGAGGTTTCCTAGCATGAATCCTCCTAATTTTATGCTCAGGATAATTAGCAGGATATAAAATATAGCCCTCATTATCCTGAACCATGGGAGCCTTTCCCTTAACAAAATTAGACAATCTTTTAGGGGCATTAAGCTTGACATTGCTTCCCTGTTGGAAACCAATGTCATCCTTAATACCAGGGTGTCTCCCATTATAGAGCATGCTTCTAGCAAATTTAAACTTTTCATTTTCAATTTCATGCTCATAAATTTTAGCAGTTAATTGAGCTATATGATCATTTTGTTGTTTAATTAAAGCAAGGTGATCATTTATAGCATCAACATTAACATCTCTACATCTAGTGCAAATAGAAACATGATCAACAGTAGATGTAGAAGGTTTGCAAATATTCTTCTATCTTAGCATGTAGTATAACATTCTCATCTTTAAGACAGGAAATAGAATCATTGCAAAAATTTAAATCTTTAACCTTAGAAATTAATCTAGCATTTTCATCTCTAAGGCTAGAAATTGTATCATTCAATTTATCAATCTTAGCATTTAGACTAGCATTTTCATTTCTAAGTGAAAGGGGAAAAGGGTCAAACCGTTTCCTATATGAATTTTGGTGGTTGAATTGGCCAACACAAACAATTGGACTAACTAGTTTGCTCTAGAATATATATTCTACATGTGCCAAAGGTTCACAACAAACCAATACAAAGTTAAAAGAAAGGGTTCAAAACAAAGGAGCAAAGTATACCGAAGGCAGCCCTGGTCTAGCGCACCGGACTGTCCGGTGTGCCACCGGACAGTGTCCGGTGCAGCAGGGTGGAACAACTCGAACTCGCTAGCTTCGGGAATTTGGGGAAGCCACTCCGCTATAATTCACCGGACTGTCCGGTGTGCCAGCGGAGCAACGGCTACTTCGTGCCAACGGTTGTCTGCAAATGAAGAGTGAGACGCGGTGATTTGTTTTATCGAGGTTCGGTTCTTACAAACCTACTCCCCGTTGAGGTGGTCACAAAGACCGGGTCTCTTTCAACCCTTTCCCTCTCTCAAACGGTCACTTAGACCGAGTGAGCTTTCTCCTTATCTCACGGGTCACTTAGACCCCGCAAGGACCACCACACACTTGGTGTCTCTTGCCTTGGTTACAAAACACTTGAGAACAAGAAATGAGGAAGGAAGAAAGCAATCCAAGCGCAAGAACTCAAAAGAACACAAATATCACTCTCTCACTAGTCACTACTTGATTGGAATGATCTTTGGACATGGGAGAGGATTTGATCTCTTTGTTTGTGTCTTGGAGTGAAGTCTAGAGCTCTTGTATTGAATGCAATAGCTGAAAACTTGGATGCATTGAAGTGTTGGTGGTTGGGGGTATTTATAGCCCCAACTACCAAAGTGGCCGTTGGGGAGGCTATCTGTCGTACGGCGCACCGGACAGTCCGGTGCGCCACCGGACACTGTCCGGTGCGCCAGCCACGTCACCCAACCGTTAGGGTTCGACCGTTGGAGCTCTGACAAGTGGGGCCACCGAACAGTCCGGTTGTGCACCGGATAGCTCCTGTTCACTGTCCGGTGCGCCTTCTGGCGCTTGCTCTGACTTCTGCGCGCGTAGGCGCGCACTGTTCACTTTTACTGTTCATTTGCAGACGACCGTTGGCACGAAGTAGTTGTTGCTCCGCTGGCACACCGGACAGTCCGGTGAATTATAGCGGAGTGGCTTCCCCAAATTCCCGAAGCTAGCGAGTTCGAGTTGTTCCACCCTGGTGCACCGGACACTGTCCGGTGCACCACACCAGGGCTGCCTTCAGTATACTTTGCCCCATTGTTTTGAACCCTTTCTTATAACTTTGTATTGGTTTGTTGTGAACCTTTGGCACCTGTAGAACATATATTCTAGAGCAAACTAGTTAGTCCAATTGTTTGTGTTGGCCAATTCAACCACCAAAATTCATATAGGAAAAGGTTTGACCCTATTTCCCTTTCAATCTCTCCCTTTTTGGTGATTGATGCCAACACAAACCAAAGCAAATATAAAAGTGCAGAATTGAACTAGTTTGCATAAGGTAAGTGCAAAGGTTGCTTGGAATTGAAACCAATATAATTATTTCAATAGATATGCATGGATTGTTTTCTTCTTATTTAAAAATTTTGGACCACATTTGCACCACGAGTTTTGTTTTTGCAAATTCTTTTGGAAATTCTTTTCAAAATCCTTTTGCAAATAGCCAAAGGTATAAGAGTAAGATTGAAAGAAGCATTTTCAAGATTTGAAATTTTCTTCCCCTGTTTCAAATGCTTTTCCTTTGACTTAAACAAAACTCCCCCTAAATGAAATTCTCCTCTTAGTGTTCAAGAGGGTTTTACAAATTTTTGAAGATACTTTCTCCCCCTTTTTGAACACAATAACGTATCAATTTGAAAACTTCATTTTAAAATTCGGTGGCGGTGCGGTCCTTTTGCTTTGGGCTCTTACTTTCTCCCCCTTTGGCATGAATCGCCAAAAACGGATACTTGTGAGTGAAATATAAGCCCTTTTACTTTCTCCCAATGGTAAGTAAATAAATATGAGTGAAGATTATACCAAAAGTGGAGAACTTGCGGAATACCGGCAAATACCAATGGAGTTGAGTGGAAGCGTCGTTTTTGCTGAATACTCCATTTCCCTTTCAATATCTATGACTAAGCATAATAATACACTTGAAAAACACATTAGTCATAGACATAAAAGAGATATGATCAAAGGTATATAAATGAGCTATGTGTGCAAAGAATCAATCAAAATTTCTAGAATCAAGAATATTTAGCTCATTCCTAAGTTTGGTAAAGGTTTTCTCAGCTAAAGGCTTGGTAAAGATATCGGCCAATTGGTCTTTGGTGTTTATATAGGCTATCTCGATATCCCCCTTTTGTTGGTGATCTCTCAAAAAGTGATACCTAATGGCTATGTGATTAGTGCGGCTGTGTTCAACGGGATTATCTGTCATGCGGATTGCACTCTCATTATCACATAGGAGAGGGACTTTGCTAAATTTGTAGCCATAGTCCCTAAGGGTTTGCCTCATCCAAAGCAATTGCGCGCAACAATGGCTCGCAGCAATGTACTCGGCTTCGGCCGTAGAAAGAGCGACTGAGTTTTGTTTCTTTGAAGCCCAAGACACCAGGGATCTTCCCAGAAACTGACAAGTCCCTGATGTGCTCTTCCTATCAATTTTACACCCTACCCAACCATCATCGGAATATCCTAGTAAATCAAAAGAGGATCCCTTGGGGTACCAAAGGCCAAACTTAGGTGTATGAGCTAAGTATCTCAAGATTCTCTTCACGACCCTAAGGTGAACTTCCTTAGGATCGGCTTGGAACCTTGCACACATGCATACGGAAAGCATAATGTCCAGTCGAGATGCACATAAATATAGTAAGGATCCTATCATCGACCGGTATACCTTTTGATCTACGGATTTACCTCTCGTGTCGAGGTCGAGATGCCCATTGGTTCCCATGGGTGTCTTGATGGGCTTGGCATCCTTCATTCCAAACTTGGTAAGTATGTCTTGAATGTACTTCGTTTGGCTGATGAAGGTGCCCTCTTGGAGTTGCTTCACTTGAAATCATAGAAAATACTTCAACTCCCCATCATAGACATCTCAAATTTTTGAATCATGATCCTACTAAACTCTTCACATATAGATTTGTTACTAGACCCAAATATGATATCATCAACATAAATTTGGCATACAAACAAATCATTTGCAATAGTTTTAGTGAATAAAGTAGGATCGGCCTTGCCGACTTTGAAGCCATTACTGATAAGAAAATATCTTAGGCATTCATATCATGCTATTGGGGCTTGCTTGAGCCCATAAAGCGCCTTAGAGAGTTTATATACATGGTTAGGATACTCACTATCTTCAAAGCCGAGAGGTTTCTCAACATAGACCTCTTCCTTGATAGGTCCATTAAGGAAGGCACTCTTCACGTCCATTTGATAGAGCTTAAAGCCATGGTAAGTAGCATAGGCAAGTAATATACGAATTGACTCAAGCCTAGCTACGGGTGCATAGGTTTCACCGAAATCCAAACCTTCGACTTGTGAATATCCTTTGGCCACAAGTCAGGCTTTGTTCCTAGTCACCACACCATGCTCATCTTGCTTGTTGTGGAAGACCCACTTGGTTCCTACAACATTTTGGTTAGGACGTGGAACTAAATGTCATACCTCATTCCTTGTGAAGTTGTTGAGCTCCTCTTGCATCGCCAACACCCAATCCGAATCTTGAAGTGCTTCCTCTACCCTGTGTGGCTCAATAGAGGAAACAAAAGAGTAATGTTCACAAAAATGAGCAACACGAGATCGAGTAGTTACCCCCTTATGAATGTCGCCGAGGATGGTGTTCACGGGGTGATCTCGTTGGATTGCTTGGTGGACTCTTGGGTGTGGCGGTCTTGGATCTTGTTCATCTTCCTTGTCTTGATCATTGGCATCTCCCCCTTGATCATTGTCCTCCTCTTGAGGTGGCTCATCTTCTTGATCTTCATTATCATCATCTTGAGCTTGATCCTCATTTTGGGTTGGTGGAGATGCTTGCATGGAGGAAGATGAAGGTTGATCTTGTGCATTAGTGGGCTCTTCGGATTCCTTAGAACACACATCCCCAATGGACATGTTCCTTAGTGCGACGCACGGAGCCTCCTCATCATCTAGTTCATCAAGATCAACTTGCTCTACTTGAGAGCCGTTAGACTCATCGAACACAATGTCACAAGAAACTTCAACTTGTCCAGTGGACTTGTTAAAGACTCTATATGCCCTTGTGTTTGAATCATAACCAAGTAAAAAGTCTTCTACAGCCTTAGGAGCAAATTTAGATTTTCTACCTCTTTTAACAAGAAAAAAACATTTGCTACCAAAGACTCTAAAATATGAAACATTGGGCTTTTTACCGGTGAGGAGTTCATATGATGTCTTCTTGAGGTTTCGGTGTAGATATAATCGGTTGATGGCGTAGCAGGCGGTGTTGACCGCCTCGGCCCAAAATCGATTCGAAGTCTTGTACTCATCAAGCATGGTCCTTGCCATGTCCAATAGAGTTTTATTCTTCCTCTCCACTACACCATTTTGTTGTGGCGTGTAGGGAGAAGAGAACTCATGCTTGATGCCCTCCTCCTGAAGGAAGCCTTCAATTTGTGAGTTCTTGAACTCCGTTCCATTGTCGCTTCTTATCTTCTTGATCCTTAAGCCGAACTCATTTTGAGCCTGTCTCAAGAACCCTTTCAAAGTCTCTTGGGTTTGAGATATTTCCTGCAAAAAGAATACCCAAGTGAAGCGAGAATAATCATCCACAATAACTAGACAGTACCTACTCCCGCCGATGCTTATGTAAGCTATCGGGCCAAATAAATCCATGTGGAGTAGCTCCAGTGGCCTGTCAGTCGTCATGATGTTCTTGTGTGGATGATGAACACCAACTTGCTTCCCTGCTTGACATGCGCTATAAATCCTATCTTTCTCAAAATGAACATTTGTTAGTCCCAAAATGTGCTCTCCCTTTAGAAGCTTGTGAAGATTCTTCATCCCAACGTGGGCTAGTCGGCGGTGCCAGAGCCAACCCATGTTAGTATTAGCAATTAAGCAAGTGTCGAGTTCAGCTCTATTAAAATCGACTAAGTATAGCTGACCCTCTAACACTCCCTTAAAAGCTACTGAATCATCACTTCTTCTAAAGACAGTAACACCTACATCCGTAAAAAGACAGTTGTAACCCATTTTGCACAATTGAGAAACGGAAAGCAAATTATAATCTAAAGAATCTACAAGAAAAATATTGGAAATAGAATGGTCAGGAGATATAGCAATTTTACCAAGTCCTTTGACCAAACCTTGATTTCCATCCCCGAATGTGATAGCTCTTTGGGGATCATGGTTTTTCTCGTAGGAGGAGAACATCTTTTTCTCCCCAGTCATGTGGTTTGTGCACCCGCTGTCGATGATCCAACTTGAGCCCCCGGATGCATAAACCTACAAAACAAATTTAGGCCTTGTTCTTAGGTACCCAAACGGTCTTGGGTCCTTTTACATTAGAAACAAGCACCTTGGGTACCCAAACACAAGTCTTTGACTCCTTGTGTTTGCCCCCAACATATTTGGCAACTACTTTGTCTGATTTGCTAGTTAAAACATAAGAAACATCAAAAGTCTTAAATGAAATGTTATGTTCATTTGATGCAATAGGAGATTTCTTCTTAGGCATTTTAACATGGGTAGAACGCCTAGAGCTAGAGGCCTCATTCTTTTTGCATGGTGAGAATGAGTCTTTTTGCATGAATTCTCCTAATCTTATCCTCAGGATAGCTAGTAGGGTATAAAATGTAACCTTCGTTATCCTGAGGCATGGGAGCCTTGCCCTTAACAAAATTAGACAATCTTTTAGGAGGGGCATTAAGCTTGACATTGTCTCCCTGTTGGAAGCCAATGTCATCCTTAATGCCAGGGCGTCTCCCACTATAAAGCATGCTATGAGCAAATTTAAATTTCTCATTTTCAAGTTCATGCTCGGTAATTTTAGCATCTAGTTTAGCTATATGATCATTTTGTTGTTTAATCATAGCAAGGTGATCATGAATAGCATCAACATTAATATCTCTACATCTAGTACAAATAGAAACATGATCAACACTAGATGTAGAGGGTTTGCAATCATTTAATTCAACAATCTTAGCATGTAAAATGGCATTCTCATCTCTAAGATTGGAAATAGAAACATTGCAAACATCTAATTCCTTAGCCTTAGCAATTAATTTTTCATTCTCATTCTTAAGGCTAGCAAGAGAGGCATTCAATTTATCAATCTTAGCAATTAGACTAGAATTATCATTTCTAAGATTGGTAATTGAATCATCACAAATATTTGACTTCTCAACCTTAGCAATCAAATTAGCATTCTCAATTCTAAGTTTGGAGATAGTGTCATGGCAAGTACTTAGCTCACTAGTTAATTTTTCACATTTTTCTACTTCTAGAGCATAAGCATTTTTAGTCTTAACATGCTTTTTATTTTTCTCAATAAGGAAGTCCTCTTGGCTATCCAAGAGTTCATCCTTCTCATGAATAGCACTAATCAATTCATTCAATTTCTCTTTTTGTTGCATGTTAAGATTGGCAAAAAGAGTAAGCAAGTTGTCCTCATCATCACTAGAATTATCCTCATCACTAGAAGTTGCATATTTAGTGGAGGATCTTGATTTTACCTTCTTCTTCTTGCCGTCCTTTGCCATGAGACACTTGTGGCCGATGTTGGGGAAGAGGAGTCCCTTGTTGAAAGCGATGTTGGCGGCGTCCTCATCGGAGGAGGAGTCGGTGGAGCTCTCGTCGGAGTCCCACTCCTGGCAAACATGGGCATCGCCGCCCTTCTTCTTGTAGTACTTCTTTTCTCTCCTCTTTCCCTTCTTATCGTCGACCCTGTCACTATCACTAGATAATGGACATTTAGCAATAAAATGACCGGGCTTACCACACTTGTAGAAAACTTTCTTGGAGCGGGGCTTGTAGTCTTTCCCTCCTTTGCTTGAGGATTTGGCGAAAGCTCTTGATGATGAGCGCCATCTCCTCATTGTCGAGCTTGGAGGCATCGATGGGGACTCTACTTGGTGTAGAATCTTCTTTCTTCTCCTCCGTCGCCTTGAATGCGACAGGTTGCACATCGGGTGTGGAGGAGGCGCCTTGCTCGATGATTTTCTTGGAGCTTTTGATCATCAATTCAAAGCTCACAAATTTTCCTATCACTTCCTTGGGAGACATTAGTTTGTATCTAGGATCACCACGAATTAATTATACTTGAGTAGGGTTAAGAAACACAAGTGATCTAAGAATAACCTTAACCATTTCATGGTCATCCCATTTGGTGCTCCCAAGGTTGCGCACTTGGTTCACCAAGGTCTTTAGCCGGTTGTACATGGCTTGCGGGTCTTCTCCTTGGTTGAGCATGAACCGACCGAGCTCCCCCTCAATCGTTTCCCTCTTGGTGATTCTTGTCACTTCATCTCCTTTGTGCGCGGTCTTGAGCACATCCCAAATCTCCTTGGCGGACTCCAACCCGTGTACTTTGTTATACTCCTCTCGACTTAAAGAGGAGAGGAGTATAATTGTTGCTTGGGAGTTAAGGTGCCGGATTTGGTCGGCCTCATCCGAGTCATAGTCTTTATCCCCCACCTGTGGTACTTGCACTCCATACTCAACAACATCCCATATGTTTTGTGGAGTGAAGTTAGATGACCTTTCATTTTAGCACTCCACATAGAATAATCTTCACCTTAAAAACCGGTGGTTTGCCTAATGGGACAGAAAGTAAAGGAGTATGTTTAGGAATGCAAGGATAGCATAGAGGGATCTTACTAAACTTCTTGCGCTCATGGCGCTTAGAAGTAACAGACGGCGCGTCGGAGCCGGAGGTGGATGGCGACGAAGAATCGGTCTCGTAGTAGACCACCTTCTTCATTTTCTTCTTCTTGTCGCCACTCCGATGTGACTTGTTGTGGGAGGTTGACTCTCCCTTTCCTTTGGAGCCGGACTCCCTTGACGGAGCCTTCCCGTGGCTTGTAGCGGGCTTCTCGCCGGTCATGACCTCCTTCTTGGCGTGATCTCCCGACATCACTTTGAGCGATTAAGCTCTAATGAAGTACCGGGCTCCGATACTTGTCAGAGCTCCAACGGTCGAACCCTAACGGTTGGGTGATGTGGCTGGCGCACCGGACAGTGTTCGGTGGCACACGGGACTGTCCGGTGCGCCATATGACAGACAGCCTCCCCAACGGCCACTTTGGTAGTTGGGGCTATAAATACCCCCAACCACCAACACTTCAATGCATCCAAGTTTTTAGCTATTGCATTCAATACAAGAGCTCTAGACTTCACTCCAAGACACAAACAAAGAGATCAAATCCTCTCCCAAGTCCAAAGATCATTCCAATCAAGTAGTGACTAGTGAGAGAGTGATATTTGTGTTCTTTTGAGTTCTTGTGCTTGGATTGCTTTCTTCCTTCCTCATTTCTTGTTCTCAAGTGTTTTGTATCCAAGGCAAGAGACACCAAGTGTGTGGTGGTCCTTGCGGGGTCTAAGTGACCCGTGAGATAAGGAGAAAGCTCACTTGGTCTAAGTGACCGTTTGAGAGAGGGAAAGGGTTGAAAGAGACCCGGTCTTTGTGACCACCTCAATGGGGAGTAGGTTTGCAAGAACCAAACCTCGGTAAAACAAATCACCGTGTCTCACTCTTCATTTGCTTGTGATTTGTTTTCACCCTCTCTTTCGAACTCAATTATATTTCTAACGCTAACCCCGGCTTGTAGTTGTGCTTAAGTTTATAATTTTCAGATTCCGCATATTCACCCCCCTCTAGGCGACTTTCACTAAGACTGATAATTGAATCATTACAAGCATTTAACTAGCATTCTCAGTTCTAAGGTTGGAAACAGTGTCATGGCAAATGCTAAGCTCCTTAGTCAAGTTTTCATTTTTCTCTACTTCCTGAGCATAAGCATTCTTTACTTTAACATGCTTCTTGTTTTCTTTAATAAGGAATTCCTCTTGGCTGTCCAAAAGTTTATCCTTCTCATGAATAGCTCCTATCAATTTATTCAATTTTTCTTTTTGTTGCATGTTAAGGTTGACAAAAAGAGTAAGCAAATCATCTTCATCTTCACTAGAACTACCCTCATCACTAGATGTAGTATACTTGGAGGTGGTTCTAGATTGTACCTTCTTCTTTTTGTCATCCTTTGCCATGAAGCACTTGTGGCCGACGTTGGGGAAGAGGAGGCCCTTGTTGACGGCGATGTTGGCGGCGTCCTCGTTGGAGTAGGAGTCGGTGGAGCTCTCGTTGGAGTCCCATTCTCGACACACGTGGGCATCGCCGCCCTTCTTCTTGTAGTACCTCTTCTTCTCCTTCTTCCCCTTCTTATCGTTGCCCCTGTCACTATCACTAGACATAGGATATTTAGCGATAAAATGACCGGGCTTACCACATTTGTAGCACACCCTCTTGGAGTGGGGTTTGTAGTCTTTCCCCTTCTTTGCTTGAGGATTTGGCGAAAGCTCTTGATGATGAGCGCCATTTTCTCATTGTCGAGCTTGGAGGCGTCGATGGGAAGCCTACTTGGTGTAGAATCCTTCTTTTCTTCTTCCATCACCTTGAATGCGACGGGTTGCACCTCGGGTGTGAAGGTGGCGCCTTGCTCCAAGTTCACGATGTGTTTGGAGCCTTTGACCATTAGTTCAAAGCTCACAAACTTTCCTATCACTTTCTCGAGAGACATTAATTTGCATCTAGGATCCCCACGAATTAGTTGCACTTGAGTAGGATTGCAAAAAACAAGGGATCTTAAAATAACCTTGACCATTTCATGGTCATCCCACTTGGTGCTCCCGAGGTTGCGCACTTGATTCACCAAGGTCTTGAGCCGGTTGTACATGGCTTGTGGGTCCTCTCCTTGGTTGAGGACGAATCGACCGAGCTCTCCCTCGATGGTCTCTCTTTTGGTGATCTTGGTCACCTCGTCCCCTTCGTGCGCCGTCTTGAGGACGTCCCAAATTTCTTTGGCCGTCTTTAACCCTTGCACCTTATTGTACTCCTCTCGACACAAGGAGGCGAGGAGTATAGTTGTGGCTTGGGAGTTAAAGTGCCGAATTTGGTCGGCCTCATCCGAATCGTAGTCCTTGTCCCCTACCTTCTGTACCTGTGCTCCATACTCAACAATATCCCAAATACTTTTGTGGAGTGAGGTTAGATGATGCCTCATTTTATCACTCCACATACAATAATCCTCACCATCAAAATATGGTGGTTTGCCTAGGGGAACAGAAAGTAATGGAGTGCGTTTAGAAATGCGGATAGCGGAGGGGCATCTTACTATACTTCTTGCGCTCATGGCGCTTAGAAGTAGTGGACGACGAGTCGGAGCCGGAGGCGGAGGGCGACGAAGAGTTGGTCTCGTAGTAGACCACCTTCTTCATCTTCTTCTTCTTATCGCCTCTTCGATGGGACTTGATGGAGGAAGAGGATTCCTCCTTGTGCTTGTGGCCGAACTCCCTTGAGTGGGTTCTCCTCGGGCTTGCGGGCTTGTCGCCGGTCACGATCTCCCTCTTGGCGTGATCTCCCGACATCACTTTGAGTGGTTAGACTCTAATGAAGCACCGGGCTCTGATACCAATTGAAAGTCGCCTAGAGGGGGGTGAATAGGCGTAATCTAAAATTTACAACTTAAAACACAAACTACAAGCCGAGGTTAGCGTTAGAATTAAATTCGAGTTCGGGAGAGAGGGGGAAAACAAATCAACCAAGAAATAAAGCGGATGAACACGGTGATTTGTTTTACCGAGGTTCGGTTCTAAAGAACCTAGTCCCTGTTGAGGTGGTCACAAAGACCGGGTCTCTTTCAACCCTTTCCCTCTCTCAAACAGTCACTTAGACCAAGTGAGCTTTCTCCTTAATTCTCACAGGTCACTTAGACCCCACAAGGACCACCACACAATTGGTGTCTCTTGCCTTGCTTACAAAACACTTGGGAACAAGAATGAGGAAGGAAGAAAGCGATCCAAGCAACAAGAGCGCAAAGAACACAAACAAACTCTCTCTCAAGTCACTAGGTGATTGGAATTGATTTGGGACTTGGAGAGGCTTTGATTCTATTAAATTGTGTCTAGGAGTGAATGCACTAGCTCTTGTATTGAATATGGAGTGCTGGAAACTTGGATGCTTGGAGTGGTGGTGGTTGGGGGGTATTTATAGCCCTCAACCACCAAATAACCGTTGGGGCAGGCTACTGACGATGGGCGCACCAGACAGTCCGGTGCGCCACCGGACACTGTTCGGTGCGCCAGCCACGTCACCCAACCGTTAGGGTTCTAGAGCATTTGACCGTTGGCGCGCTGACTTCTTGTGGCACCGGACAGCTATTGTGCATTGTCCGATGCGCCTCTAACTTCTGCGTGCACTGTTCTTCATTGTTCACCGAGTCAGCGGCTTTTGCAGTCGACCGTTGAGCCGAGTAGCCGTTGCTCCGCTGGTGCACCGGACAGTCTGGTGAATTATAACGAAACGCGCCTAGAGAAACCCGAGAGTGGCCAGTTCGTTCCTGTATGGCCCTGGCACACCGGACACTGTCCGGTGCGCCAGGCCAGTGCACACTCGGTTTCTTTGCTCCTTTGTATTTGATCCCTAACTTCAATCTTTTACTGGTTTGTATTGAACCTTTATGCACCTGTAGAGCATGTATTCTAGAGCAAACTAGTTAGTCCATTATTTGTGTTGGACATTCAACCACCAAAATTAATTGTGGGAAAAGGTTAACCCTATTTCCCTTTCACAAGGTGACGTCCGACGTCACCTATAACCCAGATGACGGGTCCAAGGTGTATAGCAACCCCGCCGTCTACAACAGCCTTCATGAGTACACCGCTATGGTATAGGAGGTCCATGGGCCAGATTATGATCCGAGGACCGAGGACATCGACCCCGATGTCCTCATGAGGGTCGAAGGAGGCAAGAGACATGGGCGATACTGGATTGCCGACGGGGCAATCGACTCGTCGTGCACTCCCACTCTGTATCAGGTGCGAGCAAGGAGCACGAGCTCGAGCCCAGCCATATGACCTCGGCAGGACAACTGACATCATCACATACAACAACTCGAGGTTAGTGCTTCTGTTACTCGTCATTCTTTAAGTTATATACCTTATATTTGAGTTACTATAACATTGGCTTAGAATATTACAGACCCAGCTAGAAACAGAGATGAGGGAACGTCAGGAGATGGAGGCGAGGATGGTGGAGATGTTACAATACATGAAGAGCCTTGGCGCCGCATAGGGTTTTGCTTCACCATCTCCGTTGTTCTCTATGGTTGACCCTGCTCAGTTCAATACTCCTGTGAGTATCAAAATTCTAGTCTTGCATGATATATATTTATCTAGTATAACACATGCAATCTCCTCTGTGCAGGGACAATCTGGGACAGCATCCAACAACCTTCATGGATCGCCCAGCCCATCGCCGCACCAGTCCAGGCGACCACCTCTTTAGCTTAGTTGTGATACTTATGTTGGTCAGTTGGTGAACTTATTCTGAACTTATGTTTGAGTTGGTAATACTTATGTTGGTAAAACTTGGTATGAACATAGACATGTTTGTGAAAAACTTGTTAGATTTGTGAAATATGTGGTCTCTATTATGTATGTGATGATTATGTGATATTTATGATGTATATGTGATATATCTTTTGTTTATTTAGAGGGAATAGCAAAAACAAATAAAAAAGGTCATACTGGTCACTTTGCCGAGTGTCAAGGTCATAACACTCAACAAAAAAGGAACACCTAGGCACCGGTAAAGCTTCTTTGCCAAATGCTACGGTCCTGGCACTCAGTAAAGAAGCAAGCTTTGCCAAGTGCCTCCTAGCGCACTCGGCAAAGAAACTGACAAAGGGGCTCACTTGTGGCCTCGATGCCAAGTGTTAGTCTAGCGGACACTCGGTAAAGAAGGAAACTCTTTGCCGAGTGTCACCTAATACACTCGGCAAAGGTGCCGTCTCCGTTACCGGCCACCGTGACAGCGGCTTTTCTTTGCCGAGTAACGAGTGACACTCGGTAAAGTCGATAAAAAGTACTCGACAAAGAAGCCGTTGCCGATATACAGTTCATCGAGCTCTCTTTGCCGAGTATCACACTCGGCAAAGCTTTCGCTGAGTGTTTTTCAGCCTTCGCCGAGTACTTCAAACACTCGACAAAGAGACCGATTCCGGTAGTACGGTGTAGAATTCACGCGCCCGGCGCGCGACGATCCATCACTTGTGTGTTTATGTGCTTCCGTACCATCCAATGCAATTAACTACGAATTCAGTGTGAACGTGCAATATCATATTTCTAGCAGAATTTAGAAATTTAAGATCAAAGAGGCCGCTAGTATAGCTCAAACTAGTATTCCCTCCATCCCAAATTAAAATTTATTTTAAATAATTAATGAATTCATACAATATTTGATGTATCTAAATTTATCATCATCAATTTAAATATAGACATAAAAATCAATATCTAAAATGACTAATATTTTGGGACCGGAGGGAGTGGTTGTTAGCACAAACATGCATGTTTGAATCCTCAACCATCCATATTTATACTTTTCTATTTAGATAAGGTAGGGCTAATTTTTAGGTTATATTAGCTCGTGTGATTCAGGCATACCTAAGGACGGTGTCACATATACTACTCGATCGGTGAAAGTGTTTGGAGACACACGGTTAGTGGTTGATTAATTATATGGTTAATTGATTATACTCGTTACCTTCGCCCAAGACAGCATCAAACCTGCAATGCAAATATTTAATTTACGACACACCTGTGATTGACAGGCTAGTTTTCTAAAAAGTGGTGGTTAGTTACAATCTAAGATACCAGTAAGCAGGGAGAAGACAAAACAAAAAAAATATGTGATGTACTTAATTAGTACGTCGTCTTATCCAAATGTTGATTCCTTTTTATACTAGGTATGACTACCTTTATAACCTCACAATGGACCTGCTTAATTGTTATTAGTAACCTAAACAAGAAAAAATCATGAAGTGTTAGTGATCGAGGTAGAATATGTGAGGCACTAGTGTTAGTTTTACCAAAACTGAGCAAAAAACACGATTAACGATAAAAATGAGGACACCAGCAAAACGAAGGTATAACCCGTTGAAATGACATCTATATTATATGTATCTAGTTACTTATTGGTGCCATATAATATATATATATATATATATATATATATATATATATATATATATATATATATGTGTGTGTGTGTGTGTGTTATATTATTATTATTATTATTATATAGTTACTTGTATTTGAGTTATGTTTCTTGTGATTTTTTATCTCTCATAATAGTATGTGCTATGTGTTGTAAGTTGTTTATTTTATCATCTAGTTTCTAGGCCTAGATAAATTGTTGTGATCCTAGTCGTGGTGACTAGATCATTAGCAAACTAGACATTTAATCATAGTAGTTTTTCTTGGTCGATTTTACTGGTAGCATAAATTATGTAGCTTAGATAGTATGATAAATGAGGAACAAATATATTCTGGACTTAGTTTATTCTTATTAGGGCTAGTTAGGAAACTCTATTTTTCAAGTGATTTCTATTTTTAAGGAAAAATAAACTAATTTTTTTAGAAAATGAATTTTTTTTGGAAAAATAGGGTTTCCAAACTAGCCTTAGAGTTGATTTATTTTGATACAGAGGGTGGGATGGAGTACGTAGTTCACAAACACGATGGACGCAGATCTATAATAATTTTGTTTTCCCATCTCACAGCTTTTTGAGCATCTCTAGCATTAGGGTTTCCTTCCGTTTTACCTTTGGCGATCTGAAGTGCATGCACCGTGGGGCTGCATGGTCGGACCCACTAGCAGAGGGACTGGCGCCATTGCGTGGGTCTCACTTCGTCCTCAAGTTCTCAGCACTACCAAGCGCAACCCATTCTCGAGAAAGGCGAGCTCCTGACATGCACGACCATGGCTGACAACCTCGTCGAGTCACCGACTCACCGCCTAGGCTTGGAGGTTTATCCTCTATTTCGGTTTGGAGGTTTGTCCCTCCTTAGTGAGCAGTCAACTATGTTGTTAGTTTTGTAAAATCTTAGTCCTAACCTCGGTAGAGGTGAAAGTTGGATTTTGTTTTCGTTATCTAAAAAAATATACACGGTCTGCTGTCGACAGCCTTAGAGTGACTCACAAGTCCCCTCTCTATAGTGACTCATTAGCCGTCCTTACAATATCTGGCGGTGGTAGCATTTTATCCTAAAATCTTTCCTAAGGATACCATTTTTTAAAAAAAATACTTACCTTTTTTATGGTACAAATTCTGTGATCGATCTATAGGTGTTTCTCTTCCTGATTTGGCTAGCCTTACTATGCAATTAGATTAATAACAAAAACACTGTTGTAAGAAACTGTAGAATTAAGAAGGGCGATAGATATGCATACATACCATAATCGTATATATAGCATGCTGATCATGGAATAATCATATAGTATTGAGATACTATTGTTAGTGTGTTATTTAGAGTTAGTAAGTTTCAGTTGAGTATAGATTTTTAATACTGCTTATATCATATATAACACTAACCATGCATGGCTGTCGTACGATCTGTACTTATTGTTATAAAGTTGCATGATTGCTTGTCATATTTTAGTTACATAAACAATAATAGTGAAACTAACGCAACTTGGTAGAGAACATAAACTATATTGCTGCCTATTTTGTTTAATGAAAAGTTCAACGTACGTACATCCAAGTCTCACCATGTAGTTGAAAAATAAAACTATTGCGTTGATTTGTCGCGAAGAACGAATCTCACCAAATGATCTAGAAGGAGAAGCATTAAAAAAGATGTGTAACTTTGGGCAAACTATCTTTGTTGGATGCTAAACTCATGTTAATTGGCGTCGTGAAAAGATAGTAAAAAGTAGTTAGCTTCCAACAAAGCGTTTTCAGCTCATCATACGTGGTGATTAATGAAAGTACTACTGGGGTGCGCTGGTTACAGTTACGATTTGATAAGATATTGCATATAAAAATAAGTTATGGTGAGGATGATGTGGGTCATCCCCATTTGACCTGACATAGTTTATTAATAGTAAACTACATACAATCAAAATTTAAGTTCTTGTCTAAAATTATGCTAGAAAGAACAATTGGACAATTAAAAAAACACCAATCAGTTCATAAAATTGAAATTTATATGTTGATAGAACGACACAAAAGTCTCATGTATACGCCTGTGTACATGCCGGATTGCCGGACGTGCAGTGTATTGTTGTCTCCATAAGAATCTACCGTGTTTGGCACAATTTTTTCAGCTTCTTTACAAATTTAAGCAGAAGTTCTGCCAAACAAGCTTCTGCAGCAACTTATCAGTTCAGCTGCTTCTCAGAATAAACTAAAAGCAATCAACCAGTAGAAGCTACTTTTCACCAGATAAGCTGCTTTTTCAATAAGCAGCAGCTATGCTAAATAGGGTTTATACATGAGTATGCCAAACTCTAGGCTAAAACATGCAGCTAACTGCTAATATCAATATCAGTTTGATCTCAATTAGTTTAAACTAATCATATATAAAGAAGGGCCATGATATGTAATGTATTATATTATTTAGTTATGGTCTAGGATTTCATATTGACACTTTGTAGAACAATGCGGCATGATGAACAATAATATCGCACTTTTTACATATTGGTAGAACATGCGTGATATGGGTCAGTTTGGTTGGGAAGATAGGTGGCATGGAGCTGCTCTATTCTTGTTTGGTTGGGGAACGAACGAAACGATTGGACCAGAGCGACTCTAAGGGGGTGCCTAGGACTGCTTTACTCCATCAATTTTGGCTCTGCTCTACTAACTCCACTATTGAGCAGTTCCCCTCCAGAGTTCTATAATAGTTTGATATGTTTTGGCTTGTAACCCAACTCCATCATGTCGCTCGTCGCCGCCTCATCACCGGTCTAGAGTGAACCCAGAAGGTCGTCCTCTTCCGGGAACACACGACGCCGCCCACGTCACAGCCGTGCGAGCCCCATAACACCGGCGTGTGCGCCACGTCATGCGATCCCCATGCACCCTCTCCCTTCGACGGGAGAAAAGAACAGAAGATGGAACGAATCATTGTTTTTTCCATAAAAAGTGGCATTGGTGGGTAATTAACCGAACTCCATGTTTATATCTCAAAAAATAAGTTTTGTGGAGTACCCTTTTGTTGCTCCACCAAAATGGTGGAGTTCACCCTAACTCTTTGTTTTTTGGGAGCAGAGTTGTTGGAGTAGATCGTTTGGCAAGCAAATTGTGCAGTCGAGCACCAAAACATGAAGTGGAGCAGTCTCAAACACCCCCTAAATCAAGAATTCCCATCAGATTTGGAACTAGCTCACTCCAAATAATCGACGGAATCTCACTGTTTCACTTTTCAAAATCCGGAATGATTACACTTGGCTCTCAAAATCTGGAATGAAGCCGCTCCACGCTCAAAATATTGAATGGAACCGCTCCGCTCTCGTGGCTCTCCAACCAAACGGACCCTAATATAAGGTCTTTGTGCTAGCATGTGTGCTCATGTTTTCATTGATTTACTCTCCATAAAGAAATTAAACTACACTATCATCGACAACAAGATGCCTATGATAATTCTTATTGGGTCCATAGAGGTTTCCATAGGATACGTGTGTGTATACATGGACTTGTATTGTCATCCGTGAGTGTATATATGTATGTACATGAGCATTAGCTTTATGTAATTTGAAACAAAATACTATAAAAAAGCTTATGTTTTTTAAGGTAGGAAAAACAAAATTCTAGCAAGAAAAGACTAGACCTAACTGCAGGTGCAATTGATCCGAGCAGCATGCGCTACTAGCATGTGCGCCACCTGAGTGTATTCATGAACAACCTCCACACCGTTCGCGTTAACCAGGATTAGCGGTCCTAAACCAGATACGGGTTTAGGAACTTAACCCTGATTAATTAGCATAATCTTGCGATGAACAGTTGAACACGCTAAGCCATCGCTATCACAATATGCATCACATTTTGGCATCATAGTTCCTCCCGCCCGGTCGACCTATCTCTCTTTCTCCGATGCCTCCCTGGCCCTGTCACTATCATGTAGGACGCCTGCGAAACTGACTCGTGGGCCCGGAAATATCGTGGCCCACGTGTCAGTATTTGTAGCCTTACGTCCTTCTCCATACCTGCAAAGGATGCACAAGAATTTGTTCTCCCAGCTCTCTCCTCCACCCCCACATTATTTTATGTCGTGCACCTCCTCCTACTGGGTTGAAGAAGGCATCGAACTCGAACTCTTCTCTTCCCATCTTGTCTGCCTCCCGTGCCTCACCTTCTCCTCTATAGTTTCTTCCTTTCTCTTCTCCTTCCCTACCCTGCTCATAGCTCCCTGCAGCCCTATCGGTGTTCCTTCTCTTCTCCATGCAAGCTTTCTCTCCTTCGGGTTTTTAATTTCTTCCATGTTTGCTTCTTTCTGCATCCAAAAGCTTTTAAAACAGGCAGAACCATAAACAATCCCCTTGTTTAAAAATCATTGCTTCCTTTTCCAACACTTTCTTTTAACCTAAAAACAAAACACCACTCCGTTGCAATTGGAGTTTTTTTTTTGCTGCTTTTTCTGGTTTTAAAATTTTTGCTTGCTAGCTACATCAGTACATGAGCTAGCAGAAAAGCATGGCCGGCCTCGACCTCGGCACCGCTGCGACGCGCTACGTTCATCAGCTCCACCACCTCCACCCCGACCTCCAGCTGCAGCACAACTACGCCAAGCAGCCGGAGCCATCCGAGGACGACCCTAATGGCGGCGGCGGCGGCAACAGCAACAACGGCGGACCGTATGGTGAGCACGACGGCGGGTCGTCCTCATCCGGCCCAGCTGGAGATGCCCCCGGTGGCAGCGGCGGTAACGGGGAGATGGTAGTCCGCC
The DNA here is from genome assembly GCF_902167145.1 of Zea mays. Classification (NCBI taxonomy): domain Eukaryota; kingdom Viridiplantae; phylum Streptophyta; class Magnoliopsida; order Poales; family Poaceae; genus Zea; species Zea mays. The sequence continues at coordinate 14,258,741 of NC_050097.1, forward strand.
GGCCCCGCGGACGCCCACCGGGCTCGAAGAATAAGCCGAAGCCGCCGGTGATCATCACGCGGGAGAGCGCCAATACGCTGCGCGCCCACATCCTGGAGGTGGCGAGCGGCTGCGACGTGTTCGAGAGTGTCTCCACGTATGCGCGCCGGCGGCAGCGTGGCGTCTGCGTGCTGAGCGGCAGCGGCGTCGTCACCAACGTGACGCTACGGCAGCCGTCGGCGCCCGCGGGCGCCGTGGTGACGCTGCACGGGAGGTTCGAGATCCTGTCGCTCTCGGGATCTTTCCTCCCGCCGCCGGCTCCCCCCGGCGCCACCAGCCTCACCATCTTCCTCGCGGGGGGCCAGGGGCAGGTGGTCGGTGGGAACGTCGTCGGTGCGCTCTACGCCGCAGGCCCCGTCATCGTCATCGCCGCGTCCTTCGCCAACGTCGCCTACGAGCGCCTCCCCCTGGAGGAGGAAGAGGCTCAGGCAGCGCCACCGGGCCTCCAGATGCAGCCACCCGGCGGTGGTGTCGATGGCGCTGGAGGCATGGGCGGTGGGCCGTTCCCTCCCGATCCGTCGGCGGCTGCCGGGCTGCCGTTCTTCAACCTGCCGCTCAACAACATGTCCGGTGGCGGGTCGCCGCTCCCGCCCGGTGCTGACGGCCATGGTTGGGCCGGTGCACGGCCGCCGTTCTGACAAGTCCATGATGAGCCGGTGGTGTAATTCAGGTTTGAGAGAACACGAAGATATCAAGAAGAAAGCAATGGACGGCACGATGGTTAAGGGCGGCTTGCAAAAGGTTAGCGCACGTATGCTAGCTTGCAAGGATATCATATCTATCTATTTCTATCTCGATCTCTGTACAACTCCGTAGTGCATGTTTGCTCGGTCGGTCTCTCTGATTTCGTGTTCTCAATCTCTTCTTTATTTTCTTTTTCTCCTCTCATGTGCCTCTTGAAATTTGATCTGTGATGTAACCTTGTCTTGAATTTTAATCTGTTTTTTAATAAGTAGTCTTCAAAAATTGTTCTCTAGGACTCGATGCGCAAGTGTGCTAATCGATGCTTCCATGCATGGGGTTCTTAGTTGTTATCTTTCCTATGGATGAGATATTAATATCTCCAACCAAATTGAGTTGAGAAAGTTAGCGTATCCTAGTGGCTTAAGCTGTCAGTTCTTTACTTTATCATCATGTAGCTGCTAGGTGTGTTGTGTGTGATGTGAATCTATACTTTCAGGTACAATTAATTGTTTTTGAGTTGTACAAAGGTGTTACATGCCTGTGTGTGCAACAACAATAATTAGTGACGCGTGCATACTATATATTATTTCTCGTATCATCAATCAGTTCCTTCTAAGTGTTTATTGTGGAGTTCTGGAACTGTTTCCTCACAAGTTACCACACAATTTTGTGCTCACACGTGTGCGTGCTTTGCCTTTGTTTAAACAACACGAAGCTAGTACTGAATTCAGCTATAGTAAATTGCATCTCGCAAAGCAAGCAGCTCATGGGGACTCCTCAAAAGTCACCAACTACTTGCCTGTGCTGCATTGTTCTTCGTTGTCTCATATGCATAGATTGCAGCAGGATGCTTGTGACGAAACAAAAGAAACTAGATTGCTAGTCTCCCTAAGTTCTTGGGACTTGGACATTCAAAGATTCTTGAGGTTTTCATCTGATGACATGTCATCTAGTGTTTATTATGGCCCTCTTTGGATTTGTGTTGTTGCATCCCTGTTCAGAGGATTAGGACTAGTGCTATATGACTAGCTAGAAACTCCCACTCCACATCATTTCTATAGAATTTGATGTTGTGTCTGTCTGCACACCGAGCTTGACTGCCTTCAGCGTGTCTTGAAATAACATGCATGTTCGGGTCCTAAGCATACTGTGAAACTTTCCTTTCTTCCATGAGGAATTGTTGTTTCAAATTTTCGTTCCTTAAGGATGTGTTTGGTTTGATGTCAAAGTAGGATGAGACGGAGACGATACCGTCTCCTCAATTTTTTGGGATTACGTCGCCACCAAAAAATCACCCCGTGTTTACATTGCTCCCACGTGACTCTTATCCAAACATTATATAAACTGTGTCCACCCTCTTCCATCACTCTCTTTATACATGAATACATCCAACCAAACACACCCTAATAAGTCTGCAGTTCTTAAAACTGCAACCAATTATTATAGTCCTTTATTGTGTCAAATTTGCAGCTTGTCGATTGTCCTTAGTACTACGTACCTTTAGCGACAAATAAACAAACTAGCAGCCAGAGGAGCCAAACACAACATGAAATTTCTATCCGTATTCCGTGGTCGCTAGATTTGTCAAGAATAATTTGACCTGAACAAAAATAATCAACTTCACTGAAGAGCCAATGACTAACTCGATGAGGAAATGTCTCCTAGCACTTTCCAACCTATTATTCAACTCTAATAATACTAATATTTTTAGTGTGCTACTTAACTATCTGGCCTTTTCAGATGTCTATATGGCTACTATAATGTTCTATGCCATCTATTTGTATGCTCATGTGTTGGATAAAGTCTCCTGTTCTCAAGTTGTTCCCATGATTCTCTGTATCTATATTTATTTATGAAACAATTTGTCCAATAGATCGATGAACCACCTGTAACCCTTTGTTGTGCACATGTGCATGAATTGAATAGCAAAATGCTTTAAAAAAACTCAACTGGGTAACATAATATAACATGCCAATCAGAACTTATCAACTAGCTCTTTGTTGTTTGTTCTTTATCTTTAATAGTTTGCTATTTGTATTGCTTGAAACCAATTTAGTTTTCAGTCATAAACTAAGAGTCATCAGCATCCAACCAGGGTTCTGGGATTCGGTTCGCAACAATTGAATTCCAGAAAATTTCGTCCATCTTGGTGAGGAACTGAGGACCGAAACAACATCATACCAATCAGAACTTTTGGTCCAATTATTTGAATTTCTAGTCTAGTATAGAGTTCAAACAAATCCAAAAGCTTTAAATTTCATATAAAAGTGCAAAGTTATTAAACTATAATCTATTGTTTAGTTCTTCTTCGTGCCTCTTGAACAATTTTTTTCTTCTAAATTTTAGGTAAATATATGAACATTTTCACTAGTCAACAAAAATAAACACTAGCCTAAATTTTCTAAGATCCATCCATTTCGATCAGGTTAGAAACTTTTTGCTATTTTGACTCCTAGAACCCTGCATCCAACTATTTATCAGTTGAGGTGGTTGGATTTGATCAAGGGCTTATGATTGATGGTGATTAAAAAAAGATGGTTTCAAGCAGTTGGAGAATAGTCACACCATAATTTTTAATGTACTGCTAACATAATGTTAGTTTATTTTCTAGAAAGCCACCAGTAATATTCTATAACAGTAACTTAATTTGTCTAGTATAACTGAAATTATGAATTTATGATATATATCATCCATCAGGAGTCATGAGCCTAACTGACTAAGCAGTCAATGAGTGTTTACAGAAATCGATCTACTTGATAGGAACCTCCAATTACAATGTTGATTGCCATCAGTTTGTTGTAAGTTATTAATGATAATCCAGTAAATTAACTAGGCAAAGTTGCTTCTTTATCTATCAAACGTTATAAACGCAAATGATACTATAAAATCGTCACAGTTTCCCCTTTTGAAATACTACGCTTACTCATGCATGGGTCGTATAAGCCAGCTGTAAGCATTTCAGCCGGAAAACCTGAAAGATTTGCTTGGAAGAAGGATCAAGTTTCATAGCTAGCTGGCTACTGTAATTGGTCTAGTATAGTACTATTACTACTATACAGTAGACTTCAGACTGGTTGCAGACACAATTAATGCAAAGCTAATAACAAATCTGAGCCGAAGCAAGAGAAAATTTGAGCCATCCGTACGTTGGTGTTGTTCTTAGTGTTCAAATTATTCGACTTGAATCCAAGCGCAAAAAAAGAAGGCTACATCACAGCGCACGCGTAGGGGTTCTCCTCGCTGATGAACTCATTGGGGTGTGTGCAGTGCAAGAACGACGTGTCATGGTAGCCTTTGAGCTCAGAGTGTGTGTAGCTGAAACCGTACGGTGGGTACCCTCCGCAGCCCCCGCCGTAGCCGTAGCCGTAACCGTCGCCGTACGACGAGCAGTAGCCGCCGCCGCCGCGGTGCCAGGGGTGCGAGTAGTCGACGAAGTTCGGGTGCGTGCAGGGGATGAAGTAGGGGGCGATGACCTCCTTGACCTTGTCGACAGCCTCCTTCACCTTCTCCTTGGCCTTCTCCTTTTCTTTCTCCTTCTCCTTCTCCTTCTTCTCCTTCTCCTTATCCGCCTTCTTCACTAAGACCTTTTCCTCCTTGATGATCACCTTCTTCTCGACCTTGTCGACAACGCCCTTCTTGCGCATCCTCTCGTAGATGTACTTGACGAGCTTGTCCTCCTCAATGACACCCTCGATGGTGCACGTGTTCTTGCCGAGATCTGTCTTGGCCTCGTAGATACCTATATATATTATATTAGCGTGTGTCAACATGCAGTGCGCCATTGATTGATTGATGGGATTAAGAGACTACAGCGGTAATTAGGTGGTTCGTATATATACACACACTGTGCGAGAGAGAAAGAGATTACTCTTGTTCTCAAGTAAAACCTCCTTGACCCTGACTGCACAATCGGGGCAATGCAACGGCAGCTTTACAGTTATGACCTTGAGCTCCTGCGGCATTAATAACAAACCAAAGAAATAAATGAGTGATTGAGCTGTTGCGGAATTAAAACCCAGCATAAGAAGCAGTGTTCTTGATCAGACACTGCATGCACTGCGCAGTCGCCATGCATGGTCTATGGAAAGGCAGGCGAAATGGTCAGAAACTAATCTACATATGCTGCATGTGTGTATCAGAGATAGATGTACATGGACGCAATTTACCTCCTTTTTGGTCTTGACATCAACGACCATGTCGTCCTTGGGAGGCGCGGGCGGAATCAGCTCGACCTTCTTCCGGCAACCCTTCTCGACTTTCTTCCTCAGCTTCTCGACATCAAAGCCGAAGCCCTTCACTGTCACCTTCCCTGCCCCGGCGTCCACTTTCACCTCTTCAACCCCTGCCAGCAGTATATGGCGCAGTATAGTCAGTCATATACACACGCACGCGTGCATGCTCCGGTGTCTATACATGCGCGGCCGCCTATTATCATGCATGCACAAGCAACCATTATTCTTCCAAGCAACAAGCAGACAAGCAGTGCAGTAGCGTGATATTGTCTGCTACAGCACGCAAAAAACGCACCTTGGAACTCGGTGAACTGCGTCTGGATGTCGCGCGCGCACTGGCCGCAGTGGACGTACACCTTGTAGACGGCCGTCTTCACCTCCACCTTCGTCTCTTTGACCTCCACCTTCTTCTTGTCTGCCATGGTGCTACTCACTTGTTGATCGATGAGCTAGGCACCTCTGCTCGTTGCCACGGCTCCACACTAGCTAGATAGCGCGCGCACTAATAGTAATGCTCAGACGGACGTTGCGAGTGGTACGCGAACAGAAGGGAGCAGGAAGCTCTCGATCGGATGAGCAGCAGGGGTTTGTTGGGGATTTGTTGGAGGTGGTTCACGGATCCATGCGACGGTTGAGAAAAACTGGGAGAAAGCAGCGAGGTTGATATCTACATCTACTTGACATGTGTCTTTTCTTTTCGATTGGAAGCTCACTTCGTCAATCCAAACCCATGCTGCACTCACTGCACCCACAAGTGGTTGGGCTGTTGAAATTGACCGGCTGGTCCTCGCCTATATATTTCGTGTTCCAAAATATAAGAAATTTGACTATCTCCTGGTCCACTCTGGGACCAGCGTGACCTTGATTAAGTATACCACGCACTGCAGCAGGAAGCAAAAGGAATTCCAGGTCTTAAGAGGTTCGTGCAGACTGGGCGTGCACTGAGCTCTCGGCAAGGAAAAGCTGGCAGATCGACCAGAGGAAATGCAAACGGGTGTGAGACTGAAGAGATCGAGCCCAGATCGTTTCCAGATTAGGCCTACGAAAAACAGGCCGAGTTTTAAGCCCATGCCGCACGCCCCGCATGCCAAGAGAGAGACAGACCGACCGCTCCCGCAGATCAGCGGCCCAGCGTCCGGCCGTGCGCGTGCGCCTCAGTGCCACATCGTGCGTTCGGCCAGATATCAGATTTGGATTTTAATCCTTTTTCCTACGATAGAGATGTATAAAAGATTTACTTCTCATTTTTTAAGGCGATATAAACGTAGATAGACGAGAGACAACATTGGAGAATCTCCTCTCCTCCTCCTCCTCTTCTTCTTCTTATTGTTGTTACTAGGTGAGTGCCTGTGTGTTACAACGGAACCGTATAATAACACGATAACTTATGTACATATGTGTTATATTGTTATGAGAAAATGTTTCGAAATCCATTTGTGATCCTACCCATACATAAATTTATTATTTTAATCTAGCTATTTCACCATTATATTATAACCATCAGTACTATATATAGACTTCTATATATAATTTTAATAATGTCATTGAGTTATAATGACAGCATTATTAGGGAAGTGTTATTTACAACTCAAATCTCAGAAAATGGTACTAAGAAAGCACAGAAATAAGGTAATTAACTCTGTCACATGAATCAAGTGAACAATGAAATATCTCTATTTCAGCAAACAACATGACAACCTAAAACTCGGAAAAAGATCAATACAACATTGATCATATATCATGGCCATCACCATTGTCATCATTTATCAAACATGGATAATATTGATCACATCGCACACCTTCAGCATGCATTGAAAGCTCTGTTTCCACCCCTAATGATGAAGAGGTCGAAGCAGAGGCCCTTGACGGAGCGACGGCGCGGGCGTCCCGGACGAGCTTGCCGCACCGAGCGAGGCGAAACTACTCGAGCACGTGCGCGAGGTGCGCGACATCGGTGCAGGTCCGGAGCGTGGTGACCGCGGAAGCGAGGCCGGCGTCCATGTAGAGGCAGGGCTTAAAATACCACATGAGCATGAGCTGATGAGAACATTATTTGTAAACACATGCTCAATATAAATAAGTCACAAGATATTTAGAATTGAAAAAATAAACTTTTTTTAAGGTTCATGCCTTCATGGCAGTCACCCAGCCAATATTTCTCCGTGGGTAAAATCAAAAGATAGGTAAAAACTGAGTAGGGCTCACAGGATTTCAATAAGCAGGAAAACGTAGTAAGGTACATGATGTTGTGCGCAATGCACAAAGATCACTATGAGGTAAAAAAGTGTAACAAGATTGACGTGTAGAGCTCTATTACAAGTAGCAATTACTGAGACCCCAACTAAATAATTAGGGAGTGATATGATAAATATGTAAACATGGAGATGGAGGGAATGATGGAAGTGTCAAAAACCTTAACCCAACTTCAAAATTGCAGCAATAATAAATATGCTCAAAACCTTCTTAAATACTCCAGCATAAAAAATATGATCTTAATTGTTTTATAATATGTTATTGTGTTCTCTTGCTTTTTAGTGGATACTCTTGCTTCCTTTGTTCGTTTAACTACCACAGCCATGTGGCTGTGACCTTTCTAGAACTCATTTAGAATGTCATGGAAACCCTCTGATGATCAGCCACCTTGATATACAGAACAATGATAATATGTTATTAAAATTAGAATACAATTAATAGCATATGCAGTTGGTTATGAAGAAGAACGTTTGTTGTAGATGACTTATGCACGGTGGACAAGAACATATGTAATCCTGGTGAAGAAAAAATATCATACCTTCCTCTTAAGAAATACATGAGCACATAACAAAGAGATTCCAGATCATCTCTTCTGCTTTGCTCTAGAAGGAAATGAAAAAAGTTACCCAAATTCATCTATCAAGGCAATCAGATTTGTGTATGAATAGCTTGCAGCTAATTGGCTACAAGTTCAAGTATAGTGTTACAGGTTTTAAGGAGTTTTTAGATTTGTTAAAAAGGAGTTTTTAGATTTGTTAAAAAAATATTTGTCTTGCATTTGCCCTTTGTCCATGCGTTGCGACGGCATCCAATCAGGTCTATATTAATCTTTCAATTATTCATACTTGTCACGGAAGTTAAAAATTAGTGTAAAACATAGATATAAAATAACAAACATCAATATGATATGTAAAATATGTGTGACAAAATATCACCGTAACACTAATATTATATTGACAATATAAATATATAATATTATTATAAATACGTCAACTCAAATAAAATAAACTGATGTCGAACAAACATTACAATATCATATATATTATTTCTAAAGAATCAACATAGAATTACAGAAACATATAATATCATGGTAATTTATGTATACGGAGTACAATTCTGACTTTCTAAAGCTTGTGTGGTGCTTCAGGGTGTTGGTGGAAATGGGGATCCTCTTGAGAGTGACATTAAGTTGCTCAAGCAAACCAGTTGTGGTGAGTGAAAGCATCTAGGCCCCTGGTTGGTTTTAGTGATTAATGACAACGTAATATTATATGTGACTAACGTATGTTTTGCAGAGACAAATGGTAAGTTAGGTCGCATGACAGGTAGAAGTACTACAACGTGAAAACAATCTCGGAGATAAGAACTCGAAGCGACGGCTAAAACGATGAAACAAAAGGTGAAGGTCTACGGAGTCCGAGTGTCAAAGAGATGTGGACACTCGCGATTTAGTTAGGTCTTTTATTCTCTTTTAGCCGTACTATAAAAAGGGGTTGTCGATGAGTAGTTTGACCAAGAGAGTTCTAGTGTAGTGTTGGTGCACAATCACACTCACATACAGTGCTAGGTGTCACTCTAGAACTCACTCACAAGTTAGAACGAAAACTGATTTGAAAACAGCTGAAAAACAAGAAGTAGGGTTTCTGGCCCTGGGGCACCGGACTGTCCGGTGTGCACCGAACTGTTCGGTGCACTCTCTGCCAGGCGGGGCCAGGCTGGCCCGGGGAAGAAGCTTCCCTTCACAGAAACCCGAGAGCGCCTATTTCAGAAAGGAATTTTAGTGGCACACCGGACATCGCACCGGACTGTCCGGTGTGCACCGGACAATGACTGTTCACTGTCCGGTGTGCCATGAGTCCAACGGCTATCTGTCAGAACTAGCCGTTGGAAACAACCGTTGGCGCACCGGTGGCGCACCGGACTGTCCGGTGCGCCATTGCGCAGTGAGATGCCTATAACGGCTAGTTGGTGGGTGAGGGCTATTTATACCCCTTCCACCCACCATATTCAATGTCTTGCACTCCACATTTATTCCAGCACATTGCTAGAGCATTGCAAGCACCAAAAGCCTAGTGAGGAGATTAGAGAAGCTTAATCCGCGTTTGTTCCTCATTAGCGCTAGCGAGAGCCACCTAGAGCACACACCACTTGCATTAGGATTCTCTTGGTCAAGCGAAAGTCTACGGCTTGTTACTCTTGGTGATCGGCATCACCTAGACGGCTTGGTGGCGTTGGGAGCTCGGTGATCACCGTGAAGATCTTGTTGGTGACCCGACTGAAGTTTGTAAGCGGTCTCGAGGGATCCACCGCGCCGGAGTGGCAAAGGATCATCTCATAGTGAGCACTTGGTTCTTGCGAGGACCAAGGGGGAGCGATACCCTTGCGCGGGTGCTCCAACGAGGACTAGTGGAGAGTGCCGACTCTTCGATACCTCAGGAAAAATTGGAGGAGTCTTCTAAACCTTGCTTTACATTCCGCACTTAATTCAAGCACTTTACATTGTGTATTTGTTTAGCAAGTATTTGAAGTATTGTCTTAGCATTGTTGCATTTCTAGTATTATATTCTTAGTGCTAGTTGTTGGGGTGAAGTTGGGCTCTTGCTTAGCTCTTGCTTAGGTTTTAATTAGTGTTGATCTTTAGAAAAGCCCAATTCACCCCCCCTCTTGGGCATCGTGATCCTTTCAATTGGTATCAGAGCCTTGTTGCTCTTAGATTAGCTTAACCGCTAAGAGTTACGATGTCCGGTGGGGATGAACCTCCTCCCGTTTTTGATGGTGACAATTTTCCTTATTGGAAAATTCGTATGGAAGCATATTTAGAGGCTATAGACATTGGTGTCTATAAAGCCGCCACACAAGGTTTCCCCGAACCTAGAGATCCCACAAATCTTGTAGGTGATGAGTTCAATTATGAGAAATGAAATGCTAAGGCCAAAAACACCCTTTTTAGAGGCCTTTGCAAAGATGTGTTCAATAGAGTAAGAAATCATAAAAATGCTCATGATTTGTGGATGGACATTTGTGCTCTACACGAAGGAACTAGAAGTGAGCGTGAGGAGAGATATCACATAGCCATGAGAAAGTTAAATTCTTTTGAAATGCTTGCTAATGAAAATGCAAATGCTATGTACTCACGTCTCAATATTCTTGTAGAGGAAGTTAATGGATTGGGGCTTACTCAAATCTCACAACCGGATGTTGTGAGGAAGATTCTCAGTGTCCTCCCAATAGACAAATATGGACACATTGTCACTGTGCTACATCAAATTGATCTTTCAGTTACCACACCTACACAAATTTTGGGAAAGATCAATGCCCATGAGATGTACATGCACATCAACGACAAAGAAGAATCATCTTCCAAAAGAAAGGATTTGGCTCTCAAAGCAAATCATGAAAGAAAAGGAAAAGCAAAAATACAAGTTGAGGAAGAATCCTCAAGTGATGATGACCTTGATGCTAACATTGCCTTGATGGTAAGGAAGACCACCAAGATGTTGAAGAAGCTAAATAGAGAAGGCATCAAATTTGATTCAAGAAAGAAGAAATTCTTTTCCAACAAAAGAAAGCCCATTTCTGAGATGGACTGCTACAACTGTGGTGAGCTCGGTCATCTTGCTCATCAATGTAACAAGCCCAAGAAGAATAAGTTCAAGGGCAAGAAAGAAGATGACAGCGATGATGAAAAGAAGGAAAAGAAATTCTTCAAGAGGAAGGATGGGAAGCAAAAGAGGTTCCACAAGAAGAAGAATGGAAAGGCATATATTGTTCGTGACTGGCTCACCGACATTGAATCATCAAGTGGATCTTCTTCAAGTGAAGAAGAGAATGATGAAAAAGTTGCCGCCATCGCCGGGGACTTCTCTTCACCACCACCATCGCCATCATCGACTTCTCACCTATGCCTAGGGGTGAACGGAAGGTGAACTACAAGACCGGTGGGAGCCATTGGGTTATTGACAGTGGATGCACACAACATATGACAGGCAACCCACGGATGTTCACCTCACTTGATGAGAATGTTGATGGTCAAGATAAAATCACATTTGGAGACAATTCAAAAGGAAAAGTGCAAGGACTTGGCAAGGTGGCAATCTCAAATGATTTATCAATATCAAATGTTCTCTTAGTTGCACCTTTAAGCTTCAATTTATTATCAGTGGGTCAACTCTGTGATCTTGGACTTCAATGCTTATTCACTCCAACAGAGGTTATTGTAACAAAGATGGATGATGAATCAATGGTATTCAAGGGATTTAGATACAACAACCTCTACTTAGTGGATTTCACTTCAGAAGATGCAGACTTAAGAACTTGCCTCTTCACCAAAGCTTCTCTTGGATGGCTTTGGCATAGGAGGCTTGCACATGTTGGGATGAGCACACTCAAGAAGGTATTAAAGAAAGATATGGTTAGAGGATTAAAGGATGTGGTGTTTGAAAAAGACAAGCCATGCAGTGCATGTCAAGCTGGAAAGCAAGTTGCTAATACACATCCTACTAAAGCTTTCATGTCAACATCAAGGCCACTGGAACTACTTCATATGGATTTATTTGGACCTACAAATTATGTAAGTGCCGGTGGCAACCTCTACTGTCTAGTGATTATTGATGACTTCTCAAGATACACTTGGGTGTTATTTCTCCATGACAAATCTGAAGTTGCATCTATATTCAAGAAGTTTGCCAAGAAAGCACAAAATGAATTTGATTGCAAGATCAAGAAGATTAGAAGTGATAATGGCAAAGAATTTGACAACACCAACATTCATGAGTACTGTGATGAAATTGGGATCAAGCATGAAGTATCTGCCACATACACACCTCAACAAAATGGAGTTGTTGAAAGAAAAAATAGGACCTTGATCACTCTTGCAAGAACAATGATTGATGAGTATAACACACCGGAGAGGTTTTGGGCCGAAGCTGTCAACACTGCATGTTATGCATCAAACAGGCTATTTTCTCACCGGCTACTTGCGAAGACTCCTTATGAACTGCTAAATGGGAAAAAGCCAGACGTCTCCTTCTTCCGGGTGTTTGGGTGCAAATGCTACATCTACAAGAAACGCCATCACCTAGGGAAGTTTCAAAGACGTTGTGATATTGGTTTTCTTTTGGGTTATTCATTAAAGTCCAAAGCATATCGAGTATTCAACCATGCTACTGGCGTGGTAGAAGAAACATATGATGTGGAATTTGATGAGACTAATGGCTCCCAAGGAGCACTTGAAAATCTTGATGATGTAGGTGATGAGCCACTTAGGGAAGCAATGAAGAACATGCCTATTGGAGCTATCAAACCAAAAGAAGATGAAGAAGAGGTGCAAATCATTGACAGGCCTTCTTCATCAAATGTACCACAAGATGATGAAAAAGATGAGAGGCATGCAAATGAAGATACATTTGTCTCTCATGAACAAGCAAGGGTACAAGCCGAAGATGTTGATGCTCCAGGATCTTCTTCCCAAGTGGTTGACAGGAGAAACTCATCACTACTTCAAGCTCATCCTCAAAACCAAATCATCGGGAGTCCTTCACAAGGGGTTATTACTCGATCACATAGACATGCTTCTTTTATTGAACATCACTCTTTTGTTTCTTGTGTTGAGCCTACTTGTATAGATGAGGCGCTACAGGATCCGGACTGGGTGAATGCCATGCATGAAGAACTTAACAACTTCACCCGTAACGAAGTTTGGACCCTGGAGAAGCCCCCACAAGATGCAAGAATCATTGGATCAAAGTGGGTGTTCAGAAACAAACAAGATGATCAAGGTGTGATTGTAAGAAACAAGGCAAGACTTGTTGCAAAGGGATTCTCTCAAGTTGAAGGCTTAGATTTTGGAGAGACCTTTGCACCGGTTGCTCGACTGGAAGCCATCCGTATCCTACTTGCATATGCATCATGCTATGATATAAAACTTTATCAAATGGATGTAAAAAGTGCATTTTTAAATGGCTTCATAAATGAACTTGTATATGTTGAGCAACCGCCTGGATTTGAAGACCCTAGATATCCTAACCATGCTTACAGGTTGTCCAAGGCGCTTTATGGGCTAAAGCAAGCTCCAAGGGCTTGGTATGAGCGCCTTCGCGACTTCCTCATCGAAAAGGGCTTCAAGATCGGGACCGTCGACACAACTCTTTTCACAAAGAAACATAACGGTGATATTTTCATTTGTCAAGTATATGTTGATGATATAATCTTTGGCTCGACAAATGACTATCATTGCAAGGAATTTGGTGAGTTGATGTCGAAGGAGTTTGAGATGTCAATGATTGGTGAGCTAACGTACTTCCTCGGCTTTCAAGTCAAGCAAATGAAAGATGGTAACTTTCTCTCACAAGAGAAGTATACCAAAGACTTGTTGAAAAGGTTCAACATGGAGAAGTGCAAACCAATCAAGACCCCCATGCCTACAAATGGACATCTCGACTTAGATGAGGGAGGTAACCCGGTTAATCAAACTCTCTACCACTCTATGATTGGTAGTTTATTGTACCTTACCGCATCTAGGCCCGATATTATGTTTAGTGTCTGCATGTGTGCTAGATTTCAATCTAATCCTAAGAAAGCTCATCTTCACGCTGTTTAGAGAATTCTTAGGTATCTCAGGCACACCACAAGCATTGGTCTGTGGTATCCCAAAGGAGCTACTTTTGATTTAATTGGCTATTCCGATTCGGATTATGCCGGTTGCAAAATTGATAGGAAAAGTACTTCTGGGGGATGCCATCTACTTGGCAGATCACTGGTATCATGGACATCCAAAAAGCAAAATAGTGTTGCCTTGTCAACTGCCGAAGCGGAATACATTGTCGCAGGTGCTTGTTGCATAGAAATTTTATATATGAAACAAACTCTTCTAGACTATGGCGTAGTTCTAGAAAAGGTACCTTTGTTGTGTGATAATGAGAGTGCTGTTAAAATTGCTAATAATCCTGTACAACACTCTCGCACCAAGCACATTGATATCCGTCATCACTTCCTTAGAGATCATGTTGCTAAAGGAGATATCATTTTAGAAGAAGTGAGGTCGGAAGATCAATTAGCGGATATTTTCACTAAGCCACTTGATAAGACCCGCTTTTGCATGTTGAGGAATGAACTAAATATTCTTGATCTCAGAAATTTTATGTAAAATGTCAAATGGTGTTGTCAAGCTTGCATTGCATGTTTAAATTACTTGTATTGCATCTAGGGCTTGTCTAACCTAGTTGAGATAACCGCCAACAAAGCGAGTGAAAAAGCTTAACTCGGGTCAAACTTGACAAGTCTTAGTTTTAAGCTTTTAGCACTTAAATTCTTACTTTTTATGCAATTGTTGGTTCATGAAATATGCATGAGGTACTGCACTTAGGGGGAGTATTCAAAACTCAAATCACTCATGAAAAACCCCTAGTGCAAGCCAAAATGAAAATTTCACCATTTGCCTATTTTCTCTAAAAATTATCTAGCCTATGGCAAAATATTTTGAAAAGTATATGAGGGTGCCAATACCTGTCCCAACAAGTGTTATTTTGTGTGATTATAAGTTGGGATTTGGTTTGGTTGGAAATTAGATAGAAAAATTCAAAATTTTCCAATCTTCCCTCTGTATGGGCAATGTCCGGTGCACCGGCAGCCGCGCGCTAAAACTCCTTTCTCCTGTGCGCTGTCCGGTGGTTCACCGGACAGCTACTGTGCGCTGTCCGGTGTGCACCGGACAGGCACTGTAGACTGTCCGATGCGCCCATACTCGGTTTTTAAAAAACTCTTCTCTGCCCGAGCCTGAGCCCAGGCTCATTTCCTCTCCCCTCTGGCCGGCCTCTCTCTCTGTCTCTGGCGATCTGACCTCTCCTCCGGCGATCTCCTGCCGGCGGTGACCTCTCCGGCGACCAACTGCGCCAGTGCTCCTCCCTTTCTCTCCTCTGGTGCGCTGCCCTGCAACTTCTACCTTTCCCCTTCTCTCTCTGTTTCTCTAGGCTGTGCACTCCCCCATTTCCACCTTTTGCACAACTTTCAATTCCCTGTGAAATCCAGTAAAACCAAGTGGCCATATGTGTTCCTATGTGTGCCTTAAACATCCTTGCAGGTTTCTAGCTCCCTCGGGAGGGCTTTCATACCTCAAATGGCCATTTCCCTAAAACCCTAATTCCTCGCCCTCCACGTGTTCGGTGAAATGCCCAAACCAGCCAAAAATGCTCCAATTGAACCCAAATTTTTCAGGCACCTTCAAAACACTTCCAGTAACATGTTTGCCAAATTTCACGCCAATCCGAGATTCCAGGCTTTAATTTCACCAAATTCCCCGTTTCGAGCGATCGTTTCCGAGCCGAGTGCCCAAATCTCTTTTTCTTCGCCTAAATTCAAACCAAGCACACACTTCACTCATATTCACCTCTATAAACCTATTCGTGAAGTATCGGCTCAATTCCATGACGTTTCGTGCCTCCATTCAAATTCCAAACCTCCTATGGCACTGTTTATCGTTCAAACGTCGTTTTCACGCCGTTTGACCTCTCGATCGTCTCGTCTCGTGTTTTCTGTGCCATATTTCTCTGTGTATGTATTTATTCACATTTCATATACTTATGACTATGTGACTAATACGTGCTCACCTCTTCTGTCATTTCAGTGACCTTGATTGCCCGTGTGCCGTCTCCTGTCCTGCCTGGATCGTCACCTCTCGTGTGAGCTTTCCAGGTAGTCATCTCATCCTTTGCTATTCTATCGGATATTATCGATCTGTGCTTACTCACTCTCTCTCATTTGCAGTCATCAGTTCAGGATGCCATGCACGAAGAATGTGTCGGCGCCAGGGGGAGGCGATGATGAGGATCCTCGTCGCCCCTTCAGGCAGGTCAAGGGCAAGACAGTTTACTTGGAGCAGCAGGAAGGCCACAAGAAGCGGCGTACGGACAGAGCAGCCCGTGCAGCAGCAGCAGCAGCCGCTGCGCAGGCCGAGCTTGGAGATCAGCCACAGACTCCGTCAGATCAGATTGCATACCGTGTTCGTCGTCTCGCCTCCCGGCCTCGCTCCTCCACTCACACCACTGCTTCCACTCCACCACCCACTCTGCCTGCTCCCGTCACCCCTGTTGCGCCATCCACCACCACAGCCATACCCGCTACCTCCACTACGCCAGCTTCCACTGCCCCTCCTCCCACTCCCGCTTCAGCTCCTCCTGTCCCTCCACCTCGATTCCGGGAGCGCGATGAGACTGAGGTTCAACCCCTTGCTGCGGATCCCAGACTTTTTGACCTTCAGTGTGCTACAGCGGCACGGGTACGTAGGTTCAGATACGTACCCGTGGAGTCTTGGTTACCAGCTCAGAGGGACCCTACAACAATTGACCTATTCAGCACACGTATTCAGGAGTCTTTTTTCAGAGCTCAGATGTCTGCTCAGATAGCTCTGCGAGTGCACCGGCTCTTGGACCTTCCAGCTTTTCTGCTCGCCGCCGGTGCTGACTTTGAGGCGCACCTCACATATCTGCCTGGCCTTCTGACCCTTTTGACTACCAGCGGCAGGTATGTTGAGGAGTGGGTTCGAGTCTTCTACGCCTCTGTATGGATAGACCCGGATCATCACTGGATGAGGTTTCGTTTTGAGCGAGAGGATGTCACCATTACTGCCACTCAGATTCGCCAGCTCTTTGGATTTCCCGAGTCGACGACTCGACTTCACAGCCTCTGCTACGGCACCTCTGACCCTCCTCGTCGCCCTCACGGCGGTGTGGCTCCGGGTACAGCTCACGTCGCGGCTCTGTTCCGCCCGCCCTTCTCTGATGGGTCGCGACGTTCACCGGCAGATTTTACTACAGCAGCCAAGTATTTATTTGAGCTTATCAGACGGACTCTTCTGCCGAGGATGGGATACAGGGAGGCTACCACACATATCAAGCTCTGGCTCCTTGGTGCCCTGGTCTCTCACTCTGAGTTTGACGTCGTGGATTTCCTTATTTGTGAGATCGAGGACACCGTTTTGGATGGGATTCGTGCTCGTCGACAGTTGCCATATGCTCACTACTTGTGCCACATCTTTGCGCAGCTGATTCAGCCTCCTCAGTTTCAGGGCACACTTGAGGCCTCACGCCTCGTTTTTGGATCCTACCGTCCTGCGTCTGAGGCTCCTGTGCCAGCTTCTGCTCCTGTTTTTGACTCTCAGGCCAAGGACGCTGCTCTTCGTCAGTTCGACACTCAGGATACAGCAGCTGATGATGATGATGATGATGATGATGATGATGATTTTGGGGTTCCTCCTCCGCCTCCGCCTCCTATGCCTCCACGCTCACATGATCATGAGGCTGGGAGTTCTAGTGCTGCCCCTTGCTGCCCCTCCGGCTATGGACCCTGCTCTTGCTTCGATTCTCCAGTCTATCACTCAGCAGCAGGCTCACCTGGCAGCCGAGCAGACCGGGTTATCCGAGAGGATGTTCTCGATGTTTCAGAACATACAGGACAGGCAGGATTCGCTTTAGCAGCAGCTACTCCAGGATCGGGCTGAGAGCAGGGCATTTATGGCTCTTATGCTACAGCAGTCTGGTGTCTCAGTTCCTCCTGTTCAGTCTGCTCCACCTCCTACGCTTCACGCTCCAGTTGTGCCAGCGATTCTGTCAGGACCCCCTGTTCCCACTGTTGGTCCTTCTCTGCTCCGGCCGGTCACTCTGGCGTTCACGTCACCGGTTCTCAGCTCTGTCTGTCCTCAGCCGCCAGTGCCACCAGCGTCTGCTGTTACCACTACTACTGTGGCAGTATCTGTGACCTCTTCTGTTCCGGCAGCTCCTGCAGCGCGGCCTCAGTCCGAGTCAGTACCAGCTCCAGCTTCTACAGCAGATCCTGGATCCGAGACTGACTCTGACCCCCCGCCGGCGTTCGCTCTGCTGCCTCGACCGCGACCGGATGCGCCCCCGCCGCCTCCTCCCGCTTCATATGTTTAGGTTCGGGTACCCTTTTGGTGTTTGATGCCAAAGGGGGAGAGATATGAGTTGCGAGAGCTAGGGGGAGTTAGAGAGTTAGTAGAGAGTCATTTTGATGTAATATATGTGCTTGCTACTCTCTGTACTAGCTTGATGTTTTTGGCTCACAAACTCGATATATACTCTCGTTGCTTATGATTGACTGTGTGTATTATGTTTTCACCTTATATTTTATCACCAGTCTTCTAGTTCTTGTTTCATTGATTTAACTTCACTTTTATATGAACAAGGATCTTATGATGTGTATGCGCTCACTCTTATTATTATGGTACACGTTCTTTCTGTCAAAGATTACTGAGTATAACTAACCATCCTTTCTATTGACAGAAACTTCAAAACAAACTACTCTCTCAAAACTTGTAGGGTTGTCATCAATCACCAAAAAGGGGGAGATTGAAAGCATCTAGGCCCCTGGTTGGTTTTAGTGATTAATGACAACGTAATATTATATGTGAATAACGTATGTTTTGCAGAGACAAATGGTAAGTTAGGTCGCATGACAGGTAGAAGTACTACAACGTGAAAACAATCCCGGAGATAAGAACTCGAAGCGACGGCTAAAACGATGAAACAAAAGGTGAAGGTCTACGGAGTCCGAGTGTCAAGGAGATGTGGACACTCGCGATTTAGTTAGGTCTTTTATTCTCTTTTAGCCGTACTATAAAGAGGGGTTGTCGATGAGTAGTTTGACCAAGAGAGTTCTAGTGTAGTGTTGGTGCACAATCACACTCACATACAGTGCTAGGTGTCACTCTAGAACTCACTCACAAGTTAGAATGAAAACTGATTTGAAAATAGCTGAAAAACAAGAAGTAGGGTTTCTGGCCCTGGGGCACCGGACTGTCCGGTGTGCACCGGACTGTCCAGTGCACCCTCTGCCAGGCGGGGCCAGGCTGGCCCGGGGAAGAAGCTTCCCTTCACAGAAACCCGAGAGCGCCTGTTTCAGAAAGGAATTTTAGTGGCGCACCGGACATCGCACCGGACTGTCCGGTGTGCACCGGACAATGACTGTTCACTGTCCGGTGTGCCATGAGGCCAACGGCTATCTGTCAGAACTAGCCGTTGGAAACGACCGTTGGCGCACCGGTGGCGCACCGGTGGCGCACCAGACAGTCCGGTGCGCCATTGCGCAGTGAGATGCCTATAACGACTAGTTGATGGGTGAGGGCTATTTATACCCCTTCCACCCACCATATTCAATGTCTTGCACTCCACATTTATTCCAGCACATTGCTAGAGCATTGCAAGCACCAAAATCCTAGTGAGGAGATTAGAGAATCTTAATCCGCGTTTGTTCCTCATTAGCGCTAGCGAGAGCCACCTAGAGCACACACCACTTGCATTAGGCTTCTCTTGGTCAAGCGAAAGTCTACGGCTTGTTACTCTTGGTGATCGGCATCACCTAGACGGCTTGGTGGCGTTGGGAGCTCGTTGATCACCGTGAAGATCTTGTTGGTGACCCGACTCAAGTTTGTAAGCGGTCTCGAGGGATCCACCGCGCCGGAGTGGCAAAGGATCATCTCGTAGTGAGCACTTGGTTCTTGCGAGGACCAAGGGGGAGCGATACCCTTGTGCGGGTGCTCCAACAAGGACTAGTGGAGAGTGCCGACTCTTCGATACCTCGGGAAAAATTGGAGTCTTCTAAACCTTGCTTTACATTCCGCACTTAATTTAAGCACTTTACATTGTGTATTTGTTTAGCAAGTATTTGAAGTATTGTCTTAGCATTGTTGCATTTCTAGTATTATATTCTTAGTGCTAGTTGTTGGGGTGAAGTTGGGCTCTTGCTTAGGTTTTAATTAGTGTTGATCTTTAGAAAAGCCCAATTCACCCCCCCCTCTTGGGCATCGTGATCCTTTCAGTGAGCAATGGTGCCGCTAGCTAGCAGAGAATCAACCTACTCGTCATTGATGAGGCACCGTCTCCCCACATTTGCATCTGAGATGTCTGGAAAAAAATCTATAGAGTTACTGCTAGAGCAAATTATCCCAAATTTGATATTACAAATATATGGCATTATAACCATCTGTCATTACTATGAGGCATTATAAAAGCTTGATCATTCGTCTATTCAAGGTTGGCCAGAACTGATAAAAAGACTGAGTGACTGCAACATAGCAAGTTGAAGCATTACCAATTCTTGGCATCACGTGCGATCCTGAGGTAGGCCTCAATGCGCCCCTCCTTATCATGTTTCTTGATCTTCCATCGATATCATACACAATGTGCTATTCGTTCTTGTATTACTCTAGAGGCACGTCTCCCATGGTATTCCTTGGGGCCACCTGCAAACAACATAAAAATTAGCTTACTTAAACCTCAAATATTCAGAAAAGAAAAAACACAACAACAAAAGAGTCTGCAAATTAGTAGCTTAAGCAACACAAATGATTCACCTCATCCTCCGAAGAGTCGCTCTCTTTTGCCATCGCAGCCTCGTCGGACTCACCGTTAAGAGCTGGAACCACATTCCTTCTAGAACATTGCAAATATTTGGCCCAGACTTGAGGTTTGAAGTCTGGAGAATCTTTTGGGCATATTGTTGATTAATGATAACAAAAGAAACAATTTAATTCAGGGGTTCAAAAACATATTTCTGAACTATCTGCAGTTGTAACGCCCTGAATTTGGGGGTAGAATTTTTTCTTCTTTTCTCTCACCAAATTCAGGCGTTACTCTTTCCTTTTTCCCTTTTCTTCTCACTAAGCCTTGATCTTTTCTAAAAGTTATAGTGAGAATTAGCTCGACATCTTGTGTAACCAAAACCTAGAACTATTTTTGTTTGTTGCATCATGCCGGATTATGCACTCTTTTGTTTGCGGTTGAGTGAAGTGGAGAATTAGGCATATAAGAAAATGTGGAAATTAGAAAAAGAAAAGCCTTTTCTTTTTCTCTCTCCCCCCTTCTCCCCTTTTGGCCCAGCTGCCCCTTCCCCTTGGCCCAAGCGGCCCAGCCGCCCCCCCCCTCCCCCGCTGTGGGCCGTCCTGGCGGCCCAAGCCGCGCCCCCCTCCCCCCTTTGGGCCCAGCCGGCCCAACCGCCCCTCCCCTTTTTTCTTTTTTCAAAAATCCCCTCCCCACGGGCCCTGCCCGTCATCCCCTCTCTCTCTCCCTCTCCCTAACCCTAATCGCCGCCGCCCTCTCCCTGCCCTAGCGCCGCCGCCGCCCCTCCCCGGCGCCGCCGCCGCGCCGTCCTCCCCCTCCGGTGAGGCTTCTCCCCCCCTCCTCCCTCCTCTCCTCCCCCTCCCTCCTCCTTCCCTCCTGTCGGCGCCCTCCCCCACGCCATGGGCGCGCTCGCCCGGCCCCGGCGAGCTCGACCGCCCCTGGCGAGCTCAGCCCCGGCCCCGGCCCCGGCCGCCCCCGGCTCGGCCGCCCCGCGCCCGACCGCCCTCGCCTCGGCCGCTCTGGCGAGCCCCCGACCGCCCTCGGCCGCCCCGCCCCGCCCTCGCCTCGGCCGCTCCGGCGAGCCCCCGACCCCGGCCTCGCCCGCGCCCGGCCGCGCCGCCCCCACCCCCGGCTCAGCCGCCCTCGGCCTCCCCGCCCCGCCCTCGCCTCGCCTGCTCCGGCGAGCCCCCGACCCCGGCCTCGCCCGCGCCCGGCCGCGCCCGCCCCGGTGCTCGCCGGCCTCGTCCGCCGTCCTCGGCCGCGCCGCCCCCGCCCCCGGCCACGCCGTCCCCGGCCGCGCCGCCTCCGTGCCCGGCCCGCCCGCCTCCCGGCGAGCTCGGTCGCCCGTTCCGTGCCCCGGCTCGGCCACCCGCCCCCGCGCCCGGCCTCGCCCGGCCGTGTCCTCGCCCGGTCGCGTCCTCGCTCGCTCGTGCTCGCTTGCCCCGGCGTGCTTGCCCGCTCGCCTCGTCGTGCCTTGCTCGCGTCGTGACGGCCCTGGCGTGACCTCGAGCTCGGCCCAGCGTGCCTATGGCGCGCGGCTTTGAGCTCGGCTAGCGCACGGCCCCGACGTGCGCACGGCTAGTTCGTGGCGTGTGCGTGCGGCCTCGCGCGCGTGCTCGCTTAGTGCGCGTGCCTTGGCACGACCCGTCGTGTCCCCGTCTACCCCCAGACGCCCCGTCTACCCCCCCCCCCCCCCCCCGTACCCTATGCGCGCTAATCCCGTTGTTCATATTAATAAGATACGAGTCTCAATTTGGAAATTGGTTACGTTAGTTAATTTGTATAGCTAATCGTCTAAGTCATTCAATGTTAATCTACTAAAAGTGGTCACGTTTACATTAGTGCATGTAGCTAATTCTTTTGTTAGAACCAATTGGAACTAGAGCACGTGACGTCTAGTTATTCGTTTACCCGTAGTGCACCTCGAGCATAAGCCTTAACCCCTGCGAGACCTTCCCTCGTTTCTTTCTAACCAAGGTAAATTCATTATCGTATGTGATATTCTATGCATATTTACTTTATTTGTTCTCTCGTATGATGTACTGTTTGTTTCCTAATTTGAATGGATGGATGTATGTATGCTTGCAATTGCATAGAGAACGATCCGGTTGAAGAGCCCGAGGAACTCGCAGGAGAAGCCCCTGAGCAGCAGTCGGTTGGTGGAGGCAAGTGTCCCTTGACCTATCTTTGTCCTATTCATTCTTTAATTCACCTCCCGCATTACACATTTATACTTAAGGATTGACTAGCTTTTGTGATCCATGTCCTTGTTCACCTATTTGGGTTGGATTATTATTGTTTAGCTTTATGCTATTGCTTAACTCTAATCAATGAACATGATGAGATTATCTATGATACGCTGTTTTCCCCTCTCTTGTTATGATGTTATACTTGTGGTCTTCAAGGGGGCTCGAGCGGTTTCTCGAGTGCCTCTCCGTAAGGACCTGTTCTATGGATGACCGCCGGGAAAACAGTGCAACCATGAGGGTGGAATGGGATGCCCTTAGCTGAATAATTAGAGGATCCGGGGTGTAGATCACTTAGTCGTCGTG
This sequence comes from Zea mays, assembly GCF_902167145.1. Taxonomy (NCBI): domain Eukaryota; kingdom Viridiplantae; phylum Streptophyta; class Magnoliopsida; order Poales; family Poaceae; genus Zea; species Zea mays. Next base: position 14,281,847 of record NC_050097.1, read on the forward strand.
CCGTCAATGGGGCTCGGTGTATGCGGCTCGCTCTGCCAAGTTTGGGTTCGCCCCTTGGGGAGGAGTGCGGTGCATTTAGGAAACCTAACGAGTGGCTACAGCCCCGGGGAATCTTTGTAAAAGCTACGTAGTGATGCCCTGCTGGGTCACCTTGGTAGTGATCAATGGAGAGTCATGATCTCCGGGCAGAAAGGGAATCACGACTTGTGGGTAAAGTGCACAACCTCTGCAGAGTGTTTGAAAACTGATATATCAGCCGTGCTCGCGGTTATGAGCGGCCAAGGGAGCTCCAGTGATTAGTGGTACTTGATCAGAGACGCTTTGGTTTACAGGTGGCAATGAGACTGATGGTTTTGGTTATGACTATGGTGCTGGTAAGTGGTATTCTTTCCGTTTGGAAAGGGTACATCGGGCTAATAACTTGGGTTAACGCTAAAACCTGGCTTTCTATTAGTAAATAATAATCTGACCAACTAAAAGCAACTGCTTGACTTATCCCCACATAAAGCTAGTCCACTACAGCCAAACAGGATACTTGCTGAGTATGTTGATGTGTACTCACCCTTGTTCTACACACCAAACCCCCCCCATCCCCAGGTTGTCAGCATTGCAACCACTGCTCAGGAGAAGATGAAGCTGTGGAAGGAGACTTCCAGGAGTTCCAAGACTACGACGAGTTCTAGGCGTGGGTTAGCGACAACCCCCAGTCGGCTGCCTGTGAAAGCCGCGTTTATCTACGTTTCTTTTCCGCACTTTGATTTATTGTAAGGACTATATGGACGTCTCAGACGTATGATGTAATCGACTATTATTTCCCTTTTAATACTATTTTGAGCACTGTGTGATGATGTCCATGTTATGTAACTGCTGTGTACGTGAATAACTGATCCTGGCACGTACATGGTTCGCATTCGGTTTGCCTTCTAAAACCGGGTGTGACAGCAGTCTAACAGAAAAAATGGCTAAGTCTGAGATTGTGAATCTCTGAAAACAGCAGTGATTAGTTGTTTTTGAAGCAGATTTCTGAATAATTTTATATTACCACCTTGGACCATAGTAGAGAAAATGGGATGTAAAAAACTGTGGACATTATTAGGTGGTACTTTCTGTACAATAAAAAGTGGAACTTCAAATTTAAATGGAGCCCCAAGGATTGCAGTGTATCTGTCAACAACCATTGCATTATCAGGAAAGAAACCTGCAAATGGTCGGTTAGATGGGAGTTTTGGAGACCAGCTAAGTTTCTGGACATAAGACCCATGAGCCTAGACAAGCATCGGCAAGAAAGATTGAGTGATCCTCAAATTGGATAATTTGACTTAGAAAGGAAAAAATACAGGAAACAGCCTACAATTTCCAATTTTCGAATTGTGAACTTGAGAAAGTTCAGATAAGTAATTAGAGTACCTTTGAGCTCAAAAATGAACCTCATCGCAACAGAATTGGGTTTATGCAGGGGGATGAGAGCATGGGCACGGATTAGCTTGTGCTCCTCCATTCGCAGGGCAAAGCTCCCTTATGCCATTGTGGCGCTGCATCTCAAAGATGAACGGGTCACCTGAAGAAATACAGATAGACTTACAGTTAGTGCACATAATCACAGAAAGACTTACAGTTAGTGCAAGAAGGTGAACGGATTCTTGTAGCCAATTCATTTCTTCAGTGCAAAAATTACTTATCTGAACTTTCTCAAGTTCACAAACTCTGACAGCACAAACACCACACCTTACCAATGCTTGAGTTCCAGCTAAAGATAATGAGTTCTTAACTATCACATATAGCAGATAGGCGGTGGAATGCACCAAATGAATAGTGAAACTGAGGGTCATTAATCTTCTACCTCAAAGTGATATGGAAATGTTTTATGGCAGAAGAGGTGAACGAATAGTAGGCCATCCTCTTTCATCCACCTGGATATCTTCTTAAGAAGCGACTTGTAGTTTTTCATGTGCTACATAAAGAGCCATGGCAAAATATCCAAAGCACAGCAAGACACCAAACTGAATCATACCTCAAACTTGCTGATGTCTGCTACAATTATCTCAATATTTGGCAGCTTGTTTTCCCTGAAACAGAATTGAAGTGGCAATATATTTGACAGCTTGTTTTCCCTGGAACAGAATTGAAGTGGCAATGTGGCATAACAAAGCATTACCAAAAGGGAAATCGAAGTTAGACCAAATGGTGGTACTGTCTGCATATCTGGCAAATCTACATGCATGTGAAAGTAATTTATGTCATTAGTATGGTTGAAATAATAGAAATAGGTCTTAGACAATTATATATCTTTAAATAGCTGCAAGTTGGCAATATTATATATGCCAATGGTATTTGAACCTCATTCTTTGCATGTTTGCAGGAACTCTAGAATTGATGTGCCATGAATAGGCTGCAATGGTCACTTAGAAGGGTTACATGGAACATATGTTGGCACTGAATATAAAAATAATCGACTTGACATATTCGTGATGCATGATATATAAAGTTCATGCAAATAAAAAAATACAGGGCAAGAACCGAAGGAGCGAGCAGGATCACAGTGAGCTATGGGAAGGGTCCAGACCTCAAGGGCTTGCAGCAGCACGGGCCGCTGACGGTCCTCCACACCGACATGGACGAGGAAGGGAGCTTCGACTCCGTTGTCGTCCGCTACGACTACGCATCCCTCAATGGGCTTGCAGCACATTCTTCCTTCGGTTAGAGATAGAAAGTGCAGGGAAACACCTGGCAGCTCCTAAGGCCAATTACCAGATAATTTGAGGGATGTATCCATGTAGTATTAATTATATAGATTTATATGAGATAATCAAAACCTAAGACTGAACCTTGACTGAGATCTGAAGTTTGAGCCAGCTGCAGCCTTTTGTTTTTGCCAACTTCAGGCTTTCCTTCCTCTTCAGCGCCTACAGTTTCAGACGACAGATCTTCTAGATGCTATAATGCCATCGTCCTACAGAAACTGTGGAAGGTGATGTTGGTGTATAAATACAGTACTTGAGTGATTGCTGGTTGTGGTTATTTGGATATTTGACAGAAGGAATTGTTAAATTCTATGGAACCAAGTTGTCAGTGAGAAAACTTTGTTGAACAATGTCATGCTGTTGATTCGGAAGGCCTGCAACTTCTGATGACAACCTGCATAGTTTTGGGCAACACTTTGTGAGTTAGGAATTACAGTTAAACAAATCATAAAAGTTGATCATAGTAGGAGTAGACCTTCCATGCATTTCCAACCTTTAATTGGGTAATATGTGTACCTTTATATGCTTTCTTAAAGTCATTTTTTCTCTTTAAAATAGATAACACAATCTATTTAGTATCTGAGGCATATGAGTTCAGATAGCCTTTTTAGATTAGTTTCAATTAAATTTCTGATCTTTGTTTTGAGGTGTTCTCTCCACCTACGTAAACATTTTTTCACTGGTGTATATTTACAGATCTAGAAAATTTAGTTAATTCTGCATCATTTACCAGCATCTTACCTAGATGGTTGTCGAGGGTGATTGTTCACTGACCCAAATCCAGGGATCTGCAAATAAGCAGCCATACATTTAGGTGACAGATTCTGGGTAAGAGATTAGCCAACATAGTCAGTGGCACTTTAGTATTCATGGTAAGTAGCATATAAAGGTATTTGTTTTTGAATCAGGCTCCAGGATTCCTGGTGGGAGACCAACAGGCTGGTGAAGGCACAAGACAAAATTATAAAGATTTGTGCATGACAGAATTAACCAAACCTTTTTCACAGCAAAAAAATTGGTTGTAATTGGACCCAAGCTCTAGACAGCACACAACACGAACCAAAGAAGGATGAGGGTGATGAATCGGTGAATCTGAGGAGAGTGGGGATGGGATGGAGACCTCACCTCTGTCCATCCTTTTAATAGCTGCCGTCGCTGCCACGTATGGAATAGAGCGCGTCCGCGGATCTCGCCTTCCATGAAGGTGCCGTCGAGGGCGCGCGCAGGGGCGCGGTGCGGTGTGGGCGGGATCTGCGACGCTGCGCGCAGGGGCGCGGTTTGGTGTGGGCGGGATCTGCGACAAAAAATGGGCGCTGTTGGCGGGGGCGGGATACCCGGCGGCGGGGGCAGGGCGCACGCTGCGGGGGCAGGGCGCGCGCTGCGGGGTGAGGGCATCACGACGCCGGGGTGCCTGGCGAGGGCGGGAGAATCGGCGGCGAGGGCGACGCACGCGGGGTGAGGAACGCGGGCGGGGGCAGGGCGTGCGTTGCGAGGTGAACCAAAGCTGCCAGATATGGAATAGAGCGGCATCACGCGCGCGGGGTGAGGAACGCGGGCGGGGGCGCGCGCGGGATAATCGGCGGCGAGGCCTCCACGCGTGGATTGAGCAACGCGGGCGGGATTAGCCGGCGGCGAGGGCAACGCGCGCGGGGCGTGATTGGCGGTCGCGAGGAAGACGCGCGTGGAGGCAAAAAAATCGCGGGCGGGGGCACGGTGTCGTGGTGGACGCCCTCCGTTTCCCCTTAAGGATTAGTAGAGATTGTTGTTGTTGTTATTGCTGCTGCTGCTATTATTATTGCTATTATTATTATTATTATTATTATTGCTATTATTATTATTATTGTTACTATTATTATTATAAGGGGTACAAGTTTATTATATAAAAAGTTAGAGCCACTTAGGGATACGTTTGATATTATCCCACATAATTCTTTGTGTGACACTTGCAGCAGAACAGGTGGTTTGAGTGTGGCGCTGGCTGGAAATGATGGACGCATAGTCGAGGGTTGTGTCGTCGGAATGCTGATAGCAGCAACACCTATACAGGTTCTCTATTCCTACATGGTTGTTCACCCTCCATTTCCATCTAGTGAATGCGCCAGATAGGAATGCCAAGGCTTTCTGTTGTAACTATTTTAGTGTGGCATTCTGTTACAAGTATTAGTCTTTTGTTTTGCAGGTTGTAGTTGGCAGTTTCATTACTGAAGGTAAAGAGCCAAAAGAAGAGCAACTGAAACACGAGCCAACATCGGTGCCATCACACACAGCTGGCTTTGCGGCGGCCTCGACTGTCAGCCCCCATCGGACGGTGGTACATCAAGCGAGCACTCTGATGATCTAGGGAGTCCCATGGGGCCAAACTTTTGGAGCTTGCTCTCCTGGGCAAGTTGATCCAACGGGGGAGTGGAAAGAATGCAAGTAAGGTTTAACTCGAGATGACAATTGCTCTGTTAATCCAGCCTCTCAAGGGCACTATACGGGGGTATTTATAGGTGCCCGAGCGCCCAACGTCCCGATGTAAGGACGTTTATGCCCTCAGGCACCTGGATTATCCCCAGAATTGTCGGGGACCATAATTAGGGGTACCCTCAAGACGCCTAATTCTCAGCTGGTAACCCCCATCAGTATAAAGCTGCAAAGGCCTGATGGGTACAATTAAGTCAGGGATCAGTCCACACGAGTGACTCGATCACGCTTCACCCGAGCCTAGCCTCGGCCAAGGGCAGCCGACCTCGAGGGACTTTCGTCCCGCCCGAGGCCCCCCTTTTCACGGCGGACACATCTCCGGCTCGCCCGAGGCCCTGGCTTCGCTAAGAAGCAACCCTGACTAAATCGCCGCACCGACTGACCAAGTTGCAGGAGCATTTAACGCAAAGGTGGCCTGACACCTTTATCCTGACGCGCGCCCCCGGCAGAGCCGAAGCGACCGCCGTCACTCCGCCGCTCCACTGGCTGGTCTGACAGAAGGACAGCGCCGCCTGCGCCGCTCCGGCTGCAGTGCCACTCGACAGAGTGAGTCTAGGAAACTCCGCTCCGCCCGACCCCAGGGCTCGGACTCGGGCTAAGACCCGGAAGACGGCGAACTCCGCTCCGCCCGACCCCAGGGCTCGGACTCGGGCTAAGACCCGGAAGACGGCGAACTCCGCTCCGCCCGACCCCAGGGCTCGGACTCGGGCTCACCCCCAGAAGACGACGAAACTCCGCCTCGCCCGACCCCAGGGCTCGGACTCCTCCCTGACCTCGGCCGAACGATCTCCGCCTCGCCCGACCCGGGGGCTCGGGCTCGGCCTCGGCCACGGAAGACAGACTCGACCTCGGCTTCGGAGGAACCCCCACGTCGCCCGACCTAGGGCACAGGCCCGCCACGTCAACAGGAAGCGCCATCATCATCCTACCCCGAGCCGACTCGGGTCACGGAGAACAAGACCGGCGTCCCATCTGGCCAGCTCCGCCAGATGGGCAATGATGGCGTCCCACAAGCTCTATGACGACGGCGGCTCTCAGCTCTCTTACGGAAGCAGGGCGACGTCAGCAAGGACTCGACCGCTCCTACAGCTGTCCCTTCGTCAGGCTCCGTTGCTCCTCCGACAGCCACGACATCACGCCAGCAAGGTGCCAAGACCTCTCCGGCTGCCACATTGGCATGTACCTAGGGCGCTAGCTCTCCCTCCGCTAGACACGTAGCACTCTGCTACACCCCCCATTGTACACCTGGATCCTCTCCTTACGACTATAAAAGGAAGGACCAGGGCCTTCTTAGAGAGTGTTGGCCGCGCGGGGACGAGGACGAGACAGGCGCTCTCTTGGGGCCGCTCGCTTCCCTCACCCGCGTGGACGCTTGTAACCCCCCTACAGCAAGCGCACCCGACCTGGGCGCGGGACGAACACGAAGGCCGCGGGATCTCCACCTCTCTCACGCCCGTCTCCGGCCACCTCGCCTCTCCCCCCTTCGCGCTCGCCCACGCGCTCGACCCATCTGGGCTGGGGCACGCAGCACACTCACTCGTCGGCTTGGGGACCCCCCGGTCTCGAAACGCCGACAGTTGGCGCGCCAGGTAGGGGCCTGCTGCGTGCTGACGAACAGCTTCCCGTCAAGCTCCAGATGGGCAGTCTCCAGCAACCTCTCCGGCCCGGGACGGTGCTCCGTTTCGGGAGTCTTGAGTTCATGTCCTTCGACGGCAGCTACGACATGATACTCCTTCCACCGCCGCGCGACAACGACAATGGCGGCCGACGACCCGCCCGCCGGCGGCGGAATCGACGACATCTTCCCCGCGTGGCGGAAGAACAACATTCGAGCTCGCTCTGTCCTCTCCCCCGCCAACGGAGGAGGAGGCGGGGCAACCAAGGCCAAGCGGGAGGCCGCGCTTCGTCAGCCGTCGAGCGAATCGACGCCCCCGACGCCCCGACGGAAGGCACGCTGGGCGTCAACCTTGCGTTCGAGACGAAGGCAAGCGCCGTCCCCCCGCGACACGCCGATCCCGAGCAAGAAGACGACGCCAGCGCGCTCGCGGAATGCCTGCAGGACGTCGCCCTCGTACCTGGGACGACGGTGCAACCAGTCCCCGATGTGACTACGTCGCTCCTCGTCGACCAAAAGGTACTGACTAACTCCCATCTTACGTCATTTCGACTCGGCCTCAACCCGCCAAGCGACCTCGCCTTGGCGGGCGCTCTCATTGAGGCGAGTGCAACCCCACTGGGGTTTCGTATGCGGTCGCCTTGGGACCGGTTGACGGACGTCTCGACCTACGGGCCCTCTGGGTCCGAGGAAGATGACGATCCCAACATCTGTTGGGATTTCTCTGGACTTGGCAACCCCAGTGCCATGCGGGACTTCATGACCGCATGTGACTACTGCCTCTCCGACTGTACCGATGGAAGCCGCAGCCTCGACGACGAGGGCTGTGGCCCAAGTCGCGAATGTTTCCACGTTGAGCTGGGGGATCCCTCCGAAGGCAACCATCTTGGCATGTCGGAGGACGGTGATTTTCCTAGGCCCGTGCCTCGCGCCGACATCCCGCGGGAGCTAGCTGTGGTCCCCGTTCCGGCGGGGGGTCACGACCCACAGCTCGAGCAAGTCCGCGGGGCGCAGGCCAGGCTCGACGAGGGAACAGGAGCGCTTGAGACGATCCGCCGGGACGTCGGGCAGGTATGGGCGGGCCAACCCCCGGCCGGAGAAATACATCACCTGCCCCAAGGTCTCCAGCACCGCGTCGCCAACGATGTCAGGGTCAGGCCGCCGCCCGCATCCAGCGGGGTTGGTCAGAACCTGGCAGCCGCAGCGATGCTCCTCCGCGCGATGCCGGAGCCATCAACCACCGAGGGTCGGCGAATCCAGGGAGAGCTCAAGAATCTCCTGGAAGGCGCTGCGGCCCGACGGGCCGAGAGCACTGCCTCCCGAAGGCAAGGATATCCCTCGGAACCTCATGCCGCGACCTCCCGATTCATGCGGGAAGCCTCGGTCTACACCGGGCGCACGCGCAACAATGCGCCTGCGGCCCCGGGCCACCTCGGCAACGAGCACCATCGACGCGACCGTCGGGCCCACCTCGACGAAAGGGTGCGCCGAGGCTACCACCCCAGGCGTGGGGGACGCTACGACAGCGGGGAGGATCGGAGTCCCTCGCTCGAACCACCCGGTCCGTAGACCTTCAGTCGGGCCATCCGACGGGCACCGTTCCCGACCCGGTTCCGACCCCCGACTACTATCACGAAGTACTCGGGGGAAACGAGACCGGAACTGTGGCTCGCGGACTACCGCCTGGCCTGCCAACTGGGTGGAACGGACGACGACAACCTCATCATCCGTAACCTCCCCCTGTTCCTCTCCGACACTGCTCGTGCCTGGTTGGAGCACCTGCCTCCGGGGCAGATCTCCAACTGGGACGACTTGGTCCAGGCCTTCGCCGGCAATTTCCAGGGCACATACGTGCGCCCCGGGAATTCCTGGGACCTTCGAAGCTGCCGGCAACAGCCGGGAGAGTCGCTCCGGGACTACATCCTGCGATTCTCGAAGCAGCGTACCGAGCTGCCCAACATCACTGACTCGGATGTCATCAGTGCGTTCCTTGCCGGCACCACCTGTCGTGACCTGGTGAGCAAGCTGGGTCGCAAGTCCCCCACCAGGGCGAGCGAGCTGATGGACATCGCCACCAAGTTCGCCTCTGGTCAGGAGGCGGTTGAGGCTATCTTCCGAAACGACAAGCAGCCCCAGGGCCGCCCATCGGAAGAGGCTCCCGAGGCGTCTACTCCGCGCGGCGCCAAGAAGAAAGGCAAGAAGAAGTCGCAATCGAAACGCGACGCCGCTGACGCGGACCTTGTCGCCGCCGCCGAGTACAAGAACCCTCGGAAGCCCCCCGGAGGTGCTAACCTCTTCGACAAGATGCTCAAGGAGCCGTGCCCCTACCATCAGGGGCCCATCAAGCACACCCTCGAAGAGTGCGTCATGCTTCGGCGTCACTTCCACAGGGTCGGGCCACCCGCCGAGGGTGGCAGGGCCCGTGACGACGACAAGAACGGAGATCACCAAGCAAGAGAATTCCCCGAGGTCCGCGACTGCTTCATGATCTACAGAGGGCATGCGGAGAATGCCTCGGCTCGGCATCGCAAGCAAGAGCTCCGGGAGGTCTGCTCGGTGAAGGTGGCGGCGCCAGTCTACCTAGACTGGTCCGACAAGCCTATCACCTTCGACCAGGCCGACCACCCCGACCGCGTGCCGAACCCGGGGAAATACCCGCTCGTCGTCGACCCTGTCATCGGCAACGTCAGGCTCACCAAGGTCCTGATGGATGGGGGCAGCTGCCTCAACATCATCTACGCCGAGACCCTCAAGCTCCTGCGCGTCGATCTGTCCTCCGTCCGGGCAGGCGTTGCGCCCTTCCACAGGATCGTACCTGGGTAGCGCGTCCAGCCCCTCGGACGACTCGACCTCCCCGTCTGCTTCGGAACGCCCTCCAACTTCCGAAGGGAGACCCTGACGTTCGAGGTGGTCGAGTTCCGAGGAACCTACCACGCTGTACTGGGGAGGCCATGCTACGCGAAGTTCATGGCCGTCCCCAACTACACCTACTTGAAGCTCAAGATGCCGGGCCCCAACGGGGTCATCACCGTCGGCCCCACGTACAAACACGCGTTCGAATGCGACGTGGAGTGCGTGGAGTACGCCGAGGCCCTCGCCGAGTCCGAGGCCCTCATCGCCGACCTGGAGAATCTCTCCAAGGAGGTGCCAGACGTGAAGCGTCACGCCGGCAACTTCGAGCCAGTGGAGACGGTTAAGGCGTCCCTCTCGACCCCAGCGGCGACACCTCCGAGCAGATCCGGATTGGATCCAGGCTCGACCCCAAATAGGAAGCAGTGCTCGTCGACTTTCTCCGCGCAAACGCCGATGTCTTTGCGTGGAGGCCCTCGGACATGCCGGGCATACCGAGGGATGTCGCCGAGCACTCGCTGGATATTCAGACCTGAGTCTGATCCGTCAGGCAGCCTCTGCGCCTCGGTCATCAAGGAAGGGTCGGCCTCGCCTCGGCGGAGCCCGACCCTCCCTCGGGGGCTAAAAAGGGGGAACCCCTCTGCGTCGAGATTGGGCATACTTCTCCGCGTCGAAAATTTTCAATCAAAAAAGGGAACTCCTGTGCCTCCGGATGGAAAGAAAGGAGAGTACGACTTCATGCAAGAAAGACAAAGTGTTCAGGCCTCAGCGGCCGCGGTGAGACGCACATCCAACAAAAAATTGTTCAAACAAGAATTAGGCGCCGCCTTGGGAAGGAGTCGCGCCCTCAGCTCCATCCCCGTCGTCGGTGAGGTCCATCTCGGCCTCCGGTGACGGCGCAGGGGGAAGGATCTCCGCCTCAAAGGTGGTCGCCAGCACCGCGCTCGGACCCGCGGCGACCGCGTCAAGCCGCTGGACCTCTGCCAGGGCAGCATCGTCTTCGTCAGGAAGACAGTACCCCTCACTAACCCGCTCCAGGTCCACAACGTAGTGGGAGGCGAGCACGGCGAAGGCCCGCCTGACGCCGTGGTGTAGCGCCTCGCGGACTCTGCCGCGCGCGTGATCACCCAAGGCTCGAAGGCGGCTTTGAGGGGAGCTTCCTGAAGGGACGTCGCCGGAGCCAAGGATACGATAAAAGTCCGAGACGGCCTCGGACATGGCCGCGAGGTCAGCTTCCCTCTGCTCGGCAGCTCCGGCAAGCGCCTCGGCGAGCGCCTTGGCGGACTCGTCAAGGGCGGACTCAAGCTCTGCGAGCAACCAGGAGGAATACCTCAAGCACAAGCGAAGGAAACGGACAAGAACAAGAACCAGGGAGGACCAAGACGTACCTCTGGCTCGGGCACGATGCTCCGAGGCCGCGACCTGGGCCGCGGCTAGGTCGGCCGCGAGGGTCTCAGCTCGGCTTTTGGCCTCGGCAGCCCGGCCCCGAGATTGGTCCCGCTCCTCGACGACCTGGACGAGCTCCGATCGCTGTCGTTGCGCCTCCACACGCGCTGCTGCCGCCTCGGCTCTCAGGTCGGCGCAGAGCAGCTGGAGGTCCGCCACCTTGGCATCCTGCTGAGAAAGGCGCGCGGTAGCCCCGGCGAGCGAGGACCTCAGGGATCGCAGCGAGCTCCAGACATCGACCTCGCGGCGGATGAACGACGACTTGGCGGCGCTCCGGTCCGTCAGATCCTGGGGAAAGGAAACAGGGCGTCACGACGAATGTCTCGCTCACAGAAGGAAAAAGGTATGCCTGAAACCGCTACCTGGAGGATTTTGGGGACGTCTCTGCAGAAAACCTCCAGCGATGACCGGAGCGACCCCACCGTTGCCTCAGCACACTCGCGGAGCTCATCCCAGGACTGGTCCTCCTGCTCATCGTCGAGAACGAAGACAGGGTCCGAGGCCTCGCGGGTCCGGAATTGGAGCAACGGGCGCCGGGCCTTGGGGCTCCGCCGCACAGCGATGAGGCTGTCACCCGGCTGGACGGGTCGCGCGTCCACGCCCACCTCTTCTGAGGCCTTGGGCGCCGACGCATCAGCCATCCCGACGCTGGCGGCAACTGGTCGCTCTTCGACAGGGACGGCGGCAACCTCGGCGGTGGCGGGCGCCGGCATGGCTGGCACGACAGGCGGGCTCAGGGCCACGTTGGCGTCAGCCGCCTCCTCAACCACGATGGCCGCCTCGGCAGAAGAGCCAGCCTCGGGAGCCCGCTCCTCTGGGACCGGCGACGCCCGAGCCCCCTGCGGTGAAGTACCCCGCGAAAGGGTCGGCTGAATGACAAGGCCCGGGGCGGCGCTGGCCACACAGTCCGGCGCCGTCTTGAGGGCCTTCTGGGGTGCCAGGTCGGTCTGGCCGTGACTTCGCTTGCTGGATATAAAAAAAAGAGGAGGAAAGAAAGATCACGGCCAAGACATATGAATGGGAAGCCAAGACGAAGACATTCCGAGATACTCACCCACTTCGGGCCATTATCCACCGCGCCTGGGGGGAGGTCTCTTGGATCCCGGCTCCCAAGACGGCCGCCGAGGTCCGCTTCGCCGGCATCTCCGGCGCCACCCTCGCCGTGGACGCCCGGGAAGTAGATTGCCCGGGCGCGGTCGCGATGACCTGAGGGTCACCCCCATGCGCCACCGGTACGAGCGGCGGCCCCTGGGGAGCGGACGCCCTGACCTGGCCCTCCGGAGCCACCTCGGCTCCTCCGGCCGAGGGAACGGGTGACACCTCGAGTCGCCCCCGTGCCTCGGACTGGGACCCCGACGCCCCAACTCCGGGGACTGATGGTGTCGGCCCGCGCGGGGGCTGGCTCGACGACTCCTGGCCACACCCCGAGCCGGGGCCGAGGCCGAGACGGGCGGCCATGTCGTCCTCCTCCTCATCGTCGTCGTCATCGTCGTCGTCGGGCGTCTCCGGCGACGGCTCCCTCGGGAGTCCTTCCCTCTCCTGCTGGCGACGGCGCTTCTCCAAGGCGTCCCGAGCCTGCCTCCGCTCGCGGGCCCGGGCCTTCTCCGCGTCCTTCTTTTTCTTCTTCTCCTCCGCGGCGACCCGCCGCGCTGCACGGTCCGCCGTGTCCTCCGGGACCCGTGGCAGGGAGGGCTTGTGCCACCCCACATCCTAAAAGGAGGGGAGAAAGGAACCCGATCATAAGGACCCGGAGCAACCCGATGTACGAAGAAGGAAGGAGCGAACAACTCACCAAAGTTACACACCCCTGATCGGGGCGCATCCGAAGCTGGGAGTATGCGTGGGGGTCCGGCTTCCCCATCGCAGCCGACACCCGCCATTGGAGGGCGTTGAAGGGAAGAGGATCAGGGGACATTCGCGAGCCCTCCCAGTCAGCCTCTGGGGTCATCTCCCAGAGCGGCAGCCGCCGCTCCGCCAATGGAAGCACCCTCCGACGGTGGATGGCGGCGATCACCCCCGCAGCGGTGAGTCCCCCCTCCCGCAACTCCTTCAGGGCCTGGAGAAGGGGTTCGAGATTCTTCTGTCTCTCGTGCGGGGTCCCGTGGCGCCAGGCATCGGTGGCAGCAGTAACTACTCGCTGGGAGAACGGTGGGAGCAACTCACCGTCATTCCGGAGGTAGAACCACCGGCGCTGCCACCCCTTGTTCGAGGACGCAAGAATGGCAGGAATGTACTGTGACGCCCGCGACTGCCTCAGCAAAAGAGTGCAGCCGCCGGCCCGCACCGCCGCACGGATCCTCCTCTCCCCCGTAGACAAGGCGAAAAGCTCGGCGAGGAAGAGATGAGTCCACAAATCCCAATGGGGGGCGATCCCCAAGTACCCTTCGCATACCTCTACGAAGATAGCGGCCTGCGAGATGGAGTTGGGGGTGAGGTTGTGCAACTCCACCCCGTAGTGGAACAGGATGGCCCGCATAAAGCGGCCCGTCGGCACACCGAATCCCCGCTCGTGGAAGGAGACGAAGCTCACGACGTACCCCGGCGGTGGGGACGGAGCGGCTCCGCCCACGGGAGGAATCCACTCTGGCCGCTGCTTATCGGTGAGGGGGCGGAGCAAACCCTCGCCGACCAGTTCCTCCAGATCGCTCGCCGTCACCGTGGAAAAGGGCCACGGATCGCGCGGGGGGATTATGGTCACTCGATCCTCCATCACCAAAATGGAAGAGATGGCGGCGCGGGGGGCAGGAAGGGCGGTTTTTCTCTTCTCCGACTAAAGTTTCCCGGGTTGCGAAAACCTAAGGGGAGAGGAAGGAAGCAGAGCAAAGAACTGTCACCAGACCCCCTCTCGAGTATATGAAGGCCGGGGCGAAACCGTTTCCAGCGCTCCGCCCGGACCGGACGCGGGATTCAAAAAACGCGAGGCTAAACAGTCGTTCCTCGAACTGCTCGCGCACGCGCAAACGGCCGCCCCGCCAACCACTCGCCCCGTCGCATTAACTCCGCGGTGGGACACGCGGCGCCTCTGGCAGGAGAAACGGACGACGCTTCGCCTTCGCCGTAATAACCGCGTCAAAAAAGGTACGCCACGTCGTTCGATTTCGTATCCTTTTCCTTTTTCCTCTTTCTCTATCACTTGCAACAGGGACCGGGAAAGGGGGATACCCCGAAGAGGATCCTTCTCTATGAAGGAACCGGGCTCCGAGCCCCCCCTACTGATCAGAGGTTTGAAGGCTGGCCCTCCGAAGGGTTCAACAGTCGCCTCAGATCGCGTGGGCCCGACACCCACTACTGGTCAGGGGTTCGAAGGCCAGCCCCCCGAAGGGCTCCATGGCCGCCTCAGGCTACTCGGGCTCCGCGCCCATTACTGATCAGGGGTTCGAAGGCTGGCCCCCGAAGGGTTCACAGTCGCCTCAGACACCGAGCGAGGGATGACCAGGGGTACGTTCGATACATAACCAAGGCTCGGGCTGCGCTCCCGAGGTACCCTAGGACATTTCCGAGACCAGCGGGAGCGATCTTGTAACGGAATCCCATCGGAGGGAGGCATCGAGCCCTCGGACCCCGTCGCCAGGGGACCGGGTCCGGCAGATCACCCGCAGGTACTTTTGGGCGTGCCTCTGGGCCCCTAGCCGACCCCCAACGAACGGGGCACGGACGTCCACTCGGATTACCCGCTTGCAGCTCACCGGAGACACCATGTTCGGTGCCCATCGAGGGTAACATGGCGCACTCCCCCCCTCCTCCTTGCGGAAAGGCGACGTAGGGGCGTATGTAAAAAGTCGAGTCTGTCCCTGATCGCCCTCTCGCCCTGTGCGGAGGCTCGGGGGCTGCTCTCGCAAACCCGGCTCCGGCCGAACCGTTGACAGCGTCAACATACCAGCCCGAGAGCTTGGGCCCCGACCGTGCACCCGGGCTACGGCCAGTTCGCATGAGGGAACGACCAGACCAGCCGAAGCATTACGCAAGGCATTAAGACCTCGAAGGAGTGAAACCACTCCTCCGAGGCCTCGGGGGCTACACCCGGCGGGTGCGCTCGCGCGCACCCACCGGAACAAAATGCAACCGAGAAAGGCTGGTCCCCTTGCAAAAAAGTGCGACGAAAGCCTCCAAGCGAGTGCTAACACTCCCTTCGAGGCTCGGGGGCTACTGTCGGGGACCATAATTAGGGGTACCCTCAAGACGCCTAATTCTCAGCTGGTAACCCCCATCAGCATAAAGCTGCAAAGGCCTGATGGGTACGATTAAGTCAGGGATCAGTCCACACGAGTGACTCGATCACGCTTCACCCGAGCCTAGCCTCGGCCAAGGGCAGCCGACCTCGAGGGACTTCCGTCCCGCCCGAGGCCCCCCTTTTCACGGCGGACACATCTCCGGCTCGCCCGAGGCCCTGGCTTCGCTAAGAAGCAACCCTGACTAAATCGCCGCACCGACTGACCAAGTTGCAGGAGCATTTAACGCAAAGGTGGCCTGACACCTTTATCCTGACGTGCGCCCCCGGCAGAGCCGAAGCGACCGCCGTCACTCCGCCGCTCCACTGACCGGTCTGACAGAAGGACAGCGCCGCCTGCGCCGCTCCGGCTGCAGTGCCACTCGACAGAGTGAGTCTAGGAAACTCCGCTCCGTCCGACCCCAGGGCTCGGACTCGGGCTAAGACCCGGAAGACGGCGAACTCCGCTCCGCCCGACCCCAGGGCTCGGACTCGGGCTAAGACCCGGAAGACGGCGAACTCCGCTCCGCCTGACCCCAGGGCTCGGACTCGGGCTAAGACCCGGAAGACGGCGAACTCCGCTCCGCCCGACCCCAGGGCTCGGACTCGGGCTAAGACCCGGAAGACGGCGAACTCCGCTCCGCCCGACCCCAGGGCTCGGACTCGGGCTCACCCCCAGAAGACGACGAAACTCCGCCTCGCCCGACCCCAGGGCTCGGACTCCGCCCTGACCTCGGCCGAACGATCTCCGCCTCGCCCGACCCGGGGGCTCGGGCTCGGCCTCGGCCACGGAAGACAGACTCGACCTCGGCTTCGGAGGAACCCCCACGTCGCCCGACCTAGGGCACAGGCCCGCCACGTCAACAGGAAGCGCCATCATCATCCTACCCCGAGCCGACTCGGGTCACGGAGAACAAGACTGGTGTCCCATCTGGCCAGCTCCGCCAGATGGGCAATGATGGCGTCCCACAAGCTCTGTGACGACGGCGGCTCTCAGCTCTCTTACGGAAGCAGGGCGACGTCAGCAAGGACTCGACCGCTCCTACAGCTGTCCCTCCGCCAGGCTCCGTTGCTCCTCCGACAGCCACAACATCACGCCAGCAAGGTGCCAAGACCTCTCCGGCTGCCACATTGGCATGTACCTAGGGCGCTAGCTCTCCCTCCGCTAGACACGTAGCACTCTGCTACACCCCCCATTGTACACCTGGATCCTCTCCTTACGACTATAAAAGGAAGGACCAGGGCCTTCTTAGAGAGGGTTGGCCGCGCGGGGACGAGGACGAGACAGGCGCTCTCTTGGGGCCGCTCGCTTCCCTCACCCGCGTGGACGCTTGTAACCCCCCTACTGCAAGCGCACCCGACCTGGGCGCGGGACGAACACGAAGGCCGCGGGATCTCCACCTCTCTCACGCCCGTCTCCGACCACCTCGCCTCTCCCCCCTTCGCGCTCGCCCACGCGCTCGACCCATCTGGGCTGGGGCACGCAGCACACTCACTCGTCGGCTTGGGGACCCCCCGGTCTCGAAACGCCGACAAGAATATTCCCATAAGGGAGGGTTACAGACTGTCATTACAGAAAAGCTATTACAAATTAGGCCCGTAACATGCTTGTCCGTGCGGGGCCTGTTACAATGGGCCGAATCCCACGTGGGCCTCTAGGTCGGGTGAGGACGTGGGATGGAGAGACTTCGTCGTAGGCCTTCGTCTTGCAATGAAGAGGACGAAGGGTGGGCCGCGCCGGTCATCTTGCCTCCATTGGTGCAGCGAGTTGACGAAGGCCTGGAGCGAAGGGTAGCGTCTTCGCCTTCGCCCCAACACAAACAACAACACATTCATCGATGCGGGGCATCCCTTGCACTCTACATTTGCTCATGTTGGTTGGTCGCTACCAGGGAACCATAGTCGTTATGATCTAGATCTAAAGATGATGATCGATTGTTGGGGTTCCACATCGCAGCTTCCTTGTTAGCAGTTGACCTAGTTGAGTAGAACTTCCTGCATCGGCTCTAGTGGCAGTGGCGCAACATCTGACAATAATTGAGAATCCTGAGTGATAAAAGCCTTCAGGAATGAGTAGATCACAAGTTATATAAGTAGTACCAAGCTACTACCAGTGCAGCAGTGCATGCCTTTTGCCTTGTTATGTTGTAGTTAGTAGCTTGTATTTGTATGGTTTCATTGTATGGAGTCTATGTAGCATTTCTTCTGGTTTCCATCTGTCTTGGTGTAGTGTAACGATTCTGTTATCCATGGTTTCCATTTGTATCAGCGCATTGCTCCCCCAACAACATCATTGTAGGCCATTTGATTGTCGTTGTATTGCAATTTCCCCCTGGGGTTTAATACATATACTCTACCATGCCAAAAGAAGAGCAACCGAAACAACAGCTAACAGTGCTATGATTTTCATTCATGCTTAATTATAGAATATAAAACATAAAGATATGTGTGCTCTGTTGGTTAGGTGGGTGTGAATGTGGGTTTAGAACCAACAACCATGGTTTGAATCCTTATTTATACATAATTTTAGCATTTTTACAATTTAAATGTGTGAGGGGGAGCACGTCAACGATGGAAATCGTGGAACCAGAAATCTGGTGCTTTAATATAGTAGAGACTAAAGTAGCCTCGTAAATTAGAATGGTTGTTCAAACATGTTTCAAATGTTTATGCTTATCATGTGTAGCCAAGAGTCTCGAGCAACTTGCGATGATGGTGGCAATAGGGTTATCCTCGCGTCCTCACGACTTTAGTATAGAGTATAAATCATAAAAACATATATGTTATGTTGGCTAGGTGGGTGAGAATATGAGTTTAACAATCATGATTCAAAGCCCTATTTATACATAATTTTAATTTATTTTTCTCGTTTAAACCTCATGAGGGTCTCCATGCGTAGGTGAAGGGCGCGTTGGACGCATGACGAAATGCTTGCATGGTTGATGCATTATAGTATAGATAGATATGTAGTCCATCCCATCCAACTTAGAGCAACTCAAAGAGACTCTTTATACTCTTTCTAATATATGTAAACATGAAATTTTGTAAAAAAATAGCATCGATAACTTATCTAAATGGCTATTCTGGTTTTATTGCTAGCCAATATAAAAAACGTGAATGTCTCTCTACAGTGCAAACAAAAAGGCTGTTGAAGATTGAAAAGACATAGAAAATATTTTTTTATGAAAATGGCTCTCCAAATAATAATTTAGAGAGTGAAATGTAGAAAGACTCTTGGAGATGCTTTATGTCCCGATCATTCAAGTGTGTCGTGTGGTTCTCGGGAACAGATGGCCATAGTGAGAGCACCTAGAGGGGGGTGAATAAGTGATCCTGTAAAATTCAACAACTAATAGCCAATAAAACTTGGTTAAGTGTTAGTATGACTAAGTAGCGAGCTCTTGCGAACGCACAAGTAATCACAGAAAAGTAATCACAAGAGACACGCGAGTTTTCCGTGGTTCGTCCAAGTAATACTTGCCTACTTCCACGTTGTGGCATCCCAATGGATGAGGGTTGCACTCAACCCCTTTCAAGTCATCCAATGATCAACTTGAATACCACGGTGTTCTTCTTTCTTATACTTTCTCCCGTTTGCGAGGAATCTCCACAACTTGGAGCCTCTCGCCCTTACAATTGATGATCACAAAGAAGCACAGAAGTAAGGGAGGGGAGAGCAACGCACACAAGACTCAAATCCACAACGCAACCACACACACAAATCACAACTTGAGCTCTAAGTTCAACACACGGAGTTCTCAACTCAAGAGGAGCTCAAATTGCTAGCACAGAGAATCAAATGCGTGGGAGTGGAGTCTAGATGCTTAGGAATGATCAAAGAATGCTTGGATATATCCTCCATGCACCTAGGGGTCCCTTTTATAGCCCCAAGGCAGCTAGGAGCCATTGGAGGCATTCTTGGAAGGCTAATCTTGCCTTCTGTCGGGTGGCGCACCGGACAGTCTGGTGTGCCACCGGACAGCCACTGTTCATGTCTGGTGCGCGATTTCCTTCCATTCCTGGCGCAGCTGACCGTTGCAACTTCGGGCTAGTTGGCGCACCGGACACTGTCCGGTGCACACCGGACAGTCCGGTGCCTCCAGCCGACCGTTGGCGCGGGCCACGCGTCGCGCGCGGATTGCGTGGCCGACCGTTGCGTCGGCGGCCGTTGGCTCACCGGACAGTCTGGTGCACCACCGGACAGTCCGGTGAATTATAGCCGTACGCCGCCAAAAACTCTCGAGAGCGGCCAGTTCGCCGGAAGCCAGCCTGGCGCACCGGACAGTCTGGTGTGCCAGACCGAGCTTAGTCTTGGCTGCTCCAGCCAAGTCCTTTTCTTCTTCTCTTTTCTCTGATTCTAGCACTTAGACAAATATATTAGTACACACATATCCAATGTACTAAGTCTAGAACCATACCTTTGCCTTGATTATCACTTCTCTCTTTGTTTAGCACATGAGAGCTTATTTAAATGTGTTGGACACTTAATCACCAAAACAAAATAGAAATTTCCCAAAGGCACATTTCCCTTTCAATCTCCCCCTTTTTGGTGATTTATGCCAACACATTCAAAAGCAATGCAAAACATGCAACATTGATTCAAATTGAAGACCAAATTGTTTTTGACTCAAATTTGGCATATTTGGATCATTCTTTGCCACCACTTGGTTTGTTTTTGCAAATCAAATTCATTTTCCTATCTCTAAGTCAAACTCATTTGTTTGCGCATAAAGAGAGATAATCCAAGAGTAAAATGATTAAGAGCCAAAAACTCCCCCTTTTTCCTATAATCAAACATTCTCCCCACAAGAGACCAAATTTTGACAGTAAAAGTATTTTGACAAATCAAAAGTTCTACTCTACTCTTTTTTAAAATTTCACAAGTGGTAGCTGATCCATTTGCTTTGGCCTTAATTTCTCTTTGGTATTAAGCACCAAAACAGGATCATTCTTGGCCCTTTTAACCCCATTGCCTCACCAAAAATGTCAATTAAGAGCAAAAAGGCAATAGTAGCTTAAGAATGAACTTGGAGGTTAGTACACTAATACCGGAGTTGAAAGGGAAATGAGCCCTTGGGCCATTTCTAAGTATTTTGGTGATTGAGTGCCAACACAAGTGCTTAAATGTGAATTTATGCCCATGGATGAACAAAGTGCAAATCATGAGTAAAGGTATGTTTCTAAGCCTTAGTACATTGGTTTTGTGTACTAATATACTTGTCTAAGTGTTAGAAACAGAAAGAAGAGAGGTGCAAAAGACTTGGCTGTGTACAGCCAAGACTCAGCTCTGTCTGGCACACCGGACTGTCCGGTGGTGCACCGGACAGTGTCCGGTGCGCCAGACTGACTCGGCGTGAAGAGGCCGCTCTCGGGAATTCGCCGACGGCGTACGGCTAAAATTCACCGGACTGTCTGGTGTGCACCGGACTGTCCGGTGAGCCAACGGTCGGCCGAGCCAACGGTCGGCCGCGGAATCTGCGCGCGACACGTGGCCTGGCCAACGGTCGGAAGGGGGCACCGGACTGTCCGGTGTGCACCGGACATGTCCGGTGCGCCAACGGCTCCCAGATCTGCAACAGTCGGCAACGGTCGGCTACGCCGTTTAAGGAAAGAAATCGGGCACCGGACAGTGTCCGGTGTGCACCGGACTGTCCGGTGCACCCAACGACAGAAGGCAAGATTGGCCTTCCAGATTTGCTCTCAACGGCTCCTAGCTGCCTTGTGGCTATAAAAGGGACCCCTAGGCGCATGGAGGAGACACCCAAGCAACCTTAGAGCATTCTTGATCATCCACACTCAGTCTTTGCGCATTTGTTTGTCATTCTCAGTGATTCGAGCTCCGTTCTAGTGAGAACTGTGAGATAGTCTTTTGAGCTCGATTCTTGGCCGTGTGTGTGCTCATTTTGCTGTGGATTTGTGTGTGTTGCTTCCCTCCCTTACTCCGTGCTTCTTTGTGAAATTCAATTGTAAGGGCGAGAGACTCCAAGTTGTGGAGATTCCTCGCAAACGGGAAAAGATCAAAGTAAAGAAGAACACCGTGGTATTCAAGTTGATCATTGGATCACTTGAGAGGAGTTGAGTGCAACTCTCGTCCATTGGGACGCCACAACGTGGAGTAGGCAAGTTTTGTACTTGGCCGAACCACGGGATAACCACTGTGTCATCTCTGTGATTGATTTCTTGTGGTTATTGTGTTTTGGCTCCTCTCTAGCCACTTGGCAATTATTGTGCTAACGATTAACCAAGTGTTTGTGGCTATAAGTTTAAGTTTTACAGGATCACCTATTCACCCCCCCCCCTCTAGGTGCTCTCAATTGGTATTGGAGTCGTTCTCTTCAAGAAAGGACTAATCGCCCGAAGAGATGGATCCTAAGGGAAAGGGGATGGTGGTCGACAACAACGAGAAGGAGTCTATCTTCAACGAGCCGAAGAATGACAAGTCTACCGACTTGGGCTCAAGCCACAAGCGAAAAGATGGGAAGAAGAAGAAGACAAGGCGCATCAAGGAGATCGTCTACTACGACAGCGACGAATCCTCTTCTTCTCAAAAGGACGACGACAACGACTACGAGAAAAGGAAACCGGTTAATTCGAACTTTTCTTTTGACTACTCTCGTATTCCGCAAAGTTCAAATTCGCATTTGCTCCCCATTCCACTTGGCAAGCCCCCTCACTCTGATGGAGAGGACTACGGATTTTGGAGCCACAAAATGCGTACTCACTTGTTCTCTCTCCATCCTAGCATATGGGAGATTGTAGAGAGTGGAATGCACTTTGATAGCTCGGATAGCCCTATGTTTATTAATGAACAGATTCATAAAAATGCACAAGCTACTACTGTGTTGCTAGCCTCTTTGTGCAGGGACGAGTACAATAAAGTGAGCGGCTTGGACAATGCCAAGCAGATATGGGACACCCTCAAGATTTCTCACGAGGGGAACGACATCACCATGCTCACTAAAATGGAGTTGGTGGAGGGCGAGCTTGGAAGGTTTGCGATGATAAGGGGCGAGGAGCCAACTCAAACATACAACCGGCTCAAGACCCTTATCAACAAAATAAGGAGCTATGGAAGCACGAGATGGACGGACCATGACGTCGTCCGACTATTACTAAGGTCCTTTACCATTCTTGATCCTCATTTGGTGAATAATATTCGTGAGAATCCCAGGTACACCAAAATGTCGCCCGAAGAAGTCCTAGGAAAATTCGTCAGCGGGCGAATGATGATTAAGGAAGCAAGGTACGTGGACGACGCCTTGAATGGACCGATCAACGAGCCGCAACCTTTTGCTCTCAAAGCAACAAGAAGCAAGGAGGCGCTACCTAGCAAGGTGGCACAAATAGAGGCGGCCGGACTTAATAATGAAGAGATGGCTCTCATCATCAAACGCTTCAAGACGGTACTAAAGGGTCACAAGGGGCAGCCAAGCAAGACCAAGACAAAGGGGAAGCGCTCATGCTTCAAGTGTGGGAAGATTGGTCATTTTATCGCTAACTGCCCCGATAATGATAGTGACCAGGAACAGGGAAACAAGAGGGAAAAGAAGAAGAATTACAAGAAGGCAAAGGGCGAGGCGCATCTAGGCAAGGAGTGGGACTCGGACTGCTCCTCTTCCGACTCCAACAATGAAGGACTCGCCGCCACCGCCTTCAACAAATCAACCCTCTTCCCCAACGAGTGTCACACATGCCTTATGGCAAGGGAGAAGAAGGTATGTACTCGGAACTCTACCTATGCTTCTTCAAGTGAGGACGAATCTAGTGATGAGGATGACGTAGATTACTCATGTTTGTTTAAGGGCCTAGATAGAACCAAGGTAGACAAAATTAATGAATTGATTGATGCCTTGAATGATAAGAACATGCTTTTAGAAAAGCAAGAGGATTTGTTGTATGAAGAACATGATAAATTTGTAGAAGCTCAAAGATCTCATGCTCTAGAAGTTAAAAGAAATGAAATGCTTTCTTGTGAATTATCTTCTTGCCATGAGACAATTTCTAAATTAAGGAGCATTAATGATGATTTGAATGCTAAGTTAGAGATTGCTAGTAAATCCACCTCTTGTGTAGAAAATGTTGTAGCGTGCACTAGGTGTAAAGATATTAACATTGATGCTTATAGTGAACACCTAGTTTGCATTTCTAAATTAAATGAAGAGGTAGCTAGTCTTAATGCCCAACTTAAGACTAGCAAAAGTGATTTTGAGAAACTAAAATTTGCTAGGGATGCCTACACGGTTGGTAGACACCCCTCAATTAAGGATGGGCTTGGCTTCAAGAGGGAAGTCAAGAACTTAACAAGCCATAAGGCTCCCATCTCCGCCAAGGATAAAGGGAAGGCCCCTATGGCTAATAGTACTAAAAAGAACTATGCCTTTTTGTATCATGATAGGAGACAATCTAGAAATGCTTATCGGAGTTATAATGCATATGATGTTTTTGATTCTCATGCCATGTTTGCTTCTAGTTCTTCCTATGTGCATGATAGAAATGTTAGTAGGAGAAATGTTGTTCATAATATGCCTAGGAGAAATGTTGTTAATGTTCCTAGGAAAGTTAATGAACCTTCCACAATATATCATGCTTTAAATGCTTCCTTTGCTATTTGTAGAAAGGATAGGAAGATAGTTGCTAGAAAATTAGGGGCAAGATGCAAGGGAGACAAAACTTGCATTTGGGTCCCTAAGGATATTTGTGCTAACCTTGTAGGACCCAACATGAGTTGGGTACCTAAGACCCAAGCCTAAATTTGCCTTGCAGGTTTATGCATCCGGGGGTTCAAGCTGGATTATCGACAGCGGATGCACAAACCATATGACGGGGGAGAAGAAGATGTTCACCTCCTACGTCAAGAATAAGGATTCCCAAGATTCAATTATATTCGGTGATGGGAATCAAGGCAAGGTAAAAGGGTTAGGTAAAATTGCAATTTCTAATGAGCACTCTATCTCTAATGTGTTTTTAGTAGAGTCTCTTGGATATAATTTACTATCTGTAAGTCAATTATGCAATATGGGATATGACTGTCTATTTACAAATGTAGATGTGTCTGTCTTTAGAAGAAGTGATGGTTCACTAGCTTTTAAGGGTGTATTAGACGGCAAACTTTATTTAGTTGATTTTGCAAAAGAAGAGGCCGGTCTAGATGCATGCTTAATAGCTAAGACTAGCATGGGCTGGCTGTGGCATCGCCGCTTAGCACATGTGGGGATGAAGAACCTTCACAAGCTTCTAAAGGGAGAACACGTGATAGGTTTGACTAACGTTCAATTTGAAAAAGATAGACCTTGTGCAGCTTGTCAAGCAGGTAAACAAGTGGGAGGAGCACATCACAGCAAGAATGTGATGACCACCTCAAGACCTCTGGAGCTGCTGCATATGGACCTCTTCGGACCCATCGCCTATCTGAGCATAGGAGGAAGTAAGTATGGTTTAGTCATTGTTGATGACTTTTCCCGCTTCACTTGGGTGTTCTTTTTGCAGGATAAGTCTGAAACCCAAGGGACCCTCAAGCGCTTCCTCAGGAGAGCTCAAAATGAGTTTGAGCTCAAGGTGAAGAAGATAAGGAGCGACAACGGGTCCGAGTTCAAGAACCTTCAAGTGGAGGAGTTCCTTGAGGAGGAAGGGATCAAGCACGAGTTCTCCGCTCCCTACACACCACAGCAAAATGGTGTGGTAGAGAGGAAGAACAGGACGCTAATCGATATGGCAAGGACGATGCTTGGAGAATACAAGACCCCCGAGTGTTTTTGGACGGAAGCCGTGAACACGACTTGCCACGCCATCAACAGGGTCTACCTTCATCGCCTCCTCAAGAAGACGTCGTATGAGCTACTAACCGGTAACAAACCCAATGTATCTTACTTTCGTGTATTTGGGAGCAAGTGCTACATTCTAGTGAAGAAGGGTAGAAATTCCAAGTTTCTCCCAAAGCTGTAGAAGGGTTTTTGTTAGGTTATGACTCAAATACAAAGGCGTATAGAGTCTTCAACAAATCATCGGGTTTGGTTGAAGTCTCTAGCGACATTGTATTTGATGAGACTAATGGCTCTCCAAGAGAGCAAGTTGTTGATCTTGATGATGTAGATGAAGAAGATGTTCCAACGGCCGCGATACGCACCATGACGATTGGAGATGTACGGCCTCGGGAACAATTGGAGCAAGATCAACCGTCTTCCTCAACTATGGTGATTCCCCCAACTCAAGACGATGAACAGGTTCATCAACAGGAGGCGTGTGATCAAGGGGGAGCACAAGATGATCATGTGATGGAGGAAGAAGCGGAACCGGCACCTCCAACCCAAGTTCGAGCGATGATTCAAAGGGATCATCCCGTCGACCAAATTCTGGGTGACATTAGCAAGGGAGTAACTACTCGGTCTCGATTAGTTAATTTTTGTGAACATTACTCCTTTGTCTCTTCTATTGAGCCTTTCAGGGTAGAAGAGGCCTTGCTAGATCCAGACTGGG
Source organism: Zea mays (assembly GCF_902167145.1). Lineage (NCBI taxonomy): Eukaryota > Viridiplantae > Streptophyta > Magnoliopsida > Poales > Poaceae > Zea > Zea mays. The sequence continues at coordinate 14,307,645 of NC_050097.1, forward strand.
TGTTGGCCATGCAAGAGGAGCTCAACAACTTCAAGAGGAATGAAGTTTGGACGCTGGTGCCTCGTCCTAAGCAAAATGTTGTGGGAACCAAGTGGGTGTTCCGCAACAAACAAGACGAGCACGGAGTGGTGACAAGGAACAAGGCTCGACTTGTGGCAAAAGGTTATGCCCAAGTCGCAGGTTTGGACTTTGAGGAGACGTTTGCTCCTGTGGCTAGGCTAGAATCGATTCGTATCTTGCTAGCATATGCCGCTCACCATTCTTTCAGGTTGTTCCAAATGGATGTGAAGAGCGCTTTCCTCAACGGGCCAATCAAGGAGGAGGTGTACGTGGAGCAACCCCCTGGCTTCGAGGATGAACGGTACCCCGACCACGTGTGTAAGCTCTCTAAGGTGCTCTATGGACTTAAGCAAGCCCCAAGAGCATGGTATGAATGCCTTAGAGATTTCTTAATTGCTAATGCTTTCAAGGTTGGGAAAGCCGATCCAACTCTTTTCACTAAGACATGTGATGGTGATTTGTTTGTGTGCCAAATTTATGTCGATGACATAATATTTGGTTCTACTAATAAAAAGTCTTGTGAAGAGTTTAGCAGGGTGATGACACAGAAATTCGAGATGTCAATGATGGGCAAGTTGAACTACTTCCTTGGGTTCCAAGTGAAGCAACTCAAGGACGGCACCTTCATCTCTCAAACGAAGTACACGCAAGATCTGCTGAAGCGGTTTGGGATGAAGGACGCCAAGCCCGCAAAGACTCCGATGGGAACCGACGGACACACCGACCTCAACAAAGGAGGTAAGTCCGTTGATCAAAAAGCATACCGATCAATGATAGGGTCATTACTTTACTTATGTGCTAGTAGACCGGATATTATGCTTAGCGTATGCATGTGTGCTAGATTTCAATCTGATCCTAAGGAGTGTCATTTAGTGGCAGTGAAGCGAATTCTTAGATATTTAGTTGCTACGCCTTGCTTCGGGCTCTGGTATCCAAAGGGGTCTACCTTTGACTTGATTGGATATTCAGACTCCGATTATGCTGGATGTAAGGTCGATAGGAAGAGTACATCGGGGACGTGCCAATTCTTAGGAAGGTCCCTGGTGTCATGGAACTCTAAGAAACAAACCTCTGTTGCCCTATCCACCGCTGAGGCCGAGTATGTTGCCGCAGGACAGTGTTGCACGCAACTACTTTGGATGAGGCAAACCCTCAGGGACTTTGGCTACAATCTGAGCAAAGTCCCACTCCTATGTGATAATGAGAGTGCTATCCGCATGGTGGAAAATCCTGTTGAGCACAGCCGCACAAAGCACATAGACATCCGGCATCACTTTTTGAGAGACCACCAGCAAAAGGGAGATATCGAAGTGTTTCATGTTAGCACCGAGAACCAGCTAGCCGATATCTTTACCAAGCCTCTAGATGAGAAGACCTTTTGCAGGCTGCGTAGTGAGCTAAATGTCTTAGATTCGCGGAACTTGGATTGAATTGTAGCATACATGTGTTTATGCCTTTGATCATGTTCATTCTGCATTTTGTTGCTTATTGTGGTGATCAAGTTGTACAAACACTCCCTGGACCTCACAAGTCCGTTGCAAAGTGATGCACATGTTTAGGGGGAGATGTGTTACAACTTGACCCTTTGAGACTAACCATATGCTTGAGTTTGCTTGATTTAGTCTCGAAGGAGAATTGAAAGGGAAAAGGTGGACTTGGACCATGAAAGACTTCCACTGCACTCCGATGAGAGGGTAACTTATTCCAAGTCCATCTCACGAACTCTTATTGCCAGTTGCTCTTAATTGAAGATTTTGGTGAGGCAATGGGGTTAAAGGGCCAAGATTGATCCCGTTTTGGTGCTTGATGCCAAAGGGGGAGAAAATAAAGGCCAAAGCAATAAATGGATTAGCTACCACTTGAGAGATTTGAAAATAGTAGAGTAGAGCTTTTGGTTTGTCAAAACTCTTTCATTGTCTCTTTTGTCAAAAGTTGGCTTCTTGTGGGGAGAAGTAGTGATTATGGGAAAAAGGGGGAGTTTTTGAAATCTTTGATCAATCTCTTTTGGAATGACTCTCTTTATGCTTCAACATGTGTGTTTGACTTAGAGATAGAGATTTGAGTTTGATTTGCAAAAACAAACCAAGTGGTGGCAAAGGATGATCCATATATGCCAAAATTGAATCAAAATGAATTTGAGTTTTATTTGAAGTGATATTGCACTTGTTCTAGTTGCTTTATGTTGTGTTGGCATAAATCACCAAAAAGGGGGAGATTGAAAGGGAAATGAGCCCTTGGGCCATTTCTAAGTATTTTGGTGATTGAGTGCCAACACAAGTGCTTAAATGTGAATTTATGCCCATGGATGAACAAAGTGCAAATCATGAGTAAAGGTATGTTTCTAAGCCTTAGTACATTGGTTTTGTGTACTAATATACTTGTCTAAGTGTTAGAAACAGAAAGAAGAGAGGTGCAAAAGACTTGGCTGTGTACAGCCAAGACTCAGCTCTGTCTGGCACACCGGACTGTCCGGTGGTGCACCGGACAGTGTCCGGTGCGCCAGACTGACTCGGCGTGAAGAGGCCGCTCTCGGGAATTCGCCGACGGCGTACGGCTAAAATTCACCGGACTGTCCGGTGTGCACCAGACTGTCCGGTGAGCCAACGGTCGGCCGAGCCAACGGTCGGCCGCGGAATCTGCGCGCGACACGTGGCCTGGCCAACGGTCGGAAGGGGGCACCGGACTGTCCGGTGTGCACCGGACATGTCCGGTGCGCCAACGGCTCCCAGATCTGCAACAGTCGGCAACGGTCGGCTGCGCCGTTTAAGGAAAGAAATCGGGCACCGGACAGTGTCCGGTGTGCACCGGACTGTCCGGTGTGCACCGGACTGTCCGGTGCACCCAACGACAGAAGGCAAGATTGGCCTTCCAGATTTGCTCTCAACGGCTCCTAGCTGCCTTGGGGCTATAAAAGGGACCCCTAGGCGCATGGAGGAGACACCCAAGCAACCTTAGAGCATTCTTGATCATCCACACTCAGTCTTTGCGCATTTGTTTGTCATTCTCAGTGATTCGAGCTCCGTTCTAGTGAGAACTGTGAGATAGTCTTTTGAGCTCGATTCTTGGCCGTGTGTGTGCTCATTTTGCTGTGGATTTGTGTGTGTTGCTTCCCTCCCTTACTCCGTGCTTCTTTGTGAAATTCAATTGTAAGGGCGAGAGACTCCAAGTTGTGGAGATTCCTCGCAAACGGGAAAAGATCAAAGTAAAGAAGAACACCGTGGTATTCAAGTTGATCATTGGATCACTTGAGAGGAGTTGAGTGCAACTCTCGTCCATTGGGACGCCACAACGTGGAGTAGGCAAGTTTTGTACTTGGCCGAACCACGGGATAACCACCGTGTCATCTCTGTGATTGATTTCTTGTGGTTATTGTGTTTTGGCTCCTCTCTAGCCACTTGGCAATTATTGTGCTAACGATTAACCAAGTGTTTGTGGCTATAAGTTTAAGTTTTACAGGATCACCTATTCACCCCCCCCCTCTAGGTGCTCTCAGGAGTGCAGTGGAAGTCTTTGTATGGTCCAAGTTCACCTTTCCCTTTCAATTCACCTTTGAGACTACATCAAGTAAACTCAAGCACAAATGTTAGTCTCAAAGAGTCAAGTTGTAGCACTTCTCCCCCTAAATATGTGCATCATTCACACATGGACTTGTGAGGTCCGGGGATCCCTTGCACAACTTGAGCACCATAAATAACCAATAAATCTCATAAATGCATAAAGTAACTCGATCAAGAGCATAAAACACATGTGTGCTATAAATCAATCCAAGTTACGGGAATCTAAGACATTTAGCTCACTATGCAGCCTGCAAAAGGTTTTCTCATCTAAAGGCTTGGTAAAGATATCGGCTAGCTGGTTCTCGGTGCTAATATAGAACACTTCGATATCTCCCTTTTGCTAATGGTCTCTCAAAAAGTGATGCCGGATGTCTATGTGCTTAGTGCGGCTGTGTTCAACAGGATTATCCGCCATGCGAATTGCACTCTCATTGTCACATAGGAGTGGGACTTTGCTCAGATTGTAGCCAAAGTCCCGGAGGGTTTGCCTCATCTAAAGTAGTTGTGCGCAACACTGTCCTGTGGCAACATACTCGGCCTTAGCGGTGGATAGGGCAACAGAGGTTTGTTTCTTAGAACTCCAAGACACTAGGGACCTTCCTAGGAATTGGCACATCCCTGATGTACTCTTCCTATCAACCTTGCATCCAGCATAATCGGAGTCTGAATATCCAATTAAGTCAAAAGTAGACCCCTTTGGATACCAGATCCCGAAACAAGGTGTAGCAACTAAACATCTAAGAATCCGCTTAACGGCCACAAGGTGACACTCCCTTGGATCGGATTGAAATCTAACACACATGCATACACTAAGCATAATATCCGGTCTACTAGCACATAAATAAAGCAAGGATCCTATCATAGACCGGTATGCCTTTTGATCAACGGACTTACCTCCTTTGTTGAGGTGGACATGTCCGTCGGTGCCCATTGGTGTCTTCGCGGGCTTGGCGTCCTTCATCCCGAACCGCTTGATCAAGTCTTGCGTGTACTTCATTTGGGAGATGAAGGTGTCGTCCTTGAGTTGCTTCACTTGGAACCCAAGGAAGTAGTTCAACTCGCCCATCATCGACATCTCAAATTTCTATGTCATCACCTTGCTAAACTCCTCACAAGACTTTTGGTTAGTAGAACCAAATATTATGTCATCGACATAAATTTGGCACACAAATAGGTCACCATCACAAGTCTTAGTGAAAAGAGTTGGATCGGCTTTCCCAACCTTGAAAGCATTAGCAATTAGAAAGTTTCTGAGGCATTCATACCATGCTCTTGGGGCTTGCTTAAGTCCATAGAGCGCCTTAGAGAGCTTACACACTGTTGGGTCTATGCTTCGTCGCCGAAGCTCTCCTGGGAAGAAGCGGCTTTCGGCTGAAGCTGTTTGTATAAGATGGCCGAAGGTTCCTCTTCATGAAGCTTCGGTATTATAAACCGACTTAAAGATAGAATGACCTTTTAGTCCATAAAGGCCTGAGTCAATGTTGTAAACTTTTATAAGGGGCATACTTGTAATTCCTCACAGGCTGCATCCTGTGCCTATAAATAGTGAACAGTATTCCTTTACTGTTCACGCTTTCTGCTAGTGGCAATCGCATCTTTCGGGAACCAACCTTTGCCAAGGCAGAGGTATTATTGTATTCAATAATTAGATATATTAAGTAAATATAATATAATTCGTTTATGATTTATTTACCCTTTTATACCCTTTATTTCATGTTATCTTATACTGTCTATTGAAATTTTATTACGAAGACTTAAGCTTCGTAATTACATTCTCATTAACCTTCGTCCAAGGTTCATTATCCCCAAGGGAATAATGTTTCGTGGACGAAGGACGTTAACATTTAACATTTTATGTTGCCTTGTTCTTAATTCATAGCATTTGAGAACAAGTCCCCAACATTGGCGCCCACCTCCGGTGAACTCACTTCCACTTTTTGAGCTGATGGCTTCGTTCAATGATCAAGCTGGAGCTGCTTCGGACCCGAAGCTGGTGCTCCCGATCACAGGTGGTTCGTCCTCAGAGCCAGCCAACAAGAAACAAAAGAAGGAAGCACAGAGAAGGGTACAGCATGTTGGGGTGCAAGGACCCTTCATCAAGTCAAGATGGTCTCACATTCCTATTACCTTCTCTCAAGAGGACCTTCAGCTCAAAGATTACCCACACAACGATGCCATGGTTATCTCTTGTGTTATCAAAGGATTTCTGGTCCACAATGTCTTGGTTGATACAGGCAGTGCAGCTGATATCATATTTGCTAAGGCCTTCAGACAAATGCAAGAGCCAGAAGATAAGATTCATGATGCTACGCATCCTCTCTGTGGCTTCGGAGGAAGACAGATTGTAGCACTCGGTAAGATCACCATGTCAGTGACCTTCGGGTTCATCAACAACACTAGAACTGAGCAAGTTGTGTTTGACATTGTTGACATGGAATACCCTTACAATGCAATTATTGGTCGTGGCACCCTCAATGCTTTCGAAGCAATTCTTCATCCTGCCTATCTTTGCATGAAGATACCTTCGGATCAAGGACCCATCGCCATTCATGGAAGTCAGGAAGCTGCCAGAAGGGCCGAGGGCAATTGGACTGACTCAAAAGCAATCCATAACATAGATGGAGCTGAAGCTTGTGAACAGTACAAATTCAGAAGGGAGAAAGCAGCTTCAGCAGATCAGCCGAAGCCTATGCTCTTATGTGAGGACATAGCAGAGCAGAAGGTGTTGTTGGGCTCTCAATTATCCGAAGAGCAGGAGAAAACCTTGATAAGGTTTTTATTCAACAACAAAGATGTTTTTGCATGGTCAGCCAATGATCTCTGCGGAGTAAATAGGGATGTTATTGAACACTCGCTCAATGTCGACCCATCCTTCAGACCCAGAAAGCAGAGGCTTCGGAAAATGTCTGATGATAAGGCCGAAGGTGCTCGTAACGAAGTCAAAAGACTCCTCACTGCAGGAGTTATCAGAGAAGTAAAGTACCCAGAATGGCTAGCTAACACTGTTATGGTAAAAAAGGCCAATGGCAAGTGGCGAATGTGTATCGATTTTACAGATCTCAACAAGGCTTGTCCGAAGGACGAGTTCCCATTGCCAAGGATAGACTCTTTAGTTGATGCAGCAACTTCTTCAGAGCTCATGAGTCTGCTAGACTGTTACTCAGGCTATCACCAAATCTGGATGAAGAAGGAAGATGAGCCGAAGACTAGCTTCATAACCCCAAGTGGCACATATTGCTATCTTCGGATGCCTGAGGGGCTCAAAAACGCTGGAGGAAGTTTCAGCAGAATGACTGCGAAGGTTCTCCAGTCTCAGATAGGCAGGAATGTGCTAACTTATGTTGATGACATCATTGTAAAAAGCACAAAACAGGATAATCATATTGCTGATTTGCAGGAGACCTTCGCCAGTTTCAGACAAGCTGGCTTAAAGTTGAATCCAGAAAAATGCGTCTTCGGAGTAAAGAAGGGGAAATTTCTTGGATGCTTGGTTTCAACAAAGGGAATTGAAGCTAATCCAAGTAAAATTGAAGCTATACTTCGGATGGAGCCACCAACTACAAAAAAGGGGGCTCAAAGATTGACAGGAAGGTTGGCATCTCTCAATAGATTCATATCCAGATCAGCAGAGAGAAACTTACCATTCTTCGAAGTGCTGAAGTCAGCTGAAGTCTTTCAATGGGGACCAATCCAGCAGAAGGCCTTTGAAGAGCTGAAACAGTATTTGATAGATCTAACAGCATTAACTCCACCTACGCCAGGGGCTCCTTTATTATTATATGTGGCAGCTTCGCACTCAGCGGTAAGTGCAGCACTTGTCCAGGAGAAGCTTGATGGCCAAGTCAGGAAGCAGGTCCCAGTGTATTTTGTATCTGAAGTTCTTAGTATATCAAAGAAAAACTACACAGAATTAGAGAAGGTGTTATATGCTGTTTTGATGGCATCCAGGAAGCTTCGGCACTATTTTCAAGCTTACAACATAATTGTTCCTTCTTCACAACCTCTGAAGGATATTATGAGGAACCGAGAAGCTACTGGAAGGATTGGAAAATGGGCTGCAGAGCTCAACAAATTTTGTATTGAATATGTTCATAGATCTTCGATTCAGTCCCAGGCGTTAGCAGACTTCATTGCTGACTGGACGCCAGGGGCTCAGGAGGAAGAAACAAATAAAGACGCCGAAGCATGGACAGTGTTTATCGATGGATCTTGGGGAACCTTCGGAGCGGGAGCGGCTGCTGTGTTGGTTTCACCTTCCAAAGTTAAAACTTGCTATGCCGCAAAACTTGATTTTAGTTGCACAAATAACATTGCCGAGTACGAAGCCTTGCTTCTGGGTCTTCGGAAGCTAAAAGCAATGGGAATCAGAAGGGCCATACTTAAAACTGATTCCCAGGTTGTTTCGGGTCATATTGACAAGAGTTGCAAGGCTAAAGATCCGAAGCTTGAAAAATATCTGGATATGGTTCGAAGAGTTGAAGCTTCCTTCGAAGGATTTTCTGTCAAAAATATCCCTCGAGGACAAAATGAGCATGCTGATTTGCTAGCTAAGTCACCAGCACAGGGGCTGCCCTTACCTTCGGATGTGTTCTTCGAGACAATAAAAGCACCTTCGGTGGAACTTCTTGAAAGAGCAGTCCTTAATATATCTCCTGTTTATAGCGAAGATTGGAGAACTGAGATCATCTCTTACCTTCAGGGTAAATTCCTTTCAGATGACGAAGCTTATAACAGGAGGATAGAGGCAAGAGCTCGTCCATATGTCATGATAGAAGGGGAGTTATACAAGCATGGAGTTTGTGCTCCGCTACTCAAGTGTTTATCTAGAACCGAAGGCGTAGAATTGATGAAAGAAATACATGCAGGCCTGTGTGGATCTCACATTGGATCTAGGCCGTTACTTGGAAAAATTTTCCGTCAGGGGTTTTATTGGCCGAAGGCAGCTTCGGACGCGGCGGAATTAGTTCAAAAGTGCGAAGGTTGTCAGAAATGTGCAAGAGATCAAAAACAACCTTCGTCCTTAACACAGCTCATACAACCCATCTGGCCATTGCAAAGGTGGGGCCTTGACTTGTTAGGTCCGTTACCACCGGCCCAAGGGAACCTAAGATATGTTGTAGTGGTGGTGGAATATTTTTCTAAATGGATTGAGGCAAAGCCTTTAGCCACAATAACTTCGGCCACCATCCAAAAGTTTTTCTGGCAGAATATTGTTTGTCGTTTCGGGGTACCAAAGGCTATTACTGTGGATAATGGAACACAGTTTGACTCCGAAGCTTTCAGGGATTTCTGTGATCAAATTGGTACGAAGATCCATTTTGCATCAGTCAGACATCCGGAGTCAAATGGACTCGTTGAAAGAGCCAATGGCATTATAATGACAGGAATAATGAAGTTAATCTTCAATCAACCCAGGGGAAAGTGGCCAGATCAGTTAACCAAAGTGGTGTGGAGCCACAATACAACAACATCAAGGTCTACAGGCTTTACTCCATTCAAGTTATTATTTGGTGACGAAGCAATAACTCCGGAGGAAGCTAAAACCGGATCAATAAGAGTAGTAGCTTCGGCAGAATCAGGTTCCGAAGCTGCTTATTCTGTGGAAAAAGATGCTTTAGAAGGGATCAGGCTGCAAGCCGTGGAGAACATCAATAAATATCAAGCCGAAACAATCAAATGGCGAGATAGAAAGGTTCGGCTAAAGAATATTGAGCCAGGACACTTGGTGCTTCGGAGAGTGGCCAACCCAGAAACAGTGGGCAAGTTGCAGTTGAAATGGGATGGACCTTTCTTAGTAGCATCTTCGTCAAGACCCGGTTCATACAGATTGAAGGATATGGACGGCAACGACATCCCTAGATCTTGGAATGCGGATGAGCTTCGGCGATATTATGTATATCTCGATGTAATTTTTCATATTTTTTATTTTTCTTTCATGGCACCCTTTTCCTTTCTGAAGGGGGAGAAAGGTTTTTAATGGGGCCATCACATGTAATTTCCTTTTTTAGTTCTATAAGAGCAAAATCCCCCAAGGAATGTAAATGTAAAAGCTGAGAACGCACCATCGGGTGCCGAAAAGTAAAGGCGAAGAAGCTCCAAAGTCGTTCCTAAGGGAATGCAGAGCTTATAGCGAAAAGTCAACGCTGATTCCGCCAAAAGTAAAGGTGAAGAAGCTCCAAAGTCGTTCCTAAGGGAATGCAGAGCTTACAGCGAAAAGTCAACGCTGATTCCGCCAAAAGTAAAGGCGAAGAAGCTCCAAAGTCGTTCCTAAGGGAATGCAGAGCTGAGGTGTGATTGTTTTTAAGGAAATATTGGCTATGAGTATGGCTTCGGATACGCGTTTAGACATTCATTTGCACATCACATTACATCATAGCATTTGCATTCATAAACATTCATCCAGGCATATGTAGGATAATCATCATCATGGCATAAGTGCTTGCTTCGGCAAAAAGAAAAAAAAAAGAAGGGAAATGTTGTTTTCTATGCTTCGTTGCGTACGAAAAGAAGGGAAGGTGTTTTTTCGCCTTCGGCTCAAAAAAGAAAATTTCGTCCACATCAAAGCACTTCTCATACATCAATGGAAGGATAAGGATATATTACAAGGTATGAACAGAATTCATTAAAGGCAAGTTTTAGTTACATTTACAAAAGTTATCTCAAAAGTTTCTCAAGTACTGTCTACAGTCTACTATTTAATCTCCAAGGAGCTTCAGCTTCGGCGTCATTTTTTAATCATCGGCTTCGGCTTCGTCATCCTACATGAATAAGGTTGTTGTAAGTCAAAATCGAGCTTGCAGGAAGAGGTAAGCACAAGGTATGGTTTTCTTACTGGTTCAAGGTGACTCCGAGCTTCGTCTCCAGCCTTTTCTCGCCCACCTTTTGTCCATATCATTTTTACAAATCTATTAGAGATACTTCGGGCGAGATCAGGAATGTCATCTAGGATTGATGGTGATAAAGTGAAATTTGGCCTATTGACAATCTTTCCATGATCGCAGCCAGCTTTTAGGAAAGCTGCAGCAGTGCCCCGAGAAGCCACCCAGGCACAGAAGTCACCGTGCCCAGCTATGACTTCGTCGAGCTCGTCAATCTCACCCTCAATATGTTCGAAGGTCTTCGGTAGATCTTCAGCTGAGGGGGTGAATTTTTCACTGCTGGCTCCAACTGAGTGGAAAATTTTTCTTAATCGTTGAATGCATTTGTTGCTAAATTCCAAACATTTTTCTTGAAGGTTCGTCAATAGTTTTCTCAAATCTGAATTTTGTTGAGCTTCGGCTTCAAGTTTTGCATTAAGATCTTGCTTTTCTCGTTCGAATTGCTCAGATTGGCGGAGAAGCTTCGTGTTCAGTTCTGTTATTTTTGCTTCAGCTTCCGCCAATAAACCTTCGGTTGCCTGGAGCTCAAAGTTCTTTTTCTCGATAGCATCTGATTGCTCCTTTATTCTGCTTTCCAAATTTTCAATTATAACTTCGTGCTTCTTATCTTCAAAATCTTGCTGCATTTTCAAGGCTTTGCTCAACAGCATACTCTGCACGAAAACAACCTTCGTCAGACATGTTTTCATTATTAGAAACAATAAAAGTTAAGGGAAAAGTAGTTCACCTTGAAATTAGAATAAAATAAACTACCAACGATATGTTGTCGTCGGTAGCGGCTGATGTCTGTTTCTAGCTTCGGAAAACCGATACTCTTTGACAGAGTACCGATAACTTTGGCTCCAGTTTGATCTCGAATACAATCTAATTTTTCATCATCAATGCCTCCGAAGAGGAGTGGCAGGATTTGGCATACTCTCTAAGCTCTTCTATTTCAGCTTTTGACAGTTTTTCTCCAACTAAATTCTGGAACATGAAGGCTTCGTTTTTTGAAGCTTCATCAGCAATTTCCTTCTCTTTCCCCGACGCTGCGGTCACGGCCTCTTCGGCGGCGGTGGTAGCTTCTTCTACAGCCATATCTAGCAGTATTCTGTCAATGTGTTCGATTGTGCTCTCCAGGTTCAAATCTTCAGCTGAGGCAGCTTCGGCAACCGCGACCTCCGAAGGTGTAATTTCAATATTTGTCCCTTCCGCAGCCGCTGGTGTTTTTTGAGCTGAAGCTCTTGGCGGTGTCTTGTCAATTACCTCTGTCACAGTGATAATTCTTTGTCTCTTTGCTTTGATTGTTTTCTTCGATTTTTCGGGCTCCTTGTCCTTCTGAAAAAACTTTGTCAGTTGAGGCCCCGGTGGACTTAGCTTCGCAGGTAAGGATTCAGTCATTACCTTCAGAATTTCCTCAACGTCAGCGGCAGAGGGTGATGCGGGGGTTTCTTCTTCGTCGGACATTTTTTGCTTCGGAGAAGATGCTTTCCTCTTCTTCGGAATTTTCTTCTTTGATGGTTTTTTCTCATCTTCATTTAAGGCCTCAGTCATCCTTTTCCTTTTTTGGCCCCCAGCACCTTTGTTCAGATTTTCATAATCAGGGTATTCAAAACCCAAGGCGTCCAGCACTCGGTTCAGTCTTCGCTTCGGACGGGTGCCGAAGGCCGCAGTCATCAATTGATCTTCTTTTTTGGAGTAGTTCCCAAGTATTTCATTACACATCACTTCAATTGTATCTAGCCACTCTTGGCAAGGTGTTTTAAAGTATTTCTTAAATTTGAAATAGTAAGGCAAACGCACAAGTTCACCTTCTTTCTTTTCCCCCTTCAGCTTTGGCATTTCCCATTCTTTTAAACTAGGAAAAACTTTGAAAGCCAAGAACTCCTGAACCAGGTCTCTTGTACTGATATGCTCTGCAATAATTCTGAATTCATCCATTGCTTTTTGAGTTGGACCTTCCGGTGTCATATTGCAATGGGGGCGGGTTTCTCCGAAGATTAGTTCAAGTGGACTTTGCACAAGCTTCTCCTTGTCGTCATTAACCTTGACATAGAACCACTCCGACTTCCAGCCTGCTGCCCATTTGCTTCGGTAGCTGATTACAGGAAATTTTGTGGTTTTCCGATAGGCGAAATTATAGCAACCAAAATTGTCATGCAATCCATCCTTTCTAGCCTCCGTCTGATAATGCAGCTCGTGAACCCGGCAAAAGCTGTCCGCAAATGGCTCCACTGCTTGGCTTCGGAGTGCCCAGATATAAACACTAAGCCTAACGATAGCGTTAGGGGTCAGCTGGTGAAAATAGATACCGAACCTCTTCAGTACCTCTGCAATAATCCCATGTAGGGGGAATCTTAATCCAGCCTTTAAAAAGCTCTTAAAAATGACAATTTCATCCTTCTCCGGCTTTGGGGTAGTCTCTTCTCCCCCGAAGCGTAATAGCTTCTTCTGATTCTCATTGAAAAAGCCTGACTTTACCATTTTGGAGAGATCAGCCTTCGAAACAGTAGACTTTCCAAAGTCCAAGTGGCTGGGCTTGCTTGGCATGGCAATACGATAATCGTCTTCGGGATCAGTTTCCTCAATAACTTCTTCTTCTGCTTCGGCAATTGCTTGTTTTGCTTGTTCTGCATCTTCACTAGGGATCTCTTCAGAAGTCACCAGCCCGGATCGTTGCATAGCTTCGAAGATGGGAACAGTCTCCGAAGCTTCAGTTTCGCCCCCCTCACGCTCAACCCTGGCGGTACAACGCACTCTGGCCATTTAATTCTGAATTTGTGGAAATTTAATACTTTTTTCTTCCGAAGTTTGTTCTTCTGACGAAGCAGGCTTCAAGCTGGAGCTTCGTACGATTCCGGGAGTTAAGCTTCGGCGATGGTTAAAAATTTTGGCAGCAAAACAGTGCAAATAGCAATGAATGTTGTGGTAACTTCACACCTACTCGTCTGTTTATATAGTACTGCAGGTAAGAAGGCGAAGCGCCAGGATTTTTACACCAGGCGGACACCCGCTCGCACTCGCTGCGAGGTGGACCGCAGAGACCAAACAGTAACTCTGCAAGGTGGGACCGCTACCCGCTGGGAAACTGAATCGTTTCTCGACAACGAGCTCAGGGAAGGTGTTTTTTGGACCTTCGGCGCCCGAAGCTTAAGAGACTTTTTTCACGGATCAAGCTCGTCACGAAAAACGATCTAGCACCGCGAAAGGGGCTACTGTTGGGTCTATGCTTCGTCGCCGAAGGTCTCCTGGGAAGAAGCGGCTTTCGGCTGAAGCTGTTTGTATAAGATGGCCGAAGGTTCCTCTTCATGAAGCTTCGGTATTATAAACCGACTTAAAGATAGAATGACCTTTTAGTCCATAAAGGTCTGAGTCAATGTTGTAAACTTTTATAAGGGGCATACTTGTAATTCCTCACAGGCTGCATCCTGTGCCTATAAATAGTGAACAGTATTCCTTTACTGTTCACGCTTTCTGCTAGTGGCAATCGCATCTTTCGGGAACCAACCTTTGCCAAGGCAGAGGTATTATTGTATTCAATAATTAGATATATTAAGTAAATATAATATAATTCGTTTATGATTTATTTACCCTTTTATACCCTTTATTTCATGTTATCTTATACTGTCTATTGAAATTTTATTACGAAGACTTAAGCTTCGTAATTACATTCTCATTAACCTCCGTCCAAGGTTCATTATCCCCAAGGGAATAATGTTTCGTGGACGAAGGACGTTAACATTTAACATTTTATGTTGCCTTATTCTTAATTCATAGCATTTGAGAACAAGTCCCCAACACACACATGGTCGGGGTGTCGTTCATCCTCAAAGCCAGGGGGTTGCTCCACATACACCTCCTCCTTGATTGGCCCGTTGAGGAAAGCGCTCTTCACATCCATTTGGAACAACCTGAAAGAGTGGTGAGCGGCATAGGCTAACAAAATGCTAATAGACTCTAGCCTAGCCACAGGAGCAAAAGTCTCCTCAAAATCCAAACCTACGACTTGGGCATAACCTTTTGCCACAAGTTGAGCCTTGTTCCTTGTCACCACCCCGTGCTCGTCTTGCTTGTTGTGGAACACCCACTTGGTTCCCACAATGTTTTGCTTGGGACGTGGCACCAGGCTCCAAACTTCATTCCTCTTGAAGTTGTTGAGCTCTTCCTGCATGGCCAACACCCATTCCGGATCTTGCAAGGCCTCTTCTACCCTGAAAGGCTCAATAGAAGAGACAAACGAGTAATGCTCACAAAAGTTAGCTAGTCTTGAGCGAGTAGTTACTCCCTTGCTTATATCCCCCAGAATCTGGTCGACGGGATGATTCCTTTGAATCGTCGCTCGGACTTGAGTTGGAGGGGCTCGTGGTGCTTCTTCCTCCATAACTTGATCTTCTTGTGCTCCCCCTTGATCACACGCCTCCTCTTGAAGAACCTGTTCATCATCTTGAGTTGGGGGGTGCACCAATATTGTTGAGGAAGAAGGTTGATCCTGCACTTGGTGTTCCTGTGGTTGCACATCTCCAATCGCCATGGTGTGAATTGCGTCCGTTGGAACATCATCTTCATCTATATCATCAAGATCAACTTGCTCTATTGGAGAGCCATTAGTCTCATCAAATACAACGTCGCTAGAGACTTCAACCAAACCCGATGATTTGTTGAAGACTCTATACGCCTTTGTATTTGAGTCATAACCTAGTAAAAACCCTTCTACAGCTTTGGGAGCAAATTTGGAATTTCTACCTTTCTTCACCAAAATGTAACATTTGCTCCCAAATACACGAAAGTATGAGACGTTGGGTTTTTTACCAGTCAAAAGTTCATACGAGGTCTTCTTGAGGAGGCGATGAAGGTAGAGCCGGTTTATGGCGTGGCAAGTTGTGTTCACAGCTTCCGACCAAAACCGCTCGGGCGTCTTGAATTCTCCAAGCATCGTCCTCGCCATGTCTATGAGTGTCCTGTTCTTCCTCTCTACCACACCGTTTTGCTGTGGTGTGTAGGGAGCGGAGAACTCGTGCTTGATTCCTTCCTCCTCAAGGTACTCCTCCACTTGTAGGTTCTTGAACTCGGACCCGTTGTCGCTTCTTATCTTTTTCACCTTGAGCTCAAATTCATTTTGAGCTCTCCTTAGAAAGCGCTTTAGGGTCCTTTGGGTTTCTGATTTATCCTGCAAAAAGAATACCCAAGTGAAGCGAGAAAAATCATCAACAATAACAAGACCATACTTACTTCCCCCGATGCTGAGGTAGGCGACGGGTCCGAAGAGGTCCATATGAAGTAGCTCCAGAGGTCTTGATGTGGTCATCACATTCTTGCTGTGATGAGTACTTCTCACCTGTTTACCTGCTTGACAAGCTGCACAAGGTCTATCTTTTTCGAAACATACATTTGTTAGTCCTAACACATGCTCTCCCTTTAGATGTTTGTGGAGGTTCTTCATCCCAACATGTGCTAGACAGCGATGCCACAACCAGCCCATACTAGTCTTAGCGATTAAGCATGCATCTAGATCGGCCTCCTCTTCCGAAAAATCAACTAAGTAGAGTTTGCCATCTAGTACACCCTTAAACGCTAATGAATCATCACTCCTTCTAAAGACAGATACATCAACATTTGTAAACAAACAATTGTAGCCCATGTGGCACAATTGACTAACAGACAGGAGATTATAGCCTAGCGACTCTACTAAAAATACATTAGAAATAGAGTGCTCATTTGTGATGGCAATCTTGCCCAAGCCTTTGACCTTGCCTTGGTTCCCATCTCCAAAGATAATTGTATCCTGGGAATCCTTGTTCTTGACGTAGGAGGTGAACATCTTCTTCTCCCCCGTCATGTGGTTTGTGCATCCGCTGTCAATAATCCAGCTTGAGCCCCCGGATGCATAAACCTGTAAGACAATTTACGCTTGGGTTTTAGGTACCCAACTCTTGTTGGGTCCTACA
Source organism: Zea mays (assembly GCF_902167145.1). Classification (NCBI taxonomy): domain Eukaryota; kingdom Viridiplantae; phylum Streptophyta; class Magnoliopsida; order Poales; family Poaceae; genus Zea; species Zea mays. The sequence goes on from NC_050097.1 coordinate 14,324,064, forward strand.
AGGTTAGCCACAATATCCTTTGGGACCCAAATGCAAGTCTTGTCTCCCTTGCATTTGGCCCCCAACTTCCTAGCAACCACTTTCTTATTTTTACATGAAAGTACAAAATCAGTGTTGCAGGTATGAAAAACAGTAGCAGATTCATTATGCATTTTCCTAGGCACATGATGAATAACATTTCCCTTCCTAGGCCTACTTCTACCATGCACAAAAGTAGAACTCGAAGCAATCATAGCATGTGAATCATAAGCATCATAACTCCTATTATAATGAGCATTTCTAGAAAATTTTCTATCATAAATGAACGCATGATTCTTTTGAATGCTACTAGCCATATGGGCCTTCCCTTTCTCCTTGTTGAGAATGGAAACCCTTTGGCTTGTTAAGTTCTTGGCTTCCTTCCGAAAGCCAAGCACATCCTTAATTGAGGGGTGTCTACCAACCGTGTAGGCATCCCTAGCAAATTTTAACTTATCAAAGTCACTTTTGCAGGTCTTAAGTTGAGCATTAAGACTTGCCACTTCATCATTCAATTTTGTAATAGCAATGAGATGTTCATTACAAGCATTAACATCAAAGTCCTTACATCTATTACAAATTACTACATGTTCTACACATGAACTAGATTTATTTGCTACTTCTAGTTTAGTATTTAAATCATCATTCAAAATCTTTAAACTAGAGATTGATTCATGGCACACAGATAATTCAGAGGATAACAATTCATTTCTTTTAGTTTCTAGAACAAGAGACTTTTGTGCACTAACAAGTTTATCATGCTCTTCATATAATATATCCTCTTGCTTTTCTAAAAGTCTATCCTTTTCGTTTAAAGCATCAATTAACTCATTAATTTTATCTATTTTTGATCTATCTAAACCCTTAAATAATTCAGTATAGTCTACTTCATCATCACTAGATTCATCATCGCTTGAAGTAGTATATTTAGGGGTTTCACGAACGCTTACCTTTTTCTCCTTTGCCATGAGGCAGGTGTGGCGTTCGTTGGGGAAGAGAGAGGACTTGTTGAAGGCTGAGGCAGCGAGTCCTTCGTCGTCGGAATTGGAAGACGAGCAGTCCGAGTCCCACTCCTTTCCGATGTGTGCCTCGCCCTTTGCCTTCCTATAGCTCTTTTTCTTCTCTTTCTTCCCGCCCTTTCCTTGTTCCTGGTCACTAGAGTTATCGGAACAATTTGCTATAAAATGACCAGTCTTACCGCACTTGAAGCAGGAGCGCTTTCCCTTTGCTTTGTTCTTGTTAGGGTACTCCTTGCGTCCTTTCAATGCGGTCTTGAAGCGCTTTATGATTAGGGCCATCTCATCCTCGTTTAGCCCGGCCGCCTCAACTTGTGCCACCTTGCTAGGTAGCGCCTCCCTGCTGCTTGTTGCTTTGAGAGCAACGGGTTGAGGCTCGTAGACGGGTAGAGGGCCATTGAGAGCATCATCAACATATCGCGCTTCCTTCACCATCATTCGCCCGCTCACAAACTTCCCAAGAATCTCCTCGGGAGTCATCTTTGTGTACCTGGGATTTTCACGGATGAGGTTCACAAGATGAGGATCAATAACAGTGAAGGACCAGAGCATAAGTCGGACGACGTCGTGGTCCGTCCATCTCGTGCTTCCATAGCTCCTGATCTTGTTGACCAAGGTCTTGAGCCTGTTGTACGTTTGCGTTGGCTCCTCTCCCCTGATCATGGCAAACCTTTCTAGCTCGCCTTCCACCAACTCCATTTTGGTGATCATGGTGGCGTCGTTCCCCTCATGCGATATCTTGAGGGTGTCCCATATTTGCTTGGCATTGTCCAAGCCGCTCACCTTGTTGTACTCGTCCCTGCACAAGGATGCTAGCAAAACAGTGGTAGCTTGTGCATTCTTATGGATTTGCTCATTGATAAACACGGAGTTATCGGTACTGTCGAATTGCATTCCATTTTCTACTATCTCCCATATACTAGGATGGAGAGAAAATAAGTGACTACGCATTTTGTGCCTCCAAAAAGTGTAGTCCTCTCCATCAAAGTGTGGAGGTTTACCAAGAGGAATGGAAAGCAAAAGAGCATTGGAATTATAAGGAATACGAGAATAATCAAATGAAAAATTCGAATTAACCAGTTTCCTTTTCTCGTCGTCGTCGTCTCTTGGGGAAGAAGAAGACTCGTCGCTGTCGTAGTAGACGATCTTCTTGATGCGCCTCTTCTTCTTCCCGTCCTTCTTCTTGTGACTCGAGCCAGAGTCAGTGGGCTTGTCGTCCCTTGGCTCGTTGAGGAAGGACTCATTCTCTTTGTTGTTGACCACTATCCCCTTTCCCTTAGGATCCATATCTTCGGGCGATTAGTCCCTTTCGTGAAGAGAACGGCTCTGATACCAATTGAGAGCACCTAGAGGGGGGTGAATAGGTGATCCTGTAAAATTCAACAACTAATAGCCAATAAAACTTGGTTAAGTGTTAGTATGACTAAGTAGCGAGCTCTTGCGAACGCACAAGTAATCATAGAAAAGTAATCACAAGAGACACGCGAGTTATCCCGTGGTTCGGCCAAGTAATACTTGCCTACTTCCACGTTGTGGCGTCCCAATGGACGAGGGTTGCACTCAACCCCTTTCAAGTGATCCAGTGATCAACTTGAATACCACGGTGTTCTTCTTTCTTATACTTTCTCCCGTTTGCGAGGAATCTCCACAACTTGGAGCCTCTCGCCCTTACAATTGATGATCACAAAGAAGCACGGAAGTAAGGGAGGGGAGAGCAACGCACACAAGACTCAAATCCACAACGCAACCACACACACAAGTCACAACTTGAGCTCTAAGTTCAACACACGGAGTTCTCAACTCAAGAGGAGCTCAAATTGCTAGCACAGAGAATCAAATGTGTAGGAGTGGAGTCTAGATACTTAGGAATGATCAAAGAATGCTTGGATATCTCCTCCATGCGCCTAGGGGTCTCTTTTATAGCCCCAAGGCAGCTAGGAGCCGTTGGAGGCATTCTTGGAAGGCTAATCTTGCCTTCTGTCGGGTGGCGCACCGGACAGTCCGGTGTGCCACCGGACAGCCACTGTTCATGTCTGGTGCGCGATTTCCTTCCATTCCTGGCGCAGCTGACCGTTGCAACTTCGGGCTGGTTGGCGCACCGGACACTGTCCGGTGCACACCGAACAGTTCGGTGCCTTCAGCCGACCGTTGGCGCGGGCCACGCGTCGCGCGCGGATTGCGCGGCCGACCGTTGCGCTGGCGGCAGTTGGCTTACCGGACAGTTTGGTGCACCACCGGACAGTCCGATGAATTATAGTTGTACGCCGCCAAAAACTCCCGAGAGCGGCAAGTTTGCCGGAAGCCAGCCTGGCGCACCAGACACTGTCCGGTGCCCCACCGGACAGTCCGGTGTGCCAGACCGAGCTAAGTCTTGGCTGCTCCAGCCAAGTCCTTTTCTTCTTCTCTTTTCTCTGATTCTAGCACTTAGACAAATATATTAGTACACACAAAACCAATATACTAAGTCTAGAACCATACCTTTGCCTTGATTATCACTTCTCTCTTTGTTTAGCACATGAGAGCTTATTTAAATGTGTTGGACACTTAATCACCAAAACATAATAGAAATTGCCCAAAGACACATTTCCCTTTCACATAGTTTAATCTACGATGATAAGAATAGCTAAGGAATGGTTTTAGAAGTTTAGGGGGAATAAAAATCCAGGTTTATATAAGAGGAAGAAAAAATCGAACTTTATGAATTATGGAGGTGTTAAAAGGTGCTTTTCTTATGAAATTGCCATCAATGACATTCCGGAGAGATCGGGAAGAGGAGAGAATCAAAGAGTTCTCAGTAAAGCCTTCACCAATCATCAAGCTTACAGCTTAGGTAATCACCACAAAACTTAGAAATGAAAATGCTCTAATAGAGTTTAAACCACTCTATCTTTTCCTCTCTCTCCAAAATCACCCTTCTCTCGCTTTTTATTTTTAGAGAAGCCACATTAACTTTTAAAGGCAATAGTTTTTTGTAGTTTTTTCACACATGAAAATTTATGATAAACTATTGAAGTATAGAAAACAAAAACTGAAAAAAACCACTGAATACATGAGAAATATAAAGAGATAATATTCGTTGATTAACTCTCCAAGTAGACATCTAGAGATTGAAATTTATACAGCCTCTTTATTTCTATTATAACACTCCAATCAGAAATTTATTTTCTAATTCTATGTACTATATGTTTTTAGTGGTTAATATAAGAGATTTTTTAAAAATGGTATCCTGACCGAAAATTACAAGCGAATGAATCTCCATGTAACGCAAATTAAAGGAAATGCACGCTCGAAGTTCAATTCCTTTTGGCCTCATGAAATTATGTCAATGTCATACATACAACTGCACTGCACACAAAACTACAAATCATGGATGGATCAAACCCCAAAAATTTAGCATTTTAACTGTACAAATAATGCGCATAATCGTGCTCAAAACCCTCAGAATTTCTCCGCGCATGTGCAGTGGCATGAAGAGATCAGTTGAGGAATTTCAGGTAGTCCCTGAGGTCAGTGGGGAAGCACGGGTACTGCCTCCAGAATGCGCCGTGCACACTGAGAAGCTTCGCCGCCTTCTCCTTGGTCGACGCGGAGTTCTCCACCTGCAGGAGTGCCAGCAGCTTCGCCACACCGCCGCTCATCAGCATGTCATCCAGCACCCTCTCCGCAGGCGTCACCGCGCACGCCACCAGCCACAGCACGCTCACGGCCAGCCCGCTGGCGAGGCGCGACACGCGCAGCAGCGTCTGCGCCACGGCCGACACCGCCAGCGCGTGCTCCACGAAGGCGAGCCGGCCTTCGGGGCACTTGCACAGGCGCTTGAGTAGGAGGAGCGCGCGCTCGGCGATGCGGCGCTCGGCGTCGGGAAGGAGCTCCACGAGCACGCAGACCGCGCCCACTTCGACGGCCTTGGCGCGCCGCGCGCCGCGGGAGCGCGCCGTGACGTCGAGGAGCACGTCGAGCGCGCGGTAGCTCAGCTTCGCTGAGGCACCGTCGGACAGGAGCTCGAGGAGGGACTTGACCAGGTCGTCGACGTCTACACCAGGGGTCCAGTCACGGTCGGCGCCGATGGCCCTGGAGATCTTAGCGAGGATGGCCATAGCGTGCAGCCTAGACTCGGCGCTGCCGCGCTGCAGCACCGCGACCACGGGCTTCATGCACTCGGGTTTGAGCACGAGCTCCACCGACGCGTCGTCGGAGAGAGGGAGCGTGGCGAGGACGGCGCCGGCCTCCTCGCACGTCCGGAACGATGAGAAGTCTCCACCGGCGCAGCTCTCCGCCAGCGCCTGTGTCATGACGCGGCCGAGCACCTGAATGCCGCCGTAGGCGACGAAGTCCTTCTGCGCTGCCACGTCTCCGTCCATGCAGCGCCTGAGGTTTTTGAGCGCGGTGACCTTGAACGGCGTGGCCTCAATGCTCGCGAACACCGACGGTAGCTTTTCCCGCTCCAGCTTATTACACAGCGGCGTGCTCGACGACGATGAGGAGGGGGAGGAGGCGTGGTCAAGCCAGGTGGAGATGACGCGCTTCAGAGTGTGGTTGGGCGTGAGGTCGAAGGAATTCAGCCGCTGCATGGTGGCCGGGCACGTCGCCTTGCCGTACTTGAAGAACCACCGCTCGATGCTGCTGCGATCGTAGGTGACGCCGGTTAACACCGTGACGGGGTCCTCCATCAGCTCCATGGATATGGGGCACAAGAACAGCTGAGGCGGTTCCTCCATGGCCATCACCTAGATTCGACCTCTATTTGTGGCAAATCCAAGCAGCTGCAAAATGGCAGCCAATCAAGACTCGAGCAGGATTCTTAGTTTCGGGCTTATACAGAAAACAATGTAGCATTGAGAGGGACGCTGGAGGGGATCAAGGCCCGGGAGTGTGGATTTTATATCTGCATCTAGGTGCAATATAATGCAGATGTCATACTAGCCCGTCAAATAACTCAGGCCGCATAGGGTATAAAATTAGTACTCCATCCGTTTTAAATTATTTACATGTTCTTTTACTATGCACCTAATACATACTATATCTAAACATATAGTTAAAATTATTTATCTAAAAAGCTAAACGACGCTTACAACGGAAGGAATAACCATTACGCCCTTCGTTGCCAGATAAATCAATTTCTAGAGTTATTAAGTCAATTATTTTTACGTTTGACTAAGAAAAGAACACCAAGATTTATAACACCGTATTAGAACTATTAGTAAATATATTTTTGTAGTGTGATTATTGGGTCAATTTATATATAAATTCGGTTGAGTTTTAATTTTAAAGGAGTTTGTCTTAACACAACTCTATAAGTTGATGACCATTTTGATTTTCTAGTTGCATAAGTTTTACTATATACCTAGACAAAGTATATATGTAAATATACATAACAAAAACTACAAACATAATAAAGTCAATGCAAACAGACCAATAATTTCGGATGGATTGAGTATTATGTTTCTTTTTTAGGATAGCGTAGCACAACGTTTGAGTGAAAACAGTACATTATGAGAATGCTAGGGTAATATTGCAAACAAAAGCTCATTCTTCACCCTTCAGAATAGGAAAAAAAATTGGTGCAGCACTGCTGCAAACCAGAGTGTTTGCAGCCCCTCATAAAAAGGAGGATAGACCCCACCCGCAGCAGTAATAATATAACTAAAACATTATCTGGTGACCTGTAGTTGAGGTCTATCCTCCTTTTGTGAGGGACTGCAAACACTCTAATTTGCAGCAGTGCTGCACTAAAATTTTTTCCGAATAGGAAAAAAAGTACATGATTTTCATAGCTGAAACAAAAGTCACGAGTTTTCCTTTAACTAGGGTCTACGAGAGGACGCTGCAAGAACGAGTTGAAAAGCGCAGCTTGCAAGTATCGTTGCAATTTGATTTCCGTGTACCATGAACAGTGCAACATGAGCTGTGGTCAGATTTCAGTAGTCAGATGGCCACAAAAGTAAGCGATGCTTTCATATCGACTGCAAGGCTGGCACCTAAAATAAAGGCGAGCCGACATCGACCGGCCATGAGCCCATGACCTGCAAGCTCGAGACTTCGTCTCCCACCTAAACGCAAAGAAAAAAAAAGGATTTTGAAGGGTGCGTGAACTATGACTTGAGTGAGTTACATGAATTCGATGGGCGTCGACTTGAGCAAACAAGCGATCTGGTGGGCGTCGACTTCGGCAAGCAATCTGGTGGGCGACGGTTGCTCGCCGCGAGGTGTCTGCTCGCAACTGGATTCTGCGGTCATGCCCTCAGGCCTCAGCTCTGACCTTGCGTTTGCAATTTGCAAGACAGATTCAGACTGCAGTCTGCAACGCCAAAGGGAAACTGTGAGGACAGAGCGTGATGCAATGCAAACGTTGAACAGAAGGTGAAATATGAGAGGCTGTGTCTTGGGCCGTCAAATGCATGCACGAGCACGACGGTGGATCGGAATAGTTAATCCGGACCCCATCTGTTCGTCGTTTCTGTTGTTACTATTATTTTATTTCTTGGCTGTGGGCGGTTGAGCGTTTCCTTTGACTGTATCATCAGGTTGCGTTCTCCTATTCCAAATCCCAGCCGCTTTCTTGTCTGTTTCAACAAAACTAAATGGTGCCCTTACAAGTAACTAGTACCAATTTCTTAATGCAAATCACAATGCCACTGTTACATGGTAAACGCGGCTGATGGTGCTCGAGCATATCCATATTGTGTGTGTGCATGAGGAGCAGGAATAGTACAAGTCAACACTTGAGATTTGTCTTATGTTTCTCGTGGTTTAGGTAGGTGTCTGATACGTATCATTTTTTGGCATCCTTCATTGTCATGAAACCGTTCGGTGTCAGCTCTCAACTAAAACATTTGCTGACATAACCTTATTTTCGCTCCTGCTGTCTTATAGAGGGTAAGGTATCAACGAAGTAGGAGTAGCTGGCCAGACAGACATTTGCTCTGCCTTAATTGGCCAGACAGATTGATGTTTTTTCTTATGGTTCGAACTAGCTAAACCAAGCTTAATATATACGTCGCCCGACGACTTTAACCATTTTCTTTTCTTTGAACAAGTGCAGCAATCAGCGCAGCTCAAGATCCTCGAAATCCGTTGACTAAGATCACAAAACTGCCACCGACTAATTGGGTTACAAGATTCTGGAATTTGGAAACGTCAAGCGCGAGTTTCAGCTACCCACAAACAGTTCTTCCCCTCGGTTTCCTGTGAAAAGAAGCAACAATGCCACTGCTGACAAAACGGCATTGACAACGTACCTATCCAGACTTGTCACGTTTCCGGAATGTTTCAGAGCATACATCGGGACTCGGCACATAGCATTCGACCGTTGCTTGAATTTGCGTCCAACTAAAAGAATATACGTGGGCAAAATTTTCAAGAAGGCGTGAGTCAGAGTGTCAGACAGTAGAAGAATTCTGATCTGATGACTCATGACAGTTTATCAAATTATCAACTGGTTTTCACAAAGTGGCACAGCTACCTGGACCTACATGATTCCTTTCAAACATCGCCTTGGCATATTGCAACCTGCAGGAGGGAACTGATCATGACAGTTTAGGCTTGACCAGTCAAATCACAAATGTTCCAACAAATTCTGTTGCCAATTGGGCTTGTTTGGTTAGGGAAGGATTGAAGAAGATTAAATCCCGTCCTATATAAATTTGAAATTTGAATATGAGGAGATTTAATCGCCTCCAATCTCCCTCAATCCACCTCAAACTATGCCCTAGACTTATTCGGTTAGGCCTAGTTTAGGTACTTTAGAATTGAGTTTAATCCACATGTATTGGGGTGGATTGGGGTGTAACTTAAACTAATTTACACCTCAAGACACGTGGATTATGATCAATACTAGAGTACCCAAACAAAAACTTAGGCCTTGTTCGATTATTGATATTACATGTGTATTAGAGTGTATTGGGTGGGATTGGGATGGATTTTGACTTGTTATGGATTTAAGCCGGCTCAATATCATCTAATACGTGTGGATTATCACCAAAACGAACAAGCCCTTATGTGGATTGAGGGAAGATTGGAGATAATTAAATCCTTTCTATTCAAACCGAACACTTGGGTCCCCACCAATCTATTTCAAACCGAACATGGGCTTAGGAGGGAGAAGAAATAAGACGAGTATAACAAGCTCCAGCTTAAAGATGTCAACAAGGGATTCCCCGTCAGGTTTTAGCTCACATCCCCGTCCCTGCAACCAAAAAAAAATTCCCGCGAAGATCCCCACAAACATTTGCGGGAAAATTTCTTCTCCATCCCCGTTGGAATAAATCCAGTCAGGATCTCCGTCCCCGCTTAAATTATAATTAGATCGTACTTCATTTGTTATTAATATAAAATAGTGTAACTTATACACATTGTTAGATGTAAATCATTATATGTACATTAAAATGCACAACGGTGATCTCTTGACAAGGTAATTAATTATTTTTATTATAAACTATTACATAAAAACGTCGTCACATGTAAGTTTAACGGGTCCACGCAGGGAACGGGGATAGAGAATGCTTCCCCGTCCCCTAAGAGCAACTCCAAAAGGATGTTAAAAATTTTACCCCAAAAACGGATTATTAAGAGTAGGCTAAAAAATTTTAAGAGTGAATCATGATAGATACTCCAACAGTTTCTCTAAATGTGACATGTGGTGCAATCTGTATATTCGTCGGGAGGCTGTGGATGATCCGATACGTTAAGTAATGAATTAGAGAGGATGAAACCCACCAAAATATGAGGGACAAGAGGCTGTGAATACGGGACACGAATTTTTTGGGGAAAATTGAGGAAGTTGTTGGAGTAAAAAAATCACTATTCTTGACTAATATCTGTTTTGGGGTTAGTTTACACGTTCTTTTGAAGTTGCTCTAACAGAAGAATTCCCCGCAGGAAATCGGGTCCCCATTGCCATCTCTACTCCAGCTCCATTCAGATTCTAGGATGGACCAAGCCAAATTTGATGTTATAATTGAAAACAATATACAGATCATAGAGTGACTACAGTATGCCAAAGGGATTCAATGGAATGTCATTGTCATTATGTGTGTCCATCAAAATCAGATTAGACGTAAAGGTGCAAAAAAAACCTTGTATTGAACAAATTGTTTTCATATGGCATGGCTGACCCAATATTATAGATCATTCCATCCTCTCATGGTAGATGTTCAAGACGTAGCTGTTGAGGAGATCACCAAATGTCTTGGTCGAGAATTTTTGCACCACATGGTCACGTGCTTGTTCACCCAATCTGACAGCAAGATCATGATCATTCACAAGTTTCAGCATGGCTTTGGAGAATTCTGCGGGAGAGGGATCACACAGAAACCCTGTTACTTCATTCACAACTGTTTCCACTGGGCCACCACTATTGCAGGCAATTACCGGCTTATGGGCGGCCATGGCTTCAAGAGGTACAATACCGAAATGTTCATCCTGGATAAGAGACGCAGGCTTGTTAAATTAAAGGTAAACAAACTGCTTAGCTGGATGTAAGCCCTAGGCACTTACCTTTGGAGTGTATAAAACGCAGAGGCAGTTGGAGAGAAGCTCGTTTCTTTCAGATGTTGAGCAAGATGTAACAAAATTAACCTGTCCAGAAACCCCTTCCGTCAATGCGAGTCTTTTGAGTTCCTCAAGGTATTCAACATTTTCCTTGAGACGCTTATCATAGCCACCTAAATAATAGGCATGGTAGGAAATCAGCAGTCAATATTTCATATGGTTTAAAACCGGTGGTGTTGTAACATTGAACATGCAACTAGAAGGAAAAATAAAATATAAACACCTGCCACTGTTAATGTTGCTTCTTGTAGAGCATCACCAGGTAGAGTCCAAGCAGCAGAACGGAGCAAAGCAAATGCTGAAATGGCAAGATCAAGATTCTTTTTCCTCTCAAACCGGTTGATTGATAGGAAATTCAACCTGTACAAAAGATTGTTGTCTACTTTAGCTAAATATTAATATGATAATGGTAAAAAGATCTGTTTAGTCTATAAACTGAATAAGTTAGACCTAAATGTAAGGAGATATGCAAGCATGAAGTTACTTATAAGCATGGGGTTCGTGAAACTGCTCAACAGAGACAGCTGGATAAAGAACACCAGGCTCGATTCCTCTAGCATGTAAACCAGAAAAGGTCCTTGCAAAAGTTGCTGCAGTGAACTTGCTATTGACAAGAATCAAATCAGCCATACCTGATATTCGTAAAAGGTAACCGCTACAATTATAATGCTGCTGGATGCCAAGACATATAGCTAAACAAAGAAAAGGGAAGAAAAAATAGCAGGTACTCAGAATACTGTACCAGTAGTGCTTTCCTCAATCATGTCAATTGGCTTGCGATATAACCTCCGAAGCATAGTAGTATGTTGTGCAAGTAACAGATCAGGGAAATGACAGTAAAATATTATCTGGAGATACAAAATATAAATTGTTATCAAGGAGCTGCAATTGGAGAACAATAAGCACTTCATGCAAACAAACACTGATACCTTCGATGATGCCATTAGTTTAAGTAGTGGAATCACAACAGAAACCTGGTCTACCAATATGACATCAAAGAAGGGCCATCTGAGTAGCACACAGAGCGCAACAAAAATGCAGCGAAGATAAGCACAAACAGCATGAAAGCGGTAGAACACATGGCGAGGCAGGAAATCCCCATGTACAGTAACCGGAAACAAACCTGCAAACGGCCAGAGAAAAAACTACGTCAGGATTGTGCTCACATAAGCACTATCTGTAATTAGTACTAGTTGTAAACAGAATATGCATAGTCAAAGTTCTTGGTTTACCAGAAAGAGTCTCCTCAAAGCAACGTTTTTTATCATGATGTGATGTGAAGACATGAACATCATGATCGTGGGCAGCAAGCTGACAAGCCGCATCGACAATCAATCTCTCAGCACCACCTATACAAAAGATCAACAATAGTTGAGGAGCTACGACTTTTCATGCTGTGTGTATGGTCATACCTTGACCATAATGCGGCAGAATGTGCTGCAAAAGATAGAAATGATTGTATAAGTTGTCAACTGCGAGCTATCCATGGCAAGCACGACACAATACACTTCAAACTAGCACAATCGCTTCCTTCAGCAAGCTAATTGAACATAGTCGCTACTTCACAAGAAGCATCACTCAAGTATTTATGGAAACTCAAACACTCCCTGGACAATAGGAGACCACCTGTCCACCTGTGCTGCCATCTACTATAGGAATACTGCTACCAAAAGAGAGCTAACGGATCTGGCGATGTAGGATCTAGACAAAATGTGATATGGATCGTCTGATCGTGGATCGGCCAGATCCCCATCCAGCATGTCTGGTAACGATTCTGTCACCAACTCTCACTCCGTCTCAAATTCTCGATCGGTATCGCCCACCTCACCTGCATTCGCGCCGCCACCGCCACTCCTTTCTGCACCTGCTGGTGCCACCATGCTCCGCCCATAGATTGGCCCTGTCCTCCACCATCCTCCGTTTGGCATGGGCTGATGTTGAGCCACCATCACAGACCACAAGCGCAGGCATCACCACACCGCCCGCGGCACCACGCCAACCTCAATCGGTGCTTGATCCAATGCATTCTGCCCTCCCCAATCAGCAGCAGTGACCTCCCTCCATGCACCCTATGCCCTGACCTGCCAGGCTGCCACGCCTTGCAGCAACAGCACGCCCCCTTCTCTATCCCACCCCGACTCGCTCCCTCCCACAACCCAACACCGCACTGAGGTCACCTCCGCCCTGCCCCACGCCGCCCCACGCACTGCATTGCCACCACCGCCGCCATGCCAGCCCCAACACCACCGCTGCAGCCCCACCCCTCGTTCTCACCATCCTCCACATCCTTAACAAAAGCCTCATGAGCCTCTGCGCTGCCAGAGGCAATGGGGTCCACCCATCTGAACCCCCTGCGCAGCAGGCCAGCAGCAGCCCCACCGCCAAGTCAAGGGTAGGGCAGCAACAGCATCCTGTCCACCTAAACCTGCGTCCACTGCCTCGGCATCATCAGCCACCACCTCCCACACTGGACTGAAGGTTGACATCAATAGATCACATTCAGATGTTCGATGGAATACCCATATGGTAATATCACATCCTTGCCTCCATGTATATGTCATGAATCAATACTTGTCTCAGCTGTGTTTGAGATGTTTATTGCAATTTGCAGTACTGCTTCTAGGCTTTCTAGCCAGTCCTCTTACAGTGCTCACTGTGATGCATGTGTGTGTGTCGTGAATGATTAATCAGTGGATGTCTGAAACAAACTGTTCGCGCTTCAACAGTGGAATAATGTCTACCAATGTGTGCAGATCGTCTTTGGTACTGTTTATGATTTAGATAATTGTAAATTATAAGCTTAACATATATTGGTTTTACTTACAATGATGTACAAACTTGCTCGAAAGTTGGTTTATAAAAATTGCAGGTAATTAAGTTGATATTAGTCGTCACTCCATCGGGCTAATCCACCATCACTCCATCAAGAGGGTAGTTCATTATGTTACACTGCTCTTCATTGCTGTGGAGCTATATATGTTTGAGGGATTTAGGTTTGTGTACAACAAAAAAGAAAACAGCTCATATATGTAGTTCATATAATTTTTCTAGCAAGATGACATATTCTTTCTTTACAATGAGGTCAGGTGACACAAACATATATATATTTCTATAAACACTAACATCATCATCCTAACAAGACATCTGCAATGAGGCCAGGTGAGACCTGTTTTCTGTGATATTACCACATATGATTGACATGTTGAACGCTATTATTCAGATTTTGACAATTATTTAAGTGTATTTAACTAAATATCTTCAAACTTTCCTTGGATTATATCTCTGAGTTTAGACTTTTCATGTTTCTGTATAGGTGGAATAATTTGAGATGCACTCTATACAATTTATTCTAAGATAATGTCCAGTCCAAACATGTGCCAACAACAAAATTCCAGATAGAACAGCCATTTTTCTAACCTATGACAAAAAATATGGCCTCAGATATTATCTCTGAAATTTCAATGGAATGGTAATGGTTCACATATTTCCTTTAAGTTGATCTATTGCTATTTATTGTGCCTGTATTATCTCTGAAGTTTAATGGTGCAATCCTCTGATCATAATAACCATTTCTCTCTATGTTCTCTCACATTCAACTCGTTGTTAAATGTCCAGTTGCATCATCGCGGCTGGATATCGTAGCACTATCAGCCTATCAGGTACATCTATTCTCAACAGGCACAAAATTAAAGGAACTTGGCAAGAAAACCAAGTACCTAAGGCTAAGAGTGCCATTCGTGGATCTTAATATAACTTCATGCTTGTTTCTACAATAGTTATAAAATAATTGAGCCTTTGCCATGCTTATCAAGGCGTCGCCTTAGCGCTAAGGCGTGCGCGCAGCAAAGCGTCCAGCTCGCCTTGCGCCGGGAACTAAGGCGTCCGCCACGGTGTAAGGCGTCGCCGGGGCGTGAGTGGGGTGACGCTTTACGGTTTCGTAGGGTTTTGAGGGGGGTTAAATGAAGGCATACCTATCGGTCTCGGCTGGGACAGGGCTTACCTGCGGGCTGTGGCGGCGGTCGTGTCCAGTTCTCGGCTGCGCGCAGGGCACCGCGGCGGCCTCCACAGGCCCGGCAACAGCCTCCAGCAAGCGCGTGCGTGCTCCCTCAGCAGTGTGCGGCGTCGGGGTCCAGCCTCCAGGCGCTTCTCTCCCACAGCTCAGGTCTCGGCGGCTGTCGGGCTCCAGGAGGCTCTGCTCTGCTCAGGCGTTCGTTGTGCCCTGTCCTCTGTCTTCAATCCCTCAGCCCGTCCCTGGTATAGCCTCTGCCCTGTCCTCTATCTCTGTTCTCTTCCTCCACTGCTAGTACTGGTCCAACCTCTGTTCTCTGCCATGTCCTCTGTAGCTTGCTGATCTGAAAAAATGGAGAGTGCCGGCTCTGTTGGTGGTGGTCCAACTGATGCTGCTGGTACTGGTAGTGCTGGTGCATATGATGCTATGGCTGATCCGAAGCGTAGAGCAAAGTCCAACAGTCCTGGATGGAAGTATTGGTATTGGACAGAAATTGGGAACCGGGATAAGGTCGTATGCAACCTTTGCAAGACCGTGACAACTGGAGGAATCAAAAGGTTGAAAAACACCTTGTGGGTGGTTATGCGGATACATTAATGTGTTCAAAGACCACAACAGAGATTAGAAAAGTAATGAAACCATATTTGGACAAGAATAAGAGATACAGACTCATTTTCCTTGATGACGATGATGGTCATGAGCAGCAGGGGCAGGAGGGGCAGCAGGATACCACTTCTGTTCATCAACCTAGCTCGGGGACAGCCGCTAAAAGGAAGAGAGCTGCATTTCAATTTAGAACAGCAGCTCCACAACCATCCAACATGGAAAAAGAAAAAGGAAAGGTTGCAACCATGCTTAGGAGAACTCCTGAACAAGTTGTGGATGATAGGCGCTCCTTCCTCAGGGTCACACCAAACCACCATAGAGGTCAAAATAGCTACTTTGGTTATGCTCAAATCCATTTCTTGGTACTTATTTAGCTTGGCATTTATATTTTTAACATTTATAGATGCGTACAAAGAAGAGAAACCGGCTGTTGCACAAGAGGTTGAATGACTTGGTCTATGTTTCATACAACCGGAAGATGAAAAGTAGGTTCCAAAAGAGAAGGGAGAAAGCAGGCTCAAGTTATGTCTCATTAGTTATTGAAGACTGTTAGAGTATATGCTATGTGTCTAGGTCCATGTGGCCCATGTACATCACTATATAGCTACCCATTAGGGTTAGCCTGAGGTATGATGAATAGTTTCCAACATGGTATCAGAGGGCTAGGGTTTCCTCCCTCCAGCCGCCAGCTCCCTGCAGGCGCCGCCGCCCCCTGCTGGCGACCCTGCCGCGCGCCGCACCTCCTCTTCCCTGCGCGCGCGCCTCCTCCCAGTCCCCGCGCCGCGCGCGCTTCCTCCGCGTCCGCGCGCGCCTGCGCCGCGCCGTCGTCCACGTGCTGCGGCGGGTCGCGCCGCGCCTCCAGCGGGCGCGCCGAGCTGCGCCGCTTTTCCCTCCAGCGGGCGCACCGCCGTCCTCTGCTCTGCGCACACCTCCTCCGCGCGCCGCGCCTCCTCCCAGTCCGCGCGCGCGCACCGTCGCCCGCGCGCCGCGGGGGGCAACACCTACAACGGGCGTGCCGGCGGTCGAGCCCTCTTTTCCCCCCGCCGGTCGTGCCCTGCACCCACGATCCTATCAGCGCGCCCTGTGCGCTAGACACCGTGTCCGCAGCCCCGCCTTCTCCCATGGCTGGCGAGCAGCGGCCACTCTCCCCCTCCACCTTCCCTCCCCTCCGGGCCACCTCCCCTGGCAGGCACGCCACCACCGGGGGTGCCGTTACAGGGGCTTGGGGGTTGCCAGCGTGGGGGTGGGGGCCCGCGACGCCAGTGGGACCCTCCTCACCGCTGCAGGCAGCGCCATGGCCCTTGCTGCTGTGGCGGATGTGGTTCCCGCGGGGGTTGCCAGTACGGCGGACCCTCCTCCGCCAATTCCACCGTCGTTGGTCGTCGATCCACCTCCGGTCGTTGATCAGCCGCCTCCACCGGTCGCCCACCAGGGACACACCGTCGCCGCCCTCACTGCTGCCCGTGCGGAGCACGCGGTGCGACAGGCCCGCCTGCGGAAAGCAGCCCTCGTGTGGGAGCGCGAGCGCGAGGCCGCCGACGCTATCGCTGCTCAAATTGTCGCTGCAGAACAGCTCCTCGCTTCACCTGCGGTCCACGACGGCGGGGCCACCTCCTCTGACACCGTGGGCGGTGTGTACGGCGTCCCGACCGCACCGCCCGTCAGAACCGGCCCCTGCACCATCCCCACGGTGCTTTGGCATGACCCGGCTGACCCGCTTGTGGCTCAGCTCCACCTTCAGGCTGGGAGTGTCCAGAACATTCACCTCATGGTTCCTGTCGTCCTGGAGCCAGAGTCGTCGTCCTACGCACGCCGGCGGGACCTACTCCTCCTCACCCTTCGTGCTACGCTCTGGATGACCACGTCCTCTGCGACCCCATCGGCGTGGCGCCGGCTGCCGCGTGGGTGCGCCTCGACAGCATCGTGCTCACTTGGATCGTGGGGACGATCTCCGGTGACCTCCACAGCCTCCTCCGGAACCTCCCTCACGCTCAGGCTGTTTGGCTTGCCATCGAGGGCCAGTTCCTGGGCAACGCCGAGGCCCGAGCTCTCCGTCTTGACGCAGCCTTCCGCACCTTCGTCCAGGGAGACCTCACCGTCAGTGAGTACTGCCGCAAGATGAAGGCCATGGCGAACTCCCTTGGCGATCTGGGCTGCCCCATGGAGGACCGCAACCTAGTCCACAACGTCCTCCGCGGCCTCAGCGATCGCTACACCCACCTCCGGTCGTTGATCATGCGCCAGCGCCCCTTCCCTACCTTCCTCCAGGTCCGCGACGACCTCGCCCTGGAGGAGATCACTCTGGGTGCTCAGGCTACCTTGATCTCCGGCCCGGGGTCCTCGTCCTCCTCGACAGCTCTGGCGGCTCTCACCCCGACCCGTCCTCCTACTCCGTCAGGCCATCGTCCCCCCGGGCCGAACATGGGCGGCGGGGTCGCGATGGCGGAGGTGGGGGCGGTGGTGGTCGTCGCCGCCGTGGTGGTCGCGGTGGTGCGGGTGGTGCTGGTTCCGGCGGTGGTGCTCGTGGCAGCGCACCGGCACCGGGACCCCAACAGGGTGCGCCTTGGCCCACTTTCCACCACCCGTGGTCAGGGCGCATCTCCATGTGGCCGTTCCAGGGGCCTGTTTCCGAGGCTCGTCCCCCGGTGGCCCTGTTCGCTGGTGCACAGTCGGGGTTCACCTCGCCGCCGGGGTTCGCCGTCGCCCTGGCCTCCGTCGCCTGCCGCTTCATCGTGGCCCACGCCGCCGGCTACTCCACCGTCTGGGCTAGTTGGTTGGGACGCGACCGCCCTGGCTGCCTTCCAGACTCCCACTCTGACTCCACCGCTGGGTCCCGAGTGGACCGCGGACACCGGTGCTACCTACCACACCACTCCGGACCCTGGTATACTCACCTCTGTGTGCCCTCCTCCTTCCTCTCTCCCTTCGTCCATCATGGTGGCGAATGGCTCATGTCTCCCTGTCACATCTGTGGGTGTCGTCGGCCCTCCCGGCTCTTTTCGCATGCCCGATGTTCTTGTCGCTCCTTTGGTCCACAATCTACTTTCTATTCGTCGGTTTACTACTGATAATTCTTGTTCTGTTGAGTTTGACTCCTCTGGTCTTACTGTGAAGGACTCGACAACTCGGCGCCCCCTCCTCCGATGTGACAGCTCCGGCTCCCTCTACACCATTCGGCTTCCGCACGCCACATCTTCTTCGTCTTCGCCACCTGACACAGCTGTTGTTTTTGTTGCCACCACGACTTCTACCACTTGGCATCGTCGCCTTGGTCACCCCGGACGCGATGCCTTGATGCAGCTTACTCGTAGTGCCACTATCCCATGTACTCGATCCCCTGAGGAGCATTTATGTCATGCGTGCCATAGGCCGCCATGTTCGTCTTCCATTTTCCTCTTCTTCCTCGCATGCTACTCATGCGTTTGATCTTGTACACTGCGATTTGTGGACTTCTCCCATTACTAGTATGTCGGGTTACAAATACTATCTTCCCGTGCTTGATGATTTTTCTCATTATGTGTGGACGTTTCCGTTGCGTGCCAAGTCTGAGACTTCCCCACCCTCCGTCACTTCTTCGCCTGGGTGTCCACTCAGTTCGGCCTCACCATTAAAGTCGTTCAGTGTGACAACGGTCGTGAGTTCGATAACTCCGCCTCCCATGACTTCTTTCTCTCCCACGGGATGCAATTGCGGATGTCTTGCCCGTATACCTCCTCCCAGAACGGCAAGGCTGAGCGCATGATCCGCACGACCAACGACACCATCCGCACTCTTCTTCTCCAGGCGCACCTCCCGGCACGTTTTTGGGCCGAGGCCCTTCACACCTCTACTTACCTCCTCAATCGTCTCCCTTCTACTGCGTGCCCGGCCCCAACTCCTCACCAGGCACTCTTCGGTTCCCCTCCGCGCTATGACCACCTCCGTGTCTTCGAGTGTGCTTGCTACCCGAACACCGCTGCCACTGCACCTCACAAGCTAGCACCTCGTTCCACCCTCTGTGTGTTTCTCGGATACTCCCCGGACCACAAGGGCTACCGCTGCCTTGACCTCTCCTCTCGCCGGATCCTCATCTCTCGCCATGTGGTGTTTGATGAGTCCGCATTTCCCTACTCCACCACCACACCACCCTCCTTCGACCCTGACCTTGACCTATTCACTCTCTTTCCGACTGACGCAATGGTCGAGCCACCTATTCTTCCTCTCTCTGCAGGTCCTCGCTCACCGCCTGTCGGCCTACTCCCGGCCCAGTGCCTTGCCCGGGTCCGGTGGTGTCGCCTCTCTGCGGCGCCCCGTCTCCGATCGCCCCCGGGCCGAGCGGGGGTGGTGGGACTGCACCGCCTACGAGGCTGTCGGTACCAACCCCTCCGGCTCGCTTCGCCCAGCCGGTGCGGGTCTACCAGCGCCGACTGCCGCCGCCGCCATCGCCGTCACCGCCGGTGGCCCAGTCCCCGCCAGGGACACCTACACCTCCGCCGCAGCCACCCGCGGCACGTGTCGAGATGCCAGTGTACCACCCACCGCTCCTTCACCGCGACCCGCAGCACGTCCACCCAATGGTGACGCGGCACGCGGCTGGTACCCTGCGGCCCCGAGTCCTGGCGGCCACGACCGGAGACTCGCAGGTTTCTCCGGTACCCTCCTCCGTCTGCACAGCCCTGCTGGACCCCCACTGGCGTCGGGCGATGGAGGAGGAGTATGCGGCGCTCGTCGCCAACCAGACATGGGATCTGGTGCCCCGTCCGCCCGGCACCAACGTCGTCACCGGCAAGTGGCTCTGGACGCACAAGCGGCGGGCCGATGGTTCCCTGGAGCGGTACAAGGCTCGCTGGGTCCTTCGGGGTTTCACTCAGCGCCCCGGAGTCGACTACGATGAGACCTTCAGCCCGGTTGTGAAGCCGGCCACCGTTCGCACGGTGCTCTCGCTGGCCCTTGCTCGCTCCTGGCCAGTTCACCAGCTCGGCTTCAAGAACGCCTTCCTGCACGGCGCCCTCACCGAGACCGTCTACTGTTGTCAGCCGGCGGGATTCATGGACTCCTCTCGCCCTGACATGGTTTGCCGGCTCAACAGGTCCCTCTACGGCCTCAAGCAGGCCCCTCGGGCGTGGCACTCCAGACTGGCTACGTACCTCGTGACACTGGGCTTCGTGGAGGCCAAGTCCGACACGTCTCTGTTTGTCCACCATCATGGAGCCGAGACTGCCTACTTGCTCCTCTACGTGGATGACATTGTCCTCACCGACTCCAGTCAGTCACTTCTTCGCCGCCTCGTCGACGCGCTCCAACGGGAGTTTCCGGTCAAGGATCTGGGCGTGCTTCACCATTTCCTGGGGGTCACTGCTGAGCCTCGGCCCTCAGGATTCCTACTTCACCAGCGGCAGTACACTCTTGACATTCTGGAGCGGGCCAAGATGATTGACTGCAAGCCCTGCTCTACCCCAGTCGACACGCAGGCGAAGCTATCTGAGGACACGGGTGACCCAGTCGAGGACCCTACTGGGTACAGGAGCCTTGTCGGTGCCCTTCAGTACCTCACCTTCACTAGGCCGGACATCTCCTACGCCGTGCAGCAGGTCTGTCTCCATATGCACGACCCCCGAGAGCCCCACCTCGCGACTCTCAAACGCCTCCTCCGCTACCTCCGGGGCGCCGTCAACTACGGGCTGCTTCTCCACCGGTCTACCTCCTCCGAGCTGGTCGTCTACACCGACGCTGACTGGGCCGGGTGCCCGGACACTCGGCGCTCCACCTCCGGCTTCGCCGTCTTCTTCGGTGGCAACCTGGTGTCCTGGTCGTCGAAGCGCCAGCCGATTGTCTCCCGCTCGAGTGCCGAGGCAGAGTACCGTGCTGTGGCCAACGGCGTGGCGGAGGCTGCGTGGCTCCGGCAGCTCCTCGCCGAGCTCCACGGTCCCCTCTCCAGGAGCACGTTGGTCTACTGCGACAACGTCGGCGCCGTCTACCTCTCCACCAACCCGGTGCAGCACCAGCGGACCAAGCATGTAGAGATCGATCTACACTTCGTCCGCGATTATGTCGCCGCCGGTACTGTTCGGGTCCTCCACGTCCCGACCACCTCCCAGTTTGTTGATATCTTCACCAAGGGCCTTCCGTCCTCGACCTTCGCCGAGTTTCGCTCCAGCCTCAACATCAGTAGTGGCTAGTTGCGGCTGTGGGGGATCCTATGGTGTGATGTACGTCTTCCTTTGTCTTCCTTTTGAGTCCAGTCTGTGAACTCCGCTGCGACGGATGTTCAGACTGCGGGGGAGTGTTAGAGTATATGTTATGTGTTTAGGCCCATGTGGCCCATGTACATCACTATATAGCTACCCATTAGGGTTAGCCTGAGGTATGATGAATAGTTTCCAACAAAGACTTCGATTGGGACAATGAGTGGATAGACTCCTCGGCGGTAGATCCGGGCAGCGGTAATGATGATAATGCTTTAACATGGGATCATGTTGATGTTGCTATTGGAGCATCGGAGTCACTTCAAGGGCACAACCTTCCAAGGCAAGCTAGACAGACTCAAACCTAAACAAGGCGTGCAAGAATGAGAACACGAGTTGAAGATGGAGAAGAAGCACATGATTCTAGTGATGATGACATTGGGGTTGATTCAGAGGATGACATAGATGTGAGTGATGATGATGAAGCTAATGGTGGGGAAGAAGGCGGACAAGACAATGTTGATCCCACCGTCGATGAGTTTGATGGTGGATATTGAGAATTGAGACTTGAAAGTTTGAGACTTCATTGAGAGATGAGAGTATCAAGAACTACTTATGTTGAATTTTAGCTTACTATGCTCATTTATGCTGAACTTGTAGACTGCTATTTGGTACTATCCAACTTTTATTTGGGACTAATTCCATGTGTTCTCTAATCTTTACATATGTGAGTAATTGAGTAAGGCGTCGCCTTACGCCTTACCGCTTAAAAGGTAAAAAGGGGGGCACTCGCCTTAATTCGCCTTACCGCCTTAATAACTATGGCCTTTGCACTTTGGCTGCACTATTTCTCAAAACAATGGTTAAAGTCATTTCACAGTTCTTCCCGAATTGATTTCTGCGATTTGTTTGAGCACTGTGTAATTGCAAATTCAAACATTCATTGTTCATTTATTGACGTTCTTATATGGATGCATTTCCAGCATATGTTTTATTGTGTACCACATTTCACTTCAGTTAAGATCAGTGAGGCCCAATCTTCTTTCAGTGGACTTAGTACTTATCAATAACATCTCAAGTTGTGTCAATTTCCTCATTCTAACACTTCAGCTAATCTGCCTCTGTCTTTACACACCATGGTTGGCCTTGCTGACTTTCTAGGACCTGGTTAGTTATAAAGGTTCCATGCTTAACTACAAGAAATTTCAGAGTACACCATTGGAATTACACATGGGATTAGTAATTCAGGACCACCCCCTACAAACAAGGCAGAAGTAGCAGCACGGAGCACACCCAGTACTGAGTGATTTATTCTTTTGATTTTGATTTGCTACTCAAGTGAGTAAGTGACAGGCCAATAAAGGAATAAGAGAAGCCAAAACGAGGAAGAGCAACTAAAAACAAAAGAAAGTATAGTGCTTCACAAATTCATTTACAAACAAGTAGTTTACATCATGTATTATATTCAGTTACTGTGCAACAAGTGGGATCGCTGACAGATTTATTTTGTATTGTAATTTTATAACAACTTGTGTGTGTATTTCAGCAAAGACACATACTTCTATATAATGCACTAGGTTCTAATAATTGCCTCCGAATTGTTCCCTGGCTGGTCAGCTCACAGATGGGGCCGCAACGCTGCGCCCATGGTTTTCTAGTAATCTCTTAATCCCTAAGCTACATGAAACTCGTTAACGTCCTACGCCTCCAAATAGGGTTTTGTTCTCCTCTTGCAAGCAAAGACACCCAAAATGTAAAACCGGATCTAAACAAATAAACCTAGGCGACATCTCAGATTGGAGAGGGCGGGGACGCATCAAAGGATGAGCACGAGCGACCGGAGGTGGAAGAGGGCCACTTACCGATTCCGAGATCCGGGTGGATGACGGCAATCTTAAGCCGCTTCGTCCTCGTCCCCGACGAAGCGCCGGCAACTTCTCCCGCCGCCGCCATCTTCTCCGACCCCGCAGTCGAGTTTCCCGATCCGAGATTACACACTCACAAGACGAGAGCCGAGGCCAAAGGGTTCGTCTCAGGTCCTGTTTGGGACAAGCGTGTTTGGCATAGCTCTGCTCCACCTAGAGCTGCTCTGCTCCAAAACTCCCTGGTGGGGCAACTCCTCTGGAGTTTTGATGGTGTTTGGCAAGATAGGCGCTAGGGGTGGGCGCGGCGTCCAGGGGACCTCGACGGAGGGGCGCGAGTTCGTGCAAGGGAGAGGTGGCGGATCTACACGGAGAACCTCGAGGGAGGGTCGGCGTCCAGGAAAACTGAGGGGCGGCGTCCCGGGAACCTGAGGGGCGGCGTTCGGGGGAACTCGAGGGAGGGGCGGCGGTGGGCTGGGCGGCAGGGGAGACGGACGAGGGAGACAGGGTATCGGCCAGCGGATAGAAACAAAAACGAATCGTTTTGTTCATAACCGGTGGCAACTTGGGTAATTTCGCTACAACTCAGAGTCGAAGTTTGTAAGTGGACATCTGGAGTTGTGAAGAAGGTGCTCCAAAACTCTAACAAAAAACTCAAGATCAGTTTGCTGTGTTTGGCAATTTTTTTGCTAGCTCTCCTTTAGAGTTAAACTCAAGAGCCACGTCAAATATGCTCGTCGACACTTCCATTCGAAGCTCGATTCTTTAAAAAGTAACTTCTTTAAGGTAGTGTTTGGTTGAAGAGTCAAGTAGAACGGAGTCGTTCTGTCCTAGTTTTGTTGTTGTTTGGTTACAAAGTAACTAGAACGGAATGACTCCAATTAGAGAATATTCTCCTCAGATCCGGAACCATTCCGCTCCAAAAAATCAACCGAACGGAGCCGCTTCGTTCTCATCCCGCTCTCACAGTCACGTTTCGTTCCGTTCACTCTGCAACAAACAAAAAACAGAGCCGCTTCGTTCCAGATTACCAAACACAGAACAGAGCGGCTCCATTCCTAGAATCAGGGATGGAACAGCTCCATTCTACTTGGCTTCTCAATCAAACACTACCTTAAGAAACGAAGGAAGTCGAAGCGTATCGTTTGGGGGTGTCCGTCACGCGAGGAAAACAAAGTCACTAGGACCTTGCATCAGGATGTCCTCCATCTCACGCCCGCCGCCTCTACGCCTTGCTCATGTCAGCTGTCATGTCCTCCCTACGATTCGCCGTCAATAAGCCACCTCCCAACCTAGCTACCATTGTGATTCGTCATTTTATTTTATTTTATTGTTTAGGGTTTGTTTGGTTGAGATCATGTGAGGCATTTGCTTGCCAGGCACCCAATCTCAACCCCAGTCGATCTAAATCCAACGCTTGGGGGTGCTGCTTGGCTCAGGCAGCTGTGCCACAAAGCAAACCAAACAAGCCCTTAATGTGGAAATGGGAAGAAGTATAAAACATTTCGGGGCCAAATCAGTGAAGAGTTTAATAAGAAAGCCTAACCAAAACGTATAAAAGCATCTCCAACAAGGTGATTTAAAA
This sequence comes from Zea mays, assembly GCF_902167145.1. NCBI lineage: Eukaryota > Viridiplantae > Streptophyta > Magnoliopsida > Poales > Poaceae > Zea > Zea mays. The sequence goes on from NC_050097.1 coordinate 14,348,873, forward strand.
TAGTGCCTTAAAAATTAAAATACTATGTCATTCAAAGTATTCAGAGCATTAAAAACAAATCATGTGTTTTTTTAAAAGTAAATTACATTATGAAGAACAAAAATATTGAGAATGATATAGAAAACAAAGATAGGGCACACTAGTGTGGGATGTATTATATTTGGGTCACTTCATGAAGTGTCCTGTATTTTTTAACAAAAAATAATAAAATAAAGCACCGTTGGAGTTGTTTCTTATAGATTGAGCCTATATTTTAAGATAGGACATTGTTTTAAGATATTATTGGAGATGCTCTAAAAATAATAGTTGAAGATTATTAGAGTCGCCTAAAGGCCACAATCAATTATTTCAATGAGTTTTGGAGTATAGTAAATAAAATTTATGCAAGTGGATACTCTAACCGTCTCATTTAGGAAGCTAAAAAATAGTATGAGTAGAGATGGCAACGGGTACAAACCCGCTAGGTTTTACCGTCCCAAACCTATACCTGTGAAAAATATCTATACCCATTAAAAAACCCGTACCCATGACGGATTTGAGATTTTGCCCAAACCCGTACCCATCGGGTTAACGGGTACCCATGGGTTACCCGCGGGTTTCATCTCAAATATACTTGTTCTTCTCATAATCAATAAGTATCGTAATGATTAATGAGATCATGACCCAAAATCTATGTAATGAACAACGAGTTCATGATTTGGTATAAAAATTATTAGTAGAGAGAATGAAATACAAATAATAAGTTGTATAATTAAGTGACCTTGCACTAAGTTATCCATCCACCACATATATAACGCTAGTAAAAACTATAATAGCAAGCAAGCAACACTCTCACCGACTATTGATACATTCACCAATTGATAAAAAATATGAAGTAAATAAGGAATAACAATTTTGTTGGTTGTTTATAAAATAAAATGACAATATGCACTAGTTTTGGTCGGGTTTAAAAAACCCACGGGTTCACAGGTTTGGGTACTATAGGAACAAACCCGTACCCATAAACCCGCTGGGTATAGATTTATGCCCATTAACAAACCCATGGGTATGAAAATTGACACAAACCCGTACCCTAATAGAATAAAAACCCATCGGGTTTCGGGTTTCGGTACCCATTGCCATCTCTAAGTATGAGCATAAGAACATCTTCGACAACGTGACCTATAAAAATGTTCTATAATTTAAAAATGAGTATATTTTATAGAATTTAGGGCACTAATAAATACATATCGCTCCAACAGTAAAGCCTTAAATCTATATTATAGGGCAACACGCTACGGCGTAGTATATTTTATACGATTGAGAGGGTGCCCTATAACTTTTTAACAAATTTTTATGAAATGAGGCACTGTTGGAGTGGTTTTCCTACGTAGAGCTCCATATTTTAATTTGAGTCGCTCATTTGAGATATTGTTGGAGATGCTCGAAGTACGGAAAATATTTTGGACTAGTGCATTGGTGGAAGATGTTAAGAAATGAACAAAAATGGTGTGCACAACTAGAGAAGGAAAGAACCAACAACATGCCTATAGATCTAACTAATGACAGTGATCAAGAAAGATCAATTGGGAGAGAAGCAGTAAAGTCCCAACACAAAGGTAAGTGAAAACTTGAAAAAATTATGGCTGGTATTGTCATTTTAGGATAATATAAGCAAATTAATTGGAATGCAAAAAGAGCACGAAAAGGTGACTGAAGCATAGCTCGAGATTTTGATGCTTAACCTCTAGGTTGTGCATGAATAGAAGGAAGCTAGGATGCTTGAAATTGTCTTTTGCTGCGAGACACAAGTGAGACACCTGAAGAAGGAAAAGATAGTTGAATTGAGGCACTGCTCAAGATGGGATTCAGTATGAAGTGTGAAGCGCATCAAACCTTTTTCAGTGTCTGCATTTCCGTTAAAGCTGATAGTTGAAGTCTTGAAGACTAGCATGTGGTCGCTGCATTTCTAACCTCTACCTCTCAAACCCACGAGTTCAAACAAAACTAAGTACACCTAGGACTAGGAGTGACAATGGACTCTCAATTTTACACTCTAAAAATTTTCAGCTAAAATTTATTTAGAGATCTACCATTTTATGAAGAAGCATTTGGATCACAATCCATTACCACCCACTATCAACCATCCCACGCAGTCATGTCCCTACTAAATCAGATAAGAGGAGCTTTATTAGGAAGGCCACGGAGCCCTGGCAAGATTCGTCACCATTACAGAAACTAGAAAAAAGGCGCCCTATCGGGCGCTCTACCATGCAAATGTATATCAGACGTTGCAAAATCACGTGTGAGTTTATATCGAAAAACTTTTACCTCAATTTCCCTCCTTCACATTAAGATAAAGTTTGTACAAAGGACTTCAGCCACCTCAATTCCTGAGAACCAAGCAGTTATAACTTGTAGTGCATCTAGTTGTGTGATAAAATGTTTTAACTACAATTACATATAGTCAGAACGACTTCAAGCTCTATTTATGGAAAATCCTTTCAGCTACACAAGTGCTCCTTGTGCTACTACACATAATTGAAGGACTTGAAGGCATGGTCTCTCAACCTGGAAAAGATTGCGCATAATATATGGCGCTTTGGTAGCTTTACAAAAAACAACGACATGTCCTTTCTTTTTCAAAAGATAACAATACATGATTGAAGAATGGTAGCAACAAATCTTTATATATCATTATAACCAGGACAAGTCAAGAAGAATGTCAAACACCGAGTAAAAGGATAAGGAGAAGCAGGAATGGGATGACACTTAACATTTGATTTACCTTTTATCATGCAGATATTCATGCCCCAAGGCTATAAAGGGGTAACTCTACTACTTCTCAATAACTCACTGCCATAACAATGTTACATGTTTGTTAGTAACCATGACAACAACCCTTAGAAGAGAAAAGCAAATAACATAAACAAAGTCCACGCCTAAAATTCAAAGCTTTATTAAGAGTAACACACATGTGACAAAAACATAATATTCAGACGGTGCAAGCAACAACATAAGTGTTCCCTATCTACAAAGGGGGGAAAACAAAAGTGCTAAAGATTTGATAAACTATTTAGCATGCGAGAGAGACAGAACAACAAAGCAACGATCAGACCAGGCACATAGAGAGGCATGTAATAATTTACATTAAAGTTACAGTTGTTCTCTGTTTTAGCAAGTTACCATACACAGAGGTGCAACACATTATAACGATCAGACCCATCACAGCAGGAAGCTGATCCAAAATAAGGTGACATGATCCAAGTCTAAGTTACGCGCCACACGTAGGGCTTTGTGGTGTATGACAAGGGGTACCGTCGAGTGGAACATAATCTACCGATGTAGACATGGATGCAATGCAATTGATGAAGGTCGGGATCCAGTTGGTGAAAATGTAGCCTGATTTTCTCCTATGCACTCATGCAAGGAGAGAGATAGAGAGACCAACCAAACTACAGCACATTTTGTTCCTTGCTTCGACAAAGAATGGCTAAATATTTTGACTGCATTTTTAGAAATTCAAAACAAATGTGGACAAACGAACAAATGAATGGCTCAATGCATAACGACAAGTGTCTCTTTCTAAGTTTCTTATATATAAATAAATTATCTAACTCAAATTCTAAATTCCTAGGCGAACCAAATGCAAAAAAATACTTTGTAGACGAACTAAAGGGATAAGGAGCATATATAAATAAACCTCAGTTTGTTGTTACAGCCATGAGCTGAACTATCAGTGCAGGGATTTGTAATTCTATAATTTTTGGAAAATTTTGGCAAGATTAGCAGTTCAACAAAACGCCCATGACAATCTGTAATATGACGAGTTCCTAGCATTGATTCCCTTGCTGGACTTCTATCGTATTTATGGTTGTACAAAATTAATATTCAGAAGGGGGATGGAAAAATAAACGTTTTATCCTTTTGTTTCTGGACCAAAGACATTTTGGCTGATTTATATTGAAACTATGTGATAATCACAGTGGTCTAATATCGATGATATAAACAAAAATGATGATACGGTTCAATGTGCAAGCTGTGATAGTAAAAATATAGATAGCTTAAAGCGAAGAAATGACAATATTGAAGGTCTGCAGCCTATGCACATGTTAGTTGATTATCCTACCTGTGCATAATGTGGCTTCTGTTGAACAGAATTGTGGGAAAGCATCGTTGATTAATGATAAACCCTTTGAGACAACATCAGATAATAGTTTGGAGCAAGGCAAGGCATGCTAGGATGGTTCTTCAGTCCAAAGAACAATGTCCTTGCTGCTAATGCATGCCAGTTGCCTGCAAATAATGTTTTTGATAGGTTTATGAAATCGACAATGTCGTTATGACATATCAGCTCAAACTTAACAGTCTATGCAATTGTTTCAAATTCAGTTGCATCTACCAAGAAACACTTATTTCATACTTCGACTTTGGTCTGTGTTAGAATCTGATTTCAGTAGATAATTAGACATGAAAATAAGACTTCTTTTACATTTTGAGTCACAAGTAAATAGTTTGTGCTTTTATCTATTATTTTCATAAGGATAAAAGGCAGCTACCGAGACATAGAGCAAGTATAAATTGCCCAAATATATGTTTCAATTAAATAATATTTCTAATATAAAATCAGAAATTCATGGCTATGGCATTGTGAGCATACATCAGATGGGAGGAACAGTAGCCCCAAATCCAGCATTTCCTAATGTAACCTACAGAAAGAAAATCCGTTTACATCCTCCTGGGACTATCAAAGCAATGAGAGAATGAAGACCCGTCTTACCTCTTGCAAAAATTCAGAGTATTTAGGTAGCGTGGGATGCAGAAGCTTATGCTATTGTGTTGCTATGTGAGAGTTCCTGCGGCGGCCTGTCGCTGCTGCAGGCATCTAGACAAGGATGGGAGAGGGGCTCCGGATGAGAAGCGGCAGCGGGGCCTGGCCCTGGGCTGAAGGAGATTTTGGTGAACACCTTGTTCATCTTCGCGTCGCCATGGAGGCGAGCAGGAGGGGGCGTCGCGACGCAGGGAGGAAGCGAATGGGGCGGATGCTGGCGCTAGCGATGGCGGCGCGGGGAGGAAGAGGCCGGGGTGGGGCGGTGGCACGGGAAGACGCGTGGGGACCTTAACGCGCTTCGGGGTCTGCGACGACGCGACATCGTCACCCGCACTCTGACCCACCGCCTCGTCCTCCGCGGGGGCAGGCGATGTCGCCGCCACCTTATCCTCCTCCCCCACCGCTGGCCGCAGCTAGGGTTACACGAAAGGGCTCGATAAGGATGGTGGATTGATTACAGAAAAAAGAAAGTTTTTTTTGAAAAATAGGCTGGCACGCGTCGAAATGCCGAGCCACCCGGCTCCGTGAAACATAAGTGCTGTTGTTGGGGCGAAGGCGAAGACGCCACCCTTCGCTCGAGGCCTTCGCCGTCCTCGCTGCACCAACGGAGACAAGACACCGGGCAGACTTACCCTTCGTCTCATACGCCACCGGACGAAGACCTGTGACGAGGTCGTCTCATCTTGCGACCTCGTCCAGCATGGGGGCCCGCATGTGATCCGGCCCATTGTAACAGGCCCTGCGTGGCCATCGCGCGTTACGGGCCTAATTTGTAAAGGCCTCCCTGTAATTACGGTCTGTAACCCCGCTTTATGGGAATATTCCGGAGATAACCTAGGTGTCTGAGGGCACATGCGTCCTTAACACAGGACGCTGGGCACTCAGATACCTATAAATACCCCCGCACAGTGCCCTTGAGGGGCTAGATTAACAGAGCTATTGTCATCTCGTGTGAAAACCCTATTTACGTTACTACACACCCCCGTTGGATCAACTTGCACCGGAGAGCAAGTTCCAACATTTGGTGCCCACCGTTCGTGCTACGAAAAAACCACCCGCGATGGCACCCAAGAAAGCTAGCTCGAAGGCTGACGAGGCTGCGAAGGCAGCACTGCTGGCCGCAAAAAAGGGCAAGGCCCTCGCCCTCACCCACTCCACCCACCAAGAGGCTACTGAAGACGACGTTCTCCGCACCTGCGAAGACGACGCTCTCCGCACCTGCGACCCTGAAGGGCAGCCGCAACCTCCCCCAGGCTTCACTCCACCAGAGGGCACGGACTTCACCGAGGACGGCAAAATCCTCGGTGTCTCAGCGGAAGAACAGCTACAGCTACGCGCCCTGCGCATCAAGAACCGCAATCTCCAGAAGCAAAAGGAGATACTTGAGGCCAAGCGCCAACGTGTGTCTGCACAAGTGTCACACCCGGGTTTTAGGGGTCCAAAGCCCGGGCGCGAACATAAACACCAGGTGTGCTGGGACCAAGTCTCACACATATGATGCATAGTGGCACAGGATCGAATGTCACATCTTTACTACTCCCTCCGTTTCTTTTTATTTGTCGCTGGATAGTGCAATTTTACACTATCCAACGACAAATAAAAAGAAACGGAGGGAGTATATAACAGGAGTTCTATACAAAATAATTAAATAATTACATCATATGAGGAAACGATCCAGCAACCCAAAGTTGACTGGAAGACGATGGCCTAGACCTCTCACGAACACATCGCATCATCCTCCAAGCGCCTCATCCTGCGGTACCTGTTCTTGACCTGTGGGGGTGTGAGACAGCAAGAGTGAGCTCACATACGTTCATCGCTCAACAAGTTGTGGGGAATAATGTGTATGAACTCGCCAAAGGTGGGAGCTCATGTGAAGTGTAAGGCTTACCAAAGAGGATGGCTGAAGCTGAGCATTGCTTTTAAAGTTGGTCAAAATTTTATTAGCCATTACTAAGTATAAGTAAATACCAACCCAATTAAATAGTAGAACAGAAGTAACAACATCACCTGCGATGCAATGCATATGACAAATTGAATTTAAGTTCCATATATTAGTCATGTGAGTGTCCGAGCTGCTCATGACCGTGAGCACGGCTAGTATACCAGTTTTACACTCTGCAGAGGTTGCACATCTTTACCCACAAGTCATGTTACCCATCTGCCAAGGGATCGCGACTTCCCATACACCTCTACCGAGGAGGCGAGGCAGGGTAACACTACGAGGCCTTTACAAAGTTCCACTAGCTTCAGAAAACCTGCTACAGTTTATAGGAAGCTCCAATGCAGGAATCCCTTGCAGGACCGCCATCGCAGCAAAATCCTCCCGAGGGCCTCCCTACACTGACCACTCCCCTACTGCCCTTGCCCCTTTCGGGTAAGGTAGTCTTCCACTAGCTTTCCTAATTAATCGGCCAAGGGCGTCCCATTAAACCCTTGTGGTAGCACTGTTTTCCTGGGTGGTTCTCCATGTTCCAATTAACATAATGATCTTATCATGAACAGTAATAATAAACAGATAATAACAGTGTGATCATGAATAATGTATCTTCATACCCAAAACCACATAAAAGCACTAGCAAGTACTACCCAAAAAGTTCAGTGGTAAACAAGGTATAAAGATAATCAAACTAGGGTAACCTATTGGGTCCCATCAAAATTAACCTATGCAGATCATTATGATTAATTAGAACATGAGTGGGTAAAAGAAGTGATCAAGGGCACAACTTGCCTTCAATGAGCTTCTGCTCAGCTATCTCTACTTGTTGAACCTCAGAATCCACAGTGGCTTGCTCGTCTACTCGCATCAACACAATACATACATAGTATAGCATAAATTAACATCACATCAAACATGTAAATAAAATATACAGTAAAAATCTACACATTAAAATGAGATCATTGGAACTGGAACCATTAAATTTGGAGTTATAGAATTCAATTTATGAATTTCTTAAGGTTTAATGTGCTTGAAATAGGATTAAATGATAAATTAATTTTCTAACTGTTTTCATGTCAAAATAGAGACACTAGGTGATAGAGAATATTATTACAAAATTTTAGAAACTGGAATGGTTCAATTTGGATTTAAAATGAACTAGATATGAATTTTCCAAGTTCTAGCAATTGTTTTTGCATTAAAAATACATTCACTAATTCATTTATTCATTTTAAACAGGTTCTGGACTGGGCCTCGATTTCCAGAGAAGTCAGGGGCCCAGGCGCAATAAATCCCAGGACACAGACAAACCCCCCGACGAACTGCGAGATGGTTTCCTGGAATCGCAGGGGCTCTTTAATAAAATAACCATCGCGAAGGGGTATCGAGAGATCTTGGCCGCCCGATCCACAACGGAGGGCACAGATTAGGTTGAAACGATCATGAAACCCCGGCCGCACGATCTCCATCTAATGGACCGGATCACCAAATGACTGAGGCGCTCGACACCCGCCCGATCACCATCTGACGGCCACGAGGAACCCCGCGAAGCGGTACGCGAAGATCTAATCGGGACCGCCCGAACTGCATCCAACGGCCCAGCACTGGCTGGACACCCCCGAGCGCCACCGGCGGCGCCGCCCGCACCCTACGGCGGAGCCATTGCCGGCGCGCGGCCGTCCGCCGATCTGAGCGCGAATCCCCAAATCCAAGTGGCGGTGGATGGAGCAGAGAAGAAGGTGAGCCATACGGAGGCGTTCACAGCGTTGGTGGCGACGAGGAATAAGCTATCGACGCGATACGGCAGAGCAGCAACGATGATGGCGTGCCGATGAGAAATTCCCCTCCCCTAACATCTCTATTCTTCTAATCCACCAATGTAACGCATTGAGAATGTACAGGCATCGGGTTCTGCGGTAGATTACCGGTGAGGGAAGCGAAGACGCACCCCGACCGCGAGGACGAGCGACGCGTCGTCAGTGGCCGAATCCGGTAGGCAATCGACGATGTCCGACCAGGCTTCCGGGTTGGGGATGAAGACCACGAGCGCGGAACGGTTGGGCAACGCCCCAGCACCTACCGAGGTCTCGACGATGGCACAACGACAGTCAATGGCGATGTGGGGAGGTCTCACACACGGTGGAATTGGAATCCCAGGGTTTGGTGAGGCAGGTGAGGTGCCGGGTTTTAACCGGAAACAGGGGTGCGCACCAAGGCTTCATGCCGCGCGAATCGGACGGGTGGTTTACCAGTTGGTGCTAGGGAATTTGGTGTCTCGGCGGGGATCTCGCGGAGGCTGTTAGGCCCGCCGCGCGTACGCTATGGTGACGAAGAAGCTACAGACGAGCGGGCCCCACCCGTCATCACCACAGCCCGAAGAACCCCCGCGCAGGTTTGGCTGACACACGGCCCCCACATATCAGCGCTCCACCCAGTGTGCGCGGACGGCCAAGTTGGGCCGCGGACGAAGAATTTGGCCCAGCTGGTGGTTGGGTCGAAATAGGAGTCTGAGGCCCAGTTGGCTTCTTTTCTCTTTTTCTTTTATTTATATTTTCTGTTTTCCCCATTATTTCACCAATTCAAATTTAAATCCTAATTTAGATTCAAACTTGTGACAGATTTATCCTTAGATTACATGGCGCCATAAAGAAGTTTCAAATTTGGAGATATATTTATATATTATTTACATTTTTATATCATTTCTCTCTTTCTTTCTCTTATTTTAAATTCTTGAATTTCCCTTTGATTCTTAAATTCTACTTTGGACTTTGGTATATTTCACATTATTCTATATTGTCACAAAATGCACACAAAATAAAATTCCAGCATGATGCATATTTTTGTGGCTTTTATGTTATTAATTATTTGTTTTTGCTTAGGGTGTTCACATGTGACGATGCATAAGGGTCAAACTCACATAAGGAGAAATTGTTTCTCTATTTATATTATTTCTAACAAATTACAAATTGGGTGTTACAAATCCTACCCCCTTAAAAATAATCTCGTCCTCGAGATTAGTTAGAAAAGGGCTATAGAGAGATTGGTATGTAAATTAGCTTTTAGTTTTCCATTATTTTAAAAATTTTAGGAGTCCCCTTTTTATAATAATCCTTTATGGGTGATTAGGAAAGTATAGGTATCTAGCCACTTATTATGTGGGATAAGAGATGGATAGGTTAGAGCAAGAATAGCATGGGGTAAGAAAGTTTATGATGAGGAAGAACTCTATATTGAGTGGTAATGCATCTGAAGATCGAGTTTGACTTCTCTCCTTCCTTGACGTGGTTGATCTTTTCCTTCTTCGGTCTTGGTCTCATTGATTCGAGGTTAGTATATATCATCGGAGTTGGGGAATATGGTTAAGATAGATATGGAGAAGATATACTACATGATGTAGATCAAAAGTTTGTTTGATGTTTGTTGGGAATAGCCAGATTATACAATCCATCATGACTTTATTGGTTGGTGTGCCATTCTTTATTTAGTGTAGGGTGAACTAGGTTAAAACATGTGGATAGGGTCTAATCTATTTCACAAGTATTCACTGGTCCATTAAGTATCTCACTTTAGATTAGACCATATTAGATTAGATGGGATCCAGATTAGGTCGGTGTAACTAGATTAGACTAGATAATATCTAATTACTTTGGATTAGATCATGGTTGTTACACTAGTGCGGGATAAATATGCTTATTGGGGCAAGATGAATCCATAAGGATAAGATAGAATCTTTTGAGGTCAGTTAGATCTGTTAGGATAAGATAAAATCTTTTGAGATAAGATGAATCTATTACGATAAGAAAGAATCTTGTAGAATAAGATGGATATATCAAGATAAGAGAGAATCTTTTAAGATAAAATGGATCATTAAGGTAAGAAAGAATATTTTGAGATGGATCTATTAAGATAAGAGAGAGTCTTTTAGATAAGAGGGATCTTTATGGAATAGATACACTTTAATGGAGGGTAATCTAAGTTGTGTGGTTATCTTATGAATTTTATTTATGTCTATATGTATATGCAGATGTAATTGTGGACATTACTCCACAACTCATCACACTCAATCAAAGATCCAAATCAGACATGTATCACAAGAACAAACATTCAAGCACACAAATATTTAAGAAAATAGTTTTGATTTTGTTCCTAAGAGTAGGTCTCCTATTCCTAAAAGTCACTTTAGGTACAGGATTTCAAAGTGTGAAATCCAAGTTTGTCTTTAGAAAGGAAAGGTCGGAGTAATCAGAGTAAAGCGGAAATAGATGAGAAAAGATTAAGAAAAGTTTAGAAAAGAATCAGAGTAGCAAGGGTAAGTAAAGAATGGTTGTCCAGTTCTATCTAGGTTTCGTCCTACAGTCAACATTCCTCTGATACCACTTCTGTCACACCCGGGTTTTAGGGGTCCAAAGCCCGGGCGCGAACATAAACACCAGGTGTGCTGGGACCAAGTCTCACACATATGATGCATAGTGGCACAGGATCGAATGTCACATCTTTACTATATAACAGGAGTTCTATACAAAATAATTAAATAATTACATCATATGAGGAAACGATCCAGCAACCCAAAGTTGACTGGGAGACGATGGCCTAGACCTCTCACGAACACATCGCAGCATCCTCCAAGCGCCTCATCCTGCGGTACCTGTTCTTGACCTGTGGGGGGTGTGAGACAGCAAGAGTGAGCTCACATACGTTCATCGCTCAACAAGTTGTGGGGAATAATGTGTATGAACTCGCCAAAGGTGGGAGCTCATGTGAAGTGTAAGGCTTACCAAAGAGGATGGCTGAAGCTGAGCATTGCTTTTAAAGTTGGTCAAAATTTTATTAGCCATTACTAAGTATAAGTAAATACCAACCCAATTAAATAGTAGAACAGAAGTAACAACATCACCTGTGATGCAATGCATATGACAAATTGAATTTAAGTTCCATAGATTAGTCATGTGAGTGTCCGAGCTGCTCATGACCGTGAGCACGGCTAGTATACCAGTTTTACACTCTGCAGAGGTTGCGCATCTTTACCCACAAGTCATGTTACCCATCTGCCAAGGGATCGCGACTTCCCATACACCTCTACCGAGGAGGCGAGGCAGGGTAACACTACGAGGCCTTTACAAAGTTCCACTAGCTTCAGAAAACCCGCTACAGTTTATAGGAAGCTCCAATGCAGGAATCCCTTGCAGGACCGCCATCGCAGCAAAATCCTCCCGAGGGCCTCCCTACACTGACCACTCCCCTACTGCCCTTGCCCCTTTCGGGTAAGGTAGTCTTCCACTAGCTTTCCTAATTAATCGGCCAAGGGCGTCCCATTAAACCCTTGTGGTAGTACTGTTTTCCCGGGTGGTTCTCCATGTTCCAATTAACATAATGATCTTATCATGAACAGTAATAATAAACAGATAATAACAGTGTGATCATGAATAATGTATCTTCATACCCAAAACCACATAAAAGCACTAGCAAGTACTACCCAAAAAGTTCAGTGGTAAACAAGGTATAAAGATAATCAAACTAGGGTAACCTATTGGGTCCCATCAAAATTAACCTATGCAGATCATTATGATTAATTAGAACATGAGTGGGTAAAAGAAGTGATCAAGGGCACAACTTGCCTTCAATGAGCTCCTGCTCAGCTATCTCTACTTGTTGAACCTCAGAATCCACAATGGCTTGCTCGTCTACTCGCATCAACACAATACATACATAGTATAGCATAAATTAACATCACATCAAACATGTAAATAAAATATACAGTAAAAATCTACACATTAAAATGAGATCATTGGAACTGGAACCATTAAATTTGGAGTTATAGAATTCAAGTTATGAATTTCTTAAGGTTTAATGTGCTTGAAATAGGATTAAATGATAAATTAATTTTCTAACTGTTTTCATGTCAAAAAAGAGACACTAGGTGATAGAGAATATTATTACAAAATTTTAGAAACTGGAATAGTTCAATTTGGATTTAAAATGAACTAGATATGAATTTTCCAAGTTCTAGCAATTGTTTTTGCATTAAAAATACATTCACTAATTCATTTATTCATTTTAAACAGGTTCTGGACTGGGCCTCGATTTCCAGAGAAGTCAGGGGCCCAGGCGCAATAAATCCCAGGACACAAACAAACCCCCCGACGGATTGCGGGATGGTTTCCTGGAATCGCAGGGACTCTTTAATAAAATAACCATCGCGAAGGGGTATCGAGAGATCTTGGCCGCCCGATCCACAACGGAGGGCACATATTAGGTTGAAACGATCATGAAACCCCGGCCGCACAATCTCCATCTAATGGACCGGATCACCAAATGACTGAGGCGCTCGACACCCGCCCGATCACCATCTGACGGCCACGAGGAACCCCGCGAAGCGGTACGCGAAGATCTAATCGGGACCGCCCAAACTGCATCCAACGGCCCAGCACTGGCTGGACACCCCCGAGCACCACCGGCGGCGCCGCCCGCACCCTACGGCGGAGCCATTGCCGGCGCGCGGCCGTCCGCCGATCTGAGCGCGAATCCCCAAATCCAAGTGGCGGTGGATGGAGCAGAGAAGAAGGTGAGCCATACGGAGGCGTTCACAGCGTCGGTGGCGACGAGGAATAAGCTATCGACGCGATACGGCGGAGCAGCAGCGATGATGGCGTGCCGATGAGAAATTCCCCTCCCCTAACATCTCTATTCTTCTAATCCACCAATGTAACGCATTGAGAATGTACAGGCATCGGGTTCTGCGGTAGATTACTGGTGAGGGAAGCGAAGACGCACCCCGACCGCGAGGACGAGCGACGCGTCGTCAGTGGCCGAATCCGGTAGGCAATCGACGATGTCCGACCAGGCTTCCGGGTTGGGGATGAAGACCACGAGCGCGGAACGGTTGGGCAACGCCCCAACACCTACCGAGGTCTCGACGATGGCACAACGACAGTCAATGGCGATGTGGGGAGGTCTCACACACGGTGGAATTGGAATCCCAGGGTTTGGTGAGGCAGGTGAGGTGCCGGGTTTTAACCGGAAACAGGGGTGCGCACCAAGGCTTCATGCCGCGCGAATCGGACGGGTGGTTTACCAGTTGGTGCTAGGGAATTTGGTGTCTCGGCGGGGATCTCACGGAGGCTGTTAGGCCCGCCGCTCGTACGCTATGGTGACGAAGAAGCTACAGACGAGCGGGCCCCACCCGTCATCACCACAGCCCGAAGAACCCCCGCGCAGGTTTGGCTGACACACGACCCCCACATATCAGCGCTCCACCCAGTGTGCGCGGACGGCCAAGTTGGGCCGCGGACGAAGAATTTGGCCCAGCTGGTGGTTGGGTCGAAATAGGAGTCTGAGGCCCAGTTGGCTTCTTTTCTCTTTTTCTTTTATTTATATTTTCTGTTTTCCCCATTATTTCACCAATTCAAATTTAAATCCTAATTTAGATTCAAACTTGTGACAGATTTATCCTTAGATTACATGGCGCCATAAAGAAGTTTCAAATTTGGAGATATATTTATATATTATTTATATTTTTATATCATTTCTCTGTTTCTTTCTCTTATTTTAAATTCTTGAATTTCCCTTTGATTCTTAAATTCTACTTTGGACTTTGGTATATTTCACATTATTCTATATTGTCACAAAATGCACACAAAATAAAATTCCAGCATGATGCATATTTTTGTGGCTTTTATGTTATTAATTATTTGTTTTTGCTTAGGGTGTTCACATGTGACGATGCATAAGGGTCAAACTCACATAAGGAGAAATTGTTTCTCTATTTATATTATTTCTAACAAATTACAAATTGGGTGTTACAACAAGCCAAGGTGCGGCAAATGATACGAGATGAAGAGCAGAAGGCCCAGGAGCTCGAGCAAGAGATCGCGTTAATGCAGCGCGAAGGCCACTTCGGCCTGCAACACGGGCCACCCCTGCAACAGCGCGCACAAGTCGAAGACCTGCACTTCCCTCAGCGCGACCACGTCATCCAACACGTCGCGCCATTCCAAGGGGTCAACTACCTCGACGAGCGAAGTCCCCTGGCGCCACACCTGCAAGTGACACCCTGGTCTGCCAACTTCCGGGCAGGGACCTATCCCAAGTACAACGGCAGCACTGACCCAGCACAGTACATCATGAGTTATCAGGTCGCCGTCTCATCTTCCGGAGGGGACGACGCCACGATGGCCAAGTCTTCCATCATCGCCCTCGAGGGCCCAGCTCTCAACTGGTTCACCAGGTTGCCCCCGCTGTCCATTGACTCCTGGAGAAGCCTCCGGGACAAATTCTTGGTCAACTTCCAAAGGTACCGCCCAGACACCGACGCCTTGGCCGAACTCTCACTCTGCAAGCAGCTGGAAAAAGAGACTCTGCAGGAGTATTACCGCAAGTTTCTGACACTCAAGTCACATCTGCCCTCGGTCGATGACCAGATCGCCATCCACTACGCCATCAGTGGCCTTCGCGCCGGCATCCTTTACAGCCACTGCATCAGAGATCCGCCCAAGAACCTTCAGGAATTATATCAGCTATTTGAAAAATACGCTAAATCCGAAGAGCTCCACCAGCGCAAAGTTGAGTCTCAGAGGAAACCCAAAGATGCTCCACAGTCCAGCCGCACGTGGACGAGAACTCCGCAGCCAGAATCCGGTCGAGACAGCCGCAATCAGCAGCAGGTGCACAACATCGCCAACCAGCACCCCGCCGGTGACGCCCCTCGCCGCTAGGAATATCCCCCCAGGGCCGCGGAAATGGAACTCGCGGTAGGGGCAGGGGACGTGCGCACCTGCCGCGCCGATTCTACTGTCTTTTTCACGGCGAAGACTACACCCACCAAACCAGAGACTACCCAGAGACGAAGGCCACCAGAGACAGGATGGCACGGGCGCAACTAGCCGACAACCCTAGAGTTGTCGCGCACACTTATCAGCAACCCCCTCCACCATACATCCATGCCCCGCCCCGCATCCACCGCACCACGCATACCAACACCACCAGGAAGTACAAATCGTACCTCCCCCACCCCCACCTCCACACCAGCAACAACAAAACACCCCCACCCCCACGCCCCAAAACAAGAAGACTTCGCCGATCAGCCGTACTGCGGAGTCATTCATATGATCACCGGGGGGTCCAGCGCCGACTTCGACACAAAGCGGCAGAAGCGGGACCACTACCGCAGCATCAACCACGTCGCCATCACCGGTCCAGTCGTGCAGACGAAGTGGTCCCATGTACCGCTAACCTTCGACGCCCGAGACGTCGACCTGCGCAGCGCCCCCCACATCGACGCCATGGTTATCAACTGCAGCGTGGCAGGCTGGGACCTGCACAAAGTCCTAGTCGACAATGGCAGTCAAGCAGACATCATTTTACTCCATGCCTTCGACCGCATGGGCATAAGCCACAGCCTGCTAAATCCTTCGGACAACCCGTTGTATGGCTTCGGCGGCAAGGGCACTTTTCCTGTCGGCAAAATAGAATTGCCTCTCTCCTTCTGTGTAGCACCCAATGTCCGAAGTGAGCAAGTAACATTTGATATCGTCGATATGGTGTATCTGTACAACGCCATTATGGGCCGGGGCTCCATCAACAAGTTTGAGGCAGTCATTCACGGACTGTACCTGTGCATGAAGATACCGGGTCCGCTAGGCGCCATCACGGTCTACGGCAACCAGCAGACTGCACGCAACATAGAGCGGGACTTCGTCCCCGGGCAAAGAAACATGCACTGCCTCACGGCCCAGCGCGAGGTCCCTGCGTCTGCCAGCCCAACTGACAAAGAACACGACAAAGCACAGCTACAGAGCAACGACGGGACCAAGATTGTCCCCCTCGACCAGGCCACGCCCAAGCAGACGGTCACCATCAGCGAAGACCTCACTTCGCATGACGAGGAGAAACTCCTCTGCTGCTTGTCCAAGAACAAAGACGTCTTCGCCTGGTCCGCCCTCGACCTGGTCGGGGTCAGCCGATCCATAATTGAGCACAGCTTGGGAATCGACCCTTCGGTGAGACCGAAAAAACAGCGGCTCCGCAAAATGTCTGGCGAGAAGACAGAAGCCGCCAAGGCCGAGGTACATCGCCTCCTGGAGGCCAAATTTATCGAGCCAGTGGCTTACCCCACGTGGCTCGCCAACGTTGTGATGGTGCAGAAAAAGAGCGGCAAGTGGCGGATGTGCATCGACTTCACCAGTCTCAGCAAGGCCTGCCCAAAGGACAACTTCCCGCTTCCTCGGATCGACAAAATAGTCGATAGCACGGCCGGGTGCGTAGTCATGTCACTCATCGACTGCTTCTCCGGTTACCATCAAATATATATGAAGGAGGAGGACAAGGCCAGCACCAGCTTCATAACACCCTTCAGCACATATTGTTTCATCAGAATGCCGGAGGGACTCAAGAACGTCGGGTCCACTTTCTCCCGGCTCACCAAAACGGTGCTCGAGGGGCAAGTCGGCAGAAATATATTCACATATGTGGACGACATCGTCGTCGCCAGCAGGAGCAAGGAGGACCATCTCGCTGACCTCGCCGAGACATTTGCGAACATGCGGGACGCACGACTTCGCCTAAACCCCGTAAAGTGCGTCTTCGGCGTTCGCCAGGAGAAAATATTGGGTTACCTGGTATCACACCGCAGCATCGAGGCCAACCCAACCAAAATTCAGGCCATCATCAACATGACGCCCCCGCAGTGAGCCAGAGACGTTCAGCGCCTGACGGGCAGATTGGCCGCCCTCAACAGATTCATCTCCAAATCCGCAGAGCGAAGTCTCCCCTTCCTCAAAACTCTCCGCGGTGCAAAATACTTTGCTTGGGGACCAGAGCAGGCGGCGGCCTTCGCCTCATTGAAACAGTACCTGTCGGAATTGGCGGTTCTTACAAGCCCCGACTCTTTGCTACCCCTGTTGCTTTATGTTGCGGCCTCGCCGCACGTGGTCTGCGCGGCACTGGTTCAAGAGCAGACAGTAGAGGGCGTGATCAGGCAGTGTCCAGTTTATTACGTCTCCGAAGTGCTCACACCATCAAAATGTAACATGACGGAACTGGAAAAGATTGCCTATGCAGTCGTTATGTCCTCGCGCAAATTGCGCCACTATTTTGAAGCATTCAAGGTCCGAGTCACCTCAGATAGGGGACTCGGCGAACTGTTCAGAAACCCAGAGGCATCGGTACGGATCGCCAAATGGGCGACCGAACTCTCCGGCTACCACATCACTTTCGAGCCCAGGACAGCCATCAAGTCACAAGTTCTAGCAGACTTCGTCGTCGACTGGACTAGGCCAATAACACAGCCGGACCCGTCCGCAAAGAAAGTTTGGACAATCCACTGCGACGGCGCATGGTGCCATGCGGGGGCAGGCGCTGCTGCAGTCATCACCTCACCCGTCGGGGTCAAGCACAGATACGCGGCACGCTTAAGCTTCGCTCTGGAATCTGACAGATGCACAAACAACATAGCAGAATACGAAGCCGTCATCCTCGGCCTCCGCAAGCTAAGGGGCCTTGGTGTCACCACCTGCATTGTCAGAACAGACTCCAAGGTAGTCGCCGGCCAAGTCGAGAAGGACTATGCAGCAAAGGACCCCGCACTTATGCAATACCTCGCGGCCATCCGAAGTCTCGAGAGACAATTCAAGGGATTCACCTTGCAGCATGTGGAGCGGGCCAAGAATGAAGAAGCCGACGCTTTGGCCAAGGCTGCCGCCAAAGGCGAGTCCCTGCCCTCCGACGTGTTCTACCATGTTATCGGCACGCCAGCCGTCCGGAGCCCCGAAGGGCTCCAAATAACCAATGACAGTGAGGGCCACCGCATAGTCAACCTTATTATGACCGAAGACTGGCGGGCACCAATAACCCTGTTCCTACAGTGGTACTACCACCCAACCGACATCAACGAGGCCAAGCACCTCAAACATCGAAGCGAGACTTCGCACTGATTGAGGGCCAGCTCTACAAGAAGGGTGTCAGTCAGCCAATGCTTAAATGTGTCACCAAACCGAAGGCGTCCAAATCCTGCGCGAAGTCCACAGTGGTACTTGCGACTTTCACGCAGGGCCAAGGGCCCTAGCCGCAAAGGTGATCCACCAAGGTTTCTACTGGCCCGCAATGATCTGCGCCGCAAATCGGGTCACAAGGTCCTGCGAAGCCTCCCAGAAGTTTTCTCCTCGATCAGGCAGCCCCTCGCAATTCACAAAACTGATCGCCCACACATGGCCTCTCCAGCGCTGGGGCCTGGACATCGTCGGGCCCCTGCCCACGGCTCAGGGGAACCTCAAGTTCACCTTCGTCGCTGTCGAGTATTTTACCAAATGGATCGAGGCAAGGGCTGTTTCCACAATAACATCAAAGACTGCACAGAAATTCTTCTGGCAAAACATTGTTTGCCGCTACGGAGTACCGTCCGAACTCACAGTTGACAACGACAAGCAGTTTGACAGCCAAGACTTCAAGGATTTCTGCTTCTCCATTGGCACCAAGCTTGCCTTCGCCTCAGTATATCACCCGCAGTCCAACGGAGTTGTGGAACGCGCCAATGGAAAAATTTTCACAGCTGTCAAGAAGATGCTCCTCGACGAAAAAAGGGCAGGTGGGCCGATTTGTTACCTGAAGCGGTCTGGGCGCTAAACACGACTGAGTGCAGGGCGACTGGGTTCACCCCTTTCCGCCTTCTATATGGATCGGAGGCCATGACCCCACAAGAAATAAAACATGGGTCCCCGCGAACAGTTTCATCAGTTGTCCCCGACGTCGACGAACCCACTTCGAAGGATCTTATCGATGGAGACCGCGTCTTCGCTCTACAGGCTCTAAATAAATACCAAGCCCAGACAAAAGCATGGCGCGACCACGCAG
Organism: Zea mays; assembly: GCF_902167145.1. Taxonomy (NCBI): domain Eukaryota; kingdom Viridiplantae; phylum Streptophyta; class Magnoliopsida; order Poales; family Poaceae; genus Zea; species Zea mays. The sequence goes on from NC_050097.1 coordinate 14,368,465, forward strand.
TCATCCCGAGGGAATTCAGCGAAGGGGACCTCGTACTCGTCCGAACAGCTCGAACAGAGTCCAGGGGCAAGCTGGAGCCCGTGGGAGGGCCCTTTCATTGTCAAGACGAAGGCATCCCCCAGCGCATACAGGCTCACAACGCCAAACGGCGAAGACTTGGAGCATTCCTGGAACATCGATAATCTTCGCAAATTTTTTGTTTGACTCATCAGGGTCAGCTCGCCCTTGTAATTCGCAAAAACAATTTTATTCTGGCCCGCACTCTTTTCCTCCAGGGGGGTGAGGTTTTTAACGAGGCGGAGTCATGTAATATACAAGTGAAAAATCCCCCGCAAAAATCTACGTCAAAAAAAGACCGCGCCGACGGTCTTCGACATTCGACCAATACAAAGTCACCGCGAGGCCCAGCGCTAGCTACCCTCGCGTGCGACACTCCGCGCAAAAGTCGCCTAAGGGTGCAGCCGGACTAGCACAACAAGTGCGAAAAATCGAAGTCTTCCTCAAAAAAGACTATCCGTGCAAAAGTCGCCTAAGGGTGTAGCCGGACTAGCACAACAAGTGCGAAAAATCGAAGTCTTCCTCAAAAAAGACTATCCGTGCAAAAGTCGCCTAAGGGTGCAGCCGGACTAGCACAACAGTGCGGAAAATCGAAGTCTTCCGTGAAGAGTATCCGTGCAAAAGTCGCCTAAGGGTGCACCCGGACCAAGCACAACAAGTGCGAAAAAAACTACACCAAACTGTCCGCGCAAAGACCGGCTACATGTGCGCCAGACCGACATAACAAATACACCAGACCAAGTGCGCAACGCCTTCGTGAGCATAGCCGAATGTGCGAAGGCACACAACCTCATCATACAAGCCATTACATATGTACAGCGAGGACATCACACTTTACATCGGCTCAACCTTCGGAATAATTCCCATCTCCCTATAGTTAAAAAGCATTATCCTCATCTTCTCACCCGCAAAAAGACTTCGCAGCTCCCCCTCACCTACACTCGCAACGGCCGGCAAGGACAACAATTCCTGCCGGCCAGCCCTGCCCACACGAAGCCGACCGCCGTCCGCCTCACTCACTCTATGCTTCGCAACCACCCTTCGCCGCCTACGCCCAGCACTTGGACCAGGCACAACTTTAGCATCCACAGCACGCGGCGAAGCCTCCACCGCTGCCACATCCAAGGCCGCAAAGTAATCCAAGTCCTCATCCGACGACTCTTCAGTCCACTCAACCGAACTCCCAGAGTCACCAAAATCAGAAAACTTAGACGCAGATTCATCCGATTCATTCCCACCATCCACGGTCGAAGCCGCCAAAAAATTAGCAGTAGCGGTTGCGTGCGCAGGCCCAAAATCTTGAACCTGCGCAGCAACCAAGGTTCAGCAAGAAATGCAAAATTCCCTAACTACCCACACCCACTAAGCCACCTGCGAAGACCCAGCCGTCGCGGGATCCTCCGCTGCCGGCTCCGCCGCCATCTTCACAGGATCCTCAGTCCTCGACGCAGCAGTTGGCGACGAGCCACCGCCGACCGCAGTGGCTGCGGGGGCATCAGGGGCGCCTTCGACGGTTTCTGGGGGCGGCGCCGGGGCGACCTCAGACATAGCCGCCACCGGGTTCGACTCCGAATCAGGCTGCGCGCTGTTCAAAGCCCTGAAGTCCTCCACTTTCTCGTTACGCGCCGCCTGAGACACAGCACACAGATTCAGCAAGCCCACATATAACCCACATTCAGCAACACTAAACAAGCGTCAAACATTACCTGACCCCTCGCCGTGTCGGACCGCTCCCTGACCACCTCCCGACCGTGGGGACCCCACATCCGGTCGAAAAGGGCTCCCGCGGATTCCTTCACCACAGGGTCCTCAACCTTGTAAATCTCGCGCTCGAAATCCTCATCAGATTGGTCGAAGACCTCATAGTGCCGGCACCCTTCGCGGGACAGCGCGTTCATCGCCCCTTCGCAGGTGACCAGGGAGGCATAGGACATAAAGCCCTCCACAATGGCGGGGAGCGCCAGCAACTCCTCCTGCAGCCACTCGAGGCAGCGAAGTCCGAGCTCTTGATCTGGCACTTCGAAGTCAGCGGTCCGCGCGCCCAGCTCGTGGTACGAGTCCATAAGCTGTTTGCGCGTCCGCTCAGCCTCCGTGCGCGTCGAAGCCTCGACCCTCTCCACACGGGTCTGCAGAGCGTTGAACCGCTCCTCCCATTCCTCGGCGCGCTGTCTGGCAAGGCTACCCTCCACCCGCGCCAAATTGGCCTCCGCCTGCACAGACTGCGCCTTGGTGAAGGCCTCATTAGCCTCCCTTCTCTCCTCCGCCAGTTGGCGCCGGAGGTCAGTCCTCTCGCCCTCCAGCGCGGCCACCTTCTCCGCCAGCTTGCGGCACTTGCTGTCGGCGGTCGACTTTTACCGGACAGCGTCAGCATGTTGCGCCCGAAGTCTCTCGACTTCGGCAGACACAACCGCCATAAGCGCCCCCGACGCCACGCGGTCAGCGAAGTCAGCCGCCTACAAGACACACATAAGACCACAATCCCAACGAAACTGGTAAAAACCGAAGTCTAGCTCAACTTACCTGACTTAATGCCTCCTTCAGTCGGCGGGACACAGCGCCCGCCTCGTCCTTGATGGCAGTGAGCGCCGGAATCTCACCACCGGCGCTGAGAGCGCTACCCCTCGCCCTAGGCACCACGGCAGCCGCCGCGGTCGCCACCGCAGGCGGAACAACAACAAGTTGCCCCTCGCCCGACCCTGCAACGTATCAACAGTTAAAAAAAACTCGGGCTATCGACTTACCAACGAGATAATCGTCCACGCTAATATCGGTGGCGAAGTCGGCAACGCGCTTGCCCGGCGGAGGCAATTCTCGGGCCTTCGCGGCTCCGGCCGGGACAGACTTGGTTCCGCCGGCGGCGGCCGCCTTCGCAGCCTCCGGCACCCTGCTGGACCCAGGGGCGGCCGACTTTGCCGCCAGCGTCGGCTGGCTGCCGCCGGGGGCAGCAGCCTTCGCAGTCCCCCGTGACCTCTTCGGCCTAGCCTCAGGCAGCCTGAAGACCGCCTGGCGCTTCTGCGTAGCTCCCTGACGATCCTTGTCCATCACTACCGACACAACAGCAGCAATATTCCGTCCATAAGGAAACACTCTCCAATCACGAACCATGCGAGATGTAAAAAAGTCTTCGCCGGCCGCGCGGGGGATAGGAACATTCTTAGGCCACCAACCCCCGGTAACCTTCAGCATCCGCGCCGAAGACTCCTGGAGCTCGGGCGAAGACATCCTTCCCCCGGGGGCCGCGCATGTCCTCATCAATTCCCTAGCAAAACCATCGGAAATCCTCAGTCCTCCCGTAGCAGTACCTAGCTTCCTCTTCTTAGAGGATGGGGCGGCCGCCGGCGCGGGGTCGTCTCCAATCTCTACAGCCGGTTTCTTCCCGCGACGATCCACATCGTCTTGTCCGGGATAACCGCCATACGGCAGACGGTTCAACTCGAAGACCCTGTTCAAGCGATCGTTGGACCCGCGTATATCCCAGCTACGCTGGCCCTCCGTCTTCGACACGTACCGGCCAACAATCCGCACCGCCCCATCCTACGCCTCATGCACGAATGCGGCGGGATCGCGGCTATGCAAATCCAGTGCGAAGGCGGGACTTCGCACCAGCATCCCACCACGGGAGGGCATCTGGCGAGGGCATACTTCGCCCAGCGCCCAGCCATGCGCCAAAGGCCACACCCCATACGCCACAAACTCCTCAACCAAATTGCGCCCGCTACTCAGGTCGGCCGCGCACCGCAGGGCCCCTTCGTCTGCATCCTCCTCCGCCACTTCAAACTGCGGGTATGCTGAGTAATAATGCGAGCACATCTCGGCCACGGGGAGCCCCAGATGGTCTTCGACTGTGCCCTCCGCAACGTAGAACCAAAACTCATACCAGTTGCCCCATTTATTGCGGGCGCAAGGAACCAACTCAACGACCTCCATCGAAGTCTTGCCGGTCTTCGGCGTAAATGTACAGGACCCAAACTGAGCAACCTTATTTCCGATCATCCTTTTCTGCTAGTGCAGACAATAGTACTTCGCGAAGACTTCGACCGATGGCTGCCCGTCGTACGAAGTCGTCGCCCAGACATATTTTGACAGGGCCACCACGGCGTTCGGCGTCAGCTGGTGGACCTGGACGTTGAATCTGCGCACGACTTCTCCCACGAATCGATGCGCAGGCAGGCGAAGACCAGCGGCGAAGAATGCCTCGAAGACAACCAACTCGCCTTCTGGCTCGGGGACCTCCTCCGCCCCCGGGACACGAGCGACTCCGCCGCCAAAATAACCCAGCCGCTGCATGTCTTGCACTCGAACCGAGGACATCCGCGATGCGCCGAAATCCACCGTGTCGCCGGCGCGCAACTCCTCCGCCGCCACAGTGCTCAGCGTCTCCTCAGACGACGCGTCGGCCGACGGTGTAGCGGCAGCAGAAGAAGAAGAGGTCAGCATCGCTATGTACCGTCGGCGGCGGCGGGCGGTCTGCTTCACACGGGCCAGATCTCCGACGAGCAAGAGCAAGGAGGGCAGACGAGCAGCGAGAGGTTTGAGAAGGCGGTTAGGGTTTTTGCGAAGAGCGGAAAGATAAAGTTCAAAACGCGCCGCCCCCGTCCCCTTTTATACATAGGGCGCGACGCTTCGGGAAACCCGCAATCCAACAGTACGACGTCAATCAACGGTCATGTCAAAAACCCCCGCGGAACCACTTCGAGCGAGGGCAGCGTCTCCGCCATCTAGCGACATCTTCGGCACCAGATGACTTAGTCGAACTGGTCCCTCGGAGGGCAAATGTTGGGGCGAAGGCGCCACCCTTCGCTCGAGGCCTTCGCCGTCCTCGCTGCACCAACGGAGACAAGACAACGGGCAGACTTACCCTTCGTCTCATACGCCACCGGACGAAGACCTGTGACGAGGTCGTCTCATCTTGCGACCTCGTCCAGCATGGGGGCCCGCGTGTGATCCGGCCCATTGTAACAGGCCCTGCGTGGCCGTCGCGCGTTACAGGCCTAATTTGTAAAGGCCTCCCTGTAATTACGGTCTGTAACCCCGCTTTATGGGAATATTCCGGGGATAACCTAGGTGTCTGAGGGCACATGCGTCCTTAACACAGGACGCTGGGCACTCAGATACCTATAAATACCCCCGCACAGTGCCCTTGAGGGGCTAGATTAACAGAGCTATTGCCATCTCGTGCGAAAACCCTGTTTATGTTACTACACACCCCCGTTGGATCAAGTTGCACCGGAGAGCAAGTTCCAACAGCTGTCCTGGCCATTCCATCCTACTGCTGACCTACTCCTACCTCTATCATCACCTCTTCCCCATCTGCAAGCAAAGCTTTGGATTATGCTCCAATTTTTTCCCTTTTTAAATGCAAAACACCACCTTCTAGAAGCCATGACCAAACATTGTGTTCTTCAGCCATCCAAACTCCGAAGACAAGGAGGTTGGGGGAAGGGGGTCGAGAGAGTTCCTCACTTGGTGAAGATGAAGAAGGATGGGGGCAACAGGCTCTGCCACGTGCTCACGTCAGCGACGATGCCCTCATTGCCGGAGAGGAGGAAGGCTTTGTCCACCGTGAAGGACTCCCGGTTGGATCGATGCCTCCATGTCGTGGGCAGCGAGCAAGACCACGAACAGCATGAGGCAGCGACGACCGATGGGAGGGAGACTGGGTGGCGCTTGACGCCTTGGCGCGGTGCCTGAAGAAGGCGAGAGCTTGGTGTACCTGGAAGAAGGCGAGAAGTGAGCAGAGCTTCTCCTCGACGTTGTGGAACAGGATCTGGGGAACATGGCGATGGCACGCGCCACCTCGCCTGGCCTGGCCTCCTTGCGACGACGGAGGATGGGGTGGCGGGAGGAGCTCCAGGCGGCCGATGGAAGCACCGTCGTCAGGGCGCGCATGATGCCTCATCAATCGCCGCGCCACCAGGAAGACGCCCGCGATGCTTAGGCCAAGCAGTACACAGAGGTTAGCGGTGGATCCTGAGGCTGAGGATGCGATGGTCGATGGGAATGGGCTCGGGCTCGTCTACTCCGCGTGGGCAAGGGGGATTCGAGGGCTAGGGTTTTAGCACGGCGCTAGAGGGTTTTGAGGTGAGTGTACAGGTGCAGAGGAGGACAGACGGCAGGGGCTGGAAGAAAAAGTCGAGCGGCGTGAGAGGAGGTCGTGCGGTGGATAGATAATACCCAGGCGATTGGCTTTCTCGCAGACAAAAAATTATGACCATGCCGAGCATTGTCGAGCCATGCGACATTGTCCTCGCGAGGACGGTCACTGCTCAAGCCCATGCCGGTTACTGTCGAGTCGTGCGATGTTGTCCTGCGCGATGACGGTCACTGCTCCCATCCCGCCTGTAGCCGACCGAGAACAACGAACAAAGGCGCACGTTGTTGTCGCTGCATCGTGGGGCCAAACGGAAAGTGCAGGCAAGCCTAGCTGTGTCTGTGCAGCTATGGAGGGCTCCGCGCGTCACGCAGAAGTGCACTCGCTAGCGCGAAGCGCGGGCGTGCGTCGAAAAGGAGTCAGGTTTTAATAGAAGAGATGAATGACAACTACAGAAATGCATGCTGACATTTCGTTAACTGGCCAATGGCAGTGCCACGGATCATCTTAATGAACATTTAAAGATCGGTGACACAACTTTGACGAGGTCTAAAATAGAATTTATTACTTTTGGGAACCACCTCTAGGAACTATGCATGCGAACAAAACCTTAGGGGGTGTTTGGGAGTGAAGTTTTTTCAAAGTTTTGGAAGAATACTGCATTATTCTAAAAAATATAGTATTATATACCAAAAGATGTTTGACAAGCCAGCTAAAATCTCTGTTTTCAAAACTAAAGTATTACAAATACTGCAGCTCTTTTGAAGTATTCTAAACTTAGGTTTATACCTCAGTTTTCTCTGTAAAACGCAGCGCGCGCATCTCTCCCGCGTGCAAAAAAATACTTTGCTTCCAAACAACTCTATGTATTCAATACTGTGGTATTCTAAAACTGTAGTATTTTAAATTGTGGTATTGTCATGACTAAAGTATACTGTAGTATTTCAAAAACCGTGGTTTCCAAAAACTTTGTTCCCAAACAGGACCTTAGAATTGTGAGGACAATAGTATGTTAGACTATATGTAAATTTGAGCGCTGCAAATAGAGTAAAATTTGAATATAAATAATAGGATGAGTAGTCTAGCATTAAATATTCTCTCTAAAATCACCGTAGCCTTTTTTTAGTCCATAAAAAAATTTAGAAGAAAATCACACAGACAACTCACGAACAGGAACATTGTCTACTGTTGAAAACATAAGAGTGGAACTGGAACTCAACTCAGATGCTAATGAGACTTTTCTAAGTGGCCTTTAGCACGCTTGCACACAGCCACACAGGCGTTCCCTTTGGCAGTTCAAGGTGATTATTAAGGCCCATATCCTGGTTCTTGTTCTTGGGCTACGAGTATTATTAGCAGAACTGCAGAACACACACGGACACACCTAGGTGTCCAGTACACGTACACGTACATGCGGCGACGTTACAATACACAAACGCGGCTCTTTAGGCGGCGCCGTTGTTGCGAGGGCACGTCGTAGGCCGCGCGTCGGGCGACTGGTTGGAGATGGAGATAAGCTTCGCCCTGTACCTCCGCTCCGCGACGTCCTCGTGCCCATTCTCATCCATGCCTCGGCCGCCGCTGGGCGGGCTGACGACGGGCGCCCCGACCTCCGGGACCGACTGGGAGATCGCGATGAGGGACTGGCGCGCGGCTTCCATCTGCGTGAACTCTGCCGGTGCTGCTGCGGCTGTGGGTGAGGCCATCGACTGAGTGCTGTAGTTCATATTCAAAATCGAAGTGGTAGTGACGTGAGAGCCGTAGCTTGGATGTAGGGCACAGCTCCAGCTCCTGATTCTAAGCGAGGATCTGGAGGAGCCGTGCCAAACGGGTATTTTTTTAAACTGATTCTCATGTGGAGCCGAAAGATTGAGAGTCGTTTTTGTGAAGAAAGGTGGGATCTAAAAAAACCTGCTCCACTCTCCCTTAAAACAGCTCCTCAACCAACCAAATATGGACCTCCCCTTAAAGTTTGATCGAAATTACCCGCAATTGCCATTGGACAAAAACATAACGAGCCAATTTATGGATTAAACATTTGAGACCATTTTATGCACTACTATGATGGGAATATTTTATATGTTAGTGTTTCATAATTTTTTCCGTATATGCATCCTACTTATTGGTTTGTAACAAAGTTAAACTGCAAAGAGTAAAACAGACAATCGCCACATACCATCAACTCTCAGCAGACAAAAATCAATTTACTTGTCAAATGATTTTAAAAATGATTCTGATTCTCTAGGAGAATCAGGAGGATCAGCTCCTCACGAGGATCAGGATCTGGAGCTAAAGAAGCTGGAGCTGGAGCTTTGCCAAACGGGCCCGTACTCTGCTACATGGGCACCTGTTAGTAGTAGGATTGTACTAGACCTCAAAATTTGTGCCGGGTCATTTGAGATCGGCATTGGTACGACATAAAAATATTAAATTTAAGCACGATGGACAGCACAGTACGACACAACTAGATAGACCTAAAGATGATAATGGATATCCGAAATCCGAATATCCGACAGATTTTACCTGATATGAAGGCGGATATAGGATGATTTATCTACTCGTGAGTATGTTAATGGGCAAGAATATCTACCCATTGGGTAGACGGGTACAGGTTTGTACTGTCTATACCCGTCTACTCATAGGTAAAATATACACGCATCAATATCACTATAATCATCTAATAAAGCCCATCTTAGCTAAAATAAAACCCTTTTTCTAACTATCATTTGTCTAGCTACTAAGTTATATAATCATATGATTTGTTATATATGATTTGTTATATGTGAAATTAAACTTATTTTTATAGGTTTGTTTAATATTTTAAGTGATTAGTATATTTGAATTTAAGACTTTTCTAGCTGTACGGATTAATCGACGAGTAAAATTACCAGCGTGGGTACGAGTATAGGTAAGATTTTATATCCGCGAGTATATATGGTAACCCAACGGATAATTTTTTTAATGGATACAGGTATGTAATGATACTACCCGATGGGTATATACCCGTTGCCATCTCTCATAGAACCGGCACGGTACGAAGTAAGACACGAATTAGAAAACTAACGTTTAAATGGTCCAATACTTTTTATCTCTTCACAAAAGTTATAGAAAACTTTGATTTCTCTCTCATATATCTCATATGATTTTTTTAGTCTATAGCAAAGTTATGAATATTTTGAGAATGTATTTTTGGATATATATACATTTTTTTGTCTGTGTCGTGTTTGGGCTGCCACGACACGATCGCTCACTGTGCTTTAGATCAGGCCAAACCTAGCTTTTATTATATAGACACAACACAACTCAGTCTGAAATTATTTTGTGACAACTCAGTCTGAAATTATTTTGTGTCGTGTTAGCACGAAGCACGGTAGACCCGAGTCGTGTGTACTAGATTAAACATGTAGGGGGTGTTTGGTTCGTGCCTAATTACGTCACACTTTATCTAAGGTTAGTCGTTCGAATTGAATAACTAATCTTAGATAGAAATGTGATAATTTAGCTAGCCAAACAAACATGGCTGTAGATTGATCATTGGTGCGGCCGGATCAATCTGCCATAACGTCCTCGGACATTGCGGCAACTGGCCGGCTGGGGCAGAGGGTCGGCTATGGCGGGGCCTAACTGGCAGTTGCCGCACGTTATGGTAGAGTAAACACTCGCGTAGGCTGGTACGGGCAGGCCAAAGGCTCTCGAATTTTTTCAGCATGGATTGGAGTCTGCAGCTGTGCTCATATCAAGAGACAGTTTCAGACTGCAACCTAATAAGTAAGAGCCGTCCAATTTGAGTGGCGGCGAAATATCTCATTGAGGGCTAGTTTTGAATAGGGAACCCATAATCCCCTTCAATTCTTTTGTCACTACATCAGTCTTAAGTGGTACGGCTAAAATTTCAGCATACTCCAGTTTAGTTTAGGTGGCGCACATTCAAAGGCAGTTTAATAAAAGACGCACGCATACAATTGAGCTTGAGTGGACCAACATTGAAGCTACTAACGTGTCAAAATTTTACTTTTTCCCTGGATACGGAGTAGAGATATCAACCACCGTCCACTACAGAACTATGAAAGCGAATAACAAACAGGGTCGTAGCATAGCATCGATCAATTTACCGTAACCTTCCGGCCAGCTACTTCTGACCAAAAGAAAAAGAGGCCGGCATAAATTTTGTAGTTCCAGATCGCAAGGTACACATATATGATTTGCATTGAGAAGGGGGAAAAGGGCACGGGGTCCTATAGAAGTTCTTGCGGAACAGCACGGTTGGGCCGCCCGTGATCCGTAGATCCAAAGAAGCTAACCAAAGCAGCAGCCCAGCAAAGTAAACGAGGTGCAAAGCTCACATCACATCACACGGCTGCTGCAACTGGTGCTAAAAACACGGACGGAGATGGCGGGATGGGGAGCGCTTACCGTTACCGGAGACGAAGCCGGGCAACTGGAGAAGACAAAGGAAACAGAGAGAACTTTCAGGCAGCTGCTATGGGCGAGGCTATCCCTATCCGGATGGCATGGCTCCACATCAGACACGAGCCGCGGATAAAGCGACGGGGAGATATCTGCAACACGCGAGTCCGCGTCACGCGGCACGTGACCAAGTGGGGTCCATCGGCTGGTGGACTGGGGTTTACTAGGGATGTTCCTAAAACATCCGACTTGTATCACAAATCTAATATTTTAGCATAGATATACATAGAATTTAAAGCTATTTTTTGGCAATGTTATTAAGAATATTACGAAGTATTTAAATAATTTTTTATATAATTTTTTATGTATATTATTTTCTCCCTACAATAAAAAAGGTGAAAAAACATCCGAATCCGTATTCGAATAGACATCCGAATTTTATATCAATTATTTAAAAAGATATATAATGAATTTAATGTTAGTTTTTTTGTGAAGATTAATAGTCTCAATGCTAAAAACAAGAATATAAATTTACATAGTAAATTCTATATGTTATTTGTTCACAATCGAAGAAACAAGACCAAAAAATTGACATCCGAATAAATATCCGGATCCATCGGGTTTAGGCATTGGCGCTGGCAAGTCCCACAGAATTGAATAGCGTAGCGATCTGGCGGACTCGAGAACCTTTGAACCGTCCAACGTGTAAAGTACTAAAGAGTTTTGAGGCTATCCACACTCATACAACCCTAAATTTTTACTCTAAAAAGAATATTCTATCCTGATCAGCGAGATTCTTTACTCTATACCACAATTCTCCGCACTCATATTTACTCTATATCTAACCCTATCCCTAGGAACACACTACACGTCCTCCACGTGGTCCAACCAGGCGGGCGCGGCATCGGCTGCCGTCCTCGTGCACAGTGGATAGAGCAGCACCGTACGAGCGCTAGGAGTGGCGTACCGCCGCGGTGCATGCAGTTTCCAGTGCCGTTTTCAGTCCCCGCTACAGCGTATTGCCTTGCGCTAAAACTTTAGCGTTCCCTTCCCAGTGCATGGCTGCGGGCAGCCTGATCCCGTCCCGAGCCCAACAATAATAACTTAAACGAGCCCAACAATAACTTAAATAACTTGAACCGGTATGCAGGAAAAATTACCCTAACAATATCTAATTTCATAAAATTTGGTCAAAAATGATAGGATAGCCTCTCAAGTGTCTCAAATATACTACATCATAGTGTGCTACCATATAATATGGATTTGAGACTTTAATGTTGAAGCGGAATGTTTAAAATATACCTATTTTTTAATTATAGGGCATTTTTACGGGTCACATTGTTGGGATGCTCTTAAAGCAAGGCTAATAGAAGAATCAACTGAAAGCTCCATACTTTTGTCACGTCATTAAGAGCCAACAATTAAATTAATATATATAGTAAGTTTATTCTTAGATGACTCTAAATTAAAGAGAGGAATGATTTTGATTGGCTAGAAAAAAAAGAGTCATCCTTAACTCCTATGACAGACTCCAAGCAGACTCTTTCTCCTTACTAGAGTCAAGCTCTCGTGAAACACTCACTTTCTTCTTTCTCCTATGTTCCCATTGTTGGCGCCGATCCGGGCGCCAATCACTGTGATGATAACCGGCGCGGTGCTCTCTGCGGAGGCGCGGACGGTCCGCGACCTGCCGTAGGGGGCTGGTGTTCCTGCTTGACGAGTCGGACGATTCGCGTCAGGAGGCCGGACGGTCCGCGCGTGCGTAGGGGCAGCAGAGTTCACGACAGTGGCTGAATCTTTCTCCCGAGAGGAACCCCGTCGGGGAGAAGAGATGCTAGGCTTTGTCTTGGGATCGGAAGGTCACCCAAGACGCCTCTAATCGACGTAACCGAAGAGAGGTGAAGATTTGAGGTAGAGAAAGGCTAAACTAGGTCTAAACTAGAACTACTCCTAATACATAAGGTAAAAATAAGGTGTGTATTGATTATTGATTCGATTGTTGGTCTTCAATCGGCCATAGTCCTCTATAGAGAGAGAGAGAGAGAGAGAGAGAGAGAGAAGGGCTGGAACCGTTACAATCTGTCTCCTGAGCTAATTCCGCGGTTTTAGCTAACAAATCCCGCAAGAAACTCGGAACCCTAACTGATTCTGCGCGCGCGGACTGTCCGCCATGCCATTTCTGGTACTCAACACCCACCTTGCGACCTAGGATCTTAATGATATGGAATCATTTGAAGCCCGCCTAGTCAACGGTATTATACTTGCTCTTATATACACGACCAATCTCGCTGCAACACCTGATTACTATATAGCCTATGATACGAAGATAATATATTTATTATCTAATAACCGTGAGATATAGCATGTTTGTTTCATCGATATACACAAGTGCTAACATAATCTAACGATTTTTTTGCATTTTGGTCATTTTTTCGAAACTTTTCTATAAATACGCCCTTTTGGTTTCATTTGAGAAAATATATACTCATCTCGGTATCATCATCATTGTCGCCGAGGTTACACACCTCGACGCCAAATTAGATGGCACTAAGGTCTTCAATCTGTGCGCTAAGTTGGTGCTTGTGTGACAACACCTCGGCGCCACGAATCTCGATGTCGAGGCCGACTCCATGACCATCGACAACGAGCTCCATAATATAAACACCCCTATTTTTCTGTTACATACTCTGTTCTTTTAATCTCCTTCTCGCCTACTAGCACCTAGCTCCTACACGACTACACCTACAATGCCATTTGTGACTTCAGTGTTATAGATCAATGGACTTTAGAGTTATAATCTATTGTTGTTTTAGATGCCTCTGGCCCCATTTTAGTATGCTCAGCTATTCACTACACTAAGAGCAGGGTGGATATTAGACATAACACTAGCTTAGCAGGAGACAACCTCCATTCATAATACACCAAGTTAGACCACACCTTTGGTTACATTTATTAGTAGTCTGTCTACTACTTTCAATGAGATCACTAAGCACTCCACTCCTCTACAGATATTAGTGCCCACATCAACTCAGCCTAATGTACCCATGGAGAGACTCCCCTCGCCTTCGTCTGTCCTCTCATCATAGCTTGTACCCCAGCGAGTCACCTTCCTACGGTATCACTCACTCTTATTCTATAGGCTATAATAACAACAGAAAACAACTTTTTTTAACACACCTAGCTAGTTAGTCTATATCAATAGCACTTGTGAGCACCAGTATTTAGACTCAGTTAGCAAACTCGGTTTTTACGAGGTTCGTATATCAGTTTAGATACACCATCGTAGTGTGTCATGTTTTTTTCACGACTAAGGCCCTGTTTAGAAGCATCACATTTTCTAAATAACTGGTTTCTATCCCTAATTTTCTAGAAACATGTTTATAAAACAACAACTTGATATGCGTGTTTGGAACATAGTTTTTAGTTTTTCGATACACAAAAGACAAATATACCCATACTCCATTTAAAAGTGGTTGACTCATTTTCCTTTACTTTTGTTTTGCTGCCAATTTTAAATATAGATTGGAATAATATTTTTTAAATCAAAAAATTTAAACAAGAGGTAAACATTAAAATTGGGCAGAGTCGACACGGGATGAATCATATGCAGACCCAGGAGGCTAGGATCGGTAGCAATTACCATAATTTTCATTAAACCAACTAAAAACAGTACGTAAATAAGGTATTGAAGCATAAACTAGTCCGTTTAAAAGCACATCATTTCTTATAATCCAGTTTTTAAAAAACCGTGTGCTTGAAAACAGACCGCAAATAAGCTAGTTTTATTATTATTTTTTTAAAACAAATGTGACGTACTCTTTTAAAATATTTGTTCTTAGTGGGCCAAAATAAATTTTTCTACAGATAGAGGAAGATTGTTTGTCGAGAGCCCTCGCAGGCCGAGCCCACGCAGGCCGGCACACAGACCCCCGTCGCTGTGCAAGGATAATTCTCAAGAATCCGAAGAAAAATTCATTTTCGAGATGAACGAACAGTCCAGAACCCACTGCTCGAAACCGCAGCCACTGGCCAGTCGATGCCCATGACTGCGGTGCCCAGGACCGGCCCCGGTTGCCTGGGGTCGCCGCCGGCTCAGGCTCTGTCGAGCTCACTAGCCGGGGTTCAAGGCGCCCCGAAGCGACTGGGCGCATCGAAGCCGTCGTGGATCGTTCGCACTGAGGTATTGGTCTCTCCCACTTGTGCTGCTCGGTTCTGTTCACGTCCGCAATTCGTTGAACGCCTGCTAGGTGGGGGAGAGACGTAGGTGAGCCTTGGTTGCCGTAGCTTTCTGTTATCCTTTTACTGCACGGTGTGGAGTAAGGCGTTTCTTAATTGGTCTGCGTACTGCACAAACAGCCAGAATCCAAAATTACATCCAGAAAAACGGGTCGACGGAGGTGGACGTGTACAAAAAACTCACATTTGGTTGTTGCAGCTTTGTTAACTTATCTGAAACTCGGGGTAATGGATGTTGCGTAAATCGTCTGCCGCTGATTATTTATGCAGTTAATCAGGCATTTATTGTGCTATTATGAACTGCACACACTCTAAAAAACGAATGCTCTGATGATTCAACTGTTTTATTTTGTAGCCATAGAAGACACTTTGCTCTTGTTGCAATGTTTCTTTTGATTGAACATAATCGCGTTGTGTTTACAGCTATACACCAAATGAAAACAAACAACGTAGACAGCACAGGGAGAGGCTAATGAAGTTAGATTGTAGAGGACTGCGTAGGTCCTCCATACGGAGAAGGTGAATATACAGAAGCCTGTTTTCAGACAATCAACACAAGACAAGTCCATAGTTTAGCTTCTTTACCAGATTTAAATGCTCAGTGATTTGTGATTTTTCTGAATTCTGCAGTGCTCTTGTGAATTGGGGCAAGATCTGCATTATTCTTTTTTATTTGAAAAAGGAGTCTGCATTTTTTTAGGATGAAATCTTGTGCACCAAATTAACCTCTGCACTTGGGGGCACCAATTTGTTGCATATTTGCCAAATAATCAAGATGGGGAAATGCCTCCTTGCTCTTTGCCTGTCAGACTGTCAGTTCCCTTAGAGGGTGTTTGGTTTGAGGATTTACTCCATCAAGGATGAGGTGGTGCATCATAAGTCCATTCCTTAAATTTGGTGGGATGACAATTCCTCATGTTAGTAGTAACTAACTAACTATAAGGAATGAGGTGTTGATGGATCAACTCATTCTATTCCACAACCCAAACAAAAAAAATGAGGTGTGAGAAGATGATGGACTAGCTTATTCACTAAACCAAACACCCTATTAGACTATCTCCAACAATATCCTCTATATCCCTCATTTATAGTATCAACTTGGCCGATAGGGGCAAGACCGCCCCACGACATTATATTAAGAGAAATGTCACGAAAGCTGGTCCCCCGTGCAATATGAGGGTCCGCCTCCTATAGGCCGGATCTTTACTCGTGCTTTGAGCCCTCCCAGCCGTACACGAGGATCCACCCCCAATAGGCCAGTCCATCTCGTGTGCACACAACCAGGGGAACTAACGAGTGACCTTTTTTAACCTCAGCCTGAACTTCGCTCCCACTGGGATTCGAAGTCAGGACCTAAGGAGTGCCACTCAGACCACCTAACCAACTCAGATAGAGGCCCTTTCACCATTTATAGTCTTCTCGAAAAGATTTTCTCCTCTATATCTCATTCCTCTCCAACAGCATCCTATATACGTTAAAACACCCATATTAGGACATATTTTGCTCTAATGTTTTGTATGTACATATTTTTCATACCCTTAAATATCTTATGCATATTTTACTTTTGCTTAATCTGTCGTTCAAAGTATAAAAATGGATAGAGGAGAAGAGATAATTATATATAGATGTTATGAATCCTGGTGCGATGCGCAGGACGGGGAGGCGTACACCATGAAGGGTGAGTTAGTAGGGTGGATTAAGTGGAGGAGCGCAGGGAATAGAGCACGCAACGTGGCGGCTGAGGAACACGATCACCAGGGGACGTGGGGGTCGCCACCGTGATCAAGAAGCCGCCCACGCATGTGCGACTTCTTTGATAAAAAACCCTATTACAATCTGAGGCACCCTTATAGCTCCGGGGCCTAACAACTCTGGAGATTATTAAGGAGATAAGCTCCAGGGAGGATAAGCCTCCTTAAACTTCTCTAACACCCATACGCCATCTAACAAATGGCTGGGCCTAATTATTCTGGCGCCTGGCATATTACCGGCCCACAAAAGAGTCTATAACACTTCCCCCTCCTCGACAAAGAGCTCGTTCGCGAGCGCGAATGTTGGATGCTGCTGTTTGAATTCTTCCACCTGTTCCCATGAAGTATCTGCATCTGAACGCCCAATCCATTTGACCAACACTTCCCAGACTCCTCTGTTGAGTCTGGCCCTTAGAACCTTTTCTGGCGCTGGGATAACACGCCCACGTAGAAGAGGTGGCAGTGGAACCATATGGGATGGAACAAGTCCTTAAATTTCTTCAGGAGAGAGACGTGAAACACATCATGAATTCTTGCATTTGGTGGTAACTGAAGCTTGTATGAAACATCCCCTATCCTCTGAATGACTTGATATGGACCAAAGAATTTGGGCCCCAATTTGGATGGTGCAGCTGAGGTGACGCCCACAGCAGTCCTTTGTTGCAATCGTAGCCATACCCAATCACCAATGTTGAATTCCACCTCCCGACGTCGTTTATCCTGATAACTCTTCATAGTTACTTGGGCTTGCATTAGTCGGTCCTTGATTTCTGCAAGAAATTCATCCCTGTCCTGCAACTGGGAGTCAATCGCAGCCACCTTTGAGTCCCCTGCTTGATAGGAGACCATTGGAGGAGGGTCCCGTCCGTAGACAACTTTGAATGGAGAACATTTCAATGCCGATTGATATGATGAATTATAGCAAGATTCTGCCCATGGTAACCACTTCAGCCATGATTTAGGACGGTCCCCAGCTAGACATCGCAGATACATGGTGATTATTCTGTTAACAACTTCTGACTGACCATCGGTTTGTGGGTGGAATGCTGAGCTCATTTGTAACTTCACTCCAGCCATGGTAAACAGTTCAGTCCAGAACTGGCTAGTGAAAACTGTGTCCCGATCACTGACTATCGAGCATGGCAGACCATGAAGTTTGACAATTTCGTCAAAGAAGGCCTTTGCCACTGATGCTGCTGAATATGGATGGCCTAAAGTAATAAAATGACCATACTTAGAGAACTGATCCACCACTGTTAGAACTACTGACTTGCCACCAACCTTTGGAAATCCTTCAATAAAGTCCATTGATATATCAGCCCACACCATAGAGGGAATTGGCAAGGGTTGAAGTAGGCCGGCTGGGTGAAGATGCTGAGTCTTATGTTGTTGGCAAACTGCACAGCTGCACACAAACTCCCTGACACGTTGGAGAGCTTTAGAATTGTAAAATGATGTGCGCCACCTGTGAGCTGTCTTCTCCACGCCTTCATGAACAGACTCATGTGCTTGGGCAAGAAGTTGAGGCCACAAAGTGGATGCATTCGGGATGAATACCTTGCCTTTGAACCGTAGTAAGCCATCTGTCATTGTCCAGTCAGGACTTGCTTTTCCCTCTGCTAGCTGAGCGTGGACTGCAGCCACTTGAGGGTCCGAGTCAGCCTCCGTTTGCAAAGTAGAGAAGAGATGAAAGGAAGGGGAAGAAAGGGTATACACAGTTCCTGTATCTTCCTCTCGGCGAGACAAGGCATCTGCTGTGCCATTCAACTTGCCGGGCCTGTATTCCACTGTTATATCATACCCAAACAGTTTGCTGACCCAAGTATGCTGAGGGATTGTTGACAACCGCTGATCGAGCAAGAATTTTAAGCTATAGTGGTCAGTGTAGACTGTAAAGAGTCGGCCCCAGACATATGGTCGCCAGAATCGAACTGCCTTTACCAATCCAATCAACTCCCGCTCATATGCTGGCAATTTTTGGTGATGAAGGGACACCGGCCTGCTGAAGAAGGCTATGGCACCATTGCCTTGGCGCAGGACTGCTCCAAATCCGGAGCCGGAGGCAGCACAGTCAATGAAAAACCTTTTGTCGAAATCCGGTAATTGGAGAAGTGGTGCTGTCATCAAGGCTTGTTTGAGTTGACAGAAAGCCTCAGCTGTTTCCTCTGTCCAGTGGAATGCATCTCTTTTCAGGAGGGCTGTAAGAGGAGCTGCCACTGACCCATATCCTGCTATAAACTTGCGGTAATACCTTGTGAGTCCTAGGAAACTGTGGAGTGCTCGGATGGTCCTCGGTATGGACCATGATTCAACCGCGTCCACCTTGGAAGGGTCCATGGCGACCCCCTGCGCAGAGACAATGTGTCCAAGGTAAGTGACTGTAGATTTACCAAATGAGCACTTGGACTTCTTAAGAACAAGGTTGTTGTCCCGCAGTAATTGGAATACTTGCTTCACATGTTGTAAGTGTTCTGTCCAGGACGAGCTATATATCAGAATGCCATCAAAGAATACCAGGGTGAACTTTCGGATGAACGGCTTCAGTATATCATTCATCAGAGCTTGGAATGTGGATGGTGCATTAGTCAGGCCGAACGACATGACTAGAAATTCAAAGTGACCACAATGTGTACGGAAAGGCTGTTTTGTGGATGTCATCCGAGTGCATGCTGACTTGATGATAACCACTCCGGAGATCCAGCTTTGTGAAGAAACTTGCACCTCAGAGTTCATCAAGTAGCTCGTCCACCACTGGAATTGGAAATTTGTCCTTGATTTTTTTTTGCATTCAATTCACAGTAATCAATGCAAAACCTCCATGTTTTATCTGCCTTCTTGACCAATAGTACAGGTGACGAGAATGCTGATGTGCACTCTCGAATGATGCCTTGTGCCAACATCTGATCGCACTGGCGCTCAATCTCGTCTTTAAGCAGTTAGGGTATTGGTAGGGTCGTACAATCACTGGTTCTGTACCAGCCAACAACCGTATGTGATGGTCTTGGTGACGTGATGGTGGCAGTCCCTGAGGATCCTGAAACAAATCAGAGAAAGAGGACAACAGTTCTTCCAGACATTCCCTGTTCTTGTCCATGGATGCAAATCCCAACACTGAGTCCCCAACCCCTGTCAATTGTACCAACCTTCCCTTCCTCCAGAATGCCATTGTGTGTGTGTCAAAGTTGCAGACCACCGGTCCTAGAGACCGCAACCACTGAACTCCTAATACGAGATCGAACCCACCAAGAGGCAAGGAATAACATGTTGTGGTGAATTTCTCCTGGCCGATGGTGAGGGTTGCTGTGATTTGACCCTTGCTTGAGATGCGTTCTCCATTGAAACTTTTACTGATAGGCCTGGCTGGGACAACACTTGCAATCCGAGACGTGCCACTGCAGCTTCACTGAGGAATGTGTGAGTGGATCCTGAATCCACTAGTGCAGTTAAATTGATGCCGTTGATTGTGACTGGGAGCCTGAGAGTATCTGTGACGCTTATCCCAGTCATGGTCTGAAGAGAAATTCCCAAGTCGACTGGTAATGGAGGTTCTGTGGTTGTATCCTCTTCTTCCAGTTCAAGCAAAAATATACCACGACCTGAACACTTGTGCTCTGTTAAATATTTTTCCTTACAATGGTAGCATTCTCTACTGGCGCGTTTGGCGGCTAACTCATCCGGAGACAGACGCCTAAAACGTGGTCGGTTGACCGTAGTTACTGCCGGTCGTGCCATTGTTGGTGCTGCAGGTTTGGAGGGTACTTCCAGAGCTGCTGTTGACTGTCCAGTGGAGCTGCCCGTGAGCATCAAACGACGTTCATACACCCTGGCCAGATGCATAGCACGCTGCAGCGTCTCTGGAGTTTGTAATTCCACATCAGTTCGGAGAGGTTCGCCTAAGCCTGCTGTGTACATGTTGGACTATTGTCGATGAGACATGTCGTCACAACGACACAACAGGGTCAAGAATTGGCGCGAATACTCTTCCACAGTGCCTGTGCGCTTCAGTTCTTTTAAATCAGCCATGCCATTGAACCTGAGTGGTGGCCCGAAGCGCATCTGGATGAACTCAATGAAGCGTGTCCAAGTCAGCACGCCGCCTAGATCGCGCTCCAAGGCATAGAACCACTCCGCAGGCACGCCTTCCAAGTGAAGTGATGCCTGCCAGACCCTCTCGTCTTGATGAACTGCCATGCCGCGAAAATATGTACCACATTTGTTCAGCCATGACAAGGGATCAGAATCACCATCATAATGGGGAAAAGAAAAATTGGGCCTGCGTGGTCCTCCGTCGTCGTGGCGATCACGGTGTCCACCAAGAATGCCCCGGCGACCACTTCCATATCCTCCGTCGCTGCCCCCAGATGCAGTGTGCCCTGCACCAACATGGCTCTCGAGTGCAGGACCCGTAGGCAGGGTCGTCGAGGGCAGAGGTTGTCCACGCGGCGAGCCCGTCTGGGTGGGGGGGGGGTCCTGCTCCAGGAGAGTGATACGCTGCGCATGAGTATCCAGACGGTGATTCATGGTGGCGAGTTGCCCCAGAATGCGATCAAGCTTCTCGGAGTCCGTCATCTTCCCAGTCTCGTCGTCGCCGCCGGACATTGATGTCGATGCGGCGGTTGAATCCGATACCAAATTGTTATGAATCCTGCTGCGATGCGCAGGACGGGGAGGCGTACACCACGAAGGGTGAGTTAGTAGGGTGGATTGAGTGGAGGAGCGCAGGGAATAGGGCACACAGCGTGGCGGCCGAGGAACACGATCACCAGGGGGCGTGGGGGTCGCCACCGTGATCAAGCAGCCGCCCACGCAGGTGCGACTTCTTTGATAAAAAACCCTATTACAATCTGAGGCACCCTTATAGCTCCGGGGCCTAACAACTCAGGAGATTATTAAGGAGATAAGCTCCAGTGAGGATAAGCCTCCTTAAACTTCTCTAACACCCAGCCACCATCTTACAAATGACTGGGCCTAATTATTCTGATGCCTGGCATATTGCCGGCCCACAAAAGAGTCTATAACAATAGAGGATGAAGGAGCATCTCTATATTTAGAGGACACCACTGGAGCATATAGAGGAGAGAATCTTTCTCTATATATAGGGTAAGGGGCTTTCTCCGCTGGGGACAACCTTATATCTCTTGGGGTTCAGCAGAAAGGAGGTGAATATACGACATCCTGTACTTTAACAATATTTAAGTCTTTAATTTACTTTAACAGGCTCCAGAGAACAGTCATTTCTCAGGCTTTACAGAACATTTTTTCCCTGATCAGTTTGGGGGAGCAGGCTCCACGTACTTGTATTTCATAGAGTGAAAACGGGGCTGTCAGCCTACAGCAAACATATATCCCCCAACATAGAGAGTTACAACAAAGAAGGTTGTCTCTCCAAAGTCCAAACCTCGATATCAGCCTTATCTGTCATGTATCTGCATGCCCAGAAGTCCACTTCTCTAACAGCAACACGAATCACATTTTTAGGTGTGTCATTCCGGTCCTGTTCCGAGCATTTCAGACACGCCACGGGATGATCAAAATCATACCAACTGGACAGAGGAGGGTAGATCGAGGCTTCTCCAATGAGCCAGGGCTGGCACTAGTCACCAGGCGGCACTGGAATAGGGAGACAACTCCAGACCCTTTGAGCACGGCTGCAGAAGACGAAAATGTGATCCCTGGTTTCAAGGGTTCTGGGACAGTTTTTGCAGAAAGAACTTAACCTTCCCAATTCCCAGGAAGTCTGCAATCCCATATCTTCAAAACGCTGCAGACATGGCGCCCCTTCCTTTCCCGCCTGACCGTTCCTATCCCCTGACCCTCTCCTCTACCCCCGACGCCTCTTCACCTTCCTCCACCAGCCCCACGCTGGAGACCACTCCGATCCCGGCGGCCAATCACCTCTCCTCTTCCCCGGCGTCGGCGGGGCCCTCTGCTTGTGGTCGGTCCAAGGCGCAGCGGTGGCGTGACGACAGCGCAGCAGGCGCGGCGAGCGTGGGTGCTGCCCCGGCGGACGCTGTCCCGGCGGGCGCAGGTGCTATCCCGGCGGCGGCGGGCGCGGGTGCTGTCCCGGCGGGCGCTGTCCCGGCGGCTGTGGGTGTGGCCTCGTCTCAGAATCGCCGCTCCTACAGGGATGCGCTGGTGTCCTCGCAGCGCCCTGTTTCTCGGTTAGCAGTGGATAGGGCTGGTGGCGGCTGGGAGACTGTCCAGAGTCGTCGCGACCGCCGCTTGGCTCGTCGCCCTCCCCTGCCAGTACCTAGACCCGTGCCGGTTGATCTGCGGGGCAGATGTTTGAACTGTTTCTCTGCTGATCATCGGGTGGCGCGGTGTTCGAACAGGGTGCGGTGCTTCTTCTGCAGGCGGCCGGGGCACCGTGTGAGCGAGTGCCCGCGCAGGCAGACGAACCTGGCCGCTCCTGTGCGCAGACTGGTGTGGCGGCCAATTTCCATGGAGGCCCCGGCGGCGGTCACTGGTGTCGACCACGCCATGGCGGGTGGCTCGACGCTTGGTGGTTCCGATGCCGTGATCAGCGGGAAGCGGCGTACCCGCCGTGGGCAGCGAAGGCGCAGGTCCGGGCCTAGTGGTGGTCTTGGTGGTGATCCTCTGCTGCTATCTTCGGGAAACTTGTCGCCCGCGGCTCAGGATGGTCCTCGCCCTGTGAGGTTTATTGGGCGGTCCAGAATGATCGACCATGCTGAGTTGGAGCTTCGCCATGCCCTGATCGTCAGCGTTGTTGGGCAAGAAGGAACTGGTTGCGCCACGGAGGTTAGAGAGGCGCTCGCCTCAAGGTTTGACCTTGATGCAGATGCGCTCCGCCTACGTCGTGCTGCGCCAGGTTCTTTTATTGTCCTCTTCCCTTCGGAGGAGCTGGCTGGGCAGGTGTTTAGTGGAGGACCGTCGCTCTTTGTCCCTCCATTGAGGTTGCATATTAAGAGATGGACTAGGCAGGCTTTTGCTTCGGGAGGCAGTGTCTTGTCTTCCCTCATTGACGTCGAGCTCCGTGGTATCCCTGCTCACCTTTGGGGACTGGAGACAGCGGAGGTTTTGCTTGGTCCATACTGCCTGGTTCAGGGACTGCACCCGGATTCTATCAGCGGGGAGGACTTGTCGGTCATCAGGTTGAGTGCATGGTGTCGCTCTCCCGTGGAGTTGCCGAAGGTGTTGGACCTTCATGCTGTGGAGCCAGCGGTCCCCGATGAAGACGGAGTTTGGATTCCACGTTCGTTGGTGTTCCCTGTGTTGGTGAAGATTATTGGGCCGGAGGGTGTCCTTGTGGAGGAGCAGCTGCAGCCACCTCCATCGGATCCCTCTGATGATGAGCCGGAGCTGAGTCGTCGGGCTCGGCGGGTGCAGAGACTGGGTGATCAGGCCTCATTGCCTCGGGCTTCGGTGCACTCGCGACTGGGCCCTCGTCTTCATTCCTCGTCGACGCGTGTTGGTCCCTCTGATGATGTGGGGCTTTTGGATGCGTCGATGGATAACAGTGATGCTGTGGCGGCGTCTGTCTCTTCGGATTCGTTGGCAAAACCAGTTGATGCCCCTACCCTCCCGTGTGCTGCGGTTGAGATGCTGGCGGCGCCTGTTGTTCTGGCCTTGTGTGATGTTATGGTTCCTGATTATTCTCCTGATGGTGCCTCTGCTGATTTGGCTGCTGAGTTGAGGGAGGATTCGGTTTTGGCAGTGAGTTGTGTTGTCAGTGCTTCTTCTGCTAGATGGAATTTGAAGCCGCCTGTTTTTAGAGTCTACTCCAGGAGGTTGAGACCTTCTATTTTGGATGATCAGGATGGCCCGTTGGTTCAGTCGGGTCTTGATAATTCTATGGTGATTTCTTCGCCCTTGTGCGAGTTCCAGTGTTTGGTCACTAAACCAGTGGATGCCTTGCTGCCAACTCCACAGATTCCAAAGAGAAGGAAGAAGCCTCTACCTAGTAATTTTATACCAAGGCGGAGCAGGAGGGTGGCCAAATTTCCTCCAGAACTCGGTTCTGAGGCTACTGCCCAGGTCTGCAGGCATTTGGGTTTCTGTGATGATAATGAAGTTATTTCTGTCCAGGATGCCGGTAATTATGCGAAGCTATTTGTTTCTGGGCTCTCTAGCGTCCATATTGCTGCTTTGGCAGCGCTGTTTGGCTGGACGGTGCCGCTGAATGGACCTGTTTAGGTGTGGTGGGGCTGGTTTGCTGGTGGTGTTTGATCTTTGTTTAAATGGATTCAAGCTGTTTTTTAATCTGGAATGTGAGAGGGCTGAATGATCGTGTGAAGAGAGATTCTGTTAAATCTTTGGTGGTTGATATTAGACCTTCGGTTATTTGCCTGCAGGAAACCAAACTTTGTTCTATTTCAGATTTTGATGTGCTCTCAATTTTGGGGTCTGGTTTCAGCAATTTTGTTTACAGCCCAGCGATTGTACCAGAGGAGGGGTACTGGTATCCTGGCGCGATGGAGCTTTTTCATCTTTGGCTTCAGTTATCAGGCAATTTTCGGTTTCAGTTAAATTGCAAGAGAAAAATGGTTCTTGCTGGTGGTTCACTGGAGTGTATGGTCCTCACCAGGACAATCTTAAATCCTCCTTTCTTCACGAATTAAGAGAAATCAGAAATACCTGTGTGGGACCATGGATCATTGGGGGAGATTTTAATCTGATTTTCAGGGAGGAAGACAAGAACAATTCCAATATTAACAGGGCTATGTTGGGGGACTTCCGTAGGCTTATTAATTCCTTGGATCTGAAAGAGATTCATTTGAAGGGAAGGAGGTTTACTTGGTCCAACCAGAGAGATGCCCCAACTCTTGTTAAGCTGGACCATGTCTTTTGCACTGGCTGTTGGGAAGATCTTTTTCCAGACGCTTCGCTTCATAGTAATGCTACCACATCTTCAGATCATTGTCCTTTGATCCTCAAGGTCAGAGAGGGCTGCTTGGGGAAAAGACGGTTTCATTTTGAGAGTTTCTGGCCCAAATTTCCTGGTTTTCTGGAGGTGGTGGGTGCGTCCTGGAGCTTGCCAGTTGGGGGCTCCTGCCCGTTGGAGCATGTGTCATTGAAGCTTAAAAGGTTAGCTCGCACATTGCAGTCCTGGGGGCATAAAGAAGTGGGTAATGTAAGGTTGCAGCTGGGGCTTGTCAGAGAAGTGTTGCATAGGCTGGAAATGGCGCAGGATATCAGAATTTTGTCCAGTGGGGAAGTTTGGTTGCTAAACTTGTTGAAGCAGCGGTGTCTTAGCCTCGCGTCTCTTGAAAGGATTGTTGCTCGGTTGAGATCACGGATCCACTATCTAAAGGAGGGTGATGCCAACACTAAGTTCTTTCATTCGCAGGCATGTTATCGAAAGAAAAAGAATTTCATTTCCAAACTTGAGGAAGATGGAAGATTGGCTACCAATCATGATGACATGCAACAAATTCTTGAGGAGTATTTTCATAACCTGCTGGGGGCTGATTTGCAGAGGCCATTTACTATTGATCTGAGTAATTGTCACAGGGCTGCGATGGATCTAACTGATTTGGAGCAGCCTTTTTCAGAGGAGGAGGTTAGGGACACCATTGCTTGTCTCCCTTCTGATAAGGCCCCTGGGCCTGATGGTTTTACAGGAAAATTTTACAAGACATGCTGGGACATCATTAAGGTCGACATAATGACTGCTCTTAATTCCCTTTACCATGGAAATGCCTATAAACTTGATTTGCTGAACTCAGCGTATCTCATTCTTCTTCCAAAGAGGGAAGATGCTTCCTCAGCTGGTGATTTTCGACCAATTAGCTTGATTCATAGTTTTGCTAAGCTGGTCACTAAGATCCTCGCTAATCGTTTGGGACCATACCTTCAAGACCTAGTGGCAGCTAACCAGAGTGCTTTTATTAGAGGAAGGTCAATTCACGACAATTTCATGCTAGTGCAACAATCGATTAAGTTCCTTCATAAGAGGAAGATCTCTAGTTTGCTGCTGAAACTGGATATTTCCAAGGCTTTCGACTCAGTCTCGTGGGCGTTTTTGTTGGAGATTTTGACACATTTGGGGTTTGGTCCTGTTTGGCGTAATCTGATCTCCAACTTGTTATTCACTTCTTCTACTCAGGTGCTTTTGAATGGCTCACCTGGTAACCATATTTTTCATCGGAGAGGTCTTCGCCAGGGAGATCCTCTTTCTCCCATGTTATTTGTGATGGTTATGGATGTGCTTAGCAGCTTGTTCCGGGTTGCTGAAAATAGAGGCTTGTTGCAGGGCCTTGGGGGAGCTGATGTTCGCAGTCTAGTCTCCATCTATGCGGATGATGTGGTCCTTTTCATAAAGCCAATTGAAGCAGATCTGAATTGTGCTAAGATAATACTAAACTGTTTTGGTTCGGCTTCTGGTCTGGTAACCAATATGCTCAAGAGCAGTGCTATTCCAATTAGATGTGATGATCAGCAGGTGCTTGCTGGTTGCAGTGTGCTGCATTGCAGTCCCGCTGCGTTTCCTTGCAGGTATCTGGGGCTGCCCATTTCTGATAAAAAATTGAGGAAATGTGACCTTAAGTTATGGATTGAGAAGATCGCAGATCGACTGCCTAACTGGAAGGCTCGGTTGCTCAACCTGGCTGGGCGGACTGCGTTGGTGAAGTTTGTTCTATCGGCCATTCCGACTTATCTTCTTATTGCAATCAATGTCCCTCAGTGGGTTATTAAATCAATTGATAAAATTCGGCGAGGATTTCTTTGGAGAGGAAGAAAGGAGGTTAATGGTGGTAGCTGTCTTGTTCCATGGGAAGTTGTCACGAGGCCTCTGAGGCTTGGTGGGCTTGGGATCCCTAACCTTAAGCTCAAAAGCTGGGCATTGCAGGCAAAATGGTTATGGTTGGAAAAGACGGATCAGAGCAGACCTTGGCGTGGGTTGTCCCTCCCAGTGCAACGTCAGGTTAGACAGTTCTTTGATTTGTCGGTTTTTACCATTTTAGGGAATGGGGCTACTACTCTCTTCTGGTCGGATAGATGGATTCATGGGAATACTATCCAGGACATTGCCCCTGAGGTGGTGGGTATGGTTGGCCGCAAGGCGTATTCTTCCAGAACGGTGGCACAGGCTCTGGATAATTGGCATTGGGTCAGTGATATTCGTGGTGCTCTTTCCTTGAGTGGGTTGCAGCAATATCTGTTGTTATGGGATACTTTGGGGGACGTTAGGCTCTCTCATGATGCTGACAGACATGTTTGGATGCACTCTTCTTCTGGGATGTTCTCCTCAAAGTCCTGCTATAAGGCTTTTTTCATGGGTTCAATTTCGTTTGAGCCATGGAAACGTTTGTGGAAATCCTGGGCTCCCCCAAAATGCAAGTTCTTCCTCTGGCTGGCGATAAGGAATAAGTGTTGGACTGCTGATAGACTAAGGAGGAGAGGGCTGCAACATCCGGCTGTTTGTGTTCTTTGTGACCAAGAGCAGGAAACAGTGCAACATCTTTTGTGTACTTGCAGTTTTGCCAGGCAATTTTGTCATGCTATTCTTGTTCCCTTGTGTCTTGGGGATCTCATTCCTGCTGTTGATGAAATCTCATTTGCTGATTGGTGGAGGAAGGCGCTTAAGAAGGTGCCCAAATTCAGAAAGAAAGGCTTCAACAGTCTCATTATTTTGGGGTCTTGGTGCATATGGCTGACTAGAAACAAAGCTGTTTTTGATGGTGTAAACCCTTCCATGTGTTTTGTTAAAAGCTTATTTCTGAATGATTAAGTTGTTGGGAGAGGGCTGGGGCTAAGCAGCTAGCAAGTTTTGGTCTTCCTGCTATTATGAGTAGGGTCTAGAGTGTGGTCAAGTGTTCTGTTTGCCCTACGGGCATTGTACTTTGGTCCTCTTGGACCTTTTCCTTTCTTAATATAATGACGTGCAGTCCTCCTGCGCGTTCGAGAAAAAAAAACGCTAGGATCTGTTACATCGACAACATGAAGGAGGTGATATGCTTGATTGCTGAACAAAGAAGGAGATAGGGGGAGGTTCATGAGGCGCGAATCTGCCACGACTGTGATGTGAATGGAGCCGAGAAGATCATTTAGATGGGAAAGCTCTTAGGTGGCTACTACAATGAGCCGAAGTTGGAGGACAAATTCAACTCTACCAGAGAGAACATCATGGACACAGAAACATGGACGGACATAGTGAGGAAAAAGGGCTGGGAAGGCATTGGCTAGCAGATTAGTCAACAACCATCAATCCAGCCAGAAAGTTGTCGTCCTACCATCTCCTAGCTGCACTCTGGTCAAAGAGTGGAAGAGTGGCTTCTCATCTTGGGTAATACGAGCAAGGAAGGAGTCAGATGCTCCTTCCAAATTGGGCTCAAGTTACAGAGAAGCCAGGATTTCCAAGGGTAATCGTTTGGGGAGAGCAGCTTGTGAACGAACTTCATGAGAAGGCAATGATTTTGATGATCTATATTACACACACCGAGCCCGCCAACACGTTTTGAAAGGCAGATACGATCCCAGGCAATGAGGCATTGACCCGTGTTGCACTTTTCCACACTATCTAGAGGAAAGTCTGACACTTACCACCAATGGTTTCTCTAACTGTCTTGGGGGAGGAGCATGAATAACATATAGTGGATCCATAAGCTACCAAGAATAGTGTTTACAAGCACCATGCAACCACCATAGTTTAGGAACCGGGACTTCCAGCCACCAAGGTATCGGTCAAAGGAAGAGACAAGTGGATGATAATCAGACACTCAACTTGTGAGGAGAGAGGGGACGCCTAGGCAAGGCTAGGGGAACGAGAAAATGTAGCAGCCCAAAATCTAAGCCATGACCTGTCAGCTTAGCTCAGGACTCACCATCGACGACGACGCTCATGGATTGGCACTCACACGCACAGAACAACAGATGGCGAGAGGTAGAAGATGAACAGTGGCACACACAGACAATGGCGCTCAAGCGCTCGGTGACAAACACTTCTCTTCGATTGCTTGCTATTGAGTGACACAGAGGTTACAAGGGAGCTTTATAGCTCGGCCGACACACCCACGTCCCACGCTGCCTAAAATTCGCTGGTCGACCCGCTCTGCTTCGCCGCGCTTGCCACGACGCGCTCTGCCGCATGGCATGGACTAAAGATTTTGCGCACGAGGCGACATCGGCCAACGGATCCTAACGAATTCCCTCCACGCAACAAATGTGGAGAGCTATCTCGATCGCTGATCGCCACAAGATCAACACACACTAACACCGTGGGCTCGCGCATACACGTGCCACCGTGTTTAACGTTTGTGTGCACACACGCGTTTCGCCATGCACACCCACCAGCCGTGCTCAACATTCGCAAATGGGTTTATTCCTAACAATCTTACCCTAAACCCAGCATCGCCGACTTCAAGTCTCCACAACATCGTTTGCTCCTCCTTGTCGTCCACCGTGTCCGCCATGACTTCCTCCTTGGGCTTGTGGCAATCCCGGGCAAAATGTTCCTGAATCCCGCAATTGAAGCACTTGTCGATTCCCGACCTTGACTTGTCGATCCTTCCTGTTCGCATCCGTGAGTAGGAGCTTGTCGTCGTTAGCTTGACCTCCGTTCGCCATCTGCACACCGTTGTGAGTGCTCGTCAGAAGGCTTCAAATGCCCAAGCGCCTCCTCGAACGCCATCTTGTCGACATCACAGAATTGTTCGTTCCCCGCCACCGCTGGATATAAGCCGATCGGGGACTGTGTCGAGCATTTTCTTCACCATGGCGACATCGTCGAGCGTGGACCCGAGGCCAACGAACTTCTTGGCCATGCCGTTGACCTTCCTAGCGTAGTTGTCCAACGCCTCCCCGTCCTCCGTGCACAGCTTGTCGAACTCCCCCTTGAGTGTGGCGAGGCGTGCCGTCTTGACTCGATTCGAATCGAGTCTTGAGGCTCACCCACACCTCCGTCGTGGTCTACTTGGTGGAGACCTGCATCATGATGTCCTTGGGCAGAGCTTAGAGAAGCTACGTCCGCGTCGTCTTGTTCTTCCGCTCGTTCACCTTTCCATCACTCAACGGAGACACACAATCCAAGAAACCTTGCGCGTTGAGGATCACCTCTACCTTTATCGCCCACGTCGTGCAGCTCGCCAGCGACAACACCGGGTACGACATCGACATCATGCTCCCCCAACACCTCGCAGAATCATCCCCATGGACTCGGACTCGAGGTAGCAGCGCAGAATCTTGGGCATAAAATGGTTCCGATGCCAAATGTTAGCTCAGCTCGGGACTCACCCTCGATGGCGACACTCACCCACACCGACGATGCTCACAGATTGACACTCACACGCGCAGAACAACAGATGGCGAGAGGCAGAAGATGAACAGTGGCATGCACAGACGATTGTGCTCAAACGCTCGATGATGAACGCCTCACTTCAATTGCTTGCTATTGAGTGACAGAGGTTTTAAGGGAGATTTATAGTTTGGTCGACGTGCCCACATCCCATGCGCTACCCGAAATTCGCCGGTCGACCCGCTCTGCTTCGCCGCGCTCGCCACAATGCACTCCAACGGGTGGCGTGGACTGAAGATTCCACGCACGAGGCAACAACAACCAACGGATCCTAACGAACTCACTCCATCCACGCAACAAACGCGAAGAGCTACCCCTATCGTTGATCGCCATATGATCAACACACATTGACATCGCAGCCTTGCGCACACATGCGCCACCGGTGTTCAACGTTCGCGTGCACACACGTGCCACACCACACACACCAGCCGACCGTGCTCAACACTTGCGGCTGGATTTATTCCTAACATAACCGTGACCTCAGTTGCATCAATATTCAAAGAGATTGTGTGGATTGGTTGATTAGATGAGATGCCAAATTACATATATGTAGGCTGAGATCTTGTGGTTTATAGAAACACCACCAATTAAGAATATCCACATATCTCTTTAGGTTGAGGAGATCTTGTGGTTTATAGAAACATCACCAATCAAGACTCTCCTAACCATATAAGGCTGGGCTAGCCGACTGAACATGCCAGGCTCAAGGCCCACAGCTCCGACATGTTAGATAGCATTGTTTGACCCCCTGGCCGTAGTTGAAGTGTCGGTGGAACAAACATTGAGACTGGATTGGAACTCCGTGAAAACTGACAAAGACAAACCCTTGGTGAAGATGTCAACAAACTGAGACATCGTTGGGATGTGAAGGACACAGACATCACCAAGTGCATGTTGTGGACGCCTTCCTGGGTAAACAATACTAGCGTAGGCGTCCTTAGATTGTTCAGTTTGTTAGTAACAGATTGATTAGAAGTTGAGAATAAATTAGGGAAGGCTTATCCTTATCCCTTTGGTTAGTTAGTTAGTTGAGGATTTTAGGGATTATCACTTTAGCCATCTGTTAGTAGAGATATCAGGGACCTCTAATCTATAAAGAGGGAGTAACTTGTAACAGGAAAATCATTGAAGAAGTAAATCCCGGTTGGGTAACTCCTTCGGTCATCGTGGTTGCATTTTAGCGCAGCACTGGTGACGAAGTCCCCAGCCGATCCCCATATCCACCGCGTTCCCTTTCCTAATCCAGGCGTTCACGGTGCAACATGCTCTTAGACAAAAATGGGACCGATCCTCATATGTTTGGTGTGCTGATGCTGAACGGGATTGAAGGACAATTAGATTGTTCTGATGTTGTCGCAGTACACTAAAGTTGTTTTGCACAGGGGCAAATCCATAGGGGGGAGGGCAAAGGTGGCCATGCCCCCCCCCCTCATTTTTTGTAAAACCTTCTACACCTAATATTCATTTAATGTTAAGTATACAAAAATAAAGTTCTAGGTGGATTAAATCAGCCCCGTTCTAATCTTCTCGTCAGATCGACCTAGTCCTCCTGACTTTCGTCCTCCTCCTTAGTCCAGTCCATGCATCTATCTGTTTGGCCCCATTCTATTTGACGTCGTTCAAGTCAGTCCGCCCTAATGCCGCCAGCCA
The DNA here is from genome assembly GCF_902167145.1 of Zea mays. Classification (NCBI taxonomy): domain Eukaryota; kingdom Viridiplantae; phylum Streptophyta; class Magnoliopsida; order Poales; family Poaceae; genus Zea; species Zea mays. The sequence continues at coordinate 14,400,911 of NC_050097.1, forward strand.
CTGCCTCCTTCCCGATGCTCGACGCTACCCGACTTCAAATCCTCGCGACACCCTCACTCCACTTGTCATCATCACGATGTCGACACGTCTGGCAGGCCCGATATCGCTCGTCGCGATGATGCAACTCATCCTCGGCGGTCGGCAAGCTTGGTGAACCAACGAGCCCTGGCTTAGTGTCAGAGAGGCCTCCTGACACCGCCCCCTTCTCGGTGCCCCAGCCGTTCAAGGATAGACATTCAACAGATACTTACGACATCAATTTGGTCACCAAGAACTTAGCGACATGTTTGCTTCTTTTGTTTATATAGTTTTCTTCTTTTAACTTGTATCATGTATTGACATTAAACTTGAATTCTATGCAACACTAGTTTTTCGGTCGTGCTTGATTTTGTCACGTGGTTTTCTTGGCCCCCCCATGAATTCTCGTTGCCACTGGTTTTGCACATAGGAGTGCAACTCATACAAGAGTTGGCGTAACCAGGTGATTTCAGCACACTCAACTCGCATTGGAGGGGGAAATTCCGAAATTGTATTCTGGTGCTTGGACTACCATGAGACCAGATTATTACCTAGCAACACCGCATAGCCACAGGTTGAGCGACGGATGTCAGGACACCGTGCCCAATTAATATCAGAGTAAACAGCCAAGTCAGACTGAGAACAGGGACGCACAAATAGGCCCATATGCAGCATGTCGCGGACATAGTGCAGATAAACTTGAGAGCGCGAGATGAGGCTCTTGTAGATAATGCATATGAGGGTAGACTTGTTGAACTGCATAGGAGATATTGGGCCTTTTGAAGGTGAGGTACTGAAGAGCACTCGCGAGGCTACAAAAGTTCGGACACTGGTGTGTTGCTGGAGAGCTTTGGATTTACATCAACAAGCGTGGATGAGGGCTTGCAGTTAGCCATGCCAACACTGTCAAGGATCTCAAACATATACTGACGCTGAGAGAGACCTGAGCCTGTGTGCTGGACTTGCATACCCAGAAAATGATGATGAGTGCCTTAATCCTTCATGGAGAACTCTTGCTAATGAGCAGCAATGATGCGTCCGAGTAAGTCCGAGTAACTCGTAGAGGGAGGCTGTCAGCACAATGTCGTTGACACAAAGTAGAAGATAGGCAGTATCTACTCCATGATGGTAGACGAAAAGGACGTGTTTAACTTGGCTTCAACAAAAATGAACTGTAGAAGGTGGGAGGCGAACTTGCTGTATCATGCATGGGGTGCCTGTTTCAGTCCATTGAGAGAATGTTTGAGGCAACACAAGTAATCAGGATGACTGGAGTCCTCAAATCCAGAAGGTTTAACACAATAATCTGTCTCGGACAAAGTACCACGGAACAAAACATTGGCATGGAAAAATGTCACAGCTGCTTTTAGTAACCAATGCTAGGCCGGCTAGGTGCATCCCCTAATGGAATTTCAGGTGGGGAGTCTTTTCCTCCGGTAGACCCTAAAAAAAAGAAACCTAGATATCTTCTTCACATTGTAGACTGACGAAGACCATAAGTCTATAATTTAGGCCATGTTTGAATGCACTAAAGGTAATAATTAGTTGTTAAAATCAGCTGAAGACATCTAGTCTAGCTAATAGTTGAAGCATTAGCTATTTTTAGCAAATTAGCTAATAGTTATTTAGTTAATCCCACTAGCAATTTTTTAGTCAACTAAACTATTAGCTCTATTGTATTCAAACACCCCCTTAAGCCGAATATCTTATGTACATTGGTTATTTATATGCTAACTGAAATTATGGTTGCAGTCAAACGTGAGGAGGGAGAGAGCAAAACGACCTGATCCTCCTTGCACCATCTGCAAGGGCACAGGGAGAATAGACTGCCGCAACTGCTTTGGCCGAGGTCTCTTTTAGTCCGTATCTGTGTTATCTTGCGATATGCTGCTGAACTACATTGTCATTCACCAGCGTGATGTTTACCTTTACTCCTCAAATTTTGGTCTGGGGTCTACAGGAAGAACAAACCATGCCGATGTGGCCATGCTTCCGAACGGCGAATGGCCACAATGGTGAGGCACACAATTGAGTCTTAGTATACTGTCCCTGCCCTCCATGATTGTGCTAACTGCTAAACCTCACCACTCTTTTCTCAGGTGTCGAATTTGTGGTGGTAGTGGACTGGATTACTGCCTCCGGTGCCATGGAACTGGTGAGTATCGTGAACCCATGGGCTTCCACTTCACTGTCCAAAGAAAATGAGTGAGGTGGGATGGCCTTGTATGCTACGATGCAGCGCAGCTGCGGGGACATCGTAGCCACTCAGCATGTTTCTCCACTGTCTCTCAGAACTCAGATGATTTATGTCTAGCGCTAACGCTGTAATAACGTTGCTTCATAAAAGGAAAAAATGTCATGAAAAATCACAGTGGTCTGCCGTGCATTGATAGTCTTTTAGTCTGTGTACTAGTGACAGTGCACGTGCGGTACGCGAAAAAAAAAACATACAAGATGTTCATATATATCTCTATGTAATATCAGATTCATTGATATATACTGGTCTTTTAATTAGTTATAATAGTTGCTTAAATTCTTCTATATAACCATTACAAAACAAGTCAATCAAAAATATATAAGAAATGTTTGTAATTTTGAACCATATATTAAATGTTAAATATATTTTGAAAACCACAATATATAACAATAGAAAATGAAACTCTAAACAAGTTCATGTTTTTTTTTAAAAGTTACAAGAATTCTATATTTCTTAAAAATATACTATATCACTTGAAAACTATGCCCGCCACCGCATAATGAGTCAGAAAGCATCCAAAATTCCTTTGGCGTGCAACATAATCTATTCATTGCATGCATGACACTAATATATTTTCATCCATGTAGTTTTCTGCATGTGCATGTCTATAATCATATGTCTACGATTCTCTCTCATGTCCACAAATTTCTCCTCCAAATTACGTTAATTTCCGTGCAAAGCCTTTAGACGCCTTGTTTCATGGGAAGGGAAGGTGGGAGTAAAAAATAAGGTAAAATTATGTATATGTGATTGTTTGAACCTTAATTGTTGGTTCCACATTCACACCTAGCTAATCAATAGAAAACATATATTTTGTGCTTTATTAAAACAAAATTTATCATATGTCATATATATAAAAACCGTAACACTTGATGATCTACACTAAAAAAACCATCAAATTTTTGGTTAATTTTAGGAACACATTTTGGAGCTTTTTTTTCGATAGATACGTATAGTATTATCCAAAATCGCTTTCATGCTTTCATGGCCTCTTCAGCCTTCATCACAAAAGCCATGGAAAGAAGCAAAAATGTGACCTCAACGTGAGCAGCAGGCGCAGCCGCGCAGCCCTCGCACACGGCACGCATGGGAAGGTGGTCCAGCCGTCCAGGAGGGGCAGCATGGATATCGGCTGCAACTGCCGCCTCCCTCCGTCTTCTCCGCGGCGGGGGCAAGCCAAGTCCCCTGTCCCCTAACGCCGCCTCCACCTCCACCACGTTCTCGGCCACCAACGCGGGAATGCGCCGCGGCACGACGGCAGGTTGTTGAGGGGTTGCGATTTCTGCGCAAGTTGACCCGCCCCGGATCGTAACCGTTAGATTTGAACGCCATCACGTGATTGGATAGCACGAATCCAGAGTTCTGTTGGATACGCACACGGGTTGTTATCTACTCCTATATATAATGCAGAGGAATCGCCTGGGGGCTGGGGGTCCAGTTTCCAGCCGTTCTCGAGATCGAATCTGCATGCCATGACGTCCCAGGGCCCGGCGTCGAACGAGGTCTTGGCGAACGCCTTCCAGTGGCTGTCGCCCAGGTCCGTCACCGCCTGCCGCGCCGTGTGCCTCAGGTGGTCCGAGCTGCTCTCTTCGCCCCGTCTCGAGTTTCTCGCCGACGTCGACGACGGCAACGCCGACTCGTCCGCATGCTTCGCTGGCCTCGGCGGTGCCAGCGCGGGCCGCGCCCGGCGCCGGCGCAGGCGCAGGCGCGGCGACACCGTTCCAGCAGCAACTTGGTTTCCGTCGCTGCCCAAACTTCAGCAGAGGCGATCTAAGAAGAAGCAAGCGTACCGGCGCATGTTCTGACGGCCGAGCGCATGTTCTGACGGCCGTGTTCACGTGGTGTAAGTTCTGTGTCGAGTCCAATCTGTGTGTCCCTTGTTTGTCAGGTTTAGATTCTGCTATTCTACTACTATAGTCAGAGTGCACGATGCACGCAACTGTACGTCTCTATCGTTGTTTTCAACATGATGAACATGCGAATTTCGTGGTATTAATTGGGACCGTCTGATTTCTCATGAAGCCATAGTTCTATTCTACAAGTATTTGAGATAAAGGGTGCATGCAAACTGAAAAATGGGAGATGACATTACTGGGTGTTTGGCTGGCATAACTCCGGTGTTGACTCTGGATTTTTTGAGAGCCGTAGTATTTTTTTGTTTTAGAATATCTCATATACTGAGTTACTGACTGCTTCGGCAATCTTGAAATTCAATCTAAACGTGGAGTTCGAAGATATTCTGGAGAAAAGGTTTCGGTTCGCCGTGCCCGTGCGTACGTTTGGGGTTGTTTACTTGTTTCTCTCTCGCTTCTTCCTGGCGGCGGAAGACAGAGAAGGGCGAGCGGCCGCGCGGAACATCGACGACCGAGAGGCCCCCTCGTCAGCAACCCCATCTGCTATTCTCCCTGACGGCATTCTGGCAGCAAGGTACCTGATGCTTTTGCCCTTCATTCTTCTCATTGGGTTCATGTGTTCGCTGAATCAATCGATCAGATTTGACTGTATTATGGGTAATGGGTGGCTGTGTAATTGGGTAATGGATTGGATTGGATTGCTGTGTAATTGGATTATGGGTGGATGTGCGGTTGGATTGGATTAGGTTCTGTTCTCTTCATTTGTTTCTGGAAGTCGTGTTCTGCAAGATGTTGAATTAATTATAGTGCTCAAAATGCTGTGGTCTGCATTGGATTAATGAAGAATTAATTGGTACATTCACATCCTGCTTACTGCTATTTAGAACAAACTGGATTATTTTTGGTAGGAATAGGAATAAACTGAATTATTTTTTATAGAACAAAAAAGCGTGGTCTGCATAGTATCCCGAGTATTTCGGCTTACCTCTATGTCCAGTTCCAGGTGACAGTCCACCTCAAAAATAGTAATAAGCACTGCATTGCATTAAATTTAGTCAGCAACCTGTGTTGTGCCTAACTCAACCTGTGTTGTGCCTAACTGCAACTTTAAATTTCTATATATATATGATCCCTTTATTTTCTTTCTCGTAAGCTGTTATAGATGACTGAAATTAATTGGAATGCTGAGAACGCTCGAGAAATTTGTAAACTATTTGCCGAACAAGTAGGGAATCATCCAAACACTTGCTTGAACTTGATTGGTTATGCCGAGGTTGAAAAAGGATTGAAAGACATGGTCCATATTGTGGCAACCAAGACAGAAATAAAGAACAAATGGGACAAGTTGAAAGAATTCAAGGCATGGAAGAAGTTGATGAGGCAGACATGTACTGGTTGGTGCTCTACAAAAGGAACCATCGATATGGATGGCGAGTGGTGGAAAAAGCTGAAGTTATAAGTGTTGAGTTATTGCTTTCTTTTCTATTTATGTCATGTACATTTCTTGTATTCATTCGTGCACCACATGTTGCTCTTTTACAGGACATTCCAAGTTGTGGGAACTTCAAAATATGGAGGAACTAGAAATATGTTTTGGCAGCATCACAAGTATTGGTTTTGATCATTGGTCTCCTCATATGGCCACTGCTTCCACCATTGCTGAACAAGGAGGTACACCACACGAGGCAATCAATTGTGACACACAAGAAGATGGTGACACCAATGAATGTGAAGTTTCACCGGTCAATCCAAATGGCAAGTGACCGCCAAGGTTCAATCAAAACAAAGGCAAGAAGCAGAAAACAGAAAATAGGGACAACACTAATCATCGTTCAATAAACAGTTACATCTATGTCTGTTTCAACTAATTCTTATGCTGCAAAAAAGGGAAAAATTTCCATTGATGAAGTGATGAAACATGTGCTTGCTTGTGGTGCCACCTATGGTAGTAACGAGCACTTCATTGCAACTGAATTATTTGTCAAACTGACCCAAAAAGAGATGTTCATGACCTTTCTTACCGAACATAGATTCAACTGGCTTTCAGGGAAATACATAACCAAGTATGGTAATTATAAAGGGCCATGGGTGTGATATGAGTTGTAAATGTTTGTTTTTTTATCTCGTTATGTGAGACTTATTTGTTTCTTGTTACTTTCATTTCTTTATGTGAGACTCAATGGATCATTGTATCTGCTATCTCATTTGATGATGGTTATGTATTATTGTACTATTACTTGTGTTTGTATAAAATCTCATATTTGCTATCTTATTTGACATTATTATACGTTTGTTTGATATGGGGGTTAATGAAAAGGAGTTTCCTCATCAACTACAAGGTACGAATATTTGTAAACTATTTTTGTCAATACCATGATTGCTTGCATATTAATGTTTTATCTTACATTTGTAGGTAAGTACTATAGATGTGGGTTATCATAATCGATCTAGATATCTAGCTCTATATAAAGGGTGGAAGATACCACTTAGGGCTAGTTCGATTTGAGGTGGATTGAGAGGAATTGGAGGGGATCAAGTCTACTTTGTTCGGTTTGAGGTGGATTAGAGGGGATCAAGTCTACTCCTCTCCAATCCACCTCAGGGCTTGTTCGGTTACACCAATCCAGAAGGGGATTAGAGAGGTTTAAATCCACCTCAGTGCACAATTTATACGGAATAGCTACCAAGTTATCTTTTCCCCATTTCAGTCATGTCCCGAATCTGCTATAAACTATATAGTACATTGCATTACTCCAATTTGCTGAATCATCTTAATTACGGAAGCGCCCTCCCTTGTAAACCCTGCCCCGTGTTGTTTTGGTTCCTGCTTGTCATATATAGATATAATATTGTGGGGTAATCAACTTTCGTATCTACTTTCACCATCTTGGATTCATTCTCTTGTCGCCATTCAATTGTTTGCTGTTCCACTGAAGCCATGGGATCGCCGTGAGTACTCCTTTATGAGTCTGGAGAATTCAGAGCTCTCGTTCTCCAGTAATTTTGAGGGTGTGTCATATTCTATAATTCTTCCTGCTCATCACAATAATTCATTAAAACATACATATATTAGCAGTCCAGCAGCTACGTATGCTAACGTGTAGACAACTGGTGCTTCAATCACGTGACTTACCTTCACTGAAAACAAGAATGAGATCACTGTCAATTACGGTGTGGATTCTGTGAGCTATTGTCAATACCGTACATTTCCTGAATTCCTCGCGTATCGTTCCTTGGATAACTGCATCAGTGGAGGAGTCAACTGAAGCAGTTGCCTCATCAAGAACAAGAACATTGCTTCGCTTTAGGAGAACCCTTCCGAGGCAAAATAGTTGTCTCTGCCCAACACTCCAATTTTCCCCATTCTCTACAACTGCAGGAAATATCTCATAATCTCAATGACAGTATCATTATGAAAGGGCTATAGTATCAACCATTGAAATTTCTATTCCTGCATCCTAAAATTTTACATTTGGCTGTGCTCAAAAGAATGCATTACCTATGGAGTCCAATTTCTTTGGGTTTTGCCGAACTATATCACCAAGCTGGCATTTGTCCAAAATCTGTCCAAAAGAAGGGGAAAATAATGTTCCTCATCTTATGCTTGAAGAACTAAAACCCTTTTGCATTAGTTATCATGATTTTATAATAAGTTTTGTATTTTTCTTATTTAGAGATTGAGTTTTGATGAGATCATAATTTTATAAAAAAATTTACGTCGGGATTTTACCGTTTTAGATCATGAGAGAACTCTGAAGCACTGCTTTGCATATACAGTTCTCCAAAATAGGCGCACTTCTACACGTGTTTTTCTACTTTACCCGGAGCCACATTTAAAGCCTTATAGTGCAAACTTTGGTAATTTAGCTATGAACGCTGTTACCAAAAAAAATTCACAAAAGCTATTATCGTCCACAACTTGTTTTCTGCTGATATGGAACATTAAGTGTGAGCAATAATGATCAATACTACAAAAATTTAACCTCTCTATTTGACATCTTAAATAAGGAATTCGTTTGTAATGGCATCTGTAGTTCATTAAATTACCTCCCACACACGATGATCAGGGTACTCATTCAGGGGATCCAGATTCCCTCTAACTGTTCCCTCAAACATCGTTGGATCCTGTGGAATGATGCTTAGTCTTCCTCTTAAATCATGCAGCCCTATTTTCAAGATGTCAACATTGTCGATTTGGATCGTTCCTCCCCTTGGTTCAATGATCCTGAAAAGTGCTTGGATAAAAGTTGACTTTCCGCTACCAGTACGTCCTACAATCCCCACCTTCTTCCTTCCTGGAATTGTGCATGATATGTTTCTCAAAACTGATGGGAGATGCTCTGCATATCGAACCTATAAAAGCAAACAACATTACATGGCTGCAATTGAGAAAGTGCATATATGGGTTAGTGAAATCAGAAGTTTCCTTCTGAAAAACGTCCACTCTTATGTGTCATGTCTCATCATAGAGAAAAGACAGTTAACTGCAATACTGCATGCTTTCAGTATCTATATCACCACTCTTGCCTTATATTTCTTCATTTTTACAATCTGTGGCACTCCCTCTTTTGTTTATGTAATCGAATAACTATATTTTGTGCATGAGAAAGCGTGAACATTATGCTCTTTATTTATCTCTCATATTTAAAATATGGGCTTATTATCCTCTTTAGTAAAATATACTGCAAAATGTCATTAAGTCGGCAGTTTCCTGAGATGAATTCTGCTTGGCAACCTTTGATTTAGCAAACGATGGTTCAATTTCAGACATTAGTCTCCGCGATAAACTTTTTGGGTTTGCTGACTAAAACTGTATACATGCACACTTGATTGTTACACCTATAGTTGGTCAGGCAGTATCATATTACACATACCTCCAATGATCTTATATTGATAGTTCCAGCATCTGGCCAGCTGTTTGGAGGGCGGTAGTGATCAACTATGAGAGGAGCCTCACTAGGGATCCTCGAGTACTGCATTATTCTTTCAACTGATATCATTTTGTTTTCTGTGTTGCAAATGTTCCAAATTATGGATGCCAGCTGTGAGTTGAGGTTCAATGCATAAGTCACTGCAAGTCCAGCAATACCTGTATATACAATCATATTAGTTTGGCAATAATCAAAAGTAAGATAGCTTGAGGCTTCTGTAATCATACATGACTCTATCTGCAGATAGATCTTACTTGGATTTATAAAACCTTCAGGGAGGCTCACTAGCAGAGTCAAAGAAAAGGCAAAGACAAAGTTGGATAGCATGTTTAGCCTGAAAGAAAGCCACTCCATTGCGGAAACGTTATGGAACCATGGCCTGGAGTGGTTGTCAACAAGACCAAGGTTTGCTTTTCTGAAACGATCTTTCTGTGCATATGCTCTAATACTTGATGCTCCTGCCAGCGATTCTGCAAAATGGTGTAGGATTGGAGCCCTTTGAATTTGTGATAAACGAGCCAACTCTCTCGCTGTTGGTATGTAGTAGCGCTGCATACATACAAAACATGAACACGTTCAGCATTTTGTGAAATGGGTACCACCAAATAAAAGGAAGCTACTAGTGAATCTTCCTGGAATTCAAGGTGCAAAAAAGCAATAGGAAAAGGCTAATTGTAAACAGAAGATCATTTTTAAGAGTTCATACTTGACAGAGGAAACAGATCACCGTCACCGGAACAAAGATAGCAAAAACTGGCCATGCAACTTGTGACATAACACCAATGGTCCCCAGAATTTGTATGATTGAAAACACACACCAGCCTAGCTTGTTTGCTATTTCTAGATCTAGAACACTTTGGTCATTAGAGGCCTGTTCCATGCAAAAAATAATAATTAGTTTAATTGTGTGTACGCATGTGACAAATGATGAGAATGGTCATAAAGTTAAATAAGCACTAACCCTGTTCAAAATTCTACCAGTAGGTGTGGAATCAAAGAAGGACATTGGGGCACGCAGGATGCAGTGGAGCATGTTCTTGAAGAACCTTTCTGATGTTAGTAGACCAATCAGTGACACAAGCAAGGACCGAAATAAGACACACAGGGCACTTCCCATAGATAGTGCTATGTATACAGAGAAGAGGAGGCCTAATCCAACGGTTGGAGTGGTTGCAGTTGTAGGAGGTGATGCCCATGCCATCCAATAGTTGCTGGCTACCTGGAAGATTTGAAAGAATGATTGTGCAGCTATTGTTACTGGCACTAAGGCTCCACCATGAACTGCCCTCAGGTAAGTCCAGTAAACCTTCTTGCCAATGCCTCCTTTTTCCCGTTCTTCTTCTTGTGTTAACCTTCCCTTGTCACTGATGTCTTGTGAGACATCATGTGCAGACTCTTGTTTTGTTATGCCCTGAAGTTGATCATCCGTTTCATTTTCTGTATCGAACTCATCCTCACTATCTGCTGATTTTTGGTTGCCTGACTGTATTCTGCTGGAACTCTCAGCATTTATAACAGATTCAAGAGCCTGGCTATGTGCACCTACTATAGCTTCAAACCCTATGTTTTGTTGAAGAAGTTCATCGAATTTCCCTTTCTGCACGATTTTACCATCTTGCATCACCTGTTAATTTGAATTCAAACGGTTAATTATTTGGTAATCTTGATCTTTGGAATGTGGACACAATGGGTTAAACCAAAAGTATTTTTTGGCACTTACCAATATAAGGTCTGCGGCAGGAAGGAATTCGACTTGGTGGGTCACATACAACACTGTTTTATCTTTAAGAATTCCCATTACACAATCCTGTAGAATGAAATTATTTTATTTGATTAGGATATGAACCAATTGTTTTCTCTCTCTTCTGGATCAACAATGAACCTCAAACGGTCAAATTATCACATTACTAGTACAAAGTTGAATGTGTTGTGCACTTAAACGAACCTTGAAAAGCTGGCTTCCAGTATGGGCATCTACTGCACTGAAAGGATCATCAAAGAGGTAAATATCTGCATCTTCATACACTGACCTTGCAATCTGAATTCGCTGTTTCTGTCCACCACTCATGTTAATTCCTCTTTCACCAATCTCAGTCAAATCACCATTTGCAAACAACTCAAAATCTTTTGTCAATGCACATGCTTGTATGATGTTTTCATATTTTTCCTTGTCATGTGTGTTTCCAAACAGAATGTTTTCCCTTATGTTCCCAGACAGGATCCAGGCAGTTTGAGGAACATATGCTTTGCGGCCACTGACCCTGACAGTCCCATCTAGCTTTGGCATCTCCCCGAGTATGCATGATAATAGACTGGATTTGCCAGAACCAACGATTCCACAGATAGCCACTTTCATCCCTCTCTTTACCTTTAACTCTACATCTGTTAGAGTTGGAGAAGTCGTCTCAAGTTCCCAGCTGAATATTCCATGATCAATCTCCACATCATAGTCTGTGTCATTTCTTGGTACTTGTGTAACCGCATCACATTTCAATTCTTCTTCCTCAAGGTATTTTGCCACTCTGTCAGCTGAAACTTTTCCCTGAGCAAACACTGAAAGTAAGTCAGGAAGTGTGAAAATTGGATCTTGTAGCATGCGGAATGTCGCAAGAGCTGACAAAACAGTTCCAGCTGTCAGAGGAATCCCCATAAGTATACATGAGCCAAATGTTATGGAGGAAATGAATGCAGGTGACCCCCAAAATATGAACGTTGTTAGAGCCGACAACCTCACCGATCTCCATAGCCAGTTGTACTCCTCGCCTCGTAAACTTTCTAGCTTCTGAAGGTACTTCATATCCCACGCTTGAAGTTTCAGTATTTTCATGCTTCTAAGAACTTCCGTTGTTGCCTTCATTCTGTTGTCTTTGGCAACCATGATTTTGGCTTGCAACCTCTTTTGCATTCTGGTTAGTGGAATATTGCAAGCCATTATTGCTAATGTCGCTGCTAAACCAGCCCAGGCCCCGACCCCTAAGTTTGTATGGAGCACATAAACAGCTAGAGAAAGTTGAATGGGTAGCATCCAGATATAGTTTGTATACCATATAACATCAGTTATCCTTTGTATATCCACACTCATGTAGTTTATGATCTCTCCACTAGTATGCTTCTGCCTTGAACTGCAGGATAAGCGAAGGCCCTTTTGATAGATGTGGGATATCAAAGCAGCTCGCAGCCGCATCCCAAGCTGTCGAGCTCCAAAAATCCACTGCCTCTGTGCTATGGTCTCCACAACTTTGGCACTTAGAAAAACAACAGCGAGAATATAACCTCTTTTGAGTCCATATTGCCTCTCTCCTCCAAGGAATTTCACCAAATCATTAATCAGTGAGGGTCCGACATAGGATGCGCTGGCACTTAAAATTGCAAATCCTGCATTGATAATTGCTTTCCGTCCTATAAATAGAAACATTGCTCTATAGATCGATAAAGTACTTAAACCATGCCTGTGTTCAACATCACCTATGATCTTTTTAAATGAATCAGAAAGAAACTCAGCAGCGTCTTTGCCATCAACATCTGGCACCTCATTCTTCTCTAGAGGTTTCTTGTATCCGATAGAAAAGACGGGGTTCATCCAGGAGAAGGTGACAAGTTCAAGAATATTTGCTCTTCCATATGGGCATGGCCGTTTGACTTCTGCCTGCTGTCCCACAGATGGATTCAATAGTGCCTCTGTTACGCTGCTGTCTGTGAATCTGATTCCTGTTTTCCCCCTGACTGAAATTGCAAACAGATAAGTGCAAACAACAAGCATGCACATATCGATCCATTCTTCAAATCCTATATCTTCATGGGTTGCCAAAATTGACCTGAGATCAAATACAACGATGGCAACTGATTGTAGAAAGCTAAATATCCACCATGTCCGAATTACCTTTGGAATTTTTGTAGATTTTGCTTTCTGAAAACTGAATACTGCTAGTGACAATATTATCCACGATAGCACCTGCAAACCTTCACAAATAATAAAGGGTGGATACTTGCAATCACTTATTCTTTCATGTAACTGTAGAAATACTGCCCTCAGAACATGACTTCCTAGTATAAGCAGGCAACAAGCTTTGCATGCTTTGTATGAGATGTCCAGCTTTATATCTGTAATCTTGTGTTCCTGATGTTGTTTATTGCTTTCAGGAGCTGAACCCTTCAGTCTCTGTCTCCACCATCTGAATTTCTTGAACAGAAATTGAGCCAATATACTCATGATGAACATCAATTGTATCAGTGCAAAAGTGACCATCCAGAAGCAAGGTGAATATAGGTCTTGCCATTCTTGCATATGATGCAATATAGTAGAACCTGTAATAACAGTTTGCAAATTTCATGTCAAAAAACTTACGCAGGAATACATTCTTGAAGCATCATTTTTCTCTTGTGGATATAATAACATAGGAGCTAGTAGCTGCAATTATGTTACCGGTACTCAAGAAAAGTAGAAACAAACACGTTCTTGTGAGGACTGGACTTCAACTATTTCTTGCAAGCATTATTTAAAATTGTAGATAAGCTGCTAACCATAATCATTGAGAAATTGATTAGCATATAATAAATTGTTAGGAAAAGAGAACAATCAGCACCAATCATTATCATCATGTTTGGGGCGTAGTTCATCTTTGAGTTGGGCTATTCTATTTTTTCAGTTAAGATTTTCTATTTTTGTTGTTTTAGAAACACCAGGATAAGATTTGGCCACATCCAGGACTACAGGTCCATTCTGCTTTTTACTCCTGTCAAGAATGACTGGACAATGCAATTTTCAGTTTTTTTTTTTGGAACTTTCGTCCTTGATTGGCTGCCTTTTAAAGTAGTGACATGGACCACATGTGCTCAAACCTTTCACATTGGCGTTCTCCCTTTCCTGATGGTTTGCTCCCATGAACCAAAACTGGCTAACCGCCAATATTCATGTGCTGACAGAAACATTCTCCGATTGCACTATAAATGTTGGGTCGTTCACTATTCTTTTTCTAGCTACGGTATCTTGTAATGATACCTGAGGCTATAGGAGAAGTTATGTCCTTAACTCCTCGCGATGGAGGGAGTTGGACGCTAGTCATCAGATGGAGCAGAAAGCTAAGCACAGCCCATGACTTACTGTTCCCATCCCAATTTGCTATGTTACGTAAAAAACATACTTGGAATGAACGGACAATTTTTACCGCTGCCTGAGTTATTTTTCGGCCTTGTGATTATCATCTTATATATTGGGGTAAACAAATAGCTAACTCAAAATTACTAGGGCCATCGCACATCTGAACCATGTTTTCTTCATTGGCACAGTTGTAGTCTATGCTGCGCATTCTTCAGCGCCATTTGTTCTGTTTCTGTTCTCCTGATATTTTTCGCAGACATTGCAGAACCAAGGAAGCAGGAGAGGGAAAAGAAACTACAGGTGGGGGCAAACTGGAAAAACCACGGCGCGGTGGTGTGTAGCTAGCTGGCGCATGGAGTCAAGTCGTCTATATGTACATGTCTTGGAGGAGGCGAGGAGTGGAGCGGATTCAGACGACGTTTGCATGCAATTGGTGCAGGCCGCCGGGATGGATCGAAGGAAGCCTTACCTGACGGGTCATCGAGGAAGCCCCCCTGGATGAACAGCTGTTGCACCTGCTTGTTGGGAAGAATCCCCGCGAGAGCAGGCCAGTAGTGCAGGCCCCCCCTCTCCATCGTGTCGCCAGAGAGAGGGAATTGGAGTGGAGGGAAGTGAGACTGTGAGGGGCGGTGTACAAGTGACGATGATATAATAGGAGGGAGGTGGAGACTGGAGGTGCATGACCCCCTGTTTGTTGCGCTTTTGGCGTGGCATGGTGCGGTACGGTGGCCGCAGATCCCGAATATGCAGCTTTCAGTTTTCACAGAACGAGCCCGGCACGGCGGCACCACCTGTGGAAAAAAACAACACCGCTATAGCAGCTGCTACATTTTTTATTTATGATTGGCAGCAGTATGTCCTATTCTCCTGCAGGTTATTTTTTCTTATTTCTGTGCGTATACTAGCTAGCTTCCAGCTGAATATATTGCGGATTTGTGCACGATCAGTAGTTCTGCAGATGAAAATGATTTCTTTGAAATTAAATAACGCCTGTTCGGATCCTTGAATTGAATGCCATTCTAATAATAGTAATTTAGGTAAAAATCAATTAAACTAATATGATTTTATACCCCAGAAGCATCGGTCACGCATCATTCGTTAATTTACCCCAGAAGCGCATGCATGCCTTGACTTAGACACGTGCTAGTGCTACTGCTACGTACGCGGTGGCGTCATAGTCGCAAAGAAACGATTCGCGCGCGCCTGCTGAAAATACAATCTTTGATCTGCTTTTGCAGTAGATGCCAAGGAGTTAATGAAACGAGAGGTCGACAAAACGAGGCCAACGACGTACGTATCCTGTCCTGTCCTGTCCAAGCACATGCCTATCGCCGGTCGTCACCTATATATTATATTAACCATATTATACCGGCAGATGCTTGTGAGATGAAATCACAGAATCATCCCAGACGACCACGTCTGTCGACTACTGTCGTCCGTCGTGCAAAACAAAACGAAAAAAGAAAAAAGAAACAGGAGGTGGTGATGGTAGTGATGTTAAGAACTTTGTTATAAATTGAAGACAGGCAGGAAGACAAAGCCGGCCGCCGAGCCGAGCCGAGCGAGCAGCGGCACATGCAAGCAACCACACGCCTACGGCCTATGTACTACCCTCGTCGCCGCCGGCACACGCACATCGGCACATCTGAGTCTGGACATACAAGACACCGCGCGCCCATGCAGCAGCAGCACTGGACGAAACAAAAAAAAATGCGCGCGGGATACGTGTGGAAGGAGAGCGATCGCGCGAGACGGGAAAGCTTTGCATGCACATCTTTATTTGTGCTGCCTTTTTTTTATTTCTTTCTCTTTTTGCTCAGTGGTGGTGGGCTCACGTACTTTGGCATTATTTGCCAATTGAGTACTTGAGTATCCACTCTTTCCCGTACTAGAAAGAGACTGTGAAGTGTGAAGCCTGCTCGTCATGCATCATTAGCTTCCTTTTGCTGATCGACAGACGACAGCTAGCCTCAATTTGTCTCATCCTCTGACATTATTGGAGCGCATGCATTGGTGCATGTCGTCGTCGTCGTCGTCCTATACGGCTATATATATATATATATATATATATATATATATATATATATATATATATATATATATATATATATATATATATATATATATATATATATAGTATATGTATTTAGAGTCATATGCTCTATTTAACTATAGGAAGCCCCGATCACGTACCGACCAGGTGCGCGACCGCACCGGACCCTTTTTGGCTTATTGTACCTAACTGCTTACGCCAAAATATAATACGAGTTATGCTGATGTGTGTATCAGTTTATGCAAATATAGTCTGCGCATATTACGTGCATCGGGCCCACGATCCGGCCCACGCCACCACTATAAAAACACCCCCACGCCGCCAGGAATTAGGTTTTAGCGGCGGCGGCGGTTCTCTAGGGCGTGCGAGCGGCGGTGATCCTGGGGGCCAGCAGCGGTGTCACCTCGAGGCAGGCGACCGACGGCGGCGCTCCACCAGGAACGAGCGACAACGACGCTCCGAGGCAGGCGAGCAAGCGGTGACGGCGCTCTTGAAGCAGACGGACGACGGCAGCGCACCCTAGGCCCGGTGACAACGGCGGTTGTCCCGTCCGTCTCTGCGATGGCCACCGCCACCGCCGCTCCAGCATCTGTGGCGCGATGACGGATCTGGGGACACGCTCGCGACGGCGGATCCCTGAGGCGCGACGGCGGATCTGGGGACACGCTCGCGATGGCGGATTCCTGTGGCGCGACGGCGAATCTAGGGACACGCTGCGGCATCGGATCCCGAGGGCACGCACGCGGCGGCGGCCCCATGAGGTGCGCACGACGGCGATGTGCCAGCGGTCGCGACGGCGGATTTCCCTAGGCGCTAGCGACGACGGCATCCTCCCTAGGCACGAAGTGGTGGCGCATCCCAGATGCGAGGCGCTGGTTCCGCAGGACGACGATCCTATTTTTATGCTATTTTGTATACATATTTATGCCAATGTCAATAGGTTTTTATGACCTATATTTCAGTTCCATCTATTTGTCTGTTTCTGATATTTCTATTCATTTATGCTAAAATTTATACTCATTTACGCTGTTTTGGTTCACGATTTACACTTAAATCCGCTCGAGCCAGAACCAGTCATTTACGCTGTTTTGGTTCACGATTTACACTTAAATCCGCTCGAGCCAGAACCCGCGCACGATTTTTACGCCGTAATTTGTCCCCATTTGCCGTTACGAAATCAATCGATGATTTACGCTAAAATTCATACTCATTTACGCTGTTTTGGTTCACGTTTTATGCCGAAATCCGCCCGAGACAGCGCCTGTGGCGATTTTCATGCCGTAATTCGAGACCCATTTGTCGTTACGAAACAGATCGATGATTTACGATAAAATTTGTACTCATTTACGCTGTTTTGGTTCACGTTTTACGCTAAAATCCACCCGATCCAGAACCCGCGCACGATCGGGTGCACACGATTTTTACGCCGTAATTTTAGGCTCCGTTTGCTGTTACAAAACAGATATAGGAATTACGCTAAATTTCGTACTCATTTACGCTGTTTTAGCTCACGTTTTACGCTGGAATCCGCCCGAGCCAGAACCCGCGCACGATCGGTTGCATGCGATTTTTACGCCGTATTTTTAGGCCCCGTTTGCTGTTACAAAACAGATATAAGATTTACGCTAAATTTCGTACTCATTTACGCTGTTTTAGGTCACGTTTTACGCTGCAATCCGCTCGAGCCAGAACCAGATCGAGCGCGCGTAGATATACCTGACTGAGGCTTCCCATACTAATGGAAGGCTCCCATTACCATCACCCTATATATATATATATATATATATATATATATATATATATATATATATATATATATATATATATATATATATATATATACGGCGCTGCTAAAATGCACCTGGGTGCATTCTCTATATTGAATGCACCCAGGCGTAAGTCCTGTTTCGCGCGCCTCCCCGCCCTCGCCGCCGCCGCGCGCATCCCTATCCCCGTGCCGCCGCCGTCTCCTCCTTCTTCCTCCGATCCTCTAAACCTAGATCCCACCGCCGTCGAGCGCCTCCCTGTCCTCGCGCCGCCGCGCGCCTCCCTGTCCCCGCGCCGCCGCGCGCCTCTCTGTCTGCGTGCCTCCCTGTCCCCCGCATTAGGTGGGATTGCAAGCACGCATTATGTGTGATTGCAACTGTTGTATAATTTTACTCAAATATCTGTTAAAAAATGTAAACAAAATGATTGCAACCGATGGTGTGTTGTAATTGCAACTGCTGGTGTAGTGTGGATGCAACTGCTGAGTTGCTCTTATGTGATTGCAAGTACTGAATAACTCTGAGAAATTTTGTTAAAAAATATGATTGCAACTGCTGGTCTGGTGTAATTGCAACTGCTGGTCTGGTGTGATTGCAACTTCTATATAACTATGTCCAAAAATCTGTTAAACAAACAAGATTGCAACTACTGATCTGGTGTAATTACAACTGTGGGTCTGTTGTGATTGCAACTTCTATATAACTATGTCCAAAAATATGTTAAACAAACAATAATTGCAACTGCTGTCTGGTGTAATTGCAACTTCTGATCTGGTGTGATTGCAACTTCTATATAACTATGTCCAAAAATCTGTTAAACAAACAATGATTGCAACTGCTGCCTGGTGTAATTGCAACTGCTGGTCTGGTATGATTGCAACTCCTATATAACTATGTCCAAAAATCTGTTAAACAAAACAATGATTGTAACTGTGTCTGGTGTAATTGCAACTGCTGGTCTGGTGTGATTGCAACTTCTATATAACTATATCCAAAAATCTGTTAAACAAAACAATGATTGCAACTGCTGTCTGGTACAATTGCAACTGCAAATCTGGTGTGATTGCAACTTATGTGAAGAGGTTGAGCCGTTCGCGGAGGAGCCGTTCACGGAGAAAGAGGGGCGGGGGCGGGAAAATGAAAAGGTTCTGTCCGGAGCGTGCGGGAGGGACGAAACCGGCCTGGGTGGGACGGTTGGCTCGGACCTGGCACATAGGTTCGGCCTGGGTGCATTCTCTCTCTCTATATATATATATATATATATATATATATATATATATATATATATATATATATATATATATATATATATATATATATATATATATATATATATATATATATATATATATATATATATATATATACACACCGAGTGATGAGTGTCCACGTAAGGAGATTGCACTGCTTGAAAGTTTGAAACCAAACGAAAGGCTTGCGAACAGTAGATCGACGTAATTAGTAGCTGCATCCCTTTCCTGAGTCCTTAATACCTTTATCCTATCGCCGACGGAGCGAGGACTCAGTTTCAACTTGACCATTCATGCAACAGCGCGAGCGAGGGAGGCCGCCCCGTCAGATTTTTTTCTAAAAATATTATCCCTTATTATTGACTAGCTTTACTGAGAAGGTTAGTCGGTCAAGCAATACTGTCACAACTCCAGCTTGTACTATGAGACAAAAGTAGCACAAATAGCAGTCGTCGTCGTTAGTAATCTTTTTTGTTTTTGTTTTTGGGTGGTTGAGAGCAGAACACGCATATATACACGATTAATTAGTTTAGTCGGAGTGCTTCTCTGTGTCTCTGGGTCGTCGTGAGGTGCGTGTGCGTCATGCAATGCAACATCATATTGGCGTTACTGGTTTAGTGCGATCCTACGTTGCTTTGTTGGCGTGGCGTGGTTGTGCTGTGCATGCGCACTCTCCAATCTACGTGCTCTACACATAATGATGATGACTAGGAGCAGTCGTGTCGGCCCAACGATCCATCAAACATGTACCACGAAGCGGCGGCCCAAGCTCATTGCGACATCACGTCAAACGGATCAAGCACGAGGGGAGCCCGACAAGCCAGGAATAGCGATTCCTTTTTTTTTAAAAAAAAATTAGCTTCTTCAAAAACATTTGTGCCAATAAAAAGATCGCATAAATACGCATGCTTCTCGCTCAACTGGAATCGTTATTTCAAATAGCGAGAGTATCCCTGGCTCCCTACTAGACCGCCGTTCGGTCCATTTAAGCGAGGGCCCAATGCCAATGCGCAGTACCAGTACCCCACAAGGGGCAAAATTGGCAAATCGCTGCTACCAAAGAATCACAAGCCATTCAAGACAAAAAGGTTTCTCTACAGTAGGTCTTTCCTCGCTCACAGCTGATGGCGGCCTCCGATTCATTGAGCGAGCGAGCTTGGCAGGTCATAAATGGGTGCATCCCCACTGGAGAACACGGGCATCGCATCGTAGCGGCACAGGGCAAACAATCGAATCTGAAATATGAATCGGTGCATGCACAACGGAATCACACGTCAGTACAAGGAATCCAACTGAAAACAGAACAACCAGCCCAGCTATCCATTGTTTCTTTGCTCTCTCTATATATTAGCCATCTGCTCTGAGTTGCAGAATCTTTACGAGCCAAGACGCCTTCCAGAAACAAAGAGATACAGCAATACTCAGCTACAATCTCCGGTTTACAGAACTAAAGCATGGATCCATCTTCATTGTCTAGCCGCTGGCTTCAGAAGCCAGATCGCCACAGCCGATGCTCTATACAAGTCATTCAATTGTAACAGGTTGCAAGTTTACCACGGCCACCTGGCTAAAGGATGAGTCGCTTCAACCAGCCACACGACATACCATACAGGGACGAACAGGGTTTGCAAGGGCAGTCCACCTCTCATCATTTTCACCTACTTGCTAATGGTAAAGGATCCCAGCTTAGACAGGTCCGGAACCCAGCATGACAGTTCTGATGATCCTGTCACGAACATCAAGGATCCTGGAGCCCACCTTACCAGCGGCGGTTCGTCGTCTGTGCTTCCCCAGCGCGCGACCTGCATGTCAAAGTGTTTTACCATATACAAGTCAAATAGATATAACATACGAAGTGATTTCAATATCGACATGATATATCTTTCTGCACCTTTCCACTCCTAACATTCCAAGCATAAACACTACCGTCACCGGAGCCTGCAAGAGAAGACCATAACGCATTGCTAAGCAGGAGAGAAGATGGCAACTCTTTGTAAAGCACGATAGGGATGGTCTCTAACCAGATATGATATGGTTTCCATCAGGGCTGAACGACGCCTCCAGTGTTGAGTTGGTTACCACTGGCTTCACATTGCACGACGCAATCTGAAAGAAAAAAGGAATCATAAGAACCATGTCTTACTAGTGTTGGTATATGCAAGATACAAGGTACAGTAGGTTGTATGCTTACGCTATTGCCATGGAATGAATCTAGCACATGGACACGTCCAGCTTTAGTGGTTAACAGAATCCGCCTGCCATCACTGCTGAACTTTATGACATGGGCCTCTGAATCGTTATTACCAACAGAGAAGATCTCAAAAGGCCCCTATGAACGTAACAAGTTAGAAGGGTTGAACACTAATGGCTAAACCACACAGTCAACAATCACGATACCTTTTCAAATTTTCGAGCATCAAACATCCTTATGTGACCACCATAGGCAACTGCAAATACCATGCCCTGATCGTCATATGAAACTGCAGGCCTCCCTTGCACACGCAGTAAGCCCTGAAAAATCCATGAGATGATTTTTTTCCAATGACCAGCAATACATAGTAATTCAACTGCAATGCCAACCCATGCTCAATACTCCCTCTTGATTTGCTTGACACTGACATGACCTCCAATGTGACACTTTGACTAGATATTACTACAAATTTGATTATTCTATACGAAGTGTTATTATTTAAGATTTTTCATGATGATAAATCCAATAAAATCAGCCTTATGTTATCAATCTACATACATACATATATATATTATATGGTCAAACCTGAAACGGTTTCAGCAGCAAAAATCCTAAAGCATGTTATATTCTGGATTGGACGGAGAAGATGTTACAGATTTCTGATAAATAAAATGACCATGCTCAAGATTCTAAATTTACAAGAATGTCTGGAATCCAACATTCACCATCCCATAAGTAACAGAAATACTGAAGTAGGTAATAACAAGGGTTTTAATGATTCAGTTGCAACAATGTTACATGTTTGGTTCCTCAGCTAAAACTGCAGTTTGTTTAGCTGACATAAACAGGTTGTGAAGCAGAATCTGAAGTTTAGCTTGTGTCAAACAATTGTGCACAGCATCATTAGTTTTACCTGTGATTTTTCAGCCCGTTGATCCCATAAGAGAACAGTACGGTCAAGTGAACCAGAGAGAAAATTTTCTTTCTCAGAGCAAAATGAGATGCAGACAACCCTGGACAAAACACAGCATATTAGCATCCTCCACTGGCATTAGCACGACCAAAATGTTAACTACTCCCTCCTTTCCAAATTATAGTTCCCTTTGGCTTTTGTCGTCAGTCAAACTTCTCTAAATTTGACCAAGCCTTAGGAAAGTATATTGCACTATCAAGACATTTAATTTGTGCATTTTCCTATAAGCTTGGTTGAAGTTCAACAAGTTTGACATAGGAAAGTAGGGAGTACAATTTATTTTAAGATAGTGTGACATACCTGTCAAGGTGACCTTTAAAATATCTAAGAAACCGATTATCATTCAGTGAGAGTAGACGCAGAGATTCTGCACTATTACTTATTTTCAGTACATGAAATCAATCATTTTCAAATTAACATAAAAGAGGACTTACCATCCCAGCCATTTTTTGATGAATATAAGACAATATTTGGGTTATCAGTGAAGCACACTAGTTCGACCCCATATTTTTTGCTATTAATAGTCTTCAAACATCTGAAAACTTGAATGAGTGAGCAACCAATACATATCACGAAGACAGAAACAGTTTAGAGGAAAAAAAATAAATCGCTACAAAAGGTACTAAACTGTTGTCATAAACTAAATCTTGTTGTGTGCAATACCAAAGTCGAATATAAGTTATATTAGACACTAAAACAAACTAATAAACATACACGAGAATTTGTATCAGTGCAGTATTAATGTTAGGAACTGGAAAATGAAGAGTAAATTCTACAGGACAACAGTGAAACCTAGCAAACTACTAGAATGGAACAGATTGCTTCTTTTAAGACAAAAAAAAAACCAACTAGAGACCCTATTTACTTATAATAAATACTTCTGAAGACAGAATAACGTTTTGCACTCACACTGCATTTTGAGTGTCGTATAGGCGGATTGATTCATCGTCGCTAGCTGTCACAAGATAGTTGGTAGCCTTGCTGTGAAAATCCATAGAACTAATTCTACCATTCTGAAATAGAATTATGATATACCAAAGAATCAAATGAGTATAGTTGTAGTATACTAGTATGTCCAATGTATATATAGAGATGTGCACTTGAAAGGGATGGGCATAAAAATATAAATCAAACAAACTTTCAAGTCATAGAACACACCATGAAACCTTTTTAATGTTTTCTTTCAACTGGGCATGGCCATTACAACATATTGATAGTTACAGGCTCCAGCTTGAAATCTCAGTGCTGCTATCCTATTATGTGCCAAGCTTATTGAAAAATTCATAGTGGTACTTTATTCAATACATCTTGCATTATGCATATACATAGTTGTACCATTGCAAGTACAGCTAATGAATATGAACTCCAATCTCACCAGGCCATGGCATATCGTAACACTGTAACACTATTAAATTAATTATAATGGCTAAACCCGTCAGGCAGTTATAGGGTCCAATGCACCTTCCCAGCCCTCTCATTCACATTCCTACAGCAATCTAAACTGGACTAACATTTTCAACCGGGGGGGGGGGGGGGGGGGTCAAAATAATTATCCCTTTAAAAAAAACTTTTGTTAGCCCCTGGGGTGCAGAACAGTATTAATTTCAGAAGTGATTCCAGTGCAATTTAGGTAAAGAACAGAGGCTTTCATACCCTTGGAAGGTCAACCCTATCTTCACGCTCTTAAGCACCTCATTGGTGATCTCCACACCATGCATGGACTTGTCATGGCAACAGACCAACCCCCACCCCCAAAAAAGAGTTGTGCCCGCACCTTAATCAATCGGTTACCAAGGATATGGCCTTGAGCGCCAGAGAAGAACAACCTAATCAAACCATGGATGGATTCAGGTTGGTAGCAGCATAGAGAACAGAATGGGAATCTGGGAACAACTGGACCCATCCAAACAAAGGCAGGAATTCTCACCAACAGAATGAACGAACCAATCGAGACCAGAACGGATGGACTCAGATTGGTCGCTGCAAGCGAATACGCAATAAATCGAGTGGGAAGTTAACCCTAAGAAGAACGGAATCCATCCAAGCAAAAGAAGGCATGCTCACCAGCAGAAGAATCAGCCAATCAAGGTCAGGATGGATGGATCTCTGCTTCACTAGGATGAAACAGGAGTGGCAGGAAGAGAGGGGACAGGGGAGGAGACAACAGACATCTGCTTGGCCGCACCACCATAGGACTCTTGACTCTTGAGAACTATTTGGTTTGGATCCCTATGAACCTTACCATGGCTACCATTTTGATTGTTGCCAAAATTGGTGTGTGCAATACCAATGTCTATTTGCCTTGCCAAAATGTCGTTTCTTCATCTGGCTGGTTGCACAAAATCGTCTCTGGACAGCGGATAGACTTGCTAAAAGAGGGCTGAGTCATCCTGAAAAGTGCCCCTTTTGTGATCAAGAAGATGAAACTATTGATCATCTCCTTGTTACCTGTTCCTTCTCCAGGGAATTCTGGTACCTGTTGTTACGGAATTTCGGTCTGCATTCTTTGGCTCCTCAACCTGATGTTGGCTCATATCTAGGCTGGTGGGAATCGGTGGGGAATATTGCTGCTGGGCTCACTAGAAAAGGGCTTGATTCCCTTATCATTCTGGAAGCCTGGACCTTGTGGAAACATAGAAACAAATGCGTTTTTGATGGCTGCAACCCCAGTGTTGCCATGAGTCTTAGAGCTGCTAATGAGGAAAGGATGCAATGGAAGATTGCTGGTGCCAAAGGGCTCTGCCATCTAGCTGTACCTTTAGCCGAGAGCTAAGGAGAGTCTAATGGATTCTTTTATGTATGCTTCTTACTGGCCTCCGTAAGGAGGCTGTTTTGTACTGGCCTTTCTTGGCCCCCTTTTTATCTCTTCTTAATATATTATGAGGCGCAGTTCTCCTGCGCTTTCGATAAAAAAATACCAATGTCTATTTGCCCACCAGTTCATTTCCAAATGGAAATCATTTGCATGCTGAAATTTTGGCTGTGTAGATGACCATGGAACTGGTGGAGTGGTGCCACCAAATCCGTTGCATTAAATGCTGAGTTTTTGTATTAGCTAGCTTCAATGGATCGCATATTCACAGACCGTGAATCCTATGTGCAATCCATTTGCACTACTACTTTCCTAGCAGTGAAATCTACATAAACAAAGGAGTCCTCCTTGCTATATTCTATAATCTAGATTTCTAACAAGAAACAATAAATGAAATTTGAGTCCACATGCCAAAATCACAAATGCGGCAAGTTTCGGCATCACTGCAGTCCAAACACGCCACTCTTTTGTCCAAGTTCGGCATCACTGGCATTTTAGCGTCATCAAACTTCGATAAGGTTGAAACGTGTAGTGAACCAAGAAGTCTTTGGTGTAAGACGATATTGCTATGTTTCAAAGGATAAAATCAAGAGGAACTAGAAAAGGAGGATAAAGTCGCTAATTATTTGGGAGCTGGGGAAACAAGGTGAGATTTATGTTTTCTGTTCGTTCAACCCTTAACACGCCTTATCAAAAAAAAAAGTGAAGTCGTATTATGTCCTAACCTGACGAAATTAACTATTTACGCATGTTAACTTGTTAAGGAAGTTCCATGCTCAAATAACATTTTTAACAATTGCATCATTTCGTTATCACTGAAGATAGAAGGTTCCTTATCCCACGCTACTTTCACCACTTATTAGGCGCTACTTTCACCACTTATTAGGCAAGCAACAGCAATGTCACGTTTGTCCCATCGCAGACCATGGAAGCATATATGAATTGGAGTGGAGAAGAGAGGTTGCTTACATAGTCCCGGAAAGCTAGGCCGACCTCCATGCTCTTGAGCATGTCGTCGGTGATCTCCATGCTCACCCTTGGCGGACTCGTCATGGTGGACAACCCACCAATATTTTCCGCAACCAAACCTTAATCTGCTACCAGACAGGGTCAGCAAAGAACATGGGTGTATAAATGCACACCCAATAATTTTTGCGAGTTCGCGCCCCTCCGGCAAGGGGGCGAGGGGCGAGGGGCGAGGGCGGGGCAGATCGAGCAGCTCTGGTGCCACAGTGAGAACGGCGCGGCGAGTTCGGAGTTCCGGCTTGGGAGCGTAGCGGCGCGGCGAGCCCCGGTTGTCCGGCGTGGGGGGTGCGGAGGATGGCGTGGGCCGTGGGGGCGGGTTGGAGGTCCGGCGCGGACTAATTGGCAGTGTTTATAAATAAAAAATAGGGTTAAACAATACACATAGTTATCGAATATTTATCGTCTATCAGATTATTTTTGAACTAAGTTTATTCCATGTGTAATAGCAATTACAGATATTAAATATAGTCTAATTATAAAACTATTTACATAAATAAATAATAAACATCGAGATGAATTTTTAAACTTAATTAATTCATTATTAGTAAAGGTTTATTGTAGCATCACATGGTGAATTATAAACTAATTAGACTTAAGGCCTAGTTTGGGTACTCTGATATTAAAGTAGTTTGGAGGGATTGGAGATTGTATAAATCCATAATAGATCAAAAACTCTCATAATACATTTCAATCCACTTCAATCCCTTTTATTACTAGATTACCCAAACTAGCCCTAAGGGGTGTTTGGTTCCTACTACTAAACTTTGTCACTTTTGTCCCTAAAATACCAAACATAATGGCTAAAATATGTTTTTCAAATAAGATTTCTAGGAACTAAAGTTCAAAAGATGACTAAAGAAACTAAACACATCTTAATTGGTTCGTTTTGCCGTTTAGTCCTTATTAGTGTAATTAGTTTTATAATTACACTATATTTAATATTTCTAATTAATATCAAATATCAGATGCGATAGGGATTAAAATTAGTCCAGTATCTAAACAACCTAAGTACTACCCGCGACGACTGAAGTACAACCAACGTTAATCAACGACTGTTGTTGCATCTTATTCTAAATTAATTAATTAATCATGAGCCATTAGATGACCCTAGTCATATCTAAGTGTACCATTGGAGTCATGTTATAGCAACACTAGTTAAATATGGATCGGACAATTTTACAAAACCTTTCATTGTAATGGCAAATATCTAAGGCTCTCGTCCCATGCGGGCACACAGGGGTGAGGCCGAAGTGTGGGCGGTGGGGACACCTAGTTATCCCTTTCTTAGGCTGGTTTGAGTATTGGTCGGTATCACTCGTTGGTGTGGTACTATCAACGGTCAATACCAACCTCGACGATGTTGATGACGGACACTACGCCTGATCGATCGGTTGTGCTGCTGACCAGTGAGGTCGATCAATATGAGATGTGATGAGGCCAGATTGGTTGGTACCGACCGATGCATTGGGACCGATGGTGTTATCAACTAGGGTCGATCGACATCGGTCGTTATTTGTTGATGTGACGCGACCTAATTGATTAGTGCTACTTTCTCTGTTTGAATTTAACAAAAATAAAAAAGGTAAAAAATAAAAAATGAATCCACACTATAAATAGAGGGGTCGTGTTTGAGCTTGCACACATAACTCACACTTAGAATTTCTCTCCCGCCTTCTCGTACTCATCTCACCCTCATTTCATTCGAGCAAAGTGCTATTGCAATGTCTTCGTCCATATGGAACAACATGACCAAAGAAGAGGTGATCAAGTTGTTGGGTGAGCACTCCCCCTCGAACCGATGCACTCAACCACAGCTGCTTCTCCCTCAACCATATGATTTACGTATGGTAGTGTTGATGGCTTCATTGACGAGTATATAAAAATAGAGAAAAGTTCTAATTTAGAGTGTCTCAAACTATTATGTTGAGGTGTTGTTTCAGGTTTCAACGAGGAGTATAGTCATCGTCCCCACTATTGAAGATCTTAGGCGACTGTTAGCTAAAGGGGAGAATAGGGAATTCTTTCACGTGATAGGGAATATAGATTGCATGCACTGGAAGTGTATAAACTATCACATTGGATGGAGAGCACAGTTCTCTAGGGGACATTGGATGGCCCCAACCATCATGCTCGAGCCAGTTGCCTCGTATGGCTTATGGATCTAACATGCTTTTTTAGGGTGGTGGGATCAAACAATGTCGCGAATGTGCTTAACCAATCGCCATTGTTCACTGAGTGCTGAAAGGTGAAGCACCAAACATGAACTTCACTATGAATAGATACGAGTACAACTAGAGATACTACCTCGTCGATGGAACCTACCCTTCGGGATCAGTATTCGTGAAGACCATTTTGCTTACAGACTCCAAAACAACAAATATTTGTTGCATGTTGGAAGGGCACACAGAAGGATAGGGCATTTTAGGTGTTCAAGGCTCGATTCCATATTCATGCTATCTCGGGTCAATCATTTTTCCATCGGATACCCAATATGATTATGCATGCAACCATTATGATTATCGGTGTGAGGTTGTACTCTATACAAGCCTGGTGCATGATCAACTCTAAAATATTTTCATGTAGCATATTTATGATCTGCATCATAGGAATTATATTTTATTTTTATGAGTTATCTTTTTATTTTTTTACGTAATGTAAGTTTTATGTTTTATTCATTATGTAATTTTTATTTTAGTTTAACATATGTATTGTGTACTTTTAAGTAATATATTTTTTTGTTCTCTTTGTGAACTATAAATTTTTTATTTGGTTATTCATCGTTTGTTGATTCTGTCCTCCAATAAAACAGCATATTTTATTTGCAATGTAAATAAAAGCTGACCGCTAGATTCTAAGAGAAACAGGGTCCGAAAGAGAAAAATGTTGCAAGAGAAGTTAATATACGTGTGCCTCAAGGAGGGATGGAGCCCACAATGAAAGATTAACAAGGGCTAGCTGGCTAGTGGCTAAATATTTTTAAATATGCATCCTTCTCTTCTTATACACACACACCAGACAAAGGATTAGACATGGCACACATCTCTCAAAAACAACATGTGGTAAGACAATTCTATCTTAAATAAAAAGGTTTGATCCTCCTATTCCACCTCATTCCTTAACCAAACACACCAAAGTGATATGATAGTTTTCACTGTTTTGATTGATGGTTGTATTCATATCCATAAAAGTCATCAATGTTGAAGGAGTTCTGTCTTTATACCACCTTCGTTATCCTCCTCCTCAAGTCTTGCCACTTCAAGGTGTTCTTGATCATTCTTTGATGTCACCTTATATATTGCTATGTCTCGAAAGACTAATCTAAGGGCATATACAACTCTAAGCTCCCTGATTGGTTTTTTTGAGTATAAGAGACTGTATGATACAATAATATGTTTTTAACATCAATCTCATAATAAATGTAGTTAAAGTGACAATATATATGGAGAGTCATGTATAGACATAATCTTTGTTAAGAGACAATCTATTGTATTTTTTTCATTTAACCCCTTAGAGACTCTTCAAATGACCTCGTATCAAATGGAGTTGTACATGTCCTAACCTAAAAACTGGTTAGTTTGGTCATTAATGTCACAAATAAAACTTAAACTTTGGAGTTCGCTGCAAAAATGATTCATAATAAATTAGAAACAAGAAATGTTAATAAGATTTGACAAAATCATTAGTAATAATATCTCTATTATTATTTAAGTAACAAGACAATTCTGGGGAGGCTTATCTATCCATGATGGTACAAGAATTTTCGGTTGTGCTTGCGATATCCATGTAAGCATCGTCTTTCCTTTTAATCCTCATCAAATGTGTAAATCGTGCATCGTCGTCTTCCAAGCACCGCCTTTTCCTTTTAATCCTCATCAACTTCGTCGTGTCTTCCTGCCGCCCGCACTCTCGTTGTCTCTGCTTGGAGCTATCCCTGAAGACTAATATCTCAGTCGCCTGCATATCGACTGCCGGTTGAGAGTTGAGACTGCTGGCTGAGGCCTCGACTGCTTGACTTGCCTTTGACTGGTATATCTTGTATCAGCTGGGACTGGGATCGAACAACATTGCCTTTCTTGGATGCAGCTCTGCCCTGCTGCTCGGTCCTTGCACGGAGTCACCGTCGCCAGAAGAGGCGGAGGACGACGAGCACAATGGCGGCGACGAAGGTGAAGAGTCGTCGTCGGCGCGCTTCCTCTTGAGCTCATGGATATTCCGACCACCAATCTTCTGCATCACGTACGCCGGCAGCTTGTTCCGCCGGACGTGCTTGACGACCAACTCCAAGCCGGGCCTCCAGAACTTGTACGAGTAGACGTCCTGCTGGAACTCGAGCACCGTCGCACGGAGGTCAAAAAACGGCGGATACCCTTCCGGCGGGTGCGGCTTGTGCTGCTGCTGTGGCTTCGACAAGCCCACGAAAAACGACGACGCGCGCCGCAAGCCGTGTGGCTCGGCGTCGTAGGCACGCGGGTTCTGGTGGCATAGCAGCTCGCCGAACGTGTCCCTCTCAACCTTGGCCACGAGCTGCCGCAGCCGCGACTCCACCCACCCCTTCCACTCCCGGAGCTCTTCTGCGCCTCCTGCCACCGCCGCGTCCACCTGCAGATAGCTCTTGTGCGTGCTGAAGAACGGGGACGGCTGGAACAGCGCGCCCCAGTCGCGGCCGCCGCCGGCGGCGATCTTCTGGCACGCGACGTCCCCGGCCTGGATCTGCTCCTTGATGACCCTATGGGTGGCCCGAGAGACATTGTACGTGCAGTTCATACACGGGTACGCCGGCGTGATGACGGGCATGAGGTGGCTCCGGTCGGGCAGGTTCCTCCGCACGTCCCAGACCGGGAGTCCGAGCTCGTCGTCGTGCTCGATGTCGCAGAGCATCACCGGGATGGGCCACCTCCAATGGCTGAACACCTTGAAGAAGCGAGACACCAGCATGCTGGGCACGGCGTTGGGGTAGAGCTGGCACACGCGCGCCACCAGGATGGCCCAGGCCACGCCGCCGAGGAAGCCGGACACGTTGGAGTAGACGCCCCGCGACTTGGCCCACAGCTTCACGCACCGCAGCGTCGTGCGGAACGCGGCGGCGTCGGGAACCAGCCGCACGATCTCGTCGGCCACGCGCACGCCGTTCATGCTGCGGGCGGTGACGTGGTCGAGGCCGCGGAGCACGTGGCGGTCGCTCAGATCCAGGTTCCGGGGCACCACGGGGAGGTTGACGCTGGCGTAGACGAGGTCCACCTGCACGCCGCGGAACCTCAGCTTCATGACGGGGACGTGCGCGCCGGGCACGGGATGCAGCTCCGTCACCGCCTCCGTCTCGGCCAGCACGCCGGCCAGCACACCGAAGAAATCTTGATCGCGGTCGACGAAGGAGGGCCCCACGACGAGCGCGTCGATGTCGGAGCCGCCGCCGAGGACGCCGAGGCGGTACGATCCGAACGGGAGCACAAAGGCGGTTGCCTCGTCGACCATGGCGTCGGGGTACCCATGCTTGAGCATGAGCTGCTTGACCCAGAGGTCGACGATGCCCTGGAGGTCGCGCAGCACCTCGGCGCGGACCGCCGACTCCTCGGCGCTCTCGTACATTCCCGCTTCGCGCAGGAGCTTCTCCAGCTGCGCCGTGGCCTCGATGTCGGCGGGCGTCGGGCCAACCAGAGAGATGGGCTCGCTGGATATCTTCTTCGGCTGGGAAGCCATGGCCTGCGTGATTGCGAGAGAGCGAGCGCCGGCGATGGAACAAGAGACGAACGTGTACGGAGGAGGGTACCGTCCCTTAATATAGGGGAAATGTTTCCATCTAATCTAGATCCCTCCGATCGGATTTGGCCAAGTCTGGATAAACCGGATTCCGGTGAGCGCTTTCCTTTTTTTTTAATGGTACAGTTTTTGTAACAGAAATATGTATAGCTTCGGCAACCTACTGTCGGGATTAAATAGACCAACCTAAATGTGTATAAGCACTCAGCACGGTTAAAAAACGGTTTAACAAGAAATTAGACGGCTAAATGCATTTAGATCTCGTTTGACGTGTCTCAAATTTATTTTTTAAAGCTGTTTTTCCATAGAAAACAGCTTCATGAACAGTTCCGTGTTGTTTTGGAAAAATGTATGGCAAAACACCTTCACGAGTACCTTCATATATGGCTAAGAGAGAAATAAGTGAGAATGACGTGAAAAACTGCTTTTTTCAACTTCACTTTTCTCTCTCCGTTACTTTGTTAAAGAATAAACAAGAATCCTCACTCGTAAAGCTTTTTTAAAAAAAGTATTTAACAAAAAAAATATCATAACAGCTCAAACTGAATCTCGCTAAATATTTAATAATCTAATCAACTTACATTTTTGTTAAGAGAATATTACATTCGTGACCTTAGTTTCGCCACTCTACTTATTTGTGCCATTAGTTTTCAAACGCGCTCGGATCTATCTCTCGAAAACGTTTGCGTCCTCATTTGTGCCACTCCGTCAGCCTGCCGTTGGTCCGGCCACCGTTACTGGCGGGTGGGGCCCATGAAATGTTTTGCGGCCCACGTTGCAGATACTTCTGTTGTTTGTGATTTGGATTGGATCTTAGCAGGCCACTCGATCTCGTCGTCGCGACCTCGTTCTTGGGTGTGGCTCGTCGGTGGCGCTCGGACCCTATTGCGGCGTCCACTCCCGTTGCGGCGCGCGCTCGTGGCCGTGCCAGTGAGTCTGTGGCCCTCTGCGCCGCTTGATACCTTGGATCTGTGTCGTCGCTCCTCGTCCTCGGCCAGGCGCGACATCGTCGGCAAGGCACAACACTCGGTCCGTCGCGCCATTTGTCGAGCTCCGACCCTTTAGCTCTTTGGATCCGTGTCAACCGGATCTGCGACGTGTTAGTAGTTCTTGAGGCACGCCTGTCGTTCGTCCGTCCGCCCTCGTCATCGATGGCGGCCTTTGGAGGTGACGAGGACCAACCACAACTGGAGCCTCGCTGTATCCCTAGGCGGCCCGTCGGCGAACCTAGCGGCCTGCATGGCACGGGAACGAGCTCCGCTCCAAATGCCAGTAGTGGCATAGCCAACCTCGTCGCCCCGCTCGGCACGAACAACATTATGTATGGCAGAAGCAGATTACGACCACGCCATCGACCAACCACTAGACATGATTAGAAATAAGGAAATATCTAAGATATTCATACCATGCTCTTGGGTCTTGCTTAAGTCCATAGAGCGTCTTAGAGAGCTTGCACACATGGTCGGGGTACCTATCATCCTCGAAGCTAGGGGGTTGCTCTACGTACATCTCCTCCTTGATTGACCCATTGAGGAAAGCGCTCTTCACGTCCATTTGATAGAGCTTAAAAGAACAGTGAGCACCATAGTCTAATAGTATTCAAATAGACACAAGCCTAGCTACAGTAGCAAAAGTCTCCTCAAAATCCAAACTTGTGACTTGGGCATAACCATTTGCACAAGTCTCGCCTTTTTCTTGTCACCACCCTGTACTCATCTTGTTTGTTGTGAAACACCCTCTTGATTCCCACAACATTTTGCTTTAGACGTGGTACTAAACTTCATACTTCATTTCTCTTGAAGTTGTTTAGCTCCTCCTGCATGGCCAACACCCAATCCGGATCCTGCAAGGCTTCTTCTACCATAAAAGGCTCAATAGAAGAAACAAAGGAGTAGTGCTCACAGAAATTAGCAATACATGAACGTGTAGTAACTCCCTTGCTAATGTCACCAATGATTTGATCCACTAAATCATCCCTTTGAATGTTGGTGTGGACTTGGGTTGGAGGTGCATGTGGTACTTCTTACTCCTCCCTTCCTTCTTGTTCTTGTGCTCCCCCTTGATCCATGCCATTGTCTTGAGATACCTGTTCCTCGTCTTGAGTTGGGGGTTGCACCATTGTTGAGGAAGAGGGTTGATCTTGCACTGTTATTTCTATGGTCACACAACACCTATCGCCATAGTCCTCATTGTGGTTGTTAGAACCTCATTTTCATCTATGTCATCAAGAATAACTTGCTCTCTTGGAGAGCCATTAGTATCACCAAATACAACATCACTAGTGACTTCAACTAAACCCGAAGATTTGTTGAAGACCCTATATGCCTTTGTATTTGAATCATAACCAAGTAAAAACCCTTCAATAGATTTGCGAGCAAACTTTGAATGCCTACCTTTCTTGACCAAGATGTAGCATTTGCTCACAAATACACGAAAATAAGAAACATTTGGTTTGTTATCGGTTAGGAGCTCATATACCATCTTCTCGAGGAGGCGGTGAAGATAGAGACGGTTTATGGCATGACAAGCCGTATTTATGGTTTCCGAGCAAAATCGGTCTGGTGACTTGTATTCTCCCAGTATCGTCTTTGCCATATTAATGAGCGTCTTGTTCTTCCTCTCCACTACACCATTTTGTTGTAGAGTGTAGAGAGCGGAGAACTCATGCTTGATGCCTTCCTCCAAAAGATATTCCTCCACTTGAAGATTTTTAAACTCAAATCCATTGTCGCTCCTTATTTTCTTCACTTTTAGCTCAAACTCATTTTGAGCCTGTCTTAGAAAGCGTTTGAGAGTTTCTTGGGTTTCAGATTTATCCTACAAAAATAATACCCAAGTGAAGCAAGAATTGTCATCAACAATAACAAGACCATACTTACTTCCCCCAATTCTAAGATAAGCAATGAGGCCGAAGAGATCGATATGGAGAAGCTCCAATGGTCTTGACGTCGTCATCACGTTCTTGCTTAGATGAGTTTTCCCCACCTATTTCCCTACTTGACATGTTGTACAAGGTCTATCTTTCTCAAAACAGACATCAGTTAGTCCTAACACATGTTCTCCCTTTAGAAGCTTATGAAGGTTCTTCATCCGAACATGTGCTAGACGATGATGCTAGAGCCAGCCCATGGTAGTCTTAGCAAGTAAACATGCACTAGATCCGCATTTTCTTTAGTAAAATACTAAAATCTACTAAATAAAGATTGCCATTCTTAGCAAGTAAACATGCACTAGATCCACATTCTAAAGGCCAAGAAAGAAATATTGATAGGCTTAGGAAATGTTGATAAGGCTGCCACTCAAAATCTCTACAAGAGTATCATAGAAATCATTGATAGTAAGATGAAAGGTAGGTTGGACACTCCATTGCAATTGGTTGCATACTTCTTGAATCCGTATTATGCCTACAATGATTCTGCTATCTTTGACAACGAGGAAGTAATGGATGGGTTAATTTCTACTGTTGACAGCCCCTGTCGGACACTGCAGTGTGCAAGCGTCCAATGCCGGCACAGAGGAGCTTCATCATTGGCGCCGAGCAGCATAACCAGAGGGGAGTGCGAGGGATGGCCTAGCTCAGGTTCTTCTACTTCTCGTGTCCTTCCCTCCGGTCTGCTTGCTCTCCCGCTATGGATTTCTCCCTGCTGGACTTTGGGCCAGGATTGGCCTTCGCGGAATCCCTCTGGGATGCCTTGGAAGCTTCGGTTTGCCCTGCTCGCCCGTGTTTGCGGTCACCCTTTTGGCTGGTGGTTTCCTTCGGTAGATGCATCTTCAAGTTGAATTCGGTTTCGGTTGGTCATCTTCTCCAGGCTGCCCTTGGTGGGCTCGCTGAGGATTTCGAAGTGTTTCAGCTGGCTGACCGCGTTTTTCGATTTTCGGTTTCCTCGATGGCGGTGGGTTTCCACATCTATAACTTGGGCTCCATTGAGCGTAAAGAGTTCAGAGCCTTCTTCAACCTCTGGAATCGCGGTGGACCCAATTGGAAGCATGAATTCAGACTCTTTTTGGAGGAGGAAGATGCCTCCTGGTCGAGGGTCCGTGTCAGGAATTCTCTGTCATATGCGGATGTGGTTAAGCTCCCTCTCACTGGTGCCAATGCGGTCCCGATTCGTCGCCCTGCCAGGCCGCTTGGTGGTGTTCAGCATGCTGCTCGGGTTGGCTCTTCGGTTTTCAATCGTTTGGGCCGTCTTTCCACCAATCGTGCCCAGGCTCGTAACTTCTGGCGCCCGCAGGCTTTACCTCGGCCTCTCCCGAGGGTTTCCGTGTTCAACCGCCTTCGCCCGCAGGCTTCGGGACCGTGCCATCCTGCTTCTATTGGAAGATCTGGTCTTCCTCGGTTCTTGGATCCTATTCGTTCTGGGGTTGCTATTGGTAGCAGACTCTATAACCGTTCCAATTTTCAAAATTTGAACTCTGGTCGGTCTCGTCCCTGCAACCTGCAATGGAGACCGGTGCGTGCTCGCGGGCCGGCTGGGCCGCCGGGCTCTAAGACTTTATGCTGTAAGTTCTGTGAGGGCCGGGGACACGTGGATTTTTTTTGCCCCAGCAAGTTCACTTCCTTCGGTTCTCCTCTGACTTCGTTCCCTGCCTTTGGGAGTCGGGCCCTTTTGGTGGGAAACCAAATTTCTCCTGATCACAGTTCCTGGTTTCGCACACCGGATGTTTCTCTGTGCGGTGGACCGCCCATTTTCAGTAGCTTCGAGGAGTTCGCTAGAGAAGTATTAAAAAAATCTGAATCGGCACCTCCTCCGTCCCTGACGCTTTCTCTGGGCGTCACTTCAGCAAAACCCCAACTTGCTCCGTCTTCGCCTGCTGGTTGCCGATTCTCGCCCCCTGCTCCGATGGCGTTTAGGCGCGTTGATCCCGCACCTTTCCTTCCTCCGGGCTTCAGCGCTTCGGTGGTCCTTCACCGGGAAATTATGGCCAGGTCAGTTTCTCGGCGCCTCCCGCCATTACATGAGGACTGGGCTATCATCAGCATCCAACCTTTACCTGACCATGAGATAGCTTTCCCGGCGGTGAGGGATGTGGTTAGAGAATACCTTGTGGAGCACCGTCAACTTGGGGTGCGTGATATCCAGCAGTCGCACCTGGGACAAGTTTTGGTTCAGTTCAGCAGCATTCTCGAAAGAGACAACCTTGTCCTTCTCGGTCCGCAGCAGTACCTTGATGCCTCCTTCACTGTTCAGCGACACAATGGTGCTTGGAACCATAGGGCCCTGTATTTTAATCGGGAATGTTGGCTCATGTTGTTGGGTTTCCCTCTGGATTACCGTTCTTCTGAGCACTTGCAGGTGGCTATTGGCTCCTTTGGCAGATTGATTCTGTGGGAAGAAGACAGACGCAACATTTTTAGGACTTTGCTCAGGGTTCGGGTCACGTCCCTGGAGGAGGTCCCACAGTTCATTGTTTTTTCAGATGCTGATGGCTTTCTTGGAGATTCGTGGACGGTTCAGTGTGAGATCATCCAGCAATCTTTGTTGGGAGGTCAGCCTCAAGATGAGGACCCAGTGCCAGTGGCTCCGGCGGACGGGCAACAGCTTCCCTTTGAGTTTTTTGGCCTGGGTCAACCTGTGCCGGCGGCGGGCTGGGATCTTAATTTTCCTCCTGATGACAACGTTCAAGCTCAACCTGCAGACAACATTCAAGGTGACTGGGACCAGTGGATTGTCAATGATCCCCCTGTTCAACCACCTCTGCAACCCCTGCTGGACCAGCCACCTGATGAGCAGCAAGTCAGCAACCCTCATTCGGACCTGTCCTCAGATAGCTCTTCTGGTCACATTCATGGTGCCTTGCTGCAGAATGGGCAGCCTCTGAATGGGCAGATTCCTGAAGATCCGGTGGATATGGGACCGGTGCCAAACTTTAATGCACCTGCCGCTCATCCCATGCTTGGGCCCCAAGAGGTTGATGGCCCACCTATACAGGAGGTCCCTCCTGTGCCTGGAGATATAGTTATTCCTGATGCCCAACCGGTGGAGCCCCTGGTGAATGGGCACAATAACGTGGAGCTCAACTTTATGTTTTCGCCTGGCTGGCATTCGGATCCTGTTCTGTTGAGCCACTTAGAGAGGAAAAGGAATGCTCAGTTTTACAGGATCTGGGAGAGATTTTTTGCTCCAGCCGACTACTCAGCGACCTCGGTGCAGGTTTCCAAGAAATGGGCACCCTTTTTCTTGTCCAACTTGATGCACGAGGATTCCTTTAGCTGGTCCAAAAAGTTTCTGTCCTCAGATATTCCTTCAGCTTTGCTGGAGCCGGAGTCTATGTCACTCCCTTTTGTCCTCCCCAGGAAGTGTCCTGAGGACAAGCTCCCTGATTTGGCTGTTTCTGAGGAATCTGCTGATGACACCTCTGTCCCTGCGGACACAACCTCCTCCAAGCCCAATATTGCTATTGTGGAATCAGACCTGAGGAGAAGTAAGAGGCTTCGTGACGCCCGGGCTGGTTTCAGGCAAGGCTCTTGCCAAAAGAAGAATTGTTTGATGTGTCAGCACAAATGTGAGGCCCCCCCCTCGCTTTCTGCTAGAGCTATCAGGCGCTTAGGAGAGCGCTTTTGTAATCTGTCAGAGGAAGATTTGGCTGACAAAGTTCTGAAGAAAAAGAAGAATCCGCCTGGCTGTGTTGGCTCTAGCAAGTCAGGCAAGAAAGATGAGGGAGACAGGAATCAAGAATCTTCAGATGATGACAAATGATTCGTTATTTCTCCCTTGGGTGGGTGTCTTTTGCAGGTCTCAACCTCGCCAGGCTTTTTGGCTGTCTCGGCCCTGGCGTTTATATCTGATCTCTGTGTTCTTGAACTTGGCGGTTTCTGGCTGTGCCCGGTTCTGTCTTAACAGATACTCTTTTGCCCTCCCAATTTTTGGGTTTGGGCTCATTTCCGTTGACAAACTTAATCTCTATGATGAATAGTCGCAATGCTATTAATTACTCCGACTGGTCTGTTTTAAGTTTTAATGTCCGAGGTATTAATGCCGTGGCTAAGGGGAATGGAATTCATTGTGTGATTCGGGAGTCCAATAGCGATATTATCTGCTTGCAGGAGACGAAGAGAGAATCTTTTGTTAGGGCAGACTTAAGAAGGTTCTGCCCAAGTTATTACGATGAGTTCGCTTTTGTACCTTCGATAGGAAACTCCGGGGGTTTCATTACTGTTTGGAATAGTTCGAAGCTGGTTGGCAATGTTGTTTTCCAAAATGAGTATGCTCTTTCGGTTGAATTTTTTGCTACTTCGTCGGAGGAATCTTGGATTATCACAAACGTCTATGCGCCCTGTTCCCCAGCTGGGAAAATTGATTTTCTTCACTGGTTTTCTAATATCAACATGCCCTCCGATAAGCGTTGGTTGATTGTTGGGGACTTTAACCTAACCCGTAGGCCTGAGAATAGAAATTCTGCAGGGGGGGGACATTAATATGATGCTGGCCTTTAATGAGGCAATCAGCCAGCTAGACCTGGTGGAAATCCCCCTCCATGGCCTCTCCTTTACCTGGTCGAATAAACAAAGGGAACCCCTTCTCCAGAGACTCGATTGGTTTTTCATGTCGCAAGAGTGGGCGGTCAGTTACCTTGATACTCTCGCTACAACGTTGCCCAGGGATATTTCAGATCATGTGCCCTGCTTGATTTCTTTTAAGTCAAAGATTCCTAAGCCCAAGATCTTTAGGTTTGAAAATGTCTGGTTACAGTTTGACGAGTTCATGACAATTTTTCAAAATTCGTGGACGGGTATGCCAAGCATTTTGGACAAAGCGAAGAATTTAACAGCAAAGTTCAAGTCCACCAGAAAGATTCTAAAAGATTGGCAGCGGTCCCTGCCAAAAATTGACAAAACTGTGAGCCAAATTAAGTTGATTATTGAATTTATTGATCTTATCGAAGAGCATCGAGACCTTTTGATTGAAGAATGGAATTTCCGCGAGCTTTTGCAACTCAAGACTGCTGAGTTGCTTCGGCTTCAAAAAATCTATTGGAAGCAACGGGCCTCCATCAAATGGGTTACGGATGGAGATATCTGCTCCAGATTCTTTCATGCCCATGCAACGGTAAGACATGGCCGCAATACAATTGCGTTGCTCGCAGATGACAGTGGTGCAGCCTTTTCAGAGCATGACCTCAAAGCCAACCTGCTCTGGAATGCGTTCAAACAACGACTGGGTTCCTCCGATTTCGTGGACAATGTCTTTGATCTTCCTAGTTTGATTCTCTGCAACAGGGACTTACAGTGGCTTGATGAGCCTTTTTCAAAGCAAGAAATTGATAGTATTGTGGCGGCCCTACCTTCTGATAAATCCCCGGGACCTGATGGGTTTAATACTAACTTCATCAAAAAATGCTGGCCGATTATTTCACAAGACTTCTATGACTTATGTGATCAATTCTACCACGGAGATGTTTGCCTTCGAAGCATTAATGGCTCTTATATTGTTCTGATTCCGAAGAAGGATAATGCCAGAGTAGTGGGCGATTTCAGACCAATCTCTCTTCTGAATAATAGTATGAAAATCATTACTAAGCTGCTGGCTAACCGGCTTCAGACTGTGATGACTTCCCTTGTTCATAAAAATCAATATGGCTTCATCAAAGGAAGAACCATTCAAGACTGCCTGGCCTGGGCATTCGAATATATCCATCTTTGCCATATTTCAAAAAAAGAGATTATTGTGCTCAAATTGGACTTTGAAAAGGCGTTTGATTCTCTAGAGCATGAGTTCATTCTTCAGGTGTTGCTGCACAATGGCTTCGGCCCTAGATGGCTTAACTGGATTAGGGACATTCTTCGGTCTGGCACGTCTTCAGTTCTTCTTAATGGTGTACCTGGGAAAACTTTCCACTGCAAGCGTGGGGTCAGGCAGGGTGATCCACTCTCGCCTCTTCTTTTTGTTCTCGCGGCAGATCTGCTTCAAAGCATCATAAATAAAGCGCGGCGGCAAAACTTGCTCAAGTTACCATTGCCAGAGAATTGCGGGCAAGATTTTCCGATAGTTCAATACGCGGATGACACGCTGCTGATTTTGGAAGCTTGCCCTAGACAGCTATTCTTTCTAAGAGCTGTCCTGAACTCTTTTGCTTTTTCAACGGGGTTGAAGGTGAATTACAACAAATCAAGTATGTACCCCATCAACGTCAGTCCGGCTAAAATGGTGATCCTTGCTGGAACTCTTAACTGTCAGATAGGTTCAATGCCCTTTACCTATCTGGGTATCCCGCTGGGGCTTGCAAAACCTAAAATATGCCACTTTTTACCACTCATTCAGAGGATTCAAAAGCGACTTTCATGCACTTCTGCCCTCCTCTCGCAGGCTGGCAGGCTCGAGCTTGTTAACTCGGTTTTCTCAGCTCTCCCGACTTTTTTGATGTGTACGCTGAAGATCCCGGTGACCACGATTAAGAAGATTGATTCCTATCGGAAGCACTGTCTCTGGAGGGGGAACGACGTCAATTCAAAGAAACCGGCGCTAGCTGCCTGGAGTATGATTACCCAGACAAAAAAATGGGGGCTTGGGAGTGGTAAGAATAGAGACTCAAAACAAAGCCTTGCTCCTGAAGTTCTTACACAAGTTCTTCAACAGTCACGATATTCCCTGGGTTAACTTGGTCTGGAGCAACTATTACAGGACAACCAGGATGCCTGGCTGCTCGAAAATTGGCTCCTTCTGGTGGAAAAGCTTACTTACGTTTGTCCAAGATTACAAGGGTATGGCTGCCCCAAAAATTGGAGATGGAAGAACCATTCTATTCTGGGAAGATATGTGGAATTCGGGCATCCCGGCTAATCAATTCCCTGAACTATTCTCCTTTGCCCGCAACAGCAAACTGTCCATCAAAGAGGCTCTCCAAAAAGAGCAACTTATTGAAATTTTCCAGCTTCCTCTGTCGGTTCAAGCTCATGAACAATTTTTAGACTTAGACGCAACCTGGGGCCAAATCATGGTAAACAACACAAACGATTCTTGGAAACTCATTTGGGGAGCAGACATTTTCTCTACAAAAAAAACGTATAAGCATTTGATGGGTCAGGCCCAGGTTCATCAGATCTTCAGATTGCTTTGGAAAAACAAGTGTCAACCAAAGCACAAGGTCTTTTTTTGGCTGTGGCTAAAAAACAGACTCAATACAAGAGATCTGTTGAAAAGGAAGAATATGAACCTAGAGTCCTACACTTGTGAGAACTGCATCTGGCAAAAGGAAGAAACTCTTTACCATCTTTTCCTCAAGTGTAACTTTGCAAAGGCCTGCTGGACTTCTATTGGTTTGACGTCTCCCAGAATTGCTAATCCTGAGGCCGCGGCGGTAAACCTAATGCAACAACTCAATGTTCCATTCTCTATGGAAATTGTCATTCTCATGAACTGGAGCATTTGGAAAACCCGCAATGCATGGTTTTTTCAGAACAAAGCCCCGACTATGCAACACTGCAAAAACGAGTTTGCAAGGGAACTTCATCTTGTCATGCTGAGGGCTAAAGGCCGTTTTGATTCGACAATTCCTGCATGGCTTCAGCTTTGGCAGTAGACCTCGTTTCTTTTCCTTTTCCCGTTGTAGTTAGGCTGTTTTACCCTTTGTAATCTGCTTTCTGTCTGCTTCTAACTCTGTTATTTTAAAAGTTTTAATAAAATTTTCAGTAGGGGCTCGCCCCTCCTGTCTTATCAAAAAAATTTCTACTGTTGAAACATTTTATCATGGTGATTATGATAAGCAAAATCAAGTGTTGAATGAGGAACTTCATAAATATAAAGATCAAGTTGGCCACTTTGGAAAAAATGTAGCTAAGGCTGGCTGCAAGAATTATGACTTTTGCCCACGTATGCATGTTGAAATTGATGTCTATAATGTGCTTTTTTGTATGCAGCCAACCAATACAGTTTTTTATTGTCTTATGATGGTATAAGAATTCAATCCTTTATACTTTATGCAGCCAAGTGGTGGGGAAATTATGGAACACAAGTACTAGCTCTCCAAAAGATGGCTATAAGGATTCTTTCACTCACTGCAAGTGCCTCGGGATGTGAAAGGAATTGGAGTTGCTTTGAAGGGGTAAGTTAAATTAGTTTTAAATTGTGATAGATTGGAAATCTAAATTCTGTACATTTGACATGCAATGACTAATTTGCAAAATAAATCTATTGTTGCAGATTCATGCCAAGAAGAGAAATAGGCTAACTTGTGAAAGAGTTGAAAATATTGTCTGTGCGATTCAATTCACTTCATATAAAGAAAAAAGCTAAGGCCAACAATAACAACAAAGTAGATCCCCTGTTGGCAGCTGATGCTGTTTCTGCTCAAGGGTGGATTGTTGAAGGTGGAGATGAAGAAAGCTCTAATGTCAACATTGTGACTGGACTAACATGGCAACAGATCGCAGATGCATGGGGGCCTAAGGAGGTCACAAAACTGCGGAAGAGTGCTAGATTGGCTCAGCCAAGAGACATCGAAGAAGAGCAACTCCCATCTAAAAATGAAGAAGAAGAACCCATAAATGAGGAAGAAATAGAATTTGAATCTGACCAGGATGAAGTGATCACAACTGGTTATTAGCTGCAGGAGCAAGAAGTAGTCAATGATGACTGATTTTGATGCCTCGACCATCTACTTTTAATCATAATATTATGTCTAATATTATCCTATTAGTTAGTGTCATGTTGGAGTGGTAAATCTAGTCTTTTCCATTTGAATATTGGCTTGCAAGCCTTAGACCTTCACTACCTGTGATTGTGAGAACTATTTCAGTATTTATTTCACCTATGTGTTTGTGACAAATGCCGCCCGTGTGTTACTATTTAAATTTTTATTTACAAAAGTACAAAAACGTGTTGGCCGTGTAAAACTGTGTACACGGCGTGTACACGCTCTACACGCTACTCGGCACCATGCCGATCGTTTACCGTGTACCGTTTAGGATAACACTGGTAAAATCTACTAAATAAAGCTTGTCACTTCTTCTAAAGACAATTACATCAATATTTGTAAATAAACAATTATATCCCATGTGACATAACTGACTGACAGAAAGCAAATTATATCCAAGCGATAATACCAAAAAGACATTAGAAATGGAGTGCTCGGTAGTAATCCCTATTTTACCTATCCCTTTTACCTTGCCTTGGTTCTCATCTCCAAAGATGATCGTGTCATAGGAATCTTTATTCTTGGTGTAGAGGTGATCATGTTCTTCTCCCACGTCATGTGGTTTGTGCATCCGCTATCAACGATCCAGCTTGAGCCCTAGATGCATAAACCTGCAAGGTATTTAGGCTTGGGATTTAGGTCCCCAACTTGTGTTGGGTCCTGTTAGGTTAGTTACATAAGATTTTAGAACCCAAATGCAAGTCTTACCTTTCTTGTATTTTGGTCCCACATTTGTAGCAACAATTCTATCATTCTTACAATGAATTACATAGGATGCATCAAAAGTATGGAATGGAATAGAAGGTCCATGAAATGCATTCTTATCCTTACGCGCATGAGAGACAACATGAGA
Source organism: Zea mays (assembly GCF_902167145.1). NCBI lineage: Eukaryota > Viridiplantae > Streptophyta > Magnoliopsida > Poales > Poaceae > Zea > Zea mays. The sequence goes on from NC_050097.1 coordinate 14,445,380, forward strand.
TACAAAGCGCCTAGTCCTACTCCTACTAGAACCACTAGATGAAGCAAACATAGTGTGATGAGTAAAGACACCATCATGACGCTTTTGAAAAACAAAACTATCATTACAAGTATCATGATGAGCATTATGAGAAGCATTCTTAACATGAGAATACAAATATGCATGGTTCTTCTTTTCATGAAAAGAATGCGAGCTACTAGCCATAGGCGCCTTCCCCTTCTCCTTACTGAAGTTGAGGGCCTTTTGGATTTTAGTGTCCTTGGTTCCCTTTTATAAACCAAGTGCATCCTTAATGGAGGGATGTCTACCAATGGTGAAGGCATCCCTAGCAAATTGAACTTTCTCTACTTTATTTTTGCAAGTTTTAAGTTGAACATTTAAATTAACAATTTCATCATTAAACTTTGCAACAGTAGAGGCATGATTACTACAAGCATCAAAATCATGATCTTTACATTTAACACAAATTGAGATAATGAAGCGCCCCAGATCCTCTGGGACTCAAATGTGATACAATTACTAGTCCCAGGAGGCTAGTAAACACATTTATACATCAGATGATTCCAGATCTGCTTAAACGAGACAAACCTATAAAGGTGGCGATCAACTTTAAGAGTTGGTCCACAACTCGGGACATATCATCAGAGTGGGGCTAAAGCAGCCCGATATACGCAGCGAAGCAATTCAGCGGTCCAACAACCACAGGCAAGGTTGGGAACAGTCGTAACTCTTACCCGATCTCCTTTTTCTGAAAAACAACAAATAAGCAAGGGTGAGTACAAACGTACTCAGCAGCCCACCTTCACCCGCGGAATGGGGAAATCAGATATAATGCATGGAATATCTGGAGCTCAGGATATTTTGCAGAAACAACAATATTTTATGCAGGGTTGTTTTATAAAACATTTTGTATTTTGCAAAGCGCATCCTCTCCCAAAGGAGCAGGAAGTTTTTCAATATAGAATAAAATCCCCTGCGCTAAACCATCCAGGTATCTCAGCAGTTTCCCACTGGTTTTCATTTTCAAAAACAGCTACTAGACTTCCCGTCCACCATAGCTCACGGCTCAACCGCCGGACCTTTTAAAAACCATTTTTCTCAAACGCACCCTTTTATGAAAACAAAACATTAATTGCCATACCATACCAGACTCGTCCATTCCTGTGGACACGGACTATTCGAATAGGTTTTCAAACTCTGTGCAGAGGTGTACACTTTACCCACTAGTCCGGTTTCTGCGATCTCACCGTCGTGAGACCCGAATGCCGAATCTCTTTCTTTCCTCGCACGTCCTAACCTTAACGGTTATACCGGAAGAAGTCAGGCCACCGCCATGTCCAAACCGGACAAAACATTCCCCCTCCTTATCCTCCCGGTGCTCCCCAGCCTTCATAACCCTGGGGTTGGACCGTACGAGTTTAGATTGAGTGACTGCCCACATAGTCTCGAGTGGTTGTACTTATCATGAGTATAGGTAGTGAAGGATGACAAACCGGTCCTTATGTGAGGGGACAATCCTTCTGCTCACACCTAAACCAGCTGAGCCATCACCTTAGGCCCTCCCCTAAACCAGGGAGTCCCTGATCATCCCTACTCAAAGGTGATAAGAGTGAAAACCCTTCATCATACACATTTTGAAAAGCATTTTCTTTTGAAAACTCACACCTTTCCTCAAATGATTTGTAACAAATATATCAGGGATTGATTGCGGCAAGCGACTGGGTGGCCATAATAACTTGTCTCAAAATCATATCATGCATAAAATAACAGGCTGAGGGTTGTGGTTGAAAAACATAGGTAATTTATGCATCAAAGGGATCCAGTGAGCTTGTCGTGCTTATCCGGCGAGGGGGAAGAGGAGCTCGCGGAACTGGCTTCGAGCTCCACTGCCTGGCGTAGACTTGCAGATCTAGCCTCCACGAGACGGCACGAACGCTTCGATAACTATGCAACATGAACAAGCAAACATACAAACCAACAAGTATACCAACAAATATTTAGTATAGTAGTCAAAATAGCGATATATGGTTGGGTAGAGTCTTGAGTAGAATCTGTGTCATGTGGTGTTGAGATACTGCTGGTGGTGGAGCGAAGGTGCTTACCAGGAGGGTGGACTGGAGACGAAGCGACACTATGCGTGTAGCCGGCAGAGCGGAGTAACTGAGTGGGTGGGGTGTTTGCCTTGGTTGAGGGTGTTGAGTGTGTGTGGAGAGGGAGAGGGTAGCTGGGTGTATGTGGTGTAGCACAGTGAAGTTCACTGTTGGTGAGAATAGTGACGAATGAATCGTCTGACTTAATATGAACAAGAGAGTTATAGGCAGAATATGGGACAAGAGTATTTTGGGAGTTTTCTGGAATATGAACCATGCTTAAGGGATGACATGGTTGGATAGGGAATAGTTTGACAAGAATTTTAGAAACAAGAATGACTGAAATCTGAGTTTGGATGGAGGAGTTTTGGATTTTATAATTATAGGGAGAAAAAGAAAAGAAAAGGAATATTCTTGGAATATTCTAGAATTTGAATATTTAGAGATATTTGGAAAATAAAAAATACAAATGTATTTTTGAGCAGGGTGCGAGGAATTATTTTTGGGCTTTTCTTGGGCAGAGGTTTATGTTGGTGGAAACTGTTCCTACATACTGTGGCCCTGTTTGGCACAGCTGCTGCTTGTTGAAAAAGCAGCTTATCTGATAAGCTGGTGAAAAGCAGCTTCTGCTTGTTGGCTGCTTTTAGTGTATTCTGAGAAGCAGCTGAACTGATAAGCTGCTGCAGAAGCTAGCTGTTTGGCAGAACTTCTGCTTAAATTTATGAAGAAGCTGAAAATAAGCTGTGCCAAACAGGGCCTGTGTCACATCAGACAACAGTGAGGCGGGACCCAAATAGCTGAAATGCTGTGGTATTCTGGTCCGAGTGGGCTGTGGTATCTTGTGCCAGGTTTTATAGGATTGAAGACGTATCCATACAAACATGGTTCGCCTTTCTTTTTGGAAGTCTGGCTTGAAAGAATCCCAAAGTTAAGCGTGCTAAACTTGGAGAAATTTGGGATGGGTGACCAGATGGGAAGTTTCCTATTGGAATGAAAATCACAGTCACCGTAGTTCGTATGACTGGAATATGGGTCTGGCTGGTCTTAGGTGGTCTGGACAACATAATGGATGAGTAGTTGAAATTTGGGGTGATCGGATGATCGATGAATAGTAATGGTGAATAGTTTTGTAACACTATAAAAATCATTAAATGAAAATAATACATTTAGTTAATAATGATATTTATGATAATTAATTTTCTCTTAAGTGTTCGTTATTTATTTGCCTTTGGAATGTTTTTGAATGATCATGATTGATTTTGAATATTGAATATCATTTCTTCTTAAATGAAAAATCACATAAATAATATAATAAATATTAGTCCAAGAATTAATATTTTATTTATAAATAGTTTTGGTTTAAATATTATGAAGTTTAGGGTTATTTAAATATGTATTTCGAAAATGGAAAAGAAAATAAAAAAAACTAAATAACTAAACCCTAGTGGCCATTTGGCCCATTTAGCCCAACAAGCCGCGCCCCTGCTCCCCCTAACCCTAAGCCGCCACTCACTTCCCCTCGGAGCCGCCGCCGCCGCCCTCCCCTGGTCCCCAGCCGCGCGCGCCCATCCTCCCTGCTGGCTCATAGCCGCCACCAGGAAGCCCCCTAATCTCTCCCCTTCTCTCTCAGACGCGGGCCCCACCCAACCTCTCTCTCTCTCTTTCTACTTCACCGCGCAGCGCCTAGCGCCCCTGCAGCCCCGGCCGCCACCCCACGCGACCCAGGCTACCGAGCAGCCGTCGAGCTAGCCCCGCTCGGGCCGTGCAGCCCGACCGGCCGAGCGCCGCCTCGCCTCCCCGACGTGCCGGCCGCCCGAGCCCCAGCCCCACCTCGACGCCCCGGCCACGACCGCGCGCTCAAGACCCGACTGTCTCGACCCGACTGCGCGCACACCGAAGCCGCAACCCCGCGCCCGAGTGAAGCCCTGACGCGCCGCTCATCCGTTACTCGAGTAAAGGAGCATCAATGGAGCCGTTACCCCTCCCCACGTTCTTCTCCATTCAAGCTCCTTGAATTCTATCAATGACATGGCGCCGGCCGACCTCTCGTCTTCTCCCTCCTCTATAAATTAGACGCCGAGCCCTCTCCCTCTCCCTGCCCGAGCTCTCCCTCTCTCTCCCTCCTCGTTCACTCCCTCGCCGCTGGAGCTCACTGTCGACGTCGTTGTGGACGGAAGCCGGAGCAGCGCCCTACTCGCCGTCGTGCCTCACTGTCGTGCCTCGCCGGAGACGTGTCCGAACCCCATCAAACCTCGTCGTTCCCTGTCCGCCGAGCCCGTTTGCCGTCGTCCGTTCATCCAAGGTGGAAGACAACCCAAAACATTAATTTATTTTTCTACAGCATGTGTTGAATTAATTTATGAACTATTGTTTTAATATTGAGATGATGCAATTTGGCGATTCACCTGTATGATTTAGAGATTTTGATATACACGTGTAACCAAAATCGAAACCCGCTACAATACTTAGAATGTGCGTATGATTTTATAATTTTAAAAATGAGTACGGTCACTATTCACTACTTCAGTGGTTTTTATACTAGATATGTTTATAATTAATTTCGCTTTTGTGTGTGGAACGATAATTGCTAGTAGTAGTTTAAGTATAAACTTATTTGCATGAAGAAATTTAAATAGACACCAAGTCATGTATTTTCTAGTCGAATGAAAATATATAGATTTTACTATTCATAATAAATGTATTCATAAGTATAGCACTTAATTACTTAGAATAGTAAAATGCTTATTTATGTCATAATAACAACAAATATATTATTAAAAGTCTCATTTAGTAATTTACAATTAATTCTTAGTAAATTAATGTTAGAGAATTAAATAAACAATTTTTAGTTATAAGTATAAATTCTATATAGAAAAGAAAGGAGAAAAAAAGAGTAGAATTTATAATAATGTTAAAATGACTTAATTAGGCGCTCATATTTTTCTAATAAAGAAATTGATAGTATGTTGATAAACATAGGTTTCTTACTAAAGAAGTAGATAATTTGTTTCTAATTTTAAAATGACATTTTTAATAGATAACATGTTTTTGATTTAACGAGGTTCATTATAGATGTTTAAGTGTAGTTGTATTAAATAGAAACTTAAAAGAATATGAGGACCATATGTTTCTTAATAAAAATAGAAGATAAATATATGTCCAATTAATAGATTATTTATATTTTCTTAACTAAAAGATAAAAAGCGTCATTGCTTTTATAAACTAAAATGATAGTTTATACATAAATTCCTTTCTAATGAATTAGATCATTTGTTCATACAATAGAATTAAAGATAATTAATAGATTAATTATATTTTATTATAATTTATTAATCAACCCTATAGTCAATTTGTTCTTAACTAGATTTATGACATGATTAATGATTTCATAGAATTTAGTCCACATTATATGAATCACTTAGTTTTTCCTAAAGAATAACTAAGGAAATTAGTGTTCATGTTCTTTAATAATAATTAAAATGTTAGTTTATATATTGTTTTGTATATAGCTTTCTTAATAAAGAATATAGGACATGTACTTGTAATAGAAATAAAATATAGTTGTTTGTTCATTGTCTTTTACATAAAAGTTCATTTAAGGCATATATCATAACTTTCCATAAATAGGTGTTTAATAATAAATATCTTTTCACATAAAACCTATTTAGACTTATATCTTAATTTGTCATAATTGGTTGGTTAACAATATTTATAATATGTTCCATAATGCTTCTAAAATTAATAACATGTTTCGTAGCACATTAACCTTAGATATATAACATGTATCTTTTCTAAAAGGTTAAAAAGGTTTAATATTGTTATAACGTGTTTTATCATCTTAATCTTAGACATACCACATATGATTTTATAAAGGATTAAAATGGTAAACCTAATATTTATATATTTTAATTAAGATGTTTTAAGATCATGTCTTGTTTTATAAAGTATAGATCACACATTTTTGAAAAGAATACCTTTTTATTATAACCCTTGCGTGTAATGTTTTTGAAAAGCAAACACTCTTTTTGTTAGGCTTCCTTTTAGCTTTACGTATGGTGAATGTTGTATGTTATTGAGTGGTGTTTGTTCTTCTTGTTTGTTTGTGTGATATTCAGTGGTTGATCTAGTAGTTAAGAATCAAGATCTATTCCTATCCGTGGAAGAACCTCAAGTTTTCAATAAGCAAGGCAAGTGGACTTCTCCCTCTGCATACTCTGTTTAATCCCAAACAATACATTTAATAAAGTTTATTCTTTTGGATATATATGCATAATTTGATGGGTTACCTATTTAGATAACCTTTCCAACCTTATTCCTTGATCAAACCTAGGAATTATACTTTACCTTCGTAGCTATGCTATTGCTACAACTTAACTTTATGCAGTCACTCCTGCTTATGATATTAATGTTCCAAATGGTAAGTTAACATTATTGTTGTTAACCCGATGGTTAAACAAGATTATTGTATATTAATTTGAACATGGAGTGACCACCCGGGAAAACAGTGCTACCATGAGAACTATCATGGCTCTGGTCTTGGCTAAATAACTAGGGAAGTCTTATGTTGGGTGTTGGTCGTGGTTGACCAGGAACGGGGGCACCTGGCAAGCGCTTATAGTACTGGCTCAGGCAGATTCCATACGTGCATAGTTCCCAAAGCTTTACCCTGTGGACTGGACTATAAGTTGGTTACGGTAGGTGTACCTTATGCAGTTGACCATTTCCAACATTTGCGTAATGAGGACTCTAGGGAGAAGCCTCGTAGTGAGACCCTGGTCATTCACCTCGGAAGTGAATACGGGTCTAGCTAACCCAGGCTAGAAGGAAATCACGACTCATGGGTAAAGATACGCCACCTCTGCAGAGTGTAAAACTGATATATCAGCCGTGCTCACGGTTATGAGCAACCTGGACTCCTCACATGATAATTGAACTTGAAGATGGAAATAAATCGAGATCCGATGATCTGCCAGTGGTTTGCTTAAGTGGTTTCACTTAAGTGTTTTTGATATACTCTTGTACCTTTATTTAATAAGAATACTTGGGATTCACACTTATTAGTAAGACAGGTGTTGTTAATAAAATGTTGACCAACTAAAATGCTTACTGCTCAACCTTAGCCTCACCTTGTTAAACTTGCATTAGCTTTTCCCCCACTTGCTGAGCCTCGACCATAAGTGAGCTCACCCTTGCTTAATTTTGATCAGAAGTTGCAGATGAAGATGTGATGTTGAACTCCATGGATGCTAGTCTAGTGATACCCCCGGTCATCTTCCTGTGGATGGATGTCCTTGTTTCGTTGTACTTTGATGAATAAAGGTCAAGACATTATGTCTCTTCGAAGTGTAATATGTTAATATAATCTTTATTTACACTTTTATGCATTGTTCTTTTGATATATTACACTTGTGACGTCAACATATGTGTGGAAATAGATCCTGGCACACATATGCTATGCACCCGGCTCTGCCCATTGGAAACGGGTGTGACAGAATTGGTATCAGAATAATGTGACCGTAGGTCGCTAGATTAGTTAGAAATGGAAAGACCAGTCAGTCTTTCAAAAGCTTGATATATTGTCCTCCATAAAAACTTACTTTATATCAAAGCTCGTCTCTTTTATTTTCAACTCTTCTTGTCTGATTCTTCGTCTATCAGAAGGTTCTAATGAGAAGCATTGCAAGATGATCAAGCTAGAATTGCGGAACTTGAAGCGAAGAAAACCTTTTCGAAGCTATCGACGATGCCCTATTCTCTATCTTATCCCCACTCCGCAAGAAGTTTTGTTATGGATCCCCTGGATCTATTATTTGACTTCTTGGCTAAGGTGATAGGATTGTTCTTTAGTATTAAGATTTTCGACTAGATCGGTAATGACGATATTATATTATATTATATTATAAGTGGTTTTCTAATCCCTAATATTGCTATATAACCCTTGACTTCTTATACATTTGTTTTCTTACCATTGTATTGTCATCCTTGGACAATATCTACCTCGATATATTGAATCCTTTGTCTCTCTACTTTTCTCTTTGATAATGCCTTTGTATTTCGTATCCTAAAAAAACTTTCTCATATCCTTGGTTATACAATTTATCCTCGCTTCACCAGTTAGTGGTTAGCTTATTTCACTCTTGGCCACTAACAAATATGTCTTGTCTAACTCCTTGATGATTCTTACCCAACTCCTTGACTTTATAATATCCTTCTTATTTCAACCCTTGTCTCACCTTTTGTTTTGGTTGAATGAGTAGAATTGGATTGTGCTGTGCTGGTATGCTTGAGTTCATTGTCCTTTGTGTTCATGTTTGATTTGCTTCTTTGAAATGATTGTTGGTGTATTGTGTGACTTTTGTCCACAATGGCATCAGTTAGCTAGAAAAAAACCTTAGATAGATGGGTTTTCTCTGCTCTCTATAATCTATCTTTGCTCAACCCTTTTGTCCCTCCCATTCTTCCATACCCATACAGATGTCAGACCTTGGAATGTCAACCATAAGTGATGTCACTAAGTGCAAAGAAGGCGGTGTGTTGGCAAGTCAAAACAACACTCTAAATAAAACAGTTGATGAACAGACATTGAAGACACACAAGGATGCACAACCAAACCAACAGACAAGTGACCCTAGAACATGTTATTGTTGTGAGTACTATGGAATTCCTTGTCGCCAGATCAGTACAAACGAAAGTGAAACTACAAAACAGAACCGGATTTTATTTTCTGGCATAAACAGACAAATGTCTTCCCCTGAACAACTAATAACAGATTCTCTCATACCTAATGCACTGCCAGTTGATGAATTGCAAAGTATTCCAGAAAGGAAACATCACAAGGATGCCCAGCCCTAAGAAGAAATACATGAGTGTTACATTGATGGATGGACTATTACTTGCACACAGTTTCAGCCTCGTCGTCGCATCAGGTCCAAGAAATGAAAAGGGAAACATGGAAAAAGTCAAGAAATAACTTCAAGAAAAGCTTGCTATCAATGTGGACGTGAAGGTCATTACTTCCATAACTGTCCTGAGAAAAGTTCACTATAGATCACCTCCGAGATGAAGCTATCTCAGTCTTCAGACATGGAATATGAACAAAAACGCACAGAAACTTCTACCAACACAGTAAAGACAACTCCACCATGTAACTTATCAAGTCGTGCTTGCTTTGGTTGTGGTAATACCGGCCATCTTGTTAATGGTTGTCCTAAGAAGGATGTGGAGATCAATAAGGTCCAAAAGAAAAGACAACACCCTCAAACCCATGCATCAACAAAGAATAAACAACGGAAAGAGACCACAGGAAGGATAAGTTATGCAGTGACAGGAACTATTCCATATGATAATGCAGTGATTTTTGGAACATTAGTCATTCACAAAACCATCGCCACCGTGTTGTATGATCCTCGTACAACACATTCTTTTATCAGTGCCCAGTTTGCAACAAAGTATGGTATCTTTAAGTGTCCCTTGAGATCAAGGAAGACCATCAGTGCACCCGAAGGAAAAAATGTTAGTAAACTACATATGTCCAAATGTAAGTGTTAAAATCAATGGGATAGATTTTCCAGCTGATCTTATAGTGATAGAAACAATGGGAAAGGATGTGATTCTTGGAAAGAATTGGTTACAAAGAACTAAGGCAATAATCCAACGTACTGAAAGAATCATATGTTTGGAAACCCCGTCTGGAGAAAGAATAGTAGTTGAAGACAATCGACCTCCAGCTCAGATTGGTACATCTGTCAAGGAAGAATAATATACCATTTAGCTAGAAGGAGTGTGTCTCACAAAAAAAATGTCAAAGTGTTGCCCCTTTCAAGATTTGTAATTGTGCTAAGTGATATATGAATAAATTTGGAGAATCTCTCGCACCTATTGTGTTTTGCCTCTTTATAAAGAGAATAAAGTATGGTGTCATCTGCTATATGCAAACAATGTGATGCTCTATTCTAGTTGATCTAAAGTCCTGCTCAAGTCTTTCTCTAATTGTGCTCAAAGAAATACTCTTGGATCAGAAAGATGATTTGGATATCATGCTCCGAAATCTATAAAGTTCAAAAGATCTTTGTTAAGGAATATAACACCTGTAAACTCTTGTAGTATGATGAAGCTAGGCGGAAATCTGAAACCATCCTTGTTCCTTAACTAGTCTTATATTGGAAATCAAAAAGTTGGGTTAGGTCTTTATATTAATGTCATACAAGCCTCTTATGCAGTCTGTCTCACTAACTCTTTTACCCTCTGACTAGATGATGAACCCCAATGGAAATGAAGTAAATGATGCCAACGACAATATTACTACCTTAATGACTATGAACGTGAAAAATGAGCCACAGAGATATTCAATGAATGGAATGAAGAACAACAAAAGGAATAGAAAAATGTTTGGATACATGATTAGTCCCCCTCAACCACAAGCAAAAGCCACGAAACACATGGATACCCAAACAGAAGAATCAAGTCAGGCTCAGCTATATGAAATACAGACACCCAGTCAACCCTCACCCTCTGTTAGTCAAGCAAAGTTGACTCGCAAAGAACTCAAAGCAAGAGGTGCTTGCTACTACTGCAAAAATGAAGGACATCTTATTCGCGAATGCCCCAAGAAGCGTCTAGGCCGACTAGAGAAGAAAGCTGCCAAGCATGATCTAAGCAATAATTCAGAAGACCCACCATTTTATAAGTTTGATGATGAAGGTCGCTTGATTAGTATACATTGCGGAGCAAAGAAGTACGGAAGTTCCTTGAGTTTGGAGGAGTTCAATGTGAACTAAGAACCTACAAATAAACCATGTATCTCCTTTGCTTTCGTGCTAGCCTTTCTTAATCTCAAGGACGAGATTCTTTTTAAGAGGGGTAGATTTGTAACACTATAAAAATCATTAAATGAAAATAATACATTTAGTTAATAATGATATTTGTGATAATTAATTTTCTCTTAAGTGTTCGTTATTTATTTGCCTTTGGAATGATTTTTGAATGCTCATGATTGATTTTAAATATTGAATATCATTTCTTCTTAAATGAAAAATCACATAAATAATATAATAAATATTAGTCCAAGAATTAATATTTTATTTATAAATAGTTTTGGTTTAAATATTATGAAGTTTAGGGTTATTTAAATATGTATTTTGAAAATGGAAAATAAAATAAAAAACTAACTAACTAAATCCTAGTGGCCATTTGGCCCATTTAGCCCAACAAGCCCCGCCCGTGCTCCCCCTAACCCTAAGCCGCCACTCACTTCCCCTGGTAGCCGCCACCGCCCTCCCCTGGTCTCCAGCCGCGCGCGCCCATCCTCCCTGCTGGCTCATAGCCGCCGCCAGGAAGCCCCCTAATCTCTCCCCTTCTCTCTCAGACGCGGGCCCCACCCAACCTCTCTCTCTCTCTTTCTGCTTCACCGCGCAGCGCCTATCGCCCCTGCAGCCCCGGCCGCCACCCCGCGCGACCCAGGCTACCGATCAGCCGTCGAGCCAGCCCCGCTCGGGCCGCGCAGCCCGACCGGCCGAGCGCCTGCCTCGCCTCCCCGACGTGCCGGCCGCCCGAGCCCCAGCCCCACCTCGACGCCCCAGCCACGACCGCGCGCTCAAGACCCGACTGCCTCAACCCGACTGCGCGCACACCGAAGCCGCGACCCCGCGCCCGAGTGAAGCCCCGACGCGCCGCTCATCCGTTACTCGAGCAAAGGAGCATCAATGGAGCCGTTACCCCTCCCCACGTTCTTCTCCATTCAAGCTCCTTGAATGCTATCAATGACATGACGCCGGTCGACCTCTCGTCTTCTCCCTCCTCTATAAATTAGACGCCGAGCCCTCTCCCTCTCCCTGCCCGAGCTCTCCCTCTCTCTCCCTCCTCTTTCACTCCCTCGCCGCCGGAGCTCACTGTCGACGCCGTTGTGGACGGAAGCCGGAGCAGCGCCCTGCTCGCCGTCGTGCCTCGCCGGAGACGTGTCCGAACCCCGTCAAACCTCGTCGTTCCCTGTCCACCGAGCCCGTTTGCCGTCGTCCGTTCATCCAAGGTGGAAGACAACCCAAAACATTAATTTATTTTTCTACGTCATGTGTTGAATTAATTTATGAACTATTGTTTTAATATTGAGATGATGCAATTTGGCGATTCACGTGTATGATTTAGAGATTTTGATATACACGTGTAACCAAAATCGAAACCCGCGACAATACTTAGAATGTGCGTATGATTTTATAATTTTAAAAATGAGTACGGTCACTATTCACTACTTCAGTGGTTTTCATACTAGAAATATTTATAATTAATTTCACTTTTATGTGTGGAATGATAATTGTTAGTAGTAGTTTAAGTATAAACTTATTTGCATGAAGAAATTGAAATAGACACCAAGTCATGTATTTTCTAGTCGAATGAAAATATATAGATTTTACTATTCATAATAAATGTATTCATAAGTATAGCACTTAATTACTTAGAATAGTAAAATGCTTATTTATGTCATAATAACAATGAATATATTATTAAAAGTCTCATTTAGTAATTTACAATTAATTCTTAGCACATTAATGCTAGAGAATTAAATAAACAATTTTTAGTTATAAGTATAAATTCTATATAGAAAAGAAAGGAGAAAAAAGAGTATAATTTATAATAATGTTAAAATGACTTAATTAGGCGCTCATATTTTTCTAATAAAGAATTTGATAGTATGTTGATAAACATAGGTTTCTTACTAAAGAAGTAGATAATTTGTTTCTAATTTTAAAATGACATTTTTAATAGATAACATGTTTTTGATTTAACCAGGTTCATTATAGATGTTTAAGTGTAGCCGTATTAAATAGAAACTTAAAAGAATATGAGGACCATATATTTCTTAATAAAAATAGAAGATAAATATATGTCCAATTAATAGATTATTTATATTTTCTTAACTAAAAGATAAAAAGGGTCATTGCTTTTATAAACTAAAATGATAGTTTATACATAAATTTCTTTCTAATGAATTTGATCATTTGTTCATACAATAGAATTAAAGATAATTAATAGATTAATTATCTTTTATTATAATTTATTAATCAAACCTATAGTCAATTTGTTCTTAACTAGATTTATGACATGATTAATGATTTCATAGAATTTAGTCCACATTATACGAATCACTTAGTTTTTCCTAAGAATAACTAAGGAAATTAGTGTTCATGTTCTTTAATAATAATTAAAATGTTAGTTTATATATTGTTTTGTATATAGCTTTCTTAATAAAGAATATAGGACATGTACTTTCTAATAGAAATAAAATATAGTTGTTTGTTCATTGTCTTTTACATAAAAGTTCATTTAAGGCATATATCATAACTTTCCATAAATAGGTGTTTAATAATAATGATCTTTTCACATAAAACCTATTTAGACTTATATCTTAATTTGTCATAAGTGATTGGTTAACAATATTTATAATATGTTCTATAATGCTTCTAAAATTAATAACATGTTTCGTAGCACATTAACCTTAGATATATAACATATATCTTTTTCTAAAAGGTTAAAAAGGTTTAATATTGTTATAACGTGTTTTATCATCTTAATCTTAGACATACCACATATGCTTTTATAAAGGATTAAAATGGTAAACCTAATATTTATATATTTTAATTAAGATATTTTAAGATCATGTCTTGTTTTATAAAGTATAGATCACACATTTTTGAAAAGAATACCTTTTTATTATAACCCTTGCGTGTAATGTTTTTGAAAAGCAAACGCTCTTTTCGTTAGACTTTCTTTTAGCTTTACGTATGGTGGATGTTGTATGTTATTGAGTGGTGTTTGTTCTTCTTGTTTGTTTGTGTGATATTCAGTGGTTGATCTAGTAGTTAAGAATCAAGATCTATTCCTATCCGTGGAAGAACCTCAAGTTTTCAATAAGCAAGGCAAGTGGACTTCTCCCTCTGCATATTCTGTTTAATCCCAAACAATACATTTAATAAAGTTTATTCTTTTAGATATATATGCATAATTTGACGGGTTACCTATTTAGATAACCTTTCCAACCTTATTCCTTGATCAAACCTGGGAATTATACTTTACCTTCGTAGCTATGCTATTGCTACAACTTAACTTTATGCAGTCACTCCTGCTTATGATATTAATGTTCCAAATGGTAAGTTTACATTATTGTTGTTAACCCGATGGTTAAACAAGATTATTGCATATTAATTGGAACATGGAGTGACCACCTGGGAAAACAGTGCTACCATGAGAACTATCATGGCTCTGGTCTTGGCTAAATAACTAGGGAAGTCTTATGTTGGGTGTTGGTCGTGGTCGACCAGGAACGGGAGCACCTGGCAAGCGCTTATAGTACCGGCTCAGGCAGATTGGATACGGGCATAGTTCCCAAAGCTTTACCCTGTGGACTGGACTATAAGTTGGTTACGGTAGGTGTACCTTATGCAGTTGACCATTTCCAACATTTGCGTAATGAGGACTCTAGGGAGAAGCCTCGTAGTGAGACCCTGGCCATTCACCTCGGAAGTGAATACGGGTCTAGCTAACCCGGGATAGAAGGGAATCGCGACTCATGGGTAAAGATGTGCCACCTCTGCAGAGTGTAAAATTGATATATCAGCCGTGCTCACGGTTATGAGCAGCCTGGACTCCTCACATGATAATTGAACTTGAAGATGGAAATAAATCGAGATCCGATGATCTGCTAGTGGTTTGCTTAAGTGGTTTCACTTAAGTGTTTTTGATATACTCTTGTACCTTTATTTAATGGGAATACTTGGGATTCACACTTATTAGTAAGACAGGTGTTGTTAATAAAATGTTGACCAACTAAAATGCTTACTGCTCAACCTTAGCCTCACCTTGTTAAACTTGCATTAGTTTTTCCCCCACTTGCTGAGCCCCGACCATAAGTGAGCTCACCCTTGCTTAATTTTGATCAGAAGTTGCAGATGAAGATGTGATGCTGAACTCTATGGATGCTAGTCTTGTGATACCCCCGGTCATCTTCCTGTGGATGGATGTCCTTGTTTCGTTGTACTTTGATGAATAAAGGTCAAAACATTATGTCTCTTCGAAGTGTAATATGTTAATATAATCTTTATTTACACTTTTATGCATTGTTCTTTTGATATATTACACTTGTGACGTCAACATATGTGTGGAAATAGATCCTGGCACACATATGCTATGCACCCGGCTCTGCCCATTGGAAACGGGTGTGACAAGTTCGTATGAACAAATGATGAACGGTGAACAGTGACGATGAACGAACGATGAATAGGTACTATGAACAAAAGATGAACGATCGAATGATCGAACGAACGAACGATCGGAATTTCGACAGCATAACGGCAGGAAAAAGATTATTTGGACGAACGAACGGATGAACGATCGAACGATCGGACGAACGGACAAACGAACCATGAACGATCGAGCGAACGATCGGACGAACGAACGAACAAACTAAGAACAGGGGGACGAACGATCGAAGAACGACCGAACGATCCTTGTGCTAGTGTGTGCTTGTGTGGGAGGTGGAGTGGGAGTGGGCGTGTGGGTGTGGGGGGGAGGGAGGGAGTTGCCATGAAATGGCTTGGGGTGGGATGAGAGGAGGCCCTTGCCCCTCTATTTATAGCCATGGTGGGGGGATTAGGGGGAGGGATGAGAGGATTAGTAGGAGGATGAGAGGATTAGTAGGAGATTAACATGGATTTGTCTTATATGAGTGTAATTAGCTTGTAGAGCTCACCATATGACACTGGAGGCATACGTATACGTATGAGCACGAGGAAAGTTATGAAGAAAATATTTGTAGGGACTTCAAAAATGATTCTGAAGGTATTTCTGAGGAAGAAAATACTTGGGGATATATCGGTGTAATATTTGGGCAGTATTTCTGGAAGAGTTTGAGGGTGATCACTGGGGAAATATTTGTAGGATATTTTGAGGAGGGTTTTAGAGAGAATATAGACCACTATATTTTACTTGTTGGTATCAACTTGCAAACAAACATTTTGAAACAAAATTTGAAATTCATTTTGAATTTAGAGTGAGTTTGAGAATATTTCAGAATTTGAATTTTTGGGATGCTACAGATATGCTCCATAGATGAACTAATAACATTTAATTGTTCTATTTTAGCATTTAAATCGGTGTTTAAACTCTCAAGGCTAGTAGCTCATGAATGGCAAGAAGACAATTCAAATGCAACCATTCCATTCTTCTTTATCTCTAAATCAAGAGATTTTTCTACTTTTACTACTTTATCATGTTCTTCATAAAGCATATCCTCTTGCTTTTCTAGCAATATATCTTTTTCATTAAGAGCATCAATTAATTTATTAATTTTGTATACTTTAGATCTATCCAAGCCCTTAAAAAGATTATTATAGTCTACATCATTATCACATTCCTCATCACTAGATGAAAGTATACTTAGAAGTATCACATATGCGTACCTTCTTCTCTTTTTCCATGAGGCAAGTATGATGCTCGTTGGGGAAGACGGAGGACTTGTCGAAGGCAGAGGTAGCAAGTCCTTCATCGTCGAAGTCAGATAAAGAGCAGTATGAGTCTCATTCCTTGCTAATGTGCGCCTCACCCTTCTTATTTCTATAGAACTTAATTTTCTCCTTCTTCCCTTTCTTGTCTTGTTCCTGGTCATTCTCATTATTGCTTAGGGCTGGATAACGAACCAGCTCGGTTTGGCTCGTCCGAGTTCGAGCTGGCTCTTTAAGCTAACAAGCCACAGAGTCAGCTTCTTCTTATCTTCTCTTCACTATCTTATTTTCACTGACCCTTTCTTCTTCCCACTGGAGGATTCTATCAAAGAGTATTACCATCATACAGAGGAGGAAACCGAAGATGTTGAACCATGTACAACAGTCTTCAACCCAAGAATCACCAAGCATTGTGATCTTAGGGGCGAAGGAGTGGAAAATGGAGTTGCTTGCGATTTGGCAGAGGGTATTTTATCTGGTGTGTGCTTTTCTTGGGATGGGAGTTGAGGGAGCTGGTGGGGGAGTTTTATAGGCGAGTGGGGATGCTCGGTTGCGGAGTGGTGGTGATGGAGCAGGTGCTACACGGCAGTAAACACGACAAGGGGAGGGGGGACGACGTTGCTGGCGGTGATGGTGACGGTGGTGCGCTGAAAAGGGGGTGTGGGCGGTGGTAGTGCGCATGGAGGCGGGCACGCGTGCGGGGGGCACGGGTGAGTGGTGGGGTCAATGACCCTGATGTTTGTGGTATCTGGTTCCAAGAATCTTTGCCTCTCTGTATGGTAATAACTCCTTTTGTCCTCTTTTCTTGTTTACTTTGACTCAGGGGCAGTGCTTTGATTCTCACGGTCGGTCCTTTTGACTGAGCGACTGGATTGGTTTCTTCTGTAGCTTATTCTAGGCTTCAAGGGTAAGCTTCCCGGTATCTTCTTGGGTAAGATGCTTTTCTCTTGAGATGGGTTAAGATGAGAATGGAAGCATAAGGTAAGGAATAACTCTAATTTGTTATCTATGTTTTTAGAGAAAACCTTTCTTAAAAAGAAAGAAAACACACAAGCTCAGCAATGATAAGCACAAACAAATCAAATGTTTTGGATAAGGGAAGAATAGAGTTTTTCAAGGCACGAGCTACTCAGATTCGGGGGCTAAGCATAACTACTATTGCTTGGCTCCTGAATTGAGAACTATGCTAAATGCAACTTATGAGCACTAACGTTAAAGCATCACATATGCACTCAAAAGGGGACAAAACATCAAGCGAAATTCATTTTGAAATGCCCTAGTGGGCCACACAATTAGAGTTTTTCAAAACACGAGGCTACACGGTTACCTCTCATACATGCAAGGCTCTAGCCAAAGTGAAGAAAAACTTCACTACCCAATGCATGCAGAGGACTGGGCATACTAACTTCAGATCTGGCAGCTTCTCTTCTGGCGAGGCTGGCACACAACTTCAATCTGAGATATCTCCTGGATGGGTTAAGAGGGAGCTGATGTTGATGACTTCTTCTGGCAGCGACTGAGATGGCAAGACGGGGTCGAACTCTTCTTCAAGCTGGACTGGCTCTTGTAGTTCCTCAGAGGGCGGCGGTGCTGGCGGGGTGCTTGCAGCTTCTTATTTGACCTCAAGGGAGGGTGCTGGAATCTTCTTCATGGTGAGGGGCTCAAACAACTCCGGCGGGGGATCTTGGGAGGACTCGGGGTGCTCTTGCTTATTCATAGCCTGAGGGAAGATTGAAATTCCTTCCAAGACTATGGCTCCTTCCAGGAGTTCCCAAGCCTTCTTCTCTCCTCTGATAGAGACCGGGTGACCTTCAAGAATCTGGGGATCTTTAGCTCTCATGGGTTGAACTGGGTTGGATGAAGCGGGCTCTTGGATCCGTAGGGCTCTACGTTGGTTATGGGTTACCAAGTAGGCCTCCATCAACTTCTGGATGTGCTCATCCTTGGCTTACTTCAGGGCTTCAACAGCAATGGCTTCATGACTTTCCAAGGCAGTTACACGGGCTTGAGTTGAGGTGAGATCCACATGGAGCTTATGGTTGAGCTTCTCTGCATCTTCTGCTCGGGCAATCATCTGACGGTGGTGCCGAGCCAAGAAATCATACCGTGCATCCAGGGTGAGCAGGTATGCAGTGAGGTACGCGACTGTGGGGTCGTCCTCAAGCAGCTGCTGACCTTCCAATGCACGCATCCTGGCCATCCAAACGGAACGGTTTCTCTGAAAGGGCGGAAAGAATCTGAGCGGTGTGTCGGCCACTTCTTCTTCATAGATCTGACACAGGGCCCTCAATGCCTTGCGAGCGACGACTTAGCAGGTGTCTTTGAATCTGTGCCCAGCAGAAGTGACACTCCATTCCACATGGTGCAGACTGGATCCAATGTATACAACCACGACACACTTCTCTGTGCCATGCTCGACGAATTCACGACCATCATACTCTGGCTGGCTCTTGATTCCGAGGTGAACTGTGCATGCTTTCAGCAACTTGAGGAAACCATCTTCATTCTGGCAAAAGCTGGTTTGGCAGCGGACCTCCATCTGACTTCTGAGAGAAGGAAAGGGGAAAGCATTTTTGAAATGAAGGGATGAGAGCAAGATTTTTTAAGTTTTGACTCAAAAACTTTTGATCAGGCTAAGGGTTACGTCCTGCGGCCAACCTAACAGCTCTGATACCACCTGAAGCGCCCCAGATCCTCTGGGACTCAAATGTGATACAATTACTAGTCCCAGGAGGCTAGTAAACACATTTATACATCAGATGATTCTAGATCTGCTTAAACGAGACAAACCTATAAAGGTGGCGATCAACTTTAAGAGTTGGTCCACAACTCGGGACATATCATCAGAGTGGGGCTGAAGCAGCCCGATATATGCAGCGAAGCAATTCAGCGGTCCAACAGCCACATGCAAGGTTGGGAACAGTCGTAACTCTTACCCGATCTCTTTTTTCTGAAAACAACAAATAAGCAAGGGTGAGTACAAACGTACTCAGCAGCCCACCTTCACCCGCGGAATGGGGAAATCAAATATAATGCATGGAATATCTGGAGCTCAGGATATTTTGCAGAAACAACAATATTTTATGCAGGGTTGTTTTATAAAACATTTTGTATTTTGCAAAGCGCATCCTCTCCCAAAGGAGCAGGAAGTTTTTCAATATAGAATAAAATCCCCTGGACTAAACCATCCAGGTATCTCAGCAGTTTCCCACTGGTTTTCATTTTCAAAAACAGCTACTGGACTTCCCGTCCACCATAGCTCACGGCTCAACCGCCGGACCTTTTAAAAACCATTTTTCTCAAACGCACCCTTTTATGAAAACAAAACATTAATTGCCATACCATACCAGACTCGTCCATTCCTGTGGACACGGACTATTCAAATAGGTTTTCAAAATCTCTGCGCAGAGGTGTACACTATACCCATTAGTCCGGTTTCTGTGATCTCACCGTCGTGAGACCCGAATGCTGAATCTTTTTATTTCCTCGCACGTCCTAACCTTAACGGTTATACCGGAAGGAGTCAGGCCACCGCCATGTCCAAACCGGACAAAACATTCCCCCTCCTTATCCTCCTGGTGCTCCCCAACCTTCATAACCCTGGGGTTGGACCGTACGAGTTCAGATTGAGTGACTGCCCACACAGTCTCGAGTAGTTGTACTTATCATGAGTATAGGTAGAGAAGGATGACAAACCGGTCCTTATGTGAGGGTGATAGTCGCCTAGAGGGGGGGTGAATAGGGCGAAACTGAAATTTACAAATATAAACACAACTACAAGCCGGGTTAGCGTTAGAAATATAAACGAGTCCACGAGAGAGGGTGAAAAACAAATCGCAACCAAACGGAGAGTGTGACACGGGATTTGTTTTACCGAGGTTCGGTTCTCGCAAACCTACTCCCCGTTGAGGAGGCCACAAAGGCCGGGTCTCTTTCAACCCTTCCCTCTCTCAAACAATCCCGCGGATCGAGTGAGCTTTCTCTTCTTAATCACTTGGAACACAAAGTTCCCACAAGGACCACCACAAGTTTGGTGTCTCTTGCCTCAATTACAAGTGAGTTTGATCGCAATGAAAGAATCAAGAAAGAAGAAAGCAATCCAAGCGCAAGAGCTCAAAAGAACACAAGCAAATCTCTCTCTCTAGTCACTAGAGCGTTGTGTGGAATTTGGAGAGGATTTGATCTCTTTGGTGTGTCTAGAATTGAATGCTAGAGCTCTTGTAAGTAGTTGGGAAGTGGAAAACTTGGATACAATGAATGGTGGGGTGGTTGGGGTATTTATAGCTCCAACCACCAAACTTGACCGTTGGTGGAGGCTGTCTGTTCGATGGTGCACCGGACAGTCCGGTGCACACCGGACATGTCCGGTGCCCCAGCCACGTCACCAGTGCCGTTGGAATCTGACCGTTGGAGTTCTGACTTCTGGGCCCGCCTCGATGTCCGGTGGCGCACCGGACATGAACTGTTCAGTGTCCGGTGCGCCGGTATGGGCGCACCTGCCTTCTGCGCGCGCTGCGCGCGCATTTAATGCGTTGCAGGTAGCCGTTGGCGCGAAGTGGTCGTTGCTCCGAGGATGCACCGGACAGTCCGGTGCACACCAGACATGTCCGGTGAATTATAGCGGAGCAGCCTTCATGAAATCCCGAGGCTGGCGAGTTCCGGAGCAGCGTCTTCGTTGGAGCACCGGACACTGTCCGGTGTACACCGGACAGTCCGGTGAATTATAGCGCGCCGGTTCTGGATTTTCCCGAAGTCGACGAGTTGGAGTTGGAGTCCTCTGGTGCACCGGACACTGTCCGGTGCACCAGACCAGAGGAGCCTTCGGTTGCTCCTTTGCTCTTTTGTTGAACTCAATACTTGGTCTTTTTATTGGCTAAGTGTGAACCTTTTGGCACCTGTATAACTTATGCACTAGAGCAAACTAGTTAGTCCAAATATTTGTGTTGGGCAATTCAACCACCAAAATTAATTAGGGACTAGGTGTAAGCCTAATTCCCTTTCAATCTCCCCCTTTTTGGTGATTGATGCCAACACAAACCAAAGCAAATATAAAGGTGCATAATTGAACTAGTTTGCATAATGTAAGTGCAAAGGTTGCTTGGAATTGAGCCAATATAAATACTTACAAGATATGCATGGATTGTTTCTTTATTTTTAACATTTTGGACCACGCTTGCACCACATGTTTTGTTTTTGCAAAATCTTTTGTAAATTTTCAAAGTTCTTTTGCAAATAGTCAAAGGTAAATGAATAAGAGTTTGCAAAGCATTTTCAAGTTTTGAAATTCTCTCCCCTTGTTCCAAATGCTTTTCCTTTGACTAAACAAAACTCCCCCTAAATGAGATCCTCCTCTTAGTGTTCAAGAGGTTTTTGATTTATCATTTTTGAAATACTACTTTCTCCCCCTTTAGAACATAATAAGATACCAATTTGAAATTGACCAATTGAAAATCTCCAAAAATTTTAAAATTAGGTGGTGGTGCGGTCCTTTTGCTTTGGGCTCATATTTTCTCCCCCTTTGGCATGAATCGCCAAAAACGGAATCATTAGAGCCCAACGAAGTACTTTCTCCTTCTTTGGTCATAAAATAAATGAGTGAAGATTATACCAAAGTTGGAGAGATGCTTGGAGTGACGGCGAAGGATGAGTAGTAGAGTGGAGTGGAAGCCTTTGTCTTCACCGAAGACTCCAATTTCCTTTCAATATACCTATGACTTGGTTTGAAATACACTTGAAAACACATTAGTCATAGCATATATAAAAGAGATATGATCAAAGGTATACTTGTGTGCTATGTGTGCAAATTAGCAAAAGAAATTCCTAGAATCAAGAATATTGAGCTCATGCCTAAGTCTGGTAAAAGATTGTTCATCAAGTGGCTTGGTAAAGATATCGGCTAATTGATCTTTAGTGTTAATGTATGAAATCTCGATATCCCCCTTTTGTTGGTGATCCCTAAGAAAATGATACCGAATGGCTATGTGCTTAGTGCGGCTATGCTCGACGGGATTGTTGGCCATTTTGATTGCACTCTCATTATCACATAGCAAAGGGACTTTGGTTAATTTGTAACCGTAGTCCCGCAGGGTTTGCCTCATCCAAAGCAATTGCGCGCAACAATGACCTGCGGCAATGTACTCGGCTTCGGCGGTTGAAAGAGCGACCGAATTTTGCTTCTTTGAAGCCCAAGACACCAAGGATCTTCCCAAGAACTGGCAAGTCCCCGATGTGCTCTTTCTATTAATCTTACACCCCGCCCAATCGGCATCCGAATAACCAATTAAATCAAAAGTGGATCCCCGAGGGTACCAAAGCCCAAACTTAGGAGTATAAGCCAAATATCTCAAGATTCGTTTTACGGCCGTAAGGTGTGATTCCTTAGGGTCGGCTTGGAATCTTGCACACATGCAAACGGAAAGCATAATGTCCGGTCGAGATGCACATAAATAAAGCAATGAACCAATCATCGACCGGTATACCTTTTGATCCACGGACTTACCTCCCGTGTCGAGGTCGAGATGCCCATTTGTTCCCATGGGTGTCTTGATGGGCTTGGCATCCTTCATTCCAAACTTGGTTAGAATGTCTTGAGTGTACTTCGTTTGGCTAATGAAGGTGCCCTCTTGGAGTTGCTTGACTTGGAATCCTAGAAAATACTTCAACTCCCCCATCATAGACATCTCGAATTTTTGTGTCATGATCCTACTAAATTTATCTTCAAAGCCGGGAGGTTGCTCAACATAGACCTCTTCCTTGATTGGTCCGTTGAGGAAGGCACTTTTCACGTCCATTTGATAAAGCTTAAAGCCATGGTAAGTAGCATAGGCCAATAATATGCGAATTGACTCAAGCCTAGCTACGGGTGCATAGGTTTCACCGAAATCCAAACCTTCGACTTGGGAGTATCCCTTGGCCACAAGTCGTGCTTTGTTCCTTGTCACCACACCATGCTCATCTTGCTTGTTGCGGAAGACCCACTTGGTTCCTACAACATTTTGGTTAGGACGTGGAACTAAATGCCATACCTCATTCCTTGTGAAGTTGTTGAGCTCCTCTTGCATCGCCATCACCCAATCCGAATCTTGGAGTGCTTTCTCTACCCTGTGTGGCTCAATAGAGGAAACAAAAGAGTAATGCTCACAAAAATGTGCAACCCGAGATCGAGTGGTTACCCCCTTATGAATGTCTCCGAGGATGGTGTTGACGGGGTGATCTCGTTGGATTGCTTGGTGGACTCTTGGGTGTGGCGGCTTTGGTTCTTCATCCTCCTTGTCCTGATCATTTGCATCTCCCCCTTGATCATTGCCGTCATCTTGAGGTGGCTCATCTCTTTGATCTTCTCCTTCATCAACTTGAGCCTCGTCCTCATTTTGAGTTGGTGGAGATGCTTGTGTGGAGGAGGAAGGTTGATCTTGTGCACTTGGAGGCTCTTCGGATTCCTTAGGGCACACATCCCCAATGGACATGTTCCTTAGCGCGATGCACAGAGCCTGTTCTTCACCTATCTCATCAAGATCAACTTGCTCTACTTGAGAGCCGTTAGTCTCATCAAACACAACGTCACAAGAAACTTCAACAAGTTCTGAGGACTTGTTAAAGACCCTATATGCCCTTGTGTTTGAGTCATATCCTAGTAAAAAGCCTTCTACAGTTTTAGGAGCAAATTTAGATTTTCTACCTCTTTTGACAAGAATAAAACATTTGCTACCAAAAACTCTAAAATATGAAATATTGGGCTTTTTACCGGTTAGGAGTTCATAGGATGTCTTCTTGAGGATTCGGTGTAGATATAACCGGTTGATGGCGTAGCAGGCGGTGTTGACCGCCTCGGCCCAAAACCGATCCGGTGTCTTGTACTCATCAAGCATGGTTCTTGCCATGTCCAATAGAGTTCGATTCTTCCTCTCCACTACACCATTTTGTTGTGGAGTGTAGGGAGAAGAGAACTCATGCTTGATGTCCTCCTCCTCAAGGAAGCCTTCTATTTGTGAGTTCTTGAACTCCGTCCCATTGTCGCTTCTAATTTTCTTGATCCTTAAGCCGAACTCATTTTGAGCCCGTCTCAAGAATCCCTTTAAGGTCTCTTGGGTATGAGATTTTTCCTGCAAAAAGAATACCCAAGTGAAGCGAGAATAATCATCCACAATAACTAGACAGTACTTACTCCCGCCGATGCTTATGTAAGCGATCGGGCCGAATAGGTCCATGTGTAGGAGCTCCAGTGGCCTGTCACTAGTCATGATGTTCTTGTGTGGATGATGAGTGCCAACTTGCTTCCCGGCTTGGCATGCGCTACAAATCCTGTCTTTCTCAAAATGAACATTTGTTAGTCCTAAAATGTGCTCTCCCTTTAGAAGCTTATGAAGATTCTTCATTCCAACATGGGCTAGTCGGTGGTGCCAGAGCCAACCCAAGTTAGTCTTAGCAACCAAGCAAGTGTCGAGTTCAGCTCTGTCAAAATCTACCAAGTATAGCTGACCCTCTAACACTCCCTTAAATGCTATTTGAAAGGGAAATAGGCTTACACCTAGTTCCTATAATATTTTGGTGGTTGAATTGCCCAACACAAATCTTTGGACTAACTAGTTTGCCCAAGTGTATAGATTATACAGGTGTAAAAGGTTCACACTCAGCCAATTGAAAGACCAAGTTTTGGATTCAACTAAGGAGCAAAAGGTGCAACCGAAGGCACCCCTGGTCTGGCGCACCGGACTGTCCGGTGCGCCACCGGACATGTCCGGTGCACCAGGGGGACTCAGACTCAAACTCACCACCTTCAGGAATTCTCAGAGGCGACTTGGCTATAATTCACCGGACTGTCCGGTGTACACCGGACAGTGTCCGGTGCGCCAAGGGAAGTCGACCTCAGGAACTCGCCAGCTTCGGGAAACGCCAACGGCTAGTCCGCTAAAATTCACCGGACTGTCCGGTGTGCACCGGACTGTCCGGTGCGACTCCGAAGCAACGGTCATCTCCGCGCCAACGGCTCTCTGCCGCGCATTTAATGCGCGCTCTGCGCGCGCAGAAGTCAGAATCGCCCATGCTGGCACACCGGACATCAAACAGTACCTGTCCGGTGTGCACCGGACACCCAGGCGGGCCCACAAGTCAGGAGCTCCAACGGTCAGAATCCAACGGCAGTGATGACGTGGCAGGGGGCACCGGACTGTCCGGTGTGCACCGGACTGTCCGGTGCGCCATCGAACAGACAGCCTCCCAACGGCCACTTTTGGTGGTTGGGGCTATAAATACCCCAACCACCCCACCATTCATTGCATCCAAGTTTTCCACTTCTCAACTACTACAAGAGCTCTAGCATTCAATTCTAGACACATTCAAAGAGATCAAATCCTCTCCAATTCCACACAAAACCCTAGTGACTAGTGAGAGTGATTTGCCGTGTTCATTTGAGCTCTTGCGCTTGGATTGCTTCTTTTCTTTCTCACTTGTTCTTGAGATCAATACTCCATTGTAATCAAGGCAAGAGGCACCAATTGTGTGGTGGCCCTTGCGGGAAGTTTTGTTCCCGGCTTTGATTTGAGAAGAGAAGCTCACTCGGTCCGAGGGACCGTTTGAGAGAGGGAAGGGTTGAAAGAGACCCGGCCTTTGTGGCCTCCTCAACGGGGAGTAGGTTTGAAAGAACCGAACCTCGGTAAAACAAATCCGCGTGTCACACACTTCATTATTCGCTTGCGATTTGTTTTGCGCCCTCTCTCGCGGACTCATTCATATTTCTAACGCTAACCCGGCTTGTAGTTGTGTTTATATTTGTAAATTTCAGTTTCGCCCTATTCACCCCCCCTCTAGGCGACTTTCAATTGGTATCAGAGCCCGGTGCTTCATTAGAGCCTAACCGCTCGAAGTGATGTCGGGAGATCACGCCAAGAAGGAGATGGAGACCGGCGAAAAGCCCACTACAAGCCACGGGAGCACTTCATCGGAAGAGTCCCGCACCAAGAGGAAGGAGAAGAAGAAGGACTCCTCCAAACGGAAGGAGAAAAAGTCTTCCTCTTCTCACCACAAAGAGAAGAAGGAAAAATCTTCTTCTCACAAACCGCATCGGAAAGGGGACAAGCACAAAAGGATGAGGAAGGTGGTCTACTACGAGACCGACACTTCATCAACATCGACCTCCGACTCCGATGCGCCCTCCGTCACTTCTAAGCGCCAAGAGCGCAAGAAGTATAGTAAGATCCCCCTACGCTACCCTCGCATTTCCAAACATACACCTTTACTTTCCGTCCCATTAGGCAAACCACCAACTTTTGATGGTGAAGATTACGCTAGGTGGAGCGATTTAATGCGATTTCATCTAACCTCGCTCCACAAAAGCATATGGGATGTTGTTGAGTTTGGCGCGCAGGTACCATCCGTAGGGGATGAGAACTATGATGAGGATGAGGTGGCCCAAATCGAGCACTTCAACTCTCAAGCAACAACAATACTCCTAGCCTCTTTAAGTAGAGAGGAGTATAACAAAGTTCAAGGGTTGAAGAATGCAAAGGAGATTTGGGATTTACTCAAGACCGCGCATGAAGGTGATGAGCTCACCAAGATCACCAAGCGGGAAACGATTGAGGGGGAGCTCGGTCGGTTCCGGCTTCGCAAAGGGGAGGAGCCACAACACATGTACAATCGGCTCAAGACCTTGGTGAACCAAGCGCGCAACCTCGGGAGCGTAAAGTGGGATGACCATGAGGTGGTTAAGGTTATTCTAAGATCACTCATTTTCCTTAACCCTACTCAAGTTCAATTAATTCGTGGTAATCCTAGATATACTAAAATGACCCCCGAGGAAGTTATCGGGAATTTTGTAAGTTTTGAGTGCATGATCGAAGGCTCGAGGAAGATCAACGAGCTTGATGATGCCACCACATCCGAAGCTCAACCTGTTGCATTCAAGGCAACGGAGGAGAAGAAGGAGGAGTCTACACCAAGTCGACAACCCATAGACGCCTCCAAGCTCGACAATGAGGAAATGGCGCTCGTCATCAAGAGCTTCTGCCAAATCCTCAAGCAAAGGAGGGGAAAGGATTACAAGTCCCGCTCCAAGAAGGTTTGCTACAAGTGTGGTAAGTCCGGTCATTTTATTGCTAAATGTCCTATATCTAGTGACAGTGACCGAGGCGACGACAAGAAGGGGAGAAGAAAGGAGAAGAAGAGGTACTACAAGAAAAAGGGCGGCGATGCCCATGTTTGTCGCGAGTGGGACTCCAACGAGAGCTCAAGCGACTCCTCCGACGACGAGGACGCCGCCAACATCGCCGTCACCAAGGGACTCCTCTTCCCCAACGTCGGCCACAAGTGCCTCATGGCAAAAGACGGCAAAAAGAAGGTTAAATCTAAATCCTCCACTAAATATGAATCCTCT
Source organism: Zea mays (assembly GCF_902167145.1). Classification (NCBI taxonomy): domain Eukaryota; kingdom Viridiplantae; phylum Streptophyta; class Magnoliopsida; order Poales; family Poaceae; genus Zea; species Zea mays. Next base: position 14,473,330 of record NC_050097.1, read on the forward strand.
AGTGATGATAATGCTAGTGATGAGGAAGATAATTTGTGTTCCCTTTTTGCCAACCTTAACATAGCTCAAAAGGAAAAATTGAATGAATTGGTTAGTGCTATTCATGAAAAGGATGACCTTTTGGATTCACAAGAGGACCTCCTTATTAAGGAAAACAAGAAACATGTTAAGGTTAAAAATGCTTACGCTCTACAAGTTGAAAAATGTGAAAAATTGTCTAGTGAGCTAAGCACTTGCCATGAGATTATTGACAACCTTAGGAATGAAAATGCTAGTTTGAATGCTAAGGTTGATTCACATGTTTGTAATGTTTCAATTCCCAATCTTAGAAATGATAATGTTGATTTGCTTGCTAAGATTGATGAATTGAATGTATCTCTTGCTAGCCTTAGAGTAGAAAATGAAAAGTTGATTACTAAGGCTAAAGAACTAGATGTTTGCAATGTTACAATTTCTGACCTTAGAACTAAAAATGATATGTTGCATGCTAAGGTTGTAGAATTAAAATCTTGCAAACCCTCTACATCTATTGTTGAGCATGTATCTATTTGTACTAGATGTAGAAATGTTAATATTGATGCTATTCATGATCATATGGCTTTGATTAAACAACAAAATGATCATATAGCAAAACTAGATGCTAAAATTGCCGAGCACAACTTAGAAAATGAGAAATTTAAATTTGCTCGTAGCATGCTTTATAATGGGAGACGCCCGGGCATTAAGGATGGCATTGGCTTCCAAAGGGGAGACAATGTCAAAATTAGTGCCCCTCCTAAGAGATTGTCCAACTTTGTTAAGGGCAAAGCTCCCATGCCTCAGGATAACGAGGGTTACATTTTATACCCTGCCGGTTATCCCGAGGACAAAATTAGGAAAATTCATTCTAGGAAGTCTCACTCTGGCCCTAATCATGCTTTTATGTATAAGGGTGAGACATCTAGTTCTAGGCAACCAACCCGTGCCAAGTTGCCTAAGAAGAAGATTCCTAATGCATCAAATGAACATAGCATTTCATTTAAGACTTTTGATGCATCATATGTTTTGACTAACAAATCCGGCAAGGTCGTTGCCAAGTTTGTTGGGGGCAAACACAAGGGCTCCAAGACTTGTGTTTGGGTACCCAAAGTTCTTGTTTCTAATGCCAAAGGACCCAAAACAGTTTGGGTACCTAAAGTCAAGAACTAAATTTGTTTTGTAGGTTTATGCATCCGGGGGCTCAAGTTGGATACTCGACAGCGGGTGCACAAACCACATGACCGGGGAGAAAAGGATGTTCTCCTCATATGAGAAAAACCAAGATTCCCAAAGAGCGATCACATTCGGGGATGGAAATCAAGGTTTGGTCAAAGGTTTGGGTAAAATTGCTATATCTCCTGACCACTCTATTTCCAATGTTTTTCTTGTTGACTCTTTAGATTACAACTTGCTTTCTGTATCTCAATTATGTCAAATGGGCTACAACTGTCTTTTTACTGATGTAGGTGTCACTGTCTTTAGAAGAAGTGATGATTCAATAGCATTTAAGGGTGTGTTAGAGGGTCAGCTGTACTTAGTAGATTTTGATAGAGCTGAACTTGACACATGCTTAATTGCTAAGACTAACATGGGTTGGCTCTGGCACCGCCGACTAGCTCATGTTGGGATGAAGAATCTTCATAAACTTCTAAAGGGAGAACACATTTTAGGATTAACAAATGTTCATTTTGAGAAAGACAGGATTTGTAGCGCATGTCAGGCGGGGAAGCAAGTTGGAGTCCATCATCCACACAAGAACATCATGACGACCGACAGGCCGCTTGAGCTACTCCACATGGATCTATTCGGCCCGATTGCTTACATAAGCATCGGTGGGAGTAAGTATTGTCTTGTTATTGTGGATGATTATTCTCGCTTCACTTGGGTATTCTTTTTACAGGAAAAATCTCAAACCCAAGAGACTTTAAAGGGGTTCTTGAGACGGGCTCAAAATGAGTTCGGCTTAAGGATCAAGAAAATAAGAAGCGACAACGGGACGGAGTTCAAGAACTCTCAAATTGAAGGCTTCCTTGAGGAGGAGGGCATCAAGCATGAGTTCTCTTCTCCCTACACACCTCAACAAAATGGTGTAGTGGAGAGGAAGAATCGAACTCTATTGGACATGGCAAGAACTATGCTTGATGAGTACAAGACACCGGATCGGTTTTGGGCCGAAGCGGTCAACACCGCTTGCTACGCCATCAACCGGTTATATCTTCACCGAATCCTCAAGAAGACATCCTATGAACTCCTAACCGGTAAAAAGCCAAATATTTCATATTTTAGAGTTTTTGGTAGCAAATGTTTTATACTTGTTAAAAGAGGTAGGAAATCTAAATTTGCTCCTAAAACTGTAGAATGCTTTTTACTAGGATATGACTCAAACACAAGGGCATATAGAGTCTTTAACAAGTCCTCAGGACTTGTTGAAGTTTCTTGTGACGTTGTGTTTGATGAGACTAACGGCTCTCAAGTAGAGCAAGTTGATCTTGATGAGATAGGTGAAGAACAGGCTCCATGCATAGCGCTAAGGAACATGTCTATTGGGGATGTGTGTCCTAAGGAATCCGAAGAGCCTCCACATGCACAAGATCAACCGTCCTCCTCCACGCAAGCATCTCCACCAACTCAAAATGAGGATGAGGCTCAAGTTGATGAAGGACAAAATCAAGAAGATGAGCCACCTCAAGATAATGGCAATGATCAAGGGGGAGATGCAAATGATCAAGACAAGGAGGATGAAGAGCAAAGGCCGCCACACCCAAGAGTCCACCAAGCAATCCAACGAGATCACCCCGTCGACACTATCCTCGGCGACATTCATAAGGGGGTAACTACTAGATCTCGGGTTGCTCATTTTTGTGAACATTACTCTTTTGTTTCCTCTATTGAGCCACACAGGGTAGAGGAAGCTCTCCAAGATTCGGATTGGGTGGTAGCGATGCAAGAGGAGCTCAACAACTTCACTAGAAATGAGGTATGGCATTTAGTTTCACGTCCTAACCAAAATGTTGTAGGAACCAAATGGGTCTTCCGCAACAAGCAAGATGAGCATGGTGTGGTGACAAGGAACAAAGCACGACTTGTGGCCAAGGGATACTCCCAAGTCGAAGGTTTGGATTTTGGTGAAACCTATGCACCCGTAGCTAGGCTTGAGTCAATTCGCATATTATTAGCCTATGCTACTTACCATGGCTTTAAGCTTTATCAAATGGACGTGAAAAGTGCCTTCCTCAATGGACCAATCAAGGAAGAGGTCTATGTTGAGCAACCTCCCGGCTTTGAAGACAGTGAGTATCCTAATCATGTCTATAGGCTCTCTAAGGCGCTTTATGGGCTCAAGCAAGCCCCAAGAGCATGGTATGAATGCCTTAGAGATTTCCTTATTGCTAATGGCTTCAAAGTCGGAAAAGCCGATCCTACACTCTTTACTAAAACTCTTGAAAATGACTTGTTTGTATGCCAAATTTATGTTGATGATATTATATTTGGGTCTACTAACGAGTCTACATGTGAAGAGTTTAGTAGGATTATGACACAGAAATTCGAGATGTCTATGATGGGGGAGTTGAAGTATTTCTTAGGATTCCAAGTAAAGCAACTCCAAGAAGGCACCTTCATTAGCCAAACGAAGTACACTCAAGACATTCTAAGCAAGTTTGGGATGAAGGATGCCAAGCCCATCAAGACACCCATGGGAACCAATGGGCATCTCGACCTCGACACGGGAGGTAAGTCCGTGGATCAAAAGGTATACCGGTCGATGATTGGTTCATTGCTTTATTTATGTGCATCTCGACCGGACATTATGCTTTCCGTTTGCATGTGTGCAAGATTCCAATCCGACCCTAAGGAATCCCACCTTACGGCCGTAAAACGAATCTTGAGATATTTAGCTTATACTCCTAAGTTTGGACTTTGGTACCCTCGGGGATCCACATTTGATTTGATTGGATATTCGGATGCTGATTGGGCGGGGTGCAAAATCAATAGGAAGAGCACATCGGGGACTTGCCAGTTCTTGGGAAGATCCTTGGTGTCTTGGGCTTCAAAGAAGCAAAATTCGGTTGCTCTTTCCACCGCCGAAGCTGAGTACATTGCCGCAGGTCATTGTTGCGCGCAATTGCTTTGGATGAGGCAAACCCTGCGGGACTATGGTTACAAATTAACCAAAGTCCCCTTGCTATGTGATAATGAGAGTGCAATCAAAATGGCCGACAATCCTGTCGAGCATAACCGCACTAAGCACATAGCCATTCGGTATCATTTTCTTAGGGATCACCAACAAAAGGGAGATATCGAGATTTCATACATTAACACTAAAGATCAATTAGCCGATATCTTTACCAAGCCTCTTGATGAACAAACCTTTACCAAACTTAGGCATGAGCTCAATATTCTTGATTCTCGCAACTTCTTTTGCTAGATTGCACACATAGCTCATTCATACTTTTGATCATATATGCTATGACTAATGTGTCTTCAAGTCTATTTCAAACCAAGTCATAGGTATATTGAAAGGGAATTGGAGTCTTCGGCGAAAGACAAAGGCTTCCACTCCGTAACTCATCCTTCGCCATCACTCCAAGAAAAGGACCTTGTCTTTGGGGGAGAGAGTAAAAGCCCCAAGCAAGAGGACCGGACTTCATCTTTGGTATAGTCTTAACTCGTTTACTTATGACCAAAGGGGAAGATAGTACTTCGAGGGCTCTAATGATTCCGTTTTTGGTGATTCATGCCAAAGGGGGAGAGAGTATGAGCCCAAAGCAAAAGGACCGCACCACCACCACCATCAAATTCAAAAACTTAGTGCTTTCCAAAAATATTTATCAATTGGTATTCTATGGTGTTCAAAAAGGGGAGAAAGTAGTATTTCAAAAATAGTATATCAAAACCCTCTTGAACACTAAGAGGTAAATCTCTTTTAGGGGAAGTTTTGTTAAGTCAAAGGAAAAGCATTTGGAACAGGGGGAGAAAATTTCAAATCTTGAAAATGCTTTGCAAACTTTTATTCATTTACCTTTGACTATTTGCAAAAGATTTTTGAAATGGATTTACAAAAGAATTTGCAAAAACAAAACATGTGGTGCAAACGTGGTCCAAAATGCTAAATATAGAAAGAAACATTCCATGCATATCTTGTAAGTAGTTATATTGGCTCAATTCCAAGCAACCTTTACACTTACATTATGCAAACTAGTTCAATTATGCACTTCTATATTTGCTTTGGTTTATGTTGGCATCAATCACCAAAAAGGGGGAGATTGAAAGGGAAATAGGCTTACACCTAGTTCCTATAATATTTTGGTGGTTGAATTGCCCAACACAAATCTTTGGACTAACTAGTTTGCCCAAGTGTATAGATTATACAGGTGTAAAAGGTTCACACTCAGCCAATTGAAAGACCAAGTTTTGGATTCAACTAAGGAGCAAAAGGTGCAACCGAAGGCACCCCTGGTCTGGCGCACCGGACTGTCCGGTGCGCCACCGTCCGGTGCACCAGGGGGACTCAGACTCAAACTCACCACCTTCGGGAATTCTCAGAGGCGACTCGGCTATAATTCACCGGACTGTCCGGTGTACACCGGACAGTGTCCGGTGCGCCAAGGGAAGTCGACCTCAGGAACTCGCCAGCTTCGGGAAACGCCAACGGCTAGTCCGCTAAAATTCACCGGACTGTCCGGTGTGCACCGGACTGTCCGGTGCGACTCCGAAGCAACGGTCATCTCCGCGCCAACGGCTCTCTGCCGCGCATTTAATGCGCGCTCTGCGCGCGCAGAAGTCAGAATCGCCCATGCTGGCACACCGGACATCAAACAGTACATGTCCGGTGTGCACCGGACACCCAGGCGGGCCCACAAGTCAGGAGCTCCAACGGTCAGAATCCAACGGCAGTGATGACGTGGCAGGGGGCACCGGACTGTCCGGTGCGCCATCGAACAGACAGCCTCCCAACGACCACTTTTGGTGGTTGGGGCTATAAATACCCCAACCACCCCACCATTCATTGCATCCAAGTTTTCCACTTCTCAACTACTACAAGAGCTCTAGCATTCAATTCTAGACACATTCAAAGAGATCAAATCCTCTCCAATTCCACACAAAACCCTAGTGACTAGTGAGAGTGATTTGCCGTGTTCATTTGAGCTCTTGCGCTTGGATTGCTTCTTTTCTTTCTCACTTGTTCTTGAGATCAATACTCCATTGTAATCAAGGCAAGAGGCACCAATTGTGTGGTGGCCCTTGCGGGAAGTTTTGTTCCCGGCTTTGATTTGAGAAGAGAAGCTCACTCGGTCCGAGGGACCGTTTGAGAGAGGGAAGGGTTGAAAGAGACCCGGCCTTTGTGGCCTCCTCAACGGGGAGTAGGTTTGAAAGAACCGAACCTCGGTAAAACAAATCCGCGTGTCACACACTTCATTATTCGCTTGCGATTTGTTTTGTGCCCTCTCTCGCGGACTCATTCATATTTCTAACGCTAACCCGGCTTGTAGTTGTGTTTATATTTGTAAATTTCAGTTTCGCCCTATTCACCCCCCCTCTAGGCGACTTTCACTATTGAATCATCACTCTTTGTAAAGACAGTGACACCTACATTAGTAAATAGACAGTTGTAGCCCATTTGACATAATTGGGATACGGAAAGCAAATTGTAATCTAAAGAGTCTACAAGAAAAACATTGGAAATAGTATGGTCAGGTGATATAGCAATTTTACCCAAACCTTTGACCAAACCTTGATTTCCATCCCCGAATGTGATAGCTCGTTGGGGATCTTGGTTTTTCTCATATGAGGAGAACATCTTCTTCTCCCCTGTCATGTGGTTTGTGCACCCGCTGTCGAGAATCCAACTTGAGCCCCCGGATGCATAAACCTACAAAACAATTTTAGTTCTTGATTTTAGGTACCCAAACGGTCTTGGGTCCTTTGGCATTAGAAACAAGAACTTTGGGTACCCAAACACAAGTCTTGGAGCCCTTGTGTTTGCCCCCAACAAACTTGGCAACTACCTTGCCGGATTTGTTAGTAAGCACATATGATGCATCAAAAGTTTTAAATGAAATACTATGATCATTTGATGCGCTAGGAGTTTTCTTCTTAGGCAACTTAGCACGGGTTGGTTGCCTAGAGCTAGATGTCTCACCCTTATACATAAAAGCATGGTTAGGGCCAGAGTGAGACTTCCTAGAATTAACTCTCCTAATTTTGTTCTCAGGATAGCTGGCAGGGTACAAAATGTAACCCTCGTTATCCTGAGGTATGGGAGCCTTGCCTTTAACAAAGTTAGACAAGTTCTTAGGAGGGGCATTAAGTTTGACATTGTCTCCCCTTTGGAAGCCAATGCCATCCTTGATGCCAGGGCGTCTCCCATTATAGAGCATACTTCTAGCAAATTTAAACTTTTCATTTTCTAAGTCATGCTCGGCAATTTTAGCATCTAATAATGCTATATGATCATTTTGTTGTTTAATTAAAGCCATGTGATCATGAATAGCATTAACATCAATATCTCTACATCTAGTACAAATAGAAGTGTGCTCAACGGTAGATGTAGAGGGTTTGCAAGATTTTAGTTCTACAACCTTAGCATGCAACATATCATTCTTAGTTCTAAGGTCGGAAATAGTAGTATTGCAAATATCAAAATCTTTAGCCTTAGCAATCAAATTTTCATTTTCTACTCTAAGGCTAGCAAGAGAATCATTCAATTCCTTAATCTTAGCAAGCAAGTCATTATCATTTCTAAGATTGGGAATTGAGACATCACATACATGAGAATCAACCTTAGCAACTAATCTAGCATTTTCATTTCTAAGGTTGTCAATGGTCTCATGGCAAGTGCTTAGCTCACTAGACAATTTTTCACATTTTTCAACTTGTAGAGCATAAGCATTTTTAACCTTAACATGCTTTTTATTTTCCTTGATTAGGAAGTCCTCTTGGGAGTCCAAGAGATCATCCTTCTCATGGATGGCACTAATTAATTCATTTAATTTTTCTTTTTGTTGCATGTTTAGGTCGGCAAAAAGGGTACGCAAATTATTTTCCTCATCACTAGCATTATCATCACTAGAGGATTCATATTTAGTGGAGGATTTAGATTTAACCTTCTTCCTTTTGCCATCCTTTGCCATGAGGCACTTGTGGCCGACGTTGGGGAAGAGGAGGCCCTTGGTGACGGCGATGTTGGCGGCGTCCTCGTCGTCGGAGGAGTCGGTGGAGCTCTCGTCGGAGTTCCACTCGCGACACACATGGGCATCGCCGCCCCTCTTCTTGTGGTACCTCTTCTTTTCTCTCCTCTTGCCCTTCTTGTCGTCGCCCCTGTCACTGTCACTAGACATAGGACATTTTGCAATGAAATGACCGGGCTTACCACATTTGTAGCACACCTTCTTGGAACGGGACTTGTAATCCTTCCCCTTCCGTTGCTTGAGGATTTGGCGAAAGCTTTTGATGATTAAAGCCATCTCCTCATTGTCGAGCTTGGAGGCGTCAATTGGTTGTCTACTCGGTGTAGACTCCTCCTTTTTCTCCTCCGTCGCCTTAAATGCCACCGGTTGTGCTTCGGACGTGGAGGGTTCATCAAGCTCGTTGATCTTCTTGGAGCCCTTGATCATACATTCAAAGCTCACAAAATTCCCGATAACTTCCTCGGGGGTCATTTGAGTATATCTAGGATTACCACGAATTAATTGAACTTGAGTGGGATTAAGGAAAATGAGTGATCTAAGAATAACCTTAACCACCTCGTGGTCATCCCATTTCTTGCTCCCGAGGTTGCGCACTTGGTTCACCAAAGTCTTGAGCCGGTTGTACATGTCTTGTGGCTCTTCCCCTTGGCGAAGTCGAAAGCGACCGAGCTCCCCCTCGATCGTTTCACGCTTGGTGATCTTTGTTAGTTCATCACCCTCGTGCGCGGTCTTGAGGAGGTCCCAAATTTCCTTTGCATTCTTCAATCCTTGCACCTTGTTGTATTCCTCTCTATTTAGAGAGGCCAAGAGTATGGTTGTGGCTTGGGAGTTGAAGTGCTCGATTTGGGCCACTTCGTCCGTGTCATAATCTTCATCCCCTATGGATGGTACCTGTGCTCCAAACTCAACAACATTCCATATACTTTTGTGGAGTGAGGTTAGATGAAATTTCATTAAATCACTCCACATAGCATAATCTTCGCCATTAAAGGTTGGTGGTTTGCCTAACGGAACGGAAAGTAATGGAGTATGTCTAGATGTACGAGGATAATGTAAGGGGATCTTACTAAACTTCTTGCGCTCTTGGCGCTTAGAAGTTACGGACGGCGCATCGGAGTCAGAGGTCGATGTTGATGAAGTGTCGGTCTCGTAGTAGACCACCTTCCTCATCCTCTTGTGTTTGTCGCCTTTCCGATGCGACTTGTGTGAAGAAGATTTTTCCTTCTTCTCTTTGTGGTGTGAAGAAGAAGATCTTTTCTCCTTCCGTTTGGAGGAGTCCTTCTTCTTCTCCTTCCTCTTGGTGCGGGACTCTTCCGATGAAGTGCTCCCATGGCTCGTAGTGGGCTTGTCGCCGGTCTCCATCTCCCTCTTGGTGTGATCTCCCGACATCACTTCGAGCGGTTAGGCTCTAATGAAGCACCGGGCTCTGATACCAATTGATAGTCGCCTAGAGGGGGGGTGAATAGGGTGAAACTGAAATTTACAAATATAAACACAACTACAAGCCGGGTTAGCGTTAGAAATATAAACGAGTCCACGAGAGAGGGTGAAAAACAAATCGCAACCAAATGGAGAGTGTGACACGGGATTTGTTTTACCGAGGTTCGGTTCTCGCAAACCTACTCCCCGTTGAGGAGGCCACAAAGGCCGGGTCTCTTTCAACCCTTCCCTCTCTCAAACAATCCCGCGGATCGAGTGAGCTTTCTCTTCTTAATCACTTGGAACACAAAGTTCCCACAAGGACCACCACAAGTTTGGTGTCTCTTGCCTCAATTACAAGTGAGTTTGATCGCAATGAAAGAATCAAGAAAGAAGAAAGCAATCCAAGCGCAAGAGCTCAAAAGAACACAAGCAAATCTCTCTCTCTAGTCACTAGAGCGTTGTGTAGAATTTGGAGAGGATTTGATCTCTTTGGTGTGTCTAGAATTGAATGCTAGAGCTCTTGTAAGTAGTTGGGAAGTGGAAAACTTGGATACAATGAATGGTGGGGTGGTTGGGGTATTTATAGCTCCAACCACCAAACTTGACCGTTGGTGGAGGCTGTCTGTTCGATGGTGCACCGGACAGTCCGGTGCCCCAGCCACGTCACCAGTGCCGTTGGAATCTGACCGTTGGAGTTCTGACTTCTGGGCCCGCCTCGATGTCCGGTGGCGCACCGGACATGAACTGTTCAGTGTTCGGTGCGCCGGTATGGGCGCGCCTGCCTTCTGCGCGCGCTGCGCGCGCATTTAATGCGTTGCAGGTAGCCGTTGGCGCGAAGTGGCCGTTGCTCCGAGGATGCACCGGACAGTCCGGTGCACACCGGACATGTCCGGTGAATTATAGCGGAGCAGCCTTCGTGAAATCCCGAGGCTGGCGAGTTCCGGAGCAGCGTCTTCGTTGGAGCACCGGACACTGTCTGGTGTACACCGGACAGTCCGGTGAATTATAGCGCGCCGGTTCTGGATTTTCCCGAAGGCGACGAGTTGGAGTTGGAGTCCTCTGGTGCACCGGACACTGTCCGGTGGTGCACCGGACACTGTCCGGTGGCACACCGGACAGTCCGGTGCGCCAGACCAGAGGAGCCTTCGGTTGCTCCTTTGCTCTTTTGTTGAACTCAATACTTGGTCTTTTTATTGGCTAAGTGTGAACCTTTTGGCACCTGTATAACTTATGCACTAGAGCAAACTAGTTAGTCCAAATATTTGTGTTGGGCAATTCAACCACCAAAATTAATTAGGGACTAGGTGTAAGCCTAATTCCCTTTCAGAGGGGACAATCCTTCTGCTCACACCTAAACCAGCTGAGCCATCACCTTAGGCCCTCCCCTAAACCAGGGAGTCCCTGATCATCCCTACTCAAAGGTGATAAGGGTGAAAACCCTTCATCATACACATTTTGAAAAGCATTTTCTTTTGAAAACTCACACCTTTCCTCAAATGATTTGTAACAAATATATCAGGGATTGATTGCGGCAAGCGGCTGGGTGGCCATAATAACTTGTCTCAAAATCATATCATGCATAAAATAACAGGCTGAGGGTTGTGGTTGAAAAACATAGGTAATTTATGCATCAAAGGGATCCAGTGAGCTTGTCGTGCTTATCCGGCGAGGGGAAAGAGGAGCTCGCGGAACTGGCTTCTAGCTCCACTGCCTGGCATAGACTTGCAGATCTGGCCTCCACGAGACGGCACGAACGCTCCGATAACTATGCAACATGAACAAGCAAACATACAAACCAACAAGTATACCAACAAATATTTAGTATAGTGGTTAGAATAGCGATATATGGATGGGTAGAGTCTTGAGTAGAATCTGTGTCATGTGGTGTTGATATACTGCTGGTGGTGGAGCGAAGGTGCTTACCAGGAGGGTGGACTGGAGAAGAAGCGACACTATGCGTGTAGCCGACAGAGCGGAGTAACTGAGTGGTGGGGTGTTCGCCTTGGTTGAGGGTGTTGAGTGTGTGTAGAGAGGGAGAGGGTAGCTGGGTGTATTTATAGCTGGGTGTATGTGGTGTAGCACAGTGAAGTTCACTGTTGGTGAGAATAGTGACGAATGAATCGTCTGACTTAATATGAACAAGAGAGTTATAGGCAGAATATGGGACAAGAGTATTTTGGGAGTTTTCTGGAATATGAACCATGCTTAAGGGATGACATGGTTGGATAGGGAATAGTTTGACAAGAATTTTAGAAACAAGAATGACTGAAATCTGAGTTTGGATGGAGGAGTTTTGGATTTTATAATCATAGGGAGAAAAAGAAAAGGAAAGGAATATTCTTGGAATATTCTAGAATTTGAATATTTAGAGATATTTGGAAAATCAAAAATACAAATGTCGGGGCGCGAGGAATTATTTTTGGGCTTTTCTTGGGCAGAGGTTTATGTTGGTGGAAACTGTTCCTACCTACTGTGTCACATCAGACAACAGTGAGGCGGGACCCAAATAGCTGGAATGTTGTGGTATTCTGGTCCGAGTGGGCTGTGGTATCTTGGACCAGGTTTTATAGGATTGAAGACGTATCCATACAAACATGGTTTGCCTTTCTTTTTGGAAGTCTGGCTTGAAAGAATCCCAAAGTTAAGCGTGCTCAACTTGGAGAAATCTGGGATGGGTGACCAGATAGAAGTTCCCTACTGGAATGAAAATCACAGTCACCGGAGTTCGTATGACTGGAATATGGGTCTGGCTGGTCTTAGGTGGACTGGACAGCATGATGGATGAGTAGTTGAAATTTGGGGTGATCGGATGATCGATGAATAGTAACGATGAATAGTAATGGTGAATAGTAATGGTGAATAGTTCGTATGAACGAACGATGAACGGTGAATAGTGACGATGAACGAACGATGAATAGGAACTATGAACGAACGATGAACGATCGAATCATTCGAACGAACGATCGGAATTTCGGCAGCATAACGGCAGGAAAAAGATTATTTGGACGAACGAACGGATGAACGATCGAACGATCGGGCGAACGAACCATGAACGATCGGACGAACGAACGAACAAACTAAGAACAGGGGGACGAACGATCGAAGAACGACCGAACGATCCTTGTGCTAGTGCGTGCTTGTGTGGGAGGTGGAGTGGGAGTGGGCGTGTGGGGGGGAGGGAGGGAGTTGCCATGAAATGGCTTGGGGTGGGATGAGAGGTGGCCCTTGCCCCTCTATTTATAGCCATGGTGGGGGATTAGGGGGAGGGATGAGAGGATTAGTGGGAGGATGAGAGGATTAGTGGGAGATTAACATGGATTTGTCTTATATGAGTGTAATTACCTTGTAGAGCTCACCGTATGACACCGGAGGCATACGTATACGTATGAGCATGAGGAAAGTTATGAAGAAAATATTTGTAGGGACTTCAAAAATGATTCTGAAGGTATTTCTCAGGAAGAAAATACTTGGAGATATATCGGTGTAATATTTGGGCAGTATTTCTGAAAGAGTTTGAGGGTGATCACTGGGGAAATATTTGTAGGATATTTTGAGGAGGATTTTAGAGAGAATATAGACCACTATATTTTACTTGTTGGTATCAACTTGCAAACAAACATTTTGAAACAAAATTTGAAATTCATTTTGAATTTAGAGTGAGTTTGAGAATATTTCAGAATTTGAATTTTTGGGATGCTACAGATATGCTCCATAGATGAACTAATAACATTTAATTGTTCTATTTTAGCATTTAAATCAGTGTTTAAACTCTCAAGGCTAGTAGCTCATGAATGGCAAGAAGACAATTCAAATGCAAGCATTTCATTCTTCTTTATCTCTAAAGCAAGAGATTTTTCTACTTCTACTACTTTATCATGTTCTTCATAAAGCATATCCTCTTGCTTTTCTAGCAATATATCTTTTTCATTAAGAGCATCAATTAATTTATTAATTTTGTATACTTTAGATCTATCCAAGCCCTTAAAAAGATTATTATAGTCTACATCATTATCACATTCCTCATCACTAGATGAAAGTATACTTAGAAGTATCACATATGCGTACCTTCTTCTCTTTTTCCATGAGGCAAGTATGATGCTCGTTGGGGAAGACGGAGGACTTGTCGAAGGCAGAGGCAGCAAGTCCTTCATCGTCGAAGTCGGATAAAGAGCAGTATGAGTCTCATTCCTTGCCAATGTGCGCCTCACCCTTCTTATTTCTATAGAACTTAATTTTCTTCTTCTTCCCTTTCTTGTCTTGTTCCTGGTCATTCTCATTATTGCTTAGGGCTGGATAACGAACCAGCTCGGCTTGGCTCGTCCGAGTTCGAGCTGGCTCTTTAAGCTAACAAGCCACAGAGTCAGCTCGGCTCGTTTACGAGCTCGAGTTGACTCATTTAGCTCGTGAGCTAGAGCCGAAAAATAATATGTACATAATAATTAATTTCTAGTTAATTTACAACTAATTTAACAATAGAAAAATAATAATTATAGTCATAGTTTCACAAACCACGTCAATGTAACACCAAATTAGCACAACTCATCACTCATCAATTCACATACATGTTCATCAGTTTAACCCATAATTATATTTGCATAGACCAATTTAACACATAGACATAGTTCATTAATCATTAGTATAACTTATAGGCCATAGACACCTCACATATATATAACATGTTCATCAATTATTCCATAAATGATATGCATATAGTTTTGTTTTACTGGAATATGGTAGCTCATTTAGCTCGCGAGCTGGCTCATTAACGAACCGAGCTGGCTTGTTAACGAACCAAGCTAGGATGTCAGCTCAGCTTGTGAAAAAATTCAAACGAGTTAATCCAAGCCGAACCGAGCTGACCATAAACCGAGCGAGCCAACGAGCCACGAGCATTTCGTCCAGTCCTATTATCACTACATTGAGCAATAAAATGACCAGACTTACCACACTTGAAGCATGAACACATTATCCTTGGTTTGTTCTTGTTAGGGTAGTCCTTGCGTCCCATCAATGCGGTCTTGAAGCGCTTGATAACAAGTGTCATTTTCTCCTCATTAAGTCCAGTCGCCTCAACTTGTGCCACCTTGTTTGGGAGCACCTCCTTGTTAGTTGTTGCTTTGAGTGCAACGAGTTGCAGCTCGTAGTGAGGAAGAGGTCCGTTGACGATATCGTCGACGTACCTTGTTTCTTTTACCATCATGCACCCGCTTACACACTTACCAAGAAATTGTTCGGATGACATTTTGGTAGACCTGGGTTTTCATGAATAATATTAACAATATGAGGATCAATAACAATAAATGACCTTAACATGAGGCGCACAACGTCATGATCCATCCATCTTGTGTTTTCATAGCTTCGTATTTTGTTCACTAGGGCCTTGAGCCTGTTGTACATCTCCTCTCCCCTCTTCATGGCGAACCTCTCTAACTCGCCTTCCACCAACTCCACCTTGGTGATCATTGTGGCATCATTACCCACATGAGAGATTTTGAGGGTGTCCCATATTTGCTTGGCATTGTCCAGACCACTAACCTTGTTGTATTCATCCATGCATAGAGATGCTAAAAGAACAGTAGTAGCCTGGGCATTTTTATGAATTTGTTCATTAATAAATATGGCATTATCATTAGTACCAAAATGCATCCTGTTTTCTACTACTTCGCAAATGCTAGGATGAAAAGAAAATAAATGACTATGCATTTTATGACTCCAAAAAGAATGATCTTTCCCATAAAAGTGAGGGGGTTTGCCAAGAGGAATAGATAATAAATGAGCATTGGAATTGTACGGAATACAAGAATAATCAAAAGAGTAATTTTGGTTGACCATCTTTTTCTTTGAAGAAGAGTCGTCGTCGTCCTTCGGTGAAGATGAGGAGGTGTCGTTGTCATAGTAGACTATCTTCTTGATGTGCCTTTTCTTCATCCCATCCTTCTTGTTGTTGTTTGAGTCTAAGTCGATGGGATTATCTCCCTTTGGCTCATTGTTGTTGATGGTTTCCTTCTTCTTGTCATTGATCACAATCCTCTTGCCCTTAGGATTCATCTCTTCAGGCGGTTAGGCCCTTGATGAAGAGAATGGCTCTGATACCAATTGAGAGCACCTAGAGGGGGTGGATAGGTGATCCTGCAAAAATTAACTCTAAACAACACAAACTTGGTTTATAATAAGTGTTAGTGAGAACTAAAACCAAGTTAGGATGAGAAGAGAGAAGAAGGGAGAACTCTTCACTTCATTGCTCCTTTAAGATGAGTATTAAACTCAGGAGCAATATTGCAAGCGAGTAGAGAACTCAAGAACATAGTAATCGCAATAAGTCAATGGGCAAGAGAAACAACAATTTTATCGTGGTTCGGCCAATGCCTACTCCACGTTGTGGTGACCTTCTTTGGTCAAGGGGCACTTAACCCCTCTCAAGTGATCCAAAGATCAAACTTGAGTGCCACAGTAGTCTTCCTTATATCAATATCCTGTTGTGAGGAATCTCTGCAAATTGGAGTCTCTCACGCCTTACACAAATTATTACAATAAAAAACCAGAGTAAGGATGGGAGTAGAGACACACACAAGAGCACAACGCGGCAACAACAAGCACACAAGTAAAAGAGAGAGCGCACGAAACAAAACGATAGAGTTATATCTCAAGAACATGCTCAAATATCTCTCTAACAATTCAACAGCGTGGTCACAGAAATTCAGAGTTGTAGTGTGATAAAAAGGTGCTTAGGTAACAGCTCCAAACACCTAGGGGGTCCTTTTATAGTCCCAAGGGACCTAGGAGCCGTTGGAGCTCCAATTGGAAGGCCTTGGTTGCCTTCTGTGCACGGGTGCACTGGATTGTCCGGTGCACACCGGACACTGCACAGTCGCTGAATTACTTCCTTAATTAGTCGAGCCGACTGTTGCCCGTCGTTGGTGGTTTGGCACACAGGACTGTCTGGTGGTCCCTGTGGACAGTTGGCGCGAGGCAGAGTCGTTGGCCGCCTGGCACACCAGACATGTCCGGTGCACACTGGACTGTCCGGTGATTTTTAGCCAGCGAGCCTGACGATTTTCCCGAGAGCGGCCTATTCAGTCGCTGACCAGCCTAGGCACCGGACACTGTCCGGTGATGCCCAGTCTGGCTCAGGTTCTTTGCTCCTTTTTGGATTGTCTTCATATGGTCCCTAGCAGTTAGACACTGTCTAGAAACTGAAAGCAAGTTGTAATCTAAAGAATCTACAAGAAAAACATTGGAAATGGAATGGTCAGGAGATATAGCAATTTTACCCAAACCTTTGACCAAACCTTGATTTCCATCCCCGAATGTAATAGCTCTTTGGGGATCTTCATTTTTCTCATATGAGGAGAACATCCTTTTCTCCCATGTCATGTGGTTTGTGCACCCGCTATCGATTATCAAACTTCATCCACCGGATGCATAAACCTACAAAACAAATTTAGGCCTTGTAACCCTTGTTCTTAGGTACCCAAACGGTCTTGGGTCCTTTCACATTAGAAACAAGCACCTTGGGTACCCAAACATAAATCTTGGGACTCTTGTGTTTGCCCCCAACATATTTGGCAACTAATTTGCCTGATTTGTTAGTAAGCACAAAAGATGCATCAAAGGTCTTAAATGAAATGCAATGTTCATTTGATGCACTAGGAATTTTCTTTTTAGGCATTTTGATATGAGTTGAATGCCTAGAACTAGAAGCATCATTTCTATACATAAAAGCATGATGAGAAATATTATGAGGTTTTCTAGCATGAATTTTCATAATCTTATGTTCAGGATAGTTTGCAGGATATAAAATGTAGCCCTCTTTATCCTGAACCATGGGAGCCTTACCCTTAACAAAATTAGACAATTTGTTCTTGGTGCATTAAGTTTGGTGTTGCTTTGGCTCCCTTGTTGGAAGCCAATGCCATCCTTAATGCTAGGGCGTCTCCTATTATAAAGCATACTACGAGCAAATTTGAATTTTTTTTATTTTCTAATTTATGCTCGGCAATTTTAGCATTTAATTTTGCTATGTGATCATTTTGTTCCTTAATCATAGTAAGGTGATCATCTATAGCATCAATGTTAACATCTCTACATCTAGTGCAAATGGTGACATGTTCAATAGCAGATGTAGGAATATTGCAAACATTCAATTCTTCTATCTTAGCATTTAAAATGACATTCTCATCTTTAAGATAGGAAATTGAATCATTGCAAATGCTAAGCTCCTTAGTTAAGTTTTCACATTTTTCTACTTCTAGAGCATAAGCATTTTTCAACTTAACAAATTTTTTATTTTCTTTAACGAGCAAGTCATCTTGGCATTCCAAGAGGTCATCCTTCTCGTTAATGGTTTTTATTAATTCATTTAATTTTTCCTTTTGGTCCATGGTAAGGTTGGCAAAGAGAGAAATTAAATCATCATTATTATCACTAGAGCTACCCTCACCATCAGATGTAGTGTATTTGGGGGTATCTCTAGAATATACCTTCTTCTTCTTGTCGTCCTTAGCCATGAGATACTTGTGGCCGACGTTGGGGAAGAGGAGGCCTTTGTTAATGGTGATGTTGACGGCGTCCCTGTCGGAGGAGTCGGTGGAGCTCTCGTCGGAGTCTCATTCCTGCCCCATGTGTGCCTCACCACCTTTCTTCTTGTAATACTTTTTCTTCTCCATTTTCTTCTTCCCCTTCTTATCTTCGTCTGTGTCACTATAACTTGTATATGGACATTTAGCAATAAAGTGATCGGACTTACCACACTTGTAGCACACCCTCTTGGAACAGGGCTTGTAGTCCTTTCCCTTCCTTTGTTTGAGGATTTGCCGAAAGCTCTTAATGATAAGAGCCATCTCCTCGTTGTCGAGCTTGGAGGCGTCGATTCGAAGTCTTATTGGTGTAGACTCCTTCTTTTCTTCTGTTGCTTTGAATGCAACGGGTTGCACCTCGGGTGTAGAGGTGGCGCCTTGCTCCAAGTTGACAATGTGTTTGGAGTCTTTGATCATAAGTTCAAAGCTCGCAAACTTGCCAATCACTTCCTCGGGAGACATCGTTTATATTTAGTATCCCCACGAATTAATTGAACTTGAGTAGGATTATGAAAAACGAGGGATCTTAGAATAACCTTGAACATTTCATGGTCATCCCACTTGGTGCTCCCAAGGTTGCGCACTTGGTTGACCATCGTCTTGAGCCGGTTATGCATTGCTTGTGGCTCCTCTCCTTTGTTGAGGACGAATCGAACGAGTTCTTCCTCGATCGTTACGCGCTTGGTCATCTTGTTCACCTCGTCCCCTTCGTGCGCCGTTTTGAGGACGTCCCAAATTTCTTTGGCATTTTTTAACCCTTGCACCTTATTGTACTCCTCTCGACACAAGGAAGCGAGTAGGATAGGAGTTGCTTGGGAATTAAAATGCCTAATTTGGGAGGCCTTGTCTGAGTCATAGTCCTCGTCGCCCACCTGTGGTGCATGCGCTCCAACCTCAACAATTTCCCATATGCTTTCGTGGAGTGAGGTTAGATGATGCCTCATTTTATCACCCCACATACAATAATCTTCACCATAAAAATGTGGTGGTTTGCCTAGGGGTACCAAAAGTAGAGGGGTGCGTTTACGAATGCGAGGGTAGCGAAGAAGAATCTTACTATACTTCTTACGCTTGTGGCGCTTTGAAGTTGTAGACTCGGCGCGCGGATGTGGAAGGTGATGAAGAGTCGGTCTCGTAGTAGACGACCTTCTTCATTTTCTTTTTTTCTTGTCACCCTTCCTATGTGACTTGATGGAGGAAGAGGATTCCTCCTTGTCTTTGTCGTCGGACTCCCTTGATAGAGTCCTTCCCGAGCCTATGGCCTTGTCGCCTGTGACAATCTCCCTCTTGGCGTGATCTCCAGACATCACTTCGAGTTTGTCAGACTCTTAATGAAGCACTGTCTTTGATATCAATTGAAAGTCACCTAGAGGGGGGTGAATAGGCGAAACCTGAAATTTATAAACTTAAACTCGCACTAAGGTCGGGGTTAGCGTTAGTTTTAAATCAGAATGTGGAAGATGGTTCTCCTTGCTTAGAGTTGCTCAATCAATGCGGATAACGATTGAGAGCAAACTCAAATCAATATGAGCAAGGGAACTTTGGAGAGAGGAAAGAAGGGAAACAAATC
This sequence comes from Zea mays, assembly GCF_902167145.1. NCBI lineage: Eukaryota > Viridiplantae > Streptophyta > Magnoliopsida > Poales > Poaceae > Zea > Zea mays. The sequence goes on from NC_050097.1 coordinate 14,493,105, forward strand.
AAGTGGTAATCAACACAAGTGAACACGGTGATTTGTTTACCGAGGTTTGGTTCCAAAGAACCTAGTCCCCGTTGAGGAGGCCACAAAGGTCGGGTCTATTCCAACCCTTTCCCTCTCTCAATTGGTCACTTAGACCGATCGAGGCTTCTCCTTAATAACTTGGGTCACTAAGACCCCGCAAGGATCACCACACACTTAGGTGTCTCTTGCTAGCTTTACAAAGCACTTTAGAGAATAAGAATAGAGAAGGAGAAAGCAATCCAAGCAACAAGAGCAACAAAAGAACACAAATAATCCTCTCACAAGTCTCTAAGCACTAGAGTTGATTTTGGGAGCTTGGAGTAGATTGAATGCTTTGAATGTGTCTTGGAGTGTTTGGCTTTGCTCTTGCAATGAATGTGATGTTCAGAATACTTGGATGCCATTGAATGAGGTGGTTGGGGGTATTTATAGCCTCCAACCACTTCCTAGCCGTTGGCTGAGTTTGCTGGCGATGGGCACACCGGACAGTCCGGTGGTGCACCGGACAAGCACTGTTCACTGTCCGGTGCGTGCCACGTCAGCACGCCCGTTGGGGTTTGGAGCGGTTGACTGTTGGAACCCTTTGTCTATTAGCTGCATCGGACAGTCCGGTGGCACACCGGTCCGGTGTGTTCTGAATTTCTACTCTGACTTCTGACTTGCACTATTCCCTTTTGTAGTCGACCGTTGGCGCCAGGTTATCGTTGCTCTGTTGGCTCACTGGACATGTCTGGTGCACACCAGACAGTCCGATGAATTATAGCAGAGCACGCCCTGAGAAAACCCGAGAGTGGCCTATTGAAAGTCGCCTAGAGGGGGGTGAATAGGCAAATCTGAAATTTATAAACTTTAAGCACAACTACAAGCTGGGGTTAGCGTTAGAAATATAATCGAGTCCAAAAGAGAGGGTGAAAACAAATCACAAGCAAATGAAGAGTGTGACACGGTGATTTGTTTTACCGAGGTTCGGTTCTTGCAAACCTACTCCCCGTTGAGGTGGTCACAAAGATCAGGTCTCTTTCAACCCTTTCCTTGTGACACGGTGATTTGTTTTACCGAGTGTGACACGGTGATTTGTTTTACCGAGGCTTTGATTGTGTCTTGGAATGGATTGCTAGCTCTTGTATTGAATGTTGAAGGTAGGAATGCTTGGGTGTGATGAATGGAGGTGGTTGGGGTTGTATTTATAGCCCCCAACCACTTCCTAGCCGTTGCCCTCTTTCTGCCGACCGTGGACGGTCCGCGCCCCTGGTCCGCCCCTGCATATCAACGGCTGAAATCGCAACGGTCAGCAGTAACGGCTATATCAACGACTATAATGCCTTAAATGTGTCGTCAGATGTTAGATAAAGTCAGTCACGGACGGTTCGGTCGTGCACCCCGGACGGTCCACGAGGACGCTATAATTCATTTTACCGAACCCATCACCTTCGGGTTTTTGGTTTTGTGTCGACCGGACGGTCCGCGCCTGAGGCCGGACGGTCCGCGCCTGAGGCCGGACGGTCCGCGCCTGAGGCCGGACGGTCCGCGCCTGGTCTCGAACGGTGCTTGCTTTTCCATCGGACGGTCCGTAGTGTTGACTTGCGTTTATGCAGTGTTCCTGTCCGAGGCCACTTGGGTGTCGCGGACGGTCCGCCGCAAGGGCCCGGACGGTCCGTGCTTAGGCTGTTTTTCCAAAAAGTTTCTCCTGTCCGGAATAATCTACGGTATTCCGGACAGTCGATTTAGAATAGTTGTAGATGAACTTATGCACCTGTAGAATATATAATCTAGAGCAAACTAGTTAGTCCAAATATTTGTGTTGGGCATTTCAACCACCAAAATCATTTAGGAAAAGGTTTGACCCTATTTCCCTTTCAATCTCCCCCTTTTTGGTGATTGATGCCAACACAAACCAAAGCAAATATATAAGTGCAGAATTGAACTAGTTTGCATAATGTAAGTGCAAAGGTTGCTTGGATTTAAACCAATTTTAAACTTACACTAGATATGTATGGATTGCTTTCTTTCTTTTAACATTTTGGACCACATTTGCACCACTTGTTTTGTTTTTGCAAATTCTTTTGGAAAATCTTTTCAAAGTCTTTTTGCAAATAGTCAAAGGTACATGAATAAGATTTTGAGAAGCATTTTCAAGATTTGAAATTTTCTCCCCCTGTTTCAAATGCTTTTCCTTTGACTTAAACAAAACTCCCCCTTAATGAAATTCTCCTCTTAGTGTTCAAGAGGGTTTTAGATACCAAGTTTGAAAAACTCCTCCTTAAAATATAGATACCAAATGAGCTAGAATTTCTTAGAGGAATATTAATTTGAAAGATACTAATTGAAAACATTAAAAACTTTGTTTCGAAATTTTTTGAAATTGGCGTGGTGGTGCGGTCCTTTTGCTTTGGGCTAATACTCTCTCCCCCTTTGGCATTAATCGCCAAAAACAGAGTCTTTAGAGCCCTTTTTAAATTCTCTCCCCTTTGGCAAACAATAGATGAGTGAAGATTATACCAAAGTTGGAGAGTGGTGCGGAGCGACGGCGAAGGGTAAATAATACCGGTAGAGTGGAGTGGAAGCCTTGTCTTCGCCGAAGACTCCATTTCCCTTTCAATCTATGACTTAGCATAAGAATATAGTTGAAAACACATTAGTCGTAGACATAAAAGAGATAGGATCAAAGGTACATAAATGAGCTATGTGTGCAAAGTATCAATCAAAATTCCGAGAATCAAGAATGTTTAGCTCATTCCTAAGTTTGGTAAAGGTTTTCTCATCTAATGGTTTGGTAAGGATATCAGCTAATTGTTCTTTGGTGCTAACATAAGCAATCTCGATATCCCCCCTTTGTTGGTGATCCCTCAAAAAGTGATACTGAATGGCTATGTGCTTAGTGCGGCTGTGCTCAACAGGATTATCCGCCATGCGGATTGCACTCTCATTATCACATAGGAGAGGGACTTTGGTTAATTTGTAGCCATAGTCCCTAAGGGTTTGCCTCATCCAAAGCAATTGCGCACAACAATGGCCTGCGGCAATATACTCGGCTTCGGCGGTGGAAAGAGCTACTGAGTTTTGTTTCTTTGAAGCCCAAGACACCAGGAATCTTCCCAAGAACTGACAAGTCCCTGATGTGCTCTTTCTATCAATTTTACACTCTGCCCAATCAGCATCAGAATAACCTATTAAATCAAAGGTGGATCCCTTGGGGTACCAAAGACCAAACTTAGGTGTATGAACTAAATATCTCAAGATTCTTTTCACGGCCCTAAGGTGAACTTCCTTAGGATCGGCTTGAAATCTTGCACACATGCATACGGAAAGCATGATATCCGGTCGAGATGCACATAAATAGAGTAAAGATCCTATCATCGACCGGTATACCTTTTGATCTACGGATTTACCTCCCGTGTCGAGGTCGAGGTGCCCATTGGTTCCCATGGGTGTTTTGATGGGCTTGGCATCCTTCATTCCAAACTTGGTGAGTATATCTTAAGTGTACTTGGTTTGGCTGATGAAGGTGCCCTCTTGGAGTTGCTTTACTTGAAATCCTAGAAAATACTGCAACTCCCCCATCATAGACATCTCGAATTTTTTAATCATGATCCTACTAAACTCTTCACAAGTATATTTGTTAGTAGACCCAAATATGATATCATCAACATAAATTTGGCATACAAACAAATCATTTGCAATGGTTTTAGTAAAGAGTGTAGGATCGGCTTTTCCGACTTTGAATCCATTAGTGATAATAAAATCTCTTAGGCATTCATACCATGCTCTTGGGGCTTGCTTGAGCCCATAAAGTGCCTTTGAGAGTTTATACACATGGTTAGGGTACTCACTATCTTCAAAGTCGGGAGGTTGCTCAACATAGACCTCTTCCTTGATTGGTCCATTGAGGAAGGCACTTTTCACGTCCATTTGATAGAGCTTAAAGCCATGGTAAGTATCATAGGCAAGTAATATATGAATTGATTCAAGCCTAGCTACGGGTGCATAGGTTTCACCGAAATCCAAACCTTCAACTTGTGAATATCCTTTGGCTACAAGTCAAGCTTTGTTCCTTGTCAACACACCATGCTCATCTTGCTTGTTGCGGAAGACCCACTTGGTTCCTACAACATTTTGATTAGGACGTGGAACAAGATGACATACCTCATTCCTTGTGAAGTTGTTGAGTTCCTCTTGCATTGCCAACACCCAATTCGAATCCCTTAATGCATCTTCCACCCTGTATGGCTCAATAGAAGACACAAAGGAGTAATGTTCACAAATGTGTGCGACACGAGATCGAGTGGTTACCCCCTTATGAATATCGCCGAGGATGGAGTTCACAGGGTGATCTCTTTGTATCGCTTAGTGGACTCTTGGGTGTGGCGGTCTTGGACCCTCATCATCTTCCTTGTCTTGATCATTGGCATCTCCCTCTTGATCATTGTCATCCTCTTGAGGAGGCTCTTCTTGATCTTCATTTTCATCATCTTGAGCTTGATCCTCATCTTGGGTTGGTGGAGATGCTTGATTTGAAGATGATGGTTGATCTTGTGCATGTGGAGGCTCTTCGGATTCCTTAGGACACACATCCCCAATGGACATGTTCCTTAGCGCGACGCACGGAGCCTCTTCATCATCTAGCTCATCAAGATCAACTTGCTCTACTTGAGAGCCATTAGTCTCATCAAACACAATGTCACAAGAAACTTCAACTAGTCCAGTGGACTTGTTAAAGACTCTATATGCCCTTGTGTTTGAATCATAACCAAGTAAAAAGCCTTCTACAGCCTTAGGAGCAAATTTGGATTTTCTACCTCTTTTAACAAGAATAAAGCATTTGCTACCAAAGACTCTAAAATATGAAACATTGGGATTTTTACCGGTGAGGAGTTCATACGATGTCTTCTTGAGGATTCGGTGAAGATAGAGTCGGTTGATGGCGTAGCAAGCGGTGTTGACTGCTTCCGCCCAAAACCGGTCCGAAGTCTTGTACTCATCAAGCATGGTCCTCGCCATGTCAAGTAGAGTCCTATTCTTCCTCTCCACTACACCATTTTGTTGTGGTGTGTAGGGAGAAGAGAACTCATGCTTGATGCCCTCGTCCTCAAGGAAGCCTTCTATTTGTGAGTTCTTGAATTTCGTCCCGTTGTCGCTTCTAATCTTTTTGATCCTTAAGCCGAACTCATTTTGAGCCCATCTCAAGAATCCCTTTAAGGTCTCTTGGGTTTGAGATTTATCCTGCAAAAAGAACACCCAAGTGAAGCGAGAATAATCGTCCACAATAAGTAGATAGTACTTACTCCCGCCGATGCTTATGTAAGCGATCGGGCCGAATAGATCCATATGGAGTAGCTCAAGCGGCCTGTCAGTCGTCATGATGTTCTTGTGTGGATGATGAACACCAACTTGCTTTCCTGCTTGACATGCGCTACAAATCCTGTCTTTCTCAAAATGAACATTTGTTAGTCCCAAAATGTGCTCTCTCTTTAGAAGCTTATGAAGATTCTTCATCCCAACATGGGCTAGACGATGATGCCAGAGCCAACCCATGTTAGTCTTAGCAATTAAGCAAGTGTCGAGTTCAGCTCTATTAAAATCAACTAAGTATAGCTGACCCTCTAACACCCCCTTAAATGCTACTGAATCATCACTTCTTCTAAAGACAGTAACACCTATATCCGTAAAAAGACAATTGTAGCCCATTTTACATAATTGAGAAACTGAAAGCAAGTTATAGTCTAAAGAATCTACAAGAAAAACATTGGAAATAGAATGGTCAGGAGATATAGCAATTTTACCAAGTCCTTTGACCAAACCTTGATTTCCATCCCCGAATGTGATAGCTCTTTGGGGATCATGGTTTTTCTTATAGAAGGAGAACATCCTTTTCTCCCCAGTCATGTGGTTTGTGCACCCGCTATCAATGATCCAACTTGAGCCCCCAGATGCATAAACCTACAAAACAAGTTTAGGCCTTGTTCTTAGGTACCCAAACGGTCTTGGGTCCTTTGACATTAGAAACAAGCACCTTGGGTACCCAAACACAAGTCTTTGACCCCTTGTGTTTTCCCCCAACATATTTGGCAACTACTTTGCCTGATTTGTTAGTAAGCACATATGATGCATCAAAAGTCTTAAATGAAACAGTGGGTTCATTTGATGCAATAGGAGATTTCTTTTTAGTCAATTTAACATGAGTGGATTGCCTAGAACTAGATGCCTCACTCTTATACATAAAAGCATGATGAGAGCCAGAGTGAGACTTCCTAGAATGAATTCTCCTAATTTTGTGCTTGGGATAACCGATAGGATATAAAATGTAACCCTCGTTATCCTGAGTCATGGGAGCTTTGCCCTTAACAAAGTTAGACAATTTCTTAGGGGCACTAAGCTTGACATTGTCTCCCTGTTGGAAGCCAATGCCATCCTTAATGTCTGGGCATCTCCCACTATAGAGCATACTTCTAGCAAATTTAAATTTTTCATTTTCTAAGTCATGCTCATTGATTTTAGCACTAAGTTGAGCTATGTGATCATTTTGTTGTTTAATTAAAGCTAGGTGATCATGAATAGCATAAACATTAATGTCTCTACATCTAGTACAAATAGTAACATGCTCAATGGTAGATGTAGAGGGTTTGCAAACATTTAATTCATCAATCTTAGCATGTAACATCACATTTTCATTTCTAAGATTGGAAACAATATTATTGCAAACATTTAAACTCTTGGCCTTAGCAATTAAGTTATCATTCTCAGTTTTAAGGCTAGAAATTTATTCATTTAATTTGTCAATCTTAGCAAGTAAACTAGCATTATCATTTTTAAGATTGGCAAAAGAATCATCACAAACATTTAATTTTTCAACCTTAGCAATCAATTTAGCATTCTCAAATCTAAAGGTTGGAAATAGTGTCATGGCAAGTGCTTAGCTCACTAGTTAATTTTTCACATTTTTCTACTTCCTGAGCATAAGCATTTTTAACCTTAACATGCTTCTTGTTTTCTTTAGTAAGGAAGTCCTTTTGGCTATCCAATAGTTCATCATTCTCATGAATAGAACCTATCAATTCATTTAATTTTTCCTTTTGTTGCATGTTTAGGTTGGCAAAAAGGGCAAGTAAATTATCCTCATCATCACTAGAGTTCTCCTCATCACTAGATGTTGCATATTTAGTGGAGGCTCTAGATTTTACCTTCTTTTTGCCGTCCTTTGCCATGAGGCAATTGTGGCCGACGTTGGGGAAGAGAAGACCCTTATTGATGGTGATGTTGGCGGCGTCCTCGTCGGAGGAGGAGTTGGTGGAGCTCTCATCGGAGTCCCACTCCCGACAAACATGGGCATCACCGCCCTTCTTCTTGTAATACTTCTTCTTCTCCTTCCTTCTTCCCTTCTTGTCATCGCCCCTATCACTATCACTTGATAATGGACATTTAGCAATAAAATGACCGGGCTTACCACACTTGTAGCAAACTTTTTTGGAGCAGGGCTTGTAGTCCTTCCCCCTCCTTTGCTTGAGGATTTGGCGGAAGCTCTTGATGATGAGCGCCATCTCCTCGTTACGAGCTTGGAGGCGTCGATGGGAAGCCTACTCGACGTAGACTCTTCCTTCTTCTCCTCTGTCGCATTGAAGGCGACGGGTTGCACCTCGGGTGTGGAGGTGGCACCTCGTTCGATGATTTGTTTGGAGCCTTTAATCATTAATTCAAAGGTCACAAACTTTCCTATTACTTCCTCGGGAGACATTAGTTTATATCTAGGATCACCACGAATTAATTGAACTTGTGTAGGGTTAAAAAAACGAGTGATCTTAGAATAACCTTGACCATTTCATGGTCATCCCATTTGGTGCTCCCGAGGTTGCGCACTTGGTTCACCAAGATCTTGAGCCGGTTGTACATGGCTTGTGGCTCCTCTCCTTGGTTGAGCATGAATCGACCTAGCTCCCCCTCGATCCTTTCCCGCTTGGTGATCTTGGTCACCTCATCTCCTTCGTGTGTGGTCTTTAGTATGTCCCAAATCTCTTTGGCACTTTTCAACCCTTGCACTTTATTATACTCCTCTCGACTTAGAGAGGCGAGGAGTATAGTAGTGGCTTGGGAGTTGAAGTGCCGGATTTGGGCTACCTCGTCCAAGTCATAGCCTTCATCCCCTATGGATGGTTCCTACGCTCCAAATTCAACAATGTCCCAAATGCTAGCGTGGAGTGAGGTTAGATGGTGCCTCATTTTATCACTCCACATACAATAATCTTCACCATTAAAAACTGGTGGTATGCCTATTGGGACGGAAAGTAAAGGAGTGCGTTTGGAAATGCGAGGATAGCGTAAGGGGATCTTACTAAACTTCTTGCGCTCATGGCGCTTAGAAGTGACGGACGGCGTGTCGGAGCCGGAGGTGGAAGGCGACGAAGAGTCAGTCTCATAGTAGACCACCTTCTTCATTTTCTTCTTCTTGTCGCCACTCCGGTGTGACTTGACGCGGGGAGGTGATTCCTCCCTTTTGTTGCCGGACTCTCCCAATGGGGCTTTCCCGTGGCTTGTGGCGGGCTTCTCGTCGGTCACCATCTCCTTCTTGGCATGAGCTCCCGACATCACTTCGAGCGGTTAGGCTCTAATGAAGTATCGGGCTCTGATACCAATTGAAAGTCGCCTAGAGGGGGGGTTGAATAGGCAAATCTGAAATTTATAAACTTTTAGCACAACTACAAGCTGGGGTTAGCGTTAGAAATATGATCGAGTCCGAAAGAGAGGGCAAAAAAATCACAAGCAAATGAAGAGTGTGACACGGTGATTTGTTTTACCGAGGTTTGGTTCTTGCAAACCTACTCCCCGTTGAGGTGGTCACAAAGATTGGGTCTCTTTCAACCCTTTCCCTCTCTCAAACAGTCACCTAGACCGAGTGAGCTTTCTCCTTAATCAAACAGGTCACTTAGACCCCTACAAGGACCACCACAACTTGGTGTCTCTTGCTTTGATTACAAGTGTCTTGAGAATAAGAATGGGAAGAGAAGAAAGCACGATTGCAAAAGCCAAGCAACAAGAGCGACAAATAATACACAAATCACTTTCTCTCTCAAGCCACTAATCACTAATGATCACTTGTCTCAATTGTGGAACTTGGAGAGATTGGAGGCTTTGATTGTGTCTTGGAATGGATTGCTAGCTCTTGTATTGAATGTTGAAGGTTGGAATGCTTGGGTGTGATGAATGGAGGTGGTTGGGGTTGTATTTATAGTCCCCCAACCACTTCCTAGCCGTTGCCCTCTTTCTGCCGACCGCGGACGGTCCGCGCCCCTGGTCCGGACGGTCCGCCCCTGCATATCAACGGCTGAAATCGCAACGGTCAGCAGTAACGGCTATATCAACGGCTATAATGCATTAAATGCACCGTCAGATGTTAGATAAAGTCAGTCACGGACGGTTTGGTAGTGCACCCCGGACGGTCCACGAGGACGCTATAATTCATTTTACCGAACCCGTCACCTTCGGGTTTTTCGGTTTTGTGCCGACCGGACGGTCCACGCCTGAGGCCGGACGGTCCGCGCCTGGTCTCGGACGGTGCTTGCTTTTCCATCGGACGGTCCGCAGTGTTGACTTGCGTTTATGCAGTGTTCCTGTCCGAGGCCACTTGGGTGTCGCGGATGGTCCGTGCTTAGGCTGTTTTTCCAAAAAGTTTCTCCTGTCCGGAATAATCTACGGTATTCCGGACAGTCGATTTAGAATAGTTGTAGATGAACTTATGCACCTGTAGAATATATAATCTAGAGCAAACTAGTTAGTCCAAATATTTGTGTTGGGCATTTCAACCACCAAAATCATTTAGGAAAAGGTTTGACCCTATTTACCTTTCACCTATTCGCTTGGTGGACACTGTCCGGTGCACCACTTGGCAGCACACTCTCATGTCTTGCTCCAAATATTGTTAAGTCCCCAACTTAATTTCTTTCTTGGTTTGTGTTGAACCTTATGCACCTGAGATAAATGACATCTAGGCAAACTAGTTAGTCCACGTGGTTTGTGATGGACGTCAACCACCAAAATTGATTATAGGAAATGATTAATCCCATTTCCCTTTCAATACCCCCGTCTCCTAGTTTGCTCCCTCTTCCTGTAGGGAACCTAGAGTTCCTAGATCCTCCTGGTGTCTGCCCTTAGCGAATGGTTGCTTCTCCCTCTTGTCAAACCTATGGCTCATGACATGGCCCCATAAGTTCTACCCTCACATACCAAAAAAGTATGATGGGTCCAACAACCCTGCTAAGTTCCTTCAAGTTTACGTCACAACCATCCTTACTGTAGGAAGCAGCAAGGCCATCATGACCAAGTACTTCCATGTAGCCCTGACTAGGTTTGCCACAGTCCTAGCTCATGAATCTTCCATCGAACTCCATCAGTTCTTGAGAAGAACTCTATCGATAATTTATTGCCGACTTTGATGGCTCCTACCGTCGACCTAGCACCGAGGCTGACCTCCACAATGTCCAACAGTAGCATGGTGATTCAATGCATGCTTTCATCCAGCAGTTTAGATAGGTACACAACACCATTCTGCGCATCACCCTGCTTTTGTCACCATCACCTTTAGATAGGGGTGTGCGACAAAATGCTAGAGAAGTTGGCCACCCGTGAATCCAAGATATCATGAACATCTTCTCCATTGAGGATAAATGTAACGGGATCACAGAGGGGCAGGTCTAGCACACCCCACATGCAGTCCAGCTAGGGCTCGATGGCACATGCTCTTCGTGCGGGTCTCCCCGCAATAAGAAGGGCAAGTAGTCTATTGTTGCCATCGCTCCTAGCCCAGACCGGGCCAAGGCCCACAATTGCGATAGGTGCCCCCGCGACCCAAGCGGCATGGCCCTAGGAAGCAACGTGCTAGGATGCAAAACTTATGTTCGCTCCACAACACCAGCACGCACGACATCTCTGATTGTTGTGTGGTTTGGGACCTCATCCGGCAGCACCAGGAGGAGCAGTCCTAGTAGCTACGTGCTTCGTAGAAGGACCCGCTGCATGGGGACCTCAGCCCTAGGTGGGCTCAACGACGTAGCCCTGATGAGGACCCATGAGCATCCCTTCTTAGGGCCTCCATGGGTAGCGTCTACTTGATAGGGCAGACATCGTTACCAATCACCTTTAGCACCATCGAAAACTTCCGCATGGAGTACATCGACTTCGACATTGCCAAGCTCTACCTCCCCTACAACGCCATCCTTGGGTACACCATGCTCTACAAATTCATGGTGACCGCCCACTATGGGTATCTTGTCCTCAAATGCCCATATCGTCTAGAGTCATCTTTGCCCCAACCGACCGGCTCGACACGGTCAACATCCTAGAGTCTAGAGAGGCTTTAGACCGTCTCCCACGACATCACAAATGATCAGCCTCTTGAGTTGGACCTCCCTCCTCAAGGACCACCGTCTGCATCAGTGTCGACATGGTAGGGAAGGAGGGAGTTCCTTCCTCCTCGTCCCATCAACCAGCAACCAGCTCACCTAAGGCGCTCTGCCACACCTCCTCTAGCTCCCCGATGTCAAAAACCGCAGAGCAAGCCCCTCATAGACAATGCGCATTAGGGACCGCATGAGGGTCAAATAGAAAAGTGTGCTAGTCACCTTCCTCCGAGATAACATCGATGTCTTTGCATGGCATCCTTCTGACAAGCTCGAGGTCCCTAGGAAGGTGATCGGGCACCGGCTGGTGGTCTACCTAGGCACACGGTCAATCAAGTAGAAGGTGTGATGCAGTCCGCATAGCAACAAGAGTTCATTCGCTAGGAGATTGACAGGCTCCTCACTGTGGGCTTCATCCACAAGATCTAGTACCCATAATGACTAGCCAACCCCCTCATTGTCCCCAAGGTCAACGACAAACTCCATATGAGCAATGTGCATTAACTACACCTACCTCAATAAGGCATACCAAAAGAACACTATTTGCTCTCTCGTATAGACCGGATAGTGGACTCTACCTCCTAGTGTGAGCTCGTTTCTTTTGTAGATGTGCATTCTAGGTTTCGCCAAATCCACATGGTTAGAGAGGATGATGAGAAAACCACTTTCATCACCCTCTCGAAGTTAAAGTTGTACTGTTATGTTTCCATGCCTTATGGTCTAAAGAACATGTTGCCTATTTATATCATTGTTGTTCATTATACGCTTAAAAATACTAGGTGAGTGCCCGTGCGTTGCAACGAAAACATATAATACCATGATAACTTATGTATAAATATGTGTTATACTAAGAAAAGATTTCGTAATAATACAAGTACTTCGTTGTCCCTCAGCTGGGAATGCCAAAACAAAAGGTCTTCTTAGAGGAACGAAGTTTTAGCAGTAGCAATTCCAAAGGCCAAACTGTTGTAAAACACTGGTGGTACACCATCCAAACACAACAGTATGAAAAAAGGGGCATCAGCATCAGGCATGAACAACATCTGCAACAGATACTTGCAAGCACAACAACATGTCCCCTTGTCTCTAATTATCTTAGTAACCACCAGTGTTTACATATCCAGCGATGTTCAAGGAGTCCTCGTGACAATGGAAGCTTACAGCCCTCTTTCCTGTGATGATCTCCAAGATCAGGACTCCGAAGCCGTAGACGTCAGACTTGACGGAGAAAATACTTCCATCGTGTATTCAGTAGACATGTAGCCACTGCAAAAATAAAGTTCAGTGTATCATAACCAAGTTGCAGTAGTGTGGTTCCTGTATGGCCCATTGAGTTTGTGCATACAATGTACCGACGACCCGATTCGTGTTGAATTGGTTTTGGTCCCCTCCAAACATCCTTGCCATTCCAAAATCTGATATCTTGGGTTTCATGTCCGCGTCCAGGAGAATGTTGCTGGCCTTGAGATCACGGTGAACAACTCGCAGCCTTGAATCCCGGTGGAGATATAGCAGCCCTCTAGCAATGGCTTCGATTATATCAAACTGTTTCTTCCAGACTAAAAGCCGCTGCTTTTCAGGATCTGTTCAACCACAGTGATCAGAACCCAATCAACATATTTGTCCGTTCATATTGAGAAATGAGATGTGCGGAAAGTGAAGGACACATACTGAAGAGGAATGCATCTAGACTTTTGCTAGGCATGTACTCGTACACCTAGATCTTCTCTTCCCTCTGTATGCAGCACCCTAGTAATCTTACAAGATTGCGGTGCTGCAACTTTGCAATAAGTATGACCTCATTCTTGAATTCTTCAAGGCCTTGACCTGAATTCCTACAAAACCTCTTCACAGCTACTTCTTCTCCCCCAGGTAAAGTTCCCTGCAGTGGTTCATGATTTTCATTATCATTAAGCCAAATATTAACATAAAATCATGTGTACATCAAACGCCATTCACAGTAGTGAAAGTTAGTATACCATATAGACATGACCAAATCCTCCTTGTCCAAGCTTGTTAGAGTCACTAAAATTAATTGTAGCAGCTCTTATACGGTCTAGAGAGTACACTTTGAGTTCATGACTTTTTCCATCCTCCACATCATCATCAAAACGAATTGACTGTGAGATGTCCAGCATAGCACTATAATACCATCAAACACAACAGTATGATGTGGTACGTTACAGGCATGAACAACATCTGCAACAGATACTTGCAAGCACAACAACCTGCCCCCCCCCTTGTCTCATGAGAGAGAGCATGCTGATAAGAATAAAATGAAACTAATTAATAAACTGGTCTTGAGAAATAAATAATCCCAAAACCACATAATCCTGTGGTACGTTACAACTGAAAAATAATGCAAGGAATCGCGTCGAACACCTGGTGTGCGCGCCCAAGCTGCCTCCGTCAGTACGAGACAAGGCGAGGAGAGGAAAGGTTGTCTGTGGAGAGAGAGAGAGAGGAGGAGAGGAGCGGTTACCGTGGAACACTGGCGCTGCGCCCGGATACGGAGTGGCGGCACACCGGCGGGCGGGAACGGGGGCGAGGATCGCAAGAGCGGGGGCACGGTGAAGCTGTGGTGGACGGCCACGTTAGAGACTTATGAAGTAGTAGAGATTGTGATAATCGGAATACTGAAATAAACAAAGAATTGAACCATTAAGAAAAAATACCTTCTCCGGCTGCAATAAGGGACAAAGCATCTGCAGGAGACAAGACGACTTCTTTTATGCCATCAATCAGTGTTCCCTGGTAATAAACAACCATTGTACTATCAAAACCATCATATGCTAGTTACATTCAGAAATTTCAGCTTATGTGTTAGTTCCCATTAAATCAGTTTGAGATTCTATTTAAATTCATATTTGAGACACTCTCACAATTTAAGGTTGTTGCATGTATATACTTCAGATACTAATAAAAAAATATTCCAAACCTGAAGATCCTCCTTATTCTGTAAGTTCTGACCTGAAGGATTAAGATCATTTACAACCTATAAAACAGAAGAATCATATGCAATTCAGTTGATAACTTGATGAACGACAGTTATAATAGTCAGTGAGTGCAATTCAGGATGTTATTGCGATGTGCACCTCCTGCATGACCAGATCACGAGCAATCTTCATGGAGTTCTTGCCCACCATCCCAGCGAGGAGGTGCTAAGCGCCAAGGTTCGATGTCATGATGACCATGGTGTTCCTGAAGTCCACCGTCCTGTCTTGCCCATCCATCAGCCTGTCGTCGTTGAGGACCTAGAGCAGGGTGTTGAACATGGCAACATGGGCCTTCTCTACCTCATCAAAGAGGATCACATTGTATGGTCTCCTCACTTGTTTAGTCAGCTACCCACCCTCTTCACGGCTGATGTAGCTTCAGTCATAGGTAAAAAAATTCTAGCCCATGTCAAAACACGAGTCCATCTGATAACACAGTTAAAATACAACATATAGCAAGTGTTTAAGGAGAACTGTAGTTGGGACAAAGACGGTATAATTTTCTCTCATGTTTGATTGTCGTAGAGTGCTGTAGGACAAGCACAAAATCTGTAGAATTTTACAGCATACCCAGAGCTATGATCTTAAGAAGATAGCCACTGCCCCGGAAGCATCAATCACACAGTCACCTTTGTGAGTGGTGTTGCTGGCCGGTAATCTACTATGAAATTGGCTAACACACTATAGAGCATGACATGTCCGAATATAGAGCACTAACACAAGAACACACCATGAAATTGTCTAGCAAGATCTGTGACATTATATGAACTTAGGAACTAACATAGTCATCTTTGTGCCATATAAAATTTTGGACCATAACTACAAGATCACACAGTCACCGATTAAGTAACCAAACGTAGGATATAGACAGAGCAAGGGTACCTCTACTTTAATGGCCTTGGTCCTCCAGAAGATAGATTTCAGAGGATAAATAGAAACTGAAACACTAACATTAAAAGTTAGGCTATAGGTCTACCAAGGGAAACACTAACAGGCTAATTACAAGTGGTGTCTGCACCTAAGGGGTGGTAAGGATAAATAGAAACTAAAACGTACTACAAGCATGTTTTTCAATTTATGATTATGATTTGCCTATCAATAGTGTATGGAGATAGGTAACAAATATATAGAACACACCTAAATAAATTTCTCTTGGTATGATAACATGTCGGCAACTATAACATTTAAAAAACACAATTTTCTGGACTGAATTACCTATGCAGTCAGCATGGTCTTGAAAAGATAGCCAGAGCTCTGATCTTGACAATTTTACTAATGAAGTGGCTACCAGTGCACCTAGCATGGCCAGAGCTATATTCTTGCTAACTCAGAGACATACTGATAGAGCTATGATCCTTGGTTGGTGTAGAATTTCACAGCATACCCAGAGCTATGATCTCCAGAAGATAGCCACCTCAAGCAACCAAGGATTACTGACACACTGATTTTTTTTGTGAATGGTGCGCCTGGCTGGTAATGTAAATGACAGTTCTGAATATAGAGCACTAACACACTATGAAATTGGTTAGAGCATAATTCGAATTAGTAAGATATGTGACATTATATGAACTTAGGAACTAACAAAGCCATCTTCAAGTAAAACATAGATCCTTGTGCCATATAAAATTTTGAAGCATAACTACAAGATCACAATCACCATTTAAGTAACATGATCATATCAAAAATAGGATTAAAAGGATGACTGACCCATAGCCATCTCAAGCAACAAAGGATTAGGCATGGATTCATGGCACCAAATTAGGCATGGATTCGCGGCACGCCACACCACCACCACGCAACACCTGAAACTCGAACTGAAAGCGGGAGAAGAAGGGGTGATGTCACCTTCGAAGCAGCAGCCTTTGGGGATGGACGACGCAAAGGACGACACGACAAGATGGTAAGATGTTTGAACTGTAAACTATTGCAGTGTCAGCACTAAAAATACTTATATGCAGCCTTATATCAGCAAGGACAACACATTCATCTTGATTGTGGCATCATCAATTAGGAAATGAAAATGTTATGCAAACAAGATGCAGTCATCACACCTCTCCCCCAAGTCCCCCTATAGCTTGCAGGCCATGATGTCTACAGTAGTCCACAAGGTTAAAGAATAAATCCATTACCCCTACAAGCAAGCAAAGACAGAGCAACAATCAAATATCATAATTTGAGGACTGAAAAAACACCATGGCAGAACATTAATAGCAGTACTACACACACTTAGACCATGAAATTTATTTGCACAAATGAGCTATCACTGGCCATGAAGCATTTCATTTTTGTATTTGAGAATAATGTTATTATACTGAAAATACAGCTAAATAAACATAAATATCTAGATACATTTCCAAAAATACATGATGAACTGATGTATTATCAATACCATGTCTATGTTCATTGGACAACAAGAGCAAAGCCTTTTTAGTCCCAATGAAGTTGGGTAGGCTAGAGTTGGAACCATAAAGAAGCCACACCAATACTCAAATCAGCTAAAGTAAACAATTAGTGGAGAACTACTATAATGAGATATGATTAGTAAGGTTCCCCAGCTCCTTTGGAAGCGTTCTAGATAGCTGATTTGTAGACAGATATCTTGCAAAAAATTTGAGAAAATTTGTGGTCAATACAAAGAAGTAGCTAGTAAATTAGGCACAACAAAGATTTGATATATGATTATTACATGTACTGCATGGGATATTTCCCAATGAAGCATCCATTTTAGGTTACTGAAACATCATCAAAGCTACCAAACCATTTAGCCAGATAAAAAATACCAGTGTTAACTGATTTTTGGCAGACAAAAGGGCATCACTGTGAATAATTGTTCAGATTCATTTATTCAGAAAAACTAAAAAAGAATATATGCAAGTCAGATGCCATACAAGTTACTAAGATATGTGATTGTCCCAACCACTGCACCCTGAATGGCTGAATCAAACCAGCACAAGTATGAACTATTAACATTTAGTTGACTCATGATGAAGATCACAATTGAAGCATCCATTTTATCATAGGTAAACTTACTTGTGGATGAAGGTCACAACTTCCCAACTCCTTCACGACTAATGTAACTGATCACCATCTGCAATCTAAAAAATGAAATAGTTAAGGACAACAGAAAAATTTTATAACAAGCTTACTAAGTTTACAATGCAACAACATGGTGAACAAAGGCAACCTCATTGTTAATTCTATTTGAATGAAGAAACAAATGAAGGCACGGTGGGCGGTTTGGTGAGAGGGAGCCGCTGTTGAGGTCGCTTGTGCCAGGTCGCTGCCAGCAGGAGGGGGTGCATGCCTCCTCTCAATCATCTTATAGCCTTAAAAATTAAGAACACCAAATAAAATTGTAATGACATGCTTCCTGCAGCTGCTTACAAAAACTGAAGTGTGCATCATTCATGAAGAAGGCCAGTATCAAAGACAGTAACTGGCAGAGAAAATTGTGTTCTCAATTCTCATAATTATAAAACCAAATTTAATAGTTTGCCAATTTAATAAAAAAATTATAGTATTTTAGTAAATAGCGAAATTATGTAAATGGGTGTAGCAAAAATGGTTGTGCCATCCAGCTAATGATCAGCTAAATAGCAAATGCAGTGGGTAAACAGTCACACATGATAGATAGTGATCTTGATGTTTTCCATTTAGATGCATATTCATGTTACAAAAGCAACACGTTTGTGATACATTATACCACACCAGCAAAGTGGCAGTTCAATTACCTATCATGCAGAGCAAAGAGCACACCGTCATAGGACCTCGAAACATCCACCTCCACATAGTCGACCCGCGCGTCGAGAGCTATCCGAAATGCGTCCATCAGACTCAAGGTCCTGACAAGACTAATAACTCATCAACACATTTACCTCAATCCGAACAGAATGGTACTTATCAACCATTACTAAGCAAAGAAGGGAGTAGGAGATGTGCAGAAACAATCATGCTAACCTTTGATAGTAGAATAGAGCACCTCTAAAATGCTTCAATGCATCCAAGAATGGGAGAGCCTCTAATTGTCGACAAGCTGGGAAATTATTCAAAAAAATAAAAGTTATATTAGGGGAAGCATAAGAACAGCAAGAGGCTACTTTCATGTCAGAAATGAACCAAAACCAAGTTGTTTTTTTAATAATGTAACACAGCAAAAGAGTAGCCTAAAACATAAATTTATCCATGAATTGAACTAAGGGATAGGGAAAGGTTACAATCCGCAAGACTAACAGACGACAGGACGTTTATCCATGATTTAGTTAGTTGTGAATCCCATTATTAAATAATTAACGAGGCGATAATACAACCCACGGCACCATGAGAAATTAGTTGGGCAGATTTGAAAGAGAGGGTTAAGCTTAAGCACTTTGCCAACTGCCCATGCTGTTTTGAGGAAACATGAATTCTGATGCAGGATTAAGCACTTTGCAGGTTGGCATTTGAGCTGCTAAGAGCCTAATCGCGGGTTTTATCCAGTACTGTGAATAGCTGGTTGTAGGCTGGATGGATCCAGTACTAAATCCTCTCTTCACTGAAAAGCTCAGTTCTACACTCATCCGATTAAAAGCACACAGACGTGTGTCGCTGTAATTATGATGTGTTGGTGAAAGTTGCCTAGAGGGGGGTGAATAGGCAAGTTAAAACTTTTTCAACAAAAACTAGAAACAAACTTGGTAAAACCGTCCGGTGTCAAAATCGGTGCAAATGGTTTGAACGAGCTCAACTAAAGAATGAGATATAAAACTGAATTGATCTCGAAATTCACCCAGTTAACTTTGGAAATGAGATGTTCTAAATGATCCACAGGGTTCAAAGTAGTAGATCTGAGAAGGGCACTTCTCAAAATCCACACACCAAAAAGATATGAACAAATCTTTCACGGAAGGGTGAGAGAACGAAGAACACAAACAAACACAATGAACAAGAACACAAGAGACACAAGATTTATCCCGAGGTTCGGTCACACCACCAAGGCACCCTACTTCCTCGTTGAGGCGCCCACAAAGAGCCGGGTCTCTTTCAACCCTAATCCTCCCTTTGCCGACCACAAAGGTCAAGCTCACACACTAATCTTTGCTCAAACGAGCGGGTAATACAAACTTTCTTGCGGTCTTCCACAAGATTTGGAGACTCACAAGAGACACCTAGTCGTCTAGGAGCTAGAAGCTCCAAGAGTAATGAATCCACAAAGAACTCGATGTAGTACCAAAGCTCAAATGAAGAAGAGCAAGAGAGATTTGGAGATGAAGCACAAAAACCGCAGCTCTCAAACTCACTCAAAGATTTCTCTCCAAAAAATTGAAATGGGAGAGGCAAGAGATGTGTGAGAGAGAGTGGGAGGTGTTCTTCAAGTTAGAAATGGAGTTTGGGTCATGCTCTTGTGTGTGGGGAGAGAGGTAGGAGTGAGTATATATAGGTGGAGCTCAAAACTAGCCGTTGGGCAGATTTTTCTGTCTGAGACCGGTGGAACCGCCCCCTAGGGCGGTGGAACCGCCCCTGGCAGGTCAGGCAGACTGACCTGCAGACTAGTCAAGTTGACCAAGACCGGTTCAACCGCCTGGGGCAGGCTGACAGACAGTCTGCCAGTCAGACTAGCAGACTGCAGGTCAAACTGCAAAAACTGGTCCTGACACCGGTTGAACCGCCCCTAGGGCCGGTTCAACCGCCTGGGGGGCACACTGGCAGTCAGTCTGCCAGTCAGGAGGTCAGACCGGTCAGGTGACCCTGACACCGGTTGAACCTCCCCTAGGACCGGTTCAACCGGTTTTGACCAGTGAGGTCCGGGGAAAATACCACGGCTGAACTTTCCCTGGACACCGGTTGAACCTCTCTGGACCCCGATTGAACTTGCCCTGGACCCCGGTTGAAGTTGAAGTTCAGCTGGAGTTGAGAAAGCTCAACTCAGCTGAAGTTCAGCTCAGCTGAAGTTCAGCTCAGCTGAAAAGCTCAGCTGCAGCTGAAGAAGCTCAGCTCAGCTGAAGTTCAGCTCAGCTGAAAAGCTCAGCTGCAGTTTAAGAAGTTCAGCTGCTTTTCAACAAGAACACTCTAGGTTTCTCAAACCTAACCACGGTCAACCATAGAATTTTAAAGAGATTTTTGGTTTTCAAAAAATAGCTTTTGAATATAGAGGCTTGAGCTTTGGCAAACACCTACCTTCTTTTTGGATCCCTCTTTATAGTACGACGATTCCTATACTCAAGTTAAATAAAATATAATTAAGTAAACTCCTTGAGTCATTGGTGTCTCATGTGTGATTTCTCCATGGCGTTGCTTCATAAGGATCACAAACATCTTTGTCTCACCTTTTGAAGCAAACATAAATCAACCCATGTGACTTGTACCATATCACCATATGTGAGTTCAAATCATGGCTTCAAGTCATTGTACTGATGCATCAACATGTTATAACTCTTCATAGCTGATTAGTTCATCGACTTAGTGCAAGTACTCTCTTCTTCACCTTAGCCATGGTACCTCGGTCCACAAGCCGTCGCTTGGCCTTCACCTTCGCTTAGTTCCTCGAAGCCCTTTCCTTGCTATCTTCACCCTATCAAGCCATTCTTGAGTCACATCATATTGAGCATCCATTGAGAGAATCATTTCTTCAATATTGTGAACATTGCTTGAATGTCTTCTAGATATAACCGTTAAGATCAATCAAGCTCTAGTTTGATTCTCATAGAAGCATATATGGACTGATAGTAATATGGTCAAGCCAATTCACGATTCCTCATATCTTATTCACTTTGGCTTGACCTATCCTCTTAATCACTTCATCCTCTATTTTGATCATATGTATGTAGTGATTTCTCGGGTCTTGTCCATATATTCAAACCAATATAGAGATCATATAATATCCATTTGCATTGTCTCATTGGTTATTTAACCTCGTGTTGAACCTTCGTTCACTGATCATTATACACTATTCAAGTATGTTCATCATACTGAATTTCCTGTTCAACACTTAGCAAACTCGTTAGACCTTTAAATGTGTTGTTATCCAAATCACCAAAACTCACAAAAGGGATGAATGCACTTTCAATCTCCCCCTTTTTGGTGATTGATGACAACACATTTAAAGCTTACATAAGATTTGATAAATAAGATTTTGAATCCTATGATATAGTTTTCTCCCCCTAAATATGTGCATTTCAGAAAATAACACTTTTGTACTCAAATGCCAAAAGCACATATTTGGGTCAAAGTATGGAGACAACTTATATCATACTATTCATGAGGTGCAGTGTGTCATAAAATAAACGTGATGCTCATGACATAGTATGCACTCATAAATTTTCTACATCTTATGTTTTTCTTATGATTCCCCCTTTTTGTTAATTATATCTCCCCTTCTTAAAAGTCTTCTAACACTTAGTTACATAAGACTAAAGGTAAGCTTTAATGCAAAATTTCTCCCCCTTTGTCATAAATCTCCAAAAAGGATACAAAGAATATAAAGGGTAGAAATTATGATTAAGCAAGATGGGAACACACTATTATGAAAAGGGTCCTTAGATGGCACAAAGGTAATGGAGAAGTGACATGAAGTGATGTACCTTTGCATTTTACCTTTTCAAGAGGAGTTCCAAACTTGTGTTGGATTTACAATTCATTTGCAAGCTCTTGTTGGTATAGTTGTGACATAGGTCCAAGATATTAAATGAAGATTGTCATACTAAATCGAAGGTGACGCTTGATACCTGGAGTCTAGATGTCACCTAGCATTTTCTTATCATAACAAGAGGCAACATGAAAATTGCACAAGTGTGGATTATACAACTAGTGATCATGTATGACAAATATCAATTGAAAAAACACCAATTGATACAATTTGATAGGTAAGCATATCACTAATTTCATATTACATTAAGTTCTCATCAAGTTTTATTGCACACATATATATATATATATATATATATTCAATTGATACCTATTGAGAGTACTTATTTGCAATTTAAAGTACCATTGGCATAAAAAGAGTATCAATTGAATATAATTATACAACATAAGGAACATGTGCACTATTTAATCAATTAAGTTCTAGAAAGGAGAATTTATAAGCTATGCTACTTTAGACATTTGCAATCCAAAAGGATGTGATTCATGTTTACCAATTTTAGATGATGTTGGAGTAGCATATAAAAGAGAAACTCATTCCCTTATGAAATATATAAAAGATACATTTATTGGAGCAAAGAATCTTTGATACACATCAAAATTTGCAGTGGAAGCGATTGTCTTTGCCCGAAGGTTCCTTTCTAATTTGAGACTACACAGTGATGAATACTTGTTTAGCTTATGCACTTGGACTTATGAGGCCAGGGGATTAAGTTCTACAATTTGAACCTTGGTACAAATAAAGTATGAAAATATGAAATTGCACCAATTGAAGGAATTGCTCATAATCAAAAGGTATACTAATAGACATGATATGCAACATTTTAAGCCAAGATTCTTGAGAAGTTAGCATGTTTGACTCATACCTCACTAAGATGACTTAAGACTAACTTATGATATCACCACAAGAGGTATTAATCAAATATCTAGAGATTCTTTAATCATCACCACAAGTGCAACCTTATGATGTGACTTAAGATATTGCATATACATGCACACACTAGCATGTAAGAGCCTAGATACACAAATGTAATACAATAGTTCATGGAGTGACACACCTTTGTTCTACGCCACATGGTCTCCATTATAATCATGAATTTCCATCTTAGCTTTTGATAGGCTTGACATTTCAAAGAGAAACTTATCCTCTTCAAACAATCAAGAGAAATTCTTCATTTCTATGGAACCATTCATCCTCATTTGATGTTCTCCAAGGTGTGAGACTACACAACATGAACTTGAAAGAATTCATTAGTCTCACAAGATATAGGCTAAACTCTCCCTCAATTTGTGCATGCAAGAGTACACAAAGTACACTTATGCACATCAACAATACGAGGTTAAAGGAGATGTTTGCACTATATCTTGGTTTAACATAACATGCTTTACATAGATGATGAAAATTAAACCAATTGAAAGTTTAAGAATTGAAAGTATATCAATTGAAATCCTGAAGGGTAAAGCATGCTAATATGAACCTCAAAACCTCATAATGAAGGATATCATATAAATATGTCACTATATCTTCATTATTTGGTTGACAAAAGAAGTATAACTCCCTTCTTGAATCATTGTGATCTCTTTTCTCTTTACGATTTCATCCAACCAAGTGATCTTGAACTTCTTTCATCTTTTCTTGATTCGATCAATTAAAACTCAATGATTGAAACAACCAAGACTCTTATATCCATAGATTTTGAATCCATCTTGAAAGCGCTTGGAAGGACCTTATTGAAACACTTAGAAAAGAGAGCATTAGAAACACAAAGGAGGGTTTCACAAATGATGATCCTTATATGAGGATGGCAAATGAATCATCATTCTTAGAACCCAAAAGGGTAGATTAAATTATTTTAAATTAGTGCACATATATGGTTGATGTCAAAGTTATATGCACTATTGAACATTTTATATTGCAATGAAATTAATCTATATTATGGTACATCCCACTAAGGATAGAATACTAAAACAACTGAAGTAGAGGAAGTTTTCATACCTTGGCCTCTTATCAACTTCATCTTACTTTAGTTGAATAGTATCCTTAAGCTTGTGGTTTATCCAATTTAAAATAAGCACCATCTCTTAACATAGATTTTCTATGGATAAACTCAACACAAGAGATGGCATTAGTAGCACAAGCACTAGTTTCTTATTTAGCAACCCTTTATATGCGAAAGACAAGTGTGTTGCTAAAAACAGAAAAACCTCATAATATGGACTAAATTTCCCTTGAGCCCTTAAGCACAATATATTTTGGATGATATGGATAATATGCATGGTTATTCAATAAAGTCTAAAGGGCTGACTTAATCCATATTATGGTGAGTGTCTAATATAGAAGAATCAAATCCAAATTAACTAGAGAGAGAGTACATCACATAGTTTTGGATTTGTTGACCATATGATAATATTCATTTATCTTCCAATTAGACCTTTATTTCATAATCAATAACTGATGTATATCCTCAAGTGCTTCTTTTCCCTTAGTGGCTACACAAGTCACAAAAGAGATAAGATTTGAAAATAATATGCACTTGAGATTCAGTTGTTACCACCCTTGCTACTATCTCCAAATATGATTTATATATTCATTATCGAGCACCCAACTTGATCCATTGAAGGAGTGATCCTGCAAAACAAGTTTAAGCTTCGTATTTTGGTACCCAATTTTAATTGGGTCCTTTAAGATTAGTAGTAAGAGCCTTGGGTACCCACACATTCCTTATTGTGGCCTTTCTCTTTGTGTAGGCATCCACATATACTTGAAAACCATCTTACTATGGTTCCAAGTTAATATGTAAACTCACAGATAAGATCAAGAGTTAAGAATAGGAGCCTTTTCTCCTTTTCTTGATACATCATTGTGTTGCCTTCTTGATGATGAACCTAGCTTGACCTTGGGTGCACCTACCTTATCAAGGTTAGTTGCACAAGCATTCATATCATAAAGAAAAGTTATGCATGGAATTTACAACTTAGTGATCCAATTCAATGTGAAGCATATGGATACCGATTGAAGTAGATTTCTAAGATATCAAAATATGGGTTTCCAAAATTTAGAGAGTATGGATCACTAATTGTACCTTTTACAGTTTAAAAATCATATCCATGTTAGTGCATATGTATGTGATGAATATCAACAAAAAGGATTCTTATGCACTTTTAGATTTAACGATAAGGGAATTTTAAACTTCATCAAGAGTAGCTATTTAGAAAACAAAGATTACAATCCATATGAATGAGATACAAATTTACCATTTTGGATTGTCTTAGTATAGCTTACTCAAGTGAAACTTATTCTCTATGACACAAGATATATAATGTTCTCCCACTAGATATGTGCATCAAGTATTTGAATGACTTGCCACATGCACTTTCAATTCAGTTAAGAGTCTCATGAGGAGTATATTACATATCATGGTCAAGGCATGACAAATTTGCAATGAATTAACTTATGCCTAAGAATACTTACCACCATATAGAATGTACCATTTATTATACCAATTTGACAGATCTTACTATCTATGGTGGTGTCACCTTAGTATTCTTCTTTTCATCATTTGTGGAGACTTCCTTCTTTGTTATCTCTTTTCCTTTTAAAACTAGTCGATAAAACACTTTAAAAAGAGGTATTAGTAGTACAAGGAAGTATTTAATGAATGAAGATATCTATATATGAATGGCAAACAAATCATCATTTATGAGGCGTAAAGGCATAAATTAAATTCCTTTTAAGTTAATGCACATGGAGCAGTGAATTCACAATATGCATTAATTTACAAATTTAAGCCAAAAGGAATTTAACCTTCATATTGACATTTCTTTCCATAGAATATATTATTACCAATTGAAAGAATGCCACTTGGAAGGAACTACTATTGATCAACTACCAATTGAAGCAATTTGTTCCATACCTTTGCCTTGAACATTCCTAATCTTCCTTTTAGGTGAAGATTAACCTTTAAAGCTTGTGATTTTACTAATTGAAATAGCACAATCTCTACTTATGAATTTCCATTAAATATCTTAAAATAGATTGTATTAGTAACACAAGCAATAGTTTCCTATTTAGCAACCTCTAGTATATGAATGACAAGAAGGTTACTAAAACAAGGAAACCTCATGATATGAACTAAATTACCCTTACAAGCATCATGCATAACATCAATTGTAAAAAAAGATGAAAGTAGCATGATTATTTAATTAAGTTTACATGGCAAGTTTAATTCATAGCATGGTGAGTGATTAATGAAGAAGACTCAAAACCAATTTAAACAAGAATGAATACATCACATAGTATTGGTTCGATCTTCTTTGAATGTTGAATGGCACACTCCATTTGGGAAACACATTCTCATGTTGTGAGACTACATAAACACTTAGATAGAAACATTAGTCTCACAACTCTAGTCATATAGAGAATTCCCCATTTGGTAAGTGCTATAAGAATTTGAATTTCTTACTTAGCACTCTATTCATTTAAGAACATGGGATAATACTCTTTATGTCTAGGTCATGGCAATAATATGATGATTAACTTGAAATATGCCACAAGATACATACAATCAATTTAAAGCATGTAGATTGTCACAATATAAAAATATGAACTTGCAATCTACCATATAATTAGATCCTTTCCAAAGCAAGGTAAAATCTTTTAAGTTCATTCTCAAGTGCTTCATTTTTCCTATGTGGCTACAAAAGACACAAAGGAATATACCAATTAAAAGCAATGTGCACTTAAGAATTAATTGTTACCATCCTTTGGATATCACTTGGTTGTAGGCCTTTTGCTTGATTCCCACAAAGGTTAATCCTTATTCCCTACAACATAAATTCTTGCTAGAGATGAATATGAAGTTAGTGATATAACAACTCAATTCATCTATGGGTCAATCTTAAAGGATAGACAATGTAAGATTGATAGCTTGAGATAAGAATTGAGTTGAACCGCTCAAGCACCCCAAAGCTTCATATCATCTCTAGGTACCTGCAAAACTTATTAAGTACATTTTGGTACCCATCTCATGATAGGTCCATCAAGGTTAGCCAATAAGGACTTAGGCACCCAAATAGCCTTGGTCCTAGAATGTGGTGAACTCATCACCTTTCTAGCACAAGAGTCAAATTTGGATCTCCTAAGCATATTTGAATGTATTGACAAGTTAGGCTTAGGAGTTTTACCCTTTGGACAAACCTTGAATAGATGACCTTTTTCACGGCAATTGTAGCAAATGCGATGCTTGTCCTTGCAATGCATTTGCCTTTTGCTTTCATCCTTTTTGATGGTTATCTTTCTTGACCGTGCAAGGTCTTGATTCTTCATGTGGGGGCATGAATCAATTTCATGGCCCTTCTCCTTGCATCCATAGCACCTCCTATCGCTTCTCTTTGATCTTTCTTTGTTGAAGCACATAGGTACATTGTTAGAGCAAATCATATGAGCATTAATTTTCTCACCATGGATTTTGCTCATGTCCTTCTTGGAAAGCTTGGTATTCTTTTGATGGGGTTTTGTGCATGCTACGGTTGTCCCCTTCTCAAGCTTTTTCACCATATTATCACGGTTATCTTGAGAAGGTTGAGCATGACACTTTCCCTTCAAAAGAGTTAAGCTCTTTCTTAGCCTTCCAACTTCTTCCTTGAGCTCTTTATTTTCTTGTGTGATAAAAATATCACTAATTCCTGAAATTTCTAGCTCAATGGAAGATTGGCTTTCTTGAGAGCAACATTTGTTAGCACATGATAATATAGTTTCTATTTGAGTACATGTGCATATGTGAGGTTGGTATGATTTCAAATTAGTTAACACAACCTCATGAGCCATTTCTAACATGATATGTGAATCCATAAATTTATTATGAGAGCATACAAACATATCATGTTTTTCTTGCAAAGCTAGTTTTTCAATATTTAGCCTTTCTATCGTGTTCTTGAACATAGCATTTTTATTTTCTAATTGAGCAATATATGATGAATGATTAACAGCTTTAATTTGCTCAATTGAAATGTCTTCATACCTTTGGACCAAATCATCATGAGAGCACTTTAGCTTCTCATGCTCTTTGGTCAACTTGTCTAAGTCTTCGATTTTTCTGATGAGGAAGTCTTCTTGCTTATGAAGCATTTCTTTTTGTTCTTCCGCTCTTTTCATGAATTTGAGCAAGCTCATCCGATGTTTCTTGCTTAGCTGAGCGAAGAATTGTTGAAGATCATCCTCATCTTCACTATCACTTTCTTGCTCCTCCTCATCCTCACTTTCGCTTTCACTGTCACTCCCATTAGCAATAAAGCACATATGAGAAGTAGATTTGAAAGACGAACCTTGTGAAGAGGTGGATTCATCGTTTGGTCTCCATCGATCATTTTCTTCTTCAATCTCGTTCTTCGCCTCATCTTCCTTCATTTTGAGGAACATCCTTTCGGCGATTCTCATGGCAAGGTCTATTGCCCTAGGATCAACATCTGCACCAAAAGATGAAGTCGAGGCAACCTCAACTTTTTCAAGCATAGAAGCACTTTCGTTTCTTAGTCCCCCCAACATGATCTTTTCCTCACGCGGTTAAGCGTTAGAACGAGGATTAGGCTCTGATACCAATTGAAAGTTGCCTAGAGGGGGGTGAATAGGCAAGTTAAAACTTTTTCAACAAAAACTAGAAACAAACTAGGTAAAACCGTCCGGTGTCAAAATCGGTGCAAATGTTTTGAACGAGCTCAACTAAAGAATGAGATATAAAACTGAATTGATCTCGAAATTCACCCAGTTAACTTTGGAAATGAGATGTTCTAAATGATCCACAGGGTTCAAAGTAGTAGATCTGAGAAGGGCACTTCTCAAAATCCACACACCAAAAAGATATGAACAAATCTTTCACGGAAGGGTGAGAGAACGAAGAACACAAACAAACACAATGAACAAGAACACAAGAGACACAAGATTTATCCCGAGGTTCGGTCACACCACCAAGGCGCCCTACTTCCTCGTTGAGGTGCCCACAAAGAGCCGGGTCTCTTTCAACCCTAATCCTCCCTTTGTCGACCACAAAGGTCAAGCTCACACACTAATCTTTGCTCAAACGAGCGGGTAATACAAACTTTCTTGCGGTCTTCCACAAGATTTGGAGACTCACAAGAGACACCTAGTTGTCTAGGAGCTAGAAGCTCCAAGAGTAATGAATCCACAAAGAACTCGATGTAGTACCAAAGCTCGAATGAAGAAGAGCAAGAGAAATTTGGAGATGAAGCACAAAAACCGCAGCTCTCAAACTCACTCAAAGATTTCTCTCCAAAGATTTGAAATGGGAGAGGCAAGAGATGTGTGAGAGAGAGTGGGAGGTGTTCTTCAAGTTAGAAATGGAGTTTGGGTCATGCTCTTGTGTGTGGGGAGAGAGGTAGGAGTGAGTATATATAGGTGGAGCTCAAAACTAGCCGTTGGGCAGATTTTTCTGTCTGAGACCGGTGGAACCGCCCCCTAGGGCGGTGGAACCGCCCCTGGCAGGTCAGGCAGACTGTCTGCCAGTCTGACTGTCAGACTGACTGGCAGACTGACCTGTAGACTGGTCAAGTTGACCAAGACCGGTTCAACCGCCTGGGGCAGGCTGACAGACAGTCTGCCAGTCAGACTGGCAGACTGTAGGTCAAACTGCAAAAACTGGTCCTGACACCGGTTGAACCGCCCCTAGGGCCGGTTCAACCGCCTGGGGGGGCACACTGGCAGTCAGTCTGCCAATCAGGAGGTCAGACCGGTCAGGTGACCCTGACACCGGTTGAACCTCCCCTAGGACTGGTTCAACCGGTTTTGACCAGTGAGGTCCGGGGAAAATACCCCGGCTGAACTTTCCCTGGACACCGGTTGAACCTCTCTGGACCCCGGTTGAACTTGCCCTGGACCCCGGTTGAAGTTGAAGTTCAGCTGGAGTTGAAAAAGCTCAACTCTGCTGCAGCTGAAGAAGCTCAGCTCAGCTGAAGTTCAGCTCAGCTGAAAAGCTCAGCTGCAGTTTAAGAAGTTCAGCTGCTTTTCAACAAGAACACTCTAGGTTTCTCAAACCTAACCACGGTCAACCATAGAATTTTAAAGAGATTTTTGGTTTTCAAAAAATAGCTTTTGAATATAGAGGCTTGAGCTTTGGCAAACACCTACCTTCTTTTTGGATCCCTCTTTATAGTACGACGATTCCTATACTCAAGTTAAATAAAATATAATTAAGTAAACTCCTTGAGTCATTGGTGTCTCATGTGTGATTTCTCCATGGCGTTGCTTCATAAGGATCACAAACATCTTTGTCTCACCTTTTGAAGCAAACATAAATCAACCCATGTGACTTGTACCATATCACCATATGTGAGTTCAAATCATGGCTTCAAGTCATTGTACTGATGCATCAACATGTTATAACTCTTCATAGCTGATTAGTTCATCGACTTAGTGCAAGTACTCTCTTCTTCACCTTACCCATGGTACCTCGGTCCACAAGTCGTCGCTTGGCCTTCACCTTCGCTTAGTTCCTCGAAGCCCTTTCCTTGCTATCTTCACCCTATCAAGCCATTCTTGAGTCACATCATATTGAGCATCCATTGAGAGAATCATTTCTTGAATATTGTGAACCTTATGAAAGGGAATTAGGCTTACACCTAGTTCCTAAATAATTTTGGTGGTTGAATTGCCCAACACAAATAATTGGACTAACTAGTTTGCCCAAGTGTATAGATTATACAGGTGTAAAAGGTTCACACTCAGCCAATAAAAAGACCAAGTTTTGGATTCAATAAAGGAGCAAAGGGGCAACCGAGGGCACCCCTGGTCTGGCGCACCGGACTGTCCGGTGTGCCACCGGACAGTGAACAGTACCTGTCCGGTGCACCAGGGGACTCAGACTCAAACTCTTCGCCTTCGGGAATTCTCGGAAGCCGGCGCGCTATAATTCACCGGACTGTCCGGTGTGCACCGGACATGTCCGGTGCTCCAAGGAAGCTCGGCCTCCTGAACTCGCCAGCCTCGGGTTCGCGCGGCAGCCGCTCCGCTATAATTCACCGGACTGTCCGGTGTGCACCGGACTGTCCGGTGTGCCAGCGGAGCAACGGCTCCCTGCGGCGCCAACGGCTCCCTGCGGTGCATTAAATGCGCGCGCAGCGCGCGCAGAAGTCAGAATCGCCCATACCGGTGCACCGGACATCAAACAGTACATGTCCGGTGTGCACCGGACACCCAGGCGGGCCCACAAGTCAGAAGCTCCAACGGCTAGAATCCAACGGCAGTGATGACGTGGCAGGGGCACCGGACTGTCCGGTGTGCACCGGACTGTCCGGTGCGCCATCGAGCAGGAGCCTCCAGCCAACGGTCAAGTTGGTGGTTGGGGCTATAAATACCCCAACCACCCCACCATTCATTGCATCCAAGTTTTCCACCTCTCAACTACTACAAGAGCTCTAGCATTCAATTCTAGACACACTAAAGAGATCAAATCCTCTCCAATTCCACACAAAGCCCTAGTGACTAGTGAGAGTGATTTGCCGTGTTCATTTGAGCTCTTGCGCTTGGATTGCTTCTTTTCTTTCTCACTTGTTCTTGAGATCACAACTCCATTGTAATCAAGGCAAGAGGCACCAATTGTGTGGTGGCCCTTGCGGGGAAGTTTTGTTCCCGGCTTTGATTTGAGAAGAGAAGCTCACTCGGTCCGAGGGACCGTTTGAGAGAGGGAAGGGTTGAAAGAGACCCGGCCTTTGTGGCCTCCTCAACGGGGAGTAGGTTTGCAAGAACCGAACCTCGGTAAAACAAATCTCCGTGTCTCACTTGCTTATTCGCTTGGGATTTGTTTTGTGCCCTCTCTCTCGGACTCGTTTATATTTCTAACGCTAACCCCGGCTTGTAGTTGTGTTTATATTTGTAAATTTCAGTTTCGCCCTATTCACCCCCCCTCTAGGCGACTATCAATTGGTATCAGAGCCCGGTGCTTCATTAGAGCCTAACCGCTCGAAGTGATGTCGGGAGATCACGCCAAGAAGGAGATGGAGACCGGCGAAAAGCCCACTACAAGCCAAGGGAGCACTTCATCGGAAGAGTCCCGCACCAAAAGGAGGGAGAAGAAGAAGAGCTCCTCCAACAAAGGGAAGGAGAAGAAATCTTCTTCTCATCACAAAGAGAAGAAAGAAAAATCTTCTTCCCACAAGCCGCATCGGAAAGGCGACAAGCACAAGAGGATGAGGAAGGTGGTCTACTACGAGACCGACACTTCATCAACTTCTACCTCCGACTCCGATGCGCCCTCCGTCACTTCTAAGCGCCAAGAGCGCAAGAAGTATAGTAAGATCCCCCTACGCTACCCTCGCATTTCCAAACATACACCCTTACTTTCCGTCCCATTAGGCAAACCACCAACTTTTGATGGTGAAGATTACGCTAGGTGGAGCGATTTAATGCGATTTCATCTAACCTCGCTCCACAAAAGCATATGGGATGTTGTTGAGTTTGGTGCGCAGGTACCATCTATAGGGGATGAGAACTATGATGAGGATGAGGTGGCCCAAATCGAGCACTTCAACTCACAAGCCACAACAATTCTCCTCGCCTCACTAAGTAAAGAGGAATATAACAAAGTACAAGGGTTGAAGAACGCCAAGGAGGTTTGGGATGTACTCAAAACCGCGCACGAGGGAGACGAGCTCACCAAGATCACCAAGCGGGAGACAATCGAGGGGGAGCTCGGTCGGTTCCGGCTTCACAAAGGGGAGGAGCCACAACATATGTACAACCGGCTCAAGACTTTGGTGAACCAAGTGCGCAACCTCGGGAGCAAGAAGTGGGATGACCACGAAGTGGTAAATGTTATTTTAAGATCTCTCATTTTTCTAAATCCCACTCAAGTTCAATTGATTCGTGGTAATCCTAGATACACTAAAATGACCCCCGAGGAAGTTATCGGGCATTTTGTAAGTTTTGAGTGCATGATAGAAGGCTCGAGGAAAATCAACGAGCTTGGCGACACATCCGAAGCTCAACCCGTTGCATTCAAGGCGACGGAAGAAAAGAAGGAGGAGTCTACACCAAGCCGACAACCAATAGACGCCTCCAAGCTTGACAATGAGGAGATGGCGCTCGTCATCAAGAGCTTCCGCCAAATCCTCAAACAAAGGAGGGGGAAAGACTACAAGTCCCGCTCCAAGAAGGTTTGCTACAAATGTGGTAAGCCCGGTCATTTTATTGCTAAATGTCCTATGTCCAGTGACAGTGACCGAGGCGACGACAAGAAGGGGAGAAGAAAGGAGAAGAAAAGGTACTACAAGAAGAAGGGCGGCGATGCCCATGTTTGTCGGGAATGGGATTCCGACGAAAGCTCAAGCGACTCCTCCGACGACGAGGACGCCGCCAACATCGCCGTCACCAAGGGACTCCTCTTCCCCAACGTCGGCCACAAGTGCCTCATGGCAAAGGACGGCAAACGGAAAAAGGTTAAATCTAACTCCTCCACTAAATACGAATCTTCTAGTGATGATAATGCTAGTGATGAGGAGGATAATTTACGTTCCCTTTTTGCCAATCTTAACATGGAGCAAAAAGAAAAACTAAATGAATTGATTAGTGCTATTCATGAAAAGGATGACCTTTTGGACTCCCAAGAGGATTGTCTAATTAAAGAAAACAAGAAACATGTTAAGGTTAAAAAGGCTTATGCTCTAGAAGTAGAAAAATGTGAAAAATTGTCTAGTGAGCTAAGCACTTGCCGTGAAATGATTGACAACCTTAGAAATGAAAATGCTATTTTAAATGCTAAAGTTGATTCACATGTTTGTAATGTTTCAATTCCCAATCTTAGAGAAGATAATATTGACTTGCTTGCTAAGATTGATGATTTGAATGTATCTCTTGCTAGTCTTAGATTAGAGAATGAAAATTTGATGGCTAAGGCTAGAGATTTTGATGTTTGCAATACTACCATTTCCGACCTTAGAACTAAGAATGAAATGTTGCATGCTAAGGTTGTAGAACTTAAATCTTGCAAACCCTCTACATCTAATGTTGAGCATGTTTCTATTTGCACTAGATGTAGAGATATTGATGTTAATGCTATTCTTGATCACATGACCTTAATTAAGCAACAAAATGATCATATAGCTAAACTTGATGCTAAAATTGCCGAGCACAACTTAGAAAATGAGAAATTTAAATTTGCTCGTAGCATGCTCTATAATGGGAGACGCCCGGGCATTAAGGATGGCATTGGCTTCCAAAGAGGAGACAATGTCAAAATTAGTGCCCCTCCTAAGAACTTGTCTAACTTTGTTAAGGGCAAGGCTCCCATGCCTCAGGATAACGAGGGTTACATTTTGTACCCTGCCGGTTATCCCGAGAGTAAAATTAGGAGAATTCACTCTAGGAAGTCTCACTCTGGCCCTAACCATGCTTTTATGTATAAGGGTGAGACATCTAGCTCTAGGCAACCAACCCGTGCCAAGTTGCCTAGAAAGAAAACTCCTAGTGCATCAAATGATCATACCATTTCATTTAAAACTTTTGATGCATCTTATGTGCTTACTAGCAAATCCGGCAAGGTAGTTGCCAAATTTGTTGGGGGCAAACACAAGGGTTCCAAGACTTGTGTTTGGGTACCCAAAGTTCTTGTATCTAATGCCAAAGGACCCAAAACAGTTTGGGTATCTAAAGTCAAGAACTAAATTTGTTTTGTAGGTTTATGCATCCGGGGGCTCAAGTTGGATACTCGACAGCGGGTGCACAAACCACATGACCGGGGAGAAAAGGATGTTCTCCTCATATGAGAAAAACCAAGATCCCCAACGAGCTATCACATTCGGGGATGGAAATCAAGGTTTGGTCAAAGGATTGGGTAAAATTGCTATATCTCCTGACCATTCTATTTCCAATGTTTTTCTCGTTGATTCTTTAGATTACAACTTGCTTTCTGTTTCCCAATTATGTCAAATGGGCTACAACTGTCTATTCACTGATGTAGGTGTCACTGTCTTTAGAAGAAGTGATGATTCAATAGCATTTAAGGGAATGTTAGAAGGTCAGCTATACTTGGTAGATTTTGATAGAGCTGAACTCGACACTTGCTTAATTGCTAAGACTAACATGGGTTGGCTCTGGCATCGCCGACTAGCCCATGTTGGGATGAAGAATCTTCATAAGCTTCTAAAGGGAGAACACATTTTAGGATTAACAAATGTTCATTTTGAGAAAGACAGGATTTGTAGCGCATGCCAGGCAGGGAAGCAAGTTGGAGTCCATCATCCACACAAGAACGTCATGACGACCGACAGGCCGCTTGAGCTACTCCACATGGATCTATTCGGCCCGATTGCTTACACAAGCATCGGCGGGAGTAAGTATTGTCTTGTAATTGTGGA
Source organism: Zea mays (assembly GCF_902167145.1). Taxonomy (NCBI): domain Eukaryota; kingdom Viridiplantae; phylum Streptophyta; class Magnoliopsida; order Poales; family Poaceae; genus Zea; species Zea mays. Next base: position 14,528,485 of record NC_050097.1, read on the forward strand.
TGATTATTCTCGCTTCACTTGGGTATTCTTTTTACAGGAAAAATCTCAAACCCAAGAGACTTTAAAAGGATTCTTGAGACGGGCTCAAAATGAGTTCGGCTTAAGGATCAAGAAAATAAGAAGCGACAATGGGACGGAGTTCAAGAACTCTCAAATTGAAGGCTTCCTTGAGGAGGAGGGCATCAAGCATGAGTTCTCTTCTCCCTACACACCTCAACAAAATGGTGTAGTGGAGAGGAAGAATCGAACTCTATTGGACATGGCAAGAACCATGCTTGATGAGTACAAGACACCGGACCGGTTTTGGGCCGAAGCGGTCAACACCGCCTGCTACGCCATCAACCGGTTATATCTTCACCGAATCCTCAAGAAGACATCATATGAACTCCTAACCGGTAAAAAGCCCAACATTTCATATTTTAGAGTTTTTGGTAGCAAATGCTTTATTCTTATTAAAAGAGGTAGAAAATCTAAATTTGCTCCTAAAACTGTAGAAGGCTTTTTACTTGGTTATGACTCAAACACAAGGGCATATAAGGTCTTTAACAAGTCCACTGGACTAGTTGAAGTCTCATGTGACGTTGTGTTTGATGAAACTAACGGCTCTCAAGTAGAGCAAGTTGATCTTGATGAAGTAGGTGAAGAACAGGCTCCATGCATAGCGCTTAGGAACATGTCCATTGGGGATGTGTGTCCTAAGGAATCCGAAGAGCCTCCAAATGCACAAGATCAACCATCCTCCTCCATGCAAGCATCTCCACCAACTCAAAATGAGGATGAGGCTCAAGTTGATGAAGGACAAAATCAAGAAGATGAGCCACCTCAAGATGATGGCAATAATCAAGGGGAAGATGCAAATGATCAAGAAAAGGAGGATGAGGAAGAACCAAGACCGCCACACCCAAGAGTCCACCAAGCAATCCAACGAGATCACCCCGTCGACACCATCCTCGGCGACATTCATAAGGGGGTAACTACTCGATCTCGGGTTGCTCATTTTTGTGAACATTACTCTTTTGTTTCCTCTATTGAGCCACACAGGGTAGAGGAAGCTCTCCAAGATTCGGATTGGGTGGTGGCAATGCAAGAGGAGCTCAACAATTTCACAAGGAACGAGGTATGGCATTTAGTTCCACGTCCTAACCAAAATGTTGTAGGAACCAAATGGGTCTTCCGCAACAAGCAAGATGAGCATGGTGTGGTGACAAGGAACAAAGCTCGACTCGTGGCCAAAGGGTATTCACAAGTCGAAGGTTTGGATTTCGGTGAAACCTATGCACCCGTAGCTAGGCTTGAGTCAATTCGCATACTATTGGCCTATGCTACTTACCATGGCTTTAAGCTTTATCAAATGGACGTGAAGAGTGCCTTCCTCAATGGACCAATCAAGGAAGAGGTCTATGTTGAGCAACCTCCAGGCTTTGAAGACAGTGAGTATCCTAACCATGTTTATAGGCTCTCTAAGGCGCTTTATGGGCTCAAGCAAGCCCCAAGAGCATGGTATGAATGCCTAAGAGATTTCCTTATTGATAATGGCTTCAAAGTCGGCAAGGCCGATCCTACAGTCTTTACTAAAACTCTTGAAAATGACTTGTTTGTATGCCAAATTTATGTTGATGATATTATATTTGGGTCTACTAACGAGTCTACATGTGAAGAGTTTAGTAGGATCATGACACAGAAATTCGAGATGTCGATGATGGGGGAGTTGAAGTATTTTCTAGGATTCCAAGTCAAGCAACTCCAAGAGGGCACCTTCATTAGCCAAACGAAGTACACTCAAGACATTCTTGCTAAGTTTGGGATGAAGGATGCCAAACCCATCAAGACACCCATGGGAACTAATGGGCATCTCGACCTCGACACGGGAGGTAAGTCCGTGGATCAAAAGGTATACCGGTCGATGATTGGTTCATTGCTTTATTTATGTGCATCTCGACCGGACATTATGCTCTCCGTTTGCATGTGTGCAAGATTCCAATCCGACCCTAAGGAATCCCACCTTACGGCCGTAAAACGAATCTTGAGATATTTGGCTTATACCCCTAAGTTTGGGCTTTGGTACCCTCGGGGATCCACATTTGATTTACTTGGTTATTCGGATGCCGATTGGGCGGGGTGCAAAATCAATAGGAAGAGCACATCGGGGACTTGCCAGTTCTTGGGAAGATCCTTGGTGTCTTGGGCTTCAAAGAAGCAAAATTCGGTCGCTCTTTCCACCGCCGAAGCAGAGTACATTGCCGCAGGACATTGTTGCGCGCAATTGCTTTGGATGAGGCAAACCCTGCGGGACTACGGTTACAAATTAACCAAAGTCCCTTTGCTATGTGACAATGAGAGTGCAATTAAAATGGCCGACAATCCCGTCGAGCATAGCCGCACTAAGCACATAGCCATTCGGTATCATTTTCTTAGGGATCACCAACAAAAGGGGGATATCGAGATTTCTTACATTAATACCAAAGATCAATTAGCCGATATCTTTACCAAGCCTCTTGATGAACAATCTTTTACCAGACTTAGGCATGAGCTCAATATTCTTGATTCTAGAAATTTCTTTTGCTAGCTTGCACACATAGCTCACTTGAATACCTTTGATCATATCTCTCTTATATGCTATGACTAATGTGTTTTCAAGTCTATTTCAAACCAAGTCATAGGTATATTGAAAGGGAATTGGAGTCTTCGGCGAAGACAAAGGCTTCCACTCCGTAACTCATACTTCGCCATCACTCCGAGCAACTCTCTCTTCTTTGGGGGAGAAATGAGCATCAAGGAAAAGGACTTCATCCTTGGGGGAGAGAGTAAAAGCTCAAACGCAAAAGGACCGGATTTCGTCTTTGGTATAATCTTAACTCATTCATTTATGACCAAAGAGGAGGAACTTACTTCAAGGGCTCTAATGATTCCGTTTTTGGCGATTCATGCCAAAAAGGGGGAGAAATGAGCCCAAAGCAAAAGGACCGCACCACCACCACCAAATTCAAAAACGCTTTCCAAAAGTATTTATCATTTGGTATCCTAGTATGTTCAAAAGGGGGAGAAAGTAGTATTTCAAAAATAGTATATCAAAACCCTCTTGAACACTAAGAGGTGAATCTCTTTTAGGGGGAGTTTTGTTTAGTCAAAGGAAAAGCATTTGAAACAGGGGGAGAAAATTTCAAATCTTGAAAATGCTTTACAAACTCTTATTCATTTACCTTTGACTACTTGCAAAAGATCTTTGAAAAGGATTTATTAAAGGATTTGCAAAAACAAAACTCGTGGTGCAAACGTGGTCCAAAATGCTAAATAAAGAAAGAAGCATTCCATGCATATCTTGTAAAGTAGTTATATTGGCTCAATTCCAAGCAACCTTTACACTTACTTTATGCAAACTAGTTCAATTATGCACTTCTCTATTTGCTTTGGTTTGTGTTGGCATCAATCACCAAAAAGGGGGAGATTGAAAGGGAATTAGGCTTACACCTAGTTCCTAAATAATTTTGGTGGTTGAATTGCCCAACACAAATAATTGGACTAACTAGTTTGCCCAAGTGTATAGATTATACAGGTGTAAAAGGTTCACACTCAGCCAATAAAAAGACCAAGTTTTGGATTCAATAAAGGAGCAAAGGGGCAACCGAGGGCACCCCTGGTCTGGCGCACCGGACTGTCCGGTGTGCCACCGGACAGTGAACAGTACCTGTCCGGTGCACCAGGGGACTCAGACTCAAACTCTTCGCTTTCGGGAATTCTCGGAAGCCGGCGCGCTATAATTCACCGGACTGTCCGGTGTGCACCGGACATGTCCGGTGCTCCAAGGAAGCTCGGCCTCCTGAACTCGCCAGCCTCGGGTTCGCGCGGCAGCCGCTCCGCTATAATTCACCGGACTGTCCGGTGTGCACCGGACTGTCCGGTGTGCCAGCGGAGCAACGGCTCCCTGCGGCGCCAACGGCTCCCTGCGGTGCATTAAATGCGCGCGCAGCGCGCGCAGAAGTCAGAATCGCCCATACCGGTGCACCGGACATCAAACAGTACATGTCCGGTGTGCACCGGACACCCAGGCGGGCCCACAAGTCAGAAGCTCCAACGGCTAGAATCCAACGGCAGTGATGACGTGGCAGGGGCACCGGACTGTCCGGTGTGCACCGGACTGTCCGGTGCGCCATCGAGCAGGAGCCTCCAGCCAACGGTCAAGTTGGTGGTTGGGGCTATAAATACCCCAACCACCCCACCATTCATTGCATCCAAGTTTTCCACCTCTCAACTACTACAAGAGCTCTAGCATTCAATTCTAGACACACTAAAGAGATCAAATCCTCTCCAATTCCACACAAAGCCCTAGTGACTAGTGAGAGTGATTTGTCGTGTTCATTTGAGCTCTTGCGCTTGGATTGCTTCTTTTCTTTCTCACTTGTTCTTGAGATCACAACTCCATTGTAATCAAGGCAAGAGGCACCAATTGTGTGGTGGCCCTTGCGGGGAAGTTTTGTTCCCGGCTTTGATTTGAGAAGAGAAGCTCACTCGGTCCGAGGGACCGTTTGAGAGAGGGAAGGGTTGAAAGAGACCCGGCCTTTGTGGCCTCCTCAACGGGGAGTAGGTTTGCAAGAACCGAACCTCGGTAAAACAAATCTCCGTGTCTCACTTGCTTATTCGCTTGGGATTTGTTTTGTGCCCTCTCTCTCGGACTCGTTTATATTTCTAACGCTAACCCCGGCTTGTAGTTGTGTTTATATTTGTAAATTTCAGTTTCGCCCTATTCACCCCCCCTCTAGGCGACTATCACCTTGCTTGAATGTCTTCTAGATATAACCGTTAAGATCAATCAAGCTCTAGTTTGATTCTCATAGAAGCATATATGAACTGATAGTAATATGGTCAAGCCAATTCACGATTCCTCATATCTTATTCACTTTGGCTTGACCTATCCTCTTAATCACTTCATCCTCTATTTTGATCATATGTATGTAGTGATTTCTCGGGTCTTGTCCATATATTCAAACCAATATAGAGATCATATAATATCCATTTGCATTGTCTCATTGGTTATTTAACCTCGTGTTGAACCTTCGTTCACTGATCATTATACACTATTCAAGTATGTTCATCATACTGAATTTCCTGTTCAACACTTAACAAACTCGTTAGACCTTTAAATGTGTTGTTATCCAAATCACCAAAACTCACAAAAGGGATGAATGCACTTTCAGTTGGCACTAAGCAACGGTGACTACGAAACATGATTGATGCCTAGGATTTTTAATACTCAGCCAGTCACGTTTTTAACTTGATTAGGTAGCTAATCCTCAATTGAGAATTGGGCATCAAAGGCGATTGCAGCACACTGGAGAAATGATCAAAACTTGCAACACAAACAAATGCAGCAGCAATAAATTCACATCCTCACATTTGTATATGTTAAATAAACTAAAAGTAGCAACACAAGGTTTACTTACAAGAGTTGGACACTCATTGTCAATACCAGCTGCCTTGATTCTTTTACAACACTTTTCATCCCGCTTTACAATTGCTTGAACCATCTTTTTGTGCTCTATTACAGCCTTATACTGGTAATAATATAACCATTCAGTGCAATGCACATATTAAGCTACAATTGTAGTTAGCACTTAGCAATAGATTACCTTGTTGTGTCTCTTCTGTTCAATTGCTACTCGATCAATAGGTATAAATCCCCATCGCACCATGTTGATGTGGTAGGTATGCGGCAGCTCGGGCGCGCCCATGCCACGGTCGACGAGCTTGCAGATCCACAATATATGAGTTATTTTAAATATTTTCATGCATTGGATTATTCTTGGTGGACCCTTGTAACAATTTGACATGGTGCAAAATCATGATCCTCTACTGATATGGTACAAATTGGATCCAAATTTCATACCTTCTAGGGCAGCAAGGTCGATCCTGTCAGATCGATTGGTACGATCCAAATTTTGTGGTATGAGGTCCCTGAAGAAACTTGGGTAGTTCCATAGTTCAAGTGCACCACAAGCTTGATATCCCATTGATAATATTTTCTTTTCAAACCCTATTTTTGATAGTTGTTCTTCCCCCTTGAGACCAACCAACTCTCCAATATCGATGCTATTTTTCGACACAAGAAAGAATTTGAGTCAGTGTTTATGTTAGTTATACTAAAAATGTGCTAACCGAGCAGAAAACTTAAACATTCTAGCTACATTTTTAAGAGTAGTTGTTTGTTGTGTCAAGTTCAGTGTCTAAAGTCTGGTTCAGTAATGCATTATGTAAGAGTCGATATCTAATAGAAGAATATCTTAACTTTTTTTGTTCAATTCTTTATAATTTGTATCACTCTTTTCTGACTGCTTTAATTCTACATAAAAATGAGAGGAATGGATGCCAAACATATATAAATTGTCTACTCACTCTTTCAGGTACGGTGGGGAATTATTTGCATCGGGTTGGCCGGTCGGATCCCTGAGCTTAAGAGTGCATTCTGTAAACACTGGTAAACTCTTCAGTCAAACAATAAGGTACGCCATGGTTGATCGGCTTCTTCAATCCCACAAGCCCACCTAACGTCGGTCCTCCTATGTGACCAAATGTATCTTTTTATTTTCTTACCCAATAAACCATACCTTCACAAAAGAATTAGAACGAGGTAAATTTGTACACAATCTCACTAATTAATTAATTTGAATTTGCAGATGTAAATAAAATTTCCACTTGGAAAAGTAATACCAGTGTTAATTGTTTTCTTTCAACAAATATGAGAAAACGAGATAATATATCCTCACCAATTTGCGTGCATTCCATCTCTCATGGTCTTAGTCTTGAGAAGCTCGACAGTCCAATCAATAGTGTGAACCTTTGCAATGACAACAGAAGTGACCAATCTGGCATACCGATATAATTCTTCGTCTGATAGGTTGGTATGTTCTTCCTGAGATATTAAAAGAACATTTTTAATTGTTTCTTCATATTTTAGCATAAAAAATTAATGTCTTGGTAATTAATAAACAACAGCTTTATCGGTACGGTGGAAAGAAATCAAGAACATCAAATTCTTCATATAAACTAAACAAATAGATGATAATAATAGTGATGCTTCTCTTACCTTTATTGCATCACACACTGCATTGTGTTCCTTAACAAAAAGAGCTTGTAAGATCGAAATCCCAACCCAACTGTTGCGAACATCGCCCAATAATGCCACACCATTCTCCGCATGCAAAAGAAGACTGTCATCAAATTGTTACAAGGGTCCACCGCGGCAAGGCGTCCACCCCAAATCGAGCATTTCGTCGAGCGGCTTGATGTATGTGAGTATGAGTTAGTCCCGTTCAGACAGCGCTTTCCCTATCATCATCATCCTCTCATTGATGCACGCAACCACCATGGCATCCGCATCGCACTCGCAGCCGACGCTGCCGGTCCATGGCGCTGGCGTCGAGGGCTCGAGCCCGTCAACGGTCGCCTCGGCCGTGGCCCTCCTACCTCGCAAGCTTCCACCTCCAGCGGGACCTAGAAATTGAAGAGTCCAAACCAACCCATCAAAAGGTAACGAATCTTACCGGAACGGAGTCGGGTGGCCTCTGCCCCGCGTTGCCATCCTGCTCCGCCATGGAATAGAGAGGGACCGGGGAGGAGGGGGGCGGCGGGGCGAGGGCATGGAAGCAGATGTATGATGGATACAGAGGCTGGGGCGGGGCGGGCGGACCGTGGGCATGGCCGGGGAGGCGAGGCGAGGTGTGGGTGGCCGATTGACTCACGCATCTGCCAGAGCGCCCACGGCGGGGCATCGCGACGCACGCCCGGCCCGCGGCGCCGAGCGCCGCCGGCTGGTCCCCGGCGGTGACGGAGGGCAGCACGGGCACCTCGCCCCAGTCGACGGCGCCGCTGCGGAGCTCGACGCGCACGACGACGTTGGAGAGCGCGGCGAGGCGCGAGGACGCGATGGTGAAGGGCGCGACGAGCGGGACGCGGAGCGGGTACGCGCCAGCCGCCGACACGTCCACGGAGGTCTCCTTGAGCGCGTCAAAGCCGAACGAGCCCACGGGGTAGGGCGGGAACGGCGAGACGGCGCGTGGTGGCGGGCTGTTGGCGGTTGATCGACCTCGTGGGCGCCGCCGCCGAAGGGTGAGCAGGGCGGTGCCTACACGGCGATGGGTGGGGGCAGGGTGGTTGTCAAAGGCAGGGACGGCTAGGACGTGGGAGGGGGTGAGGGCGGAGCACGATCGGATCGCCCTGGATGAAGCGAACGGTCTAGATTCACTAATGGCAGAACCAGAAAAAGGTAGGCTACCCTTAGAGCCTTAATAAGTAGTATAGATTTAGATAAGTTAGTTAAAGTGTACATCGATGACATTATGGTTAAAATCCACGAGTACTCTCATCGATGAATCCTAGTTATAGATTCACTTTTTCAAAGATGATATCGCCCACGAGTACTCTCATCGATAAATCCCAGTTACAAATTCACTTTTTCAAAGATGATATCATCCAAACAAACTAATCCTTTCTAAGTCAAAACATTTAAAATTTAACCAAAATTATGCCATATAATAATAATAATTAAAAGACTAAATAAGTATTTAGATTCTTCATTAATTATATTTTTATAGTACGTATATTTGATGTCATAAATTTTTGAAAGTTTTTCTATAATATTAGTAAACTTATGGTACTTTAATGAAATTGAAATAAGTTATAACTAACGGAAGGAATATACAAAACCTAACCTCTAGCTGTGTGGCTCTTGGCTAGGTTTACTATACATTTCCAAAAACAAAATTTACAGCATATTCTTATTTACAGCTTGGCCTTATAAAAACCTTCCAGATTCATCTACCGTGCATCCTATTGTGCATTCAAACAAGAACTTCAAGTTCTCGAAAAAGAATGTGCATCCTTATTTGTCAAATCCAACAGGCCACCAATCTCAGCTACTTTGTCGACAAGAAGCCTGAGCAAAGGTATTGTTGAAAGCGTTCCACGTGATCCCACCATGATGAGCTTCTTCTGCAACATATAATCACCGAAAATAAGGTAAAACTTGTGGAAATAGAGGGCCTAAAAGAACTATGCCTGGCTTAACCAAGCTACTGATAGGCTTTTCAGTGAAATATCTAAAAGTACAATAAAAATGATGCAAACTTTTTGATGGTATCATGCTGCATATTTCGATTACAAATAAAAAATGTGTCTAGTAAATAAGGTTCAATGTAGTCCATGATACTTCTTAAAAGACGGCTTGGGGGGGATAGTTGATATAGGGAACCACATTCACTGCAAATTACCTTTGCACGTGTCAACAGAACATTGATCCTGTGCCAATCACCAAGCAGAGAAGAACCACTAGCCCTTGAGTTTGCAGTGGAGCGCACGAAAGATACTATTATACACTCCTTATCTCTACCCTGAAACAAATTGAATTCTTCAGTGCTAGAAGACCATGCAAAGGCCTCTATTAGAACAAGTTACAAACGTGACTATCAAAACCACAGACAAAAACACGATTGCTCTCAAATCTCAAATCTAGACTGTTTCGATTAGTGGGGACAACACATGGCAATGTACCGATGAAGCAACTTTTTCTAGTGTCAAAATATGGGCTCCTGTTTTCCAGTGAAGCATGTTAATGATACTGATTCTTGAGTAAGCATTCTAAGCTTGACTACTTGACAATATTACCAAAGCACAAAAGTATAACTAATTGGGATGGGAATGCAACTAGCATGCTATTCAAATTATTTGTTAACACAGAATGTCACTGCCACTGTATGCAAGCCAGCAACAAAAATTCAGCATAATAAAAGACTGAAAATAATTGTCAACCTGGTATTTATCGATCGTATGAACCTCAACCAAACAATCAGTGTATTGCTGAATGATATTCACTTGAGCGTTATATGGGGTTATGATACCAATAGCATCTTGAGCTACACCCCTTCTTAGTAATTCTTTGATGATCTGCAAAAGAGGCATAAATTTCAATAGAATAAATAACTAAATATATTTGTATCAGGAAGTTGGGGTATGTGCACAATGTATAGAGCACAAAGCTTATTAAATTTCCAAGACAGTTCAGTGGAAACAGCTTGACACCAACAGTTAAAATTGACATTTTGGTGTCCTTTCAGCCATACAGCCCAATTCACATCCAGACATATATCAGTTGCTTAAGGGTGTGTTTGGTTTGAGGGCAAAGTAGTATGAGGCGGAGGCGACACCGTCCCCTCGATTTTTTTGGGATCACGCCGCCACCAAAAACTTACTCTGGTGTTTACCTCGCCCACACTTGACTATCATCCAAACACTAAAGAAACTGTGGCCACCCCCTTCTATCCCTCCTTATATATCCAACCAAACACACCCTAAAATATTGTTAACCCAGTAAAAAAACTTGGCCGGAGAGGGAATGACCTAAACCTAAACCATTGGTCCCGGCCGAGAAAACCCCCCAAACCCTGGCCCCATCACTAACGGGCAGAGTACAACTATCCACTCTACAATGGCCAAGCCAGAGAGGTGGCGCACAGAACATCGATACACGAAAGCAGGCGGGGCACAGCTAGAGGATGTTTTTAAGGGTGCGGAACAAGAGGTCGAACCCTGATCTGGTGAAAGGGACAACGCCGCCTTCACCACTAGGCTATCAACCCAACCGCGTTAACCCAGTAAACACAAACATACATTTTCGGATTTACTCGAAGTGCATATACCACTTGATCAAGATAAAGAAATAAAAATATATTGTTCAAGAATACACAAAGTAACTGCGGGAGCACTCGGCATTTAGACAGATGTAAAATATGGCTCATACTCAATACTACAACAGATATATCACCACATACCCATGAAATAATGTGTGCTTCTGTAGGATTGTTCACAGTTCTGTGTTCCTTTGCCTCAAGTGCAGGTATTTGATCTGCAGAATTATACGGTTAGCTTTGAAGCTGAAAGCATCAGACAGGAATAACTAATTGAACTAGACAAACCTGTGTTGGCAAAGATCACAGCCCTATCGGGATTCAAGATCTGCGATTAAAAGTTGAACAAGTGTTAAGAAAGGATGCTGATGAATTATGACCTAGATGGCCATGGGGTTTTCTAAATTGATAAAACATGGACATTAAGGAAAAGGATTTTCACCTCTTTTAACTTCAACTGCATTGGTTCTCTACCAGAAAACTTGAGTTTGGCATTTGCAATTTCCAATGAACCACAGCACAACCTATTACCGTAAATCAACGAATTTGAGAGCTCCATGATACCAGATGACATACGGTACTACAACAAGGCGGTTCAAATTAGTAAGTTGTATAAAGGGTCATCAACTCAGCAAGTAATAAGTACAGCTAGTCAAGATCATAATAAAAGATGGAGTGTTAAGAAAGACCTGGCATCGCAGTGCTGAAATTGCCTGGGAATGTGCTTCTGACAATCTCCAAAATAAGCTGATGCCCATCCCATTTTCTCGCGCTTCAGAGCTCTATAATTGTTTAAAATTTTAAAACAAAGCCAAGATGGCATAAAAATAAGAAAATAGGCACACCAGCAAATAGGTATATACCTGAACCAGTGGAGGAAGTTGATAATGGTCTCCTACTAGAACAAACTTTGTTGCAAGCATCAAAGGTCCCAGTGAAACCTGGCAAGTACAATAAAATAGTATGTAGGAGCAATGTTTTTAAGTTGTCCGACTAATCATTATTGGTCAGCTTTATCGGTCCTATGGACTCGATAAGGCTCCCCAGCACGATGACCAGGTCAACTAGAAACCTATTCTTTCGACTAGAGTGGCCAGCGATTAGCCTGATGCGTGATGTCATGGGCTCTGAGGCCAGCCTCTTGAGGAATTTTAGATTAGGCCCATTGGGGTTTTAGAAGCGTACAAGGAATACTATAGTTGCAGGTCTAGATATTGTTGAAAAGTGCTAGCATAAGGAATACTATAGTTGCAATTGCAAGTCTAGATATTGTTGAAGAGGACAATTGAGGAGATGAAGATAAACCAGCAGCACATTGAGGAAAATATGATTCTGATGAGATGGAGGAAGAAGCACATGTTGCAGTTGGGACATCTACTGCAGCAGCAACAGCTGGAGATGGAAGAGAAGGCTTCCAACTGGATGATGATCTACTTGTTTGGTAGATGCTTCAAATCTGAAATTTATGAATATTTTATTCTCTTTGTCATTTAGATGCATTTGAACTCTAAGTTGTTCTAGACTTTGATATGGTTCAATTATGTAAGAGTTATATACCAATTTACTTAGTTGTTGTTGCTTGGTCATATGGTTTAATCCCTTTTTACTTGGTTGTTTGATCATATGGTTCAATTATCTATTTTTCTTCATTGTTTGGTTGATGCGCTACCACTTCTTACTCATTTTATCCTTGTTTTTGTTAGAGTAGACGCACTAACCAGTTCAACCCGAAAACTTAAACTATTGGGAGAAGGTAGTCAATCCACTTATACACTCCAACACCTCCACTCACGAACAGCCAGAGAGGAAGGCGCATGCGTGGAAATAAAAGAACGAAGGCACAAATAACGCCTCTATTGGGATTTGAACTCGAGACCTCTGGCTCCGATCCCATGTTAGACTGCATGCACTAACTGATTCAACCCAACCCAAAAGATTAAGCTATACACTTCAACACCTCACTCACGTGCAGCCAGGGAGAAAGGTGCAAACGTGAAAATAAAGGAACGGGGGCACAAATTAAGCCTCTGACAGGATTTGAATTCGAGACCTTTGGCCCTAATACCATGTTAGAGTGAACGCACTAACCAGCTCAACCCAAAAGCTTAAGCTATTACGTGAGGGTAAGCAATCCACTTATACACTTCAATACCCTACTCACGTGCAGCCAGAAAAAGGCGCAAACGTGGAAATAAAGATGCAGGGGCACAAATTAATCCTTTGCCAGAATTCGAGCTCGAAGCCTCTAGCTCCGATACCATGTTAGAGTAGACACACTAACCAGTTCAAAGTAAAAGCTTAAGCTATTAGGAGAAGGTAGGCAATATACTTATACACTTCAACAGTTTCAGGTACAAGAACTACAACTCAGCAACGTTGGAACTATTGTTAAGAATATAAATCGGCGAGGATAAGAGCCACTTTGGAGATCATATTTTATAGAAATTTTCTTGTTAGGAACTGATCCAACTATTGTTAAGCTTTTTAAATATAGTCCTCCAGTTAAATGGGCAGCATGTTTTTTTATTTTCTATTATTTTAGATAAAGAATATAAAATCCAGCCTCTATATCTGCTTGGGATATGATTTTCTAATATATCCTTTAACACCATCTAAGTCTGTGGCCAACAGACCGTGCACCGTACAAAATACTATTTTGCAGTATTTTACAATGTAGGCTACGCTATTTACAGAGTAGAGTTTGAAATAGGTGGAATGAGTAAGGCTGCTGGAGATAGGCTAATAATTGTTGCTACTTATCTATCCAAAACAATTGCCAGTTATTCCCAGTTTGTCCTTACCGGCAATGTAATTTGTCCAGCTTCATCCATGATACATGTGTCAAACTTCTTATGTGCTAATAAAGGATGATACATTCCCAAGCAAGTAACTCCAACAACCTGTACTTGCTCCATCCTTGCTTTAATGGCATCAACCGATTGTGCCTCAGTTGCTGTTCCACAACAAAAAAATAATAAAATCAGTTTCTTTTTAAAAACTGCAGGTATGTTCATAAAGTTTTAGTTCTGACTTGACAAGCAGTGGGCCCTGACATCAGGATGTACAGCCTCAGGCCTTCCAATCCGAATAAAATCTACACCCTACAACAATTAATCAGAATAAAGTGCATTCAAGTTGTAGTTCGTTACAATTGAGTGCTCAAGGTAGCAGGCAAATGTTACGCATTGGAATACAATCGATTGGATTGAAATGAAAGCAAAAGTACAGACTACAGAAAGAGTATCACAAACCTCAGTCTTCAACTTCATGAGCAGGGTATCAATAGCCGAGTTAGTATATGAAGTTAGCAAAATAGATTCCCCTCTTATCAATAATGACTTCACAGCATGCACCATTGTGTATGTTTTGCCTGTTCCAGGCATTCCTAAAATAAGAGCATAATCCTTTGCTCCTAGAATCTGAAAGGAACACATTAGTTTGCAGAGTGGACAGCTAGACATTAATGTCCAGACTACAGGAGGGGTGAAAATGAAAGAGCAAAAAAATTTACTTTATGCAGTGACCTTTGTTGGTCATTATTCAAGTTTGGTAGTGACCTTATGTATGATAGTGCAGGATCTTGGCTAAACAGACCTCCGCTATCAAACCTGGGTGCCTGCAGTACAGACATCCACAATTTGAAACTCCAGACAAGAAAAAGGGTGTAGAAAAAATGTCGTTAAATGAATATAATCAAGTACAAACAGACCTCAAGATCAACAATCAACTTGCGCAGGTGAGAGTTTTGTGGATTCTGAGCAAATAGTTGGACAATGTTGAGTCTATCAACATTTCAAAGTGAACCCAAGTTAGGAAGATTGGACTTTTGTGAATCACCCATCATCAAAAGGGTGGAAGAAATAATGGCTAACCTCATTATTCCAAATGAAGAACTAAATTCATCCTTGTCTATCCGCCAAATTTCACGTGTCAGATCCTCTTGCTCTGACAAGGAATTGCTATCTGGAATTCTCAAACGGCGTGGCAAAGAGACCTAAATAAATTCAATTGGAAATGCTCATATTCAAACTAACAAAATTAAATGGACAAAATAGCTGAAGGTTTGTTACTGTCAAGTAATACCGTTATGTGAGAGTGACTTATTATTTCTCTTATACATCCATTTGCAACTGCTATTCTCCCAGACTGAGTGCTAAGCACCTAACAAAGCAGCAGAACACATTATAGAATATAAGACTTATGGCGCAAAAAAACAGTGGTAATGTACATGCACTATCATTACATGGCACCTTCCTAATCCAGTACCTTATATGGATGATTGATATTATTGAGATTTTCCAGTGCGTTGCCTTCTACAGCACCCACACACACATTATATTTTCCATTATGCAATAAATTCCTTTACATTTTTTCTATTTACACCAACACCCCCCTCAAGATGGGCTAAATATATTCAACATCCTCATCTTGTTACATGCCAACTTATTATCCTTAGGAGTTAGGACCTTAGACCTTTTGTGAGACTATCCGCTAATTGATTACGAGATTTGACATAATCCAATTTCAAATACCCACTATCAATCTTCTCCTTGATAAAGAACCTATCAATCTCCACATGTTTCATGCGATTATTTGCTATGTTGATTGCTGCTACATTATCACAATAAAGCAGCATAGTCTCATTCTTCAACACTCGAAGCTCCTTCAGAAGACCATTCAACCACATCATCTAACACAAAGCTAAAGCTATTGCTCTATGTGCAGCCTCCGCAGTAGATCGAGACACCATAGCTTGCTTCTTGCTTCTCCATGAAACCAGATTACCACCCACAAATACACAATATCCAGATGTGGATCTCCGATCATCCCTACTACTTGCCCAATCAGCATCACAATCCCTTCCAGATTCAGGTGTTGGTTTGCTCTAAACCACAATCACTTGCTAGGGATTCCCTTCAGGTATCTTAGAATTTATTAAACTACCTCCATATGCCTAGCTCTAAAATCATGCATACACCTACTCGGCGCACTTACTGCATAAGCAATGCACGGTCTCATATGACAAAGGTATATCAATCGATCGACTATCCTCTAATATCTTTCCTGATCCACAGGGCATACGGTCACCTGACTCAGCACAAGTTTGGTGATTATTATCAATAGGTGAGCCACATGGACGACATCCAAGCATTCCTATCTCTGCCAACAGATCGAGGGCATAGTTCCTTTGGGAGAGAAGAATTTCCTTAGATGACCTAGCAATCTCAATCTCAAGAAAGTATTGAAATGGTCCAAGTTCCTTTACCTCAAAAGCCATACCTAGCCTTCCCTTTAGTTTCATGATCTCCACATCATCTCCAATGATCACTATATCATCAACATAAACAAACAGAATAGTGATACAAGAGCCTGACGTTTGTAGAATATTGTGTGAACTCCATTGCATTGATAATAGCTCATATCACACATTGCTCGACTGAATCTATCAAACCATGCACGCGGCGACTGCTTCAGGCCATATAGTGACTTTTTGATTTTGTATACTTTCCCAAGAGTTTGTTCATTCTCAAACCTTTTTTTCTCGAACGCGCAGAAGAATCTTATATAAGAGAGAAAGAAAAGCGATACAAAAGAGGGGTATCTTGCTGAGCAAGTACCCTAAGGATCCTACACACACTCTTAGGACATTACAAACCGGAATCAAGTCTTGATCCAACCTCACTAAGAGCTGCAACTAAGCCTAGGCGCTTTAGCTCTTCAGCTCCTACCATAGACCAGCTAGTACATTCATCCAGGAACCTTCGAAGAAATCTAGATAATGAGGGGGGCTCCCCATCAAACATTGTTTTGTTTCTCTGAATCCGTAGACACCAAGCTCCCAGGATTCATTCTCAAACCTAGGTGTAATTTCCATATACACCTCTTCTTGTAGGCTAGCATGAAGAAATGCATTCTTCACATCCAACTGATAAAGTGGCCAACCAAAGTTGGCTGCACAGGAGATCAAAGTCCTTATCGTGCCATTTTTGCTATAGGTGGTAAGGTTTAACCATAGTCAATTCCATATGCATGATGTATCCCTTTGTAACCAATCTTGCTTTGTACATGTCCACCTTTCCTTCAGAAGTCTGTTGTACAGTGACGACCCACTTGCAGCCCACCGCCTTCTTTCCTTTTGGAAGGTTAAAAATTCCCTCTTGTTCTTTTGGAGGGCAAGCGGCTCTTCTTTCATGGCATCCTTCCACTTTGGATCTTGTTCGGTACACCTCTAATCCTTCGGAATAGATATTCTTTGTAGAGATGAAATGAAAGTTATATATGTAGGAGAGACACTAGAGTATGAGACATACTTAGCAATGTCATGTTCATAACAATAACAAGAAGCAGGTTTTTCAGCATTTATTCTAGGAGCTCCACTTTGTGCAAGGGGTAATTCTACAAGTTCAAAAATGGGAGAAACATTACCAGCTGAGGGTGGAGAGGAGTCTTCAAGAGAGGTATGGGACTGAAGCTTTTCAACTTGTTCAGGTTGTAATTGTCCCCTGCTTCTTAGCCCGCTTTCGATAATATACTATAGGTTGCTCCCCCTGTTTGTCATTCACCTTTCCAGTTGGAATATGTGAAACCCTAACCCTAGTCCAGAGTTGGATGTATATTATAGAGGACTTTTCTGTAATTTCTTGGTGAGGCCAACCCCTTGTTGTAGACACCTTTGTGTGTCGGCAATATGCCAGGCACCACAAAGGATAAGTCCTAGCTAGGCTGTTTGTTTAGAAGATAAGAAGAGATAAAGAGGGAATCGGTTAGCCCTCATATTTTAGTGGGGATATTAGCTCTCAGTTGTTAGAGGTGGTTGAGAATAAAGTGGCGCCTAAATCTATAAAGGAGCTGTTGTAGTTTGTATTAGGGTTCATCAAAGAAAGTTTTACCTGGCCGATGGAGCTTCCTTGGTCATCATGGCGCACCTTGCGCCAGCTGACGGAATCAGCTCCCCCTCCAGCTGATCCCCATATCCACTGAGATCCCTTCCCCAGTCCCAAGCCTTGCTGCGATCACCACTGCGCAGTCCTAGGAGCCCACGACATATCAATTTGGTATCAGATTCCTCTGACGCATCGACCAACATGTCCGGCGTTGATCACAATCCTGCAAAGACCTCTCCACCATCAACTCACACCTCAACCTGCATGGACACTGGATCACGCTTTTGGAGAAGCGCCCAATCGACCAGCAGCTGCCGGAATCTTCAGAAACCGACCCACGTACCGCAGCGCATGTCAGGGTCATGCATAGCACAAGATCTGCTCCCCGTGACCGCGTCGACGATGATGGCTATCGATGACCCAATGTCTCCTTTCCCCACTACGACGGTGAGTCTGACCCCTGCCGTGGATCAATAAATGTGAGACTTACTTCAAGGGCATGAGGACTACACCCGATGAGAAGGTGTGGCGGGCATCACTCCATTTGGACGGTGTGGTAGCAGAATGGTTCTACGCTCTGGAGCGGGACACGGGCGACGTCCTCACTTGGTCCCGCTTCGTTGAGTTCACCCATATGCGGTTTGGACCACCTCTACGGACCAATGGTATGGCTGATCTCAAGGACCTTTGGCGCACCGGCACCGTCGAAGACTATCAACATCAGTTTCTGTCCATTCTCTGTCGCTGCGAGGATATGACACAGCTCCAGCAAACTCAGATGTTTACCGCAGACTTGGGTGAACCGCTTCGAACTGATGTTGAACTGCTAACTCCAATTACATTGCAGCGGGCCATGCACCTGGCACCGCCTATGAACGTCGCATGGATCTGTCCTCGACCCCATCAAGGACGCCATATGCTACATCAAAACCAACAGCATCTGCAACTGCAGCAAAACCCTCGTCATCGGCTACCAGCAGACCACGTTTGCGCAGGCTCTCACCGGAGGAGGTTGCCACCAAACGGGCCAGCGGTGAATGCTACCACTGCTCTGAAAAATATACAGCCGATCACAAGTGTGCTGCTCGCGGGTTTTTCTGTTGGAAATGGATGGAGAAGGTATCGGGACAACTGATACACTGGCAGAGGAGCTGGGCATATCACTTCATGCTCTCACTGGGATTGACATCGCCGACACACTGAAACTGAAAGTCTCTATCAATGGTGTGGCTCTCATTGCTCTTGTGGATTCAGGATCCACCCATACATTCATCTGCAATGCTATTGTGCCAAGACTGGGACTGCATGTGACTCCAACAGCAGGACTGTCTGTCAAGGTTGCAAATGGTGAGAAGGTGTTGAGTGGAGGCATGGCAGTTCAAATTCTTCACTCTATGGCTTATCAACCGGCTCAACACAAGTCTCTTCCACTCCCTTGCCCCCTAGAAGCACATGCACCCTTCTGGACCGGCTCAAGTAATTCTTGTTGCCCTCTAGTTTCACATCATTTGGTACAAGTTCCAATTTCAACTCAGATGAGCCTGTATTGGCCTTGACACCAATCAGCCCCAACGTCATGAGCTCATGGATCATACTGCTCATCTCACTCTTTGTAATTCCACCTGAACCACTACCACTAAATGTTGCCTTCATTGCATCCTCTTCTTCCCTCCTCTTTGCTTCCACCTTTTCTGTACTCATCCTGACCATAGTAGCACAGAATCAAGCGACAACACCTTTACACACGGCTCGCGACACCCAGCACGTCCTGGGCAGCGTGGGTAGAGGAGGTCGTTGCGCCGTGCGGGAAGGAGTTCGTCGGCACGGTGAAGTTGACAGTGGGGAGGCGCAGGGCCGCGCCCCCTCTGCTCTCTACGTATGAGTGTTGTTGTAACCATAGCTCTAAATACCATGTTGAGATTTTCCAGTGCGTTACCTTCTACAACACCCACACACATTATATTTTCCATCATGCAAGAAGGTCCTTTACATTGTTTTCTATTTACACCGATAGATAGTACTAAGTACTTAATATACCACAGCAACAAAAATTCAAATTGGTATCAAATTTTATTATCTTACATAGGATGAACATGTTACTAAGATTATCGATACCTCTTTGTTCTTACTAACTTTAGTTACATGATGGTCAAAACAACAAAAAAGCCCTACATTTAAAGGTAATTGTTAGGACATCATGTACGCTACAAACAGTCTTATACAAAAGAAATAATTGTAAGTATGAGCATTTGAAGAGGCATGAAAGCGCACATAACTCATAATGGTTATATGTTCCATCCAGCAAGTGAACAAGACTTACCACAAAATCACCAACTTTCAGGCTGAAATCTATGCTGTCAAATTGAGCATCTAACTGATCAGCTGTTTCAGGCTGCATCTTTTGCTGAACAAAATTATATATGTATCTTTTGCTTTTTCCTGAAGAATCTATTGAATGTCCATTTTTTATGTCAAGAACAAAATAAGGTACAGCAGAACTCCCACTCCCATAGTTTGAATTATGAGGCTGCAAGATGTTCTTTTTTACCTGAATCCAGCATAAATTGAGATTAAACAAAAGCATGTAAACTTCAGTTCCACAGCATAGTAGACAAACTAATATACCTGAGAAGCTCTAGCTTCAAGATCAATCAATCTATCCCAATGTTTAAGAAAATTATGATGTGTGACTGTTAAGTGATTCACAAGGTTGTCAAATAGATCACCAAGCCCACTAGTTGTACCACTGCCTCCGTGTGCCTATTGGAACATGTACATTCTGTGTAATTATATAGTTTCTTCTCAACAAGTAAAGACTTCCAAGAGTACCATAAAAGAAAATAATCGTGTATCAAAAGAAAAGGGAGAAAACTCAGACCTTGTGATATATGGTGCAAGAAATCAGGTGTCGACATCTATTACATGTTGATGGGCTCTGAAAAAATAACAGGATGTAAATTGACTTCTCACAAATGAATCAGATACAAGTTTCCATTTCCACCTGTAACATTGGAGGAAAACTCTGTGACATCGATGCCTTCAGGATCTCAGTAGCAAGCTCGTTTCGGCGCATTATTAGCCCAATTAAATCAGTCCTCTTTACTTTAATGCCCTTAAGAAAGTAAGGAAAATGGATAAGTATGGGGTACGGTAGCATGCATTTTTAGTATAATCTTACAATATTACCAATGTCTGGTCTGTGTGAAGATAATACAGAAGGCCCAAGTCAATATCCTCATTCAAGTATCTGAAAAGAACAATGTAAAATCACAGATAAAAACTGCAGAACCCAGGATCACAGATAAAAACTTAAAATAAATAGGCAGGTTATACCTCTCTGTCATCAACAGTGTGTATAACATCACCTGAGCTGAGTGTTCCATAGCTGCCTGCATTTAGATCAACGCTTGTAAATGGCAATACTACACAAGTAGATGAATTTATGAAAGGAACAAAAAATGAATAGATGTTTATTTCCCCAGAGTAGATTAGGTAGATGGCAAAGTAAAGAAATATAAGAAAGCCTTCTTTTCCAGAAATAGTAATACTAAACGTAAGCTGAATACATTTGAACTTGTTAGAGAGCGCAAGGACCTCAACATAACAACTCTGCATGTAGTGATTATGGAAAGAACTACCTTGTGGGAATGCAAGAAAGGTTAAGATGTCTGCTATTCAGTGGTTGCTACTTGAGGACTGGGTGACACTATGTAGTTGGCAATGATTGACAGGCGACTTATAACAGTTTGTATGGCAAGTGGGGTGCAGTACTGCAGAATCTATTTAAGTATGCAATCAGCAACCAGAGAGTAAAAAGAGACTACTTCAGGACTGCTCCATAAGAAAGATCAAGACTGAGCTCATTAATTGCAGTATTTGAAAGCAATGTCTATATGTGAGTATATGAAAGTAAGATAAGATCGGCAAAACATCCCTAGGAGTTGAGGATTTGCGGTAAATACTAAACCTCAATTGTGACCACTGTACTAGGTTATCAGCCTCAACAACAGTATGGCTTAGTAGGTAAATGTCAAGAGTGCCCGAATGTAGTCACAAAAAATAATGCCAGTGGGGATGCCTATCCTTGTGGTTGAGTTATTTTTCTTAGTGATGAGATAAAAAAAACCATGCCAGCAGTAGACATAAACACCAGTAGCATTCTCATTGGTATCCAGGAATATGTACTTACCTGGCCACTAGTTGCTTTGCCAGTTTTGAACTCTAGTGGCATTATTCTATCATATGAACCACCATTGTGTGACTCAACTCTTGATCTAACAGAAGCATCGATAACCCCTTTCATACCATATCTTGGTGCCCATGCCATTTCCTCAATATCCATGACCTATGGCACATGTGGATTTCATTTTATTCAAAGGGAGAAACAATGATGGTTGGACACATCTATGGTAAGCGCAAGATCTAGCCAGGAAAACAATTAAGTACATGAGGACAATAATAATTTTGATTAATAGAATCTATAAATAAAACATGAAGCACCAGCACAATATGGACTGCTTTCTTTTGGTAGCAGGTACCATGAAACGAAAGACATGATAGTGATCCATATACCAAAAAAACAGTCAAGCTAAGGTAAGAAGCCCGTTATAACATATTGTAAGCTAAGTATTATTCCTACCTCAGTCACTCCAACAGTCTTTCTCACTTCGTTATGTCCAAAATCAACATCAGAACATTTTGAACCCTGAAAGTGCAGTTTATCATTGTGAAACAACCAAAGAACTAAACATATGGTCATATATATTCTGTAAAAAGGTACAGAAGTAAAACTTAAGTGCAACAGCTTCAAGGCATATGTTCTGCCAATGATTACGCATAAGCTGAGATGTCTTCTCTTGAAAACTATAACGTCTGCTTCAGAACTACATGCCTTATAATTTTGAAAATAAACTAGAATAACCTATAATCGAATGTTACTTTTAACACAGTCAAGAGGAAGTATATGAATTTATGATACAATTGTATAAATTCCAAAATTCCTTTAGAAACTTCATAAGTTCAGAAATCACTGAAACTACTGAAGGATAGAAACAAAGTAGAGTTATTTATCTCTAGTCTAAAAAGGCAGGTTCTGTTTTTTTTCTTGTACCTTTAAGAAACACTTGAACCAATTCAACATTTTGGGGATAGCTTCAATGAGCGTAGAGTACATGTTGCTTTCATTGACTGCATATAAGAGAAAAGCATGAGCCAGCAAGTTGCTCTACAAAAATGGTATACACACACACCTCCCTTCACACGGGACAAAAAACAACATACATAGACATTTCTCAAAAGCAACATACAAGTATAAATGTATAATGTAAGCACCTATGTTGATTCAAAATGAAAAATGGTAAATTGATCAAATATGCTCATAAAATATCTTAGCAATTCTAAAATTTATTGGTAAAGTTGGCACTTTTTGATCCAGAGTCATACCTCCACATGCATATAAAGTTTCAATATTTTTCAGAAGTACTTCCTTTGCCTGTTGTTCCAAAAACTGCCATGAAGGAGCATCATTGAGTAATCCAGCCTGAGACAAAAGCAAAATGAATGTCAGGAATGCCCACAATTGTTGTATTAATTGACCCAAAAAATGTGTAGTAACCAAAATTAGCATATTTAGTGTAGATAACCTGAAAGACTTGGTGAAGCAGAGTACCAGTCAACGCGCTGGTAGAATATTCATTGCTTTTTAGCCTCTCATCGAGAACAGACCTTCTTAAACATTGGAAGCTAGAAGCAGCCTAAGATACACTAATTATCAAAATATATTGTAGGAAAAAAAACAGATGAATGCATGCTTTAAATATAGATTTTTTTTAGGATATGCAGTTTATGGTTAGGATATGATGTTGTTGGAGCATACAAGTGATAGTACTAACCCGTGTCCCGGAAATGAGTTGCTCTGGATGGACAATAACAAGATTATTGTCATGGTCAACAATACATTTTCCATGGTTACTAAATTCTCCAATGACATTTACAGTATCACCAGGCCCAACAATACTGTCGAACCTGCAACAGTTGGATCAGAAAGTTCAAAGAAGCTGATGGTGGAAGTAAAGGCTTCCGATACACAAGGTTATTAAAGCGATAAAACGCTGAATCGCTCATGAGAACTTTTTAACTTTAAAACATTTAAGCGAGTTTTAACTCGCGGTCTGTCACGGCTGGAGAAGGACGTTGCGTGACAAAGGAGAAGGACATCCCTGTTTTAGGTTAGGAGAAATGGGCTAGGCTGGAAATCTGAAAAGCGACAAAATGTGGGCTTTTTACGGCCCAGAGCGTTTTAACGCTAAAAAGTGGCGCTTTAGCGCTTAAAACGAGTGTTTTACGTCGATTCGTAAAACGTTACAGCGCTTTACCACCTCAGTAGCGCTTCAAAGGCGCGCCTTTTTAATAACACTGCCGATGCAGATAACACATCTTAAGAACCATGGAACCTATATTCAACATGCCCTTACAGTGTCCAATTGAAGTAAACACCAAAGGCTTAAGTCAGGAATTAAAAAAAAGGCAAAGTTGTCTTTCAAACAATTGGAGGTGTTTGTTCGGGGGGGCGGGGGGGACGGTAATTCTGTACTGACCACTCATCACACAGATGCACGGCACATTCTGTACCAGAGTGTTCATTCAGCAGACGCAGAACCTGGCAGAATAATCAATTGCTTGTCAATATAAGAATGGCTATCACACATTTATCTCACGCGTAAATGTAAAGAAGGCAGACACCTTAACAGGGTAGCGATCACATGATGAATCATCAGCTTTATGTTTTTCGGACACCTGAAAGGTAAAGTAACACACGAAAATTCTTATTTTTCACTATAGGAGAACTGTTTCACGTGAACTTAAACCAACAAGAGGAAGTTATAAGGTAAACCTCCAAGACAAGAAAACTATTGAAGGGTGGGACATGAATAGTTTTCTTGGATGGGATAGTTAAGTCAGTATCAGCAACAGGAGAACGGCTATTGTTGGTGATATCCTCATTCGTGGTTTGCCCTCCTTTATTTCCAGGATCAGCAGGCAATTCTTCTTCCATGATTGCATCCTCTACTTGGTCTAGAAGATCAAGTAATGCCTGCGATGAGAACAATTTGACTCTAAGCTGATTTTTTTCTGGAACTAGTACTCTAGTTCTTTGGAGATCGCATTTAGTCACCTTTTTGTGCTGCCCTGCTCCCGATGGTTCGGCACCTCCCTCAGAAGTTACACCACTGCTCACTTGCTGCTCAAGGAACAAGAAGGTTACCTATCAAAATGACTGGCACTCACATTTAGCTGACAACATGCACTATAACAAAGCGCATAACCAATGTACCTCGTTGCAGCCATAGGAAAGCGATGGTGGGGTCCGAAATGGACTCTGAGTATCCCCCACACCATCACAACCAACTATAGCAGATCCAAGAACTCCTGAATTACTTCCCAAAGTAGTACACCTTGACAAGCCCAATGGAGATGAATGCCACTTCTTCATAGCATCAAGGGAGGAATTTTTCTACCATGTCAATGACACATAAGAAACACAAATCAGAAACCATAAATGGATAATTTGATTTACCGCATCAACTGGCCGTACAATAACTCCAGCACATGCAATACGGAAATACAGGCTTCCTAATTGCACATAGCGCAAGCCCGTACTGGCCCATACTTGCGCAAAAGAAACGCATTAGTATACCTCGCTTGAGTACGGATGGGGCGCCATCCCCAGAAATTGCTTCGACTTCGTCGTACCAAGGCGATGGTTCACCGGCGAGATCTTCCAAGTCACCACCTCCGCGACCCCATCGTCCTGGCTCTGCTTAATCAACTGAACCGCAAGAACCCATAAGGTGAAAAAATATTCCACCCAAACTACAGCCAAAGCAGACGGCGGCTGCTAACGCTCACCATTCCGGGAGAAAATCTGACACGCTTCGGCGCCAGCGTCTTGGTAACCTCCGGCGAGACCTCCGAGGGCTCCTTCTCGGGCGGCGGCGGAGGAGGAGGGGGAGGCGCAGGGGGGTCGGGCTTCTGGCGCTTGGCGTTCTGGGAGGCCTGGGTCTGGCGCTCGAAGAAGTGGAGGATACCGAACTTGGCGGGCTGCGATGGCTGCGATGGCTGCGGCTTCTTTGAAGAGGCGGCGGCGGCGGCGCGCTTCTTCGGAGGCATTGGGGGTTAATGGGTAAGGGATGGGCCTATGGATTTGGGGCGGGTTCTCGGCGAGTACGGCGGCGGCGACGAAATGGGGGGTCGGAGGTCGGACTGGGGAGGGAATGGGAGAAGATAGGAATGGAGACGAATCGGCTGTGCACTGGGAACTGGGAAGCGGGCGGAGGTGGGGAGGAAATTGGAATTCCCGCGCGGAGCAATTTTGGCGGTGCGGAATGGCCTGGCTATCGGCTTTCGGAAAGGCAGAGGCTCCGAGAAGCTCGTATGATATCAAGTCGGCCCACCAAATATTGTTTCGGTGCATGGAAGCGGGTAGCCTACTTTGGGCCCATTTTACACTTCACGGCTCTTTGCTCCAATCGGTTCGAAGGCCCACGGCGCATCTTTGTCTTCCGTCTGGGCCCGGAGTAACGTTGCCGGCGATTCTTGCAGTGACGCTTGTGCATCGGCAATCAAACACAGTATTGGAGATTCTTGCAGCCACGGAGTCAGTTGGTCATTAAAGAGTTGGTTAGCTGGTCCATCTCGTAAAGTTAGTCAGCAGAGAGTTGATCAGTCGGTCCGTCTTACAGAGCTGGTCAGCGGAGTTGAGCACCAATTGGAGCATCGCTGGAGATGCCCTCGGCCCTCGGACGAGTTGGAAATGTGCTGCTTGTCCGGGGTTGGCATCGGGCGAGCCGTGACTGTGTCTCCGCACGAGATTGGCCTCGACGAATCGTAACTGCGTCTGTCGCCCGGGGGTTGGCCTTGGGTGAGTCATGATTGCGTCTCCCGCTCGGGGTTGGCCTCGTTCGAGTCGTGATTGCGTCTCCCGTCCGAAGTTGGTCTCGAGCGAGTCGTGAGTGCGTCTCGCCCAACGATGGCTTTGGACAAGTCTTGACTGCGTCTCCCACCCGGGGTAGCCTCTGGCGAGTCGTGACTGCGTCTCCAGTCCGAGGTTGGCCTCGATCGAGTCGTGACTTAGGTCTCTCATGCCTTGGTAAGGTTGGGAGTATGTTTGCTTATTACCCTTTCTTACTCAAGTGTCTAGACACTTTATGGTTGTGATCTGGGTACCCCTAATTACTATAGAGACCTCGGTGCCCATTCAGCATGTTGTGCGAATGTCCGGACGTGGCTTGATGGTGGTGCGTCCCGTCGTAACCGACGTGGATCAATAGCGCTGGCATTAGATCTTTTTGCCTCGCCGGGTTGCTCGACAGTGTTGGTCATCGGAGAGTTAGTCATTAGAAAGTTGGTCAGCTATTCCGCTTCACAGAGTTGGTCGGCGTAGTTGGTCGGTGGAGAGTTGGTCAGTCGGTCCGTCTTATATAGTTGGTCGGCGGAGTTAGGCACTTTCTATAGCATCGCTCGAGATGCCCTTGGGCGAGTCAGAAATGCACTGCTTATTCGAGATTGGCCTCGGGCGAGCCATGACTGAAAGAGAAATGTGCCCTTGGGCCATTTATATTTTGTTTTGGTGATTAAATGCTCAACACATTGTTTTGGACCATCGTCTTCTTGTATGAGCATAAGCACGGGTATATGAAAGGCAAATTGAGAAAAAAAAAGTGCATCTTGGTGTACATTACAAATCTTATTGCATTGAAGGAACAAGGTATGATTCTAGCACTTAATAAATTGTTTTAGATGCTAACTATATTTATCTAAGTGCTAGGAAATTTCTCAAGTTGAATCGATTTGGAGAAATTGTGTTTGGCTAAGTTTAGCCAAACTTGTGCCAGTATAGGGTGCACCAGACTGTCCCGTGTGCACCGGACAATATCCAGTGTCCATGCTGTCAGACGACGAACAAGCCGCTCTCAGGAATCAGCTAGGGTGTCGCGACTATAAATCATCGGACTGTCCGGTGTGCACCGTATTGTTTGGTGTGGCAGCCGAGTGTCTGGCCAGTGGTCGACTGCGTAATCTACACAGGACACGTCAGCCTGGCCAACGATCACTAGACTGCACCGGACTGTCTGGTGCGCCACCGGACTCTCCGGTGTGTGGA
Source organism: Zea mays (assembly GCF_902167145.1). Taxonomy (NCBI): domain Eukaryota; kingdom Viridiplantae; phylum Streptophyta; class Magnoliopsida; order Poales; family Poaceae; genus Zea; species Zea mays. The sequence continues at coordinate 14,556,204 of NC_050097.1, forward strand.
GTGACCAACGATCGGCAATCATCGGCTTCGCTAGGTGTTGGAGCGAAGGCCATCCACCCCCTCATTCGGTCTACTTTAAATATAAACTAAGCAGGTTACATTAGTCACAAGAGGCGAAGGGTACCTCAATCCACACTAAAGACAACTCCTCGATCGGAGAACTGACGAAGGCTTGGGGCGAAGGGACCAGCCGGCCAAAGCGGGGGCTCTTCAAGACTTCGCTTGCCACGACTCCGGGTACAAGTCTTGGCAAGATTCGAAGACCCGACGCCCCGAGAGAAGACTGATGCTCCTGTTCGCGTGGACTGTGGAATGGGCCCATGCGGCGCCCTGCTGGCCTACTCAGGCCCATGTGTAAGCCCATCCTAGGGTAGGGTTGATGGTGTGTTTATTCATATTGTACTTAACTCCACTGTAATGACCCCCAATGGGGGAACATTTTGGGGAAGACGTAGGTAACCAGGGGCATAATCGTACTTAGGAGGGCATGTCCACTCCCTTTGTTACCTATAAATACTTGCGCATTGTACATTGACAGGACACGCTTAACATGATGTTGTTGCTCCCTGTTCGTTGTATTGTTGAGCACTAGAGCACTCCTACCTCTCGTTGCTTAGGCCCACTCGACCACGTGTCACTTGGTCCCAACATTTGGGGTCCACTGTTTGTGCTTCGACAAACCAATCCCGCGATGGCTCCCAAGAAATTGACTTCGAAGGCCACCACCTCCCTGGACGACGCGATGAAGGCAACCCTTATCGGTGACGTCCCTCATGAGGCCCTCGAGGATGGAGCAAACAACAACAAGCGACCTCGCACGGAGAACCCGCCTACCCCTGAGGGCACCGTTCGCATGTGTGTCTCTGAAGGCCTCCCCCGAAACCCTCCGCCAGGCTTTACCCCCTAGAAGCTGACGATATCATCGAGGACAACTAAGTCCTAGGCATCTCAGCTGAGGACCCGCTAAAGTTGCACGTGCTCCGCATAAAAAACAATCACATGTAGAAACAAAAGGAAATCCTTGTAGCCAAGCGTCAACGCATCAACTTGCAAACCAAGGTTATGCATATGATATTAGATGAGGAACAGTAAGCAAGAGAATTGGAACAGCGGATCACAGAAATGTAGGGCGAGGACCCCCTTCATCGATGACAGGACCCCGTGCCTTACCCCACGCGTCAACTACCTTCCAAGGGTTGAATTGCCTTGATGAACGAAGCCCCCTTGCACCACAGGTCCAGGCCTCCCCCTGGCCTCAAAATTTCAGAGCAAACATCTACCCAAAGTATAATGGTAATACAGACCCAACTGAATACATCATGAGCTATCAAGTCACAGTCTCATCGTCTAGGGGAGACGACACCACCATGGCCAAGTCATTCATCATAGCCCTCGAAGGCCCAACTCTCACATGGTACTCAAGGCTGCCACCATTGTCAATCGACTCGTGGAAGATGCTTCGCGACAAGTTCATGCTCGAATAACATAATAACATAAAGAGTAGTCAAACTTATTATAGATTGATGTCGAAAAGGTGTCTGTCGTTGGATGGTAGGACGCAGCATGTGCCAGTGTCCATATTGATCGGTTCTAGAAGCACACATTCCTTTGTCAGTCAGTTGTTGCTTGTTAAGTTAAAGTCAGTATCCCTTACAGAAACTGTTGGGGCCATGCTTCGTCGCCGAAGGTCCTGCAGGAAGACACACCTTCGGCAAATCAGTTTAAACGTAGTGCCGAAGCTACCACTCACGAAGCTTCGGTATTATAACGTATCTGAAGATGAGGGTTCGAACCGACTTAAAGATGAAATGACTTCTTAGTCCATAAGGGTCTGAGTCATAATTGTAATCTTTTGTAAGGGGCATGATTGTAATTTCTCACAGGCTGCGTCCTGTGCCTATAAATAGATGAACAGTACTCCTTTACTGTTCACGCAATCATGTAATCATTGACGCATCACACTGGAATTATTGTTCTTTGTCAAGGAAAAGGTATAAATGTACTTAAATATTATGTCTTAATATTTAAGTTTATATAATAAAATATATGTTTAATAATATCTGTATTTGGTATAAACTTCTTTAATTTTTCATATTCTAGCATTGTTTACATTGTTCTATAGAGCTAATCACGAAGGTAATACCTTCGTGATATTTTGCTTATGGTATTTGTCTGAAGTTCATTATATCCTAAGGGAGATAATGCTTCAGCGGACGAAGGGCATTAACGTTTAACATTTTATGTTGCCTTGTTCTTAATTCATAGCATTTGAGAACAAGTCCCCAACATTGGCGCCCACCTCCGGTGAACTCACTTCCACTTTCTGAGCTGATGGCTTTGTTCAACAACAAAGCTAGCGTTGCTTCGGCTATGAAGCTGGTGCTCCCAATAACAGGCGGATCGTGCTCAGAACCGCCCAATAAGAAGCAGAAGAAGGAGGCACAGAGAAGGGTACAACATGTTGGGGTACAGGGACCCTTCATCAAGTCAAGATGGTCTCATATCCCAATTACCTTCTCCCAAGAGGACCTTCAGCTCAAGGATTACCCTCACAATGATGCTATGGTCATATCTTGTGTCATCAAAGGATTTCTAGTCCATAATGTTTTGGTTGACACAGGCAGTGCAATCGACATTATATTTGCTAAGGCCTTCAGACAGATGCAAGAGCCAGAAGACAAGATTCATGATGCTACGCACCCTCTTTGTGGCTTCGGAGGAAGACAAAATGTAGCGCTTGGTAAGATTACCATGTCAATGACTTTCGGATTTGTCAACAATACAAGGACTGAGCAAGTTGTGTTTGACATTGTCGACATGGAGTACCCTTACAATGCAATCATTGGTTGCGGAACACTCAATGCTTTCGAAGCAATTCTTCATCCAGCATATCTTTGCATGAAGATACCTTCGGATCAAGGACCTATTGTTGTTCATGGGAGTCAGGAAGCTGCCAGAAAGGCTGAGGGGAATTGGACAGATTCAAAGGCAATCCACAACATAGATGAAGCCGAAGCTTGTGAACAGTACAAGTATAGAAGGGAGAAGGCTGCTTCGGCCGATCAGCCGAAACCCATGCTTTTATGCGAAGATATCGCAGAGCAGAAGGTGCTGCTGGGATCTCAATTGTCTGAGGAACAGGAGAAAAACTTGATAAGGTTTCTGTTCAACAACAAAGATGTCTTTGCATGGTCAGCTAACGATCTCTGTGGTGTTAACAGGGATGTTATTGAACACTCGCTCAATGTCGATCCATCCTTCAGACCCAGAAAGCAGAGGCTTCGGAAGATGTCTGATGACAAGGCCGAAGGTGCTCGAAATGAAGTAAAAAGACTTCTCAGCGCTGGAGTTATCAGAGAAGTGAAGTATCCAGAATGGCTGACCAACACTGTTATGGTAAAAAAGGCCAATGGCAAATGGAGGATGTGTATTAATTTTACTGATCTCAACAAGGCTTGTCCGAAGGATGAGTTTTCACTGCCAAGGATAGATTCCCTAGTTGACGCAGCAGCTTCGTCAGAACTTATGAGTCTGCTAGATTGTTATTCAGGCTACCATCAAATTTGGATGAAGAAAGAGGATGAGCCAAAAACCAGCTTCATAACCCCTAGTGGAACATATTGTTATCTTCGGATGCCTGAGGGGCTCAAGAACGCTGGAGGAAGCTTCAGCAGAATGACAACGAAGGTTCTTCATTCTCAGATAGGCAGAAATGTGCTAACATATGTTGATGATATTATAGTAAAAAGCACCAAGAAAGAAAATCACATTGCTGATCTGCAGGAGACATTCGCTAATTTCAGACAGGCTGGTCTGAAGCTGAATCCAGAGAAGTGTGTCTTCGGAGTAAAGAAAGGGAAATTCCTTGGTTGTCTGGTCTCAATAAAGGGAATCGAAGCTAATCCAAATAAGATCGAAGCTATTCTTCGGATGGAGCCGCCAAGCACAAAGAAGGGAGCTCAACGACTAACATGAAGACTGGCATCTCTCAATCGATTCATATCTAGATCAGCAGAGAGAAATTTATCATTCTTCGAAGTGCTGAAGTCAGTCGAAGTCTTTCAATGGGGATTAGCTCAGCAGAGAGCCTTCGAAGAGTTGAAGCAATATTTGATAGACCTAACGACGTTAACTCCACCAATGCCAGGGGCTCCTCTGTTGCTGTACGTGGCAGCTTCGCATTCAGCAGTGAGTGCAGCACTTGTTCAAGAAAAACTTGAGGGACAAACCAAAAAGCAAGCCCCAATATACTTTGTCTCCGAAGTCCTTAGTCTATCAAAGAAGAATTATACAGAATTGGAGAAGGTCTTATATGCCGTCTTAATGGCATCTAGGAAGCTTCGACATTATTTTCAAGCATATCATATAATTGTTCCTTCGTCATAACCTTTGAAGGATGTCATGAGGAACAGAGAAGCTACTGGAAGAATTGGAAAGTGGGCTATGGAGCTCAATGAGTTCAGCATTGATTATGTGCACAGTTCCTCAATAGAATCCCAGGTGTTAGCAGACTTCATTGCCGATTGGACGCCAGGGGCTCAAGGAGAGGAAGCAACTAAAGATACTGAAGTATGGACGGTATTTTGTGACGGTTCTTGGGGAACCTTCGGGGCAGGAGCGGCTGCTGTGTTGGTTGCACCCTCCAAAGTTAAAACTTGCTACGTAGCAAGACTTGATTTTAGCTGCACAAATAATATTGTTGAGTACGAAGCTTTGCTTTTGGGTCTTCGGAAGTTAAAGGCAATGGGGATTAGAAGGGCGGTTCTTAAAACCGATTCCCAGGTTATTTCTGGTCATATTGACAAAAGTTGTAAAGCAAGAGACCCGAAGCTTGAGAAATATTTAGACACGGTCCGAAGGATTGAAGCTTCCTTTGAAGGGTTTTCTGTCAAAAACATTCCTCGAGGAGAAAATGAACATGTTGATTTGCTAGCCAAGTCAGCAGCACAGGGGTTGCCCTTACCTTCGGAAGTATTTTTTGAAACAATAAAAGCACCTTCGGTTGAACTTCTTGAAAGAGCAGTCCTCAATATATCTCCTGTTCATAGTGAAGATTGGAGAACTGAGATCATTTCTTTCCTTCAGGGTAATTTCCTTTTAGATGACGAAGCTTATAACAAGAGAATAGAGGCAAGAGCTCGACCATATGTTATAATAGAAGGGGAGTTGTACAAGCATGGAGTCTGTTCTCCACTACTCAAATGTTTATCCAGAGCCGAAGGTATAGAATTGATGAAGGAAATACATGCATGCATGTGTGGATCTCACATTAGATCTAGGCCTTTGCTGGGAAAAGTTTTTCGTCAAGGATTTTATTGGCCAAAGGCAGCTTCGGATGCAGCGGAACTGGTCCAAAAGTGCGAATGCTGTCAGAAATGCGCAAGAGATCAAAAACAGCCTTCGTCTCTGACTCAGTTAATACAACCCACTTGGCCATTGCAAAGGTGGGGCCTTGATTTGTTAGGCCCGCTACCACCAACACAAGGAAATTTAAAATATGTTGTAGTAGCAGTAGAATATTTTTCCAAGTGGATTGAGGCGAAGCCTTTAGCCACAATAACTTCGGTTACCATTCAGAATTTTTTCTGGCAAAATATAGTTTGTCGCTTCGGAGTGCCGAAGGCCATTACTGTGGATAACAGAACACAGTTTGATGTCGAAGCTTTTAAAGAGTTCTGTGGACAAATTGGCACGAAGATCCATTTTGCATCGGTTAGGCATCCAGAGTCAAATGGACTTGTCGAAAGAGCTAATGGCATCATAATGATGGGAATAATGGAATTAATCTTCAATCAGCCCAGAGGAAAATGGCCAGATGAATTAATTAAGGTAGTATGGAGCCACAATACAACGGCATCAAGGTCAACAGGCTCTACACCATTCAAGTTATTATTCGGTGACGAAGCAATAACTCCGGAAGAAGCAAAAGCAGGATCAATAAGAACAGTGGCTTCGGCAGAAGACAAAGCTGATTACTCTGTGGATAAAGATGCCATAGAAGGGATCAAGCTTCAGGTTGTGGAAAACATCAATAAATACCAAGCCGAAACAATAAAATGGCGTGATAGAAAGGTTTGGTTAAAGAATATTAAGCCAGGACATTTGGTGCTTCGGAGAGTGGCCAACCCAGACACAGTAGGCAAGCTATAGCTGAAGTGGGAAGGACCTTTTCTGGTAGTATCTTCGTCAAGACCCGGTTCTTACAGATTGAAGGATATGGACGACAACGACATTCCTAGATCATGGAATGCGGATGAGCTTCGGCGATATTATGTCTAGCTTGATGTAATTTTTTCTATTCTTTCTTATGGCACCCTTTTCCTTTCCAAAGGGGGAGAAAGGTTTTTAATGGGGCCATAACATGTAATTTCTCTTTTTCTTATTTCACCTCTATAAGAGCAATATCCCCCAAAGATGTAAATGTAAAAGCTGAGAACGCACCATCGAGTGCAAACAAAAAAGAAAAGAAAACAGAGAGAAGCTCAAAAGTCGTTCCTAAGGGAATGCAGAGCTTACAGCGAAAAATAAACGCTGATTCCGCCGAAATAGAAGGCGAAGAAGCTCCTAAGGGAGGCTTACAGCGAAAAATAAACGTTGATTCCGCCGAAATAGAAGGCGAAGAAGCTCCTAAGGGGGCTTACAGCGAAAAATAAACGCTGATTCTGCCGAAATAGAAGGCGAAGAAGCTCCTAAGGGAGGCTTACAGCGAAAAGTCAGCGCTGATACACCGAAAAATAAACGGTGAAGCCGAAAAATAAGCGGCAAAGAAGATTTGAGTCATTCCCAAGGGAATGAAGGTTTTGATTATGGCTTCGAATATGTATTTGTACATTCATTTGCACGATACATTACATCATGATATTTGCATACATAAACATTCATTTAGGCATATATAGGATCATTATCATCATATCATACAGAGAAGGCAGATGCTTCGGCTATAAGGATAAAGCTTCGGGAAAAACAGAAAGAAGAAATTCTCATGCTTTGTTGTGTACGAAAAGAAGGGAAGGTGTTTTTCGCCTACGGCTCAAAAAGAAAATTTTGTCCACAACAAAGCACATCATACACGGACAAAGGGGTAAAGATATATTACGAGGTACGCACAAATTTACATAAAATTCTTTACAATCATATTACAAAAAATTTTCTAGAATCTTCTGCAGCAAAGTCTTTCTCTGTTAAGGCTTCAGCTCATCATTCTTTAGCTTCATCATCCTGTACATATTAAAACAAAATGAGAAAAGTGCAGAGTTCAAGGAGAAGGTAAAAGTAACAAGTATAAGTTTCTCACTGGCTTAAGGTGGCTTCGAGCTTCGTCACCAGCCATTTTTCGCCCGCCGTTTATCCAAATTTGAGTCATAAACCTGTTTCCTATGCTTCGAGCCAGGCTGGGGATGTCAATCAAATCTGCTGGTGACAAACTGAAGTTTGGCATATTAACAATTTTCTCGTGCGTGCAGTCAGTCTTCAGGAAAGCAGTAGCTGTGCCTCGAGAAGCTAACAGGGCGCAGAAATCGGTATGCCCAGCGGTAACTTCGTCAAGTGCATCAACTTCGCCCTCAATATATTCAAAGGTGCTTGGCAGGTTTTTAACTGAAGGTGTAAACATATCAGAGCTGGCTCCAACTGAGTGAAAGACATCCTTCAGCCGCTGCACGCATCGGTTGCCGAAGTCTAAACATTTATCCTGAAGCTCCTTCAATGATTTCTGCAAACTTGAACTCTTTTCAATTTCGGTTTTGAGATTCGTTTCAAGATTTTTCTTTTCTTGCTCAGATTTTTCTGATTTTATAAGTAATTCGCTGTTTAATCTGTCAATTTCGGCTTGAGTTTCTGCTAGCGAACCCTCCATAGAGTGGATAACGAAGTCCTTTTTCTCCAAAGCAGCTTCGTGATCTTTGACTTTATTTTCTAGATCTTTAATAGTAGCTTCGTTTTTCTCGTCTTCGAGATCTTGTTGCATCCGTGGGGGATAGATATCCCCTGGGTCCACTAAAGGAGTAAAAGACCTCACAAAAGGCCCAAGGGCCCAATAAATCGCAAGGTCATTCCTTCGTGGGCCTGAGGAGAAACGACCAACAAAGCAGAGAAGATGTAAGACCGGATTGATGCAAACTCGGACGGCCCACAACGTCGAGCGAGTAAATCACAACGGAGACCCGACTTTCCCGCGCTGGAGCCCTCATGCTGTGGAGCCATGCAAGGATAAGTCGGCGAAGGTTACGTAGGGATAAACTCAGGAGGTTCACTACCTTTTAGCTACTTGTTGTTATCATATCCACATGTATTGCCCCACGGTCGAGTATATAAGGCCTAGGGGGCACCCCTTTAGAACGATTGACCCTATCTCACTTAGCCACCCACATAAACTCTCTGCGTCCTCAATCCAGAGAGTCCTCTTGTAACCACGCCCACCAAGCATACTCACCAGGACGTAGGGTGTTACGCATTTCTAAGCGGCCCGAACCTGTAAATCTCGTCCACTGTCCCTCGTGCGATCGGCACGAACCATTTTGCTACAATCGTCGACACCGTCCTACTCCTAAAAACACCTTGAGGGGCAACCCCGGGTGTGCGATCGGACCCAAAACACCGACAGCTGGCGCGCCAGGTAGGGGGTGTGTCGACGATCCAAGCTAGCTCAATGGCCATCACTTTCTACAGCAAGATCGCCATGCGTCCTGGATCCGTATTCTGCTTCGGGACGATCTCATCTGTAGCAGATGAAGAGGGAATTCTGCACCGTATCGCGGATCCGTCGGAAAAGAAGTCTCCTCCAACGGACTCCGGAAATGCTGGAGAGACGCAACCTCCGGCTCTTCGGAAAAAGATCGTCTCCGGAAAGGCTGGAGCTGGGAGCTCGCTGACCCGGAAAACTCCGCTGTCTACTTCCCCGACAAAAGAATGGACACGGATCACGAGGAAGAAGGAGACCAGGGAAAGGCAAGTTGTTCTTTCCGTTCCTCCGGCCTCAAAGGAGAACGGAAAGAAATTCGCCACAACAACAGCACCATTCTACCCCGACGTCCTCTTCATCGGGAGAGTGGAGTCGCCCGCCGTCTCTGACGACGAACCGACCGCGCCTGGAGAAGAACCACCTCAACGAGAATCCCGCCGACGGAGGAACCGATGCAGGAACGTTCGACGACATCACGCGGCCGGAGAACGGGATCCGGAGCAGCCTGTCTCGCGAGACGAGGTCTTGGAGATAGGAGAAACTCCGGAAGAACGCGTCTTCAGAGAACGAAGGAACTCCCGACGACGTGATCGCCGACGGACTCAGGAGCAAGCCGAGCAAGATGCAAGGCAACGCCGGGAGAATCCGCTCTTCGGACGCAACCTGAATCCCGACTTCGCCCGAGCTATGAACACGCCAAGCGAAATCGGAGGCGTACTAGCTCGGATAGCTGACGGGCTTCCTCGGACTCCCGACGCCGAGGGATACCGACGCCTATTCACTCAGGCAGCCAACCATCTTCTACCACTCGCTCACCCGCCGAACGACCTACGACACGCCATCAACAGTCGCCGAGACGCGCGAAGCTCTATCAATGCTTCGCGCGAACGGCGGCATGAAAACGAAATTCGCCGTCGGGAGGAATATGATCGGGATCATGGCATCCCGACCCAAAGTCAGGCCACCAGGACTGAATCGGCAACAGCTTCAACTGGCGGTACCACCTGGGGAAGGTCGAGGAACCACAACCACCACTCCCCTCCCCGGGACAGACATCGTCCCCGACGACAGGAGGACACGTGCGGAGTATCCGCTCTTACTCCGCGCCTGAGGGCCATCCAATGGCCTCCCAACTTCAAGGTATCCAATGTCGACAAATATGAACCTAAGCAGGATCCAGGGGGTTGGCTAGCCGTCTACACCACCGCTGCTCGGGCTGCCGTGGCATCTGAGGACGTCATGACCGTGTATCTGCCCATTGTCCTTGGGCAAGATGCGCTACAGTGGCTACGACATCTACCCCGACACTGCATCGACGATTGGGGAGACTTCAGTCGACGTTTCACCGCCAACTTCCAGTCCCTCTCTGACAAGCCAGCGCAACCATGGGACCTCAAATCCATCAAGCGCCGGGGGGATGAGACTCTCCGGTCGTACCTTAAAAGGTTCCAGACCATGAGAAATCGCATCCCCGAGGTCACGGAGGCGGCTGTGATCGAGGACTTCTACAGAGGATCCAATGACTCGGCCTTCGTCCGAGCCATACTACAGAAGGCGCCGACTACCTCCGAGGAGCTGTTCCGGGAAGCCGACCTCTACATCACCGCCGACGAGCGGGCCCAGGATCTCATCGGAGGAGCAAAGCCTGCACCAGCAGCACCACGACGTGACACGAACCAGCAACCTGACAAACGATGGGAGAAGAGGCCTCGCGAGGAAGTACATGCCGCCGGACCACCTGCCTCTCGCGCCCGAGGAGGACCTCGTGGAGGCGAGCGCACGCTGGACGACATCCTCGACGCCCAGTGCCCGTACCACAAGGACATGCGCCACACTCTTCGTAACTGCCGGGACTTCAAGCACTCCGTCGGGCACGGCCGACCCTTCCAACCTCTACCGCCTCCTCCGCCGAGGGGAGGACCAGATGAACCACGACAGCCCCATCAGCAGGAGGAGGGGGGAGGAGGAGCTTTCCCACGCGTTGACAGGGAGGTCAACGTCATCTTCGGCGGACATGGGTCGCAGGAGAACAAAAGACAACAAAAGCTCAACGACCGCCAGATACTAGTGGCGACCACCGGTCCTCCCGCCCCATACCGGTGGTCGGAGCACCCAATCACTTTCACTCGGGAGGATCAATGGCTCAATTTCGACCATCCAGGCAAATACCCGCTCCTCATCGATCCGGTGATCCGAGAGAGCCGGGTAAAGAAGGTGCTAGTGGACGGGGGGAGCAGCATCAACGTCACCTTCCCCCGGACACTCCAAGGCTTGGGGGTTCACCTCAAAGAGCTCCACGAGTCGGACACTCCTTTCTTCGGCATCGTGCCGACGGAAGGGGAATACCCGCTGGGCCACATCTACATGTCGGTCACCTTCGGAACTCCGGAGAACTACAGAACCGAGTTCCTGAGGTTCGAAGTGGCGAACTTCGACTGCGGGTACAACGCCATCATCGGGAGGCCGGGACTGGCCAAATTCATGGCCATCCCCCATTACACGTACATGATACTGAAGATGCCAGGGCCGCGAGGAATCATGACGGTGCGCGCCGACTTCCAAGGCGCCGCAGAATGTTTCCGGGTGGCCATCCAAGCAGCACTCACCACCAAGCCGTCGATGGTTCCCTCTACACTGGCGAACTCTAAGCCTGAGGAGGACCTGGCAGTACCGGCAAACGAAGCTCAGGTAGCGACCTCTATGCGGCCGACTGAAGAAACCAAGAGGATCAACCTGGGGTTTGCTGATGAGCACAAAACTGCCATCATCAGCTCCAGTTTGAACGACAAATAGGAAAGCGCGCTCGTCCAGTTCCTGCAAGATAACCGAGATGTATTCGCATGGCAACCTGCGGATATGCCGGGAGTCCCAAGAGAACTGGCCGAGCACAAATTGAAGGTCTATCCCCAGGCGAGGCCGATCCGGCAAAAGCTACGTCGTTTCACGCCCGACAAGAGAGAGGCCATTCGTGCCGAGTTAGCTCGCTTGGTCGCGGCCGGATTTATTAGAGAAGTATTACACCCCGAGTGGTTAGCCAACCCTGTTCTTGTACTCAAAAAGAATAAAGTGGATTGGCGCATGTGCGTCGACTATACTGATCTCAACAAACACTGTCCGAAGGATCTCTTCGGGCTCCCGAGGATAGATCAGGTGGTGGACTCCACCGCTGGATGTTCTGTGCTGTCTTTCTTAGATTGCTATTCTGGGTATCATCAGATTAGTTTGGCAAAAGAAGACGAGGAAAAAACGGCGTTCATCACTCCGTTTGGTGCTTTCTGTTATACCTCCATGTCGTTCGGCCTCAAAAACGCTGGAGCGACTTATCAGAGAGCCATTCAAACATGCTTAGCCGATCACTGGGGGAAGCGTGTAGAGGCTTACGTAGATGATGTGGTGATCAAAACAGAGAATTCGGAAAACTTCATCGAAGATTTACAGCTGGTCTTCAACAGCTTGAGAAGATATAGATGGAAGCTCAATCCTGAAAAGTGTGTTTTCGGGGTACCAGCAGGAAAGTTGCTCGGGTTTATCGTCAACCACCGGGGAATTGAGGCTAATCCGGATAAGATTGAAGCTATCATGAAGATGGAAGCTCCTCGGTCACAAAAGAAAGTTCAGCGACTCACTGGATGTATGGCAGCTCTGAGCAGATTTATATCCAGGCTGGGAGAAAAAGGTTTGCCATTTTACAAACTACTCAAGAAGGTGGATAAGTTTCAATGGACTTCAGAAGCACAAGAAGCTCTAGATGCACTGAAGAAATTCTTGACAACACCACCAGTATTGAAACCACCCCGGCGAGCTACGCCGACTCAACCGGCTGAAGATTTGCTGCTGTATATCTCTTGCACGACTCACGTGGTAAGCACCGCGTTGGTAGTCGAGCGAGTAGAAGAAGGGCATACCTACCCAGTGCAACATCCTGTTTACTTCATCAGTGAAGTTCTAGGTCCCTCGAAGAAGAAGTATCCTCAAGTTCAGAAGCTATTGTATGCAGTACTTCTAACTGCTCGCAAGCTGCGTCACTACTTTGACGACCACAAAGTCATAATAGTCACTGGTTTTCCAATAGGGGACATTCTTCACAACAAGGAAGCCATTGGCCGAATAGCCAAGTGGGCTTGCGAGCTGGGATCCCATGACATCGAGTTCCGACCTCGAACTGCCATCAAAACTCAAGCATTGATTGATTTCGTATCAGAGTGGACAGAACAGCAAGTACCGGATAATCCAGAAACTGCAGAAGTATGGCGAATGTATTTTGATGGCTCGCTGAAGCTGCAGGGAGCAGGAGCAGGGATTCTCTTCACCGCACCTGGAGGCGAACACCTCAAATACGCCCTCCAGCTGCTATTCCCGGCCTCTAACAATGCAGCCGAGTATGAAGCCCTGATACACGGATTGAACATCGCCATATCACTGGGCATCAAGAGATTGATGGTATACGGAGATTCCCTGGTAGTCATCAGCCAGATAAACAAGGAATGGGATTGTTCAAGTGATTCAATGGGAAAGTACTGCGCAGCCGTCCGAAAGTTGGAAGATAAATTCGAAGGACTGGAATTTCATCATGTAGAAAGAGATCAGAACACGGCAGCCGATGTACTGTCCAAGCTCGGATCCAGTCGAACTCAGGTCCCATCCGGGGTCTTCGTGCAAGAAATTCTTCAGCCAAGTATCTCAATAGATCAAACAGAAGAGTGCAACATCATAGATCAACCCGAGTCAAATTCTGATGACTGGAGATGGCCGATTATTAAGTATATAAAGAATGAAGAAGAACCAGATGACAAGAGCTCGGTAGAGCGCATTGCCAGACAGTCGGCTCACTATACACTCATTGGGGAAGAATTGTACAGAAGGGGCGCGTCAGGCATCCTCATGAAGTGCGTTCTCCCGTCCACTGGAAAACAACTTCTGGAGGAGGTCCATGCAGGGCAATGTGGGATACATGCAGCATCCAGAACACTAGTCGGAAAGGTTTTCAGGTCAGGATTCTATTGGCCGACGGCGAAGAACGATGCAGCCGAGCTAGTTCAGAGGTGTGAAGCTTGCCAATACTTGTCAAAGCAACAACACATGCCAGCACAGTAACTACAGACCATACCAGTAACTTGGCCTTTCGCATGCTGGGGACTGGATATGATTGGACCTTTCAAAAAAGCTCAAGGAGGATATACCCATGTATTGGTGGCGATTGACAAATTCACTAAATGGATGGAGTTCAAGCCCATTGCTTCTTTAACCTCTGCCAAGGCTGTGGAATTCATACAAGACATAATATTCAGATTCGGGATACCAAACAGCATCATCACCGACTTAGGGTCCAACTTCACCAGTTCAGAATTCTTCGACTTCTGCGAGCAAAAGAGCATTCAAATCAAGTACGCATCTGTAGCACACCCAAGAGCCAACGGGCAGGTCGAGCGAGCCAACGAGATGATATTGGATGCACTCAGGAAAAGGGTCTTCGATAAGAATGAAAAATTTGCAGAAAGTGGATAAGAGAATTGCCTTATGTTGTTTGGAGCCTAAGAACCCAACCTAGCCGAGCCCTGCATGGAAACACTCCTTTCTTCATGGTTTATGGGTCGGAGGCAGTGCTACCTGCTGATCTCAAATTTGGGGCGCCAAGGTTGATCTTTGAAAGCATAGCAGAAGCCGAGGCCACCAGGTTGGAGGACGTCGATGTACTTGAGGAAGAACGGCTGAATGCGGTAATCCAATCAGCACGGTACCAGCAGACTCTAAGGCGATATCACGACAAGGCTGTGCGGCAACGGTTCTTTTCAGTAGGAGACCTCGTCCTCCGCCGAATTCTAACGGGGGAGGGATGACACAAGTTATCGCCCTTATGGGAGGGACCCTTCGTAGTAGCAGAAGTCACTCGGCCCGGATCGTATCACCTCACTCAGATGGATGGCACAGAAGTTGGGAACTCCTGGAACATAGAGCACCTCAGAAAATTTTATCCCTAGCTGTGTTTCAAAACTGCTGAGGCAACAATGTATTCTGTAAAGTGGAAATATGTCATCAATAAAGAGAGATTTCAAAGATACTCGGCTCGTTTACGATTGACTTGCATTCTTACTTAACTCGGGGTGGCCACTATGCCCTACAAACGGAGCAATCGACTTAAGTCGGCAACGACTTAAGGCGGTGCAACATGCTCACGCTTACTTAACTCGGGGTGACCACTATGCCCTACTAACGGAGCAATCGACTTAAATCGGCAACGACTTAAGGCGGTGCAACATGCTCACGCTTACTTAACTCGGGGTGACCACTATGCCCTACTAACGGAGCAATCGACTTAAGTCAGCGACGACTTAAGCCGGTGCAACGTGTTCGTGCCTATGTAATCCAGGGGATGACTTCTATATCCCACAAACAAATTTCATAATCATCATGCGTCGTTTCATCACTGCAAATTTACGAACTGATGAATTCTGATATAATAAGAGAGTAATTATATCATTCGAATGTTGAACTGATGTCCTCTAACGAATACTTGATTATGCTAACTGCACGCTCAAGGCACGCAAAATGTTTCTCTATTTCGCAATATCTTTCTCAGGAGCGACTGACGAAGAAGGGCGACTCGAGGAATCGGGGGCAGCATTCACGTCAGCCCTTATGTCCTCAGGAACAACCACGCCAGGTCTCCTCATCAAGATTCGTCCTGCCCGAACAGCCTTGTCCATGGCTTTGTCGCGCTGGGCTTTGAGAGTAACAGCAGTCTCCTCGGTAACTTTAGCAGCCAGTCGAGCAGTCTCTAACTCCTGGGCAATGGATTTCTTGGAGGCTCGTAGCTCTTTAATGGTGGCATCCTTTGCTGATATCAACTGCCTGAGGCGGGTCACTTCGTCCATAGATTCTTGCAGCCTACAACGCTGATTGTCCAGTTGCTCCATTGTAAAGCGGTGACTCCTCTCCAAGATGGTCAGCGAGTTGCTAGAATCACGATACAATCTGTCTAGATTGTCGCGAGAAGCAGCAAGGATACATTTTTCTTCCTACAAAAATCAACTCCTTCAGAAATCGAGCAAGTAACAAGAGCATAGCAACCCCTTCAGCACAGTTTTGTAAGTTACCTTTTCAGAGTCAAGCTGAGCATGAAGAGAAGAACTCAGGGCGTTGGCGTCATCCAAGGCAGCAGAAACCTGATTTAATTCAGTTTGGCTCTGAGAATACCTCTCCTCGAAGTCAGCGCACCGTCGAACCATTTCAGCCCGATCTTGGGAATGTTTTTCCTCAAGAATCGCAATCTGCCGAGTCATTCCTAGCAAGAAGTAATCAAACAAAACAAGGTCAGAAGGTAAAACAACCAACAACAAAGGCGAAGGGAAGAGAAAGGGCACTAACCAGCGTTAGTTGCCTCCAGCTCGGATATACGACGATGGAGTGACACTGTATTCCAACACGCAAGAGACGAAGCCACTTCTGGGACGGAAGCACCCTTCAATCTCAGCTGGCCGGCCATCCCATCTACCAAAACCTGATAAGAAGAACAGATGAACATAACAACAAAAGTTCATGCAACGTAAAGATTAAGCTAAAGTACAGCACAGTACCTGGAGGTTGGAAAAGAACGAAGGGATCCCCAAATCAGGAGAAATCAGCTGATAACCAGGTGCAAGACCACCATCCGAAGCAGCTTGCAACGGACCAGTAGGAATCAGCTCAGTGCCTTCAACAGAGCCAAACGCCAGATCAGTGGGGACGCTGCCCTCTAAAGCGACTCCCTGGTCCGGAGTTTGGGCTACAACCATGCAGCCAGAGTGTGGAGGCGAACCCGCATGAACATCCATGGAAGTGCAGGAAGGAGACCCTGCTCGGGCACCCTCGGGGGCTGGGTCACAGTTGGCACTGCCCACTTGAGCCGGATCATCTCCGGCAACACCCTCGGGGGCTGGGCAGTGGCTTACACTCTTCGCCCGAGCTAAGTCATCCCCGGCGACATCCTCGGGGGCTGGGCACGTGTCAGCACCATTCTTGGGGCCCAGGCTCTCTGCAGTAACCACCTCTAAGGTTGACAGGCCTTCAGCCACTTCCATGGGACCAGGACAATCCAAGTCAGCATCCTGACCCTCGAGATCGCGCTCTAAGGTCGACGAGGCACGGGATGACCTCAACCCAGCATCAGGCACGGCAGCGCAAATCTCTGTTGCATCAACATCCACAGGCTCTGATAACAAGTCCTCTGGGACCATATCCTCTAGAGTTTGATCAAAGTTGGCCAGGGACAGTTCTTGCAGACCAATAAGGGCAGACAAAGCAGGAGAAGGAACTCCACTACTTCCACCGCTGGCGATGAACTGCCGACTGTTTTTCCGAGTTAAAGGAGCTTCATCTTGTTCCTCCTCATCTTCCATAGTAACAACGCAAGCAGCACACCCATTGGGATCAGCAACAGTTTGGGCACACCCATTGGGGTCAGCGTCGGTAAGGCCAGTTGCAGGCACTTCTTCAGCAGCAGGAGCTAAGGTACTGGCGTCCTCATCAAAACTGGATACTCGCCGGAGGCGTCTTCTCTTCTTCTTTTGCTCGTCAGCAGAAGGCTCAGGCTGACTGGTTCGGCTAGGGCGCCTCAGGCGAGTACTGATAGGTTTCGGGACATCCAAAGTCGTACCAACCTCTGGAAGGGGCACCACTGCCAACGTACCAACAGGAGCAGCGTCGGACGAATCCTCAGCTAACAGATCAAGCATGTCATTTATGTCTGCATCACTAGGGTTCAGGGGCACTTCAAAATAAACCTGCCGTTCATCATCAGGAATCTCCCCAAGCGATGCAACCAAAGTACTGACTTCTTCAGCAGAGGGTCGCACTCTAAGGCCCAAATTGCCATCAGTCACAGGCGGATTTGACACAAAAAGGGTGAAAGCTTTGGGAGGAGGTAGGTTCCAAGCCGAGTATGCCACTGGAGCTCCAACATTTGAAACCTTACCCCTGAGGATCATTTCAAGTCGGCTTACCAAGTCCACAAAAGGAATTCTCCTATTGGTAACCCGAGTTGAGTCGGCTAGCCCTCTATACAGATATGCCGGATAGGCCCTGTCTTTCAGTGGCTGAATGTTCTTGAAAACAAAGTCAGTGACCACAGCTTCAGCAGTCAGACCTCTCTCTTTCAGCAATCCAACTTCAGTTAGCAACACACCCGCCTCAGCCACTTCCTGATCTATGGGAGACTCAGTCCAACTCGGAGTGCGAACGTCTGGCTGTCTTCCCGACCGGGAGGGGAGAGAATTTCCATAATTATCAACTATAAACCACTCTAGACGCCACCCCTTAATGCTATCCTTGAGGGGAATCTCAAGATACTCAGTTTTCCGCCCACGGCGCATCTCCAAACTGGCACCTCCGACCAACTGATGTTGTCCCCCGGCCATCCCAGGGCGACAATGATACAGATACTTCCATAAACCGAAATGCGGCAGCACGCCGAGAAAGGCTTCACATAAGTGGACGAAAATGGAGACTTGCAGAATGGAATTAGGGTTCAAATGTGTCAAATTAATGTGGTAGAAGTCAAGGAGGCCGCGGAAAAAAGGAGAGATGGGAAGGCCGAGGCCGCGGAGAAGGAAAGGAGCGTAGACTACAGACTCGTGGGTATCCTCTGTTGGGACAGTAGTCCCGCGGCAAATCCGCCAAGAACAGAGTTCCCGCGGAGGAAGAACCCCGATGGATACGAGGTGGAGGAGCTCAGTTTCTGAAATAATGGACATATGGTTACCTGCGAAAGGCAATTGGCTGTTGGGGTCGATCGGAGGGATCACCGCAGCAGACGAGCTTACAGTCTTCCTCTTGGGCGCCATCTCGATTTTTACCAGCAAGCAGAGTAGGAGGCGAGTGGCAGAGAAGATTCAGATGCGGGAATGCAAGAACTAGGGCACGGAAAGCAAAGGCGGCTAAAAGCGCAACTCTTATGGGATATTCTCGAGCCAGATACCGCTTCAAAAAGTGCCCAGTCATCACCCGGCTGTTATTTCTGAAACCCCAGCATGCCACGTGGTCATCCAGCAGTTATCTCCAAAAAGCCGACGTGCCACTTCATCACTCGGTTATCGTCCTCAAAATAACTCATGCGGCCGGCTATCACTCGGCGTTGCCTCTAAAACGCTGATCTCGTATTCAGTCGCTCGGCATTACCTCTAAAACGCCGACGTCGACCTCCAACCACTCGGCGTTGACTCTAAAACGCTGATTTTATATTCAGTCGCTCGACGTTACTTCTAAAATGCCGACGTCGACCTCCAACCACTCGGCGTTGCCTCTAAAACGCCGATTTTATACTCAGTCGCTCGGCATTACTTCTAAAATGCCGACGTCGACCTCCAACCACTCGGCGTCGCCTCTATAAACGCCGATTTTCTATTCACTCGCTCGGCAATACTTCTAAAATGCCGACGTCGACCTCCAACCACTCGGCGTCGCCTCTATAACGCCGATTTTCTATTCACTCGCTCGGCATTACTTCTAAAATGCCGACGTCGACCTCCAGTCACTCGGCGTTGCCTCTAAAACGCTGATCTCATATTCAATCGCTCGGCATCACTTCTAAAGTGTCGACGACGACTTACAATCACTCGGCGTTGTCTCTAAAACGCTGATCTCGTGTTCGAAAGCTCGGTATTACTTCTAAAATGACGACGTCGACCTTCAATCGCTCGGCGTTGCTTCTAAAACGCCGATACCGACTACAGTATTACTCGGCAGCTACTTCTGGAAGCGTCAGTGTGATGCACAAGTTATTCATCTACTGTATCAAAAGAATCAGTTCAATAATCATGGAAAGCGAGTCACCGAGAAGGGGCCAACGTCAGTTTTCCATTAAGGGGAAGATAATAAGTTTACAAACCAACTCTTTGCGAGTTGGTGCTTCCCTACTATTACTACATTACTACTACTACTAAACTACACTATACTACTCTACATTACTACTACATTATTCTAACTACACTATACTAATATCTAAAGACCAGTGGCGTTTAGCCACTGGCCTTGCTGCTGCTGCCCTTGCCGCCGCCGCCCCTGGTGCTGCCCTTGCTGCTGCTGCCGCCTCTGGTGCTGCCCGTGCTGCTGCCGCCTCTGGTGCTGCCCGCGCTGCTGCCGCCTCTGGTGCTGCCCTTGCCGCCGCTGCCTCCGCCGCTGCCGCTGCCGTCACCGTCACCGTCGCCACCGTCGTCGTCGTCGCCGTCGTCGTCGTCGTCGCCGTCGTCGTCTTCGTCCTCGCCGCCGTCCGAGTCCTCCTCGTCCGAGGAGAACTCAGACTCATCCGAGCCCTCGAGCCCGGAGCGCTCGACGGCCCGGATGTACGTCCAGACTTCCGCGGCAATCCCCTGGGAGTCGTCTGAATCATCAGACGACGCCGGGGGAGAGACGAGAGCCGGAGATCCCTCGGACTCGGAGGAGAACTCCTCCTCCGAGTATTCCGAGTCGCCGAAGTCCTCCGACGGAGGAGTCGGCTCACGCTTGCGTTTGTTACTCTTGCCCATGGCGGAAGCAGACAGAAGGGAAGAGAAAGAGGCAGTAAGGAACATCGAAGAGATGTGAAAAAACCAGAGGAGCAACGGTGTTATTTATAGAAGGAAAAGGCAACCGCTCACCTCCAACCGTGGTCACTGAACAGTCGCAAAGCATTCAATAAGCACTTCTACTCGACTGAAGACACGTCAGGCGGCTGACGCCGTTTGATGCAACACTACACCCATTGGGACTCCAGTCAACAGCGCAAAGGATATGATTACACTAGTCGTCCCATCACATTACTACTCAGAAGCAGCCGGCTAAAACACTCAGCACACCAAGCCGTCCCTTGACCACACCCATTGGGGGGGACGCCCAGGAATTATCAGTATATTTTTCAAAACGGTCACATCCGTGCAGGGCACGCAGTAAATACCTCAAGACAAAAATGAGATATCAGTAAGGATCAGAGGAAAGCCAAATATAGCCAGCAAAGTACAAGATATGGCCGATAGAAGCGACGTGAAGACTAGACAGAGAACGTCCATCAAACGTCCAATCAGTCGCAGAAGCAAATAAATTGCACTACCTAGCAAAATATGGATGGATTGCAAACTCGGCTGCCAAAGACAAGATATATGCTGACCTCTGCGGCAAAATATTGATGGCATAATGCTGACCTCCAAAGCATAATGCAAATAGCTTCATACCAATTTTTACAAACGAAAGGAAGACCTTCGAATGGATTATTCTTAAAAAATTCATTAGAAGGTCGGGGGCTACACCCATTGGGTGCACCTCCGGTGCACCCCATGGATTATCATTCCAAGCCGAGATAGTGCCGACTTCTAAAGCGAAGGACAAGATTAAAAGACCAACCCTCAACCAGGATGCAGGAGCACAAGTGGAGATAATTTCCGGGAAAGACCTTCGAGTAGATTGTTTTCTAAAATCTACTCAAAGGTCGGGGGCTACACCCATTGGGTGCACCTCCGGTGCACCCAATGAAGTTCAGAATCCTACAAGTCGAAATGCCGACCTCTAAGGCACAAGCATGAAATTAAGCTTTGGTCAAACAAGTGATCGGGGCAAGAGAAGACAGCGGGAAGTCATTTTTTGGACCTTGGATCTTTGGGTTGATTACCTCCAAATTAACCCAAAGATCGGGGGCTTGTGGGGGATAGATATCCCCTGGGTCCACTAAAGGAGTAAAAGACCTCACGAAAGGCCCAAGGGCCCAATAAATCGCAAGGTCATTCCTTCGTGGGCCTGAGGAGAAACGACCAACAAAGCAGAGAAGATGTAAGACCGGATTGATGCAAACCCGGACGGTCCACAACGTCGAGCGAGTAAATCACAACGGAGACCCGACTTTCCCGCGCTGGAGCCCTCATGCTGTGGAGCCATGCATGGATAAGTCGGCGAAGGTTACGTAGGGATAAACTCAGGAGGTTCACTACCTTTTAGCTACTTGTTGTTATCATATCCACATGTATTGCCCCACGGTCGAGTATATAAGGCCTAGGGGGCACCCCTTCAGAACGATCGACCCTATCTCACTTAGCCACCCACATAAACTCTCTGCGTCCTCAATCCAGAGAGTCCTCTTGTAACCACGCCCACCAAGCATACTCACCAGGACGTAGGGTGTTACGCATTTCTAAGCGGCCCGAACCTGTAAATCTCGTCCACTGTCCCTCGTGCGATTGGCACGAACCATTTTGCTACAATCGTCGACACCGTCCTACTCCTAAAAACACCTTGAGGGGCAACCCCGGGTGTGCGGTCGGACCCAAAACACCGACAGCATCCTCAGCACTTTACTTAGTAATATACTCTATCAAAACAACCTTCGTCAGAAAACATCTTAATTCAAAAAATAATAAAAAGTTAAGAGTTTTACCTTAAAATTAGCATAGAACAGGCTACCGGCGATATATTGTCGCCGGTACCTGCAGAGGTCCGCCTCAATCTTCGGCAGGCCAACATTCTTCGAGAAAGTCCTAACGACCTTTGCCTCGGTTCGATTCCGAAGGCACCTCAATTTCCCTTCATTGACTCCGCCAAACAGCAGAGCCCCTGGTTTGTACCCACAGGATACAACATATTTCTTCAGTTCTTCTTTTTCAGTTTCTGATAACTCTTGCCCTAGTATATCCTGAAAATTGAAGTTTTCCTCTTCCAAAGTATCTTCAATTTGCTCTTTTCCTTTCTCAATTGTTGTGTCCATCGCGGCCGCAGCAGCTTCTTCCTCAGCCATTTTTAGAAGCATGTTATCAATATCACCAAGTGTGGTTTCTAGATCAGAACCTTCGGCGGTCTCAGCTCTGGCACCTTCGGCTCCGATGGCTGCAGCTTCGGCACCGCCGGCGCCTTCGGCGGCGCCAGCGCTTTCAGTAATTGGTATTTTTGGTGCTGATGCTGGCGGCGGTGTCTGATGAATAACATCGGCCACTTGGATAATTCTTCGTTTTCAGCTTAGCAGGACTTTCCGTTGCCGAAGGCTCCTTTTCCTTCTAAAAAAGCTTCGTCAGTTGTGGCGCCAGCGGACTTAGCTTGATAGGCAAAGGTTCGGTCATTACCTTTAGAATTTCTTCCACATCGGTAGCAGAAGGCGTCACAGGAGCTTCTCCCTCTTGGCCCGACGTTTTTGGTTTCGGGGCCGTAGCTTTCCTTTTCTTTGGAGTAGCTATCTTCGGCTCAGGGCTCGGTTTTCTTTTCTCAAAAGTTTCTTTGTCCTTTTAGCTAATTTGGTAGCTTCTTTGTCGAGGACGCTGACAACTCTTTTTCTTTTCTGGCCTTCGGCACCTCTGCCTAATTGCTCATAATCAGGATAATCAAAATTCAAGGCATCCATCACCCGATTCATTCTTCGCTTCGGACGAGTACCGAAAGCCGCAGTCATTAACTAATCTTCTTTCTTAGAATAGTTGCCAAGGATCTCATTGCACATAACCTCAATTGTGTCCAACCACTCTTGGCAAGGTGTTTTAAAATGTTTTTAAACTTGTAATAATAAGGTAGCCGAACAAGCTCTTTCTTCTTCTTCTCCCCTTTCAGCTTCGACATGTCCCATTCCCTCAAAGTTGGGAATACTCTGAAAGCTAAGAATTCTTGGACCAGATCCCTGGTACCAATGTGCT
The DNA here is from genome assembly GCF_902167145.1 of Zea mays. NCBI lineage: Eukaryota > Viridiplantae > Streptophyta > Magnoliopsida > Poales > Poaceae > Zea > Zea mays. The sequence goes on from NC_050097.1 coordinate 14,579,496, forward strand.
GTGCAACAACCCGAAATTCACCCAGTGCAATCTAACATGGACTATCTGGAGACATGACGCATTGGGGTCTAGTTTCTCCGAAGGTTAAACTCAAAGGGCTCTGAACTAGTTTTTCCTTCTTCTCATCTACTTTGACATAAAACCATTCACTCTTCTAGCCAGCTGGACATTTCGTACGATAACTGATAACTGGATACTTGGCATCTTTTCGATATGCAAAATTGTAGCAGCCGAAATTATCATGCAGCCCATCTTCTCTAGCTTTTGTTTGGTAATGAAGCTCGTGCGCCCGGCAAAAACCTTCGGCAAGTGGCTCTGCCTCCTGGCTTTGGAGTGCCCTGATGTAAACACTAAGCCTAACAATGGCATTAGGAGTTAACTGATGAAGGTGAATCCCAAATCTCTCTAAAACATCTGCAATCATCCCATGAAGGGGAAACCTTAACCCTGCTTTGAAGAAGCTCTTAAAAATCACCACCTCATCTTTTTCTGGCTTTGGGGTAATTTCCTCTCCCCCGAAGCGAATCAGCTCCCTTTTGTCTTCGCTAAAATAGCCTAGCTTCAGTAACTTAGCCACATCACCTTCGGTAATAGTAGACTTCCCAAACTCTAAGTGGCTGGGTTTAGATGGCGTTGCACCGTACTCATCTTCAAATTCATCTTCTTCAACGTCAGTTTGTTTTGCTTCGGCGACAGATGTATCCCCTGATGTTGCCAGCCCAGACCGCCTCATTGCTTTGGAAATTGGAACGGTTTCAGTGACTTCGGTCTTATCTCCCTCACGTTCAACCCTGGCAGTGGAACGCACTCTAGCCATTTGATTATGAACTTCTATAAGTTTTTTGAAATTAATGACCTTTTTTCTGAAGCTCTTCTTGTGACGAAGCAGAATCCGAGGTGGTGCTTCGTTTGAGCGCAAGGGTCAAGCTTCGGCTATGGTTAAATTCCTGACAGCAAAACAATGCAATAGCAATGAATGTTGTGGTAACTTCACACCTACTCGTCTGTTTACATAGTGCTGCAGGTAAGAAGGTGAATCGTCAAGTCTCCTACACCGGACAAACAGTCGCTCGCACCCACTGAACGGTGGGCCACAAAACCCGAGAAGGTGAATCTGCATGGTGGGACCACTCCGTGCTCGAAAATTTTATCGTTTCCCGGCAACGAGCTCAGGGAAGGTGTTTTTTGGACCTTCGGCTTCCCGAAGCCTAAGAGACTTTTTCACGGATCAAGCTCGTTACGAAAAACGATCTAGCACCGCGAAGGGGCTACTGTTGGGGCCATGCTTCGTCGCCGAAGGTCCTGCAGGAAGACACACCTTGGACAAATCAGTTTAAACGTAGTGCCGAAGCTACCACTCACGAAGCTTCGGCATTATAACATATCTGAAGACGAGGGTTCGAACCGACTTAAAGATGAAATGACTTCTTAGTCCACAAGGGTCTGAGTCATAATTGTAATCTTTTGTAAGGGGCATGATTGTAATTTCTCACAGGCTGCGTTCTGTGCCTATAAATAGATGAACAATACTCCTTTATTGTTCACGCAATCCTGTAATCATTGACGCATCACACTGGAATTATTGTTCTTTGTCAAGGAAAAGGTATAAATGTACTTAAATATTATGTCTTAATATTTAAGTTTATATAATAAAATATATGTTTAATAATATCTGTCTTTGGTATAAACTTCTTTAATTTTTCATATTCTAGCATTGTTTACATTGTTCTATAGAGCTAATCACGAAGGTAAGATCTTCGTGATATTTTGCTTATGGTATTTGTCTGAAGTTCATTATATCCTAAGGGAGATAATGCTTCAGCGGACGAAGGGCATTAACATTTAACATTTTATGTTGCCTTGTTCTTAATTCATAACATTTGAGAACAAGTCCCCAACATAGACAGAGGTGTCGGTTAAAGTGCCCGATGGGGGTGTTATGCAGTGTTCTGCAACGTGGCCTCAAGCGGAATGGTGCATTCAGGGTTGTTGGTTTCAACATGATCTGAAAGTGTTGCCCATTCACACTTATGATCTGATCTTAGGCATGGATTGGCTAGAGTTCCATAGTCCTATGAAGGTGCACTGGCATTATAAGTGGTTGTCCATTACTTATCAAGGTTCTTCAGTCATGTTGTATGGGTCGAGTTCTAGCCAATGGGATGGCTTATTGATTCAGGTTGCTCCGGTTGACCATACTGAAAGGGAAGCACCAGTTTCAGCACTATCACCTGATATTGCAGCATTGTTGGATCAATTTCCTCATGTGGTTTTAGCTCTTGCAACCTTACCACCCCTTGCCCCTGTGATCATGCAATTCCACTAGTGGCTAGAGCTAAACATGTGAGTGTGAGACCCTACAGATACCCATCGGGATTAAAGGATGAAATTGAACGACATGTTAGCTCTATGTTGCAACAAGGTATCATTGGACCTGGTTCATCTTCTTTCAGTTCGCTTGTGTTGTTGGTTCGCATGAAGGATGGATCCTATAGATTCTGTGTGGATTACCGTTATCTGAATGCACTGACCCTTAAGAGCAAGTTTCCCATTCCCATTTTTGACCAATTAGTGGATGAACTAGATGGTTTTCTACACTGAACCTCATCTCAGGTTATCATCAAATTAGGTTACAGTCTGGAGAGGAGTTTAAAACAACATTTCAAACTCATACAGGGCAATTTGAATTCGTGGCCATGCCTTTTTGGGTTGTGTGGAACACCTGGAACATTTCAAAGGGCCATGAATGTTACTCTTGCTCCTTTGTTAAGGAGATGTGTATTGGTCTTCTTCGATGATATTTTAGTTTATAGCAAGTCGTGGGAGGATCATTTGCAATAGGTGTTGCAATTACTGCAACAAGATCATTGGCACCTTGAAATTTCCAAATGCTAGTTTGCTGGGAGAACCATTTCCTACTTGGGACATATTATCAGTGAAGTTGGAGTAGCTACTGATGTTGCTAAGGTGGAGGATGTAAGAGATTGGCTAAGTCGCACTAGTGTTAAAGAGTTGAGAAGTTTCTTGGGATTGGATGGTTATTACAGAAAGTATGTCAGACACTTTGATGTGATCACCAAGCCCTTGACTGAGTTGCTGCGCAAGGGAGTCCTATTTGTATGGACCTATGATCATGAAGCTTCTTTCCTTGCTATCGAGAACACCTTGTGTATAGTTCCTGTTCTGGCCATACCTGATGTAGGAAACGGGTGACGCCTAAGAGAGGGGTGAATTAGGACTTCTAAAACTTTTACTAAACTAGGCCACAATTAAATCCTTAGAGCAAAACCTATGCAAATAATCAAACTAGAATGTGCAAACTAGATTTTGTCTAAGTGTTGCTATCTCTACCGCAAAGGCTAAATTTCAATCTACACTAGATAAGTATGAATACAAGATTGAAACTTAAATGCTTAATATAAATGTGGAAACTTAAAGAGCAAAGTAGAGAAGCAAACTCTCGTGGATGACGCCAATAACTTTATCGAGGTATCCGGAACCGCGCAAGTGTTGGAACTTGCTTTCAAGCGCAAGGAGGCCAACAAGGGTGAACAGCGATGACAACAGGGTTACGTGCTAGGAGGCAATAGCTCTGTTAATCTAGCCTCTCACGGGCACTGTGCGGGGGTATTTATAGGTACCTGAGCGCCCAGCGCCTTGTGTTAAGGACGCATGTGCCCTCAGCTACCCAGGTTATCCCCAGAATATTCCCATAAAGCAGGGTTACAGACCGTAATTATAGGAATGCCTTTACAAATGAGGCCCGTAGCACACAGCGACCGCGCAGGGCCCGTTACAATGGGCCGGATCGTACGTGGGCCTCCGAACTGGACGAGGCCGCACGGTGGGAGGACCTCGTCGTAGGCCTTCGTCTGGCGTCGTATCGAGCGAAGGGTATCCGTGCCCGTTTTGTCTTCATCGGACCGGCGGCACCGGCGAGGACTTCGAGCGGAGGGTGGCGGCTATGCCTTCGCCCCAACAGCAAGGTCCCGACTAATCCTCGTTGGTGCCCCTACACAAAGGGAAGCCCACATGAGGGCCAAGCACCTCGGTCGAGTAACTCCGTAGAGAGCCGCGGGCCTTCTCCACGCGCAAGTGGTGCTCCGCTTCCGGCTCCTCTCGGACGCTCCCCACCGTCTCCACTATCGAGCTTCCGGCCGAAACGCCGCGGGTCTCGTTCCCTCCGGTACACGGTGGCGGCCATGACACAAACGCGGTTGTCACAGTCTCGCAAGACTCTCGCCCCACTCGGTACAATTACAACAGCCCGCGCAGGAGCCGAGGGGTTGTGAGGTTTATCTAAACTCACTCAACAATCTAGGGTTCACCTAGAGCAAGCGCTAAAGCGGTCTAACTAACCTAAGCACTTCGCAAAAGCACCTACGCTAATCACCGAGTGATTCTATTAAGCACTTGGGTGTAAGAGCACTTGGGAATGTCTACTATATGCCTTGGTATGTCTCTTGGGCTCCCACACCTGGAAATGGCCGGTTGGGGTGTATTTATAGCCCCCAACACAAATAGAGCCGTTGGAGAAAAGCTGTTGCTTTATGCGGCACACCGGACAGTCCGATGGTGCACCGGACAACGCAATGTAGCCTGTCCGGTGTGCCTAGCCGTTGCCCTGTCAGAGCAGGTGACCGTTGGCGCCGCAGGCTTTCCACACCGGACAGTCTGGTCCTCACACCGAACAGTCCGATGGTCTTCTCTCCGGGTACCACCTGGAACTAGCCGTTGGGCTGCGGTTCCCTGGTGCACCGGACAGTCCGGTGCTCCACGCACAGACAGTCCGCAGGCAGCACACGCCTTCAATCTTGGACTCTCCTTTGATCTTCTTAATGTATTCTTTTGAGGTGTTGCTTTCCTCGATTCCTTAGTCCAAGTAATTCTTGCATCCTATGAACTACAATCATAAACACTAGAGAAACTTATTAGTTCACGGATTGTGTTGATCATCAAACACCAAAACTCAATTAGCCAAATGGCCCGGGGTCCATTTTCCTTACAATCTCCCCCTTTTTGGTGATTGATGACAACACGACCAAAGCAAGCAAATAATACAAGTATTTGAATGAAAATATGCAATCTACTTGCTAGGATGCATGAGTGTCCCCACAATGTGATATTATGGACTTAAGCCTCCCCCTAACTCCATAATTCACTTACTTCCTATTTTGGACCAAATAACCAAAAACACTTGAAAAGCCACTTGAAGATTTAAAAATTTTAAATTTGTGGTGTTTGGTGTTTGATACATTTTTCATTGCTTTGGTCCCTAAACTTCTCCCCCTTTGGCATCAACCACCGAAAAAGGAAGACATTAAAAGCATGTAGGAAGTAAATAAAACTTGCCCTCTTAAGGAATTAAAACACATGAAGAAATATCATCAAATGATAACTCCCCCTAAATGAGTGTTCTCTTTTAGAAAGAAATTTCTCCCCCTTTTTAGAGACGAAGAAATACTCCCCCTGGCAGAGATCTTTTACTTAGGAAAAAGCATGTGAGAATTAGAGGTGCAATACATGATTTGAATAGACTAACTTCCCTTATGCATAGGTAGTAACAGAATATGATTGAACCACTTATGCATGTAAAGCAACAAGGAAGTATAAGATATGAAATATAGTCTAACCAAATGTCGGAGAAGACATGTAAATGATGTGAAATGAAAAGGTCTTGGAGATTTGCGGTGGAAGATTGTTGTCTTGCTGCGGGGACTTCATTTTCCTTACAATGAGACTATAACAAGAAATAGACTTGAAAAGGGTGTTAGTCTCAACGTCTTAGATTATAGAGTAATCTCCCCTTGAAAGTGTGCGTACAAGTTTTCAATACTTGTAGAGGACATGCACTTCGATTTGATATCAAGAGGGGCAGATTATCCATAATCCGAGCTTTGACACATATAAGTTAAATGAAACCAATTGTATGATATAAGCTTTTGATGCATTGGTGTCATTTACTTAGGGATGTTCGATAAGCTATGTGTCATGCTTAATTAAACATTTTAAACCATGTAGGTTTGCTTAAGTATATGAATTGAAAGCAAACAATCCTACCATTTGATTTACCTAGTATGCATGCATTGTCTAAAGCAAATATCAAAATGAAATACTAGGCATGAAAGGTAAAACTAGATACAAGAAAATAGATACGCATATCTAAAGATAAGAAATACAATAAATCTAGTAACCTTAGTCATGGGTGGGGAAATTTGGGTCCAAAATATTCACTAACCCACTTGGCAATAAACTTGATCCAACATGATATATCCCATGATATACATCCCAACTTTGCCAAGTCTCCAAATTCCCCGATGACCTTCGGTCCACTCACTTCCCTTTCGGGATCCAAACCTTCTTGGTGCTTTTCATAGTTGAAATTATTTCCTTTGGCACCCAGATGTGTTTGCCCCCCTTTCCTTTGTTGGCTTGCTTGTTGGCCTTGATTGCTATCACCTTTCCATTCTTTTTCTTCTTGATCAAATATGGTGTAGCAGCCTTTTTGTCCACCTTTTTGATGTAGGTGTTGGAGATTTTGCTTGATGGCTTTTGCTTGAGCTTTTGCCTTTGCTTATCCTCGGTCATCGCCTTGCATTGAAAAGACTTAGAGCAACTCCAGTAGTTCTCTAAAAGATTTCCTAAATCAATAATTTAGGTAGTTAACATGAAAACTATTCTCCAACAGTTCTCTAAATGAACTTTCTAAATTTAACAACTTGTCATTTAACCTCATTTTCTCTCTACATTTGGCAACCATTTAACAACTCCCTAAACAAAAATGTTGACTGCATTATATAGTTTTTTGACTTATTTTTTATGTGGATAAATGCAAAACAAAACTACAACCTATATTTAGAGAACTATTGGAGAACTCACATTTTTTTACTCCAAAAGCCATTTAGCAACTTCTTAAATCTGTGATTTAGAGAGCTAAAATTTACATAACTATTGGAGTTACTCTTATGGCCTTCCTTGTGACATAGCCTACAAATCACAATTTCTCCCTCTACAGGCTTGTTCACTCCCGCAGTGGTGTTATCCTGTGGAGGTCGGATTTGTTTGGCTTTGCCTTTCTTGTCATACAAAGCCTTGCCAAGGCAAGCCACTTCTTGCTTTAATTGTCCATTTTCCTTTGCAACCTCATCCGAACATGTCTATCCAACAATATTCTCAACAAAGACTTGCTTGCAGGGGTTAGAATCATCAATTAAATCAAATCAGGAAGTAGAAGCATCTTTCTTAATTATTTCAGGTATTTCAATTAAAGATGCTACTGGGGTGCTACCAATGTTTTCTAGCTTAGTAGTTAGCTCATTATTGTGTATGCTAAGAATTATACTCATTTAAGACTAGGCAATGTTTTTGCTCACGAACATTGGATGTGCCATCATGGAGCTCATGCAATTTTAGCCAAATCTCATTAGCGGTTTTTAATGTAAATACTTGATTAAAAATATCCATGCTAAGAGATTCATACAAGCAATTTTTGGCTCTAGCATTTAAATGAATTTCTTTTTCCTCACTCGTGGTGGGTTTCTTGAGATTCTTGAGGGGTTTCATCCCGTCACGAGTGACTCTCCAAACACCTAGATCAACGACCTCTAGGTAACAAGCCATTCTAGCACTATAATATGGGAAGTTAGTGCCGTCGAAGTGTGGTGGCCTATGGGTATCCATCCCTTCCTCTAAAAAGCGTCGGCTCTTTTAGCGGTGAAGCTAAAACGTTTCAAATGAGCCAAACCAGGCTTTGATACCACTTGTAGGAAACGGGTGACGCCTAAGAGGGGGGTGAATTAGGACTTCTAAAACTTTTACTAAACTAGTCCACAATTAAATCCTTAGAGCAAAACCTATGCAAATAATCAAACTAGAATGTGCAAACTAGGTTTTGTCTAAGTGTTGCTATCTCTACCGCAAAGACTAAGTTTCAATCTACACTAGATAAGTATGAATACAAGATTGAAACTTAAATGCTTAATATAAATGCAGAAACTTAAAGAGCAAAGTAGAGAAGCAAACTCTCGTGGATGACGCCGGTAATTTTACCGAGGTATCCGGAACCGCGCAAGGTCCTAACTAATCCTCGTTGGTGCCCCTAGCAAAGGGAAGCCCACGCGAGGGCCAAGCACCTCGGTCGAGTAACTCCGTAGAGAGCCGCGGGCCTTCTCCACGCGCAAGTGGTGCTCTGCTTCCGGCTCCTCTCGGACGCTCCCCGTTGTCTCCACTATCGAGCTTCCGGCCGAAACGCCGCAGGCCTTGTTCCCTCCGGTACACGTTGGCGGCCGTGACACAAACGTGATTGTCACGGTCTCGCAAGACTCTCGCCCCACTCGGTACAATTACAACAGCCCGCGCAAGAGCCGAGGGGTTGTGAGGTTTATCTAAACTCACTCAACAATCTAGGGTTCATCTAGAGCAAGCGCTAAAGCAGTCTAACTAACCTAAGCACTTCGCAAAGCACTTATGCTAATCATCGAGTGATTCTATTAAGCACTTGGGTGTAAGAGCACTTGGGAATGTCTACTATATGCCTTGGTATGTCTCTTGTGCTCCCACACCTAGAAATGGCCGGTTGGGGGTGTATTTATAGCCCCCAACACAAATAGAGCCGTTAGAGAAAAGCTGCTGCTTTCTGCGGCACACTGGACAGTCTGGTGGTGCACCGGACAGCGCATTGTAGCCTGTCCGGTGCGCCTAGCCGTTGCCCTGTTAGAGCAGGTGACCGTTGGCGCCGCAGGCTTTCCACACCGGACAGTCCGGTCCTCACACCGGACAGTCCGGTGGTCTTCTCTCCAGGTGCCACTTGGAACTAGCCGTTGGGCTGCGGTCCTCACACCGGATAGTCCGGCGTGTGGGCACCGGATAGTCCGGTGCTCCACGCACAGACAGTCCGCAGGCAGCACACGCCTTCAATCTCGGACTCTTCTTTGATCTTCTTAATGTCTTCTTTTGAGGTGTTGCTTTCCTCAATTCCTTAGTCCAAGTAATTCTTGCATCCTATGAACTACAATCATAAACACTAGAGAAACTTATTAGTTCACGGATTGTGTTGATCATCAAACACCAAAACTCAATTAGCCAAATGGCCCGAGGTCCATTTTCCTTACACCTGATTTTAGTAAAACTTTCTATATTGAGATAGATGTGTGTAAAAATGGTGTGGGTGCTATTCTCCTGCAAGAAGGCCATTCCTTAACCTTCAATAGTAAAGCTCTGGGACCTAAGACATAGGGACTATCGGTGGGGAGAATTCCACCGGCCGGGTGGCAGAACGCACCTACCCTAATCCTAAGATGAGGAGGGGCCTAAGCATTTTGCTTGTCTGTTGGAAGGTGGAAGAACACACGAGGACACGAGGGTTTAGAGTGGTTCAGGCCGTCGGAGCGTAATACCCTACCTCCACTGTATGTGAGCTGTATTGAGTCTGTGAGCTTGAGAGCTTGAGTGAACTTGTCCTTGCAACGTTGTGTGCCTTCCCTTTTATAGTTTAAGGGATGCACATACAAGGATGCTGAGCCCCGACATGTGGGCCCAGGAACATAATGGAAAGAACACGTTATGTGAGTAATTAATGCTAGTAACGCCTGAGCAATCACTGGGAGTCTTGATGTCCGCAATCCATGCTGCATTGATGGGCAGTTACCGTACGAGTAATGCGGGAGTAATGGTGAGTAACTGCGCGGCCCACGTATCGTGGACTGAGCACGCCGCTTGTCAGTGGAATGTCAGGCGCACGTCTTATCCGTCATGAAGGCGTGCGTAGCCCAGAGGCGTCACGCCGGGTTCCGCCCGTTGGCTTATGTCGCGTACAGTATACCACGTGGCAGCATCGGGGCTCCGCCTCAGCGGGGAGCAGGAGTGTATGCGGATAGGTCCGGAGCGCACTAGAGCAGGTCTAGACACGTGTAAGCTCTAGACCCCCGCCTGGGCCTTAAGTAAGGTCTTGGGGCCCCACTGTGGGTGGTCCGGACCCCATATGGTGGGGTCCGGATCCTATTCTAGGGGTCCGGTCCGTACACATGGGGGTCCTGGACCAACTTGGAGGTCCAGACTGTATATCCAGGGGTCCGGCACTTTCCCATGGGGGTGAAAGTCGCCTAGAGGGGGGTGAATAGGCAAATCTGAAATTTATAAACTTTAAGCACAACTACAAGCCAGAGTTAGCGTTAGAAATATAACCGAGTCCAAAAGAGAGGGTGAAAACAAATCAACCAACGAAATAGAGTGGATGACACGGTGATTTGTTTTACCGAGGTTCGGTTCTTACAAACCTACTCCCCGTTGAGGTGGTCACAAAGACCGGGTCTCTTTCAACCCTTTCCCTCTCTCAAACGGTCACCTAGATCTAGTGAGCTTTTCTCCTTAATCAAATGGGTCACTTAGACCCCACAAGGACCATCACAACTTGGTGTCTCTTGATTTGATTACAAAGGTGTTGAGAACAAGAATGGGGAAGAAGAAAAGCGATCCAAGCGACAAGAACTCAAATGAACACAAATATCTCTCTCTCACTAGTCACTAAATGTTTGGAGTGATTGTGGACTTGGGAGAGGATTTGATCTCTTGTTTGTGTCTTGGAGTGAAGTCTAGAGTTCTTGTATTGAATGCAATGGCTGAAAACTTGGATGCCTTGAAGTGTGGTGGTTGGGGAGGCTGTCTGTCGATGGGCGCAGCGGACAGTCCGGTGCGCCAGCCACGTCACCCAACCGTTAGGGTTCGACCGTTGGAGCTCTGATAGCTGGGACCACCGAACAGTCCAGTGCGCCTTCTGGCGCCTGTTCTGACTCTGCGCGAACTGTCCATGCACTGTAGCTGTGTCAGCCGACCGTTGAACTTGACCGTTGCGCTGGCGACCATTGCTCCGCCTGGCACACCGGACAGTCCGGTGAATTATAGCGAAGGGATTTTTCTAGAAACCTGAAGGTAGCGAGTTGGAGTTGATCCACCCTGGTGCACCGGACAGTCCGGTGCGCTAGACCAGGGCAGCCTTCGGTTTCTTTTGCTCCTTGCTTTTTGAACCCTATCTTGGACTTTTTATTGGTTGTGTTGAACATTTGGCACCTGTAGAACTTATATTCTAGAGCAAACTAGTTAGTCCAATTATTTGTGTTGGGCAATTCAACCACCAAAATCATTTAGGAAAAGGTTTGACCCTATTTCCCTTTCAATCTCCCCCTTTTTGGTGATTGATGCCAACACAAACTAAAGCAAATCTATAAGTGCAGAATTGAACTAGTTTGCATAAGGTAAGTGCAAAGGTTGCTTGGAATTAAACCAATTTAAACTTTCATAAGATATGCATGGATTTCTTTATTTTGGACCATGCTTGTACCACTTGTTTTGTTTTTGCAAATGTTTTTGGAAATTCTTTTCAAAGTCTTTTTGCAAATAGTCAAAGGTATATGAATAAGATTTTGAGAAGCATTTTCAAGATTTGAAATTTTCTCCCCCTATTTCAAATGCTTTTCCTTTGACTAAACAAAACTCCCCCTAAATGAAATTCTCCTCTTAGTGTTCAAGAGGGTTTTTCAAATTGAAAGAATGTCAAATATTTTAGATACCAAATTTTGAAAAAATTCCTCCTTAAGATATAGATATAGTTTGAGATAGAATTTCTTAGAGGAATACTAATTTCAAAGATACCAATTGAAGAACATTTAAAAGCTTAAAGTTGTTTTGAAAAATTTTGAAATTGGCGTGTGGTGCAGTCCTTTTGCTTTGGGCTAATACTATCTCCCCCTTTGGCATTAATCGCCAAAAACGGAGTCTTTAGAGCCCTTTTACTTTCTCCCCAATGGTATGAGTAATGAATATGAGTGAAGATTATACCAAAGTTTGAGAGCGATGCAGAGTGATGGCGAAGGGTAATTAATACCGGTAGAGTGGAGTGGAAGCCTTGTCTTCGCCGAAGACTCCATTTCCCTTTCAATCTATGACTTAGCATAAGAATACACTTGAAAACACATTAGTCATAGCACATGAAAGAGATATGATCAAAGGTATATAAATGAGCTAAGTGTGCAAAGTATCAATCAAAATTCCTAGAATCAAGAATGTTTAGCTCATGCCTAAGTTTGGTAAAGGTTTTCTCATCTAGTGGATTGGTAAAGATATCGGCTAATTGTTCTTTGGTGCTAACATAAGCAATCTCGATATCCCCCTTTTGTTGGTGATCCCTCAAAAAGTGATACCGAATGGCTATGTGCTTAGTGCGGTTGTGCTCAACGGGATTATCCGCCATGCGGATTGCACTCTCATTATCACATAGGAGAGGGACTTTGGTTAATTTGTAGCCATAGTCCCTAAGGGTTTGCCTCATCCAAAGCAATTGCGCGCAACAATGGCCTGCGGCAATATACTCGGCTTCGGCGGTAGAAAGAGCTACTGAATTTTGTTTCTTTGAAGCCCAAGACACCAGGGATTTTCCCAAGAACTGACAAGTCCCTGATGTGCTCTTTCTATCAATCTTACACCCTGCCCAATTAGCATCTGAATATCCTATTAAATCAAAGGTGGATCCCTTGGGGCACCAAAGACCAAACTTAGGTGTATGAACTAAATATCTCAAGATTCTTTTCACGGCTCTAAGGTGAATTTCCTTAGGATCAGCTTGGAATCTTGCACACATGCATACGGAAAGCATAATATCTCGTTGAGAGGCACATAAATAGAGTAAAGATCCTATCATCGACTGGTATACCTTTTGATCTACAGATTTACCTCCCGTGTCGAGGTCGAGATGCCCATTGGTTCCCATGGGTGTCTTAATGGGCTTGGCATCCTTCATTCCAAACTTGGTGAGTATATCTTGAATGTACTTAGTTTGGCTGATGAAGGTGCCCTCTTGGAGTTGCTTCACTTGAAATCCTAAGAAGTACTTCAACTCCCCCATCATAGACATCTCGAATTTTTGAATCATAATCCTACTAAACTCTTCACAAGTAGATTTGTTAGTAGACCCAAATATGATATGATCAACATAAATTTGGCATACAAACAAATCATTTGCAATGGTTTTAGTAAAGAGAGTAGGATCGACTTTGCTGACTTTGAAGCCATTAGTGATAAGAAAATCTCTTAGGCATTCATACCATGCTCTTGGAGCTTGCTTGAGCCCATAAAGCGCCTTAGAGAGTTTATACACATGGTTAGGGTACTCACTATCTTCAAAGCCGGGAGGTTGCTCAACATAGACCTCTTCCTTGATTGGTCCATTGAGGAAGGCACTTTTCACGTCCATTTGATAGAGCTTAAATCCATGGTAAGTAGCATAGGCAAGTAATATACGAATTGACTCAAGCCTAGCTACGGGTGCATAGGTTTCACCGTAATCCAAACCTTCGACTTGTGAATATCCCTTGGCCATAAGTCGTGCTTTGTTCCTTGTCACCACACCATGCTCATCTTGCTTGTTGCGGAAGACCCACTTGGTTCCTACAACATTTTGATTAGGACATGGAACTAAATGCCATACCTCATTCCTCGTGAAGTTGTTGAGTTCCTCTTGCATTGCCAACACCCAATCCGAATCCCTTAATGCGTCTTCCACCCTGTATGGCTCAATAGAAGACACTAAAGAGTAATGTTCACAAAAATGAGCGACACGAGATCAAGTGGTTACCCCCTTATGAATATCGCCGAGGATGGAGTTCACGGGGTGATCTCGTTGTATCGCTTGGTGGACTCTTGGGTGTGGCGGTCTTGGACCCTGATCATCTTCCTTGTCTTGATCATTGGCATCTCCCCCTTGATCACTGTCCTCCTCTTGAGGTGGCTCATCTTGATCTTCATTTTCATCATCTTGAGCTTGATCCTCATCTTGAGTTGGTGGAGATGCTTGTATGGAAGATGATGGTTGACCTTGTGCTTGTGGAGGCTCTTTGGATTCCTTAGGACACACATCCCCAATGGACATGTTCCTTAGCGCGACGCATGGAGCCTCTTCATCATCTAGCTCATCAAGATCAACTTGCTCTACTTGAGAGCCATTAGTCTCATCAAACACAATGTCACAAGAAACTTCAACTAGTCCAATGGACTTGTTAAAGACTCTATATGCCCTTATGTTTGAATCATAACCAAGTAAAAAGCCTTCTACAGCCTTAGGAGCAATTTAGATTTTCTACCTCTTTTAACAAGAATAAAACATTTGCTACCAAAGACTCTAAAATATGAAACATTGGATTTTTATCGGTGAGGAGTTCATAGGATGTCTTCTTGAGGATTCGGTGAAGATAGAGACGGTAGATGGCGTAGCAAGCGGTGTTGATTGCTTCCGCCCAAAACCGGTCCGAAGTCTTGTACTCATCAAGCATGGTCCTCGCCATGTCAAGTAGAGTTCTATTTTTCCTCTCCACTACACCATTTTGTTGAGGTGTGTAGGGAGAAGAGAACTCATGCTTGATGCCCTCGTCCTCAAGAAAGCCTTCTATTTATGAGTTCTTGAACTCCGTCCCGTTGTCACTTCTTATTTTCTTGATCCTTAATCCGAACTCATTTTGAGCCCATCTCAAGAATCCCTTCAAGGTCTCTTGGGTTTAAGAATTATCCTGCAAAAAGAACACCCAAGTGAAGCGAGAATAATCATCCACAGTAATTAGACAGTACTTACTCCTGCCGATGCTTATGTAAGCGATCGGGCCGAATAGATCCATGTGAAGTAGCTCAATCGGCCAGTCAGTCGTCATGATGTTCTTGTGTGGATGATGAACACCAACTTGCTTCCCTGCTTGACATGCGCTACAAATCCTGTCTTTCTCAAAATGAACATTGGTTAGTCCCAAAATGTGTTCTCCCTTTAGAAGTTTGTGAAGATTCTTCATCCCAACATGGGCTAATCGGCGATGCCAGAGCCAACCCATATTAGTCTTAGCAATCAAGCAAGTATCGAGTTTAGCTCTATTAAAATCAACTAAGTATAGCTAACTCTCTAATACTCCCCTAAATGCTACTGAATCATCACTTCTTCTAAAGACAGTAACACCTATATCCGTAAAAAAGACAATTGTAGCCCATTTTGCATAATTGAGGAACTGAAAGCAAGTTGTAATCTAAAGAATCTACAAGAAAAACATTGAAAATAGAGTGGTCAAGAGATATAGCAATTTTACCAAGTCCTTTGACCAAACCTTGATTTCCATCCCCGAATGTGATAGCTCTTTGGGGATCTTGGTTTTTCTCATAGGAGGAGAACATCCTTTTCTCCCCTGTCATGTGGTTTGTGCACTCGCTATCAATGATCCAACTTGAGCTCCCGAATGCATAAACCTACAAAACAAGTTTAGGCCTTGTTCTTAGGTACCCAAACGGTCTTAGGTCCTTTCACATTAGAAACAAGCACCTTGGGTACCCAAACACAAGTCTTGGAGCCTTTGTGTGGCAACTACTTTGCACGATTTGTTAGTGAGCACATCAGAAGCATCAGAAGTCTTAAATGAACCATTAGGTTCATTTGATGCAATAAGAGATTTCTTTTTAGGCAATTTAACATGAGTGGATTGCCTGAAACTAGATGCCTCACTCTTATACATAAAAGCATGATGAGAGCCAGTGTGAAGACTTCCTAGAATGAATTCTCCTAATCTTATGTTCGGGATAACCAACAGGATATAAAATATAGCCCTCGTTATCCTGAACCATGGGAGCTTTGCCCTTAACAAAATTAGACAGTTTCTTAGGGGCATTAAGCTTGACATTGTCTCCCTATTGGAAGCCAATGCCATCCTTAATGCCAGGGCGTCTCCCACTATAGAGCATACTTCTAGCAAATTTAAAATTTTCATTTTCTAATTCATGCTCATTAATTTTAGCTCTAAGTTGAGCTATGTGATCATTTTGTTGTTTAATTAAGGCTAGGTGATCATGGATATCATCAACATTAATGTCTCTACATCTAGTACAAATGGAAACATGGCTAACAGTATATGTAGAGGGTTTGCAAGCATTTAATTCATCAATCTTAGCATGTAACATGGTATTCTCATTTCTAAGATTGGAAATAGAATCATTGCAAACATTTAAATCCTTAGCCTTAGCAATTAAATTATCATTCTCAATCTTAAGGCTAGAAAGTGATTCATTCAACTTGTCAATTTTAGAAATCAAACTAGCATTATCATTTTTGAGGTTGACAAGAGAATCATCACAAACATTTAACTTCTCAACCTTAGCAATCAATTTAGCATTCTCAAATCTAAGGTTGGAAAGTGCTTAGCTCACTAGTCAATTTTTCACATTTTTCTACTTCCTGAGCATAAGCATTTTTAACCTTAACATGTTTCTTGTTTTCCTTAATAAGGAAGTCCTCTTGGCTATCCAAGAGTTCATCCTTCTCATGAATAGCACTAATCAATTCATTCAATCTTTCTTTTTGTTGCATGTTTAGGTTGGCAAAAAGTGTAAGCAAATCATCCTCATCATCACTAGAGCTAGCCTCATCACTAGATGTTGCATATTTAGTAGAAGCTCTAGATTTTACCTTCTTCTTTTTGCCGTCCTTTGCCATGAGGCACTTGTGGCCGACGTTGGGGAAGAGAAGGCCTTTGGTGACGATGATGTTGGCGGCGTCCTCGTCGGAGGAGGAGTCGGTGGAGCTCTCATCGGAGTCCCACTCCCGACAAACGTGGGCATCACCGCTCTTCTTCTTGTAGTACCTCTTCTTCTCCTTCTTCTTTCCCCTCTTGTCGTCGCCCCTGTCACTATCACTTGATAATGGACATTTAGCAATAAAGTGACCAGGCTTACCACACTTGTAGCAAACCTTCTTGGAATGGGGTTTGTATTCTCTCCCCTTCCTTTGCTTGAGGATTTGGCGAAAGCTTTTGATGATTAGCGTCATCTCCTCATTGTCGAGCTTGGAGGCGTCAATGGGGAGCCTACTTGATGTAGACTCTTATTTCTTCTCCTCCGTCGCTTTAAATGCGATGGGTTGCACCTCGAGTGTGGAGGTGGCGCCTCGCTCGATGATTTGTTTGGAGCCTTTGATCATCAATTCAAAGCTCACAAACTTTCCTATCACCTCCTTGGGAGACATTAGCTTATATCTAGGATCACCATGAATTAATTGAACTTGTGTAGGGTTAAGAAAAATAAGTAATCGTAGAATAACCTTGACCATTTCATGGTCATCCCATTTTGTGCTCCCGAGGTTGCGCACTTGGTTCACCAAGGTCTTGAGCCGGTTGTACATGGCTTGTGGTTCCTCTCCTTGGTTGAGCATGAACCGACCGAGCTCCCCCTCGATCGTTTCCCGCTTGGTGATCTTGGTCACCTCATCTCCTTCGTGCGTGGTCTTGAGAACGTCCCAAATTTCTTTGGCACTCTTCAACCCTTGCACCTTATTATACTCCTCTCGACTTAGAGATGCAAGGAGTATAGTACTGGCTTGGGAGTTGAAGTGCCGGATTTGGTCGACCTCCTCTGAATCATAGTCCTTGTCCCCTTTCTTCGGTACCTGTGCTCCATACTCAACAATATCCCATATGCTTTTGTGGAGTGAGGTTAGGTGATGCCTCATTTTATCACTCCACATAGAATAATCGTCACCTTCAAAAACCAGTGGTTTGCCTAATGGGACGGAAAGTAATGGAGTGTGTTTTGAAATACGAGGATAGCAGAGGGGCATCTTTGAGAGCACCTAGAGGGGGGGTGAATAGGTGATCCTATAAAACTTAAAACTTAACACCACAAACTTGATTAAGAGTTAGAACGGTGAAATCAAGTGAGTAGAGAGGAGAGCTCTTTGTGAAGCACAATAGACACAATAAGGACAAGCACAAGAGGCACGAGGATTTATCCCGTGGTTCGGCCAAGTACAACACTTGCCTACTCCACGTTGTGGCGTCCCAACGGACTAGAGTTGCACACAACTCCTCTCAAGTGATCCAATGATCAACTTGAATACCACAGTGTTCTTTTTACTTTGCTCTTTTCCCGTTTGCGAGGAATCTCCACAACTTGGAGTCTCTCGCCCTTACAATAAGAATCAATATGAAGCACAAGAGTAAGGGAGGGAAGCAACACACTCAAAACCACAGCAAATACGCACACACACGATCAAGACTTGAGCTCAAGACAATATCTCAAGGTTTTCACTAGAACAGAGCTCAAATCACTAAGAATGTCGAACTAGTGCGCAAGAGTGAAGTGTGAATGATCAACAATGCTCAAAGGTTGCTTGGTGTGCTCCTCCATGCGCCTAGGGGTCCCTTTTATAGCCCCAAGGTAGCTAGGAGTCGTTGAGAGCATTCCAGGAAGGCAATTCTTGCCTTCTATCGCCTGGCGCACCGGACAGTCCGGTGCACCACCGGACACTGTCCGGTGCGGATCTCCTTCCTTATTTGGCGAAGCCGACCGTTGCAGATTCCGAGCCATTGGCGCACACTGTCCGGTGCACACCGGACAGTCCGGTGCCCCTTCCGACCGTTGGCTCGGCCACGTGTCTTGCGCGGATCGCGCGGCCGACCGTTGGCCCGGCCGACCGTTGGCTCACCGGACAGTCCGGTGAATTATAGCCGTACGCCGTTAATCATTTCCCGAGAGCAGCAAGTTCGCCTGAGTCAGTATGGCGCACCGGACACTGTCCGGTGCACCCAGACAGAGCTGACTTTGGCTGAACAACGCCATCTTTAATTTCTACTTGATTTTCCTGTTTCCAGCACTTAGACACAATACATTAGTCTCTAAAACAATGTACTAAGTCTGAAAACATACCTTTATACTTGATTTGTACTTTGTCCACCATCTAACACTTAGGCACTTGTGTTGGACACTAAATCACCAAAATACTTAGAAATGGCCCAAGGGCACATTTCCCTTTCAATCTCCCCCCTTTTTGGTGATTTATGCCAACACAACATAAAGCAAGTAGAACAAGTGCAAAATCCTTTCAAATAAGAACTCAAAATTGTTTTGATTCAAATTTGGCATATATGGATCATTCTTTTGCCACCACTTGGTTTGTTTTTGCATATCAAACTCAATTTCCTATCTCTAAGTCAAACACACTTGTTGAAACATAAAGAGAGATATTCCACAAGAAATTGATAAAGGATTCAAAAACTCCCCCTTTTTCCCATAATTAAGCCTTCTCCCCACAAGAGACCAACTTTTGACAAAAAAAAGAGACAATAAGAGTATTTTGACAAAACAAAATCTCTATTCTACTATTTTCAAAATTCTCAAGTGGTAGCTGATCCATTTCTTGCTTTGGCCTTATTTTCTCCCCCTTTGGCATCAAGCACCAAAACAGGATCAATTTTGGCCCTTTAACCCCATTGCCTCACCAAAATCTTCAACTAAGAGTAAACAAGCAATAAGAGTACAAAGATGAACTTGGAAAAAGTTACTCTTTCATCGGAGTGCAGTGGAAGTCTTGCATGGTCCAAGTCCACCTTTTCCCTTTCAAACCTCCTTTAAGACTAAATTAAGCAAACTCAAGTACACAGTTAGTCTCAAAGGGTCAAGTTGTAGCACATCTCCCCCTAAATTTGTGCATCACTTGCAAATGGACTTGTAAGGTCCGGGGAGTGCTTGTACAACTTGAGCACCATAAGTAAACAACGAAATGCGTAAGGAACATGATCAAAGGCATAAACACATGTATGCTATAAATCAATCCAAGTTCCGCGAATCTAAGACGTTTAGCTCACTACGCAACTTGCAAAAGGTCTTCTCATCTAAAGGCTTGGTAAAGATATCGGCTAGCTGGTTCTCGGAGCTAACATGAAACACCTCGATATCTCCCTTTTGCTGGTGGTCTCTCAAAAAGTGATGCCGGATGTCTATGTGCTTTGTGCGGCTGTGTTCAACAGGATTATCCGCCATGCAGATAGCACTCTCATTATCACATAGGAGTGGGACTTTGCTCAGATTGTAGCCAAAGTCCCTGAGGGTTTGCCTCATCCAAAGTAGTTGCCCGCAACACTGTCCTGCGGCAACGTACTCGGCCTCACCGGTGGATAGGGCAACAGAAGTTTGTTTCTTAGAACTCCACGACACCAGGGACCTTCCTAAGAATTGGCACGTCCCCGATGTACTCTTCCTATCGACCTTACATCCAGCGTAATCGGAGTCTGAATATCCAATTAAGTCAAAGGTAGACCCCTTTGGATACCAGATCCCGAAGCAAGGCGTAGCGACTAAATATCTAAGAATTCGCTTCACAGCCACTAAGTGACACTCCCTTGGATCGGATTGAAATCTAGCACACATGCATACGCTAAGCATAATATCCGGTCTACTAGCACATAAATAAAGTAAAGACCCTATCATAGACCGGTATGCCTTTTGATCAACAGACTTACCTCCTTTGTTGAGGTCGGTGTGCCCGTTGGTTCCCATTGGAGTCTTTGTGGGCTTGGCGTCCTTCATCCCAAACCGCTTGATCACGTCTTGCGTGTACTTCGTTTGGGAGATGAAGGTCCCATCCTTGAGTTGCCTCACTTGGAACCCAAGGATATAGCTTAACTCGCCCATCATTGACATCTCAAACTTTTGAGTCATCACCTTGCTAAACTCTTCACAAGACTTTTGGTTAGTAGAACCAAATATTATGTCATCGACATAAATTTGGCACACAAAAAGATCACCATCACAAGTCTTAGTAAAAAGAGTTGGATCAGCTTTCCCAACCTTGAAAGCATTAGCAATTAAAAAATCTCTAAGGCATTCATACCATGCTCTTGGGGCTTGCTTAAGTCCATAGAGCGCCTTAGAGAGCTTACACACGTGGTCGGGGTACCGTTCATCCTCGAAGCCAGGGGGTTGCTCCACGTTCACCTCCTCCTTGATCGGCCCATTGAGGAAAGCGCTCTTTACATCCATTTGGAACAACCTGAAAGAATGGTGAGCGGCATAGGCTAACAATATTCGAATTGACTCAAGCCTAGCCACAGGAGCAAAAGTCTCCTCAAAGTCCAAACCTGCGACTTGGGCATAACCTTTTGCCACAAGTCTAGCCTTGTTCCTTGTCACCACCCCGTGCTCGTCTTGTTTGTTGCGGAACACCCACTTGGTTCCCACAACATTTTGCTTGGGACGAGGCACCAGTGTCCAAACTTCATTTCTCTTGAAGTTATTGAGCTCCTCCTGCATGGCCAACACCCAGTCCGGATCTAGCAAGGCCTCTTCTACCCAAAAAGGCTCAATAGAAGAGACAAAAGAGTAATGCTCACAAAAATTAACTAATCGAGACCGAGTAGTTACTCCCTTGCTAATGTCACCCAAAATCTGGTCGACGGGATGATCCCTTTGAATCATCGCTCGAACTTGGGTTAGAGGTGCCGGTTGCGCTTCTTCCTCCATTACATGATCATCTTGTGCTCCCCCTTGATCACACGCCTCCTCTTGATGAACCTGTTCATCGTCTTGAGTTGGGGGATGCACCATTGTTGAGGAAGAAGGTTGATCTCGCTCATTTTGTTCCTGTGGCCGCACATCTCCAATCGCCATGGTGCGTATTGCGGCCGTTGGAACATCTTCTTCATCTACATCATCAAGATCAAGAACTTGCTCTCTTGGAGAGCCATTAGTCTCATCAAATACAACGTCGCTAGAGACTTCAACCAAACCCGATGATTTGTTGAAGACCCTATACGCCTTTGTATTTGAGTCATAACCCAACAAAACCCTTCTACCGCTTTGGGAGCAAATTTGGAATTCCTACCCTCCTTCACTAGAATGTAGCATTTACTCCCAAAAACTCGAAAATATGAAACATTGGGTTTGTTACCGGTTAGTAGCTCATACGAAGTCTTTTTGAGGAGGCGATGAAGGTAGACCCGGTTGATGGCGTGGCAAGCCGTGTTCACGGCTTCCGACCAAAAGCGCTCGGGGGTCTTGAACTCTCCAAGCATCGTCCTTGCCATGTCTATAAGCGTCCTGTTCTTCCTTTCTACCACACCATTTTGATGTGGTGTGTAGGGAGCGGAGAACTCGTGCTTGATTCCTTCCTCCTCAAGGTACTCCTCCACTTGAAGGTTCTTGAACTCGGACCCGTTGTCGCTCCTTATCTTCTTCACCTTGAGCTCAAATTCGTTTTGAGCTCTCCTTAGGAAGCGCTTGAGGGTCCCTTGGGTTTCAGATTTATCCTGCAAAAAGAATACCCAAGTGAAGCGGGAAAAATCATCAACTATAACAAGACCATACTTACTTCCTCCTATGCTTAGATAGGCGACGGGTCCGAAGAGGCCCATATGAAGTAACTCCAGGGGTCTTGATGTTGTCATCACATTCTTGGCATGATGAGAGCTTCCCACCTGTTTGCCTGCTTGACAAGCTGCACAAGGTCTATCTTTTTCGAAAGTAACATTTGTTAGACCTATTACGTGTTCTCCCTTTAGAAGCTTGTGAAGGTTTTTCATCCCTACATGAGCTAAACAGTGATGCCACAGCCAGCCCATGCTAGTCTTAGCAATTAAGCATGCATCTAGATCGGCCTCCTCTTTTGCAAAATCAACTAAATAAAGCTTGCCGTCTAATACACCCTTAAAAGCTAATGAACCATCACTTCTTCTAAAGACAGACACATCTACATTTGTTAATAAACAGTTATATCCCATATTACAAAGTTGACTCACAGATAGCAAGCTATATCCAAGCGACTCAACTAAGAACACATTAGAAATAGAGTGCTCGGAAGAAATAGCAATTTTTCCTAACCCTTTGTCACACCCGGGTTTTGGGGCACCAAGACCCGGGCGCGAACAATCACCAGGTGTGCTGGGACCAAGTCTCACACATATGATGAATCATGGCACATGATCGAATGTCACATCTTTACTATATAATAGGAGTTCTATACAAAATAAATTACATTATAAGGAGACAACGGTCCAGCAACCCAAAGTTGACTGGGAGACGACGACCTAGACCTCTCACGAACTCGCCACAACATCCTCCATGCGCCTCATCCTGCGATACCTGTTCTTGACCTGTGTGGGGTGTGAGACAGCAAGAGTGAGCTCACATACGTTCATCACTCAACAAGTTGTGGGGAATAATGTGCATGAACTCGCCAAAGGTGGGAGCTCACGTGAAGTGTAAGGCTTACCAAAGAGGATGGTTAGAGCTGAGCATTGCTTTTAAAGTTGGTCAAAATTTTATTAGCAGTTACTAAGTATAAGTAAATACCAACCCAATTAAATAGTAGAACAAAAGTAACAACATCACCTGTGATGCAATGCATATGACAAATTGAATTTAGTTCCATAAATTAATCATGTGAGGGTCCGAGCTGCTCATGACCGTGAGCACGGCTGATATACCAGTTTTACACTCTGCAGAGGTTGCACATCTTTACCCACAAGTCATGTTACCCATCTGCCAAGGGATCGCGACTTCCCATACACCTCTACCAAGGAGGCGAGGCAGGGTAACACTACGAGGCCTTTACAAAGTTCCACTAGCTTCAGAAAACCCGCTACAGTTTATAGGAAGCTCCAATGCAGGGTTCTTGCCTGACCGCCATCGCAGCAAAATCAACCAAGGACCTCCCTACACTTAGGGCTGGGCATTCATTTTTTTTTCAAAATCGGTTCGGTTTTTCGGTTCTAAAAAACTTCGGTTCTGTAAATACAAGAAACTGATCGGTTTTTATAAAAGGGAAAACCGAGAATTTCGGTATTGGTTTTTTACTTCGGTTTTTCGGTAAAACCCAAAGTCCCAAACAATAAACCTAAGCTTACATATAGCTATCAGGTAGACAGAATTTAGGAATAGAAATACATGGTACATCACATAAATAATAATAAGTTCATTCCAACACACATTTAGTTCACATAATTGACATAATCAATAAATCAAAGAGGCAGTTCTCATAAAAAAATCATTCTAATCTAACAGCAGCACAGTACTCAAACAGCAGTACACGCCAAACAGGCAAACAACAGTACAGCACCAGTACTCAAAGTCTCAAACAGCAGTACTCAAACAGCAGTATACCACACGCCAAACAGCAGTACTCAAATAGCAGTACATCACAGTTCTCATAAAAAATTCATTCTAATCTCGCCACCTCGGGCTTACAGGAAACAACACGAACACACGCCATAGATGATAGATTAGGAAACACTGAAACAACAGTACGCCAGTACAGCACACGCCAAACGCCATGACGCCAGGCCGCCAGCTCACTGCTCACGCCAACAACAGCACACTGCACACGCCAGCAACAGACATCAGTGATCAGTCGGCTTCCAGTAGATTAACAGCACACGCAGCAAACTAACAGGATTACAAGAAGCCTGGCAGCCTGCAATTTCCTGCTTAACAATATGACAATATCAATACACTTATGGTAAAATAAATTCTCATACCATTATCAAGATTCAATAGTAGTCCCCTCCTTCGAAATGGTAAGGCCACCAATATCTGTACAATTGCATTCTCAATAAGTACAATTCACAAAGCGTGAAGTATTGAAGTACATAAAATAAGTTTGATTAAATATATTCAGAACTAGTTTCATAGTTTGTACCTTCCTCAAGCTTAGCCATTTCTTCGGTATTCTCTTCAACATTAATAATGTTGGATCCACGAATCCAATCATTGGCACAAATCAAGCGCTCGACCATTGTTGGTGTGAGCGAGCTCCTAAAATCATCTAGTGTTCTTCCACCTGAACTAAATGCTGACTCAGATGCTACTGTTGATATCGGAATAGCTAAAAGGTCACGGGCCATGCGAGCAAGTATTGGCAGTCTAGTAGCATTGTCCTTCCACCAATTAAGAATGTCAAAACCAGACTTATCTTCCTCATTGTCCTCAGATAAATACTTATCTAGTTCAGACTTGACAGTAATATTTCCACTCCCATTATTGTTCATTTGTTGAGCAACTATAGACCTCATCAATCGTTTGCTATGTGATGGTTTCTCTTTAGAGTCATTAGGTTGTGGTGTCTTCTCAGCTGGAGCATACATATCTTTGTACTCATCAAACAAGAAACGAAAAGAAGTGTTTACTGTTGTCCATAATTTCTCTCCAATGTCTTCACCAAACATTACCATGGTAGCCAACTTTACATAATTAGAAAGCTTGTACCTTGGATCAATTGCAACACAGAAAAAAACAGCCAAGTTGAGTTTCTCTCCGTACTTCTCCCCCCAATATTTATAATATTTTGCAATCATTCTCTTGCCCATTTCAGCACATAAGTTGTCTTCGCTACGACACCACTCTCGCAATAAAACCAAAACATCAGCAATCTCATGGAAGTAAGAATGTGAGGTTGGTTTACTTGTGACTGAAACACGAAGGGTAAGTTCATAGAAGTGCTCTAGGAATTCAGCCATTTTTCTTGCCTTTTCCCAATCTGATTTCTCAGGAACACCGAGGCCATTTTCACCTTCTAAATCTAGCCTGTAGTATGGATCTTCATCACTATACCTTTCAAATGCCTTTTCATATTGTTGTGCAATATTTAGCATAAGGTATGTTGAATTCCACCTAGTGCAAACATCAAGGGTTAAAAATGCTTTAGTCTGTACTTTTGCTAATTCAGCACATTTCTTAAATTTGACTAGCCTAGATGGTCCAGCCTTGACAAACTTAACAGCTGGCCGGACACGACTAATTGATTTGTCTATTTCCTTTAGTCCATCGGTGACTATCAAATTAATAATATGGGCAACACATCTCATGTGCAGGTATTCTCCTCCAGCAATGCAACCTTTTGATTCATTCAATACCCTCTTCATGTACTTAATTGCATTATTGTTTGCACTAGCATTATCAACTGTTATTGTCAAAACCTTATCAATTCCCCATTCTGCTAGGCAACTCTCTAAGTATTTTCCAATGTCTTCGCCCCTATGTCCTTTTACCAAGAAAAAACCAATGATTTTCTTGTGGAGCTTCCATTGGTTATCAATAAAATGTGCCGTTACACACATGTAATTTAGGTTGGTATTAGATGTCCATGTGTCAGTGGTGAGGCTTACGTGCTCACAATGTTCACCTAAAAACTTCTTAAGCTTCTCTTTTTGGACATCATATACTTTCACAACTGCTCTAGTAGCTGTTCTTCTAGAGGGCAAAATGAAACGTGGGCATGCTTTGGCCAAAAATTTTCTAAGCCCAGGACGCTCAGGCAAAACAAAAGGTTGTTCATCTTCAATAATCATTTCAGCAAAACTATTCCTTAGATCATCAACATCAAATTTCCAAGTTGAAACAGTACCAACACTACTGTTTCCTTGACTAGGTTGCAGTTGCAAAGTTCCTTGATTATCAACTACCTTTTTGTTTGGATTCTTTTTGCAGATTTTCAAATGAGATTTCATGGAGGACGTACCATTTATTTTTGGGTCACAGCGAAACAATTTTGCACAATACTTGCACTTGACTCTTTCATCCCCATTATCAAGTTTAACCTTGCTGAAGTGCTCCCATGCATCAGATCTTTGAGCAATAGCTTTTCTTTTCTTGCACTCTCCATCCTTCTCTACATCTACCGCCTCAGTGACTTGGTTTGCAACAGTTTCACCAGTGACTTGGTTTGCAATGGTTTCATCAGTGTCCCCCATCTATACATGACAAAACAAATCAAAATAAATTGGTAAAGGCAAAAAAATCGGTGAGAAGAAGACATACATTGGAGGAACACTCAGTTCTGGCCGTCGTCGTCGTGCTAGAGAAACACCGCCTCTCTGCCTTGATGCCGGACGCGCCGCCGCCTTGCTGCAGATGCGCTGCTCCTGCTTGCTGGTGCTGGTGCCGGGTGCGTGCGTGTGGCGTGCGTGCTGGTGCCGGGTGCGTGCGTGCGGTGTGCGGCGTGCGTGCTGATGCTGCAGCAAGCCGTGCGGTGTGCGGCGTGCGTGCTGGTGCAGCAAGCCGTGCTGGTGCCAGGTGCGGCGTGCGTGCGGCGTGCAGCGTGCTGGAGCCTGGAGCAGAGCTGTGGCGGGAGGCGGGTGGTGGTGGAGAGTCTGGAGAAGCGATGTGCCGCCGTCCGTCCGTCGTCGCCGCAACCTGTACCTGTCTGTCTCTCGGTCTCTCCTAGGGTTGGCCGGTTGGAGAAGAGATGTGCGCGCCGTCGATCACAGTAGTGCTAGGGGCACTTGCCACTTGGGCTGTTCGGTTTGCAGTTACATGGGCTGGGCGGCTGGGTACATGGGCTTCGGTTTGCTTGGTAATTCGGTTCGGTACAGTACAAAAACAGATTACAATACCGTGTACCGAACTTCACAGTTTTAAAAACCGAAACCGAACCGAAATACCAAAAAAACCGAAATTTCGGTACGGTTCGGTTCGGTTTTTGGTATACGGGAAAAATGTGCTCAGCCCTACCTACACTGAACCCCTACTGTTGTAAGGCCCAAAATTTTGTATAAGAAAAAAATCATAATAATAAAATAAATATACGAAGAAATGAAATAGTAAATTCAGATATCTGGAATTGTCCTGGAGTATTGAAAATTGAGAACTAAATTTGTGAAAACCAAGAATTCTTTAAAAAAAAGAAGTAATAGAAAAGTTTTTAATTCAACTAAATAATTATGCATATCATTAAATGTTGCACCCTAATCATTTATTTACATGAATATCTACTTTTGAAGTGACTTTTAATTTCTCATCCCATATCCAAGATGTTATTTTTCTAAAAAGATCGAAAGCAATATGAGTGCTATGCATGATTCAGACATCTACCAAACAAATGAATCAGTTAAAATAAAATATATCAATAAGAATATATGTCCTTACACTAATATGTGAATTTGGTACCTTTTGATCCATGATGTGACTCATAACAAAATTTAAATTTAGATTTGAAAATCAAGAGAATGAAAATAGGAGAAAGAAATGTTATAAAATACAAAATAAATTCATAAATAAATAAATCCTACACTAGTCATACTTATAATCTGAGTGTAGATTTATCACAAATTTGAATTTGAAAATTGTAACTCAAAACAGGAAATTAAATTGTGAATTTAGAAATAAAAAGGAAAAGAAAAGAAAAAAAGAAAAAGAGAACAAATCTGCTCTTGGGCCAACTCCTTTCGTCGCAGCCCACCTCCACTCTTCAACCCGTGTAGCCCAACTGCGGATCCCACTACAAGACACTGACCGGCGGACCCCACCTATTCGGCGTCCGTGCGCGCGACCGTGAGCCCTCGGAATGTGACGTGTGGGGCCCATGCGACAGGTTCTCCTTCTTCCTCGCTCGGCGCTCAATAGAACGCCGATTCCGCCGGGAAGCTCGGCTTCTGTCCGTGGCCCCTCCCCCTCTCTAGTCGGACCCGCGGCGCACTCATCTCGCTGCCATCTGGGACCCACTTGGCATCTTCTTCAACTGAATGGCGGACTCCATGGGCGGGGATCTCGCGACCGAATGCATGCCTGCTCCCGGTTTCTTCGCCAGTGGTTGCCCTGCCCTGTGTATAAAACCGGGGCCGTGCCTCCCTTGGCTCGGGGTGCCGATGGGAGTAACTCGCCGTGAGAAAGAGCCTCGGGTGCCCGCACGGTCGAACAAGGCGGCGGAACATCGGCGGTCAACGTCAGACACCATCGCTGGTGAACCTTCTTTTTCTCTGCGTTAATTTTGGGTGCGCACCGGGGGTTCGGGTGCCGGCGTTGCGGTCATGGTCGCGGGGGCGGTCCTAGGGGCCGACGAGCCGCCGGGTACCTTTGTCGGGTCTTGGCCAGCGCCGGTGGATCAACGGGAGAGAGAGAACGCGGGAGAGGACGCGGCATCTGTGCCTGGGCAGCCGGGGGTTGAAGAAGGCCGGTGGATCGTTGATCTCGTCTTCAACGGTGACGATTAGATGGATGGTTGAGAGTGTGGGAGCCGTAGATATTAGATGGACGGCCTGGATCGAATCTTGGCGTACCCCTTCGATTCATTAAACCAGGGCCGTGGATTCTGGATCGGACGGCCAGGGGCATGCGCAGGTGTGTTGCGCGTCTGGATCTAATCGGGCACGTCCGTTGCGGATCGGGCGGCCAGGACTTCGAGATACCCCTTCGCTGGCCACTTTTGCATAAGAGTCCCTGGGAAAACCACTAATGAACCCGCCGTCCACCGCGGGTTGAATCTGAGTCTGGGATATTTTTATACATTAGTCCATGTGTTTGTCTGTTATTGGCGCCCAGTCCTGAGATCAGTAAAACAGGAAAAATAGATTAGAAAATAGATTTTTAATATAAAAATAAATACAGAAACTTGTTTAATCCATAAGAAATTCATATTAAGTCCAAATTAGTTCATTCTGATTTCTATAATTCTATAATATTATTATTTATCACATAGTACATCTGTTTTGACATGAAAGTCACATTAAAATTTATATTCTATTTAATCTTGTACAAAACACATAAAATCATTAGAAATTCATAACTTTCTCATTTTAACTTCAAATTGAGTCATTCCAGTTGCAATAATTTTATTTTAATATTGTCTACCAACCAGTAACACTGTTTAGCCATGAAACTTGAATTAAAATTGTCCATTCGAATTAATCTATTCTAGGTACTCAATAACTCCATAAAATCATAACTTTCTAACTGTAGCTCTGAATTTAGTGGTTCTTGTTTCTACGATCTCGTTATGGCGCGTAGAATATTATTATGCAGTTGTTCTTATGTTTGGTGTGATGTTAATTTTTCCTATACACTGCTTGTTTGTATTGCTACGACTAGCATGAGGTCACGAGCCACCTGAAGATCATCCTGGTACCTGGAATCTCAAGTGCCAAGCAAGTTGTGCCCTTGATCACTTCTTTTACCCACTCATGTTCTAATTAATCATAATGATCTGCATAGGTTAATTTTTATGGGACCTAATAGGTTACCCTAGTTTGTCTATCTTTATGCCTTGTTTACCACTGAACTTTTTGGGTAGTACTTGCTAGTGCTTTATGTGGTTTTGGGTATGAAGATACATTATTCATGATCACACTTTTATTATCTATTTATTATTACTGTTCATGATAAGATCATTATGTTAATTGGAACATGGAGCGACCACCCGGGAAAACAGTGCTACCACAAGGGTTTAATGGGACGCCCTTGGCTGATTAATTAGGAAAGCTAGTGGAAGACTACCTTACCCGAAAGGGGCAAGGGCAGTAGGGGAGTGGTCAGTGTAGGGAGGTCCTTGGTTGATTTTGCTGCGATGGCGGTCAGGCAAGAACCCTGCATTGGAGCTTCCTATAAACTGTAGCGGGTTTTCTGAAGCTAGTGGAACTTTGTAAAGGCCTCGTAGTGTTACCCTGCCTCGCCTCCTCGGTAGAGGTGTATGGGAAGTCGCGATCCCTTGGTAGATGGGTAACATGACTTGTGGGTAAAGATGCGCAACCTCTACAGAGTGTAAAACTGGTATACTAGCCGTGCTCACAGTCATGAGCAGCTCGGACCCTCACATGATTAATTTATGGAACTAAATTCAATTTGTCATATGCATTGCATCGCAGGTGATGTTATTACTTTTGTTCTATTACTTAATTGGGTTGGTATTTACTTATACTTAGTAATTGCTAATAAAATTTTGACCAACTTTAAAAGCAATGCTCAGCTTCAACCATCCTTTTTGGTAAGCCTTACACTTCACGTGAACTCCCACCTTTGGCGAGTTCATGTACATTATTCCCCACAACTTGTTGAGCTATGAACGTATGTGAGCTCACTCTTGCTGTCTCACACCCCCCACAGGTCAAGAGCAGGTACCGCAGGATGATGCACATGGAGGATGCTACGATGTGTTCATGAGTGGTCTAGGCCGTCGTCTCCCAGTCAACTTCGGGTTGCTGGACCGTTGTCTCCTTATAATGTAATTATTTATTTTGTATAGAACTCCTGTTATATAGTAAAGATGTGACATTCGATCTTGTGCCATGATTCATCATATGTGTGAGACTTGGTCCCAGCACACCTGGTGATTATGTTCGCGCCCGGGTCTTGGTGCCCCAAAACCCGGGTGTGACACCCTTTCACCTTGCCTTGGTTCCCATCACCGAATATGATTGAATCTTGGGGATCCTTGTTCTTGACGTAGGAAGAGAACATCCTCTTTTCCCCCATCATGTGGTTTGTGCATCCGCTGTCGATAATCCAGCTTGAGCCCCCGGATGCATAAACCTGCAAGGCAAATTTAGGCTTGGGTCTTAGGTACCCAACTCTTGTTGGGTCCTACAAGGTTAGTCACAATGGTCTTAGGGACCCAAATGCAAGTTTTATCTCCCTTGCATCTTGCCCCTAACTTCCTAGCAATCACTTTCTTATTCTTTCTACAAATAGCAAAGGAAGCATTGCAAGCATGATATATTGTAGAAGGTTCATTAATTTTCCTAGGGACATTAGCAACATTTCTCCTAGGTATATCTCTACCATGCATATAGGAAGAACTTGAAGCAAACATTGCATTTGAACCATAAGCATTACAACTCCTATCATGATGAACATTTCTAGTAAATTTCCTATCATGGTATAAGAAAGCATGGTTCTTTTGCACACTATTTGCCATAGGGGCCTTCCCTTTCTCCTTGGCGGAGATGGAAGCCTTATGGCTTGTTAAGTTCTTGACTTCCCTCTTGAAGCCAAGACCATCCTTAATTGAGGGGTGTCTACCAACTGTGTAGGCATTCCTTGCAAATTTCAGTTTTTCAAATTCATTCTTGCTAGTCTTAAGTTGGGCATTAAGACTAGCCACTTCATCATTCAATTTAGAAATTGAAACTAGGTGTTCACTACAAGCATCAACATTAAAATCTTTACACCTAGTGCAAACTACAACATGTTCTACACAAGATGTTGATTTATTAGCTATTTCTAACTTAGCACTCAAGTCATCGTTTATGCTCTTTAAACTAGAAATAGAGTCATGGCATGTAGACAATTCACAAGAAAGCATTTCATTCCTCTTTATTTCTAAAGCAAGGGATTTTTGAGCTTCTACAAACTTATCATGTTCATCATATAAGAGATCCTCTTGCTTTTCTAGCAATCTATTCTTATCATTCAAAGCATCAATCAATTCATTTATTTTATCAATCTTAGTTCTATCTAGGCCCTTGAATAAACTAGCATAGTCTATTTCATCATCATCACTAGACTCATCCTCACTGGAAGAAGCATAAGTGGATTTTCGAGAGTTTACCTTCTTGTCCTTTGCCATGAGGCAGGTGTGATGCTCATTGGGGAAGAGGGCCGACTTGTTAAAGGCGGTGGCGGCGAGTCCTTCGTTGTCGGAGTCGGACGACGAACAATCCGAGTCCCACTCCTTTCCAAGGTGTGCCTCGTCCTTAGCCTTTTTGTATGCCTTCTTCTTTTCCCTCTTGTTCCCTTGTTCCTGGTCACTATCATTATCGGGACAGTTAGCGATAAAGTGACCAATCTTACCACATTTGAAGCATGAGCGCTTCCCCTTCGTCTTGGTCTTGTTTGGATGCTCCTTGCGACCCCTTAGCGCCGTCTTGAAGCGTTTGATGATGAGGGCCATTTCTTCATCATTAAGTCCGACCGCCTCAATTTGTGCCACCTTGCTAGGTAGCGCCTCCTTGCTTCTCGTTGCTTTGAGAGCAATGGTTTGAGGCTCTTGGATTGGGCCATTCAACGCATCATCAACGTACCTTGCTTCCTTGATCATCATACGCCCGCTTACAAACTTTCCAAGTATCTCCTCGGGCGTCATCTTTGTGTACCTAGGATTCTCACGAATATTGTTCACAAGATGAGGATCAAGGATAGTAAAGGACCTTAGCATTAGGCGGACGACGTCGTGGTCCGTCCATCGCGTGCTTCCATAGCTCCTTATTTTGTTGACGAGGGTCTTTAGCCGGTTGTATGTTTGAGTTGGCTCCTCGCCCCTGATCATCGCGAATCTACCAAGTTCGCCCTCCACCAACTCCATCTTGGTGAGCATGGTAACATCATTCCCCTCATGTGAGATCTTGAGGGTGTCCCAAATCTTCTTGGCGTTATCCAAGCCGCTCACTTTATGGTATTCATCCCTGCACAGTGATGCTAGAAGAACAGTAGTAGCTTGTGCATTTTTGTGAATTTGCTCATTGATAAACATGGGACTATCACTACTATCAAAATGCATTCCATTCTCAACTATCTCCCATATGCTTGGATGGAGAGAAAACAAATGACTACGCATTTTGTGACTCCAAAATCCGTAGTCCTCTCCATCAAAGTGAGGAGGTTTACCAAGTGGAATGGAGAGTAAATGAGCATTTGTGCTTTGCGGAATACGAGAATAATCAAAAGAAAATTTTGAATTGACTGTTTTCTTTTTCTCGTAGTCGTCGTCATCCTTTTGGGAAGAAGTGGACTCGTCGCTGTCGTCGTAGTAGATGATCTCCTTGATGCGCCTTGTCTTCTTCTTCTTCCCGTCTCTTCTTTTGTGGCTCGAGCCTGAGTCCGTAGGCTTGTCATCTTTCGGCTCATTGAAGATAGACTCCCTC
The DNA here is from genome assembly GCF_902167145.1 of Zea mays. NCBI lineage: Eukaryota > Viridiplantae > Streptophyta > Magnoliopsida > Poales > Poaceae > Zea > Zea mays. The sequence continues at coordinate 14,612,903 of NC_050097.1, forward strand.
TCGTTGTTGTTGACCACCATCCCCTTTCCCTTAGGATCCATCTCTTCGGGCGATTAGTCCCTTCTTGAAGAGAACGGCTCTGATACCAATTGAGAGCACCTAGAGGGGGGTGAATAGGTGATCCTGTAAAACTTAAAACTTAACACCACAAACTTGATTAAAAGTTAGAACGGTGAAATCAAGTGAGTAGAGAGGAGAGCTCTTTGTGAAGCACAATAGACACAATAAGGACAAGCACAAGAGACACGAGGATTTATCCCGTGGTTCGGCCAAGTACAACACTTGCCTACTCCACGTTGTGGCGTCCCAACGGACTAGAGTTGCACTCAACTCCTCTCAAGTGATCCAATGATCAACTTGAATACCATAGTGTTCTTTTTTACTTTGCTCTTTTCCCGTTTGCGAGGAATCTCCACAACTTGGAGTCTCTCGCCCTTACAATAAGAATCAATATGAAGCACAAGAGTAAGGGAGGGAAGCAACACACTCAAAACCACAGCAAATACGCACACACACGATCAAGACTTGAGCTCAAGACAATATCTCAAGGTTCTCACTAGAACGGAGCTCAAATCACTAAGAATGTCGAACTAGTGCGCAAGAGTGAAGTGTGAATAATCAACAATGCTCAAAGGTTGCTTGGTGTGCTCCTCCACGCGCCTAGGGGTCCCTTTTATAGCCCCAAGGCAGCTAGGAGCCGTTGAGAGCATTCCAGGAAGGCAATTCTTGCCTTCTATCGCCTGGCGCACCGGACAGTCCGGTGCACCACCGGACACTGTCTGGTGCGGATCTCCTTCCTTATTTGGCGAAGCCGACCGTTGCAGATTTCGAGCCGTTGGTGCACCGGTCCCCCCTTCCGACCGTTGGCTCGGCCACGTGTCTTGCACGGATCGCGCGGCCGACCGTTGGCCCGGCCGACCGTTGGCTCACCGGACAGTCCGGTGCACACCGGACAGTCCGGTGAATTATAGCCGTACGCCGTTAATCATTTCCCGAGAGCAGCAAGTTCGCCTGAGTCAGTATGGCGCACCGGACACTGTCCGGTGCACCACCGGACTGTCCGGTGCACCCAGACAGAGCTGACTTTGGCTGAACAATGCCATCTTTAATTTCAACTTGATTTTCCTGTTTCCAGCACTTAGACACAATACATTAGTCTCTAAAACAATGTACTAAGTCTGAGAAACATACCTTTATACTTGATTTGTACTTTGTCCACCATCTAACACTTAGGCACTTGTGTTGGACACTAAATCACCAAAATACTTAGAAATGGCCCAAGGGCACATTTCCCTTTCAATCTTACTATACTTCTTGCGCTCATGGCGCTTAGAAGTGACGGACGTCGATTCGGAGCTGGAGGTGGAAGGTGACGAAGAGTCGGTCTCGTAGTAGACCACTTTCTTCATCTTCTTCTTCTTGTAACCTTTCCATTGTGTCTTGATGGAGGAAGAGGATTCCTCCTTGTGCTTGTGGGCGGACTCCCTCGAATGGGTTCTCCCCGAGCTTGCCGACTTGTCGCCGCCGGTCCCGATCTCCCTCTTAGCGGATGCTCCTGACATCACTTCGAGTGGTTAGACTCTAATGAAGTACCAGGCTTTGATACCAATTGAAAGTCGCCTAGAGGGGGGTGAATAGGCAAATCTGAAATTTATAAACTTTAAGCACACCTACAAGTCGGGGTTAGTGTTATAAATATAATCGAGTCCGAAAGAGAGGGCGAAAACAAATCAACCAATGAAATAGAGCGGATGACACGATGATTTGTTTTACCGAGGTTCGGTTCTTGCAAACCTACTCCCTGTTGAGGTGGTCACAAAGACCGGGTCTCTTTCAACCCTTTCCCTCTCTCAAACGGTCACCTAGACCGAGTGAGCTTTTCTCCTTAATCAAATGGGTCACTTAGACCCCACAAGGACCACCACACCTTGGTGTCTCTTGCTTTGTTTACAAAGTTGTTGAGAACAAGAATGGGGAAAAAGAAAAGCGATCTAAGCGACAAGAACTCAAATGAACACAAATATCTCTCTCTCTCACTAGTCACTAAATGTTTGGAGTGATTCTAGACTTGGGAGAGGATTTGATCTCTTGTTTGTGTCTTGAAGTGAAGTCTAGAGTTCTTGTATTGAATGCAATGGCTGAAAACTTAGATACCTTGAAGTGTGGTGGTTGGGGGTATTTATAGCCCCACCCACCAAAATGCCAGTTGGGGAGGCTGTCTGTCGATGGGCGCAGCGGACACTGTCTGGTGCGCGACCAGACACTGTCCGGTGCGCCAGCCACGTCACCGAACCGTTAGGGTTCGACCGTTGGAGCTCTGATAGCTGGGACCACCGGACAGTCCGGTGGTGCACCGGACAAGTACTGTTCACTGTCCGGTGCGCCTTCTGGCGCCTGTTCTGATTCTGCGCGAACTAGACACACACTGTAGCTGTGTCAGCCGACCGTTGAACTCGACCGTTGCTTCGCCTGGCACACCGGACAGTCCGGTGAATTATAGCGGAGGGCTTTTTCCAGAAACCCGAAGGTAGCGAGTTGGAGTTGATCCACCCCGGTGGCACACCGGATGGTCCGGTGCGCCAGACCAGGGCAGCCTTCGGTTTCTTTTGCTCCTTGCTTTTTGAACCCTATCTTGGACTTTTTATTGGTTTGTGTTGAACCTTTGGCACCTGTAGAACTTATATTCTAGAGTAAACTAGTTAGTTCAATTATTTGTGTTGGGCAATTCAACCACCAAAATCATTTAGGAAAAGGTTTGACCCTATTTGCCTTTCAAGTGGTCCGGACTCACTGTTGACGCCTTTGAGTATATCACTTTCTCTGGCCACGTGGCGGCACCGGAGCCGCCCACGTGGTGGGATCAGGCGCTGTTGTTGGCCCAGAGTAGTCTCCTGAGGCTGGGGCAAGCCATGGTCTGGTCCCACATACAACTCCTTTACCACGCGACTAAAGATAGCCGCGTGAGTACTGCATCTTCATACAGTAGTAAGGGGTACCCTAGTTTCTGGGTACCGACAGTGGCCCTCGGGCCCACCTCAGGGGAGGATGCGAGCCTGCAGGTGGGGCAAAAACTTGTACTTTGCTTCGACATGGCGTGATTGACGATTGGCGCGCCGTTTCAGCGTGTCTGCTGACGCACCCACCGTCAATCTACCTTAGGTCACACCAACTGCCATATCTGTCCTCGCGGCTGACTGACCCGCGGGCCCCATGCCTGGTGGTTTCGTCAGGCCACGCGCGGGGTGCCTCGATACCGCTGCATTGGTTTTAAAAAAATTACCTCCTGTCTTCTGCCGCGGCCCCGAGGAGGCGCACTACCGGCGCGTGCGGCGGTTTGCTCTTTCCGCACCCGGGATCCGGCACCCAAGGAGTATGACCTGTGGGCCTGGGCCACCGTGTCATAGACTGGGCTGTTGTCTCTTGCGGCAGAAATGAAGAGGCGCGCTACCGCGAGCGGCGGTTCGCTCTTCAAGCGCGTGCGGTGGTTCGTTCCTTCTGCACCCGAAATCCAACTCGCAAATTGTATGACCTATGGACTGGGGCCCCTGTGTCATAGACTGGGCTGCCTGGGTCTAGGTGCCCGTCTCGCGCGATCTCCTGCGGCGATTGAGGGGCGCGCGAAAGGGTTTCCTTGAGCGGGGACTCTGGTTTTCTTGAAAAAGGGTTCACCCCCATGTGCAGCAGTTACCCTTTCGCATTCTCTTCCAATCGACTGCGCCCTTTCGCCCTCATGCTCCTTCATTCCATGCTCGCGCCGCCGGCTGTGCTCTTTTGCCTTCACGCTCCACAGTTCCACGCCCGCGCCGCTGTGCACACCATGGCTTCGCTCGGTCACCCCGACCGCTTCCAGACTGAGGCGGCGCTCAACCTTGTGCGCGACCTGCTCGGGTGGAGTGCGCCAGGGCTCGCTGGAAGGATTCGTGCCGGCGCGGCTCCCCTCGGTGAACTTGCTGTTGGGGAGTTCGTGTTATTCGTCTCCTACATCTCCTGCGGGTTGGCGCTGCCGATCTCGCCTTTCTTCGTGCTGTTGTTGGAGGAGTTCGGGCTCCAGCTTCAGCACCTTACACCCCACTCCATCCTCCAAGCGGCCATCTTCGTCCATCTTTGCGAGATGTTCGTAGAGGTGGCCCCCTGTACTTCCCTCTTCCGCCACTTCTTCGTGCTGGTCAAGTCTAGGAAGGCTAGGGACCATCTTGGTGCCTACTACTTTCAGACGAGGCCGGATTCAGCCGTAGCCTACATCTCCACCTTCGGCGGCGCGAGGTGGGAAAACTGGCGCGGTGACTGGGTGATCGTCAGCGCCGAGGCCAACAACCGCCTTGTCCTGCCGAGCAACGGGCCAGCCCTCGACCGCAAGCACTGGAGGACCAAGCCATCGCTATCGCCAGAGCTCCTGCCCATGCTAGATAGGATCAAGACCTTGGCAACTGGTGGTCTAACCTCCATGCATGTGGTCGGCGACTTATTGAAGCGCCGGGTCATGCCGCTGCAGAGGAGGTCGCGCCTATGCTGCTGGTTTACTGGCCCGAATGATATCGGTAGGATCCAGCGCGGGCCGGGTACCGATCTGTCCAGGGAGGAGCTGGAACTCCTGGTGAAGGGGATTACTGGTGAGTCCTTTGTCCCTGAATCCTTGATACTCCCCCAGGACACCTCGGCACTCTGTGATGATCCAGGGCTGCGAACGGCGGTCCTGGCGATGCTGTCGACCCTCGATGAGAGCGGCGTGGCGGTTCGTCAAACCGGCGGTCAAGACCCCCTCCGCGGAATCCAGATCCCTGGTACAGCAGCTGGAGGTCCCCAGCCCTCCGGTGCAGCTCCCAACGCCCCTGCCGTGGCCCCCAGCCCCTTGGACAAGGGTAAAGGGGCTGCAAGCAGCGCCTCTGCCCCAAGGGCATCGGGGGGTCGGAGGAAGAGAGGCGACACCGGCTGCGTTGCGCCGATGGGTCGCTTGTCTCGGACCCCCCAGAAGCGTCAGAGGACTGCTGGTGGGGCCAAGGAGGCCGGCTCCCAGGCCCAGGGCGCGTAGAGGCGCGTTAGTCCTCTAGTCCCGCTGCCACCACCACCATCGGGCCCGCCGCCGCCACCACCACCACCACCTGGGGGTGATCTCCCCCAGGGGCACCAGCAGCAGCAACAACAACGACCGCAGCAGCAGCGGTCTCCTCGCTTCCAGGGTCGCTGGAAAGTCCAGGGCCCCAAGTAAGTGTAGCCCTTTTTTCCATGAATCTAATTATCATGTCAACAGGTCTTAACCCATCGTCTGTTCGTTAGGGCTTCCTCCCCCTCTGCTCCCAAGGTCGCACCTCCTCCGCCAGATTCCAGGCCCGCCGGCGGGTCTGGCTCTCGGCAGCAGGAGAGTGGTGTCGGCGGAGCGCACCCAACTGCCGCTGGGACAGTGCCACCGGCCTCCCACATCCCAGCTGAGGGTCCGGCTGCGGCGGTGCCAGCGCTAGGTGCCGTGGCGGTGGAGGAGGTCCCAACTGGGGGACCTGCGCCCGCTCCCGACACCAGGTGTGACCTAGGAGGCATGTCCAGCTCCATCCCTCCGCCTGCTCCAGAGGAGATGGAGGTGATTTTGGGCGGCGGCTCCGGTAAGGTGCCGAGCTAGACACGGCGCCAATCCCCCTTCCCCGGGTGTTGTCTCGCACCCACCAAGTCCTCAATGAAACTGAGGAAGCCATCCGGCGGGAATGGGATGCGCTGGAATCTAAGCACCAGCGCCTCAGCGACTGGCGCACCCAGCTGGAGGAGCGCACCAAGGCGGCATCCCGCCAGTTCGCCTCTGAGCGGTCCGAACTCGCGCGGGACCGCAAAGAGTACAAAAGGGACCTCCAGAAGGTGTTCGCCAGGGAGCTGGAAACGTCTCGATGGGAGAAGAAGCTGACCAAGAGGGAGGAGGCCCTGAGCCAGAGGGAGGCCCTCACAACAGAGCTCTGGGCCAAGCTGAATGCCCTGGACCAGACCCTAGAGGCCCAGCAGGTCCAGCAAGTGGAGGCCATAGAAAGGATGAAAAAATGGCAACAAGAGTTGGAGGACAAGGCCAGCGACATTGTCCTCGCCGAGGAGAACCTCAAGGAGAAGGGTACGTCCCTGGACAAGGGCGGGAGTCAGACCTCGCCAGGCGGGAGAAGGATCTCGCCTTCAAATAGGAAATGCTTGAAAGGCGGGGCATGTTGCTGGCCGAGCATGAGCTCGAGGCGGAGGAGAAGGAGCGGAAGCTGGAGGAGCGGATCCACCGGTTCGAAGCGGCGTAGGCGGCGCCGGGTCCCCTGGTGACGGAGGCCACCAAGAAGGCCCTAGAAGATCTCCAGGCAGAACACCGCGTTGGGGTCCAGCGGATAGAGGAGTGGGCCGGCGAGGCGAGCACGACGCTGGTGCCACTGGGGATAAGTCCTATCCTAGTGTCGGAGCTTTCAGCGTCGATCTCCAACGCCCTCTATGTGCTGGACTCCGCCGCCGAACGCCTTCATCGCCTAGACCAGATCCTCAGCGCCCGCCTGGAGGCAGAGGGCAGCAGACTCTATCGGGCGGTGGTGGATTACGTGCTGACGTGGTTCCGGAGCCACGACCCGGCCATGTCCTTGGTGCCGGTGCTCGATGGTCTGGTGGCCGCCACAGAAGACGCCGCCGAGGAGAGCGTCCAAGACGCCGTGGAGACGGTGGCCGCGTGCTTCCAGGCTTCCAGCGCGACCCTGCCGATGCCGAGTAGCTCGTACCTGCAAAGATAAAGCTAGGGTTCCGCTTGAAGGCGAATGTAATAATCTTTGGTTTTGTAAGATACTTTTTGAGAACTATTAATCAAACAACACTTATCTGTATGCTATTTGTCCTCGCTGTGTGTAGTGTTACCAACTTCTCCCTGGTACTTGGCCCCCCTGGGATGTAGGCTTGATGTGTCGAGGCTGGATACCAGTATACCTAAGAAAGAATTGGTGACCCAGCCCCCAGGAGGTAGTCTCGACTGGGACCTGGACCTGTACACAGATTTGGCTAGGAAGTTTTAGTAGCACACCCACAAGACCCACCAATTGGTACCTTTATCCTTTGATTCATGCAATAGGACCTGTAGGATTTAGCCTGGGAAGCCAAGTTGTATGCCCAGACCCCCTAGATCACAGCTCCAAATACTAGGACACCCATCGCAGAGTGGTGGAGCATGCAGGCTTAGGGTACGGAACCAGGCTAAGCGGCTACACAACTCCAGACCACCCCACGAGACGAGCGTCCATTCTCTAGAACCGGACCCCAGGTTACCGGACCCACAGGACTATAGTTCCAAATATAGGGTATCCGTCATAGAGTGGTGGAGCGTGCAGGCTTAGGGTACGGAACCAAGCTAAGCCGCTACACAGCTCCGAACCACCCCAGGGAACAAGCGCCCATTCTCTAGAACTGGCCCCCAGGCCGCCGGACCCCCCTGCCTTTATAGAGGGGTCCTAAACTGCAAGCCTGACTACTCAATTCGGATGTCATTATACCAGCAAGAGTGGGAACTGTATGGGTGGGTTAGATAAAAAATAATGGTTGTAAACTAAAGCAGAATAAAACCATCAGAAAACAAATATGGGGGGTGAATCTTTTCCTTATAACTTGATATACATGAGTGTAGGCCAACATACCGGGTTTATGAGGGCGGACCTCACCGGATTGGCGTACATATATGCACAACCTAGTTACAGAGGAAGAAAACTGAATTCCCCAGTGTTGCTTTTATGGGTAAAACTTACGGAGATGCTCTATGTTCCAGGGATTGGGAAGAGGCGCTCCTTCAATCGTGGCAAGGCGGACACACCCGGGTCGGCAAATTTCCGTCACCTTGAAGGGTCCCTCCCAACTGGGGGAGAGTTTGTGGAGCCCTTCTCGGTTCAGTACTCACCTTAGGACCAGGTCCCCGACCCTGAGCTCACTACTATGCACGAACCGTTGGTGGTAGCGCCTGAGCGCCTGGTTGTACCGTGCATTTCGGATCGCCGCTCGCCACCTGCGCTCGTCGATGAAGTCCACGTCCTCACGCCGTAGCTGTTCCTGCATAGACTTATCGAAAGCCTGGACCCGTGGGGAGCCCATAATGATTTCCGGGGGAAGGCAGGCTTCGGCCCCGTAGACCAGGAAGAACGGGGTCTTCCCGGTAGCTCGCCTGGGTGTGGTCTGGTTCCCCCATAGCACGAACGAAAGCTCGTTGACCCAATTTGCACCATGCTTTTCAAGCAGTCATAGGTGCGTGTCTTGAGTCGAGGATCTCTGTGTTTGCCCTCTCCGCCTGGCCGTTGCTCCTGGGATGAGCCACAGACGCAAAGCAGAGCTGGGTGCCGATGCCCTCGCAATACTCCTGGAAGAGCCGACTTGTAAACTGGGTCCCGTTGTCCATAATGATATGGCTTGAGACCCCAAATCTACAGACAATCGACTTGAGGAAAGCAACAGCAGCACCCTGGGTGATATTGACCATAGGGGTGGCCTTTGGCCACTTTGTGAACTTGTCGATGGCGACGAAGAGAAAACGGTACCCGCCAACGGCCCTGGGGAATGGTCCCAGGATATCCACCCCCCATACGGCGAATGGCCAGGAGGGTGGAATCATCTGCAGAGCCTGAGCTGGTGTGTGTATCTACTTTGCATGGAATTGACACGCCTTGCAGGACTTTACCATCTCAGCTGCATCCTGGAGGGCGGTTGGCCAGTAGAAGCCATGTTGGAAGGCCTTAACGACTAGCGTGAGGGATGAGGAATGACTTCCGCACTCACCTCCATGGATCTCCGTGAGCAACTCACGTCCCTCCTCCTGGGTAATGCACCACATGAGAATGCCATTGGAGCCACGCGCGGTAGAGATCCCCTTCCACCACCGCATATCGTTTAGCCAACCGCACTATGCGCTCTGCGGACACATGATCTTTAGGAAGGATATTTTCCTTCAGGTAGTCCCGAATCTCGGAGATCCATGCATCGGGACCTCTCTGAGATACTGGCTGTGGCGCCAAGGGGTTGGTAGGACCCCCTGTAGCACACACAATCCTTGGTGGGTTCTACAGATGTAACGCCACCAGGACCGCTAGCTTCGAGGTGCTAGTCTCGCCCCCTTCACCCGGTTCGGCAGGCTAGGCTGTAGGTCTCAGCAGTCATCTTTCGAAGACGCCCTTGGGCATGGGTGCCCAAGTTGATGCCCTCATGGAGAGTTCATCTGCCGCTGAGTTGTCAGCCTGAGGAACATGTTGCAGTTCCAGGGTCGTGAAGTCCTTCTCCAGCTTCCTTACGTGGAGGAGGTAAGCTACGAGGCTAGGCTCATTGCAGCTACATTCCCCGCGGACCTGCTTGATGATCAGTTGGGAGTCCCCTTCACAAGGAGCTGGCGGATCCCTAGGGATAGGGCCACAGACAAGCCGAAGATAAGTGCCTCGTACTCTGCCATGTTGTTGGTGGCCTTGAACTCGAGGTGCACCATGTACTTGACTTGATCTTCGCTTGGGTCGACAAGGACCACCCCAGCACCGCCACCTTGCTGGCGGGCGGACCCGTCGAAGAAGAGTGTCCAGTGGGGCTCGGTGAAGACCGGGACCCTAGGCTCCGCAAGTGTGGGGCCGAATCGGGATCCGGACCCCCAGGAGCGCTCGGGGGAGGAGTCCACTCCACGATGAAGTCAGCCAGGACCTGGCTCTTGACAGCATGGCGAGGCTAGAAGTCGAGCTGGAACTCCGCAAGTTCCGAGGCCCACTTGGCGATGTTGCCAGTGGCGTTAGAGTTGTGGAGGACGGCCCATAACGGGAAGGAGGTCACGACCACAACCCTGTGTGCCTGGAAATAGTGACGTAGCTTCCTGGACGCAACAAGCACAGCATAGAGAAGCTTGTGCTTCTCAAGGTACCTGGTCTTCGCCTCATGGAGGACCTCGCTGACATAGTAGACCGGCTTATGTATGGTCCAGACCCCTACGGGTGGTCCCGAGCCTTCAAGGTCCGTGGTGGTCGGACCTCTACCTTCGCCTAGGGGAACTTCCTGACTCCCCTGGGGAAGTCGCGCCGTCCTTTCGACGACCAGCACCATGCTCACTGCCTCTGCAACCGCTGCAATGTACAGGTACAATGGCTCACCTGGCTCCGGAGCTACCAGTATCGATAGGGACACAAGGTGCTGCTTCAACTCTTGGAAGGCTTGCTCTGCCTCCTCGGTCCAAGAGAATGGGCCGGACTTCCGCAAGAGCTTGAAGAAGGGTAGCGCCCTCTCATCCAGCCGTGAGATGAAGCAGCTAAGGGTGGCCAAGGACCCTGTAAGCTTCTGGACGTCCTTGATCCGGGCCGGAGGCCTCATTGCCTCAATTGCCCGGATCTTCTCTAGGTTTGCTTCAATACTCGGTGCGAAACCAGGAATCCCAACAACTTCCCTGCGGAGACACCAAAGACACACTTGTCTGGGTTCAGCCTCGTGCGCGTCGCCCACAGCTTGTCAAAGACCAGGGCCAAGTCTTCTACCAGAGTCGACCCTCTCTTAGTCTTGACTACTATGTCATCAACGTATATCTCTATCATGTCCCTAATCAGGTCCCCGAAGGTCTTATTCATCGCCCGTACAAATGTCGGCAAGGCGTTTCTCAGACCGTAGGGCATTACAACATAACAGTAAAGCCCATCCACTGTTACAAAAACGGTATGCTTCCTATCTTCCCTATACATCTGGATCTGGTGAAAACCAGAGTACGCATCTAAGAAGGACAAGATGTCGCACCCTGAGGTAGAATCCACGATCCGATCTATGCGTGGTAGTGGATATGGGTCCTTGGGACAAGCCTTATTAAGGCTGGTGTAGTCGATGCACATCTGAAGCTTCTCGTTTGCCTTTGGAACGATGACTAGGTTGGCCAGCCATACGGGGTGATGAACCTCTTCGATGAAGCCAGCATCAAGCAGCTTCCGGACCTCCTCACGGATGAAGTCCTGTCGCTCAACGAACTGTCTGTGAGGTTTCTGACTCACCGGTTTGGCGTAAGGGTGGATATTCAGATGGTTCTCAATCACCTCCATGGGGATCCCAGGCATCTGCGACGGTTCCCATGCGAAAACGTCGACATTTGCCCGGAGGAAGGTGACGAGGGCGAGTTCCTATTTCTCCTCTAGATTGCCCGCGATGCAGGTGGTCCGGTAGGAGTCCACGCCGACCTGGATGGCCTTGATGGGTCCGCCGTCTGCTCCAGATGGCAGCACCTTTGGCACCTTGGAAGGCGCCTTGGTACTGGAAGTCCAGGGGTCCCTCCCTCCGTCGTCCGGGCGAGCAGTCTCTGCCGCCAGGGCGTGCAGTTTCTCGACAACCGCAAGTGCAGCAGCGTGGTCGCCCCGCACGGTGAGAACCCCAGCTGGGGACGACATCTTGAGGACCAAATACCCGTAATGGGCAATGGCCATGAACCAGTATAAGGTTGGCCTGCCAATGATGGCATTGAAGGGGAGGTTAACCTCCGCGACGTCGAACTGGACGTTCTCTGTGTGGAAGTTTTCCTCGGTCCTGAATGTAACCGGGAGTGCGATGCTCCCAAGAGGATACACCGGTTGTGGGCCCACTCCGGAGAACGGACGAGAAGGTCCCAGTCGGGACCCTGGATCTGCAGCTACTTGAATGTAGCATGGCTGATAACGTTGAGCCCAGCCCCACCGTCAATCAGAACATGGTGCAGCCGCATGTTGGCGATGACAGGGACGGTGATGAGCGGTAGTATTCCGGCCTCTGCCATGTTGTCGAGGCAGTTGGATGCCCCGAAGGAGATAGTGGTGCCCCTCCACCGCTGATGTGGAGCAGCCTTCGGGACCCCCCGGGACTGCCGAAAGGACCTCTCGGCGCAGGGACTTTACATTCTTACGGGAGGTGAGCTCCCAGCTCCCGCTGTACATGACGTACAACTTCTTCCGGTGGTCGTTGTCGTCACCGGAGTCGGAGTCTCCAGTGAAAACGTCCTTCAGGACCCCCCTCAGGTGACTGATACCCGAGGTCCCGTTCTCCTGCGGCCGCGTCACCCTCGTCGACCTTCTCCTTGCCATGTCGGCGATGAGGTGGCAAACCATCCTTGGAGGCCTGCTCGCGTCGCTCACTGACGCGCTTCACGAGCTTAATGATCTCGCGACACTCCGATGCGCTATGGCGACTATTGGGATGGACAGGGCATGAGCCACTGTTGCCTCCCTGTGGCCGTTGGCGCTTGTTGCGCTCATTCCGGCCCCCAGTCGCGGCTGCGGCGACCATAGCAGCAGATTGCGGCCTCTCGTGGCCACGGTTCTTCTTCTTCCTTTTGTTGCTGCCCTGGGTGACGGCACCCGAGCCACCCGTCTGGGTGACCCCGGTCTGTGGTGCCGAGTGCCATGCACGGCCCTCGGCAGCTCTGGCACATTTGTCGGCCAGAGTGAAGAGTGTGGTGACAGTTTCCACGTCATGGGTCGCCAGCTTCTCCAGCATCTTCTCATCACGCACCCCCTGTTGGAAAGCAGTGATGATAGAGGCATCAGAGATGCGAGGTATGGTCTCGCGTACCATGGTGAAGCGGGCGATAAAAGCCCAGAGAGTCTCCCCGGGTTCTTGCCTTACGGCATGGTGATGAGCCTCCACGCCATGTTGCTGATAAGCACTGGCAAAGTTTGCTGTGAACCTTGCACAGAGCTCTTCCTAGGAGTAGCCAGGTCCGGGCCGGCCCGGTCAAGGCTACATGAAAATAGCTCGCCATCACAGCAGTGTTTCCACCAGCTGTCGTAATGGCGGCGACGTAAACCTACAAAAATTCCGACGGGTTTGACGTACCGTCGTACTTCTCTGGTAGGTGTGGCCGAAACTTGGGCGGCCAAGTCGCCACGCAGAGGTGGTCCGCTAGTGCGGCACAACCTACACCAACCCATCGGACACCCGTTTGGGTTCGGGTACCCCTTGGAGTTTGTGGCGCAAGCGGAGCGAAGTCTTGGTCAAGGTTGCGACCCTCAAAGTTTAGCCGGCGCTGACGCGCCCTCTCCAGAGAGACTCGTGCGTCCTCGCCCGCCCGCCTGCGGTTGAGTTCTGTCCGCAGGTCATCAGGTCTCTCCAGAGAAATTGGGGCATCCTCGCCCGCATACCGGCGATTGAGCTCCGCCCGCATGTCCTCAGTCGGAGCGGCCTTCACTGAAGGTGAGCGCACTGACGCCGACGCCTCATGTTGACGTCGGAATGACCGAGGCCTGGGCCTGGTTGAGCCAGAATGCGCCATGCCGAGCAGACGGTCGACATCGTCACACCACTGCTTCATGGCCCCTGGCGAGGCAGTGGAGCTAGGAGGGTGGCGTAGCAACTCCCTGGCTGCAGACAGTGCCCCAGGAGCAGCCCTTGACGGAGCCCTGGATGTCTGTGCGGGAGTGTGCTGCCGCGTAGAGCGCACAACAGCAGCACTAGGCGCAGGGCGGCTGGAGCCCCGTGGCATGGAATACGCAGCCTCTTCCTCCATCGGGAAGTCCTCGGGAATGAAGTCGCGGTGCTCGACGATCTGTACCATGGTGTCGAGCAGGAAAACAAGCGAAAACCTAATGCCAAAACCCCTACCTGGCGCGCCAAATGTCGGTGGGGAGAATTCCACCGGCCGGGTGGCGTAACACACCTGCCCTAATCCTAAGATGTGGAGGGGCCTAAGCGTTTTGCCTGTCTGTTGGAAGGTGGAAGAACACACGAGGACACGAGGGTTTAGAGTGGTTCAGGCCGCCGGAGCGTAATACCCTACCTCCACTATATGTGAGTTGTATTGAGTCTGTGAGCTTGAGTGAACTTGTCCTTGTAACGTTGTGTGCCTTCCCTTTTATAGTTTAAGGGAGGCACATACAAGGATGCTGAGCCCCGACATGTGGGCCCAGGAACATAATGGAAAGAATACATTATGTGAGTAATTAATGCTAGTAACGCCTGAGCAATCACCAGGAGTCTTGATGTCCGCAATCCATGCTGCATTGATGGACAGTTACCGTACGAGTAATGCGGGAGTAATGGTGAGTAACTACGCGGCCCACGTATCATGGACTGAGCACGCCACCTATCAGTGGAATGGATAGACACACGTCTTATCCGTCATGAAGGCGCGCTGTCAGTACCCAAAAATAGGGGTACCCCTTACTGCCGTATGAAGACGCAGTACCCACGCGGCTATCTTTAGTCGCGTAGTAAAGGAGCTATGCGTGGGACCAGACCATGGCTCACCCCAGCCTTGGGCGACTGCTTTGGGCCAGCAACAGCACCCGACCCCACCACATGGACGGCTCTGGGGCCACCACATGGCCAAAGAAGATGATATACTCCAGGGTATCAACAGTGAGTCCGGACCCCCATGGGAAAGTGCCGGACCCTTGTATATACAGACCGGGCCATCAGGTCAGGTCCAGGACCTCCACAGGCACAAACTGGACCCCTAGGATGGGTTCCGGACCCCTCTATGTGGGGTCTGGGTGACGCACAGCAGGGTCCCGTGATTCTGGGACAGAGAATACCCAGGCCTTAATCAAGGCCAGGCGGGGGTCCGGAGCCGACACCTGTCTGGACCTTACTGAATATGTTCTGCTCCCCGCTCACGCGAAGCCCCGATGCTGCCACGTGGCATGGTGCCCGTGACGTAAGGCCTCTGGGCTACGCGGCCTCTGTATTTATTGCGGATAAGGCGCGCCGCCTATCCATTCCACTGGCAGGCGGTGACCGCCTCGGCATTTATTGAGCCCTGTCCATTCCACTGGCACGCGATGTGCCGCCTCCGCATTTAATGAGACCTGTCCATTCCGCTGGCAGGCGGCGACCAGTCCATTCCGCAGGCGGCATGCCTGTCCATTCCATTGGCAGGCGGTACACCCATACTGCCGCGTGCACTACGCTCGTGATTACTCGCACGTCACCAAGGAAGCAACCACCCGTATATCAATACTGCGTGGACTACAGACATCATGGCGCCAGGAGACTGCTCAGGTGTACTTGCATTAGTTACTTCTATAATGTATTCCCTCTGTTTTGCTCCTAGGCCCACGTGTCGGGGCTCAGCATCCTTGTATGTGCCCCCCTTGAGCTATAAAAGGGAGGGCACACGACGTTACAAGGCAGGCTCTCAAGCTCTCAGGTTCACTCTTACACACAAGCTCACGGACTCAATACAACACACAGTGGAGTAGGGTATTATGCCCCGGCGGCCTAAACCACTCAAAATCCTCGTGTTCACTCGTGTTCATCGATCTCCCAATAGACAGGAATAACGCTTAGGCCCCTCCTCATCTTAGGATCTAGGGCGGGTGCGTTCCGCCACCCGGCCGGAGAATTTTCCTCTCCGACATTTGGTGCACCAGGTAGGGGGCTTGGCATTAGGTTTTTGCTTGTTTTCCTGCTTGACACCATGGTATAGATCGTCGAGCACCATGACTTCGTTCCCGAAGACTTCCCGATGGAGGAAGAAGCTGCGTCTTCCACGCCACGGGCCTTCAACCGCCCTACGCCTGGTGCTGCTGCTGTGCACTCTGCGCGGTAGCACACTCCTACACAGACATCCAGAGCATCAAGGGCTGCGCCTGGGGCGCTGTCTGCAGCCAGGGAATTGCTGCGCCACCCTTCTAGCTCCACGACCTCGCCGGGGGCCATGAAGCAGTGGCGTGATGATGTCGACCGTCTGCTCGGCATGACGCATTCTGGCTCAGCCAGGCCCAGACCTCGGTCATCTCGGCGTCAACATGATGCGTCGGCGTCAATGCGCTCACCCTTGGTGAGGGCCGCACCGACTGAGGACCTGCGGGCGGAGCTCAACCGCAGGCGTGCGGGAGAGGACGCTCCAGTCTCTCTGGAGAGGCCTGATGACCTGCAGGTAGATTTCAGTCGCAAGCGTGCGGGCGAGGATGCCCGCGTCTCTCTGGAGAGGGCACGTGAGCGTCGGCAGAACGTCGAGGTCGCAACCTTGACCTAGACTTCTCTGCGGTTGCGCCGCAAACTCCAAGGGGTGCCCGAATTCAGGCAGGTGTCCCGTTGGCCAGCATGGGCTGCGCCGCACTAGCGGATCATCTCCGCGCGGCGACTTGGCCATCCAAGTTCCGACCATACCTGCCGGAGAAGTATGACGGTACGTCAAATCCTTCGGAATTCTTGCAGGTATACGTCACCGCTATTACGGCAGCAGGTGGAGACACTGCTGTAATGGCAACATACTTCCATGTCGCCTTGTGAAAGTCGCCTAGAGGGGGGTGAATAGGGCGAATCTGAAATTTACAAACTTAAACACAAACTACAAGCCGGGTTAGCGTTAGAAATATAAACGAGTCCGAGAGAGGGCGTGAAAACAAATCGCAAGCGAATAAAGAGTGTGACACAAGGATTTGTTTTACCGAGGTTCGGTTCTCGCAAACCTACTCCCCGTTGAGGTGGTCACAAAGACCGGGTCTCTTTCAACCCTTTCCCTCTCTCAAACGGTCCCTCGGACCGAGTGAGCTTCTCTTCTCAATCAAATGGGAACCAAACTTCCTGCAAGGACCACCACACAATTGGTGTCTCTTGCCTTGATTACAATTGAGATGATCGCAAGAAAGAATGAGAAAAAGAAGCAATCCAAGCGCAAGAGCTCAAAAGAACACAACAAATCTCTCTCACTAATCACTAAAGCCTTGTGTGGAATTGGGAGAGGATTTGATCACTTTGGTGTGTCTTGTATTGAATGCTTAGCTCTTGTAAGTAGTTGGAAGGTGGAAAACTTGGATGACTTGAATGTGGGGGTGGTTGGGGTATTTATAGCCCCAACCACCAAACTTGACTGTTGGTGGAGGCTGCTGTCGACGGGCGCACCGGACAGTCCGGTGCGCCACCGAACACTGTCCGGTGTGCCAGCCACATCAGCAGACCGTTGGGGTTCGACCGTTGGAGCTCTGTCTTGTGGGCCCGCCTGGCTGTCCAGTGGTGCACCAGACAGGCCCTGTAGGCTGTCCGGTGTGCCACCCGCGCGTGCTCTGGTCCTCTGCACGCGCAGGCGCGCATTTAATGCGTTACAGTCGACCGTTGCGCGCGAAGTAGTCGTTGCTCGGCTGTTACACCGGACAGTCTGGTGTGCACCGGACACTGTCCGGTGACTCACCGGACAGTCCGGTGAATTTTAGCGGAGCGGATTCCCGAAGCTGGCGAGTTCAGAGTTGCTCTCCCTTGGGGCACCGGACACTGTCCGGTGGTGCACTGGACAGTCCGGTGAATTATAGCGGAGTGCCTCTGAGATTTCCCGAAGGTGTGGAGTTCAGCTTGGAGTCCCCTGGTGCACCGGATACTGTCCGATGCGCCAGACCAGGGTGCCTTTCGGTTATCCCTTGCTCTCTTTGTTTGAACCCTTTTCTTGGTCTTTTTATTGGCTTATTGTGAACCTTTGGCACCTGTATAACTTATGGACTAGAGCAAACTAGTTAGTCCAATTATTTGTGTTGGGCAATTCAACCACCAAAATCATTTAGGAAATAGGTGTAAGCCTAATTCCCTTTCACCTTGTCTGGGCCAGCCCGGACCTGGCTCATGAACCTCACCCCGGGATCGATCTACTCCTGGGAAGAGCTCTGCGTGCGGTTCACAGCGAACTTCGCCAGCGCTTATCAACAGCATGGCGTGGAGGCTCACCTCCATGCGGTGAGGCAGGAATCCGGAGAAACTCTCCGGGATTTCATCTCACGCTTCACTAAGGTACGAGGGACTATATCCCGTATCTCCGATGCTTCCATCATCACCGCTTTCTGCCAGGGGTACGTGATGAGAAGATGTTGGAGAAGTTGGCCACGCATGACGTGGAAACTATCACCACGCTCTTCGCTCTGGCCGACAAGTGTGCCAGAGCTGCCGAGGGTCGTGCATGGCACTCGGTACCGCAGACCAGAGTTGCCTAGACGGGTGGCTCGAGTGCCGTCACCCAGGACGACAAGAATAAAAAGAAGAAGAACCGCGGCCACGAGAGGTCGCAGTCTGCTGCTCCGGTCGTCACAGTTGCGACTAGGGGCCGGAGCGAGCGCAACAAGCGCCCACGGCCACAAGGAGGCAACAACGGCTCATGCCCTGTGCACCCCAACAGTCGTCACAGCGCCTCGGAGTGCCGCGAGATCATCAATCTCACGAAGCGCATCAGCGAGCGGCGTGAGCAGACTTCCAAGGATGGCTCCCCACCTCGTCGCCAACCTGGCAAGGAGAGGGTCGACGACGGTGATGTGGCCGCGGGAGAACGGGACCTCGGGTACCTATCCCCCGAGCAGGTCCTCAAGGACATCCTCACTGGAGACTCCGACTCCGATGATGATACCGACCACCGCAAGAAGCTGTACGTGATGTACGGTGGAAGCTAGGAACTCACCTCTAGCAGGAACGTGAAGTCCCTGTGCCGTGAGGTCCTGTCGGCGACCCCAGGGGTCCCGAAGGCAACCCCACACCAGCGGTGGCGGAGCACCACTATCTCTTTCGGGGCATCCAACTGCCCCGAGAACATGGCAGGGGCCGACATACTACCGCTCATCACCGCCCCTGCCATTACCAACATCAAGAAGCATCATGTTCTGATCGACGGTGGGGCTGGGCTCAATGTCATCAGCCACGCTGCGTTCAAGCAGCTGCAGATCCCAGGGTCCCGACTGGGACCCTCTCGTCCATTCTCCGGAGTGGGCACTCAACCGGTGTATCCCCTTTGGAGCATCATGCTCCCGGTTACATTCAGGATAGAGGAAAACTTCCGCACAGAGAACATCCAGTTCGACGTTGCGGAGGTTAACCTCCCGTTCAACGCCATCATTGGCAGGCCAGCCCTGTACCGGTTCATGGCCATTGCCCATTATGGGTATTTGGTCCTCAAGATACCGTCTCCAGCCGGGATCCTCACCGTGCGAGGCGACCGCGCCGCTGCGCTGGCAGCTGTGGAGAAGCTGCACGACCTGGCGGCAGAAGCTGTTCGCCTGGACGACGGAGGGAGGGACCCCTCGACTCTGGTGCCAAGGCGCCTTCCAAGGTGCCAAAGGTGCGGCCATCCGGAGCGGACGACATCCCCGTCAAGGCCATCCGGCTCTGCGCAGATTCCTCCCAGACCACTCGCATTGCGGGTGCTCTGGAGGAAAAATAGGAACTCGCGCTCATCGCCTTCCTCCAGGCAAATGCCGACGTGTTCGCATGGGAGCCGTCGCAGATGCCTAGGATCCCCAAGGAGGTGATCGAGCACCATCTGAAGATCCACCCTGACGCCAAACCGGTGAGTCAGAAGCCTCGAAGACAGTCCGTTGAGCGGCAGGACTTCATCCGAAAGGAGGTCCGAAAGTTGCTCGACGTCGGCTTCATCGAAGAGGTTCATCACCCAGTGTGGTTGGCCAATCCAGTCATTGTTCCAAAGGCAAACAGGAAGCTTCGGATGTGCATCGACTACACCAGCCTTAATAAAGCTTGTCCCAAGGACTCGTATCCACTTCCACGTATAGATCAAATCGTGGATTCTACCTCCGGGTGCGACCTCTTGTCCTTCTTAGATGCTTACTCTGGTTTCCATCAAATCCAGATGTCTAGGGAAGATAGGAAGCATACCGCTTTTGTAACAATGGATGGGCTTTACTTCTATGTCGTAATGCCTTACAGTCTGAAAAACACCTTGCCGACATTTGTGTGGGCGATGAGTAAGACTTTCAGGGACCTGATTAGGGACAGAGTAGAGGTATACGTCGTATGAATCAAAGGATGCCAAATACCAGACGATGGGTCCTATGGGTGTGCTACTAACACTTCCTAGTCGAAGATGTGTACAGGTCTAGGTCCCAGTCGAGACTACCTCCTGGGGGCTGGGTCACCAACTCTTTCTTAGGTATACTGGTATCCAGCCTCGACACGTTGAGCCTACATCCCAGGGGGCCAAGTACCAGGGAGGAGTTGGTAACGCCACACACAGCAAGGACAAATAGCATACAGATAAGTGCTAATACTACTTGATAAATAGTACTCAAAAGTATCTTACAAAACCAAAAAATATTACAAAGCCGCTTCCCAGCGGGACCCTTGCCTTCTCTCTGCAGATCTAGCTACTCATCATCAGCAGGATCCCGCTGGAAGCGTTCGGCCACCAGTTCTATGACATCTTGTACGCCCTCCCGGGCGGCGTCTTCAGTGTCGGCCACCGGACCAGCGATCACCGGCTCCAAGGAGATGGCCGGGTCATGGCTCCGGAAGCACGTCAAGATATACTCGATTACCACCCGGCAGAGCCTGCCGCCCTCGGCCTCCAGGCAGGCGCCAAGAATCTGGTCCAGGCGTCGGAGGCGGTCGGCGGCGGAGTCCAGCACCGAGAGTGCGTCGAAGATAGACGTCGGCAGCTCCGACACCAGGATGGGACAAATCCCTAGCGGCACCAGTGCCGTGCTCGCCTCGCCGGCCCATGCAGCGATGCACTGGACCTCGGTGCGATGCTCTGCCTGGAGATCTTCAAGTGCTTTCTTCGTCGCCTCCACCGCCTGGGGGCCCGGTGCCGCCTGCGCCGCCTGGAACTACCGGATCCGCTCTTCCAGCTTTTTCTCCTTCTCCTCCGCCTCGAGCTCATGCTCGACCAGCATCTTATCCCGCCTTTCAAACATTTCCTCCCTGAAGGCGAGATCCTTCTCTCGCCAGGCGCGATCCGCCTCCCGCCTATCCAGGGACGCATCCTTCTCCTTGAGGTTCTCCTCGGCCAGGGCAATGTTGCTGAAAGGGAAATAGGGTCAAACCTTTTCCTAAATGATTTTGGTGGTTGAATTGCCCAACACAAATAATTGGACTAACTAGTTTGCTCTAGAATATAAGTTATATAGGTGCCAAAGGTTCAACACAAACCAATAAAAAGGTCCAAGATAGGGTTCAAAAAGAAAGGAGCAAAAGAAACCGAAGACTGCCCTGGTCTGGCGCACCGGACTGTCCGGTGCACCACCGGACAGTGTCCGGTGCACCAGGGTGGATCAACTCCAACTCGCCACCTTCGGGTTTCTAGAAAAGCCACTCCGCTATAATTCACTGGACTGTCCGGTGTGCCAAGAGGAGCAACGGTCGACTCCAACAGTCGGCTGACACAGGGAACAGTGCGCGTAGAGTCAGAGCAGCGCCAGAAGGCGCACCGGACAGTGAACAATGACTGACCGGTGCACCACCGGACTGTCCGGTGGGCCAGGCAGTCAGAGCTCCAACGGTCGAACCCTAACGGTTGGGTGACATGACTGGCGCACCTGACTGTCCGGTGCGCCCATTGACAGCAGGCCAACCCCAACGGTTGGTTTGGTCGTTGGGGCTATAAATACCCCTAACCACCACCACTTCAAGCAATCCAAGTTTTTAGCCATTGCATTCAATACAAGAGCTCTAGACTTCACTCCAAGACACAAACAAGAGATCAAATCCTCTCCCAAGTCCAAGATCACTTCAAACAATTAGTGACTAGTGAGAGAGATATTTGTGTTCATTTGAGTTCTTGTCGCTTGGATTGCTTTTCTTCTTCCCCATTCTTGTTCTCAACACCTTTGTAATCAAAGCAAGAGACACCAAGTTTTGGTGGTCCTTGTGGGGTCTAAGTGACCCATTTGATTGAGGAGAAAAGCTCACTCGGTCTAAGTGACCGTTTGAGAGAGGGAAAGGGTTGATAGAGACCCGGTCTTTGTGACCACCTCAACGGGGAGTAGGTTTGCAAGAACCGAACCTCGGTAAAACAAATCACCTTGTCATTCGCTTTCATTTGCTTGTGATTTGTTTTCGCCCTCTCTAACGGACTCAGTTTTATTTCTAACTCTAACCCGGCTTGTAGTTGTGCTTAAAATTTATAAATTTCAGATTTGCCTATTCACCCCCTCTAGGCGACTTTCAATTGGTATCGGAGCTCAGTACTTCATTAGAGTCTAACCACTCGAAGTGATGTCGGGAGCATCCGCCAAGATGGAGATTAGGACCGGCGGTGACAAGTCCGCAAGCTCAGGGAGAACCCACTCGAGGGAGTCCGACGACAAGCACAAGGAGGAATCCTCCTCCTCCATCAAGTCACAACGGAGAGGTGACAAGAAAAAGAAGATGAATAAAGTGGTCTACTACGAGACCGACTCTTCATCACCCTCCACCTTCGGCTCCGAATCGGCATCCGCCACTTCTAGGCACCATGAGCGGAAGAAGTATAGTAAGATGCCCTCTGCTATCCTCACATTTCCAAACGTACTCCATTACTTTACGTCCCATTAGGAAAATCACCGATTTTTTTACGGTGAAGATTACTCTATGTGGAGTAATAAAATGAGGCATCACCTAACCTCACTCCACAAAAGAATATGGGATATTGTTGAGTATGGAGCGCAGGTACTGAAGGAAGAGGACAAGGACTATGATTCGGAGGAGGTCGACCAAATCTGGCACTTCAACTCCCAAGCCACTACTATACTCCTCGCCTCTCTAAGTCGAGAGGAGTATAATAAAGTGCAAGGGTTGAAGAGTGCCAAAGAGGTTTGGGACTTGCTCAAGACCGTGCACGAAGGAGATGAGGTGACCAAGATCACCAAGCGGGAAACGGTCGAGGGGGAGCTCGGTCGATTCATGCTCAACCAAGGGGAGGAGCCACAAGCCATGTACAACCAACTCAAGACCTTGGTGAATCAAGTGCGCAACCTCGGGAGCACAAAATGGGATGACCATGAAATGGTCAAGGTTATTCTAAGATCACTTGTTTTTCTTAACCCTACACAAGTTCAATTAATTCGTGGTGATCCTAGATATAAGCTAATGTCTCCCGAGGAGGTTATAGGAAAGTTTGTGAGCTTTGAATTGATGATCAAAGGCTCCAAACAAATCATCGAGCAAGGCGCCACCTCCAGACCCGAGGTGCAACCCATCGCCTTCAAAGCGACGGAGGAAAAGAAGAGTCTACGTCAAGTAGGCTCCCCATCGACGCCTCCAAGCTCGACAATGAGGAAATGGCGCTCATCATCCGGAGCTTCCGCCAAATCCTCAAGCAAAGGAGGGAGAAGGAATACATGCCCCGCTCCAAGAAAGTTTGCTACAAATGTGGTAAGCCCGGTCATTTTATTGCTAAATGTCCATTATCTAGTGATAGTGACAGGGGCGACAACAAGAAGGGAAAGAGGAGAGAAAAGAAGAAATACAAGAAGAAGAAGGGCGGCGATGCCCATGTATGCCGAGAGTGGAACTCCGATGAGAGCTCCATCGACTCCTCCTCCGACGAGGACGCCGCCAATATGGCCATCAACAAAGGTCTCCTCTTCCCCAACGTCGGCCACAAATGCCTCATGGCAAAGGACGACAAAAAGAAGAAGGTAAAAATCTAGAGCCTCCACTAAATATGCAACATCTAATGATGAGGATAGCTCTAGTGATGATGAAGATAATTTGCTTGCACTTTTTGCCAACCTAAACATGCAACAAAAAGAAAAATTAAATGAATTGATAGGTGTTATTCATTAGAAGGATGAACTCTTGGATAGCCAAGAGGATTTCCTTATTAAGGAAAATAAAAAGCATGTTAAGGTAAAAAATGCTTATGCTCAAGAAGTAGAAAAATGTGAAAAATTAACTAATGAGCTTAGGATTTGCCATGACACTATCTCTAACCTTAGAATTAAAAATGCCAAATTAATTGCTAAGGTTGAGAAAATAAATGTTTGTGATGATTCATTTGCCAATCTTAAAAATAAAAATGCTAGTTTGATTGCTAAGATTGACAAATTGAATGAATCAATTTCTTGCCTTAAGATTGAGAATGATAAATTAATTTCTAAGGCTAAAGATTTAAATGTTTACAATGTTTCTATTTCCAATCTTAGAAATGAAAATGCAATGTTACATGCTAAGATTGATGAATTAAATGCTTGCAAACCCTCTACATCCAGTGTCGATCATGTTACTATTTGTACTAGATGTAGAGACATTAATGTTGATGCTATCCATGATCACCTAGCTTTAATTAAACAACAAAATGATCACATAGCTCAACTTAGTGCTAAAATTAATGAGCATGAGATAGAAAATGAAAAATTTAAAATTGCCAGAAGCATGCTCTATAATGGGAGACGCCCTGGGATTAAGGATGGCATTGGCTTCCAACGGGGAGACAATGTCAAGCTTAATGCCCCGAAAATATTGTCTAATTTTGTTAAGGGTAAGGCTACCATGCCTCAGGATAACGAGGGCCATATTTTATATCCTGCTGGTTATCCTGAGCATAAGATTAGGATAATTCATTCTAGGAAGTCTCACTCTGGCTCTCATCATGCTTTTATGTATAAGAGTGAGACATCTAGTTCTAGACAATCCACTCATGTTAAATTGCCTAAAAAGAAAACTCCTATTGCATCAAATGAACCTAATGTTTCATTTAAGACTTTTGATGCTTCTTATGTGCTTACTAACAAATTAGGCAAAGTAATTGCCAAATATGTTGGGGCAAACACAAGGGCTCCAAGACTTGTGTTTGGGTACCCAAGGTGCTTATTTCTAATGTGAAAGGACCTACGACCGTTTGGGTACCTAAGAACAAGGCCTAAACTTGTTTTGTAGGTTTATGCATCCAGGGGCTCAAGTTGGATCATTGATAGCGGGTGCACAAACAACATGACTGGGGAGAAAATGATGTTCTCCTTCTACGAGAAAAATGATGATCCCCAAAGAGCCATGACATTCGGGGATGGAAATCAAGGTTTGGTCAAAGGACTTGGTAAAATTGCTATATCACCTGACCATTATATTTCCAATGTTTTTCTTGTAGATTCTTTATATTACAATTTGCTTTCTATTTCTCAATTATGCAATATGGGCTACAACTGTCTATTTACTGATATAGGTGTTACTGTCTTTAGAAGAAGTGATGATTCAGTAGCATTTAAGGGAGTGTTAGAGGGTCAGCTATACTTAGTTGATTTTAATAGAGCTGAACTCGATACTTGCTTAATTGCTAAGACTAATATGGGTTGGCTCTGGCATTGCCGACTAGCCCATGTTGGGATGAAGAATCTTCACAAGCTTCTAAAGGGAGAACACATTTGGGACTAACAAATGTTCATTTTGAGAAAGACATGGTTTGTGGCGCATGTCAAGCAGGGAAGCAAGTTGGTGTTCATCATCCACACAAGAACATCATGACGACCAACAGGCCGCTTGAGCTACTCCACATGGATCTATTCGGCCCGATAGCTTACATAAGCATCGGCGGGAGTAAGTACTGTCTAGTTTTTGTGGATGATTATTCTCGCTTCACTTGGGTGTTCTTTTTGCAGGAAAAATCACAAACCCAAGAGACCTTAAAGGGATTCTTAAGATGGGCTCAAAATGAGTTCAAATTAAGGATCAAGAAAATAAGAAGTGACAACGGGACGGAGTTCAAGAACTCTCAAATCGAAGGCTTTCTTGAGGATGAGGGCATCAAGCATGAGTTCTCTTCTCCATACACACCTCAACAAAATGGTGTAGTGGAGAGGAAGAATATAACTCTACTTGACATGGCAAGGACCATGCTTGATGAGTACAAGACTTCGGACCGGTTTTGGGTGGAAGCAATCAACACCGCTTGCTACACCATCAACCGACTCTACCTTCACCGAATCCTCAAGAAGACATCATATGAACTCCTCACCGGTAAAAAGCCCAATGTTTCATATTTTAGAGTCTTTGGTAGCAAATGTTTTATTCTTGTTAAAAGAGGTAGAAAATCTAAATTTGCTCCTAAAGCTGTAGAAGGTTTTTTACTAGGATATGACTCAAACACAAGGGCATATAGAGTCTTCAACAAATCCACTGGATTAGTTGAGGTTTCTTGTGACATTGTGTTTGATGAGACTAATGGCTCCCAAGTGGAGCAAGTTGATCTTGATGAGCTAGATGATGAAGAGGCTCCATGCGTCGCGCTAAGGAACATGTCCATTAGAGATGTGTGTCCTAAGGAATCCGAAGAGCCCACACAAGCACAAGATCAACCATCATCTTCCATGCAAGCATCTCCACCAACTCAAGATGAGGATTAAGCTCAAGATGAGCCATCTCAAGAGGAGGACAATGATTAAGGGGGAGATGCCAATGATCAAGACAAGGAAGATGATCAGGGTCAAAGACCGCCTCACCCAAGAGTCCACCAAGCGATACAAAGAGATCACCCCGTGAACTCCATCCTCAGCGATATTCATAAGGGGGTAACAACTCGATCTCGTGTTGCTCATTTTTGTGAACATTACTCTTTTGTGTCTTCTATTGAGCCATACAGGGTGGAAGACGCATTAAGAGATTCGGACTAGGTGTTGGCAATGCAAGAGGAACTCAACAACTTCACGAGGAATGAGGTATGACATCTTGTTCCACGTCCTAATCAAAATGTTGTAGGAACCAAATGGGTCTTCCATAACAAGCAAGATGAGCATGGTGTGGTGACAAGGAACAAAGCCAGACTTGTAGCCAAGGGATATTCACAAGTCGAAGGTTTGGATTTCGGTGAAACCTATGCACCCGTAGCTAGGCTTGAGTCAATTCGTATATTACTTGCCTATGCTACTTACCATGGCTTCAAGCTTTATCAAATGGACGTGAAGAGTGCCTTCCTTAATGGACCAATCAAGGAAGAGGTCTATGTTGAGCAACCTCCCAGCTTTGAAGATAGTGAGTACCCTAACCATGTGTATAAACTCTCTAAGGCGCTTTATGGGCTCAAGCAAGCCCCAAGAGCATGGTATGAATGCCTAAGAGATTTCCTTATCATTAATGGCTTCAAAGTCGGAAAAGCCGATCCTACTCTCTTTACTAAAACCACTACAAATGATTTGTTTGTATGCCAAATTTATGTTGATGATATCATATTTGGGTCTACTAACAAATCTACTTGTGAAGAGTTTAGTAGGATTATGATTCAAAAATTTGAGATGTCTATGATGGGGGAGTTGCAGTATTTTCTAGGATTTCAAGTAAAGCAACTCCAAGAGGGCACCTTCATCAGCCAAACAAAGTACATTCAAGACATACTCACTAAGTTTGGAATGAAGGATGCCAAGCCCATGAATACACCCATGGGAACCAATGGGCATCTAAACCTCGACACGGGAGGTAAATCCGTAGATCAAAAGGTATACCGGTCGATGATAGGATCTCTACTCTATTTATGTGCATCTCGACCGGATATTATGCTTTCCGTATGCATGTGTGCAAGATTCCAAGCCGATCCTAAGGAAGTTCACCTTAGGGCCATGAAAAGAATCTTGAGATATTTAGTTCATACACCTAAGTTTGGTCTTTGGTACCCCAAGGGATCCACTTTTGATTTAATAGGTTATTCAGATGCTGATTGGGCAGGGTGTAAAATCGATAGAAAGAGCACATCGGGAACTTGTCAGTTCTTGGGAAGATCCCTGGTGTCTTGGGCTTCAAAGAAACAAAATTCAGTAGCTCTTTCTACCGCTGAAGCCGAGTACATTGCCGCAGGCCATTATTGCGCGCAATTGCTTTGGATGAGGCAAACCCTTAGGGACTATGGCTACAAATTAACCAAAGTCCCTCTCCTATGTGATAATGAGAGTGCAACCCGTATGGCGGATAATCCCATTGAACACAGCCGCACTAAGCACATAGCCATTCGGTATCACTTTTTGAGGGATCACCAACAAAGGGGGGATATCGAGATTACCTATGTTAGTACCAAAGAACAATTAGCCGATATCTTTACCAAACCACTAGATGTAAAAACCTTTACCAAACTTAGGAA
Source organism: Zea mays (assembly GCF_902167145.1). Classification (NCBI taxonomy): domain Eukaryota; kingdom Viridiplantae; phylum Streptophyta; class Magnoliopsida; order Poales; family Poaceae; genus Zea; species Zea mays. The sequence goes on from NC_050097.1 coordinate 14,640,591, forward strand.
TGAGCTAAACATTCTTGATTCTCGGAATTTTGATTGATTATTTGCACACATAGCTCATTTATATACCTTTGATCATATTCCCTTCATGTGCTATGACTAAAATGTTTTCAAGTATATTCTTATGCTAAGTCATAGATTGAAAGGGAAATGGAGTCTTCGGCGAAGAAAATGCTTCCACTCCACTCTATCGGTATTACTTACCCTTCGCCGTCACTCCGCATCGCTCTCCACTTTGGTATCATCTTCACTCATATTCATTACTCATACCATTGGGGAGAAAGTAAAAGGGCTCAAAAGACTCCGTTTTTGGCGATTAATGCCAAAGGGAAGAGAGTATTAGCCCAAAGCAAAAGGACCGCACCACCATGCCAAATATCAAAACTTTTCGAAACAAGTTGTTTTCAATTGGTATCTTTCAAATTAGTATTCCTCTAAGAAATTCTATCTCATTTGATATCTATATTTTAAGGAGGAGTTTTTTTAAAAACTTAGTATCTAAAATATTTGATATTCTTTCAAATGGTAAAAACCCTCTTGAACACTAAGAGGAGAATTTCATTTAAGGGGAGTTTTGTTTAGTCAAAGGAAAAGAATTTGAAACAGGGGGAAAAAATTTCAAATCTTGAAAATACTTCTCGAAATCTTATTCATATACCTTTGACTATTTGCAAAAAGATTTTGAAAAAGAATTTGCAAAAACAAAACAAGTGGTGCAAGCGTGGTCCAAAATATTAAAAGAAATAAAGCAATCCATGCATATCTTATGAAAGTATTAATTGGTTTCATTCCAAGCAACCTTTGCACTTACCTTATGCAAACTAGTTCAATTCTGCACTTATATATTTGCTTTAGTTTGTGTTGCCATCAATCACCAAAAAGGGGGAGATTGAAAGGGAAATAGGGTCAAACCTTTTCCTAAATGATTTTGGTGGTTAAATTGCCCAACACAAATAATTGGACTAACTAGTTTGCTCTAGAATATAAGTTCTACAGGTGCCAAAGGTTCAACACAAACCAATAAAAAGGTCCAAGATAGGGTTCAAAAAGAAAGGAGCAAAAGAAACCGAAGGCTGCCTTGGTCTGGCACACCGGACTGTCCGGTGTGCCACCGGACAGTGTCCGGTGCACCAGGGTGGATCAACTCCAACTCGCCACCTTCGGGTTTCTGGAAAAGCCACTCCACTATAATTCACCGGACTGTCCGGTGTGCCAAGCGGAGCAACGGCCGCCAGCGCAACGGTCGACTCCAACGGTCGGCTGACACAGAAAACAGTGCGCGCAGAGTCAGAGCAGCGCCAGAAGGCGCACCGGACAGTGAACAGTGACTGTCTGGTGCACCACCGAACTGTCCGGTGGGCCAAGCAGTCAGAGCTCCAACGGTCGAACCCTAACGGTTGGGTGACATGGCTGGCGCACCGGACTATCCGGTGCACCCATCGATAGCAGCCCAACCCCAACGGTTGGTTTGGTGGTTGGGGCTATAAATACCCCAACCACCACCACTTCAAGGAATCCAAGTTTTCAGCCATTGCATTCAATACAAGAGCTCTAGACTTCACTCCAAGACACAAACAAGAGATCAAATCCTCTCCCAAGTCCAAGATCACTTCAAACAATTAGTGACTAGTCAGAGAGAGATATTTGTGTTCATTTGAGTTCTTGTCGCTTGGATCACTTTTCTTCTTCCCCATTCTTATTCTCAACACCTTTGTAATCAAAGCAAGGGACACCAAGTTGTGGTGGTCCTTGTGGGGTCTAAGTGACCCATTTGATTGAGGAGAAAAGCTCACTCGGTCTAAGTGACCGTTTGAGAGAGGGAAAGGGTTGAAAGAGACCCGGTCTTTGTGACCACCTCAACGGGGAGTAGTTTTGCAAGAACCGAACCTCGGTAAAACAAATCACCTTGTCATCCGCTTTTTTTGCTTGTGATTTGTTTTCGCCCTCTCTAACAGACTCGGTTTTATTTCTAACGCTAACACGGCCTGTAGTTGTGCTTAAAGTTTATAAATTTCAGATTTGCCTATTCACCCCTGAAAGGGAAATAGGGTCAAACCTTTTCCTAAATGATTTTGGTGGTTGAATTGCCCAACACAAATAACTGGACTAACTAGTTTGCTCTAGATTATAAGTTCTACAGGTGCCAAAGGTTCAACACAAACCAATAAAAAATCCAAGATAGGGTTCAAAAATAAAGGAGCAAAACCAACCGAAGGCTGCCCTGGTCTGGCGCACCGGACTGTCCGGTGCATCACCAGACAGTGTCTGGTGCACCAGGGAGATCAACTCTGAACTGCTTAGCTTCGAGTTTTTGGAGATCCACTCCATTATAATTCACCGGACTGTCCGATGTAGCACCAGACTGTCCGGTGTGCCATGCGGAGAAACGGCTACTGCGCCAATGGTCGTCTGCAAAAGTGAACAGTGAACGCTACAATGCGCGGCCAGTTCACGCAGTGTCAGAGCAGGCGCCAGAAGGCGCACCGAACAGAAGAGACACCAAGTTGTGGTGGTCCTTGTAAGGGGTCTAAGTGACCCGTTGATTAAGGAGAAAAGCTCACTCGGTCTAGGTGACCGTTTGAGAGAGGGAAAGGGTTGAAAGAGACCCGGTCTTTGTGACCACCTCAACGGGGAGTAGGTTTGCAAGAACCGAACCTCGGTAAAACAAATCACCATGTCATCCGCTTTATTTCCTTGTGATTTGTTTTCGCCCTCTCTTTCGGACTCGACTTTATTTCTAACGCTAACCCCGGCTTGCAGTTGTGCTTAAAGTTTGTAAATTTCAGATTTGCCTATTCACCCCCTCTAAGCGACCTTCAACCCCCCTCTAGGCAACTTTCAGTTGCTAGCCTTGTCCTCTAGCTCCCGCTCCCATTTTTGGATCCTCTCCACAGTCATGGTCTGCTGGATCTGCTGCTCTTCCAGGATTTTGTTCATGGCACTCAGCTTGGCCCGGAGCTCTGTGACAACCTCCTCCCTCTGGTTGAAGGCCTCCTCCCTCTTGGCCAACCTCTTCTCCTTCCAGCTTGCCTCCAGCTCCTGGGCGTACACCTTCTGGAGGTCCTTTTTGTAATCCTTGCGGTCCCGCTCGAGCTCGGACCGCTTGGAGGCGAACTGACGGGACACCGCCTTGGTGCGCTCCTCTAGTTGGGTGCGCCAGTCGCTGAGGCGCTGGTGCTCGGCCTCAAGCGCCTCCCACTCCCGCAGGATCGCCGCCTCAGTCTCATGAAGAGCCTGATGGGCACGAGACAACACCTGGGGAGGGGAACTAGCGCTGCTTTTGGCTCGGCGCCGGACCGGAGCCACCGCCCAAAAACCACCTCCGGCTCCTCCAGAGTGGGCGGTGGGATGGAGCTGGACGCACCCCCCGCGTCACCCTCGATGGCGGGGGTGGGCGCAGTTGGGACCTCCTCCGCCGTTGCCGATAGTGTACTCGACGGCATCGCCGTTGTTGAGGCTGCGGTAGCCGTCGGCGTAGTTGCAGAAGTCGGGGGTGGATCACTGGCACCACTCCCGGCAGACGCATGCTGCTGAGAGCCAGACCCGCCGAACATGGTATCTGGCGGAGGAGGCACGACCTTGGGAGCAGAAGGGGAGGAAGCCCTGACAAGCAAAGGATGGGTTAAGACCTGTCGGCACGATAAATAGACTAATGGAAAAAAGGGGTTACACTCACTTGGGGCCCTGGACTTTCCAGCGACCCTAGAAGCGGGGTGACCACTGCTGTTGTTGTTGCTGCTGGTTCCCCTGGGGGAGATCACCCCCAGGTGGTGGTGGCAGTGGCGGGACTGATGGTGGTGGTGGTTGTGGTGGCAGCGGACCCGATGGTGGTGGTGGCGGAGGACTGACGCGCCTCTGCACGCCCTGGGCCTGGGAGCCGGCCGCCTCGGCCTCACCAGCAGTCCTGTGACGCTTTTGGGGGGTCCAAAATAAATGACCCGTCGGCGCGACGCAGCCGGCGTCGCCTCTCTTCCTCCGACCCCCCTGTGCCACCTGGGGCAGAGGAGCTGCTTGCAGCCCCTTTGCCCTTGTCCAAGGGGCGGGGGGGGCGCTGGGAGCCACCCCGGCAGACTGGGGGCCTCCAGCCAGCGCATCAGAGATCCGGATCCCGCGGTGGTGGTCCCGACCGCCGGTCTGGCGAACCGCCATGCCGCTCTCGTCGAAGGTCGGCAGCGTGGCCAAAATCGCCGTCCTCAACCCTGGGTCGTCGTAGAGCGCAGGGATGCCCTGGGGGAGGATTAGGGACTCAGGGATGAAGGACTCACCGGTAATCCCCTTCACCAGAAGTTCTAGCTCCTCCTAGGACAGGTCAGTACCCGGCCCGCGCTGGATCCGACCGATGTCGTTCGAGCCGGTGAACCAGCAACACAGGCGTGCCCTCCTCTACAGCGGTGCGATCCAGCGCTTCAGGAAGTCGTCGACCACATGCATGGAGGTCAGACCACCAGTTGCCAAGGTCTTGATTCTGTCCAGCACAGGCAGGAACTCTGGCGCCAGGGATGGCTTGGCCCTCCATTGCTTCCGGTCGAGTGCTGGCCCGTCGCTCGGCAGGACGAGGCGGTCGTTGGCCTCAGCGTTGGCGATCACCCAGTCGCCACGCTAGTTCTCCAACCTTGCGCCGCCAAGGGTGGGGATGTAGGCCACGGCTGAATCTGACCTTGTCTAGAAGTAGTAGGCACCGAGGTGGTCCTTAGCCTTCCCAGACTTCACCAACACGAAGAAATGGCGGAAGAGGGAGGTGCAGGGGGGCACCCCCACGAACATCTCGCAGAGGTGGACGAAGATGGCCGCCTGGAGGATGGAGTGGGGCGTGAGGTGCTGAAGCTGGAGGCCGAGCTCCTCCAACAACAGCAAGAAGAAAGGCGAGATCGTCAGCGCCAACCCGCAGGAGAGGTAGGAGACGAACAACATGAACTCCCCCGCGGCGAGATCGCCGAGGGGAGTGGCGCCGGCGCGGATCCTTCCGGCGAACGTCGGCGTGCTCCATCCGAGCAGGTGGCGCATCAGGTTGAGCGCCCCCTCAGACTGGAAATGCTCGGGATGAACTAGCGAAGCCATGGCAACTACGGCGGCACAAAGCAGAAGAGCGCGAATGCAAAGGGACGCAGAGAGCTCGAAGGCGAAAGGGCGCAACGATTGGGAGAGAATGCGAAAGCGTAACTGCTGCACGCAGGGTGAATCCCTCTTCAAGGCAGACTCTCCTGCTCGTGCCTCGAGATGCTACAGGAAATCCCGACTGACGCACACCTGATGCCCAGGCGACCCGATCTATGACACGGGGGCCCGGGTCCACAAGTCATACGGATTGTGCGCTGAACTTCGGGTGCGGGAAAAGCAAACCGCCGAGCGTGCTCGAAAAGCGAACCGCCGCCCGTGGTAGCGCGCCTCTTCATCTCCGCTGCGAGAAACAACAGCCCAGTCTATGACACGGGGACCCAGGCCCACAAGTCATACTCATTGAATGATGGTTCCCGGGTGCAGAAAAAACGAACCGCCGCACGCGCCGGTAGTGCGCTTCCTCGGGGCCGCGGCAGAAGATAGAAGGAATTTTTTTAAACCAACGCAGCGGTATCGAGGCGCCCCACGCATGGCCTGATGAAACCACCAGGCATGGGGGGCGCAGCTCATTCAGCCGTGAAGACAAATATGGCAGTTGGCGTGACCGAAGGCGGATTGACGGCGAGTACGTCATTAGACGCACGGAAGCGGCGTGCCAATCACCAATCAGGCTGTTGGCCCCACCTGCAGGCTCGCATCCTCCCCTAAGGTGGGCCCAGGGGGCCACTGTCAGTACCCTAAAACAGGGGTACTGAGAGCACCTAGAGGGGGGGTGAATAGGTGATCCTGTAAAAACTTGACACTTAATCCATAAAACTTGATTAGGAGTTAGCACAATTAAGCCAAGTGGCTAGAGGAGAGCTTGCACAACACGATAACCACAAAGAGATCAACACAGAGATGGCACAGTGGTTTATCCCGTGGTTCGGCCAAGTCCAACACTTGCCTATTCCACGTTGTGGCGTCCCAACGGACGAGGGTTGCAATCAACCCCTTTCAAGCGGTCCAAGGACCCACTTGAATACCACGGTGTTTTGCTTTCACTTTACTATATCCCACTTGCGAGGAATCTCCACAACTTGGAGCCTCTCGCCCTTACACTTTGATGTTCACAACGAAGCACGGAGTAAGGGAGGGATGAGCAACGCACACAAGACACGAAATCAGAGTACCAACACGCACACAAGTCACAACAAGAGCTCACAACACAACCCGACGAGTTCACAACTCAAATGGAGCTCTAGTTGCTATCACAAAGAATCAAATGCGCGGAATCAAAGTCTTGGTGCTTAGAAATGCTTAGAGAATGCTTGGTGTACTCCTCCATGCGCCTAGGTGTCCCTTTTATAGCCCCAAGGCAGCTAGGAGCCGTTGAGAGCATTCCAGGAAGGCAATTCTTGCCTTCTGTCGCCTGGCGCACCGGACAGTCCGGTGCACCACCGGACACTGTCCGGTGCGGATCTCTTTCCTTATTTGGCGAAGCCGACTGTTGCAGATTCCTAGCCGTTGGCGCACCGGACACTGTCCGGTGCACACCGGACAGTCTGGTGCCCCTTCTGACCGTTGGCTCTTGCCACGCGTCACGCGCGGATTCCACGGCCGACCGTTGGCCCGACCGACTGTTGGCTCACCGGACAGTCCGGTGCACCACCGGACAGTCCGGTGATTTATAGCCGTACGCCGCCGTTGAAGTCCCGAGAGCAGCTAGTTCGCAGATGCCAGCCTGGCGCACCGGACACTGTCCGATGCACCACCGGACAGTCCGGTGCACCTAGACCGAGCAGACTCTTGGCTGCTTCGAGCCACGCTTTTCCAATTGTATTTCCTCTGATTCTAACACTTAGACAAACATGTTAGTACACAAAAACCAATGTACTAAGTCTAGAATCATACCTTTGTATTGATTTGCACCTTATCCATCATTTGGCATAATTTATCACTTAAGCACTTGTGTTGGACACTAAATCACCAAAATACTTAGAAATGGCCCAAGGGCCCCCGCGGCGAGATCGCCGAGGGGAGTGGCGCCGACGCGGATCCTTCCGGCGAACGTCGGCGCGCTCCATCCGAGCAGGTGGTGCATCAGGTTGAGCGCCCCCTTAGACTGGAAACGCTCGGGATGAACTAGCGAAGCCATGGCAACTACGGCGGTGCAAAGCAGAAGAGCGCGAATGCAAAGGGACGCAGAGAGCTCGAAGGCGAAAGGGCGCAACGATTGGGAGAGAATGCGAAAGCGTAACTGCTGCACGCAGGGTGAATCCCTCTTCAAGGTAGACTCTCCTGCTCGCGCCCCGAGATGCTACAGGAAATCCCGACCGACGCACACCTGACGCCCAGGCGACTCGATCTATGACACGGGGGCCCGGGTCCACAAGTCATACGGATTGTGCGCTGAACTTCGGGTGCGGGAAAAGCAAACCGCCGCGCGTGCTCGAAAAGCGAACCGCCGCTCGTGGTAGCGCGCCTCTTCATCTCCGTCGCGAGAAACAACAACCCAGTCTATGACACGGGGACCCAGGCCCACAAGTCATACTCCTTGAATGACGGTTCCCAGGTGCAGAAAAAGTGAACCGCCGCACGCGCCGGTAGTGCGCTTCCTCGGGGCCGCGACAGAAGACAGAAGGATTTTTTTTAAACCAACGCAGTGGTATCGAGGCGCCCCACGCGTGGCCTGACGAAACCACCAGGCATGGGGGCCGCAGCTCATTCAGCCGTGAAGACAAATATGGCAGTTGGCGTGACCGAAGGCGGATTGACGGCGAGTACGTCAGTAGACGCACGGAAGCGGCGCGCCAATCACCAATCAGGCTATTGGCCCCACCTGCAGGCTCGCATCCTCCCCTGAGGTGGGCCCAGGGGCCACTGTCAGTACCCTAAAACAGGGGTACCCCTTACTATCGTATGAAGACGCATTACCCACGCGGCTATCTTTAGTCGCGTAGTAAAGGAGTTGTGCATGGGACCAGACCATGGCTCGCCCCAGCCTCGAGTGACTGCTCTGGGCCAGCAACAGCAGCCGACCCCACCACATGGACGGCTCCGGGGCCGCCACGTGGCTAGAGAAGATGATATACTCCAAGGTATCAACAGTGAGTACGGACCTCCATGGGAAAGTGTCGGACCCCTGTATATACAGACCGGGCCCCCGGGTAAGGTCCAGGACCTCCACGGGCACAAACCGGACCCCTAGGATGGGTTCCAGACCCCTCTATGTGGGGTCCGGGCCACTCACAGCAGGGTCCCGTGATTTTGGGACAGAGAATACCCAGGCCTTAATCAAGGCCAGGCGGGGGTCCGGAGCCGACACGTGTCCGAACCTTACTGAATACGTTTCCGCTCCCCGCTCAGGCGAAGCCCCGATGCTGCCACGTGGCATGGTGCCCGTGACGTAAGCCAACGGGCGGAGCCTGACGTAAGGCCTCTGGGCTACGTGGCCTCTGCATTTATTGCGGATAAGGCGCGCCGCCTGTCCATTCCACTGGCAGGCGGTGTACCGCCTCGGCATTTATTGAGCCCTGTCCATTCCACTGGCAGGCGATGTGCCGCCTCCGCATTTAATGAGACCTGTCCATTCCGCAGGCGGCGTGCCTATCCATTCCATTGGCAGGCGGTACGCCCACACTGCCGCGTGCACTACGCTCGTGATTACTCGCACGTCACCAAGGAAGCAGCCGCCCGCATATCAATACTGCATGGACTGCAGACATCATGGCGCCAGGAGATTGCTCAGGCGTACTCGCATTAGCTACTTCTATAATGTATTCCCTCCATTTTGCTCCTGGGCCCACGTGTCGGGGCTTAGCATCCTTGTACGTGCCTCCCTTGAGCTATAAAAGGGAGGGCACACGACGTTACAAGGCAGACTCTCAAGCTCTCAGGTTCACTCATACACACAAGCTCACGGACTCAATACAACACATAGTGGAGTAGGGTATTACGCTCCAGTGGCCTGAACCACTCTAAATCCTCGTGTTAACTCGTGTTCATCGATCTCCCAATAGACATGCATAACGCTTAGGCCCCTCCTCATCTTAGGATCTAGGGCGGGTGCGTTCCGCCACCTGGTCGGAGAATTTTCCTCTCTGACACGCGCGTAGCCCAGAGGCGTCACGTTGGGTTTCGCCCGTTGGCTTATGTCGCGCGCAGTATACCACGTGGCAGCATCGGGGCTCCGACTGAGCGGGGAGCAGGAGTGTATGCAGATAGGTCCGGAGCGCACCAGAGCAGGTCTGGACACGTGTCAGCTCTGGACCCCCGCCTGAGCCTTAAGTAAAGTCTTGGGGCCCCACTGTGGGTGGTCCAGACCCCATATGGTGGGGTCCGGATCCCATTCTAGGGGTCCGGTCCGTGCACGTGGGGGTCCTGGACCAACTTGGAGGTCCAGACTGTATATCCAGGGGTTCGACACTTTCCCATGGGGGTCTGGACTCACTATTGACGCCTTGGAGTATATCACTTTCTCTAGCCACGTGGCGGCCCCAGAGCCTCCCACGTGGTGGGATCAGGCGCTGTTGCTGGCCCAGAGTAGTCGCCCGAGGCTGGGGCGAGACATGGTCTGGTCCCACATACAGCTCCTTTACCACACGACTAAAGATAGTCGCGTGAGTACTGCGTCTTCATACAGTAGTAAGGGGTACCCTAGTTCAGGGTACCGTCAGGGACTATCTACCTATGAGAAAAAATATCTCGCTATATTGGTAGTTGTGGACCAGTGGAGGCCCTATTTGTTGCACACTGAATTTGTGATCTTCATAGACCAAAAAGAACATAGTTCATTTGGGTGACTAGAGACTGCATACCCATTGGCAGCAAAGAGTCTTTACTAAATTGTTGGGGCTGCAGTACAAGGTCATCTACAAACAAGGGGTTCATAATAGGGTGACTGATGCCTTGTCTAGAAGGGATCATGGAGAGGTGACATGCTCTTCATTGCATGTTGCCCAACCTAAGTGGTGTCAAGACATTTGTGATGGTTATCAAAAAGATGAAGCAGCCCAAACTCTGATTACTAAGCTATCAGTTATCAGCACATACATTCCTCACTTTGTCTTCCAGGAAGGGTTGCTTAGGTACAAAGACAAGATATGGTTGGGTACCAATTCTGCTATGCATAACAAAGTGTTAGTAGCTTTGCATAGTTCACCGTTAGGTGGTCACTCGGGTTTCCCAGTGACATACCAGAAAGTGGAATAACTGTTTGTTTGGCCGAGTTTAAAGAAGTCAGTGCAACATTTTGTTCAAACCTGTTCGGTCTGTCAACAGGCAAAACCTGACCGTAGTCCATACCTAGGGCTCTTACAACCATTACCTGCTACAGCTAGGGCCTGACAGACTATAAGCATGGATTTTGTGGAGGGGTTACCTCTTTGTAGGGTCAGGAATTGTGTCATGGTTATCGTGGATAAGTTTTCAAAATTCATTCATTTCATACCTTTGAAACATCCATTTACAACTGCATCGGTGGCTCAGGTATTCATGCGGCAAGTCTACCGGCTCCATGGACTTCCCCTTGCTATAGTGTATGATCGCGATAGAATCTTTACCAGCTAGTTTTGGAAGACTTTGTTTCAGTTAGCTGGAATCTCCTTAAACATGAGCAGTGCATATCATCCTCAATCGAACGGGCAAACTGAGCGGGTTAATCAGTTGATGGAGACCTATTTGCGCTGTTTTGTTAGTGCTTGTCCACATAAGTGGGTTCAATGGTTCTATTTGGCTGAATGTTGGTATAATGTCAGTTGGCACTCAGCAGTGAGCATGTCTCCTTTTCAAGTGTTATATGGATACCAGCCTCGACACTTTGGTGTTGACTTGCAAGCTGCCTGTCCACTGGTTTCCCTTCAGGACTGGATGTCTGAAAAGGGGGTTATGACACAGTTGGTACAACAACATTTAGCAAGGGCTTAGCTTCGCATGAAGGGTCAAGCTAACAAGAAATGTTCGGAGCGTAGTTTTGTGATGGGTGACCGGGTTTTCTGAAATTGCAGCCCTATGTTCAGTCGTCGCTTGCTCCTCGCGCCAACCAAAAGTTAGCTTTCAGATTTTTCGGGCCTTTCTCGGTGCTAGCAAAAGTTGGGGATGTGGCATATAAATTGGATTTACCACCTACTTCTAGCATTCACCCAGTCTTCCATGTTTCGCAATTGAAGAAAGCTTTGTTACCATCGGTGTCTGTTGCACAGTTGCCTAATTCTTTATCAGATTACCAAGTAGTATTGCGGCGTCGACTCAGTTCAGAAGGCAGTCCCCAGATCCTAGCGAAGTGGTCGGGTCTTCGTCTTTGCTAACCACTTGGGAAGACCTGTCCACTTTGCAACAAACTTTCCCACATGCTCCTGTTTGGGGGCAAGCAGGTCGAATGTCAGCACCTTGGTGCCACAACAGAAGTTTGAAGAGGCGGGCCGTGCAGGTGGAGAGGCTTGAATGAATGGACCAAGAAGGAGCGCTCGTGTATGCAGGCCGAATGTGTGTGTTACGGGTCGAGAGTGTGTGATAGCTTAGCGAGGCCCTAGAAGTAGCGCTGACAGTCGTGTGGGGAGTATTAAGTCTGTAAGTAGAGAGTTGATGGTGTATCAAAATAATTTGTAACAAAATTTCCCTACTAAACCTCAGTTGCTTATGTCTCCATCTTGTTCTCCACGTCTTCTCTTTCTATGTATGTGTTCTTGTGATCGACCGTTAACAGGTCGCCTCCGGGGCCGGCTGCCTCTGCTCACTTCCTCACTCGCGGCCCCCGCTTCGACTCGCTGACTTCTCTTTATCGACAATGACGGCTGGGCGAACTGCGACGCTCTTTTTACTGCGCCCTAGCCGCAACGATTATCCACTAGGTACACGCCCCTCCCCTACATGCTACAACTCTCTTTCCTCGCTGCCTGCTGCGCGAAATCGAGCACGATCTAACCCAATAACTTTCAATCCATGGGTAATGGGATTAACCGAACAAGACCTTACGCGTTTGTTTTGTACCCAATATCATACCTCGTCGGGCACATGATAATGGCGAACCACGGCGAGAACTCGGCACTTAGGTGCAGGAGCACCGGCTGCCTCACCGTTGTCATGGCGCAAATGCTGTCGTACTGGACCACACACATCTGGATAATTGACGGCAAGGACGACGTCTTCGTTAGCATTGTTGGTTACATGAAGATGTTCAATGCGGTCAGCAGCGATGTTGCTCTTCCTCCAGCTTGAAGGTTACGAGTTTAGGATTTTTTTGACGGAAATTTGATGGGCATAACCTTATACTTCTCCAAAGTTTCATCGTTCTTCCTGTTGGTAATAGGTTATCGAGTGAGCAACTAAGCATATACTACTTTGATACTTTCGGTCAAACTAAACATCACGCCCAAATAAAGACTTGTCTTTCTCCATTTCTTTGAACAGAAAGTTTATTGATGTTGCCCCTCCCTGCTCAGGCAAGTTTTTCTCGGTAATAAGCAATTCAAGAGGCTCAAAAAAGTGTGAAATCATAAGCATATGAGATAAAAAAAATGACGAACTACAACATCTATATAATCATTTCCTGCTAGAATCATCAACAGGATGGAAATTCAAAAGCATGCTTCTGCTTATAGAAAATTCAAATACAGAATCTGACCGTGAGAACAAATATCCGTATGCATAACAATGGTAGTGTCGTAAGAGAGACTTTCATGTTGTTTATATTTAGGTGATTTTTTTGGGAATTAACCTGCAGATTTATGTTACAGGTAAAAAATGCACCAGTCATTAGGAACAAGAACTTGCCCTGATTTCACTACTCCTAGTATTTAACTTTTTTGCAGATTTGGTTTTAAAAGGGATTGAGATTAAGATTTTATTGCTAGAGCTATAAATAGACCGGGGAATAAATCAGTATGTCCACGTCGGTATTTTTTCCTCTGTGTGATCGAGACCTGAACCGGACCATTCTCCATCCTGCAGGCACGCACGCGCGCAGGGGCGCGCGGTAGTTACTAGTTGCCTTCAGTGGAGCGTGTGCCGGACTCCTCCCATGCCGCAAACCGCTCGGCTCCTCCTCTCCTCCCAAATTTTTTGTATTTTAGCCCTTTATCAGGTTTAAAATCTCGTTTAGACCTAAAAAAATTTTAAACTCAATTTTGGACCCTTAGCTCGGCGCCATAGCCTATGACGCCGAGCTAACACATCTCGACGTCATAGCCTATGGCGCCGAGCTATGACGTGGCCAAGGCTGTCAGCGATGACGTGGTCGTCCGCGTGGCGCCTAGCTCGGCGCCACAGATCTTGGCGCCGAGCTAGGACTTAACCGCAGGTAACGTTCTTCTCTCCGTTTCTTCTCTGTTTCCGCCGCAATTTTCCCAGCCGCAAGCCACCGCCGCTCGCCCTTCCCTCCGGCCGCCGCGCGCTCCCGGGCGCCGCCGCCGCGCTCGCCCTTCCCTCCGGCCGTCGCGCGCGCCCGCTCCGGCGCCCGCGCGCCCCCGGTCCGGCCGCCGAGCGCTCGCCGTTCCCGGCCGCCGCGCGCGCACGCTCAGGCGACCGCGGTCGCCGTTCCCGGCCGCCGCGCGCCCTCTCCGGCCACCGCGCACGCTCGCCCCGGCCACCGCGCACGCCCGCCCCGGCCACCGCGCACGCCCGCCCCGGCCGCCGCTCGCCCGCAAGAGCATCCTCCGCCCGCGAGGTAATTATTTTTATTGTTGTAAATTGTTAGCTATTCACTTAGTTAGTAAATTGTTAGATATTGTTAGTGTTTAGTAATTAGTTAGATATTCACTTGTTTAGCTATTTTCTTGTTTAACATATAGTTAGTGTTTAGTAAATTGTTAGTGATTATATAGTTTTCATTTTGTTTAGCACATTAATATTACATGTTCAACATATTGTTTGTTATGTAGATATCGTGCACTTTTGTGTGTTGGCAACCATCGTGTTGTCGTTTATTTGCAGGTTCTATAAACATCACTTTATAGGGGAGGTGCTGCCAAATTTTTTATTGACAATAGTTGTTTTTGTACGTAGGTGTTCTTCCGACTTGACCTTCTCCACCGTTAGCTGGACTTGTACGCGATCTCAGGTATACATTGTTTTCGTACATTATTCATAGATTATGTAATTTCGTTTGATGTGGTCATTTAATATTTACTATATAGTTATTAGTTAGTATATATTTATTAGTTAGTAAGTTTGTAGGCTTAAGTATATAGCCATTATTGAGTTAGTAATCCATTTTTGCAATAGATGGACAACCTAGTAACACTATACCATGGAGGAAGGGTGGAGATAGATGCTTATGGGAATGTTACTTTTGATGGTATGAAGATCGTGACCATGTTGTTCGATGAAAGACCATCTTTTGACAAGCTTTTGGCTCGAGCTTGTGAGGAGATTAGTTGCGACATAAACGACCCTAGAATATCAATTCAGGGTTTGTTGTCCCATATTACATATGGAACAGTTGTCCGACGGTTGATCTCCATTACCTCAGAAGATGATTGGGTGATATATTTAAGAATTGTGAAGACGATGGTTCCACCATGTTTGGATGTGGTTGTTCAAAAGTTACCTGTTAGTCATTGCGATGGTCCAGTCGGGTTGTCTCCACAAATGCCAAATGCATCTCGTATTGAAGCTCCTTTGGTAGAGCTTCATGAAGAAGTGGTTGTTGTGCCCGATGCTCAATCGGGTCCGCGCGAGTATGGGATTTCTCATCCTCTTCCTGGCGTTTGTGGGGCTTCTAATCCGGTGGTACCCCCCAAGAGATCCCATTGACCCAGGATCCAATTCACGATCATCCTAGTAAGTGTCTTTGACACGTTGTTCGTATCCATCGTTATTTCGTTTGATTAGACTTTTTAATGTGGTTTTTCTTGCTTCGACCCGATGCAGGATCTCCACATATCGATAATGCTGCTTATCTTGATGTGCCTGTGTCATATAATATGGACAACATATGCAGGGCATCAAATAGTGTTGATGTTCAGATTGAGGATGAGGAGGAGCCATATGAGGCTGCACGAGCCTTAGATTCTGATGATGACCGTCCGGTTCAAGAAATGACCGAGCAAGAAATTGAACTCATAAGACGTTTGTGTCCGGAGCGTGACCCTGCAGTACATGAATTTAGCAGTTTAAGTAATTCCACCCGTGCATATGCTGAAGGACGTGACGATGAACTGCTAGAGGCTCCGGATAACGCCGACAGCATTGAGATTAAGGTAGGCTTACTTTTCAAGGACCTGCCTACACTGAGACGATGGCTACAGGAATATTCTGTGAACCGCAAGAGACCGTTCAAGGTGAGACATTCGTATGCACAACGTCGTTACACCGTTGTGTGCGAGGTGTCGGAATGTAATTGGAGGGTATGTGCCCGAAGGCAGAAGGACACCGGAAAGTTTAAGATCACCAAAATTGTAGGTCCACACACTTGTGCCCAGACAGAGCTGAGCTCTAAGCATCGTCAGTTGACATCTACCCTGATTGCGAAAAGGATATTGGGGATATTGAAGGGTCAGCCAAACTTGAAGGTGAAGTCAATTATGACCATGACTTCAGAGCTGTTTGGTTACAGGATCAAATATGGGAAAGCATGGAGGGCAAAGCAGCGAGCATGGAAGATGATATACGGGGATTGGGAGGAGGGTTATGAGAAGTTACCAACATTGTTCAATGCAATGAAAGCAAAAAACCCAGGCATGCATTACGAGTACATCCCCAAACCTAATGAATGGAGGAACGACAGAGAGATATTTTTTCGTGCTTTCTGGTGTTTCTCGCAGTGCATAGAGGCCTTCAGGCATTGTCGTCCCGTGCTCTCTATTGATGGTACTTTTCTGCTTGGGAAGTATAAGAGCACATTGTTGGTTGCCATATCATGCAACGCAGACAACGCACTGGTTCCTTTGGCATTTGCTTTGGTGGAGAGGGAGAACAGAGATAGTTGGTCTTGGTTCTTGCGGCTTGTACGCATCCATGTCGTAGGCCCTGGACGCGAGGTTGGTGTCATATCTGACAGACACCAAGGTATTCTTAATGCAGTGCAAGAGCAGATTCCTGGCTACGCACCCATGCACCACAGATGGTGCACTCGACATCTAGCAGAAAATCTTCTTCGAAAGGACCATAGCAAGGCTAACTTCCCCCTTTTGAGGAGGTATGTCGACAGTTGGAGGTTTCGTTTTTCGAGGATAAGTTGAAGGAACTAAAAGATGCAACAAATGCTGAAGGTAAGAACTGGATTGCTGGATTGCTGAGGGAACCGCAGAAATGGACAAGGGCCTATGACGAAGGTGGCTGGCGGTTCGAGTTTCAGACTAGCAACATGGCCGAGTCATTTAACAGTGTGCTCAAGGGTATACGGGGCATGCCAGTCAATGCTATAGTAACATTCACTTTTTATAGGCTAGTGGCTTGGTTTAATGATAGACACGCGCAGGCCAAGGCAATGCAGACCCGAGGGCAGAGATGGGCACCTAAACCAACATCTACAGCAGGACTGAGCTCCTCGCGATCGACGCGGGACACGTTTGAGGACGTGGCCCACGACGACGAGGACGACGACGACGACGACGACGACGACGACGCTGGCGCTGGCACCGCAGGTCAGGTGGAGATTGGACCATCTCAGTTGCAGGATGCTCCTACAACTCAGCCATCACATCTGACACCACGTAGAAGACGTCCACGAGACCCTTACACTCCAGGCACCGACGCTCTTGGGGCCAAGGGCAAGGGTAAGACTAGGAGGAAATGAATACTTTTGTGATGTTGGTCTTATCCTGAAAACTGTGTGATGCTGGAGACGTTGGACTCATGCTGTGTTAGCTCGGCGCCACAGCCTATGGCGCCGAGCTTCGGGTCCAAACATGCAAATAAAATTTCTGGGGGTCCAAACGTAAATTTTTGTCACGAAAGGGGCTAAAAAACAAAAAATTCGGCTCCTTCTCCCCCTGACGAAACGTTTCACGTGAGCAAACCTGGGCGTATTCCTCTCTCTTTCCTCATCCTCATCCGAGTGGCTCTCTCCTTGTGCTGTGGCGGCGGCGGCGCCCGGCTCTGCTCGGACGGACTCCACCGAAGGCGCTCGGCTCCCCTCGGGCTGCACCTGCGACGGCCGGCCCTCTGACTGCACCGACGGTGCCCGCCCCCCCTCGGCATCCACCAGCGGTGCCCGGCTCCAAGGTATACAGCAGCGGCGCCCTGTGTCGAGATCTCCCTTGTCTCCCTTCCCTCTAGCGTTTTCCTGATTTGAGTGACAAGATGATTAGAAGCTGTTGTTTTATGTGTTACCCAAGATTTAAATAAGCTAGTGTTAGAAGCTGGTGTTTTATGCTATCAAATGAACTAGTGTTAGATCGGCTTTATTACATAAGCGGATTCCTAAATTTTGTCCCATATCGTGGTATAATGAAGCAGTTTTTTTTAGTTGTATCGACCCAGTCGCTCACTAATTGATCTTTACGGTGTTTTCTCTATCAATTTCAGCTTTATCCATAGAATAGTAGTATAGGCTCTACTTTCTTCCTATTTTGATTCTCGTGAAGTGTCCTTCCTTCCTACAGCTGATAGGGTAAAATCGTTGTTTTGACGATCCCTATGTAGAAAGCCCTCTTTTCTAGTATTCACTAGAAAATTTCCTCCTTTCTTTTTTTTCTTCTTTCTATAGTGGAGATAGTCGCAGCCGCTGTTGGATGGAGATCGTAGTTATTTTGATGTGTTATGTTATCTTAAACAAATGTTCAGGTTTAGATGTGTACTGTTATCTGAAACAAATATTCAGAACTGAAAATGTTGAATCTGTTAAAGTGCACATGTTACTAGTTTCTGTTATTGTGCACAGGCTGCAAATGTTCAGCACATGTGGCCGCAATGTCCACAGGTTTCAAATGTCCCAACTGGACCTCGCCCTCACGTACGGGAGTGCCCAGGACTTGTCAATATATGCCAGCTGTGCGGCGAGCCCGAGCTGAGCGGCGTATAGATTTCTTGCCCTTGATTCGATCAAGGGCAAAAGTGTCCGGTCACTAGCTGCTAATATAATAAAATAAGGTTATGTTTGAAATAACCCCTAAGTGACATTTTGTCTGCAAGACAATGTTTGAGAATGGTGGATCAGCGAAACATGTTTACATAATGGCATTTGGGTGAAACACAGTTCCCATAATAGCATAAATCCAAATTTCTCTCCAGCAGTCCCCGCCGCCACTCCGACCGTCCTCTAGCAGCTCCGTCCGGTGGTCCGGCCAGCTGCCTAGCTCCCTCCGACCGTCCGGCCAGCACCGCCTCCTGCTCGCGGTCTCGCCCAGCTCCTCCGCCCTCCGCTGAGACGCAGATCTTGGTGCGGCAGGGCACCACAGAGGCTGTGCGTGTGTTGGTGGCCTGGTGCTAGCAACCGAGGTACACGCTCCCAGCTCCCCATGGCCCACTTGATTTTGCCTGTTTATGCGCTCCGTTGTTTTTTGGGCAATTTCAGAGCATTGTCAGCTATTGGCTTAGGGTCAAAGTCATAAATGCCGCTACCACACTTGGAAGTGCACTTACATCTTCTGATCGTCCCATTCATCTATTATATTTTTGTTTCTTTCTTTATAGTTTTATGTTTTAATTAGCTTACATCATCAGTGTTTTGTCTGTCTATAATAAATTTCAACTGTTTCTAAGCTCACATTTCATAATCACAAGCCTATTGTCAAATCTGGTGCTAGTTAACTGCTGAAAGATACTACCTTAAATATATGATGTCGTTGATTTTTTTTTGAAAACTTTGACCTATCGTCTTATTCAACAAAAAATTTGAAATATTATTTATTTTGTTATAATTTGTTTTATCACTTAAGGTAGTTTGAGCGTGACTTGAAATTTTAGATTCTCAAATAAATATTTCGAATAAGACGAGTGGTCAAAGGTTTTTAAAAAAGTCAATGACGTTATATATTTAAAAACGGAGGGAGTACTATGGATCATGAATGATGTATTGTATGCAAATCGGCTCGGGGCGTCACTAAATCCTGGATCCGCCACTGGACGCAGAGCCAGTGTCCAGCCTGCCAGCTCAGCCCGGCGCCAACCGCCCAGCGGCTGGCTCGGGCAGCGGCCAGTGGCCAACAGCCGACAACCATACCTCGTTTCGTCGGCGTCCTCCGCCACTGCCCCCAACTATGCACCCTGTTCCAGTCCCCTCCCAGCCCTTTACCGCAACTCCTGCAAAAAAACTTGTTTCAAGGTGATCCATTTATCTAACCTCTTGGCAAATTGTGCGATCTGCTATTGTTCCTGTGTCTCTGCTTCTCATAACGTATCTGTTTTTTCTTGGCATTAGGAGCACTGCTGTGAGGAAGGCCATCCATTTTGTCAACCTGCGGACAGCTGGAAGGTCTAGTGGAAACCTGGCTATGAACTCCGTACCGAAACCAGCACTTGGGTCCGAAACATCTTGGAGGGAGGATTTTGCTGTGGGGGATAAGGATGCTGTGGTCATTGTTGATCATGGGTCAAGACGCCAAGAATCCAATCTCATGCTAAGTAATAAACCTGATTTTTTTGCAAGGCATATCTTTTGCAATCATGGTGCTTTTACTGTGTCTTGATTTGTGTATTAACAAATGCAGATGACTTTGTTGAGATGTTCCGGGCGAAGACTAGCTATAGTATTGTTGAGGCTGCTCATATGGTATTTTTTGTCGCTCTAGCCTTTTTATACCTTCTGTTTTTTCTTTGTGAGAAAGGGAAACATTTAATTTATTAATGCACTTAAAGCTTCTAGAACCATCCATGTTTTTTTTGTACAAATCAGTACCATGCCTGTTCGATTGGGAAATTAATGCTGCTGATTGGACTCAGTTAAGTGCAATATTAAGGGCCTGCTTGAATCATTGAAATTGAAATTCATTCTAATAATTATAATTTTAGGCACAAATCAATTAAGCTAATATTTTTGTATGTAGAATCTATGTTTTCTGGTCGCTCGACCAGCTAGTCGAACTGGGAGACCGACCAGCGACTAATCTCGATTAGTCGTCGACTAGGTCCGACTAATCGAGCTCTGGTCGACCTGGTCGTTTACTGGTCGTCCTGTTCATCCAGGAGACCAGGACCTATGTATATACTATATAATATATACTATTATACTATATAGTAAATAATTATATAACTATATAGTATATATGAACTTCATATACTATATTATGAAGGATAGGGTAAACATGACATGAATTCAGCAATACTGAAAAGTGAAAACAGCAGAGAAACACTTACTAGTTATTAATACTACAAGTCCCAGATACCATAACAGTACCACACAACACACATTACCACCCAGTTACCTAAAGAAGATCTTCATCCAACTGAAATTCATTACCGCTGCCCACAACTTGTGATTCTGGGAAGATCACCTCAACATTATCCTGATGGCGACGACCAAACTCTGTACAAGAATAAGGAATAAGGATGGACTGATGGACTGATGGAGTACAAGAATAAAAATTCAGAAGTCCAGTCCAGATTACACTATTACAGAATGACACAGAAGACAGCACATACAAGGATGGATGATTGAAGGATGAAGGATGAAGATTGAAGAACAGAACTACACAAAAGAATACCTCCAGAAGATGAACTCATGCCGACGAAAAAAACTGGATTCGCGCGTGCTGGAGATTGAAGGATGAAGGATGAAGTCTGGAGTCCGTCGGTGAACTGGATTCGCGCGTGCTGGATTGGAAGTCTGGAGTGGAGCAGTGGACTTTGGAAGCCTGGATTCCAGAACAAGAACTCAAGAACAGCCGCCGAGCAGGTAGGGAATTAGGGAAAGGGAAATAAAGAGAAGACAGAACAGGCGGCTGAGGTTCCATCTTCAGTAGAGGCGGCTGGCGTGTGGCGTTTCAACTGCCTGTAGTCGGGCCGCCCGCCAAAAAAGCCCACGAAGCCAGGAAATCAAAAAACCTAGGTCCTAAACCTAGTCGCCCAGAACCGGCTAATCGAGCGACTAATCGGCCCTAATCGTCGACTAGTCGGACGACCAGGGCGACCAGGTACTCTAGTCGAGTCGGCTGCCTAATCGAGCTCTGCTAACCGACTAGCCCGATTAATCGCGACTAATCGCGATTAGTCGGACGACTTGAAAACACAGTGTAGAATATATTTATATACTATTGTTGGCCATATAAGGAGCGAGCATTTTTGCCCTAGGGGAGCAAGCTGAAGAGTGTGCTATAGTTGGAGTGTAGAAACATAGCATGATGATATATAGGATCAATTTCCATCTCCTACCATATGAATTTGGGATAGAATTATATGTGAACTTTGAGAAGTTGTGGAATGTCAAATTTGAAGCCAGATAGCCTAGTCCATTAAGTAGATATCAATTCCTTCAAAATGAAAGGATCCAAACGCCCCCAAAGTGATTTGACTGAAAGGTAACCTGTAGCGTAGCAATTAGCACCATGGTTGATTTGTATTGTACTTGGGACTCCTTTTTTAGTAACTCTTGGTGTATTGGTTGTTCAATGTTCAATGTATTTATTGCTTAAATGTATGTATTGCTTAATCTCTTTGGTGCCACTTTCGTTATTTCTTGATTTCTAGTTCTTTGTAGTGTTAATTGGTATTAGCTGGTGTTCTTTGGGTCCAGTTATCACAATATTCTTTATTTTCTTTATGATCAGTAAGTTTTGTTGCTTTACCTTTCAGTTTCGTAAAAAATGCAGGAGCTAGCGGAGCCTACTATAAAGGATGCTTTTGGAAAATGTGTGCAACAAGGAGCATCACGAGTTATTGTCAGTCCATATTTCCTTTCCCCTGGACGACACTGGAAGCAAGTATGTTTTTTCCTTTTTTTGTTTTTATGTAATGTTAGAGTATATTAACCATGTTAGAGTTAGAGTATATTAGGCAACTCTTGATATGGTTGATTTAGGATTGATTGTAATCCCGAGATAACCTTCCTTCTATCTAGGATAACCTTCCTTATCTTTAGGATAGACTTCTTGCCCTCTAAGTCATGTACTCCTATATATTCTCCCTAGAGGCTTAATGCAATATAATCCCAGTATCCCACCATCACACACAATATACTCAATCTCTCCTTCCTACATGGTATCACAAGTTTAGGTTACGCCCTAGCCTCCCTTCTGCTGTCGCCGCCGCGCCGCCCATGGGGAGATCGATCTACCGCGGGGGCAGCGTCCTCGTAGGACGCGTCGCGGATCCATCTGATCTACCGTGTTCATTGTCGCATTGTCAAGCACAACACCAGATTGGAACTCACCATCAAGGCCCCGTCGGCGACCTCTATCCACCTTCCCATCGACTACCCCAACCGGATCTGGCCCATTGCACGTCGTCTTGGTGGCGGTTGTGATGGGGTTGTATCCCCGCCGCCGGCAACATCGCACACCGCCATGGAGGCGGATGCGACCTCGGCTGCTGGCCGGACCGTGGCTGGGCAGTCCTTGGGACCAGCACGTTGTGGGGAGGACGGGCCGGGTCTCGCTCCGCCCCGGTTTCGCGCCGCCCTTCTTCTCCCCGCACTGGTGGCCACCCCTCCACTAGGGTACCCCGGTGATGTACCAGATCCGTTGCTCCTGCGTCTTTTTGTTTTCCCAGTCAGTGATCGGGTTTGCGTCTCCATCGCCCGTCGGCTCGCGCGTCAGCGACATTGACCTCGACAACACTGGCTCCATCTTCTCCGACTGTGCTGCATGATCGGGTTTGCATTGACTTCATCCTCTACGACTACCTCGACTGCGTCGCTGTCTTCGTCTATGGCGCCCTCCTGTGCCACCATCAACCCGGCGCCTCCTGGTGTGCCGCAGGGGCTCAATGCAATATCATCCCACCATCATGCACAATATACACAATCTCTCCTTCCTACATGTAAGGTTGACAATGCTTACTGATAAGGGTGTTAATTGTTAAAGGTGCTTTATTCCATTGCTTATAGTTTATTTGGGATCAAAGTGTGTATCTACCCTGTACATAGCTGCATGTAATAGTTATACTGAGACAAGGATTTTCATATGCACTGACACCATGTTTGATTTTTTCTCAGGACATTCCTGCTTTAGCAGCAGAGGCATCAAAGGAGCACTCAAATATACCCTATATTGTCACTGCCCCTCTTGGGCTGCATGAGCTTATGGTGGTATGTGCTTGTGAGTTCCCTCTGTTATTTCTATCATTTTCAGCAGCTGTTAGTAGAGAAGCCAAGTAGATATGACGTGGATATGGTTTGCAGTTATTAAAACTTAGCAGTTATTTTGGAATTTTGTTAACAAATAGATCTCTAGAATTGCTGTCCTCTTCTGGAAAAAGAATGTTGAAATTTTCTACAAAACAAAATTATAAGTAATATCTATGTAGATAGTGGCCTTGTCAACCTTCATGTATGTGTACCTTGATGTTATGTCGTATTTGCATAGTGATTATTTTTAAGGTCTAGGGGCATTTAAGTACTGTATACTGTAAGGGCTTATGTAGCAACTAGTGTCAGAAATGAACTATAGTTGTATAAAAGTGTATAAAAAGCAATTTTTGCATTACAACCAGCTGACATTCTTCATGTGCATAATTATCATTCTATACGGGCTATGATCTGGTATTGGTTTCTTAATAATACAGGAGACAATTGTCTAACTTTGAGCAATTAAGTAAAATGCTCGTTGGTGAGTTGATCTGTTTTCTCGGTAACATGCTATTGCACTCTCCATGCTGAATATGCTTTGCAGGATATCATGAATGATCGCATCAAGTACTGCCTGCGACATGTTGCGGGTGATGTCGATGAGTGTACAGTGTGTGCTGGAACCGGAAAGTGCCGCCTGTACTCCTGATGGAGCATACCTGGGAGGCACATCGATACTGTTACCATTTATTATGAGATCTGGAGAATACGAGATCTGACCATATTCTGAGCAGATCGTCAGAATTAGACAAGTGCCAAATTAGTTATGCTGTGCATGCTTGCGAACATCAATAATGGTAGAGATTCATTAGCTAATCTTGAGTTTATTTACATAACGAACAAACTCAGTCAAGTGCTCTGATATTTCCATTCACATGTAATCTATATTCCTGCTACCTTGTAGTTGAATGAATTAACATGGATCAAATGATAATATAATGTGCGCTTGTTTGATTTGCCAGTTTTTTGTTTACATTTTTCATCCTTAAAATACTGACACGAGTGATGCTCCTCTCATTCATCTAATCGTCTTTCCGACACTGACATAAGTGTATCTGTTTAGAACAGTTCTATCTCTATAAAAAAGTAAATCTGAATCTAGATATCACTGCAGAGTAACTACATCTCCTACAGTTGCCATCTCTAGTTTTTAAATTCTGTTACCATTTCGTGTGAACACTGCAATGTTTATCTTATGTTATCTTACAGGTATGTGAGCTTTCTAGTTGACAGTATATGCATAGAGAGGGCCTGTCAAGATGCGGTCTGTATACCATACTCATCATTGTTTAAAGCTAGCCGCCTCTCATTTTAATTTGAATGCAGGTGCAGGCACCGGGTGTCCAAGGAGGAAATATACTACAAGATAAGATAGTAAAAACTATACAAAGGTGTAGTTTGTGTTCCATACTACAAAATATATTGTAGGCTATAAAAGACTAGATTTCCTACATAGTCTACTCCAAAAGTGGATTTATATTATTCATGCTCTGTATATCCTAGAAAATGTATTCTTCCTTGAATTGATGTTCATAGTTCAATGAAGTGATATTTTTTCAGTTTCATAATCTCTTTATTTGTGGTATATATGACAGGGTGAAAAGCCAGGTTCACTGGCTAAGATCGGTGATCCTGAAGTAAAATTATTTATAGAGAAATGTATTGCTAAAGCCCACCAGGAGGTAGTGAGCTGCTGCTTTGCACAGATCAATTAGTGCCTATTTATGATTCACAAATAGTGTCTGTTGTTTACCAAGAATGCCTTATCAATGTCAACTCTCCATTGGTGTTTCCCACAAAGTAATCTTCTCGTGATGATGCTACTGCTTACCAAACTCAGTGCAGATGCAGCTCAATGCTACAATGAGAAATCCATTCATTGTGGAGCACAATGATTCATGGGTGGATAAGGTTATTATAAGAGTATAAATAGGAAAATGAGTTACTATTTCAAGCGTACAATACTTGGCCATCCTTAAAAGAGATAAAAATCCTACAATATGCTTGTATGAGACCTCCGTTGAAACTAGCAAGGGCCCGGTGCCTCGAGGCACATATCTGGGCGTTGGTTAAGGTAGAGGCCCATTAGTTCGGGAGGCTAGATCTCAGGGTACGTTAAATTATCGTTGTCACTGTGAACAATCAAAACCTGGAGGGCTAGGTTTCATGGAGCTATTAGATTATGAACTCTCGCGGTTGTCTAGAGCGTCCTACGATCCTCTAGACCTCTGAGTTCCTCGACTTGGGAGGTATTACCAATGGTTTGGACCTCTCATGAGAACAATAGATCTTCTGATTCAGCTAAGTATGCGAAAACCTCCAAAGAAAAGAATATGGTTGCACTACCGGAATCAGAGCCTTTGCCGAGTGCCGGACGCTTTGCCGAGTGCCTTTTCTCGGGCACTCGGCAAAGACGGCTTTGCCGAGAGCCGCACTCGGCAAAGCTTGGCTCTCGGTAACGAGCGTCTTTACCGAGCGTAGGACACTCGGTACAGGTCCACACTCGGCAAATCCATGTTTGCCGAGTGTCAAACACTCGGCAAATGGGGCTCTCGGCAAAGGGCCGTCAGCGGCCGTCCCAAAGCTGACGGCCGTCAGTCTTTGCCGAGTGCCAACAGTCGGCTCTCGGCAAAGATGCTTCTTTGCCGAGTGCCGCGCATCTGGCACTCGGCAAAGGATGATTTACCGAGTGTCTTATCCAGACACTCGGCAAAGTATATTTTTATTTTTTTGATTTTGTCTCCCAAACTTTTTGTGTTATGTTCCTACACTATGTAGACCTACATGTATCATTTGTGGACAATTATAACATAGTTTTCAATCGTTAGTAGATTTAGTTCGTTTTTTGAAATTCTTCGGAAAATTCAAATTTGAACTGCAGGTCACTCGAAACTTGGAAAACCGTGCATGCAAAAATGATATTCATGTTACTTATCATAAGTTACGACCGATTTCAGAAGCGTACCGGAAACTTCGAGCAACATGCTCACTAAACATGGCCGTGAACTTGGCATCCACATGTTTAAAAATTGTATAAAACACAAACAAAGTCAGAAAATCATGAAACTTGTCACCGTGTCATGATATCATATGTATAGGCTATGATAAAAATTTTAGAGTATTTGGAGAAAGTTGTGAGACACTATCTGTAGAAACCTTCTAGATTCACATTGAAACTCTATGATTTCATGTGTAGTCCTCTTAGGTTTCTACACATAGTGTCTCACAACTTTCTCCAAACATTCTAAAATTTTTATCACAGCCTGTACATATGATATCATGACACGTGGACAAGTTTCATGATTTTCTGACTTTGTTTGTGTTTTATACAATTTTTAAACATGTGGATGCCAAGTTCACGGCCATGTTTAGTGAGCATGTTGCTCGAAGTTTCCGGTCCGCTCCTGGAATCGGTCGTAACTTATGCTAAGTAACATGAATATCATTTTTGCATGCACGGTTTTCCAAGTTTCGAGTGACCTGCAGTTCAAATCTAAATTTTCCGAAGAAATTCAAATAAACGAACTAAATCTACTAACGATTGAATACTCTGTTAAAATTGTCCACAAATGATACATGTAGGTCTACATAGTGTAGGAACATACCACAAAAATTTTGAGAGACAAAATCAAAAAAATAAAAATATACTTTGCCGAGTGTCTAATGGTTGACACTCGGCAAAGATGTGTAAGTTCATCTTTGCCGAGTGTCAGATGGCAGACGCTCGGCAAAGGATCCTTTGCCGAGTGCCACCGATCTGGCACTCGGCAAAGTTTATTTTAAAAATTAAAAAAAAACTTTGCCGAGTGCCAGATCACGGGCACTCGGCAAAGTAGGCGAATATACTTCGCCCGCACCCTTCTTCCTCCTTTCTTTCTCTGCTCTCGCTAACTCGCGCCGCCGCCGCCTCCCTGCGCTACCGCCGCCGCCCCGCACCGTCGCCGGCTCGCCGCCCCACCGCGCCGCGCCCTCGCCGGACGCCCGCGCCCGCCCTCGCCGGCCCTCGCCAGCCGCGGCCGCCCGCGCCCGCCTTCGCCGTCGCCGGCCCTCGCCAGCCGCGGTCGCCTGCGCCCGCCCTCGCCGGCCCTCGCCGGCCCTCGCCCGCCTTCGCCGTCGCCGGCCCTCGCCGGCCCTCGCCAGCCGCGGTCGCCCGCGCCCGTCGCGCCCGTGCCCTCGCTCGCCGCCGCGCCGCCGCGACGCCGTCGCGCCCGTGCCCTCGCTCGCCCACGCCGCGCGCGCTCACGCTCGCCCACGCTCGCCCGCGCCCACGCTCGCCCGCGCTCGCGCCCACACTCTCCCGCGCCCACGCTTGCCCGTGCTCGCGCCCACGCCGCCGCGCCCACGCCCACGCCGCGCTCGCCCCGCCCAGGCCCGCGCTCGTCGTGCCGTGCCCGCCGTGCCCGCCCTCGCGCTCGCCGCAGTCGCGCCCGCCGTGCCCTCGCCCGCCAGGCGCCTCGCCCGCGACCCGTCGTCTCGACCGTGCCGAAACCTCTAAGGTGATTACTTGATTTATGTTATACGTGTATGATTTATATGAAATGATTAGTTTTAGTATTGTGGATTGCCGGCCATCGTGCCGTTGAATTATGCGTGGATGTCAGCCATCGTGCTGATAGTTTTATTTGCAGGATTTTGAAACCTCCCCGTGCAGGGGAGGTGCTGCCGAAATTTTCTGTTGCTAGGCTTTTGTATTAACAGACTTGTGTTTCTTTTTTACAGAGAAGATACTTGTCTTCCTAGCCGCTGCGGGTCTCCCTGCACCGCGTCCCGTCGCCACTGCACCGACCCGCCACAGCCCCACCAGCCTGACTCCACCGCCACCCTAGGTATAACCTCTACATCCGCATCATGGTCGTAGATCACCTAACCCAGTTAGGCGTCTCCCGTTCGAAAGTGATACGGTGTAGATATGCAGATCTTTGCATATCTACAAATGTATCAGTTTCGAATTGTCCACGTTTTTTGGACAGCCCGCGGTTGCGTAGATGGTGTTAGTTTCCATGCTCTACTCCGGTCCGAGAAAGAGTTTCGGCGTCACCTCCCTGTTGTTCTCCGGACAGTACACTCTCCCTGCCAGGACGTGTATCCGGAGAACAGCGGGGAGGTGCTGCCGAAATTCTATCTCGGATCGGAGTAGAGCATGGAAACTAACTCCATCTACGCAACCGCGGGTGGGATTAGGACCTATACTCACCTATTAGAAGGTAGGAACGTAGTGTACATGCATTACATGTCTATATTAAACTATACTCGGTTATATATGTTAGAGGATGGAGGACCGTGAGTGGATGTACACGGGCCGCGTTCGACGTAATGATGTCACCCCAGAATGGATTAGGAAGACCGATGCTTTCGTGGAACGGGCATATGGCGAAGCTGCTAAAGGAGCTAGCCTAGTCCCTTGTCCGTGCAGCAAATGTGACAACCGGAAAAGAAAACCAAAGAAGGCCATGGTAGAACATATTTGGAAGAATGGATTTACGCCGGACTATACTCGGTGGATCTTCCATGGTGAAGCGCATCGCACGAGAGAGGAGGTGGTGAGACAACGCGTCGAGGATTACGATGCTGATGCCGGGGTAGCGGACATGTTGAACGACTATCACGAGGCACAGTTCGCCGAAGGACGTACGGAGGACGAGCCAGAGGCGACCGCAAAGGCATTCTACGACATGTTTGACGCGGCACAGAAACCCCTTCACGGCAAGACAAAGGTTTCTCAACTGGATGCCATTGGGCGTATAATGGCGTTCAAGTCGCAGTATAGCATGAGTCGAGACGCCTTCGATGGTTTGTTGACAGTTATTGGCAGCCTGCTTCCGGAGGATCACGTTCTGCCAAAGAGCATGTACGAGGCACAGAAACTCCTTCGTGCACTCAAGATGACGTATGAGCAGATACATGCTTGTCCGAAGGGCTGCGTCCTATTTAGGAAAGAACACACTGAGGCAAAGTACTGTCCGAAGTGTAAATCGTCTAGGTTCATGGAGGTAGACTCTGGTGATGGACAGAAGAGGCAGCTCGACATCCCCGTGACAATCCTACGCCACCTTCCGTTCATACCGAGGATCCAGCGTCTATACATGACAGAGGAATCCGCGAAACAGATGACATGGCACAAAAAAGGCAAACGATACAATCCTGACAAGATGGTTCACGCATCCGATGGTGAAGCATGGACCCACTTTGATGCCATTCACCATGAGAAAGCCAAAGAGGCTCGACATGTTCGTGTTGCGCTGGCCACAGATGGGTTCAATCCCTATGGAATGACCGCTGCCCCATACACATGTTGGCCCGTGTTCGTTATCCCCATCAATCTCCCCCCCGGCGTATGCTTTCAAAGACAGAACATATTCGTGTCGTTGATAATTCCTAGACACCCGGGGAATAAAATGGGCGTGTACATGGAGCCTTTGATTGATGAATTGGTCCGTGCTTGGGAGGAAGGGGTATGGACGTACGACCGAGCTACGAAGACAAACTTCAAAATGCATGTTTGGTACCAGTACTCCATGCATGACTTTCCGGCGTATGGGCTATTTTGCGCCTGGTGTGTTCACGGTAAGTTCCCATGCCCAGTTTGCAAGGAAGCTCTTAGGTTCATTTGGTTGAAGAAGGGTGGCAAATATTCGTCATTCGATAAACATCGACAATTTCTCCCTCCTGACCATGCATTCCGACAAGACATCAAGAACTTTACGAAAGGTGTCGTGGTGACAGACCGCCCACCTGCAATGATGACTGGTGCCGAAGTTCGCGAACAGATAGATGGTCTCGTGGCCAACCCAGAAGGTGGTTTTGTGGGATATGGTGAGCAACATATGTGGACACATAAGTCGGGCTTGACTCGGCTCCCCTATTATGATGACCTGGTCCTTCCACACAACATTGACGTGATGCACACTGAAAAGAATGTCGCCGAGGCACTTTGGGCGACAATTATGGAGATTCCTGATAAGTCAAAGGATAACGTAAAGGCAAGAGTGGATCTGGCAGAGTTATGTGATAGACCAAACCAAGAGATGAAGCCGCCTAGTGGTGGTAAGACATGGAGAAGGCCTAAGGCCGATTTCGTCCTGAGCAGGGCCCAGAGGAAGGAAGTACTACAGTGGATCAAGATGTTAATGTTCCCTGATGGGTATGCAGCTAACCTTAGTAGGGGGGTGAACTTATCTACTCTGCGAGTCTTAGGGATGAAGAGTCATGACTTCCACATATGGATTGAACGAATTCTTCCGGCGATGGTTCGAGGCTATGTCCCTGAGCATGTCTGGCTAGCGCTTGCAGAGTTGAGCTATTTCTTCCGCCAGCTTTGTGCAAAAGAGTTAGCTCGGACCATGATTGCAGACTTGGAAAGGATGGCACCCGTGTTACTGTGTAAGCTGGAGAAGATCTTTCCACCCGGCTTCTTCAATCCAATGCAGCATTTGATTATTCATCTCCCATATGAGGCACGAATGGGGGGGCCCGTGCAGGGACGTTGGTGCTATCCAATCGAGAGATGTCTAAAGAGTATCCGAAAGAAATGTAGAAATAAATGCAAAATCGAGGCTTCCATTGCAGAGGCATACATACTGGAGGAGGTGTCAAACTTCACAACAACTTACTATGGTGACAAACTGCCGAGCGTGCATAATCCACCCCCTCGTTACAATGATGGCGGCAATGAATCGAACCTCAGCATTTTTCGAGGGCAACTCGGAAGCGCGAGTGGTTCGACCACCAAGACCCTGAGACATGAAGAGTGGCGCCATATCATGCTATATGTATTGACCAACCTTGAAGAGGTGACGCCATACATGGAGCAATTTCTTCATGAATTCTGGCGTCGATCAAGGGACCCAACTCCACAGGAATATGATACCCTTCTTAGAAAGGGTGCGGGAAATGGATTGCCCGATTTCATTTCCTGGTTTAAACATAAGGTACGTGCTTAGTTTGTTATTCCAAGTTGCTCTTACGTGCGAATAATATAACAATCTAGCGTGTTTGAACTTGCAGGGCCAAAGAGAGCCGTCTATGAGTGCCGAGTTGAGACAAGTAGCCAATGGCTTTGCCTATAGGGTCAGGAAATTTTCTGGGTATGACATCAATGGATACCGTTTTCGCACAACAAGCTACGACCAAAGTCGGCCCAATCGAAAAACCACGTGTTCTGGAGTCTTTACGCCCGGGCTTGACGAGGTCGAGTATTATGGAAGAATTGAAGAAATATATGAACTCAATTTTTATGGTTCCAAACCTCTTACTCCAGTGATATTCAAATGTCATTGGTTTGACCCTGAAGTTACGAGACGGACACATTCTAATCTTGGGATAGTCGAAATTCGACAGGATTCCACCTTAACAGGAGACGATGTCTACATTGTGGCCCAACAGGCCACACAAGTGTATTATCTTCCATATGCGTGCCAAACGAAACAACATCTTAAGGGTTGGGATGTTGTGTATAAGGTATCACCGCACGCTAAATTACCTGTTCCAAACGATGAAGATTATAACTTAGACCCGGACACATATGACGGAGAGTTCTTCCAAGAAGATGGGCTCGAAGGGCAATTTGAGATAGACTTAACCGAAGCGATCGGAATGGAAGTAGATATTGAAATGGTTGTTGATGACGAGGATGATGAGGTGCAAAATGAGAATGACTTAGAAATACTTGAAGGCAATGCCAATGACGAAGTTGCGCCTTCAGATGATGTTGACTATGAAATGGTTGATAGTGATGATGACACTTATGATCCGGCTAACCCGGACACATATGAAGATTATTTTTAATCGATGTAATGCTATATTTCATTTATTTTGCATATGTTTCTAAATACATATTTTTTTATCTGTGCTTAATTGTTTACTCTTAATTGCAGGTTGTTGGACAAAGATGGTGGGCGGTGGGACGAGGACGAGGAGGGGGAGGGGGGAGGGGGAGGAGGAGCACCCGTAGGACGGAGGAGGAGGCGCAGCAGGACGACGCCGTACAGCAGCAGGTGGAGCAGCAAGCCGCTGTCGATGCGGCACAGCAGGACGACGACGATGCGGCGCAGCAGGACGACGACGACGACGACGCCGCTCAGCAGGACGTCTCAGGTTCTGGCTCCTCAGGTTCGAGGAGTATCTACCTGCGAGGTCCCGCGAGCCTACCTAAGCGACCCATACTTCGTGACAGACGTCCGCTCATACGACCCGATGGAGAGAGGTAGGTAACTTTAGATGCTGTTGCTGCTTTTTCATATTATATGTTCAAATTAATAATAGAAACTAATACTTCATCTTAATCACTTGGACAGGTCTTGGATGGTTTTGGAGACTGCAGGGGGTCACGGCCGCAACCCCAATGGCATCCTCGGCCTTCTATGCCGGGAACACTTCCCTGGACTTGTCGAGTACGCCGGAGTGACGAGCCCAGCATACACCTTCGACCACTACGCCGTCGCCCCCGATGCAGTAGATCGGGACGGCAGACAATTCAACAACAAGGCGGAGCGGGTCAAGCAAGAGCTGTGGGTAAGTCTTCCTCGCACTATATTGTTTAATAAGTCGCATTTGTTGCATATTCTTTAAATAATGTATGGATACATCGTCTTTGTATGTAGGATTTCTTCAGGTGCGATGCTGGATACGAGGCCAGGGCGGATGTGGTGTCTACGACGTGCTGTAAGAAGCTCGTCGTGGACATGCACTACGAGGCGCGCATCCAGGCCATCGTCACTTACCACGGCTCCGTCCTTGGGGAGAAGGTGAACAAGAAGGACGCCCGAACCATGTCATTGACTGCGGACCAGTACTTGCAGGTAAATACAAAACTTTATTATTGGTACTAAATATGCTTATTCTTATCTTCTGATATGCGGTGTACTTATATTTTTTTAGATGATTCCTCATTGGTGCGCCGCGCATCCTGAGTGCTGGGAGAAGATGGTGCAGAGGTGGTGCTCGTCTGAGTGGGACGAGGCGCACAACGCTAGCCGGGAACGGCGTTTGCTGATGCAAGGTCCCTCCCACCATCAAGGCAGCCGCAGCCTGGGCAAATACGCGGAAGCATGGGTACGCGCTCTTTTTTATTTAGGTATATAACTTTCGATTAGACATGATTTCTAACCATATCGTTGGTTTTCTCGCAGTCGGCGGCACATGGTGGCGCGCCTTGCTCCACGTTCTCGGCATATGCCATGGCCCACAAGGGGAAGGCGACGTCCGACGTCACCTACAACCCGGATGACGGGCCCGAGGCGTACACCAACCCCGCCATCCACAGCCGACTCAGTGAGTACACCGCAATGGCCAAGGAGGTCCATGGGCCAGATTACGATCCGAGGACCGAGGACATCGACGGAGATGTCCTCATGAGGGTCGGAGGAGGCAAGAGGCATGGGCGGTACTGGATTGCCGACGGGGCAATCGACTCGTCCTCCACTCCCACTCTCTCTCAGGTGCGAGCAAGGAGCACGAGCGCGAGCCCAGCCATACGACCTCGGCAGGACACCTCACAGCATCGTATCCAGCAACTCCAGGTTATTCCTTATCTATTCATCGTTCATTAATTTTTATATATCTTCTCTTTGCATTATCGTAACATTAGGGCGAAATATTACAGACTCAGCTAGATGATGAGAGGAGGCAACGTGAGGAGCTGGAGAAGAGGATGGCGGAGATGTTCGCGTACATGCAGAGCCTTGGCGCCGCACAGGGTCATGCTCCACCACCTCCGTTGTTCCCTGCAACTGACCCTGCTGAGTTCACTACTCCTGTGAGTA
The DNA here is from genome assembly GCF_902167145.1 of Zea mays. Classification (NCBI taxonomy): domain Eukaryota; kingdom Viridiplantae; phylum Streptophyta; class Magnoliopsida; order Poales; family Poaceae; genus Zea; species Zea mays. The sequence goes on from NC_050097.1 coordinate 14,674,548, forward strand.
TCAAAATTTTAGTACTGCATGATATATATTCATATGTTCTCACACATACAATCTACTCTCTATGCAGGGTCAATCGGCGGCGTCGAACAACCCTCATGCTTCGTCCAGCCCTTCGCCGAACCAGTCCAGATGCCCACCTCGTTGATGATCCAGACTTGGTCTTGTGAGTGTTGGTGATGTTTGGCTAGACTTGGTCTTGTGAGATACTTGGTGATGTTAGTGATGATCCAGACTTATATCTGTTTTGTGATGATCCAAACTTATATTTGTGAGTGTTGGTGATGTTAGTTATACTTGGTCTTGTGAGATACTTAATGAGACTTATGTGCTGTGAAACCTGATTTATGTGGTGATATTTGTGATATATATGGTGTTGATGATAAATGTGTTGATTCTGTGATGCGAATGATATATAATGTGATGTGAATGATATATATCTTTTGTTTGTTTGGATGGAACAACAAAAACAAATAAAAAAGGGACATCCTGGTCACTTTGCCGAGTGTAACACTCGGCAAAGGTCGCTTTGCCGAGTGCTATGACCATGGCACTCGGCAAAGAAGGAAACCTGGGAACCGGTAAAGCCATCTTTGCCGAGTGCTGACCATGGCACTCGGCAAAGAAGGAAACCTGGGAACCGGCAAAGATGTCTTTGCCGAGTGCCGTTGCCAAGGCACTCGGCAAAGGGACTGGCAAAGGGGCCCACTGGAGGGTTCTTTGCCGAGTGCCAGTCCACCAGACACTCGGCAAAGAAACCTCCTTTGCCGAGTGCCTACTAGGGCTCTCGGCACAGAGACTGGCTGTGGGGTCCACTAGACCAGTCTTTGCCGAGTGTCGCCGTTGGCACTCGGTAAAGGATCCGTCACCGTCACTTGGCGCCGTGACGGTGACTTTTCTTTGCCGAGTGCCAAATGGCACTCGGCAAAGTCTTTGCCGAGTGCCCGACAAAAAGTACTCGGCAAAGAAGCTGTTGCCGATGTACAGTTCGCCGAGCGTTCTTTGCCGAGTGTTACACTCGGCAAAGGCTTTGCCGAGTGTAAAATAGCCTTTGCCGTGTGTTTAGAACACACGGCAAAGAAGCTGATTCCGGTAGTGTTGGTGGGAAGAAACCAGGTGAGATGTACGTGATTGCTGAGTGCTGACTCCGTCGGAGAAGAAACTCCGGCTAGTAGTGGGAAGCTTTCGATGGCCCGTGCTGTGTCGAGTGTGTGACCGAGCGGGCCCGTCACACCGTGTTTGTGTGGCGCTGCTGCTGCCGGGAATGCGGCAGATAAGGATTATTCTGCATTCTGTAACCCGAGGGCACGAGAAAGCTGCCCGGCGCAGCGTCGATCACGCTTCGTTTTCGCCGGGTCAATTGCAGGTGCAGGTGCAGGAAGGTTCGGCTCGGAAGTGGACCTGCGTCGTGGTCGTCGAGTTCTCCCGCCCGCGAGCTGGCTCGTCGACGGCCGGCGAGAGCTCGAGAACGCTGGAGACGATCGCTTCGCCTGGCCCGTCGCTTTGGGCGTCACGGACGACACGGACTCACGGAGTGCAGTGCAGTGGTACTGCTAAGCTCGCCCGTGGCCTGGTCAGCCGTACAGGATACGGCGCCGACGCGCCGTGCACAGCTCCCGTTGGATGCACAGGTTGCACGCTGTACGAGCCACTGCGTACAGTACATGGATCAGTAGTACTCCCTCCGGTTTCCTATTAGTTGTTGTTTAGGACAACGACACGGTCTCCAAAATATAACTTTGACCAATATTTTTTGTTAAAATACAAATGAACTCTTAATACATTTATACTTTTATAAAAGTACTTTTTATGATAAATTGGCGCATATAAATATTAGGTTCCAAAACTAAATAACAAAATAGTTATTTGTAGTAAAAAATTTATAAGTTTGACTCGAACCTTATCCAAAACGACAACTAATAGGAAACCGGAGGGAGTACTAAGCAATAAGCATACATGGATTTACAGGGTGCTTAGCATACGGATAGATCCGGACTTGCATTAGCCAAGCGTGCAGTGCAGCGCATCCATCCCACGCGGGCGGAGCACGCGTGCACGCGCTGCCGCCATCGGGACACGAAAACCTAGTGCTGCTGCCCGTACTGGTTTGCATGCGGGGTCTGAGCACGGTTACTGAAACGAAACCAGCTCGTTTACCGCAAACCATCTCTTCCTTTCTTGCACGCACGCACGCACGCCTTCTCACGTGATCCAGCCATATTTTAAACACCGTCCTCGAGCGAGGAATCGAAATTTCCAATCGCGCTGCAGTGCACAGAGGAGAGAGAGCCGGTCGCAGAGAAGATACTCCTACCCTACCCTTCCACCACTGGAGGAGGAGCTGACTACGCAGACACCAGACAGCCTCGAGTAACGAAAAGGGACAGAGCTCGTTTAATGGTCACGGCAGCGGCAAGGGGAGATCGACGATGAGGTGCGCCAGGCACCCGTACGAGGGCGGCGTCGGCGTCTGCGCGCCGTGCCTCCGCGACCGCCTGCTCGCGCTCGCCGCCGCGCAGAACGCGGCGTCCTCGCTGCCCCCGCCCCCGCCCCCGCCGGAGGAGCAGGAGCCCGAGCCGGTGTTCCCGAGGTCGGTGTCGCCGTACGTGTGCCGCCGCAAGTCCGACGCGTCGGCGCCGCGGGGGCGCCCACCGGGCAGCCTGCTCTTCTTCCGGACGCCGCAGGTCGGCCCCGCGTACGGCGCCGGATCAGGAGCCGGGTTCGAGGACGGAGACATCGGGTTCCGGAGGCGGCGCGGCAGGTTCTCCGTGCTCGCCGCGCTCTTCGGCCAGAGGTCGGAGGACGACAAACGCCGCGACAAGGAGGGGGCGAAGTACAGGTCCTCGTGGTGGCTCGCGGGGATCGTGCCGCGCTCCCGCCGTAGTGGGAGGAAGGACAGAGAGGCCGGTTTGCCGCCGCCATCCCCGCCGCGGCGCTCGTGCCGCGGGATCAGCGGCCGGGGGCTCTCGCCTGTGAGGTACACCGACGGAGACGGCGAGGAGTGCACTTCCCCAGCGGAGTCGCTGTGGCTGCCTTCGCCGTCGCCGATGCGGAAAACCCCGTGCCGCCGCCGCTCGGGACTGGGAGCGCCCGGGGCCGGTGTCTCGGGGTTCTCGATGTGCATCAGCCCGCTCGTGCGGCCCAGCATGGCGAGGCACCTCCGTGGCGGCCACCCGCCGGACGCGATCGTCTCCGGCGATCTCCGCCCGTCGCCACTCCACCCGCTCACGTCCAGCGCCTCGCTCCACCATTGCCGCTCCTGGAAGCTCGCCGATGGTGGCCGCTTCCGGTGAATTCATCGTCTCCCTGTCACTGTGACTGACCCCTGTAAACATAAACTTCTCTCTCACCGTTCTCCCACTTGTTCAGTCCATTTTCACCCCCAAAATCTTACACGACCATTACATTTCGGGGGTTTTATCCTTCTTTTCTTTCTCTCCCTTTTCATTTTACCTTGACATGAAAGCTATGGGAAAAAGCATTTAGGCCTCGCAAACTGTTCCACTGACACGTGGGCGCCGACATTTCTAACGGTGCCGTTTGTCAGCGGAACATGTTGCAACGCTGTAGAAAGGAAGAAGCTCCCCGTACCCAGTGTTTTCGTGCTCGAATTCTTGTTGCGTTCTGAGATTCTCCGATCAAGTAGCAACAATGCCCGTCTTTATCCAGTCCCACCGGCGGCAAGGGCTTGTGGTCCGAGGTGGAGTCGACGAGCGTTGTACGGCTTCGGATCGCGCGCGTACTCTGGTTTGCGCGTGAGCGGGCTTTCTTTGCGCGCCAAATTCACCGCGATCGACGGTGCCCAAACCGTCGTCGTGAAATTCAGCGCCGTCGCCTCGCCGCCGCTGCTGCTTGAGATGCCAAGCCAGACGATCCGGCCGGATGTGGCATCGCTGGTGCCGGCGGACATCTACATCCCGTCGAGCCACTCCCTATCGCCGACATCGCGGAGGAGCTCGGGCTCCGGCCAGAGCACTGTCACCACTACTGCAAATACAAGGCCAAGATATGTTTCTCCATTTTTCTTGAGTAAGCTCTCGCCTCTCTGCAGAACTCCTTAATTGCTGCATGATCTGAAAACGTCAGATCTTGACCGAAAAAAAGAGAGAGAAAGCAGTCATCAGACGTCAGGTGTTTGGATTTTGATCGGTATGAAAATAGACAACTGTGATCGTGAGGTGTTAGATTTCAGTTGAGCATGTTTCGTTCACTTTTCTTGGTGATCTACTTAACCTGCTCAGTTGAGACTGTTTTTCCCCCCTCACATATGGTGTCCTGGTCATCTTTTACATCAATAGGCCGGTGGCAATTTCGGTTGCCGAAATGGACGTTGAGTATGAGTTTTCAATTGTAGATTATCCACTGTTGCGCTGAGCATCTGGGTGGGTTTTGCACCTTTTGATGTAGTCAGGAGGTTTTGTTTCAATTCTGTACTTATGTGTAGCTGTAGAGTCAGGAGGTTTTGTTTCAATTCTGCAGTATGAGCAAGTAACAGTGTACTTATCTGTTAAATTTCAGATGGTGTTTCATTCCTGAAAATAGAGACGCCTAAAGATTGTTCAGAACATCAGTCGTCTACTTGTGAGCCATAGTATCATATTGCTGCAGGAAAACACAGATATGAGCATACTGCAGCAAGACAATGTAATGTGTAAGTATACACTATGCAGCTCAGCCTATCTCTGTAGTGCCACCGTGTTTGCTTAGCGGAAGAGTGATGTGATGATGCCTTGTTTATATTGATGTTTTTTTAAAAAAATGTAATTATGTCTATCGAATAGCAGTAAAATGATATGCAAAATGCTATTCAAAATTAATCTTGGCTACATGTAAAGCATTAAACATTTTCTGGATGATTAATTGTTTAGGTTAACTTCAGCGGCTTATTCAAATTTTACTCTATGAACGATATAGTTTATAGTGCGAAACAATGTAAAACAATTTTTTAGGTGATTATAATATGGATGAACTGATGAAGACAGTCTTATGAGTTATAAGTCATGTCGTTTTAGTCGCGTGTATATCATATTTTGAGACTTTTATAGTGGGTCTGTTGTCTACGGGGCGAACATGCTGTTCACTTGGCTTTAATCCGTATAGGCTTGTACTGCTTCTACAATGTTTTTGTCTCTATGGATTACATCTGCAATCGAACAACCCATGTCTGGTTAAGCAATATAAGACCATTCTTATCAAAGTTTCATCCTAATTAAACTATATGCCACATAAGCAAACAAGTTGACATGGCATGTAATTTAATAAAGAGATATATGAAAGAGTTTTATGAGATATGAGAGAGTTTTAGGGCACATACAACCTTGAGACCCTAAATCGGCTTTCCAAGGACAAGACACAACTAACAGATTCCACGATACAAATCTGGATTATAAATGCAATTAAGAGATAATATGTATAGAGAACGTGTAGAGATGAGTTGTTCGCAAAAAGATGTCTCTTTTAGTTTTTAATTAACCCCTAAAGATCTCTCAGGAGACCCTATATTAAATGAGGTTGTAACACTCTCATGAGATGAAATCATGCGTACACTGTTTTATAGGTAAATATTGATATGTTTAAATGAGTTTGTAACACTCTCATGAGATGAAACTATGCGTACACTGTTTTATAGGTAAATATTGATATGTCAACCTTGAAAAAATTCGATGAAATGAAACCATGCATTGAAAAATGGCATAAAGGTCATGTGGGTGGGGAATTAAATGCTGGAATTATTAATGAGAGGGAGATCTCAGCGCTCGGCAGACCGCAGTTCAGTGCCGCGTATGCGATGTCCATGCCTAGAGCTAGTGTAGCAGTACTACAGTAATGAAATGCTACTTTCGTCTTAAATCTTTTTTTGTTTGTAAAAACATGTCTAAACTCGACCATAGCGAGTCGGTAGCAAGAACTGGGTGGGGTTTCTGAAATGCAACGGATTACTCCATTTGGTCAGAGGGATAGAAAAAAAAAATCAAACGAATTGGTGATGCTTCCCCCGGCCTGGCCGTGGCACCACATGCCAGTGGACGTGGACCAGAACAACTGCTTCTACGGCCGTCCCTAGCGAGGCCGAGGCTATAGGCCAGATCCGGAATTCCGTCATCATTCCGAGTTCCGATCGTGGCTCTGGCTCCCAGTGCAAACTTGCTTCGACTCGACGACTGCCTTGCCGCCAAACCCACAGCCAGAGGCCACAGGCCACAGCGCGATAGATCTTAGTGCTCACTCGAACGGAAAATCGTCGTGTTGCTTCCACGGCCACTACAGATACGCTATTCTTGCAACCACTACGACGACATGGGCGACGCCGCTACAGTCAACTCGCTCCATGCTGGCGCTAGCAACAGTGCTGAAGTGGAAGTCAACCAGGAATCTAGGACTAGTAGTAGTACTTGTGCGTGTGCCATCGTCAGCTGACGACTGCAATGAATGAACCCGAGATAAAGCTCGCAATGATGAGACCACCACCATCCACCCACCAGGTCTCCATGACTCTTGAGCCAGGTCGGGAAAGAAAAGCTCGACGCCTTTACGGTTGAAACCTACTACTAGTGCTGTCGTGGTGGTGGCCGGTGGGCTTGCAAAGTTGTGCCTGCGATCCGGTGAATCGCGATGAGCTGTGTGAGAGAGAGAGTGCTGGACTGCACTAGTAGTTCGCATCTGCTCTGCCCTGCTCCAGCAACCTACCTTAGACCTCATACTAGCGCCTTTTGGTGGTTATTATATATTCCTGCGAAAAGGAAACGGGGCTTTTTTTTTAATACTGCATTTGGTGGCAATTGCTTCCTTTGCTGGGTTCGCTGTTCGTATGCAGCTCCACAGGCGCACATGTGGCTTGTCTTGCCCATGTATTATTGGCGTAGGGGGGGATGTCCACGGATTTAGGCCCTGTTCCAATCTCGCGAGATAAACTTTAGCAGCTAATTTTTAGCTACTTTTAGCCATTTATAATCTAAACAGGAGAGCTAATGGTGATAATTGAAACTAAACTTTAGCACTTTAATTCATATAGCTAAAGTTTAGCAGGAAGCTAAAGTTTATCTCATGAGATTGAAACGGGGCCTTATTAGGCCAACAAAAACGCGCGCCGCCGACTAGTGTACAATTCAGTCGGTTTAAATGGATTGAAAATGATTGCAAATTCTAGGTTCAGAGTTCAGAATCTGCCACTTGTTCGATGGGGAGCCTGCCTGACCGACAGTTGGTAAGTACTAAGACATATAGTAGAAGACACGCTCGACTATGTTAACTGGCTAATTAAATAGAAAAGGGATATTCAGGCCTGCTGTGTTATAGATCAGATTACATCGACCATTGTAGTACAGTGGTTCTGTCAAATTGTTAATGGATTGAAAATGGTTGTAAATTCTAGGTTCAGCGTTCAGACTCTGCCACTTGTTGGATGGGAGCCTGACCGACAAGGAGTCGGAGCTGAGACGCTCGAACGTCATGGTCGGTAAGATTAGTAGAAGATGCTCGAATATATTACCCACCTCATTAAATAGGAAGGGATTTAGGCCCATCATTATAGATTAGATTGCGTCCACTATTTTACAATTGGTTCGGTTAAATGTATTGGAATTGATCACAAAATTTAAGTTCAGAGTTCAGACTCTGCCATTTGTTCGATAGGGACTCGCCTCTTGTAGTACCAGTACAGTTGCGCCTTGGTTTCCTGGTGTTTCTCAGTGGAGGAGAAGATCAGGGTGGCGCAAAGCGTAGGAGGAAGAGGGGCGCTGATCACTCTGATCAGCTGCGCCGACACTGTGCTTGGTTAGACTGATCAGAGCATCTTGTAGTACTAGTTCAGACACTGTGCTTGGTTATATTCAATTTTGTCCAACACGTCACCCTGGAGTTTGGCCAAATAACAAATCTTTGCTGTGTCACTGTAGAACACAAATATGACTTTAGTACCTTCAATTTAGAGAAACTTCGATTCGTAGAGCAATTGTTAAATAAACATATGATTACAGAAATACCACATAATGCTAGATACTCGACGTCTCTGATCACCAAAACATCAACACGGATGTAGCTGCATAACAGCCTAGCAACGTAGGCCTGCCACATGATGCTCTGGCCAATCTCTCATTATATGTAGTGTACTCTAGTAGCTAAGTAGGTTGTAGGTAACATACAACATCTAATAGGGATGCTTCTTAGGTCTTGTTTGGGAACACGGTTTTTCCAAACTGCAGTTTTTCAAATACTAAAGTATACTTTAGTCATGACATTACTGCAGTTTACAATACTTCAGTTTTCGAATACAACAGTATCCAATACATCAAGGTGTTTAGGAAAAACTTTGGTTGAGACCAATCAGCCAGAGCGGGACCCAGCTGCCGCTCTCTCTACATAGAAAAACTTTGGCTGAGACCAAAGTTTCCAAAACTACAAAACAAGTGCAGTATTTACAATACTACAGTTTAGTATACAGAGATTTCAGATGGGTTGCCAAACACCTCAAAGTATATAATACCACAGTATTGCTCAATACTACAGTATTGCTTCAATACTGCAGAAAAACTTTGTTCCCAAACACCCCTTATATGTTAGGATCTTATAAAGATTCATTCTTTGGTATGACATTCGTCAATTTCGTCTTGGCACAGAGGCAGGGTAGAGAGAAAGATAGATATTGCATATTAATATGTGCTATAAAAGATTATAAAACTAGAATATTTGCTATTTTTTGGATCCTCATTTTAAGAGCTTGTGCAAGCACACTGCTGTCACATGCATAGGCCCGGGCCTGATCCCACCCTACTGGGAGAATTTTGTTTCATTGATAACACTAATACAAACTATAGCATTACTTCTTGTTAAAAGCCAGTAAGAATTGGAGGCTCCTCCGCATTCCGCGGGGCTTCCGCCCACCGCGTCTCACCACGTGTGCCCAAGTACATCGGACCCGAATTTGCGTTTGGATTCGACGAATAGAGGGTTGCGTCCGTGAATGGTGGCACTGCGCAAGAACCACACGAACGCATCAAATGGGTGGAGTTTTGCTTCCTAGCCTCTCGCTTTCTCACCGCTGACGCCGAGGGGAGAGCTGGAAGAGCGCGAAGTCGAGCGGCGCGTGGGCCTCCATGGCGACCCCCGCCACTGCTACTACCGCCGACGTTCTCGGATCTGGCGGATCCCGGACACGAGCTCCTCACCCCCCCCGCCGCCGCAACCTCCCAAGAAACGCCGGAACGGCCGCGTGGGGCGCCAATGCAGCTCCCGCGGCGACAGGATCGCGGCTTGCGGCGTCTGCCGGACCGTGCTGCGGCGGCCTGGATCTCGCCGGCACGCGGCCGAATCCGATGAGCACGCGTGCGTGCGACGGGGGAAGAGCGGAGTGGAAGAAGAGAGGACTAGAGAGTACCACTGCGCTGCGTGTTTGGTAGTGGTGGTGGACTCCTCAGTCCTCACTACTCTGCTAGGCTGCTGCAGAGAAATGGAGAAAGCTAAAATAATGGGAAAATTTTGGGGGTATATGAGAGGGATTACTGGCTTCACTTTGGATTATTGGCTTCAACAAATCGATAGTCAAATGATTTCACATGTATTCCCTTCATAACTTCTTCAGTCGAAATCTACAACAAAAAAAATTAGACATTATATTTGAGATTGCAGTGCTTGCCAAAACTTCTTAATTGACTGCTACCCTTTTTTAGTTGCAGTGCTTCTGGACACGAGCACCACCAGCTATGGAAGCTCGCTTTTGGGAACTGAGGCTCGCTTTTGGGAACTGTCCCAGTTCGTCTAGGTTACTCTTAGAACTTGCCTCCCTGTTGTGCAAGGAGTACCGTTTTATGCTTGTAAGATATGAGCAGCGCTATGATGTGTGCTTTGCTGCAAGATATGCCTTTTGGTGCTTCTAGGGTAGTGACTGGTTATATCTATGCTATGCGTGCAATCTTGTGAGGACCATACTCGTGATATGTAAAGCATGCCTATGTAGTCTAGGCTTGAACAAACCAGACACATTGCTTCCCTTGGTGCTTCTACTATTTGGCTTTGTCATATTATGCTACTACGAGCTATCTATTTGCCGTTCCACTCACTTTAACATATAATTGTTATGTGGTCACCAATCAGACGCGTCTGTTCCAGGTTTTTGTTTAGTTCAGGTTTTTGTTTAGTTTCTATTGAAATTTTGGTTCTTCATTGGTGAATGTCGAGCCTGGCAAGAATGAGAAAGGTTCCACTGTTTATCAACAAAGGTTGTTGTCATGTGATTATGCTGTTGTATATGGCTTCAGTTTACCTGCTGCAGAAAGGTTCGTGTTAGCTATTTCTCATTTTATTGGCCATGCTTACTGATTAATACACTTCACTATTTATCGTCCTTCAGGTCCTCATTACTTGTATTATTTGTCAAGTGTTCCTAGAAAGCTCTCAGAGGTCAGAATTGTTCTTTGATTTGACATGTAAAATTATGGATCCTTTCTTTACCATCTATTACTTATACAGAAAAATTTGTTATAATTCTGGCAACCTTACATGATAGTGTCATTGGTGTTCACTCAGTCACCCTGCTGTTCCTATCACTTATCGACGCATAAACCAGTTGTTTGCTTGGCCGTCTCTTAAGAAAATTTAACATTCTTATGTCCACTCTTATGCAGTTTTTCAACAAGCCAGGCTTCATCGAGCTAATTTTTCTTATGCTTTTACAGGTTCTTTTTTGCTAACTTAAGGCAAAGGTTTGTATTTACATGTAGAATATACTAGCTAAAGTTTTTTCAGCAAAGGGTTTTTATATACTAGCATCTACATAATGCAATATATTTATGACAAATTTTATCTCGAATGCATGGAGTAAGATTAATAACACCGTTTGCATCGGGTGTCGTCCTTTCCTAGAATGCAGCCACCATGTAACATTGTTTGCAACGACTATATCGGGGGCGTGTTAGCCTCCCATTAGAGTCCCGCCAGCGCCGAACTCTTCGCATCGACAGTGGCCACATTAGAGAAGAAGCCATACCCACCTGCCACGGTAGCGGAGGAGGTGATGGCATGAGGTTGACTGGGGCTTTGGACCCGTCCCCCATTCCACCCGTCGTCGCCGACATACTTGTCCAAGGTCAGTCCGCTAACGAGTATATATAAAAGTCATCAGGAAAGGTTTTGGTCTAATTTTGGTAATCTGCACAACTATTTTGGTATCTAGGATATATTTCCTTAAGCAGGTTTGGGTCTGATTTGTAAAAATGTGGCAATAGTAAGGAGTTCAGGACTATCATAGTTACTTTTCATTTGCAATTCACCATTTTGCTCATCATGGCACTGCTAAACTGCGCAGCTGTTATGTCTGCCAATCAAAGATTCATGCATTTAGTGGAATGACACTAATACTGTTTCTGTCATTTCCTGACAGTGATACACTGGTGCACAGGACCTATTATTTAGTTCTGGGATATGAATAATCCACTAGCCGTTTACCTTTCTTTTTCTTTTTCATCTCTTAAGTCTTATTTCCTTACCTGTAGGCTTAACCGCTCTGCAGTTAATCTGATGAAATTTGTTAACAAATTACTGCTATACCAAGGTCCTCTGCAGTTAGTCTTGGCATGGCAATGGCCTCGTAGCTCGTGGCTCTCTAATAGGAATAATTTTACTCAAAATGAAGCTATACCGTCATGCTATCTTAGGTTGTTTGGACAGTTCCTTAGGATACTGAAACTGTCTTAGATAATGGAGATGATGTTCACTCAAACATTTCTCCCGATAGATATACAATTGTAATTACACCATAACTGTACTTACAATTAAGAACAACATCAGCTGTAACATTAGTAGTAAGAAACAGTTCAGATAGTGTGAAGAAGTTCATCTGTCGGCCTGCTATTTCAGGTACTTTCACATCTAGGAAAAAACAATGATTTCTAATGTTATCTTGATGGAGTTCTTATTTGCCTCAATAATTGTGTAGATACTGTGTGTGTTCCTGAAACTTCATGGAGACTTCCATATCTCCACCAGGCACATCAAATCAGTCAGCTGTCCGCAAACCTTCTCCTTGAAGCTCTCTTAAGGATCCGTGCCTTGTTTCCAAACAAGGGTCAATAGCTGAAGTACAATCTGCTTTGGCCTTGTTGGAAAAAGTGGTGGGAACATTGATGGTAGAAATGCATTTGGTCTTAGTGCCCTCCACCTTGCAACATGGAGAAATCATCTACCCATTGTGAGGCGACTCTTAGATGCTGGCGCTGATCCAGATGCAAGGGTATGCACTATTTCTTTTAGGATGCTTCCTCTGTTTATCTTTGCTTTGAAAATTATTTTCTTTTAGCTATAATCCCAGTAACAGCCTCAGCTGTATCAAACCACTATAGTAATAACAACAACAGAAAACTAAAATGTGGTTGTGTACAGAACATCATGCAGATAAACTTATTTTGATTATCAAAATTTTCTTTAGTTTGGTGCTGCTTGATTTTGCTTATTGACCTTTCAGTTGTGTGTAAATTCTCACTAAAATTTTCACTATTGCAGGATGGAGAATCTGGCTGGAGTAGCCTGCATAGAGCACTTCATTTTGGTCACCTATGTATTGCTGGTGTTCTTTTACAGTTTGGTGCTTCCCTCGCTTTGGAGGACACTAAGGGTCGTACACCTGTTTGGCCGAAGCCTTATAGGAAACCAGACCACCTGTGCAGCTAGAAATTCCTGGAGATGGCATCAAAGGATATTAGCAGAGCGCAGATGGCGAGAGAATAGTTCGCTTATAATGTGTAAGCTGTATACCCCAACTACAACCGAACTCTTTAGCAGATTATAGCAATTGCTGTTGATATAGCGTTTCTGCTAGGAGGAGCTTTGGGTGTCATTGGTGTTCACTCAGTCACCCTGCTGTTCCTATCACTTATCGACGCGTAAACCAGTTGTTTGCTTGGCCGTCTCTTAAGAAAATTTAACATTCTTATGTCCACTCTTATGCAGTTTTTCAACAAGCCAGGCTTCATCGAGCTAATTTTTCTTATGCTTTTACAGGTTCTTTTTTGCTAACTTAAGGCAAAGGTTTGTATTTACATGTAGAATATACTAGCTAAAGTTTTTTCAGCAAAGGGTTTTTATATACTAGCATCTACATAATGCAAGATATTTATGACAAATTTTATCTCGAATGCATGGAGTAAGATTAATAACACCGTTTGCATCGGGTGTCGTCCTTTCCTAGAATGCAGCCACCATGTAACATTGTTTGCAACGACTATATCGGGGGCGTGTTAGCCTCCCATTAGAGTCCCGCCAGCGCCGAACTCTTCGCATCGACAGTGGCCACATTAGAGAAGAAGCCATACCCACCTGCCACGGTAGCGGAGGAGGTGATGGCATGAGGTTGACTGGGGCTTTGGACCCGTCCCCCATTCCACCCGTCGTCGCCGACATACTTGTCCAAGGTCAGTCCGCTAACGAGTATATATAAAAGTCATCAGGAAAGGTTTTGGTCTAATTTTGGTAATCTGCACAACTATTTTGGTATCTAGGATATATTTCCTTAAGCAGGTTTGGGTCTGATTTGTAAAAATGTGGCAATAGTAAGGAGTTCAGGACTATCATAGTTACTTTTCATTTGCAATTCACCATTTTGCTCATCATGGCACTGCTAAACTGCGCAGCTGTTATGTCTGCCAATCAAAGATTCATGCATTTAGTGGAATGACACTAATACTGTTTCTGTCATTTCCTGACAGTGATACACTGGTGCACAGGACCTATTATTTAGTTCTGGGATATGAATAATCCACTAGCCGTTTACCTTTCTTTTTCTTTTTCATCTCTTAAGTCTTATTTCCTTACCTGTAGGCTTAACCGCTCTGCAGTTAATCTGATGAAATTTGTTAACAAATTACTGCTATACCAAGGTCCTCTGCAGTTAGTCTTGGCATGGCAATGGCCTCGTAGCTCGTGGCTCTCTAATAGGAATAATTTTACTCAAAATGAAGCTATAGCGTCATGCTATCTTAGGTTGTTTGGACAGTTCCTTAGGATACTGAAACTGTCTTAGATAATGGAGATGATGTTCACTCAAACCTTTCTCCCGATAGATATACAATTGTAATTACACCAGAACTGTACTTACAATTAAGAACAACATCAGCTGTAACATTAGTAGTAAGAAACAGTTCAGATAGCGTGAAGAAGTTCATCTGTCGGCCTGCTATTTCAGGTACTTTCACATCTAGGAAAAAACAATGATTTCTAATGTTATCTTGATGGAGTTCTTATTTGCCTCAATAATTGTGTAGATACTGTGTGTGTTCCTGAAACTTCATGGAGACTTCCATATCTCCACCAGGCACATCAAAGCAGTCAGCTGTCCGCAAACCTTCTCCTTGAAGCTCTCTTAAGGATCCGTGCCTTGTTTCCAAACAAGGGTCAATAGCTGAAGTACAATCTGCTTTGGCCTTGTTGGAAAAAGTGGTGGGAACATTGATGGTAGAAATGCATTTGGTCTTAGTGCCCTCCACCTTGCAACATGGAGAAATCATCTACCCATTGTGAGGCGACTCTTAGATGCTGGCGCTGATCCAGATGCAAGGGTATGCACTATTTCTTTTAGGATGCTTCCTCTGTTTATCTTTGCTTTGAAAATTATTTTCTTTTAGCTATAATCCCAGTAACAGCCTCAGCTGTATCAAACCACTATAGTAATAACAACAACAGAAAACTAAAATGTGGTTGTGTACAGAACATCATGCAGATAAACTTATTTTGATTATCAAAATTTTCTTTAGTTTGGTGCTGCTTGATTTTGCTTATTGACCTTTCAGTTGTGTGTAAATTCTCACTAAAATTTTCACTATTGCAGGATGGAGAATCTGGCTGGAGTAGCCTGCATAGAGCACTTCATTTTGGTCACCTATGTATTGCTGGTGTTCTTTTACAGTTTGGTGCTTCCCTCGCTTTGGAGGACACTAAGGGTCGTACACCTGTTTGGCCGAAGCCTTATAGGAAACCAGACCACCTGTGCAGCTAGAAATTCCTGGAGATGGCATCAAAGGATATTAGCAGAGCGCAGATGGCGAGAGAATAGTTCGCTTATAATGTGTAAGCTGTATACCCCAACTGCAACCGAACTCTTCAGCAGATTATAGCAATTGCTGTTGATATAGCGTTTCTGCTAGGAGGAGCTTTGGGTGCCAAATTTGCAGAAGATTTGAAGCTGAGAATAATTAAACATGTACTGCTTACTTTGTGTATGGCCTATAGTTGTAGTTATTTTGCTTTATGCTTGTCCACTAAATCTGATTTTTTGCTCTGCTCAGAATATCTTGGTTGTGTCTAAGTACTATTCGAGGGTTACCATAAAGAGGCTTGATGATCTGCTCTGCCTGAGTTTGCAGGTTTGTATCATACATTCTATTTTATTTGTTATGCCATCTGCGTCGTCTTGTGTTAAATGTCCCAATACACGAGTTGTGAAGCATTTTATAGCTACAACTACGATCGTGAGGTCTCTAACTAGCACTGCACATTACTCTTTCAGGAGGCAGAGAAGCATCGTTCAGACATGGTGAACTCAAAATCTCTGACTGCGAAGATCGACAGGCCGATGGGAGTTGTGAGCTTCCGGGTAGTTCAGGACTGCAACGGCACACTTAACTCGTGGGCTACAAACCTCGAGCAGCTTGGTGTCTCGATAGGGCGCCCATAAGGAACGATACAATGTTGTTGTCTTGATAGGGCGCCCGTAAGGGCGCCGCAATGTTCTAGTGCACATTTATAGATGGAGGCGACTTCCCTTCTCCACCCTCTACTATCTCGGGCTGGAATCGGTTTCAATCCAAGATTTCCATTCTCTCCATTCAATCCTGTCACACCAGGGTTTCAGAGACCCGGGCGTGAACATAATCACTAAGTGTGCTAGGATCAAGTTTTACACATATGATGACCCATGAGGCATGCCTCTATAGAGTTAAAACTAACGGAACTTAGTATCTCTTCTTTTCTCTACTATTATAAAGCATCAATTTTGTCGGTGTTTCGAACCTCGCTCCGACAAGTAAATTTCTATGTGCGCGTTCCAGGCTCTGGACGGTGTGCGCGGTGGACACAAGATTTATGTTGGTTCATGCAGAACATTCCTACATCCAGTCATCGGTGGCTTGCGTTACCGGCACCATTGCTGATCAATGCTCGTAGAAGGGGTTACAAGCGAGCGAGAGATGGGGGGAGAAGCTCCCAAGTCTCTTGTGGTGGAGGAGGTAGAGCTAAGGGCTAAAGAGTGGAGTCCTAACTAAGTCTTGGCTTGGCGACAGGGCTCCGACCTCTAGGTCCTCATCGATGCGTCCTCCTTCCTCCCGTCGGTCTGTCGTCTTTATGTCTGGGTGTTCGTCTGAGTGTCTTCTCGTATATATGTCCTACCGTGTATGGGGACCAATCTCCTCCTTTTATAGGCCAAGAAGGGGGTCGGTCAGCGGTGTCTTCCTTAAGGAGTCATCGGGCGATGGTAAAACTGAGCGTTCTACCATGGGGTGAAGCCACACGTGCCCATGGCCCTCGGGGTCGTCTAGTTGTGTCGTGCTCTTTATAATGGATGGCGCGGACAGCATGGGGCCCGAGCACCATCATTCGAGCTATGTCGACCCTTGGCCTCCATCTAGGGCTCGACGCAGCTTGTCCCGTTGTGCCATGCAAGCGGTCTGCGCACTCAGGCCTAGCCCCGATAGGTCATGAGTGTGCCATAGGCCGGGGGTGCGCGAGGTGCACTACAACCCAATGGACTCATAGGCCATGAGTGGGAGGCGGACCGACGCCTCTGCCGTGGCTCGGTCCTAGGCATAGTTAATGCGACCTGTCACTTATGGTGGGTCGGTCTTAGGTCGGGCGAGGGATCCACTCGAGTGATTCCCCTTTGGTTTGCCCACCCCTATCTAGTTCTGCCACGCCCGACCTCGGGCTCGATGTCGCGAGGTTCATCCGGTCCGGGGGTGGGTGCTTCCAGGCTAGACATTTTCTTTTCCCTCCAGCTGATCGACGGGCCCTAGTTGCCAGAGACTTTTCCCTAGTGCACTCGCTGATTGATGGCCCCAATGACTAGGGATCTTATCCCCAACAAATGCCCCCTATCGTCGTGTGCCAACACTTTTGCAAAAATCCCCCGATATTTTTTGTAATCAACCTGCGATTCAAGCCTCTAACTCACTCGCCACCGCTGTGGCATCCCATCCGTTCGCACAGAGGCTCTCGCTTTCTACGCTCATGCCCGCGACAAGTCCCTGTCATCGTCGCTCCTTCGCGTGTGCTTCTCCAGCATTGCCTCCTTGGTCCTCCCCGCACGTGCATGTCCACTTCTGGTGCCTCCAGTCCATCCACGACGCGCTCCTTCATCGTTGCATCATTCTTCCCAACAACCTCGTGCTGCTTCGCTCATTTCTTCACTAGTTGGCGGTTTCCTCTCATGTCGCGTCTCCGCCTTTCCTTTGCAACAAGCTCACAACTTGTTGCGCTCCCCATTTGCCTTAACAAGCTCACATTAGGGGTTTGGTAGCCTAAGTAGTGGGGCTGAAGATGGCACCCTTGGTGACAACATACATTGTCGAGGCTCTAAAATGTCATCATGGTCCATGATGTATATCGTTGCAATGCAAGGGCATTGTACTAGTCATCCTTTGAGCAACACGTTTTCGATCAAACCATGGTACTTGCTGCAAAAGAGGCACAAGCAAAATGTGGCATTGGCTATGGACATAGTTCTCACCAAGACGAATTTGGCTGCTATTTTCTTCATCTTAATTAAATGCCTTGTTTTCTTTTAAGGGCTAGTTTTGGATACAAATTTGGCTAACTATTTTTTTCGTCTTAATTAAATGTCTTGTTTTCTTTTAAGGGCTAGTTTTGTGAGTAGGCGAAGACAAACATAGGAAGGAAAAAACTTTCCATAAATAACTTAATATCTTATTCAAATGATATTCTTTGGAATTACTATCCTAGAAAATAACATGGATCCCATAGCCCTAAACATTTTGCTATCTTTAGGCATCTAGCTATCTATGTAGCATTGAGTACTACACACTGTCGAGCCACAGGCCCACAACGGAGCCTCAAGCGGGCAAGACCGCGTGGCTTCCCGTGCGTGTGGCGCAGACGCGGCACTCGGCGTTCTCGGCCCCGGCCCGCCGCCGTGCGTCGATGTAGTGCTGGTACATGTAGGAGAGGAACCCCCATACCGCCATGAGCATGGCCACGATCTTTATACCGGTCATCCTGTCCCCGAACAGCGCCACCGCAAACACTGGCACCAGCGGCAGCGCCAGCGTGCACGTCACGTTCGCGAACAGCGACGACACCCTCATGATCAGCCGCACCAAGCCCACGGCCGCTGCCTGCCACGACACCGCCGTGCCCACCAGCGTCAGCACGTACCTCGTCCTCCCGTCTTTGAACGACGCCATCTCCCCCGGGATCGTCCGCCAGTCCCCCGACGCGAGCAGCCCCGCCACGGACACCGCCGACGCCACCAGGTTGGTGTGCATCTGCATCCGCAGCACCCACCGCGCCGTCCGCACCCTGACCACCTTCTCGAAGGTGAGCTCGAAGAGGGACAAAATGAGCGCGAACACCGCCGAGGCGGCCAGCACGAGGACGAACCCCAGCGGGTACTTGCCGCGCGGCACGTTGCTGGAGGTCTCGTCGGAGGAGGATCCGACGCCGAGGATCGCGGCGGAGAAGGTGAGCACGACCACGGAGTTGGCGATCAGCGCCGTGAACCGCTGCGCGTTGATGAGGCGCGAGGTGATGGCGTTGAAGCCCAGCTGCGTCGCGGCCACGAGCGAGAAGGTGGACACCGGCAGGTACTGCAGCGCGTACGAGTACATGAGGTTGTCGAAGCCGATCATGACCCCGATGCCCGCGTAGATGGCAACCATCTTGAGCGCCGCCGGCCGGCGCTCCTCCGCCGAGCGCGCCGGCGACAGGAGGAGCGGGACGACCAGAAGCGGCGAGCCGCCAGACTGCGTCAGCGTGGCCATCCACTTGCTGTTGCCGCCGGAGTTGAAGTACAGGCGGCCGAGGAGGGTGGCCACAGTCGTCCCACAGAGAACCATCAGCATGTCCACCAGCACCGTCATCCACCATCGGAAGCTGCTTCTCGTGGACCGCCCCGTGGCGGCCTTGGGTCCATCACGGGCGTCGACGGATTCCTCGTCCGGAATGCCTTGCGCAAGCAATTACAACGAAAAAAACAAAGTTGCGGTGGGTCGTTTAGTAGGACTACAGTGCAATGGAAACGTCCACAAATTTACCCTTATTTTTTCTTCTTATAATAATAACACATAAGGAAAAAAAAGGAAAACAAACAAGTTTGACACGCACAAAAAAGTGAAATGAGCACTGGCTCTGCCTTTGCGAAAGATCCTTTTTTCGTCTGTTTAGAATAATATCTATCCAATTTATTTTGAACTAGATCAAAATAAGTTAGATTATATAATCTAAACAGATTATAATCTTAAACAAATAACTCCTTAGTTAATCAGACATAACACAGTAGTAATACAGTTTTTTTAGAAAACAATTTTTTCCATCTCTACATCGCACAAACATTTTTTAGCTAATCAGCTGCGCGCATAAATGAGAAAAAAACAGGACAAAATCAACATTTATTGATGTTTCTCCATTTATTCTTGGTGAAGTAGAGGTCTATGATAAGTTGATAACGACCTCCAATACTTTGTATGCCAACCGAACAATCCCACACGCCCTCGTGCAGTATTAATACGTAGCATGAGCTCTTGGACCTTTGGGGGCATGGCTAGGGCAATAATACTGCCCGTTTCAGTTTGCTTTCACCAATCAACTACTGAATTCAATGGCGCCAGAGTGGACCATGCAGGAATTAGTGTACTGTAGCTTATATATTTGTGTTTTTTAGCTACAGTGGAAAGCCACTCTGTTTAAAAAAAGAGAAAAAAAAAACAAGAAACACGTTCAACTCGTCAACTTAATGAAAAAAAAGATTGAGATATAGCTTGAGGGGTGAATATCTCAATGCCAGAACGTTGTTTCCAACACTCTTGGTAGCTCAGGACGGCAATCTAAGCTGGACCTTTCAGACGCGTCAATAATTCAAGGACGAGCAGTTTCCAACCATGCATGAGCATAGAAGTAGTAGGACTCTCCAAAAGCTTGCTAACTTTTCAAGATCAGGCGAGGAAAACAAGCAAATGAAAGAACCACTCTGGGAATTCAAGAACCGTTCGTTTTCAAAATCTACACACGATCAGGCACAACAAAAGGAACCAGGAAGAAGAAGAGGAGACAAATGATACGAGTACCTCTGATCTGGAGCTGAATTTCTTGAGCATGCGCCATGCTGCCTGCTGAAACTCAAACGCCACGATGAGAGAAGCTGCTTCTGCCGCCTCAGCTGTGTCGCCGGCTGTTTTCGGGCACTTCTTGCTAATGAACAATGGACTCTAGGCAGCAGGCACCTTGGGCATCATATATATCGATCCCAACATTAAATAGTAGGATAGAGACATACATTTCTAAATTCTAATACTACTGTATTGCGTGTTTTGTCTTCCCTCAGAATGGACCGGACCCCGCCCTGCCGCAGATCGAGTACGCTTATGGCCATGCACTACAGGTTCCATTCAAAATCTATTAGTCATTTTTTACTAGCAGAGAAAGCACGTGTTAACGCTACAGTCTCGTAGAGGAGACGGGATGGGATGTGATGGGATGGGAGGGGCCACCAGCGGTGGTAGCATGAGGGAGGGACATGAGTGAGGGGAGAGGGAGGGGGCGACGAGTCGTGGGGGAGGGAGAGAGAGATAGGGGATGAGGGAGGAAAGATGATTTAAATATCATTGATCAATGGATTTAAGTGAGTGAAAAAGATATGAGTTATTTAATGATCTAAATTGTTGGTTTTAAGGGTGTGTTATGTATGAGCGCAATTCGTTTGGTGAAGTTATGAAAAAGTTATGGACGTAATAGTGATTTGGTTGAATGAGTTTTGCAAAGTTAAAAACTAGTGGTTATATATGGCTATAAACAAATAATATTGGCAAATGTTCTACCATTTTATATAGTATAAGAATTAAACTTTGAGTGAGTCAAGCTGGTTAGACAAAAAGTTCGGTTTACTTCAGCACTTCTTCTAATGGACATATGTTGATTTCTATTTCTCTTCAAAAGGTGTTGTATCAATAAGAGTATATTAGGTAATCTAGATATTGTGCCTAGTAGGTTGCCATGTGTTAGAGTATATTTAGTAGTCTAGATATTATGTCTAATAGCTTGCCATATGTGTTGGATTATATTAGTAGTCTAGATATAATGGGTATGTTTGATTGGGTTGTGGATGTGAAAAAAAGTTGTTGTGGCCTGTGAGCTGTTAAAAAGCTAAAAACTATTTGATGGAAACCACTAAAAGTCTCTAAAAGTTATTCCATATATAATTTCATAGATCAATCCAAAAATCACTAAAAGCAGGTCCACATGTGATTTCAGTTTTGCACTGCGAGAAATTTAGCTTTTAGAAAAAATTGCTTTCTAGATCCAACCCTTTGGTTTGGCTTTTGACTTTTAGTGGGCAAAAGCCAAAGCCAAAAGTCAAACCAACCACACCCTATGTATCATGGACGTTATGCATATGTATCTGTGGGTTACCTTGTCTAGATATGTAGCAGTCAAGATATTATATATGATGGTCTCGAGCTAGGCATGGGATCCACTCAAGTGGTTTCCCTTCAGTTCGCTCGATCCCCCTATTTGGCTCCGCCACGCCCGACCCCAGGCTCGGTGTCTCGAGGTTCGTCCGGGGCGGGTGGTTCCAGGGAAGATGTTTCCTTCCTCCTCCTGATAACTGATGGGCCCTGGTTTCCAGAGGCCTTTTCCCAGCGCCCTTGCAGACCGGTGGGCCCTAGGGCCAGGATCTTATCCCCGATAGTAACTCCCGAGCCCCTGAGGGGGGAGTATCTCCCCTCGTGGGGTTTCTCGGGTCGGACTGCGACTGAAGAGTAGGTGGGGTTCACGAGGCTCACCATCGGCTATTGGGAGCGAGTGGTGTTATAAGTATAGGGTCCCTCTACTCTTTATCCCCAACCGGCTTCGTCCGTCGTTCCCTTGTTTCCTAAAAGGGCACCCTGTCGGGGGGGGGGGGGGGGCAGCACCGCTTGAAACCCTTGGACCTCTCGTCTAACCATGGATTGCGGTAAGCATTCTATGTCCGAGTGTCCTCACCACGGCCGGTTGGCCCAAGAGTCACCCATTGCAGGAAGGGTGGGCAGTTTCTGGGAACTTGCTTATTTCTCGCTCCTGTCATTCCGGTGACGGGCTCCCTTCGCAGGGTGGTAGGCTCGAGCGTCGGAGAAGTCATATTGCTTTCGTCCTCCCCCACAACCTCTCCAAACAAAGGGTCAAGGGTCGACCCTCGTGATGAGGAGCCAACACCGTCCTCCCTAATGGTCGATGCTTCTAGCGTTCCGGCTATCATCGGCCACCACATGGCGGCCATAAGATTGGTTGGGGTTGGCCCCCATCCCAACCACGTCATTTTGTGCAGGAGGGTTGTTGCATCCCCCTCGCCTGTTATGCACCGCTCTGTGGATCCGAGTCCTCGACCCTTCCGCTACTGGCGATAGCCGAGCTGTGGGGTCGATTGGAGGCATCTCGCTCGGTCGTGAGAACATTTGACGCTTCCATCGCAAGCCTCCAAGTGCTCCTAGCCGCCGTGGAGGCTCGTGCGTCGAGTAAGCCACTCACCCTACCCTTCATTGCCCCTGTCTCCTAGGGATGTTATGGAGCCACTCACCCTACCCTTCATTGCCCCTGTCTCCTAGGGATGCTGAGGCCTCCATTTTTTGTCGCTGAGTGTAGCTCCTCAGAATCCTATTTTGGGAATTTAATAAAATTCTCCAAGATTTGAAATTAGAGTATCTTTTAATAAGAACTTTCTTACCTTTAAACTCACATCTCCTAAAATAAATATGATTTCTAATAAAAGACTAAGAACACATTTATCCTTATATGGATTTCATTATCCTTTGATGAATTATAGCAATATTCTCCAAAAGATATAAGTTAAAATGCCTCTTAATACATACTAAAACATTAGAAAATATTTGGAATAAATGAGTAGTAAAACAATGAATTTTCGAATGTGCCTTTAATTGGACCATACATTTAAAAGAGTATTATCTTAATATAAATTATTTGTGTGTGTGCATAACATGTTTAGAAGTTTTTTACATGAATAAAATAATAAATATTTAATTAGTTAAACTTTGCATTCATGTTGGTTCTTTAAATTGTGCATTTCAAGTTAAAGTGGGAAATTCAAAAGCTGAAATGAAAAAAAAAAGAAATGGGAAGAGGTGGTGTACCAGTGCGCTTAGGCCCAAGGTACGATGGTGTTGGAGGACCTTTCGCGTGTGGAGGACCGCCTCTGAGCTCTTGACACCGAGCACTCTGGTTTGTCTGTGGTCATTGATCTCATGTGCAGCCATCTCGGGGTTCCACGGTCAGGGGAATCGTCCGTCCAGACCTCCCAGATGAGGCTCATCGTCGGCCACATTCGTAAACTGGAGGTTGTCGCGTTCCGGCTCGGGGGCCTACTACGCCATGTTCTTTGCTTGGCTTCTCGGTGAGGACTCGCTTAAGCAGGATTCAGTATGCCTTGGGTGTTCTGGCCGTCGGTGGTACGTCGAGCTCGAAGACCTTGGAGCATTGTTGGTACTCATCGCACGGCGCCCGGGCTATGGTCGCCTAGCTTTTGTGTTTCCTAGAGAGAAAATAGAGGATTAATTTTTTCCCGAAAGATTTGTAAAAGTAGAGATGCACTAATAAATGTCCTCATGATCTTTGCGCTGCGCTTTCTGCTTTGTCTTCGTTAGCGTTCGTCCCCCCGGGATGGGTTTCCGCAACTTTTCTGGTCGCCCGGTTCCACCGGTGACCATCGCCATAGCTTTCGAGGCGTAGGCGTCCGCAGTCATGACCAGCTTCCTCGATGGGTCCTTCCGTTCGCGTTACCTGTCCCTTAAGTCCGCTCTAGCAAAGATGAAGGTAGGGTTGCCCCGCTCAACGACCTTCCCAAGATTCGATCGTGGGGTCTCTGGTTACGTTGTCCTGAGCCCCCTTCCCGTCGAGGGTGCCCCGAGAGGGAGAGAGTGGTGTGGCATCGTGTTTTGCTAAAGACCCTCCCGACAAAAGATAATAAAACTTGAAGCACTCAGTTTTGGAGGAGGAAAAGTAACATAGCTGGTTTTGCGGTGGGGTCCCCACCCGTTACTCCACTGAGTCTGTCGTTGTCGTCACACCTTGTTTGGCACCCGGCATGCTCCCTTCCCTGCAAGTCACCGAAGTGAAATGAGAAAAGGGAGATATAAAAAATGAACCGGAACTAGATCAAGGTTCTCCCCCCTTTTACCATGTCTGACGCAGAGAGCAATTCCGAAAACACGCTTTATTCATAACTGTTCGAGTGATTTACAAATGGGGCGCGAGTCTGCTTCGATCGGACTTTTACCATGGGCTCTCATTGGGGGCATACGCCTAACGATCCCTCTGATTCCTACCATGTGTGGTGCCCCACTTTGCTGGTACCGTCGTTGGGGTTGCCGAAGTCGGGGCGTATTTTCCCTCCTTGTCGCTGAGGGGCTCTTCTTTGCTGCTCGCAGGGAAACTTAGACCCGAGTCTGAGTCCTGTAGAGGGCATCGAAAATGAAGTCTCTGTTGTCGTCAACCATTCCTTTGAACTCCAAGTCGTCAAAGGTGGGGAGATGGCCGCGAGCCACTAGGGTCATGATCACCGTCGGGGCGCGCGCAGCCGAGGCAGGAAGGCGCTAGGGCCGCTGCTAGAGCCGCCATGGTATGACAATGTTTCTGTGTCGTATAACGTGGAAAGTTTCGTGTAGGATGCGAAGAAAATAGATAGATCATCATATGTGGAGTTGGGCCCCATGTGGATCACAATCTTTCGCTTGATTTCATCAACCTTTGAAGGCAAGGCTGGTCTGTTCTCGCCACGCCGCCCGCGTGGGGCGAGGCTGAGGCCACCTAGGGCCTCCGAGACGGCGTTCGGGTTTTCGGGTGGAGGAGGTTGGGCGAGCGCCACTTTGACCATACTGCCCTCTTGGTTGATGACGAAATCGAGGTTTCCAAAGCGGGTGACCGCTCCAGGGTTGTAGTTGATACGAGGGCCACCACAGACCCTCGCGGCCATGTAAAGGCTCTTCGGTGGAAGGGGTCGGGCTTCTGGGGCCCTAACCACCTCGCCTTCACCGTCGAGGGAGAAGTCAAGGCTCCCAAAACAGATTGCGATTTCAAGGGATCAATCGGCATCGCGGCTGACCATCCAGAGCTTAGAGAAGAACTCGTCGAGAACGCGCAAGGACTCTACCCGGTGCGCCAACTATCGGTGTTTCGAACCTAACTCCGACAAGTAAATTTGTGTGCTCGTTCTAGGCTCCGTACGGTGTGTGCGGTGGGCACAAGATTTACACTAGTTCGGGTAAAATGTCCCTACATCCAGTCTTCGGTGTCTCGCGCTACCGACACCTTTGTTGAACAATGCTCGTAGTAGGGGTTACAAGTGGGCGAGACAGAGAGGAGAAGCTCCCAAGTCTCTTGTGTGGAGGAGGTGGAGATAAGGGTTACAGAGCTGGAGTCCTAACTAAATCTTGGCTTGGCGATGGGGCTCTGGCCTCTAGGTTCTCGTCGATGCGTCCTCACTCCTTTCGTTGGTCCCTCCGTTCGTCCAGTGACGGACCTCCTTATATAGGAAAAGGGGGATGGGTTGGCCATCAGTGGCTTCCTTGAGAAGGATTCATCGGGCGATGGTAAAAGCGAGCGTCTTACCCTGGTGAAGTTGTGCTCGTCCGTGAGCGCCTGGGTCGCCTGTTTGTCTCATTCTTTATGGCGAACGGCGCGGGTAGCGTGGGGCCTAGGCGCCATTATTCGAGCTACGTCGACCCATGGCCTTCGTAGCCTGGGTCTCGACGTGGTTTGTCTTGTTGTGCCCTGCAGACGGCCTGCGCACTCAGGCCTAGCCTTGATAGGGCATGAGTGCGTCGTAGGCCCGGGGGCACACGTGCCATAAATGGGTCGCAGTCCAAGGGGTTGGTAGGTCATGAGTGCGTTGTTGAAAGGGAATTAGGCTTACACCTAGTTCCTAAATAATTTTGGTGGTTGAATTGCCCAACACAAATAATTGGACTAACTAGTTTGCCCAAGTGTGTAGATTATACAGGTGTAAAAGGTTCACCCTCAGCCAATAAAAGGACCAAGTTTTGGATTCAATAAAGGAGCAAAGGGGCAACCGAAGGCACCCCTGGTCTGGCGCACCGGACTGTCCGGTGTGCCACCGGACAGTGAACAGTACCTGTCCGGTGCACCAGGGGACTCAGACTCAAACTCGCCACCTTCGGGAATTTCCAGGGCGACTCGGCTATAATTCACCGGACTGTCCGGTGTACACCGGACAGTGTCCAGTGCGCCAAGGGAGGTCGGCCTCAGGAACTCGCCTGCTTCGGGAAACGCCAACGGATAGCCCGCTAAAATTCACCGGACTGTCCGGTGTGCACCGGACTGTCCGGTGCGCCTCCGAAGCAACGGTCATCTCCGCGCCAACGGCTCTCTGCCGCGCATTTAATGCGCCCTCTGCGCGCGCAGAAGTCAGAATCGCCCATGCTGGCACACCGGACATCAAACAGTACCTGTCCGGTGTGCACCGGACACCCAGGCGGGCCCACAAGTCAGAAGCTCCAACGGTCAGAATCCAACGGCAGTGATGACGTGGCAGGGGGCACCGGACTGTCCGGTGTGCACCGGACTGTCCGGTGCGCCATCGAACAGACAGGATTCCCAACGGTCACATTTGGTGGTTGGGGCTATAAATACCCCAACCACCCCACCATTCATTGCATCCAAGTTTTCCACTTCTCAACTACTACAAGAGCTCTAGCATTCAATTCTAGACACACTAAAGAGATCAAATCCTCTCCAATTCCACACAAAGCCCTAGTGACTAGTGAGAGTGATTTGCCGTGTTCATTTGAGCTCTTGCGCTTGGATTGCTTCTTTTCTTTCTCACTTGTTCTTGTGATCAAAACTCCATCGTAATCAAGGCAAGAGGCACCAATTGTGTGGTGGCCCTTGCGGGGAAGTTTTGTTCCCGGTTTTGATTTGAGAAGAGAAGCTCACTCGGTCCAAGGGACCGTTTGAGAGAGGGAAGGGTTGAAAGAGACCCGGCCTTTGTGGCCTCCTCAACGGGGAGTAGGTTTGAGAGAACCGAACCTCGGTAAAACAAATCCGTGTGTCACACTTCATTATTTGCTCGCAATTTGTTTTGCGCCCTCTCTCGCGGACTCGTTTATATTTCTAACGCTAACCCGGCTTGTAGTTGTGTTTATATTTGTAAATTTCAGTTTCGCCCTATTCACCCCCCCTCTAGGCGACTATCAATTGGTATCAGAACCCGGTGCTTCATTAGAGCCTAACCGCTCGAAGTGATGTCGGGAGATCACGCCAAGAAGGAGATGGAGACCGGCGAAAAGCCCACTACAAGCCAAGGGAGCACTTCATCGGAAGAGTCCCGCACCAAGAGGAAGGAGAAGAAGAAGATCTCCTCCAACAAAGGGAAGGAGAAGAAATCTTCTTCTCATCACAAAGAGAAGAAGGAAAAATCTTCTTCCCACAAGCCGCATCGGAGCGGTGACAAGCACAAGAGGATGAGGAAGGTGGTCTACTACGAGACCGACACTTCATCACCTTCCACCTCCGGCTCCGACGCGGCATCCGTCACTTCTAAGCGCCAAGAGCGCAAGAAGTATAGTAAGATTCCCCTACGCTACCCTCGCATTTCAAAGCATACACCTTTACTTTCCGTCCCATTAGGCAAACCACCAACTTTTGATGGTGAAGATTATGCTAGGTGGAGCGATTTAATGCGATTTCATCTAACCTCGCTCCACAAAGGTATATGGGATGTTGTTGAGTTTGGTGCGCAGGTACCGTCAGTAGGGGATCAAGACTATGATGAGGATGAGGTGGCCCAAATCGAGCACTTCAACTCACAAGCCACAACAATACTCCTCGCCTCACTAAGTAGAGAGGAATATAACAAAGTACAAGGGTTGAAGAACGCCAAGGAGGTTTGGGATGTACTCAAAACCGCGCACGAGGGAGACGAGCTCACCAAGATCACCAAGCGGGAAACGATCGAGGGGGAGCTCGGTCGGTTCCGGCTTCACAAAGGGGAGGAGCCACAACACATGTACAACCGGCTCAAGACTTTGGTGAACCAAGTGCGCAACCTCGGGAGCAAGAAGTGGGACGATCATGAAGTGGTAAATGTTATTTTAAGATCTCTCATTTTTCTTAATCCCACTCAAGTTCAATTAATTCGTGGTAATCCTAGATATACTAAAATGACCCCCGAGGAAGTTATCGGGCATTTTGTAAGTTTTGAGTGCATGATAGAAGGCTCGAGGAAAATCAACGAGCTTGGCGACTCATCCGAAGCCCAACCCGTTGCATTCAAGGCAACGGAGGAGAAGAAGGAGGAGTCTACACCAAGTCGACAACCAATAGACGCCTCCAAGCTTGACAATGAGGAGATGGCGCTCGTCATCAAGAGCTTCCGCCAAATCCTCAAACAAAGGAGGGGGAAAGACTACAAGTCCCGCTCCAAGAAGGTTTGCTACAAATGTGGTAAGCCCGGTCATTTTATTGCTAAATGTCCTATATCTAGTGACAGTGACCGAGGCGACGACAAGAAGGGGAGAAGAAAGGAGAAGAAAAGGTACTACAAGAAGAAGGGCGGCGATGCCCATGTTTGTCGGGAATGGGATTCCGACGAGAGCTCAAGCGACTCCTCCGACGACGAGGACGCCGCCAACATCGCCGTCACCAAGGGACTCCTCTTCCCCAACGTCGGCCACAAGTGTCTCATGGCAAAGGACGGCAAAAAGAAGGTTAAATCTAAATCCTCCACTAAATATGAATCCTCTAGTGATGACAATGCTAGTGATGAGGAAGATAATTTGCGTTCCCTTTTTGCCAACCTTAACATAGCTCAAAAAGAAAAATTGAATGAATTGGTTAGTGCTATTCATGAAAAGGATGACCTTTTGGATTCCCAAGAGGATTGTCTAATTAAAGAAAACAAAAAACATGTTAAGGTTAAAAAGGCTTATGCTCTTGAAATTGAGAAATGTGAAAAATTATCTAGTGAGCTAAGCACTTGTCGTGAGATGATTGACAACCTTAGAAATGAAAATGCTATTTTAAATGCTAAGGTTGATTCACATGTTTGTAATGTTTCAATTCCCAATCTTAGAGATGATAATGTTGACTCGCTTGCTAAGATTGATGAATTGAATGTATCTCTTGCTAGCCTTAGATTAGAGAATGAAAATTTAATTACTAAGGCTAAAGATTTTGATGTTTGCAAAGTTACAATTGCCGATCTTAGAGATAAGAATGATATACTTCGTGCTAAGATTGTTGAACTTAATTCATGCAAACCATCTACATCTACCATTGAACATGTCACTATTTGTACTAGATGTAGAAATGTTGATATTGATGCTATTCATGATCACATGATTTTAATTAAGCAACAAAATGATCATATAGCTAAACTAGATGCTAAAATTGCCGAGCACAACTTAGAAAATGAGAAATTTAAATTTGCTCGTAGCATGCTTTATAATGGGAGACGCCCTGGCATCAAGGATGGCATTGGCTTCCAAAGGGGAGACAATGTCAAACTTAATGCCCCTCCAAAGAACTTATCTAACTTTGTTAAGGGCAAGGCTCCCATGCCTCAGGATAACGAGGGTTACATTTTATACCCTGCCGGTTATCCCAAGGACAAAATTAGGAAAATTCATTCTAGGAAGTCTCACTCTGGCCCTAATCATGCTTTTATGTATAAGGGTGAGACATCTAGTTCTAGGCAACCAACCCGTGCCAAGTTGCCTAAGAAGAAAATTCCTAATGCATCAAATGAACATAACATTTCATTTAAGACTTTTGATGCATCATATGTTTTGACTAACAAATCCGGCAAGGTCGTTGCCAAGTTTGTTGGGGGCAAACACAAGGGCTCCAAGACTTGTGTTTGGGTACCCAAAGTTCTTGTTTCTAATGCCAAAGGACCCAAAACAGTTTGGGTACCTAAAGTCAAGAACTAAAATTGTTTTGTAGGTTTATGCATCCGGGGGCTCAAGTTGGATACTCGACAGCGGGTGCACAAACCACATGACAGGGGAGAAAAGGATGTTCTCCTCATATGAGAAAAACCAAGATCCCCAACGAGCTATCACATTCGGGGATGGAAATCAAGGTTTGGTCAAAGGACTTGGTAAAATTGCTATATCTCCTGACCATTCTATTTCCAATGTTTTTCTTGTTGATTCTTTAGATTACAACTTGCTTTCTGTTTCTCAATTATGTCAAATGGGCTACAACTGTCTATTCACTGATATAGGTGTCACTGTCTTTAGAAGAAGTGATGATTCAATAGCATTTAAGGGAGTGTTAGAGGGTCAGCTATACTTGGTAGATTTTGATAGAGCTGAACTCGACACTTGCTTAATTGCTAAGACTAACATGGGTTGGCTCTGGCACCGCCGACTAGCCCATGTTGGAATGAAGAATCTTCATAAGCTTCTAAAGGGGGAGCACATTTTAGGACTAACCAATGTTCATTTTGAGAAAGACAGGATTTGTAGCGCATGCCAAGCAGGAAAGCAAGTTGGCTCTCATCATCCACACAAGAACATCATGTCGACCGACAGGTCGCTTGAGCTACTCCACATGGATCTATTCGGCCCGATTGCTTACATAAGCATCGGCGGGAGTAAGTATTGTCTTGTTATTGTGGATGATTATTCTCGCTTCACTTGGGTATTCTTTTTACAGGAAAAATCTCAAACCCAAGAGACCTTAAAGGGATTCTTGAGATGGGCTCAAAATGAGTTCGGCTTAAGGATCAAGAAAATAAGAAGCGACAACGGGACGGAGTTCAAGAACTCTCAAATTGAAAGCTTCCTTGAGGAGGAGGGCATCAAGCATGAGTTCTCCTCTCCCTACACGCCACAACAAAATGGTGTAGTGGAGAGAAAGAATCAAACTCTATTGGACATGGCAAGAACCATGCTTGATGAGTACAAGACACCGGACCGGTTTTGGGCCGAAGCGGTCAACACCGCCTGCTACGCCATCAACCGGTTATATCTTCACCGAATCCTCAAGAAGACATCATATGAACTCCTAACCGGTAAAAAGCCCAACATTTCATACTTTAGAGTTTTTGGTAGCAAATGCTTTATTCTTGTTAAAAGAGGTAGAAAATCTAAATTTGCTCCTAAGACTATAGAAGGCTTTTTACTTGGTTATGACTCAAACACAAGGGCATATAGGGTCTTTAACAAGTCCACTGGACTAGTTGAAGTCTCATGTGACGTTGTGTTTGATGAAACTAACGGCTCTCAAGTAGAGCAAGTTGATCTTGATGAGATAGGTGAAGAACAGGCTCCATGCATAGCGCTAAGGAACATGTCCATTGGGGATGTGTGTCCTAAGGAATCCGAAGAGCCTCCAACTACACAAGATCAACCATCCTCCTCCACGCTAGCATCTCCACCGACTCAAAATGAGGATGAAGCTCAAGTTGATGAAGTAGAAGATCAAGCAAATGAGCCACCTCAAGATGACGGCAATGATCAAGGGGGAGATACAAATGATCAAGAAAAGGAGGACGAGGAAGAACCAAGACCGCCACACCCAAGAGTCCATCAAGCAATCCAACGAGATCACCCCGTCGACACCATCCTCGGCGATATTCATAAGGGGGTAACCACTAGATCTCGTGTTGCTCATTTTTGTGAACATTACTCTTTTGTTTCCTCTATTGAGCCACATAGGATAGAGGAAGCACTTCAAGATTCGGATTGGGTGGTGGCGATGCAAGAGGAGCTCAACAACTTCACTAGGAATGAGGTATGGCATTTAGTTCCACGTCCTAACCAAAATGTTGTAGGAACCAAATGGGTCTTCCGCAACAAACAAGACGAGCATGGTGTGGTGACAAGGAACAAAGCTCGACTCGTGGCCAAGGGGTATTCACAAGTCGAAGGTTTGGATTTTGGTGAAACCTATGCACCCGTAGCTAGGCTTGAGTCAATTCGCATATTATTGGCCTATGCTACTTACCATGGCTTTAAGCTCTATCAAATGGACGTGAAAAGTGCCTTCCTCAACGGACCAATCAAGGAAGAGGTCTATGTTGAGCAACCTCCCGGCTTTGAAGACAGTGAGTATCCTAACCATGTTTATAGGCTCTCTAAGGCGCTTTATGGGCTCAAGCAAGCCCCAAGAGCATGGTATGAATGCCTAAGAGATTTCCTTATTGCTAATGGCTTCAAAGTCGGCAAGGCCGATCCTACTCTATTCACTAAAACTCTTGACAATGATTTGTTTGTATGGCAAATTTATGTTGATGATATCATATTTGGGTCTACTAACGAATCTACTTGTGAGGAATTTAGTAGGATCATGACAAAGAAATTCGAGATGTCTATGATGGGGGAGTTGAAGTATTTCTTAGGATTTCAAGTGAAGCAACTCCAAGAGGGCACCTTCCTTTGCCAAACGAAGTACACTCAAAATATTCTAAGCAAGTTTGGAATGAAGGATGCCAAACCCATCAAAACACCCATGGGAACTAATGGGCATCTCGACCTCGACACGGGAGGAAAGTCCGTAGATCAAAAGGTATACCGGTCGATGATTGGTTCATTGCTTTATTTATGTGCATCTCGACCGGACATTATGCTTTCCGTTTGCATGTGTGCAAGATTCCAATCCGACCCTAAGGAATCCCACCTTACGGCCGTAAAACGAATCTTGAGATATTTGGCTTATACTCCTAAGTTTGGGCTTTGGTATCCTAGGGGATCCACATTTGATTTGATTGGTTATTCGGATGCCGATTGGGCGGGGTGCAAAATCAATAGGAAGAGCACATCGGGGACTTGTCAGTTCTTGGGAAGATCCTTGGTGTCTTGGGCTTCAAAGAAGCAAAATTCGGTCGCTCTTTCCACCGCCGAAGCCGAGTACATTGCCGCAGGCCATTGTTGCGCGCAATTGCTTTGGATGAGGCAAACCCTGCGGGACTACGGTTACAAATTGACCAAAGTTCCCTTGCTATGTGATAATGAGAGTGCGATAAAAATGGCCGACAATCCCGTCGAGCATAGCCGCACTAAACACATAGCCATCCGGTATCATTTTCTTAGGGATCACCAACAAAAGGGAGATATCGAGATTTCTTACATTAACACTAAAGATCAATTAGCCGATATCTTTACCAAGCCTCTTGATGAACAATCTTTTACCAAACTTAGGCATGAGCTCAATATTCTTGATTCTAGAAATTTCTTTTGCTAGCTTGCACACATAGCTCATTTGAATACCTTTGATTATATCTCTTTTATATGCTATGACTAATGTGTCTTCAAGTCTATTTCAAACCAAGTCATAGGTATATTGAAAGGGAGTTGGAGTCTTCGGCAAAGACAAAGGCTTCCACTCCGTAACTCATACTTCGCCATCACTCCAAGCATCTCTCTATTCTTTGGGGAGAAATGAGAATTCAAAGCAAAAGGACTTCGTCTTTGGTATAATCTTAACTCATTTACTTATGACCAAAGGGGAAGATAGTACCTGAGGGCTCTAATGATTCCGTTTTTGGCGATTCATGCCAAAAAGGGGGAGAAATGAGCCCAAAGCAAAAGGACCGCACCACCACCACCAATTTCAAAAACTTAGTGCTTTCCAAGAGTATTTATCAAATGGTATCCTATTATGTTCAAAAGGGGGAGAAAGTAGTATTTCAAAAATATATCAAAACCCTCTTGAACACTAAGAGGAGTATCTCATTTAGGGGGAGTTTTGTTAAGTCAAAAGAAAAGCATTTAAAACAAGGGGAGAAAATTTCAAATCTTGAAAATGCTTTGCAAACTCTTATTCATTCACCTTTGACTATTTGCAAAAGATCTTTGAAATGGATTTACAAAAGGATTTGCAAAAACAAAACATGTGGTGCAAACGTGGTCCAAAATACTAAATAAGAAAGAAACATTCCATGCATATCTTGTAATTAGTTATATTGGCTCAATTCCAAGCAACCTTTACACTTACATTATGCAAACTAGTTCAATTATGCACATCTCTGTTTGCTTTGGTTTGTGTTGGCATCAATCACCAAAAAGGGGGAGATTGAAAGGGAATTAGGCTTACACCTAGTTCCTAAATAATTTTGGTGGTTGAATTGCCCAACACAAATAATTGGACTAACTAGTTTGCCCAAGTGTGTAGATTATACAGGTGTAAAAGGTTCACCCTCAGCCAATAAAAGGACCAAGTTTTGGATTCAATAAAGGAGCAAAGGGGCAACCGAAGGCACCCCTGGTCTGGCGCACCGGACTGTCCGGTGTGCCACCGGACAGTGAACAGTACCTGTCCGGTGCACCAGGGGACTCAGACTCAAACTCGCCACCTTCGGGAATTTCCAGGGCGACTCGGCTATAATTCACCGGACTGTCCGGTGTACACCGGACAGTGTCCGGTGCGCCAAGGGAGGTCGGCCTCAGGAACTCGCCTGCTTCGGGAAACGCCAACGGATAGCCCGCTAAAATTCACCGGACTGTCCGGTGTGCACCGGACTGTCCGGTGCGCCTCCGAAGCAACGGTCATCTCCGCGCCAACGGCTCTCTGCCGCGCATTTAATGCGCCCTCTGTGCGCGCAGAAGTCAGAATCGCCCATGCTGGCACACCGGACATCAAACAGTACCTGTCCGGTGTGCACCGGACACCCAGGCGGGCCCACAAGTCAGAAGCTCCAACGGTCAGAATCCAACGGCAGTGATGACGTGGCAGGGGGCACCGGACTGTCCGGTGTGCACCGGACTGTCCGGTGCGCCATCGAACAGACAGGATTCCCAACGGCCACATTTGGTGGTTGGGGCTATAAATACCCCAACCACCCCACCATTCATTGCATCCAAGTTTTCCACTTCTCAACTACTACAAGAGCTCTAGCATTCAATTCTAGACACACTAAAGAGATCAAATCCTCTCCAATTCCACACAAAGCCCTAGTGACTAGTGAGAGTGATTTGCCGTGTTCATTTGAGCTCTTGCGCTTGGATTGCTTCTTTTCTTTCTCACTTGTTCTTGTGATCAAAACTCCATCGTAATCAAGGCAAGAGGCACCAATTGTGTGGTGGCCCTTGCGGGGAAGTTTTGTTCCCGGTTTTGATTTGAGAAGAGAAGCTCACTCGGTCCAAGGGACCGTTTGAGAGAGGGAAGGGTTGAAAGAGACCCGACCTTTGTGGCCTCCTCAACGGGGAGTAGGTTTGAGAGAACCGAACCTCGGTAAAACAAATCCGTGTGTCACACTTCATTATTTGCTCGCAATTTGTTTTGCGCCCTCTCTCGCGGACTCGTTTATATTTCTAACGCTAACCCGGCTTGTAGTTGTGTTTATATTTGTAAATTTCAGTTTCGCCCTATTCACCCCCCCTCTAGGCGACTATCAGTTGTAACCCGAGGGGTAGAAGGTCATGAGTGAGAGACAGACCGACGGCTCTACCGTGGCTCGACACCAGGCGTAGTTAACGTGGTCGGTCAATTATGGCGGGTCAGTCTCAGGCCAGACGAGAGATCCACTCGAGTGGTTTCCCTTCGGTTCGCCCGACCCCCTATCTGGGCATTTGGCTCCGCCACGCCTGACCCCGGGCTTGGTGCCTCGGGATTCGTCTGGAGGCAGGTGCTTCCAGGGCAGACGTTTCCTTCCCCCTCCTGTTGATCGATGGGCCCTAGTTGCCAGAGGCGTCTTCCCAGCACCATTGCTGATCGGTGGGCCCTAGGGACCGGAGAACTTTTATTCGACAATCATGTACTTGGCTACTGGTAAAAAAACAACCCTTTGTCATCAATCACATTTCGGTAGTTGGCTTTAGGGGCTTAACAATCGCTTGAAGTCGTTGTTTGTGTTGGGTCACTTTGTGTTGGTCGATTTGGTTAAGTAGAAATGGTGTGGTTTTTAAGGAAACCCCATTATTTCTCCTTTGTAGGTTGTCTTTTCAATAGCGTGATGGTTTTTTAGAATGGGTTGTTCTCCAACAGTCGTAATTGCAGGAACAAGTTACGGTGGGCTCACAACTTTTGATACAAATGGCTAAGATTTTCTTCTCACGAGCATATATGTGGCGATCTGATCTATGGATTGACCATTAGAGTGGTGTTGAAGCTCTTTTTTTTTTGGCTGTGTGCTCTATGAGCAAGGTTGGAAGTATCTTTTCCAAGACTTTGTATCATTTTGATGTACTGTTCTTGGTTTCAATATATTGGTTCTCTTCTCAAAAAAAGGTGGTTGGAACGTTTTTGTCCATGGAAAGGAGTACATTTCTGGAGAAAAAAAATCAAAACACCAATTCACAGACTCAATTAATTGGATAATAACAGAGCGCGATTCTTTCTTGAGCTCAATCATTTAGTAGAGTCCCACTGAAATCGACATGTTTCTTATCGCATCGCGTCCATGATTAGGGCAAAGACTAGTTTCAAGCCGATTCACCAAGCCAAACAGGTGTGTGAGATTAGGTCTGACAAGCTAACCATTTCCTGTTGGGGCTAGATCTAACCTCTGCATTTCGAAGTGGTTCTACACTACGGATAAATTCATCGGATTTACCTGATATGTCAGTTTCAGGCAAAGTAGCAGTCACATATGAAAGGAGGAAGCTTGACACAGTACTTATATATACATCACCTTCAGTTTGGCAGCTGCTGAGAAGCACGAGTGATACACCTCCTAGTTGTTGTCTTTTTTATACTGTTCTTCCGACTCTGAGCAACGGCGGCGTCAGAGCGGAATCGATCCGGCCTTGACTGATTAGGCATTTTTCTTCTCTTTGAAGAGTACTCAGTCCCATAATTGCTTTGAAAAGTACTCCTATCCAGGATGCGTCTCGTGATTGGAGGGATCCAAACTACCACTTGATCCAGCTTTGTACTACTAGAGCTGTATGGTTCACTTGAACTAAATATTAGTGGTTAAAATAGTCTTAGTTCATCTAAGCACGCAGAGTAATAATTGGTTCTAGATAATCAAGTGAACTACACTTCAGTCAACAAAGATCCAAACTATCAGCATTTTTCAGTGGCGCAGTCAGACAGCAATTAAGTCGTGATGTGATGACTTATCAAAAACACAAAGGCGTGCTGTGATGTGATCGCAGCAGAACAAAACCCAACGATTGTTCCGCGAAGATTTTTTGTGGCGTCGTTTCGTTTGTTAGCTTTCTCGGTGCACGACGAGGACACTCCATAGTTTAGGGGACATTTTAGGCAGCCTCCATTGTTGGAGGCTTGGAGGAGTAGAAACCAGTGGCAAACCAACGACAAAAATTAAGAGGGTGTTTGGGGAATAAAATGGACACACAAGTAGATTTTTTTTATATAAAGTCATTGATGATGGTAATAATAAATAAAAGGGATGTAAACTTCAACATAACAGTATCTCCACAATGCAAACTTCATCATAAAAGTACCTCCACAAGCCCATAAGTAGCTAGCCATTGCTCAAAAAATGGGGGTTGGATACCATAGACTGAGCCTAGTCTGGGCGAATGGCTCAACAAGGCAAAAAATTAAAGCCCATACGCACCCATCATTGATTAAAAAAGGAGGTGCATATGGGGCTTTATGTGTTGTTGCAACGCATAGCGGGTGCGCTCGCCTCGGCTACCCCCTATTGCGCCCGCACACTAAATATGGTGTAACGGACGCTTTAGCGTCTTTTTTTGAAGTATGGTTATCGGGACATAGGTGATTTATAGAGATTCAAGATGCAAGATGTGTAATATCCTATGGTCTCTTTGTAAATAAGAAATTGATTATCACCAAGATGAAGAAGATTACAAGCTCATGTATTAGCTGAGCACCTTTGTCACCAAGCTTTCCCTTTTTAGTTTTAGTAGAAGTTTTAGACTATTAGTCTCTAGTTCACCTCTATGAATTCCCTAGATCAAATAGGAATAAGCCCCTAGAGTTGTTTAGGGGTCAACCCCCATCCAGCCATGCCCTTTGGTCTACTCCACCCTTTTATAGTTGAAGGGAGGAGAGTGATACATGATTGCATGATAGTGGGACCTACTTAGCGGAGGCTCAATTATTTGTATCTTGTCGTAAACATAGATTCATATACAGTTGCACGTGCCACAATGTTTATCATATCTTGGTACAGTGGCGGATACATCTTATTGTAGTGGAAAGAACTAGAGTCCATGTCGTTCGGTATGACATAGTTGGTAAACGATGTAGTAGTCTATAGTTTACAATCCTTGCAGGCACACTATCATGTTTGAGTGTGACTACATGAATGATGGCACGTATTGAATAGCGGTCTTGAGTACGTTTGTTGCCTATGTCATGGCAATAATGCACCTTCTTATCTGCAAAATCGTCCATCATATTTATCACAGTGAACATGAGTTTTATCTAGACTGCCACTATCATAAGACCGTATAGAGTAGAGATGGAAGTGGTACTAGAGTTGTACTTTCTAGGGCCGCCCTACCTTGGAGAAGGCCCAATGATATTCATTTGTATCCATGAGCTTCCATGCTTGGTTGACAAGGGAGCTTTGTTTAACCATGAAGGGGCCTCAGGACTTAAGAGGTCGTTGGGACCTAACCATTGGCCAGGACTCCAAAATCGAGGGGCCTCAGATGACCAAGAGAGCCCTAGAAGTGTGAATAGCCCTAGGAGCCATGTCTTGTTTGTTTTGATGAGTGCTAGAGGCTAGAAGCCTTAGAGGTATAAGGGCCTCGAGGTCAGACCTCCTATCTTGATTGCCCCTACCTTAGCCAGGGCCATCAAGGCCCAAGGCCCTAGGGGCACATGATTGACAATGTCGGTCTCTCGACGAAATCTTCTATTGGAACCCTTCGAAGACGTTTTGGTAGTATCTGGTGCATGGCATTTCCCGAGCACTATCAAAGACCCCTAAACCCATCGTAGGCCTATGGAGGCTTGCAGGTGTCCCCAATTTTCTTTCAAGATTGCTAACAAAACAAATTGAACATGTGTCCAGGGGTTTACTACATTCTTTCAATGATGCGAGGCACATGAGGTGACATGGCAACAAGTTTCCTTTGCTGAGCAGGAGCGCAAGGGGATGATGAACTAGGCTAGGGATAGTGGCCACCATGGCATATAAGATGCATACCATGGTTTAGATATTCCTAGGGTTTGTCTTCATACCTTGTTGTGCTCAACAATTGGGGTAAATTGTCAGTCGCCATTCCTACCTGCCCAAAAGTCAAACCACCATTGGAGGTCATGGTTCTTGTCTATTCGCCCTTGATTAGGCATGCAACACATTAGGCTCAAAGCCTAATAGTTAGTTATATAATGATGAAAATAATACCTAAGGAAAATCATGGTACAATCAGTTAGGTCTGTGGAGACATGCAAGTGGGGCATATTTTCCAAATACACCTAATAGAATAGTCCTATCATGTATGCCAAGAATTCTGTATGCGTTAACTATATTGGTTGGTAGTCAAAACACTATGTAACCATCATATCACACGACTCACGAATCATGCTTCATGTGATGCTTTGAGTTCTACACCCGACAATGGAGAGAGAGAAAGTGGGCTTTAAGTACGGTTCTATGGTTTTTACCTTTCATTTTTCTCACATAATCCACCACATTTTCCTTCTTCCTCCTCTTGTCGTCTTCCTCCATCATCCATTGTAGTATTTCTCTGTCGATAGTTCAATTGCCATGGTCGTGACCTTTATACTCAACTAGTTGCCACACAGGAGGGTCCTCAACCACGAGGGCTTAGACAAGATGCACAGACTCCTTAGTTGGGTCACACCACCTACGTACAACAATGTCCTCCCAACGATGAATCCAATGTGGACCCCTCGAAAAGAGATGGAAAAATAAATCATCTTCTACTCTTAGTCTCTCGCATGATGGTGGGACTGAACTACTTAGTACCATGGTTCTTTCTTTATGTTCTTGATTCCTATAGCCTCCATGTCAGGCATCTCAACCCTCACCCTCTCACCCTTTGCATACCTATGCAAAATGTTCATGGGGGTGAGGCCCTGTGTTTAGCTCTTCTACCACTTGTTGTCCTCCCATGTCGAGTGGACTAAATCTATTTGGGAAGGTGTACTACTATATTTTCTTTAGGCCATGCTTCTAGACCCTATACGTGCCACAAACCTCTATGACAAGTGGGAATATTGGTCATTGGCACACACCATGGATCTACATCATTGTCAACCCCAAGTGTGCTTGGAGATGTCGACATGGGATCTAGTGGTGGACCGAGACTAGTGGGAGGTCTTACCAGTCCACAATGTGACATGACAACTTGTCCTAAACCCTAATGAAGATCAAGGAGCTCACCAACGCGAAGCTATTAGTGATGTTGTTGTTGGCGCACTTCTCAACATGATGACTGACCCCACTCTAAAGGCATACGA
Organism: Zea mays; assembly: GCF_902167145.1. NCBI lineage: Eukaryota > Viridiplantae > Streptophyta > Magnoliopsida > Poales > Poaceae > Zea > Zea mays. The sequence goes on from NC_050097.1 coordinate 14,715,078, forward strand.
TAGTCATGTGGCTATTGAGAGCACCTAGAGGGGGGGGGGGTGAATAGGTGATCCTGTAAAAAACTTAAAACTCAAGGCCACAAAATTGATTAAGTGTTAAAACAATAAAGCCAAGTGGCTAGAGAGGAGTTCTTGATCAACACGATAACCACAAAGAAATCAACACAGAGAGGCACAGTGGTTTATCCCGTGGTTCGGCCAAGTCCAACACTTGCCTACTCCACGTTGTGGTGTCCCAACGGACGAGGGTTGCACTCAACCCCTTTCAAGCGGTCCAAAGACCCACTTGAATACCACGGTGTTTCTTGGTTTCACTATATCCCGCTTGCGAGGAATCTACACAACTTGGAGCCTCTCGCCCTTACACTTTGATTATCACAAATAAGCACGGAAGTAAGGATGGGATGAGCAACACACGCAAGACACAAAATCAGAGCACAAACACGCATACAAGTCACAACTTGAGCTCGCAACACAACTCGAAGAGTTCTCTACTCAAATGGAGCTCTAGTTGCTATCACAAAGAATCAAAAGCGCGGAAATGGAGTCTTGGTGCTTAGGGATGCTTAAAGAATGCTTCGTGTGCTCCTCCATGCGCCTAGGGGTCCCTTTTATAGCCCCAAGGCAGCTAGGAGCCGTTGGAAGCAATCCAGGAAGGCAAATCTTGCCTTCTGTCGGGTGGCGCACCGGACAGTCCGGTGCACCACCGGACATCCCCTGTTCACAGTCCGGTGCAGATTGCTTTCCAATTTTGGCGCAGTCGACCGTTGAGAATTTGGAGCCGTTGACGCACCGGACACTGTCCGGTGCCCCCATATGACCGTTGGCTTGGCCACACGTCACGCGCGGATTGCGCGGCCGACCATTGGCGTGCCCGACCGTTGGCTCACCGGACAGTCCGGTGCACCACCAGACAGTCCGGTGAATTATAGCCGTACGCTGTTGACTTGGTTCCCGAGAGCGGCGACTTCACCGCAGATGACTCACCGGACAGTCCGGTGCACCACCGGACAGTCCGGTGATTTATAGTCGTACGCCGCCGTCGAGACCCGAGAGCAGGCAGTTCACCGGGACTGGTCCTGGCACACCAGACACTGTCCGGTGCACCACCGGACAGTCCGGTGCACTCAAACCGAACAACCCTTTGGCTGAACATAGCCAACTAATCTCCAAAGTGATTTCTCATGTTTCTAGCACTTAGACACAGCACATTAGTCTTCAAAACAATGGACTAAGACTAGAAACATACATTTAATCTTGATTTGCACTTCTTGACTCTTTGGCATAAATATAACTCAAAGCATTTTTGTGTGAAGCCCTAAATCACCAAAATCTTATAGAAATGGCCCAAGGGCACATTTCCCTTTCAATCTCCCCCTTTTTGGTGATTTATGCCAACACAACAAAAAGCAACTAAAGAAGTGCAACATCCATGCAAATGAGAACAAAAATTTGTATTTGATTCAAATTTGACATATTTGGATCATTCTTTGCCACCACTTGGTTTGTTTTTGCAAATCAAACTCAAATTCCTATCTCTAAGTCAAAGTCACTTGTTGAGGCATAGAGAAAGGTATTCCAAGAGAAATTGATCACAGATTCAAAAACTCCCCCTTTTTCCCATAATCAAACATTCTCCCCACAAGAGACAAACTTTTGACAATAAGAGACAATAAGAGTATTTTGACAAAACAAAAGGCTCTACTCTACTATTTTCAAAATTCTCAAGTGGTAGCTGATCCATTCTTGCTTTGGCCTTAATTTCTCCCTCTTTGGCATTAAGCACCAAAACGGGATCATTTTTGGCCCTTAAACCTCATTGCCTCACCAAAATCTTCAAATAAGAGTAAAGAGACAATAAGAACACGGAGATGAACTTGGAGTAAGTTACCCTCTCATCGGAGTGCAGTGGAAGTCTTGCATGGTCCAAGTTCACCTTTTCCCTTTCAATCCTCCTTTGAGACTAATTTAAGAAAAACTCAAGCACACAGTTAGTCTCAAAGAGTCAAGTTGTAGCATTTCTCCCCCTAAGTATGTGCATCATTCGCACATGGACTTGTGAGGTCCGGGGATCCTTTGCACAACTAGAGCACCATAAGTCAGCAATAAAATGCATAAAGGAACATGATCAAAGGCATAAAACACATGTATGCTCTATATCAATCCAAGTTACGCGAATCTAAGACATTTAGCTCACTACGAAGCCTGCAAAAGGTCTTCTCATCTAAAGGCTTGGTAAAGATATCGACTAGCTGGTTCTCGGTGCTAACATAAAACACTTTGATATCTCCCTTTTGCTGGTGGTCTCTCAGAAAGTGATGTCGGATGTCTATGTGCTTTGTGCGGCTGTGTTCAACAGGATTGTCCGCCATATGGATTGCACTCTCATTGTCACATAGGAGTGGGACTTTGCTTAGATTGTAGCCAAAGTCCCTGAGGGTTTGCCTCATCCAAAGTAGTTGCGCGCAACACTGTCCTGCGGCAACGTACTCGGTCTCAGCGGTGGATAGGGCAACGGAAGTTTGTTTCTTAGAACTCCACGACACCAGGGACCTTCCTAGAAATTGGCACGTCTCTGATGTACTCTTCCTATCGACCTTACATCCAGCATAGTCGGAGTCTGAATATCCAATTAAGTCAAAGGTAGACCCCTTTGGGTACCAGATCCCGAAGCAAGGCGTAGCAACTAAATATCTAATAATTCGCTTAACGGCCACAAGGTGACACTCCCTTGGGTTGGATTGAAATCTAGCACACATGCATACGCTAAGCATAATATCCGGTCTACTAGCACATAAATAAAGTAAAGACCCTATCATAGACCGGTATGCCTTTTGATCAACGGACTTACCTCCTTTGTTGAGGTCGACATGTCCGTCGGTTCCCATTGGTGTCTTTGCGGGCTTGGCGTCCTTCATCCCAAACCGCTTGAGCAAGTCTTGCGTATACTTCGTTTGAGAGATGAAGGTGCCGTCCTTGAGTTGCTTCACTTGGAATCCAAGGAAGTAGTTCAACTGGCCCATCATCGACATCTAGAATTTTTGAGTCATCACCCTGCTAAACTCTTCACAAGACTTTTGGTTAGTAGAACCAAATATTATGTCATCGACATAAGTTTGGCACACAAATAGATCACCGTCACAAGTCTTAGTGAAAAGAGTTGGATCGGCTTTCCCAACCTTGAAAGCATTAGCAATTAAAAAGTCTCTAAGGCATTCATACCATGCTCTTGGGGCTTGCTTAAGTCCATAGAGCGCCTTAGAGAGCTTACACACGTGGTCGGGGTATCGTTCATCCTCAAAGCCAGGGGGTTGCTCTACGTACACCTCCTCCTTGATTGGCCCGTTGAGGAAAGCGCTCTTCACGTCCATTTGGAACAACCTGAAAAAATGGTGAGCGGCATAGGCTAACAAAATACGAATCGACTCTAGCCTAGCCATAGGAGCAAAAGTCTCCTCGAAATCCAAACCTGCGACTTAGGCATAACCTTTTGCCACAAGTCGAGCCTTGTTCCTTGTCACCACCCCGTGCTCGTCCTGTTTGTTGCGGAACACCCACTTGGTTCCCACAACGTTTTGCTTGGGATGTGGCACCAGTGTCCAAACTTCATTTCGCTTGAAGTTGTTGAGCTCTTCCTGCATGGCCAACACCCAGTCTAGATCTAGCAAGGCCTCTTCTACCCTAAAAGGCTCAATAGAAGAGACAAACGAGTAATGCTCACAGAAATTAGCTAATCTAGAGCGAGTGGTTACTCCCTTGCTAATATCACCCAAAATCTGGTTGACGGGATGGTTCCTTTGAATCATCGCTCGAACTTGAGTTGGAGGGGCCTGTGGTGCTTCTTCCTCTTCAACGTGGACATCTTGTGCTCCCCTTGATCACACGCCTCTTCTTGAGGAACCTGTTCGTCGTCTTGAGTTGGGGGGTGCACCGTCGTTGAGGAAGAAGGTTGTTCTTGCTCCTTGTGTTCCTGTGGTCGCACGTCTCCAATTGCCACGGTACGAATTGCGTTCGTTGGAACATCATCCTCATCTACATCATCAAGATCAACTTGCTCTCTTGGAGAGCCATTAGTCTCATCAAATACAACGTCGCTAGAGACTTCAACCAAACCCGATGATTTGTTGAAGACTCTATATGCCTTTGTATTTGAGTCATAACCTAACAAAAACCCTTCTACAGCTTTGGGAGCAAATTTTGAATTTCTACCTTTCTTCACCAGAATGTAGCATTTACTCCCAAAAACTCAAAAATACGAAACGTTGGGTTTGTTACTGGTTAGTAGCTCGTATGAAGTCTTCTTGAGGAGGCGATGAAGATAGACCCGGTTTATGGCATGGAAAGCCGTGTTCACAGCTTCCGACCAAAACCGCTCGGGCGTCTTGAATTCCCCAAGCATCGTCCTCGCCATGTCTATAAGCGTCCTGTTCTTTCTCTCTACCACACCATTTTGCTGTGGTGTGTAGGGAGCGGAGAACTCGTGCTTGATTCCTTCCTCCTCAAGAAACTCCTCCACTTGTAGGTTCTTGAACTCGGACCCGTTGTCGCTTCTAATCTTTTTCACCTTGAGCTCAAATTCATTTTGAGCTCTCCTTAGGAAGCGCTTGAGGGTCCCATGGGTTTCAGATTTATCCTGCAAAAAGAATACTCAAGTGAAGCAGGAAAAATCATCAACAATAACAAGACCATACTTACTTCCCCCGATGCTGAGGTAGGCGACGGGTCCGAAGAGGTCCATATGCAATAGCTCCAGAGGTCTTGATGTAATCATCACATTCTTGATGTGATGAGCACTTCCCACTTGTTTACCTGCTTGACAAGCTGCACAAGGTCTATCTTTTTCGAAAGTTACATTTGTTAGATCTAACACATGTTCTCCCTTTAGAAGCTTGTGAAGGTTCTTCATCCCCACATGTGCTAGACAGCGATGCCACAGCCAGCCCATGCTAGTCTTAGCGATTAAGCATGCATCTAGACCGGCCTCCTCCTTTGAAAAATCAACTAAATAGAGTTTGTCGTCTAGTACACCCTTAAAAGCTAATGAACCATCACTTCTTCTAAAGACAGACACATCTACGTTTGTAAATAAGCAATTGTAACCCATGTTACATAATTGACTAACGGACAACAAGTTATATCCGAGCGATTCTACTAAAAACACATTAGAAATGGAATGCTCGAAAGAAATAGCTATTTTCCCTAGTCCTTTAACCTTGCCTTGATTCCCATCACCGAATATGATTGAGTCTTGGGAATCTTTGTTCTTGACGTAGGAGGTGAACATCTTCTTCTCCCCCGTCATGTGGTTTGTGCATCCGCTGTCGATAATCCAGCTTGAGCCCCCGGATGCATAAACCTGCAAGGCAAATTAGGCTTGGGTTTTAGGTACCCAACTCTTGTTGGGTCCTACAAGGTTAGTAACAATAGCCTTAGGGACCCTGTTGGGGACTTGTTCTTAAACGCTAAGAGTTAGGAACAAGGCAACATAAAAGTGTTAAATGTTAAAGTCCTTCGTCCTTCAAAGCATTATCTCCCTTCGGATACAATGAATTTCGGACGAAGGTCATGAAGGACAAACCTTTATGAGTACCATAAATGATAAAGAAGGATTCACACACAAGATATGAAAAAATAATATAAACACTTTAAAGGTTATTATTAACTTATTTTAAATTACATTGCTGTATTTACAATGACAAATTATGAATGTACCTTTGGCTCGAAGAAAAGCAAGGGTACAAGCGTGACGTGAGAGCAAATGCCAAGTCAACGTGAACAATGCGGGAATACTATTCATCTATTTATAGGCAAGGGACGCAGCCCATGTAAAATTACATTTATGCCCTTTACATTTGCCAATAACACTATAGTATTCCTTCGAGGTCTAATTTGCCTTTTCATCTTTAAGTCGGTTCTCCTTTTCTACTGTCATGCCGAAGCTTTCTTGTGTACAGCTTCATGATCACCTTGTCCTTCGTCATAATCACCCTTCGTCTCGTTCAGGCTTCGTCCTAACCATGCTCTGTATGCTCATGATCCGGATCCGAAGATACATGTTCACATATTTCACTTGGAAAACATTATCAAATCATGTTTTTGAGGACCTTCGGAAGCCGAAGCCCCCAACAGTAGCCCCTCGCAATATTAATTTGCTAGAATAATAAATTCAGATTGCGATATGGACGAAGGCCTTAAGCCGAAGGTCCGAAAAAACACCTTCCCTTTTCTAGAATAGCAATAGTCGATAACAAGTAGGGCCCTGCCACTTGCAATGTATTGGGCGTATAAATAAGAACGCACCGCTAGCACTTTTAGCACGCTTTCTTGCTACCGGCTCCTGCCTTCCTAATTTTTAGCTCTTTGCACACCAACGCCTGCTTGGCTCTTTACATTTTTAAGCTTCGTCTTTGAGAGCATTTTTCCTAGCATTTTCGAAGATGTCTGAAGACAAGAAAACTGTCGCTGAGTCGAAGCTAAGCCTTTCCGAAGAGATGAATCTTGGCTTCCTTGAATCAATAGCAAAAACAAATACAGAGAAGATTACTAGAGAGATTTTAGAGGGTTTGTCTGAAGACACTGGTGATAGTGACAGCTATGATGTGGAAAGTGGCGGTGAAGATTCCGAAGATCGACCTTGGCGACCAAGCCATGCAGTTTTTGGAAAATCAAGCATTAAACAAAGCCATCTTGTCAATATGAGGGGCAGATATTTTCGGGATTTATCTATTGTAAGGGCTGACGAAGGAGAGAAAACTTGTCCGACTCCTGAGGAAAATGAAGTCGTAATATTCCGAAGCTTCTTTAAAGCTGGACTTCGGTTTCCTTTGAGCAGTTTCATGGTAGAAGTTTTGAAGATATTTGAAATCTACCTTCATCAAATTACTCCTGAAGCAATCATAAGGATGGGAATCTTCGTGTGGGCCGTAAAGAGCCAAGGTTTGGAACCAAATGCAAAAAGTTTTTGCAATATGCATGAGTTATTGTATGAAACGAAACCATGGGGTAAGGAGCAGTATCACAACAATTTTGGCTGTTATAGCTTCGGTGCCCGCTCTGGGTCAAGCTGTCCCGTGCCAACTTTTCGGAAAAGATGGCCTGGGGAGTGGATGAAGGAATGGTTTTATGTGAAAAACGACTTGACAACGCGAGAAGATATTAAGGGTATCATTATGCGCCTTATCTGGCAGCGCTTCGGCCTTCGAAAGCCGAAGGTGGAAGTTGACGAAGCAGCCGAAGAATACCGGAGAGCCTTCGGAGTAGTTTGCTCTTTCATCGGAACAAGGGATTTGATCCAAGAACACATTGCCTTCAGAGTATGGCCACTTGCAGATAAGTGGGAAATGCCAAGGGAAACCGTCAGCGAACCTAACGAAGGCGGACTAGTTAGGTTAAAATTCACCTTCAAATATGGAGATAAGTTCGTTGAGCCAGATGACGACTGGCTGAAAAGTATTGAGGCCGTAAGCGATGAGTTACTTGGGTCATACTCGAAGGCAGAAGATACTGCTCTATCCGCAGCCTTCGGAGGCCGGATAAAGAAAAGGCTCAACCGAGTTTTTGATGCCATCGGGTTCGTATATCCCGACTACCGTTACCCAACACGGGGTCAAAAAAGGAAAGATACGGCGTCTACGAAGGAACTGCCTCAGCCGCTCTTAGTGAGCCAGCGCCGAAGAGGAAAAAGATAAAGGTTCTTACACACCGTCCACGCTACATTGAATCGGCCACAGTGCCCGAGTTTGTCGGTGAATCCTCTTCGGCCCCTGAAGCCAAAGAGGCGATTCCCCTGAAGAATATTGAAGAGCCGGTCACAATGCCGGAAACAAAGAAAATAGAAGAACCGAAGGCTGAAGAAACAAGGACATCTGAAATTTTAAGTCCTTCAGCAAAAGTTGAAATACCGAAAAGCCAAAAGGGGCCAGCATTGACCCCCAAAAGAATAAGGATGGTTAATGTACTGGATGTACTGGAGACAATAAAGTCTTCAAGCAGCACTCCGAAGAAAATTGTCGAAACTCCTGAAGTGCAAATCGAAGCCTTTGAGGCAGAAGCTTCAAAACACCAAGCTGAATCTGAAGCTGGGCCTTCAGAGCCCGCCAAGGTACAATTCTTGGAAACAGAAACAACAAAACAAAACTTTGTTGAAGAAAGCGACACTGCCGCCCCCGAAGCCTTTTGTGAAGCTTCCGATTATATTTTACGACATGCTTCGGGAAAGAAATTGACTGAAAAAGAGAAGCAGGAGGCTCAGTTCTATGCCCGAAGACTGAGATATCCCAAGGGGGCGTTGATATTCAATGGCAGCGGAGAAGAAGACTTTTTGTATTGTCTCCCTGACAGCAAGGAGATTTCAGTCCGTCGGGAGATGAGCAAAAGCTTCGGATTCCCAACACTAGAAGACGAGCTCTCAGTGTTGTCAAAGAACGAGCTGGCTGACAGCTTAGCGTACAATAGTTTAAAGGTGAAACAATGAAATCTTTGCATTATTTATTGAAACCAAAAAAATTTTATTTGCTTTAACTTATTTAACAAACATTTTTCTCCAGGGTCTTATACTTAGCAATGCCCTCAGGGCACAAAAAGATGTTGAAGACGAAGGGTATACCATAGCCTTGAGCAACCTTCGTTCCGAAGTAATTGAACAAAGGAACGAAGGTCTCGAAAAAGATAAAATATTGCACTCGCTATTGAATAAAATAAAAGAAGACGAAGCTGCTTTCAAAACTCAAGCCGAAGCTCAGAAGCGCGAAATCGAAGATCTTCGGAAACAACTAGTCAGAGCTAAAGAAGAATGCACACTTGAAGAAACAAAACGAGAGATTAGTGAACAATGGGCCAATCATTTAGAAAGAAACGTTGAAGAGCTTCGTGCGTCCAAGAAAAAGTGTTATGAAAAATCTATAGAATGTGTTAAGAAAATAAGAACCAGCTTCGCCAGCGTCGGTGCATTCTCAAGTGAGGAGGACTTCATAAGGGGTGACCCCGAAGGCCCAATTGGATGGATCAGCCACGAAGCTGAAGCTTTTGAAGAAGTTTTGAATAGTCGTGGAGACATATGTGCCTTTACGAGTGCCAGGGGATTGCCACTATTTTGGAGAGGAAAGGTTGTAACCATGTAAAATTTTTGGCACAATCTGAAGCCGCATTGTCCTCTGAAGATATAAAAGACCCCTCGGCCGAAGCGAGCTTGGTTGGTGGAAAATTTTTCACCGATATCTGGGACAATGGTGGCCGGGAAATGGCCCAAGAAATTATAAACAAGAGCGAAAAAGGTATTCATGATGGTAGAAAAGTAGCAGAGACCGCTGAGAAGAGTGCAGATGCTGAAGTGCAAATAGGTACTGACTAGCAGTTTTTGGCTCTGTTGTAATTTTTGATTTCGAACTTGTTTACACTTTGTAACACAACCACACTTTCTCGCCCCTCAGAGCGTACCAAGCCATCAGCGGACCCCCCACGCGAAGGGGGGCGACGAAATTAGAAAAATGGATGAAGCTATCATGGATAAAGTTGTTGATCAACTACTGAACGAAGCTGCAGAAGTTGTTTTAAGGGAAGACTATATGTTATTGCAAAAACATTTGGAATGTAATATTCATTGAACACATGTAATATTTTGTAACTTTGAATGTAATATATAAGCTATTTATGGTTCAATTCTTTACGATGCATGAAACTTTATATACATACCGTTTTTTGAGCCTTCAGTGAAAAAAACACCTTCCCTTCTTTTCATGCTTCGTAAATAATATCCATATTTTCACAAAAACGTCCAATCTTCGTAAAATCAATAACCGATAAATCTTTTCATTTCGGAGTTTGACGAAGGTATGCTTCTTCAAAATTTACTTTTTTGTGCCTTGGCACTGTTTCTTCGAAACAATCTCCAAATATCAACATTGATTCCCTTCTTACGTCATTGATGCAGTATGATGTATGATGTTATGCTATGCAAATGATGTGATGATGTGATGTTATGCAAAATGATATTTGTCGAAGATCGACGTTTATTTTTCACTTTAAGCCTCCCTTAGGAGCTTCTTCGCCTTTTACTTCAGCGGAATCAGCGTTTATTTTTTGCTGTAAGCCTCCCTTAGGAGCTTCTTCGCCTTTTACTTTCAGCGGTATCAGCGTTTATTTTTCGCTGTAAGCCTCCCTTAGGAGCTTCTTCGCCTTTTACTTTCAGTGGTATCAGCGTTTATTTTTCGCTGTAGGCTCTGCATTCCCTTCGGAACGACATTTGAGCAGAAAACTTACGCTGCGCTCCCTTAGGAACGACTTTTTGTTATTTCGGAAATTCCCCTTACAATCATAAATCTCATGCTTCGGCAACTCCGCTACTCTGTGGAGAAGGTATACTTTTATTGTGGCAAAAAACGAAACTATTACAAGAGGTTTGAAAAACGGCAAAAATACTTAGGCTTTCAATAATTGTTCCTTATTAAAAAAGAAAATGATACTGAATGTAAAAACTGCTGCCGAAGTAGGATATTTGTTAGTAAATATGCTTCGATTCTAGCACAGTACTATTGACTGTGCGAGCTTCGGACTCTTCTCTGAAGTCCCGTTGGAGGTGGGGATGTTGACTCCCTTCTGGCTGTTGGCCTTGTTGCATTGGCGGTGGAGGGGGAAGCTGTTGCCAGGATGCCTGAGGTTGGCTTGCCGAAGCGACAGAAGTTGCAGGGCGGTTGCCTACATACTCTGGAATGTATGGCGAATGGTACGAAGCAGTGTGCATAACTTGCTTCGGCTGGCTCTGTTGGGCCGCAGCTTCTGCTATCTCCTTTTGTTTCTGGATGGTAACATGGCACATCCTGGTGGTATGGCCCTTGTCCTCACCGCAGAATAGGCAATAGATCTTCCTGGGTCTGAGGGGGCTTCCTCCCTTCTCTGTCGGAAATCATTGTCAGCGCGGATGTATTCATCCATCTTCTAAAGCAATTTCTCCAGAGTCTGAGGGGGCTTTCTGGTAAAGTATTGGGCTGAAGGTCCTGGCCGAAGCCCCTTAATCATGGCCTCAATGACAATTTCATTGGGCACTGTTGGCGCTTGTGCCCTCAGGCGTAAGAATCTTCGGACATACGCCTGAAGATACTCTTCGTGATCTTGGGTGCACTGGAATAAAGCTTGAGCGGTAACCGGCTTCGTTTGGAACCCTTGGAAGCTGGTGATCAGCATATCCTTCAGCTTCTGCCATGGTGTGATTGTTCCTGGCCGAAGGGAGGAGTACCAGGTTTGTGCAACATTCCTGACAGCCATGACGAAAGACTTCGCCATGACTGCAGTATTGCCACCATAGGAAGATATTGTTGCTTCGTAGCTCATCAGAAACTGCTTCAGGTCTGAATGGCCATCGTACATGGGGAGTTGAGGTGGCTTGTAAGACAGAGGCCAAGGTGTAGCCTGCAGTTCTGCTGATAGAGGAGAAGCATCATCAAAGGCAAAATTTCCATGATAGAAATTTTCATACCAGTCATCTTCGTTGATGAAGCCCTCTTGATGAAGCTCTCTATACTGAGGCCTTCGGTTCTGCTCATCTTTAGTAAGATGGCGAACTTCTTCAGAGGCTTCGTCTATCTGTCTTTGCAGTTCAGCCAACCTAGCCATCTTTTCCTTCTTCCTTTGCACCTGCTGGTGAAGAATCTCCATATTTCTGATTTCTTGGTCCAGGTCGTCCTCCTGAGGCGTTGGACTGATGGCCTTCCTTTTCTGGCTTCGGGCCTCCCGAAGAGAGAGAGTGTCCTGGTTGGGGTCCAGCGGCTCCAGAGCGGAAGCCCCTGTTGCTGAAGCTTTCTTTGGCGGCATGACGAAGGTCTACGCTTGCCGAAGGTGTTCGAAACTCAAAAAGTGGAAGTAAGTTCACCGGAGGTGGGCGCCAATGTTGGGGACTTGTTCTTAAACGCTAAGAGTTAGGAACAAGGCAACATAAAAGTGTTAAATGTTAAAGTCCTTCGTCCTTCAAAGCATTATCTCCCTTCGGATACAATGAATTTCGGACGAAGGTCATGAAGGACAAACCTTTATGAGTACCATAAATGATAAAGAAGGATTCACACACAAGATATGAAAAAATAATATAAACACTTTAAAGGTTATTATTAACTTATTTTAAATTACATTGTTGTATTTACAATGACAAATTATGAATGTACCTTTGGCTCGAAGAAAAGCAAGGGTACAAGCGTGACGTGAGAGCAAACGCCAAGTCAACGTGAACAGTGCGGGAATACTATTCATCTATTTATAGGCAAGGGACGCAGCCCATTTAAAATTACATCTATGCCCTTTACATTTGCCAATAACATTATAGTATTCCTTCGAGGTCTAATTTGCCTTTTCATCTTTAAGTCAGTTCTCCTTTTCTACTGTCATGCCGAAGCTTTCTTGTGTACAGCTTCGTGATCACCTTGTCCTTCGTCATAATCACCCTTCGTCTCGTTCAGGCTTCGTCCTAACCATGCTCTGTATGCTCATGATCCAGATCCGAAGATACCTGTTCACATATTTCACTTGGAAAACATTATCAAATCATGTTTTTGAGGACCTTCGGAAGCCGAAGGCCCCCAACAGACCCAAATGCAAGTCTTGTCTCCCTTGCATTTGGCTCCCACCTTTTTAGCAATCACCTTTTTATTTTTACATGAAAGAATAAATTTAGCATTGCAAGCATGAAAGACAGTGGTAGATTCATTAAACACTTTCCTAGAAGCATGAGACACAAAATTCTTTCTAGATCTACCATTAAAGTTTGAACTTGAAGCAATCATGGCATGAGAGTCAAAGGCATTATAACTCCTATCATAATGAACATTTCTAGAATATTTCCTATCATGATATAAGAAAGCATGATTTTTATGAACACTATTTGCCATAGGGGCCTTCCCTTTCTCCTTGGCGGAGATGGGAGCCTTATGACTTGTTAAGTTCTTGGCTACCCCGCGAAAGCCAAGCCCATCCTTAATTGAGGGGTGTCTACCACTAGTGTAGGCATCCCTTGCAAATTTTAATTTATTAAAATCATCTTTGCTAGTCTTAAGTTGGGCTTTAAGACTAGCTACTTCATCATTTAATTTAGAAATGGAAATTAAATGTTCATTGCAAGCATCAACATTAAAATCCTTACACCTATTGCAAATTACTACATGCTCAATACAAGAACTAGATTTATTTGCAACTTCTAGCTTAGCATTTAAATCATCATTAATGCTCTTTAAACTAGAAATAGTCTCATGACAAGTAGAAATTTCACATGAAAGCATTTCATTTCTTTTAACTTCTAAAGCAAGAGACTTTTGCATATTTACAAATTTATCATGGTCTTCATATAAAAGATCCTCTTGCTTTTCTAAAAGTCTATCTTTTTCATTTAGAGCATCAATTAATTCATTGATCTTTTCTACCTTTGCTCTATCTAATCCCTTAAACAAGCTAGTGTAATCAATTTCATCATCACTAGAGTCCTCATCACTAGAAGTAGAGTACTTAGGAATTTCTCTAGTGATTACCTTCTTTTCTTTTGCCATTAGGCACGTGTGGCGCTCGTTGGGGAAGAGCGACGATTTGTTGAAGGCTGACGCGGCGAGTCCCTCATCGTCGGAGTCGGACGAAGAACAATCCGAGCCCCACTCTTTGCCAAGGTGTGCCTCGCCATTAGCCTTCTTGTACATCTTCTTCTTTTCCTTCTTCTCGCTTTTCTCTTGTCCCTGGTCACTATCATTATCGGGACAGTTAGCAATAAAATGACCAGTCTTACCACACTTGAAGCAGGAGCGCTTTCCCTTCGTCTTGTTCTTTTTGGGATGCTCCTTGCGACCCTTTAGCGCCGCCTTGAAGCGCTTGATGATGAGGGCTATTTCTTCCTCGTTGAGCCCCGCCGCCTCAACTTGCGCCACCTTGCTAGGTAGCGCCTCCCTGCTACTTGTTGCTTTGAGAGCAACGGTTTGAGGCTCGTGGATTGGGCCATTCAATGCCTCATCAACGTATCTCGCCTCCTTGATCATCATTCGCCCGCTTACATACTTCCCAAGTATTTCCTCGGGCGTCATCTTGGTATACCTAGGATTTTCACGAATAGAGTTAACAAGATGAGGATCAAGGACAATGAAGGACCTTAGCATAAGCCGGACGATGTCGTGGTCCGTCCATCTCGTGCTTCCATAGCTCCTTATTTTGTTGACCAGGGTCTTGAGCCTGTTATATGTTTGGGTTGGCTCCTCCCCCCTGATCATCGCGAACCTTCCTAGTTCGCCCTCCACCAACTCCATCTTGGTGAGCATGGTGACATCATTTCCCTCATGCGAGATCCTGAGGGTGTCCAAATCTGCTTGGCGTTATCCAAGCCGCTCACCTTATGGTACTCTTCCCTGCATAAGGATGCTAAAAGAACAGTGGTAGCTTGTGCATTTTTGTGAATTTGTTCATTAATAATGAAAGGGAAATAGGCTTACACCTTTTCCTAATTGATTTTGGTGGTTGAATTGCCCAACACAAATAATTGGACTAACTAGTTTGCTCGAGTCTATAAGTTTTACAGGTGCCAAAGGTTCACAATAGACCAATAAAAAGACCAAGAAAGGGTTCAAACAAAGAGAGCTTAAGAAATCCCAAAGGCACCCTGGTCTAGCGCACCGGACTGTCCGGTGTACCGGGGAACTCGACGCTGAACTCCTCACCTTCAGGAAAATCAGAGGGCGCTCCGCTATAATTCACCGGACCGTCCGGTGAGGCACCGGACAGTGTCCGGTGACACACCGGACTGTCCGGTGTGCCAGTGGAGCAACGGCTACTTCAAGTGCAACGGTCGACTGCAACGCATTAAATGCACGCCTATGCGCGCAGAGGTCAGAGCACGCGCAATTGGCGCACCGGACAGTCTACAGGACTTGTCCGGTGCACCACCGGATAGCCCAGAGGCCCCACAAGTCAGAGCTCCAACAGTCGAACCCCAACGGCTGGCTGACGTGGCTGGCGCACCGAACAGTGTCCGGTGGCGCACTGGACTGTCCAGTGCGCCATGCGACAGCAGACTTCCAACGGCCACATTTTGGTGGTTGGGGCTATAAATACCCCAACCACCCCACATTCAATGGCATCCAAGTTTCTACACTTCTACACCTTACAATAGCTATAGCATTCAATACAAGACACACCAAAGAGATCAAATCCTCTCCCAACTCCACACAAAGCTTTAGTGATTAGAGAGAGAGATTTGTTGTGTTCATTTGAGCTCTTGCGCTTGGATTGCTTCTTTTCTTTCTCATTCTTCTTGTGATCAATCTCAATTGTAATCAAGGCAAGAGACACCAATTGTGTGGTGGTCCTTGCGGGGACTTTGTGTCCCGTGTGATTGAGAAGAGAAGCTCACTCGGTCTAAGTGACCGTTTGAGAGAGGGAAAGGGTTGAAAGAGACCCGGTCTTTGTGACCACCTCAACGGGGAGTAGGTTTGCAAAAACCGAACCTTGGTAAAACAAATCCTTGTGTTTCACTCTTTATTTGCTTGCAATTTGTTTTCTACCCTCTCTCTCGGACTCGCTTATATTTCTAACGCTAACCCGACTTGTAGTTGTGATTAACTGTGTAAATTTCAGTTTCGCCCTATTCACCCCCCCTCTAGGCGACTTTCAATTGGTATCAGAGCCTGGTACTTCATTAGAGCCTAACCGCTCGAAGTGATGTCGGGAGATCATGCCAAGAAGGAGATGGTGACCGGCGACAAGCCCGCTACAAGCCTCGGGAAGGCTTCATCAGGAGAGTCCCGCAACAAAGGGAAGGAGAAGGAGAAGAAATCCCCTTCACACAAGTCGCATCGGAGTGGCAATAAGAAAAAGAAGATGAGGAAGATGGTCTACTACGAGACCGACTCTTCATCACCATCGACCTCCGGCTCCGACGCGCCGTCCGTAACCTCTAAGCGCCAAGAGCGCAAGAAGTATAGTAAGATTTCCCTACGCTACCCTCGTATTTCAAAGCGTACTCCTTTACTCTCTGTTCCATTAGGCAAACCACCGGTTTTTGACGGTGAAGATTATAATATGTGGAGTGACAAAATGAGGCATCATCTAACCTCACTCCACACAAGCATTTGGAATGTTGTTGAGTTTAGTGTACAGGTACCATCCGTAGGGGATGAAGACTATGACTCGGATGAAGTGGCCCAAATCCACCACTTCAACTCCCAAGCTACTACTATACTCCTCGCTTCTCTAAGTCGAGAGGAGTATAATAAGGTGCAAGGGTTGAAGAGCGCAAAGGAAATTTGGGACGTGCTCAAGACCGCGCACGAAGGAGATGAGATGACAAAGATCACCAAGCGGGAGACGATCGAGGGGGAGCTCGGTCGTTTCATGCTTCACCAAGGGGAGGATCCGCAAGCTATGTACAACCGCTTGAAGACCTTGGTGAACCAAGTGCGCAACCTCGGGAGCACAAAATGGGATGACCATGAGATGGTCAAGCTTATTCTTAGATCCCTCGTTTTTCTTAACCCTACTCAAGTTCAATTAATTCGAGGTGATCCTAGATACAAGCTAATGTCTCCCGAGGAAGTTATATGGAAGTTTGTAAGCTTTGAGCTAATGATCAAAGGCTCAAAGAAAATCATCGAGTAAGGCACCTCCTCCACGCCCGAAGCACAACCCGTCGCATTCAAGGCAACGGAGGAGAAGAAGAGTCACAACCAAGTAGGCTCCCCATCGACGCCTCAAAGCTCGACAATGAGGAGATGGCTTTAATCATCAAAAGCTTTCGACAAATCCTCAAGCAAAGGAGGGGGAAGGACTACAAACCCCGCTCCAAGAAGGTTTACTACAAGTGTGGTAAGCCCGGTCACTTTATAGCAAAATGTCCTATTTCTAGTGACAGTGACAGGGGCGACGACAAGAAGGGGAGAAGAAAGGAGAAGAAGATATATCACAAGAAGGGCGGTGATGCCCATGTGTGCCGCGAGTGGGACTCCGATGAGAGCTCCACCGACTCCTCCTCTGACGAGGACGCCGCCAACATCGCCGTCAACAAGGGACTCCTCTTCCCCAACGTCGGCCACAAGTGCCTCATGGCAAAGGACGACAAAAGAAAAAAGGTTAAATCTAAATCCTCCACTAAATATGCATCCTCTAGTGATGAAGATAATTCTAGTAATGAGGAGGATAATTTGCTTACTCTTTTTGCCAAACTTAACATGGAACAAAAAGAAAAGTTAAATGAATTGATTAGCGCTATTCATGATAAGGATGAACTCTTGGATAGCCAAGAGGACTTCCTAATTAAGGAAAATAAAAAACATGTTAAGGTTAAGAATGCTTATGCTCTAGAAAGGAAAAAATGTGAAAAATTATCTAGTGAGCTAAGCACTTGCCATGATGTTATTGCCAACCTTAGAAATGAAAATGCTAAATTAGTTGCTAAGGTTGATTCGAATGTTTGTGATGATTCATATGTCAATCTTAGAAATGATCATGATATTTCTATTGCTAAGATTGAAAAATTGAATGCCTCTCTTGCTAGCCTTAGATGTGAAAATTAAAAATTGATTGCTAAGGCTAAAGAATTAGATGTTTGCAATGCTTCCATTTCCGATCTTAGAAGTGAAAATGATATTTTACATGCTAAGATTGTTGAACTAAAAACTTGCAAACCCTCTACATCTACCATTGAGCATGTTTCCATTTGCACTAGATGTAGAGATGTTGACATTGATGCTATTCATGATCATATGGCTTTAATTAAACAACAAAATGATCATATAGCAAAATTAGATGCTAAAATTGTCGAGCATGAACTTGAAAATGAAAAATTTAAATTTGCTCGTAGTATGCTTTATAGTGGGAGACGCCCTGGCATCAAGGATGGCATTGGCTTCCAAAAGGGAGACAATGTCAAACTTAATGCCCCTCCTAAAAAATTATCTAACTTTGTTAAGGGCAAGGCTCCCATGCCTCAGGATAACGAGGGTTACATTTTATACCCTGCTGGTTATCCCGAGCATAAGATTAGGAGAATTCATTCTAGGAAGTCTCACTCTGGCCCTAATCATGCTTTTATGTATAAGGGTGAGACATCTAGCTCTAGGCAATCAACTCATGCTAAATTGCCTAGAAAGAAAACTCCTAGTGCATCAAATGAACCTAGCATTTCATTTAAAACTTTTGATGCATCATATGTTTTGACTAACAAATCCGGCAAAGTAGTTGCCAAGTATGTTGGGGGCAAACACAAGAGTTCCAAGACTTGTGTTTGGGTACCCAAAGTTCTTGTCTCTAATGTCAAAGGACCCAAAACTATTTGGGTACCTAAAATCAAGAACTAAACTTGTTTTGTAGGTTTATGCATCCGGGGGCACAAGTTGGATCATCGATAGCGGGTGCACAAACCACATGACAGGGGAGAAGAAGATGTTCTCCTCCTACGAGAAAAACCAAGATCCCCAACGAGCTATCACATTCGGGGATGGAAACCAAGGTTTGGTCAAAGGTTTGGGTAAAATTGCTATATCACCTGACCATTCCATTTCAAATGTTTTTCTTGTAGAGTCTTTATATTACAATTTGCTTTCCGTATCTCAATTATGCAAAATGGGCTACAACTGTCTATTTACTGATGTAGGTGTCACTGTCTTTAGAAGAAGTGATGATTCAGTAGCATTTAAGGGAGTGTTAGAGGGTCAGCTATACTTAGTTGATTTCAATAGAGCTGAACTCGACACTTGCTTAATTGCTAAGACTAACATGGGCTGGCTCTGGCATCGCCGACTAGCACATGTTAGGATGAAGAATCTTCATAAGCTTCTAAAGAGAGAACACATTTTAGGACTAACCAATGTTCATTTTGAGAAAGACAGGATTTGTAGCGCATGCCAAGCCGGGAAGCAAGTTGGTGTTCATCATCCACATAAGAACATCTTGACGACTGACAGGCCACTCGAGCTCCTCCACATGGACCTATTCGGCCCGATCGCTTACATAAGCATCGACAGAAGTAAGTACTGTCTTGTTATTGTGGATGACTATTCTCGCTTCACTTGGGTGTTCTTTTTGCAGGAAAAGTCTCAAACCCAAGAGACCTTAAAGGGATTCTTGAGACGGGCTCAAAATGAGTTCGGCTTAAGGATCAAGAAAATTAGAAGCGACAACGGGACAGAGTTCAAGAATTCTCAAATAGAAGGCTTCCTTGAGGAGGAGGGCATCAAGCATGAGTTTTCTTCTCCCTACACGCCACAACAAAATGGTGTAGTGGAGAGAAAGAATAGAACTCTATTGGACATGGCAAGAACCATGCTAGATGAGTACAAGACTTCGGATCGGTTTTGGGCCGAGGCAGTCAACACCGCGTGCTACGCCATCAACCGGTTGTATCTACACCGAATCCTCAAGAAGACATCATATGAACTCCTAACCGGTAAAAAGCCCAATGTTTCATATTTTAGAGTCTTTGGTAGCAAATGTTTTATTCTTGTTAAAAGAGGTAGAAAATCTAAATTTGCTCCTAAGGTTGTAGAAGGCTTTTTACTAGGATATGATTCAAACACAAGGGCATATAGAGTCTTTAACAAGTCCACTAGACTAGTTGAAGTTTCTTGTGACATTGTGTTTGATGAGACTAACGACTCTCAAGTAGAGCAAGTTGATCTTGATGAATTAGATGATGAAGAGGCTCCGTGCGTCGCGCTAAGGAACATGTCCATTGGGGATGTGTGTCCTAAGGAATCCAAAGAGCCCATTCAAGCACAAGATCAACCATCCTCCTCCATGCAAGCATATCCACCAACCCAAGATGAGGATGAGGCTTAGGATGATGAAGAAGAAGATCAAGAAGACGAGCCACCTCAAGATGATGGCAATGATCAAGGGGGAGATGCAAATGATCAAGACAAGGAGGATGAACAAGTTGCAAGGCCGCCACACCCAAGAGTCCACCAAGCAATCCAACGAGATCACCCCGTGAACACCATCCTCGGCGACATTCATAAGGGGGTAACCACTAGATCTCGTGTTGCACATTTTTGTGAGCATTACTCTTTTGTTTCCTCTATTGAGCCACACAGGGTGGAGGAAGCGCTTCAAGATTCGGATTGGGTGATGGCGATGCAAGAGGAGCTCAACAACTTCACGAGGAATGAGGTATGGCATTTAGTTCCACGTCCTAACCAAAATGTTGTAGGAACCAAGTGGGTCTTCCACAACAAACAAGACGAGCATGGTGTGGTGACTAGGAACAAAGCCCGACTTGTGGCCAAGGGATATTCACAAGTCGAAGGTTTGGATTTCGGTGAAACCTATGCACCCGTAGCTAGGCTTGAGTCCATTCGTATATTATTAGCCTATGCTACTTACCATGGCTTCAAGCTTTATCAAATGGACGTGAAGAGTGCCTTCCTCAATGGACCAATCAAGGAAGAGGTCTATGTTGAGCAACCTCCCGGCTTTGAAGATAGTGAGTATCCTAACCATGTCTATAGGCTCTCTAAGGCGCTTTATGGGCTCAAGCAAGCCCCAAGAGTATGGTATGAATGCCTAAGAGATTTCCTTATTGCTAATGGCTTCAAAGTCGGAAAGGCCGATCCTACTTTATTTACTAAAACTCTTGCAAATGATTTGTTTGTATGCCAAATTTATGTTGATGGTATTATATTTGGGTCTACTAACGAATCTACATGTGAGGAATTTAGTAGGATCATGACACAAAAATTCGAGATGTCTATGATGGGGGAGTTGAAGTATTTTCTAGGATTTCAAGTGAAGCAACTCCAAGAGGGCACCTTCATTAGCCAAACGAAGTACATTCAAGACATTTTAAACAAGTTTGGGATGAAGGACGCCAAGCCCATCAAGACACCCATGGGAACTAATGGGCATCTCGACCTCGACACGGGAGGTAAATCCGTAGATCAAAAGGTATACCGGTCGATGATAGGTTCTTTACTCTATTTATGTGCTTCACGGCCGGATATTATGCTTTCTGTATGCATGTGTGCAAGATTCCAAGCCGATCCTAAGGAAGCTCACCTTAGGGCCGTAAAACGAATCTTGAGATATTTAGTTTATACTCCTAAGTTTGGCCTTTGGTACCCCAGGGGATCCACATTTGATTTAATTGGTTATTCCGATGCCGATTGGGCAGGGTGCAAAATTAATAGAAAGAGCACATCAGGGACTTGCCAGTTCTTGGGAAGGTCTCTGGTGTCTTGGGCTTCAAAGAAGCAAAATTCTGTGGCTCTTTCAACCGCCGAAGCCGAGTATATTGCCACAGGCCATTGTTGCGCGCAATTGCTTTAGATGAGGCAAACCCTTAGGGACTATGGTTACAAATTAACCAAAGTTCCTCTTCTATGTGATAATGAGAGTGCAATCCGCATGGCGGATAATCCCGTTGAGCATAGCCGCACTAAACACATAGCCATTCGGTATCATTTTCTAAGGGATCACCAACAAAAGGGGGATATCGAGATTGCATATGTTAGCACCAAAGAACAATTAGCCGATATCTTTACCAAACCATTGGATGAACAAACTTTTACCAAACTTAGGCATGAGCTAAATATTCTTGAATCTAGAAACTTTTATTGATGTTTTGCACACATAGCTCATATGAATACCTTTGATCATCTCTTTCATGTGCTATGACTAATGTGTTCTTTCAAGTCCATTTCATGCTAAGTCATAGATTGAAAGGAAAAAGGAGTCTTCGGCGAAGACAAGGCTTCCACCCACTCCATCAACTCATTCATCCTTCGCCGTCACTCCGCACAACTCTCCAACTTTGGTATAATCTTCACTCCTTTATTTTCGTCCAAAGGGGGAGAGAGTAGTTTAAAAGGGCTTATATTTCACTCAAATATCCGTTTTTGGCGATTCATGCCAAAGGGGGAGAGAGTATTAGCCCAAAGCAAAAGGACCGCACCACCACCAATTTCAAAACTATAGTCTTTTATTTGGTATGGAGTCTATTAATTGGTGAAGTTTTTTCAATTGGTATCTTATTTTGATACAATTTCAAATTCGTATACCCTCTTCAAAATTAATATCTAAAACCCTCTTGAACACTAAGAGGAGGATTTCATTAAGGGGGAGTTTTTAGTCAAAGGAAAAGCATTTGAAACAGGGGGAGAAACTTTCAAAATTTGAAAATGCTTCTCAAAATCTTATTCATTTACATTTGACTATTTTGCAAAATAACTTTGAAAAGAATTTCCAAAACATTTTGCAAAACAAAACATGTGGTGCAAGCGTGGTCCAAAATGTCAATAAGAAGAAAAGACATCCATGCGCATCTAGTAAGTAACATTTATTGGTTTCATTCCAAGCAACCTTTGCACTTATATTATGCAAACTAGTTCAATTATGCACTTTTATATTTGCTTTGGTTTGTGTCGGCATCAATCACCAAAAAGGGGGAGATTGAAAGGGAAATAGGCTTACACCTTTTCCTAATTGATTTTGGTGGTTGAATTGCCCAACACAAATAATTGGACTAACTAGTTTGCTCTAGTCTATAAGTTTTATAGGTGCCAAAGGTTCACAATAGACCAATAAAAAGACCAAGAAAGGGTTCAAACAAAGAGAGCTTAAGAAATCCCAAAGGCACCCTGGTCTGGCGCATCGGACCGTCCGGTGCACCACCGGACAGTGCCCGGTGTACCGGGGAACTCGATGCTGAACTCCTCACCTTCGGGAAAATCAGAGGGCGCTCTGCTATAATTCACCGGACCGTCCGGTGAGGCACCGGACAGTGTCCGGTGACACACCGGACTGTCCGGTGTGCTAGCGGAGCAACGGCTACTTCAAGCGCAACGGTCGACTGCAACGCATTAAATGCGCGCCTGCACGCGCAGAGGTCAGAGCACGCGCAGTTGGCGCACCGGACAGTCTACAGGACTTGTCCGGTGCACCACCGGACAGCCCAGAGGCCCCACAAGTCAGAGCTCCAACGGTCGAACCCCAACGGCTGGCTGACGTGGCTGGCGCACCGGACTGTGTCCGGTGGCGCACCGGACTGTCTGGTGCGCCATGCGACAACAGACTTCCAACAGCCACATTTTGGTGGTTGGGGCTATAAATACCCCAACCACCCACATTCAATGGCATCCAAGTTTCTACACTTCTACACCTTACAAGAGCTATAGCATTCAATACAAGACACACCAAAGAGATCAAATCCTCTCCCAACTCCACACAAAGCTTTAGTGATTAGAGAGAGAGAGATTTGTTATGTTCATTTGAGCTCTTGCGCTTGGATTGCTTCTTTTCTTTCTCATTCTTCTTGTGATCAACCTCAATTGTAATCAAGGCAAGAGACACCAATTGTGTGGTGGTCCTTGCGGGGACTTTGTGTCCCGTGTGATTGAGAAGAGAAGCTCACTCGGTCTAAGTGACCATTGGAGAGAGGGAAAGGGTTGAAAGAGACCCGGTCTTTGTGACCACCTCAACGGGGAGTAGGTTTGCAAAAACCGAACCTCGGTAAAACAAATCCTTGTGTTTCACTCTTTATTTGCTTGCGATTTGTTTTCCACCCTCTCTCTCGGACTCGCTTATATTTCTAAGGCTAACCCAGCTTGTAGTTGTGATTAACTTTGTAAATTTCAGTTTCGCCCTATTCACTCCCCTCTAGGCGACTTTCAAATAAACATGGGATTATCAGAACTGTCAAAATGCATTCCATTCTCTACTATCTCCCATATACTTGGATGAAGAGAGAACAAGTGACTACGCATTTTGTGACTCCAAAATCCATAGTCCTCTCCATCAAAGTGTGGAGGTTTACCAAGAGGAATGGAAAGAAAATGTGCATTTGAATTATGCGGAATACGAGAATAATCAAAAGAAAAGTTCGAGTTAACCATCTTCTTTTTCTCGTAGTCGTCGTTGTCGTCCTTTTGGGAAGAAGAAGACTCGTCGCTGTCGTCGTAGTAGACGGTCTTCTTGATACGCCTCTTCTTCTTCCCGTCCTTCTTCTTATGACTTGAGCCCGAGTCAGTGGGCTTGTTGTATTTTGGCTCATTGATGAAGGACTCCTTCTCCTTGTCGTTGATCACCATCCCCTTTCCCTTAGGATCCATCCCTTCGGGCGATTAGTCCCTTTCTTGAAGAGAACGGCTCTGATACCAATTGAGAGCATCTAGAGGGGGGGTGAATAGGTGATCCTGTAAAAAACTTAAAACTCAAGGCCACAAACTTGATTAAGTGTTAAAACAATAAAGCCAAGTGGCTAGGAGTTCTTGCTCAACACGATAACCACAAAGAAATCAACACAGAGAGGCACAGTGGTTTATCCCGTGGTTCGGCCAAGTCTAACACTTGCCTACTCCACGTTGTGGCGTCCCAACGTGAGAGCACCTAGAGGGGGGGTGAATAGGTGATCCTGTAAAAGTTCAAAACTTAAGCCACAAAAACTTGTTAAGGGTTAGCACAAGTATGGCCAAGTGGCTAGAGAGAACTCAAAACACGATAACCACAAGAAAGCAATCACAGAGTTGACACGGTGGTTATCCCGTGGTTCGGCCAAGTACAAAACTTGCCTACTCCACGTTGTGGCGTCCCAACGGACGAGAGTTGCACTCAACTCCTCTCAAGTGATCCAATGATCAACTTGAATACCACGGTGTTTTTCTTTCCTTTGATCTTTTCCCGTTTGCGAGGAATCTCCACAACTTGGAGTCTCTCGCCCTTACAATTGAGTTCACAAAGAAATACGGAGTAAGGTGGGAATGAGCAATGCACACAAGACTCGAAAATCAGAGCAACAACACGCACACAAGTCGCAACAAGAGCTCGCAACGCAACACAAAGAGTTCACAACTCCACAAGAGCTCTATATGCTATCACAATGAAACGAATGCGTGAGATTGATGTCTTGGTGCTTAGAAGAGTTGTAGGAATGCTTGGTGTACTCCTCCATGCGCCTAGGGGTCCCTTTTATAGCCCCAAGGCAGCTAGGAGCCGTTGAGAACACATTTGGAAGGCTATCCTTGCCTTCTGTCGTCGGGCGCACCGGACAGTCCGGTGCACACCGGACCTTTCCTTAACAGGCGCAGCCGACCGTTGCCGACCGTTGCAGATCTGGCGCACCGGACAGTCCGGTGCACACCGGACAGTCCGGTGCTTCCTTCCGACCGTTGGCTCGGCCACGTGTCGCGCGCCGATCGCGCGGCCGACCGTTGGCCCGGCCGACCGTTGGCTCACCGGACAGTCCGGTGCACACCGGACAGTCCGGTGAATTTTAGCCGAAGTCGCCGGAGAAAAACCCGAGAGCGGCCTCTTCGGCCGAGGCAGCCTGGCGCACCGGACACTGTCCGGTGCACCACCGGACAGTCCGGTACCCCAGACCGAAACAGCCCCTTGGCTGTACACAGTCAAGTCTTCTCTTCTCTTCTTCTTTCTGTTTCTAACACTTAGACAAGATATTAGTACACAAAACCAATGTACTAAGGCTTAGAAACATACCTTTACTTGTGATTTGCACTTTGTTCAACCATGGGCACATTTTCACATTTAAGCACTTGTGTTTGCACTCAATCACCAAAATACTTAGAAATGGCCCAAGGGCACATTTCCCTTTCAATCTCCCCCTTTTTGGTGATTTATGCCAACACAACATAAAGCAACTAGAACAAGTGCAAAATCACTTCAAATAAAAACTCAAATTGGTTTTGATTCAATTTTGGCATATATGGATCATCCTTTGCCACCACTTGGTTTGTTTTTGAAATCAAACTCAAATCTCTATCTCTAAGTCAAACACACATGTTGAAGCGTAAAGAGAGTCATTCCAAAGGAGATTGATCAAAGATTTCAAAAACTCCCCCAATTTCCCATAATCAACACTTCTCCCCACAAGAAGCCAACTTTTGGCAATAGAGACAATAAGAGACAAAAGCTTTTGACAAAACAAAAACTCTATTCTACTATTTTCAAATCTCTCAAGTGGTAGCTGATCCATTTATCGCTTTGGCCTTTATTTTCTCCCCCTTTGGCATCAAGCACCAAAACGGGATCAATTTTGGCCTAATAACCTCATTGCCTCACCAAAATCTTCAATTAAGAGCAAATGGCAATAAGAGTTCATGAGATGAACTTGGAATTAGTTACCCTCTCATCGGAGTGCAGTGGAAGTCTTTCATGGTCCAAGTCCACTGTTTCCCTTTCAATCCTCCTTCGAGACTAAATCATCAAACTCAAGCACATGGTTAGTCTCAAAGGGTCAAGTTGTAACACATCTCCCCCTAAACATGTGCATCACTTTGCAACAGACTTGTGAGGTCCAGGGAGTGTTTGTACAACTTGAGCACCACAATAAGCAACAAAATGCAAAGAGGAACATGATCAAAAGCATAAATACATGTATGCTACAATTCAATCCAGGTTCCGCGAATCTAAGACATTTAGCTCACTACGCAATCTGCAAAAGGTCTTCTCATCTAGAGGCTTAGTGAAGATATCGGCTAGCTGGTTCTCGGTGCTAACATGAAACACTTCGATATCTCCCTTTTGCTGGTGGTCTCTCAAAAAGTGATGCCGGATGTCTATGTGCTTTGTGCGGCTGTGCTCAACAGGATTCTCCGCCATGCGGATAGCACTCTCATTATCACATAGGAGTGGGACTTTGCTCAGATTGTAGCCAAAGTCCCGGAGGGTTTGCCTCATCCAAAGTAGTTGCGCGCAACACTGTCCTGCGGCAACATACTCGGCCTCAGCGGTGGATAGGGCAACGGAAGTTTGTTTCTTAGAATTCCATGACACCAGGGACCTTCCTAAGAATTGGCACGTCCCCGATGTACTCTTCCTATCGACCTTACATCCAGCATAGTCGGAATCTGAGTATCCAACCAAGTCAAAGGTAGACCCCTTTGGATACCAGAGCCCGAAGCAAGGCGTAGCAACTAAATATCTAAGGATTCGCTTCACCGCCACTAAGTGACATTCCTTAGGATCGGATTGAAATCTAGCACACATGCACACGCTAAGCATAATATCCGGTCTACTAGCACATAAGTAAAGTAATGACCCTATCATTGACCGGTATGCTTTTTGATCAACGGACTTACCTCCTTTGTTGAGGTCGGTGTGTCCGTCGGTTCCCATAGGAGTCTTTGCGGGCTTGGCGTCCTTCATCCCAAACCGCTTTAGCAGATCTTGTGTATACTTCGTTTGGGAGATGAAAGTGCCGTCCTTGAGTTGCTTCACTTGGAACCCAAGGAAGTAGTTCAACTCGCCCATCATCGACATCTCGAATTTTTGCGTCATCACCCTGCTAAACTCTTCACAAGACTTTTGGTTAGTAGAACCAAATATTATGTCGTCGACATAAATTTGGCACACAAACAAATCACCATCACATGTCTTAGTTGTGGGGGATAGATATCCCCTGGGTCCACTAAAGAAGTAAAAGGCCTCACGAAAAGCCCAAGGGCCCAATAATTCGTAAGGTCATTCTTTCGTGGGCCTAGGGAAAGACAACCAATAAAGAGGACGCGGGACTGATTAGTGCAAACACAGGCGGCCCACAACGTCGAGCGAATGAATCACAAACAGAGACCCGACTTTCCCGCGCTGAAGCCCCCATGCAACGGAGCCATGCGAGGATAAGTCGGCGGAGGTTACGTAGGGATAAGCTCAAGAAGTTCACTATCTTTCAGCTACTTGTTGCTATCATATCATATGTAATGCTCCACGGCCGAGTATATAAGGCCTAGGGGGCACCCCTTCAGATCGATCGACCCTATTCTACTTAGCCACCCACAAAAACTCTCTGCGCCCTCTATCCAGAGAATCCTCTTGTAACCACGCTCATATACACATCAGGACGTAGGGTGTTACGCACTTCTAAGCGGCCCGAACCTGCAAACCTTGTCCATTGTCCCTCGTGCGATCGGCACGAACCATTTTGCTACAGTCGTCGACACCTTCCTACTCCTAAAAGCACCTTGAGGGGCAACCCCGGGTGTGCGGTCGGACCCAAAACACCGACAGCTGGCGCGCCAGGTAGGGGGTGTGTCGACGATCCAAGCTAGCTCAATGGCCGTCACCTTCCACAGCAAGATTACCATGCGTCCCGGATCCACATTCTGCTTCGGAACAATCTCATCCGTGGCGGACGAAGAGGGAATTCTACACCGCCTCGCGGATCTACCGGAACAGAAGTCTCCTCCAACAAACTCCGAAAATGCTGGAAAAACGCTACCTCCGGCTCTTCGGAACAAGATCGCCTCCGGGGAGGCTGGAGCTAGAAGCTCGCTGACCCGGAAGACTTCGCTGTCTACTTCCCCGACGAAAGACTGGACACAGGACATGAGAAGGAAGGAGACCAGGGAGAGGCCAGTCATTCTTCCCGTTCCTCCGACCTCAAAGGAGAACGGAAAGAAATTCGCCGCGGCAGCAATGCCGTTCTACCCCGACGTCCTCTTCATTGGGAGGGCAGAATCACTCGCCGTCTCCGATGATGAACCGACTGCGCCTGGAGAAGAACCGCCTCAGCGAGAATCCCGCCGACGAAGGAACCGACGCAGGAACATCCGACGACATCACGCAGCTGGAGAACGGGCTCCGGAGCAGCCTGTCTCGCGAGACGAGGTCTCAGAGATAGGAGAAACTCCGGAAGAACGCGTCTTCAGGGAACGAAGGAACTCCCGACGACGAGATCGCCGTCGGACTCAGGAGCAAGCCGAGCAAGATGCAAGGCAACGACGTGAGAATCCGCTCTTCGGGCGCAACCTGAACCCCTACTTCGCCCGAGCTATGAATACGCCGAGCGAAGTCGGAGGCGTTCTGGCCCGGATAGCCGACGGACTTCCTCGGACCCCCGATGCCGAGGGATACCGGCGCCTGTTCACTCAGGCAGCCAACCATCTTCTACCGCTCGCCCATCCGCCGAACGATCTGCGACACACCATCAACAGTCGCCGAGACGCGCGAAGCTCTATCAATGCTTCGCGCGAACGGCGGCACGAGAACGAGATTCGCCGTCGGGAGGAGTATGACCGAGATCATGGCTTCCCGACTCAAAGTCAGGCCACCCGAACTGAGTCAGCAACGGCTTCAACTGGTGGAACCGCCTGGGAACGGTCGAGGAGCCACCACCGCCACTCTCCTCCCCGGGACAGGCGACATCCTCGACGACAGGAGGACACGTGCGGAGTATCTGCTCTTACTCCGCGCCTTAGGGCCATCCAATGGCCTCCAAACTTCAAGGTATCCAATGTCGACAAATATGAACCTAAGCAGGACCCAGGGGGCTGGTTAGCCGTCTACACCACCGCCGCTCGGGCTGCCGGGGCATCTGAGGACGTCATGACTGCGTATCTGCCCATCGTCCTCGGGCAAGACGCACTACAGTGGCTACGGCATCTACCCCGACACTGCATCGACAACTGGGGAGACTTCAGCCGACGTTTCACCGCCAACTTCCAGTCTCTCTCCGACAAGCCAGCGCAACCATGGGACCTCAAATCCATCAAGCGCCGGGGAGATGAAACTCTCCGGTCATACCTTAAAAGGTTCCAGACCATGAGAAACCGCATCCCCGAGGTCACGGAGGCGGCCGTGATCGAGGACTTCTACAGAGGATCTAATGACTCGGCTTTCGTCCGAACCATACTGCAAAAGGCGCCAACCACCTCCGAGGAGCTGTTCCGGGAAGCCGACCTCTACATCACCGCTGACGAGCGGGCCCAGGACCTCATCGGAGGAGCAAAACCCGTACCAGCGGCACCACGACGCGACGCGAACCAGCCGCCCGACAAGCGCTGGGAGAAGAGGCCTCGCGAAGAGGTACACGCCGCCGGACCACCCGCCTCTCGCGCCCGAGGAGGACCTCGTGGAGGCGAACGCACGCTGGACGACATCCTCGACGCCCAGTGCCCGTACCACAAGGATATGCGCCACACTCTCCGCAACTGCCGGGATTTCAAGCACTCCGTCGGGCATGGCCGACCCTTCCAACCTCTACCACCTCCTCCGCCGAGGGGAGGACCAGATGAACCACGACAACCTCATCAGCCGGAGGAAGGGGGAGGTGGAGCTTTCCCGCGCATTGACAGGGAGGTCAACGTCATCTTCGGCGGGCATGGGTCGCAGGAGAACAAGAGACAACAAAAGCTCAACGACCGCCAGATATTGGTGGCGACCACCGGCCCTCCCGCCCCGTACCGGTGGTCGGAGCACCCAATCACGTTCACTCGGGAGGATCAATGGCTCAACTTCGACCACCCAGGCAAATACCCGCTCCTCGTCGATCCGGTGATCCGAGAGAGCCGGGTGAAGAAGGTGCTAGTGGACGGGGGGAGCAGCATCAACGTCACCTTCCCCCGTACGCTTCAAGGCTTGGGAGTTCACCTCAAAGAGCTCCACGAGTCAGACACTCCTTTCTTCGGCATCGTGCCGACGGAAGGGGAGTATCCGCTGGGCCACATCTACATGCCGGTCACCTTCGGGACTCCGGATAATTACAGAACCGAGTTCCTGAGGTTCGAGGTGGCGAACTTCGACTGCGGGTACAACGCCATCGTCGGGAGGCCAGGGCTGGCCAAGTTCATGGCCATTCCACACTACACGTACATGATACTGAAGATGCCAGGACCACAAGGAATCATAACTGTGCGCGCCGACTTCCAAGGCGCCGCAGAATGTTTCCGAGTGGCCATCCAAGCAGCCCTCACCACCAAGCCATCAGCGATTCCTTCTACCCCGGCGAACTCTAAGCCTGATGAAGACCTCGCCGTGCCGGCAAACGAAGCTCAGGCCGCGACCTCTATGCGGCCGGCTGAAGACACCAAGCGGATCAACCTGGGATTCGCTGATGAGCGCAAGGCGGCCATCATCAGCTCCAGTTTGAGTGACAAATAGGAAAGCGCGCTCGTCCAGTTCCTGCAAGATAACCGAGACGTATTCGCGTGGCAACCTGCGGATATGCCGGGAGTCCCAAGAGAACTGGCCGAGCACAAATTGAAGGTCTATCCCCAGGCGAGGCCAATCCGGCAAAAGCTGCGTCGTTTCACGCCCGACAAGAGAGAGGCCATTCGTGCCGAGTTAGCTCGCTTGGTCGCGGCCGGATTTATTAGAGAAGTATTACACCCCGAGTGGTTAGCCAACCCTGTTCTTGTACTCAAAAAGAATAAAGTGGATTGGCGCATGTGCGTCGACTATACTGATCTCAACAAACACTGTCTGAAGGATCCCTTCGGGCTCCCAAGGATAGATCAAGTGGTGGATTCCACCGCTGGGTGTTCGATGCTGTCTTTCTTAGATTGCTATTCCGGGTATCATCAGATTAGTTTGGCAAAAGAAGACGAGGAAAAAACGGCGTTCATCACCCCATTCGGTGCTTAGCCGATCACTGGGGCAAGCGTGTGGAAGCTTACGTGGATGATGTGGTGATCAAAACGGAGAACCCAGAAAACTTCATCGAAGACTTACAGCTGGTTTTCAACAGCTTGAGAAGATATAGATGGAAGCTCAATCCTGAGAAATGCGTCTTCGGGGTACCAGCAGGAAAGTTACTCGGATTTATTGTCAGCCACCGGGGAATTGAAGCTAATACAGACAAGATTGAAGCTATCATGAAGATGGAAGCTCCTCGATCGCAGAAGAAGGTTCAGCGACTCACTGGATGTATGGCAGCCCTGAGCAGATTCATATCCAGGCTGGGAGAAAAAGGTCTGCCATTTTATAAACTGCTGAAGAAGGTGGATAAGTTCCAATGGACTTCAGAGGCACAAGAAGCTCTAGACGCACTGAAGAAATTCCTGACAACACCGCCAGTATTGAAACCGCCCCGGCGAGCTATGCCGACTCAGCCGGCTGAAGATTTGCTGTTATATATCTCTTGCACGACTCACGTGGTAAGCACCGCGTTGGTAGTCGAGCGAGTGGAAGAAGGGCATGCCTACCCGGTTCAACATCCCGTCTATTTCATCAGTGAGGTTCTAGGCCCATCGAAGAAAAAGTATCCTCAAGTTCAGAAGCTATTATATGCAGTACTTCTAACTGCCCGCAAGTTGCGTCACTACTTTGACGACCACAAAGTCATAGTAGTTACTGGTTTTCCAATAGGGGACATTCTTCACAACAAGGAAGCCATTGGCCGAATAGCCAAGTGGGCTTGCGAGTTGGGGTCCCATGATATTAAGTTCCGACCTCGCACTGCCATCAAAACTCAAGCACTGGTCGACTTCGTATCAGAGTGGACAGAACAGCAAGTGCCGGATAATCCAGAAACCGCAGAAGTATGGCGAATGTATTTTGATGGCTCGCTGAAGCTGCAGGGAGCAGGAGCAGGAATTCTCTTCACTGCACCTGGAGGCGAACACCTCAAGTACGCTCTCCAATTGCTATTCCCAGCCTCTAACAACGCAGCCGAGTATGAAGCTTTGATACACGGATTAAACATCGCCATATCGCTGGGTGTCAAGAGACTGATGGTATATGGGGATTCTCTGGTGGTCATCAGTCAGATAAACAAGGAATGGGATTGTTCAAGTGATTCAATGGGGAGATACTGCGCCGCCGTCCGAAAGCTAGAAGATAAATTCGAGGGTCTGGAGTTTCATCATATAGAAAGAGATCGGAACACGGCGGCTGATATACTGTCCAAGCTCGGATCCGGTCGAACTCAAGTCCCGCCCGGGATCTTCGTGCAAGAAATCCTTCAGCCGAGCATCTCGATGGATCAAATAGAAGAGTGCAACATCATAAACCAACCCGAGTCAGACTCTGATGACTGGA
This sequence comes from Zea mays, assembly GCF_902167145.1. Lineage (NCBI taxonomy): Eukaryota > Viridiplantae > Streptophyta > Magnoliopsida > Poales > Poaceae > Zea > Zea mays. Next base: position 14,747,787 of record NC_050097.1, read on the forward strand.
GGCAACCGATTATTAAGTATATAAAGAATGAAGAAGAGCCAGATGACAAGAACTCAGCAGAGCGCATTGCCAGACAATCAGCTCACTACACACTCATTGGGGAGGTATTATACCGGAGAGGCGCGTCAGGCATCCTCATGAAGTGCGTTCTCCCGTCCACCGGGAAGCAGCTTCTGGAGGAAGTCCATGCAGGGCAGTGCGGAATACATGCAGCATCCAGAACATTAGTCGGGAAGGTTTTCAGGTCAGGATTCTATTGGCCGACAGCAAAGAATGATGCAGCTGAGCTAGTTCAGAGGTGCGAAGCTTGCCAGTACCTGTCAAAACAACAGCACCTGCCCGCACAGCAGCTACAAACCATACCAGTAACTTGGCCTTTTGCATGCTGGGGATTGGATATGATTGGACCTTTCAAGAAAGCTCAAGGAGGATACACCCATGTATTGGTGGCAATTGACAAGTTCACTAAATGGATAGAGTTCCAGCCCATTGCCTCTTTAACCTCTGCTAAAGCCGTGGAATTCATACAAAGCATAATATTCAGATTTGGGATACCAAACAGTATCATCACTGACTTAGGATCCAACTTTACCAGTTCAGAATTCTTTGACTTCTGCGAGCAAAAAAGCATTCAGATCAAGTATGCATCTGTAGCCCATCCGAGAGCCAACGGGCAGGTTGAGCGAGCCAACGGAATGATATTGGAGGCACTCAGAAAAAGGGTCTTTGATAAAAATGAAAAATTCGCAGGAAAATGGATAAGAGAATTGCCTTATGTTGTTTGGAGCTTGAGAACTCAACCTAGCCGGGCCCTGCATGGTAACACTCCTTTTTTCATGGTCTATGGGTCGGAAGCAGTGCTACCCGCTGATCTCAAGTTTGGGGCGCCAAGATTGATTTTCGAAAGCATAGCGGAAGCTGAGGCCACCAGGCTGGAGGATATTGATATACTTGAGGAAGAACGACTGAATGCAGTAATACAATCAGCGCGATACCAGCAGACTCTAAGGCGCTATCACGATAAGGCTGTGCGACAAAGGTTCTTTTCAGTAGGGGACCTCGTCCTCCGCCGAATTCTAACGGGGGAGGGACGACACAAGCTATCACCCTTATGGGAAGGACCCTTCATAGTAGCAGAGGTCACTCGGCCCGGATCGTATCGCCTCACCCAGACAGATGGTACAGAAGTCGGGAACTCTTGGAACATAGAGCACCTCAGAAAGTTCTACCCCTAGCTGTATTTCAAAATAGCCGAGGCGGCCATGTACTCTGTAAAGTGGAAATATGTCATCAATAAAGAGAGATTTCAAAGATACTTGATTCATTTATGATTGACTTGCACTCTTACTTAACTCGGGGTGACCACTATGCCCTACAAACGGAGCAATCGGCTTAAGTCGGCAACGACTTAAGGCGGTGCAACATGCTCACGCTTACTTAACTCGGGGTGACCACTATGCCCTACAAACAGAGCAATCGGCTTAAGTCGGCAACGACTTAAGGCGGTGCAACATGCTCACGCTTACTTAACTCGGGGTGACCACTATGCCCTACAAACGGAGCAATCGGCTTAAGTCGGCAACGACTTAAGGCGGTGCAACATGCTCACGCTTACTTAACTCGGGGTGACCACTAGGCCCTACAAACGGAGCAATCGGCTTAAGTCGGCAACGACTTAAGGCGGTGCAACATGCTCACGCTTACTTAACTCGGGGTGACCACTAGGCCCTACAAACGGAGCAATCGGCTTAAGTCGGCAACGACTTAAGGCGGTGCAACATGCTCACGCTTACTTAACTCGGGGTGACCACTATGCCCTACAAACGGAGCAATCGGCTTAAGTCGGCAACGACTTAAGGCGGTGCAACATGCTCACGCTTACTTAACTCGGGGTGACCACTATGCCCTACAAACGGAGCAATCGGCTTAAGTCGGCAACGACTTAAGGCGGTGCAACATGCTCACGCTTACTTAACTCGGGGGTGACCACTATACCCTACTAACGGAAGTTACCGGCTAAAAATAATTGATGGTTTGAACCAGTATAGCATACTCACGCTTATGCGGTTCAAGGGATGATCTCCATATCCCACAAACAAACTTCATAATTATCATGTAGCATACCACAAATTTGCAAACTAATAAATTCTGATACGATAAGAAAGAAATCATAACATTCGAATGATAAGCTGATGTCCTCTAAATAAATACTTGCTCATGCTAACTGCGCGCTCAGAGCACACGAACTGTTTCTTTATTTTCCAATGTCTCTCTCAGGAGCGACTGACGAAGAAGGGCGATTCGAGGAATCAGGGGCAGCAACCACATCGGCTCTTATATCCTCAGGGACAACCACGCCAGGTCTTCTCATCAAGATTCGTCCCGCCCGAATGGCCTTGTCCAGGGCCTTATCGCGCTGAGTTTTGAAAGTGACAGCAGCTTCTTCAGCAACTTTAACAGCCTGCTGAGCAGTTTCTAACTCCCGGGCAATGGTTTTCTTGGAAGCTCGGAGTTCCTTGATAGTGGCATCCTTTGCTGATAGCAACTGTGTAAGGCGGGCCACTTCGTCCGAAGATTCTTGCAGTTGACGGCGCTGACTGTCAAGCTCCTCCATCGTAAAGCGGTGGCTCCTCTCCAAGATGGTCAGCGAGTTACTAGAATCCCGGTACAGTCTGTCCAAGTTGTCGCGAGAAGCAGCAAGGATACGTTTTTCTTCCTACAAGCAAAAATCAAGCTCATTCAGAATCCAAGAGCGTGATAAGGCGAAGCACAGGTTCGTAAGCTACCTTCTCAGAGTTAAGCTGGACATGAAGAGAAGAACTCAGAGCGTTAGCATCATCCAAAGCCGCAGAGACCTGACTCAACTCGATCTGACTTTGAGAATACTTCTCCTCGAAGTCAGCGCATCGTCGAGTCATTTCAGCTTGATCTTGAGAATGTTTTTCTTCAAAAACTATGATCTGCCGAGTCATCCCTATCAAGAAGTATTCAAATAAAACGAGGTCAGAAGGTAAAACAACCTACGGACAAGAATAAAGAAGAAGAAGAAAGGACACCGACCAGCATTGGTGGCCTCCAACTCAGATATACGACGACGAAGCAACACTGGATTCCAACGCTCGAGAGATGACGCCACTTCTGGGGTAGAAGCACCCTGTGACTTCAGTTGACTGGTCAATCCATTCACCAAAGCCTGACGAGAAGAACAGATGAGCATAATGACAGCAATTCATGCAACATAGAGATCAAATTAAAGCACGGCACAGCACCTGGAGGTTGGAAAAGAACGAAGGGATCCCCAGGTCAGGAGAAATCAGCTGATAATCAGGTATTAGACCACCACCCGAAGCAGCTTGCAGTAGACCAGCAGGAACAAGCTCAGTACATTCAGCAGAGTTCAACTCCAGATCAGTGGGGATGCTGCCCTCCAAAGCGACCCCCTGATCCGGAGTCCGAGCCACCATCATGCCGCCAGAATGTGGAGGTGAATCCACATGAACATCCATAGAAGTGCAGGAGGGAGACCCCGCTCGGACACCCTCGGGGGCTGGGTCAAGGTTGGCACTGCCCACTTGAGCCGGGTCACCCCCGGCAACACCCTTGGGGGCTGGGTAGTGGCCTACACTCCTCGCCCGAGTTGAGTCCTCCCCGGCGACACCCTCGGGGGCTGGGCACATGTCAGTACTATTCAAAGGATCCAAGCTCTCTGCCGTGACCACCTCTAAGGTCGACGGGCCTTCAGCTGTTTCCACAGGATCAGGACGGTCCAAGTCATTATCCTGGCCCTCAAGATCGTGCTCTAAGGTCGACGAGGCACGGGACGACCTTAACCCAGCATCTGGCACGGCTGCGCAAATTTCTGTTGCATCAACGTCTGCAGGTTCCAACAGCAAGTTCTCAGGGACCATATCCTCTAGAGCTTGATCAAAATTGGTCATGGACAGTTCTTGCAAACCAATAAGAGCAGACAAGGCAGGAGAAGGAACCCCACTACTACCACCGCTAGCGACGAGCTGCCGACTGTTCTTCCGAGTTAATGGAGTTTCATTCTCTTCCTCCTCATCTTCCATAGCAGCAGCACAAACAGCATCCTCATTAGGGTCAGCAGCAGGCGGAGAACACCCATTGGGATCAATGTCAGCAAGGCCAGTTGCAGTCATTTCTTCAGCAGCAGGAGCTAAGGTGCTGACATCCTCATCAAAGCTAGACACTCGCCGGAGGCGTCTTCTTTTCTTCTTCTGCTCATCAGCAGAAGGCTCGGGCTGACTGGTTCGGCTGGGACGCCTCGGGCGAACATTGACAGGCTTCGAGACATCCAAGGTCGCATCAACCTCTGGAAGCGGCACCACTGCCAGTGTACAATCAGGAACAGTATCAGACGAATCCTCAGCTAGCAGATCGAGCATGTCGTTTATGTCTGCGTCACTAGGGTTCAGGGGCACTTCAAAATAAATCTGCCGTTCATCATCAGGTATCTCCCCGATCGAAGCAACTAAGGAACGGACATCTTCAGCAGAAGGTCGAACTCTAAGACCCAAATTGCTATCTGTCACGGGCGGATTGGACACAAAAAGAGTGAAATCTTTGGGAGAAGGCAGGTTCCAAGCCGAGTATGCCACTGGAGCTCCAACGTTTGAAACCTTACCCCTGAGGATCATCTCGAGTCGGCTCACCAAATCAACAGAAGGAATTCTCCTATTAGTAACTCGAGTTGGGTCGGCCAGCCCTCGGTAAAGATATGCCGGATAGGCCCTGTCCTTCAGCGGCTGAATGTTTTTGAAAACAAAATCTGTGACCACGGCTTCGGCAGTCAGACCTCTCTCTTTCAGTAATCCAACCTCAGTAAGCAACACGCCCGCCTCGGCTACTTCTTGGTCCGTGGGAGATTCAGTCCAACTCGGAGTGCGAACGTCTGCCTGTCTCCCTGAGCGAGGAGGAAGAGAGTTTCCATAATTGTCCACTATAAACCACTCCAGACGCCAACCTTTAATGCTGTCCTTGAGAGGTATCTCGAGATACTCGGTCTTCCGCCCCCGGCGCATCTCTAAACTGGCACCTCCGACCAATTGATGTTGCCCCCCGGCCATCCCAGGACGGCAGTGATACAGATACTTCCATAAGCCAAAATGCGGCAGCACGCCAAGATAAGCTTCGCAAAGGTGAACGAAAATAGAGATTTGGAGAATGGAGTTAGGGTTCAGGTGAGTCAGGTTGATATGATAAAAATCAAGGATGCCACGGAAAAAAGGAGATATGGGAAGGCCGAGGCCGCGAAGAAGGAAAGGAGTATAGACCACTGATTCGTGGGTATCTTCGGTTGGGACAGTAGTCCCATGGCAAGAACGCCAAGAACAGAGTTCCCGTGGAGGGAGAACCCCGACGGAAACAAGGCGGAGAAGCTCAACTTCAGAAATCACAGACATATGGTTACCTGCAAAGGGTAACTGACTGTTGGGATCGATGGCGGGGATCACTGCAGCAGACGAGTTCGCGGTTTTCCTCTTGGGCGCCATTTTTGTTTCTCGCTGGCGAAACAGAGCAGGAGGCGAGCGGCAGAGAAGACTCAGATGCGGAAATGCAAGAACTAGGGCACGGAAAGCAGAGGCGGCTAAAAGCGCGACTCTTAAGGGATATTCTTGAGCCAGATACCTTTTCAAAAAGTGCCCAGTCATCACCCGGCGGTCATCTCCGAAATCCCAGCATGCCACGTGGATATCTAACAGATATTTCCAAGAAAGCCGATGTGCCACCTCATCACTTGGCTGTTTTCCTCAAATTAACTTGAGAAGCTGGCTATTACTCGGCGCTGCCTCTAAAACGCCGACCACGTGTTCAATCGCTCGGCATTACTTCTAAAATGCCGACGCCGACCTTCAATCACTCGGCGCTGCCTCTAAAACGCCGACCACGTGTTCAATCGCTCGGCATTACTTCTAAAATGCCGACGCCGACCTTCAATCACTCGGCGCTGCCTCTAAAGCGCCGACCACGTGTTCAATCGCTCGGCATTACTTCTAAAATACCGATGCCGACCTTCAATCACTCGGCGCTGCCTCTAAAGCGCCGACCACGTGTTCGATCGCCCGGCATTACTTCTAAAATGCCGACGCCGACCTTCAATCACTCGGCGCTGCCTCTAAAGCGCCGACCACGTGTTCAATCGCTCGGCATTACTTCTAAAATACCAATGCCGACCGTCTATCATTCGGCATCGCCTCTGAGACGACGGTCTTGTGTTCGACTGCTCAGTGTTACTTCTAAGACGCTGATATCAATCTTCACAACCGCTCGGCGCTATTTCTACTATATCAAAAGAATCGATTCAACATTTAGCAAAACCAGTGACGAGTCATCAAAAAGAGGAGATAAATGACAACTTTCATTGAAGGGAAGTTAACAAGTTACAAACCAACTCTTTATGAGTTGATACTTCCCTAATTCTACTCTACATTACTACTACTACTAAACTACATCATACTACTACTACTGCTAAATTACACTAATTACTACTACATTATATACTAAACTATACTAAAATCAAAGAAGACCAGTGGCACTTAGCCACTGGCCCTGCCCCTGCCGCCGCCGCCGCCCTTGGTGCTGCCCCTGGTGCTGCCCCTGGTGCTGTCCCCGCTGCCGCCGCTGCCGTCCTTGGTGCTGCCCCTGCCGTCGCCGCCGCCCCTGCCACTGCTGCCGCCGTCGCCGTCATCGTCGTCATCGTCGTCGTCGTCGTCTTCACCCTCCTCGCCGCCGTCCGAGTCCTCCTCATCCGAGGAGTACTCCGACTCATCCGAGCCTTCGAGCCCGGCGCGCTCGACGGCCCGGATGTATGTCCAGACCTCCGCGGCTATCCCCTGGGAGTCGTCCGAGTCATCGGACGACGCCGGGGGAGAGACGGGAGCCGGAGACCCCTCGGGCTCGGAGGAGAACTCCTCCTCCGAGTACTCCGAGTCGCCAAACTCCTCTGATGGAGGAGTCGGCTCACGCTTACGCTTGTTGTTCTTGCCCATGGTTGAGAGCTTTGGGAGAGAAGAAAGGGAAGAGGCAGTAAGGAGCAACGAAGAGATGTGAAGAAACCAGAGAAGCAAAGGGGTTATTTATAGAAGGGAAAGGCAACCGCTCATTTCTAACCGCGGTCACTGAACAGTCGAAAGGCATTCAATAAGCACTTCCACCCACCCGAAGGCACGTCAGACAGCGGACGCCGTTTCATGCAACTCTACACCCATTGGGTCTCCAGTCAACAGCGCAAAGGGTATGATTACACTAGCCGTCCCATCGCATTACTACTCAGAGGCAACCAGGCTAAAACACTCAGCGTACCAAGCCGTCCCTTGCCCACACCCATTGGGGGGGGGACGCCCAGGAATTATCAGTATATTTTTCAAACGGTCACATCCGTGCAGGGCGTGCAGTGAATACCTCAAGACAAAAATGAGATATCAACAAGAGTTAGAGGGAAGCCAAATATAGCCAGTGGAGTGCAAAATATGGTCGACAGAAATGACTTGAAGACTAGACAGAGAACGTCCATCAAATGTCCAATCAGTCACAGAGCAAATAAATTACACTACCTAGCGAGATATGGATGGATTGCGAACTCGGCTGCAAAAGACAAAATACATGCTGACCTCTGAAGCATAAAAATTGATGACATAGCGCGGATGACATCATGCCAATTTTTTACAAGCAGAAAGGATAATTCTCAGCAAAAGGACACAGAAGGAAGACCTTCGAGTGGATTATCCTCAAAAATCCACTTGAAGGTCGGGGGCTACACCCATTGGGTGCACCTTCGGTGCACCCCATGGATTATCATTCTAAATCAACATAGTGCCGACCTCTAAGGCGTAGAACAAGATTGGAAAGATCAATCCTCAACTGAGATGCAGGAGCGCGAATGGAGAAAATCTTCGGAGAAGACCTTCGAGTAGATTATCTTCTAAAATCTATTCAAAGGTCGGGGGCTACACCCATTGGGTGCACCTTCGGTGCACCCAAGGAAGTCCAGAATCTTATAATCCAAAATGCCGATTTCTAAGGCACAAGCACAAAACCAAACTTTGGTCGGACGAGTGATCAGAGCCAGAGGAGGCAGCAGGAAGTCATTTTCTGGACCTTGGATCTTTGAGTTGATTACCTCTAAATTAACTCAAAGATCGGGGGCTTGTGGGGGATAGATATCCCCTGGGTCCACTAAAGAAGTAAAAGGCCTCACGAAAAGCCCAAGGGCCCAATAATTCGTAAGGTCATTCTTTCGTGGGCCTAGGGAAAGACAACCAATAAAGAGGACGCGGGACTGATTAGTGCAAACACAGGCGGCCCACAACGTCGAGCGAATGAATCACAAACAGAGACCCGACTTTCCCGCGCTGAAGCCCCCATGCAACGGAGCCATGCGAGGATAAGTCGGCGGAGGTTACGTAGGGATAAGCTCAAGAAGTTCACTATCTTTCAGCTACTTGTTGCTATCATATCATATGTAATGCTCCACGGCCGAGTATATAAGGCCTAGGGGGCACCCCTTCAGATCGATCGACCCTATTCTACTTAGCCACCCACAAAAACTCTCTGCGCCCTCTATCCAGAGAATCCTCTTGTAACCACGCTCATATACACATCAGGACGTAGGGTGTTACGCACTTCTAAGCGGCCCGAACCTGCAAACCTTGTCCATTGTCCCTCGTGCGATCGGCACGAACCATTTTGCTACAGTCGTCGACACCTTCCTACTCCTAAAAGCACCTTGAGGGGCAACCCCGGGTGTGCGGTCGGACCCAAAACACCGACATTAGTGAAAAGAGTTGGATCGGCTTTCCCAACCTTGAAAGCATTAGCAATCAAGAAATCTCTAAGGCATTCATACCATGCTCTTGGGGCTTGCTTAAGTCCATAGAGCGCCTTAGAGAGCTTACACACGTGGTCGGGGAACCGTTCATCCTCGAAGCCAGGGGGTTGCTCTACGTACACCTCCTCCTTTATAGGCCCGTTGAGGAAAGCGCTCTTCACATCCATTTGGAACAACCTGAAAGAATGGTGAGCGGCATATGCTAGCAAGATTCAAATTGATTCTAGCCTAGCCACAGGAGCAAAAGTCTCCTCAAAATCCAAACCTGCGACTTGGGCATAACCTTTTGCCACAAGTCGAGCCTTGTTTCTTGTCACCACCCCGTGCTCGTCCTGTTTGTTGCGGAACACCCATTTGGTTCCCACAACATTTTGCTTCGGACGAGGCACCAGCGTCCAAACTTCATTTCTCTTGAAGTTGTTGAGCTCCTCCTGCATGGCCAACACCCAGTCCGGATCTAGCAAGGCCTCCTCTACCCTGAAAGGCTCAATAGAAGAGACAAAAGAGTAATGCTCACAAAAATTAACTAATCGAGAACGAGTAGTTACTCCCTTGCTGATGTCACCCAGAATTTGGTCGACGGGATGATCCCTTTGAATCATCGCTCGAACTTGGGTTGGAGGTGCCGGTTGCGCTTCTTCCTCCATCACATGATCAACTTGTGCTCCCCCTTGATCACACGCCTCCTGTTGATGAACCTGTTCATCGTCTTGAGTTGGGGGATGCACCTTAGTTGAGGGAGAAGGTTGATCTCGTTCATATTGTTCCTGTGGCCGAACGTCTCCAATCGCCATGGTTCGTATAGCGATCATCGGAACATCTTCTTCATCTACATCATCAGAATCAATAACTTGCTCTCTTGGAGAGCCATTAGTCTCATCAAATACAACGTCGCTAGAGACTTCAACCAAACCCGATGATTTGTTGAAGACTCTATACGCCTTTGTATTTGAGTCATAACCTAACAAAAACCCTTCTACAGCTTTGGGAGCAAACTTAGAATTTCTACCTTTCTTCACTAGAATGTAGCACTTGCTCCCAAATACACGAAAGTAAGATACATTGGGTTTGTTACCGGTTAGTAGCTCATACGATGTCTTCTTGAGGAGGCGATGAAGGTAGACCCTGTTGATGGCGTGGCAAGCCGTATTCACGGCTTCCGTCCAAAAGTACTCGGGGGTCTTGAACTCTCCTAGCATCGTCCTCGCCATGTCGATGAGCGTCCTGTTCTTCCTCTCTACCACACCATTTTGCTGTGGTGTGTAGGGAGCGGAGAACTCGTGCTTGATCCCTTCCTCTTCAAGGAACTCCTCCACTTGAAGGTTCTTGAACTCGGATCCGTTGTCGCTCCTTATCTTCTTCACTTTGAGCTCAAACTCGTTTTGAGCTCTCCTGAGGAAGCGTTTGAGGGTCCCTTGGGTTTCGGACTTTTCCTGTAAAAAGAACACCCAAGTGAAGCGGGAAAAGTCATCAACAATAACTAAACCATACTTACTTCCTCCTATGCTCAGATAGGCGACGGGTCCAAAAAGGTCCATATGCAGCATCTCCAAGGGTCTTGATGTCGTCATCACATTTTTGGTGTGATGAGAGCCTCCCACCTGTTTCCCTGCTTGACAAGCTGCACAAGGTCTATCTTTTTCGAATTGCACGTTAGTCAAACCTATCACGTGTTCTCCCTTTAGAAGCTTGTGAAGGTTCTTCATCCCCACATGTGCTAAGCGGCGATGCCACAGCCAGCCCATGCTAGTCTTAGCTATTAAGCATGCATCTAGACCGGCCTCTTCTTTTGCAAAATCAACTAAATAAAGTTTGCCGTCTAATACACCCTTAAAAGCTAGTGAACCATCACTTCTTCTAAAGACAGACACATCTACATTTGTAAATAAACAGTTATACCCCATGTTGCATAATTGACTAACAGATAGCAAATTATATCCCAAGGACTCAACTAAAAACACATTAGAAATTGAGTGCTCATTTGAGATTGCAATTTTACCTAACCCTTTTACCTTGCCTTGATTCCCATCACCGAATATGATTGAATCTTGGGAATCCTTATTCTTGACGTAGGAGGTGAACATCTTCTTCTCCCCCGTCATATGGTTTGTGCATCCGCTGTCTATAATCCAGCTTGAACCCCCGGATGCATAAACCTTCTTCTCCCTTGCCATAAGGCATGTGTGACGCTCGTTGGGGAAGAGGGTTGATTTGTTGAAGGCGGTGGCGGCGAGTCCTTCATTGTCGGAGTCGGACGAGGAGCAATTCGAGTCCCACTCCTTGCCTAGATGCGCCTCACCCTTTGCCTTCTTATAATGCTTCTTCTTTTCCCTCTTGTTTCCCTTTTCCTGGTCACTTTCATTATCAGGACAGTTAGCAATAAAATGACCAAGCTTACCGCATTTGAAGCATGATCGCTTCCCCTTGGTCTTAGTCTTGCTCGGCTGTCCATTGCGACCCTTTAGCACCGTCTTGAAGTGCTTAATGATGAGAGCCATTTCTTCATCATTAAGCCCGGCCGCCTCAATTTGCGCCACCTTGCTTGGTAGTGCCTCCTTGCTCCTCGATGCCTTGAGAGCAATGGGTTGAGGCTCGTGGATTGGACCGTTCAACGCGTCATCGACGTACCTTGCCTCCTTGATCATCATCCGCCCGCTTACAAATTTTCCAAGAATTTCTTCGGGCGACATTTTGGTGTACCTGGGATTCTCACGAATATTATTCACCAAATGAGGATCAAGAACAGTAAAGGACCTTAGCATTAGGCGGACGACGTCGTGGTCCGTCCATCGCGTGCTTCCATAGCTCCTTATCTTGTTGACAAGGGTCTTGAGCCGGTTGTATGTTTGAGTTGGCTCCTCGCCCCTTATCATCGCGAACCGTCCAAGCTCGCCCTCCACCAACTCCATTTTGGTGAGCAAGGTAGCGTCATTTCCCTCATGAGAGATCTTGAAAGTATCCCAGATTTGCTTGGCGTTATCCAAGCCACTCACTTTATTATATTCATCCCTGCACAATGAGGCTAGAAGAACAGTAGTAGCTTGTGCATTCTTATGGATTTGCTCATTAATGAATATAGGACTATCCGAACTATTAAAGTGCATTCCACTATCTACAATCTCCCATATGCTAGGATGGAGAGAGAATAGGTGACTACGCATTTTGTGGCTCCAAAATCCGTAGTCCTCCCCATCAAAGTGTGGGGGCTTGCCGAGTGGAATAGAAAGCAAATGTGAATTTGAACTTTGCGAAATACGAGAGTAGTCAAAAGAAAAGTTAGAATTAACCGGTTTCCTTTGTTTGTCGTGGTCGTCGTCCTTTTGGGAAGAAGAGGACTCATCGCTGTCGTAGTAGACGATCTCCTTGATGCGTCTTGTCTTCTTCTTCTTCCCATCTCTTCGCTTGTGGCCCGAGCCCGAGTCATTGGACTTGTCATCCCTTGGCTCGTTGACGAAGGACTCCTTCTCCTTGTCGTTGATCACAATTCCCTTCCCCTTAGGATCCATCTCTTCGGGCAGTTAGTCCCTTTCTTGAAGAGAACGGCTCTGATACCAATTGAGAGCACCTAGAGGGGGGGGGTGAATAGGTGATCCTGTAAAAGTTCAAAACTTAAGCCACAAAAACTTGTTAAGGGTTAGCACAAGTATGGCCAAGTGGCTAGAGAGAACTCAAAACACGATAACCACAAGAAAGCAATCACAGAGTTGACACGGTGGTTATCCCGTGGTTCGGCCAAGTACAAAACTTGCCTACTCCACGTTGTGGCGTCCCAACGGACGAGAGTTGCACTCAACTCCTCTCAAGTGATCCAATGATCAACTTGAATACCACGGTGTTTTTCTTTCCTTTGATCTTTTCCCGTTTGCGAGGAATCTCCACAACTTGGAGTCTCTCGCCCTTACAATTGAGTTCACAAAGAAATACGGAGTAAGGTGGGAATGAGCAACGCACACAAGACTCGAAAATCAGAGCAACAACACGCACACAAGTCGCAACAAGAGCTCGCAACGCAACACAAAGAGTTCACAACTCCACAAGAGCTCTATATGCTATCACAATGAAACGAATGCGTGAGATTGATGTCTTGGTGCTTAGAAGAGTTGTAGGAATGCTTGGTGTACTCCTCCATGCGCCTAGGGGTCCCTTTTATAGCCCCAAGGCAGCTAGGAGCCGTTGAGAACACATCTGGAAGGCTATCCTTGCCTTCTGTCGTCGGGCGCACCGGACAGTCCGGTGCACACCGGACCTTTCCTTAACAGGCGCAGCCGACCGTTGCCGACCGTTGCAGATCTGGCGCACCGGACAGTCCGGTGCACACCGGACAGTCCGGTGCTTCCTTCCGACCGTTGGCTCGGCCACGTGTCGCGCGCCGATCGCGCGGCCGACCGTTGGCCCGGCCGACCGTTGGCTCACCGGACAGTCCGGTGCACACCGGACAGTCCGGTGAATTTTAGCCGAAGTCGCCGGAGAAAAACCCGAGAGCGGCCTCTTCGGCCGAGGCAGCCTGGCGCACCGGACACTGTCCGGTGCACCACCGGACACTGTCCGGTGCACCACCGGACAGTCCGGTACCCCAGACCGAAACAGCCCCTTGGCTGTACACAGTCAAGTCTTCTCTTCTCTTCTTCTTTCTGTTTCTAACACTTAGACAAGATATTAGTACACAAAACCAATGTACTAAGGCTTAGAAACATACCTTTACTTGTGATTTGCACTTTGTTCAACCATGGGCACATTTTCACATTTAAGCACTTGTGTTTGCACTCAATCACCAAAATACTTAGAAATGGCCCAAGGGCACATTTCCCTTTCACAACGGACGAGGGTTGCACTCAACCCCTTTCAAGCGATCCAAAGACCCACTTGAATACCACGGTGTTTCTTGGTTTCACTATATCCCGCTTGCGAGGAATCTCCACACCTTGGAGCCTCTCGCCCTTACACTTTGATTATCACAAATAAGCACGGAAGTAAGGATGGGATGAGCAACACACGCAAGACACAAAATCAGAGCACAAACACGCACACAAGTCACAACTTGAGCTCGCAACACAACTCGAAGAGTTCTCTACTCAAATGGAGCTCTAGTTGCTATCACAAAGAATCAAAAGCGCGGAAATGGAGTCTTGGTGCTTAGGGATGCTTAAAGAATGCTTGGTGTGCTCCTACATGCGCCTAGGGGTCCCTTTTATAGCCCCAAGGCAGCTAGGAGCTGTTGGAAGCAATCCAGGAAGGCAAATCTTGCCTTCTGTCGGGTGGCGCACCGGACAGTCCGGTGCACCACCGGACAGTCCGGTGCCCCCATATGACCGTTGGCTCGGCCACGCGTCACGCGCGGATTGCGTGGCCGACCGTTGGCGCGCCCGACCGTTGGCTCACCGGACAATCCGGTGCACCACCGGACAGTCCGGTGAATTATAGCCGTACGCTGTTGACTTGGTTCCCGAGAGCGGCGACTTCGCCGCAGACGACTCACCGGACAGTCCGGTGCACCACCGGACAGTCCGGTTATTTATAGTCATACGCCGTCGTCGAGACCCGAGAGCAGGCAGTTCACCGGGACTGGTCCTGGCACACCGAACACTGTCCGGTGCACCACCGGACAGTCCGGTGCACTCAAACCGAACAGCCCTTTGGCTAAACATAGCCAACTAATCTCCAAAGTGATTTCTCCTGTTTCTAGCACTTAGACACAACACATTAGTCTTCAAAACAATGGACTAAGACTAGAAACATACCTTTAATCTTGATTTGCACTTCTTGACTCTTTAGCATAAATATAACTCAAAGCATTTTTGTGTGAAGCCCTAAATCACCAAAATCTTATAGAAATGGCCCAAGGGCACATTTCCCTTTCAGCTATACACTAGTGACAAGGATGACATGTGGGTCTTGTTGGGGCCCAACTCAATCCTTTGCCCAACATCATGGCAGAGATGATGAGATTCTGCCTCCTTCCATGATGAAATGCTAGTGGTGTCGACGAGGATATTTCATATTTTTCAATACAATGCTACCCTTTACTATGCAGTCCAACACATGTCGTTCTACAACACGATCAGGCTAAGGGCCCCAACTAGTCGTCCCCTATTTGATGCCACCTATGGAGTGTTAGGATGCCATGGTCGAGCCCCTCGTTGAGGACAGGAGACCCCAATAGTGGAGCCACAATGAGGAATAGAAAAGAGGTCACTCTAAAGGATACTGACCCTAGTGGTTTTGAGAGTAAGAGGGAAATCCACGCTTGAGATGCTTCTACCCCCGAGGAAGTGCTAGTGCATGGACATCAAGGTCCTATTTGCTAGGACTTGGCGCCAAACAAACATTAGTCCCTCGTATGCTTATTTCTAGCACATCCTTATGTCTTCTATATCTCCTCATGGTGAACTATTTTGTTATGTGTTTAGGTCATTAGCGGCAAGCACCACCAGGAGTGCCTTGGACTCTAAAGCTACCTTTGGTTCCATTCCTAGGAGCACCGAAGCTAGTCCCTTTAGGATCCAATAGAGATTGCTGGCACTAGCCTGTGATGAGGTGCCTGAGGTGGTGGACATCTCCAGTGATGATGCCTTGGTGTAGAGGTGGTCCTAGTAGCGGTGGAGGTGTTGGGGATCGTGGAGGCTGATAGTTAGAGGAAATCCCTATAATAGCATAGGTGTTGACCCTGCAACGATGAATTCATTGATGCTAGGAGGGGACGATGGAGAGGCATCAATCTCTCCATCATGTGCTGCCCTAGCACCCCATCACTAACATTTTGCTCCAAAAGATCACCGCCCCTTAAGGTGCAGGGCACAACAATGTCTCTATCTACAAGGGTATCAATGAGGACCCGAGCCTAGGGGATGTTATCGGCAAGCCAAGCCCGAGGGACACCTATACTACCCCCACATGATAGAAGTGAGCCCTCTAAGGGTCACCATTGCCTCTAGGTGTGGCCCTCACCTAAGCTCAAGAAGCCATAGAGGAGGTCAATGTCGTTATAGTCACATAGTGGAAGCGACTGAGGCGGGACTCTTGGACTAAATGTGGGACCATCTAGAGAGGCTGATGTTCTAGAGGTCAACGCATTCGTATCTATTGATACCCGTCGAAGGAGGGAAATGGAGGAAGCCCTGGCCTCTAGTATTGCTGCCGCTCAACCCCAAGAGGAGGCTAAGGGGATCTAGGATAACATGTTTTCTTCTTGATTGTCACCCTTTCTTATCCCATATGCATGTTTTGACTTGTTTGGGCTTGGATTTTGATCAAACTTGGATCTTGTATATCTAGGATCGAGTATAACGTGTGCAACACCTCTTAACACATATGGTAGTCCTTGTGATTGTGTTTTCATGGTCATCACCAAAACCTTAAAATCATGGTCATGTGCACATGATTCTTAGATAGCCATATGTAGATAAATATGCAGCTCAATCATTAGTCGAGCCTACTTGAAGCCGGCATGAATAGCATACATATATACCACTTTGCATCGTGTTGATGATTAGGGTAAAGACTAGTTTCGCAAGCCGTCCTGGTGGCACTGTCAATCAATTGAGAAAGAGGGTTTTTGACAAGCTGATGACCAACTCCTGCCGCAGCTCTTATCACATACTTTGACTATACACAGAGAATGAGAGATTCTCCAGATATCATTTTCAGCCTGAGGAAGCAGTAGTCAATATGAAAGGAGCAAGCTTGACAAGTATAAATCCTCTGAAATTTTGCATCCTCTCACAGGCACGTCGCCGTTTGTAGAATCCAGGCAAGATCCAAGAGCAAGCTGCGTCCTTGCATGTCAATGTCTTCTTCCCCATACAGAGCAGTGTTTGGCTGTTTGTTGAACTGGCCCCGTTGTACATCGCATTGCGACCTGCGACGCATATTCTCAGGGTACTTGCTCTAGAGACTAATCGAGACGACCCGGAAGAGGAATAGAGGATTGTGTTCAAGTATTTGTTGGTTTGGACACAAAGGTTTCTAGTTATTTTCTCTATGGCTGTGATCGCAATCGCATACGATGCATGTACAGATACGACAAATGGATAAGCATGTGAACATGTGGTGGTCTTTTGTATTGAAAAGTACTCGACATCTCACAATCGAAGGGTCAAATCAACTTATCCAGGTTTGAACTACTGCTACTTCATCCTATAAAAATATAATTCTAGTTCTATTCTTATAGATTAATAAATTTATATGAAAAACTATAAATATTTATAACATATATTATGGTACCATAAATATTAATATTTTTATATAAATTTAGTCAAGAAGGCATCTAAAATTTAGGTGTCTGAATTTTAGACGAGAATTATTGTATAATCACTAAAATTACAGATTCAGTTCATTGCTATTTATGTAGGCATAATCTATATACAAAGGTAGTGTAGCTCAAATAAGGATGACTCTACAATCAGGGACTTAGACCTATGTTTTGATGTAAGATAGAAGAAAGGATTTTTAATCCTAGTATGAAATTTGCTCGTACATAAGAAAAGTGTTACTAGAACCACATAACATACTTAGCTTGTTTAAGAGAAACTTTAAGAGACTCTCTTTATTCATCCTAATGGTAGTAATGAAAATTTTGATGAAAAAATAGCTTTCAATAGCTTCTTTGGCTGATTATCCAAATATAGTTATCATCTATTTTATATTTTTTTCACTTACTAAATATGAAGAGTGATACCATCTCTCTAGAGTGTGTACTATATATAGAAAAGTAGTTGAAGAGCATAAATATAAAAGGCAAATTTTCTTTAAATGGTTCTCTAAACGATAATTTAGGGAGTGATTTTTAAAATAACATCTGAAGATGCTCTAAGAAACTATATTTAATCCAATAAAAAGCAATGATTCGGGTCATAAAAATACTTGGTGGCTGATAAATATCTGGTCAAAATTTTAAACATTCGATAGTTTCTAGGAAACAAATTGAATATGATAACCCCTCTCAACACAGTTAAGAGAAAAAAAATTCGAACGGGCAACAGATAACAGTGTTTGAATAAAGAATGACAACTTTAACAGAAGATTTATAGAAAAATCACATATAAATCTATGTATCATGTTTATTTCCCTGTCCCACACCCTTACACATATGCCGCATATGCAAAAAAAAAAAAAAAAAAAAAAAAAAAAAAAAACTAAGGGAAATTTTCTAGCTATGCTGAAAAGATATAGTTTCCTCCTGGTAAAATGTACTTAAATTAACATAAGTAATGAACATCTATCATCTCGCAGGAAACAAACTAAACATCTATGAAAGAAAATTGTAGACCCAAGTAATCTCCCTAAGCATTCCTAACCTTCTTGTCGTCGAGATAGTTTTGATAGAGATATGAAAGGAAACCCCATATCGAAATTAGCATGGCTATGATCTTGACTCCGTTCATCCTGTCATGAAAGGCCATCACACCAAAAAGAGGGACAATAGGTAGAGCAAATGTGCTGATCACATTCGAGAACAACGACGATACCTCAAAAACCAAGCCCACCACTCCAACAGAAGCGAGCTGCCAAGACACGGATGCCCACACCAGTGTCATCAGGTAGGAGAACTGTCCTGATTGGAACCTATCCATCTCCTCTCTTAAATCCATCCATTCTCCACTTGCAAATAGTCCAACAAGAGAAGCGAAAGTTGCCACAAGTGCAGTATATATCTGCATGTTCAAAACTGCCGAGAAGGTCTGTTTCTTGATCACATTCTCGAATGTAAGTTGCATAAGGGAAAGGATGAGTGAGTAGGTGCCTGATGCTCCTACTGTCAACAGGAAACCCAGAAGGTACTTTCCTCCTGAGACACCACCAGTAATAGGTCCATGAGTTTCATGGTTGGCTCCAAGGAGTAAAGCAGCCAAGGTGAGCAGCACCACGGAGTTCATGATCAAACCGGTGAGCTTCTGAGAGTTCAAGACGTATGAGAAAAAGACGTTGAAGGCCAACTGACTAGCGCAGATGAGCGAAAAGGTCGAGACTGGAAGAAACATCAGTCCGTGGGAATACATCATGTTGTCCGCGGTTATGATAAGCCCCAGGACAGCATATATCATGGCAGTTTTTCCGACCGGACTTCCGCTGGACTTCGAAGGGAAAAAGAACAGGCCGAAGAACAATAGAGGGAAGCCAGCAGTCTGCACGAACGTTGATAGCCACTTGCTGTTGCCACCTTGACTGTAGTAGTATCTCCCCAGCAGTGTTGCTGATGTCTGACCAACGATGAGCAAGATTGCATCCGCTGCCACCACAAGCCACCGTTTCCAGTTCTTAGCTTTGGAACTCTCCGATGGTCCTTCTTGAGCTGCTGGAGCTTCGGTTTTCGGTGGTCCTGCGGTTCATAATGGAGTACAATAGAAAGTTACTAATGATTAAGAGACGAAAGTGGACAGACAAAAAAAATATCTTTCAGGGTTTTGCATTTAACACAAGTAACAATCTCCATTTTTTCTTTTAGCAAAGTACAAATAGGTGAACATCGTACACATTAGGCTAATATACAGGGCACAAAAACAAACATAAAGTGGCACACCCTTTGTATATTAGTGTAGTTTGGAGGAGGAAAGATTACCCTCCTGGGTGTTCGACACTTATACGTAATACTACCCGTTCCAAATTAAAATTTGTTTTAATTAATTAATAGATTTATACAATACTTAATGTGTATGTTTTATATATGTGTATAGATTCATTTTCATATATTTAAATATAAATATAAAAACCAAAAGCTAAAATGAATACTATTTTGGAACGGAGGGAGCAAGTAATAACACAGAAAACAGTTAGTAATAACATGTCTGATAGGTTGTGTCTAGGAGATCGTGTATATGACCACGCAACAGTGGTTTGTACTGTTACATAACACTATTTACATGGTGAAGTTTGAAATATAAGCTAGGATAAGGGCAATGCTGGAGATAGCCTTAACAGACGATATATGGAATAGTGTTTGCATTCTTTTGTGAAAAAAATATTATGATAAATGTGAACATAAAGTTGACTTGTCTCTTGCGGTTCGGGTTTATAATGAGTAATTGTCAACGAGGGTAGTGCTTTGTTGTGAGTCTTAGACGAACCAGAGTACGAGTTTGTGTGTTGTGCAATATGTCTCTCGGCTTGTGGTGTGTAGGTGTGCAGTGAAGAGACGGTGGTCGATGACGGGTGAAGGTCATGCGCATTCGTGATGATGGACCGAGAGCGGCGAAGGACGAACAGTGAGTTTGGACCGAGGGACTAGAGAAACTGGATGACTAGCCATGGTGGTTGGCACCTAGGGACACTGAAGGGCGCGAGGACGTGTAGGAGTGGATTGTGTCGCCGACGTGGTCGCGGATCGGCGAGACACGTGTCCAAGATGTGGGGAACACGTATGTGTACGCTACATGCGGAGGTTTCAGTGGTTGAGCCTCAAAGCCACCCAACGCTACAGAGAGCTGGTTTCACCGGATTTGGGTATTAAAACCAGACGATGTAGTTCCAGCGGGAATTAGAGACGACATGTGACATCATCACGAATGGTACATCGAGACGAAACAACTACGTGAAGAGCACGTGACTGTCAGATAAAAATCCTAAGAGTTGGTCCATTTTACCCCCGACTAAGTGGATGATCTCTATGTATTTAGGGGTAGTCTCATCTAGTGAAATAACTCCCTATCAATAGGTGGGAGGGCTGGTTGGTTTAGCCGTCTCTTTTGGCATTAGAGCACTCTCTCTTCCAGTTTCTAGTTTTGTAATTGCTCTAGGTTAGAGATCCACGAGTGTTTTGAACACCCGCATCTGCGTTCTTGAGATTTTGAGGAAGTGTGGCCATAACCATACGCGATCTAGCGTGCTTTTGAATCATGTGCTAAAACTGAAGTGGCTGAGTTTTTCATTTGCTTTATCTCTTCTCAATTCCTCTAATTGGTTTTGTGATAATCTTTGAGTTCTTGATTTGGGGACTGTTTGGGGATCTCCAGGTTTGAATAAATCCTTAGATCACTAATTCAAACCGTCCTTAGATCATTGAGATCATCTGGTTTGGATAGTTCTTAGTCGTGGATTGATCTAAACTCGTTTGATCAAAAGGCAAAATCCTAACTAAACTCGGCCAAGTCTAGTTGGGTTTTATGATCTACGATTGAAATATAAATTTATTTGAGTTCAAATTTTATAGGCACTTTAGAAACTCACTTGTCATGCCATCTCCAGTACAGCCCCTATCCTATCCCCTATCTCATCCCCTATTTCAAACTCTACTCTTGAAACCATGTTAAACAATGTTATATATAGTGACGTGCCCCGTATTTTATACGATCGATCGAAGACAACCTCAAGGTGTGTGCAAAGTTTTAGCTCAATCGGTTTTGCATTCAAAAACTTATTTTTGAAATGTTGAAAACAATCTGAGTTAGCAACTCACTTTTTGGGTTGTTTCGGACTTTCTAGTGTTTGTTTTGCTATCAGTTTGTTTTTGTTAGCCTCATGTTTGTTCCAAAAACTATTTAACGTTTTTTGTGTGCTATTTGAAGTTTTGGAGGCCAATATGTGACTTTGGAATTCAAGATAAAGTTGTCTGAGCACAAAAATTCTAGAGACTCTTATTCACCATCATCCTCTAGTCATCTATTCGATCATTCAATAAAACTACCATTACATGGGAAAATGAGAATGTTGTGCTGGTTTCATAGTTTCACATATGTACATGTGATTGACGAGAGAGCATTAAATCACAATCTTTGGCAAAAAAAACGGCATTAGAAAATTCTAAGAAGAAAACTAACTGTAGAACAAGAACAACCATCCCACCATTCTAAAACTACTGATGCTGAAATCTAAATCATGCAAAGAACTCGCCCAACTTCTTCTCCGAGGAAATAAAAATGCGATATAAGAGAAACAGCGTGCAAGAGAGATGGTATAGCCGTATATAGACCAATTGGCCGACAAATTAGTAGCAAAATAAATATAATCAAACGTGAGACCAAATCAAAACATGGAGCAGCTAGTAGGAACATATTAAACTGACCAGGGATCTGTATCTGAACCTCGGCGGTGGTGTTCGCGTTTGTGCCTCCGCTGTTGCTGTTGCCACCGTTGTTGTCGGCCATCTTAATAACCTAGCTTGCACTCCCAGTGAGATCGTCGAGGACAGGCGGATGAGGAGGAGAGGACGAGGAGACGAGAGCAGTGCTGACTGCTGAGGGGGGCAGAAAAACCGCGACGCCAGCACGCGCTTCGCGGTGGTGAGCTAGAAGAGATAGAACAGGGTAGCTTGCATGCGTCGATCGATCGTCGTGGAGGGATCCCAGTGAAGTCTCGTGATCTAATAATAGAAACCTTGCGGGACGACGACGACCCCGGCCGGCCTGTTCCAGGAGAAACCCAGTTTGGTGGTCACTGGCCAGTGGAAGGAAAAAGAACGTAGAACCAGCGCCCGCCCGTTACTTCCTCGGCGGCGGCCGCGCGGGTGGCTGCGCTTGACAGTAGGAGAGACGAGTTCGCTCGGCTCCCTGCCGTCCTGTTGCTTCTCTTGCCGCTTTCCTCGTGGCCCGTCTCCCTCCTTGCGGAAATTCGGAGTGCCTGGCGCACGGTGTCCTCCGGTCCTCTTCCAGTTCGCGGTCGTCCACAGGCCACAGCATGGACGATCTTGCATGCGGATTTTTCCTCCATGTCCACGCCTTTTCTGTCTCGCGGCCTAGCGGTAGCCGGGTATAGCGTATCCACTTCCACTCCAAGGCCACGATCGAGGGGCACTGTGTAGCCAAGGAAAGGGAGTAAGGGACGCACGGTCAGGTGAGCAGATCAAGTGAACATTGGAGCAACGACTGGGCAGTGTGTTTTACTGCTAGGATAAGTGACGAAGCAAGGATTTTTCTTTAGCCTTAGGCCTTGTTCGTTTCCGTCGGATTGCACCCGGAATCGTTCCAGCTAATCAAAGTTTATATAAATTAGAGAAGCAATCCGGTCAGGAATTGTTCCGACCCACCAATCCAGCAGAAACGAACAAGGCCTTATTCAGTTAGAGGTGGATTAAAATTGATTAAGCCTTCTCTTATTCAAATTTAACAATTTTGTATATATACAATATATAATAGTCGCTAGTCATAACAATTTAACACATATATGTGCTAAGTATATAATAAATATTACTCCTTCCGATCTAAATTATAAATCATTTGACTTTTTTGTGCCATGTTTGACCCGCTCGTACTATTCAGTTTTTTTGCGTAAAATTAAAACATTCAAAGCCATATTTAGAGTATATTATATATATGCTAAACAATATGACAACAAAAATTAATAATAATTATGAAAATTTTGAATAAGACGAGCCGATCAAATTTAGAGTAAAAAACAAAGGGATTATAAAATGAAACAAAAGGAGTAACTTATTATAAGCTAACTTTTTAATTTTAGTCATAGATGTACAACTATAAAACAAAAAAATGTTAGAGTTGATTTGGTGACAAAGGGATCACGGAGGGATTGGAGGGGATTGAGGGGGAAATGAACTAATTTTCCCCTCAATCTCCTCCAATTCCCCCGTGATTCCTGGACACCATGGCCCCCGCCAGCCTCCCCCTGTCTACGCTGCTGGCTAGGATTGATCTGCAGACGCCTTCTCATGGAACATGATGACTAGATGAGCATGTGTTTAAGGCTCTCTTTGGTAGGATTTATCTACGATGGCTTCTGCTCTGGCTTCATTAAATAATTACTGAAGTTATACCAAATAGTTTTTTTAACAGTTTCATATAAAAAACACTTCTCTCATTTATACTATAAGGGTAAAGCAAAAAATTGGCCTCACTAGCTTTGGCTCATGTACATTTTACAAAGAGACTCTCTCACCATCATTACATTTTACAAAAAGACCCTCCCATAATTGTTTGATTTTTTATCGGTCCACAGGCATGCAACAACTCACAATTGAGATTGACTATATTAATAATGTGACTAGACAAGGGTTATCTTAACAAATAACTTAGAAGTCGTTTTACCAAATGGTTTTTTCTTGTTAAGCAACTTTGATAGAGAAGTCACATCAAAATATTTTTAGAAAAAGAAACCCTATCAAAGGAGGCCTAAGGCTTATCCAGTGGCAAATCCTAGTCCACCAAAGTGACTCGTTGCCAGTCGAGAATTCGATGCATGGCAAGAAAAGAGAAGAGTCGGGTCCTATACTCCAATACCAGAGTAGACTCCTTGCGAATAAATAACATAGTAGAGCTAGTTGTTGGTGTGGTTCGTGTTGACACAAAGATTAATTACACATCAGCTTCAGTTAGATCGTCAATATCAGCATGGATCAAAGAACACAACAAATAACTATCACGCATTCGTGGTGAAGAATAGCTAGATTTACAAATAACCAACAAAGGATATAATCAATTGCTTATACGATGAAGAATGCTTAGTTTTCAAACAAACTAGCAAAAGATAAGTATTTGTGGTTGTGACAATTACGACTAGCTTACGAGCAAACTAACAAAGAAACCATCAAAGCTCTTGTTCAAGACAGACATCATCAGGACAAAGACATTAGTAAATTGCCCTAGGTCAGCCTACAAGCCTAGAGCGCCATATTTTAGTTGTCAGATAAATAGATAAACAACAACATAGACTTGAAAAAAGGTTTAGAGGAGAAGATATTAAATATGAGTTGAACAACCGTATGTAGAATACATTAATCAGTAATATACCCCTATTTTATAAGGAGTAGGAGTGGTCTTATCCCATCAAAAAAATGTGGTACACCCTATTCTTAGATTGAATCAAAAATGTCAAGGGGCTATTTAAATTGGTATTGGCCCAACTCAAGTGTCAATATAATCCCCCTATTCTGAGGTGAGGTTTAATAAAATCTAAAAATATAAAAATAACTACATAGCAAGGGAGATGTATACATTGGCAATGTTTCTCTAACAACGATATACTTATATCACCTGTTGTTGGGATCACTTTGGCTTCTCTTGATAGATGACCACTTTGTAATGTCTATAGCATATGTGAGTCCCATAATAAGCTGGATCAAAGTATTGTCGCTTTGCATAGTCTGGTAATTAACTCATTCAACCCACTAAGTGTATCAACTAGCACGAAGTAATACTCCTTTGATAAATGAATGTATCTCATAGCAACCTTTGTTTGGTCAAAATGCAAGCATTCAAGCAATAAGATTTTAGTATTTCTTTGATATAGCTAATGTGCAAAAGAAATTTAAATGCACTCCATCGAATATTCTAATGAACTTGGTCGCTTGGATCATATATAATTTACAATGAGAGTCCTTCAATCATCTAAATCAGCTCTAAGATTATTGAAACAAATTCACGATTTTACACACATTCTTTCTTTACATTGGCCTCCTTTTGATATGAAATTTATGTCCACCGATGTCGAAGCTAGATGCTTTTTTAATTAACATGTTAGCCTTACTATTTTTATGCCTTGGAATATGCCAAATTCAAACATCGATAAAATATGTAATGATACCGAGACATTTATCAAGATATACAGTAGATGATCCTTCAACACAACTTGTTGTTCTGCTAATAAAGAATCACCAAAGACTTCAACATATTTCACCTCTATAGATTACAATATTCTCAAGTGAAAAATAAAACTTCACATTCAGCTTAAATTTTGGTGCAAATATAACATAATCGACTTGACACGGAACCATTATGAGAATAATTATTGTACCAACACCTTAGCCTCCTTTGCATTTCGATTAATCATATTTTCATATCCATGAGGCAATTTTAAAACACATATACTATGTCCTAGGGCCTTAAAGCCATCAAAGCCAAATTCATGTAGGCTCTCCTCACAACAAGATGGTTACAACCACCCATTAGCTATATTTCTACACTAAGGGCAATAAGAGAATGTTGATCATATGAATTCATTTGCATTCGTATGTATAGCTAAAATACAATACTTTAGCACTTGAAATAGAAAGTTGTTAATAAGAAAAATAATTTGGCAACACACTGTAATATAACGACCCACACCAATAATCAAAATAAGAAGATGAGGGATAACCAAACATACTAGGAGATGAACTCCATGACATGGGGTTAGGTGGAGAATATGGATGATGACATGACCAATAATCTTAATGATTTAGTCCAAACATCTAACTTGGCAACTATTTCTTGAATCTCCTTTTCTCCTTTCCCACACCAAATCCTTTTCTTTTAGTTTGTCTAAACTATGCTTCTACAACTTGTTTTCTTTCCACTTTGGCAAACCAAGTGAGCATCTTGATTTTATTTCTATTTTGGATAGCGACATGTTTTCTTTATTTTGGGTACTCTCATCTTTTTTCTATTTAGATATGCAGCTAGAATACCAATAGATAATTTCCCTACTTCTTTGCCATCAATAGCTAGAACTTTCAATAATGTAATTAGCTTTTCAATAGTTGCATTCATATCTGAATTTTTATCCTTGTTACCATCTTTTTCTCACACGATAAAATTGCTTTACCACTTTCTTCTTAGATTGAGATCTAGTATGATTATTATCGAACTGATCTTTACAATATGGTGATTTCTCTAAATATCTAGGAGGTGCATGCTCTATGTAATATATCTTAAAGTATGGTAGAATATATGCCTCTTGATCAAACTAGCACCAAGATAAGCATGAATGAAAACCTATTGGTTGTGGTCCATATAAGAATTAGCTGCTGAAAAGAAGAATGTGTTGCTACTATGTGAGATTTGTTCCTTTGCCAATTCCACTCTTGAGACTTGTGTTTTGGAAACAATCTTGATGATTGGACCTGTGAGCACCAAGTGAAGGTCATACATCTAGATGTTGTCAAGATGCATTCAAGGATCCTTATATATGAGGTTACTATGGGGCCTAACTACTAGGACCATCGCTTCTGAGGCCCTAATACCGTGAGGACCTGCCCTAGCTCCAGAATCATGCCTCTAATACTATTGTGAGACTTATAAGATCATATCTCGTAACACAAATTGGTAGACACAGTAGAACAAAGAGATTATACTTTCGAGGCTCTGAGAGGATGAAACATCCAAAAATCTTATCTTGGTGATTTAAAGAATTCTCCAAAGGATTTGAGATAAAAATGACTTCTAATAAAGATTTCATCCCTTTGTAAAGTATACCTCTCTAATGGGAATGTTCGATTACAATAAGAGATTGGTATTCAGAACGTAGACCCAAAACTTAAAAATTAAAACTTGGCACAACAAATAGAAGAAGGACTTTTAATACATTTGCCTTTCCTTTTTTTACTATAAAATTAACGCACACTTTGATATATATATATATATACATATATAAATCAAAATCATTCATGATAAAGATTGTAAAATTAACTTTCCTAAACTAAGCAAATAAAAAGGTATTGAAATTATGGATAATTATTTAAATGACTACCCTTTTTAAATACAACCTTTCCTTTAAGTATGTGTGTGGCAATATTTGGAGTATTTGCATAAATAAAACAATAAATAAATAGCAAAGAAAACTAAAACTTTGCATTAGCATATCCTTTTTGCTGTGCATTCTGAATTCAAAATCTATTTGAGCTTGATTTGAAATTTGGAAATGGAAATAAGAAAGGAAAAACAGAAATGAAAAAAAAGATTTAACTTGGCTGATTTCTACCGGCCGGCCCACTTTATCCACGTCGCATAGCCCATCTACTCCCTCGCTCCCGAGTCACTTACATGTGGGTCCCGCAGCCAGTAACACACCGCGCGCGCGCCCGCTCCGATTTCTCTGCCAATCCGCCCCCACTCTCCAGCCGGAGCCGCGCGTTCATGGGCAAACCTGTGTCGCTGACACCGGGCCCCATGTTGTTAGCTCTATCTCCACCAGCAGACGGCAGCCGAATCCATCGTCGTGAGTTCGTTGCAACCAGCCCGGAATCCGCGCGTGATCGGGTTGCCGCCTTCCTCGTGGACTCTACCTTCCTGGGGTATATAACCCAACCCCGCGAATCCCTTTTGGCTACCCAATCAGGGATCTAGCGTGCGTTGCATCCACAATTGAGCTCGCGGCGGAGGGGAGATACCCGCCATCGTGGGACAGCCACCTTGACGATGTCTGGCATCTAAAATCGGGCTGGGGGAGTGCGCACCAACTCGGGGAGTGTTCTCTAGTGAGACATTTTGTGCCGGAGGGTACGGTTCGACAGCAATTCCTCGACGGAGCCCGATCTCCGCTGCTGGACCGCACTGCGCCGCGGGCGGGGGGCCTCGGCTGCGCCTATCTCGGTGAGAGCCCTCTCTTCAACTTAGCTCCATTCTCCGTAGTACGTAGCGCATTCCATATCGGGGTTTGAGCGGGGGAGCAGTGATCTCGTGGGTTCCGGTCATGGCGTAGCCGGTTGTGCTTGGGCGCCACCGCGCGTGGCCGATGAAGTGGGAAGATGAGTCGTGCGCCGTCCGATCCGAATCGTGAGGATGAGGTTGGATCTAGTAGTGGGTGGGTCTCTGGCCGTTAGATTAGGATCGTGTGGATCAGGGCGCATACTAGTAGGGTGATGTGGCCTTATGATCCGGGCCGTAAATCTTAGAGTGGGCGACTGAGTTTGCATACCGGTTCGGGGATGATCGATCTGATCCGGGGCGTCCAGATCTAATCCTGCGGCCGAAATCATCCAATACCCCTTTGCCCACAACTTTGCAAATAAACCCCTATGGTTTATACGAACTAACCCGCCGTCTTGTGCGTGGGAAGCCTGTGTCTAGGTTATTTTGCGAGATAAACCCCGATCTTCTCTGTATTAGTGCGCTAGTCCAGGAATTAGAGAAAATAGAAAAAAGAGATTTAGAAATTGATTTTGAGTATATAAATAATTGTAAAACTTGTTTAATCCATAGAAAATTCATATGAAGTCCAAATTAATCCATTCCAATTCCTATAATTTTGTAATATTATTGGTTATCATTTAGTACCACTGTTTTGACATGAATCTCACAATAAAATTGGTATCCTATTTAATCTTGTACAAAACATATAAAACCTTCAAAAATTCATAACTTAAAATATCTAACTCCAAAATTAATGCTGCCTGTTCCTATGATCTTATTTCAATATGTAGATCATTATTATGTATTTTACATATATGTTTGGTGTAATGTTAATTTTTCCTATACACTGTTTGTTTGTAATGTTACGACTAGCAGTGAGGACACATGTCATCTGAAGAGCAAGTTGGTACCTGAAATCTCAAGTGCCAGGCAAGTTGTGCCCTTGATCACTTCTTTTTACCCACTCATGTTCTGATTAATCATAATGATCTGCATAGGTTAATTTTGATGGGACCCAATAGGTTACCCTAGTTTGATTATCTTTATACCTTGTTCACCACTGAATTTCTGGGTAGTACATGCTATTGCTTTATATGGTTTTGGGTATAGAGATATACTTTATTCATAATCATACTTTTATTATTAGTTGTTATTTACTGTTCATGATAAGATCATTATGTTAATTGGAACATGGAGCGACCACCCGGGAAAACAGTGCTACCACAAGGGTTTAATGGGATGCCCTTGACTGATTAATTAGGAAAGCTAGTGGAAGACTACCTTACCCGAAAGGGGCAAGGGCAGTAGGGGAGTGGTCAGTGTAGGGAGGCCCTTGGGATGATTTTGATGCGATGGCGGTCATGCGAGGGGTCCCTGCATTGGAGCTTCCTATAAACTGTAGCGGGTTTTCTGAAGCTAGTGGAACTTTGTAAAGGCCTCGTAGTGTTACCCTGCCTCGCCTTCTCGGTAGAGGTGTATGAGAAGTCGCGATCCCTTGGCAGATGGGTAACATGACTTGTGGGTAAAGATGTGCAACCTCTGCAGAGTGTAAAACTGGTATATCAGCCATGCTCACGGTCAAGAGCAGCTCGGACCCTCACATGATTAATTTATGGAACTAAATTCAATTTGTCATATGCATTGCATCGCAGGTGATGTTGTTACTTTTGTTCTACTACTTAATTGGGTTGGTATTTACTTATACTTAGTAACTACTAATAAAATTTTGATCAACTTTAAAAGCAATGCTCAGCTCTAACCATCCTCTTTGGTAAGCCTTACACTTCACGTGAGCTCCCACCTTTGGCGAGTTCATGCACATTATTCCCCACAACTTGTTGAGCTATGAACGTATGTGAGCTCACTCTTGCTGTCTCACACCCCCCACAGGTCAAGAACAGGTACCGCAGGATGAGGCGCATGGAGGATGTTGTTCGTGAGAGGTCTATGCCATCGTCTCCCAGTCAACTTTGGGTTGTTGGACCGTTGTCTCCCTATAATGTAATTATTTATTTATTTTGTATAGAACTCCTGTTATATAGTAAAGATGTGACATTCGATCATGTGCCATGATTCATCATATGTGTGAGACTTGGTCCCAGCACACCTGGTGATTATGTTCGCGCCCGGGTCTTGGTGCCCCGAAACCCGGGTGTGACAGAAGTGGTATCAGAGGAATGTTGACTGTAGGACGAAACCTAGACAGAAATGGATAACCCTTACTTACTTACCTTTGCTACTCTGATTCTTTCTAAACTTTTCTTAATCTTTTCTCATCTATTTTTCGCTTTACTCTGATTATTCTTACTTGTTCTCTCTAAAGAAAAATGTGGATTTCACACTTTGAAGTCCCGTACCGAAAGTGACCTTTAGGAATAGGAGACCTACTCTTAGGAACAAAAACAAAACTATTTTTATAGGTAACTATACGTTTGAATGTTTGTTCTTATGATACTTGTCTGATTTGGATCTTTGATTGAGTGTGATGGGTTGTGGAGTAATGTCTACAATTACATCTGCATATATATCTAGGCATAAAGGATAGTATTTATAAAATAACTAGACAATCTAGATTATCCCCATTAAAATGTAACTAGTATTACGTATCTATCTCATCTTGACAGATTCTATCTTACCTTTGGACATCCACCTATACAACTAGTTACCCTAGTCTTGACATAAAATATCTGGTCAAGCCCTTCCAAAGAATCTTCAGTACATAACCAACTATTAGCTTATTCATTCTGCCTACCAAATGATTCCCTTGCAAAACTATCTTACCATATGCTTCTAACTTAGATGGTCAATACCAAGAAGGGAGGAGGAATTGATCTACCTGCCAATCCATATAACCGAAGGGTGCTTAGACAACAACAACAAGCAGAGATGAATCCCCCAAATCCTCCACCAGTTAATGCTGATCCAGTTATTTTAGCCCAGATGCAAATTGAAGCGTCCCGAATCCTCTGGGACTCAAATGTGATACAATTACTAGTCCCAGGAGGCTAGTAAACACATTTATACATCAGATGATACCAAATCTGCTTAAACGAGACAAACCTACAAAGGTGGCGAACAACTTTAAGAGTTGGTCCACAACTCGGGACATATCATCAGAGTGGGGCTGAAGCAGCCCGATATACGCAGCGAAGCAATTCAGCGGTCCAACAACCACAGGCAAGGTTGGGAACAGTCGTAACTCTTACCCGATCTCCTTTTTCTGAAAAAACAACAAATAAGCAAGGGTGAGTACAAACGTACTCAGCAGCCCACCTTCACCCGCGGAATGGGGAAATCAGATATAATGCATGGAATATGTAGAGCTCAGGATATTTGCAGAAACAGCAATATTTTATGCAGGGTTGTTTTGAAAAACATATTGTATTTTGCAAAGTGCATCCTCTCCAAAAGGAGCAGGAAGTTTTTCAGTATTATAACAAAATCCCCTGGACTAAACCATCCAGGTATCTCAGCAGTTTCCCACTGGTTTTCATTTTCAAAAACAGCTATTGGACTTCCCGTCCACCATAGCTCACGGCTCAACCGCCGGTCCTCTTAAAAACCACTTTTCTCAAACACACCCTTTTTTGGAAAAACCAAACACTAATTGCCATACCACACCAGACTCGTCCATTCCTGTGGACACAGACTATTCGAATAGGTTCTCAAACTCTGCGCAGAGGTGTACACTTTACCCACTAGTCCGGCTCTGCGATCTCATGGCCGATGAGATCCGAATCCGAATCTCTTTCTTTCCTCGCACGTCCTAACCTTAACAGTTATACCGGAAGGAGTCAGGCCACCGCCATGTCCAAACCGGACAAAACTTTCCCCCTCCTTATCCTCCCGGTGCTCCCCAGCCTTCATAACCCTGGGGTTGGACCGTACGAGTTCAGATTGAGTGACTGCCCACACAGTCTCGAGTGGTTGTACTTATCATGAGTACAGGTAGTGAAAGATGACAAACCGGTCCTTATAAGAGGGGACAATCCTTCTGCTCACGCCTAAACCAGCTGAGCCATCACCTTAGGCCCTCCCCTAAACCAGGGAGTCCTTGATCATCCCTACTCAAAGGTGATAAGGGTGAAAACCCTTCATCAAACACATTTTGAAAAGCATTTTCTTTTGAAAACTCACACCTTTCCTCAAATCATTTGTAACAATTATATCAGGGATTGATTGCGGCAAGCGGCTGGGTGGCCATAATAACTTGTCTCAAAATCATATTATGCATAAAATAACAGGCTGAGGGTTGTGGTTGTAAAACATAGGTAATTTATGCATCAAAGGGATCCAGTGAGCTTGCCGTGCTTATTCGGCGAAGGGGGAAGGGGAGCTCGCGGAACTGGCTTCTGGCTCCACCGCCTAGCGTAGACTTGCAGATCTGGCCTCCACGAGACGGCACGAACGCTCCGATAACTATGCAACATGAACAAGCAAACATACAAACCATCAAGTATACCAACAAATATTTAGTATAGTGGTCAGAATAGCGATATATGGATGGGTAGAGTCTTGAGTAGAATCTGTGTCATGTGGTGTTGTGATATTACTGGTGGTGGAGCGGAGGTGCTTACCAGGAGGGTGGACTGGAGGCGAAGCGACACTATGTGTGTAGCCGGCAGAGCAGAGTAACTGAGTGGGTGGGGTGTTTGCCTTGGCTGAGGGTGTTGAGTGTGTGTGGAGAGGGAGAGGGTAGCTGGGTGTATTTATAGCTGGGTGTATGTGGTGTAGCACAGTGAAGTTCACTGTTGGTGAGAATAGTGACGAATGAATCGTCTGACTTAGTATGAACAGGAGAGTTATAGGCAGAATATGGGACAAGAGTATTTTGGGAGTTTTCTAGAATATGGACCATGCTTAAGGGATGACATGGTTGGGTAGGGAATAGTTTGATAAGAATTTAGAAACGAGATTTATTGGAATCTGAGTTTGGGAGCCTGGTTCGAAGGATTCTCAAAGTTAAGCGTGCTCAACTTGGAGAAACCTAGGATGGGTGACCAGATGGGAAGTTCCCTACTGGAAGAAAAATCACAGTCACCGGAGTTCGTATGACTGGAATATGGGTCTGGCTGGTCTTAGGTGGACTGGACAACATGATGTACGAGTAGTTGAAATTTGGGATGACTAGATGACCGATGAATAGTAACGATGATCAGTAACGATGAATAGTGGCGATGGAAAAGAAATTATAGATATCATCGATGAATAGTAACGATGATGAATAGTAATGATAAATAGTAACGATGATGAATAGTGTATGTGAATAGTAACGATGAATAGTAATAGTGAATAGTAATGGTGAATAGTGATAGTGAATAGTTCGTATGAACGAACGATGAACGATGAATATGAACTATGAACGAACGGACGAACGATCGAATGATCGGACGAACGAACGATCGGAATTTCGGCAGCATAACGACAGGAAAAGATTATTTGGACGAACGGACGAACGATCGAATGATCGTACGAACGAACGATCGGAATTTCGGCAGCATAACGACAGGACAAAGATTATCTAGAAGAACGATGAATAGGGACTATGAACGAACGATGAACGATGAATAGGGACTATGAACGAACGATGAACGATCGAATGATCGAACGAACGAACGATCGGAATTTCGGCAGCATAACGGTAGGACAAAGATTATCTGGAAGAACGATGAATAGGGACTATGAACGAACAATGAACGATGAATAGGAACTATGAACGAACGATGAACGATCGAATGATCGAACGAACGAACGATCGGAATTTCGGCAGCATAACGGTAGGAAAAAGATTATTTGGACGAACGAACGGACGAACGATCGAACGATCGAACGAACGGACGAACGAACCATGAACGATCGGACGAACGATCGAACGATCGGACGAACGAACGAACAAACTAAGAACAGGGGGACGAACGATCGAAGAACGATCGAACGATCCTTGTGCTAGTGTGTGCTTGTGTGGAACATGGAGTGGGTGTGTGTGTTGGGGGGGAGAGTTGCCATGAAATGGCTTGGGGTGGGATGAGAGGAGGCCCTTGCCCCTCTATTTATAGCCATGGTGGGGGGGATTAGGGGGAGGGATGAGAGGATTAGTGGGAGGATGAGAGGATTAGTGGGAGATTAGCATGTATTTGTCTTGTATAAGTGAGATTTGCTTGTAGAGCTCACCGTATGACACTGGAGGCATACGTATACGTATGAGCATGAGGAAAGTTATGAAGAAAATATTTATAGGGACTTGAAAAATGATTCTGAAGGTATTTCTCAGGAGGAAAATATCTGGAGATATATCGGTGGAATATTTGGGCAGTATTTCTGGAAAGAACTTGAAGAGGATCACTAGGGAAATATCTGGGCAGTATTTCTGT
Source organism: Zea mays (assembly GCF_902167145.1). NCBI lineage: Eukaryota > Viridiplantae > Streptophyta > Magnoliopsida > Poales > Poaceae > Zea > Zea mays. The sequence goes on from NC_050097.1 coordinate 14,782,274, forward strand.
AAACAATTTGAGGGGGATCACTGAGGAAATATTTGTAGGGTATTTTGAGGAGGATTTTAGAGAGAATATAGACCACTATACTTTATTTGTTGATATCAACTCGCAAACAAACATTTTGAAATGAAATTTGAAATTCATTTTGAATTTAGGGCGAGTTTGAGAAAATTTCAGAATTTGAATTTTTGGGATGCTACAAATCTACCCCACTTAAAAGGAATCTCGTCCTCGAGATTCGGTTTAGAAGGGTTATGGGTATAGCTTTACTTCAGCTACATATCTTCACTTTGCAACTCTTCGAGGAGATGAAACTTCAACAAAGTCTGGCCTTTGAGGAACATCTGGTTGCTGATTGAAAACACTGATTCTGGCTACTCAAAGATCATCTTCAGGCTTCTAGCTTTCGCTTGGCAGCTTGCTTATTGAAGGAGCATAGATGCCAACACACAAACCTTTCTCTTGCAAACTCCCACATGGATTCCTTCCTTGATTGTTCTTCTGGTGCTTCATCAACGGAACTTGGGTGACCACTTCTCATACAGAAACTTATAAGCTTTGGTGATCTGGTCCTCCACAAGCTTGCTACATGCCTTCTTATTTTTCCCCATGACAGGAACCTTATTGGAACACTACCCCACTTAAAATGAATGAGGGTAGATCTCTTGAATCTTGGGGATTTGAACTCCTTGAAGTACCTCATAACAAAGGTGTTACGGGGCCTTCTTCTCCTGTTGCTGCTTGAGCAGGCTGCGGAGAAATGACTGACACAGGGTTGATTCTGGGACAACCTTCTTCTCATCTTCTCTTCACTATCTTCTTTTCTCTTCTCACTTTTCACTTTTCACTGCCTCTTTCTTTCTCTTTGCTCTTCCCACTCGAGGATTCTATCAAAGAGTATTACCATCATACAGAGGAGGAAACCGAAGATGTTGAACCATATACAACAGTCTTCAACCCAAGAATCACCAAGCATTGTGATCTTAGGGGCGAGGGAGTGGAAAAATGGAGTTGCTTGCGATTTGGCAGAGGGGATTTATCTGGAGTGTGCTTTTGCTTTGAGCGAGATGGGAGTTGAGGGAGATGGTGGGGGGGTTTTATAGGCGAGCGGGGGTGTTCGGTTGCGGAGCAGTGGTGATGGAGTAGGTGCTACGCGGCAGCGGGTGCGATAAGGGGAGGGGGGCCTGGTGTTGTCGGCGATGATGGTGGCGGTGGGTGCGCTACAAAGGTGGCGTGGGCGGCGGTAGTGCGCTGCAAAGGGGGGCGTGGGGCGGTGGTAGTGCGCATGGAGGCGGGCACGCGTGGGGGGGCACGGGTGAGTGGTGGGGTCGATGACCCTGATGTTTGTGGTCTCTGGTTCCAAGAATCTTTGCCTCTGTGTATGGTAATAACTCCTTCTGTCCTCTTTTCCTGTTTACTTTGACTCAGTGGCAGTGCTTTGATTCTCACGGTCGGTCTTTTTGACTGAGCGGCTGGACTGGCTTCTTCTGTAGCTTGTTCCAGGCTTCAAGGGTAAGCTTCCCGGTATCTTCTTGGGTAAGGCACTTTTCTCTTGAGATGGGTTAAGATGAGAATGAAAGCATAAGGTGAGGATTAGATCTAATTTGTGATCTATGTTTTTTAGAGAAAACCTTTCTTAAAAAAAACACACAAGCTCAGCAATGATAAGCACAAACAAATCGAATGTTTTGAATAAGGGAAGAATAGAGTTTTTCCAAAGCACGGACTACTCAGATTCGGGGGCTAAGCATAACTACTATTGCTTGGCTCCTGAATTGAGAACTATGCTAAATGCAACTTATGAGCACTAACGTTAAAGCATCACATATGCACTCAAAAGGGAGGAAAACATCAAGCGAAATTCATTTTGAAATGCCCTAGGGGGGCAACACAAATAGAGTTTTTCAAAGCACGGGACTACACGATTAACTCTCATACATGCAGGGCTCTAGCCAAAGTGAAGAAAAACTTCACTACCCAATGCATGCAGAGGACTGGGCATACTAACTTCAGACCAGACAACTTCTCTTCTGGTAGGGCTGGCACACAACTTCAATCTGAGACATCTCCTGGATGGGTCAAGAGGGAGCTGACGTTGATGACTTCTTCTGGCGGCGACTGAGATGGCAGGACAGGGTCGAACTCTTCTTCAAGCGGGACTGGCTCTTGTAGCTCCTCTGAGGGCGGCGGTGCTGGCGGGGTGCTTGCAGCTTCTTCCTTGACCTCAAGGGATGGTGCTGGAATCTTCTTCATGGTGAGGGGCTCAAACAACTCTGGCGGGGGATCTTGGGAGGATTCAGGGTGCTCTTGCTTATCCATAGCCTGAGGGGAGACTGGAATTCCTTCCAAGACTATGGCTCCTTCCGGGAGTTCCCAAGCCTTCTTTTCTCCTCTGATAGAGACCGGGTGACCTTCAAGAATCTAGGGGTCTTCAGCTCTCCTGGGTTGAACTGGGTTGGATGGAGCAGGCTCTTGGATCCGCAGGGCTTTACGTTGGTTATGGGTTACCAAGTAGGCCTCCATCAACTTCTGGATGTGCTCATCCTTGGCTTGCTTCAGGGCTTCAACAGCAATGACTTCACGACTTTCCAAGGCAGCTACACGGGCTTGAGCTATGGTGAGATCCACATGGATCTTACGGTTGAGCTTCTCTGCATCTTCTGCTCGAGCAATCATCTGACGGTGGTGCCGAGCCAAGAAATCATATTGTGCATCCAGGGTGAGCAGGTATGCAGTGAGGTACACGACTGTGGGGTCATCCTCAAGCAGCTGCTGCCCTTCCAATGCACGCATCCTGGCCATCCAAGCGGGACGGTTTCTCTGAAAGGGCTGAAAGAATCTGAGCGGAGTGTCAGCCACTTCTTCTTCATAGATCTGACACAGGGCCCTCAATGCCTTGCGAGCGACGACTTGGCAGGTGTCTTTGAATATGTGCCCAGCAGCAGTGACACTCCATTCCACATGGTGTGGACTGGATCCAATGTATACAGTCACGACACACTTCTCTGTGCCATGCTCGACGAACTCACGACCATCATACTCTGGCTGGCTCCTGATTCCGAGGCGGACTGTGCATGCTCTCAGCAACTTGGGGAAACCATCTTCATTCTGGCAGAAGCTGGTTTGGCACTGAACCTCCATCTGACTTCTGAGAGAAGGAAAGGGGGAAAACATTTTTGAAATGAAGGGATGCGAGCAAGAATTTTTTTAAGAAAATAGTTTGGACTCAAAAACTTTTGGATCAGGCTAAGGGTTATGTCCTGCGGCCAACCTAACAGCTCCGATACCACCTGAAGCGTCCCGAATCCTCTGGGACTCAAATGTGATACAATTACTAGTCCCAGGAGGCTAGTAAACACATTTATACATCAGATGATACCAAATCTGCTTAAACGAGACAAACCTACAAAGGTGGCGAACAACTTTAAGAGTTGGTCCACAACTCGGGACATATCATCAGAGTGGGGCTGAAGCAGCCCGATATACGCAGCGAAGCAATTCAGCGGTCCAACAGCCACAGGCAAGGTTGGGAACAGTCGTAACTCTTACCCGATCTCCTTTTTCTGAAAAAACAACAAATAAGCAAGGGTGAGTACAAACGTACTCAGCAGCCCACCTTCACCCGCGGAATGGGGAAATCAGATATAATGCATGGAATATGTAGAGCTCAGGATATTTGCAGAAACAACAATATTTTATGCAGGGTTGTTTTGAAAAACATTTTGTATTTTGCAAAGTGCATCCTCTCCAAAAGGAGCAGGAAGTTTTTCAGTATTATAACAAAATCCCCTGGACTAAACCATCCAGGTATCTCAGCAGTTTCCCACTGGTTTTCATTTTCAAAAACAGCTATTGGACTTCCCGTCCACCATAGCTCACGGCTCAACCGCTGGTCCTTTTAAAAACCACTTTTCTCAAACACACCTTTTTTTGGAAAAACCAAACACTAATTGCCATACCACACCAGACTCGTCCATTCCTGTGGACACAGACTATTCGAATAGGTTCTCAAACTCTGCGCAGAGGTGTACACTTTACCCACTAGTCCGGCTCTGCGATCTCATGGCCGATGAGATCCGAATCCGAATCTCTTTCTTTCCTCGCACGTCCTAACCTTAACAGTTATACCGGAAGGAGTCAGGCCACCGCCATGTCCAAACCGGACAAAACTTTCCCCCTCCTTATCCTCCCGGTGCTCCCCAGCCTTCATAACCCTGGGGTTGGACCGTACGAGTTCAGATTGAGTGACTGCCCACACAGTCTCGAGTGGTTGTACTTATCATGAGTACAGGTAGTGAAAGATGACAAACCGGTCCTTATAAGAGGGGACAATCCTTCTGCTCACGCCTAAACCAGCTGAGCCATCACCTTAGGCCCTCTCCTAAACCAGGGAGTCCTTGATCATCCCTACTCAAAGGTGATAAGGGTGAAAACCCTTCATCAAACACATTTTGAAAAGCATTTTCTTTTGAAAACTCACACCTTTCCTCAAATCATTTGTAACAATTATATCAGGGATTGATTGCGGCAAGCGGCTGGGTGGCCATAATAACTTGTCTCAAAATCATATTATGCATAAAATAACAGGCTGAGGGTTGTGGTTGTAAAACATAGGTAATTTATGCATCAAAGGGATCCAGTGAGCTTGCCGTGCTTATTCGGCGAAGGGGAAGGGGAGCTCGCGGAACTGGCTTCTGGCTCCACCGCCTAGCGTAGACTTGCAGATCTGGCCTCCACGAGACGGCACGAACGCTCCGATAACTATGCAACATGAACAAGCAAACATACAAACCAGCAAGTATACCAACAAATATTTAGTATAGTGGTCAGAATAGCGATATATGGATGGGTAGAGTCTTGAGTAGAATCTGTGTCATGTGGTGTTGTGATATTACTGGTGGTGGAGCGGAGGTGCTTACCAGGAGGGTGGACTGGAGGCGAAGCGACACTATGTGTGTAGCCGGCAGAGCAGAGTAACTGAGTGGGTGGGGTGTTTGCCTTGGCTGAGGGTGTTGAGTGTGTGTGGAGAGGGTAGCTGGGTGTATTTATAGCTGGGTGTATGTGGTGTAGCACAGTGAAGTTCACTGTTGGTGAGAATAGTGACGAATGAATCGTCTGACTTAGTATGAACAGGAGAGTTATAGGCAGAATATGGGACAAGAGTATTTTGGGAGTTTTCTAGAATATGGACCATGCTTAAGGGATGACATGGTTGGGTAGGGAATAGTTTGATAAGAATTTAGAAACGAGATTTATTGGAATCTGAGTTTGGGAGCCTGGTTCGAAGGATTCTCAAAGTTAAGCGTGCTCAACTTGGAGAAACCTAGGATGGGTGACCAGATGGGAAGTTCCCTACTGGAAGAAAAATCACAGTCACCGGAGTTCGTATGACTGGAATATGGGTCTGGCTGGTCTTAGGTGGACTGGACAACATGATGTACGAGTAGTTGAAATTTGGGATGACTAGATGACCGATGAATAGTAACGATGATCAGTAACGATGAATAGTGGCGATGGAAAAGAAATTATAGATATCATCGATGAATAGTAACGATGATGAATAGTAATGATAAATAGTAACGATGATGAATAGTGTATGTGAATAGTAACGATGAATAGTAATAGTGAATAGTAATGGTGAATAGTGATAGTGAATAGTTCGTATGAACGAACGATGAACGATGAATATGAACTATGAACGAACGGACGAACGATCGAATGATCGGACGAACGAACGATCGGAATTTCGGGAGCATAACGGCAGGAAAAGATTATTTGGACGAACGAACGGACGAACGATCGAATGATCGTACGAACGAACGATCGGAATTTCGGCAGCATAACGACAGGACAAAGATTATCTAGAAGAACGATGAATAGGGACTATGAACGAACGATGAACGATGAATAGGGACTATGAACGAACGATGAACGATCGAATGATCGAACGAACGAACGATCGGAATTTCGGCAGCATAACGGCAGGACAAAGATTATCTGGAAGAACGATGAATAGGGACTATGAACGAACGATGAACGATGAATAGGAACTATGAACGAACGATGAACGATCGAATGATCGAACGAACGAACGATCGGAATTTCGGCAGCATAACGGTAGGAAAAGATTATTTGGACGAACGAACGGACGAACGATCGAACGATCGAACGGACGGACGAACGAACCATGAACGATCGGACGAACGATCGAACGATCGGACGAACGAACGAACAAACTAAGAACAGGGGGACGAACGATCGAAGAACGATCGAACGATCCTTGTGCTAGTGTGTGCTTGTGTGGAACATGGAGTGGGTGTGTGTGGGGGGGGGAGAGAGTTGCCATGAAATGGCTTGGGGTGGGATGAGAGGAGGCCCTTGCCCCTCTATTTATAGCCATGGTGGGGGGGATTAGGGGGAGGGATGAGAGGATTAGCGAGGATGAGAGGATTAGTGGGAGATTAGCATGTATTTGTCTTGTATAAGTGAGATTTGCTTGTAGAGCTCACCGTATGACACTGGAGGCATACATATACGTATGAGCATGAGGAAAGTTATGAAGAAAATATTTATAGGGACTTGAAAAATGATTCTGAAGGTATTTCTCAGGAGGAAAATATCTGGAGATATATCGGTGGAATATTTGGGCAGTATTTCTGGAAAGAACTTGAAGAGGATCACTAGGGAAATATCTGGGCAGTATTTCTGTAAACAATTTGAGGGGGATCACTGAGGAAATATTTGTAGGGTATTTTGAGGAGGATTTTAGAGAGAATATAGACCACTATACTTTATTTGTTGATATCAACTCGCAAACAAACATTTTGAAATGAAATTTGAAATTCATTTTGAATTTAGGGCGAGTTTGAGAAAATTTCAGAATTTGAATTTTTGGGATGCTACACAAATAATGCAGCAAATGGCGGACACTATGGCAGACATGCACGCACAGATGCGACAGGAGCGTCAAGAAATGCGCCAGGAAAGAGAGGATATACGTCGGGAGATGCGCCAAGAGCGGGAGGAGTTACGTCAAGAGAGAAGGGCGCAACAGCAACAGCAACAAGCACCACTGCCTCCACCTCCACCACCAGTTCCACCCCAGGACAAGCACAGGGAATTCATGAGCCACAAACCACCAACCTTCTCCAACTCCGCAGATCCGCTGCAAGCAGATGACTGGCTAAAGTCTGTAGAAAAGATGCTCAACATAGCTCAATGCTCGGATAGAGAGAAAGTACTCTACGCATCGGGTCGTCTTACTGGTCCCGCTGCAGATTGGTGGGATGCATACTGCGCTGCTCATGCTGCTGTCGATACTATTACCTGGGCAGAATTCTCCACTCAATTCAGGAATTACCATATTCTTGCTGGGCTCATGAAGATTAAGAGAAAGGAGTTTCTATCCCTCAAGCAAGGAAGTATGTCTGTGAGTGAATATAGGGACAAATTCATCCGGTTATCTCGATATGCTCCTAGGGATGTTGAGGATGATGAGCAAAAGCAGGAGCTTTTTCTGGACGGTTTGATTGGACCCTTGCAATATCAACTGGTATCGCACACATTCCCAACCTTCCAAAGGTTGCTTGACAAAGCTATTGCTGTAGAAAACAAGAGGAGTATGTTTGGAGAGAAAAGAAGGGCTGCTAACCAAGGGTAGGCTGGAAGTAGTTCCCGTCCTTGCTATACTACCACTCCAAGTACACCAGCTAGTGGCAGTTCCGGACAACAAACTCAACGGGCACCAACTGCTCCTCCGCAAGCAAGCACCACAGCAGGACCTGTTGCTCCTAACACAGCCACCAACAGGGCATGCATCAAGTGTGGACAACCGGGACACTACGCCAACTATTGTCCCAACAGAGCTGCTGTAATACCCAAAAAGTGTAAAAGAAGACATAGTTGATTTGCATACATGTTTTGCCTCTAATTATTATAACATGTAAACCAACACTTCAAAAGTCATTAATTAACCAATGACACCTGAAACAATGTGTGCATCATGCTGGGTTTTATTGTGTGTGCATTTTGTGACAATATAAAAGTAAGGTAAAAAATATATTAACATCCTAATTTGGAGATGTAATCCTAACTTGCAAATTAGGGTTAGAGAAGGAAAAAATGTTATACCAAAAAAAATAAATAAATAAAGGAAATATACATAAATATAATTAAACCTTCCATATTATTGGGTACAATTTGTACATTTAAATGAATCAGGAATTCAATTAAAATTGAATTCAAATTGGAATGCTAGAAAAAAATGGAAAAGAAAAAAAGAAAAAAAAAGATAAAAGATAAAAACCTTACCTGGGCCTCGGATACTTATTTTAGCCCATCAGGAGACACCCTCCAGCCTAGTGTCCGCGCAGGCACGGTCTCGTTTCCCAGTCACTGCTCTGTGGGCCCACACCCGGGCGAGTCTTCTTCTTTCCCCTGCATGACTCGCTCGCTCGCCAGCAGGCCCTCCGCGCGTGGCGAATTCGTCCCCTGACGGGTGGAGGCCAGCACCGGAGTCGAACCGGGCTCACCCGTCAGATGAATGGTGGATCCGCTTCCACTGGAGCGTCTTCGCCGGAAGGTTGTTACTGCTGCGCCGAACTCCCCGAAATCTGCTCTGCAGACCGACCCTGCCTTCGGCTCTTCCCCTGCTCTATAAATGCTTGCGTCGCGATTTTCCCTCGCCATCATCCGTGCGCACCGAATACCAGCGAAGCAGTGGAACGAGAGTGAGAGGGAAGTGCGGAACAGGGAGCCACCGTTGCGGCTTGAATGAGGGTGAGGGTCGCGCCGCCATCGAGGAATTCCTACCTGCATCCTCGCCTTGACGCCGAGTGCTTTCCCGCAAGCTTCGCCGTGTCGAGGATAGGGTTTACGAAGAACCGCCACCAAGTGTTAGTCACGGGGGCACCAGGAATTCTTCACCGGAATTGCAGCACCGCCGCGCCATTGCACTGCTCCGTGGACTAGGGTCTTGACTGGTCGTGTCGAGGAGATTAGCCACCTCGCAGCTCTATTTTTCCATCTCCTTCGTGTAGCTTTGCCCGATTTGAACTTAGAGGTCTGGGTCGTCGACTGCAGGTGCGCCGGGGAGCTCGCCGCCGTGTGGCCTAAAGTCTCTGCCTTGTCGCGTGCGCAGGGTGGCAGGCGAAGTTCTCCTGGCCGTTGATCTAATGATGGGCAGCCAAGATTAGAAGGTAGCTACCTCTTCGGTTAGGAAGAACCCGGACCGTAGATCTCGCGATGTACGGTAGAAATCCGAACGCGGGTTCATTAAACCGTGACCGTCGGATTCAGATCCGAGGACTATGGCTGTATACCGGTTCAGTTTTAGGCGATCTAATCTAGGCCATAGACTGTAGATCGTGCGGCTCACATTAGATCTTACCCCTTCGGTCCGGTAAAGTTGCATAAGAGCCCTCGACCTTTTAGTGAATAAACCTGCCATCCATCGCCAGTACCTTGAGTCTTGAGAATTCTTTCACCGTGAACCCTGACTTTTCTGGAAATCGAGGCCCAGTCCAGAGAAGATTAAAAACAGTGAAATAATTATGGAAATTCGTTTTTAATACAAAAACAAATCTAGAAACTTGTAAAATGCATAGAAAATTTATTTTTAGTCCAAAGCGACCCATTTCAATTTCTAAAATTTTGTAATTTTATTCTCCGTCACTTAGAGTCTCTGTTTTTACATGAAAATAGTAAGAAAATTAATTTATCATTTAATTCTCTTTCAAGCACATTAAATCTTAGAAAATTCATAACTTAAAATCTGTAACTCTAAATATTATGATTCCTGTTCCTAGGTTTTTATTTTAATGTGTAGAATTTTATTGTGTATTTTATTCACATGTTTGGTGAAATGTTAATTTTTGCTATACTATGTATGTATTGTGTTGATGCGAGCAAACGAGCAAGCCACTGTGGATTCTGAGGTTCGGCAAGTAGAAGTAGCTGAGCAGGAGCTCATTGAAGGCAAGTTGTGCCCTTGATCACTTACTTTTTCCCAGCCATGTTCTTATTAATTATAATGATCTGCATAGGTTAATTTTGATGGGATCCAATAGGTTACCCCAGTTTTGGTTATCTTTATACCTTGTTCACCACTGAAACATTTTTGGGTAGTACATGCTATTGCTTTATGTGGAATTGGGTATGGAGATACAATATTCATGATTACTCTTTTATTATCTTTTTATTATTACTGTTCATGTTAAGATCATTAAATTAATGGGAACATGGAGCGACCACCCGGGAAAACAGTGCTACCACAAGGGTTTAATGGGACGCCCTTGGCTGATTAACTAGGAAAGCTAGTGGAGGTCTTCCTTACCCGAAAGGGGCAAGGGCAGTAGGGGAGTGGTCAGTGTAGGGAGGTCCTTGGGTTGATTTTGCTGCGATGGCGGTCAGGCGAGAGATTCCTGCACTGGAGCTTCCTATAAACTGTAGCGGGATTTCTGAAGCTAGTGGAACTTTGTAAAGGCCTCGTAGTGTTACCCTGCCTCGCCTCTTCGGTAGAGGTGTATGGGATTGGCCGTCTCTTGGCAGATGGGTAACATGACTTGTGGGTAAAGATGTGCAACCTCCGCAGAGTGTAAAACTAGTATACTAGCTGTGCTCACAGTCATGAGCGGCTCGGACCCTCACATGATTAATTTATGGAACTTAAATTTAATTTGACATTTGCATCGCATTTAGGATTATTTTCCTATTACTTTACTTTATTATCATTAAGGTTTGGTATTTACTTACACTTAGTAATTGCTAATAAAATTTTGACCAACTTATAAAAGCAATGCTCAGCTTTAGCCTTTACTTCATTGATCAGTCTTACACTTCATGAACTCCCATCTTTGGTGAGTTCATGCCACATTATTCCCCACGAATTGTTGAGCTATGAACGTATGTGAGCTTACTCTTGCTGTCTCACACCCCCCTAGAAGAAGAACAGGTGGTCGAAGAGGAGCCGCCTAACACCGAGGCATTCGACTTAATCTAGGTGGCGTCTCCGAGTCAGCTTTGTGGCGCCAGGGAATAATAATTAGTTCGTTTTACTTTATCATTTATTTTTGTAAGTCTTCCGCTAAGTAATAAGTACATTTATGATATTTATGACATTTATCTCTATGCACTCTGTTATTATGTGTGTTGTTCTTCCTTGGCGCACATATGAGATGCACCCGGATTTGTCCCTTAAATCCGGGTGTGACAGCTGCCTACACTACACAGGCTCCGATGAAGCAAGGACAAGCCTCGGCAGGAAAGAGTCAACCCTTATCTGTCAACCGGGGACAAGCCCATCATGCAGAAGTAGAAGTTGAACCTGGCGAACTTGAAATTCAAGAAGAAGAGCTAGTTGAAGATAAGAAAGTAGTCGGTGAACAAGTCAACGAGCAACAAGAGTAGAGCAAAAATAGAAATAAACATAAATATAGAGATATATATATATGGATATATTTTACTATTTGTAAGACCTAAGTATTAGTTTAGCTAGTAGTTAGCATGTTATTATTTTAGGAATAATAATAAAGTCTAATTGACCCTATGTTTTGTTAATGAGTTATGCATCATACCGAGAATTCTTTGTTTGTGCATATGTTCTCAGACAATATGAGTATACATCCCTTTTCTTACAAATCTCGAGGACGAGATTTATGTTAAGGGGGTAGAATTTGTAACATCCAAAAATCTTATCTTGGTGATTTAAAGAATTCTCCAAAGGATTTGAGATAAAAATGACTTCTAATAAAGATTACATCCCTTTGTAAAGTATACCTCTCTAATGGGAATGTTCGATTACAATAAGAGATTGGTATTCAGAATGTAGACCCAAAACTTAAAAATTAAAACTTGGCACAACAAATAGAAGGAGGACTTTTAATACATTTGCCTTTCCTTTTTTTACTATAAAATTAACGCACTCTTTGATATATATATATACATATATAAATCAAAATCATTCATGATAAAGATTGTAAAATTAACTTTCCTAAACTAAGCAAATAAAAAGGTATTGGAATTATGGATAATTATTTAAATGACTACCCTTTTTAAATACAACATTTCCTTTAAGTAAGTGTGTGGCAATATTTGGAGTATTTGCATAAATAAAACAATAAATAAATAGCAAAGAAAACTAAAACTTTGCATTAGCATATCCTTTTTGCTGTGCATTCTGAATTCAAAATCTATTTGAGCTTGATTTGAAATTTGGAAATGGAAATAAGAAAGGAAAAACAGAAATGAAAAAAAAGATTTAACTTGGCCGATTTCTACCGGCCGGCCCACTTTATCCACGTCGCATAGCCCATCTACTCCCTCGCTCCGGAGTCACTTACATGTGGGTCCCACAGCCAGTAACACACCGCGCGCGCGCGCCCGCTCCGATTTCTATGCCAGACCGCCTCCACTCTCCAGCTGGAGCCGCGCGTTCATGGGCAAACCTGTGTCGCTGACACCGGGCCCCACGCTGTCAGCTCCATCTCCACGAGCAGACGGCAGCCGAATCCGTCGCCGCAAGTTCGTTGCAACCAGCCCGGAATCCGCGCGTGATCGGGTTGCCGCCTTCCTCGCGGACTCTACCTTCCTGGGGTATATCACCCAACCCCGCAAATCCCTTTTGGCTATCCAATCCGGGATCTAGCGCGTGTTGCATCCACAATTGAGCTCGCGACGAAGGGGAGATACCCGCCATCGTGGGACAGTCACCTTGACGATGTCTGGCATCTAAAATCAGGCTGGGGGAGTGCGCACCAACTCCGGGAGTGTTCTCTGGTGAGACATTTTGTGCCGGAGGGTACGGTTCGACAGCAATTCCTCGACGGAGCCCGATCTCTGCCGCTGGACTGCACTGCGCCGCGGGCGGGGGGCCTCGGCTGCGCCTACCTCGGTAAGAGCCCTCTCTTCAGCTTAGCTCCATTCTCCGCAGTACGTAGCGCATTCCATATCGGGGTTTGAGCGGGGAGCAGTGATCTCGTGGGTTCCGGTCATGGCGTAGCCGGCTGTGCTTGGGCGCCGCCGCGTGTAGCCGATGAAGTGGGAAGATGAGTCGTGCGCCGTCCAATCCGAATCGTGAGGATGAGGTTGGATCTAGTAGTTGGCGGGTCTCTGGCCGTTAGATTAGGATCGTGTGAATCGGGGCGCATACTAGTAGGGTGATGTGGCCTTCGGATCCGGGTTGTAAATCTTAGAGCGGGCGGCTGAGTTTGCATACCGGTTTGGGGATGATCGATCTGATCTGGGGCATCCAGATCTAATCCTGCGGCCGAAATCATCCAATACCCCTTCGCCCACAACTTTGCAAATAAACCCCTATGGTTTATACGAACTAACCCGCCGTCTTGTGCGTGGGAAGCCTGTGTCTGGGTTATTTTGCGAGATAAACCCCGATCTTCTCTGTATTAGTGCGCCCAGTCCAGGAATTAGAGAAAATAGGAAAAAGAGATTTAGAAATTGATTTTGAGTATATAAATAATTGTAAAACTTGTTTAATCCATAGAAAATTCATATGAAGTCCAAATTAATCCATTCCATTTCCTATAATTTTGTAATATTATTGGTTATCATTTAGTACCACTGTTTTGACATGAATCTCACAATAAAATTTGTATCCTATTTAATCTTGTACAAAACATATAAAACCTTCAGAAATTCATAACTTAAAATATCTAACTCCAAAATTAATAATTCTTGTTCCTGTGATCTTATTTCAATATGTAGATCATTATTATGTATTTTACATATATGTTTGGTGTAATGTTAATTTTTCCTATACACTGTTTGTTTGTAATGTTACGACTAGCAGTGATGACACGTGTCATCTGAAGAGCAAGTTGGTACCTGAAATCTCAAGTGTCAGGCAAGTTGTGCCCTTGATCACTTCTTTTTACCCACTCATATTCTGATTAATCATAATGATCTGCATAGGTTAATTTTGATGGGACCCAATAGGTTACCCTAGTTTGATTATCTTTATACCTTGTTCACCACTGAATTTCTGGGTAGTACATGCTATTGCTTTATGTGGTTTTGGGTATAGAGATATACTTTATTCATAATCATACTTTTATTATCAGTTGTTATTTACTGTTTATGATAAGATCATTATGTTAATTGGAACATGGAGCGACCACCCGGAAAAATAGTGCTACCACAAGGGTTTAATGGGACGCCCTTGGCTGATTAATTAGGAAAGCTAGTGGAAGACTACCTTACCCGAAAGGGGCAAGGGCAGTAGGGGAGTGGTTAGTGTAGGGAGGCCCTTGGGATGATTTTGCTGCGATGGCGGTCATGCGAGAGGTCCCTGTATTGGAGCTTCCTATAAACTGTAGCGGGTTTTCTGAAGCTAGTGGAACTTTGTAAAGGCCTCGTAGTGTTACCCTGCCTCGCCTCCTTGGTAGAGGTGTATGGGAAGTCGCGATCCCTTGGCAGATGGGTAACATGACTTGTGGGTAAAGATGCGCAACTTCTGTAGAGTCTAAAACTGGTATATCAGTCGTGCTCACAGTCAAGAGCAGCTCGAACCCTCACATGATTAATTTATGGAACTAAATTCAATTTGTCATATGCATTGCATCGCAGGTGATGTTGTTACTTTTGTTCTACTACTTAATTGGGTTGGTATTTACTTATACTTAGTAACTGCTAATAAAATTTTGATCAACTTTAAAAGCAATGCTCAGCTCTAACCATCCTCTTTGGTAAGCCTTACACTTCACGTGAGCTCCCACCTTTGGCGAGTTCATGCACATTATTCCCCACAACTTGTTGAGCTATGAACGTATGTGAGCTCACTCTTGCTTTCTCACACCCCGCACAGGTCAAGAACATATACCGCGGGATGAGGTGCATGGAGGATGCTGTTCGTGAGAGGTCTAGGCCGTCGTCTTCCAGTCAACTTTGGGTTGCTGGACCGTTGTCTCCTTATAATGTAATTATTTATTTATTTTGTATAGAACTTGAAAGTCGCCTAGAGGGGGGTGAATAGGGCGAAACTGAAATTTACAAGATTAATCACAACTACAAGCCGGGTTATCGTTAGAAGTATAATCGAGTCCGAGAGAGAGGGTGCAAAACAAACCGCAAGCGAATAAAGAGTGTGACACGCGGATTTGTTTTACCGAGGTTCGGTTCTCGCAAACCTACTCCCCGTTGAGGTGGTCACAAAGACCGGATCTCTTTCAACCCTTTCCCTCTCTCAAACGGTCCCTCGGACCGAGTGAGCTTCTTCTTCTCAATCAAACGGGAACAAACTTCCCCGCAAGGACCACCACACAATTGGTGTCTATTGCCTTGGTTACAATTGAGTTGTTCGCAAGAAAGAATGAAAGAAAGAAGCAATCCAAGCGCAAGAGCTCAAAAGAACACAACAAATCTCTCTCACTAATCACTAAAGCCTTGTGTGGAGTTGGGAGAGGATTTGATCACTTGGGTGTGTCTAGAATTGAATGCGAGAGCTCTTGTAAGTAGTTGGAAGGTGGAAAACTTGGATGACTTGAATGTGGGGTGGTTGGGGGTATTTATAACCCCAACCACCAAACTAGCCGTTTGGTGAAGTCTGCTGTCGACAGGCGCACCGGACAGTCCGGTGCGCCACCGGACACTGTCCGGTGCGCCAGCCACGTCACCCGGCCGTTAGGGTTCGATCATTGGAGCTCTGACGTGTGGGCCCGCCTGGCTATCCGGTGGTGCATCGGACATGCCCTGTAGGCTGTCTGGTGTGCCACCCGCGCGTGCTCTGCTCCTCTGCGCGCGCTGGCGCACATTTAATGCGTTGCAGACGACCGTTGCGCTTGAAGTAGCCATTGCTCCGCCGTTACACCGGACAGTCCGGTGTGCACCGGACATGTCCAGTGAATTATAGCGGAGTGGATTCCCGAAGCTGGCGAGTTCAGAGTCGCTCTCCTCTGGAGCACCGGACAGTCCGGTGAATTATAGCGAAGCGCCTCTGAGAATTCCCGAAGGTGCGAAGGTCAGCTTGAAGTCCCCTGGTGCACCGAACACTGTCCGGTGGTGCACCGGACAGTCCGGTGCGCCCGACCAGGGTGCCTTCGGTTGTCCCTTTGCTCTTTTGTTTGAACCCTTTTTCTTGGTCTTTTTATTGGCTTATTGTGAACCTTTGGCACCTGTAGAACTTATAAACTAGAGCAAACTAGTTAGTCCAATTATTTGTGTTGGGCAATTCAACCACCAAAATCAATTTAGGAAATAGCTGTAAGCCTAATTCCCTTTCAATCTCCCCCTTTTTGGTGATTGATGCCAACACAAACCAAAGCAAATATAGAAGTGCATAATTTGAACTAGTTTGCATATGTAAGTGCAAAGGTTACTTAGAATTGAGCCAATAAATATTACTTACTAGATATGCATGGATTGTTTCTTTATTTTTAACATTTTGGACCACGCTTGCACCACATGTTTTGTTTTTTTTTTTGCAAATTCTTTTTGTAAATCCTTTTCAAAGTCCTTTTGCAAATAGTCAAAGGTAAATGAATAAGATTTTGCGAAGCATTTTCAAGTTTTGAAATTTTCTCCCCTTGTTTCAAATGCTTTTCCTTTGACTAAACAAAACTCCCCCTTAATGAAATCCTCCTCTTAGTGTTCAAGAGGGTTTTAAGATATCAATTTTGAAGATACTATTTTCTTCCCTTTTTGAACACAAAGAGATACCAATTTGAAAATCATAAGTTTTAAAATTTGGTGGTGTGGTGCGGTCCTTTTGCTTTGGGCTCATACTCTCTCCCCCTTTGGCATGAATCGCCAAAAACAGAATCATTAGAGCCATTTTATGAACTACTTTCTCCCCCTTTGGCAAATAATATGAGTGAAGATTATACCAAAAGACGGAGAGATGCTTGGAGCGATGGCGAAGGATGAGTTATGGAGTGGAGTGGAAGCCTTTGTCTTCGCCGAAGACTCCAATTCCCTTTCAATACACCTATGACTTGGCTTGAAATTCACTTGAAAACACATTAGTCATAGCATATATAAAAGAGACATGATCAAAGGTATATTTATGAGCTAAGTGTGCAAGACATCAAAAAAATTCCTAGAATCAAGAATATTTAGCTCATGCCTAAGTTTGGTAAAAGTTTGTTCATCTAGTGGCTTGGTAAAGATATCGGCTAATTGATCTTTAGTATTAATGTATGCAATCTCGATATCACCCTTTTGTTGGTGATCCCTTAGAAAATGATACCGAATGGCTATGTGTTTAGTGCGGCTATGCTCAACGGGATTATCCGCCATGCGGATTGCACTCTCATTATCACATAGAAGAGGAACTTTGGTTAATTTGTAACCATAGACCCTAAGGGTTTGTCTCATCCAAAGTAATTGCGCGCAACAATGGCCTGCGGCAATATACTTGGCTTCGGTGGTTGAAAGAGCTACTGAATTTTGCTTCTTTGAAGCCCAAGACACCAAGGACCTTCCCAAGAACTGGCAAGTCCCCGATGTGCTCTTTCGATTAATTTTAAACCCCGCCCAATCGGCATCCGAATAACCAATTAAATCAAATGTGGATCCCCGAGGGTACCAAAGCCCAAACTTAGGAGTATAAGCCAAATATCTCAAGATTCGTTTTATGGCCGTAAGGTGAGATTCCTTAGGGTCGGCTTGGAATCTTGCACACATGCATACGGAAAGCATAATGTTCGGTCGTGAAGCACATAAATAGAGTAAAGAACCTATCATCGACCGGTATACCTTTTGATCGACGGATTTACCTTCCGTGTCGAGGTCGAGATGCCCATTGGTTCCCATGGGAGTCTTGATGGGCTTGGCATCCTTCATTCCAAACTTGTTTAGAATGTCTTGAGTATACTTTGTTTGGCTGATGAAGGTGCCTTCTTGGAGTTGCTTCACTTGGAAACCTAAGAAATACTTCAACTCCCCCATCATTGACATCTCGAATTTCTGTGTCATGATCCTACTAAATTCCTCACATGTAGATTCGTTAGTAGACCCAAATATAATATCATCAACATAAATTTGGCATACGAACAAATCATTTGCAAGAGTCTTAGTAAATAAAGTAGGATCGGCCTTGCCGACTTTGAAGCCATTAGCAATAAGGAAATCTCTTAGGCATTCATACCATGCTCTTGGGGCTTGCTTGAGCCCATAAAGCGCCTTAGAGAGCCTATAGACATGGTTAGGGTACTCACTGTCTTCAAAGCCGGGAGGTTGCTCAACATAGACCTCTTCCTTGATTGGTCCATTGAGGAAGGCACTCTTCACGTCCATTTGGTAAAGCTTGAAGCCATGGTAAGTAGCATAGGCTAATAATATACGAATTGACTCAAGCCTAGCTACGGGTGCATAGGTTTCACCAAAATCCAAACCTTCGACTTGGGAGTATCCCTTGGCCACAAGTCGAGCTTTGTTCCTTGTCACCACACCATGTTCATCTTGTTTGTTGCGGAAGACCCATTTGGTTCCTACAACATTTTGATTAGGACATGGAACTAAATGCCATACCTCGTTCCTAGTGAAGTTGTTGAGCTCCTCTTGCATCACCATCACCCAATCCGAATCTTAGAGTGCTTCCTCTACCCTGTGTGGCTCAATAGAGGAGACAAAAGAGTAATGCTCACAAAAATGTGCAATACGAGATCTAGTGGTTACCCCCTTATGAATGTCGCCGAGGATGGTGTCGACGGGGTGATCTCGTTGGATTGCTTGGTGGACTCTTGGGTGTGGCGGCCTTGGTTCTTCATCCTCCTTGTCTTGATCATTTGTATCTCCCCCTTGATCATTGTCGTCATCTTGAGGTGGCTCATCATTTTGATTTTCCCTTTCATCAACTTGAGCCTCGTCCTCATTTTGAGTTGGTGGGGATGCTTGCGTGGAGGAGGATGGTTGATCTTGTGCATGTGGTGGCTCTTCAGATTCCTTAGGACACACATCCCCAATGGACATGTTCCTTAGCGCGATGCACAGAGCCTCTTCATTACCTATCTCATCAAGATCAACTTGCTCTACTTGAGAGCCGTTAGTTTCATCAAACACAACGTCACAAGAAACTTCAACTAGTCCTGAGGACTTGTTAAAGACTCTATATGCCCTTGTGTATGAATCATATCCTAGTAAAAAGCCTTCTACTGTCTTAGGAGCAAATTTAGATTTTCTACCTCTTTTAACGAGAATAAAGCATTTGCTATCAAAGACTCTAAAATATGAAATGTTGGGCTTTTACCGGTTAGGAGTTCGTATGATGTCTTCTTGAGGATTCGGTGTAGATATAACCGGTTGATGGCGTAGCAAGCGATGTTAACCGCCTCGGTCCAAAACCGATCCGGTGTCTTGTACTCATCAAGCATGGTTCTTGCCATGTCCAATAGAGTTTGATTCTTCCTCTCCACTACACCATTTTGTTGTGGGGTGTAGGGAGAAGAGAACTCATGCTTGATGCCCTCCTCCTCAAGGAAGCCTTCAATTTGTGAATTATTGAACTCTGTCCCGTTGTCGCTTCTTATTTTCTTGATCCTTAAGCCGAACTCGTTTTGAGCCCGTCTCAAGAATCCCTTTAAGGTCTCTTGGGTTTGAGATTTTTCCTGCAAAAAGAATACCCAAGTGAAGCGAGAATAATCATCCACAATAACTAGACAGTACTTACTCCTGCCGATGCTTATGTAAGCGATCGGGCCGAATAAATCCATGTGTAGGAGCTCCAGTGGCCTGTCAGTCGTCATGATGTTCTTGTGTGGATGATGAACACCAACTTGCTTCCCAGCTTGGCATGCGCTACAAATCCTGTCTTTCTCAAAATGAACATTTGTTAATCCTAAAATGTGCTCTCCCTTTAGAAGCTTATGAAGATTCTTCATTCTAACATGGGCTAGTCGGCGGTGGCAGAGCCAACCCATGTTAGTCTTAGCAATTAAGCAAGTGTCGAGTTCAGCTCTATCAAAATCTACCAAGTATAGCTGACCCTCTAACACTCCCTTAAATGCTATTGAATCATCACTTCTTCTAAAGACAGTAACACCTACGTCAGTAAATAGACAGTTGTAGCCCTTGACATAATTGAGATACGGAAAGCAAGTTGTAATCTAATGAATCAACAAGAAAAACATTGGAAATGGAATGGTCAGGAGATATAGCTATTTTACCCAAACCTTTGACCAAACCTTGGTTTCCATCCCCGAATGTGATAGCTCGTTGGGGATCTTGGTTTTTCTCATAGGAGGAGAACATTTTCTTCTCTCCTGTCATGTGGTTTGTGCACCCGCTATCGATGATCCAACTTGTGCCCCGGGATGCATAAACCTACAAAACAATTTTAGTTCTTGACTTTAGGTACCCAAACGGTTTTGGGTCCTTTGGCATTAGACACAAGAACTTTGGGTACCCAAACACAAGTCTTGGAGCCCTTGTGTTTGCCCCCAACAAACTTGGCAACTACCTTGCCGGATTTGTTAGTCAAAACATAAGATGCATCAAAAGTTTTAAATGAAATGCTATGATCATTTGATGCACTAGGAGTTTTCTTCTTAGGCAACTTAGCACGGGTTGGTTGCCTAGAGCTAGATGTCTCACCCTTATACATAAAAGCATGATTAGGGCTAGAGTGAGACTTCCTAGAATGAATTCTCCTAATTTTGTGCTCGGGATAACCGGCAGGGTACAAAATGTAACCCTCGTTATCCTGAGGCATGGGAGCCTTGCTCTTAACAAAGTTAGACAATTTCTTAGGAGGGGCATTGAGTTTGACATTGTCTCCTTTTTGGAAGCCAATGCCATCCTTGATGCAGGGGCGTCTCCCACTATAGAGCATACTTCTAGCAAATTTAAACTTTTCATTTTCTAAGTTATGCTCGGCAATTTTAGCATCTAATTTTGCTATATGGTCATTTTGTTGTTTAATTAAAGCCATGTGATCATGAATAGCATTAACATCAATATCTCTACATCTAGTGCAAATAGTGACATGCTCAGTGGTAGATGTAGAGGGTTTGCAAGAATTAAGTTCAACAATCTTAGCACGCAATATATCATTTTTATCTCTAAGATCGGAAATTGTAATATTGCAAACATCTAGTTCTTTAGCCTTAGCAAGCAATTTTTCATTCTCAATCCTAAGGCTAGCAAGAGAAATGTTTAATTCTTCAATCTTAGCAAGCAAATCATTATTATCATTTCTAAGATTGGGAATTGAAACATCACAAACATTTGAATCAACCTTAGCTAACAAATTAGCATTCTCATTTCTAAGGTTGTCAATAGTCTCATGGCAAGTGCTTAGCTCCCTAGATAATTTTTCACATTTCTCTACTTCTAGAGCATAAGCATTTTTAACCTTAACATGCTTTTTGTTTTCTTTAATAAGGAAGTCCTCTTGGGAGTCCAAGAGATCATCCTTCTCATGAATAGCACAATTAATTCATTTAACTTTTATTTTTGTTGCATGTTTAGGTTGGCAAAAAGAATACACAAGTTATCCTCCTCATTACTAGCATTATCCTCATCACTAGAGGTTTCATATTTAGTGGAGGATCTTGATTTTACCTTCTTCATTTTGCCGTCCTTGGCCATGAGGCACTTGTGGCCGACGTTGGGGAAGAGAAGTCCCTTGGTGACGGCGATGTTAGTGACGTCCTCGTCGGAGGAGGAGTCGGTGGAGCTCTCGTCGGAGTCCCACTCGCGGCACACATGGGCATCGCCGCCCTTCTTCTTGTGATATCTCTTCTTCTCCTTTCTTCTCCCCTTCTTGTCATCGCCCCTGTCACTATCACTAGAAATAGGACATTTGGCAATGAAGTGATCGGGCTTACCACATTTGTAGCACACTTTCTTGGAGCGGGGCTTGTAATCTTTCCCCCTCCTTTGCTTGAGGATTTGGCGGAAGCTCTTGATGATGAGCGCCATCTCCTCGTTGTCGAGCTTGGAGGCGTCGATGGGTGTTCGACTTGGAGTAGATTCCTCCTTCTTTTCTTCCGTCGCCTTGAATGCGACCGGTTGTGCTTCGGACGTGGAGGGGCCGTCAAGCTCGTTGATCTTCTTTGAGTCTTTGATCATTAATTCAAAGCTCACAAAATTCCCAATTACTTCCTCGGGGGTCATTTGTGTATATCTAGGATTACCACGAATTAATTGAACTTGAGTGGGGTTAAGGAAAACAAGTGATCTAAGAATAACCTTAACCACTTTGTGGTCATCCCATTTTTTGCTCCCGAGGTTGCGCACTTGGTTCACCAAGGTTTTGAGTCGGTTGTACATGTCTTGTGGCTCCTCCCCTTGGCGAAGACGGAAGCGACCGAGCTCCCCCTCGATCGTTTCCCGCTTGGTGATCTTGGTCACCTCATCTCCTTCGTGCGCGGTCTTTAGCACGTCCCAAATTTCCTTAGCACTCTTCAATCCTTGCACCTTATTATACTCCTCTCGACTTAGAGAGGCGAGGAGTATAATTGTGGCTTGGGAGTTAAAGTGTTGGATTTGGGCCACTTCGTCCTCATCATAATCTTCATCCCCTACGGATGGTACCTGTACACCAAACTCAACAACATCCCATATACTTTTGTGGAGTGAGGTTAGATGAAATCGCATCAAATCACTCCACCTAGCATAGTCTTCACCATCAAACGTTGGTGGTTTGCCTAATGGGACAGAAAGTAAAGGCGTATGTTTAGGAATATGAGGATAGCGTAGGGGGATCTTACTAAACTTCTTGCGCTCATGGCGCTTAGAAGTTACGGACGGCGCGTCGGAGCTGGAGGTCGATGGTGATGAAGTGTCGGTCTCGTAGTAGACCACCTTCCTCATCTTCTTGTGTTTGTCGCCTCTCCGATGCGACTTGTGGGAAGAGGACTTCTTCTCCTTCCCCTTCCCCTTGTTGCGGGACTCTTCCGATGAAGTCTTCACGTGGCTTGTAGTGGGCTTATCGCCGATCTCCATCTCCCTCTTGGTGTGATCTCCCGACATTACTTCGAGCGGTTAGGCTCTAATGAAGCACTGGGCTCTGATACCAATTGAAAGTCGCCTAGAGGGTGGGTGAATAGGGCGAAACTGAAATTTACAAGATTAATCACAACTACAAGCCGGGTTAGCGTTAGAAGTATAATCGAGTCCGAGAGAGAGGGTGCAAAACAAATCACAAGCGAATAAAGAGTGTGACACGCGGATTTGTTTTACCGAGGTTCGGTTCTCGCAAACCTGCTCCCCGTTGAGGTGGTCACAAAGACCGGGTCTCTTTCAACCCTTTCCCTCTCTCAAACGGTCCCTCGGACCGAGTGAGCTTCTTCTTCTCAATCAAACGGGAACAAACTTTCCCGCAAGGACCACCACACAATTGGTGTCTCTTGCCTTGGTTGCAATTGAGTTGTTCGCAAGAAAGAATGAAAGAAAGAAGCAATCCAAGCGCAAGAGCTCAAAAGAACACAACAAATCTCTCTCACTAATCACTAAAGCCTTGTGTGGAGTTGGGAGAGGATTTGATCACTTGGGTGTGTCTAGAATTGAATGCGAGAGCTCTTGTAAGTAGTTGGAAGGTGGAAAACTTGGATGACTTGAATGTGGGGTGGTTGGGGGTATTTATAACCCCAACCACCAAACTAGCCGTTTGGTGAAGGCTGTTGTCGACGGGCGCACCGGACAGTCCGGTGCGCCACCGGACACTGTCCGGTGCGCCAGCCACGTCACCCGGCCGTTAGGGTTCGACCGTTGGAGCTCTGACGTGTGGGCCCGCCTGGCTGTCCGGTGGTGCACCGGACATGCCCTGTAGGCTGTCCGGTGTGCCACCCACGCGTGCTCTGCTCCTCTGCGCGCGCTGGCGCGCATTTAATGCGTTGCAGACGACCGTTGCGCTTGAAGTAGCCGTTGCTCCGTCGTTTCACCGGACAGTCCGGTGTGCACCGGACATGTCCGGTGAATTATAGCGGAGTGGATTCCCGAAGCTGGCGAGTTCAGAGTCGCTCTCCTCTGGAGCACCGGACAGTCGGACACTGTCCGGTGGTGCACCGGACAGTCCGGTGAATTATAGCGAAGCGCCTCTGAGAATTCCCGAAGGTGCGAAGTTCAGCTTGACGTCCCCTGGTGCACCGGACACTGTCCGGTGGCACACCGGACAGTCCGGTGCGCCCGACCAGGGTGCCTTCGGTTGTCCCTTTGCTCTTTTGTTTGAACCTTTTTTCTTGGTCTTTTTATTGGCTTATTGTGAACCTTTGGCACCTGTAGAACTTATAAACTAGAGCAAACTAGTTAGTCCAATTATTTGTGTTGGGCAATTCAACCACCAAAATTAATTTAGGAAATAGGTGTAAGCCTAATTCTCTTTCAGAACTCCTGTTATATAGTAAAGATGTGACATTCGATCATGTGTCATGATTCATCATATGTGTGAGACTTGGTCCCAGCACACCTGGTGATTATGTTCGCGCCCGGGTCTTGGTGCCCCGAAACCCGGGTGTGAAAGAGTAGATCGAGGTCAGGTGAGTGATAAACATGACAACGGTGGTCTTTCTTTCACTAACTGCATATAGATAGATCAGATCTCGGTGTATGTGTGGCGAAAGGGGTATGGCAAACGTTGGTTCGTGTACCAACCATATTCCCTATTTTTTATACATGGTGTAAAAAGGAGATGCAATTAAATGGTTGTTTTGTCTTCGACCACGACACAAAAGATTTGTCCAACTCGATCACTTGACCTAGCTGTCGGGGACCATAATTAGGGGTACCCTCAAGGCTCCTAATTCTCAGTTGGTAACCCCCATCAGCACAAAGCTGCAAAGGCCTGATGGGTGCGATTAAGTCAGGGATCAGTCCATTCAAGGGACTCGATCATGCCTCACCCGAGCCTAGCCTCGGACAAGGGCAGCCGACCCCGGAGCATTTCCGTCTCGCCCGAAGCCCCCCTTCAGCGGCGAACATGTTTCCGGCTCGCCCGAGGCCCTGCCTTCGCCAAGAAGCAACCCTAACCAAATCGCAGCACCGACCGACCAAATCGCAGGAGCATTTAATGCAAAGGTGGCCTGACACCTTTATCCTGACGCACACCCCCAGCCGGCAGAGCCGAAGTGACCGCCGTCACTTCGCCGCTCGCCCCGCCAGATAGGCAATGATGGCGCCCTGCATACTCTGTGACGACGGCGGCTCTCAGCCCCCTTACGGAAGCAAGAGTACGTCAGCAAGGATTCAACCGCTCCGACAGCTGTCCCTCCGCCAGGCTCCACCGCTCCTCCGACGGCCACGACATCACACCAGCTGGGTGCCAAAATCTCTCCGGCTGCCACAACGGCATGTACTCAGGGCGCTAGCTCTCCTCCGCTAGACACGTAGCACTCTGCTACACCCCCCATTGTACACCTGGATCCTCTCCTTGCGCCTATAAAAGGGAGGACCAGGGCCCTCTTAGAGAAGGTTGGCCGCGCAGGGACGAGGACGAGACACGCGCTCGCTTGGAGCCGCTCGCTCCCTCTCCCGCGTGGACGCTTGTAACCCCCTACTGCAAGCGCACCTGACCTGGGCGCGGGACGAACACGAAGGTCGCGGGATTCCCACCTCTCTCACGCCGGTCTCCGGCCGCCTCGCTCTCTCCCCTTCGCGCTCGCCCTCGCGCTCGACCCATCTGGGCTGGGGCACGCGGCGACATTCACTCGTCGGCTCAGGGACCCCCCGGTCTCGGAACGCCGACAGTTGGCACGCCAGGTAGGGGCCTGCTGCGTGTTGACGAACAGCTTCCCGTCAAGCTCCAGATGGGCAGTCTCCAGCGACCTCTCCGACCTGGGACGGTGCTCCGTTTCGGGAGTCTTGAGTTCATGTCCCTTGACGGCAGCTGCGACATGATACTCCTTCCACCGCCGTGCGACAACAACAGTGGCGGCCGACAACCCGCCCGCCAGCGGCGGAATCGGCGACGTCTCCCCCGCATGGTGGAAGAACAATCTTCGAGCTCACCCCGTCCTCTCCTCCGCCGGCGGAGGAGGAGGCGGGGGAACCAAGGCCAAGCAGGAGACAGCGCCTCGTCGGCTGTCGAGCGAGTCGACGGCCCCAGCGCCCCAACGGGGGGCGCACCGGGCGTCGACCTCGCGTTTGAGACGAAGGCGAGCGCCGTCTCCCCGCGACACGCCAATCCCGAGTAAGTGGACGACGCCAGCACACTCGCGAAAAGCTTGCTGGACGTCACCCTCGTACCTGAGACGACGGCGCAGTCAGTCCCCGACGTGACCTTACTGCCGCCCGTCGACCAAAAGGTACCGATCGATTCCCATCCCACGTCTTTCGGATTCAGCCTCAACCCGTCTAGCGACTTCGCTTTGGTGGGCGCTCTCGTAGAGGCAAGTCCAGACCCTCTGGGGTTTCGTATGCGGTCACCTTGGGACCGGCTGACGAACGTCTCGACCTACGGGCCCTCTGGGTTCGAGGAAGACGACGAGCCCAGCATCTGTCGGGATTTCTCTGGACTTGGCAACCCCGGTGCCATGCGGGACTTCATGACCGCATGTGACTACTGCCTTTCCGACTGTTCCGACGGTAGCTGTAACCTCGGCGACGAGGACCGCGGCCAAAGTCGCGAATGCTTCCACGTCGATCTAGGGGGTCCCCCCGAAGGCAACCATCTCGGCATGCCGGAGGACGGTGACCTCCCTAGGCCGGTGCCTCGCGTTGACATCCCACGGGAGCTAGCTGTGGTCCCCGTTCAGGCGGGGGGTCATGACCCACAGCTCGAGCAAATCTGCGGGGTGCAGGCCAGGCTCGACGAGGGAGCAGGAGCGCTTGAGCCGATCCGTCGGGACGTCGGGCAGGCATGGGCGGGCCAACCTCCGGCCGAAGAAATACGTCATGTACCCCAGGGCTTCCAGCACCGCATCACCGACGACGTCAGGGTCAGGCCACCACCCGCTTCCAGTGGGGTCGGCCAGAACCTGGCGGCAGCAGCAATGCTTCTTCGCGCGATGCCGGAGCCATCAACCACCGAGGGGCGACGAATCCAGGGAGAGCTCAAGAATCTCCTGGAAGGCGTCGCAGTCCGACGGGCCAAGAGCTCCACCTCCCGAAGGCAGGGGTACCCCTCGGAACCTCATGCTGCGACTTCCCGATTCATGCGGGAAGCCTCGGTCTACACCGGGCGCACGCGCAACACAGCGCCTGCGGCCCCGGGTCGCCTCGGCAACGAGCACCGTCACCGCGACCGACGGGCCCACCTCGACGAGAGGGTGCACCGAGGCTACCACCCTAGGCGTGGGGGACGCTACGACAGCGGGGAGGATCGGAGTCCCTCGCCCGAACCACCCGGTTCGCAAGCCTTCAGCCGAGCCATCCGACGGGCGCCGTTCCCGACCTGGTTCCGACCCCCGACTACTATCACAAAGTACTCAGGGGAGACGAGACCGGAACTGTGGCTCGCGGACTACCGTCTGGCTTGCCAACTGGGTGGAACAGACGATGACGACCTCATCATCCGCAACCTCCCCCTGTTCCTCTCCGACTCCGCTCGCGCCTGGTTGGAGCACCTGCCTCCGGGGCAGATCTCCAACTGGGACGACCTAGTCCAAGCTTTCGCCAGCAATTTCCAGGGCACGTATGTGCGCCCCGGGAATTCCTGGGACCTCCGAAGCTGCCGACAGCAGCCGGGAGAGTCTCTCCGGGACTACATCCGGCGATTCTCGAAGCAGCGCACCGAGCTGCCCAACATCATCGACTCGGATGTCATCGGCGCGTTCCTCGCTGGCACCACCTGCCGTGACCTGGTGAGCAAGCTAGGCCGCAAGACCCCCACCAGGGCGAGCGAGCTGATGGACATCGCCACCAAGTTTGCCTCCGGCCAGGAGGCGGTCGAGGCTATCTTCCGAAAGGACAAGCAGCCCCAGGGCCGCCCATCGGAAGATACTCCCGAGGCGTCAACTCAGCGCGGCGCCAAGAAGAAGGGCAAGAAGAAGTCGCAAGTGAAACGCGACGCCGCCGACGCGGACCTTGTCGCCGCCGCCGAGTACAAGAACCCTCGGAAGCCCCCCGAAGGTGCCAACCTCTTCGACAAGATGCTCAAGGAGTCGTGCCCCTATCACCAGGGACCCGTCAGGCACACCCTTGAGGAGTGCGTCATGCTTCGGCGCCACTTCCACAGGGTCGGGCCACCCGCGGAGGGTGGCAAGGCCCGCGACGACGACAAGAAGGAAGATCACCAGGCAGGAGAGTTCCCCGAGGTCCGCGACTGCTTCATGATCTATGGTGGGCAAGCGGCGAACGCCTCGGCTCGGCACCGCAAGCAAGAGCGCCGGGAGGTCTGCTCGGTCAAGGTGGCGGCGCCAGTCTATCTAGACTGGTCCGACAAGCCCATCACCTTCGACCGAGACGATCACCCCGACCATGTGCCGAGCCCGGGGAAATACCCGCTCGTCGTCGACCCCGTCATCGGCGACGTCAGGCTCACCAAGGTCCTCATGGACGGAGGCAGCAGCCTCAACATCATCTACGCCGAGACCCTCGGGCTTCTGCGTATCGATCTGTCCTCTGTCCGGGCAGGCGCTGCGCCCTTCCATGGGATCATTCCCGGGAAGCGCGTCCAACCCCTCGGACAGCTCGACCTTCCCGTCTGCTTCGGAACACCCTCCAACTTCCGAAGGGAGACCCTGACGTTCGAGGTGGTCGAGTTCCGAGGAACCTACCACGCGGTACTGGGGAGGCCATGCTACGCGAAGTTCATGGCCGTCCCCAACTACACCTACCTGAAGCTCAAGATGCCAGGCCCCAACGGGGTCATCACCGTCGGCCCTACGTACAAACACGCGTTCGAATGCGACGTGGAGTGCGTGGAGTACGCCGAGGCCCTCGCCGAGTCCGAGGCCCTCATCGCCGACCTGGAGAGCCTCTCTAAGGAGGTGTCAGACGTGAAGCGTCATGCCGACAACTTTGAGCCAACGGAGACGGTTAAGTCCGTCCCCCTCGACCCCAGCGGCGACACCTCCAAGCAGATCCGGATCGGCTCCGGGTTCGATCCCAAATAGGAAGCAGTGCTCGTCGACTTTCTCCGCGCGAACACCGACGTCCTCGCGTGGAGTCCCTCGGACATGCCTGGCATACCGAGGGATGTCGTCGAGCACTCGCTGGACATCCGAGCCGGAGCCCGACCCGTCAAGCAGCCGCTGCGCCGATTCGACGAGGAGAAGCGCAGAGCCATAGGCGAGGAGATCCACAAGCTAATGGCGGCAGGGTTCATCAAAGAGGTATTCCATCCCGAATGGCTTGCCAACCCTGTGCTTGTGAGAAAGAAAGGGGGGAAATGGCGGATGTGTGTAGACTACACTGGTCTCAACAAAGCATGTCCGAAGGTTCCCTACCCTCTGCCTCGCATCGACCAAATCGTGGATTCCACTGCTGGGTGTGAAACCTTGTCTTTCCTTGATGCCTACTCAGGGTATCATCAAATCAGGATGAAAGAGTCCGACCAGCTCGCGACTTCTTTCATCACACCCTTCGGCATGTACTGCTATGTCACCATGCCGTTCGGCTTGAGGAATGCGGGCGCGACGTACCAGCGGTGCATGAACCATGTGTTCGGCGAACACATTGGCCACACGGTCGAGGCCTACGTCGATGACATCGTAGTCAAGACGAGGAAAGCCTCCGACCTCCTTTCCGACCTTGAAGCGACATTCCGATGTCTCAAGGCGAAAGGCGTCAAGCTCAATCCCAAAAAGTGTGTTTTCAGAGTACCCCGAGGCATGCTCTTGGGGTTCATCGTCTCCGAGCGGGGCATCGAAGCCAACCCGGAAAAGATCGCAGCTATCACCAGCATGGGGCCCATCAAGGACTTGAAAGGCGTACAGAGGGTCATGGGATGCCTCGCGGCTCTGAGCCGCTTCATCTCACGCCTCGGCGAAAGAGGTCTACCTCTGTACCGCCTCTTAAGGAAGGTCGAGTGCTACACTTGGACCCCTGAGGCCGAGGAAGCCCTCGGGAACCTGAAGGCGCTCCAAACAAAGGGGCCTATCTTGGTGCCCCCAGCTGCCGGAGAAGCCCTCCTGGTCTACGTCGTCGCGACCACTCAGGTGGTTAGCGCCGCGATTGTGGTCGAGAGGCAAGAAGAGGGGCATGCGTTGCTCGTTCAGAGGCCAGTCTACTTCGTCAGCGAGGTACTGTCTGAAACCAAGATCCGCTACCCACAAGTTCAGAAGCTGCTGTACGCGGTGATCCTGACGCGGCGGAAGCTGCGACACTACTTCGAGTCTCATCCGGTAACTATGGTGTCATCCTTCCCCCTGGGGGAGATCATCCAGTGCCGAGAGGCCTCGGGTAGGATTGCAAAGTGGGCGGTGGAAATCATGGGCGAGACGATCTCGTTCGCTCCTCGGAAGGCCATCAAGTCCCAGGTCTTGGCGGACTTTGTAGCTGAATGGGTCGACACTCAGCTACCGACGGCTCCGATCCAACCGGAGCTCTGGACCATGTTCTTCGACGGGTCGCTGATGAAGACAGGAGCCGGTGCAGGCCTACTCTTTGTCTCGCCCCTCGGGAAGCACCTACGCTACGTGCTATGCCTCCATTTCCCGGCATCCAACAATGTGGCTGAGTACGAAGCTCTAGTCAACGGGTTGCGGATCGCCATCGAGCTAGGGGTCCGACACCTCGACGCTCGCGGTGACTCGCAGCTCGTCATCGACCAAGTCATGAAGAACTCCCACTGTCGCGACCCGAAGATGGAGGCCTACTGCGATGAAGTTCGGCGCCTGGAAGACAAGTTCTACGGGCTCGAGCTCAACCACATCGCTCGGCGCTACAACGAGACTGCGGACGAACTGGCTAAAATAGCCTCGGGGCGAACGACGGTTCCCCCGGACGTCTTCTCCTGGGATCTGCATCAACCCTCCGTCAAGATCGATGACACGCCCGAGCCCGAGGCACCCTCGGCCCAGCCCGAGACACCCTCGGATCATCCCGAGGCACCCTCGGCTCGGTCCGAGGCATCCTCGACTCAACCCGAGGTGCCCTCGGCCCCCGAGGGCGAGGCGCTGCACGTCGAGGGGGAGCAAAGCGGGGTCACGCCTGATCAGAACTGGCGGACCCCGTACCTGCAATATCTCCACCGAGGAGAACTACCCTCCGACCGAGCCGAAGCTCGGCGGGTGGCGCGGCGCGCCAAGTCGTTCATCTTGCTGGGTGATGAGAAGGAGCTCTACCACCGCAGCCCCTCCGGCATCCTCCAGCGATGCATCTCCATCGCCGAAGGTCAAGAACTCCTGCGAGAGATACACTCGGGGGCTTGTGGCCATCACGCAGCGCCTCGAGCCCTTGTCGGGAATGCTTTCCGGTAAGGCTTCTACTGGCCGACGGTGGTGGCCGACGCCACTAGAATTGTCCGCACCTGCCAAGGGTGCCAGTTCTACGCAAGGCAGACCCACCTGCCCACTCAGGCTCTGCAGACGATACCCATCACCTGGCCTTTTGCTGTGTGGGGTCTGGACCTCGTTGGCCCCTTGCAGAAGGCACCCGGGGGCTACACGCACCTGCTGGTCGCCATCGACAAATTCTCCAAGTGGATCGAGGTCCGACCCCTGAACAGCATCAGGTCCGAGCAGGTGGTGGCGTTCTTCACCAACATCATCCATCGCTTCGGGGTCCCGAACTCCATCATCACCGACAACGGCACCCAATTCACCGGCAGAAAGTTCCTGGACTTCTGCGAGGATCATCACATCCGGGTGGACTGGGCCGCCGTGGCTCACCCCATGTCAAATGGGCAAGTAGAGCATGCCAACGGCATGATTCTACAAGGGCTCAAGCCTCGGATCTACAACGACCTCAACAAGTTCGGCAAGCGATGGATGAAGGAACTCCCCTCGGCGGTCTGGAGTCTGAGGACAACGCCAAGCCGAGCCACGGGCTTCACGCCGTTATTCCAAGTCTACGGGGTCGAGGCCGTCTTGCCCACAGACCTGGAATACGGCTCCCCGAGGGCGAGGGCCTACACCGACCAAAGCAACCAAACTAGCCGAGAAGACTCGCTGGACCAGCTGGAGGAGGCTCAGGACAGGGCCTTACTACACTCGGCGCGGTACCAGCAGTCCCTGCGACGCTACCACGCCCGAGGGGTCCGGTCCCGAGACCTCCAGGTGGGCGACCTGGTGCTTCGGTTGCGACAGGACGCCCGAGGGCGGCACAAGCTCACGCCCCCTGGGAGGGGCCGTTCGTCATCGCCAAAGTTCTGAAGCCCGGAACGTACAAGCTGGCCAACAGTCAAGGCGAGATCTACGGCAACGCTTGGAACATCCAACAGCTACGTCGCTTCTACCCTTAAGATGTTTTCAAGTTGTTCATATATCTCGCGCCCAGCAAAAGTTTAGTCGTCAAGGAAGGGTCGGCCTCGCCTCGGCAAAGCCCGACCCTCCCTCGGGGGCTAAAAGGGGGGGAACCCCCTCTACGTCGAAATTTTCCTCGAAAAAAGATCTTTTCTGCCAGAAGGTCTTTCGGGCTGTTTGACTACTTCGAAAGTGGATCCTGAAAACGACGGAGTACACGTAAGCAGCCAAGGCTGACCGAGCCGAGGGACTCCTATGCCTCCGGGATACGGATACCTCACTCATCACCTTCTGCGATAAGTAACTCACGTTCGGATAAGTGATCCCGCGGACCGAACAAGTCTTCACGGTCGGAAGCTCTTCTGCCGAAGCGATTTCTCGAGCCTTCTCGACTGCGTCGGGAACAGAGCCCCATCGACGGGTAAGGGTGCGCGTAAGCGGCAAGGCTGACCGAGCCGAGGGACTCCTACGCCTCCGGGATACGGATACCTCACTCGTCACCTTTCGCGAGAAGCAACTCTCGCTCGCACAAACATTTCTGTTACCGACAAAAGGGTCCAGATACTCGAAACAAGAGGAAAGGAGACGCGGCTTTACAACACGGCGAGGGTGTGTTTTGGCCTCGGCGGCCGCAGGGAACACACGCTACAAGACAATCCGATCCTGCAGGCTCGGATCTTGACGGC
This sequence comes from Zea mays, assembly GCF_902167145.1. Lineage (NCBI taxonomy): Eukaryota > Viridiplantae > Streptophyta > Magnoliopsida > Poales > Poaceae > Zea > Zea mays. Next base: position 14,815,188 of record NC_050097.1, read on the forward strand.
TGAAGGGAGCAGCAGCACCCTCGGCATCGACGACACCTTCGGCGAGGTCCGACCTAGCCTCGGACGGCGACATGGTCCGAAGATCTCCACTCTGAAGGACGACGTCATCGCCATGCCCGGACCATCGCTACCAGGGTCTTCTCGGGAATCCGGCCCGAGCAGGCGGCTCGGCCGGTCACACCGGGGCCTCGGCCAGTTGTCCTCCAAGGACGTCAGCCCGACCCGAGGCCTCGGCTAGTCAGTTCCGGCGTCGGTCCCGCTAATGGACGACCCGGCCAGGCTCCGGCCAACCAGGTTTTTCTTTTCGAGCCAACTCTGCCTCTGTTCATGTTGACGCCGCTACCCCTGGCCTCGGCTCGTCGAAAAGCGGTCGAGGGGTTCCTTTAATTAAGCTAGAGAAGCCTCGGACAATAGGGCTGACCGAGCCGAGGGACTCCTACGCCTCCGGGATACGGATACCTCACTCGTCACCTTTACACGGGGCGACTCACGCTTGGTGAAGCGGTTCAGACAACCAACAGGCGAGTCTTAGTGCTCGAAAATAAGGGAAAAACACGGCTCCGTGCCGAAAATACATACATGTTCAGGCCCCGACAGCCACAATGAACAAAAATACTGGCATCCAAGGTGCCATTACAAACGGAACTCCAGTTCCACCTCCGCAGGTACGAACAACCCCACTCGACGGGGGAGAGGCCTGCGGAGCAACAGAAGACCGACGAACGGCTTGTCGTCGCCCGCCCCAGCAGCGACGACGACGACTTCTGCTCCGGGGGTCCGAACAGCAGCAGTGATGACCTCAGGGCGGATGCTGCTGTCAGGAGGCCCCCGCCCGTGCCCAAACTCGAGAGGCAAGGACGGGCAGAAGGCCGTAGAGTTGGAGGTTGGTCCGTGGGTGGCGTCGGCAAACTCGTCGGCGGTGGAACCTCTTCCAGCTGCCGTGGCGGGAGGCGGCACCGGGAGCGGCTCCGAAGCCGCTCGGCTCAGAGAGCCGGGCACGGTGTAGCAGTCAGCGCCACGGATGACTCCCGCCCTTCCCCCCGATCACTGAGGGAAGGAGCGGGCCACCGCCCACGCAGGGGCCGACCCCAACTCGGCACACTCCCCTCCCCAGCACTAGTGATGAAAATCCTTGAGGCTGAGGGAGGGGCAGAGGCCGCGGCCCGGCTCGCTTTCCCCCACCATCAAACTGGAGGTCACCATCTTGGGTGACCGCCAGTGGAGGGGTGCAGCCGGGCTGCGTGATGAAAATCCTTGAAGCCGAACGATGGCTGAAAGGTGCCAACTCCCACGGAGTTGTGTTCCCCCAACGACGAGGCGAAAAGACGGCGGATCTCCCCCATCCGGGGGCTTGGAAGGTGGAAAGACACGATGCATAAGGGAGCGCGAAGACATGGTCTCCTTCCAAGGGGGTCACCCTCCTTTTAAAGGCGGATCTCCCTACTTGCGTCCCCAGCCGTCACGGGCTGAGTCTTCTCCAACACACTCCAAGGTCCTCCCCTACGGCGCGGGGGCTGGGTCCCACGCGTCATGCAAGCCGACTCAGAGCAGAAGAAGCCAAACCGCCGCGCGCGGTGCGTACAACCGCCCAGCGGTTACAAGCGACCCTCCACTTTTGCCCAGACCAGCGGGCGAAAGGGCGGACAGCCGTGCAGGAGGCATGCAACTGCGCCAAGTGGGCGCACTTCTCCGACTCCCAACACGCCCGGCACGGAGGCCTAGGCCCACGCGTCATGCAACCGGTGCGCCGGTTGCTACGTGTGAGTAACTGCATCGCCACCTGCGCCACCACCGCGCCTCCTCGACTACGGAACCAATACCGCGATTCGAGGCCACCCAGCGCACGACCCAGCGGCTCCAGCCTGGCGCGACGGTCAATACGGCCGAAGACGGGCCGGCAGTAATGGCGGTGGCAGGCGGGCAGGTGCAGCGGTCACGTCGTCAGCCAAGCTTACGTCCCATCCGGGGGCAGCGAGAGAACCCTCTCTCATGGCGTGAAGGCAACGCGCTCTTGACCCGTTCCTCGAACGGCTCACGCACGCGCAACGGCTACCCTGCGAACCACTCGCCCTGTCGCATCAACTCCGTGGCGGGACACGCGGCGCCTCTGGCAGGAGAAGCGAGCGACGTTTCGCCTTCGCCGTAATGACCGCGTCAAAAAAGGTACGCCGCATCGTTCGATTTCGTATCCTTTTCCGTTTTTCCTCTTTCTCTCTCTTGCAACAGGGACCGGGAAAGGGGGATACCCCGAAAAGGATCCTTCCCCGAGAAGGAACCAGGCTCCGAGCCCCCCTACTGATCAGAGGTTCGAAGGCTGGCCCCCCGGAAGGGTTCAACAGCCGCCTCAGATCGCGTGGGCCCTGCACCCACTACTGGTCAGAGGTTCGAAGGCCGGCCCCTCGAAAGGGTTCCATGGCCGCCTCAGGCTACTCGGGCCCTGTGCCCATTACTGATCAGGGGTTCGAAGGCTGGCCCCCAAAGGGTTCACAGCCGCCTCAGACGCCGAGCGAGGGATGACCATGGGTACGTTCGATACATAACCAAGGCTCGGGCTGCGCTCCCGAGGTACCCTAGGACATTTCCGAGACCAGCGGGAACGATCTTGTAACAGAATCCCATCAGAGGGAGGCATCGAGCCCTCGGACCCCGTCGCCAGGGGACCGGGTCTGGCAGATCACCCGCAGGTACTTTTGGGCGTGCCTCTGGGCCCCTAGCCGACCCCTAACGAACGGGGCACGGACGTCCACTCGGATTACCCGCTTGCAGCTCATCGGAGACACCATGTTCGGCGCCCATCGAGGGCAACATGGCGCTTTCCCCCCTCCTCCTTGCGGAAAGGCGACGCAGGGGCGTATGTAAAAAAGCCGAGTCTACCCCTGACCGCCCTCTCGCTCTGTGCAGAGGCTCGGGGGCCGCTCTCGCAAACCCGGCTCCGGCCGAACCGTTGACAGCGTCAACATACCAGCCCGAGAACTTGGGACCCGACCGTACACCTGGGCTACGGCCAGCTCGCATGAGGGAACGACCAGACCAGCCGAAGCACTACGTGAGGCAGTAAGACCTCGAAGGAGTGAAACCACTCCTCCGAGGCCTCGGGGGCTACACCCACCGGAACAAAAGCGCAACCGAGAAAGGCTGGTCCCCTTGCAAAAAAGTGCGACGAAAGCCTCCAAGCGAGTGCAAACACTCCCTTCGAGGCTCGGGGGCTACTGTCGGGGACCATAATTAGGGGTACCCTCAAGGCTCCTAATTCTCAGCTGGTAACCCCCATCAGCAGAAAGCTGCAAAGGCCTGATGGGTGCGATTAAGTCAGGGATCAGTCCATTCAAGGGACTCGATCACGCCTCACCCGAGCCTAGCCTCGGACAAGGGCAGCCGACCCCGGAGGATTTCCGTCTCGCCCGAAGCCCCCCTTCAGCGACGAACATGTTTCCGGCTCGCCCGAGGACCTGCCTTCGCCAAGAAGCAACCCTAACCAAATCGCCGCACCGACCGACCAAATTGCAGGAGCATTTAATGCAAAGGTGGCCTGACACCTTTATCCTGACGCACGCCCCCCCAGCCGGCAGAGCCGAAGTGACCGTCGTCACTTCGCCGCTCCACTGACCGGCCTGACAGAAGGACAGCGCCGCCTGCGCCACCCCGACTGTGGTGCCACTTGACAGAGTGAGACTGACAGGCAGTCAGGCCTGGCTAAAAGCACCATAGGAAGCTCCGGTCCATCCGACCCAGGGCTCGGACTCGGGCTAAGTCCCGGAAGACGGCGAACTCCGCCCGACCCAGGGCTCGGACTCGGGCTAAGTCCCGGAAGACGGCGAACTCCGCCCGACCCAGGGCTCGGACTCGGGCTAAGTCCCGGAAGACGGCAAACTCCGCCCGACCCAGGGCTCGGACTCGGGCTAAGTCCCGGAAGACGACGAACTCCGCCCGACCCAGGGCTCGGACTCGGGCTAAGTCCCGGAAGACGGCGAACTCCGCCCGACCCAGGGCTCGGACTCGGGCCAAGTCCCAGAAGACGACGATCTCCGCCTCGCCCGACCCCAGGGCTCGGACTCCGCCCCGGCACCAGCCGGCGATCTCCGCCTCGCCCGAACCTGGGGCTCGGACCCGACCTCGGCCACGGAAGACGAACTCGACCTCGGCTTCGGAGGAGCTTCCACATCGCCCAACATAGGGCGTAGACCAGCCACGTCAACAGGAGGCGCCATCATCACCCTACCCCGAGCTGACTCGGGCCGCAGGGAACAAGACCGGCGTCCCATCTGGCTCGCCCCGCCAGATAGGCAATGATGGCGCCCTGCATACTCTATGACGACGGCGGCTCTCAGCCCCCTTACGGAAGCAAGAGGACGTCAGCAAGGATTCAATCGCTCCGACAGCTATCCCTCCGCCAGGCTCCACCGCTCCTCCGACGGCCACGACATCACACCAGCTGGGTGCCAAAATCTCTCCGGCTGCCACAACGGCATGTACTCAGGGCGCTAGCTCTCCTCCGCTAGACACGTAGCACTCTGCTACACCCCCCATTGTACACCTGGATCCTCTCCTTGCGCCTATAAAAGGGAGGACCAGGGCCCTCTTAGAGAAGGTTGGCCGCGCGGGGACGAGGACGAGACACGCGCTCGCTTGGAGCCGCTCGCTCCCTCTCCCGCGTGGACGCTTGTAACCCCCTACTGCAAGCGCACCCGACCTGGGCGCGGGACGAACACGAAGTCCGCGGGATTCCCACCTCTCTCACGCTGGTCTCCGGCCGCCTCGCTCTCCCCCCTTCGCGCTCGCCCTCGCGCTCGACCCATCTGGGCTGGGGCACGCGGCGACATTCACTCGTCGGCTCAGGGACCCCCCGGTCTCGGAACGCCGACACTAGCTAAATATAAGATTAACCCAACACACAATACCCAATGATTATATGTCGTGGACTCGTGGTCTTGTGGCTTTCCAGGCTGGAGACCTTGTCCAGTAACTACTGATGGAGAAGCACGATGCCCTGGAACTGCTTCAAGGTGGCCTCCGCGTTCCCGCCATTTGTGCCTCAAGCTTGGTGGGCTTTTTTGTGGTGCGAGGCGAACTCGATCGGAGAAAGAAAAAAATAACGAGTGCTCTTACTACCAAATTGTTTTGATCTAGATAGATAAGAAGTGGATTTGTGGTAGTTTACCAATATCTGGGGAGAGAGTTCACATGAATTTGGTACCACAGTAGGGATGGAAGTGGATAAGATACCCAGTGAGCATACAAAACCATACTCATACCCACTAGAGAAAAAATATCTCATACCCATACACACTACCTATTATGGATACAAAATTACTCTATACCCATACCCACCACGGGTAGCGGGTAACCACCGAGTATTCATGTCCACCATCATTCCAATAGAAATGCTCTTTTGAATCACAAAAAGTAAGTATCAAATATAAAATATTGGAGCTCCATACCTCATCAATATTAAATGACACTAAAATAGTATATTATCTTTATGTCCGGCATGACAAATTCATCGAATTAGCCAGGTGTGGTCTAGATGAGGGGGATACTAGGACCATGGGAAATTAGGATTAGGTTTTAGAATTTTATTTCATATGAAACACCTCTAGTAATCAAAACTCATATGTCATAGCTTAGGGGTTCTCCATCGGATAGTGGGTATAGGGCAAGAGAGAATATAACCACGCCCACTATATCCACTAGGTATAACAAACAGTGGTGGATCTAGGATCTATGATAAAAGAGGGCTAGAAGCTAACTATCTTTTTTTATCATATTCTTCTTCTTTTTCTCTTCACCTTCTTATTACTTCTTCTCCCTTCTTTCTCCCTTCCTCTCTCTTTCTCCTCTTCTTTCGTCCTCTCCCTTACTCCCTCCTACTTGTAAGTTGTCGGCGCAAGCGGGGCTGGAGCCCACCCAGCCCCCCTCTAGATCCGCCATTGATAACAAATTACTCAAAAAGTATCCATGATTGCCAAAAATCGTTATATCCATGCTCCAATAAAGTTTTTATCTATTGGGACGTGGGTTTTAGGTATCCGTTGTCATCCCCCACGTCAGAATCCGTGAGAAGGAAAATCAAGTTTATGTTACAAGCCGGTTTCCAGGGCGTCGCAGCGCCTCTCTCTCATTCTCTACCATGGGCTTGTCGTTCCTGGGCCGTTGGGCCATCAGCTTCGGTCCACTTCGCCTTTCTGCCAATTACTCACGCGCCTTGAGGTATTTGGATTTTCACGCTTGTTTCCGTTCCCAGCGCCTGCTTGGGCATGAGCATGACACAACAACGGTGCTTGGCTGCTTGCCAATGCAAGTTGGTATGTAGATTGCAGTTTCCAAATGAGGCCTTCTTAGCTCAGTGCAAAATGGTAAGTGTAGTGAATTTAAAAATGATGTACTGGTTTGATACGTAGCAGTTTTTTCTTAATAAGCCCGAGATCATCACAATTCACAACAGTTCAACGAAGCTTGCAAAAGCTCATAAAACCGCCGAGGGTATTCATTTTTAACCTATATCGAAAAGGATTATACACCTTTGCTTACAACGCGGCCGTTACAGACAGCGCGATGGACGCATCCTTCCGGAACCCGGCGTCCTCCGAGGCCAGCGGCGAACGCACGCCCAGGTCCTGGAACCCCTGCTCACAGGTGCCGGGGGCATCCTCCACCGTGCTGAGCGCCATCACCGCGTCCGCGCGGCCCCGGGGCGTGCCCGAGGCGATGCCCTTCGCCGCCACGCCGGTCTGGTCCACGGCCTGCGCGTACACCTCGGAGCAATCGCTGAGGCACGCCAGCCGCTCCTTGTCCTTCTCGGAGGCCCGCAGGGCGGCGATGTGACTGGCGGTGCTCTTGGCGGCTGCCCCCATGATCCTCACGGCGATGGCGGCGAGGCCACGCTTGTCCGCGCCGGCGCTTCCCCTGTCGGCCTGGAAGAACTTGATGCAGTAGGCGTAGCCGGTGTCCGGGATCTTAGCGGCGAAGGACTTGCACGCGTCTTGTAGGACGGAAGCGTTGGACGTGGAGCAGGCGAGGAGGATGACGAGAGGGCACAGAGCTTGCAGAAGCTTCATGGTCCCCTTGACTGGCCTGACTGACAATGCAAATCCAAATTCAAATGTGCTTGGAGTATACTTTTTATAGACTGGTGTCCTTTTGAACTAATATAAAAGGTTTTTTAAGCTGCTGCCCTTTCTGATATCCTCATTTTTATCCTTAGTCATTTTTTGCTCAATTTTGTCCTTATGCTCTATAACACTAGAAGGACAGAACTAAGAAAAAAAATACAACTAAGTTTAAAAACGAAGACACCAACAAAACTGAGGGCACCAGCTTAAAGTACCCTAATATAAATAGGTTACGGCTGGTTTTTGGAACCTATTAATCCCGTACCATAAATAACTGGCGTTTTTCTCACAAGTTCAGTTATGACATGTTACTATACAGAGAAAATTTTAGTAAAAATTTATGACATTTATATGAAACTAATAAATGGATTGTGGCTGGTTCTTGGAACCTATTAATCCCGTACCATAAATGACTGGCGTTTTTTTTTTATATCGGCAAGATCTCACAAGTTAAATTCTGACAGGTTACTCATACAGAGAAAATCTTAGGAAAAGTAGAATAGGTCATCTAGACATCTACCATTAAAAAATAGGCTCATTAATCCTAGAATAAATTTAGAAAAACTAAAGCACTCAAAGAACCTAAATTGTTGTTTTTTTGGACGGAATTGTGAATCTTATTGTTTGAGTACTCTAGTATTCAACTCAATCCACATATATTAAGGTGAATACTATAGTATCTAAATAAAACCTAATTGAAACACCTAACAATGTCGTCACGACCTGCAGGGCCCAAATCAACTTGCTAGATGAACTTCAACTTCTCGGGAAACTGGGCTTCAACTCTTTCCGCTAGGTCATAACCTGAGTTACTAACACGAGCATCTAGCGGGCCGAAACGTGCGTGCGACATTGGGCCCTGGTTGGTTGGCTTCCGGAATATGGCAAACCAAAGATTTATCAAGCCATGATTTTAGCTATTATTTGGTTTGCTACCAAAACTCGTTAATCTTTCACGTTTGGATTGTCAAATCTATAGTATTTTTTTACCTAATTTTGGCTTGCCAGACCTTTGCAGCCTTTACATGGCAATTGCATAAGTCCGTTTGGCTGCCACTTGCCACACCACGTCCGTAAGAACCTGAACGAGCCCTTTCCGGGCGGTTGCCCATCCGGTCGTTGTGCCCTCCGGTTCTAGACCGCGCCGCGATCCGCTAACACATGCATTGTCGGTCTGTTGTGCCTCAAAACCTTGACGTCAAAGAGTCAGAAATACACAAAATGCTCTGATTCGGACACCATTTCTATCGAGGCAAGTCTGTTGCACATTGGCTCTGATCTGATACCTCTCCAAACGTGCATTCTTTATTCCCAATTTTCCGTTGCGTCTTTTGGGTGTTCTTGGTTTGGACTTTAGAACGTAGAAGCTCTTACTTTATCAGGCACATATAGTCATATATATGCGCATTAGGCATGCTCTATCTCGCATCAGATGTCTAAATCTGATTCATGAAACGTTCGACATCTTAGAGATGATGAAACTACGAACGTGTGGTTATATATGCCAACGGTGTTTGAGTATGATGAGTGATGGTCGAGGAGTTGATTAGCTTTGGTTTAGTGTTGACTAACTTTAACGTCATGTACTGTTGTACAACATATCTCTTAGCTTTTGGTGTGTACCAGATGTGGCAGTCGACGTCGGAGGTGAAGGTCAAGCGAGTTCTTGTCGACGGACTAGAGATGTCATAGGATCGACCGTGTGTGGTTGAGACATTGACAAGTGCAAGTTGGTCTACTCAAGGTGAAGATCGGTCAAGTCAAACATAGGTGTGTAACACCCTAAATTTAGGGATATAAAATTTCTTTCTAATTATCACCCAAATTCAGATGTTACTCTTCTCTCTCTAGTTTCTATCTATGTCTAGACACACACTCTCTCTCTCTCTCACTCTCTCTTTTTGAGTAGAAATAGCTTATTTAAGGTTGGATTAATTATTTATCTTTGCTAAAACACTATGGGTCATGATATGTTGCATCATGCTGAGCTTAGATATTCTTTGAATTGTTGCACATGTTTGAATTAGTTTAAATTAAAAACTTGATTTGAATTTGAATTGAAAACCCTAGAGAAAAGAAATAGAAAAGCAATTAGGGAATTCAGGAAAAAGGAAAAAGGCAAAGCAGCCCAGCCGGCTCAGCTCGGCCCAGCCAGGTCGCGCGCCCGCGCCGCCTGACAGGTGGGTTATACCTGTCAGGGGCAACTCCCTCCCCTGCGCCCTCTCCCTCCCCCTCTCTGCCCTATGGGGTCAGGCTGTCAGCGCCGGTTTCCTCGTCCGCACGCCCCTCTTCTCTCTTTGCTCTGCGGGCCCGCTTGCCAGTCGTCGAGCCGTTCCCCCGCGCGCCCGTCCTCTCTCTCTCTCTCTCTCCATCGTGGGCCTGCGCTGTCAGCTCCGCCTTCCCCGCTCCCGCCATGGACTCGCGCCCGTCGCCGGGAACCTTGGCCACGTCATGCGCCCATGCGTCCCGGCTCTTTTTGAGCACCGCCCGCACCCTCACTCACTTCCCCACCTCATTTCACGTAGCCCCGCTCTCGCTAGCGCTTTGCCCACGCCGTCCGACCTCGCCGAAGACCTGCACCCGCCTCCCGGATCATCTAGCTCGCCGGAGGCCACGCCAAGCGACCCCGAGCTTCGCCTCGAGGTGAGACACCCATCCCCGCGCTTATTTTCCCCTATTTGCGCTGCCTTTAGCCAATTTGGCCTCGCCGGTGTGCGGCCGCGCTTGCTCGCCGCGCCCGCACGGTGTCTAGCCAGCCCGACCCCGTCCAGTGCCTCGGTTTTGGCCCAAAGTGCTCCCCCACCTCTACTGGAACTAGCTCGAGCCCTATCACGATCGATTGTCTCTCCTGGCGGTCGGGATTCCTCGCCGGAATTGTCCCGACCTGCCCGGAGTTTTTCCCCGTCGTTCCTCTCTCTCTGCCCCGGTCTCGTGGCCATAACCCCGCCATCGAGTTCGCCGAGTCGTCTTCCCCATCTCTGATCAACTCCCGCGACCCCGGGACCGCCGTAGCACGCACCCGCCCCAACTCGGGCGACTTCACCGCCTCGAAGTGGAGTGGCGCCGCCCGCAGCCATTCCCCCCTCCCGGTTTGATCTCCTCCGTCCGATCTTGATCGCACGGCCCAGATCACGGGATACAGTTTTGCGCACGCGCGCCCCGCGTCTGAGCCCGCCTGTCAGCGCCTGCATCCCTTGGCGCTGGGCCCGACCGGTCAGTGCGCCCCCCCTCGGTCGCTGATGCCCCTGGACCGCCTGTCAGCGCTCGCCCGCCCACGCGCGCCCTCTACCGTTGATCTAATCTCGGTCGTTGGTTTCTGATCTAACGGTTGAGATCGTCTGATACCCTTTCGCATGTAGTTTTGCTTAAGAGACCCTTGGGTTAGTTGGAATTAACCCGTCGTCCCTGGTTTTCGCGTGCAGGCCCCTGTAATCTTGTAGATTGAACCCTAGGCTTTTAAATAATTATAGAATTGGACCTATTTTCATATTTTAAATCCCCAAACTTGTTTATTTCATATCTTTTACATGTGAACTCCAAATTTAGTGATTCAAATTGCAAAATGTTCATAGGAATATTCTTTGTTTTAAAAAATCGGTTCCATTTATTGTCTGTACATTCTAATTGTATGGTTAACTATGAACTAGTATATGTGTAGATTTGTTTATCTAATAAAATAAATAAAAGGAAAACCCTAGAGGCTAAAGGATATTTAATCTTGTGAGATTAATAATATGTATCACCTGAATTTATCTCTGGTTTAACTTTTATTTTTCATTAAAAATAATTAAATTGGATTATGTAATCATGGACAACACTTAGGGAATAATCAATTACTAAATGAGAGTTAGTCCACCCTATAATCTAAATTCCCTTTTGAGTTATACTTTTCTTTTGAGATGTGATTCCCATGTTTGTACATGATTGATGTATTGTTTATTTGTCATTTACCAAATGTATTGAATGCATGATCGTTTTATTTAGACAACGAGCAGTCCAAGATTTCCGAGTGTGTTGCTGGAGACCTCCCTGAGCAACAACCTGGTGAAGGCAAGAGTCCTCTGACCTATTATGTCCTACATACTTTATAATTCACTGTCCTGCATTACATTATCTAAACCTAAGGATTGACTAGTCTGTATTTACCTTACCCTTGTTTACCCTTTGGGTTATCATGGTTAGCATTTTGCTATTGCCTTAACTTAATCAATGAACACGATGTGATTATTTATGATACGATGATATTATCCCAATGATGATATTGTGATACTCTAGGGGGCTCAGGCCTTTTTCCTGAGTACCTCTCTGTAAGGACCTATTCGTGGAGTGACCACTCGGGATAACAGTGCAACCATGATGGTGGAATGGGACACCCTTAGTTGATTAATTAGATGAACCTGGGGTTGTAGTTGGCTTTGCCGAAGGGCCGTCAATGGGGGCCGGGGCGTAGTGCTCGCTCTGCCAAGGGGGGTGCAGAGGTTCATTCGATTTGGTTTTATTAGTCACCCACCTTGGCAAGGTGTACTGCGTTTGTACGACTGGCGAAACCTAACGAGCAGCTATGCACCAGGGAGTCTTTGTAAAGGCTACGTAGTGTATCCCTGGCCATTCACCTCGGTAGTGAAGATTGGGTCTGTACAACCCATGCTGGAAAGGGATCATGACTTGTGGGTAAAGTGTACAACCTCTGCAGAGTGTTAGAAACTGGTATATCAGCCGAGCTCACGGTTAAGAGCAGCCTTGGGATTCTCTTTGATTAGAATAACTTTGATTAGTTTTATGATGATGGTTAGAAATGATGGGTATAATTTTGATCTCGGGTATTTCCTCTTAGAGGGAGTGCTGAAAGGGAAATAGGGTCAAACCTTTTTCTATATAAATTTTGGTGGTTGAATTGCCCAACACAAATTATTGGACTAACTAGTTTGCTCTAGATTATGAGTTCTACAGGTGCCAAAGGTTCACAACAAACCAATACAAGTCAAAAGAAAGGGTTCAAAACTAAGGAGCAAAGTATACCGAAGGCAGCCCTGGTCTGGCGCATCGGACTGTTCGCTGTGCCACCGTACAGTGCCCGGTACACCAGGGAGATCGACGCTAAACTTGCCAGCTTCGGGAATTTGGTAGGCCGCTCCGCTATAATTCACCGGACTGTCCGGTGTAACACCGGACTGTCCGATGTGCCAGCGGAGCAACGACTACTTCACGCCAACGGTCGTCTGCAGAGGACATTAAATGCGCTACAGTGCGTGCCTGCGCACGCAGAAGTCAGAGCAGGCGCCAGAAGGTGCATCGGATAGTCTACAGGACCTGTCCAGTGCACCACCAGACTGTCCGGTGGCCCCAATTGTCAGAGCTCAAACGGTCGGAACCCAACGACCTGGTGACATGACTGGCGCACCGGACAGTGTCCGGTGGCGCACCGGACTGTCTGGTGCACCATACGACAGAAGCCCTCACCAACGACTCTTTTGGTGGTTGGGGCTATAAATACCCCCCAACCACCACACTTCAATGCATCCAAGTTTTCAGCCTTCAAACCTCATACAAGAGCTATAGCATTCAATACAAGACACAAACAAAGAGATCAAATCCTCTCCCAAGTCCGGAATCACTCCAAACAAATTAGTGACTAGAGAGAGAGACTTTTGTGTTCTTTTGAGCTCTTGCGCTTGGATTGCTTTTCTTCTTCCTCATTCTTGTTTCCATAACACTTGTAATCAAAACAAGAGACACCAATTGTGTGGTGGTCCTTGTAGTGGACTTAGTGTCCCATTTGATTGAGAAGAGAAGCTCACTCGGTCTAAGTGACCGTTTGAGAGAGGGAAAGGGTTGAAAGAGACCCGGTCTTTGTGACCACCTCAACGGGGAGTAGGTTCGCAAGAACCGAAGCTCAGTAAAACAAATCACCGTGCCATCCATTCTTATTTGCTTGTGATTTGTTTTCGCCCTCTCTTTCGGACTCGTTTATATTTCTAACGCTAACCCCAGCTTGTAGTTGTGCTTAAGTTTGTAATTATCAGATTCCGCATATTCACCCCCCCTCTAAGCGACTTTCAATTGGTATCAGAGCCCGGTGCTTCATTAGAGCCTAACCGCTCGAAGTGATGTCAGGAGATCACGCCAAGAAGGAGATGGTGACCGGCGAAAAGCCCGCTACAAGCCTCGGAAGGCTCCGTCAAGGGAGTCCGGTTCCAAAGGAAAGCGAGAATCACACTCCCACAACAAGTCGCATCGGAGTGGCGACAAAAAGAAGATGAAGAAGGTGTTCTACTACGAGACCGATTCTTCGTCGTCATCCACCTCCGGCTCCGACGCGCTGTCCGTAACTTCTAAGCGCCATGAGCGCAAGAAGTTTAGTAAGATTCCCCTACGCTATCCTCGCATTTCTAAACGTACTCCATTACTTTCTGTTCCATTAGGCAAACCACCGGTTTTTGACGGTGAAGATTATAACATGTGGAGTGATAAAATGAGACACCACCTAATCTCACTCCACACTAGTATTTGGGACGTTGTTGAGTTTGGTGTACAGGTACCATCCATAGGGGATGAGGACTATGATTCGGACAAAGTGGCCCAAATCTGGCACTTCAACTCACAAGCCACCACAATACTCCTCACCTCTCTAAGTCGAGAGGAGTATAACAAGGTGCAAGGATTGAAGAGCGCCAAGGAAATTTGGGACGTGCTCAAGACGGCACACGAAGGAGACGAGGTGACCAAGATCACCAAGAGGGAGACGATCGAGGGGGAGCTCGGTCGCTTCATGCTCAACCAAGGAGAAGACCCCCAATCCATGTACAACCGGCTAAAAACCTTGGTGAACTAAGTGCGCAACCTCGGGAGCACCAAGTGGGATGACCATGAAATGGTCAAGGTTATTCTTAGATCACTCGTATTTCTTAACCCCACTCAAGTTCAATTAATTCGTGGTGATCCAAGATATAAACTAATGTCTCCTGAGGAAGTGATAGGCAAATTTGTGAGCTTTGAATTGATGATCAAAGGCTCCAAGAAGATCATCGAGTAAGGCGCCTCCTCCTCCGTACCCGAAGCACAACCCGTTGCATTCAAGGCAATGGAGGAGAAGAAAGAAGACTCTACACCAAGTAGGGTCCCCATCGACGCCTCCAAGCTCGACAATGAGGAGATGGCGCTCATTATCAAGAGCTTTCGCCAAATCCTCAAGCAAAGGAAGGGGAAAGATTACAAGCCCCGTTCCAAGAAGGTTTGCTACAAATGTGGTAAGCCCGGTCATTTTATCGCTAAATGTCCATTGTCTAGTGATAGTGACAGGGAAAACGACAAGAGGGGAAGGAGGAAGGAAAAGAGGAAGTATTACAAGAAGAAGGGCGGCGATGCCCATGTTTGCCGGGAGTGGGACTCCGACGAGAGCTCCACCGACTCCTCCGACGACGAGGACACCGCTAACATCGCCGTCAACAAAGGACTCCTCTTCCCCAACGTCGGCCACAAGTGCCTTATGGCGAAGGACGGCAAAAAGAAGAAGGTAAAATCAAAATCCTCCACTAAATATGCAACCTCTAGTGATGAGGATAATTCTAGTGATGAGGAGGATAACTTGCTTACTCTTTTTGCCAATCTTAACATGCAACAAAAAGAGAAATTAAATGAATTGATTAGTGTCATTCATGAGAAGGATGATCTCTTGGATAGCCAAGAGGACTTCCTTATCAAAGAAAACAAAAAGTATGTTAAGACTAAAAATGCTTATGCTCAGGAGGTAGAGAAAAATGAAAAATTAACTAGTGAGCTAAGTATTTGTCATGACACTATTTCCAACCTTAGAATTGAGAATGCTAATTTGATTGCTAGGGTTGAGAAGTCAAATATTTGTGATGATTCAATTATTAATCTTAGAAATGATAATGCTAGTTTAATTGCTATAATTGATAAATTGAATATCTCTCTTTCTAGCCTTAAAATTGAAAATGAAAAATTAATTGCTAAGGCTAAGGATTTAGATGTTTGCAATATTTCCATTTCCAATCTTAGAGATGAGAATGATATTTTGCATGCTAAGATTGTTGAGTTAAATGCTTGCAAACCCTCTACATCTACCGTTGAGCATGTTACCATTTGTACTAGATGTAGAGATATTAATGTTGATGCTATTCATGATCACATTGCTATGATTAAACAACAAAATGATCATATAGCAAAATTAGATGCTAAAATTGCCGAGCATGAGTTGGAAAATGAAAAATTTAAATTTGCTCGTAGTATGCTTTATAGTGAGAGACACCCTGGCATTAAGGATGGCATTAGCTTCCAAAAGGGAGACAATGTCAAGCTTAATGCCCCTCCTAAAAGATTGTCTAACTTTGTTAAGGGCAAAGCGCCCATGTTCAGGATAACGAGGGTTTGAGAGCACCTAGAGGGGGTGAATAGGTGATCCTATAAAAATCAAACACTTATAGCCACAAAAACTTGGTTAAGTGTTAGCTCAATAGAAACAAGTGGCTAAGGACCGAGCTCTTGTGAAACACAATAGTCACGATGAAGACAGGCACAAGAGACACGATGATTTATCTCGTGGTTCGGCCAAGTAACACTTGCCTACTCCACATTGTGGCGTCCCACTGGACGAGGGTCGCACTCAAGCCCTTTCAAGTGATCCAATGATCAACTTGAATACCACGGTGTTTTCCTTTCTTTCACTATTCCCGTTCGCGAGGAATCTCCACAACTTGGAGCCTCTCGCCCTTACAAAAGATGATCACAAAGAAGCACGGAAGTAAGGGAGGGAAGAGCAACACACACAAGACTCAAAGCACGAACACAAACATGCACAGAAGTCACAACTTGAGCTCACAACACAATGCGGGGAGTTCACTACTCAACTAGAGCTCAAGTCACTATCAATGAATCAAATGCGAGAGAATGAAGTCTTGGTGCTTAGAAATGATCAAAGAATGCTTGGATGGACATGCACTATTCATAGTCCGGTGCAGATTGCCTTCCAAAAATAGCACAGTCGACCGTTGCAGAAATGGAGCCATTGGCGCATCGGACACTGTCCGGTGCACACTAGACAGTCCGGTGCCCCTGCCGACCGTTGGCGCGGCCACGCGTCACGCGCGGATTGCACGACCGACCATTGGCGCAGTCGACCGTTGGCTCACCGGACCGTCCGGTGAATTTTAGCCGTACACTGTTGAACGATTCCCGAGAACGACGACTTCGCCGCAGACGGCTCACCGGACAGTCCGGTGAATTATAGCAATACACCGCCGTCAGTTCCCGAGAATGGCCTGTTCACCGGAGGCTGGCCTAGCGCACCGGACACTGTCCGGTGCACCACCGGACAGTCCGGTGTGCTAGACTGCGCTGAGTCTTGGCTGTTCTAGCCAAGATCTTTTCTTCTTCTCTTTTCTCTGATTCCAGCACTTAGACAAATATATTAGTACACAAAAACCAATGTACTAAGTCTAGAATCATACCTTCTTGTTGATTTGCACTTCATCAATCATTTGGCACAAGATTACTCACTCAATACGTGTTGGGCACTTAATCACCAAAACTATACTAGAAATGGCCCAAGGGCACATTTCCCTTTCAATCTCCCCCTTTTTGGTGATTTATGCCAACACATCAAAAAGCAACTAAAAGAAGTGCAACATCAAAGCAATTGAGAACAAGAATTGTTTTTTATTCAAATTTGGCATATTTGGATCATTCTTTGCCACCACTTGGTTTGTTTTTGAAATCAAACTCAATTTCCTATCTCTAAGTCAAACACACTTGTTTAGGCATAAAGAGAGGTATTCCATGAGAAAAATTGATCAAGAGCCAAAAACTCCCCCTTTTCCCATAATCCTACATTCTCCCCACAAGAGGCCAAATTTTGCACATAAGAGTATTTTGACAAAACACAAGTTCTAACTCTACTATTTTCAAAATTCTCAAGTGGTAGCTGATCCATTTGCTTTGGCCTTAATTTCTCCCCCTTTGGCATTAAGCACCAAAACGGGATCATTATTGGCCCTTAAACCCCATTGCCTCACCAAAATCTTTAATTAAGAGGAAAAAGGCAATAAAAGCACGGAGATGAACTTGGAGTAAATTACCCTCTCATCGGAGTGCAGTGGAAGTCTTGCATGGTCCAAGTTCACCTTCCCCTTTCAATGCACCTTTGAGACTAAAACAAGAAAACTCAAGCACACGGTTAGTCCTAAAGGGTCAAGTTGTAGCATTTCTCCCCCTAAATATGTGCATCATTCACACATGGACTTGTGAGGTCCGGGGATCCCTTGCACAACTTGAGCACCAAGAATAAGCAATAACATGCATAAAGGAACATGATCAAAGGCATAAAACACATGTATGCTCTAGATCAATCCAAGTTACGCGAATCTAAGACATTTAGCTCACTACGCAGCCTGCAAAAGGTCTTCTCATCTAAAGGTTTGGTAAAGATATCGGCTAGCTGGTTCTCAGTGCTAACATAAAACACTTCGATATCTCCCTTTTGCTGGTGGTCTCTCAAAAAGTGATGCCGGATGTCTATGTGCTTTGTGCGGCTGTGTTCAACAGGATTGTCCGCCATGCAGATTGCACTCTCATTGTCACATAGGAGTGGGACTTTGCTCAGATTGTAGCCAAAGTCCCAGAGGGTTTGCCTCATCCAAAGTAGTTGCGCGCAACACTGTCCTGCGGCAACATACTCGGCCTCAGCGGTGGATAGGGCAACAGAAGTTTGTTTCTTAGAACTCTAAGACACCAGGGACCTTCCTAGGAATTGGCACGTCCCTGATGTACTCTTCCTATCAACCTTACATCCAGCATAGTCAGAGTCTGAGTATCCAATTAAGTCAAAGGTAGACCCCTTTGGATACCAGATCCCGAAGCAAGGCGTAGCAACTAAATATCTAAGGATTCGCTTAACGGCCACAAGGTGACACTCCCTTGGGTCGGATTGAAATCTAGCACACATGCATACGCTAAGCATAATATCCGGTCTACTAGCACATAAATAAAGTAAAGATCCTATCATAGACCGGTATGCCTTTTGATCAACGAACTTACCTCCTTTGTTGAGGTCGACATGTCCATTGGTTCCCATTGGAGTCTTTGTGGGCTTGGCGTCCTTCATCCCAAACTGCTTGAGCAAGTCTTGCGTGTACTTCGTTTGAGATATGAAGGTGCTGTTCTTGAGTTGCTTCACTTGGAACCCAAGGAAGTAGTTCAACTCGCCCATCATCGACATCTCGAATTTCTGAGTCATCACCCTGCTAAACTCTTCACAAGACTTTTGGTTAGTAGAACCAAATATTATGTCATCGACATAAATTTGGCACACAAATAGATCACCATCACAAGTCTTAGTGAAAAGAGTTGGATTGGCTTTCCCAACCTTGAAAGCATTAGCAATTAGAAAGTCTCTAAGACATTCATACCATGCTCTTGGAGCTTGCTTAAGTCCATAGAGCGCCTTAGAGAGCTTACACACGTGGTCGGGGTACCATTCATCCTCAAAGCCAGGGGGTTGCTCTACGTACACCTCCTGCTTGATTGGCCCATTGAGGAAAGCACTCTTCACGTCCATTTGGAACAACCTGAAAGAATGGTGAGCGGCATAGGCTAACAAAATGTGAAGTGACTCTAGCCTAGCCATAGGAGCAAAAGTCTCCTCAAAGTCCAAACCTACAACTTGGGCATAACCTTTTGCCATAAGTCGAGCCTTGTTTCGTGTCACCACCCCATGCTCGTCTTGCTTGTTGCGAAACACCCACTTGGTTCCCACAACGTTTTGCTTGGGACGTGGCACCAGTGTCCAAACTTCATTTCGCTTGAAGTTGTTGAGCTCTTCCTGCATGGCCAACACCCAGTCGGGATCTAGCAAGGCCTCCTCTACCCTGAAAGGCTCAATAGAAGAGACAAAAGAGTAATGCTCACAAAAATTAGCTAATCTAGAGCGAGTGGTTACTCCCTTGCTTATATCACCCAATATCTGGTCGACGGGATGATTCCTTTGAATTGTCGCTCGAACTTGAGTTGGAGGGGCCCGTGGTGCTTCTTCCTCCATAACTTGATCTTCTTGTGCTCCCCCTTGATCACATGCCTCCTTTTGAGAAACCTGTTCATCATCTTGAGTTGGGGGGTGCACCATTGTTGAGGAAGAAGGA
Source organism: Zea mays (assembly GCF_902167145.1). Taxonomy (NCBI): domain Eukaryota; kingdom Viridiplantae; phylum Streptophyta; class Magnoliopsida; order Poales; family Poaceae; genus Zea; species Zea mays. The sequence goes on from NC_050097.1 coordinate 14,834,449, forward strand.
TGATCTTGCACTTGGAGTTCCTGTGGTCTAGGGATGTAATCGGATCGGATACAGACAGATATTGATGATATCGTATTCGTTTTCATAATTCTAGTCGGATTCGAATACAGATATGGATAGTTTCGGATGCAGATACGGATACAGATTATCTCGGTTACGGATGCGGATATTCACCTTTCGAATACGGACAAGTCGGACATGAATATTGTCGGTAACAAATATTTTATTCGGATAACAAGTACACACATCGTAAATGTTTGAGAAACTAAAATACTCATTCAACTACTCAAGTATCTTGTTGCAGTCATGCACTCAAGTAATTTAGTACGCACTCAAGCACTTGCGCACATGCACTTGCAATCGGATAGACTAAAACAAATTAAACAACTCAAGAAGCTAGATTCAAAATAAACAAAAGGAAGTCTGCTAGACTGCTACTCTGCTTGTTTTTGTTCTAGCCGGCCAGCCACAGCACACAGTCGGCCAGCCGCTCGTCGTTCCTGCTTGCAGCGTGGCTGCACCGCCACCGCCGCGTTCCTGGGACTTGGGTGCAGCACTGTGTAGGATTTAGGTTTAGGCAATTAGGCTCGCGTTCCTGCCTGGGTTAGCTGGCCACCAAAAACATTGGGCCATCCTAGCTAGCCATCGGCAAGGGAGCAGGAGCAGCCCACTCGGCTTCAAGCCTCCGCGGAGGCTGCAGCCTGCAGGGGTCGTGGGCCGTGGCCCAGTGCGACAATGCGTGATGGTCTGATGGAGAAGGCCCATACGGCCACGGTTGAAGGCCAAGTGGAGAGCTGGATCGGATATTAAAACGGATAGCTATTCGGATATATTCGATATTTTTGTCGAATATCTGATATCCGACGGATATAACCTATATTGTATTCGTATTCGATATCCGAAGCGAGTATCCGAATTCGTATCCGATATCCGGAAAACTCGTTCGAATATCCGAAAAAATATCCAAATCAGTATTTGCTCTCTTCGGACTCGGATACGGACGGATATTATCCGTACCGTTTACATCCCTACTGTGGTCGCACATCTCCAATCGCCATGGTGCGAATTGCGTCCGTTGGAACATCGTCTTCATCTATATCATCAAGATCAACTTGCTCTCTTGGAGAGCCATTAGTTTCATCAAATACAACGTCGCTAGAGACTTCAACCAAACCCGATGATTTGTTGAAGACTCTATACGCCTTTGTATTTGAGTCATAACCTAACAAAAACCCTTCTACAGCTTTGGGAGCAAATTTTGAATTCCTACCTTTCTTCACTAGAATGTAACATTTACTCCCAAAAACACGAAAATATGAAACGTTGGGTTTGTTACCGGTTAGGAGTTCATACGACATCTTCTTGAGGAGGCGATGAAGGTAGACCCGGTTTATGGCGTGGCAAGCTGTGTTCACAGCTTCCGACCAAAACCGCTCGGGCGTCTTGAATTCTCCAAGCATCGTCCTCGCCATGTCTATAAGCGTCCTATTCTTCCTCTCTACCACACCATTTTGCTGTGGTGTGTAGGGAGCGGAGAACTCGTGCTTGATTCCTTCCTCCTCAAGGAACTCCTCCACTTGAAGGTTCTTGAACTCGGACCCGTTGTCGCTTCTAATCTTTTTCACTTTGAGTTCAAACTCGTTTTGAGCTCGCCTTAGAAAGCGCTTGAGGGTCCCTTGGGTTTCTGATTTATCCTGCAAAAAGAATACCCAAGTGAAGCGGGGAAATCATCAACAACAACAAGACCATACTTACTTCCTCCTATGCTGAGGTAGGCGATGGGTCCGAAGAGGTCCATGTGAAGTAGCTCCAAAGGTCTTGATGTGGTCATCACATTCTTGTTGTGATGAGCGCTTCCCACCTGTTTACCTGCTTGACAAGCTGCACAAGGTCTATCTTTTTCGAAAAACACATTTGTTAGACCTAACACATGTTCTCCCTTTAGAAGTTTGTGAAGGTTCTTCATCCCAACATGTGCTAGACGGTGATGCCACAGCCATCCCATGCTAGTCTTAGCAATTAAGCATGCATCTAGACCGGCCTCCTCTTTCGAAAAATCCACTAAGTAGAGTTTGTCGTCTAGTACACCCTTAAAAGCTAATGAACCATCACTCCTTCTAAAGACAGACACATCTACATTGGTAAATAAGCAGTTGTAACCCATATTACATAGTTGACTAACGGATAACAAGTTATACCCGAGCGATTCAACTAGGAACACATTAGATATGGAATGCTCGGATGAAGTAGCTATCTTTCCTAGTCCTTTAACCTTGCCTTGATTCCCGTCTCCAAAGATGATCGAATCTTGGGAATCATTGTTCTTGACGTAGGAGGTGAACATCTTCTTCTCCCCCGTCATGTGGTTTGTGCATCCACTGTCGATAATCTAGCTTGAGCCCCCAGATGCATAAACCTGCAAGGCAAATTAGGCTTGGGTTTTAGGTACCCAACTCTTGTTGGGTCCTACAAGGTTAGTAACAATAGCCTTAGGGACCCAAATGCAAGTCTTTTTTCCTTGCATTTGGCCCCCATCTTTTTAGCAACCACCTTTTTATTTTTGCATGAAAGAACAAATGTAGTGTTGCAAGTATGAAAAACAGATGTAGGTTTATTACAAACTTTCCTAGGAGCATGAGACACAATATTTCTCCTGGGCCTACCATTAAAATTGGAACTCGAAGCAATCATGGCATGTGAGTCAACAACATTATAACTCCTATAATAATGAACATCTCTAGAATATTTTCTATCATGGTACATGAAAGCATGGTTGTTTTGACTACTACTAGCCATAGGGGCCTTCCCTTTCTCTTTGTTGGGAATGGGAACCCTTTGGCTTGTTGAGTTCTTGGCTTCCCTTCGAAAGCCAAGCCCATCCTTAATTGAGGGATGTCTACCAACGGTGTAGGCATCCCTAGCAAATTTTAATTTATCAAAGTCATTTTTGCAAGTCTTAAGTTGGGCATTAAGACTTGCTACTTCATCAAGTAAGGTGCTCAACACATGCATCAACATTGAAGTCCTTACACCTATTACAAATCACAACATGCTTTACACAAGAACTAGATTTATTAACTATTTCTAGCTTAGCATTTAAATCATCATTCAAAGTCTTCAAGCTAGAAATAGATTTATTGCAAATTGATAACTCAGAAGATAGTAATTCCTTTTAATCTCTAAGGCAAGAGACTTTTGAACACTAACAAATTTGTCATGTTCCTCATACAAAATGTCCTCTTGCCTTTCTAGCAGTCTATCTTTTTCATTCAAGGCATCAATCAATTCATTAATCTTTTCTACTTTAGTTCTATCTAATCCTTTGAACAAGCTAGTGTAATCTACTTCATCATCACTAGAGTCCTCATCACTAGAAGTAGAGTACTTAGGAGTTTCTCGAGTGTTTACCTTCTTTTCCCTTGTCATTAGGCAAGTATGGCGCTCGTTGGGGAAGAGCGACGACTTGTTGAAGGCCGAGGCGGTGAGTCCTTCGTCGTCGGAGTCGGACAAAGAACAATCCGAGTCCCACTCTTTGCCAAGGTGCGCCTCGCCCTTCGCCTTCTTGTAGGCCTTCTTTTTCTCCCTCTTCCCATTCCTTTCTTGTTCCTGGTCATTTGTATTATCGGGACATTGAGCAATAAAATGACCTGTCTTACCACATTTGAAGCAGGAGCGCTTTCCCTTTGCTTTATTCTTGTTAGGGTGCTCCTTTTGTCCTTTTAGCGCCGTCTTGAAGCGCTTGATAATGAGGGCCATTTCATCCTCGTTTAGCCTGGCTGCCTCAACTTGTGCCACCTTGATCGGTAGCGTCTCCCTGCTACTTGTTGCTTTGAGAGCAACGGTTTGAGGCTCGTAGATGGGCATGGGACCATTCAATGCCTCATCCACGTATCTCGCTTCCTTGATCATCATCCGCCCACTTACAAACTTTCCGAGTATTTCCTCGGGTGTCATCTTTGTGTACCTAGGATTTTCACGGATAGAGTTCACAAGATGATGATCAAGGACAGTGAAGGACCTGAGCATAAGTCAGACGACGTCGTGGTCCATCCATCTCGTGCTTCTGTAGCTCCTGATTTTGTTGACCAGGGTCTTTAGCCGATTGTACGTTTGTGTTGGCTCCTCTCCACTGATCATTGCAAACCTCCCTAGTTCGCCTTCCACCAACTCCATCTTGGTTATCATGGTGGCGTCGTTCCCCTCATGAGAGATCTTGAGGGTGTCCCAGATTTGCTTGGCATTGTCCAAGCCGCTCACCTTATTGTACTCGTCCCTGCACAAGGATGCTAACAAAACAGTGGTAGCTTGTGCATTTTTATGGATTTGCTCATTAATGAAAACGGGGTTGTTAGTACTATCAAAAAGCATTCCGTTTTCAACAATCTCCCAAATGCTTGGATGGAGAGAGAATAGGTGACTACACATTTTGTGACTCCAAAATGGGTAGTCTTCTCCATCAAAGTGCGGAGGTTTCCCGAGTGGAATTGAAAGTGGGAGCACCTAGAGGGGGGTGAATAGGTGATCCTGTAAAACTTAAAAACTTATAGCCACAAAAACTTGATTAGGAGTTAGCACAGTAATGCCAAGTGGCTAGAGAGGAGTCTTAGCAAAACACAATAACCACAAGAAGATCAACACAGATAGACACAGTGGTTTATCTCGTGGTTCAGCCAAGTCCAACGCTTGCCTACTCCATGTTGTGGCGTCCCAATGGATGAGGGTTGCAATCAACCCCTCTCAAGCGGTCCAAAGACCTACTTGAATACCACGGTGTTTTGCTTTGCTTTACTTTATCCCGCTTGCGAGGAATCTCCACAACTTGGAGTCTCTCGCCCTTACAAAGATGTTCACAAAGAAGCGCGGAGTAAGGGAGGGATGAGCAACTCACACAAGACACAAAGATCACAGCAAATACGCACACACAAGACCCAGACTTGAGCTCAAGAGACTATCACGAATTTCTCACTAGAACGGAGCTCAAATCACTAAGAATGTCGAACAAGTGCGCAAGAACGAAGTGTGAGTGATCAACTATGCTCAAAGAATGCTTGGATGTCTTCTCCATGCGCCAAGGGGTCCCTTTTATAGCCCCAAGGCAGCTAGGAGCCATTGAGAGCATTGTAGGAAGGCAATTCTTGCCTTCTGTCGACTGGCGCACCGGACAGTCCGGTGCACCACCGGACACTGTCCGGTGCGGATTTCTTTCCTTATTTGGCGAAGCCGACCATTGCAGATCCAGAGCCATTGGCGCACCGGACACTGTCCGGTGCACACCGGACGGTCCGGTGCCCCCTTGTGACCGTTGGCTCACCGGACAGTCCGGTGCCTCACCGGACAGTCCGGTGAATTATAGTCGTACGTCGTTGATGGCTTCCCGAGACCGACAACTTTGCTTGTGAACGGCTCACCGGACAGTCCGGTGCACCAACGGACAGTCCGGTGATTTATACCGTACACCGCCGTCGAAGTCCCGAGAGCAGCAAGTTCGCCAGAGTCAGCCTGGCGCACCGGACAGTCCGGTGCACCCAGACTGCGCAGACTTTGGCTGAACAAAGCCATCTCTTTTCCAATTCGATTTCTCCTGTTTCCAGCACTTAGACACAATACATTAGTCCATAAAACAATGTACTAAGTCTAGAAACATACCTTTTGACTTGATTTGCACTTTGTCCACCACTTTGCATAGATTAACACAAAAGCACTTGTGTTGGCACTCAATCACCAAAATACTTAGAAATGGCCCAAGGGCACATTTCCCTTTCAATCTCCCCCTTTTTGGTGATTTATGCCAACACAACAAAGAGCAACTAAAAGAAATGCAATATCAATGCAAATGAGAACTCAAAAAGGTTTTGATTCAAATTTGGTATATATGGATCATACTTTGCCACCACTTGGTTTGTTTTTGCAAATCAACCTCAATTTCCTATCTCTAAGTCAAACACACTTGTAGAGACATAAAGAGAGTTGTTCCAATGGATATTGATCACAATATCAAAAACTCCCTCTATTTCCCATAATCAACCATTCTCCCCACAAGAGACCACCTTTTGACAAAAAGAGCATAAGAGTATTTTGACAAAACAAAAGCTTTATTATATTATTTTCAAAATTCTCAAGTGGTAGCTGTTCCATTTATTGCTTTGGCCTTATTTTTCTCCCCCTTTGGCATCAAGCACCAAAACAGGATCAATCTTGGCCCTTAAACCCCATTGCCTCACCAAAATCTTCAAATGAAAATACAAAGGCAATACGAGTACACGAGATGAACTTGGAATAAGTTACCCTCTCATCGGAGTGCAGTGGAAGTCTTTCATGGTCCAAGTCCACCTTTTCCCTTTCAATCCACCTTTGAGACTAAATCAAGCAAACTCAAACACACGGTTAGTCTCAAAGGGTCAAGTTGTAGCACATCTCCCCCTAAATATGTGCATCACTTGCAAAAGGACTTGTGAGGTCCGGGGAGTGTTTGTACAACTTGAGCACCACAGGTAAACAACAAAATGCATAAGGAACATGATCAAAGGCATAAATACATGTATGCTATAAATCAATCCAAGTTCCGCGAATCTAAGACATTTAGCTCACTACGTAGCCTGCAAAAGGTCTTCTCATCTAGAGGCTTGGTAAAGATATCGGCTAGCTGGTTCTCGGTGCTAACATAAAACACTTCGATATCTCCCTTTTGCTGGTGGTCTCTCGAAAAGTGATGCCGGATGTCAATGTGCTTTGTGCGGCTGTGCTCAACAGGATTTTCCGCTATGCGGATAGCACTCTCATTGTCACATAGGAGTGGGACTTTGCTCAGATTGTAGCCAAAGTCCCAGAGGGTTTGCCTCATCCAAAGTAGTTGCGCGCAACACTGTCCTGCGGCAACATACTCGGCCTCAGCGGTGGATAGGGCAACGGAAGTTTGTTTCTTAGAATTCCATGACACCAGGGACCTTCCTAAGATTTGGCACGTCCCCGATGTACTCTTTGTAGCATCCCAAAAATTCAAATCCTGAAATTTCCTCAAACTTGCTCTAAATTCAAAATGAATTTCAAATTTTGTTTCAAAATGTTTGTTTGCAAGTTGATATCAGCAAATAAAGTATAGTGGTCTATATTCTCTCCAAAATCCTCCTCAAAATATCCTACAAATGTTTCCCCAGTGACCCCCCTCAAATTCTTTCCAGAAATGCTGCCCAGATATTTCCCCAGTGACCCCCCTCAAATTCTTTCCAGAAATACTGCCTAGATATTTCCCCAGTGATCCCCTTCAAGTTCTTTCCAGAAATACTGCCCAAATATTCCACCGATATATCTCCAGATATTTTCCTCTTGAGAAATACCTTCAGAATTATTTTTCAAGTCCCTACAAATATTTTCTTCATAACTTTCCTCATGCCCATACGTATACGTATGCCTCCAGTGTCATACGGTGAACTCTACAAGCTAATTGCACTTATACAAGACAAATACATGCTAATCTCCCACTAATCCTCTCATCCTCCCACTAATCCTCTCATCCCTCCCCCTAATCCCCCCACCATGGCTATAAATAGAGGGGCAAGGGCCTCCTCTCATCCCACCCCAAGCCATTTCATGGCAACTCTCTTCCCCCCCCCCCCACACACAACCACTCCATGTTCCACACAAGCACAAACTAGCACAAGGATCATTCGATCGTTCTTCGATCGTTCGTCCCCCTGTTCTTAGTTTGTTTGTTCGTTCGTCCGATCGTTCGATCGTTCGTCCGATCGTTCATGGTTCGTTCATCCGTTCGTCTGTTCGTTCGTCCAAATAATCTTTTTCCTGACGTTATGCTGCCGAAATTCCGATCGTTCGTTTGTTCGATCATTCGATCGTTCATCGTTCGTTCATAGTCCCTATTCATCGTTCATCGTTCGTTCATAGTCCCTATTCATCGTTCTTCCAGATAATCTTTGTCCTGCCGTTATGCTGCCGAAATTCCGATCGTTCATTCGTTCGATCATTCGATCGTTCATCGTTCGTTCATAGTTCCCTATTCATCGTTCATCGTTCGTTCATAGTCCCTATTCATCGTTCTTCCAGATAATCTTTGTCCTGCCGTTATGCTGCCGAAATTCCGATCGTTCGTCCGTTCGTTCGTCCAAATAATCTTTTCCTGCCGTTATGCTGCCGAAATTCCGATCGTTCGTTCGTCCGTTCGTTCATAGTTCCTATTCATCGTTCATCGTTCGTTCATACGACTATTCACTATCACTATTCACCATTACTATTCACCGTTACTATTCATCGTTACTATTCACATACACTATTCATCATCGTTACTATTTACCATTACTATTCATCATTGTTACTATTCATTGATGATATCTATAATTACTTTTCCGTCGCCACTATTCATCGTTACTAATCATTGTTACTATTCATCGGTCATCTAGTTATCCCAAATTTCAACTACTCATCCATCATGCTGTCCAGTCCACCTAAGACCAGCCAGACCCATGTTCCAGTCATACGAACTCTGATGACTGTGATTTTCCTTCCAGTAGGAACTTCCCATCTGGTTACCCATCCCAGGTTTCTCCAAGTTGAGCATGCTTGACTTTGAGATTCCTTCGAACCAGGCTTCCAAACTCCGATTCCAATAATTCTTGTTTCTAAATTCTTATCGAATTATTCCCTATCCAACCATGTCATCCCTTAAGCATGGTTCATGTTCCAGAAAAATCCCAAAATACTCTTGTCCCATATTCTGCCTATAACTCTCCTGTTCATACTAAGTCAGACGATTCATTCGTCACTATTCTCACCAACAGTGAACTTCACTGTGCTACACCACATACACCCAGCTATAAATACACCCAGCTACCCTCTCCCTCTCCACACACACTCAACACCCTCAACCAAGGCAAACACCCCACCCACTCAGTTACTCTGCTCTACCGGCTACACGCATAGTGTCGCTTCGCCTCCAGTCCACCCTCCTGGTAAGCACCTCCGCTCCATTACCAGTAATATCACAACACCACATGACACATATTCTACTCAAGACTCTACCCATCCATATATCACTATTCTGACCACTATAATAAATATTTGTTGGTATACTTGCTTGTTTGTTTGTTTGCTTGTTCATGTTGCATAGTTATCGGAGCGTTCGTGCCGTCTCGTGGAGGCCCGATCTGCAAGTCTACGCCAGGCAGTGGAGCTAGGAGCCAGTTCCGCGAGCTTCCCCTTCCCCTTCGCCGAATAAGCACGGCAAGCTCACTGGATCCCTTTGATGCATAAATTACCTATGCTTTTACAACCACAACCCTCATCCTGTTATTTTATGCATGATATGATTTTGAGACAAGTTATTATGGCCACCCAGCCGCTTGCCGCAATCAATACTTGATATATTTGTTACAAATGATTTGAGAAAAGGTGTGAGTTTTCAAAAGAAAATGCTTTTCAAAATGTGTATGATGAAGGGTTTCCACCCTTATCACCTTTGAGTAGGGATGATCAGGGACTCCCTGGTTTAGGGGAGGGCCTAAGGTGATGGCTCAGCTGGTTTAGGTGTGAGCAGAAGGATTGTCCCCTCACATAAGGACCGGTTTGTCATCCTTCACTACCTGTACTCATGATAAGTACAACCACTCGAGACTGTGTGGGCAGTCACTCAATCTGAACTCGTACGGTCCAACCCCAGGGTTATGAAGGCTGGGGAGCACCGGGAGGATAAGGAGGGGGAATGTTTTGTCTGGTTTGGACATGGCGGTGGCCTGACTCCTTCCAGTATAACTGTTAAGGTTAGGACGTGCGAGGAAAGGAAGAGATTCGGATTCGGGTCTCACTAGCTATGGGATCGCAGAGCCGGACTAGTGGGTAAAGTGTACACCTCTGCGCAGAGTTTGAAAACCTATTCGAATAGTCCGTGTCCACTGGAATGGACGAGTCTGGTATGGTATGGCAATTAATGTCTTGTTTTCAAAAAAGGGTGCATTTGAGAAAAAATGGTTTTTTAAAAGGTCCGGCGGTTTAGCCGTGAGCTATGGTGGACGGGAAGTCCAGTAGCTGTTTTTGAAAATGAAAACCAGTGGGAAACTGCTGAGATACCTGGATGGTTTAGTCCAGGGGATTTTGTTCTAATATTGAAAAACTTCCTACTCCTTTGGGAGAGGATGCGCTTTGCAAAAATACAAAATGTTTTTCAAAACAACCCTGCATAAAATATTGTTGTTTCTGCAAAAATATCCTGAACTCCACATATTCCATGCATTATATCTGATTTCCCCATTCCGCGGGTGAAGGTGGGCTGCTGAGTACGTTTGTACTCACCCTTGCTTATTTGTTGTTTTTCAGAAAAAGGAGATCGGGTAAGAGTTACGACTGTTCCCAACCTTGCCTGTGGCTGTTGGACCGCTGAATTGCTTCACTGCATATATTGGGCTGCTTCAGCCCCACTCTGATGATATGTCTCGAGTTGTGGACCAACTCTTAAAGTTGATCGCCACCTTTATAGGTCTGTCTCGTTTAGGTAGATCTGGAATCATCTGTTGTATAAATGTGTTTACTAGCCTCCTGGGACTAGTAATTGTATCACATTTGAGTCCCAGAGGATTGGGGCGCTTCAAGTGGTATCAGAGCTGTTAGGTTGGCCGCAGGACGTAACCCTTAGCCTGATCCAAAAGTTTTTGAGTCAAAACTATTTTCTTAAAAAAAATTCTTGCTCTTATCCCTTCATTTCAAAAATGGTTTCCTCCTTTCCTTCTCTCAGAAGTCAGATGGAGGTTCGCTGCCAAACCAGCTTTTGCCAGAATGAAGATGGTTTCCCCAAGTTGTTGAGAGCATGCACAGTCCGCCTCGAAATCAGGAGCCAGCCAGAGTATGATGGTCGTGAATTCGTCGAGCATGGCACGGAGAAGTGTGTCGTGACTGTATACATTGGATCCAGTCCGCACCATGTGGAATGGAGTGTCACTACTGCCGGGCACAGATTCAAAGACACCTGCCAAGTCGTCGCTCGCAAGGCATTGAGGACCCTATGTCAACTTTATGAAGAAGAAGTGGCCGACACCCCGCTCAGATTCTTTCCGCCCTTTCAGAGAGACCGTCCCGTTTGGATGGCCAGGATGCGTGCATTGGAAGGGAAGCAGATTCTTGAGGATGACCCCACAGTCACATACCTCACTGCATACCTGGTCACCCTGGATGCACAATATGATTTCTTGGCCCGGCATCACTGTCAGATGATTGCCCGAGCAGAAGATGCAGAGAAGCGCAACCGTAAGCTCTATGTGGATCTCACCACAGCTCAAGCCCGTGTAGCTACCTTGGAAAGTCATGAAGTCATTGCTGTTGAAGCCCTAAAGCAAGCCAAGGATGAGCATGTCCAGAAGCTGATAGAGGCCTACTTGGTAACCCACAACCAACGTAGAGCCCTGCGGATCCAAGAGCCTGCTCCATCCAACCCAGTTCAACCCATGAGAGCTGAAGATCCCCAGATTCTTGAAGGTCACCCGGTCTCTATCAGAGGAGAGAAGAAGGCTTGGGAACTCCCAGAAGGAGCCATAGTCTTGGAAGGAATTCCAGTCTTCCCTCAGGCTATGAATAAGCAAGAGCACCCCGAGTCCTCTCAAGATCCCCCGCTAGAGTTGTTTGAGCCCTTCTCCGTGAAGAAGATTCCAGCACCGCCCCGTGAAATCAAGGAAGAAGCTGCAAGCACCCCGCCAGCACCGCCGCCCTCTGAGGAGCTACAAGAGCCAGTCCCGCTTGAAGAAGAATTCGACCCCGTGTTGCCATCTCAGTCGCCGCCAGAAGAAGTCATCAACATCAGCTCTCTCTTGACCCATCTAGGAGATGTCCTAGATTGAAGTTGTGTGCAAGCCTTGTCAGAAGAGAAGCTGCCAGATCTGAGTTAGTTATGCCTAGTCCTCTACATGCATTGGGTAGTGGAGTTTTTCTTCACTTTGGTTAGAGCCCTGCATGTATGAGAGGTAATCGTGTAGACTCGTGTTTTGCAAAACTCTAATTGTGTGGCCCCCTAGGGCATTTCAAAATGAATTTCGCTTGATGTTTTCTCCCCTTTTGAGTGCATATGTGATGCTTTAACGTTAGTGCTCATAAGTTGCATTTAGCATAGTTCTCAATTCAGGAGCCAAGCAATAGTAGTTATGCTTAGCCCCCCGAATCTGAGTAGTCCGTGCTTTGTGAAAACTCTATTCTTCCCTTATTCAAAACATTTGATTTGTTTGTGCTTATCATTGCTGAGCTTGTGTGTTTTCTTTTGTTTTAAGAAAGGTTTCTCTAAAAACATAGATCACAAATTAGATCCAATCCTCACCTTATGCTTCCATTCTTATCTTAACCCATCTCAAGAGAAAAGCACCTGACCCAAGAAGATACCGAGAAGCTTACCCTTGAAGCCTGGATTAAGCTACAGAAGAAACCAGTCCAGCCGCTCAGTCAAAAGGACCGACCGTGAGAATCAAAACACTGCCCCTGAGTCAAAGTAAACAGGAAAAGAGGACAAAAGGAGTTATTACCATACAGAGAGGCAAAGATTCTTGGAACCAGAGACCACAAACATCAGGGTCATTGACCCCACCACTCACCCGTGCCCCTCGCACGCGTGCCCGCCTCCATGCGCACTACCACCGCCCCACACCCCCTTTGCAGCGCACTACCGCCGCCCACCTCCCTTTGCAGCGCACCCACCGCCGCCATCATCGCCGGCAACACTAGGCCCCCCTTCCCTTGTTGCACCCGCTGCCGCGTAGCACCTGCTCCATCACCACCACTCCACCCCCCCCCCCCCCCCGAGCACCACCATCAATACCGCTCGCCTATAAATCCCCCCACCAGTTCCCTCAATCCCCACCTCGCTCAGAGCAAAACAGCCTAGATAAAACACCCTCTGCCAAATCGCAAGCAACTCCATTTTCCACTCCCTCGCCCCTAAGATCACAATGCTTGGTGATTCTTGGGTTGAAGACTATTGCACATGGTTCATAGTCTTTGGTTTCCTCCAGTGTATGATAGTAATACTCTTTGATAGAATCCTCGAGTGGGAAGAGCAAAGAGAAAAAAGAGGCAGTGAAAAGTGAGAAGTGAGAAGAGAAAAGAAAATAGTGAAGAGAAGATGTGAAGAAGGTTCTCCCAAAATCAACTCTATGTTAGTCATCTCTCCGCAGCCAACTCAAGCAGCAACAACAGAAGAAGGCCCTGTAACACCCTTGTTATGAGGTACTTCAAGGAGTTAAAATCCCCAAGATTCAAGAGATCTACCCTCATTCTTTTTAAGTGGGGTAGTGTTCCAGTAAGGTTCCTGCTATGGAGAAAAAGAAGAAGGCCTGTAGCAAGCTTGTGGAGGACCAGATCATCGAAGCATATAAGTTCCTGGATGAAGAAGTGGTCACCCAAGTTTTGTTGATGAAGCACCAGAAGACTAGTCAAGGAAGGAATCCATGTGGGAGTTCGCAAGAGGAAGGTTTGTGTATTGGCATCGATGCTTCTTCAATAAGCTAGCTGCCAAGCGAAAGCCAGAAGCCTGAAGATGATCTTTGAGTAGCCAGAATCAGCGTTTGTAATCGGCAACCAGATGCTCCGCAAGGGCCAGATTTTGTTGAAGTTCCATCTCCTCGAAGAGTTGCAAAGTGAAGATATGTAGCTGAAGTAAAGCTATACCCATAACCCTTCTAAGCCAAATCTCGAGGACGAGATTCATTTTAAGTGGGGTAGATTTGTAGCATCCCAAAAAATCAAATCCTGAAATTTCCTCAAACTTGCTCTAAATTCAAAATGAATTTCAAATTTTGTTTCAAAATGTTTGTTTGCAAGTTGATATCAGCAAATAAAGTATAGTGGTCTATATTCTCTCCAAAATCCTACTCAAAATATCCTACAAATGTTTCCCCAGTGACCCCCCTCAAATTCTTTCCAGAAATGCTGCCCAGATATTTCCCCAGTGACCCCCCTCAAATTCTTTCTAGAAATACTGCCTAGATATTTCCCCAGTGATCCCCTTCAAGTTCTTTCCAGAAATACTGCCCAAATATTCCACTGATATATCTCCAGATATTTTTGAAAGGGAAATGTGCCTTTGGGCCATTTCTAAGTATTTTGGTGATTGAGTGCCAACACAAGTGCTTAAATGTGAATCTATGCCCATGGGTGAACAAAGTGCAAATCAAGAGCAAAGGTATGTTTCTAAGTCTTAGTACATTGGTTTTGTGTACTAATATACTTATCTAAGTATCAGAAACAGAAAGAAGAAGAAAAGAGAAGAGTTGGCTGTGTACAGCCAAGAGGCTGTTTCGGTCTGGGGCACCGGACTGTCCGGTGGTGCACCGGACAGTGTCCGGTGCGCCAGGCTGGCTCAAGCGAAGTGGCCACTCTCGGGAATTCGCCGACGACGTACGACTAAAATTCACCGGACTGTCCGGTGTGCACCGGACTGTCCGGTGGGCCAACGGTCGGCCGCACGATCTGCGCGGGACACGTGGCCGAGCCAACGGTCGGAAGGGGGCACCGGACTGTCCGGTGTGCACCGGACATGTCCGGTGCGCCAACGGCTCCCGCATCTGCAACGGTCGGCTTCGCCATTTAAGGAAGGAAATTGGGCACCGGACAGTGTCTGGTGTGCACCGGACTGTCTGGTGCGCCCGACGACAGAAGGCAAGGATGGCCTTCTGGATTTGTTCTCAACGGCTCCTAGCTGCCTTGGGGCTATAAAAGGGACCCCTAGGCGCATGGAGGAGAATACCAAGCAACCTTAGAGCATTCTTGATCATCCACACTCAGTCTTTGCGCATTTGTTTGTCATTCTCAGTGATTCGAGCTCCGTTCTAGTGAGAACTTTGAGATAGTCTTTTGAGCTCGATTCTTGGCCGTGTGTGTGCGCATTTTGCTGTGGATTTGTGTGTGTTGCTTCCCTTCCTTACTCCTTGATTCTTTGTGAACATCAAAAGTGTAAGGGCGAGAGGCTCCAAGTTGTGGAGATTCCTCGCGAACGGGATAAGAAAAGAAAAGCATAACACTGTGGTATTCAAGTTGATCATTGGATCACTTGAGAGGAGTTGAGTGCAACTCTCGTCCGTTGGGACGCCACAACGTGGAGTAGGCAAGTGTTGTACTTGGCCGAACCACGGGATAAATCACTGTGTCTTCTCTGTGTTGAACTCTTTGTGGTTATCGTATTGTGCAAGATCTTCTCTCTAGCCACTTGGCATTAACTGTGCTAACACTTAACAAGTTTTTGTGGCTATAAGTTTAAGTTATCACAGGATCACCTATTCACCCCCCCTCTAGGTGTTCTCAATTGGTATCGGAGCCGTTCTCTTCAAGAAAGGGACTAACCGCCCGAAGAGATGGATCCTAAAGGCAAGGGGATGGTGATCAACGACAAGGAAAAGGAGTCCTTCGTCAACGAGCCCAATGATGACAAGCCCACCGACTCAGGCTCGGGCCACAAAAGAAAAGACGGGAGAAAGAAGAAGGCAAGGCGCATCAAGGAAATTGTCTACTACGACAGCGACGAATCTTCCTCCTCCCAAAAGGACGACGACGACTACGATAGACGAAAGACGATTAACTCAAACTTTTCTTTCGATTATTCACGCATCCCGCATAGTTCAAATGCTCAATTGCTTCCCATTCCACTTGGCAAGCCCCCTCACTTTGATGGAGAGGATTACGGATTTTGGAGCCACAAAATGCGTACTCACCTGTTTTCTCTCCATCCAAGCATTTGGGAGATTGTGGAAAGTGGAATGACATTTGATAGCCCGGATAGCCCTATGTTTATTAATGAACAGATTCATAGAAATGCACAAGCTACTACTGTATTGCTAGCCTCTTTGTGCAGGGACGAGTATCACAAGGTGAGCGGCTTGGACAATGCCAAGCAGATCTGGGACACCCTCAAGATCTCTCATGAGGGAAACGATGTCACCTTGCTCACCAAAATGGAGTTGGTGGAAGGCGAACTTGGACGGTTCGCGATGATAAGAGGGGAGGAGCCGACGCAAACATACAACCGGCTCAAGACCCTTATCAACAAAATAAGGAGCTACGGGAGCACGCGATGGACGGACCACGACGTCGTCCGTCTAATGCTAAGGTCATTTACCATTCTTGATCCTCATTTGGTGAACAATATTCGTGAAAATCCCAGGTACACCAAGATGTCGCCCGAAGAAGTTCTTGGGAAATTCGTTAGCGGGCGAATGATGATCAAGGAGGCGAGGTACGTGGACGACGCCTTGAATGGTCCGATCAACGAGCCGCAACCCCTTGCTCTCAAGGCAACACAAAGCAAGGAGGCGCTACCTAGCAAGGTGGCACAAATTGAGGCGGCCGGACTTAATGATGAAGAGATGGCTCTCATCATCAAAAGATTCAAGACGGTGCTTAAAGGTCACAAGGGACAGCCAAGCAAGACCAAAGCCAAGGGGAAGCGCTCATGCTTCAAATGCGGTAAGCTTGGTCATTTTATTGCTAACTGTCCCGACAATGATAGTGATCAGGATCAAGGGAACAAGAGGGAGAAAAAGAAGAACTATAAGAAGGCAAAGGGCGAGGCTCATCTTGGCAAGGAGTGGGATTCGGACTGCTCTTCGTCCGACTCCGACAATGAAGGACTCGCCACCACTGCCTTCAACAAGTCATCCCTCTTCCCCAACGAGCGACACACTTGCCTCATGACAAGGGAGAAGAAAGTAAGCACTCATAATACTAGTACTTATGCTTCTTCAAGTGAGGATGAGTCTAGTGATGATGATGAGATAGATTACTCATGCTTATTCAAGGGATTAGATAGAACCAAGGTAGACAAAATTAATGAATTGATTGATGCCTTGAATGATAGGAATATACTTTTAGAAAAGCAAGAGGATTTGTTGTATGAAGAACATGATAAATTTGTAGAAGCTCAGAAATCTCTTGCTCTAGAAATTAAGAGAAATGAAATGCTCTCTAGTGAACTATCTTCTTGTCATGAAACTATTTCTAAGTTAAAAAGTTTTAATGATGATTTAAATGCTAAACTAGAAGTAGCGAGTAAATCTAATTCTTGTGTAGAAATTACTGAAACTTGTAATAGATGTAAAGATTTTGACATTGATGCTTGTGGTGATCATTTAGTTTCAATTTCTAAATTAAATGAGGAATTAGCTAGTCTTAATGCCCAACTTAAGACTAGCAAGAATGAATTTGACAAGCTAAAATTTGCAAGGGATGCCTACACGATCGGTAGACACCCCTCAATTAAGGATGGACTTGGCTACAAGAGGGAAGCCAAGGACTTGACAAGCCATAAGGCTCCTATCTCCGCCAAGGAGAAAGGGAAGGCTCCTATGGCTAGTAGTGCTACAAAGAACCATGCTTTTATGTATCATGATAGGAGACATACTAGAAATGCAAATAGAAGTTATAATGTTTTTGATTCATATGTTTATGATTCTCATGACATGTTTGCTTCTAGTTCTTTCTACGTGCATGATAGAAATGTTGGTAGGAGAAATGTTGTTCATAACATGCCTAGGAGAAATGTTGTTAATGTTCCTAGGAAAGTCAATGAACCTTCTACAATATATCATGCTTTGAATGCTTCCTTTGCAATTTGTAGAAAGGATAGAAAGGTGATTGCTAGGAAGTTAGGGGCAAAATGCAAGGGTGATAAAACTTGCATTTGGATCCCTAAAGAAATTGTGACTAACCTTGTAGGACCCAACAAGAGTTGGGTACCTAAGTCCCAAGCCTAAATTTGCCTTGCAGGTCTATGCATCCGGGGGTTCAAGCTGGATTATCGACAGCGGATGCACAAACCATATGACGGGGGAGAAGAAGATGTTCACCTCCTACGTCAAGAATAAGGATTCCCAAGATTCAATTATATTCGGTGATGGGAATCAAGGCAAGGTAAAAGGGTTAGGTAAAATTGCAATTTCTAATGAGCACTCTATCTCTAATGTGTTTTTAGTAGAGTCTCTTGGATATAATTTGTTATCTGTTAGTCAATTATGCAATATGGGATATAACTGTCTATTTACAAATGTAGATGTGTCTGTCTTTAGAAGAAGTGATGGTTCACTAGCCTTTAAGGGTGTATTAGACGGCAAGCTTTACTTAGTTGATTTTGCAAAAGAAGAGGCCGGTCTAGATGCATGCTTAATGGCTAAGACTTGCATGGGCTGGCTGTGGCATCGCCGCTTAGCGCATGTGGGGATGAAGAACCTCCACAAGCTTCTAAAGGGAGAACACGTGATAGGTCTAACCAATGTTCATTTCGAAAAAGATAGACCTTGTGCAGCTTGTCAAGCAGGGAAACAGGTGGGAGGCTCTCATCACACCAAAAATGTGATGACAACATCAAGACCCCTGGAGCTGCTACATATGGACCTCTTCGGACCCGTCGCCTATCTGAGCATAGGAGGAAGTAAGTATGGTCTAGTTATCGTTGATGACTTTTCCCGCTTCACTTGGGTGTTCTTTTTGCAGGATAAGTCTGAAACCCAAGGGACCCTCAAGCGCTTCCTCAGGAGAGCTCAAAATGAGTTTGAGCTCAAGGTGAAGAAGATAAGGAGCGACAATGGGTCCGAGTTCAAGAACCTTCAAGTGGAGGAGTTCCTTGAGGAGGAAGGGATCAAGCACGAGTTCTCCGCTCCCTACACACCACAGCAAAATGGTGTGGTAGAGAGGAAGAACAGGACGCTAATCGATATGGCGAGGACGATGCTTGGAGAATTCAAGACCCCCGAGTGTTTCTGGTCGGAAGCCGTGAACACGGCTTGCCACGCCATCAACAGGGTCTACCTTCATCGCCTCCTCAGGAAGACTTCGTATGAGCTACTAACCAGTAACAAACCCAATGTATCTTACTTTCGTGTATTTGGGAGCAAGTGCTACATTCTAGTAAAGAAGGGTAGAAATTCTAAGTTTGCTCCCAAAGCTGTAGAAGGGTTTTTGTTAGGTTATGACTCAAATACAAAGGCGTATAGAGTCTTCAACAAATCATCGGGTTTGGTTGAAGTCTCTAGCGACGTTGTATTTGATGAGACTAATGGCTCTCCAAGAGAGCAAGTTGTTGATTGTGATGATGTAGATGAAGAAGATGTTCCGACGGCCGCTATACGAACCATGGCGATTGGAGAAGTGCGGCCACAGGAACAAGATGAACGAGATCAACCTTCTTCCTCAACAACGATGCATCCCCCACCTCAAGATGATGAACAGGTTCATCAAAAGGAGGCGTGTGATCAAGGGGGAGCACAAGATGTTTTCACGTGATGGAGGAAGAAGCGCAACCGGCACCTCCAACCCAAGTTCGAGCGATGATTCAAAGGGATCATCCCGTCGACGAAATTCTGGGTGACATTAGCAAGGGAGTAACTACTCGATCTCGATTAGTTAATTTTTGTGAGCATTACTCCTTTGTCTCTTCTATTGAGCCTTTCAGGGTAGAGGAGGCCTTGCTAGATCCGGATTGGGTATTGGCCATGCAGGAGGAACTCAACAACTTCAAGCGCAATGAAGTTTGGACACTGGTGCCTCGTCCCAAGCAAAATGTTGTGGGAACCAAGTGGGTGTTCCGCAACAAACAGGACGAGCACGGGGTGGTGACGAGGAACAAGGCTCGACTTGTGGCAAAAGGTTATGCCCAAGTCGCAGGTTTGGACTTTGAGGAGACGTTTGCTCCTGTGGCTAGGCTAGAATCAATTCGTATCTTGCTAGCATATGCCGCTCACCATTCTTTCAGGTTGTACCAAATGGATGTGAAGAGCGCTTTCCTCAACGGGCCAATCAAGGAGGAGGTGTACGTGGAGCAACCCCCTGGCTTCGAGGATGAACGGTACCCCGACCACGTGTGTAAGCTCTCTAAGGCGCTCTATGGACTTAAGCAAGCCCCAAGAGCATGGTATGAATGCCTTAGAGACTTTCTAATTATTAATGCTTTCAAGGTTGGGAAAGCCGATCCAACTCTGTTTACTAAGACATGTGATGGTGATTTGTTTGTGTGCCAAATTTATGTCGATGACATAATATTTGGTTCTACTAACCAAAAGTCTTGTGAAGAGTTTAGCAGGGTGATGACGCAAAAATTCGAGATGTCGATGATGGGCGAGTTGAACTACTTTCTTGGGTTCCAAGTGAAGCAACTCAAGGATGGCACCTTCATCTCCCAAACGAAATACACGCAAGATCTGCTAAAGCGGTTTGAGATGAAGGACGCCAAGCCCGCAAAGACTCCGATGGGGACCGACGGACACACCGACCTCAACAAAGGAGGTAAGTCCGTTGATCAAAAAGCATACCGGTCAATGATAGGGTCTTTACTTTATTTATGTGCTAGTAGACCGGATATTATGCTTAGCGTATGCATGTGTGCTAGATTTCAATCCGATCCTAAGGAGTGTCACTTAGTGGCGGTGAAGCGAATTCTTAGATATTTGGTTGCTACGCCTTGCTTCGGGCTCTGGTATCCAAAGGGGTCTACCTTTGACTTGGTTGGATACTCAGATTCCGACTATGCTGGATGTAAGGTCGATAGGAAAAGTACATCGGGGACGTGCCAATTCTTAGGAAGGTCCCTGGTGTCGTGGAACTCTAAGAAACAAACTTTCGTTGCCCTATCCACCGCTGAGGCCGAGTATGTTGCCGCAGGACAGTGTTGCGCGCAACTACTTTGGATGAGGCAAACCCTCAGGGACTTTGGCTACAATCTGAGCAAAGTCCCACTCCTATGTGACAATGAGAGTGCTATTCGCATGGCGGAAAATCCTGTTGAACACAGTCGCACAAAGCACATTGACATCCGGCATCACTTTCTGAGAGACCACCAGCAAAAGGGAGATATCGAAGTGTTTCATGTTAGCACCGAGAACCAGCTAGTCGATATCTTTACCAAGCCTCTAGATGAGAAGACCTTTTGCAGGATGCGTAGTGAGCTAAATGTCTTAGATTCGCGGAACTTGGATTGAATTGTAGCATACATGTATTTATGCTTTTGATCATGTTCCTTTTTGCATTTTGTTGCTTATTATGGTACTCAAGTTGTACAAACACTCCCTGGACCTCACAAGTCCGTTGCAAAGTGATGCACATGTTTAGGGGGAGATGTGTTACAACTTGACCCTTTGAGACTAACCATGTGCTTGAGTTTGATGATTTAGTCTCGAAGGAGGATTGAAAGGGAAAAGGTGGACTTGGACCATGAAAGACTTCCACTGCACTCCGATGAGAGGGTAACTTATTCCAAGTTCATCTCATGAACTCTTATTGCCATTTGCTCTTAATTGAAGTTTTTGGTGAGGCAATGGGGTTATAGGGCCAAGATTGATCCCGTTTTGGTGCTTGATGCCAAAGGGGGAGAAAATAAAGGCCAAAGTGATAAATGGATCAGCTACCACTTGAGAAATTTTGAAAATAGTAGATTAGAGCTTTTGTGTTGTCAAAACTCAGCTTTTGTGTTGTCAAAACTCTTGCATTGTCTCTTTTGTCAAAAGTTGGCCTCTTGTGGGGAGAAGTGTTGATTATGGGAAAAAGGGGGAGTTTTGGAATCTTGAATCAATTTTCTTTGGAAAACCTCTCTTTATGTCTCTACAAGTGGATTTGACTTAGAGATAGGATTTTGTGTTTGATTTGCAAAAACAAACCAAGTGGTGGCAAAGGATGATCCATATATGCCAAATTGAATCAAAATAAATTTGAGTTTTTATTTTGAAGTGATATTGCACTTGTTCTAGTTGCTTTATGTTGTGTTGGCATAAATCACCAAAAAGGGGGAGATTGAAAGGGAAATGTGCCTTTGGGCCATTTCTAAGTATTTTGGTGATTGAGTGCCAACACAAGTGCTTAAATGTGAATCTATGCCCATGGGTGAACAAAGTGCAAATCAAGAGCAAAGGTATGTTTCTAAGTCTTAGTACATTGGTTTTGTGTACTAATATACTTATCTAAGTATCAGAAACAGAAAGAAGAAGAAAAGAGAAGAGTTGGCTGTGTACAGCCAAGAGGCTGTTTCGGTCTGGGGCACCGGACTGTCCGGTGGTGCACCAGACAGTGTTCGGTGCGCCAGGCTGGCTCAAGCGAAGTGGCCGCTCTCGGGAATTCGCCGACGACGTACGGCTAAAATTCACCGGACTGTCCGGTGTGCACCGGACTGTCCGGTGAGCCAACGGTCGGCCGGGCCAACGGTCGGCCGCGCGATCTGCGCGGGACACGTGGCCGAGCCAACGGTCGGAAGGGGGCACCGGACTGTCCGGTGTGCACCGGACATGTCCGGTGCGCCAACGGCTCCCGCATCTGCAACGGTCGGCTTCGCCATTTAAGGAAGGAAATTGGGCACCGGACAGTGTCCGGTGTGCACCGGACTGTCTGGTGCGCCCGACGACAGAAGGCAAGGATGGCCTTCTGGATTTGTTCTCAACGGCTCCTAGCTGCCTTGGGGCTATAAAAGGGACCCCTAGGCGCATGGAGGAGAATACCAAGCAACCTTAGAGCATTCTTGATCATCCACACTCAGTCTTTGCGCATTTGTTTGTCATTCTCAGTTATTCGAGCTCCGTTCTAGTGAGAACTTTGAGATAGTCTTTTGAGCTCGATTCTTGGCCGTGTGTGTGCGCATTTTGCTGTGGATTTGTGTGTGTTGCTTCCCTTCCTTACTCCTTGATTCTTTGTGAACATCAAAAGTGTAAGGGCGAGAGGCTCCAAGTTGTGGAGATTCCTCGCGAACGGGATAAGAAAAGAAAAGCATAACACTGTGGTATTCAAGTTGATCATTGGATCACTTGAGAGGAGTTGAGTGCAACTCTCGTCCGTTGGGACGCCACAACGTGGAGTAGGCAAGTGTTGTACTTGGCCGAACCACGGGATAAATCACTGTGTCTTCTCTGTGTTGAACTCTTTGTGGTTATCGTATTGTGCAAGATCTTCTCTCTAGCCACTTGGCATTAACTGTGCTAACACTTAACAAGTTTTTGTGGCTATAAGTTTAAGTTATCACAGGATCACCTATTCACCCCCCCCTCTAGGTGTTCTCAATTTTCCTCTTGAGAAATACCTTCAGAATCATTTTTCAAGTCCCTACAAATATTTTCTTCATAACTTTCCTCATGCCCATACGTATACGTATGCCTCCAGTGTCATACGGTGAGCTCTACAAGCTAATTGCACTTATACAAGACAAATACATGCTAATCTCCCACTAATCCTCTCATCCTCCCACTAATCCTCTCATCCCTCCCCCTAATCCCCCACCATGGCTATAAATAGAGGGGCAAGGGCCTCCTCTCATCCCACCCCAAGCCATTTCATGGCAACTCTCTTCCCCCCCCCCCCCACACACACAACCACTCCATGTTCCACACAAGCACACACTAGCACAAGGATCGTTCGATCGTTCTTCGATCGTTCGTCCCCCTGTTCTTAGTTTGTTCGTTCATTCGTCCGATCATTCGATCGTTCGCCCGATCGTTCATGGTTCGTTCGTCCGTTCGTCCGATCGTTCGATCGTTCGTCCGTTCATTCGTCCAAATAATCTTTTTCCTGCCGTTATGCTGCCGAAATTCCGATCGTTCGTTTGTTCGATCATTCGATCGTTCATCGTTCGTTCATAGTCCCTATTCATCGTTCATCGTTCGTTCATAGTCCCTATTCATCGTTCTTCCAGATAATCTTTGTCCTGCCGTTATGCTGCCGAAATTCCGATCGTTCATTCGTTCGATCATTCGATCGTTCATCGTTCGTTCATAGTTCCCTATTCATCGTTCATCGTTCGTTCATAGTCCCTATTCATCATTCTTCCAGATAATCTTTGTCCTGCCGTTATGCTGCCGAAATTCCGATCGTTCGTTCGTCCGATCATTCGATCGTTCGTCCGTTCGTTCGTCCAAATAATCTTTTCCTGCCGTTATGCTGCCGAAATTCCGATCGTTCGTTCGTCCGTTCGTTCATAGTTCCTATTCATCGTTCATCGTTCGTTCATACGACTATTCACTATCACTATTCACCATTACTATTCACCGTTACTATTCATCGTTACTATTCACATACACTATTCATCATCATTACTATTTACCATTACTGTTCATCATTGTTACTATTTATTGATGATATCTATAATTACTTTTCCGTCGCCACTATTCATCGTTACTAATCATTGTTACTATTCATCGGTAATCTAGTTATCCCAAATTTCAACTACTCATCCATCATGCTGTCCAGTCCACCTAAGACCAGCCAGACCCATGTTCCAGTCATACGAACTCCGGTGACTATGATTTTCCTTCCAGTAGGAACTTCCCATCTGGTTACTCATCCCAGGTTTCTCCAAGTTGAGCATGCTTGACTTTGAGATTCCTTCGAACCAGGCTTCCAAACTCCGATTCCAATAATTCTTGTTTCTAAATTCTTATCGAATTATTCCCTATCCAACCATGTCATCCCTTAAGCATGGTTCATGTTCCAGAAAAATCCCAAAATACTCTTGTCTCATATTCTGCCTATAACTCTCCTGTTCATACTAAGTCAGACGATTCATTCGTCACTATTCTCACCAACAGTGAACTTCACTGTGCTACACCACATACACCCAGCTATAAATACACCCAACTACCCTCTCCCTCTCCACACACACTCAACACCCTCAACCAAGGCAAACACCCCACCCACTCAGTTACTCTGCTCTACCGGCTACACGCATAGTGTCGCTTCGCCTCCAGTCCACCCTCCTGGTAAGCACCTCCGCTCCATTACCAGTAATATCACAACACCACATGACACATATTCTACTCAAGACTCTACCCATCCATATATCACTATTCTGACCACTATACTAAATATTTGTTGGTATACTTGCTTGTTTGTATGTTTGCTTGTTCATGTTGCATAGTTATCAGAGCGTTCGTGCCGTCTCGTGGAGGCCCGATCTGCAAGTCTACGCCAGGCAGTGGAGCTAAGAGCCAGTTCCGCGAGCTTCCCCTTCTCCTTCGCCGAATAAGCACGGCAAGCTCACTGGATCCCTTTGATGCATAAATTACCTATGCTTTTACAACCACAACCCTCAGCCTGTTATTTTATGCATGATATGATTTTGAGACAAGTTATTATGGCCACCCAACCGCTTGCCGCAATCAATACTTGATATATTTGTTACAAATGATTTGAGAAAAGGTGTGAGTTTTCAAAAGAAAATACTTTTCAAAATGTGTATGATGAAGGGTTTCCACCCTTATCACCTTTGAGTAGGGATGATCAGGGACTCCTTGGTTTCGGGGAGGGCCTAAGGTGATGGCTCAGCTGGTTTAGGTGTGAGCAGAAGGATTGTCCCCTCACATAAGGACCGGTTTGTCATCCTTCACTACCTGTACTCATGATAAGTACAACCACTCGAGACTGTGTGGGCAGTCACTCAATCTGAACTCGTACGGTCCAACCCCAGGGTTATGAAGGCTGGGGAGCACCGGAGGATAAGGAGGGGGAATGTTTTGTCTGGTTTGGACATGGCGGTGGCCTGACTCCTTCCAGTATAACTGTTAAGGTTAGGACGTGCGAGGAAAGGAAGAGATTCGGATTCGGGTCTCACTAGCTATGGGATCGCAGAGCCGGACTAGTGGGTAAAGTGTACACCTCTGCGCAGAGTTTGAAAACCTATTCGAATAGTCCGTGTCCACTGGAATGGACGAGTCTGGTATGGTATGGCAATTAATGTCTTGTTTTCAAAAAAGGGTGCATTTGAGAAAAAATGGTTTTTTAAAAGGTCCGGCGGTTTAGCCGTGAGCTATGGTGGACGGGAAGTCCAGTAGCTGTTTTTGAAAATGAAAACCAGTGGGAAACTGCTGAGATACCTGGATGGTTTAGTCCAGGGGATTTTGTTCTAATATTGAAAAACTTCCTGCTCCTTTGGGAGAGGATGCGCTTTGCAAAAATACAAAATGTTTTTCAAAACAACCCTGCATAAAATATTGTTGTTTCTGCAAAAATATCCTAAACTCCACATATTCCATGCATTATATCTGATTTCCCCATTCTGCGGGTGAAGGTGGGCTGCTGAGTACGTTTGTACTCACCCTTGCTTATTTGTTGTTTTTCAGAAAAAGGAGATCGGGTAAGAGTTACGACTGTTCCCAACCTTGCCTGTGGCTGTTGGACCGCTGAATTGCTTCACTGCGTATATCGGGCTGCTTCAGCCCCACTCTGATGATATGTCCCGAGTTGTGGACCAACTCTTAAAGTTGATCGCCACCTTTATAGGTCTGTCTCGTTTAGGTAGATCTGGAATCATCTGTTGTATAAATGTGTTTACTAGCCTCTTGGGACTAGTAATTGTATCACATTTGAGTCCCAGAGGATTGGGGCGCTTCACTCTTCCTATCGACCTTACATCCAGCATAGTCAGAATCTGAATATCCAATCAAGTCAAAGGTAGACCCCTTTGGATACCAGATCCCGAAGCAAGGCGTAGCGACTAAATATCTAAGAATTCGCTTCAAGGCCACTAAGTGACACTCCCTTGGATCGGATTGAAATCTAGCACACGTGCATACGCTAAGCATAATATCCGGTCTACTAGCACATAAATAAAGTAAAGACCCTATCATTGACCGGTATGCCTTTTGATCAACGGACTTACCTCCTTTGTTGAGGTCGGTGTGTCCGTCGGTTCCCATCGGAGTCTTTGCGGGCTTGGCGTCCTTCATCCCAAACCGCTTTAGCAAGTCTTGCGTGTACTTCGTTTGGGAGATGAAGGTGCCATGCTTGAGTTGCTTCACTTGGAACCCAAGGAAGTAGTTTAACTCGCCCATCATCGACATCTCGAATTTCTGCGTCATCACCCTGCTAAACTCTTCACAAGACTTTTGGTTAGTAGAACCAAATATTATGTCATCGACATAAATTTGGCACACAAAAAGATCACCATCGCAATTCTTAGTGAAAAGAGTTGGATCGGCTTTCCCAACCTTGAAATCATTAGCAATTAAAAAGTCTCTAAGGCATTCATACCATGCTCTTGGGGCTTGCTTAAGTCCATAGAGCGCCTTAGAGAGCTTACACACGTGGTCGGGGTACCGTTCATCCTCAAAGCCAGGGGGTTGCTCCACGTACACCTCCTCCTTGATTGGCCCGTTGAGGAAGGCGCTCTTAACATCCATTTGGTACAACCTGAAAGAATGGTGAGCGGCATATGCTAGCAAAATACGAATAGATTCTAGCCTAGCCACAGGAGCAAAAGTCTCCTCAAAGTCCAAACCTGCGACTTGGGCATAACCTTTTGCCACAAGTCGAGCCTTGTTCCTTGTTACCACCCCGTGCTCGTCCTGTTTGTTGTGGAACACCCACTTGATTCTCACAACATTTTGCTTGGGATGCGGCACGAGTGTCCAAACTTCATTACGCTTGAAGTTGTTGAGCTCCTCCTGCATGGCCAACAACCAGTCCGGATCTAGCAAGGCCTCTTCTACCCTGAAAGGCTCAATAGAAGAGACAAAGGAGTAATGCTCACAAAAGTTAACTAATCTAGAACGAGTAGTTACTCCCTTGCTAATATCACCCAAAATTTGGTCAACGGGATGATTCCTTTGAATCGTCGCTCGAACTTGGGTTGGAGGTGCCGGTTGCGCTTCTTCCTCCCTCACATGATCATCTTGTGCTCCCCCTTGATCACACGCCTCCTCCTGATGAACCTGTTCATCGTCTTGAGTTGGGGGATGCACCATTGTTGAGGAAGAAGGTTGATCTTGCTCCAATTGTTCCTGTGGTCGCACATCGCCAATAGCCATGGTGCGCATTGCGGCCGTTGGAACGTCTTCTTCATCTACATCATCAAGATCAACAACTTGCTCTCTTGGAGAGCCATTAGTCTCATCAAATACAACGTCGCTAAAGACTTCAACCAAACCCAATGATTTGTTGAAGACCCTATACGCTTTTGTATTTGAGTCATAACCTAATAAAAACCCTTCTACAGCTTTGGGAGCAAATTTAGAAGTTCTACCTTTCTTCACAAGAATATAACACTTGCTCCCAAATACACGAAAGTAAGACACATTGGGTTTGTTACCGGTTAGAAGCTCATAGGAAGTCTTCTTGAGGAGGCGGTGAAGGTAGACCCGGTTGATGGCGTGGCAAGCCGTGTTCACGGCTTCCGACCAAAAGCGCTCGGGGGTCTTGAACTCTCTAAGCATCGTCCTCGCCATATCGATGAGCGTCCTGTTCTTCCTCTCTACCACACCGTTTTGTTGTGGTGTGTAGGGAGCGGAGAATTCGTGCTTGATCCCTTCCTCCTCAAGGTACTCCTCTACTTGAAGGTTCTTGAACTCGGACCCGTTGTCGCTCCTTATCTTCTTCACCTTAAGCTCAAACTCATTTTGAGCTCTTCTTAGGAAGCGCTTGAGGGTCCCTTGGGTTTCAGATTTATCCTACAAAAAGAATACCCAAGTGAAGCGGGAAAAATCATCAACTATAACAAGACCATACTTACTTCCTCCTATACTTAGATAGGCGACGGGTCCGAAGAGGTCCATATGAAGCATCTCCAAAGGTCTTGATGTGGTCATCACATTTTTGGTGTGATGAGAGCTTCCCACCTGTTTGCGTGCTTGACAAGCTGCATAAGGTCTATCTTTTTCGAAATGCACATTAGTTAGACCTATCACGTGTTCTCCCTTTAGAAGCTTGTGAAGGTTCTTCATCCCCACATGTGCTAAACGGCGATGCCACAGCCAGCCCATGCAAGTCTTAGCAATTAAGCATGCATCTAGACCGGCCTCCTCTTTTGCAAAATCAACTAAATAAAGTTTGTCGTCTAGTACACCCTTAAAAGCTAGTGAACCATCACACCTGCTAAAGACAGACACATCTACATTTGTGAATAAACAATTATATCCCATTTTACAAAGTTGACTAACGGATAACAGATTATATCCAAGCGACTCAACTAAAAACACATTAGAAATAGAGTGCTCGGATGAAATAGCAATCTTCCCTAACCCTTTTACCTTGCCTTGGTTCCCATCACCGAATATGATTGAATCTTGGGAATCCTTGTTCTTGACGTAGGAGGTGAACATCTTCTTCTCCCCCGTCATGTGGTTTGTGCATCCGCTGTCGATAATCCAGCTTGAACCCCCGGATGCATAAACCTGCAAGGCAAATTTAGGCTTGGGTCTTAGGTACCCAACTCTTGTTGGGTCCTACAAGGTTAGTCACAATGGTCTTAGGAACCCAAATGCAAGTTTTATCTCCCTTGCATATTGCCCCTAATTTCCTAGCAATTACCTTCTTATCCTTTCTACAAATGGCAAATGAAGCATTGCAAGCATGATATATTGTCGAAGGTTCATTAATTTTCCTAGGAACATTAACAACATTTCTCCTAGGCATATGATGAACAACATTTCTCCTAGACATATCTCTAACATGCATATAGGAAGAACTAGAAGCAAACATGGCATGAGAATCAAAAGCATCATAACTTCTATAGGCATTCCTAGAATGTCTCCTATCATGATACATGAAAGCATGGTTCTTTTTAGCACTACTAGCCATAGGGGCCTTCCCTTTCTCCTTGGCGGAGATGGGAGCCTTATGGCTTGTTAAGTTCTTGGTTTCCCTCTTGAAGCCAAGTCCATCCTTAATTGAGGGGTGTCTATCAATCGTGTAGGCATCCCTTGCAAATTTTAACTTATCAAATTCACTTTTGCTAGTCTCAAGTTGGGCATTGAGACTAGCCACTTCATCATTTAATTTAGAAATTGAGGCTAGGTGTTCGCTACAAGCATCAGTATTAAAATCTTTACACTTATTGCACATTACAACATTTTCTACACGAGATGTTGATTTACTAGCTATTTCTAACTTAGCATTCAAGTCATCATTTATTCTCTTTAAGTTAGAAATAGATTCATGGCATGAAGACAATTCACCAGAAAGCATTTCATTCCTTTTAATTTCTAAAGCGAGGGATTTTTGAGCCTCTACAAACTTGTCATGTTCTTCATACAAAAGATCCTCTTGCTTTTCTAATAACCTATTCTTATCATTTAAAGCATCAATCAATTCATTGATTTTATCAATTTTATTTCTATCTAAACCTTTAAATAAACTAGAATAGTCTATTTCATCGTCATCACTAGACTCATCATCACTTGAAGAAGCATAAGTGGTATCCCGAGTACATACCTTCTTCTCCTTTGCCATGAGGCATGTGTGATGCTCGTTGGGGAAGAGGGTCGATTTGTTGAAGGCAGTGGCGGCGAGTCCTTCGTTGTCGGAGTCGAACGATGAACGATCCGAGTCCCACTCCTTGCCAAGGTGTGCCTCGCCCTTAGCCTTCTTGTAAGCTTTCTTTTTCTCCCTCTTGTTCCCTTGTTCCTGGTCACTACCATTATCAGGACAGTTAGCGATAAAATGACCAATCTTACCACATTTGAAGCATGAGCGCTTCCCCTTTGTCTTGGTCTTGCTTGGCTTCCCCTTGCGACCCTTTAGCGTCGTCTTGAAGCGCTTGATGATGAGGGCCATCTATTCATCATTGAGCCCCGCCACCTCAACTTGCGCCACCTTGCTAGGTAGCGTCTCCTTGCTTCTTGTTGCTTTGAGGGTGATGGTTTGAGGCTCATGGATTGGGCCATTTAGCGCATCATCCACGTATCTCACCTCCTTGATCATCATTCGCCCGCTTACGAACTTCCCAAGAACTTCTTCGGGCGACATCTTGGTGTACCTAGGATTTTCACGAATATTGTTCACCAGATGTGGATCAAGTATAGTAAAAGACCTTAGCATTAGACGAACGACGTCGTGGTCCGTCCATCGCGTGCTTCCGTAGCTCCTTATTTTGTTGATGAGGGTCTTGAGCCGGTTGTATGTTTGGGTTGGCTCCTCTCCCCTTATCATTGCGAATCTTCCAAGCTCGCCCTCCACCAACTCCATTTTGGTGAGCATGGTGATGTCGTTCCCCTCATGTGAGATCCTGAGGGTGTCCCAGATCTGCTTGGCATTGTCCAAGCCGCTCACCTTATTGTACTCTTCCCTGCACAAAGATGCTAAAAGGACAGTAGTAGCTTGTGCATTTTTATGGATTTGTTCATTTATAAACATGGGACTATCCAAGCTATCAAATTTCATTCCACTCTCTACAATCTCCCATATTCTTGGATGGAGAGAGAACAAGTGACTACGCATTTTGTGACTCCAAAATCCGTAGTCCTCCCCATCAAAGTGTGGAGGTTTGCTAAGAGGAATGGAAAGCAAATGTGTATTTGAACTATGCGGAATACGAGAATAATCGAAAGAGAAGTTTGAATTAACCGTCTTTCTTTTGTCGTAGTCGTTGTCGTCATTGTCCTTTTGGGAAGAAGTGGACTCGTCGCTGTCGTCGTAGTAGACGATCTCCTAGATGCGCCTTGTCTTCTTCTTCCCATCTTT
The DNA here is from genome assembly GCF_902167145.1 of Zea mays. NCBI lineage: Eukaryota > Viridiplantae > Streptophyta > Magnoliopsida > Poales > Poaceae > Zea > Zea mays. The sequence goes on from NC_050097.1 coordinate 14,865,832, forward strand.
TCGTTTATGGCCCGAGCCCGAGTCGGTAGGCTTGTCGTCTTTCGGCTCGTTGATGAAAGACTCCTTCTCTTTATCATTGATCACAATTCCCTTCCCCTTAGGATCCATCTCTTCAGGCGATTAGTCCCTTTCTTGAAGAGAACGGCTTTGATACCAATTGAGAGCACCTAGAGGGGGGAGTGAATAGGTGATCCTGTAAAACTTAAAAACTTATAGCCACAAAAACTTGATTAGGAGTTAGCACAGTAATGCCAAGTGGCTAGAGAGGAGTCTTAGCAAAACACAATAACCACAAGAAGATCAACACAGATAGACACAGTGGTTTATCCCGTGGTTCGGCCAAGTCCAACGCTTGCCTACTCCACGTTGTGGCGTCCCAACGGACGAGGGTTGCAATCAACCCCTCTCAAGCGGTCCAATGACCTACTTGAATACCACGGTGTTTTGCTTTGCTTTACTTTATCCCGCTTGCGAGGAATCTCCACAACTTGGAGTCTCTCGCCCTTACAAAGATGTTCACAAAGAAGCGCGGAGTAAGGGAGGGATGAGCAACTCACACAAGACACAAAGATCACAGAAAATACGCACACACAAGACCCAGACTTGAGCTCAAGAGACTATCACGAATTTCTCACTAGAACGGAGCTCAAATCACTAAGAATGTCGAACAAGTGCGCAAGAACGAAGTGTGAGTGATCAACTATGCTCAAAGAATGCTTGGATGTCTTCTCCAGGCGCCAAGGGGTCCCTTTTATAGCCCCAAGGTAGCTAGGAGCCGTTGAGAGCATTGTAGGAAGGCAATTCTTGCCTTCTGTCGACTGGCGCACCGGACAGTCCGGTGCACCACCGGACACTGTCCGGTGCGGATTTCTTTTCTTATTTGGCAAAGCCGACCGTTGCAGATCCAGAGCCGTTGGCGCACCGGACACTGTCCGGTGCACACCGGACAGTCCGGTGCCCCCTTGTGACCGTTGGCTCGGCCACGCGTCACGCGCGGAATCCTCGGCCGACCGTTGCCCCGGCTGACCGTTGGCTCACCGGACAGTCCGGTGCCTCACCGGACAGTCCGGTGAATTATAGCCGTACGCCGTTGATGGCTTCCTGAGACCGACGACTTCGCCTGTGAACGGCTCACCAGACAGTCCGGTGCACCACCGGACAGTCCGGTGATTTATACCGTACACCGCCGTCGAAGTCCCGAAAGCAGCAAGTTCGCCAGAGTCAGCCTGGCGCACCGGACACTGTCCGGTGCACCCAGACTGCGCAGACTTTGGCTGAACAAAGCCATCTCTTTTCCAATTCGATTTCTCCTATTTCCAGCACTTAGACACAATACATTAGTCCATAAAACAATGTACTAAGTCTAGAAACATACCTTTTGACTTGATTTACACTTTGTCCACCACTTTGCATAGATTAACACAAAAGCACTTGTGTTGGCACTCAATCACCAAAATACTTAGAAATGGCCCAAGGGCACATTTCCCTTTCAAAAAGTAAATGAGCATTGGAGTTGAATGGAATACGAGAATAATCAAAAGAAAAGTTTGAGTTGACCGTTTTCTTTTTTTCTTCGTATTCGTCGTCTCTTGGGGAAGAAGAAGACTCGTCGCTGTCGTAGTAGACGATCTTCTTGATGCGCCTCTTCTTCTTCCCGTCCTTCTTCTTATGACTCGAGCCAGAGTCCGAGGGCTTATCATCTCTTGGCTCGTTGACGATGGACTCCTTTGTCTTGTCGTTGATCACCATCCCCTTTCCCTTAGGATCCATCTCTTCGGGCGGTTAGTCCCTTGCATGAAGAGAACGACTCTGATACTAATTGAGAGCACCTAGAGGGGGGGTGAATAGGTGATCCTGTAAAAATCAAACACTTATAGCCACAAAAACTTGGTTAAGTGTTAGCTCAATAGAAACAAGTGGCTAAGGACCGAGCTCTTGTGAAACACAATAGTCACGATGAAGACAGGCACAAGAGACACGATGATTTATCCCGTGGTTCAGCCAAGTAACACTTGCCTACTCCATGTTGTGGCGTCCCACTGGATGAGGGTCGCACTCAGCCCCTTTCAAGTGATCCAATGATCAACTTGAATACCATGGTGTTTTCCTTTCTTTCACTATTCCCGTTCGCGAGGAATCTCCACAACTTGGAGCCTCTCGCCCTTACAAAAGATGATCACAAAGAAGCACGGAAGTAAGGGAGGGAAGAGCAACACACACAAGACTCAAAGCACGAACACAAACACGCACACAAGTCACAACTTGAGCTCACAACACAATGCGGGGAGTTCACTACTCAACTAGAGCTCAAGTCACTATCAATGAATCAAATGCGCGAGAATGAAGTCTTGGTGCTTAGAGATGATCAAAGAATGCTTGGATATTCTCCTCCATGCGCCTAGGGGTCCCTTTTATAGCCCCAAGGCAGCTAGGAGCCATTAGAAGCAATTTGGGAAGGCAATTCTTGCCTTCCGTCGGGTGGCGCACCGGACAGTCTGGTGCACCATCGGACAGTCACTGTTCATAGTCCGGTGCAGATTGCCTTTCAAAAATAGCACAGTCGACCATTGCAGAAATGGAGCCGTTGGCGCACCGGACAGTCCGGCGCCCCCTGCCGACCGTTGGCGCGGCCATGCGTCACGCGCGGATTGCACGGCCGACCGTTGGCGCAATCGACCGTTGGCTCACCGGACAGTCCGGTGCCTCACCGGACCGTCCGATGAATTTTAGCCGTACACCGTTGAACGATTCCCGAGAGCGATGACTTCACCGCAGACGGCTCACCGGACAGTTCGGTGCACCACCGGACAGTCCGGTGAATTATAGCCGTACACCGCCGTTAGTTCCCGAGAATGGCCTGTTTACCGGAGGCTGGCCTGGAGCACCGGACACTGTCCGGTGCACCACCGGACAGTCCGGTGTGCCAGACTGCGCTGAGTCTTGGCTGTTCCAGCCAAGATCTTTTCTTCTTCTCTTTTCTCTGATTCCAGCACTTAGACAAATATATTAGTACACAAAAACCAATGTACTAAGTCTAGAATCATACCTTGTTGATTTGCACTTCATCAATCATTTGGCACAAGATTACTCACTCAATACGTGTTGGGCACTTAATCACCAAAACTATACTAGAAATGGCCCAAGGGCACATTTCCCTTTCAGGGTTACATTTTGTACCCTGCCGGCTATCCCGAACACAAAATTAGGAGAATTCATTCTAGGAAGTCTCACTTTGGATCTCATCATGCTTTTATGTATAAGAGTGAGACATCTAGTTCTAGGCAATTGTTGGGGCGAAGGCAAAGACGCCACCCTTCGCTCGAGGCCTTCGCTGAGGTCGCTGGCCTGACAGAGACAAAACGGGCGGGGACACCCTTCGCTCCATTCGGCACCAGACGAAGGCCTGCGGCGGAACCAACCCGCAGCGCGGCCTCGTTCGGCTCTGAGGCCCACGTGTGATCTGGCCCATTGTAACGGGCCCTGCGTGGCCGCCTTTGTGTTACGGGCCTGATCTGTAAAGGCATGCTTGTAATTACAGCCTGTAACCCTGCTTTATGGGAATATTCTGGGGATAAACTAGGTGTCTGAGGGCACATGCGTCCTTAACACAAGGCGCTGGGCACTCAGATACCTATAAATACCCCCGCACAGTGCCCGTGAGAGGCTAGATTAACAGAGCTATTGCCCCCGAGCACGTAACCCTGTTGTCGCCACTGTTCACCCCTGTTGGCCTCCTTGCTGCTGAGAGCAAGTTCCAACATTTGGCGCCCACCGTTCGTGCTACGACAAAACCACCCGCGATGGCACCCAAGAGAGCTAACCTGAAGGCTGACGAGGCTGTGAAGGCAGCACTGCTTGCCGCAAGAAAGGGCAAGGCCCTCGCCCTCACCCAATCCACCCACCAAGAGCCCACTGAAGACAATATTCCCCGCACCTGCGAAGACGACACCTTCCGCACCTGCGGGCCCGAAGGACAATCGCAGCCGCCCCCAGGCTTCGCCCCACTGGAGGGCGCGGATCTCACCGAGGACGGCGAGGTCCTCGGTGTCTCAACAGAAGAACAGTTACAGCTGCGCGCCCTGCGCCTCAAGAACCGCAATCTCCAGAGGCAGAAAGAGATACTGGAGGCCAAGCGCCAGCGTGTGTCCGCACTAGCCAAGGTGCGGCAAATGATACGCGACGAGGAGTAGAAGGCCCAAGACCTCGAGCGCGAGATCGCGCTGATGCAGCGCGAAGGCCACCTCGGTCTACAACAAGAGCCACCCCTCCAGCAGCGCGCACAACCGGAAGACACGCGCGAAGGCCACCTCGGCCTGCAGCATGGCCCACCCCTGCAACACCGGGCGCAGCCGGAGAACCCGCGTTTCCCCCAGCATGACTACGCCTTCCAGCACGGCGCGCCATTCCAAGGGGTCAACTACCTCGACGAGCGAAGTCCCCTGGCGCCACACCTGCAAGTGACGCCTTGGCCAGCTAACTTCCGAGCAGGGGCATATCCCAAGTACAACGGCAGCACCGATCCGGCGCAATACATAATGAGTTATCAAGTCGCCGTTGCATCCGCCGGAGGGGACGACGCCACAATGGCGAAGTCTTTCATCATCGCCCTAGAGGGCCCAGCACTCACCTGGTTCACCAGATTGCCTCCGCTGTCCATTGATTCGTGGAGAAGTCTCAGGGACAAGTTCCTTCTCAACTTTCAAGGGTACCGTCCAGACACCGACGCTTTGGCCGAGCTCTCGCTTTGCAAACAGCTGGAAAAGGAGACTCTGCGGGAGTATTACCGCAAATTCTTAACACTCAAGTCACAGCTGCCCTCCGTCGATGATCAGATCGCTATCCACTACGCCATCAGTGGCCTTCGGGCCGGCGTCCTCTACAGCCACTGTATCAGAGATCCACCCAAGAACCTTCAGGAGCTATATCAGCTCTTTGAAAAATATGCCAAATCCGAAGAGCTCCACCAGCGCAAAGTTGAGTCACAGCGGAAGCCCAAAGATGCCCCGCAGTCCAGCCGCACATGGACGAGGACTCCGCAACCAGACTCCGGTCGAGATGGCCGCAGTCAACAGCAAGTGCACAACATCGCCAACCAGCAGCCTGCTGCTGACCCCCCTCGTCGCCAGGAATATCCCCCCCAAGGCCGCGGAAATGGAACTCGTGGCAGGGGCCGAGGGCGCGCGCAGCCGCCGCGCCGGTTCTACTGCCTTTTCCACGGCGAAGACTGCGCCCACCAAACCAAAGACTGCCCCGAAACGAAGGCCACCAGAGACAGAATGGCGCGGGCGCAGCCAGCCGACAATCCCAGAATTGTCGCGCATAATTACCAGCCACCCCCTCCACCATATATCCACGCTCCCGCTCCGCATCCACCGCACCATGCTTACCAACACCATCAGGAAGTACAAATCGTACCTCCTCTACCCCCACCACCACACCAGCAACACCAAAACATCCCCCATGCCCCAAAGCAGGAAGACTTCGACGATCAACCATATCGCGGAGTCATTCACATGATAACAGGGGGGTCCAGCACTGACTTCGACACCAAGCGGCAGAAGCGGGACCACTACCGCAGCATCAACCATGTCGCGGTCTCCGGCCCAGTCGTACAAACGAAGTGGTCCCACATACCGCTAACCTTCGATGCACGAGACGTCGACCTGCGCAGCGCCCCCCACATCGACGCTATGGCCATCAATTGCAGCGTGGCAGGCTGGGACTTACACAAAGTCCTAGTCGACAACGGCAGTCAGGCGGACATCATCTTCCTCCACGCTTTCGACCGCATGGGTATAAGCCACAGCCTGCTCAAGCCTTCGGACAATCCGTTGTATGGCTTCGGCGGCAAAGGCACCTTTCCTGTTGGCAAAATAGAGCTTCCCCTCTCCTTCGGTGTAGCACCCAATGCCCGAAGTGAGCAAGTAACCTTCGACATTGTCGACATGGTATATCCGTACAACGCCATCATGGACCGGGGCTCCATCAATAAGTTCGAAGCTGCCATCCACGGACTGTACCTATGTATGAAGATACCAGGTCCGCTAGGCGCTATCACGATCTACGGCAACCAGCAGACGGCGCGCAACATAGAGCGGGACTTCGTGCCTGGTCAGAGGAACGTACACTGTCTCACGACCCAGCGCGAGGTCCCTGCGCCCGCCAGCCCAACCGATAAGCAGCACGAGAAGGCACAGTTACAGAGCCAAGACGGGACCAAGACTGTCCCCCTTGATCAGGCCACGCCCAAGCAGACAGTCACTATCAGCGAAGACCTTACTTCACATGAAGAAGAAAAGCTTCTCTGCTGCCTGGCCAAGAATAAAGATGTCTTCGCCTGGTCCGCCCTAGACCTGGTCGGAGTCAGCCGATCCATAATTGAGCACAGCTTGGGAATGGACCCTTCGGTGCGACCAAAAAAGCAAAGGCTCCGCAAAATGTCCGACGAAAAGACAGAGGCCGCCAAGGCGGAAGTGCACCGCCTCCTAGAAGCTAAATTCATCGAGCCAGTGGCTTACCCCACGTGGCTCTCCAATGTCGTAATGGTGCAGAAAAAAAGCGGGAAATGGCGAATGTGCATAGACTTCACCAGTCTCAATAAGGCCTGCCCGAAGGACAATTTCTCGTTGCCGCGGATCGACAAAATAGTCGATAGCGCGGCCGGATGCGAGGTCTTGTCACTCCTTGACTGCTTCTCCGGCTATCACCAGATATACATGAAGGAGGAAGACAAGGCTAGCACCAGCTTTATAACACCCTTCGGCACTTATTGCTTCATCAGAATGCCGGAGGGACTCAAGAATGCGGGGTCCACCTTCTCCAGACTCACCAAAACAGTACTCGAAGGGCAGGTTGGTAGAAACATATTTACATATGTGGACGACATCGTCGTCGCCAGCAAGAATAAGGAGGACCACCTCGCCGACCTCGCCGAGACATTCGCGAACATGCGAGATGCACGACTCCGCCTGAACCCGGAAAAGTGCGTCTTCGGTGTTCGCCAGGGCAAGATATTGGGTTACCTGGTGTCACACCGCGGCATCGAGGCCAACCCAACCAAGATCCAGGCCATCGTCGACATGTCGCCTCCGCAGTCCGTCAGGGACGTCCAGCGTCTGACAGGCAGATTGGCCGCTCTCAACAGATTCATCTCCAGGTCCGCCGAGCGAAGTCTCCCCTTCCTCAAAACACTTCGCGGTGCGAAAGACTTCGCCTGGGGGCCGGAGCAAGCAGCGGCCTTCGCCTCACTAAAACAGTACTTGTCGGAGCTGGCCATCCTCACAAGCCCCGACTCCTCGCTCCCCCTATTGCTCTATGTCGCGGCTTCGCCGCACGCGGTCAGCGCGGCACTAGTGCAGGAGCAGACTGTTGAAGGCACAGTCAGACAGTGCCCTGTTTACTATGTCTCCGAAGTCCTGACACCGTCCAAATGCAACATGACAGAGCTGGAGAAGATCGCCTACGCAGTTGTTATGTCCTCGCGCAAACTGCGCCATTACTTTGAAGCATTCAAGGTCCGAGTCACCTCAGACAGGGGGCTCGGCGAACTATTCAGAAACCCGGAGGCATCGGTGAGGATTGCCAAGTGGGCAGCCGAACTCTCCGGCTACCACATCAGCTTTGAGCCCAGGACAGCCATCAAGTCACAAGTCCTGGCAGACTTCGTCGTCGACTGGACTGGGCCAAAAACACAGCCGGACCCGTTGACAGAGAAGGTTTGGACCATCCATTGCGACGGCGCATGGTGCCATGCGGGGGCAGGCGTCGCTGCAGTCGTCACCTCACCAGCCGGAGTCAAACACAGATATGCAGCACGCCTCAGCTTTGCTCTGGAATCCGACAGATGCACAAACAATATCGCAGAGTATGAAGCGGTTATCCTCGGCCTCCGCAAGCTAAGGGCCCTCGGAGTCACCACATGTATCATCAAGACAGACTCCAAGATAGTTGCCGGCCAGATCGAGAAAGACTATGCAGCAAAGGACCCCGCGCTCATGCAATACCTCGCGGCTATCCGAAGTCTCGAGAGACAGCTCAAGGGATTCACCTTGCAGCATGTGGATAGGGCCAAGAATGAGGAGGCCGATGCATTGGCCAAGGCTGCCGCCAGGGGCGAGCCCTTACCCTCTGACGTGTTCTTTCACACCATCGGCACGCCTGCCGTCCGGAGCCCCGAAGGGCTCCAAATAACTAATGATAGCGAGGGCCACCGCATAGTCAACCTAATCATGACCGAAGACTGGCGGGCACCAATAACCCTGTTCCTACAGGGGTACTATCATCCAACCAACGTCAGCGAGGCCAAGCGCCTCAGACATCGAAGCCGGGACTTCGCGCTGATCGAGGGCCAGCTCTACAAAAAAGGGGTCAGTCAGCCAATGCTTAAGTGCGTCACCGAAACCGAAGGCATGCAGATCCTACGTGAAGTCCACAGTGGCACGTGCGGCTCGCACGCAGGGCCAAGGGCCCTAGCTGCCAAGGTGATCCGCCAAGGGTTTTACTGGCCCGCAATGATCTGCGCCGCAAATCGGGTCTCAAGGTCCTGCGAAGCCTGCCAGAAGTTCTCTCCTCGGTCAGGCAACCCCTCGCAGTATACAAAGCTGATTGCCCATACATGGCCTCTCCAGCGCTGAGGCCTGGACATTGTCGGGCCCCTGCCCACCGCTCAGGGGAACCTTAAGTTCGCCTTCGTAGCCGTCGAATACTTCACCAAATGGATCGAAGCGAGGGCTGTTTCTACAATAACATCAAAGACTGCCCAGAAATTCTTCTGGCAAAACATTGTTTGCCGCTTCGGAGTACCGTCCGAGCTAACAGTTGACAACGGCAAGTAGTTTGACAGCCAAGATTTCAAGGATTTTTGTTTTTCCATCGGCACCAAGCTTGCCTTCGCTTCAGTCTACCATCCGCAGTCCAACGGGGTCGTGGAGCGCGCCAATGGGAAAATCTTCACAGCTGTCAAGAAAATGCTCCTCGATGAAAAAAAAGGCAGATGGACCGATTTATTACCTGAGGCAGTCTGGGCGCTAAACACAACTGAGTGCAGGGCGACTGGGTTCACTCCTTTCCGCCTTCTATACGGATCGGAGGCCATGACCCCGCAAGAAATAAAGCATGCGTCCCCGCGTACAGTTCCGTCAGCCGTCCCCGACGTGGACGAGCCAACTTCAAAAGATCTTATTGACGGAGACTGGGTCTTCGCCCTACAGGCCCTAAACAAATACCAAGCCCAGACCAAAGCATGGCGCGACCACGCAGTCATCCCGAGAGAGTTCAGCGAAGGGGACCTCGTACTCGTCCGAACAGCTCGGACGGAGTCCAGGGGAAAGCTGGAGCCCAAGTGGGAGGGCCCCTTCATAGTCAAGACAAAAGCATCCCCCAGCGCCTACAGGCTCACAACGCCAAACGGCGAGGACCTGGAGCACTCCTGGAACATCGACAACCTCCGCAAATTTTTTGTCTGACTAATCGGGGCTGATTTCACCCTTGTAATTCACCAAAAAACAATCTTGTACCGGCCCGCACTCTTTTCCTCCCGGGGGGTGAGGTTTTTAACGAGGCGGAGCCATGTAATATATGTGCGAAAAATCCCCCGCAAAAACATGCGTCGAAAACAGACCGCGACGACGGCCTTCGATATTCGACCAATCCGAGGTCACCGCGAGGCTAAGCGCTAGCCACCCTCGCGTGCGACAAATCCGCGCAGAAGTCGCCTAAGGGTGCAGCCGGACTAAGCACAACAAGTGCGAAAAAAATCCGATGTCTATCGCGAAGACTATCCGCGCAGAAGTCGCCTAAGGGTGCAGCCGGACTAAGCACAACAAGTGCGAAAAAAATCCGATGTCTATCGCGAAGACTATCCGCGCAGAAGTCGCCTAAGGGTGCAGCCGGACTAAGCACAACAAGTGCGAAAAAAATCCGATGTCTATCGCGAAGACTATCCGCGCAGAAGTCGCCTAAGTGTGCAGCCGGACTAAGCACAACAAGTGCGAGAAAACCCGAAGTCTATCGCGAAGACTATCCGCGCAGAAGTCGCCTAAGGGTGCAGCCGGACTAAGCACAATAAGTGCGAGAAAACCCGAAGTCTATCGCAAAGACTCCGCGCAGAAGCCGCCTAAGGGTGCAGCCGGACTAAGCACAACAAGTGCGAGAAAACCCGAAGTCTATCGCAAAGACTCCGCGCAGAAGCCGCCTAAGGGCGCAGCCGAACCAGTACAACAAAAGCAGAAACGACAGCATCAAACCGTCTGCGCTAAGACCGACTATAATCACACCAGCATAGCAAAACCAAACCATACAAAGTACACAACGCCCTCGCAGGCACAGGCACGCGAGGGCACACAACTTCATCTTACAAGCCTTTACACATATATAAGCGAGGGCGCCACACTCTACATCGGCTCAACCTTAGGAATAATTCCCATCTCCCTATAATTAAATAACATTATCCTAAGCTCCTCACCTGCAAAAAGACTTCGCAGTTCCCCTTCCCCTGTACCCGCGGCGGCCGGCAAAGACAACAGCTCCTGCCGACCAGCCCCACTCACGCGAAGCCGAGCCCCTTCCTCCGCACTAACCCTACGCTTTGCAACCGCCCTTCGCCGTCGGCGCCCGGTGTTAGGACCTGGCACGTCTGGCGCGTCCGCGGCGTGTGGCGAAGCCTCCGCCGCAGCCACGTCCAAGGCCGCAAAATAATCCAAGTCCTCCTCCGACGACTCCTCAGTCCACTCAACCGAGCTCCCAGAGTCAGTAAAATCAAAAAACTCAGATACAGACCCACCATATTCATTCCCACCTTCCGCGGTCGAAGCCGCCAAAAACTCAGTAGTAGCGGTTGCGTGCGCAGGCCCAAAATCTTGAACCTGCGCAGCAACCAAAATTCAGCACAGCATCCAAAAATTCCCCAACCCTAAACAACCACTACGCCACCTGCGAAGGCCCTGACGCTGCGGGAGCCTCCGCCGTTGGCTCCGCCGTTGGTTCCGCCGCTGCCTCCGCCGTTGTTTCCGCCGCCACCGCCACGGGATCTTCAGCACTCGGCACAGCAGCTGCGGGGGCATCAGGGGCGCCTTCGGCCACCTTCGGGGACAGGTCTTCGCCGGCCGCAGCGGATGTGGAGGCAGCCGTCGCGATCGCTGCGGTCTCCGGGGTTGGCTCCAGGGCGACCCCAGTCACAGCCTCCGCAAGGGTCGGCTCCGGGTCTGGCAGCGCGCTGTTCAGAGCCCCGAAGTCGTCCACCCGCTCGCCGCGCTCCGCCTAGGACAAGACACACAAATTCAGCAAACACACGCACAGCCCGCATACAGCAAACGCCAAACAAACAACAACGTTACCTGAGCCCTCGCAGTCTCGGCCTGCTCCCTGACCACCTCACAACCATGCAGACCCCACATCCGGTCGTAGAGGGCCCCGGCAGATTCCTTCACAACGGGGTCTTCGACCTTATAGACATCTCGCTCAAAATCTTCATCTGCCTGGTCGAAGACCTCGAAGTGCCAGCACCCTTCGCGGGAGAGTGCGTTCATCGCCCCCTCGCAGGTGACCAGGGAGGCGTACGACATCAACCCCCCCCCACAACAGTGGGGAGTTCCTGCAGCTCCTCCTACACCCATTGCAGACAACGAAGCCCGGGCTCTCGGTCCGGCACCTCAAAGTCGTCGGTCCGCGCGCCCAGCTCGCGATATGTATCCATAAGCTGAGCGCGCGTCCGTTCAGCCTCCGCACGCATCGCGGCCTCGGCCCCCTTCGCGCGGCTCTCCAGGGCGGTAATCCGCTCTTGCAGATGTTCGGCGAGCTCCTTGGCAAGATTGCCCTCCGCCCGCGCCAGTTTGGCCTCCGCCTGCGCAGCCTGCTCTTTAGCGATGGCCTCGTTTGCCTCCCTCCTCTCCGCCGCCAGTTGGCGCCGGAGGTCGGCCTTCTCCCTCTCCAGGGCGGCCACCCTGTCCGTCAGCTTACGGCACTTGCTGTCGGAGGCCGATTTCTCACGGACAGCGTCAGCATGTTGTGTCCGAAGTCTCTCGACTTCGGCGGACACAGCTGCCGTGAGGGCCCCCGATGCAGTACGGCTGGCGAAGTCAGCCACCTGCAGAGCACACGTAAGGTCGTTGCCCCAAAAGAAAGAGGTGGGGGAGAGAGTATAACTCAGCGGACCTGACTCAGCGCCTCCGTCGCCTGACTCAGCGCCTCCGTCACTCCCTTCAGCCGGCGGGTCGCTGCGCCCGCCTCGTCCCTGACCACCGCGAGGGCCAACACCTCGCCTCCGGCGCCAAGGGCCTCGCCCCTCGCCCTCGGCACTATGGCCGCCGTCGCGATCTCCGCGCCAGGCGCAACCATAGCAAGCTGGCCCTCGTCCGACCCTGCAACGCATCTTCGAATTAAAAATATATATATAATAATAATAATAATAATAATAATAATAATAATAATAATAATAGGCCAACGATTTACCACCAAGATAGTCGTCTACAGTAATATCGGTGCCGAAGTCGGCAACGCGCTTGCCCGACAACGGCAACGCTCGGGCCGCCTTCGAAGCCTCTGCCACTCCGCTGGCCGGCGGCACCACCTTCGTTGACTTGGAGCCTCCAGCGCCCGCCGTTGCCTCCGACGCCTTGCTAGGTGCAGAGGCGCCCGCCTTCGCCGCCAGCGGCGGCTTGCCTCCGCCGGAGGCCGCAGCCTTCGCAGCCCCCCGCTGCCTCTTCGGCCTAGCTTCATGCAGCCTGATAGTCGCCTGGCGTTTTTGCGCCGCGCCTTGGCGATCCTTGTCCATCACTGCCCACACAACAGCACCGATATTCCGCCCGTAAGGAAAAACTCTCCACTGACGAACCATACGAGATGTAAAACAGTCCTCGCCAGCCGCGCAGGGGATAGGAACATTCCTAGGCCAGCAACCCCCGGTAACCCTCAGCATCCGAGCCGAAGACTCCCGGAGCTCGGGCGAAGACATCCTTTCCCCCGGGGCCGCACACGTCCTCATTAACTCTCTAGCAAAACTATCAGACACCCCAAGTCCTCCCATCGCAGTACCTAATTTTCTCTTTTTTGAGGAAGGGGCGGCCACCGGCGCAGGGTCGTCTCCAGTCTCCACCGCCGTTTTCTTCCCACGGCGGTCCGCTTCGTCTTGACCAGGATAGCCGTCGTACGGCAATTGATTTAATTCGAAGACCCTGTTCAAACGGTCATTTGACCCGCGGATATCAAAGCTGCGCTGGCCTTCCGTCCTCGCCACGTAACGCCCCACGGTGGGCAACTTCGTCCCCAATCACCCTCTTCTGCCAGTGCAAACAATAATACTTCGCAAAAACTTCAACCGACGGCTGTCCGCCGTACGAAGTCGTCGCCCAGACATACTTCGACAGTGCCACCACGGCATTCGGTGTCAGCTGATGTATTTGAACGTTGAATCTACGCAGGACTTCGCCAACAAACCGGTGCGCAGGCAAGCGGAGACCGGCGGCGAAGAACGCCTCGAAAACGACCAACTCGCCCTCCGGCTCGGGGACCTCCTCCGTCCCCGGAGCACGAGCAACTCCGCCGCCAAAGTAGCCCAACCGCTGCATATCTTCAACGCGGGCTGACGTCATCCGCGATACACCAAAATCAACAGAGTCGCCGGCGCGCAACTCCTCCACCATCGAGCTACTCAACGTCTCCTCAGACGAGGCGGCGGCCGGCGGCGTAGTGGCAGCGGAAGAAGAAGAGGACGGCATTGCTACGTACCGTCGGCGGCGGCGGGCGGTCTGCTTCACTCGCGCCAGAACTCCGGCGAGCAAGAGGGCAGCGGAAGAAGAGGAGGAGCAAGACGGCGGGCGACTAGGGTTTTCACGGAGCGTGGAAGGCAAAGTTCAAACAGCGCCAACCCCCGCCCCCTTTTATAGGCAGGGCGCGGCTCTTCGGGAAACCCGCAATCCGACAGGGCGCGACGCTTCGGGAAACCCGCAACCCAACAGTACGCCGTCCATCAACGGTCACATCAAAAACCCCCGCGGAACCACTTCGAGCGAGGGCAGCGTCTCCGCCATCTAGCGACGTCTTCGGCACCAGGTGACTTTGTCGAACTGGTCCCTCGGAGGGCAAATGTTGGGGCGAAGGCAAAGACGCCACCCTTCGCTCGAGGCCTTCGCTGAGGTCGCTGGCCTGACAGAGACAAAACGGGCGGGGACACCCTTCGCTCCATTCGGCACCAGACGAAGGCCTGCGGCGGAACCAACCCGCAGCGCGGCCTCGTTCGGCTCTGAGGCCCACGTGTGATCTGGCCCATTGTAACGGGCCCTGCGTGGCCGCCTTTGTGTTACGGGCCTGATCTGTAAAGGCATGCTTGTAATTACAGCCTGTAACCCTGCTTTATGGGAATATTCTGGGGATAAACTAGGTGTCTGATGGCACATTGAAAGGGAATTAGGCTTACACCTAGTCCCTAATTAATTTTGGTGGTTGAATTACCCAACACAAATAATTGGACTAACTAGTTTGCTCAAGTGTATAGATTATACAGGTGTAAAAGGTTCACACTTAGCCAATAAAAAGATCAAGTTTTTGGATTCAACAAAGGAGCAAAGAGGCAACCGAAGGCACCTCTGGTCTGGGGGGCACCGGACTGTCCGGTGTACACCGGACAGTGTCCGGTGCACCACCGGACAGTGTCCGGTGCACCAGAGGACTTCAACTCGAACTCGTCACCTTCGGGAAATTCCAGAGGCGACTCCGCTATAATTCACCGGACTGTCCGGTGTACACCGGACAGTGTCCGGTGCTCCAAGGGTGAGCCGCCCCAGGAACTCGCCAGCCTCGGGAATTCACTTCAGCCGCTCCGCTATAATTCACCGGACTGTCCGGTGTACACCGGACTGTCCGGTGTAACAGCGGAGCAACGGCTACTTCGGCGCCAACGGCTACCTGTGTCGCATTTAATGCGCGCGCAGCGCGCGCAGATGTCAGACACGCCCATACTGGCGCACCGGACATCCAACAGTACATGTCCGGTGTGCACCGGACATCTAGGCGGGCCCACAAATCAGAAGCTCCAACGGTCAGAATCCAACGGCAGTGATGACGTGGCGGGGGCACCGGACTGTCCGGTGTGCACCGGACTGTCCGGTGCGCCATCGAACAGACAGCCTCCCAACGGCCACTTTTGGTGGTTGGGGCTATAAATACCCCAACCACCCCACCATTCATTGTATCCAAGTTTTCCACTTCTCAACCACTTACAAGAGCTAGGCATTAAATTCTAGACACACCAAAGAGATCAAATTCTCTCCAATTCCACAAAAGGCTTTAGTGATTAGCGAGAGAGATTTGTCGTGTTCTTTTGAGCTCTTGCGCTTGGATTGCTTCTTTTCTTTCTCACTTGCTCTTGTGACCAACACTCAATTGTAATCAAGGCAAGAGGCACCAATTGTGTGGTGGCCCTTGCGGGGAAGTTTTATTCCCGGCTTTGATTTGAGAAGGGAAGCTCACTCGGTCCGAGGGACCGTTTGAGAGAGGGAAGGGTTGAAAGAGACCCGGCCTTTGTGGCCTCCTCAACGGGGAGTAGGTTTGCAAGAACCGAACCTCGGTAAAACAAATCCACGTGTCACACTCTTCATTTGCTTGCGATTTGTTTTGCTCCCTTTCTCGCGGACTCGTTTATATTTCTAACGCTAACTCGGCTTGTAGTTGTGTTTATATTTGTAAACTTCAGTTTCGCCCTATTCACCCCCCCCTCTAGGCGACTATCAATTGGTATCAGAGCCCGGTGCTTCATTAGAGCCTAACCGCTCGAAGTGATGTCGGGAGATCACGCCAAGAAGGAGATGGAGACCGGCGAAAAGCCCACTACAAGCCACGGGAGCACTTCATCGGAAGAGTCCCGCACCAAGAGAAAGGAGAAGAAGAAGGACTCCTCCAAACGGAAGGAGAAAAGATCTTCCTCTTCTCACCACAAAGAGAAGAAGGAAAAATCTTCTTCTCACAAGTCGCATCGGAAAGGCGACAAGCACAAGAGGATGAGGAAGGTGGTCTACTACGAGACCGACACTTCATCTACATCAACCTCCGACTCCGATGCGCCCTCCGTAACTTCTAAACGCCAAGAGCGTAAGAAGTTTAGTAAGATCCCCTTACACTATCCTCATACATCTAGACATACTCCATTACTTTCCGTTCCATTAGGCAAACCGCCAACCTTTGACGGTGAAGATTATGCTAGGTGGAGTGATTTAATGAAATTTCATCTAACCTCACTCCACAAAAGTATATGGAATGTTGTTGAGTTTGGAGCACAGGTACCATCAATAGGGGATGAGGATTATGATGAGGACGAGGTGGCCCAAATCGAGCACTTCAACTCCCAAGCCACAACCATACTCTTGGCCTCTCTAAATAGAGAGGAGTACAACAAGGTGCAAGGGTTGAAGAATGCAAAGGAAATTTGGGATCTCCTCAAGACCGCGCACGAGGGTGATGAACTAACCAAGATCACCAAGCGGGAAACGATCGAGGGAGAGCTCGGTCGCTTTCGACTTCGCCAAGGGGAAGAGCCACAAGACATGTACAACCGGCTCAAGACTTTGGTGAACCAAGTGCGTAACCTTGGGAGCAAGAAGTGGGATGACCACGAGGTGGTTAATGTTATTATTAGATCACTCATTTTTCTTAACCCCACTCAAGTTCAATTAATTCGTGGTAATCCTAGATATACTCAAATGACCCCCGAGGAAGTTATCGGGAATTTTGTGAGCTTTGAATGTATGATCAAGGGCTCCAAGAAGATCAACGAGCTTGATGAAACCTCCACGTCCGAAGCACAACCGGTGGCATTTAAGGCGACGGAGGAGAAGAAGGAGGAGTCTACACCAAGTAGACAACCAATTGACGCCTCCAAGCTCGACAATGAGGAGATGGCTTTAATCATCAAAAGCTTTCGCCAAATCCTCAAGCAACGGAGGGGGAAGGATTACAAATCCCGTTCCAAGAAGGTTTGCTACAAGTGTGGTAAGCCCGGTCACTTTATCGCTAAATGTCCATTATCAAGTGACAGTGACAGGGATAATGACAAGAAGGGAAAGAGGAGAGAAAAGAAGAAGTATTACAAGAAGAGGGGCGGCGATGCTCATGTTTGTCGGGAGTGGGATTCCGACGAAAGCTCTAGCGACTCCTCCAACGACGAGGACGCCGCCAACATCGCCGTCACCAAGGGACTCCTCTTCCCCAACGTCGGCCACAAGTGCCTCATGGCAAAGGACGGCAAAAAGAAGGTAAAATCAAGATCCTCCACTAAATATGAAACCTCTAGTGATGAGGATAATGCTAGTAATGAGGAAGATAATTTGCGTACCCTTTTTGCCAACCTTAACATGGAACAAAAGGAAAAATTAAATGAACTAATTAGTGCCATCCATGAGAAGGATGATCTCTTAGACTCCCAAGAGGACTTCCTAATCAAGGAAAATAAAAAACATGTTAAGGTTAAAAATGCTTATGCTCTAGAAGTAGAAAAATGTCAAAAACTATCTAGTGAGCTAAGCACTTGCCGTGAGATGATTGACAACCTTAGAAATGAAAATGCTAGTTTAAATGCTAAGGTTGATTCACATGTTTGTAATGTTTTGATTCCCAATCCTAGAGATAATAATGATGATTTGCTTGCTAGGATTGAAGAATTGAACATTTCTCTTGCTAGCCTTAGAGTAGAAAATGAAAAATTAATTGCTAAAGAACTAGATGTTTGCAATGCTACTATTTCCGACCTTAGAAGTAAAAATGAAATATTGCATGCTAAGGTTGTAGAGCTAAAATCTTGCAAACCCTCTACATCTACCGTTGAGCACACTTCTATTTGTACTAGATGTAGAGATGTTAACATTGATGCTATACATGATCACATAACTTTAATTGAACAACAAAATGATCATATAGCAAAATTAGATGCTAAAATTGCCGAGCATAACTTAGAAAATGAAAAATTTAAATTTGCTAGAAGTATGCTCTATAATGGGAGACGCCCTGGCATTAAGGATGGCATTGGCTACCAAAGGGGAGACAATATCAAAATTAGTGCCCCTCCTAAAAGATTGTCAAATTTTGTTAAGGGCAAGGCTCCCATGCCTCAGGATAACGAGGGTTACATTTTATACCCTGCCGGTTATCCCGAGGACAAAATTAGGAAAATTCATTCTAGGAAGTCTCACTCTGGTTCTAACCATGCTTTTATGTATAAGAGTGAGACATCTAGTTCTAGGCAACCAACCCGTGCTAAGTTGCCTAAGAAGAAAATTCCCATTGCATCAAATGATCATAACATTTCTTTTAAAACTTTTGATGCATCTTACGTTTTGACTAACAAATCCGGCAAGGTAGTTGCCAAATATGTTGGGGGCAAGCACAAGGGATCAAAGACTTGTGTTTGGGTACCCAAAGTTCTTGTGTCTAATGCCAAAGGACCCAAAACCATTTGGGTACCTAAAGTCAAGAACTAAACTTGTTTTGTAGGTTTATGCATCCGGGGGCTCAAGTTGGATACTCGACAGCGGGTGCACAAACCACATGACAGGGGAGAAAAGGATGTTCTCCTCATATGAGAAAAACCAAGATCCCCAACGAGCTATCACATTCGGGGATGGAAATCAAGGTTTGGTCAAAGGTCTTGGTAAAATTGCTATATCTCCTGACCATTCCATTTCAAATGTTTTTCTTGTTGATTCATTAGATTACAATTTGCTTTCCGTATCCCAATTATGTCAAATGGGCTACAACTGTCTATTCACTGATGTAGGTGTCACTGTCTTTAGAAGAAGTGACGATTCAATAGCATTTAAGGGAGTGTTAGAGGGTCAGCTATACTTGGTAGATTTTGATAGAGCTGAACTAGACACTTGCTTAATTGCTAAGACTAACATGGGTTGGCTCTGGCACCGCCGACTAGCCCATGTTGGGATGAAGAATCTTCATAAGCTTCTAAAGGGAGAACACATTTTAGGATTAACAAATGTTCATTTTGAGAAAGACAGGATTTGTAGCGCGTGCCAAGCCGGGAAGCAAGTTGGAACCCAACATCCACACAAGAACATCATGACGACCGACAGGCCGCTTGAGCTACTCCACATGGATCTATTCGGCCCGATTGCTTACATAAGCATCGGCGGGAGTAAGTATTGTCTTGTAAAAGTGGATGATTATTCTCGCTTCACTTGGGTGTTCTTTTTGCAGGAAAAATCTCAAACCCAAGAGACCTTAAAGGGATTCTTGAGACGGGCTCAAAATGAGTTCGGCTTAAGGATCAAGAAAATTAGAAGCGACAATGGGACGGAGTTCAAGAACTCTCAAATTGAAGGCTTCCTTGAGGAGGAGGGCATCAAGCATGAGTTCTCTTCTCCCTACACTCCACAACAAAATGGTGTAGTGGAGAGGAAGAATCAGACTCTATTGGACATGGCAAGAACCATGCTTGATGAGTACAAGACACCGGATCGGTTTTGGGCCGAAGCAGTCAACACCGCTTGCTACGCCATCAACCGGTTATACCTTCACCGAATCCTCAAGAAGACATCCTATGCACTCCTAACCGGTAAAAAGCCCAACATATCATATTTTAGAGTTTTTGGTAGCAAATGCTTTATTCTTGTTAAGAAAGGTAGAAAATCTAAATTTGCTCCTAAAACTGTAGAAGGCTTTTTACTAGGATATGAGTCAAACACAAGGGCATATAGAGTCTTTAACAAGTCCTCAGGACTAGTTGAAGTT
The DNA here is from genome assembly GCF_902167145.1 of Zea mays. Lineage (NCBI taxonomy): Eukaryota > Viridiplantae > Streptophyta > Magnoliopsida > Poales > Poaceae > Zea > Zea mays. Next base: position 14,885,557 of record NC_050097.1, read on the forward strand.
TCTTGTGACGTTGTGTTTGATGAGACTAACGGCTCTCAAGTGGAGCAAGTTGATCTTGATGAGATAGGTGAAGAACAGGCTCCATGCATAGCGCTAAGGAACATGTCCATTGGGGATGTGTGTCCTAAGGAATCCGAAGAGCCTCCACATCCACAAGATCAACCATCCTCCTCCACGCAAGCATCTCCACCAACCCAAAATGAGGATGAGGCTCAAGTTGATAAAGGGCAAGATCAAGAAGATGAGCCACCTCAAGATGATGGCAATGATCAAGGGGGAGATGCAAATGATCAAGAAAAGGAGGATGAGCAAGAATCAAGGCCGCCACACCCAAGAGTCCACCAAGCAATCCAACGAGATCACCCCGTCGACACCATCCTCGGCGACATTCATAAGGGGGTAACTACTCGATCTCGGGTTGCACATTTTTGTGAACATTACTCTTTTGTTTCCTCTATTGAGCCACACAGGATAGAGGAAGCACTTCAAGATTCGGATTGGGTGGTGGCGATGCAAGAGGAGCTCAACAACTTCACTAGAAATGAGGTATGGCATTTAGTTCCACGTCCTAACCAAAATGTTGTAGGAACCAAATGGGTCTTTCGCAACAAGCAAGATGAACATGGTGTGGTGACAAGGAACAAAGCTCGACTTGTGGCCAAGGGATACTCCCAAGTTGAAGGTTTGGATTTCGGTGAAACCTATGCACCCGTAGCTAGGCTTGAGTCAATTCGCATATTATTGGCCTATGCTACTTACCATGGCTTTAAGCTTTATCAAATGGACGTGAAAAGTGCCTTCCTCAATGGACCAATCAAGGAAGAGGTCTATGTTGAGCAACCTCCCGGCTTTGAAGACAGTGAGTATCCTAACCATGTCTATAAGCTCTCTAAGGCGCTTTATGGGCTCAAACAAGCCCCAAGAGCATGGTATGAATGCCTTAGAGATTTTCTTATTGCTAATGGCTTCAAAGTCGGAAAAGCCGATCCTACACTCTTTACTAAAACTCTTGAAAATGACTTGTTTGTATGCCAAATTTATGTTGATGATATTATATTTGGGTCTACTAACAAGTCTACATGTGAAGAATTTAGTAGGATCATGACACAGAAATTCGAGATGTCTATGATGGGGGAGTTGAAGTATTTTCTAGGATTCCAAGTCAAGCAACTCCAAGAAGGCACCTTCATTAGTCAAACGAAGTATACTCAGGACATTCTAACCAAGTTTGGAATGAAGGATGCCAAGCCCATCAAGACACCCATGGGAACTAATGGGCATCTCGACCTCGACACGGGAGGTAAGTCCGTGGATCAAAAGGTATACCGGTCGATGATAGGTTCTTTACTCTATTTATGTGCTTCTCGACCGGATATTATGCTTTCCGTCTGCATGTGTGCAAGATTCCAATCCGACCCTAAGGAATCCCACCTTACGGCCGTAAAACGAATCTTGAGATATTTGGCTTATACTCCTAAGTTTGGACTTTGGTACCCTCGGGGATCCACTTTTGATTTAATTGGTTATTCGGATGCCGATTGGACAGGGTGTAAGATTAATAGAAAGAGCACATCGGGGACTTGCCAGTTCTTGGGAAGATCCTTGGTGTCTTGGTCTTCAAAGAAACAAAATTCGGTCGCTCTTTCCACCGCCGAAGCCGAGTACATTGCCGCAGGACATTGTTGCGCGCAATTGCTTTGGATGAGGCAAACCCTGCGGGATTACGGTTACAAATTAACCAAAGTCCCTTTGCTATGTGATAATGAGAGTGCAATCAAGATGGCGGATAATTCCGTCGAACATAGTCGCACTAAACACATAGCCATTCGGTATCATTTTCTTAGGGATCACCAACAAAAGGGAGATATCGAGATTGCATACATTAATACTAAAGATCAATTAGCCGATATCTTTACCAAGCCACTTGATGAACAATCTTTTACCAAACTTAGGCATGAGCTCAATATTCTTGATTCTAGAAATTTCTTTTGCTAATTTGCACACATAGCTCATAAATATACCTTCGATCATGTCTCTTTTATATATGCTATGACTAATGTGTTTTTTCAAGTCTATTTCAAACCAAGTCATAGGTGTATTGAAAGAGAATTGGAGTCTTCGGCGAAGACAAAGGCTTCCACTCCACAACTCATCCTTCGCCGTCACTCCGAGAATCTCTTTCCATCTTTGGTATAATCTTCACTCATTTAGTTATGACCAAAGGAAGGGAAGAAATTTGAAGGGCTCTAATGCTTCCGTTTTTGGCGATTCATGCCAAAGGGGGAGAAAGTATGAGCCCAAAGCAAAAGGACCGCACTACCACCAATTTCAAAAACTTCGTGTTTCCAAAAATATTATCAATTGGTTTCCTATTGTGTTCAAAAGGAGGAGAAAGTAGTATTTCAAAAATGATATATCAAAACCCTCTTGAACACTAAGAGGGGGATCTCATTTAGGGGGAGTTTTGTTTAGTCAAAGGAAAAGCATTTGAAACAGGGGGAGAAAATTTCAAATCTTGAATATGCTTATCAAAATCTTATTCATTTGCCTTTGACTATTTGCAAAAGAACTTTGAAAAGGATTTACAAAAGAGTTTGCAAAAACAAAACATGTGGTGCAAGCATGGTCCAAAATGTTAAATAAGAAAGAAACGATTCATGCATATCTTGTAAGTACTTATATTGGCTCAATTCCAAGCAACCTTTACACTTACATTATGCAAACTAGTTCAATTATGCACTTCCATATTTGCTTTGGTTTGTGTTGGCATCAATCACCAAAAAGGGGGAGATTGAAAGGGAATTAGGCTTACACCTAGTCCCTAATTAATTTTGGTGGTTGAATTACCCAACACAAATAATTGGACTAACTAGTTTGCTCAAGTGTATAGATTATACAGGTGTAAAAGGTTCACACTTAGCCAATAAAAAGATCAAGTTTTTGGATTCAACAAAGGAGCAAAGAGGCAACCGAATGCACCTCTGGTCTGGGGGCACCGGACTGTCCGGTGTACACCGGACAGTGTCCGGTGCACCACCGGACAGTGTCCGGTGCACCACCGGACAGTGTCCGGTGCACCAGAGGACTTCAACTCGAACTCGTCACCTTCGGGAAATTCCAGAGGCGACTCCGCTATAATTCACCGGACTGTCCGGTGTACACCGGACAGTGTCCGGTGCTCCAAGGGTGAGCCGCCCCAGGAACTCGCCAGCCTCGGGAATTCACTTCAGCCGCTCCGCTATAATTCACCGGACTGTTCGGTGTACACCGGACTGTCCGGTGTAACAGCGGAGCAACGGCTACTTCGGCGCCAACGGCTACCTGCGTCGCATTTAATGCGCGCGCAGCGTGCGCAGATGTCAGACACGCCCATACTGGCGCACCGGACATCCAACAGTACATGTCCGGTGTGCACCGGACATCCAGGCGGGCCCACAAATCAGAAGCTCCAACGGTCAGAATCCAACGGCAGTGATGACGTGGCGGGGGCACCGGACTGTCCGGTGCGCCATCGAACAGACAGCCTCCCAACGGCCACTTTTGGTGGTTGGGGCTATAAATACCCCAACCACCCCACCATTCATTGCATCCAAGTTTTCCACTTCTCAACCACTTACAAGAGCTAGGCATTAAATTCTAGACACACCAAAGAGATCAAATTCTCTCCAATTCCACAAAAGGCTTTAGTGATTAGCGAGAGAGATTTGTCGTGTTCTTTTGAGCTCTTGCGCTTGGATTGCTTCTTTTCTTTCTCACTTGCTCTTGTGACCAACACTCAATTGTAATCAAGGCAAGAGGCACCAATTGTGTGGTGGCCCTTGCGGGGAAGTTTTATTCCCGGCTTTGATTTGAGAAGGGAAGCTCACTCGGTCCGAGGGACCGTTTGAGAGAGGGAAGGGTTGAAAGAGACCCGGCCTTTGTGGCCTCCTCAACGGGGAGTAGGTTTGCAAGAACCGAACCTCGGTAAAACAAATCCACGTGTCACACTCTTCATTTTCTTGCGATTTGTTTTGCTCCCTTTCTCGCGGACTCGTTTATATTTCTAACGCTAACCCGACTTGTAGTTGTGTTTATATTTGTAAATTTCAGTTTCGCCCTATTCACCCCCCCCCCCCCCTCTAGGCGACTATCACACATGCGTCCTTAACACAAGGCGCTGGGCACTCAGATACCTATAAATACCCCCGCACAGTGCCCGTGAGAGGCTAGATTAATAGAGCTATTGCCCCCGAGCACGTAACCCTGTTGTCGCCACTGTTCACCCCTGTTGGCCTCCTTGCTGCTGAGAGCAAGTTCCAACAGCAATCCACTCATGCTAAATTGCCTAAGAAGAAAACTCCTATTGCATCAAATGAACCTAATATTTCATTTAAAACTTTTGATGCTTCCTATGTGCTTACTAACAAATCTGGCAAGGTAGTTGCCAAATATATTGGGGGCAAACACAAGGGATCAAAGACTTGTGTTTGGGTACCCAAAGTTCTTGTATCTAATGTCAAAGGACCCAAAACTGTTTGGGTACCTAAAATCAAGAACTAAATTTGTTTTGTAGGTTTATGCATCCGGGGGCTCAAGTTGGATCATCGACAGCGGGTGCAAAAACCACATGACTAGGGACAAAAGAATGTTCTCCTCCTATGAGAAAAACCAAGATCCCCAATGAGCTATCACATTCGGGGATGGAAATCAAGGTTTGGTCAAAGGATTGGGTAAAATTGCTATATCACCTGACCATTCTATTTCCAATGTTTTTCTTGTAGATTCTTTAGATTACAACTTGTTTTCTGTTTCTCAATTATGCAAAATGGGTTACAACTGTCTTTTTACGGATACAGGTGTTCCTGTCTTTAGAAGAAGTGATGATTCAGTAGCTTTTAAGGGAATATTAGAGGGTCAGCTATACTTAGTTGATTTCAATAGAGCTAAACTCGATACTTGCTTAATTGCTAAGACTAACATGGTGTTGGGGCGAAGGCAAAGACGCCACCCTTTGCTCGAAGCCTCCGCCGCGGTCGCTGGTCTGACAAAGACAAAGCGGGCAGGGACACCCTTCGCTTCATTCAGCACCAGACGAAGGCCTGCGGTGACGTCTCCCCGCAGCGCGGCCTCGTCCTGCTCTAAGGCCCACGCGTGATCTGGCCCATTGTAACGGGCCCCGCGTGGCCGCCTTTGTGTTACGGGCCTAGCTTGTAAAGGCATTCTTGTAGTCACAGCTTGTAACCCTGCTTTATGGGAATATTCTGGGGATAAACTAGGTGTCTGAGGGCACATGCGTCCTTAACACAAGGCGCGGGGACCTCAGATACCTATAAATACCCCCGCACAGTGACCGTGAGAGGCTAGATCAACAGAGCTATTGCCCCCGTGCACGTAACCCTGTTGTCACCACCGCTCACCCTTGTTGGCCTCCTTGCTGCTGAGAGCAAGTTCCAACATTTGGCGCCCACCGTTCGTGCTACGACCAAACCACCCGCGATGGCACCCAAGAGAGCTAACCCGAAGGCTGACGAGGCTGCGAAGGCAGCACTGCTCGCCGCAAGGAAGGGCAAGGCCCTCGCCCTCACCCAATCCACCCACCAAGAGCCCACCGGCGACAATATTCCCCGCATCAGCGAAGATGACACCTTCCGCACCTGCGGGCCCGAAGGACAATCGCAGCCGCCCCCAGGCTTCGCCCCGCTGGAGGGCGCGGATCTCACCGAGGACGGTGAGGTCCTCGGCGTCTCAACAGAAGAACAGCTACAGCTACGCGCCCTGTGCCTCAAGAACCGCAACCTCCAAAGGCAGAAAGAGATACTGGAGGCCAAGCGCCAGCGTGTGTCCGCACTAGCCAAGGTGCGGCAAATGATACGCGACGAGGAGCAGAAGGCCCAAGACCTCGAGCGCGAGATCGCGCTGATGCAGCGCGAAGGCCACCTCGGTCTACAGCAAGAGCCACCCCTCCAACAGCGCGCGCAACCGGAAGACACGCGCGAAGGCCACCTCGGCCTGCAACATGGCCCACCCCTGCAGCACCGGGCGCAGCCGGAGAACCCGCGTTTCCCCCACCATGACTACGCCTTCCAACACGGCGCGCCATTCCAAGGGGTCAACTACCTCGACGAGCGAAGTCCCCTGGCGCCACACCTGCAAGTGACGCCTTGGCCAGCCAACTTTCGAGCAGGGGCGTATCCCAAGTACAACGGCAGCACCGACCCGGCGCAATACATAATGAGTTATCAGGTCGCCGTTGCATCCGCCGGAGGGGACGACGCCACAATGGCGAAGTCTTTCATCATCGCCCTAGAGGGCCCAGCACTCACCTGGTTCACAAGATTGCCTCCGCTGTCCATTGATTCGTGGAGAAGTCTCAGGGACAAATTCCTGCTCAACTTCCAAGGGTACCGCCCAGACACCGACGCCTTGGCCGAGCTCTCGCTTTGCAAACAGCTGGAAAAGGAGACTCTGAGGGAGTACTACCGCAAATTCTTAACACTCAAGTCACAGCTGCCCTCTGTCGATGATCAGATCGCTATCCACTACGCCATCAACGGCCTTCGGGTCGGCGTCCTCTACAGCCACTGTATCAGAGATCCACCCAAGAGCTTGCAGGAGCTATATCAGCTCTTCGAAAAATATGCCAAATCCGAAGAGCTCCACCAGCGCAAGGTTGAGTCACAGCGGAAACCCAAAGATGCCCCGCAGTCCAGCCGCACGTGGACGAGGACTCCGCAGCCAGACTCCGGTCGAGACGGCCGCAGTCAGCAGCAAGTGCACAACATCGCCAACCAGCAGCCTGCTGCGGACCCCCCCCCCCCCCCACCGTCGCCAGGAATATCCCCCCCAGGGCCGCGGAAATGGAACTCGTGGCAGGGGCCGAGGGCGCGCGCAGCCGCCGCGCCGGTTCTACTGCCTTTTCCACGGCGAAGACTGCGCCCACCAAACCAAAGACTGCCCCGAGACGAAGGCAACCAGAGACAGAATGGCGCGGGCGCAGCCAACCGACAATCCCAGAATTGTCGCGCATAATTACCAACCACCCCCTCCACCATATATCCACGCTCCCGCCCCGCATCCACCGCACCACGCTTACCAACACCATCAGGAAGTACAAATCGTACCTCCTCCACCCCCACCGCCACACCAGCAACATCAAAACATCCCCCATGCCCCAAAGCAGGAAGACTTCGCCGATCAACCATATCGCGGAGTCATTCACATGATAACAGGGGGCTCCAGCACCGACTTCGACACCAAGCGGCAGAAGCGGGACCACTACCGCAGCATCAACCACGTCGCCGTCACTGGCCCAGTCGTGCAGACGAAGTGGTCCCACATACCGCTAACCTTCGACGCGCGAGATGTCGACCTGCGCAGCGCCTCCCGCATCGACGCTATGGTCATCAATTGCAGCGTGGCGGGCTGGGACTTACACAAAGTCCTAGTCGACAACGGCAGTCAGGCGGACATCATCTTCCTCCATGCCTTCGACCGCATGGGTATAAGCCACAGCTTGCTGAAGCCTTCGGACAACCCCTTGTATGGTTTCGGCGGCAAGGGCACCTTTCCAGTTGGCAAGATAGAGTTGCCCCTCTCCTTCGGTGTAGCACCCAATGCCCGAAGTGAGCAAGTAACCTTCGACATTGTCGACATGGTATATCCATACAACGCCATCATGGGCCGGGGCTCCATCAATAAGTTCGAAGCTGCCATCCACGGGCTGTACCTATGTATGAAGATACCAGGTCCGCTAGGCGCCATTACAATCTACGGCAACCAGCAGACGACGCGCAACATAGAGCGGGACTTCGTGCCTGGCCAGAGGAACGTACACTGTCTCACGACCCAGCGCGAGGTCCCCGCGCCCGCCAGCCCAACCGATAAGCAGCACGACAAGGCACAGTTGCAGAGCCAGGACGGGACCAAGACTGTCCCCCTCGATCAGGCCACGCCCAAGCAGACAGTCACTATCAGCGAAGACCTCACCTCACTTGAAGAAGAGAGACTTCTCCACTGCCTGGCCAAGAATAAAGATGTCTTCGCCTGGTCTGCCCTCGATCTGGTCGGAGTCAGCCGATCCATAATCGAGCACAGCTTGGGAATTGACCCTTCGGTGCGACCCAAAAAGCAGAGGCTTCGCAAAATGTCAGACGAAAAGACAGAGGCCGCCAAGGCGGAGGTGCACCGCCTCCTGGAGGCTAAATTCATCGAGCCAGTGGCTTACCCCACGTGGCTCTCCAATGTTGTAATGGTGCAGAAAAAAAGCGGGAAATGGCGAATGTGCATAGACTTCACCAGTCTCAATAAGGCCTGCCCAAAGGACAATTTCCCGTTGCCACGGATCGACAAAATAGTCGATAGCGCGGCCGGATGCGAGGTCATGTCTCTCCTTGACTGCTTCTCCGGCTATCACCAGATATACATGAAAGAGGAAGACAAGGCTAGCACCAGCTTTATAACACCCTTCGGCACTTATTGCTTCGTCAGAATGCCGGAGGGTCTCAAGAATGCCGGGTCCACCTTCTCCAGACTCACCAAAACAGTACTCGAGGGGCAGGTCGGCAGAAATATATTTACATATGTGGACGACATCGTCGTCGCCAGCAAGAATAAGGAGGACCATCTCGCCGACCTAGCCGAGACATTCGCGAACATGCGAGATGCACGACTCCGCCTAAACCCGGAAAAATGCGTCTTCGGTGTTCGTCAGGGCAAGATATTGGGCTACCTGGTGTCGCACCGCGGCATCGAGGCCAACCCAACCAAGATCCAGGCCATCGTCGGCATGTCGCCCCCACAGTCCGCCAGGGACGTCCAGCGTCTGACAGGCAGACTGGCCGCTCTCAACAGATTCATCTCCAGGTCCGCCGAGCGAAGTCTCCCCTTCCTCAAAACACTCCGCGGAGCGAAAGACTTCGCCTGGGGACTAGAGCAAGCAGCGGCCTTCGCCTCACTAAAACAGTACCTGTCGGAGCTGGCCATCCTCACAAGCCCCGACTCCTCGCTCCCCCTATTGCTCTATGTCGCGGCTTCGCCGCACGCGGCCAGCGCGGCACTAGTGCAGGAGCAGACAGTCAAGGGCGCAGTCAGACAGTGCCCTGTTTACTATGTCTCCGAAGTCCTGACACCGTCCAAATGCAACATGACAGAGCTGGAGAAGATCGCCTACGCAGTTGTTATGTCCTCGCGCAAACTGCGCCATTACTTTGAAGCATTCAAGGTCCGAGTCACCTCAGACAGGGGGCTCGGCGAACTATTCAGAAACCCGGAGGCATCAGTGAGGATTGCCAAGTGGGCAGCCGAACTCTCCGGCTACCACATCAGCTTCGAGCCCAGGACAGCCATCAAGTCGCAAGTCCTGGCAGACTTCGTCGTCGACTGGACTGGGCCAGTAGCACGGCCGGACCCGTCCACAGAGAAGATCTGGACCATCCATTGCGACGGCGCATGGTGCCATGCGAGGGCAGGCGTCGCTGCAGTCGTCACCTCACCAGCCGGAGTCAGACACAGATATGCAGCACACCTCAACTTCGCTCTGGAATCCGACAAGTGTACAAACAATATAGCAGAGTATGAAGCGGTTATCCTCGGCCTCCGCAAGCTAAGGGCCCTCGGAGTCACCACATGTATCATCAAGACAGACTCCAAGATAGTTGCTGGCCAGGTCGAGAAAGACTATGCAGCAAAAGACCCCGCGCTCATGCAATACCTCGCGGCTATCCGAAGTCTCGAGAGACAATTCAAGGGATTCACCCTGCAGCATGTGGATAGGGCCAAGAACAAGGAGGCCGATGCATTAGCCAAGGCCGCCGCCAGGGGCGAGCCCCTGCCCTCCGACGTGTTTTTTCACACCATCGGCACGCCAGCCGTCCGGAGCCCCGAAGGGCTCCAGATAACTAATGATAGCGAGGGCCACCGAATAGTCAACCTAATCATGACCGAAGACTGGAGGGCACCAATAACCCTGTTCCTACAGGGGTACTATCATCCAACCGACGTCAGTGAGGCAAAGCGCCTCAGACATCGAAGCCGGGACTTCGCACTGATCGAGGGCCAACTATACAAGAAAGGGGTCAGTCAGCCAATGCTCAAATGCGTCACCGAAACCGAAGGCATGCAGATCCTACGCGAAGTCCACAGTGGCACGTGCGGCTCGCACGCAGGGCCAAGGGCCCTGGCAGCCAAGGTGATCCGACAAGGGTTTTACTGGCCTGCAATGATCTGCGCCGCAAATCGAGTCACAAGGTCCTGCGAAGCCTGCCAGAAGTTCTCTCCTCGGTCAGGCAACCCCTCGCAATACACAAAGCTGATCGCCCATACATGGCCTCTCCAGCGCTGGGGCCTGGACATTGTCGGGCCCCTGCCCACCGCTCAGGGGAACCTTAAGTTCGCCTTCGTAGCCGTCGAATACTTCACCAAATGGATTGAAGCGAGGGCTGTTTCCACAATCACATCAAAGACTGCCCAAAAATTCTTTTGGCAGAACATTGTTTGCCGCTTCGGAGTACCGTCCGAGCTAACAGTTGACAACGGCAAGCAGTTTGACAGCCAAGATTTCAAGGATTTTTGTTTCTCCATCGGCACCAAGCTTGCCTTCGCTTCAGTCTATCATCCGCAGTCCAACGGGGTCGTGGAGCGTGCCAATGGGAAAATCTTCACAGCTGTCAAGAAGATGCTCCTCGATGAAAAAAAGGCAGATGGACCGATTTGTTACCGGAGGCAGTCTGGGCGCTAAACACAACTGAGTGCAGGGCGACCGGGTTCACTCCTTTCCGCCTTCTATACGGATCGGAGGCAATGACCCCGCAAGAAATAAAGCATGGGTCCCCGCGTACAGTTCCGTCAGCCGTCCCTGACGTGGACGAGCCAACCTCAAAAGATCTCATTGACGGAGACCGGGTCTTCGCCCTACAGGCCCTAAACAAATACCAAGCCCAGACCAAAGCATGGCGCGACCACGCAATCATCCCGAGGGAGTTCAGCGCGGGGGACCTCGTACTCATCCGAACAGCTCGGACGGAGTCCAAGGGCAAGCTGGAGCCCAAGTGGGAGGGCCCCTTCATAGTCAAGTCAAAAGCTTCCCCCAGTGCTTACAGGCTCACAACGCCAAATGGCGAGGACCTGGAGCACTCCTGGAACATCGACAACCTTCGCAAATTTTTTGTTTGACCCATTTAGAGCTGATTTCGCCCTTGTAATTCGCTGCAACCAATCATGTACCGGCCCGCACTCTTTTCCTCCCGGGGGGTGAGGTTTTTAACGAGGCGGAGCCATGTAATATATGTGAGAAAAATCCCCCGCAAAAACACGTGTCGAAAAAAGACCGCGACAACGGTCTTCGGCATTCGACCAATTCGAAGTCACCGCGAGGCTAAGCGCTAGCCACCCTCGCGTGCGACACATCCGCGCAGAAGTCGCCTAAGGGTGCAGCCGGACCAAGCACAACAAGTGCGAAAAAATCCGATGTCTATCGCGAAGACTATCCGCGCAGAAGTCGCCTAAGGGTGCAGCCGGACTAAGCACAACAAGTGCGAAAAAATCCGATGTCTATCGCGAAGACTATCCGCGCAGAAGTCGCCTAAGGGTGCAGCCGGACCAAGCACAACAAGTGCGAAAAAATCCGATGTCTATCGCGAAGACTATCCGCGCAGAAGTCGCCTAAGGGTGCAGCCGGACTAAGCACAACAAGTGCGAAAAAATCCGATGTCTATCGCGAAGACTATCCGCGCAGAAGTCGCCTAAGGGTGCAGCCGGACTAAGCACAACAAGTGCGAAAAAATCCGATGTCTATCGCGAAGACTATCCGCGCAGAAGTCGCCTAAGGGTGCAGCCGGACTAAGCACAACAAGTGCGAGAAAATCCGATGTCTATCGCGAAGACTATCCGCGCAGAAGTCGCCTAAGGGTGCAGCCGGACTAAGCACAACAAGTGCGAGAAAATCCGATGTCTATCGCAAAGACTCCGCGCAGAAGCCGCATAAGGGCGCAGCCGAACTAGCACAACAACAGCAGAAACGATAGCATCAAACCATCCGTGCTAAGAACGACTATAATCACAACAGCACAGCATAACCAACCATACCAGACAAAGGCACACAACGTCCTCGCAGGCACAGGCACGCGAGGGCACACAACTTCATCGTACAAACCCCCACACATATACAAGCGAGGGCACCACACTCTACATCGGCTCAACCTTAGGAATAAGTCCCATCTCTCTATAATTAAATAACATCATCCTAAGCTCCTCACCCGCAAAAAGACTTCGCAGTTCCCTTTCCCCTGTACTCGCAGCGGCCGGCAAAGACAACAGTTCCTGACGACCAGCCCTACTCACACGAAGCCGAGCCCCCTCCTCCGCGCTAACCCTACATTTTGCAACCGCCCTTCGTCGTCGGCGCCCGGTGCTAGGACCTGGCACGTCTGGCGCGTCCGCGGCGTGTAGCGAAGCCTCCGCCGCAGCCACGTCCAAGGCCGCAAAATAATCCAAGTCCTCCTCCGACGACTCCTCAGTCTACTCAACCGAGCTCCCAGAGTCAGTAAAATCAAAAAACTCAGATACCGACCCACCATATTCATTCCCACCTTCCGCGGTCGAAGCCGCCAAAAACTCAGTAGTAGCGGTTGCGTACGCAGGCCCAAAATCTTGAACCTGCGCAGCAACCAAAGTTCAGCACAGCATCCAAAAATTCCCCAACCCTAAACACCTTCTACGCCACCTGCGAAGACCCTGACACTGCGGGAGCCTCCGCCGTTGGCTCCGTCGTTGGCTCCGCCGCCACCGCCGCGGGATCTTCAGCACTCGGCACTGCAGCTGCGGGGGCATCAGGGGCGCCTTCGGCCACCTTCGGGGGCAGGTCTTCACCGGCCACAGCGGATGTGGGGGCAGCCGTCGCGATCGCTGCGGTCTCCGAGGTTGGCTCCAGGGCGACCCCAGTCACAGCCTTCGCGGGGGTCGGCTCCGGGTCTGCCAGCGCACTGTTCAGAGCCCCGAAGTCGTCCACCCGCTCGCCGCGCTCCGCCTAGGACAAGACACACAGATTCAGCAAACACACGCACAGCCTGCATACAGCAAACGCCAAACAAACAAACAACGTTACCTGAGCCCTCGCAGTCTCGGCCCGCTCCCTGACCACCTCACGACCGTACAGACCCCACATCCGGTCATAAAGGGCCCCGGCGGATTCCTTCACAACGGGGTCTTCGACCTTATAGATATCTCGCTCAAATTCTTCATCCGCCTGGTCGAAGGCCTCGAAGTGCCGGCACCCTTCGCGGGAGAGAGCGTTCATCGCCCCCTCGCAGGTGACCAGGGAGGCGTACGACATTAACCCCCCCGCAACAGCTGGAAGTTCCAGCAGCTCCTCCTGCACCCACTGCAGACAGCGAATCCCGGGCTCTCGGTCCGGCACCTCGAAGTCACCGGTCCGCGCACCCAGCTCACGATATGTATCCATGAGCTGCGTGCGCGTCCGTTCGGCCTCCGCATGCATCGCGGCCTCGGCCTCCTTCGCGCGGCTCTCCAGGGCGGTGAGCCGCTCTTGTAGATGTTCGGCGAGCTCCTTGGCAAGATTGCCCTCCGCCCGCGCCAGCTTGGCCTCCGCCTGCGCAGCCTGCCCCTTGGCGACGGCCTCGTTGGTTTCCCTCCTCTCCGCCGCCAGCTGGCGCCGGAGGTCGGCCTTCTCCCTCTCCAGGGCGGCCACCCTGTCCGCCAGCTTACGGCACTTGCTGTCGGAGGCCGACTTCTCACGGACAGCGTCAGCATGTTGTGTCCGAAGTCTCTCGACTTCGGCAGACACATCTGCCGTGAGGGCCCCCGATGCAGTACGACTGGCGAAGTCAGCCACCTGCAGAACATACGTAAGGCCATTGACGTAAAAAAAGGGGGGGAGAGACTATAGCTCAGCGGACCTGACTCAGCGCCTCCGTCGCCTGACTCAGCGCCTCCGTCACTCCCTTCAGCCGGCGGGTCGCCACGCCCGCCTCGTCCCTGACCAACGCGAGGGTCGACACCTCGCCTTCGGCGCCAAGCGCCTCGCCTCTCGCCTTCGGCACCATGACGGCCGTCGCGATCGCCGCGCCAGGCGCAGCTATAGCAAGCTGGCCCTCGCCCGGCCCTGCAACGCGTCAACAAATTAAAAAAAATATATATATATATATATATATAATAACAATAATAGGCCAGCGACTTACCACCAAGATAGTCGTCCACAGTAATATCGGTGCCGAAGTCGGCAACACGTTTGCCCGACAACGGCAACGCTTGGGCTGCCTTCGAAGCCTCCGCCACTCCGCTGGCCGGCGGCACCGCCTTCGTTGACTTGGAGCCTCCGGCGCCCGCCGTCGCCTCCGGCGCCTTGCTAGGAGCAGCGGCGCCCGCCTTCGCCGCCAGCGGCGGCTTACCTCCGCCGGAGGCCACAGCCTTCGCAGTTCCCCGCTGCCTTTTCGGCCGAGCTTCGTGAATCCTGACAGTCGCCTGGCGTTTTTGCGCCGCCCCTTGGCGATCCTTGTCCATCACTGTCCACACAACAGCACCGATATTTCGCCCGTAAGGAAAAACTCTCCACTGATGAACCATACGAGATGTAAAACAGTCCTCCTCAGCCGCGCAGGGGATAGGAACATTTTTCGGCCAGCAACCCCCGGTAACCCTCAGCATCCGAGCCGAAGACTCCCGGAGCTCGGGCGAAGACATCCTTTCCCCCGGGGCCGCACACGTCCTCATTAACTCTCTAACAAAACTATCAGACACCCCAAGTCCTCCCATCGCAGTACCTAATTTTCTCTTTTTTGAGAGGAGGGGGGCGGCCGCCAGCGCAGGGTCGCCTCCAGTCTCCACCGCCGGTTCTTCCCACGGCGGTCCGCTTCGTCTTGACCAGGATAGCCATCGTACGGCAATTGATTTAATTCAAAGACCCTGTTCAAGCGCTCATTTGACCCGCGGATATCAAAGCTGCGCTGGCCTTCAGTCCTCGGCACGTAACGTCCCACGAGCCGCACCGCCAAGTCCTCCGCATCACGCACAAAGGCGGCCGGGTCACGATTTCGCAAATTCAGTGCGAAGGCAGGACTTCGCACCACCCTTCCTCCGTGAAAAGGCATCTGGCGAGGGCACGCTTCGCCCAGCGCCCAGCCGTGCGCCAAGGGCCAGACCCCGTACGCCACGAACTCTTCAACTAAATCACGCCCACTGCTCTGACCGGCGGCGCATCGGAGGGCCCCTTCGTCTGCATCCTCTTCTGCCACTTCAAAAGGCGGATACGCAGAATAATAATGAGAGCACATCTCAGACACGGGGAGTCCCTCATGGCCTTCGACAGTACCCTCAGCAACGTAAAACCAAAATTCATTCCAACTGCCCCACTTGTTGCGGGCGCACGGAACCAACTCCACTACTGGCATTGTGGTCTTGCCGGTCTTCGGCGTGAATGTGCATGACCCGAACTGGGCAACTCCGTCCCCAACCATCCTCTTCTGCCAATGCAAACAATAATTCTTCGCAAAAACTTCAACAGACGGCTGCCCGCCGTACGAAGTCGTCGCCCAGACATACTTCGCCAGCGCCACCATGGCATTCGGTGTCAGCTGATGTATTTGAACATTGAATCTACGCAGGACTTCGCCAACAAACCGGTGCGCAGGCAAGCGGAGACCGGCGGCGAAGAACGCCTCGAAAACGACCAACTCACCCTCCGGCTCGGGGACTTCCTCCGTCCCCGGAGCACGAGCAACTCCGCCGCCAAAGTAGCCCAACCGCTGCATATCTTCAACGCGGGCTGACGTCATCCGTGACACACCAAAATCAACAGAGTCGCCGGCGCGCAACTCCTCCACCATCACGCTACTCAACGTCTCCTCAGACGAGGCGGCGGCCGGCGGCGTGGTGTTGGAGGAAGAAGAAGAGGACGGCATTGCTACGTACCGTCGGCGGCGGCGGGCGGTTTGCTTCACTCGAGCCAGAACTCCGGCGAGCAAAAGGAGCAGCGGAAGAAGAAGAGCAGCAAGACGGCGGGAGGCTAGGGTTTTTACGGAGCGCGGAAGGCAAGGTTCAAACAGCGCCGACCCTCGCCCCCTTTTATAGGCAGAGCGCGGCTCTTCGGGAAACCCGCAATCCGAAAGGGCGCGGCGCCTCGGGAAACCCGCAATCCAACAGTACGCCGTCCATCAACGGTCACATCAAAAACCCCCGCGGAACCACTTCGAGCGAGGGCAGCGTCTCCGCCATCTAGCGACGTCTTCGGCACCAGGTGACTCTGTCGAACTGGTCCCTCGGAGGGCAAATGTTGGGGCGAAGGCAAAGACGCCACCCTTCGCTCAAAGCCTCCGCCGCGGTCGCTGGTCTGACAAAGACAAAGCGGGCAGGGACACCCTTCGCTTCATTCAGCACCAGACGAAGGCCTGCGGTGACGTCTCCCCGCAGCGCGGCCTCGTCCTGCTCTAAGGCCCACGCGTGATCTGGCCCATTGTAACGGGCCCCGCGTGGCCGCCTTTGTGTTACGGGCCTAGCTTGTAAAGGCATTCTTGTAATCACAGCTTGTAACCCTGCTTTATGGGAATATTCTGGGGATAAACTAGGTGTCTGAGGGCACATGCGTCCTTAACACAAGGCGCGGGGACCTCAGATACCTATAAATACCCCCGCACAGTGCCCGTGAGAGGCTAGATCAACAGAGCTATTGCCCCCGTGCACGTAACCCTGTTGTCACCACCGCTCACCCTTGTTGGCCTCCTTGCTGCTGAGAGCAAGTTCCAACACATGGGTTGGCTCTGGCACCACCGACTAGCCCATGTTGGAATGAAGAATCTTCACAAGCTTCTAAAGGGAGAGCACATTTTGGGACTAACAAATGTTCATTTTGAGAAAGACAGGATTTGTAGCGCATGTCAAGCAGGGAAGCAAGTTGGTGTTCATCATCCACACAAGAACATCATGACGACTAACAGGCCACTTGAGCTCCTCCACATGGACCTATTCGGCCCGATAGCTTACATAAGCATCGGCGGGAGTAAGTACTGTCTAGTTATTGTGGATGATTATTCTCGCTTCACTTGGGTATTCTTTTTACAGGATAAATCTCAAACCCAAGAGACTTTGAAAGGATTCTTAAGACGGGCTCAAAACGAGTTTGGCTTAAGGATCAAGAAGATAAGAAGCGACAACGGAACGGAGTTCAAGAACTCTCAAATTGAAGGCTTTCTTGAGGAGGAAGGCATCAAGCATGAGTTCTCTTCTCCCTACACGTCACAACAAAATGGTGTAGTGGAGAGGAAGAATAGAACTCTATTGGACATGGCAAGAACCATGCTTGATGAGTACAAGACTTCGGATCGGTTTTGGGCCGAGGCGGTCAACACCGCTTGCTACGCCATCATCTTCCTCCATGCAAGCACATGTCCATTCGGTTTTGGGCTGAGGCTCTTCGGATTCCTTAGGAACATGTCCATTCGGTTTTCACGCTAAGGAACATGTCCATTAGGGATGTGTTCCCTAAGGAATCCGAAGAGCCTCCACAAGCACAATATCAACCATCTTCCTCCATGCAAGCATCTCCACCAACTCAAGATGAGGACGAGGCTCAAGATGATGAAGGAGAAGATCAAGAAGATGAGCCACCTCAAGAAGACGGCAATGATCAAGGGGGAGATACAAATGATCAAGACAAGGAAGATGAACAAGATCAAAGACCGCCACACCCAAGAGTCCACCAAGCAATCCAACGAGATCACCCCGTGAACACCATCCTAGGAGATATTCATATGGGGGTAACTACTCGATCTCGTGTTGCCCATTTTTGTGAACACTACTCTTTTGTCTCCTCTATTGAGCCACACAGGGTAGAGGAAGCACTTCAAGATTCGGATTGGGTGTTGGCGATGCAAGAGGAGCTCAACAATTTTTGTCAGTTTCTGGGAAGATCCCTCGTGTCTTGGGCTTCAAAGAAACAAAACTCCGTAGCTCTTTCTACCGCCGAAGCCGAGTACATTGCCGCAGGCCATTGTTGTGCACAATTACTTTGGATGAGGCAAACCCTTAGGGACTATGGCTACAAATTTAGCAAAGTCCCTCTCCTATGTGATAATGAGAGTGCAATCCGCATGGCGAATAATCCCGTTGAACACAGCCGCACTAAGCACATAGCCATTCGGTATCACTTTCTGAGAGATCACCAACAAAAGGGGGATATCGAGATAGCCTATATAAACACCAAAGATCAATTGGCCTATATCTTTACCAAGCCTTTAGATGAGAAAACCTTTACCAAACTTAGGAATGAGCTAAATATTCTTGATTCTCAGAATTTTGATTGACACTTTGCACACATAGCTCATTTATATACCTTTGATCATATCTCTTTTATGTCTATGACTAATGTGTTTTCAAGTGTATTATTATGTTTACTCATAGATATTGAAAGGGAAATGGAGTATTCGGCAAAGAAGGCGCTTCCACTCAACTCCATTGATATTTGTCGGTACTCTGTATCGTTCTCCACTTTGGTATAATCTTCCCTCATATTTTTTTGTTTTCCAAAGGGGGAGAAAGTTTGAGAAAGGGCTTATATCTCACTCACAAGTATCCATTTTTGGCGATTCATGCCAAAGGGGGAGAAAGTATGAGCCCAAAGCAAAAGGACCGCACCACCACCGAATTTTAAAAATGAAGTTTTTCAAATTGATATCTTATTGTGTTCAAAAGGGGGAGAAAGTAGTATCTTCAAAACTTGCAAAACCCTCTTGAACACTAAGAGGAGAATTTTATTTAGGGGAGTTTTGTTTAAGTCGATGGAAAAGCATTTGAAATAGGGGGAGAAAATTTCAAATCTTGAAAATGCTTCTTCCAATCTTATTCATGTACCTTTGACTATTTGCAAAAGGTTTTGAAAAGAGTTTTACAAAGAATTTGCAAAACAAAACTCGTGGTGCAAATGAGGTCCAAAATTTTAATAAGAAGAAAACCATCCATGCACATCTATTGAAATAAGTTTATTGGTTTCGATTCCAAGCAACCTTTGCACTTACCTTATGCAAACTAGTTCAATTCAGCTCTGTTATATTTGCTTTGGTTTGTGTTGGCATCAATCACCAAAAAAGGGGAGATTGAAAGGGAAATAGGGTCAAACCTTTTTCTATATAAATTTTGGTGGTTGAATTGCCCAACCCAAATTATTGGACTAACTAGTTTGCTCTAGATTATGAGTTCTACAGGTGTCAAAGGTTCACAACAAACCAATACAAGTCAAAAGAAAGGGTTCAAAACTAAGGAGCAAAGTATACCGAAGGCAACCATGGTCTGGCGCACCGGACTGTCTGGTGTGCCACCGGACAGTGTCCGGTGCACCAGGGAGATCGACGCTGAACTTGCCAGCTTTGGGAATTTGGTAGGCCGCTCCGCTATAATTCACCGGACTGTCCGGTGTGCCAGCAGAGCAATGACTACTTCGTACCAACGGTCGTCTGTAGAGGACATTAAATGCGCTACAGTGCGCGCCTACGCGCGCAGAAGTCAGAGCAGGCGCCAGAAGGCGCATCGGACAGTCTACAGGACCTGTCTGGTGGCCCTAATTGTCAGAGCTCCAACGGTCGGATCCCAACGGCCTGGTGACGTGGCTGGCGCACCGGACAGTGTCCGGTGGCGCACCGGACTGTCCGGTGCACCATACGACAGAAGCCCTCACCAACGGCTCTTTTGGTGGTTGGGGCTATAAATACCCCCCAACCACCACACTTCAATGCATCCAAGTTTTCAGCCTTCAAACCTCATACAAGAGCTATAGCATTCAATACAAGACACAAACAAAGAGATCAAATCCTCTCCCAAGTCTGGAATCACTCCAAACAAATTAGTGACTAGAGAGAGACTTTTGTGTTCTTTTGAGCTCTTGCGCTTGGATTGCTTTTCTTCTTTCTCATTCTTGTTTCCATAACACTTGTAATCAAAACAAGAGACACCAATTGTGTGGTGGTCCTTGTAGTGGACTTAGTGTCCCATTTTATTGAGAAGAGAAACTCACTCGGTCTAAGTGACCGTTTGAGAGAGGGAAAGGGTTGAAAGAGACCCGGTCTTTGTGACCACCTCAACGGGGAGTAGGTTCGCAAGAACCGAACCTCGGTAAAACAAATCACCGTGTCATCCATTCTTATTTGCTTGTGATTTGTTTTCGCCCTCTCTTTCGGACTCGTTTATATTTCTAACGCTAACCCCGGCTTGTAGTTGTGCTTAAGTTTGTAATTATCAGATTCCGCCTATTCACCCCCCCTCTAGGCGACTTTCAAGTGCCTTTGGGTAATAACTGGGTTTATTACTAAAACTTGGCTTTACTAATAGTACTAAATGTTTGACCAACTAAAAGCAACTGCTTAACCTCAACCCCACATACAGCTAGTCCACTTTAGCCACACAGGACATTTGCTGAGTACGTTGATGTGTACTCACCCTTGCTTTACAAACCACCCCCACCCCAGGTTGTCCCCACGTACTCAGTGCTCAGGAGGTGATGCTGTCAACATGGAGGACTTTGAGGAGTTCTAGGACTACGACGAGTTCTAGTTTATTTTAGTGGCAAACCCCCAGTCAGCTGCCTGTGTAGGCTTATCATCTACATTTCGTTTCTCCGCACTTTGATATTTATGTTGAACACAATGGTTATGTATTAGACTCTGTGGATGTCTTGGACATCTTGTTGTAATAAAGTACCTATCTGCTATTTATTTCGAGCATTGTGTGATGATGTCCAATTATGTAATCGCTGTGTACGTGAGTTTCTGATCCTGGCACGTACATGGTTCGCATTTGGTTTACCTTCAAAACTGGGTGTGACAAGGTGCTAGAAGATTCGGTGATCATGTAATCGAGGACTAGAGGTGACATGCATGGAGATGGCAGAGTGAGAGGATACATTATGCAAAAGACCAGAGTGGTTTGGGCCTCCAAACCACCACTGGATAGTTGCCTGGTTTGGGTCTTAAAACTTGGGTGGAGTTCCAACATAAACTAGAAACGGGACATGGAGTCATCACGAACCTTGCGTCGATGCGAAGCAAAATCATGAAAAGCCCATGGTCGTGAGATCTATAAATCTTAAGTTCGATCGTAACGCCCTTAGAGTTAAAGTGGTTTATCTTTAATTACCTAGGAGCAAGTTAGGAATGTTCAATATATCCCTATAAATAAGGGGGGATGTTGGTCCAATGAGCATCACCTCTCCATCATATCATTTTTTCATCATTGTTAGGTTTTTTTCCCTCATCTAGACTAATGAGTGAGATCCACAAATCCATATCTAAATTTTGCAATCTTGTCATTTGTATACATTCTGGCACAGTAGGGCTATCTACTAACTCATTTGGTCAAATTCTTCACGGTAAGATCCCGATTCAATTTGGAGCATTTTAGTTCGTTGGAGTTTTGTTTGGAGTTTAGACTTGATCTTCTAGGAGAACATTTTAACTCCATTCCTAACCTTTGTGCAAAATTTCATCTCGATTCGAGTCCATTTGAGCTATTTTTTGCACTTTTGGAAGAAAAAACGAGGGTTGAACAAGCCAAACTCGATTGGACTACCCCTCAATCTCGACCGGGCCAAAATCTCGACTAAGACGACCCTACACCTAACTAGGTCGGCTTTTGGTTAGTCATGAAAGGACAAACCTGACCAGGTCGACCCTTCGCTCTGGTCAAGCCACTTTTTGCTATGTGCAGTTTGTGTATTGAGTGCCTTTTTTAGTTTTCGTGTGTATAATAGTATAAGCCTATCTCCATCAGCTTACTCATCTTTATACACATATTCAAACTCCACTCTACCAACAGTGCAATCTATAGTGCAAAATAGTGTTTTGGATGACTATGGTTGAACTGTTGGACACGGTCTAAGATCTGATCTATTGTTCTAGCGGGTTTCAAAATTTGCATAGAAACTTTTTATTCATCAAACAAGCAACATGTAGTTGGTTTAGGTTATTTGTGTGCACTCTTTCTTCGCCTTTGCTGAGCTTAGGAGCGACGTTTTCAGGCTTCAAAGTGTTCCGTGTGTGCATTGAGTTTTCCGTTGATTTTAGTGCTCTGCTATGTTCTCAGGTCATATCCGAGGATATTCTATCACTAGTTTGGCTCGAGATCGAGCTACTCGTTTGGAGATTTGGAGGGGGGAGGGGGGGGCGGGGTTGAAGGATTGATTTGAACAACAACCACTTCAAAAGCGCCTTTCATTTATCTTGTTTGGTGGACTGAATTGGTCCTTTGTCGGCACCTTCCAGTGTGGAGCTCCCGTACGGGCGTACCACCCGTAACAATGTCGCGTGGGTGATCAAACCAACAAAATCCTGTAGGGAGCAGTTGAGCATGAGCATGCATGCTGATGCTGCTCCAGTGCTCTCCCGGCTCCCGCCTACCGAAATGGTATTGGTAAGCTAAACACGACGGTGAAGCGTGAAAACTATAGTGGTGTGGCAAGTGACAAGGGCTCGCTCCCGCCGGAATCGTTGCACCAAACCATGCGGGCTGGGTGGGCGCTGGCCGTTGCCTGCCTCTGCCAAAAGCAACGCCCGCGCCGTGGCTTTGACCACGGTTGCAGGGGCGCGCGCCGCCCTCGTCATGATCCTCAGCTCCTCAGTTGGTGGCCAAACCATATCCACTGCTGTGCTGATGGCAGGGGCACCGCCACAGAGGACGCATCGTCTGCGCCGCGATGCCTTGGCCCCCAGGTCGCCGCTCCGCTAGCTGCACGGGAGACGGGTGAGGGCGCTCAGCTCCTCCGGCTTTGCTTTCAAGGGGGGCGCGCCGCCACTCATTCGCGCGCTGCGCGTGGTGGCATATGGCAATGGCAAGCGGCTCCCGTGTTCGAATGCGCTGGTACTCAGCTGGGAATAGGCATGTCATGAATTGCACAGATCCGGTTTAAAGTGCAATGCCTGCTCGTGAGTCGTGACAGTCATACTCGTACGAGACAATGCCTGCTACAACAGCGATGCATGTACATGTACTCCTGCTGATAAGAGATTTTTCGACAGTCTGAACCAGACAGAGGCCCGTACGTAGTTTCTGTGTTGTATTGTGCACGCAAAGATCAATTTCGCTTGAATTTGCCTGGAAGGGAGGAAAACGTGAGGTGTACTGTCCATGCTGGCATTTGCGAGTGTGTAAACTGCTACGTTGTCAGTTGTGCTAGACACACGGTCCACACGCACAGAGTGAGATGGACGGTTGACACTGGACGGTTGACACAGGAAAGGGGGAAAACGAACGAACAACTGAAAAGCATCACGTTGTTGGTTTAGTATGCTACATTAACCCACATGCAAGCGCATTCTCGTATCCGTCTTTGTTGGCTTCTTATCTCCTCGTGTTCCAAAATGCGAACTCCGAGGATATATCCATGAACTGTGTGACTGCTGCTGCTTACGCCTCCCATGCCATGCATCACAGTCGTCACAATCAACACAAGGTTCCAAAACATTTGGATCACCTCAACTCAACTCCTGAACCAGAAACTTCTGACACAGAAGCCCCCTGTAAGCTGTAACCTTACTCGACTACGTTTTAGACCCCGGCGATCCAGCGGTACATCGCCATGAACGCCGTCTCCTCCTCGTCGTCGTCGGACCCCGGCGCCGCCGACATCTCCGCGGCCTCCGCGTCCCACAGCCACGGCTCTTCCTGCCGTTGCTGCTGGCTCTGCCCCTGGCTCCAGCGCGAGCTCCACCGCTCCGAGAGCGTGTAGGCCGACGACGCCAGCCGGTCCACGTACTCCCGCAGCCACCCGCGCGAGGAGCCCGCCGCCTCGGCCACCGTCTCGCCGGGAGGCGGCGGTTGCGAAGACGGCGACGGCGCTGGCGCTGCCGCTGGCGCCGATCCCTGCTCGGCTGAAGGCTTCTCCTCCTTGACGGCGCTGGATTCCCTCGCGGCGGCGATGCGCGCGACGCGGGACACCACGGCTTCCACCTCCTCGTCGATCTGGTAGTCGAAGGCGGAGCCGAGCGAGTAGGTGCGGCTGTTCCTGTTCCTGTCCCTGTCCCGGCCGCCACCGGCCGCCGCGGGCGAGCCGCGGTTGCTGACGGTGCCCATCTCGACGAGGAAGCTCGATCCCGGTCCGGGCCGGTCCCTGGCCCTCGCCTGCGCGGCGGCGAGCATGCCGGAGAGCGAGGGGTGCGGGAGCGCGACGGCAGCGCGGCAGAGCGGGCAGGACGGCGTGGTGCGCAGCCAGGCGTCGACGCAGGCGGCGTGGAACGCGTGGCGGCACGCGGGAAGCAGGCGCAGGTCGGCGTCGGGCGTGAACGGCGACAGGCAGACGGCGCAGTCGGGCGAGCTCTTGGGGAGCGCCGCGAGCGCCGACGCCATGGTGAACAGCGGCAGGGAGTCGATCAGCCGCTGCTTCTCGTCGCCCGCGTCCTCCTCCTCCTCGTTCTTCCCTGCGTCGGCTGGAGCCGCGGTGGCGGCAGGCCGCCTCGCCACGGATGCGGCCGCCGAGCCCGCGTCGTCGCGGTAGGTCCGCGGGCGCGGATGTCCGGACAACGGCGGGGAGGAGGAGGAGGAGGAGGAGGAGGAAGAGCGGGCGGAGAGGAAGCGGAGCAGGAGGTGGATGGAGACGGAGGCGAGGAAGACGAATGCGAGCAGCGCGGCGATGATCATGAACGAGGGGAGGAAGGACGAGGACGCGGAGTAGGGGGAGCTGCCGCCGGTTGCACCGGCGGGAGGCGGCTGTAGAGACGGGGAGGAGGAGGAGGAGGAGGACATGGCGACTGGCGAGCGAGGCTAGGTGCCTAGATAGACAGGGACGATGGGTCTCACTCTCACCGCGAGACCCGGGCTGCCGCGGCTTTTATTCGCGGGGATCTTTGGAGTGCGTGGCACGGTGCGGTGGTGCGGAAACAGAGGCCGGCGCGGGAGTAAATAGTGTGGGTTGCTTTGCTGCCGTGCCGGGTGGCGGGTGTGCTCAGCTCGGTCACTACTCCTGAGTCCTGACCCTACACTACAGAGGTCAGCCGTGTAAACCAATCCATGTATGTATGCACTCCGCAACTGCACAGCTACACTGATGAACAGACAAGGCCCGATTTGTAATTGCGTAAAGCTGCTCTTTCTTAACATGTACTAGTAACAACAACTCCTCCTCCCCCCGGCCTGTATAATCCTTCACAAGGGAACTAAACTAATGGATGTTACTATGTTAGCACATCCATGCATCGACGGAGTGCCGCAGTGACCGACGAGCATTGATTGCAGAAGACGGAGGAGCCATCAATCCGACCGAATCCATCACAGAACAATCGATCAGATCGACATCGATTCTCTGTTGATGCATGTGGGGCCCGGGCCGTCTCCCGGCCGAACACGACAGCATTACGGCTGTACGTATATGTACCGGCGCACCCCGTAGATGCTTAATGCTTTGCTCGCTGCTGCGCCACGAAACTACAGCAGTACAGCGTCAGTGGAAGCCCATAAAAGCCGTCGGATCCGGAGACGTAGTACCGACAGGTAGCGTAAAGCGGCACCGCGTGCACGTATTGTCGACCTATCGTACTGCATACGCTTAAATGGCGCCAAAACATTCATTTGCGTGTGCAGCACAAGTATATATATTACTACTCATTCCGCACCCTTATGGTGAGTAATGACGTGTCATCGTCTGACAATCGCGAGAACATCTGACTGGCCTAGGCCCTAGAGGGGGGGAGGAAAACTGTTACAAAAGTTTCACATGTGATCAATCCCAACTGGTGGCAGTTATTGCCTAAGGGTCGCACCCCTTGGGGACCCTGTGTACTACACTATATATACATCTATCTCTGCAATAAAGAAACGATCCCTGTCATTTGTCTCTGTCTTCTCCATTTTGCCACTGAGCACTGCAATAGAGCGCAACACGTTATCAGCACTGTCTCAAGGGAGAAATCAGAGAAGGGGAAGAGGAAGAACACGCTGTTCTTGACAAGAACAGCAAAATCGATCTGCACATCAACAGCAAGGTATGGAGCATACCGTTTCCATGCGCATACGCCGTATGCGCGAAGTTCTTCATATTATTGATGATGCGATGTTGGAAGCGTTCACCGTTGGGCAAGCCGCAGCGCTTCCACCGGTGCACGCGATCCCTGAACGCCGTGTGCAAGTGCAAAATGTGCACTTCTGCGTTACCTATGGATGGACTGCGGTGGTTCCGCTGCCAGTGGTGGAGTGTGGACTCCCCACTGCATCCCCATCGCCACCGGCGCCGGTGTTTGACGCGGGATCGTCTGCATCGGCCCCCATGGATGTCGATTTGGAGGCACCACCACCGCCTCCGCCCACTGCAGCGGCAGTTGCTCGTCGTTCGCCAACTCCACCAGTGCCTGTGGTCGTTGGGACCATCGCTGCCCGTCGTGGGCAGCCCCCTCGCGCCGTCAATGCTCCACGCGGACGTGTTATCCTCACTGGCCACCGCCCAAATGGGGTGGCACCATCTTCCTCCTCCAGTAGGAGGGCCTAATGGCCCTCTGCCCGGCCCGTGGCGGTTACCGCTGCGACGGCCGGTTTGGGGGGAGGGGTGGGGGCGCAGGGCGCTCCTCGGTCGGCACTCGGCCGGCGCACGGTGCGGATCCGGCAATGGCGAGCCCCGGCACATGGCGCGGCCGCACGCCCCGGCGCGGGTGGCTCCGGTCAGGCGCCCCAACGTCGGCGTTGTCCGACCTCGGACATGGCGCGCAGGGAGCAGGCGGGCTCCCCTGGCGCGGGCCCCTCCCTCGGGCGCGGCCCCGGTCAGGCGCGCTCGGCGCGGCTCCACCAGAGCGCGGGCGCGGAGCAGGCCCCGGCGGGCGCGCGCAACTCGCGCTGGGCGCGGGCGCGGCATGGCTGCCTCCGAGGGCGCTCGGCCTCGGGTCCGGTGGAGGCCATCTCCGTCTTGGCGAGCCAGGCGGCGCTCGCTGGCTCCATGGCCGGCTCCACGTCCTGGCGACGGCGGCTTGGCGCACGGCGCGGAGGCGCTAGCTCGTCGCGGCCCTCGGCGGCCGCACGGGCGCGGGACGGTCCCCGGCCGGCCAGACGGGCCGGCGAGGGCACTCGGCGCGGCTCAGCGCCGGCAGCGGCACCATGCGCGCCCGAGGGCACTCGGCGCGGCTCAGCGCCGGCAGCGGCACCATGCGCGCCCGAAGGCACCCGGCGCGGCTCGCCACCAGCCATGGCGCGCGCGGCCACAGGCGCTCGGCGCGGGCCCGCCGCCCTCCCTGGGCGCGCTAGAGGCTAGGACTTTTGGGCTCCCTGGCGGCGGCTGGGAGAGCCCTGGTGGCGGCGACGGCTACAGGGGCGGTTAGGGTTAGAAACCCTAGCCGCCCCAATATAAAATAGGCTTTTGGGCCTCTGTTGGGCCGCCTGGGCAGGCCAGCTAGGCTGGGCCGGCGTGCAGGCCTTCTGGCCGCTGCCTGGCTCGCCTGGCAGGCCGCCTGGGCTACTTTCAGAGGCCTAATATAGTCTGTTTTACCATTTTAAATTCTGAATTTCAGTATAAAGACTCCGTTTTATATGTGTTTCAATTCAAAGTTATCTTAGGCGTCTAAATTCGTAATTTAGACTGCATATATTGTAAAGACATATCTGTTTTATTGTAAATATAGCAGATTTTAGTTCGTGAATTATTGTTTGTTTTTACATTAATAATTCACATATCTCTACTTGCTATTATTTACGCATTCATTTATGTTTGCATATAAATATAGCATTTATTAAGTTCAGACTTAATAAAACTTATGCAAAAATGAAATTACATTATTTTGGATTAAGAGCATAGGGAGATAGAGTCCTAAGCATTGGCTGCACTAAATTCTTTATAGAATTTAGTAGCCCAGAGACCGTGCTTGTGGCAGCATTTGGAATGCCTATCTCTATGAGGTCTACATCCCTCGGGATGATTACCTATACGTGCTATCCAAAATGACAAGATATGGAGTTATTGAATTTTACTTTGATAATTAGTAGAGCATGGGTAGTGGAGACCTAAGCATTGGCTGCGATTTGTTCATTCATGAACTTATCTGCCTAGAGACCATGCTTTTAGGCAGCAAGTTTCTTGCCCACTACTAGATCTACCTCATTAATTTGAGGATTATCTATACTATGCTTACTAAAATTCAAAGTATTTATTCAATTGGAAGGTTTGGAACCTTCAGGCAACTCATATCACATGTAAGAGTTAGTGAATTTTACTTTGATAATTAGTAGAGCATGTGTAGTGGAGACCTAAGCATTGGCTGCGGTTTGTTCATCCGTGAACTTATCAGCCCAGAGACCGTGCTTTTAGGCAGCAAGTTTCTTGCCCACTACTAGATCTACCTCATTAATTTGAGGATTATCTATACTATGCTTACTAAAATTCAAAGTATTTATTCAATGGGAAGGTTTGGAACCTTCAAGAAACTCGTTACATATGTAATTTTGCATATTGAGATTACAACATCACCATTGTGACTATTAATTTATGCGTAAATTAATGGATGTCCATGGTAATGACTGTAGGAACATGTCAACCAAAGAGTTCGAGGAACTCGCCCTTGATGGGCATAACTACCCAACTTGGGCTTCAGATATTGAAATAACTTTTGCTTCTCGTGGGATCATTGATGCAATAGCAGCACCCATCACTGGTACTGATCCAGTGAATGAGGTTAAAAAGAACACAGCACTTTTCCTTCTGAGGCTTTACATCCATAAGGACCTTAAGCAAGAGTACCTTATGGAGAGATGCCCTCATAACTTGTGGAAATCTCTCAAAGAGCGCTATGAACAGCAAAAGGAGCTCATATGGCCGTCAGCCAACCATGAGTGGAACCACCTTCGTCTGCAAGATTTTAAATCTGTTGCAGAATATAACCATGCTCTTCATAGCATTTGTTCTAAATTGAAATTTTGTGAGAAAGAGCCCACTGAAGCAGACAAGATAGAGAAGACTCTATCTACCATGCTTCCAGAGGATAGGATATTGCATCAGCAGTATCGCTCTAGCAATTTCCAGAGATATTCTCAACTCATGCACACATTGACCCAAGCAGAAAAGCATCATGAGCTTCTTCTAAAGAATGCTCAGCAGCGCCCTCCTGGGTCTGCCCCTCTGCCTGAGGTACATTTCAATGTGCATAAGACTGAGAATAAGAAAGGATTCAAGAAAAACTTCAAGAATCCTCCTGGACCTCACAAATTCAAGAAGAACAAATTCCACAAGAAAGGTAAAGGAAAAGGAAAAGGAAATGGCAAGCCTCTACCATCTAAGGGCAACAGAGCTTGCCTTAAATGTGGTACTGAGGGCCATTTTGCTAGGGACTGCACTTGCCCTAAGCACCTTGTTCTTTTGTATCAACAATCCCTAAAGAAGCCAAAGTCTGATAAGCCTGGTTTTGAGGCTCATTTCAATTCTACTGAAGCACCAATTGAGGTTGGAAGTTCTTCACTGGCTTCTGGTGACCTGAAGAACACTCTTGCTAAAGAGCACCTCAATGGGGTTGACAACAAGCCTCCACTTCTGCAAGAAGATGAATCTGATGATATGATCATTGAGTATATGTCAAAGGATCCATTTGGAGATTTGGCATAAATCTCTCATGCTTGGAGATTTGATCATGATCACTGTGGCTTGTGTGGTTGTTCTATACTGTCTTTATAATGTTGTTGTAATAAGTAGAGGTATACAATCTCATGTGTTGAGATGTAACACACTCTACAAGACCAGTGTTGGGTCCTGTGTGTAATGCGAACTCATTGGATGAGTCGCCATACCATTATTGTAATATTGTTTCGACATTGTGATATTTAAATATCATGTTATGTACAGTACTAAGTTGCATCACACAAATTCTTATTCAGAATTTTATTTATGTATAGATGCATAATGATGACAACTCGACGGAAGAGGAATTATGCCTTGTGGACAGTTGTACCACAAACTCTATACTTAGGGAGATCAAATACTTTCAGACTCTTAAGAAAAGAGATGGGAAAGTTTTGACCATCGCCGGACGCGATGCTGTGATAGTTGGCTCTGGTCGAGCAACTATTACACTCCCCATGGGTACTGAAATTGTGATCGAGGATGCATTATTGTATCCTGATTCTACACGTACCCTCCTAAGTTTTAGAGATATCCGGCAAAATGGATTTCATATTGAAACCCATGATGAAAATCAAGAAGAGTTTCTCTTCTTGACCAAGCCGAATAAATATGGCAAGCGCATATGCGAGAAAATTCCATCACTCACGTCAGGGTTGTACTATACATATATTAAAAGCAATGCACATGTTGCATACAAGGTAATTTTCCAAGATGTTGATGCATTCCAAATTTGGCATGATCGACTTGGTCATCCTGGCGTAGGGATGATGAGGAAAATTACAGGCAATTCAATTGGCCATAATCTGCCCACAACAAGTTTTCCCAAATCTCAGGATTTTGTTTGCACCGCATGTGCAACTGGGAAACTTATTTTGAGACCATCATATCTCAAAATTAAAGCTGAACCGCTTAAATTCCTTGAAAGAATTCAAGGAGATATTTGTGGGCCAATTATGCCAACTTCTGGGCCATTCAGGTATTTCATGGTACTGATTGACGCATCTACTAGATGGTCACATGTGTGTTTACTATCAACACGCAACCATGCATTTGCCAAGATAATGTCTCAAATTATCAAGTTAAAGGCAAATTTTCCTGAACATCGGATTAGTTCAATCCGAATGGACAATGCTGCTGAATTCAAATCTCAGGCATTCAATGATTATTGTATGGCGCTGGGGATTCAAGTACAGCACTCGGTACCGTATGTCCACACCCAGAATGGTCTGGCTGAGTCACTAATCAAGAGGATTAAACTCATAGCAAGGCCATTATTGATGAATTGCAAATTGCCTTCGTCGTGTTGGGGTCATGCAGTTCTGCACGCTGCCGACCTTATACAATTACGACCAACTGCATACCATTCAACATCCCCAATACAAATGGTACGTGGAAATCCTCCAAGTATTTCCCATTTGCGCAAATTTGGATGTTGTGTATACATTCCAATCTCACCACCTCAGAGAACAGCTATGGGCCCACACAGGAAAGTGGGGATCTATGTGGGATTTCAATCTCCGTCGATCATTAAGTATTTAGAACCCTTAACAGGGGATCTATTTACAGCCCGTTTTGCTGACTCTATTTTTGATGAGGAACATTTCCCGGCATTAGGGGGAGAATTTAAGTACCAAAAAGAATGCCAGGAAATAAATTGGAATACTCAATGTGTTCCAGGTTCTGATCCACGTACTTCAGAAACTGAACTGCAAGTTCAGAAAATTATACATTTGCAAAGACTTGCAAATGAACTGCCAGATGCATTCACTAATTACAAAGGTGTCACTAAATCATTCATTCCTGCTAGGAATGCACCAGAAAGAGTGGAAGTACCGAATAAGGCCACTCAACTCCTAGAGAGGAGAAGTATGGTGAATAAGCGCTGTTCTGTTGCTAAGAAGCAAAGAACAATAGTGAATGCAAAAGGACACCAATATGATACAATGTATCATGTGGATTGTGATGATCCACAACCCAGCTCGGATGTGCACATAACCGAGGCTGGGACATCGGAAAATCCTAGACACATCAATTTGGGAAATTCTGATGAGTCTCTAAGGAATGATGAAATTGCCATCAACTATGTTGAGACTGGTGAAACATATGATAGAAAAGCTACCAATGTCGACATATATTTCTCCGAGCAGATTGCTGAGGACCTTCAAAATGATCTAGATCCAAAGACCATGGCAGAGTGCAGTAAGCGCTCGGATTGGATCAAATGGAAGGCAGCAATCGAAGCGGAGTTAGCCTCGCTTTACAAAAGAGAAGTTTTCTCTGCTGTAATACCTACACCACGTGATATCTTCCCTGTGGGATATAAGTGGGTTTTCATTCGGAAACGAAATGAAAATGGTGAGGTAGTGAGATACAAAGCAAGGCTAGTAGCACAAGGGTTTACGCAAAGACCCGGCGTTGATTTCAACGAAACTTATTCACCAGTCATGAGTGCAATAACATTCCGATATTTAATATCTTTGGCAGTGCAAAATCGTCTATCTTTGCAGTTGATGGACGTAGTGACCGCATATCTCTATGGGTCACTGGATTCTGATATATACATGAAAGTTCCTGATGGAATAAATGTACCGAATCCAAAGGCAAAGCGCAACATGTATTGTGTAAAGTTGCAGAAGTCATTATATGGCTTAAAACAATCGGGCAGAATGTGGTACAACCGATTGAGTGAATTCCTTTTACGTAAGGGATACACGAAAATTGATGATTGCCCGTGCGTCTTCATCAAAAGATCCAAAGTGGGATTCTGTATCATATCAGTTTATGTTGATGACCTTAACATCATAGGAAATAAACTTGATATTGATGAAGCACGTCATCATTTAACGACGGAATTTGAGATGAAGGATTTGGGTAAAACCAAATTTTGCTTAGGTCTACAACTTGAGCATTTACCTTCTGGAATCCTTGTACATCAAAGTACATATACCCAAAAGGTATTGGAAAAATTCAATATGCATATGTCTTATCCTTCAAAGACTCCTATGGTGGTCAGATCTTTGGATTTAAAGAAAGATCCATTCAGACCACGGGATGATGAAGAACAGACATTGGGACCGGAGTTCCCATATCTCAGTGCTATTGGTGCATTGATGTATCTTGCTAACAATACCCGGCCGGATATTGCTTTTGCAGTAAATTTGTTAGCAAGGCACAGTTCTGCCCCAACGAAAAGACACTGGGTTGGCATTAAGAATATTTTCAGATACCTAAATGGCACAAAGGATCTAGGACTCTTTTACAAAAGAAGTAATGATCCTAGTTTAATTGGGTATACAGATGCTGGCTATTTATCTGATCCCCACAATGGCCGATCACAAACAGGATTCGTATTCTTACAAGGTGGAACTGCCATATCGTGGAAATCATCTAAACAGACTTTGGTGACCACGTCCACCAACCATTCTGAAATAATTGCATTATTTGAAGCATCACGTGAATGTGTATGGCTTCGTAGAATGGTGAATCATATACTCACAACTTGTGGTATTGGTTCTCTTGACTCACCAACAATTATATATGAAGATAATTCAGCTTGTGTTGTTCAGATGGATACAGGTTATATCAAGAGCAATATCAATAAGCATATTTCTCCTAAACTGTTTTATCCCCATGAACTTCAGGAAAAAGGGGATATAAACATCTTGCAAACAAAGTCTTGTGATAATCTTGCAGATCTATTCACAAAGTCTCTACCATACTCTACATTTCAGAAATGTGTTGAGGGGATTGGTATGAGAAGACTTAAGTGCTTGCAAGGTTCAGGGGGAGTAATTCCCCATGATATATAACCTGTATTGAACCATCATATTACACTCTTTTCTTTGTATGAGTTTTGCCTTGCTAAGGTTTTCTCATCCAAAGTTTTTAACGAGGTAATATCAACAAAGCTATATGCTTCATCATTGATTTTCCCTACAGGGGTTTTTATACATGATGATTACAAGCATATTTTTCTTTTTGGAGACAATGTGAGATTATTCTCATTATCCAAAAGATATTGTGTACTCCTTATTTTTCCCACAGGGTTTTTGAGGAGATCAAATATTGGATGACAACTTGCAGATGATCAAATGTATTTGGGTTGATCAAGGGGGAGTGTTACAAAAGTTTCACATGTGATCAATCCCAACTGGTGGCAGTTATTGCCTAAGGGTCGCACCCCTTGGGGACCCTGTGTACTACACTATATATACATCTATCTCTGCAATAAAGAAACGATCCCTGTCATTTGTCTCTGTCTTCTCCATTTTGCCACTGAGCACTGCAATAGAGCGCAACAAAAACGACGGAGGGGACGAGTTTTCTCAGCAACATCAAAAAATGATACGTCGTCATCTCATCACAGATGTGTGTATGGCATTTCTAGAAATGGGCGGAGGCCCGTGTGGTTAGCTTAGCTCTGCGTTTAGCCACTTGGATTGGATCCACCGGCGGCAGCACATGCACATAGGCCGTGCAGGGGAGAGGAGAATTGATTTCTTTTCTGTACCGATCAGTAATCAGTAGATTAGCAGTACTGGTGGTTGACAACTGAGACAGGCGTCAAAAGGCGTTGTATGGACCTGGGATGTCACTATGTCAGACTGTTGGTACTATTAAGCAGTCCGGTTTGATAGTTGAGGACCAGGTTAGTAGTATTCTTGTTCTGGAAGCAAGCTAACCAGTTTCAGAGTTACTGGTGACTCACAGTCTGCTTCAACCATATGCCTCCGTTCTTACTGCAAACTGTACACACACACACAAAAAAAAAACCGCCGCACAGTACGGATCACAAGCTCACAAGACAAGCTGAAGGCGTCTTTCGTTCGTTAGTGCGCGAAAGATCAATCAAGACGCCCGTGCCTTTTAATCCAAAGGAAGGAAAACGCGAAAAGGGTTGCTTGGATTGCACACTTGCCATGCGCCGGCTCGGGTTGGCTCGCCGATCGTGGCTACAGGTGGAGGGCCGTATGTATCGCGGGGAGGGGAGGGGTGGTGGTGGTGTAAAGCACCGGCGCTTTGGTGATGAATTCATGCCTGCCTCAGTTATGATGAGCATGCGATGCACTTGTGTGCACTGCCCGCCCATTTCTTTTCTACTGCCCCTTTTTCCGATCGATCTCACACTGGAGTCCGCTCTCATGAATCATGATGATGGTGCGGTGGTGCGGAAACAGAGGCCGGCGCGGGAGTAAATAGTGTGGGTTGCTGCCGTGCCGGGTGGCGGGTGTGCTCAGCTCGGTCACTCCTCCTGACCCTACAGGCCTACACTAGAGAGGTCAGCCGTGTAAACCAATCCATGTATGCATTCCGCAACTGCACAGCTACACTGATGAACGGACAAGGCTGGATTTGTAATTGCGTAAAGCTGTTCTTTCTTAACAGGTAGTAACAACAACTCCTCCTCCCCCGGCCTGTATAATCCTTCACAAGGGAAGGGAACTAAACTAATGGATGTGTAGCACATCCATGCATCGACGGAGTGCCGCAGTGACCGACGAGCATTGATTGCAGTAGACGGAGGAGCCATCAATCCGACCGAATCCATCACAGAACAATCGATCAGATCGACATCGATTCTCTGTTGATGCATGTGGGGCCCGGGCCGTCTCCCGGCCGAACACGACAGCATTACGGCTGTACGTATGTACCGGCGCACCCCGTAGATGCTTTGATTTGCTCGCTGCTGCGCCACGAAACTACAGCGTCAGTGGAAGCCCATAAAAGCCGTCGGATCCGGAGACGTAGTACCGACAGGTAGCGTAAAGCGCCACCGCGTGCACGTATTGTCGACCTGTCGTACTGCATACGCTTAAATGGCGCCAAAAACATTCATTTGCGTGTGCAGCACAATACTCCCGCAGTAAAGGTAGTCGTTTAGTACATGATTGTGCATATCAAGGAGTGATTAATTATCATAGAGTTTTCCCTGTTTTCCCCTATTAAATAGGGTATGGGTGCATTAACGTCACTAAAACAATCAGGCTTGATTGGTTGCTGCAGCAGGTCCAAAGCATTTTAGACTGGAGGTCTCAAGTTCGATTCCTCTTAAATGCATCTTTTTTTGTGCAATTACTAGGGGCAACAACGTCCAAATCCCAAACCCACGCGCGCTATGACTTCTTTTTGTGCACGCTCGGTCACGCGCAGGATGACTTCTTTTACTGCACCGGAGGTGAGTAATGACGTGTCATCGTCTGACAATCGCGAGAACATCTGACTGGCCTAGGCCCTAGAGGGGGGGGGGGGGGGGGGGGGAGAGAAGGAAAACGACGGAGGGGACGAGTTTTGTCAGCAACAACAAAAAAAAAATGATACGTCGTCATCACAGATGTGCGCATGGCATTTCTAGAAATAAGCGGAGGAGGTCCGTGGTTAGCTTTAGCTCTGCGTTTAGCCACTTGGGTTGGAATTGGATCCACCGGCGGCAGCACATGCAGATAGCCCTTTCAGGGGATACGAGTATTGATTTCTTTTCTGTACCGATCAGTAATCAGTAGATTAGCGGTACTGGTGGTTGACAACTGAGATAGGCGTGAAAAGGCGCTGTATGGAATGGACCTGGGATGTCACTATGTCAGACTGTTATTGGTACTATTAAGCAGCCCTGTTTGATAGTTGAGGACCAGGTTACTACTTACTAGTATTCTTGTTCTGGAAGCAAGCTAACCAGTTCCAGAGTTACTGGTGACTGACAGTCTGCTACAACCATATGCCTCCCTCCGTTCTTACTGCAAACTGCACACACACAAAAAAAAGGCCCCGCCGCCCAGTACGGATCACAAGCTCACAAGACAAGGTGAAGGCGTCTTTTCGTTCGTTAGTGCGCGAAAGATCAAGACGCCCGTGCCTTTTAATCCAAAGGAAGGACAACGCGAAAAGGGTTGCTTGGATTGCACACTTGCTATGCGCCGGCTCGGGTTGGCTCTCCGATCTCGTCTCCCTCGCCGATCGTGGCTGCAGGTGGAGGGCCGTATGTATCGCGGGGAGGTGTAAAGCACCGGCGCTTTGGTGATGAATTCATGCCTGCCTCAGTTATGATGAGCATGCGATGCACTTGTGTGCACTGCCCGCCCATTTCTTTTCTACTGCCCCTTTTCCGATCGATCTCACACTGGAGTCCGCTCTCATGAATCATGATGATGGTGCCTGGCCGGGCCCTGAAACATTCGAATGGAGTAGCTCTCGCCCGCGGTGGCGGTGGCGGTGGCGCCACCCAAAGCGGAAGGGAATGCACTTGAAGAACCGTCCCGTCAGAGCCTCCTTGTCGCAGAGCGTTCACCTTTTTTTTCTTGCAGGTAACTTGGGCGGGACTTTACTGACACGAGCAACAATCTCTGATAACGCTACAAGATAGGCACCGCTGCGCAATGGTCGCAGCCACCTACCAAATCCCTTCTCTAGAGTCTAGACTGACATTGAGCGCCGCCGCGCAGACGTTGTTTACCTGACCACGTGCCACGGGCTACTAGCTGCTACGACTGACGAGTAATCAGCAGTTGATCAGCCCAATGATGCAGCTTGCGCCAGCAAAACACAAGCTACCTGAAACTCCTGCTGGGACTACTGGGAGACGAAGAAATCCAACCAGACAGACAGACGTGTCTAAGCATGGGTCGCCCACGGATGACACACCATGCGATTCTCCGACCGTGATGGTGCCGCAAGTGACCTACTAATTTTCCCCCCGTGACATCACCCGGGAATGCTCTGTCGCGAGACGCGGCGCGGGCTCTCTTTCCTCGATCCGCACGGAAAACACCCTTCCAAGCCTCCGTTTCGGTTGGTCCACCACGAATTCTGGCCAGGTGCGTACTCCGTGACGAGCCAGATTTGTTAGCGACTTTGTTGTTGGCCAAGACGAGCGGAAAGCAGCGGCAACCTAACCGGAAACATCTGTCCGCCGGTGCATTAGCACGTCACGTCACGTCACACAGGAGAATGAAGCTGAAGAACAGGGAGGAAAGAAGAAAGTTTGGGCTGCCAATGTATCTTCCGTATTAGAGTGGCCTACACAGTTTAGTTGCGGTTTGGGTCACAACCTGTTATGGGCCGTGACGGAGAAAACGTAGGTTTCTGTTGGGCCATGGAGGACAGGAGACGGTGTCTTATGGACCGGCCTCAGGCACGTGGACGGCACCCGATCCGGCCTTCCACTTGAGTCTGCACTCAGTAGCCTAGCCCACGAGCACCGCAACGAGGCCACCGGCGGCCGCGGCCCATCCAGACACAAACGCGTTAACAACTAGTAGTCAACATAATTGATTCCACACAATATGTCAAGATCCAAAACAGCCCCATCTAATTTTTAGTTGCAGATAACAATTAGTCCTAGCCGATCCAATCAAATCCACTGAAACAATTCAAGCAAACATGGCTATTCAAAACACAATATTCACCAACCATCTTTTTACAGCATTTCCTTGTTCTAACAAAAATACAACAGCATTTACGTTACCCCTGGATAAAAATGGATTCAAACATGAAGCGGGCCGCCACGAAAAAAAGAAGCTAAAGCAGAACAGTGGACAACTATGAACAGTGTTCCTATTATATTTACATTCCTACGATGCAAGTGTGCCTCGTCCTCTGAAGTCCTGAATTGGTATAATCTTCTCAGCGCATAAGGAACAGCAGAAGACCTGAGTTGCATAATGATTTATCAAGCCTAGGATTTTTCATTCTTGTCGCCTTTCATCGTTCTTCCAGAGGGAGACGGTTCGCCACTGGAAGCTGGTGAGGCAGCAGCCTGTTGAGGCTCCTTCAGAGAAGTGGCCATTCCTGAAACTTCCTACAGAAAAAGAGAAAGCAAATGATGTATGTTGTCATTATCCATGTGATTGGTTGTACGAGCGTCTAGCGTCTGGCTAGCTGTAGCCTGACTAATCGGATACGCGCTTGGATCACGTCTGTGTGGATGCAAGAAAAGATGTATAATTTGGCTATGATTACACCAGCACATCCGGAACCTGTTTGTTCCATACAGACAAGCAAACATAGGATGAGGTCTGGTCAATGCATGTGAAGAGCCTAATTGATCTAACGCAGGTAACCAAACATATGGTATATGAGCGTAATGGATCACAACAAGCGTGAAAAGCAAAATTACAAAAACCGCATTATAGAATTTGGTGGGTGGGGGGGTACAACTCATAGTTGAATACTTGAATATATTTGTTTACCCGAACAAATTGCATATCAATCTGTAGTCATTACCGCCGCCAACTAAAACCCATGCAACTTGGAACCCCAAACCAATCATGCAGTTTACACAATTGAGTTAGTCACTGATGTGCTGACATGCACCTCACCTTATGCACTACAAGCAGACAAGCTGAGGAACTTATGTGCCTGAATACTAATGCACACAAAAACAAATCTGACAATAGTACCACACCTTTTAAATTTCTGAATCGTCCCAATTATGTTTAAATGCAGTGGAAGCTTAAATTACTAGACATTGTGCCACAAGCATACCCACAAAGATTAAACATATACAATATACAAATGTAAAGTATATACATCTACATATTATTACAGAATTTCTAGCATCATTCAATCATCTATTTAAGAGCATCATAGATAATTGGATAAAGTAGCAGCACTAAGATAATACCACGTAACACATTACATATTCCATAACATGATCATTAAATAGTTGTTAAGCCTTCAGCTGCCTTCTATGACATTATCATTCAAAATGTTGTTAATTAGTCAAAAGAGATGAATGACGGGAGGTCAAGTTCATGCTTTGGGCTATGTTTATAGCAGGTATTTTATACCCACGGGTTAATGGGTATGAGTGAGGGTTAATGGGCATGGGTGAGGACGGGACGCCGTTTAGCCATTGAGTGAAGGTTTTTGAACATTTAGTCTATATACATATCATAACAGCTAGTTTAAAAACTTTATTTTCTCGAGTGATCTCTATTTTTTTAAGATAAAATGTA
The DNA here is from genome assembly GCF_902167145.1 of Zea mays. Taxonomy (NCBI): domain Eukaryota; kingdom Viridiplantae; phylum Streptophyta; class Magnoliopsida; order Poales; family Poaceae; genus Zea; species Zea mays. The sequence goes on from NC_050097.1 coordinate 14,925,055, forward strand.
ATAATTTTTCTTTAGAAAAAGAGAATCCTAAGGAATAATGGAGTCTCTAAAATAGCCATAATAGAGTAAAATTCATCGGATATGGGGTCGCAGGTGTTGCCATCTCTGCTCCCGTCGCTAGCTGGTTCGAGAATCACCCATGGCCCCAGCTTTCCGGTAAGCTCCACGTCAGTCCCGCTTGTCGTGTTCCTCAGCTCGCAACGATAAATACGCACCCGGTCTACTTCGCTGCGAGCCAAGCTCACCAGAGCAGAGAAACTCGCACGCACTCACTCTCTTCCCCCCCTCCTGCCCACTCTCCAAAGCGGCGCAAGCATCTAGCAAAGCTGCGCAGCGCAGCCAGCAAGCTTGGTCTGGAGAGACAGATATAGCCAGCCAGAGAGCAGCAGACGAGGCATGGCGACGTCCGTGGCTTGCGCCTTCTTCTTCGACGCGGAGCCGCTGGGCGAGCCCGGGCGGCACGCGCTGGACGCCTGCGCGCTCTGCGCCAAGCCGCTGAGCCGCAACAGCGACATCTTCATGTACAAGGGCGACACCCCGTTCTGCAGCGAGGACTGCCGCTACGAGCAGATGCACCACGACGCGGCGTACGCAAGGCAGGCGGCCAGCAGCCGGCGGAAGCAGCAGCAGTCGCAGTCGCAGCGGAGCAGAGGGGCCTCGTCCGTGGGCGCCAAGGCGGACGTGTCCGTGGCCAGCTAGTCAGTAGTAAAAGCAAGCACAGCGACGCCGAGAAAGGAGGAGGAGGAGGAGGAGAAGAAGAAGGCCGTGCTGGTTGAAGCAGCGTTACAGCTGCAAGAGATCCCGTTGGGGGGGCGGCGCTCCGCTCCGCTCCTGGCTGGCCGGGCGGGGCGCTGCGCCGCACAACGAGTTTCGTGCGCGGAACAGAGGCAAGCGGAGGTGGATGGATCTGAAGACCGAAGAAGGTGACAGATCGAACCTGATCTGCGGGTTGGAAGCTTAAACCGACGCCATACGTGCTCTGCTCCCCTTGTTTATGTGTTCCCCTGACGGGATCTTCTGGGCTGTGTGTGCTAGAGCTTGAGGCGTGAGGGTGTGTGCGGGAGCACCATCGGCCTGTAATAACTGTACGAATCATTCCAGCATATGTTATGTGCTAGCCCTAAAATTTTGATCGCAGACATGTTCTTGTTCCTGACTGCTTTTTGTGTGCCTTCACGTGTTTCGATTGATCTCTTCCGCACCAACCGATGAGATGAAGCTTGGCAAACGATATGCCTGCCGGGTCTCCTTTGAGCGTTCAGACGAAGACCGCGCCACAAAATCTGCGGCCGGGCCGTTTGATCTCGAGACTGATTAAACAAAAAGTGTACATCTGTCTAGCTAGCAGACGGTGGAGATAATTAATTATAGCAGATTCTCAAAGTTTTACCACTAATAAAAGTCTTGAATTCACCTCAGATTTCTGGAATCGAATCTCCAGTCATGGGAAATGGCACCCGGGGTGAACCATAATCACCTCAGATTCATCAGTTCTTTTTCCGATCGAAGTCCGAACCCCGTCCGGCCGTCGGCCCCAAGGCACAGACTGACTGACAAGTTACGTCTTGGATCCGTCCGAAACCTGCGAGTAAACGGAATTCTGAGCGACCAATAGTCTGACATGACTGTGCAGCGCAGGCGCAGCGGCTTCGTCGAGCTGAGGTGTCGACAAAACAACTAGCTGCGCAAGTGTTCCAGTCGCGTAACCACAGCTATAGATACATACAATTACTACTAAAGTAGCAGTATTAAGTTTTTTATATCCGGAGTCAGTGTGAAGCTAGTGAAACAAAAGATCCAAAAAAATGTCCGAAATCAATGCACACACGTCAGAACACCCTTGGTTCTCCTTTTATCTTTTGTTTACGTCGCACTCACTACTCATCGCTGAGTCACCGGCAGTCCCCACCTCACCCAATCATGGCGGCGAGAGACGTCATGGGGCCGGCCATGGGGCTGGCTGTGGAAAAAAAAAAGAAAAAGAGAAGGCGTGGTCCGTGGACGCGCAGACCCAACATGTGTCGAATCACCCGCTGCCTTGTTGTGCGTGACTCACCGCCTGCGCCAACCGCAGCATGGCCCGCCCGTCCACGCCAAAACCAGCGCAGCGGCCCCGGCCCGCACTTTTACGCGTCAGCCCCCCCCCCCCCCCCCCCCCCCCCCACTCAGCGCCCAACAACTGTGCGATGGAATGCGAACGCTTCCCATCGTTTTGTCTTTTTTTTTATCTCTATCTCTTTCTTTCTTTGACAGTGAAACTGTGAAAGAGGATCAGGCGAGCTGTCCACGTTGCCACATCCCGCAGGTGTTCGTCCGTCCGTCAGTCCACCGTGCGTCTCTTCTCTCGCCGGCCGCCGAACAAGCAGCTCGCGTGCTACGCACGGGACGGGATACAGTCGCAAGCATCCGTAAACAAAGCTGGGCGCGTATCTCCAGAGATGCTGCTCCCCGGGGCGAAACCTGCCTGCCTGCCGGACCGATGGAATCTCGAGCGCTTCGTGCGGCCGCAACGCAACGCAAGCATGCGCCCACGGCCCACCCCCGAAAGCGTGCTCGCACGGCCGCCCAAGTTGAAACCTGGCGACACAGAGTGGTGGTCTACTCTAAACAACGGAGTTTTCTTCCTTCCATACACAGAGCCAGCTAGCGTACCGTATAGGATTCTGTCCAAAGTTGTCAAGTTCAATGCCGGCGGGCGCAAGCACAACAGATCGCGTGCATGTGCGTTCTCGGCCAGTGCGTGCCCACCTCGTAGCAGACGCGCCACCTGCCATGCATTGGTTCCAGCCGCCGATGCTCACACGCACGGTGCTGCTGCATCGTGGCGTGCATGCACCAACTCGGACTGGTCCGGAGAGAATCTCTGATCTCTCGTCAGGAAGGAAGGAGACCTAGTAGTAGTAGTAGACAAAGCAGTGTCCATGCAGGAAAAGCCTGAAATCGTGTGAGTGAGCGTGACACGTACTGTGACTGTGAGGGAGGGAGCAAGGCTGTTCCAAAAACTCTGCAACTTGCGAGGGCGAGTGCCTTCAATCATACTGACACACATGTTGATGTTGGCATGGATGGCCGCGCGCCTGGCCATGCGGGGGCGCGCCCGCATCGGCGTGTTTTCGGGGGGATAAAAGGATGGCGCACCAATTATCACCCATGAATATACAGGAGGAGGAGTAGGTAACTAGGTTTAGTTTAATAATAAAGCCATAGTTTGGGAGTTGGGGACCAGCATCGTAGTGTTAATCTGATGATGCAGACCAATACTCTAATACGATTCTGATCGATCACGATGCGCCAGGATATCTGCCTCGAGATTTTTGCTGCACAAAGCGGAGCAAGTAGCAGCGTTTGTGTTTTTGTAACAGTCCACGGAAGCGGAGCAGGTTCACTTGCTCAGTCCGTGAGAGCGTCCTCTCTCCCCTGCGCACAGCTACTACCGTCGGCGCTCTCTCGCTCCCCTAGCTGGACCATATGCCTCGTCGCCTCCCTGCTCGGCTGCTCGAGCTTATCCGTGGCTGGAGCCCGCTGGCCCCCCCTGCAGCGGCGACGCGGCCTTGCGGCGGCTGGGCTCGGCCCCTCAGCCTCTGGCGTCTGGCCAACGTCGACTGCGCACTGCGCTGCGCACGAGTCTGCCCTCCGCCGAAACGGAAAAGCGCGGGAACAGGAACATCGGTGGATTGGGAGCTCGGTGGCGGCGAACTTATTTTTTCCTTTTTTTTTTTCTAAAATGAGGATTGGGATTGAGGTTTTGAGGAGTTATTAGAGATGCTAAGTCTTGCTATACTTAGGGCTGACAATGGGCTGTAAATTTTGCACTATAAGATTTAAGGATCAAGTCGGATTAGAATCGGGCTTCATTTCTAGTCATTTTTGAACTATAATTTATTTAGGGCCTTGACATTTTGTGAAAAACCATATGGATCACAATCCATTACCACCCTTAGCTATACTTGCTCGTAGCGAAAACAGACAACAGAGGCGCGATGCGATGCGTCTCTGTCGGGTCATCGGGATCCGGTAGACGCCACCACGTCAGACCTCATACGCTGGGACCCGCTCCCTTGGCCTGTAGTTCTGGTACGGGTGGACCCGCGTGCACGGACCACTAAGCCACAGACACCAGCTGGCGCCATCAAGTCAAGTTAGCCTATCACGGTATTCCACTTTTTTTAATTTTACTCTAAGTGCTAGTTTAAAACTCCAATTTTTTCAAAAGATTTCTATTTTTCCAATTAAAAATAACTAATTTTTTTTGAGAAAAATGAAATACACTCAGGAAAATGTGGTTCTAAACTAGCCCCCAAAAAATAGATCAAATAACTAGTTTGGTAACTTAAAACCTCTCTAAAATACTAGATTAAAACGGTAATTTCCGGAAACGGTCGGAAGAGAGCTAAACGGTTTCCGTTTTCGATTCTGATTTTTTCTACCGATTCTATTTCTGTATTTTCGGTGACCGTTTTCATTTCCATTTAGAACTAAATTTCGGTAAAACTTCGAAAACGATTTTCGGTATCTGAAAATTACTGTTTCTGTTTTCACCCCTAGACATATAGCATATGCCGAAAATTCGCTATTCAATCAATAGTGCCGCTGATTGGTCACCGCGGGCTGGGTGGCCCCGCCCGGCGCGCGGTATTTGGCACGTCCGTGGGCCATCTCGAATTCTTTTGATCGTTTCAGTTATTCGTTCCGTGGGCCATCTCGCTGCCGACTGCCGAGCCCGTCCAGTCCCTATCTACCCGCCTGTCGAGTTCGACTCAACTTTCTCACAAAACCTGCCGTCCACCCGCGGCCCGCCCACCGGAAGCGCAGAGCAACCATGGGCACTTCGATCACCTGTGTTGTGCGACGGCGAGCCCCGATCTGCCCGCGCGTTCTCTGGCTCTGCTCCAAACCGCTGGCCTGCGGCTGTGCGACAGCGACATCTTCGTGTACAGAGACAGAGGGGAGACGTCCTTCTGCAGCCAGGACCAGGAGGGCCGCGCACTACGAGCAGATGCAGGCAGCACAACGTCATTCGCTGAGGTGTTCGTTTGGTTCCACGGTGATCGGCGTGCCATGAGCCACTCACTCTTTCCGGCATTGGCTTCGTGGAACTAACACCGTCGGTTCCTGAAATCTGGTGCATGTATCAGAATCTCGTTTCCAAATTCTGATGGAAATTTTTTTATGTAAACAATGTCTGCACTGAACCACGGGATCAGCTCCGTCGGGAAACAAATGGCTGCTTACATTTTATTTATCGTACAAGTGTACTTAAAAAATTGATTGATAAGGAAAGAGGGCACCGGTGAGTGCGCTAATTGCGTGATCAGCTGCTCATCAGGTGGCTAAAACAAAGGACCGGAGTGGAGGGGAATCGTCACATCCGCGTCAGATTGGAGATTCGAGGACACACGACTACACGAGTTGCCCATCGCTGAGTCACTGCAATGTGGAGACAGGAGAGAGAGGCCCCGCGTCCTCGTCATAGCTTTGCTGGACATCACAAGCCGTTGAGACCTGACCGTACGAGTATAACTGAACATGTGTCGTCCACACTACTACCAGTCTACCACGTAGGTCATGACTGGGCAGCATATCGACGCTGTCCACCACCACCATCCCAGCGCCCTGGTGCCTCGGCGGATGATCCATAAAGACTAGTAGGTACTCCGTCCATTCCTTAATATCTGTCGTCCCTTACCACAAATTTGAACTACTAGCCGACAAACAAAGAGAAACGGAGGTAATGCGAGAAACAAAACTAAACTAAATTATACTCCCTCCGTTTCGTTTTATATGTCGCTGGATAGTACAAAATTGAACTATCCAGCGACAAATAAAAAGAAACGGAGGGAGTATTTTATTTCAATTTATGGAACACCAAGAAGATATTTGATGTGAAGTATTTCGGGAAAAGTACAATATTACTTGCATGACTCATTGAAGAATGAACCATTACCAACAAATTTACTTATAGAAACAACTAATTAAAACGGGACCTCCTCTTTTGCTTGTTGATCAATAAAAATAACTTATCTAAAGTGGTGCTCAACCATAGTCTCCATGAGATCTAATGTAGTCTCTATATACTTTAGTCATATTTGGACCTAGTTTTTCTAACCAGTGTGGACGCCCCTACAGCGACATGTGGTTCTAGTGTCCGGCGTCGCTCACGCTCAGGTTGCTGCTTCACGTGATCGTCTTCTCTGGACTCTGGTTGTGACGGAGGCCAAGTCAAGTTATTAGCGGCAACCGTCAACCGCCCAACCAGACAACAAAACGAATCATGAATTATGTTTGACGTCTCAGGATCTGAGCTTTTGGCCGAACGCTGCACATGCAGGGTCAATCTATCGATTGACCATCCAACAAGTATATTTATCTTACATTATTTGTATATTTATAGGTTTTGGGTGACATACTACAACAAAGTTATGGATCATATATTACAAACCACTATATTAAACCTTTGATTATTTAGAGTGCACAGAGTTTAATATATATACGTATACACACACCACAGCTTTGGGAGGAGTCATGGCCCCTACCGCCCCTGCCTGTAACTGTGACGTTTGCTTCAATCCATACATAACAACTACAAAGAGAAGAAAAAAAAGAACTACTAGAAAGCAGGACATATGGACTACAAAGAGCTAACTATTATATGGATTGAAACATGACTGGTAGAGATATATATAATCAGCAGTGGATTGGATTATTAGTCTTGCTGTAAATACAAACGTGCACTGCGCACTTTGCACGCTGCAATTATGGTTTCGACGTTCTCTAAGCTGCTCCCCTGGGCGAAATCCCAGTGTGGTGCTTGTCTATGAAGCGACCTAAACTAATTCAACTCGCCGATCTCGAGAAAGAAGCTGCTCCCCCGGGCGAAACCTGGCATATATGCCTGACCAATGGTCGATGCAATCTGGTGCCGTGCACCAATGTGAAGGCGAAACCTGCCCACCCCCGAAGTTTTCTAAGCCATTCCATTGATTCTCTCCAAACTTTTTTTTATACACCAGAGGAGTGCAGAACCACCAGTCCCCTAGCGGTATTACGCAGTGCTTCGGATGTGCCGTGGTGCCACCTGCCTTAAAACCGGTGCCATGATGATATTCTGGCGCCAAGTGCTCTCTGCCACTTGCGTGCTTAACATGTGGGTTTCCGGCCTCTAGGTTGGCAAAAGGAGGTTAAGATTTATGGTTAGTTTATTAAGCCAAGTTGATATGCTTTTCCATAGAATATTTACTCATGGGTAATTCAGTTTGGTGGAGTATCTCTATACAAATGATAAATTTGGCTTCTAGATCCACCGTTTTAGTGGATTTGGATTTGGTAGATTTAGATTGGTTTTTGTACTGTTTTTACGAAGCTATCTCGCACACATTCTGATTCCCCGCATTTGCTACACAAAAGCTGAGCAAGTGGTGCATTTGCTTGGGTTCCTTCCTATGAGAGCGCAGCACACGGTTTTTGCATGTAACGGGGACGCGTGCGTGGCGCGGACACAGCTGCCGCCAAGCAGAACCTGGCCGGAAGCCACCGAACCATTGGTCCATCATGTCCATGGCCCCTTGTCTTAATAATAAAGAATGGAAACCACTCCGTTGTCCTTCCCGGTTTGTCGGCTCCGTCAATGCGGGCGGGCGGTATTGCCAGTTCGCCCAGCGAGACGGCTCGCGCGCCCCAGAGACCGCCGCGCCATCTTTCCTTGCACGCCCAGCGCGAGCGCCCGCCCAGTCCCTGACTCCCAGCCCGCCATATATACTGCTCCGCAGTTCGCGTCCGAGCTGAGCTCAAATCGCCCATCCCGTCCTCTCCAGTCTCTAGTTCTTTCTCTACACTCTTGCAGTGCAGCTAGCAGCGCACGGAGAGCCAAAACCAAAGCCATGGCAGCACATCTCGCCAGCGCCTTCTTCTTCGCTGCCGAGCCCGTCGGCGAGCCCGGCGTGCACGCGCTCTGCGCCAAGCCGCTGGCGCGCGACAGCGACATCTTCATGTACAGAGGGGACACGCCCTTCTGCAGCGAGGAGTGCCGCTACGAGCAGATGCAGCTCGACGCCATCCGCGCCAGGCAGCCGTACGCGTCAGGGACGGAGGCGCGGAGGGGGCACCGGGAGGCCAGCAAGGTGTCCGCGGTGGCGACCTGATGAACGCCCGCCGGAGGGTGGCCCGGAGCTGCGCCTGCACAGATTGAGAGACTCAAGCCAACGGTTTGGTTGGTCGTTTGCCTCGTGAAGGTTGGGATTCGGAGAAACGTACTCTTAGATCAGATCGAGCGGCCCTGAGCCGAGCTTCGCGGTGAATGATGCCCGCGGATGCCGGAAGTCGGAGAAGACGATCTCCATCGGAGTTGCTCTGGTTGCACGAGGCTTGGCCTGCGTGCCACAGTCAGTGCCTTAGTCCTAGTGTAACATGATTTTTGTAAATTCGATGCATTTGGAAAGCTTTTGCCTCCAAATTCAGAGCCAATTTTTGGAACACCGTGTGCGCTTCAACTGTTCATGAATTGGTTCGAGTAAACTGTACTTGCTTACTTGTGTTCTCTTTCTCCACACATGGCTACAAGGGAGAGGGGTTACAACTGCTAAGTGGACCAGAAAGGCGCCTGTCCTACCCTATATTAAGGTCCCGTTTAGCTCCTTCAATCACCTGACTAAAGTTTAGTCACTAAAATACCATATTTAGTTTAGGTGACTAAACTTAACTAAAGAACATTAATTACTACACAAAATGACCGCATTACCCTTATTTACTACCAGCATGGGCACGTTGCCTGAAGCAAAATACAGGTGGGCGTGCAGGTTATTAATGAGAGGGTAAAGATGGTAAAAATCAACTTTTACTTCCTTTTAGTCACCCATTTGGTGACTAGAGGACTAAACTTTAGTCACCTTGTTTGGCTCTTTAGTGACTAAAAATAACTAAAGTTTAGTTTAGTCACCCTTAACCAAACGGGGTCTAGATGTAAGCCTGTCCGGTCCTGTAGAAGTGTTACAGGTGCTATAGATGCATGTCCTGCTCGTACTAGATGACTCGGACGTGGCAGATCGAGGAGTGGGCCTCCACAGTGATACAAACGAACCCTGGGAACCTGTGTCTGCGCATATCGCGGATGAATGGGGCTGTGCACACCATGACGTATGCATGGGTCACCTGGAACGTGAAAGTTCATGGCACGTACCGTCCACGTCGCGATAGGTGTCGTGGCAGGCCGTGCCGCATGCCACACACGCTACCACATTTCCACACCGCAAATTTTTGGGGCCTGATAGTCAGAAAGTGGGCACGATGTTGCTACACTAACGCGTATTCTGTCGGACATGCGCGACAACGTCTTTTGATTCCACCAACTCCTTGACCGATTATGGTGTAGGCGGCCGGCCACGTGGCGCGGGAGCCCATCGGCCAGGGGCATCTGGAGCCACCTGTCGTCATCGTAGAGGCCGAAGAACACGTGGCTTGCCCTGAACACCGCAACAGACAGAGCCTCTTGGAACCCGGAAGCATAGGGCTCCCAGGCCCTACGCAGACGTCGATGTTGAGTGGCTTGAACAAGTCCTCTCGGGGGGTCCAGGCCCCAATGGGACCCCCGAGACACATGGCGCCATCGGACCTTGCCAATTGCCACGTGGTGCGTCCGCTCGCCAATTGGTTGGCAAGGGCTGTTGCAGAAGAGAGTCTGACGAAGGCTTGTGTGACAAGGGCCTCTCGTAGTGACTCGTGGTAGGGGTCCTAGCCACTAGGGGTACATCTGAAGTGGAGGTTGGGGGCTACATCCGTGAAACTCCGTTGAATATAGAGGTGGAGGATAGAGGAAAAGGAAGGATGAAGAATATAGAGAAAAAATGAGCCCTCACTCCATTGGAGATATAGATGGATGGTAGAACAGAAGGGATGAGGAAGAGGAGAGAAAAATAAGTCTACCAACTTGTGCCACCTTTACCACTGGTCACTATAAAATTAGGCTACAATTTAGTCCAATCCTGCAGAGACGGAGGCTGCGGTGGGCGCGGGCGGGGCATGAGCCCCTCCTACGCTGTTAGTCCATAGAGCTCCAATAGAGCCTTCTCTAATATTTTTAGTGTATACGTACAATATAGAATGAGCTTCTATACTACAGTGGTTTAGTTCAGTCCATCCTAAAAAAATTTCTGGCTATGTCCCTGCATTCCTGGATCCGCAACTGCGAGCCACATATTGTCTTGTATCCTTAGAGGAGTCTTGTCGCTCCGATCCGCCTCGAAGGTGGACTTGTAGGTTGTACTCTCCAGGGAGACCTAGTTTTATTATCGCCTAAGGTACCTGTACCCAGAGCGCTGACAGAGGTGTTTTCACATTATTGGACGCCACGACGTTGGATACCTTGATGTTATGATCTATGGTGACCACGGTGGTATATATCATGACATCAACCTGTTTCTAAATCCGGTTATAATTATAGTAGAAATCTAAATGTGTTTTTTATATAAATGGTCCAAGATAAGAAAAAAAAATGGTCAGACTTCATGCAGCAGCTGATGGGCGATGGCCTGATGCAATGGCCAATTGGCCATTGCCTATTGGACACCTGCCAACAGTCCCCGCACGCCGCAAGTACGTCGACGAGCCACAACCCACAGGTGTGCCGCCTGGCGTGCATGTCATGAACCCCACTTCCCCGAGATTCCCGTAATAAAGCAGCTAAAAAAAACAGTGGTGGGCAGTGGCCAGTGGGCACTAGAGTAGTATGTTGGGGAAAGGTCCGGTTCCCTTATTACCGGCGCCAGGGCGTTTACATTAGTTTAAGCCAAAGTTTGGAGCTTTGCCTAATGGTATAGATTTGTCCCAAACGATTCCGACCTCCTCTTTTCCATTGATTATTACAAAATCCATGGAATTATGTCGCCTGCTTTTTATTCCTATGGGAAAACCGGGAAAGGTTGGGTGATTGGAGTCCACTGGGGGCTTTGCCATGTCTGGTATTAGAATGACTAAAATCTTCTTACTCTTTAAAATTGTACAGCAAAAGAAATTTTTCTCTGTTCTCCCGGCCCCCGAACAAGCTTGTCGCATCATCGCACACGGTTTTCGTGCAGTACCGGAAGTTGCCATTCCGGGGTGTTCCTTTCGAACCACAGCCCACGGCGACGTCGCTGTCGAGCGTGACTTGCCTGTCGCCTCACGTCGTTCTCATCGTGGTGGCCGGTGGAGGCGCGGGCGTGGGCCACGCGCCCAGGGCACGGGCGCTGCGGCCATCAAGTCGTCAGGCCGAAGCCAACCACTGCAGGAATAAAGAACCGAACCACTCCATCCCGTTCGCCTGCCAGGTTCGGTGGCTCCGCCCGTCTGGTGGGCGGTATTGCCCTGCCCCGCCCTGCCCTGCCCCTACCCGTGGGCCGTGGTGGGCCACCCCGCCCGCGCCTGACCCCTGTTCTCTCACGCGCCGTGTTGGCGTGTTGCCCTCCTGCCCCGACGTCGACTCCTCGTCGTCTGCACTATAAACGCCTCCCCAGTGCCCACCTCACATCACATCGCCCTCCCCCGAGTCTCCGACAACCTGTAGCTGTAGCAGCACCAGGCAAATAGCCAACGACAGGCAAAGCTTGCTTAGCTCAAGGCATCAGGCCGTCCTAGGCTAGCCAGAGCCACACCAACGCCTAAACGCTCGCCATGGCCTCCTCCTCCTTCTTCTTCTTCGACGCCGAGCCGGTCTACGACTACGAGCCTAGCCTGCTGCCCACGATGGACGCCTGCGCGCTCTGCGCCAAGCCGCTGGGACGCGACTGCGACATCTTCATGTACAGAGGGGACACGCCCTTCTGCAGCGAGGAGTGCCGCGGCGAGCAGATGCGGCTCGACGCCGTCCGCGCCAGGCAGGCCGCCAGGTCCGCCGGACGGAGGCAGCAGCAGCAGCAGTACTCCTCCAGAACGGAATCCAGGCACCAGGAGACCATGGAGGTATCCGTGGCGACATGATGAACGGCCGGAGCCTGGTCCTGGTCCTCAAGACCACGAGATGTCTACACGAGATTTCTGCGCCTGAGGAAACGTCGATGGAGCCGGCAGGACATATAGGACTTCGATTTCTCCGTCACTGTTGTCCTGCCTGAGCACTGCGCCGATGGCCCGAGGGCGAAGGGACCACATCGCCTGGAGAAGAACTTTCAGTCACTGAAATCTGCTTGCCTGTGGCTTTGGCTACTGTGATGAATCGCCCGCTATGCACACGCACCCATGGCCATCTTGGACGCGCTAACCTTTGCTCGTACAGGGTGTGAAGAGTGTGATTGTACACCGGTTTGTTCTTTGTAAAACCAGTGCATCTGGGGATTTTATTTCCCGTCTGAGATTTCAACACGACCTCGACTCTACCTACCACAAGCCAAGTAGTGAGCATGGGCAATTTGTAGTATTGCATATGTGGTTTCCTCTACATGAGTTCCCTCCCGCTTCTCTTTAATCTACAAAATCCGGAGAACATAAAAAGGCAACTTACGTGATAGAAACAGTTTTTTTGGAAAAAATTTGCTAAAGTTTAGTGTCTTAATTTTTATGAATAAGAGATAGCTCCTCTAATAAGAAGGAGATTCTAACACCTTCAATCCACTCGGATTTTATGACTCATAAACTGGACCTTAAAATTTTTATATAATTACCACAGAGTAGTATTTTTTATTTTTTAATATATGTACAAGATTTACGTATTTATATTTCGATTAAGCCGGTTTCGGTTCTCCCCACCATGTTTCAATTCTAGAAAACTTAAAGATTGTCGTAATTCGATTTTCGATTATAGTGAACTATTGATTCCGTATGAAAGTATAGATCAAACATGCCCTAAGATAAAAGGAAACTTATTAAATTCAAACCACGTTTTGGTGCAAACTATATACAAATATACTAAAAAGGTTTCAAAAAATTCTAAAAGAAAACATGAATGTAATCTCAGCTTACCTCATCTATATACAAAATTTCATGGTCAAATTCATCTTACTCTAGCAGGTACAAAAAAGAAAATTTTGATGCTTTTGAACTACTACTGTTTTTCAGAAATTTTGTCTTTTTTGTAACTGTTAGAGTAAGATAAATTTGACCATGAAATTTTGTATATGAATGAGGTAAGTCGAGATGACATTCATGTTTTTTTCAGATTTTTTTGAAACTTTTTTTAGTATATTTGCAAATGGTTTACACCAAAACGTGGTTTGCATTCAATATGTTCTCAAGATAAAAGCATACAAACATTACCTGCTTTAAGCGATCGTTCTAGAAGATCAAAAAGGAACAACGTAAGACTACAACATCTAGTGTCTAATTCATCTCTACTCTTCTAAAACACTAGTTTTCTATGGTACAAGTATGAAACACTTGGGTCTATTTATCTTCTTCGCTTCTCACGTAACAACAATATTCAATAGGTTGTTACAACACAAATAGGCTAGGAAAAACTACCTATACCTAATATGATAGAAAGCTACATGAACTAAAGCGCTATCGCATAGTACCACCTTGCTTTCTTAGCCTTTTTGCTAAGATAAAAAAGGGTCAAACTCTTTTTTAACTTATAACTTACTTAGCTTTTTGGCTATATAAAGTATAAAATGTGTTGTTATCAGTTTCAGATATTAGTATGTGAACCATATATTTGTTTTGATATTGACTTTTTTCATTAAATATCAAATAAAATTATATGTCATCACAAGTGCATAGACATTATACTTAGTAATACTATGTTATATTGCACAGAGGTTAAACAACCAAGAGACGGACGACGCGTGAACTTGAAACGTCCTTCCATCATTGTTTGTTTTTTGCACATCGTCTTTAACGGAGGCAAAGTGGCCCCTTTTAATTTTGTACAATCTCTTATGGTTATTTATGGTTAAGTATGAAAAATCGAAGATTTGGATAGACTAAGGCCATATTCCAAACCTCAAAAACTAATAGCTAGTAGTTGAAATTGGCTGAAGGTTTAGAATGGATCAATTAATATCCATCAAACAATCATTAGTTGTAAGTTATCTCAACTCAGCTCAAATCAGTTAACAAATAGCTCTAGAGGTTTCGAACAGGGCCTAAAACAACCCTATTATGAGTCTCCTCATCGGGCCAGTCTAGTCCTCTTGACTGTCGTCCTCTTTGGCCCAGTACTCACATATGTACGAACCTAGGTTCTTCCTGATGCCATCCAAACCAGTCTACCTTGATGCCCGTTTTCGCTGCCGACCCTTCCCGACGCGACACCACCTGACCTTGTCCCTTCCTGGTGCCTCTGCCTTCCTACCGTCATCGCAACACCGGCCTGCTCGACAAGTCGGATCTCGCTCATCGCAACAAGCGACCCGTCCTTAGTGGTCGGCGACCTTGGTAAACCAGTGAACCCCTGCTCTCGGCTAGAAACATCGCCTGACACCACCCCTTTTCTGGTGTTCCTGCCCTATGAGGAGATCGACATCCGACAAAATACACACTGCTTCAATTCGATCATCAAGAATTTAATGGTGTGTTTGCTTTTTTGTTCATATAGTTTTATTCTTTGAACTTATGTAGTGCATCGATATAAAACTTAAATTCTATGCTACACTTAATTTTTTGGTCTTACTTGACTTTGTCATATGGTCTTTTTGACCCATGAATTCTCGTTATGCGTCCGCCATTGCCCCACTTCGATGTCCAGGAATAGAGCACGCAAGACATCCATATGGGAAGCACTCAGTCCGGGTTGAAGTGTTCCTCGTATGACTTCTTTCTAGATGCGCTTGGCCTAGGTAAATTTAAGGAGCCAGATGTTTTCACTCTTCAACGTTTTCTTAACTAGATCTACAAATATTTGTGTTACCTAATCGTTATTTCTAGTTCTACCTTGTTAAAGATAGAGGGCAAGTTTCTCTATTTAATGCTAGAAAAACGTCTCCCCTTTTTACAAGAAACTTCAAATCGTCTTATTTGTCACTTATTTCATCTTTTGTTCTCTATTTGACATTTCTTTTATTTGTTGGTTGTAACGGTGTTAAGTCTTAAGATGAAAAGACCATTATGTCGCCCTTACGTACTTTCTCCGCAGGATTTTTAAGGTTTGGTATTAAATAGTAAATTCTCACTGCCAAATGGAAACTCCAAATTACCAAATAAATTGGTCGAGGTGAAGATATACAAAGTGCACCTGATTGGGCACCCACACACCCAGTTCCACATGAGCATGGCCGGCCAGCGGGCCAAGTACGGCAATTTCTGGCGTATATGCAGATACAGGTAAATAGTCTCAGAATGACTTTTTTTTGCATCCACTCATACAACCACCGTTACTCTTGTATAGGCAATCAAACAGACGGTTAACCAAAGTCAAAACACTCGATGATTCAGGATGGAATGGTACGGGTAACCAATCAGTTGGATTGGTTTTTTTGTTAGGGAGGTCCCAAGCTTAAAGAAAAGATCATTATAGTTACAGATGCTCCAAGGAGGAAAATAACGGCTCGGCGGGTTTACAGCTGCAATGAAAAGATATGCTATGAAACATGTGTAGAGCACATACGAAAGGTTTTTATAGACATATATGTTAAGGACTTGTTCGATTGTCCAAGATTCCATATAGCAATCGTTCCAGCTAATAAAAACTTGTATAAATTACAACAGCAATCAATCTAGAAATAGCTCCAGTCCACGGTTCTAAGGAAACCGGCCGTCCCTAAGAGATTAGTGCTCCATTTGGATACCTAGCTCTTCTCTATGTGCGCATTCCTCGTGGTTTTGTTATTGGTGTTACCATTGCAAAACCATGTTATACCACTGATTAAATTTTACATTGTTAAATCTCACAATATCTGTTCTATATGTGTTGTATTATTTATTCTCTATTTTTTTGATAGGGCTAGACACTACAGTACGAATCTACATAGTTGATGTGAACAAAGTATTTTAGCCTTTGATAGTGAAACAGATAACACTGTATGCTAGCATTTTATTTGGCAGTCCCAGGAACAGGAAAAATCCTATCGTGCTCGGATCGAGGACAAATCAGTAGGAAACGAGGAAACCAAGTTGAGAGGCACCATTAACCCTTGGTCCATGGCAGTGAAATCATTTTTTAAGCAAGGAAGTGGAAATCAATCAGTCAATTGGGAGGGACTTGGTAAAGAGGAAGACAGAAAAGAGCACAAGCACAACTGAACCAGGAAGAAGATGAAGCTGCATACTATCTTGTCCTCCGCTTAAACTCAGATCGGATCTTCGTAAATGCATATTGTTTGAAAGTTAAAAACATTTTTGTTCCTGTTAACCAGATAGATCAACTGAAGCTATGAGATCTAGCCGCCTGAAGGGCTCGTCGTCACTCGGCCCGCGGAACAAAGAGCCTGGAGCTAGAAAGAAAAGCCAGCACTACCGGAATCCAAGGCTTTGCCGAGTGTTGCAATCTTTGCCGAGTGCCTTTTGTCGGGCACTCGGCAAAGAAGGCTTTGACGAGTGCCGCACTCGGTAAAGCTAGGCTCTCGGCAACGAGGCTCTTTACCGAGTGCTGGACACTCGGTATAGGTAGACACTCGGCACAGACTGGTTTGCCGAGTGTTAAACACTCGGCAAATGGGGCTCTCGGCAAAGGGCCGTCAACGGCCGTCCCAAAGCTGACGGCCGGCAGTCTTTGCCGAGAGCCAGAGGCTGGCACTCGGCAAAGATGATTCTTTGCCGAGTGTCACGCATCTAGCACTCGGCAAAGACCTCTTTGCCGAGTGTCATCCACTCATCCATAGACACTCGGCAAAGTATATTTTTATTTTTTTGATTTTGTCTCCCAAACTTTTTGTGATATGTTCCTACACTATGTAGACCTACATGTATCATTTGTGGACAATTATAACAGAGATTCAATCGTTAGTAGATTTAGTTCGTTTATTTGAATTTCTTCGGAAAATTCAAATTTGAACTGCAGGTCACTCGAAACGTGGAAAACCGTGCATGAAAAAATGATATTCATGGTACTTAGCATAAGTTACGACCGATTTCAGAAGCGTACCGGAAACTTCGAGCAACATGCTCACTAAACATGGCCGTGAACTTGGCATCCACGTGTTTAAAAATTGTATAAAACACAAACAAAGTCAGAAAATCATGAAACTTATCCCCGTGTCATGATATCATATGTATAGGCTGTGATAAAAATTTTAGAGTATTTGGAGAAAGTTGTGAGACACTATGTGTAGAAACCTAAGAGGACTACACATGAAATCATAGAGTTTCAATGTGGATCTCTTAGGTTTCTACACATAGTGTCTCACAACTTTCTCCAAATACTCTAAAATTTTTATCACAGCCTATACATATGATATCATGACACGGGGACAAGTTTCATGATTTTCTGACTTTGTTTGTGTTTTATACAATTTTTAAACACGTGGATGCCAAGTTCACGGCCATGTTTAGTGAGCATGTTGCTCGAAGTTTCTGGTACGCTTCTGAAATCGGTCGTAACTTATGCTAAGTACCATGAATATCATTTTTTCATGCACGGTTTTTCACGTTTCGAGTGACCTGCAGTTCAAATTTGAATTTTCCGAAGAAATTCAAATAAACGAACTAAATCTACTAACGATTGAATCTCTGTTATAATTGTCCACAAATGATACATGTAGGTCTACATAGTGTAGGAACATACCACAAAAAGTTTGGGAGACAAAATCAAAAAAATAAAAATATACTTTGCCGAGTGTCTATGGATGACACTCGGCAAAGAGGTCTTTGCCGAGTGCTAGATGCGTGACACTCGGCAAAGTATAAAGAACAAAGCTTTGCCGAGTGCTGTACACCTAGCACTCGGCACAGAAGCCTTTGCCGAGTGCCCGTGATCCGGCACTCGGCAAAGGTTATTTTAAAATTTTAAAAAAATCTTTGCCGAGTGCCGGATCGCGGGCACTCGGCAAAGAAGTTTAACTAACCGGCCGCCCGGCCGGCTTTCTTCTTCCTTCTCCTTTCCTTCTCCTTTCTCTTCTCCCTCTGCCTCACCGCCGCCACGCCCGCCGCCACGCCCGCCGCCTCTCCCGGCCGCCCGCCCGCCGCCTCTCCACGCACGCCGCCCTCGCCCGGCCGCCCGGCCGCATCACGCGGCTCACGCCGGCAAGCCCACGCCGCCCTCGCCCGGCGCCTCTACCCGCGCCCACGCCGCCCTCGCCCGGCCGCTCGCCGCCTCTCCCCGCGCCCACGCCGGCAAGCCGTCGGCGCCTCTCACCGCGCCCACGCCGGCACGCCGCCCTCGCCCGGCCGCCCGCCCGCTCGCCGCGCCCGGCACGCCAACGCCGGCGAGCCGACCGCCGCCCGCCCCCGACGCGACTGGCAAGTCGTCACCGGCCGCCCGCCCACGCGCCCGGCACGCCGCCGCCGGCCGATCGTCGCCAAACCGTAAAGGTTTATTAAATTTATGTATGTTTATTGTTATATTATTGTTATATTGTCATATGTATGTTTATTGTTATATTATGTGTTTATTGAATTTAGTATGTGTGTTTATTAAATTTATAATACATGTTTATTTAATTTAGAGAGTTTCTACTCTGTGTGTCAATTAGATATATTTTGTGGATGTCGGCCATCGCGCCGATAGTTTTATTTGCAGGTTTTGTAAACATCCCCGTACAGGGGAGGTGCTGCCAAATTTTTTACATGTTATATTAAACTATAGTCGGTTATATATGTTATAGGATGGAGGACCGTGAGTGGATGTACACGGGTCGTAGAGGAAGGAACGATGTCACCACTGAATGGATTAGAAAGACCGATGATTTCGTGGAACGGGCATACGGCGAAGCTGCTAAAGGAGCGAGTCTAGTCCCATGCCTGTGCAGCAATTGTGACAATCGGAAAAGTAAACCAAAGAAGACCATGGTAGAACATATTTGGAAGAATGGATTTACGCCAGGCTATACTCGGTGGATATTTCATGGTGAAGCGCATCGTAAGAGAGAGGAGGTGTTGAGACAACGTGTCGAGGATTATGACGCGGATGCGGGGGTAGCAGATATGTTGAACGACTATCAGGAGGCACAGTACACGGGAGGATGTATGGATGACGAGCCAGAGCCGACTGCATAGGCGTTCTACGACATGTTCGACGCGGCACAGAAACCCCTTCACGGCCAAACAAAGGTTTCTCAACTGGATGCCATTGGGCGTGTAATGGCGTTCAAGTCGCAGTACAGCATGAGTAGAGACGCATTCGATGGCTTGTTGACGGTTATTGGGAGTCTGCTTCCGGATGATCACGTTATGCCAAAGAGCATGTACGAGGCACAAAAACTACTTCGTGCACTCAAGATGACGTATGAGCAGATTCATGCTTGTCCGAAGGGCTGCGTGCTATTTAGGAAAGAATACACAGAGGCAAAGTACTGTCCCAAGTGTAATTCGTCTAGGTTTATGGAGGTAGACTCTGGAGATGGACAGAAGAGGCAGCTCGACATCCCCTTGACAATCCTACGACACCTTCCGTTCATACCGAGGATCCAGCGTCTTTACATGACAGAGGAATCCGCGAAACAGATGACATGGCACAAAAATGGAAAACGATACAATCCTGACAAGATGGTGCACGCATCAGATGGTGAAGCATGGAAACACTTTGATGACATTCACCGTGAGAAAGCCGAAGAGGCTCGTAATGTACGTGTTGCGTTGGCCACAGATGGGTTCAATCCCTATGGAATGAGCGCTGCCCCGTACACATGTTGGCCCGTGTTTGTTATCCCAATCAATCTCCCCCCTGGTGTGTGCTTTCAAAGGCAGAATATATTCGTGTCGTTGATAATTCCAGGACACCCGGGCAACAAAATGGGCGTGTACATGGAGCCTTTGATCGATGAATTGGTACGTGCATGGGAGGAAGGGGTATGGACGTATGACCGAGCTACGAAGACAAACTTCAGAATGCATGTTTGGTACCAGTACTCCATGCATGACTTACCGGCGTATGGGCTATTCTGTGCCTGGTGTGTTCACGGTAAGTTCCCATGCCCAGTTTGCAAGGAAGCTCTTAGGTTCATTTGGTTGAAAAAGGGTGGCAAATATTCGTCCTTCGATAAACATCGACAATTTCTTCCTGCTGACCATCCATTCCGCCTAGACATCAAGAACTTTACGAAAGGTGTCGTAGTGACAGACCGCCCACCTGCAACGATGACTGGTGCCGAAATTCGTCAACAGATAGATGGGCTCGTGGCCAATACAGAAGGTGGTTTTGTGGGATATGGTGAGCAGCATATGTGGACACATAAGTCTGGCTTGACTCGGCTCCCCTATTATGACGACATGCTCCTTCCACACAACATTGACGTGATGCACACTGAAAAAAATGTTGTCGAGGCACTGTGGGCAACAATTATGGACATTCCTGATAAGTCAAAGGATAATGTGAAGGCAAGAGTGGATCTGGCAGCGTTATGTGATAGACCAAAACTAGAGATGAAGCCGCCAAGTGGCGGAAAGACATGGAGAAGTCCTAAGGCCGATTTCGTCCTAAGCAGGGCCCAGAGGAAGGAAGTACTTCAGTGGATCAAGATGTTGATGTTCCCTGATGGGTATGCAGCTAACCTGAGTAGGGGGGTGAACTTATCTACTATGCGAGTCTTAGGGATGAAGAGTCATGACTTCCACATATGGATTGAACGGATTCTTCCTGCGATGGTTCGAGGCTATGTCCCTGAGCATGTCTGGCTAGCGCTTTCAGAGTTGAGCTATTTCTTCCGTCAGCTTTGTGCAAAAGAGTTGTCTCGGACCGTTGTTGCAGACTTGGAAAGATTGGCCCCCGTGTTACTGTGTAAGCTTGAGAAGATATTTCCACCCGGCTTTTTCAATCCAATGCAGCATTTGATTCTTCATCTCCCGTATGAGGCACGAATGGGGGGCCCCGTGCAGGGACGTTGGTGCTATCCAATCGAGAGATGTCTAAAGACTATTCGAAAGAAATGTAGAAATAAATGCAAAATCGAGGCTTCCATTGCAGAGGCATACATTCTAGAGGAGGTCTCAAACTTCACAACAACTTATTATGGTGACAATCTGCCGAGCGTGCATAATCCACCCCCTCGTTACAATGATGGCGACAATGAATCGAACCTTAGCATATTTCGAGGCCAACTCGGAAGCGCAAGTGGCTCGACCACCAAGACCCTGAATCATGAAGAGTGGCGACATATCATGCTATACGTATTGACCAACCTTGAAGAGGTGACGCCATACATGGAACAATTTCTTCATGAATTCTGGCGTCGATCAAGGGACCCCACTCCACAGGAATGAATACCGTTTTCGCACAACACACCACTCCACAGGAATGAATCCCTATGCGAGTCTTAGGGATGAAGAGTCATGACTTCCACATATGGATACCGTTTTCGCACAACACACTACGACCAAAGTCGGCCCAATCGGAAAACAACGTGTTCTGGAGTCTTTACGCCGGGCCTTGACAATGTCGATTATTTTGGACGAATTGAAGAAATATATGAGCTCAATTTTTATGGTTCCAAACCTCTTACTCCAGTGATATTCAAATGTCATTGGTTTGACCCTCAAGTGACGAGACGGACACATTCTAATCTTGGGATAGTCGAAATTCGACAAGATTCCACCTTAGCAGGAGACGATGTCTATATCGTGGCCCAACAGGCCACACAAGTGTATTATCTCCCATATGCGTGTCAAACGAAAGAACATCTTAAGGGTTGGGATGTTGTGTATAAGGTATCGCCGCATGGGAGGTTACCTGTTCCTAACGATGAAGATTACAACTTAGACCCGGACACATATGATGGAGAGTTCTTCCAAGAAGATGGGCTAGAAGGGCGATTTGAGATAGACTTAACAGAAGCTATCGGAATGGACGTAGATATTGAAATGGTTGTTGATGAGGAGGATGATGAGGTACAAAATGATAATGACTTAGTAATCCTTGAAGGCAATGATGAGGTTGCGTCTTCCGATGGTGTTGAGATTGAAATGCTTGATAGTGATGATGAGAGTTTTGATCCGGCTAACCCCGACACATATGAAGATTATTTTTAATCGATGTAATGCTATATGACTTTTTATTTCGCACCTGTTTTTAAATACATCTTTTTATATGTGCTTATTTGTTTACTCTTAATTGCAGGTTGTTGGACAAATATGGTGGGCGGTTTCCTGAGGAGGAGGAGGGGGAGGAGGAGTAGGACGGCGGACGATGCAGAGCAGGCAGCGCAGCAGCACGAGGCAGAGCAGGCAGCGCAGCAGCAGGCGGCGCCTCAGGACGACGACGACCAGCAGCAGGACGACGACGACCAGCAGCAGGACGCCTCAGGTTCAGGCGGCTCTAGTTCGAGGAGCATCTACCTGCGAGGCCCCGCGAGTCTCCCGCCGCGTCCCATACTTCGTGACAGACGACCGTTGATTCGGCCGGAAGGGGAGAGGTATGTAACTTTATGTTCTTCATTCTTGTTCATATTATGTGTTCAAAATCATAATATAAACTAATACTTTTTATTTATCACTTGGACAGGTCTTGGACGGTTTTGGATTATGCCGGGGGTCATCGTCGCCCCCCCAACAACATCCTCGGCCTGCTGTGCAGGGAACACTTCCCTGGACTTGTGGAGTACGCCGGAGTGACGGGCCCAGCCTTCACCTTCGACCACTACGCCGTCGCCCCCGATGCAGTAGACCGGGACGGCAGGGAATTCAATAACAAGGCGGAGCGGGTGAAGCAAGAGTTGTGGGTAAGTCTTAGTATAATAAAAAATATGTCGCATTCGTTGCAAATTCTTGAAATAATGTATGGATACATCGTTTTTGTATGCAGGATTTCTTCAGATGCGATGCTGGATACGAGGCTAGGGCGGATGTGGTGGCCACCACGTCCTGTAAGAAGCTCGTCGTGGACATGCACTATGAGGCCCGCATCCAGGCCATCATCACCTACCACGGCTCCGTCCTTGGGGAGAAGGTGACCAAACCTCAAGCCTGAACCATGTCGTTGACCAGGGAGCAGTACCTGCAGGTAAAGTAATGCATGTTTGGTACTAGTACTCCATGCATGAATTTTATTTTATCTTCTGATATGCACTTTATGTGTTTACTTTGCAGGTGATTCCACATTGGTGCGCCGCACATCCTCTGTGCTGGGAGCAGATGGTGGATAGGTGGTGTTCGGCTGAGTGGGACGAGGCGCACACAGCTAGCCGGGAACGGCGTTTGATGATGCAAGGCCCCTCGCACCACCAAGGCAGCCGGAGCCTGGGCCAATATGCCGAAGCATGGGTACGCCACCTATTTTATTTAGATATATAGCACTAAGTTAGATATTATTTCTAACTATCTCGTTGGTTTTCGTTACAGTCGGCGTCACATGGTGGCAGGCCTTGTTCCACCTTCTCGGCCTATGCTATGGCCCATAAGGGTAAGGCGACGTCCGACGTCACCTACAACCCGGATGACGGGCCCGAGGCCTACACCAACCCCGCCGTCTACAGCCGCCTCCATGACTACACCGCCATGGCGCAGGAGGTCCATGGCCCAGACTATGATCCGAGCACCGAGCCTATCGACCCCGATGTGCTCATGAGGGTCGGAGGAGGCAAGAGACATGGGCGGTACTGGATTGCCGACGGGGCAATCGACTCGTCCTCCACTCCCACTCTGTCTCAGGTGAGAGCAAGGAGCACGGGCTCGAGCCCAGCCATTCGACCTCGGCACGACAGCTCACAGCATCGCATACAGCAACTCGAGGTTAGTGCTTCTATAACTCGTCCTTCCTTTAGTTATATATCTAGTCTTTGAGTTACTATAACGTTGGCTTGTAATATTACAGACCCAACTAGAAGAGATGGAGGCGAGGATAATGGCGGAGCGGGCGGCGGCTGATCAGAGGATGGCAGAGATGTTCCAGTACATGCAGAGCCTTGGCGCCGCACAGGGCATCGCTCCGCCACCTCCATTGTTCCCCCCAGTGGACCCTACTGTCTTCCACACTCCTGTGAGTATCAATATTGTAGTTAGATGTTTGTAATGCATCTGGTATAACACATGCTATCTCTTCTCTGTGCAGGGCCAATCTGGGGCGGCATCCAACAACCCTCCGGAAGGGTTCAGCCCAACGCAACCCCGGCCAAACCGCCCACCTCCATGAGTCATTGTTTTAGACTTCAGAACTTATGTATAATACTTATGTTTCTGTTTGATACTTATGTGAGAGCTTGCGACGTTTGAGACTTATGTTTGTGTTTAATACTTGTGTTGAACACTTATGTTTGTGATGGATATTTATGTTTGTGGTCACGGTTTTATGTTTGTGTTGGCTATTTATGTCTGTGATGATATCTGTGATG
Organism: Zea mays; assembly: GCF_902167145.1. NCBI lineage: Eukaryota > Viridiplantae > Streptophyta > Magnoliopsida > Poales > Poaceae > Zea > Zea mays. The sequence goes on from NC_050097.1 coordinate 14,949,369, forward strand.
TATATATGTGATATATATGTAATATCTTCTGTTTGTGTGGATGGAAAACAAAAAACAAATAAAAAAGGTACATACTGGTCACTTTGCCGAGTGTAACACTCGGCAAAGAGCCTCTTTGCCGAGTGTCTGGGTCATAACACTCGGCAAAGAGCACAGACCTGGGCACCGGCTTAGGTTCTTTGCCGAGTGTTATGTCGCTAGCACTCGGCAAAGAGCCTGACATGGGGACCCTTCCTGGCGGGCTCTTTGCCGAGTGTGCCAGGAGGACACTCGGCAAAGATATCTTCGTTGCCGAGTGTCGCCGCTGACACTCGGCAAAGTCGCCGTCTCCGTCAACCGGCGCCGTAACGGTCGCTTTTCTTTGCCGAGTGCTTGCCGAGTGCCCGAGAAAAAGTACTCGGCAAAGAAGTCTTTGCCGATGCACTGTTTGCCGAGCCTTCTTTGGCGAGTGTTACACTCGGCAAAGCCTTTGCCGAGTGTTTTTAAGGCTTCGCCGAGTGCTTCCGGCACTCGGCGAAGCTATTGATTCCGGTAGTGCAGGCGGGACGCGGGAGAGAAGATCTCAAGGAAGTTGGCTGCTTCCCGGAAAGAGCTCTAGCCGCCTGCCGGCAAAGGCAAACGCAAAGCGAGACACCCATTGGCTCTTCCCGCACGGCGTACTACTCCTACTAGCTCACAGAGGCGGCACAAAAACGGGGAAATCACTCGAGATGGTCCCCCGCCCAGAGCAGGTTGTGATTCCGTCGGTTCTCGAAGGCGCGCTCTCGTGCTTGTCGCTCAAGCCAAAACGAATCCGCTGTTCCCAAGGCACAACCAACCTGGTGCCCATGGCTTCACCTTCACGTCGTCGTCCAAGCTCGCGACCGGGCCCGTCAACCCATCCCATCTGACGTCAGCGATTACGCACTCACCGCGCGGCAAAGCAAGAGCCCGGAACCTGCGCCCGCCACGGCTACTTCCCCCCGATCGACCCGGCGGCGGGCGAGCGCGACGCTGGCGTGCACACACCGCCTGCAGCACGCGCCATGATTCCCTCCCGTCGAGGAAAAGGGTACGGCGGATCAACAGGTCCGTAGCTGGCTGGTAGATCGGCAGTCAGCACAGCACAGCACAGCAGAGGGCTCCTTCCGTGGAACGACGCGCGGATGTCTCTGGCGTGCCTAACCTAACCATGTGCCGCTGCCGTCTGATAGGCGGGCAGAAAGGCAAGTAGCGGCGCCCTGGACTGGACATGCATGATGAGTGGCGTCAGTGCGCCAAGGCTGCGTTTAGTTTAACCCAAAGCACAAGCTTAGGGCCTGACCCCTGCCTAAAAGTGCTGCAGATTCGAACACATGGCTCTCTCCACGGGCCAGTTTCCTGCGGTTGCTTTGTTTAACTTCTCTCCCTTTTGCTGGCCAAAAGAGCGGCAGGCCGGCCGGGTTCCTGTTCGATTCCCCCCCGCTCGCAGTAGCATCAGTTTGAAACTAGCTAGCTAGCTAGGGTTAATTGGTGTGCAAGGAAAGCAAGGAATCGGTGGTGGTGACAGTTTGATTATTGGGGTTGGTTAAGCCGCCAGCCCCAGACACGTGTGCCGGTCGAGATCCAGCGGGCCTGTGCACGTGTATGTGTATGTGCCAGCCATGAGTTGTTGGGGGTCCTATAAGGTGCTGCTGTTTAGTCGAATTATTCATGAGTCGTTAGGTCCTATAAGATGCTGCTGTTTAGCAAATTTATTTAGCGCGGGGGAAATATGATTAGAGCAGCCCTAGAACTAGTTTTCTACAAGTGTGAGACACCTCTATGCAATAGACTTACCTACTCATCCATGTACCCTTTAAAGTACAATTAGAAGAAAAATAGAGGTCCTATCGCCAATCTATATGAATAGCAACTCCTGACACTTAGAATGTGCCTAATAAATCGTGTATATAGTCGTGCAAAATGTTGTTTTTGCGTTGTAGATAGCGTTCTTTGTAGATTGTATCTAGTTAGAAACAAGAAGTCTGATAGGGATTGGAATAGGAGAACCGCTGAAAATAGCCTTAGACTAAGTTATCATTAACCTTATCGTTCATCCTTTTAAAAAACAATTATAGATCTCTATCAATAGGGGTTTGAATATCATACAAGCCTAACCATTCTTCATTATTGTGACCTAACTCAAATTGTTTATTGCAAAAAATACATGTTAGTCACAACAGTTTTGTATTATCACTAATCACCAAAATCCAACTATGGCCCTATATGTTATCAAGTGTGTTGGGGACTTGTTCTCAAATGCTTCGAATTAAGAACAAGGCAACACGGAAAATGTTAAGTATTAAGGTCCTTCGTCCTTCATAACGATATATCCCTTCGGGATATATAGCATCTCGGACGAAGGTTACAAAGAACATACCTTCGTAAGCATAACAATGAAGAATAAAGCATTCACATAAATCATGAAATAAACATGTAAATATTATCATAGAATTATCTCTACTTGTATTAATAAATATAAATGACTTTGAAGTACAAATGTACCTTCGGTCTTGCGGAAGGCAAAAAGTACGAATGTGATGCGAAGGCAAAAAGCAGGTTCGCGTGAACAGTACAGAGGTACTGTTCATCTATTTATAGACACAGGTCGCAGCCTGTGACAAATTACAATTATGCCCCTTGCGGAAGTTTACAACATTGACTCGGACATACATGTATAAAAAGGTCATTCTGCCTCTATGTCGGTTTAAAACGCCGAAGCTCCATGAAAAGGGACCTTCGGCCATCTCTTAGAAACGACTTTGGCCGAAGCTGCTTCTTCGTGTGAGACCTTCGGCGTACCGAAGCACGACCCCAACAGTAGCCCCTTTCGCGGTGCTAGATCGTTCTTCGTAACGAGCTTGGCCCGTGAAAAAAAACCTCTTCAGCTTCGGGAAGCCGAAGGTCCAAAAAACACCTTCCCTGAGCTCGTTGCGGAGAAACGATCCGACTTCCGAGCGCGTGCCAAGCCCACTTTGTAGAGTTACTGTTTGGTCTTTGCGGTCCACTGCACAGCGGGTATGAGTTACTGCGCGCCTGGTGTAACAGTTCCACCGCTTCGCCTTCCTACCTGCAGCACTATATAAACAAACAGGTGGGTGTGAAGTTACCACAGCATTCATTGCTATTTGCACTGTTTCGCTGCCAAAATTTTTCACCATAGCCGAAGCTTAAGTCTCAGAATCGAACGAAGGTGCCTCTCAACGTCCGCTTCGTCAGAAAAAAGAGCTTCGGAGAAAAGAAAAAAGGAAAAAAGTTTTTGACTTCCCAAACTTAGAATCAAATGGCGAGAATACGATCTACTGCCAAAGTTGTACGTGAGGGAGACGAAGCCGAAGGTTCAGACACTGTGCCCATCTCCGAAGCAATGCAGCGTTCCGGTCTACTGACTACAGAAGAAATGCCTGCTGCTGAAGCAGGCCCAACAACTGCCGAAGGAAAAGAAAACATTGAAGGGACTGACTCCGAAGATGACTATCACCTTGCTACGCCCAGCAAGCCCAGTCACCTGGATTTTGGGAAATCAACTGTTTCAAAAGCTGACCTTTCGAAGATGGTGAAAGCAGGTTATTTCAATGAGGACCAGAAGAAGCTACTCCGCTTCGGGGAAGAAGAAACCACCCCGAAGCCAAGGAAGGATGAGATTGTTATTTTCAAGAGTTTTTTAAAAGCTGGGCTTAGATTCCCTCTCCACGATATTGTTGCGGAGATACTAAGGAGGTTTGGTATCTACTTTCATCAATTGACTCCTAACGCCATCGTTAGGCTCAATGTTTATATCTGGGCCCTCCGAAGCCAAGCTGTGGAACCATTTGCTGACAGCTTCTGCCGAGCTCACGAATTACATTACCAAACAAAGGCCAGAAAAGATGGGCTACATGATAATTTCGGTTGCTATAATTTTGCCTACCGGAAGACAACAAAGTGTCCTGTCATCAGCTACCGAAGCAAATGGCCAGCAGGTTGGAAATCTGAGTGGTTTTATGTAAAAGTCGATGAAGACAAAGAAAAATTGGTACAAAGCCCTCTGGAGTTAATCTTCGGAGAGACAAGGCCACAATGCCGCATTGGCGACCTAAAAGGTCCCACCTGGGCTGCTCTGGGTGAATTTGAAATTATCTCAGAACATATTGGCACCAGGGATCTAGTTCAAGAGTTCTTGGCATTCAAAGTTTTCCCTACTCTAAAAGAGTGGGAGATGCCGAAGCTGGAGGGAGAGAAGAAGAAGGGGGAGCTTGTCCGGCTTCCCTATTACTTCAAGTTCAAGAAGTTCTTCAAAAAACCCTGCAAAGAATGGTTAGACACTGTTGAGGTGATGTGCAACGAAATCCTGGGGAATTACTCCAAAAAAGAGGATCAACTAATGACAGCAGCCTTCGGTGCCCGACCGAAACGAAGGTTGAACCGAGTGCTTGACGCCCTAGGCTTCGAATACCCAGACTACGAACAATTGAACAAGGGCGCCGAGGGCCTCAAAAGAAAAAGAGTAGCCGAAGCTCTGATCAGGGATGAAGAAATACCAGCAAAGGAGAAGAAAGTTTTCAAGAAAAGAAAAATATCTGCTCCGAAGCGCAAATCACCCGAAGAAGAGGAGACCCCCACACCGCCTTCTACCAGCGACGTGGAGGAAATTTTAAAGGTAATGACTGAACCCATGCCTACGAAGCTAAGTCCACTAGGGCTCCAACTGACGAAGCTTTTTGAAAAGGTGGACGAGCCGGATCAACCGAAGATAAACAAACCCAAACGGCAAAGAATTATTGCGGTAACTGAGGTTATCGACAAAACTCCACCTAGGTTGTCAATTCAGAAAACGGCAGCTGCTGAAGGTAGAGCTTCGGAAGTCGCGGCTACCGAAGCTGTCACACCCGAAGATGTAAATTTAGAAACTACTCTTGAAAATATTGACAAAATTTTGACAGAAAACATTGAAGAAGCTGCCACCGTTACTGAAGAAATCCTGGCCGCAGTGCCAGGGAAAGGGAAAGAAATAGTCGAAGAAACTCCGGACGACGAAGCCTATTCTTTCCAGAATCTAATTGGGCAGAAACTGACGAAGGACGAAATAGAAGAACTCAAAGACTATGCCAAATCTTGCGGCTACAAGCCAGGAGCCCTTCTATTTGGGGGTGTAGATGATGAAAAACTAGGCTGTATTCGAGACCAGACTGGAGCTAAGGTAATCTGTACTCTATCGAAGAGTATCGGTTTTCCGAAGTTAGAGACAGACATCAGCCGCTACCGACGACAACATATCGTCGGCAGCTTGTTTTATTCTAACTTCAAGGTAAACAACCTTTTTCTCTGGTTTTTATTGCCGTTAACAATGAAAATATTACTTAACATAAGTTGTTTCTGTTCAGAGCATGCTACTGAGCAAAGCTCTGAAGATGCAACAAGACTTGGAGGACAAAAAACACGAAGCTATAATTGAAAACTTGGAAAGCAAAATAAAAGAGCAAACTGCCATCATTGAAAAGAAAGACTTCGAGCTCCAATCGACCGAAGGCTTGCTGGCTGAAACTGAGGCTAAAATATTAGAGTTAAATTCGAAGCTTATCAATCAATCAAAACAATTTGATCAGGAGAAGCTAGAACTGAATTCGAAGCTTAAAGCCGAAGTCCAGACCAGCTCAGAATTGAAGAAAGCATTAACAAGCCTTCAAGACAAATGCTTGAACTTTGGCAATAATTGTATTGGACGATTAAAGAAGATATTTTACTCTGTTGGAGCCAGCAGTGGGAAATTTAACCCTTCGGCGGAAAATTTACCCCAGGCCTTCGATCATATTGAAGCTGAAATCGAAGAGCTTGACGAAGTTATAGCCGGGCACGGCGACTTCTGTGCCTGGGTAGCTTCTCGGGGTACCGCTGCTGCATTTCTGAAGGCCGGCTGCGAACATGGAAAGGTTGTCAACAGGCCCAACTTTACCTTATCTTCATCAATCCTGGATGATATGCCCGACCTCGCCCGAAGTATCTCCAATAGATTTATAAAAATGGTATGGACAAAGGGCGGGCGAGACAAAGCTGGAGACGAAGCCCGAAGTCATCTTGAACCAGTAAGAAATGACATTTCGTGCTTACCTTTTCCTTTGGGCTTGATTCTTATGATTCCTTGACTCATGTAGGATGACGAAGGTGAAGATGATGCCTAGGATATGTCGCCGAAGTTGTCGTCGAAGCTGAAGCTTAATGAAGACTAGCAGAAGTGTGCTTTAGAAAAACTCAGGATAATTTTGTAACAACTCTTGTAAATAGAATTAAACTGTTCTTCAAGGAACTTTGTACATACCTTGTAATATATTCTTACCCTTCGATTGAGGTGCTTTGATGTGGACGAAATCAGTTTTTTGAGCCGAAGGCGAAAAAACACCTTCCCTTCTTTTCGTACACAACGAAGCATAAAAGGCCGCTTCCTCTTTTTGCCGAAGCCTTTCCTTACATAACAAAACATAAAAGACTGCTACTCTTATCTGCCGAAGCTTTTATTTACATAACAAAACATAAAAGACTGCTACTCTTATCTGCCGAAGCTTTTATTTACATAACAAAACATAAAAGACTGCTACTCTTATACACAACGATTCATAAAAAACCACTTCTTCGAAACCTTTCTTTTACATAACGAATCATAACAAACCATTTATCCGAAACTTTTCTCTGTGCCGAAGCAACCATTTAGGAACACAAATGCTATGAATGAATGCTTATGCATGCAAATGCCATGATGTAATGTGCAAATGAATGTCCGAAGCGTATGTCCGAAGCCACACTCATCCATCATTTTCTTAGGAGCAAACACACGTCAGCTCTGCATTCCCTTAGGAACGACTTTGGAGCATCTTTGCCTTTTACTTAGGCAGTATCAGCGTTGACTTTTCGCTGTAAGCTCTGCATCCCCCTAGGGACGTCTTTGGAGCTTCTTCGTCTTTTACTTAGACGGTATAAGCTCTGCATTCCCGTAGGAACGACTTTGGAGCTTCTTCGCCTTTTACTTTCGGCGGAATCAGCGTTGACTTTTCGCTGTAAGCTCTGCATCCCCTTAGGGACGTCTTTGGAGCTTCTTCTCTTTTTTAGTTTCGGCACTCGATGGTGCGCTCTCAGCTTTTACATTTACATTCTTTGGGGGATTTTGCTCTTATAAAACTAAAAAGGAAATTACATATGATGGCCCCATTAAAAACCTTTCTCCCCCTTTAGAAAGGAAAAGGGTGCCATGAAAAAGAAAAGAAAAGTCAAAATTACATCGAGTTATACATAAAACCGCCGAAGCTCATCCGCATTCCAAGATCTTGGAATTTCATTGCCATCCATGTCCTTCAGTCTGTACGAACCAGGCCTTGACGAAGATGCTACTAAGAAAGGCCCTTCCCATTTCAGTTGCAATTTGCCCACTGTATCCGGATTGGCCACTCTCCGAAGCACCAAGTGTCCTGGCTCAATATTTTTTAGCCGGACCTTTCTATCTCGCCATTTAACTGTTTCAGCCTGGTACTTATTGATATTCTCCACGGCCTGAAGCCTGATCCCTTCTAAGGCATCTTTTTCCACGAGACAAGTATCTTCGGGACCTGATTCTGCCGAAGCTACCACTCTTATTGATCCAGCTTTAGCTTCTTCCGGGGTTATTGCTTCGTCACCAAATAACAACTTAAATGGGGTAAAGCCTGTAGATCTTGATGTTGTTGTGTTATGGCTCCATACCACTTTGGTAAGCTGATCTGGCCACTTTCCCCTTGGTTGATTAAAGATTAGCTTCATTATTCCTGTCATTATGATGTCGTTGGCCCTTTCAACAAGCCCATTCGACTCCGGGTGCCTGACTGACGCAAAGTGGATCTTCGTGCCAATTTTATCACAAAAATTTCTGAATTCTTCGGAGTCAAATTGTGTTCCATTATCTACAGTTATAGCCTTCGGCACTCCGAAGCGACAGACAATATTCTGCCAGAAAAATTTTTGGACAGTGGCCGAAGTTATTGTAGCTAATGGCTTCGCCTCAATCCACTTGGAAAAATATTCCACAGCAACTACAACATATTTCAGATTGCCTTGAGCCGGTGGTAATGGGCCCAGCAAATCGAGGCCCCACCTTTGCAATGGCCAGATGGGTTGTATTAGCTGTGTCAAAGACGAAGGTTGTTTTTGATCTCTTGCACATTTCTGACAACCTTCGCACTTTTGAACTAACTCAGCTGCATCCGAAGCTGCCTTCGGCCAATAAAATCCTTGACGGAACACTTTTCCAAGTAACGGCCTGGATCCGATGTGGGATCCACAAAGGCCTGCATGTATCTCCTTCATCAACTCTATACCTTCGGCTCTAGACAAGCACTTGAGCAGCGGGGCACAAACTCCATGCTTGTATAACTCCCCTTCTATAATGATATACGGACGAGCTCTTGCCTCTATTCTTTTATTATAAGCTTCGTCATCTGATAGGAATTTGCCCTGAAGGTAAGAAATTATTTCAGTTCTCCAATCTTCACTGTACACAGGAGAAATAGTAAGAACTGCTCTTTCAAGTAACTCCACTGAAGGTGCCTTTATTGTTTCGAAGAATACATCCGAAGGTAGCGGCAGCCCCTGTGCTGCAGACCTGGCTAACAAATCAGCATGTTCATTTTGCCCTCGAGGGATATTCTTAACAGAAAATCCTTCGAAGGAAGCTTCGATCCTTCGGACTGTGTCTAGGTATTTTTCCAGCTTCGGGTCTTTAGCCTTGCAACTTTTGTCAATATGACCCGAAACAATCTGAGAATCAGTTTTAAGGATCGCCCTCCTGATCCCCATCGCCTTTAGTTTCCGAAGACCCAGGAGCAGGGCTTCGTACTCAGCAATATTATTTGTGCAGCTGAAGTCCAGTCTTGCTGCATAGCAAGTTTTAACCTTGGACGGTGAAACCAAAACAGCAGCTGCTCCTGCTCCGAAGGTTCCCCAGGAGCCATCACAAAACACTGTCCATGCTTCGGCATCTTTATTCGCTTCTTCGCCCTGAGCCCCTGGCGTCCAGTCGGCAATAAAATCTGCCAATGCTTGAGACTGGATCGAGGATCTGTGCACATAATCAATGTAAAATTCATTAAGCTCCGCAGCCCATTTTCCAATTCGGCCAGTAGCTTCTTTATTTCTCATGATATCTTTCAACGGCTGCGAAGAAGGAACAATAATATTATATGCCTGAAAATAATGCCGAAGCTTCCTGGATGCCATTAGAACGGCATACAACACCTTCTCCAGTTCTGTATAATTTTTCTTTGAGACACTAAGGACCTCAGATACAAAATATACTGGGACCTGCTTCTTGATTTGTCCATCAAACTTCTCCTGCACAAGTGCCGCACTTACTGCTGAGTGCGAAGCTGCCACATACAACAACAGAGGAGCCCCTGGCATTGGTGGAGTTAATGTTGTTAGATCTATCAGGTATTGCTTGAGTTCTTCGAAAGCTTTTTGTTGAGCTGGGCCCCATTGAAAGACTTCAGCTGATTTTAGCACCTCGAAGAAGGGTAGATTTCTTTCCGCTGATCTGGATATAAATCTGTTAAGAGATGCCAGTCTTCCTGTCAATCTTTGGGCCCCCTTTCTTGTGGTTGGTGGCTCCATTCGAAGTATAGCTTCGATTTTATTTGGGTTAGCTTCAATTCCCTTTGTTGAAACCAAGCATCCAAGGAACTTACCCTTCTTTACTCCGAAGACACATTTTTCTGGATTCAGCTTCAGACCAGCTTGTCTGAAGCTGGCGAAGGTCTCCTGCAGATCAGCAATATGGTCTTCTTGCTTCGTGCTTTTTACAATAATGTCATCAACATAGGTCAACACATTTCTGCCTATCTGAGATTGGAGAACCTTCGCAGTCATCCTGCTGAAACTCCCTCCAGCATTCTTAAGCCCCTCAGGCATCCGAAGATAGCAATATGTACCACTTGGGGTTATGAAACTAGTCTTCGGCTCATCCTCCTTTTTCATCCAGATTTGATGATAGCCTGAGTAACAATCCAGGAGACTCATGAGTTCCGAAGAAGCTGCTGCATCAACTAAAGAGTCTATCCTTGGCAGCGGGAACTCATCCTTCGGACAAGCCTTGTTGAGATCTGTGAAATCAATACACATTCTCCACTTTCCATTGGCCTTCTTCACCATAACAGTGTTAGCTAGCCATTCTGGATACTTCACTTCTCTGATAACTCCTGCACTTAGGAGTCTTTTTACTTCGTTGCGAGCCCCTTCGGCCTTGTCATCAGACATTTTCCGAAGCCTCTGCTTGCGGGGTCTGAAGGATGGGTCAACATTGAGCGAATGTTCAATAACATCCCGATTCACTCCACAAAGATCATTGGCTGACCATGCAAAAACATCTTTATTGTTGAATAAAAACCTTATCAAGGTTTTCTCTTGATCTTCAGATAATTGCGAGCCCAATAGCACCTTCTGCTCTGCTATATCCTCACACAGCAGCATGGGCTTCGGCTGATCAGCCGAAGCTGCTTTTTCCCTCCTGAACTTGTACTGTTCACAAGCTTCAACTCCATCTATATTATGGATTGCCTTGGAATCAGTCCAGCTTCCTTCGGCCCTTCTGGCAGCTTCCTGACTCCCATGAATAGCAATAGGCCCTTGGTCCGAAGGTATCTTCATGCAGAGATAAGCTGGGTGAAGAATTGCTTCAAAAGCATTTAGGGTACCACGACCAATGATGGCGTTGTAGGGGTATTCCATGTCAACAATATCAAACACAATTTGCTCAGTCCTTGTGTTATTAACAAATCCGAAGGTTACCGGCATGGTAATCTTCCCGAGTGCCACAATCTGCCGCCCTCCGAAGCCACAAAGAGGGTGCGTAGCATCATGAATCTTGTCTTCAGGCTCTTGCATCTGTCTGAAGGCTTTGGCAAATATAATGTCAGCTGCACTGCCTGTGTCAACTAGGACATTGTGAACCAGAAACCCTTTGATCACACAAGAAATGACCATAGCATCATTGTGAGGATAGTCCTTGAGCTGAAGATCTTCCTGAGAGAAGGTAATTGGAATGTGAGACCATTTTGACTTAATGAAGGGTCCCTGCACTCCAACATGCTGCACCCTTCTCTGAGCCTCCTTCCTCTGCTTTTTGTTAGCTGGCTCTGAGCAAGAACCGCCTGTTATCGGGAGCACCAGCTTCGAAGCCGAAGCAGCTCCAGCTTGAGTGTTGAACGAAGCCATCAGCTCAGAAAGGTGGAAGTGAGTTGACCGGAGGTGGGCGCCAATGTTGGGGACTTGTTCTCAAATGCTTCGAATTAAGAACAAGGCAACACGGAAAATGTTAAGTATTAAGGTCCTTCGTCCTTCATAACGATATATCCCTTCGGGATATATAGCATCTCGGACGAAGGTTACAAAGAACATACCTTCGTAAGCATAACAATGAAGAATAAAGCATTCACATAAATCATGAAATAAACATGTAAATATTATCATAGAATTATCTCTACTTGTATTAATAAATATAAATGACTTTGAAGTACAAATGTACCTTCGGTCTTGCGGAAGGCAAAAAGTACGAATGTGATGCGAAGGCAAAAAGCAGGTTCGCGTGAACAGTACAGAGGTACTGTTCATCTATTTATAGACACAGGTCGCAGCCTGTGACAAATTACAATTATGCCCCTTGCGGAAGTTTACAACATTGACTCGGACATACATGTATAAAAAGGTCATTCTGCCTCTATGTCGGTTTAAAACGCCGAAGCTCCATGAAAAGGGACCTTCGGCCATCTCTTAGAAACGACTTTGGCCGAAGCTGCTTCTTCGTGTGAGACCTTCGGCGTACCGAAGCACGACCCCAACAAAGTGTATTTCAGAGGTATCACTATAAATGGAACAACATGTGCTAACTTCAGAAATGGAACAACACTGGTTTTTTGTGTGTTTGTGGTCGAATGTCATCAAATTTATATTAGAATTTAAATGAAAATATTTTTATGTTTGGATATAATTCTTTAAAATTGCAATTTAAATAAATCACTGTATGAATTTTAGAGCTATGGCTCGAGCTGCTCTGACTTGGGCTATTCTCAACAGTAGTTTCGTGATACATTTCATGATGCCGCATTATTATTTTTAGACGACATGGCACTTATTGAGAATAGCCTTATTAGGGAACAAACAGCTGGTTTTGGTTCTTGCCGGTTAATGATGCGGCGGCGATTAGTCAAGCCCATGAGGCGCACCGGCCCCACCAGAGAATCTAGGCCTCTAGGGGTACCAGTATATCTATCAATAGCTATATGCCCCGCTCGTCAGTTGGAGGAATTGTCTTGCCCTCGTGTCTCGTCCGGCCCACGGAGATGTGTCAAAGCCAGGAATTATTCGCTGCGCTGTACTGCTGTAGTAGTAGTAGTACTACCGTCGAGCTTGCTTCATTGCTTGGGATGGGAGGGAGTCAAATAATAGAGAACTCATTTCTGCATCACCATGTTGGGTGGTTGAGGCGCTGAATCCATGGTTTTCTGGTACTAGAATTCCAGTCTCGGCAGTTCTTGTCACCGGTCAAAAGGAACCACCCGGGGAAAGATAATGAATGGCTCTGAGTACTATTCATCTGCTTGCTGCTGGCCGTTAGAAAATCTGGATGGTTCGTCAGTCTCTGAGTATTCCCATTTGTTTTCCTTCAGGTGATCTGTATCGGCCATACAGCCCATACTGTGTGTGATTCGGTTAGGTGTGCTATTATTTATGTATTATCTGGCTGAGATCGAAGACAAAAAAAATCAAACAAAAGGTATTATTTTTTTGTATATATAAAAAAACGTCTGGGCATTATTCTGGAGGCAAGATTATCTATAATAATGCAGGTAACGGTGTGTTTTAAATAGAATATATCAGTGACTGCTGGTAGTAGGAAACCTTTACATGTTCCTTCTTCTCGTTCTCATTTTCTATGAGATCTCTCTCTCTCACTCTGTCTCTCGTTCACACAGAATATAAATGTTTTTTTTTATTTTCTCCGCACACCAAGAATCTTTCTTGGTCACCCATGACTCAGCCAAGCCCCGCATTATTGCTTGCGCTCCTCAGGAATCTTACGTTCAGTATAATCAGGGGGCTGAGAATTCAGTCGTCTCACTGTGCTGAACCTTTGTGTGCAGTTCAACCTGACTTGACAAAGTGTACTAAAACGCATGCTGAGAAAGTGAGAAGGGCCCGACTGAAAAATAATAACGACGCCGTCAGCCCCGACTGGTTAACCGATGCTGACTAGGTCTGGGACAAATTTTTATCAGCACTGCACGGGGTTCCCGTGCCAAAAACTGACGGCCGTTCCCGTCCAAGAACAGCCGCCCCCCCCCCCCCCCCCCCCCCCCCAGCACACACACGCAGCTCCATGTCGGCATGTCGACATGCTGCATCTGGCGCATGAGAGGATCCAGCCCCCCTTTTTTCCCCCTGTGGTCCTTTTCCCTTGTGGTGGTGGATCCAGCCATTTGCAGGCCCGCGACAGCAGCCACGTCGAAAAAGGGCGCGAGAAATGTTGCGCGAAGCAAAGCAGCAACAGCGGAATTGGAGAGTGTCAGTGACTGATGCCGACGGGACGGCTGCGTGCGCTGGCCCGGCCGGGCGGCCACCGGCTTCGCTTCCGGGTTCCAGCTGAAAAAGTGACGCGCCCGGGCCGGAACAAAACATCAAAGCCCGTTTTTTTAACAACCCTTTGGTTGATTTGGTGATAAGGAGATAACAAGGGGATTGGAGGGGTTGAGGGGGAAATGAACTAATTTCCCCCACAATCCCCTCCAATCCTCCCGTGATCCCGGCACACCAAATCAGCCCTTGGGGCGGAAAGGATCCCGCGCCTGTTTAGTGCGTGTTCGGTTAGCCAGGATTGAAGATAAGAACTGTTCCGACTTATTAAAGTTATACAAATTAGTGAATCATTCCACCTTAGAATTATTCTGGCCACCGGCCCTTAAATTTTGAGTAGTGGTGCCGTTTAACTTATTGAGCGAGTGAATGAGTGAGTAGTGAAACGAGCGCAAAAGATTGACCCGACAAAACTGATAAAACAATTGCCAATTATTGACATCCATAACATGAAACCTAACCCCCCCACCAATTAATTAAGGTAGTTGATGACTTAAATTGCCCTGATGGCCGGGTGTACTGTGGTTTTTTTAAGAAAAAAGAAATTTAAATGGGAAACGAATTAGAAATGGCGCAACCAGTCCATACAGCTGGTAAGACGTACTTGATGGCGAAGGATTCTATTTTTTTTTAATCATGATGAAAGGTTCCACCCAAATGTATGATACATCGGGTGTCTAAGAAAGCGACTTGGACAAGGCCATACCGTGTGTGTGTGTATACACATATTGCTCGGTTCCTTGTGGGTATAGCAAAGTACTACCATGCTAGTTACTCCAAATAAGCTTCATCAGCTGGTGGTGCTGGGCTGGCTTTAGGTGAACACCACAGCCCCCAAGCATTACTTCAAGATCGATCGAGTAGGGCTGGAAAATTAGCTCGAGGCTCGCGAGCCGGCTCGAGCTCGGAGCGGCTCGGCTCGGCTCGGAGCGGCTCGCGAGTCTCGAACGAGCCGAGCCGAGCCTCTTCTTCGAGCTCGTTTTTGCAGCGAGCCGAGCCGAGCCGGCTCGCGAGCCTTGCAAAAATGGTCAATTTATGGAATAATAATGAATATTAGATAATTTTATGGATAATAGCTCATTTTTTAGTCTTTGATGATGAATATATTACAAGTTATAATTTAATTTACTCATAATATAGAATGATGATTCTATATTTCAAATTTATATAATGTTAATTCACCAAATAATGCAACGAAAAGTACCAAAATATGGCTCGCGAGCCGAGTCGAGCTGGCTCGCGAGCCAAGGTCGAGCCGAGCCGAGCCTCTTTCACCAACTCGTGGAATGGACGAGCCGAGCCGAGCTCGGCTCGTTTCCAGCCCTACGATCGAGGGCTCAAAATGGCTACAGCTACTTGAAAATGTGGTTAACGAAGTGCGTTAATGGTGAAACTTCGAAAATGCTTGACTACTTGGGGTAGCTAGCTAGGGACACACACGCCATGGCATGTGATGGGGAAGTATATGTATATATCAATAAACTTTGGCTGAGGCGTGTCTAAGCCGGCATCGAGAGGACAGAGACCCAGCAATGAGATAGCAGTACACACTGCACATATACCATCACTAGTCGCATCATAGTTGGCGGCATACTATCGGCGTGTTTGGTTCGGCTTTTTTCTGGCCAGCTTATCTGAAAAGCTGGCTGTGGGGAAAAGCTGACTGTTGGGAAAAGCTGGTGGTTAGAATTTAGGTGTTTGGTTCGCCAGCTGTGCAGAAAAGCTGTTCGTCAGAATCTACGTGTTTGGATACAGATTCTCAAGTTGCAGATTCTGTTCGAACAAACGATAAAATGAAACCCATAACGCAGATAAAGTTCATTACAAAATAATTAGTGGAGTTCATTACATCATAAGTACCGTTACAATTGCACTAAGTCAACTACGCCACTAATGCATTTGCAATTGCATCTCGAAATTCACTCATGTCTAACTCATCAGATGTGCTAGTACTACTCTCACCTGCAGGTAGATCATGACTTAGGCTATTAGGTCCTACTTCATCAAAATCTCTATCGTGTAGAGCACTATCTCTAATGAAGTTATGGAGCGTCATACATGCAATAATTATCTTCGATTGTTTCTCAAGCGAAAATGAAGGGAGACTTAATAGAATTCTCCACTTCATTTTTAGCACCCCAAATGATCGCTCAATAACATTTCGTAGGGATGAGTGCGCATAGTTGAATACTTCTTTACTCTTAATAGGTTGCCTCGCATTTTGCCATTCCGTAATGTGGTACTTCTGCCCCTTATAAGGTGCAAGGTACCCCTTTCTATTTGGATAACCCGAATCGACAAGATAGTATTTACCTGCACAAACTCAAAATACAAATGTTACGTACATGTGATATAAAATAGTAATGTATTGTACAAATGTACAAAATATTTATATACCTTCCGGTGGATGGGGGAACATGTTCGCATAAGTTATTAAAGTATCCTGTAGTACTCTTGTGTCATGAACGGAACCTGGCCAGCCTGTCACCACAAATGTGAACCTCATATCGAAGTCACATACAGCCATTACATTCTGCGACGTGTAACCGTGTCGGCCAATATATTTCGCTTGTTCCGAAGCCGGGACTGCCGCTGGGAAGTGACTACCATCTATTGCGCCTATGCAATCCTTGAAGTGTGGCCAAAACCTCGCCTCTCGCAAACGATGATGAATCTCGACAAAATGTGGGTCTTTTGGCTTGATTGTGTCAGATGCCATCTTATAAAGTGCATTAAGGACATCACTATACTTGCGGCTAATTGTTTCCAATGAGTGACCAAATTTATTTCTGATCTGCCTAAACGATTATGGACCCCCACATGCCCACAAGAATATGCCAAGAGCTTCCATAGTACTGACACCCCTGCTTGGAAGCAGACCATAATTTTGTACCAACGTGTCATGCAATCGTCGAAAAACAGTTCTTCGCATCCGAAACATGTCAAAACAGTCGTTACTAATCTCCAACGTTCTTTGAACCCATTGAATACCAGATTCGACCAATGTTCTTCTAGGAGCCCGACTGAAATGCCTGCCCCAAATGTGAACAGCATAAAGAGCAACAAGCATTTCTCCATCTGTTTCGTCATTAGATGTGTGTGCATCCATTTCATCATCAGATGTGTGTGCATCCATTTCATCATCATATGTGTGTTCATAAGGGTCACACATCTCCATGGAGACAACCAAGAGCCACAATTTCATATGCAACCACAGTTTATAAAACACATATTAAAGAAGCCGAACAGTGTACATGCATTTGAAGTTCACAGATTCACATAGCTCACAAAGTTACAACTCTGATTATTCTGATACATGTTCAACTCGAATTTGTGGAAAATTGTTTGAAAGCGAAATGATACTAACAAAAACTGACACGACATGACTCATTAAGCAGACACAACTAACATACTGAACATATAAGCCTCAGTTGTCCGACCAGCAGCATGTAGGTGGACTTTTTGAACATCTAATGAAACGACATGCCTGATGAAAAACACAACCAACGATAATAGTAAACATGTACGACTCTGTTGTCGGACGTCCACCAGCTAAGTGCTCTTTTTAGTTTCTAACTCGTAAGCATTGCGAAGCCAAGCGATTCTTCCTTCTTTTTGTCTCCAAGTTTGCAAAAACATCTCTATACTTCTTATGAATCAGAAGATGCGTCGCAAACAAATGTAGTTCGCTCCCTTCAGGTGATCCATCTTCCTTGACTTGTAGCAACTGCTTTTTAATCTCTAATCGAACCGGGTCATTGTCAGAAGAGGTAATGGACTTGTTAGTGGTCAATGAGCGGGACTCAAAAGCCTCCACAAGTCTTTTCATGTACTCTTCCCTCGAATCTTTTTTCTTCTTTGGTTTTGGGGAATCATGGCGCATCTTACGCTTCCCAGTAGCATTTGTGCAGGGGTCAGGTGTGCTGTTTTCACCCCCACCTAAAGTGTATTCCAAATGATCATCAGAAGATGAATTAGCATCCTCCACGCCAGGAACCAGGGTTCTTTCATTTGTGCACACAATGGGTCCAAACATAACCTTTAGCTCGTCCTCATTCTCTAGGGGGGTTGTTTTGAACATAATACAACCTGGCATTGCCTGCACCAATTGGTAGTTCCTACTTTAGATGGCCAATACTAATGTTAGTCTACGAAAAAAAGATGAACTTACTTCATTTTGCTTGGCCCACCACTCATCTGGCGCACTGATTGAACCAGTATGAGGGTCTCGACCAAGACCTGTAGCCCTTTCATTAAGAGTTTTCCACTGGGTGAACATTCTCTTCAATGAATCCCACCTATTCTTCATTTGATCCCTGGTGTAAGTGCGACCAGTGCATTCCTTAAACTTCCTTATGAGGTTAGCATACCCTTCTGCATTTAGGAATTGTTGTGGCCTGTTCCGAGCATTGACCTCTTCTACACAAATTTCTGTGTAAATTTTTGTTGCTCTACTATCCCACTTTGCAATCACTTTGCCGGACTTGTCCATCTAGTGCATAACAAGTATATAGTTTTCAACATATTTAGTACTGTTCTCCGATTAAAAACAACAAAAAAGATGAGGTCAACAATATACTGGCCATATTATGTTCAGATAATACCATAAGTACTAAGATTCCAATTTGCTTAATTACACAACGAGAACCTTAAATAAACTGCTACTGGACAGAAAATGACAGCGAACACATTTACATCAGCCCATTAACCAAAAGAACAAACTGATTCCCTGTTTCCCTACGCCCTTAGTACACAAAAGCTAAGGGACTTCAACCCTGTTATTAAAACACCTAACTCCAATGTTCACTCCCTTCTACCTTAAACATCATTGTCATTAAACGAAGACATCTGATCGGAGTCATATTCAACTCCCCAGAAGTTTTGGAAATGCTCCGCAAAGTCCCAATGTGGAGTCAGGTCGTCGTCAGATGGGGGTGGTGACGACAAGGTAGAAGGTTCATAGCTGCTGTCAACCGGGATGTTAAAGTTGTTCACGATGTCCAAATGCTCTTGCAACACCAGAGAGTCTTGCTCCAGCATGCAAGCTATCTCCTCCAAAGCTACACGAAGTTTGGTAGCATCAAATGAGGTCAACCCGCGTCCAGGACGGATTGTTTCCCTCGCTACGGAAAATATCTTGTCCGAAATCTCCTGCATCCGTCCAATTGCCTTGTCGGCTATGGAGTCTGCTGAATCCATCTGATGTGGATTAGGTCGTTAGTATACCAGACATGGGGACTATCTACACAAATTAGGCGTACTTACATGTCCACTGCCTAGGCTGGTGACAAAGGAGGGTACAACTACGACTAATTACTAGTCTCCTATGCACTAATAACAATACGAAGACACGTTGATGCAGTACTCAGTACATGGACACACATTGAAAGAAAGCATTAACAATTAATAGGGCTATTCACATTACCTTGGCTGAAGTGGATCTTGGAACCTCAGACGAATAACCAGAGTTGATGCGGAAATCTGAAGGGTACTCCTGTTTCGTTCGGCTTCTGGGATATGAAGAACAAAAACGTTAGTACATCGATGGTAATCAGTTCTGATGTACTGAATAACTGGACATGGTGTCAATCTACTACAATCCAGTTATTGAAATGTATTATTGCGTCGGCAGCTAACAAACAAAAATAGGGTACAAGTACCAAATTAACAAATAATAGTGCAAAACACAGTTCAATGGTTTCCCCTAAACCGTGACCAACAATCGTTGAACACCATCTCTGCATCACGTTGCTAGGAGTCAATAAAGGGGGGATAAACATCTTAACCACGGACGTAGATGCAACCTAAACCCTAATCATGACATGGGGATGCAACGGATCCGGAAAAGCACAATACGAGAATGAGATGGGGGAGACGAAGATGGTATCTGCGAAGACGCCGAGATGCGAAAGAGGGGAGGAGTCCAAGGTTGACGATGGCAGTGGGAGTTGACGACGGAGTTGCGGCTCCTCGGTCAAAACCCTAGCGCAGTGAAGGGTGACGGAGCCATCAACGACCGCGGCAATGGTCACGGCCCTTTTCGAAACGAGGCAGCCGGGGGAGGAGGACGAGCGGATACGAAACGGAATGCAAATGAACCGCGTACCTGAGGAGGAATGCGGCGGATGAGCAAATGGGAGTGTGGTCGTGGCCCCCGAGCCGCTGCGGCGGAGGCGGCGGCGGCGGTCCTTGCGAGGGGAGAGACCTCTGAGGCGCGGGCGCGGTGGAAACCCTATCGCGAGACCGCGGCTTCCAGAGGAAGCCTGCTTCGCCCGGCTTTTGGTTTCATGTGACGCGCGCGGCTTCTGTGCGAAGCGCGGCCGTGAGAAGCTGCCCAGAATCTGGGCGTTTGGCCGTGGCTTCTGCTTCTGGCGGCCAGAAGCCGCCCAGAATCTCAACCAAACAGGCACTATATATCATTGTTCTTCTAGAAATCAGAACTCGACGCCAGATAGTTGCATCTGATTTGAACTGTTACGGTCCAAAGCTGTAACGGAAAAAAAAAATTTGGCCCGAGGCAGATGAATCTCCTCACTCCAGACTTCCACAGGTTACAAAGCAACTCTGTCCATCATCACTAGCTGTTGTTGAGTACCTATCCCAGGTAATCATGCATGCACCATTGCCTTTCTCGCACTAGCTAGTTGCATGGCACGCCTAAAAAAGGTGGCCAATCAGCGATCCGCGGCACACACGGCACGCTTCATCGCACGACAAGACACGGGGGAAAAAGGAAGCAGGCAGGGGGCTCTCCATGCAGATTGATTGGCCGGAGTATATATATTAAAGCTCTCGATTGCGAGTTGGATCGCAGAGACTGAGCGTTAGGTGCCTTCGCCACAAACCCACAAGCACGCAACGCACCAGTCGGGCAGTGGCAGTGGCAGTGGCGCCCCTCATCGATCTGTTTGGTTCAGCGCAGTGCAGGTGATGGGCTGACGCCTGACGGGAGAGAGTGGTAGATGGAGGCAGCACCAAAAGACCAGGAGCCAACCACCAATCAGTGGCTCGTCGACCCGGAATTGTTCGATCCATCAAATCGGCCGGGGTGTGACGTGCTGCGACTGCGAGGGACCAAAACCAGCGGGCCGGTGAGCGGAAAAAGCGGAAGAAATCAAAATGTCAAGCGTGGGTGGGTGGTTTACTTTGGACCCATGAGGCCATCCATGAGTTTTGTAGAGAATTCTTTCGTGGCCACTCCAACACACGACAATTTCTTCAACTCCTTTTACTACTATCAGCAGGATTAGAATATAAAAAAAACACGATTAAATTTTGGTTATTAACGGTACTAATGAAGCTAGGCATGTGTAACTAATACCTTGTGATGGTGTTTTATTCTCTCATATAAAAAAGCAAGAAAATAAGGCCTGTCGATACGAACGACGACAATGTCAATGACAACGAGAGGGTTAAATTTTTTTAAATAGATGATAGTGAGACAAGTCTATAAGATTGAAGTAGTAATAAAAAAAATATTGTTACTGCTACGAGCACTCGTGCAGGGGGCGGACGGGCGGGGGCAGGCACGCAACCAGTACCAGGCCAGGCCCCGGTTTTGCTTGCTCTGCTCTGGCGGCGGTCTCGAGAATGGCAGCCTTGTGGGCGGCGGTGCAAGTGCAACTTGGGCGCCATTTGCCTCCAACGACCTTCTGGAATCTGGAGAAAGAAAGAGAGAGAGCTATGCTAGTGCTACGCGTCAGCCCGGCGTGCCAAAATGATTTCTCCGCGGCGTCGAATAATTCACGAGAGGAACCACGCGTGGAAAGTGAAGCTGGAATGCGAATCTAGGGGGCCGTGTAGGCGTAGGTGCTGCACTAGCATTAGAATCTCGTAAAGATGTGTGTATGCAAATGCAGCATTCTGTTATAATGTCTCTTAACTGTATTGGTTCATAGGTTCAGTATTGTATCGTGTAATCTTTTCACTGTCTCTTGTAATTACAAAACTGAACCATCGTCTCATAGCCCTGCATGGCCTAAGAAACCAAAGGTTGTTACTTGCCTTCTTAAAAACATATCACTGGAAATGAAAATAAATGTGGACATATATGATGTCCCCGTCTCCTAAAATAGATCGAATTTCTAGATTTGTTCTAATTCGAACTGGTAGTAGTTTCAAACATATTCTGTAGCGCCTTGAATACTACTAATTTGTGCTATAGATAATGCATTTTCTCTCTCTTAAAGGTGATTAAATTCAGAGTAATTTGACCTAGATCGACTTATTTCATTATAGACGCACTACTTCTTTTCCATAAGTATACATTTGCTACAGTTTCCGTATGATACGATTAAGAACATTTTGTACACTATTAGTTTATGTACTATAACTATGCACGTCGAGGCTACCGATCTTCATTATACATAAATCCAAATAAAATATATAGGTTGTCCGTTTCAGATTAAAGCTAGATATTCGGACTGCTGCAGCTGTAATCCATAAAGGCAAAACACTGTAGAAGCAGTACAAATCGGTACAGATTAAAGCCAATCTAACAGGCTAACACACTTCCGTTCTAAAAAAACATGTTATTTGGAATAAGACATTAGTGTAACCTAAAAAAAACTACATGCATAAAATATCTTTAAAAGTATCTAGCTTTTAAATATGTACTCGAGGTTATATGAGTATAATTCTATTTAGGAATACTTCCAAAATCTTATAAAAATAACGGTTTAATAATATATTCTAGAAAGAATTGGTGGTGGTGAGAGGGGGCACTTTTTTTAACCGAATGGGTATATTCAAACAGTCAACCTACTCTTCCAAGTTATAACTTTATATATAAATATCTGCTTAATTGCTTACAGGCTATGAATCGGTAGAGAATCTATATGACAGAAATGTGGACAAAGTTGAAACCGCACCAGGGTGTTGTTGTCATAGTGTGAGTATATTCTCCAGTTCACCTCTAGGAAAAGCCTTCAATGTTGTGCTAAAAAATGGTTGAACTGCACAATGACAACATATGTTTGTTTCAGTTTTTTTTGATTAGCTATTCTAAGAATCTAGGTGTGAAAGAATTTAGGTTTAAAGATAATTTGAGTATCGTAAGAATTACGTGCGGAGAAAGATAAAGATATTTATAGGGTTTAAGATCTAGAAAGTGACGAATTTCTACTATCGCGACGGCTCGATCGATTATGTGTTCAAGTTAAATTTGAACGTTTTTCACTAAAACGATTATCACAAAAGCGTGCTGCAAAGCTGAGCGTTTGGCATAGGAGCAAAGCCATACTTTAAGTTTAGAGGAGACAAATCAGATATGGCTATTAAGAAGGTATTTTTAGCTTATTTACATGGTAATTAGTTAAAAATATTAGTGGCTTCTATATAATTAGGGTAGCATCAGGAGGACATTACCTCCCTATGCTATTTAGGAGTCTGCAGCAGTTTGTCAGTTTGTGATGGACAAAACTGAATAAACTTAAACAAACACCGCCATAAATTATGTTAGGGGCTATTTTAATCTCCACGACTAAAATTGAGGACCTAAATGAGAAATTGCACCTTCCCCTTTCCGTCTCCCACCAAAATATAACGCCCCTAGCTCTCGTCTTCCCCGCACCCCACTTCCTTCCACAGCCGGAAAAGAGAAAGCAGGAGCACCAATTCGGCGCATAGCCAAGCCAAGGAAATGGCGCACTACCACCCCGTGTCCGCGGACACTTACCAAGACCTCGAGGCTGGCTTCTCCGGCCACTCCTCCTCCCCTCTGAAGCCCGCGGCCTCGCCGAGGCGGCCCGGCCGCATGTTCTGCGACCCCTGCGACGACGGCGACGAGCTCCACGGCCGCCACCACTACCTCGACATCTGCTTCCGGTGCCGTAAACTCCTGTCCGGCAACAGAGACATCTTCATGTACAGGTAAACACCACCGCCACCACCACCGATCTAGAGTATCCGGGGGGGGGGGGGGGGGGGGGGGGGGGGTCCCCTCCCCTAAGAAGAGATCTCCGTCCGTGGCATGGAGGAACGGACGAATGGTTCGCTGACGGCGGTGTGCCTGTTTTTTTTTTCTATCGCAGAGGTGACCTGCCGTTCTGCAGCGAGGAGTGCCGGCAGGAGCAGATCGAGATCGACGAGGCGAGGGAGCAGCGGCTGAAGCAGACGGGGCGGGCCGAGCAGCAGCGGCAGCGGCAGCAGAAGCAGAGCCCCCAGAGGATCCCCATCTGGGCGTGGTAGGATGAGAAAAATTTTGGGCGCCGGGAAAACGAACGAACGAACGTAGTAGGATTTAGCTGCACCTCAAGAAGAACCCCCCAAGCAAGGGCGACGCGCTGCGTGTGGAAACAAACGCCCGTGGATCACCGCCGGCTCGACGCAGGAGGAGGAAGGCCACGCGCCACGGCACAGGCCGGCAGGGCAGGGCAGAGAGCCCATCCAACCGGCTGCTGCGTCTTTTTACCTTCGTTTGTTGACGAAACCGAATGGCCTCCCTCCTCCTGATCTCCGAAAGATGGAGACGGAGGGGTTGGTTTGTGCGTGAGTTTTTGCACGGTTGCACGAGTGAAATGGTGTGCGTGCTGATCGCCGTGTAAACCCTGTCGATACGGTATGAAACAAGCGAGAGGCCTAAACAAGTCCCTCTCGAATTTCTCGTCAGTTCAGCTGTCCTCCGCTTCTCCTTCCCGAGTCTGAGCTCGTGATCTCTCGCTTACACGTCTTCTTGCTTGCCGCCGTGAAGGAGAAAGATCATGTTGATGCTGCCAGCTGAGCTGTTGATGCTTCCGGGAGTTCTTTGTTAAAAAAAATAGAGAGACGGTTGCATTGAAACGGCCATTGTTCAGTTGTTCCTGTGAACAGACAATTCCCGTTGCAGGCTGCACAGAAACCTCAGCCGGGTCTGTCATTATTGTCGCCTTCTACTGTGAACAAAACAGAGGACAGGGCACTGCTTGTTGTTCGGGCAGCTGAACAGAAAGCTCAGAGAGAGATAGAGACTGTTGATTCATTAGTGCCTGAAAATTGGCCGTGAACTTGAGAATATGCCACGGCTATTGCTCCCAGAGAGAAAAGCAGCAGGGAGGCAGTAAAAAAATGAAACCACAAAGCAAAGCTAAGCGTCATGTGTCATCACCATCCATCAGGCCTGCTTCCTGGAAGCTTACAAACCTGAGGTCACACCACTAACGGTGATTTTTATACCCAAACGCACAGTTAACTAGTAAACTCCTTCCTATACGCACGCAGAAGCATGTTGTGTTGCCCCCAATGTGTAGCGCTGTAGGGTGGGCCCCGTAGTACGCCTACCCCGGGCAGGCTAAACAAATCTTTCTCTCTCCCTGCGAGTTGTGCCGTCCATGTGCCGCCAGGAATCCTTTGGGCGCGCGGCAAAGGGCAGGCAATCTAGTCTAGGCCTTAAGCCCATAAACAAAGCACTCGGATTCCGCCCGCCACGTTACGCCGGCATCGATCCCTCCATGCTCCACGACCCGTGCCGTGTGCCCCTGGCGGGCGTCTCGTAGCTCGCACGCAAGGAAGGAGCGCTCGCTCTGATCATCACTGCGCGAGCGGCATCTCGCCCGGTGCCGGTGGTTCGGGGGGCACCCACGCCGGATCCGCACGTGTCGCGGCCGCGCGCCCATGCCTGATGCCTCCTCCGCGCATGCGCGTGCCGTCCTGGCGCGCTGCGCTGCGCTGCGCTGCGCCGCGCCACCAGCCCCTGCCCCCCTCCGCTGCCTACACGCAGAGGACCGCGCCAGGGCACCACGCCATGCGCGCATGTGGTGTGATGCTTTGCTAGCCTGTCTGTGCCTTCGTGTACGGCGGTTGCAGGTTGCTGAAGCCTGCACTGTGCAGCGTTACGGTCTGGGGAACGCCTGGAAGAAGACGAACGCGCACGAAAGCTGAGCATGGCGCGGTGGAATCGCCCGCCTGTCCACCTCTCGTCGCGTTGGGCGGGGCGGGAGCGGGATTGTGCTGTCGACCTCTTGGGGGTGCCAAAGTTTGAACGTGCCGAGGTCCATGTCGCCACCGGGGTTTTTTTTTTTGTTTCTGGCGTCCTGGCCAGTATGAAAAACCATGTGCGCTAGCTAGCTAATTCTTGTCGCTTTGGAGAGGTAAAGTCGCGAGGTGGAGCAGTGTTGGGGCGAAGGCAGAAACGCCACCCTTCGCTCGAAGTCTCCGCTGCTTAGCCGCTGCTCTGACAGAGACAAAGCAGGCAGGGACACCCTTCGCTTGATCGGCACCAAACGAAGACCAGCGACGAAGACATCCCACAGTGCGGCCTCGTCCAGCTCTGAGGCCCACGTGCGATCCGGCCCATTGTAACGGGCCCTGCGTAGCCGCCGCGTGTTACGGGCCTAATTTGTAAAGGCATCCCTGTAATTACAGTCTGTAACCCTGCTTTATGTGAATATTCTGGGGATAACCTAGGTAGCTGAGGGCACATGCGTCCTTGAGACAAGGCGCTGGGCGTTCACGTACCTATAAATACCCCTGTACAGTGCCCGTGGGAGGCCAGATTAACAGAGTTGTTGCCTCCTAGCACGTAACCCTGTTGTCACTACTATTCACCCTTGTTGGCCTCCTTGCGATTGAGAGCAAGTTCCAACATTTGGCGCCCACCGTTCGTGCTACGACAAAACCACCCGCGATGGTACCCAAGAGAGCTAACCCGAAGGCTGACGAGGCTGCGAAGGCAGCACTGCTCGCCGCAAGAAAGGGCAAGACCCTCGCCCTCACCCAATCCACCCACCAAGAGCCCCACTCTGAAGACAATGTTCCCCGCACTTGCGAAGACGACACCTTCCGCACCTGCGGACCCAAAGGACAATCGCAGCCGCCCCCAGGCTTCGCCCCACTGGAAGGCGCGGACCTCACCGAGGACGGTGAAGTCCTCGGCGTCTCAGCGGAAGAACAGCTACAGCTGCGCGCCCTGCGCCTCAAGAACCGCAATCTCCAGAGGCAGAAAGAGATACTGGAGGCCAAGCGCCAGCGTGTGTCCGCACTAGCCAAAGTGCGGCAAATGATACGCGACGAGGAGCAGAAGGCCCAAGACCTCGAGCGTGAGATCGCGCTGATGCAGCGCGAAGGCCACCTTGGCCTGCAGCAAGAGTCACCCCTCCAGCAGCGCGCACAACCGGAAGACACGCGCGAAGGCCACCTCGGCCTGCAGCATGGGCCACCCCTACAACACCGAGCACAGCCGGAAGACCCACGTTTCCCCAGCGTGACCACACCTTCCAGCACGGCGCGTCATTCCAAGGGATCAACTACCTCGACGAGCGAAGTCCCCTGGCGCCACACCTGCAAGTGACGCCTTGGCCAACTAACTTCCGAGCAGGGACCTATCCCAAGTACAACGGCAGCACCGACCCGGCGCAATACATAATGAGTTATCAGGTCGCCGTTGCATCCACCGGAGGGGACGACGCCACAATGGCGAAGTCTTTCATCATCGCCCTAGAGTGCCCAGCACTCACCTGGTTCACCAGACTGCCTCCGCTGTCCATTGATTCATGGAGAAGTCTCAGGGACAAGTTCCTGCTCAACTTCCAAGGATACCGCTCAGACACCGATGCCTTGGCCGAGCTATCGCTTTGCAAGCAGTTGGAAAAGGAGACTCTGCGGGAGTATTACCGCAAATTCTTAACACTCAAGTCACAGCTGCCCTCCGTCGATGATCAGATCGCTATCCACTACGCCATCAGTGGCCTTCGTGCCGGCGTCCTCTATAGCCACTGTATCAGAGATCCACCCAAGAACCTCCAGGAGCTATATCAGCTCTTTGAAAAATATGCCAAATCCGAAGAGCTCCACCAACGCAAGGTTGAGTCACAGCGGAAACCCAAAGATGCCCCGCAGTCCAGCCGCACGTGGACGAGGCCTCCGTAGCCAGACTCCGGTCGAGACGGCCGCAGTCAGCAGCAAGTGCACAACATCGCCAACCAGCATCCCGCTGCTGACCCCCCTCGTCGCCAGGAATATCCCCCCCGGGGCCGCGGAAATGGAACTCGTGGCAGGGGCTGAGGGCGCGCGCAGCCGCCGCGCCGATTCTACTGCCTTTTCCACGGCGAAGACTGCGCCCACCAAACCAAAGACTGCCCCGAAACGAAGGCCACCAGAGACAGAATGGCGAGGGCGCAGCCAGCCGACAATCCCAGAATTGTCGCGCATAATGACCAGCCACCCCCTCCACCATATATCCACGCTCTCGCCCCGCATCCACCGCACCACGCTTACCAACACCATCAGGAAGTACAAATCGTACCTCCTCCACCCCCACCACCTCACCAGCAACATCAAAACATCCCCCATGCCCCAAAGCAGGAAGACTTCGCCGATCAACCATATCGCGGAGTCATTCACATGATAACAGGGGGGTCCAGCACGGACTTAGACACCAAGCGGCAGAAGCGGGACCACTACCGCAGCATCAACCATGTTGCCGTCACTGGCCCAGTTGTGCAGACAAAGTGGTCCCACATACCGCTAACCTTCGACGCACGAGACGTCGACCTGCGCAGCGCCCCCCACATCGACGCTATGGTCATCAATTGCAACGTGGCAGGCTGGGACTTACACAAAGTCCTAGTCGACA
Organism: Zea mays; assembly: GCF_902167145.1. Taxonomy (NCBI): domain Eukaryota; kingdom Viridiplantae; phylum Streptophyta; class Magnoliopsida; order Poales; family Poaceae; genus Zea; species Zea mays. The sequence continues at coordinate 14,977,540 of NC_050097.1, forward strand.
ACGGCAGTCAGGCGGACATCATCTTCCTCCACGCCTTCGACCGCATGGGTATAAGCCACAGCCTGCTCAAGCCTTCGGACAACCCGTTGTATGGCTTCGGCAGCAAGGGCACCTTTCCCGTCGGCAAAATAGAGTTGCCCCTCTCCTTCGGTGTAGCACCCAATGCCCGAAGTGAGCAAGTAACCTTCGATATTGTCGATATGGTATATCCATACAACGCCATCATGGGCCGGGGCTCCATCAATAAGTTCGAAGCTGCCATCCACGGACTGTACCTATGTATGAAGATACCAGGTCCGCTAGGCGCTATTACGATCTACGGCAACCAGCAGACGACGCGCAACATAGAGCGGGACTTCGTGCCTGGTCAGAGGAACGTGCACTGTCTCACGACCCAGCGCGAGGTCCCTGCGCCCGCCGGCCCAACCGATAAACAGCACGACAAGGCACAGTTGCAGAGCCAAGACGGGACCAAGACTGTCTCCCTCGATCAGGCCACGCCCAAGCAGACAGTCACTATCAGCGAAGACCTTACCTCACATGAAGAAGAGAAGCTTCTCTGCTGCCTGGCCAAGAATAAAGATGTCTTCGCCTGGTCCGCCCTCGACCTGGTCGGAGTCAGCCGATCCATAATTGAGCACAGCTTGGGAATTGACCCCTCGGTGCGACCAAAAAAGCAAAGGCTTCGCAAAATGTCCGACGAAAAGACAGAGGCCGCCAAGGCGGAGGTGCACCGCCTCCTAGAGGCTAAATTCATCGAGCCAGTGGCTTACCCCACGTGGCTCTCCAATGTTGTAATGGTGCAGAAAAAAAGCGGGAAATGGCGAATGTGCATAGACTTCACCAGTCTCAATAAGGCCTGCCCAAAGGACAATTTCCCGTTGCCACGGATCGATAAAATAGTCGATAGCGCGGTCGGATGCGAGGTCATGTCACTCCTCGACTGTTTCTCCGGCTATCACCAGATATACATGAAGGAGGAAGACAAGGCTAGCACCAGCTTTATAACACCCTTCGGCACTTATTGCTTCATCAGAATGTCGGAGGGACTCAAGAATGCCGGGTCCACCTTCTCCAGACTCACCAAAACAGTACTCGAAGGGCAGGTTGGCAGAAATATATTTACATATGTGGACGACATCGTCGTCGCCAGCAAGAATAAGGAGGACCATCTCGCCGACCTCGCCGAGACATTCGCGAACATGCGAGATGCACGACTCCGCCTCAACCCGGAAAAGTGTGTCTTCGGTGTTCGCCAGGGCAAAATATTGGGCTACCTGGTGTCACACCGCGGCATCGAGGCCAACCCAACCAAGATCCAGGCCATCGTAGACATGTCGCCTCCGCAGTCCGCCAGGGACGTCCAGCGTCTGACAGGGAGATTGGCCGCTCTCAACAGATTCATCTCCAGGTCCGCCGAGCGAAGTCTCCCCTTCCTCAAAACACTTCGCGGTGCAAAAGACTTCGCCTGGGGACCGGAGCAAGCAGCGGCCTTCGCCTCACTAAAACAGTACCTGTCGGAGCTGGCCATCCTCACAAGCCCCGACTCCTCGCTCCCCCTACTGCTCTATGTCGCGGCTTCGCCGCACGCGGTCAGTGCGGCACTAGTGCAGGAGCAGACAGTTGAGGGTGCGGTCAGACAGTGCCCTGTCTACTATGTCTCCGAGGTACTGACACCGTCCAAGTGCAACATGACAGAGCTGGAGAAGATCACCTACGCAGTCGTTATGTCCTCGCGCAAACTGTGCCATTACTTTGAAGCATTCAAGGTCCGAGTCACCTCAGACAGGGGACTCGGCGAACTCTTCAGAAACCCGGAGGCATCGGTGAGGATTGCCAAGTGGGCAGCCGAACTATCCGGCTACCACATCAGCTTCGAGCCCAGGACAGCCATCAAGTCACGAGTCCTGGCAGACTTCGTCGTCGACTAGACTGGGCCAATAACACAGCCAGACCCGTCCACAGAGAAGGTTTGGACTATCCATTGCGACGGCGCATGGTGCCACGCGGGGGCAGGCGTCGCTGCAGTCGTCACCTCACCAACCGGAGTCAAACACAGATATGCAGCACGCCTCAGCTTCGCTCTGGAATCCGACAGATGCACAAACAATATAGCAGAGTATGAAGCGGTTATCCTCGGCCTCCGCAAGCTAAGGGCCCTCGGAGTCACCACATGTATCATCAAAACAGACTCCAAAATAGTTGTCGGCCAGGTCGAGAAAGAATATGCAGCAAAAGACCCCGTGCTCATGCAATACCTCGCGGCCATCCGGAGTCTCGAAAGACAGTTCAAGGGGTTCACTTTGCAGCATGTGGATAGGGCCAAAAACGAGGAGGCCGACGCATTGGCCAAGGCCGCCGCCAGGGGCGAGTCCTTACCCTCCGACGTGTTCTTTCACATCATCGGCACGCCAGCCGTCCGGAGCCCCGAAGGGCTCCAAATAACTAATGATAGCGAGGGCCACCGCATAGTCAATCTAATCATGACCGAGGATTGGCGGGCACCAATAACCCTGTTCCTGCAGGGGTACTATCATCCAACCGACGTCAGCGAGGCCAAGCGCCTCAGACATCGAAGCCGGGACTTCGCACTGATTGAAGGCCAACTCTACAAGAAAGGGGTCAGTCAGCCAATGCTTAAGTGCGTCACCGAAAACGAAGGCATGCAGATCCTACGTGAAGTCCACAGTGGCACGTGCGGCTCACACGCTGGGCCAAGGGCCTTGGCCGCCAAAGTGATCCGCCAGGGTTTTTACTGGCCCGCAATGATCTGCGCAGCAAACCGGGTCTCAAGGTCCTGCGAAGCCTGCCAGAAATTTTCTCCTCGGTCAGGCAGCCCCTCGCAGTATACAAAGCTGATCGCCCATACATGGCCTCTCCAGCGCTGGGGCCTGGACATCGTCGGGCCCCTGCCCACCGCTTAGGGGAACCTTAAGTTCGCCTTCGTCGCCGTCGAATACTTCACCAAATGGATCGAGGCGAGGGCTGTTTCTACAATAACGTCAAAGACTGCCCAGAAATTTTTCTGGCAAAACATTGTTTGCCGCTTCGGAGTGCCGTCCGAACTAACAGTCGACAACGGCAAGCAGTTTGACAACCAAGACTTCAAGGATTTTTGTTTTTCCATCGGCACCAAGCTTGCCTTCGCTTCTGTTTATCATCCGCAGTCCAACGGGGTCGTGGAACGCGCCAACGGGAAAATCTTCACAGCTGTCAAGAAGATGCTCCTTGATGAAAAAAGGGGAAATGGACCGATTTGTTACCTGAGGCAGTCTGGGCACTAAACACGACTGAGTGCAGAGCGACCGGGTTTACTCCCTTCCGCCTTCTATACGGATCGGAGGCCATGACCCCGCAAGAAATAAAGCATGGGTCCCCACGAACAGTTCCGTCAGCCGTCCCCGACGTGGACGAGCCAACTTCAAAGGACCTCATTGACGGAGACCGAGTCTTCGCCCTACAGGCCCTAAACAAATACCAAGCCCAGACCAAAGCATGGCGCGACCACACAGTCATCCCGAGGGAGTTCAGCGAAGGGGACCTCGTACTCGTCCGAACAGCTCGGACGGAGTCTAAGGGCAAGCTGGAGCCCAAGTGGGAGGGCCCCTTTATAGTCAAGACGAAAGCTTCCCCCAGCGCTTACAGGCTCACAACGCCAAACGGCGAGGACCTGGAGCACTTCTGGAACATCGACAACCTCCGCAAATTTTTTGTTTGACTCATCAGGGCCGATTCTGCCCTTGTAATTCGCCAAAAACAATCTTGTACCGGCCCGCACTCTTTTCCTCCCGGGGGGTGAGGTTTTTAACGAGGCGGAGCCATGTAATATATGTGTGAAAACCCCCCCGCAAAAACATGTGTCGAAAAAAGACCGCGACAACGGTCTTCGGCTGTTGGGGCGAAGGCAAAAACGCCACCCTTCGCTCGAGGCCTTCGCTGCAGCCGCTGGTCCGACAGAGACAAAGCGGGCAGGGACACCCTTCGCAAGACTCGGCACTTTGACGAAGGCCTGCGGCGACGTCCTACCACGGCGCGTCCTCGTTCAGTCCCAAGGCCCACGTGCGATCTGGCCCATTGTAACGGGCCCCGCGTGGCCGCCTCTGTATTACGGGCCTGACTTGTAAAGGAGTACTTGTAATTACGGTCTGTAACCCTGCTTTATGGGAATATTCTGGGGATAAAATAGGTGTCTGAGGGCACATGCGTCCTTAACACAAGACGCTGGGCACTCAGATACCTATAAATACCCCCGCACAGTGCCCGTGAGAGGCTAGATCAACAGAGCTATTGCCCCCGTGCACGTAACCCTGTTGTCACCACCGCTCACCCTTGTTGGCCTTCTTGCTGCAGAGAGCGAGTTCCAACATTTGGCGCCCACCGTTCGTGCTACGACAAAACCACCCGCGATGGCACCCAAGAGAGCTAACCCCAAGGCTGACGAGGCTGCGAAGGCAGCACTGCTGGCCGCAAGAAAGGGCAAGGCCCTCGTCCTCACCCAATCCACCCACCAAGAGCCCACTGAAGACAATGTTCCCCACACCGGCGAAGACGACACCTTCCGCACCTACGGAACCGAAGGACAGTCACAGCCGCCCCCAGGCTTCGCCCCACTGGAGGGCGCGGACCTCACCGAGGACGGCGAGGTCCTCGGCGTCTCAACAGAAGAACAGCTGCAGCTGCGCGCCCTGCGCCTCAGGAACCGCAATCTCCAGAGGCAGAAAGAGATACTGGAGGCCAAGCGCCAGCGTGTGTCCGCACTAGCCAAAGTGCGGCAAATGATACACGACGAGGAGCAGAAAGCCCAAGACCTCGAGCGCGAGATCGCGCTGATGCAGCGCAAAGGCCACCTCGGTCTACAGCAAGAGCCACCCCTCCAACAGCGCACACAGCCGGAGGACACGCGCGAGGGCCACCTCGGCCGGCAGCATGGCCCACCCCTGCAACACCGGGCGCAGCCGGAGATCCCGCGTTTCCCCCAGCATGACTACGTCTCCCAGCACGGCGCGCCATTCCAAGGGGTCAACTACCTCGACGAGCGAAGTCCCCTGGCGCCACACCTACAAGTGACGCCTTGGCCGGCTAACTTTCGAGCGGGGGCATACCCCAAGTACAACGGCAGCACCGACCCGGCGCAGTACATCATGAGTTATCAGGTCGCCGTTGCATCAGCCGGAGGAGACGACGCCACAATGGCGAAGTCTTTCATCATCGCACTAGAGGGCCCAGCACTCACCTGGTTCACCAGATTGCCTCCGCTGTCCATCGATTCGTGGAGAAGTCTCAGGGACAAGTTCCTCCTCAACTTCCAAGGCTACCGTCCAGACACCGACGCTTTGGCCGAGCTCTCACTTTGCAAACAGCTGGAAAAAGAAACTCTGCGTGAGTATTACCGCAAGTTCTTAACACTCAAGTCACAGCTGCCCTCTGTCGACGATCAGATCGCTATCCACTACGCCATCAATGGCCTTCGGGCTGGCGTCCTCTACAGCCATTGTATCAGAGATCCACCAAAGAGCTTGCAGGAGCTATATCAGCTCTTCGAAAAATATGCCAAATCCGAAGAGCTCCACCAGCGCAAGGTTGAGTCACAGCGGAAGCCCAAAGATGCCCCGCAGTCCAGCCGCACCTGGACGAGGACTCCGCAACCAGACTCCGGTCGAGATGGCCGCAGTCAACAGCAAGTGCACAACATCGTCAACCAACAGCCTGCTGCTGATCCCCCTCGCCGCCAGGAATATCCCCCTCAGGGCCGCGGAAACGGAACTCGCGGCAGGGGTCGAGGGCGGGCGCAACAGCCGCCGCGCCGATTCTATTGCCTTTTCCACGGCGAAGACTGCGCCCACCAGACCAAAGACTGCCCCGAGACGAAGGCCACCAGAGACAGAATGGCGCGGGCGCAGCCAGCCGACAACCCCAGAATTGTCGCGCATAATTACCAGCCACCCCCTCCACCATATATTCACGCTCCCGCTCCGCATCCACCGCACCACGCTTACCAACACCATCAGGAAGTACAAATCGTACCTCCTCCACCCCCACCACCACACCAGCAACATCAGAACAACCCCCATGCCCCAAAGCAGGAAGACTTCGCCGATCAACCATATCGCGGAGTCATTCACATGATAACAGGGGGGTCTAGCACTGACTTCGACACCAAGCGGCAGAAGCGGGACCACTACCGCAGCATCAACCATGTCGCCGTCACTGGCCCAGTCGTGCAGACGAAGTGGTCCCACATACCGCTAACCTTCGACGCACGAGACGTCGACCTGCGCAGCGCCCCCCACATCGACGCTATGGTCATCAATTGCAGCGTGGCAGGCTGGGACTTACACAAAGTCCTAGTCGACAACGGCAGTCAGGCGGACATCATCTTCCTCCACGCCTTCGACCGCATGGGTATAAGCCACAGCTTGCTGAAGCCTTCGGACAACCCGTTGTATGGTTTCGGCGGCAAGGGCACCTTCCCAGTTGGCAAGATAGAGTTGCCCCTCTCCTTCGGTGTAGCGCCCAATGCCCGAAGTGAGCAAGTAACCTTTGACATTGTCGACATGGTATATCCATACAACGCCATCATGGGCCGGGGCTCCATCAACAAGTTCGAAGCCGCCATCCACGGGTTGTACCTATGTATGAAGATACCAGGCCCGCTAGGCGCCATCACAGTCTACGGCAACCAGCAGACGGCGCGCAACATTGAGCGGGACTTCGTGCCCGGTCAGAGAAACGTACACTGTCTCACGACCCAGCGCGAGGTCCCTGCGCCGGCCAGCCCAACCGACAAGCAGCACGACAAGGCACAGTTGCAGTGCCAAGATGGGACCAAGACCGTCCCCCTCGATCAGGCCACGCCCAAGCAGACAGTAACTATCAGCGAAGACCTCACCTCACTCGAAGAAGAGAGACTTCTCTGCTGCCTGGCCAAGAATAAAGATGTCTTCGCCTGGTCTGCCCTCGATCTGGTCGGAGTCAGCCGAGCCATAATTGAGCACAGCTTGGGGATTGACCCTTCGGTGCGACCCAAAAAGCAGAAGCTTCGCAAAATGTCAGACGAGAAGACAGAGGCCGCCAAGGCGGAGGTGCATCGCCTCCTGGAGGCTAAATTCATCGAGCCAGTGGCTTACCCCACGTGGCTCTCCAATGTTGTGATGGTGCAGAAAAAAAGCGGAAAATGGCGCATGTGCATAGACTTCACCAGTCTCAATAAGTCCTGCCCAAAGGACAATTTCCCGTTGCCGCGGATCGACAAAATAGTCGATAGCGCGGCCGGATGCGAGGTCATGTCCCTCCTCGACTGCTTCTCCGGCTATCACCAGATATACATGAAGGAGGAAGACAAAGCCAGCACCAGCTTTATAACACCCTTCGGCACCTATTGCTTTGTCAGAATGCCGGAGGGTCTCAAGAATGCTGGATCCACCTTCTCCAGACTCACCAAAACAGTGCTCGAGGGGCAGGTCGGCAGAAATATATTCACATATGTGGACGACATCGTCGTCGCCAGCAAAAATAAGGAGGACCATCTCGCCGACCTGGCAGAAACATTCGCGAACATGCGAGATGCACGACTCCGCCTAAACCCGGAAAAGTGTGTTTTCGGTGTTCGCCAGGGCAAGATATTGGGCTACCTGGTGTCCCGCCGGGGCATCGAGGCCAACCCAACCAAGATCCAGGCCATCGTCGATATGTCGCCTCCGCAGTCGGCCAGGGACGTCCAGCGCCTGACAGGCAGGATGGCCGCTCTCAACAGATTCATCTCCAGGTCCGCCGAGCGAAGTCTTCCATTCCTCAAAACACTCCGCGGCGCGAAAGACTTCGCCTGGGGACCGGAGCAAGCAGCGGCCTTCGCCTCATTAAAACAGTACCTAGCGGAGCTGGCCATCCTCACAAGCCCAGACTCCTCGCTCCCCTTATTGCTCTATGTCGCGGCTTCGCCGCACGCGGTCAGCGCGGCACTGGTACAGGAGCAGACAGTCGAGGGCGCAGTCAAACAGTGCCCTGTCTATTTTGTCAGCGAAGTCCTGACACCGTCCAAATGCAACATGACAGAGCTGGAGAAGATTGCCTACGCAGTTGTCATGTCCTCGCGCAAGTTGCGCCATTATTTTGAAGCATTTAAGGTCCGAGTCACCTCAGACAGGGGGCTCGGCGAATTATTCAGGAACCCGGAGGCATCAGTGAGGATTGCCAAGTGGGCAGCCGAACTCTCCGGCTACCACATCAGCTTCGAGCCCAGGACAGCTATCAAGTCGCAAGTCCTGGCAGACTTCGTCGTCGACTGGACAGGGCCAATAACGCAGCCGGACCCATCCACAGAAAAGGTCTGGACTATCCATTGCGACGGTGCATGGTGTCATGCGGGGGCAGGCGTCGCTGCAGTCGTAACCTCACCAGCCGGAGTCAAACACAGATACGCAGCACGCCTCAGCTTTGCTCTGGAATCTGACAAATGTACAAACAACATAGCAGAGTATGAAGCAGTCATCCTCGGTCTCCGCAAGCTAAGGGCCCTCGGAGTCACCACATGTATCATCAAAACAGACTCCAAGATAGTTGCTGGCCAGGTCGAGAAAGACTATGCAGCAAAAGACCCCGCGCTCATGCAATACCTCGCGGCTATCCGAAGTCTCGAGAGACAGTTCAAGGGATTCACCCTACAGCATGTTGATAGGGCCAAGAACGAGGAGGCCGATGCCTTAGCCAAGGCCGCCGCCAGGGGCGAGCCCCTGCCCTCCGACGTGTTTTTCCACACCATCGGCACTCCAGCTGTCCGGAGCCCCGAAGGGCTCCAGATCACTAATGATAGCGAAGGCCACCGTACAGTCAACCTAATCATGACAGAAGACTGGAGGGCACCAATAACCCTGTTCCTACAGGGATACTATCATCCAGCCGACGTCAGTGAGGCAAAGCGCCTCAGACATCGAAGCCGGGACTTCGCTCTGATCGAAGGCCAACTGTACAAGAAAGGGGTCAGTCAGCCAATGCTCAAATGCGTCACCGAGACCGAAGGCATGCAGATCCTACGCGAAGTCCACAGCGGCACGTGCGGCTCGCACGCAGGGCCAAGGGCCCTGGCTGCCAAGGTGATCCGTCAAGGGTTTTACTGGCCCGCAATGATCTGCGCCGCAAATCGGGTCGCGAAGTCCTGCGAAGCCTGCCAGAAGTTCTCCCCTCGGTCAGGCAACCCCTCGCAATATACAAAGCTGATTGCCCATACATGGCCTCTCCAGCGCTGGGGCCTGGACATCGTCGGGCCCCTGCCCACCGCTCAGGGGAACCTTAAGTTCGCCTTCGTAGCTGTCGAATACTTCACCAAATGGATTGAAGCGAGGGCTGTTTCCACAATCACATCAAAGACTGCCCAAAAATTCTTCTGGCAGAACATCGTTTGCCGCTTCGGAGTACCATCCGAGCTAACAGTCGACAACGGCAAGCAGTTCGACAGCCAAGATTTCAAGGATTTTTGTTTCTCCATCGGCACCAAGCTTGCCTTCGCTTCAGTCTATCATCCGCAGTCCAACGGGGTCGTGGAGCGCGCCAATGGGAAAATATTCACAGCTGTCAAAAAGATGCTCCTCGATGAAAGAAAAGGCAGGTGGACCGACTTATTACCAGAGGCAGTCTGGGCGCTCAACACAACCGAGTGCAGAGCAACCGGGTTCACCCCTTTCCGCCTTCTATACGGATCGGAGGCAATGACCCCGCAAGAAATAAAGCATGGGTCCCCACGTACAGTTCCGTCAGCCGTCCCCGACGTGGATGAACCAACTTCAAAAGATCTCATTGACGGAGACCGGGTCTTCGCCTTACAGGCCCTGAACAAGTATCAGGCCCAGACCAAAGCATGGCGCGACCGTGCAGTCATCCCGAGGGAGTTCAGCGAGGGGGACCTCGTACTCATCCGAACAGCTCGGACGGAGTCCAAGGGCAAATTGGAGCCCAAGTGGGAGGGCCCCTTCATAGTCAAGTCAAAAGCTTCCCCCAGTGCTTACAGGCTCACAACGCCAAACGGCGAGGACCTAGAGCACTCCTGGAACGTCGACAACCTTCGCAAATTTTTTGTTTGACCCATTTAGGGCCGATTTCGCCCTTGTAATTCGCCGCAAACAATCTTGTACCGGCCCGCACTCTTTTCCTCCCGGGGGGTGAGGTTTTTAACGAGGCGGAGCCATGAAATATATGTGAGAAAAAATCCCCCACAAAAGCATGTGTCGAAAAAAGACCGCAACAACGGTCTTCGGCATTCGACCAATTCGAAGTCACCGCGAGGCTAAGCGCTAGCCACCCTCGCGTGCGACCAATCCGCGCAGAAGTCGCCTAAAAGGTGCAGCCGGACTTAGCACAACAAGTGCGCAAAAACGAAGTCTATCGCGAAGACTATCCGCGCAGAAGTCGCCTAAGGGTGCAGCCAGACTTAGCACAACAAGTGCGCAAAAACGAAATCTATCGCAAAGACTATCCGCGCAGAAGTCGCCTAAGGGTGCAGCCGGATTTAGCACAACAAGTGCGCAAAAACGAAGTCTATCGCAAAGACTATCCGCGCAGAAGTCGCCTAAGGGTGCAGCCGGACTTAGCACAACAAGTGCGCAAAAACGAAATCTATCGCAAAGACCATCCGCGCAGAAGTCGCCTAAGGGTGCAGCCGGATTTAGCACAACAAGTGCGCAAAAACGAAGTCTATCGCAAAGACTATCCGCGCAGAAGTCGCCTAAGGGTGCAGCCGGACTTAGCACAACAAGTGCGCAAAATCCGAAGTCTATCGCGAAGACTACCCGCGCAGAAGTCGCCTAAGGGTGCAGCCGGACTTAGCACAACAAGTGCGCAAAAAACGAAGTCTATCGTGAAGACTATCCGCGCAGAAGTCGCCTAAAAGGCGCAGCCGGACCAAGCACAAACGCGCAAAAATCCGAAGTCTATCGCAGGAACCGCCTAAGGGCGCAGCCAGCACAGTATAACAAAAAGCAGAAACAACAGCAAGACTAATCAATCAATCACACCAGACAAAGTACACAGCGCCCTCGCAGGCACAGGCACGCGAGGGCACACAACTCCATTTTACAAGCCTTTACACATACACAAGCGAGGGCACCACGCCCTACATCGGCTCAACCTTAGGAATAATCCCCATCTCTCTATAATTAAATAACATTATCCTAAGCTCCTCACCCGCAAAAAGGCTTCGCAGCTCCCCTTCCCCTACACCCGAGGCGGCCGGCAAAGACAGCAGCTCCTGCCGGCCAGCCCTACTAACGCGAAGCCGAGCCCCTTCCTCCGCAATAATCCTACGCTTTGCAACCGCCCTTCGTCGTCGGTGCCCGGTGCTAGGACCGGGCACGCCTGGCGCGTCCGCAGCATGTGGTGCAGCCTCCGCCGCAGCCACGTCCAAGGCCGCAAAATAATCCAAGTCCTCCTCCGACGACTCCTCAGTCCACTCAACCGAGCTCCCAGAGTCAGTAACATCAAAAAACTCAGAAACAGACCCACCACATTCATTTCCATCTTCCGCGGTCGAAGCCGCCAAAAACTCAGTGGTAGCGGTTGCGCGCGCAGGCCCAAAATCTTGAACCTGCGCAGCAACCAAAATTCAGTACAACATCCAAAAATCCCTCAACCCTAAACACCACCTACGCCACCTGCGAAGGCCCGGCCGCTGCGGGAGCCTCCGCCGCTGCCTCTGCTGGATCCTCAGCGCTCGGCACAGCAGCTGCGGGGGCATCTGGCGCGCCTTCGGCCACCTTTGGGGGAAGGTCTTCGCCGGCCGCGGCAGATGCAGGAGCGCCCGGTGCATCTTCCGCAGTCTCCGGGGTAGGTCCCGGGGCGACTCCAGTCGCGGCCTCCGCAGGGGTCGTCTCCGGCTCAGGCAGCTCGCTGTTCAGCGCCCCAAAGTCGTCCACCCGCTCGCCGCGCTCCGCCTAAAACAAAACGCACAAAAACTCAGCAAACACACGCACAGACCGCATCCAGCACACGCCGGGCAAACGACAGCGCTACCTGAGCCCTCGCAGCCTCGGCCCGCGCCCGGACCACCTCACGACCGTATGAACCCCACATCCGGTCATAGAGGGCCCCGGCGGATTCCTTCACCACGGGGTCTTCGACCTCAAAGATATCACGCCCAAAATCCTCATCCACCTGGTCGAGGGCCTCAAAGTGCCGGCAGCCTTCGCGAGAGAGCGCGTTCATCGCTGCCTCGCAGGTGACCAGGGAGGTGAACGCCATCAACCCCGCCAAGACAGTGGGGAGCTCCTGCAGTTCCTCCTGCACCCATTCCAGACAGCGAAGCCCGGCCTCTCGCTCCGGCACCTCGAAGTCACCCGTCCGCACACCCAGCTCGCGATATGAAGTCATGAGCTGCGTGCGCGTCCGTTCGGCCTCCGCTCGCATCGCGGCCTCGGCCCCCTCCGCGCGGCTCTCCTGGGCAGTAAGCCGCCGCTGCAGCTCTCCGGCGAGCTCCTTGGCGATATTGCCTTCCGCCCGCGCCAACCTGGCCTCCGCCTGCGCAGCCTGCTCTTTGGCGATGGCTTCGTTGGCCTCCCTCCTCTCCCCCGCCAGCTGGCGCCGGAGGTCAGCCTTCTCCTTCTCAAGTACGGCCACCTTCTCCGCCAGTTTGCGGCACTTGCTGTCGGAGGCCGACTTCTCACGGACAGCGTCCGCATGTTGCGTCCGAAGTCTCTCGACCTCGGCAGACAACGCTGCCGTAAGGGCCCCCGACGCAGTGCGGCTGGTGAAGTCAGCCACCTGCAGAACACACGTAAGGTCATTGCGTAAAAAAAATGTATAGCTCGGCGGACCTGACTCAGCGCCTCCGTCGCTCGACTCAGCGCCTCCGTCGCTCCCTTCAGCCGACGGGTCGCCACGCCCGCCTCGTCTCTGACCAGCGCGAGGGCAGACACCTCGCCTCCGGCGCCAAGGGTCTCTCCCCCCGCTTTCGGCGCTGGCGCAGCCGTCGCGATCGCCGCGCCAGGCACAACTAGAGCAAGCGGGCCCTCGTCCGACCCTGCAACGCGTCAACGGTCAAAAAAAAAAGGTATATATATTCATATATACTTACCCCCAAGATAGTCGTCCACGTCAATCTCGGTGCCGAAGTCGGCAACGCGCTTGCCAGGCAGCGGTAGCGATCGGGCCGCCTTCGCAGCCTCCGCCACCCCGCTGGCAGACGGCACCACCTTCGACAGCTTGGGGCCTCCGGCGCCCACCGTCGTCTCCGGCGCCTTGCCAGGCGCGGAGGCGCCCACCTTCGTCGGCAGCGGCGGCTTGCCTCCGCCAGAGGCCTCAGCCTTCGCCGTTCCCCGTTGCCTTTTCGGCCGGGCTTCGTGAACCCTCACAGTCGCCTGGCGTTTTCGCGCCGCGCCTTGGCGATCCTTGTCCATCACTGCCCACACAACATGACCGATATTTCGCCCATAAGGAAAAACTTTCCACCGATGAACCATACGAGATGTAAAACAGTCCTCCTCAGCCGCGCAGGGGATAGGAATGTTTTTAGGCCAACAACCCCCGGTAACCCTCAGCATCCGAGCCGAAGACTCCCGGAGCTCGGGCGAAGACATCCTCTCCCCCGGGGCCGCACACGTCCTCATTAAATCTCTAGCGAAACTATCAGACACCCCAAGTCTTCCCATCGCAGTACCTAATTTTCTCTTTTTCGAGGAGGCGGCGGCCACCAGCGCAGGGTCGCCTCCAGTCTCCACCGCCGGCTTCTTCCCACGGCGGTCCGCTTCGTCTTGACCAGGGTAACCGTCGTACGGCAGTTGATTTAATTCGAAGACCCTGTTCAAACGTTCATTTGACCCGCGGATGTCAAAGCTGCGCTGGCCTTCCGTCCTCGGCACGTAACGCCCCACGAGCCGCACCGCCAAGTCCTCCGCATCACGCACAAAGGCGGCCGGGTCACGGTTTCGCAAATTCAGTGCGAAGGCAGGACTTCGCACCACCCTTCCTCCGTGAAAGGGCATCTGGCGAGGGCATACTTCGCCCAGCGCCCAGCCGTGCGCCAAGGGCCAGACCCCGTACGCCACGAACTCTTCAACTAAATCTCGACCGCTGCTCTGACCGGCGGCGCACCGAAGGGCCCCTTCGTCTGCATCCTCTTCTGCCACTTCATAAGGTGGATACGTAGAGTAATAGTGAGAGCACATTAAGGACACGGGGAGCCCTTCATGGCCTTCGACAGTAGCCTCAGCAACATAAAACCAAAATTCATTCCAATTGCCCCACTTGTTGCGGGCGCACGGGACCAACTCCACTACTGGCATTGTGGTCTTGCCGGTCTTCGGCGTGAATGTACATGACCCGAACTGGGCAACTCCGTCCTCAACCATCCTTTTCTGCCAATGCAAACAATAATTCTTCGCAAAAACTTCAACCGACGGCTGTCCGCCGTACGAAGTCGTCGCCCAGACATACTTCGCCAGCGCCACTATGGCGTTCGGTGTCAGCTGATGTATTTGAACACTGAATCTACGCAGGACTTCGCTGACAAAACGGTGCGCCGGCAAGCGGAGTCCGGCGACGAAGAACGCCTCGAAAACAACCAACTCGCCCTCCGGCTCGGGGACTTCCTCCGTCCCCGGAGCACGGGCGACCCCGCCGCCAAAGTAGCCCAACCGCTGCATATCTTCAATGCGGGCTGACGTCATCCGTGACACACCAAATTCAACAGAGTCGCCGGCGCGCAACTCCTCCACCTCCACGTTACTCAACGTCTCCTCAGACGAGGCGGCGGCCGGCGACGCGGCGTCGGCGGAGGAAGAAGAGGATGGCATTGCTACGTACCGTCGTCGGCGGCGGGCGGTCTGCTTCACTCGAGCCAGAACGCCGGCGAGCTAAGGGAGCAGCGGAGGAAAAGGAGCAGCAGGACGGCGGGCGGCTAGGGTTTTACGGAGCGCGGAAGGCAGAGTTCAAAAAGCGCCGCCCCCGCCCCCCTTTTTATAGGCGGGGCGCGGCTCTTCGGGAAACCCGCAATCCGACAGGCCGCGACGCTTCGGGAAACCCGCAATCCAACAGTACGCCGTCCATCAACGGTCACATCAAAAACCCCCGCGGAACCACTTCGAGCGAGGGCAGCGTCTCCGCCATCTAGCGACGTCTTCGGCACCAGGTGACTTTGTCGAACTGGTCCCTCGGAGGGCAAATGTTGGGGCGAAGGCAAAAACGCCACCCTTCGCTCGAGGCCTTCGCTGCAGCCGCTGGTCCGACAGAGACAAAGCGGGCAGGGACACCCTTCGCAAGACTCGGCACTTTGACGAAGGCCTGCGGCGACGTCCTACCACGGCGCGTCCTCGTTCAGTCCCAAGGCCCACGTGCGATCTGGCCCATTGTAACGGGCCCCGCGTGGCCGCCTCTGTATTACGGGCCTGACTTGTAAAGGAGTACTTGTAATTACGGTCTGTAACCCTGCTTTATGGGAATATTCTGGGGATAAAATAGGTGTCTGAGGGCACATGCGTCCTTAACACAAGACGCTGGGCACTCAGATACCTATAAATACCCCCGCACAGTGCTCGTGAGAGGCTAGATCAACAGAGCTATTGCCCCCGTGCACGTAACCCTGTTGTCACCACCGCTCACCCTTGTTGGCCTTCTTGCTGCAGAGAGCGAGTTCCAACATCGGCATTCGACCAATTCGAGGTCACCACGAGGCTAAGCGCTAGCCACCCTCGCGTGCGACAAATCCGCGCAGAAGTCGCCTAAGGGTGCAGCCGGACTAGCACAACAAGTGCGCAAAAACCGAAGTCCACCGCGAGGACTATCCGTGCAGAAGTCGCCTAAGGGTGCAGCCGGACTAGCACAACAAGTGCGCAAAAACCGAAGTCCACCGCGAGGACTATCCGTGCAGAAGTCGCCTAAGGGTGCAGCCGGACTAGCACAACAAGTGCGCAAAAACCGAAGTCCACCGCGAGGACTATCCGTGCAGAAGTCGCCTAAGGGTGCAGCCGGACCAGCACAACAAGTGCGCTAAAACCGAAGTCCACCGCGAGGACTATCCGTGCAGAAGTCGCCTAAGGGTGCAGCCGGACCAGCACAACAAGTGCGCTAAAACCGAAGTCCACCGCGAGGACTATCCGTGCAGAAGTCGCCTAAGGGTGCAGCCGGACCAGCACAACAAGTGCGCAAAAACCGAAGTCCACCGCGAGGACTATCCGTGCAGAAGTCGCCTAAGGGTGCAGCCGGACTAGCACAACAAGTGCGCAAAAACCGAAGTCCACCGCGAAGACTATCCGCGCAAAAGTCGCCTAAGGGCGCAGCAGGATTAAGCACAACAAATACGGAAAAGCCGAAGTCTACCGCGAAGACTGTCGCACCAGCACAGCATAACAAAACATACCAGACAAAGCACACTCTACATCGGCTCAACCTTTACACATATACAAGCGAGGGCGCCACACTCTTCATCGTACAAGCCTTTACACATATACAAGCGAGGGCGCCACACTCTACATCGGCTCAACCTTAGGAATAATTCTCATCTCCCTATAATTAAATAACATTATCCTAAGCTCCTCACCCGCAAAAAGACTTCGCAGTTGCCCTTCCCCTGTACTCGCGGCGGCCGACAAAGACAACAGTTCCTGCCGACCAGCCCTACTCACACGAAGCCGAGCCCCCTCCTCCGCACTAACCCTACGCTTTGCAACCGCCCTTCGTCGTCGGCGCCCGGTGCTAGGACCTGGCACATCTTGCGTGTCCACGGCGCGTGGCGAAGCCTCCGCCGCAGCCATGTCCAAGGCCGCAAAATAATCCAAGTCCTCCGACGACGACTCCTCAGTCCACTCAACCGAGCTCCCAGAGTTAGTAAAATCAAAAAACTCAGATGCAGATCCACCACATTCATTACCACCTTCCGCGGTCGAAGCCGCCAAAAATTTAGCAGTAGCGGTTGCGTGCGCAGGCCCAAAATCTTGAACCTGCGCAGCAACCAAAATTCAGTAACATATCCAAAATTCCCCAACCCTCTACACCCACTACGCCACCTGCGAAGGCCCTGACGTTGCGGGAGCCTCCGCCATTGGCTCCGCCGTTGCCTCCGCTGTCGTTTCCACAACCACCACCGCGGGATCTTCAACACTCGGCGCAGCGGCTGCGGGGGCATCAGGCGCGCCTTCGTCCACCTTTGGGGGCCGGTCTTCGCCGGCCACAACGGATGCGGGGGCATCCGGTGCCCCTTCCGCGGTCCCCGGGGTTCGCTCCAGGGGGACCCCAGTCGCGGCCTCCGCCGGGGTCGGCTCCGGGTCAGGCAGCGCGCTGTTCAACGACCCGAAGTCGTCCACCCGCTCGCCACGCAACGCCTAAGACAAAACACGCAAAATTCAGCAAACACATGCACACCCCACATCCAACAAACGCCAGACAAACGAAAACGTTACCTGAGCCATCGCTGTCTCCGCCCGCTCCCTGACCACCTCGCGACCGTGCGGACCCCACATCCGGTCGTAGAGGGCCCCGGCAGATTCCTTCACCACGAGGTCTTCAACCTTATAAACATCTCGATCAAAATCTTCATCCGCCTGGTCGAAGACCTCGAAGTGCCGGCACCCTTCGCGGGAGAGCGCGTTCATCGCCCCCTCGCAGGTGACTAGGGAGGCGTACGACATGAACCCCCCCACGACAGTGGGGAGTTCCTGCAGTTCTTCCTGCACCCATTCCAGACAGCGAAGCCCGGGCTCTCGGTCCGGCACTTCGAAGTCACCAGTCCGCGCACCCAGCTCACGATATGTGTTCACAAGCTGTGTGCGCGTCCGTTCGGCCTCCGCGCGCATCGCGGCCTCGGCCCGCTCCACGCGGCTCTCCAGGGCGATGAGCCGCTCCTGCAGCTGCTCGGCGCGCTCCCTGGCAATATTTCCCTCCGCTCGGGCCAGCTTGGCCTCCGCCTGCGAAGCTTGCACCTTGACAAGGGCCTCGTTGGTCTCCCTTCTCTCCCCCGCCAACTGGCGCCGGAGGTCAGCCTTCTCTCCCTCCAGCGCGGCCACCTTGTCCGCCAGCTTGCGGCACTTGTTGTCGGCGGCCGATTTCTCTCGAACGGCGTCAGCATGTTGCGTCCGAAGTCTCTCAACTTCGGCAGACACAACTGCCGTAAAGGCCCCCGACGCCGTGCGGTTGGCGAAGTCAGCCACCTGCACAACACACATAAAACCGCGGCGCCGCTAGAGAGAGAGAGAGAGAGAGAGAGAGAGAGAGAGAGAGAGCGAAGTCCGGCTCAGCGGACCTGACTTAGCGACTCCACCACCTCCTTCAGCCGGCGGGACGCAGCGCCCGCCTCATCCCTCACAGCCGCGAGGGCCGCCACCTCGCCTCCGGCGCTAAGAGCCCCGCCCTTCGCCTTCGGCGCGGCAGGCGCAACTATAACAAGTTGGCCTTCGTCCGACCCTGCAACGTATCAACGAAAAAATAATAATACATAAAAAAAAGAGGGGAGCCAGCGACTTACCACCAAGATAGTCCTCCACACAAATGTCGGTGGCGAAGTCGGCGACACGCTTGCCAGCCGGCGGCAATGCTCGGGCCGCCTTCGCGACCTCCGCCACCCTGCTGGGCGGCGGCACAGCCTTCGCCGGTTTGGAGCCCCCGGCGCCTGCCGCTGTCTCTGGCGCCTTGCTAGATGCAGGGACGCCCGACTTCGCCGCCAGCGGCGGCTTGCCTCCGCCTGGGGCCGCAGCCTTCGCCGACCCCCGCTGCCTCTTCGGCCTGGCTTCAACAAGCCTGACGGTCGCCTGGCGCTTTTGTGCAGCCCCCTGGCGATCCTTGTCCATCACTGCCGATACAACAGCAGCAATATTCCGCCCGTAAGGAAAAACTCTCCATTTGCGAACCATGCGAGATGTAAAAACGTCCCCGCTGGCCGCGCGAGGGATAGGAACATTCCTAGGCCAGCAACCCCCGGTAACCTTCAGCATCCGAGCCTAAGACTCCCGGAGCTCGGGCGAAGACATCCTTTCCCCCGGGGCCGCGCATGTCCTCATCAACTCTCTAGCAAAGCCATCGGAAACCCCAAGTCCTCCCATGGCAGTACCTAGCTTCCTCTTCTTAGAGGATGGGGCGGCTGCCGGCGCAGGGTCGTCTTTAGTCTCCACCAACGGCTTCTTCCCTCGGCGGTCTGCATCGTCTTGATCAGGATAGCCATCATACGACAGTTGGTTCAATTCGAAGACCCTGTTCAGGTGGTCATTCGACCCGCGGATCTCCCAGCTGCGCTGGCCCTCTGTCCTCGGCACATAACGTCCAACAAACCGCACCGCCCCATCCTCCGCCTCACGCACAAAGGCGGCCGGATCACGGTTTCGCAGATGTAGCGCGAAGGCGGGACTCCGCACCACCTCTCCACCGCGGAAAGGCATCTGGCGAGGGCATACTTCGCCCAACGCCCAACCATGCGCCAAGGGCCACACCCCGTACGCCACAAACTCTTCAACCAAGTCGCGCCCACTGCTCTGGCCGGCGGCACACCGAAGGGCCCCTTCATCCACATCATCCTCCGCCACTTCAAAGGGCGGATACGCCGAGTAAAAATGAGAACACATCTCGGACACGGGAAGTCCCTCATGGCCTTCGACAGCACCCTCAGCAACGTAAAACCAAAATTCATTCCAGCTGCCCCACTTGTTGTGGGCGCAAGGAACCAACTCGACTACCTGCATTGTGGTCTTGCCGGTCTTCAGCGTGAATGTGCAGGACCCAAACTGAGCAACTTCGTCCCCGATCATCCTCTTCTGCCAGTGTAAACAATAATGCTTCGCAAAAACTTCGACCGATGGCTGTCCGCCGTATGAAGTCGTCGCCCAGACATACTTCGACAGGGCCACCACGGCATTCGGCGTCAGCTGATGTATTTGAACTTTGAACCTGCGCAGGACTTCGCTAACAAACCGGTGTGCAGGCAAGCGGAGACCGGCGGCGAAGAACGCCTCGAAAACAACCAACTCGCCCTCCGGCTTGGGGACTTCCTCCGTCCCCGGGGCACGTGCAACTCCGCCGCCGAAGTAGCCCAACCGCTGCATATCCTCCACGCGGGCCGACGACATTCGCGACACGCCGAAATCAACAGAATCGCCGGCGCGCAATTCCTCTGCCGCCAAACTACTCAGCGTCTCCTCCGACGAGGCGGCGGCCGGCGGCGAGGAACCGGCCGGCGGCGTAGCGGCAGCGGAAGAAGAGGAGGACGACATCGCTACGTACCGTCGGCGGCGGCGGGCAGTCTGCTTCACTCGCGCCAGATCTCCGGCGAGCAAGAGCACGGCGAGCAGACGAGCAGCAAGACGGCGGGCGGCTAGGGTTTTCGCGGAGCGCGGAAAGTAAAGTTCAAAAAGCGCCGGCCCCTGCCCCCTTTTATAGGCAGGGCGCGGCTCTTCGGGAAACCCGCAATCCAACAGGGCGTGGCGCTTCGGGAAACCCGCAACCCAACAGTACGCCGTCAATCAACGGTCACATCAAAAACCCCCGCGGAACCACTTCGAGCGAGGGCAGCGTCTCCGCCATCTAGCGACGTTTTCGGCACCAGGTGACTTTGTCGAACTGGTCCCTCGGAGGGCAAATGTTGGGGCGAAGGCAGAAACGCCACCCTTCGCTCGAAGTCTCCGCTGCTTAGCCGCTGCTCTGACAGAGACAAAGCAGGCAGGGACACCCTTCGCTTGATCGGCACCAGACGAAGACCGGCGACGAAGGCATCCCACAGTGCGGCCTCGTCCAGCTCTGAGGCCCACGTGCGATCCGGCCCATTGTAACGGGCCCTGCGTAGCCGCCGCGTGTTACGGGCCTAATTTGTAAAGGCATCCCTGTAATTACAGTATGTAACCCTGCTTTATGGAAATATTCTGGGGATAACCTAGGTAGCTGAGGGCACATGCGTCCTTGAGACAAGGCGCTGGGCGTTCAGGTACCTATAAATACCCCTGTACAGTGCCCGTGGGAGGCCAGATTAACAGAGCTGTTGCCTCCTAGCACGTAACCCTGTTGTCACTACTATTCACCCTTGTTGGCCTCCTTGCGATTGAGAGCAAGTTCCAACAAGCAGACAAGAATGTTTTTTCCCTTTTGGAGAGAGATATATGCATAGATGGTTGGACCGGGTTATATATGACCTGTTTGGCAACTCGATTTTAAGAAAATAACATGGTATAGTTTTTTTTTATGAAAAGGAGTTTGGTACCTTATCTAAACCTTTTGTAATTTAAATCATAGTATTGTTAAAACTACAACATTTTTGGGTGTAGAAAACTTTGGTCCGAACCCAAGTTTTGCACTGTGCACGCAAAGCCCTTCTCTTCTTCGGTGTCCAATAACATGATAGACGGTCTCCGACGGAGACCCTCCTGCCCCCTATTGGCGCAGCTGTAGGGTGCACGACACCACCCCTCGCTCCAACACTTCCCCTCTGCGCCCTCTCTATGGAAGGAGAGAAGAAAAGACCCTCTACACGGGGAGCTCTAATCTCACCGTCATCGCGCTAGTCGGCTAGTGTAGCCCTATCTGATACTGATAGTTTTGTTTTTAGACCTGTTCAAACATCGGGTTGGGTCGGGTTAAGGTCGGGTCGTGGGTCATTTATCATAGCCCGTACCTAGTGTCAGGATCTGGTCGGGCCATGCCTCCTTGTTTGACATGTCGGATTTCGGGTAAAAAATTACGGTTTATACCCGGCCCATGAAATTTTGCGGGTCAAAATGGTCTGTACCCGTCCGTTGCATTGGTCTTGTCGGGTCGGGTTTCAATTCAAAAATCACGGCTCCTACCCGGCCCATGAATTATTGCAGGTCAAAAATTATGGCTTGTACCCGCCCGTTGCATTTGTCGGATCGGGTCAGGCTGGGTTTTTTCGGGTGGGTCGAGTCGGGTGTCCCATGATCAGGTCTAGTTTCGCTCAGCCAGTGCCGTGTCGCGTGTTTGGTCAGTTCTATGTTGACGGGACTATAGATGGAAATGGGTACCCATAACCCGGTAATTGATGATTATTTACTCCATTAGAGAATTTTATGGACTAAATATCCTAACCATGAGTTTATTATTGGACAAAAACCTTTCACACAATAGATATATAGGTATTATAACGTTTCGTCCTCACTCATACCCGTTAACCCATGATCATAAACATACCCGTTATAACTATATTAACCCATGGATGATTGTATGATGCTAGAATTTTGTAAGTGTTTATATGGATATATATACTTGACATTTGGATGAATGGGTGTGTTAGATATGTATTTGGATTCATGGATGTATGGTATTAGGACTTGGATCAAAATCCATCATTTGTTTGTGTAATGTGTTATTTTAGTAGATGTTTAATCTTTGTGGCCATTGTCATCTCTAGTTGAGACAGTGACCTCGGTAGAAAAATCATGTTGAACCGCACTGCACTTTTGATAAATTTTTTTAGTTTGGTTGAGAAGGCATTGACGTGGTCACCTAACCTCACCTGGTGCGTACGTGCCACCTATGAGCAGGGCCCAGCATGACTGCATGAGCACGTTCCTTGTGGAGTTGTGGTGGTAGATGTTTCATTATTGGTTGCCCTTTGTCATCAAGTTGAAACGACCATGATGCAATATGCAACCAGCTAGTGGGCAGTGGCAGTGGCCATGCATAGAGATCTGTGTTCCGAGACATAAGAATAGCAGAGGGAATTTTCGGACACGACCGAGTCTCCGATTAATTCTAGCAAACGTTGTCCTATTCATATCTGCGGCTCTCGGCGGCCCTGAACTCCCAGCCGGTCCTTGTCCCTCGTCCGGCGGCCGGCTAAAAATGGCCGCGCCGGGGGCACTACTTGAACGCGACCCCGGGCCACCTGGAGTTCCCGCAAGCTAGCCGAGCTCCTCGGGAATCCGGTGCCAGGCCTCGCCTTCTCGCGGCGGTGCTCCCTCCCTCTTCGTCCCCCAGCGACGCAGGCAGGCGCGCGCGCGGCCATGAAGGGGGGCGGTGCCATGAGGCCGTCGCCTATGTTCTACGTCCACGAGGCGGACGTCGTCCAGATCCACCACTTCCTCGAGGAGTGCTCCCTCTGCGCCAAATCGCTCTCCGGCGACATCTTCATGTACAGGTGGTCGCCCCCGCGAAACACATACTAACTATACCACTATTATCTTTCTCTCTCTTTTACGTAGATATATAGTCATATAGATATGACAGATAGATGCACGGATCGGATCAGGCTAATTGGTTTGCCTGTGCAGGGGTGACACGCCGTTCTGCAGCGAGGAGTGCAGGGAGCAGCAGATCGAGGTGGACAGGGCGAAGCACCGGCGGAAGAAGCGCGCGGCGGCGCACGCGCTGTCCGCACGCAGCAGGGAGCACCGGCACCAGCAGCAGCTGCAGCAGCACCACCACCAGCAGCAGCAACCGCAGCCGCGGAATGCCGGCATGGACACCCGCCACCCGTGGGTCGACGCCGGGTTCGCCAGGCCCAGGGCGCCCGCGCTGCGCGTCTGAGCAAAAGAATTAGCGCGCCGCACGCACACGGCACACTTCCCCCGCGCCGCGCCCCGCCCCCGCCGCAGCAGCACCGGTTGCATGCATGCACTAGTGCCGTGCGTAAGTACCGTACGCGGGCGAGCGACAGCTGGCTCGGGTTTTTTTTGCTACTACATACACGTAGTATCCTGATCCAAGGCTAGAACTGTAGAGCCATGCATGCTGCCGGATCGGAGAGCCGTGGGCCATGGACCGATGGCGTCTCTCTCCCCCGCTTGTTTTCGGCCTCTCGTATTTTGGCTGTAGTTCTTGCTCTCTCGTTCTCGTGGAATGAAACACGTACGTATGGATTATCCTACCAGCAGATCGACTAGTTTTTGTATTTCAGACTCTGGATGTACCTATACATCTCATTAGATTTTTACTGGGTGCTGCGTATATTGCCTTGTCACTGAGGCGGCAGCTCAGACTGTAAAAGATATACGAGACAGAAACCGATGAGTCGGTTCCGAAGGCTAGAGAATATACATGTGAAGTGGATTTAGGCAGTCGGAGCGATGTAATATTGTTGGGGATGTATAAACAGCGGTGGTAACCATACAACTTCAAAATCTCAATCTTTTAACTGTACTCACCGCTCTGTGCGGGTGCTATTACGCTTACGCACCTCTGGTCGGTATGCCAAGCTAGCTAGCCTTCGGTAAATGTACCCCCAAAAATAAACACCCATACTTTGTTACTTTACCCCTAAAATCCTAAAATTGCTATTTCGAGACTCTCAAGATCAGCACCCACATTACTCATGCATGCTTGAATAAGGGGTTTATAATCATCCATCCTATGTTCTAAGATCTTGTTTGTTTACCACCTAGATTATACTCCCTCCATCCCACAATATAGTTCTTTCTAACCCTCTTTTTTCTACCACATTCGAATTTAAATAAATGATAATGAATATCAACATACATACAAACTATATTCATAGATTGATTAATGAATATATGTTTAGTCTAAAATGAATTATATTTTGGAACAGAGGAGTATAATCTAACTTAAATAAGTCAAGAGTCTAACAAACATCACGGATTATTCGAGTAGATTATATAATCTAGGTACTATACCTAGATTATGATAATTTATAAGCAAGTCATTAGGTGTTTATTTTAGATTGTTGTTTAGCTTTTTATCCACTAATAATTTGTGTAATCAACATCCCTAATCGGATAATACAAACTGGATTATATAATCCGAATTATATAATCAATAGAAAATAAACTGGATTATTTAATATGCAAAGAAACAAACATGCCCTAAGTAAGGGCGTGTTTGGGATGGCTCGACTCAAGTGTGGAGTTCTAGTTTATAATACCAATTGAAATGGTTTTAAAAATATTTTAATCTAAATAATAAATAAAATGACTTATCTAATTGTCTTCTAAATACTTACAACTCCAGCTCCACGATTTTCTGGAGCACCCAATAACCTTCTTCAACAACTCCACGAAACTTTATGGAGCCGGAGTTGTCCTAAAAAGGGCCTAAGTGTTGATTTACTGGAGCAACGTCCCTAGCACATTCGAAACAAATTACGTTAGACCCTATAAACACTATTTACGCCATTCAGCTGCCCACAAGCAACCGACTGTAGGTGAAGCAGACACGGGAGCTGATGAAACATCAGCTGTTCGACTGTTGATATTGTAGTTGTAGCTGTAGCACAGACAACCAAATACCTCAGCGTCGCCCCCACTTGGGCGACACGGGCGGCAAATACCCAGATGTCGTCTCCTACTCTCCTTCCCCTCTCTCTGCCTCACCACTGCCAGAGCTAGCCACCGGGGAACTCGCGTGGCTCACGACGATGGTGGCGCGAGGCGAATTAGTCGGGCCCCGCGTCTCCCTCGCTCCTTCCACTACAGGAAACACCTAAATTTTCGTGGGCCAAAAACCCACGAAAATAAGCCTAAACCGACGAAAATAGGGTATTTTCGTCGGCAGGCCGACGAAAATAGCCGCCGAAAATAAGTTCGACGAAAATAGACACCTATTTTCGTCGGTACCGACGAAAATAACTTATTTTCGTCGGCTTCCCGTAGACCGACGAAAATAAATGGTCGACTGACTATTTTCGTCGGCCAGGTGGTGGCCGACGAAAATAAGTGCCAGACTATTTTCGTCGGCCACCACCGAGGCCGACGAAAATTGATGCTCCCCCCCCCCCCCAAAACAGATTTTTCTGCACCTATTAATAATTCACAGCAATATACACAATATCACAATTCACATATACAGATTCACAAGCCTAATACATAATTCACAAAACACATTCACATATACATAAATAGTCCATTCAAATAAGTCTAGAGTATCCATAAGTCCAAAAGTCTATTGTCCATTCAAATACACAATTCACAAAACTCTAGTCCATAAGTCTAGAGTCCATAAGTCCATAAGCTACTAACTACTCACTACTCACTCCTCACTGATCACTCCGGCGGGCTGTGGGAGTTTTGGCCACTCCCTCCTCCGCCACCAGGAAGGTGGCCACTCCCTCCAGCACCATGGACGAGGAAGTCTTGGACGTTGACACCACCCTCCGATCCATGAGCATGTGACGCTGAACCCTGCAATTCATCAATCATTCAAATAAGGCTATATACATATACATTGCTGTGTTTGGTCAATATTTGCGTAAAACTAAACATGGAACGTCACCTGTGGTCCATGGTGAGGAGGAGGTTGTGCATGCATCCACGGGTACTGTTGTGGTGGCCACCCCAGAGGTGGTGGCACCCACCCCGTCGGTGGCGGTGCCATCCACGCTTGATATGGCTGAGAGCCCGCCAGTGGCTGGGAGACCGGTGGCACCCATCCCGGGACTGGCTGCGATCCTTGGGGTGGTGGAGGCGTCCAAGTGCCTGGAGGTGCCTGCGTCCACCCAACACCGGTCCACTGTGGCTGCGACGCTGGAGCTTGTCCTGGCCACTGTCCCCATCCTTGTGCCTGCGAGCCATTTTTGATAATAAAGAAAAAGTTGCTATGGAATTGAAGTGTTCAGATAGTGTTACCTGGGGAGGGCGAAAAGCGGGCAAGTTCATATCAGGGCCGAGTCGAGTAGTCATTTCCTGCAAATGGATGCAACGTTAGAATCACAACATTATACTTTGAATTCAATGACGACACGTGATGAGATAGACGAATTACCTGAAAATAAGAAGCCATATATTGCGTCAGCTGTCCAACCTGCTCCTGCGCTGCTCGAGCCTGCTCCTGTGCTGCTCGAGCCTGCTCCAGTGCTGCCCGAGTCTCCTCCTCCAGCTGAGCCTCTCGAGCAGACCTGGAGGAGCGAGAACTCCCTCCCGAAGACGATGCCTTCCCTTGACCTATTGTCCTGTTATATTCCACAACGCCGGTGCCAAAGGCAAACCTGCATGATACACATAGTTGAGCCATTAAGTGGACACATTCTTGTTAATGAAATCGTCGAATCAAACACAAACACCTCACCTGCCATGCTTTCTACCCCCACCACTGTGGTACAACGCCGAGGCATCTAAGTCTGAATGCATCCAGTCGAAATCAGGCCCATGGCGTTGAGTCATTTCCTCCCCATATGCATTCTGCAAAGAAAGTTAGAGTTGGAGTTAGACACAAAACATGCAATTTAATTCGTAAATACAAACTTGTTTACCATTTTCTCCCTTGCTGCCTCGCTGCATAGCTCATCAGGGTTCGTCGGATCAGGGCCACGGTGACCACGGACGTAAACCTCCATAAAACTTGGAGCAACTCCACTTTCAGCTTCCTGCATGAAAAAGAAGAGTTAAACTATATAATTTTCATAGATGTAACATACAAGTTTGATTTATATACTTACCATGCGGCGTGCGGTACCAAGGTGTCCATCGGCGCCGTACCTATGCCCCGATCCTTCAGTGCCACGGTTGACACGGTGCTTGTTGGACTCTGCAATCCACTCAGGCGACGCCCATCTCTTAGCCAACCACCTCCAGGCTTCCATGTCCTTCGCCAGCCAATCCACAACGCTCTCCAGGTACTGCTCCTCTGTGAGGTAGATCTCATTGGCCCCTAATGCTTTGCTCATTTTCTGCCCCTTTATCTTCTTGTAGTAGTAGTTGACGGCCGCAATGCGAGCATTGTACATGGCATCCTTGATGACCTTATCAGCGCACTTCCGAAAGTGCCTCTTCACACGTGCCCACTGAGCCTGATCGTCCTCGATGTCATCC
This sequence comes from Zea mays, assembly GCF_902167145.1. Classification (NCBI taxonomy): domain Eukaryota; kingdom Viridiplantae; phylum Streptophyta; class Magnoliopsida; order Poales; family Poaceae; genus Zea; species Zea mays. The sequence continues at coordinate 15,005,205 of NC_050097.1, forward strand.
GGCAATTGGAACCTCCCCTACATATCAATGGAGAAGTTAAGTTAAAGTAAGATTAGGAGAAGCAATAATTCAGTGAATTGCTTATATACGAAAGTAAACTCACCCAGAACTCGTCCCACACAGCCACCTGACAAGTCCTTCGTTTTTTTTTCCGAACTTCCCCCTCTGCTACTGCTTTCCCCTGACTCCCCTGGCTGGACATAGTCCTTTAGACCCCAGTCAGCCCACTGCATAGCCGCGAACCTCTCGCCATTGAGCTCCACCATGCCAGGGTAGTAGAAGCGACAGAGGCTACCCAACACCGCGTTCACCTTGGGACGTCTGCCTGTACCGTCCCAAGTCAAGTCTTCCCATGACCTACAAACATTAATAAAACAAGTAAACCAGTGCAATCACGTTCACATTAAAAAATTAACACAACAGAAATAAGCCCCACCATTCTCCATGCGGCCGGATGAGCCTCCTCTCGGCAGGTCTCGGACCAAGCACATTGCTCTTCTTATACCTAAGTATACAAGTAAATTCAATATGATGAAATGATTAAAAACTAATATCAATTAAACTAATATGCATAATAATACCTGAAGGACGTAGAACCATCTGACGCGTCGCCCGCGCTGCCTGCCCCCATGGGGTCAACCTCCTCATCCTGCTCACCCTCCTCATCCTGCTCACCCTCCTCACCCTGCACATGAGCATCCTGCTGAGGAGTCTCCTGCTCACCCTCCTCACCCTGCACTTCGTCTAGACAGTCGAGAAGTTGCTGCTGCCTCTGTCGGCTCTGTGAGGTGCCCTGAAAAAGGCCACTGCCCGAGCTGTCCTCGCTGGCCGCGCTGCCCCCACTCCTCCTCGATCTCCTATGCTTGAACATGTTCAACTGTAGATAAATTAATGTCAAACCACAGTATATGAAACAAATAATATGAAAATTAATAATGTGGAAATTGGAATACATAGCTTAATTGATTAACTAAAAGAAACATACTAATCAAAAGTCATCTGCATCCGATGATGCTTCTTCGGCTCGTTGTTTATTCATACGCTCTTGATTTCGTTGGATCCTTACTGATCTTCTAACGACGACAGGTCGTTTGCGCTTTGACCTAGGTTCTTCAATTAAGTCGCTTGAATTGCAACAGAGATTTTCAAGGCCTTCTCCATTGGTCACATGGAATCGGTGAGCTATGTCTTGATTCGACGCCGCTTCTGGTTGAAAAACAGCCTCATCGTTGTCCCTGCTCGTATTCACGTAGTCAGCACTCTCTGGAGCGACGACTTGTGGGTTGACTTTGATTGCAACCCACCAAGCCCTAAGGCTTGGGTGAGGATATGGCAGGTAGTACACCTGTTTTGCCTGATTTGCAAGGACAACATCGCTCATACTGCTCGGAATCCTAGAGCTATGCTTCACCTCAACATTACCATACTTGTCGACACGAGTCCCACTATGAGCATCAAACCAGTCGCACTCGAAAAACACGACTTTAAGTTCCTTGGGGCCATCGAAAATCAACTCTACAATGTTTTGAAGAACACCGTAATAGTCCACTACTTTGTCATCGTCAACATATGAACTTGCCAACACACCACTATTGGTGGTGGCTGCCAATGGTCGACTCTTCTCCAATTTCGCGGTTCGGAAGCGATATCCATTTACATCATAGCGAGTATAGTTCCGAACGGACACAGAGGTATGTGCCATTTGCTGCAAGTCCGGGTGCACAGAGTTTTTGGAAACCTATACAAGGAATTAGTATATGCATTATATCTTCCAAGTCCAAAATTCAAATATTAAGTATGGACAATGAGAGAACGACAATTACTAACATAATTACGAAACCACTGCACGAAGTTTGGTCCACCTTTCAACCCATCACGCCGAAGATTTTCTAATTGGATGGCCGTAGGTTTACTAGTAGATTTCCAACATTCTTCATCAAACATGCTGGACATATTAGAAACATGGAGATTACACACTATAGAAATTATGAGATGAGAAAATGGAAGTAACTATGCGGAAAACTTACTCGAACGCCTCCTGTGTGCTGTCAATATTGCTATACATATATAGCATTAGTGTGTTCAAATCTGATCCTTCAATGTGACGTACACTCCCTTTTCCAACTGCTTTACCCGGATTCGCAAAAATTTGAAGGGTGCTTTGGGGCGATTCATTTTTGACATGAAGTCGCACTGAAGGAGCAAACACATTGTTGGCTCGAGCGAAATACCTGGTTGAGAATTGAGATATCTCCTTAAGGGCAAAAGCCTCCGCAATACACCCTTCGACTCTAGCCTTGTTGCGAACAGACGCCCTGAGCTTTTTCAACGCCATTTCTATAGGATACATCCACCTGAATTGCACTGGTCCGCCTACCAAAGCTTCCCAAGGCAAATGCACAATTAGATGTTGCATCACATTGAAGAATCCTGGCGGGAAAACCTTTTCAAATTTACAAATAAGAATTGGAATTTCTTTCTCAAATTTCTGCATCAACCTCTTCGATACCGTCTTTGCGCATACTTCCCTATAGAAGTAACTCAGCTCTGCAAATATGCTCCAAAGCTCATCCTTAAAATAGCCTCGAAACATCACGGGCATCAGCCTCTCCATAATAATATGGTAGTCATGGCTTTTCAAACCGATCAATTTACCGGTCTTCAGATTGACTGTCCGTTTCAGATTTGCCGCATATCGATCTGGAAATTTCAGATTCTTCAACCACTTAAATATTTCTTTCCTTTCATCTGGCTTGAGGCAGTAATCAGCTCGCGGCCTACTCTCATGCCCTTTATCGCTTACTTTCAACTCGAGCATCGGTCTCTTACAAATTTCAGCCATGTCTTTTCTTGCCTTCATATTATCTTTCGTTTTATCAGTCACATCGAAACATGTGCTTATGATGCTTTCAGCAACGTTACGCTCTTGGTGCATCAAGTCTATGTTGTGCGGCATGATCAAGGCTTTTGCATACGGAAGCTCCCATATTGATGAAATATGGGTCCAGTTGTGGTCCTCCCCGTAGCCTTGAAACCTATCATTTTCTCCTTGCTTCAGACAAGCATGCCATGCCATTATCTGCGGTGCAGTTTGCCTCTTTGGTGGCCCATTTCTGATTTTGGCTCCACTTCTGAATGCAGTAAGCGAATTCCTGAAATCATGCTTGAATGGAGTCCAACGTCGATGAGCATCAAAGAATGACACTTTCCCACCATGCTTCAATTTGAATGCATCCGTATCATTCATACATATGGGACAGCACAACCGACCATGAACACACCATCCAGACCAATCTCCATACGCCAGCAGATCATGCACTGACCACAAATAAGCAGCGCGCATGGTAAACTCCTTTTCAGTATGGCTGTCATAAGCCTTCACACCTCTCCACAATTGTTTCAGCTCTTCAATTAAAGGGCGAACAAACATATTCAGCTTTGGCCCTGGATGCTCGGGGCCTGGGATGACTAGTGCAAGGAACATGAACTCTTCTTTATTGACCAACTCAGGAGGAAGATTATATGGCACAATGAAGACAGGCCAACACGAGTAAGGGCTTGCACTGGTATTGAAAGGTGTGAATCCGTCCGTCGATAGACCAAGCCGTACACTCCTAGGGTCGTTTGCAAATTCGGGATCAAACTCGTCAAATGCCTTCCACGCATCACCGTCCGACGGATGGACCATTATGTCTGGATCAGTGACGAGACGTACACCATTCTTTGGCCACGTCATATGCAGAGCTATTTCCTTGTTGAGGAACAACCTTGAAAGCCGAGGAATGATGGGCAACCGACGAAGTTGCTTAGCTGCGACCTTCGTAACTACCAATTCACCCTCATCATTTGTCACCTCGACATATCTAGAAGCTTCGCAATGCTTACAACGGTCCAGCTTGTCATCCTCCTCAAAGAATAGCATGCAACTGTTGGGACACACGTCGATCTTCTCATATGTCATCCCAAGACCAGCTAACATCTTCTTTGCGAAGTACATATTCTTTGGCAACTTATGATTCTCCGGGAGAACCTCGCCCATCAGTTGGACGATGTCGTTGTAAGCACTGTTTGAAATGTTGTGCTTCGACTTTATCGCCATTAGTCTTGTGAGAGTCCCAAGAACTGACATCTGAGTGTGCTCGTGTGAAAGGGAATTAGGCTTACACCTAGTTCCCAAATTATTTTGGTGGTTGAATTGCCCAACACAAATTGATGAACTAACTAGTTTGCTCTAGATTATACGTTCTACAGGTGCCAAAGGTTCATCTACAACTATACTAATTCGACTGTCCGGAATACCGTAGATTATTCCGGACAGGAGAAGCTTTTTGGAAAAACAGGCCAAGCGCGGACCGTCCGGGCCCTTGCGGCGGACCGTCCGCAACACTAGAATGTCTCTTGGACAGAACCAATACAAAAATACAAGTTTCCACTACAGACTGTCCGGAGGAAAAGCAAAGACCGTCCGAGCCCTCGCGCGGACCGTCCGGCCTCAGGCGCGGACCGTCCGGTCGGTAAGAAACCGAAAAACCCGAAGGTAACGGGTTCGGAGAAATGAATTATAGGGGGCCTCGCGGACCGTCCGGGGTGCACGACTGGACCGTCCGCGACTGGCTCTGTCTGACATCTGACGACGCATTAAATGCAATATAGCCGTTGATATAGCCGTTACTGCTGACCGTTGCATTTTCAGCCGTTGATCTACAGGGGCGGACCGTCCGCACCAGGAAGGCGGACCGTCCGCGCTCAGCAGAATGGCCCAACGGCTAGGAAGTGGTTGGTGGCTATAAATACAACCCCAACCACCTCCATTCATAACATCCAAGCATTCCAACCTTCAACATTCAATACAAGAGCTAGCAATCCATTCCAAGACACATTCAAAGCCTCCATCTCTCCAAGTTTCACAATTGAGAAAAGAGATCTTTAGTGATTAGTGACTTGAGAGAGAAAGTGATCCGTGTGTTATTTGTCGCTCTTGTCGCTTGGCTTTTTAATCGTGCTTTCTTGATTCCTTCATTGCGATCAAACTCACTTGTAATTGAGGCAAGAGACACCAAACTTGTGGTGGTCCTTGTGGGAACTTTGTGCTCCAAGTGATTAAGAAAAGAAAGCTCACTCGATCCGAGGGATCGTTTGAGAGAGGGAAGGGTTGAAAGAGACCCGGCCTTTGTGGCCTCCTCAACGGGGAGTAGGTTTGCAAGAATCGAACCTCGGTAAAACAAATCTCCGTGTCTCACTTGCTTATTCGCTTGGGATTTGTTTTGCGCCCTCTCTCGCGGACTCGTTTCTTTATTACTAACGCTAACCCAGCTTGTAGTTGTGTTTATATTTGTAAATTTCAGTTTCGCCCTATTCACCCCCCTCTAGGCGACTATCAATTGGTATCAGAACCCGGTGCTTCATTAGAGCCTAACCGCTCGAAGTGATGTCGGGAGATCACGCCAAGAAGGAGATGGAGACCGGCGAAAAGCCCACTACAAGCCACGGGAGCACTTCATCGGAAGAGTCCCGCACCAAGAGAAAGGAGAAGAAGAAGAGCTCCTCCAACAAAGGGAAGGAGAAGAAATCTTCTTCGCACCACAAAGAGAAGAAGGAGAAATCTTCCTCCCACAAGCCACATCGGAGAGGGGACAAGCACAAAAGGATGAGAAAAGTGGTCTACTACGAGACCGACACTTCATCAACATCGACTTCCGACTCCGATGCGCCCTCCGTAACTTCTAAACGCCAAGAGCGTAAGAAGTTTAGTAAGATCCCCCTACATTACCCTCGCATCTCTAAAAATGCACCTTTACTTTCCGTCCCATTAGGCAAACCACCAACTTTTGATGGTGAAGATTATGCTAGGTGGAGTGATTTAATGCGATTTCATCTAACCTCACTCCACAAAAGTATATGGGATGTTGTTGAGTTTGGTGCACAGGTACCATCCGTAGGGGATAAAGACTATAATGAGGATGAGGTGGCCCAAATCGAGCACTTCAACTCTCAAGCGACAACAATACTCCTCGCCTCTTTAAGTAGAGAAGAGTATAACAAAGTTCAAGGGTTGAAGAGCGCCAAAGAGGTTTGGGATGTGCTCAAAACCGCGCACGAGGGAGACGAGCTCACAAAGATCACCAAGCGGGAAACGATCGAGGGGGAGCTCGGTCGGTTCCGGCTTCGCAAAGGGGAAGAGCCACAACACATGTACAACCGGCTCAAGACTTTGGTGAACCAAGTGCGCAACCTCGGGAGCGTAAAGTGGGATGACCACGAAGTGGTTAAGGTTATTCTAAGATCTCTTATTTTCCTTAACCCTACTCAAGTTCAATTAATTCGTGGCAATCCTAGATATACTAAAATGACCCCCGAGGAAGTTATCGGGCATTTTGTAAGTTTTGAGTGCATGATCGAAGGCTCGAGGAAAATCAACGAGCTTGACGAACCCACCACATCCGAAGCTCAACCCGTCGCATTCAAGGCGACGGAAGAAAAGAAGGAGGAGGCCACGCCAAGTCGACAACCAATAGACGCCTCCAAGCTCGACAATGAGGAAATGGCGCTCGTCATCAAGAGCTTCCACCAAATCCTCAAGCAAAGGAGGGGGAAAGACTACAAGTCCCGCTCCAAGAAGGTTTGCTACAAGTGTGGTAAGCCCGATCATTTTATTGCTAAATATCCTATATCAAGTGACAGTGACCGAGGCGACGACAAGAAGGGGAGAAGAAAGGAGAAGAAGAGGTACTACAAGAAGAAGGGCGGCGATGCCCATGTTTGTCGCGAGTGGGACTCCGACGAAAGCTCAAGCGACTCCTCCGACGACGAGGACGCCGCCAACATCGCCGTCACCAAGGGACTTCTCTTCCCCAACGTCGGCCACAAGTGCCTCATGGCAAAGGACGGCAAAAGGAAAAAGGTTAAATCTAACTCATCCACTAAATATGAATCTTCTAGTGATGATAATGCTAGTGATGAGGAGGATAGTTTGCGTTCCCTTTTTGCCAACCTTAACATAGCTCAAAAAGAAAAATTAAATGAATTAGTCAGTGCTATTCATGAAAAGGATGACCTTTTGGATTCCCAAGAGGATTGTCTAATTAAAGAAAACAAGAAACATGTTAAGGTTAAAAAGGCTTATGCTCTAGAAATTGAGAAATGTGAAAAGTTATCTAGTGAGCTAAGCACTTGCCGTGAGATGATTGACAACCTTAGACATGAAAATGCTAGTTTAAATGCTAAGGTTGATTCACATGTTTGTAATGTTTCAATTCCCAATCCTAGAGATAATAATGATGATTTGCTTGCTAGGATTGAAGAATTAAACATTTCTCTTGCTAGCCTTAGAGTAGAAAATGATAATTTGATTACTAAGGCTAAAGATTTTGATGTTTGCAATATCACTATTTCCGATCTTAGAGATAAAAATGATATATTACGTGCTAAGATTGTTGAACTTAATTCTTGCAAACCGTCTACATCTACTATTGAGCATGTGTCTATTTGTGATAGATGTAGAGATATTGATGTTAATGCTATTCATGATCACATGTCTTTAATTAAACAACAAAATGATCATATAGCAAAACTAGATGCTAAAATTGCTGAGCACAACTTAGAAAATGAGAAATTTAAATTTGCTCGCAGCATGCTTTATAATGGGAGACGCCCTGACATTAAGGATGGCATTGGCTTCCAAAAAGGAGACAATGACAAACTTAATGCCCCTCCTAAGAACTTGTCTAACTTTGTTAAAGGCAAGGCTCCCATGCCTCAGGATAACGAGGGCTACATTTTGTACCCTGCCGGCTATCCTGAGAGCAAAATTAGGAAAATTCATTCTAGGAAGTCTCACTCTGGCCCTAATCATGCTTTTATGTATAAGGGTGAGACATCTAGCTCTAGGCAACCAACCCGTGCCAAGTTGCCTAGAAAGAAAACTCCTAATGCATCAAATGATAATACCATTTCATTTAAAACTTTTGATGCTTCTTATGTGCTTACTAACAAATCCGGCAAGGTAGTTGCCAAGTTTGTTGGGGGCAAACACAAGGGTTCCAAGACTTGTGTTTGGGTACCCAAAGTTCTTGTTTCTAATGCCAAAGGACCCAAAACCGTTTGGGTACCTAAAATCAAGAACTAAAATTGTTTTGCAGGTTTATGCATCCGGGGGCTCAAGTTGGATACTCGACAGCGGGTGCACAAACCACATGACAGGGGAGAAGAAGATGTTCTCCTCATATGAGAAAAACCAAGATCCCCAAAGAGCGATCACATTCGGGGATGGAAATCAAGGTTTGGTCAAAGGTTTGGGTAAAATTGCTATATCTCCTGACCATTCTATTTCCAATGTTTTTCTTGTTGATTCTTTAGATTACAACTTGCTTTCTGTTTCTCAATTATGTCAAATGGGCTACAACTGTCTATTCACTGATATAGGTGTCACTGTCTTTAGAAGAAGTGATGATTCAATAGCATTTAAGGGAGTGTTAGAGGGTCAGCTATACTTGGTAGATTTTGATAGAGCTGAACTCGACACTTGCTTAATTGCTAAGACTAACATGGGTTGGCTCTGGCACCGCCGACTAGCCCATGTTGAAATGAAGAATCTTCATAAGCTTCTAAAGGGAGAGCACATTTTAGGACTAACCAATGTTCATTTTGAGAAAGACAGGATTTGTAGCGCATGCCAAGCAGGAAAGCAAGTTGGCTCTCATCATCCGCATAAGAACATAATGACGACCGACAGGCCACTAGAGCTCCTGCACATGGATCTATTCGGCCCGATCGCTTACATAAGCATCGGCGGGAGTAAGTACTGTCTTGTTATTGTGGATGATTATTCTCGCTTCACTTGGGTATTCTTTTTACAGGAAAAATCTCAAACCCAAGAGACCTTAAAGGGATTCTTGAGACGGGCTCAAAATGAGTTCGGCTTAAGGATCAAGAAAATAAGAAGCGACAACGGGACAGAGTTCAAGAACTCTCAAATTAAAGGCTTTCTTGAGGAGGAGGGCATCAAGCATGAGTTCTCTTCTCCCTACACACCTCAACAAAATGGTGTAGTGGAGAGGAAGAATAGAACTCTTTTGGACATGGCGAGAACCATGCTTGATGAATACAAGACTTCGGATCGGTTTTGGGCGGAGGCGGTCAACACCGCTTGCTACGCCATCAACCGGTTATATCTTCACCGAATCCACAAGAAGACATCATATGAACTCCTAACCGGTAAAAAACCCAACATTTCATATTTTAGAGTCTTTGGTAGCAAATGCTTTATTCTTGTTAAGAAAGGTAGAAAATCTAAATTTGCTCCTAAGACTGTAGAAGGCTTTTTACTTGGTTATGACTCAAACACAAGGGCATATAGGGTCTTTAACAAGTCCACTGGGCTAGTTGAAGTCTCATGTGACGTTGTGTTTGATGAGACTAATGGCTCTCAAGTAGAGCAAGTTGATCTTGATGAGATAGGTGAAGAAGAGGCTCCATGCATCGCGCTAAGGAACATGTCCATTGGGGATGTGTGTCCTAAGGAATCCGAAGAGCCTTCAAATGTACAAGATCAACCATCCTCCTCCATGCAAGCATCTCCACCGACTCAAAATGAGGATGAAGCTCAAGTTGATGAAGTAGAAGATCAAGCCAATGAGCCACCTCAAGATGATGGCATTGATCAAGGGGGAGATGCAAATGAGGAAGACAAGGTCGATGAGGAACAAAGGCCGCCACACCCAAGAGTCCACCAAGCAATCCAACGAGATCACCCCGTCGACACCATCCTCGGCGACATTCATAAGGGGGTAACTACTCGATCTCGTGTTGCACATTTTTGTGAACATTACTCGTTTGTTTCCTCTATTGAGCCACACAGGGTAGAGGAAGCACTTCAAGATTCGGATTGGGTGGTGGCGATGCAAGAGGAGCTCAACAACTTCACGAGAAATGAGGTATGGCATTTAGTTCCACGTCCTAACCAAAATGTTGTAGGAACCAAATGGGTCTTCCGCAACAAGCAAGACGAGCATGGTGTGGTGACAAGGAACAAAGCTCGACTTGTGGCCAAGGGATACTCCCAAGTCGAAGGTTTGGATTTTGGTGAAACCTATGCACCCGTAGCTAGGCTTGAGTCAATTCGCATATTATTGGCCTATGCTACTTACCATGGCTTTAAGCTTTATCAAATGGACGTGAAAAGTGCCTTCCTCAATGGACCAATCAAGGAAGAGGTCTATGTTGAGCAACCTCCCGGCTTTGAAGACAGTGAGTATCCTAACCATGTCTATAAGCTCTCTAAGGCGCTTTATGGGCTCAAGCAAGCCCCAAGAGCATGGTATGAATGCCTTAGAGATTTCCTTATTGCTAATGGCTTCAAAGTCGGTAAAGCCGATCCTACACTCTTTACTAAAACTCTTGAAAATGACTTGTTTGTATGCCAAATTTATGTTGATGATATTATATTTGGGTCTACTAACGAGTCTACTTGTGAAGAGTTTAGTAGGATTATGACACAGAAATTCGAGATGTCTATGATGGGGGAGTTGAAGTATTTCTTAGGATTCCAAGTAAAGCAACTCCAAGAGGGCACCTTCATTAGCCAAACGAAATACACTCAAGACATCTTAACCAAGTTTGGAATGAAGGATGCCAAGCCCATCAAGACACCCATGGGAACTAATGGGCATCTCGACCTCGACACGGGAGGTAAGTCCGTGGATCAAAAGGTGTACCGGTCGATGATAGGTTCTTTGCTATATTTATGTGCATCTCGACCGGATATTATGCTTTCCGTATGCATGTGTGCAAGATTCCAAGCCGACCCTAAGGAAGCTCACCTTACGGCCGTAAAACGAATCTTGAGATATTTGGCTTATACTCCTAAGTTTGGGCTTTGGTATCCTAAGGGATCCACATTTGATTTAATTGGTTATTCCGATGCCGATTGGGCGGGGTGTAAAATCAATAGGAAGAGCACATCGGGGACTTGCCAGTTCTTGGGAAGATCCTTGGTGTCTTGGGCTTCAAAGAAGCAAAATTCGGTCGCTCTTTCCACCGCCGAAGCCGAGTACATTGCCGCAGGCCATTGTTGCGCGCAATTGCTTTGGATGAGGCAAACCCTGCGGGACTACGGTTACAAATTAACCAAAGTCCCTTTGCTATGTGATAATGAGAGTGCAATCAAAATGGTCGACAATCCCGTCGAGCATAGCCGCACTAAACACATAGCCATTCGGTATCACTTTTTGAGGGATCACCAACAAAAGGGGGATATCGAGATTTCTTACATTAATACTAAAGATCAATTAGCCGATATCTTTACCAAGCCTCTTGATGAACAAACCTTTAACAAACTTAGGCATGAGCTAAATATTCTTGATTCTAGGAATTTCTTTTGTTAACTTGCACTCATAGCTCATTTGTATACCTTTGATCATATCTCCTTCATATGCTATGACTAATGTGTTTTCAAGTCTATTTCAAACCAAGTCATAGGTGTATTGAAAGGGAATTGGAGTCTTCGGCGAAGACAAAGGCTTCCACTCCGTAACTCATCCTTCGCCGTCACTCCAAGCAACTCTCCATTCTTGGGGGAGAAAAGCATGAGCATCAAAGAAAAGGACTTTGTCTTTGGGGGAGAAAGAAAGAAGCCCAAAGCTAAAGGACCGGACTTCGTCTTTGGTATAATCTTAACTCATTTATTTATGACCAAAGAGGAAGATAGCACTTAGAGGGCTCTAATGATTCCGTTTTTGGCGATTCATGCCAAAGGGGGAGAAAGTAAGAGCCCAAAGCAAAAGGACCGCACCACCACCAATTTCAAAAACTTAAGTGTCGAATATTTTTCAATTGATATCCTATTGTGTTCAAAAGGGGGAGAAAGTAGTATTTCAAAATGACATATCAAAAACCCTCTTGAACACTAAGAGGAGGATTTCATTTAGGGGGAGTTTTTGTTAGTCAAAGGAAAAGCATTTGAAACAGGGGGAGAAAATTTCAAATCTTGAAAATGCTTCTCAAAATCTTATTCATTTACCCTTGACTATTTGCAAAAAGAACTTTGAAAAGGATTTACAAAAGAGTTTGCAAAAAACATGTGGTGCAAGCGTGGTCCAAAATGTTATATAAGAAAGAAACAATTCATGCATATTTTGTAAGTATTTATATTGACTCAATTCCAAGCAACCTTTGCACTTACATTATGCAAACTAGTTCAATTATGCACTTTTATATTTGCTTTGGTTTGTGTTGGCATCAATCACCAAAAAGGGGGAGATTGAAAGGGAATTAGGCTTACACCTAGTTCCTAAATTATTTTGGTGGTTGAATTGCCCAACACAAATTGATGAACTAACTAGTTTGCTCTAGATTATACGTTCTACAGGTGCCAAAGGTTCATCTACAACTATACTAATTCGACTGTCCGGAATACCGTAGATTATTCCGGACAGGAGAAGCTTTTTGGAAAAACAGGCCAAGCGCGGACCGTCCGGGCCCTTGCGGCGGACCGTCCGCAACACTAGAATGTCTCTTGGACAGAACCAATACAAAAATACAAGTTTCCACTATAGACTGTCCGGAGGAAAAGCAAAGACCGTCCGAGCCCTCGCGCGGACCGTCCGGCCTCAGGCGCGGACCGTCCGGTCGGTAAGAAACCGAAAAACCCGAAGGTAACGGGTTCGGAGAAATGAATTATAGGGGGCCTCGCGGACCGTCCGGGGTGCACGACCGGACCGTCCGCGACTGGCTCTGTCTGACATCTGACGACGCATTAAATGCAATATAGCCGTTGATATAGCCGTTACTGCTGACCGTTGCATTTTCAGCCGTTGATCTACAGGGGCGGACCGTCCGCACCAGGAAGGCGGACCGTCCACGCTCAGCAGAATGGCCCAACGGCTAGGAAGTGGTTGGTGGCTATAAATACAACCCCAACCACCTCCATTCATAACATCCAAGCATTCCAACCTTCAACATTCAATACAAGAGCTAGCAATCCATTCCAAGACACATTCAAAGCCTCCATCTCTCCAAGTTTCACAATTGAGAAAAGAGATCTTTAGTGATTAGTGACTTGAGAGAGAAAGTGATCCGTGTGTTATTTGTCGCTCTTGTCGCTTGGCTTTTTAATCGTGCTTTCTTGATTCCTTCATTGCGATCAAACTCACTTGTAATTGAGGCAAGAGACACCAAACTTGTGGTGGTCCTTGTGGGAACTTTGTGCTCCAAGTGATTAAGAAAAGAAAGCTCACTCGATCCGAGGGATCGTTTGAGAGAGGGAAGGGTTGAAAGAGACCCGGCCTTTGTGGCCTCCTCAACGGGGAGTAGGTTTGCAAGAACCGAACCTCGGTAAAACAAATCTCCGTGTCTCACTTGCTTATTCGCTTGGGATTTGTTTTGCGCCCTCTCTCGCGGACTCGTTTCTTTATTACTAACGCTAACCTGGCTTGTAGTTGTGTTTATATTTGTAAATTTCAGTTTCGCCCTATTCACCCCCCCCCCTCTAGGCGACTATCATCGTGCAGTCTCTCTTCTCCCGCGGCGAGTAGCCGGAAGAATTCCTGAGCATCGCGTGGAAGCTGCCCCGGCTCCTCAGCGTTTATTTCAACATCCCTACCAAGATCATGCAACATGTCGTCCATCCTATCATGATCGTCATCAAGTTCCACCTCCGCGTCAACGTGTCTAATAGACTCTCCATGCCGGTACCATACAAGGTAGTTCGGCATAAACCCACTTTTGCAAAGGTGTTTCTCCATTTCTTCTATCTTCTGAGGCCACTTGTTCTCGCAGCGATTGCAAGGACACTTCACTAGACGACTCGTTGCATCTTTGAAAGCGTGCTCAAGCAAAGCCTTTGTTACACCCATCCATTCATTCGAATGTGCCCCATCCTTTCTCCACCCGTCATACATCACCCTCCGATCACCGTCCATTTCAAAGGCTAAACAAAAGACAAAGAAAATCAACGATCGTTTGTGGCTTAGGTGAACTCCCTATTAGGTAAAGGCCCTAAACCCACCCAAGAGTGTAGGTCGATGCTTGTGATTTGTGACGTGTAGCCTACGATTGCCGCGAAATTTCGGCAGCATAACCCCGCTGCTCTCCAAGCACACGCCTGAACATGGTGCGTTGGAGAACAACTGGGTTACACAACCGAAATTCCGCGTCAATCGTAAGGCACATGTCATAAATCACAAGCATCGGCCTACACTCTCAGGCTGTCCAAAATACGTGGACAATTCCGGAACGGCGAACCTCACAAGCCAATGTGGCGTTCGCCGTTCCCGAACGGGTGACGCATACGGTTCGCTACGGTTAACGATTAAAACTAAACTCTAAACATTAAAAAATATCTCGGAGACAAATATGAATTTGAATTAAAGCAATCAACAGTTAAACTAATCACAACACGACAAGATGACTAATATAAATTAATGACTTATTTTCGTCGGTACTCAATTATTCTTAAACTAGGTGCGTGGGAATGGTGAGATGGGTTTTTGTACAGTACAACCATTGTGCGCGCTCTGCAAAAGCGAGGTTGCCGACTGTGGATCTGCACTGCACCCTGCCAGATCTGCAATTTATTCCACAATCGTGTAGTAGTAGTAGTAGTAGTAGTAGTACGCTGTACAACAGTGACTAGTGTAGTAGCAGTAGTAGCAGCGTAGGTCTAGCTAGCTGAGTCTGAACTGCACGCACGACTGCTTTAAATGGTGTGACACGGTGAGATGATCAGGGAATCAACTATGACATAGGAAGTGCAGTTTTGTGCCATATCTCACCATGACAAGCAGCTAAAAAGGGGTGGAGTTTCTGGGTTAAATGGGAACCTCACAAAGAAGTACAAGGTTACATGTTCCACACTTCTATTGCATGGCCACCATGTAGGATAGGGGCACAAGAAAGTAGCAGTTGTCGCCAAATCTCCACTGAGCACCAACACTGAAGTTCAGTTCCTTCTGGTTACTATTTCTAGTCTGAAAATTCAGACCTCTGTCGCCCAGTTATTGGGTTACTTTTTCTTCTAGTAGCATAATGATCATTAACCAAAACTCTATGGATAGAACTCTGAATTTGGACCAAACACATAATTTCAGAACACAAAATTGCAGGCGTGGAAGTAGGGAGACAGGGAGGCTCACCGCGGGGAACGAGGGCGGCGTGGATGGACGGCGGGCACGCGCGATGGAGCTCGGTGATCGTCGCGATGGCGGCGTGGACGAACAGCGGGCGCGCGCGACGGAGCTCGGTGATCGTGCGACGGAGCTCGCCGAGCTTGCGTGAGAGAACAGCGGCTACGGGGCGCCAGAGAACGGCGGGCCCACGCGACGAAGCTCGCCGAGCAGAGAACGACGAGGTGGGGCGCGAGCGCGGCGAGGCACGGCGCGAGCGCGGCGAGGCACGATGGAGCTCGCCGAGCTTGCGTGCACGCGACAGCGAGGCGGGGCGCGGCGGGTCACGACGGAGGTCGTCGGGCTTGCGTGCGCGCGACGGCCACGGGTGCAAGCGAGCGCGGCGAGGCAGGGCACGACGGAGCGAGGCGGGGCCGGCAGGCGCGCGCGACGGCGAGGCGGAGCGCGGCGGGGCACGACGGAGGTCGCTGGGCTTGCGTGCGCGCGACGGCCACGGGCGCAAGCGAGCGCGGCGAGGCGGAGCGCGGCGGGGCACGACGGAGGTCGCTGGGCTTGCGTGCGCGCGACGGCCACGGGCGCAAGCGAGCGCGGCGAGGCGGGGCGCGACGGAGCGAGGCGGGGCACGAGCGCGGCGGCGGTGGGGCGCGAGTGCGGCGGCGGCGCGACGGGATTTAGGGCAGGCGGGGCGCGAGCGAAGAGATTTCGTGCTGAGTCAGGGATGGACGATTAAGGGACACTATTTTCGTCGGCCTCACGGAGGCCGACGAAAATAATGGTCGGTTAATGACGTATTTTCGTCGGCCTCTGGAGGCCGACGAAAATAATGGTCGTATTTTCGTGGGCCTGGCGGAGACCGACGAAAATACACCACATTTTCGTCGGTAACGACGGCCGACGAAAATAACATTGCATTTTCGTGGGCCGGCCGACGAAAATAACCCGACCCACGAAAATTTATGTGTTTCCTGTAGTGTCCACGTCGGTGAGGGTGTATGGTACCGCCCACGCCTGTTGTGGCGGCGCCCACATGCACGTTGTTGGCTTGTGCCGACTGGGATGGTGTCGGCCTAGACCGGTGGTTGCCCTACTACTGCTAGTGGAATGCGGGGTTGGAGGTTTGTGGGGGTGGGGGTAGCCTTGGGAGTGGTGGTCGGGCTACCCGGTGACTGCGGCACGATCCTCGTGTGGTGGCATTCTCGACGGCCCCCTCGATCGGCTGGAGGCTAGATCTTGAGCCTCTCCGGCAAGATCCATCTCTCCTCCTCCTGTTCAGTCGGTGGATGACTGGATCCATGCGACGAGACGTGTGGTGGGAGGTCCCGTGGCGAAAGCCATGGTTGCTTGCTAGCGGACGATGGCGACACCTGCGGTCTCCGCTCCTACCTTACTGAGGGTTCCGTCCATGGAATCTCTCGACCTCTTTTTTGTGGATGTCCTCACCTAGGCCGTCTTACGGTTTCGGCGTGTGGATGTCCTACTAGGTTGGTGCGTCGGTATTCGGCAAAAGGTGGCAAGGCGCGGTGGCTTCGCGGGGGTGGCATCAATCTGCTGGCGATCACAGCTGCTCTGCTGGGTCTTCGGAGGAAACTTTGTCTGGATTCTTCTAGGCGGGCGGGGGTGCGGCGACGGCGTGGTTTCGGCGTCGCTTCTCCTTCTTGAAGGCAATGATGACTTTAGATTAGCTTTGTGTTTAGGGTTGTTTGAGGGGTTCTTTCGCTGGTTTGTATCCGAAGCACTCTGTGTATATTTTGCGTCAGATTTTTTCTTAAAACTTTATCAATTTTATTCTTTTTTAATGAGAGACGGAGCTCCTGCCATTATATTAAAAAAATCTCTAGAAACACTTTAAAGAAACTGGCTCCTCACTTTCAATCACCACATCAGTAAAATCATTTCAGAATTAGTTCTTATACGCTCTCTCGTCAGTAGAAAAAAAAAACAGAAAACAAATAGTTGCAAACTGGCCCTATAAATGAGCACGCCGAGGTGACGTCGTCGAGAAAGATGCCTGTGCTGCGCGGCCTTGGCTGCTCATTCCTGCAAAACAGGTTTTGCTGCAGAATAAGATCCTGGGCGAGATTTTCCTGCCTGAATTCCCGGCATCTTGCTTGGCACGCCCGACAGCAAAAAGGAGGTGTATATATTGCCGTCATTTCCGTGAGGCATTGCACCTCCGCAACTAGCTTGATACGCATCCATGAACATGATCCTCCTTTTTCATATGTACTAGTACGGACTATGTTTTTTTCTCACCGCTACAAATTTATTTAACTCTGATGGCGACCTGTTGCCCAACACTCCATCGATCACTGAGAAGCTAGACCTCATCTTGCCATGGAAGATGGACCCAGCATGGGTCCGGTCCGTCCACCGGTGTGTCCCCCCAGCGCGAACCCCGGGCCGGTTGGGATCCAGGAGACCAGCTCTCGGCGCCCCCGTCATCTTCGCCCGAATTTTTTATATTTTAGTCTTTCCTCGGAAAAAAATACACGTTTAGACCTTAGAAAATTTTAATGTCATTTTTGGACCCTCTGCTCGGCGCCATCGCCAATGGCGCCGAGGTAACACAGCTCGGCGCCATAGGCTATGGCGCCGAGGTACGTGGTACGCTGGCACAACCTGAACGACGTGGCGCCAACGTGGTACCGAGCTCGGCGCCAAGATCTATGGCGCCGAGCTCGGATGTGTGACGACAAAGCATGTTTAGCTCAGTCGGTAGAGTGTAAGGCTTTTAACTTTGAGGTTGTGGGTTCAAGCCCCATGGTGGACGTTTAATATTTTTTTGTATTTGTCACTAATTTGTTTTTTTGTTGTCCATATTTTTCGTTTATGTCGCTGATTTGTCCGTCCAGATTTATTTTTCATCTAGTTTTTTTGTTTTTGTGACTGATTTATTTATTCATCTAGATATTTTTTTGTTTTTGTTTATTCAAACTCTGTGACGTAAGTACCATGCACATAAGTAACCCACCCTATGGAAGTACGGAGTACTTTATAAAATCATCAAGTCATTCTTTATTTATACCTAGTATATTTATATTTTGGACTCTAATTATAATTTTTTTGTTTATTAAGTATATTTATATTTTGGACTCTAAAACTCCAATAATCTAATGTATTCGAAATTATACTTTTTAATATTAATTAAAATTTATCATAGCTAAACCGGTGGCCACTAACCAATGCAAGTATATTTATATTTTGGACTCTAAAACTCCAATAATCTAATGTACTCGAACTCACAACCTCAAGGTTGCGTGCATTATTGCGCCCGTGACCGCGATGCACCATAGCTAAACCGGTGGCCGCTAACCAATGCAAGTACGTTTAGATTATTGGAGTTTTAGAGTCCAAAATATAAATATACTTAATAAACAAAAAGATTATAATTAGAGTCCAAAATATAAATATACAAGGTATAAATAAACAGTGACTTGATGATTTTATAAAGTACTCCGTACTTCCATAGGGTGGGTTACTTATGTGCATGGTACTTGCGTGACGCAGTTTGAATAAACAAAAACAAAAACAAAAAATATCTAGATGAATAAATAAATCGGTCACAAAAACAAAAAAACTAGATGAAAAATAAATCTAGACGGATAAATCAGCGACATAAACGAAAAATATGGACAACAAAAAAACAAATTAGTGATAAAAAATACGTCCACCATGAAGCTTGAACCCATAACCTTAAGGTTAAAAGTCTTGTACTCTACCAACTGAGCTAGACATATTTTGCTGTTACATATCCGAGCTCGGCGCCATAGATCTTGGCGCCGAGCTCGGTACCACGTTGGCACCACGTCGTTCAGGTTGTGTCAGCGTAGCACGTACCTCGGCGTCATAGCCTATGGTGCCGAGCTGTGTTACCTCGGCGCCATTGGCGATGGCGCCGAGCAGAGGGTCCAAAAATGATATTAAAATTTTTTAAGGTCCAAACATGAATTTTTTTCCGAGGAAGGGCTAAAATATAAAAAATTCGGCATCTTCGCTCGCTCCCCTTATTTTACCTCCTCGTCCCATGGGCCATGGCCGCTAGTACGATACGATTGAGCCGCGCGACTAGTTTACTCGCCGAGCGGGCAGCTGCTAGTAGTAGTAGATGGATTGATTAGTGCGTCGTGCGCGCAACCTTCCAGACGCGAAAGATTAACAAACAGGTGCCACGCCGCCCGTCACCAATTATTCGCCGCACTTGTGTTGAGCACCGCGGGTTCGTGACCGGCCGGAGCATCCGATACATGACGGCGAACCAGCTCGCCAAGTACGAGCGAGCGAGGTGAGGCACGGGGACCGCCGTGCACACTTGTTTAATCACGTACTAGATGCAGGGTCGTTCATGACTTTTTAGGGGCCCAGAGCGAAATCCGAAATGAAGGCCTCATCCACACACAATATATATAATATTTAACCTATACAAATTATTATGCACTATTTTTAAATTTATAAGATGACAAATATAAAATATAGCCAAAAACACATACTTGTTATTCAATGTCATTAAAAATATCTTCTAACATTTTGTGATACAAATCATCGTTTATACCATTAAGATCAGTCCATCCAACAACTTCTTTTAGATACATATAATCGCCAAACCATTTAACCTCTCTTAAGTTATTGTTGACCTTAAATAGTTCAAAAGATATTTCAATTTTAAAAATCTTCTCTCCGATGCAACCATCATGTGTATAGTAAATAATACCTCTCTGTATCAAAATAGAATTTATTTTGCTTCTCTAGTGGATTCCTCATCCAGTTGCATATAGACATAAAAATCAAGAGTTAAAACAAATATTATTTTGGAATGAAGTGAATATTAGATAAGTAATTGAGACATTAGTTTAACAATCTAAACAAAACTGATCGATAGCGCATCGCTCTTGCGTATTTATGTCTAGGGTAGATATGCTTAGCGGTGAAAAAGTGCTAACGTCCAGTGGTCAGAGGGGCCCTCTGTTTTGGGGGGTCCGGTGCGACCGCACCCTCCGCACCCCTGAGGGCCGGCCCTGACTAGATGAGGAGGCTGCTGCCAGTATCGTGTATTCTCGCCTAAGCGATAGATCCATTTTTTTTCCTGTTCATACTTCAGTAAAGAATGATTGTACTGGGGCCTGTTGGTTGGTGGGGAGGCATGCGATCAGAGGGGTGGGTAATTAACTCTAACTGGCCCGTGACCTCAGCACGGATGCTCTCATTAGTTGAGTGCCGTCCATACGCTTGCGCCAAGCACTGGAGTTACGTGACGTACTGCCCCCCCTCCCCCACTTCATTATTGGCCTGTGCGGACCGGACCGGTGATGAATTACCTAATCACCGGTACGGGTGTCGGTCGGCGTCACTAGCGACTTCCATCTGCACAGGAGATTTGTAGTGGTCACTGACTGAGCTATTCCTGCTCTGCAATGGGCTCTCAAAGCATGTGCCGGAGCTTGGCCCAGCCCGCCTAGTGCCCTTCTCTCTTCGCTGCGAGGATTATTGATATCAGTAGAGGTTACTAGTAGCTTTTGAAATGTCAGAGCCTCAGATGAGGCCTTTGATGTACGATTCGATGGGTGGTACTAGTCGCATCCGACGACGAAAACAGCTGTCAATGCTTTCCGCCAACCTCAGCATGTGCAGTGCAGCGAGTGTTAATCAAGTAACAACAAATTAAATACGTACCGCATGTCTTCAATGGAGCATTTGGTGTCTAGTCGTGCAGAAAACCCCACACGAAAGCCAAGGGATCTCTACTCATCGCGGGTGTACCTAATTTCTGTCGCTAACGATGAAGACCATACTTAAAGAGGAGTCACGTACTAATTTTTATTTACTTTATTTTAGTCTATTTTAGTATCTAAATTGCTAAATACGAAAACTAAAACACCGTATTTAACACTTTAGAGACTAAAATAGAACAAAATAAATGGACTAAAAATTAGTCAATATAAACCAAACACCCCCCTTACACCATAAAGCCTAGTTTGGGTACTATTGAATTTAAGTGGTTTGTAGCGATTTGTGGTTTGTAGCCTGTAGGGATGAAGATCGTCTAAATCCCTAAAAGACCAAAATATCTCTCAATACATCTCAACCGACTCTAATCCTCCTCATTTATGAAGTACCCAAACTAAGCCTAAAGCCTAGTTTGGATACTCTTGGATTAGAGTGGTTTGGAGGGATTAGAGAGTGCTTAAATCCCCAATAGATCAAATCCCTCTCAATACATTTTAATCCACTCCAATCTCACTCAATCCTAGAGCACCCCAAACTAGGGCTAATGTGGTAGCAATGGTGTCTCTCTCCCTAAACATATATAACCCCCTAGGGAAACCATAAATTTCACATCCACAAACCAAATGAAATAAGATATAATTTCTTATTTGGCACGAATAAAGTTTCCGATTCCTTTTAACCATCAAAATATAAATATTCTCTATTCGACATTCGATGTAAATTTGATTTCATATAACACCACAGTTAGTTCTCACATCTATGTGTGTTAACTTTCATATAAAAAGACAATTATGTCTCTATTGAGTACTTATTTATGTATGAATACTTGTATTAATTATTATTACAATATCGCCGACGATTATTACAAATATTCGTACATAAATTTTTGATAACTTTGGTAGGAGTATTGATAAGCAAAATAGACACAATTATGCAATAGTCGTTGTGATTGTCCCCATAACTATAAATCTATGTAAATTTGTAATATTTTGCAAAAAAATGAAAACGCTTATGAATTTCAGTGGGGAAAAAATAAATAAATGTTCAAAAGATGATGTGGCCCAAAAATTAGTACAACTAACAATTTAGACAATGCAGAATTATAGGCTAGGAAGAAGTTGAATGCATTAGCCTGTTCTGTTTGTAATTGCCGCATCATAACATAGACTAGTGCATCGTTCTAGGATTGAAGAGGTCCTTGTCTCGGAGAGAA
Organism: Zea mays; assembly: GCF_902167145.1. Taxonomy (NCBI): domain Eukaryota; kingdom Viridiplantae; phylum Streptophyta; class Magnoliopsida; order Poales; family Poaceae; genus Zea; species Zea mays. Next base: position 15,027,258 of record NC_050097.1, read on the forward strand.
AACCCAATCAAGTGAAGACACAGAGATTTACGTGGGAAACCTAACATGTGGCAATTCGAGGAAAAGTAACTAAAGCTTACCGCAGAGCGGAGACTCCATGCAGAATAAGCCTCAGGGCCACCCTCGTTGACAATGGCACCTCTCGACATCATTTCAACTCGGTTCAAAACATCTCCCTCTGCGATTACCCTTTCAGTAACCGGGAAGGATCCTGGCGCTGGGTAAACACATAAGTGGGAGGTACTCGATCTTTTAATGGCTGAATATTCTAGAACACGAAGTCAATTACAACAACTTCAGCGGTCAAGCCCTTGTTCTTCAAATTGGGAATGTTAGCTAGCAATGCTTTTGCTTCAGAAATCTCGGAATCAGTCGGGCGCTCTATCTAGCTAGGGACCCACACATCTGGTTGTCTTCTAGAACAAGGAGAGAGAGTTGTTATGATTCTCCATAGTAAACCAATCGTACCGCCATCCCTTGATATTATCCTTCAACGGAATATCCAAGTATACAATTTTTCTACCTCATCAGAGTTCCAAACTGGCTCCCCCGACCACCTGATGTTGTCCATTTGTCATGCCTAGTTTGTAAGTGATACGAATACCTGCACAAACTGAAATGTGGTGCAATTCCAAGGAAAGTTTGACTGAGATGAATGAAGACAACGACTTGAAGAATCGATTTTGGGTTAAGATGGGTCAAATTGATGGAATAATGATCCAGGAGTTCACGAAAAAGGGAGAAATCGGTAGACCCAAACCACGGATCAAGGAAGGGTAAAGATATCTGACTCATGAGTATTTGACAGAAACACCCTCCCAAACCCTCTATAAACTCAACTCCTTGTGGGGAAGAACACCCATATGAACAAGGCGTAGCAAGTCAGATTCAAATACAGAGGATTTGTAATTACCGCAGAATGGGAGTTGACTGTTGAGATCAAGGGGAGGAATCGCGTCCACCGAGGGCCTTGCTTCTTCCTCTTGGGTGCCATGGCGCTCCTCACGAGTATGGGACCAAATACGAAGTCGTAACCAGCGGGTAGATTCGAAGGCAAAAGTCGCAGCACGAAGAACGTTAGGGTTTTCAAGCGAATTGGACAAAAAAAGACGGTCATATAGCGCTGGGGACTCGGCATGATGTCACTTAGAAATTGCAGTTGAACCAGAAATGAGCGGGACAATAAACTTTCAAATAGTGGATGACCGAACTCACACAACAAAAAGTTAATGGAACACAAGCCAGATTATTTCATCATTCATCCAAGTTTATTACAACCAAAAGAAGTCGATTCATTATGAACCGACACAACAACAAAATACAACTAATATTTCATACTACTTATACTACCGTTACACTACCCTACTTCTACTATTACCATTACACCACACTACTTATACTACTACTACTACTACTACTACTACTACTACTAAACTATACCACTTAAGCGAGTGGCACATTACCATAGGCGGCCTCGCCCTCGCTGTTGTTGTCGCCACCATTGTCGTCGCCCTTGTTGTCACCGTATGCCGCCCTCGTTGTCGTTGTCGGGGATGCGATGGAGTGGAATCTGGGCGTCGCGGAGGGAGGGAGTGCGTGGGACGCTGACTACGGGGGAGGGAGTGCGCTAAGGGCATGGCGGGGCCGAGGCCGCACGTCTTGTGGGTGTCAATGTCAGCGTGGAGCAACGGGTGACGACGACCCAGCGGTGGGAGTGGGCGAAACTATTAGGCATCAACAGAGATGTCAACCTCCTTGCCCATCTAGAAGGACGCCACCGTCTTCTTGTAGAACACCTAGATCTGCAAAAATGGATCTGGAACATGGAGAAGCGGTCAGTGGCGGCGACGCCCTCGACGAGTGGGACCTCGTATGGCTGGTCGTGTGGGAGTGTGACAGCCAAATCCTTGGAGGCGTCAAGGCAACAGTCGGAGCAGAACTTGTGCGCCTCCTAGAGGTCGTAGATGTGGGGCTCGCTTGTGGCGATTTGGAAGGGGGGCCTCGTGGAGGCGGCGACGGAGGGGAGAGGGTTGTCGGATGTGGGGTTACCGCAGGAGTTTGCAATGGTGCGCATGGTGCGAGGGGGTTTGGGAGGGGATGTACCGAGGATCTAGGTGCACATGGTGCGCATGGACGCATGGTGTTAGGGGAGCGGTTTTCACGGTGGGAATGATCGAGCACGGAATGTGAATGAGAATGGTAGAACATGGAATGACATGCTACTCTTAGAGCGTTAATAAGTAGTAGAGATTGTGTAGAGTAAATTGTACTTCCTTCATCTCATATTAATCATAACAGGTGATGTTTTAGCTCTAGGCATGAGAATAAAAGAAAAGTTAAAAAAAGGGTATATCATAATTTATAGGAAACGAGAAAGAGAGGTAGAGATATAGATGTCATAGAAAAAAAAGAGATAAAAAGGTATTAGGAAATGAGAATGATCTTTATTATGGAACAAGTATAGAAGTCTACAATGACACTTCTTTGGATATATATATATAGAGAGAGAGTATATAGCTGTCCTTTAATTAACATGACGTGTCAGCAAAATATCTTGGCAACGTCGATTTATACTGTGCGTGGGGACGACGAGAGGCGCGCCCACCACCTACAAGCGCCACGGGCCCAGGGAACGGTGCTGCGCGTCCGGACGGTCGCTTTCCTAGCGTAGTAGTAGTACTAGTGAGTTTTCCTCTGATTTGGCATTAAATAAAAACGCCCGTGACCCCCCGTACTCAACTCCAATAAATAGCGCACTTATTATAACTCCAATGAACAGTGGACTCACTGACATGTGGGCCCCGCGACGCACTTTCCGCCCCCCGCTTTTGTGTTCGCGTCATGTCCCTTTCCCCCCGTTTTCTTCCGATGGCGACGCCACCGGAAAACAAATTATCTTTTCAAGCCTCGCAAGTTGCCTTGTGGTTTTAGCAGCGTCTTCTTTTAACAGCGACGCTAAACGACGGTGGTCTACTAGTGCTGCTTTGAAATTTGGAGAGTACATTTTGGTAAAGGCCATGGAAACGGAAGGCTCTGGTGTCCAGAATCTGGTCACGGCCTCACGGGCGGGTGCCGGAGAGCGCTGACGGCGACACTGGATCCAGAGTCTTTCAGGACGCGTTCGTATAGGCGGATTGGCATGTTTTCAGCCTCTTTTTAGGTTGAATAAATAAATTGGCATGGATTGGAATCCGATCTAGTTGTTCGTTTTGTCCCGGATCGAGAATAAATTCATCTGATTTTGACTTCTTATTCTCACTTCACCACCTAGAACAAATCCAAATGTCCTCTCACATGGATCGATTCCTGACCAAGAATGAGTGTTCCACTCGATCCTAGGCTGGCTGGCTTCCTGGCCTCGCTTTGATCTAGGTTTGCCGAACGGACCCTCAGGACCTGTTCGTTTGTGTCAATCGACCAGGATTCGTTTCAGTTTTAAAACTTATATAAATTAAAAAAACAATCCGACTATTAATCGTTCCAAGTCCGAAAAGAGCCTTAGCCTCAGACAGATCGCACCCAGGCCCGGACCTTCTGTACGCGCGCTTCGAACAGATCCAGTGGCACCAGCAGGCAGCAGCGTGACTGGCTGCAGGTGGCCTTTGTCTGAGAGCTGCGAACCGAAACATTTCAACCACCAAGAGGTCCGTGACCCCAACCCAGAGGGGTAGCGGTGGTCGGTGGAGAGGTTGAGGATTCAGATCCGAGACGTGGAATTCGTGGGGGCGCTGGCACCTAAACTGAACCGCTCTACTGCTTGCTAGGCACACACACACGATGGCTCGAGATGAGGATCCAGAGGAACGAACAAAAGCGCGGGAAATGTGGACACCGAACCAAAACACGCATTTCCGATATTTTTTGCAACTGCATGTCCTTTGCTTTTCGTGTAAAATCAGTCGAAAACATCGTTGGTGTCAAGGACAGGACAGCGGTTGGAGTTGACGGAGGCGAGTTCTCCGGCCACCTTTTTGGGCGTTTCACATTGCGATCCGTCCTGACGCCCTACGGTTTTTACCTTGGCGATGTAGCGCATCCCTGCGATGCTGTGCGACGTGGCCGCGCGCTGGGACCCAGCGACCAATATGCCTTTCTTTGAACGCGATGTATAATTCTCTGCCGCTTCCTTCCGAACAAGAAAAATACCCTCCCGGTCCCGGCCATGGATGGGTGACAAAAGAAACCATGCTGCAAGCAAACCAAACCCGCTCTCTGCAGTCCTTTTTTTTGGCAGCTCATCAGAACACCAGTACAGTAGTCGGGATCACCGAATTTTTTGCATTTTGGTCTTTCATCGGAAAAAAATTCACGTTTAGACCCTAAAAAATTTTAATGTCATTTTTTGATCATTTACTCGGCGCCGTAGCCTGTGGCGCCGAGATAACACAGCTCGGCGCCATAGGCTATGGCGCCGAGGTACGTGCTGCGTTGGCACAAACGGAGACGTGGTACCGAGCTCGGCGTCATTAATCATGGCGCCGAGCTCCATTTTGTACAGAAAACTTGTCTAGCTCAGTTGGTAAAACACAAGGCTCTTAACCTTGTGGTCGTGGGTTCGAGCCCTATGATGGGCGTTTTTTAATTTAATACTTTTTGTCTTTGCCACTTTTTTTGTCCATATTTTCGTTTATGTCGCTGATTTGTCCGTCCTGATTTATTTCTCATCCAATTTTATTTTTGCGACTGATTTGTTTATTCGTCCAGATTTTTTATCCGGCGAGCACAGCAGCTGTATATGCAGTAAATTCTAAAATATATCATCCATGAGACAAGTATATAATGGAGTATACTTTTATTTAGTGCAGAAGAAAAAAATGAATATGTGTGCTTCTTTTTACTCGGAATATGTTATTATGTATTTAAAATTTATGTTCAAAAGAACTCAATGAAAATATAATATTTTTTATTTGATCACGATTGAAGTAAGAGTGTTCTCGTTTGATTTTTATTGTGATTAGCTGAGCCAACAAGGGGAGAAGTTGACGGCTTGTGAGCACTGTGGCACACAGCTGCTGTGCTCGCCGGATAAAAAATCTGGACGAATAAACAAATCAGTCACAAAAATAAAACTAGATGAGAAATAAATCAGGACAGACAAATCAGAGACATAAGCGAAAAATATGGACAACAAAAAAACAAATAAGTGATAAAGACAAAAAAGATTAAAAAACGACCACTGTGGAGCTCGAACCCATGACCACAAGGTTAAGAGCCTTGTATTTTACCAACTGAGCTATACAAGTTTTCTGTATAGAACAGAGCTCGGCGCCATAATCTATAGCACTGAGCTCGGTACCACGTCGGCGCCACGATGTCCGTTTGTGCCAACGCAACACGTACCTCGGCGCCATAGCCTATGGCGCCGAGCTGTGTTACCTCGGCGCCACAGGCTACGGCGCCGAGTAAAGGGTTCAAAATTGACATTAAAATTTTCTAGGGTCCAACGTAAATTTTTTTCTGATGAATGATCAAAATGCAAAAAATTCGGTCGGGATCACCGGTCATGTCGACGCAGAGAAACACAACGTCACGTTACACCAGCTCTGCACGGTGAGAGAGAGAGTGACGGCGGCACGGGTGAATTGAGAAGCGCTATGCTCCAAACCATGCATTTTCACCTCCACGGTATACAACAGACACTCGTCGGTCGTGGCCGTGTACGTACCACCGCTCGATCGCCGCCCAGTCGTCACGACCGGGACAACACCACAGGCCACAGCACTGTAGCGATAGTGCCACCGTTAATCTTTGTCAAAGGGAAGTTACTGCTGCCTGCTGCTAGAGTGACGTGACGAACGCGAGCTCTAGACTTTACGTTCACTCGCGCATCAAATGATTTCAGCGTCAGTCGGAACCGGTCGGTACCACCGCTCACCGAGGCAGGCATGCCCGGAGTTGAAGGAGGTAGTAGTGAAACTCCATGTCACTCCACCATCTGGTGGCATCACTTGTAGTAAGTAGTTAACCCCGCGGTAATAATAACTTGGCTTCTAGTAAGTAGTTAATCACTATCCCCATTGCGGTGGCGTGCGCGCGCCGGGTCGTCGACGGCCGGGCCGGGCCAACCACGCCGTGGCTTAGTGGCGAAACAAATGGATGGAACCCGCGCACGAACCACCCCAACCCCACCGGGCGTCGCTTTTTCGCCCGGTCGAGCTCCAGCGGCAGCGAGCATATAGAACCCGATACTAATTCGCTACCGAGGCTACTAGCTACTAGCTACGTACTAGCCTGACCCATCGTCCCAACGCGCGCGTCTAGAGATCGAGTTCTCTTCGTCTCATCATCCATCCGGTCCCCGAAACGCGAAACAGGAGCCCTACTCCGCCGGAAAAGATGACGCACGCGGAGTACGTACTGTATGATCGAGGAACGTACGGGGGGCGGGCCCGGCCGTTCGCCGGCGCCGTTGAAGAGTCGTCTGATCGCGGATTCGTCGTGGTGACGTCAAAGACGGGTTCAGACTTTGGCTGGCCCCTAGGGTGGCTAGGTGCTTGGGCTTGGACCAGAGCTAGCGGCAGCACGCAGTTGGTTGGTTGGTTGGTGACTGGTGAGGGCGGCGCGGCCGGTTGACTGGGGGAGTCAAGTCAAGCTGTCCAGCTTGTAGTGGATGGGATGATCAAGCGGTCTACTAGCCACGCCAGACTAGAGACGCCGGCCGGCGGTGGGTAGTGGATTCACTGCATTGGATGGCTGCACCATAGGAGAGAGAGCACTCTGCATTGTGCATTCATCGAGTGCCAGGTTGATCAGCTGGCCTCGCTCTCTCTGCGGACCCAGTGACTGCCGACTTGCCGATCGAGTCGAGCCAGCCGGCCGGCGCGCGCGGTCGACCAGACTTCATTTACAGTCCGGATCAATCCGCGGCGAGCGAGTGCGAGTCGGTGCGCACTGCGCGCGTTCGCCGTGAACTGGTCCCACACTGGCCGGCGGCCCGCAGCCCACCGACCGCGAGAGGACGTTCCATGCCCATGCGTGGATTGAATGCCATTTGCTGCTTGCAGGCCCGGAGGGAGCAACTGCGCGGCGCTCTGCTCCCTTCATAAAAATCCCCGTGAACGCTTCGAGTCGAGGTGCAAAGAGCCCAAGGTACAAAGGCGTTCGCACAGTAAAACCGGATCCAAGAGCTGAAAACCTCTGGTCTCGCTGCTGTCGATGAACGTGAGGTTTCTCACCGTACGTGATGGGACTCTTCTATCACACGTATTTGGAAAATGCGCTACACTTGTAAATCTACACAAACTTAAGGCTAGATTGTAAACTTAAATTCCCTCCGGAATTGCTGGAGATTACGGAGAAAATTAAGCTAGTTTCCCACTCCCCGATAATTCCGTAGATGATTTAAGATTCCAAGGTAGACCTTATGTTTGATTTCCTCGTGGTTTATTGTTTGTATTTTTCTTTTTTTCCTTGCTAACTACTAGGTTCTGTTGAATTAATGTGGGCATGTCTTATATTAATATTCAATAATAATCAATGCTAGATGCCCACTTTAATGGTATGATTTACTAATACTTTAGTATCATACCAGAAGTTTAAGGGACAATTCACTCAACTTAAATATGTGGACTATTGGTGTATCTATTGAGAAGCTGAGAAAAGGATGAAGGACTGCCACGCGCGCCGCCGATCGAGCCGAGTTAGATCGGACCTTGGTTCGAATATTTCTTCCTAACGGTTTCACATTTTGAGGAGCGTACTCGCGACTGCTCGCTTCGTCCGCTCATCCAGTACCGATCAAGTTCCTCGTCGACGGTGCCGTTCGAGGGACTGCACTTCGTACATCTGCCTGCGTCGACTGTGTACGACTACATCGAACATACACACGAGATGTCACGTCTGAATGGAGCCACTGATGCCTTGAGCATAGGTCCCTCCGCATGGTACAATCTGTTCTTTGTATTTGTGCATATTTTATTGTTGTTTACTGCTTATGTGAGTAGTGATACACATATGCACATACATGTCGTCACATACATCGTTGTGATCTTCTGAATTAAATTAAATTTGAAAATGTCTATTTCTCTAACAATCCAAAAACCTGATATTAGACATTTTTCTGTTAGTGGTTTTGCTGTTGCGTTAAAACCAAGTGAACCTTTTGATGGGACATTTTACAAGAGGTGGCGTGGTAAGATGATACTGTGGTTGACTGCAATGAACTGCTATCACGCCGCACATGGGAAACCCGAACAGTTCACTCCTGAGGAGGAGAAAATATTCGACGTTGCCGATAACCTGTTTCGAGGCACCGTGATTGGCGCTCTTGCCAACAAGTATGTTGATTCTTATCTAACGTGCACATCTGCAAAAGAGTTATGTGACGCATTAGATGAGAAGTTCGGTATTTCTGATGTTGGTAGCGAGTTGTACATCATGGAGCAGTTGTTTGACTACAAGATGGTAGAGAATCGTCCTATAGTTGAACAACCTCATGAAATACAGGCACTGGCTAAGGAACTCGAATAGTTCCCATGTCTTGCCTGACAAGTTTGTGCCTGGCGGTATTATTGCTAAGTTGGCACCTTATTGGACGGATTTTGCTATCGTTCTAAAACATAAGAGACAAGAGTTTAGCGTGTCTGAGCTTATTGGGTCTCTTGATGTTGAGGAGATGGCGAGAGCAAAAGGCACTTGTGTAAAAGGAGTTGAGACTTCTAGTGCCAATATGGTACAAAAGAAGAACTCCAATGTGTCACATAATAATAAAAGAAAGAACAAGCAACAGAATGCCACGAAACCCAAGCATACAACCTCGTTTAAAAAGAAGAATAAAGGAGCTGGTTGCTTTGTTTGCGGGAGTACTAATCACTGGGCAAGCGCTTGTCCAGACCGCAAAATCAAGCAAGAGAAAAAATCAGTTCAAGAGAAGAAAACATCAAATATGGTTGTTAGCGAGACCTCAAAAGGAACATCGAGGTATGATAATCTTTTACGTACTGTTCTTTCGGTGTGTTAGTCCCCTGAGTGGTGGGCTGACACTGGTTCTAACATTCATGTGTGTGCTGATATTTCTTTGTCTTCTTCTTGTCAGTGCAATGGAGCTAGAGCCTTGCTGATGGGGAACGAATCAAATGTGCGTGTTCTTGGTGTTGGTACAATCATTCTGAAGTTTACTTCGGAAAAGACGGTGCTATTGAAGAGCGTGCAACATGTCCTCTTCATAAAAAGAATCTTGTTAGTGGCTCGTTGCTATGTCGAAATGACAATAAACTTGTGTTTGAGTCGAAAAACCGACTCATAACCTAATTTTTGCCTTCTACAAACTTAACCCGGCGTTTAAACAGGAATAGACTGATTAGACCATGTTAAACGACTCATATCCTAACTTTGATCTAATCCGAACTTGACCCATTGTTTGAACAACTATAGATCGATCCGCACCTCTGCGTCGCAGATGGAGGTGGTAGCTAGGACAACAACTAATATGCAATCAGACCTTATATGCAAGTGTGCAAGTGAACATGTTGGTTTGTTAGATCATGATTCAAAATTTCAACCGTAGATATAATCATGGTTTGTTAGGGGATTTTTTATAAATCTACATAAATCGGTGGTGGAAAGGTTTAAATGTTAAATATGATATATGGTTGGATCATGAACTAAGGTAGTGTTTGGTTGAGGAGCCAAATAGAACGGAGCCGTTCTATCCCTGATTCTAGGAACGGAGCCGCTCTGTTCTGTGTTTGGTAATCTGGAACGGAGCGGTTCTGTTTTTTGTCTCGCTTGCATGACTTATATAAGATCTGATTGTATAAGAACCGAAGAACCCAGTGCAACGCGTAAACCCGCAAAGTGTATAAAAGCCATATAATCACACTGTCAAGTCGGCCCGAACCCAGTTGTCCCCACTGAACAGTTACAGAAGTTCCACACGAGCGTCGAACCTCGATACGGGACCGGGCCTAAAACAAAACCCAGGCGCCCGAGCGACCGGGCCCAATCCCCAGGCGAAAAAGAACGTCCGAGAAAAACAGAAGGGATAAAAAAAAGGCCCGGAAGGCGGAGGAGGCTTGCTGCCTTCCTCTGCTCGTCCCTCGTCGTGATCGTGGTCGTGGAGCAAAGCAACCCTGGGAGCCGAGCCGTGCCGAGGTGGTCCCGCGAGGCAACGAATCCCACTAACCAACACTGCCAGGTGGGCCACGCACTGGGGCCGCCTGGACCCACCACCCACCCCCTCTCGACGCTCACTTCATAAAACCACTCCACCTCCTGTCTCCCCTTTAAACACACCGATACAGCACACCGTCCATCTCTCCCCTCCCCCTCGCACCGCCGCGCGGACACGAACACGCGAGCCACCGAACGGGTCCGGGCCCGATCGCACCGACCAGCCGCGCCCGCGGGGCGGGGAGGTGGATCCAGTCCAGGGGTGGGCTCCTCTTCACCGCCGCCGATGGACTTGGGCCTCAGCGTCGCGGGTAGGACCGGCAGCGGAGGAGGAAGAGGGGGCTGGAGAGGGAGCGGGGGCGGCGCGTCCGCGGCGGCGTGGACCCGGCTCGTCAGCTCTGGCGTGGAGGACGAGCTGGTGGCCGCGTCGGGAGGAGGAGGAGGAGGAGGTGGTGGACGCGCTGGGGCGAGAGCCGGAGGCCTGCCGCTGGGCCACTTTTTGGAGGCCTGCTTCCTCTGCCGGAAGCCCCTCCCCAGCAACCGCGACATATTTATGTACAGGTTCGCCACTCTGCCGCCGCCATGGCTACGGCTACCGCTAGCGCTAGCGCTACCGCTACCTGGCCCTGTGCCGCTCGTCTTGCTTTACGCTCTCTGTTGGGAGGGATGGTTTTGGGAATTTCTGCGGCGGGTCCCGTGGTATGGACGTTTCCGACGTCTTTGGAAGGTGTATTTTCCCTTGGAAGAGCAGGGAATTTGACTGCCGAATCGTCTGCCGGAAAAAGTGGGAGGCGGACGTATTATTTCTCATAACTTTCCTTTTCTTCCGCGGTTTAGTTCGAACGTCCAGGCCAGATTAAAAAGAAAAGTATACTAGTGGCACGAAAAAATTGGTGAGAGCTGAGAGCTCCTTTTCCTCTTTCCGATGTGGTGTTGGTGGGATGGTTTTGTCGCCCTTGATGTGTTTGTTCAGGTTGCTTTTGCGCGTGAATCAATTAAATTCCTGGGACCCTAAATTGGTGCGCTTATTTATGGCCATGCCGTGAGCTCCTGCCAATTTACCACGGAATACCCTCTCTCGTTTGTTCTTTTATATATGGAAGTTGGTAATCGGAAAAAAGCTTCGCTGCTAAGCACGGGAGCTTTATTGGTTTGGTACCTGTGAGGCGGTAAGGCAGTAGTATAGTATTCCTGAATGACGCGTTGTGGCTATCGCCAGTTCCATGAATATGTGGGCATGTTGAAGCTACTCTGCCATGGGTCTCGTATACCCCTTTTTAATTTCATCTATAACACTGATTCAATGGTTTTGTTGCACGAGTACAAGTGGTGCACATTTTTCTCTTTTCAAAAAAAGGTGGTGCAGGCATCCAAAGATATCTATTCATGACATCCCAATTCCCAAGCCTGTTAATCTGGATTAATCTTATATGGGTGCCCCTGTGTCTCTTGTGCAGAGGTGACATCCCGTTCTGCACCGAGGATTGCAGGAGGGAGCAGATCGAAATGGACGAGGAGATGGAGCGGAAGGAGAGCAAACCCAAGAACGTGGCGCCGAGAGGAGCTCCATCCCCCAAGGACGTGGACTCCCCGCCGAGGCCTCCCAAGGCCCGGGCCGGGTCAATCCTTGCCGGCTAACACCGTGAAGAAGAAAAAAAAAAGCTCACAAACGAGCTCTCACGTATGCGCGCTCCCCCTCCCCAAAACCAAGAGATCAGACCCCCTCTTACCACCACGAACTACCACCGCTACAGTTACGTATATGGGTTTGTGCTTTTTGTTTAAACCCCTTGCGCCATTGGTGGCGCCGTGACCTGCTCAGTGTCAGTGCCTGCCTACCTGTATGGCTGTGATGATGTATAGAGATGGGGGAGGGGAGGGGAGGGGAGGAGAGCGCGCTGGTGTTTAGGACCGCATGCAGCTCTTATTGCGCTGCTGTGTCGTTCGTTGTATCATGTGTGGGTGTTTCTGCCTCCGTTTACAGGGGATTTTTGTGAAATTTCTGTGTGCTACGTAGTAGTAGTAGTAGTCGGTAATGATGGTTTTAGGCTTATGGTTTCCCGTAATGATGACGACGGAAAATGGAAAACATATGTCTACAGAAAGAAATAGACATCAAGTACATGACTAGCTCCTGTGCCATCGTGGATGATCCTGATTTCCTTTTTTTTAAAGTACCTTCTGATTGGCAACAAGTGTGTACTGTTCTTGGTCGATACATCCAATGTTTTGTTTTTTATTAGTGGCGCTGTGCAAGTGCTAAGCGTGCGTGGCATGTACCATCTATTGTTGTTTTGTTTGTTCAATACGACGAGAGACCACTTAGCTTAACACTTCGCACTTGTTCTTCGTTTGGCTGCTGCTTCACCCCAAGAACGCCAGCCCCGAAAATTGCTGTCAAAGCTGGTCGAGATGTAATAAGCGAGCAAAAACACATCAAGAACGCTTAACAGCGATGTACAGTGACGGTGCTCGGGTCTTCTACTACTAGTAGTGCGTAGGAATTGACTAGGAACATGGAGGCTTTTGCTTTCTTTTTTTTTAAACCCTTTGGCACACCGTACACAGAGGCGTCAGCGAGAAACGGCGCGGGAAGCAAAAGCTAGAGGAGGAAAGTCGATTCGTACAGACGGGTACAGTCCTCGCCGAATCCACAGCAGATGTACTCGCGCCGCAGGCTAAACGACAGGAACTTGCAACTTCGCCGAGCCATGGCGGCCCTATAGCGGTATATATAAAACCCCACGCAGGGGCAGGGACGCAGGCTTCCCTCCGGCCACGACGCGAGTCAGGCAGGCTAGAGCATTGTAGAAGAACAGCAGTACAGTGTACAACGCTGCAATTGAATGCCAATTTGACGCCAGAGTGGAGGAGCAGGTGAGGAGCCAGTACTGTTGAACACTGACGGGAGCTTCCAGGAGCGGTTATTGCCCCACGAAGCACGCCGGTTATATGCAAAAAAAAGGGCCCGCCCGTCAGCCTCCGCCGACGTCTCCGCAGTCCGCACCGCATCGCGGGCCCAGCTGCCAGTCCCTCGAGTCACTGCGCGGTGCCGCAGAGAAGACTCGCGCGCGCTGCAACCTGCACGGACCTGTCTCCTCTTGTCTTCGTCAAGGACCGCACCGGCAGCGCTTGGAAGGAAAGTTTGCGGTGCGAGAAAAGAAAAGGCGCGGGCGCACGCCGACGGGCGACGGCCATGTGCTCCTTCCCTCTTCGTCCTCGTCGGTCGTCACGGCTCTTTCGCGCCGTTGGTTTGACGTGAGTGAGCTCGATCGGGCGCCCGGGAGAGGCAAGTCGGAGGAAAGGCGCACGGCGCGTGCCCAGCTGGTGGGAGGAGTTCGCAGGGAAGGGAAGGGAAGGACTGTGGTCGTGCTGACTGCCTGCCAGCCCACTACTCGGCGTCCGCTGCCAAAAGCGACCAACGAACCAACCCCCAAAAGGCTGCCCTCGCCTTGCGTCATCTGCCCGGCTTTCTCTGTTTGGGGTGGTTGGGCAAATGGGCAGGCAGGCAGGGGCACGCGGCACGCAGGGGGGAGTTGCTTTCACAGTAGCGCGCAGCCTTCGCAGGGTGCCTGAACACAGTGTCACCTCAGACCTCACCTCACCTCACCCACGGGCTACAGAAAACTAGTCAAATTTTGGAAAAAAAGAAAAGTCATATACGCCGCCCAAGTCCTTTGGGCTGCAGCCTGATGCTCGGTCAGCCCAGCGTTGATGGACCAGGTCCAATGTAATACTGTAGGAACAAAGTTCCTTCATATGGGCTCAACAAAGCGATGCCGCCTAGCCCGAGTCTACTCTCGCCGATGGTTTGGGCTGTCCGATCCGCTTCTTCCGTCAAGGAACAATCCACATACGTGCCCCTTCACTGCTGAGGGGGAAGGATGGCTACCATGGAAACAAGAGGAGCTCGACGGGAATGGTACAGTGCAAGAAACTGTACATAGCCTCATGAAATTCCTGGTCATACATGCGTGACAGACACAATAGGGAGAGGCTTCGCAATTCAAGTATCTTCAAGAGGAAGCTTGATGACTCCGACCTTGTTTGTTTGGCTTTAATCTCTACCGACTTCTACTAGTATTTTTGTTTCTACAGATTACAGCTGCAGCAGTCTAAACAACAGCCTTTAATCTGAAGCGAACTAGAAGCAAAAGAAGTCAGATTGGAGCTGAGGCTCAAAAGGTTCCTTTTCTCCTGCACTTTCCTGGATATATGGGGATGCATTGGTGACACTGAAAATGGAGTTGTAGCAGTCTGCGGTAGTGCGGTTTCAAATGGTTCTGAGTCGTCAATTTTCTTTTCAACTAGATCTTTAGGTATAGCCAGCTCGTTACATTCTACTAGGTCTTCAGGCTTGTGAGGCTCGATTGTGTACTCGTATAGTCGTATGAATGAAATCATTTTTTTTTTGCCTACTAGTATCGTATGAATGAAAACATGTTCTAGTGCCTCCGTTTCAATGCTCATGTAATCCCAGGCTGCAGTTGGAGCTTGGGAGGAGAGTCCGTCGTCTCCCGTCCCACCGGCATGTTGCGGTCCCGGCGTGTCACATGTGGGGCTCTGATCACGCGAGGAAATTCATCGCTGATTCTCGGCGGTTCCGACATTTGAACGACGTCGACGGGCCATCACACGTGCCCGTTCTGACGAGGGGACCGGGAGGTCCGCTCCGCAAACCGCAACCGCCCCGCGCTAGAGCCGCTGAAACTGAACTCCTGACATGGCCAGGCCAGCACGCAAAGCCCTGATAGGCGCGCCCTCCGCCGCGCGCTCGCGCGGCCTACGGAGGCACGCGTTTCCAAGATCTGCTGTCGCTCTCTTCCTCGCCCTCCTCGTCGCGCTGTCCTTGGCGGTGCTATACCGTGCCGCCGTCTCGCGCTCGCTGGGGACGTCCTGGTCCTGGGGGTGGGACTCGCTGGCGCTGCCCTCGTTCGCCACATCCCAGGAGGAGGAGGGCGCGGAAGGCGACGATCTGGTGAGCCTGCTTGCTTCCACCTTCGATTAATGCTTTCGGTTTAGCCATTTCGCTACGTGTTCCTAAATTTTCACTGTGGCGTTGGTACGGGACTGGACTGTGCTGATGATTTTGCGGTTCACTGTTCCGTATGTTTGAGAGTTCTATAGCATTATACTAGCATTCTGAGTTATTGGGCAATCGAAGTTCATTGTTGAGCGGTCGCGTCATATGTTTGTTCACTTGATGTCTGGGAACCGGAAGGCTTACCTTGGGATGGAGCAACTGAAAGAAACCTGTACGTGGTGGTTTTAGATCAGCCAGTACAATAGAAGTAACATCTCTCCATCTAAAGTAACACCTTCTGATACAACACTCGTCTAGTCGTCTCATTCTACTGTATTTTCGGTCTCAGTTTCAGTGTATATCCATCTGGAACAAAATTACCGTCTCTTCTAGGAATACTGTTGAATTAGATACTTTAGTTGAATCTTGATAAATAAGTTTAAGTCTATTAATGTTTGCTGCTGGCCATTTTTGTCATTCGCTCTTTTTTCAAGTATGGATTGATAATATTTTTGCATCCTCGATAAGCCAAACAATTTAGCAACGCATGCTGCGAACCTTATATATGTAATAGTTATGCTCGTCTTCCAGGTAATCACAAACTGATGGTGGTTGTTCACATGGAAAATGCTGATTGTGATGGCAAATGAAATTGTGAACTAGGCTTACGAGAACTTACTAAGTAGCGATCATGCTGAAGTCTTGCTACTTGTATCAGTATTCATTGTAATATCTTGTTTGATTTTTGCTGCCTGTACTATGCATTTCCCCGTCCTGTTGGCTCTCAGAAGATCCGTTCTGTTTTGGTTTTGTGAATTTTGTGTTTGCATAGGCAGTGGATAAGTCACTTTGTTCATTTATTTATTGGTTTGCAATTAATATATAATGACCTTTACAGGACAGTGAAGATCTCAAACTTGAGCGAGTCCTAAAGAAGGCTTCAATGCGAGACAATACAGTTATCTTGACTACACTTAATGCTGCATGGGCTTCTCCTGGGTCATTGATAGACCTTTTCATCGATAGCTTCCGTTCTGGTGTTAGAACAAATTTGCTGTTGAAACACCTTGTAATTGTAGCATTTGATTGGAAAGCATATGAGGAATGTGTTAAAATCCATCCCTATTGCTTTGCTCTGGGAACCGATGGTGTGGATTTCTCTGAAGAGAAGAGGTTCCTGACTTCTGGATATCTCGAGATGATGTGGAGAAGGCTAGATTTCCTGCGGCTGGTTCTTGAGAAAGGTTACAACTTCATATTCTCGGTAAATTCTGCAAGACATTAACTTACCTTGATTACTAGTGGTTCCTATTTTGCAACAGATAAAGATTCAGGTGTCAGTTATTTTTGAAATATGACCCCATGACTGATTGAATATGTGAAATGAAAATAATTTGGTAGCCTTATTTATCTTTCTTCCGTTTTCATTGAAATCCAGGATGCAGACATTATGTGGTTTCGCAATCCATTCCCACATTTCTATCCCGATGTAGACTTTCAGATTGCATGTGATCACTATGTCAGGAATGCAACCGACTTGAGAAATATTGCTAATGGAGGCTTCAGCTATGTGAAATCAAATGAGCGTAGCATAGAGTTTTACAGTTTCTGGTATTCGTCAAGATTGAGGTATCCTGGCTACCATGATCAGGATGTATTCAATGCTATAAAGCATGATCCTTACATTGTACACATTGGATTGACATTTAAGTTTCTGAGTACAAAGTACTTTGGAGGGTTCTGTGAACCAAGCAGAGATCTGAACGAAGTCTGCACTATGCATGCTAACTGTTGCATTGGGCTGCAAAGCAAGATTCATGATCTGAAGATTATGATGGAGGATTGGAGGAGTTATTTGTCCTTGCCTCCAAATTTGAAAAGATTGCAAATATCTACTTGGCGGGTACCACAAAATTGCAGGTAGGCGATCCTACATTGAGTTCAAACAGTATGATGTTAAGTTGGTTTCCAACATGCTGCTGCTGTCTTCCATATAATTACCTTAATTAGTATTCATTTTACAGCCTTGCATGGTCGCGCCATTAAGGCAACAAAGCATGCTGAGGATCATGAAAAGCATGTGAGATCACTAGTTGAAAGATTGCACCTCCCCCCCTCCTCTCCCGGCCAAACTTATAACTGACCTAACTGATAGGTTTCATCTGTAAACAAAAGCTGCTTCATTTCTGTGTGTTCTGGAACTTGGATTCTTTGAGGGGAAAACGTGATAAATCATCAAATGAGTTGTAGTTTCTTGATGTTATTGTTGTTGTTGTGCATCTCATCGGAGCAAAGAAGATTCAAGATATGTCCCTTTTACTTCCCAGATGCTTTACCTGGATATGCAGTAAGCACGGTAAGCCGAGCATTAGATTGCATCAGTTTAGAACCTGACTGCTTAATTGGTTGCCCGTATCATTTTATTCTGTATCAACGTGTGCGTTGACTTTATGTGAGCCACTGTTTGGTTACCTGTACGTAGGAGACGTGACTTGCATAAGCAGATACAACATAAGTCATTTCACTTGTATCCGCAGAAACGCTCAAAACTGGCGTATCCACACAGCCACCCTCACAGGAGCCTGCGCGCTCCTGTGCAGGTATCCAATGAGACTGTGAATGAATTGCTCGGTCGGTTGCATTGATGCAAATGGAGTTGCTACTACTGAATGAGCATGGCGTTGAAGGCTGACCTAGGACTATGGGGGTGTTTAAATGTACTAAACTAATAGTTAGTTGGCTAAATTTTTTTACTGAAATTAGCTAGCTAATAAATAGCTACCTAACTATTAACTAATTTACAAAAAATAGCTAATAGTTGAACTATTAATTAAGGTGTTTGGATGTCTCAACTAATTTTAGTTATTAACTATTAGCTCTAGTGCATTCAAACAATCGCTATAGCCACATCAATATCAATAATGGTGATTCGATCTATTTTTCCAATAAAGGAACTCGACGTTTTTTTTTATTTCCATGTTTTCGTGGAGTCTACTTACGAAAAGATGTCACCAAAGATTTTCGAATACCTAAACTCCATAATTCCATTTTCGATTCGGTAACGCAGTGAACTTACTTCAAGTAACCGGTAACTATCCATGAACTTATTGTTGATTACTGTTTGTTTCATCGAATATCTCGACTAATTAAGCATTAGCTTCAACAGTTGTCCTACGTCACCTTCTCTCCGCTTATGCCTTGTTCGGTTGCATAGGGATCATAGGGGATTAAAGGAGACTATCGTGGTTTTTAGAACCGGTTGACAATAAAATTTGTGTTCGGCAGAGATGTTAGCGTAAACTCACTCCGAATGGTGAGCTGCGAGAGGCTCGAAGGTGGATCTGAGACGAGTGGGTTATACTGGTTCAGACCGGAGCCCTAGTGCAGTGCTGACAATAGTATTACTTAGAGCATGTTAAAGTTGGGTGCTTGTGTAAAGTTGTCGGATCTCTTTGTATGGGGGTTGTCAGAACCCTGGAAAAGGGGTACCCCTTACTACAGTATAAAGACACGGTACCTGCGGCTATCTCTAGTCGCGTGGTAAAGAAGCTGTGCGTGGGACCAGACCACGGCTCGCCCCAGCCTCAGGCGACTACTCTGCGCCAGCAGCAGCACCCGACCCCACCACGTGGACGGCTCCGGGGCCGCCACGTGGCCAGAAAAGATAATATATCCCAAAGTATCAACAGCGAGTCCGGACCCCCATGGGAAAGCGTCGGACCCCTGTATATACAGATCGAACCTCAGGGTAAGGTCCAGGGCCTCCACGTGCGCGAACCGGACCCCTTAGATGGGTTCCGGACCCCTCTTTGTGGGGTCCGGGCCACTCACAGCAGGGTCCCGGGATTCTGGGACAAAGAATACCCACACCTTAATCAAGGCCAGACGGGGGTCCGGAGCCAACACGTGTCCGGACCATACTGTATACGCTTCCGCTCCCCGCTCAGGGCCTTACGTGGCATGATGCACGTGACGTAAGCCAACGGGCGGAGCCTGACGTAAGGCCTCTGGGCCGCGCGGTCGCTGCATTTAATGCGGCGGAGGCGCGCCACCTGTCTATTCCACTGGCAGATGATGTGCCGCCTCAACATTTAATGAGCCCTGTCCATTCCACTGGCAGGCGATGTGCCGCCTCGGCATTTAATGAGCCCTGTCCATTCCTCTGGCGGACGGCGACCAGACCATCCCGCATGCGGCGTGCCTGTCCAATCCGTTGGCAGGCGACGTGTCCACACTGCCACATGCGCTACACTCATGATGACTCGCGCGTTACCGAGAAAGCAGCCGCGAGATATCAATACTATATGGACTACATACATTATGGCGCTCGAAGATCGCCCATGCGTTACAGGCATTAGTTATTTCCTTCCATTTTGCCCCTGGGCCCACATGCCGGGGCTCAGCATTCTTGTACGTGCCCCCCTTGAGCTATAAAAGGGAGGGCACATGACGTTACAAGGCAGACCCAACTCAGACGCTCTCGAACTCACGGATTCACTCAGACTCTCATACAATACACAGATAGTGGAGTAGGGTATTACGCTCCGGCGGCCCGAACCACTCTAAACCCTTGTGTGTTCTTGTGTTCATCCCGAGTCCATCTAGCAGGCAAAACGCTTAGGCCCCTCCTCATCTTAGGATTTAGGGCGGGTGCGTTCCGCCACCCGGCCGGAGAATTTCCTCTCCGATATTTGGCGCGCCAGGTAGGGCCCTTAGGATTTAGGTTTTTGCTTGTCTTCCTTCTCGGCACAATGGTCCAGATCGTCGAGCACCGCGCCATGACTTCTGAAGACTTCCTGGTGGAGGAAGAGGCTACATCTTCCACGCCACGAGTGTCTAATCGCCCTGCGCCTAGGGCTGCTGCTGTGCACGCTGCACGGCAGCACACGCCTACGCAGACGTCCCAAACTCCGCCAAGAGCAGCTCCTGGGGCGTTGTCTGCGGCCAGGGAGTTGCTACGCCACCCTCCTAGCTCCATGGCCTCGCCGGGGGCCATGAAGCAGTGGCGTGACGACGTCGACCGTTTGCTCGGCATGGCGCGTTCTGGCTCGACCAGATCCAGGTCGCGGTCATCCCGGCGCTAGCGCGAGGCGACAGCATCTGTGCGCTCACCCTCGGTGAGGGATGCACAGACCGACGATCTCCGGGCAGAGCTCAACCGCAGGCGTGCGGGAGAGGATGCCCCAGTCTCTCTCGAGAGGCCTGATGACCTGCGGGCAGAACTCAACCGCAGGCGTGCGGGCGAGGATGCCCGCATCTCTCTGGAGAGGGCGCGTGAGCGCCGATAGAACGTCGAGGGTTGCAACCTCGACTATGACTTCGTTGCAGTTGCACCACAAACCCTAGTGGGCGCCTGGATCCAGGCGGGTGTCCCCTTGGCCGGCGTGGGCTGCGCCGCACTAACGGATCATCTCCGCGCGGCAACTTGGCCATCCAAGTTTCGACCACACCTGCTGGAAAAGTATGACGGTACGTCAAACCCGTCAGAATTCTTGCAGGTATACGTCACCGCCATTACGGTAGCAGGTGGAGACACCGCCGTAATGGCGACATATTTCCATGTAACCTTGTCTGGGCCAGCCCGGACTTAGCTCATGAACCTTACCCCGAGATCAATCTACTCCTGGGAAGAGCTCTGCGCGGGGTTCACAGCGAACTTCGCTAGCGCTTATCAGCAGCATGGCGTGGAGGCCCACCTCCACGCAGTGAGGCAGGAGCCCGGGGAAACTCTACAGGCGTTTATCTCCCGCTTCACCAAGGTACGAAGCACTATACCTTGTATCTCCAATGCTTTCATCATCACCGCTTTCCGCCAGGGAGTACGTGATGAAAAGATGTTGGAGAAGTTAGCCACGCATGACGTGGAGACTGTCACCACACTCTTCGCTCTGGCTGACAAGTGTGCCAGTGTCACACCCGGGTTTCGGGGCACCAAGACCCGGGCGCGAACATAATCACCAGGTGTGCTGGGACCAAGTCTCACACATATGATGAATCATGGCACAGGATCGAATGTCACATCTTTACTATATAACAAGAGTTCTATACAAAATAATTAAATAATTACATTATAAGGAGACAACGGTCCAGCAACCCAAAGTTGACTGGGAGACGACGGCCTAGACCTCTCATGAACTCATCGCAGCATCCTCCTTGCGCCTCATCCTGCGGTACCTGTTCTTGACCTGTGGGGGGGTGTGAGATAGCAAGAGTGAGCTCACATACGTTCATCGCTCAACAAGTTGTGGGGAATAATGTGCATGAACTCGCCAAAGGTGGGAGCTCACGTGAAGTGTAAGGCTTACCAAAGAGGATGGTTAGAGCTGAGCATTGCTTTTAAAGTTGGTCAAAATTTTATTAGCAATTACTAAGTATAAGTAAGTACCAACCCAATTAAGTAGTAGAACAAAAGTAACAATCTCACCTGCGATGCAATGCATATGACAAATTGAGTTTAAGTTCCATAATTTAATCATGTGAGTGTCCGAGCCGCTCATGACCGTGAGCACGACTAGTATACCAGTTTTACACTCTGCAGAGGTTGCGCATCTTTACCCACAAGTCGTGTTACCCATTTGCCACGGAGTTGATCAGACTCCATACACCTCTACCAAGGAAGCGAGGCAGGGTACCACTACGAGGCCTTTACAAAGTTCCACTAGCTTCAGACTACCCGCTACAGTTTATAGGAAGCTCCAGTGCAGGGTTCTTGCCTGACCGCCATCGCAGCAAAATCAACCCAAGGACCTCCCTACACTGACCACTCCCCTACTGCCCTTGCCCCTTTCGGGTAAGGTAGCCCTCCACTAGCTTTCCTAGTTAATCAGCCAAGGGCGTCCCATTAAACCCTTGTGGTAGCACTGTTTTCCCGGGTGGTTCTCCATGTTCCCATTAACATAATGATCTTATCATGAACAGAAAATAATGAACAGATAATAACAAGTATAAAAATGAGTGATGATTATCTCTATACCCAAATCCACATAAAGCAATAGCATGTACTACCCAAAAATTTAGTAGTAAACCAGTGGTGAAGCAAGGTATAAAGATAGTCAAATCTAGGGTATCCTATTGGGTCCCATCAAAATTAACCTATGCAGATCATTATGATTAATAAGAACATGAATGGATAAAATAAGTGATCAAGGGCACAACTTGCCTGGGACTTGAGATTCCAGGTACCAACTTGCTCTTCAGATGACACGTGACCTCGCTCTAGTCGTAGCAATACAAACAAACATTGTATAGGCAAAATTAACATTTCACCAAACATAAGTACAAATATATATTAATAATCTACATATTAAAATAAGATCACAGGAACAAGAATTATTAATTTCGGAGTTATAGATTTTAAGTTATGGATTTCCAAAGATTCTATGTGTTTTGTACAAGATTAATTAGGATATAAATTTTAATGTGGCTTTCATGTCAAAACAGTGGTACTAAATGATAATCAATAATATTACAAAATTATAGGAATTGGAATGGATTAATTTGGACTTCACCTGAATTTTCTATGGATTATACAAGTTTTACAAGTATTTCTATACTCAAAATCAATTTCTAAATCTCTATTTCCTATTTTCTTTAATTTCTGGACTGGGCGCGCTAATACAGAGAAGGTCGGGGTTTAAATCGCAAAATTTCCCAAGACTCAGGCTACACCCGCACTGGACGGCGGGTTGAATACTTAGAACTATAGGGTCTCTTTAGTAAAGTTGACCCGCGAAGGGGTATCGTTAGATATGGACCGTTGGATTAGATCCAAACGGCACCGATGAACTTATCATCAATCCGAACCCGCCCGCTACGCTAGCCGTTGGATCAAGGACCGGTGGTTCGGATTTAAATATCCCGAGATCACGCCCCAACCGCACGATGCGAGATCAACGACTCAGGTTGACCCGAGGTGAAACGCTAGCACCGATCTAATCAGAGCCGTTCGCCTTGCATCCAACGGCGTCCGGACAGCCTACCTCCCCCCAACCAGCTGCGCGGTGACACAGAGCGCGCACGGCGGCGCACGCCGGTGAGCTACCCCGCGACGGCGCGCCGGTGCCCGATTCCCAAATTAATTGGGTGCTACACGATGCAGATGCAAGGGCGAGCTTGTCTGGGAGATCATACCGAGTTTTCGACGTAGTATAGGGGCCCGGCCACGGTGTCGCGTGGTTTATGGTGGCCGGAGCTTCTCCGGTGAGAAATTGGACGCCGACGCACCGAGGAATTCTTCTCGAAGGTTCCCAGGTCGCAAGCGCTTGCCCCGGCGGACCCCGCAGACCTCACCACTGAGCAACGACGGCGCACACCGCGAGTTGGATTGCGGCGGCGAATTCACCCGGCTCGGCGAGAATCCCTGGAGCGGCGCAGGCGGTGCGGTGGGGATATTGCGAGGGCGGAATAAAGCGGGGAAGGAGACGGACCGGTTCCAGATCCTATAAGAACGTGGCCACGGCCGGAGCGCTCCAACGATCATCCCGGAATCCGCGCGCCCGCCATGCTCGGAGGAGTTTGTTGAGGGAGGTGGGAGACGACTGACATGTGGGCCCCGCGGACCAGAGGCAGAGCGCGCGCAAGGAAAAGGGCTGGGCCGCGCAGGAACGATTCCGAACTGGGCCAAAAAGGTAGCTCGGAGCCCACTTCGCCTTTCTTCTCCTTTTTCTTTTGTTTTACTATTTTATATTTTCTTTTGTTCCTAATTCTTTTGAATTTAAATTTTGGACTCAATTTAAGTGTAAATTCAAGTTCGAGTTGACTATGAAGCTTGGTCAACCCGTCATGTGATGAAGTTATTTTAATTATAATATTATTTTATATTGAATAATATTTCTTTCTCTCTTTTCTAAATTCTTGACTCCTTCCTTTCTAGGTTTAAATTTGAATTTGAATTTTGAAGTCAAACTTGTGCTACATTAATCTGTATTACTTTTGTGAAGTTAAGAATACCAATTCTTGAATTATATCATTTATATTTTTATATCACATAATATTTGTTTGCTTCTCTTCTTAAATTTTAGAATCTCTTTTAAGTTTTGAATTCCACTTTGGACTTGTTACTATATTCCTTATCACGAAATGCACACACAAAAAAAACAATATCCAGCATGATGCATGATTTATTTGAGTGTCTTTTGTTAATTATTTATTTGTTTAATTGTGGTGTTCACATGAAATGAGGAACATAGATAACTCATAGATGTATACGGAATACAATTTCTCTGCTTAGACTCTATTTACAAAGTAGGTGTTACAAATCCTACCCCCTTAAAAATAATCTCGTCCTCGAGATTTAGGAAGCAGAAGGGTTATATCGAGGTTGGTTTATAATTGAGATTGTAGTTTCTAATTGATTCAAAAATTAAGAGTCTCTCTCTCTTTTTTTTAAATACTATTTAGCAAGTACTTAGAAATGCATGGGTATCTTCTATGTTTAGACACACAGGTAGGTAAGAAGAGAGATGGTCAGAGTGAGGTTAGCTGATGGTAAGAAGAACTTGGTAAGGGAAGACTCCATCCAAGGTGGTAAATTTGAATCATCTCGAGATCTGATTTGACTCCTATTCTTCCATGTCGAGGTTGATCTCCTCCTTCTTGCTCTTTGGTGTCTCCATCCGGGTTTGGGACAGGAGGTTAAGATAGATCTATTTATGTAGGTCAAGTTGTTGGGTATGGCCGAGTTGATCTAGGATCTCAAACTTGTTTATAGGAGCAGGGTCTAATGTATTTCACCAGGATTAACTAACTTGTTAGGTCACTCTCTTTAAATTGGATCATAGTAGATTAGATGGGATCTAGATCAGATCGGTACAACTAGGTTAGACTAGATAATGTCTAATTACTTTGGATTAGATCATGGTTGTTACACTAGTGTGGGGTAAATATGCTTATTAGGCCAAGATGCATTCGTAGGGATAAGGTAGAATCTTTTGAGGTTAGTTAGATCTATTAGGATGAGATAAAATCTTTTCAAGATAAGATGAATCCATTAAGGTAAGAGAGTCTTTTAAGATAAGATGGAGTTATTAGGCTAGATATATTTTAATTAGGATAATCTAGGTTGTTTAGTTATCTTATGAATTTTATTTATTTACATTTATGCATATATGTATATGTAGATGTAATTGTGGACATTACTCCACAACTCATCCCACTCAATCAAAGATCCAAATCAGACAAGTATCATAAGAACAAACATTCAAGCACATAGATACCTAAAAAATAATTTTGTTTTTGTTCCTAAGAGTAGGTCTCCTATTCCTAAAGGTCACTTTAAGCACATGATTTCAAAGTGTGAAATCCACATTTGTCTTTAGAAAGAAAAGGTAAGAATAATCAGAGTAAGCAGAAATAGATGAGAAAAGATCAAGATAAGTGTAGAAAAGAATCAGAGTAGCAAAGGTAAGTAAGTATTGGTTGTCCAGTTCTATCTAGGTTTCGCCCTACAGTCAACATTCCTCTGATACCACTTCTGTCACACCCGGGTTTCGGGGCACCAAGACCCGGGCGCGAACATAATCACCAGGTGTGCTGGGACCAAGTCTCACACATATGATGAATCATGGCACAGGATCGAATGTCACATCTTTACTATATAACAAGAGTTCTATACAAAATAATTAAATAATTACATTATAAGGAGACAACGGTCCAGCAACCCAAAGTTGACTGGGAGACGACGGCCTAGACCTCTCACGAACTCATCGCAGCGTCCTCCTTGTGCCTCATCCTGCGGTACCTGTTCTTGACCTGTGGGGGGGTGTGAGACAGCAAGAGTGAGCTCACATACGTTCATCGCTCAACAAGTTGTGGGGAATAATGTGCATGAACTCGCCAAAGGTGGGAGCTCACGTGAAGTGTAAGGCTTACCAAAGAGGATGGTTAGAGCTGAGCATTGCTTTTAAAGTTGGTCAAAATTTTATTAGCAATTACTAAGTATAAGTAAGTACCAACCCAATTAAGTAGTAGAACAAAAGTAACAATCTCACCTGCGATGCAATGCATATGACAAATTGAGTTTAAGTTCCATAATTTAATCATGTGAGTGTCCGAGCCGCTCATGACCGTGAGCACGGCTAGTATACCAGTTTTACACTCTGCAGAGGTTGCGCATCTTTACCCACAAGTCGTGTTACCCATTTGCCACGGAGTTGATCAGACTCCATACACCTCTACCAAGGAAGCGAGGCAGGGTACCACTACGAGGCCTTTACAAAGTTCCACTAGCTTCAGACTACCCGCTACAGTTTATAGGAAGCTCCAGTGCAGGGTTCTTGCCTGACCGCCATCGCAGCAAAATCAACCCAAGGACCTCCCTACACTGACCACTCCCCTACTGCCCTTGCCCCTTTCGGGTAAGGTAGCCCTCCACTAGCTTTCCTAGTTAATCAGCTAAGGGCGTCCCATTAAACCCTTGTGGTAGCACTGTTTTCCCGGGTGGTTCTCCATGTTCCCATTAACATAATGATCTTATCATGAACAGAAAATAATGAACAGATAATAACAAGTATAAAAATGAGTGATGATTATCTCTATACCCAAATCCACATAAAGCAATAGCATGTACTACCCAAAAATTTAGTAGTAAACCAGTGGTGAAGCAAGGTATAAAGATAGTCAAATCTAGGGTATCCTATTGGGTCCCATCAAAATTAACCTATGCAGATCATTATGATTAATAAGAACATGAATGGATAAAAGAAGTGATCAAGGGCACAACTTGCCTGGGACTTGAGATTCCAGGTACCAACTTGCTCTTCAAATGACACGTGACCTCGCTCTAGTCGTAGCAATACAAACAAACATTGTATAGGCAAAATTAACATTTCACCAAACATAAGTACAAATATATATTAATAATCTACATATTAAAATAAGATCACAGGAACAAGAATTATTAATTTCGGAGTTATAGATTTTAAGTTATGGATTTCCAAAGATTCTATGTGTTTTGTACAAGATTAATTAGGATATAAATTTTAATGTGGCTTTCATGTCAAAACAGTGGTACTAAATGATAATCAATAATATTACAAAATTATAGGAATTGGAATGGATTAATTTGGACTTCACCTGAATTTTCTATGGATTATACAAGTTTTACAAGTATTTCTATACTCAAAATCAATTTCTAAATCTCTATTTCCTATTTTCTTTAATTTCTGGACTGGGCGCGCTAATACAGAGAAGGTCGGGGTTTAAATCGCAAAATTTCCCAAGACTCAGGCTACACCCGCACTGGACGGCGGGTTGAATACTTAGAACTATAGGGTCTCTTTAGTAAAGTTGACCCGCGAAGGGGTATCGTTAGATATGGACCGTTGGATTAGATCCAAACGGCACCGATGAACTTATCATCAATCCGAACCCGCCCGCTACGCTAGCCGTTGGATCAAGGACCGGTGGTTCGGATTTAAATATCCCGAGATCACGCCCCAACTGCACGATGCGAGATCAACGACTCAGGTTGACCCGAGGTGAAACGCTAGCACCGATCTAATCAGAGTCGTTCGCCTTGCATCCAACGGCGTCCGGACAGCCTACCTCCCCCCAACCAGCTGCGCGGTGACACAGAGCGCGCACGGCGGCGCATGCCGGTGAGCTACCCCGCGACGGCGCGCCGGTGCCCGATTCCCAAATTAATTGGGTGCTACACGATGCAGATGCAAGGGCGAGCTTGTCTGGGAGATCATACCGAGTTTTCGACGCAGTACAGGGGCCCGGCCACGGTGTCGCGTGGTTTATGGTGGCCGGAGCTTCTCCGGTGAGAAATTGGACGCCGACGCACCGAGGAATTCTTCTCGAAGGTTCCCAGGTCGCAAGCGCTTGCCCCGGCGGACCCCGCAGACCTCACCACTGAGCAACGACGGCGCACACCGCGAGTTGGATTGCGGCGGCGAATTCACCCGGCTCGGCGAGAATCCCTGGAGCGGCGCAGGCGGTGCGGTGGGGATATTGCGAGGGCGGAATAAAGAGGGGAAGGAGACGGACCGGTTCCAGATCCTATAAGAACGTGGCCACGGCCGGAGCGCTCCAACGATCATCCCGGAATCCGCGCGCCCGCCATGCTCGGAGGAGTTTGTTGAGGGAGGTGGGAGACGGCTGACATGTGGGCCCCGCGGACCAGAGGCAGAGCACGCGCAAGGAAAAGGGCTGGGCCGCGCAGGAACGATTCCGAACTGGGCCAAAAAGGTAGCTCGGAGCCCACTTCGCCTTTCTTCTCCTTTTTCTTTTGTTTTACTATTTTATATTTTCTTTTGTTCCTAATTCTTTTGAATTTAAATTTTGGACTCAATTTAAGTGTAAATTCAAGTTCGAGTTGACTATGAAGCTTGGTCAACCCGTCATGTGATGAAGTTATTTTAATTATAATATTATTTTATATTGAATAATATTTCTTTCTCTCTTTTCTAAATTCTTGACTCCTTCCTTTCTAGGTTTAAATTTGAATTTGAATTTTGAAGTCAAACTTGTGCTACATTAATCTCTATTACTTTTGTGAAGTTAAGAATACCAATTCTTGAATTATATCATTTATATTTTTATATCACATAATATTTGTTTGCTTCTCTTCTTAAATTTTAGAATCTCTTTTAAGTTTTGAATTCCACTTTGGACTTGTTACTATATTCCTTATCACGAAATGCACACACAAAAAAACAATATCCAGCATGATGCATGATTTATTTGAGTGTCTTTTGTTAATTATTTATTTGTTTAATTGTGGTGTTCACATGAAATGAGGAACATAGATAACTCATAGATGTATACGGAATACAATTTCTCTGCTTAGACTCTATTTACAAAGTAGGTGTTACAGCCAGAGCTGCCGAGGGCCATGCATGGCACTCAGCACCACAGACCGGGGTTGCCCAGATGGGTGGCTCGAGTGCCGTCATCCAGGACGGTAAAAAGAAGAAGAAGAACCGCGGCCATGAGAAGCCACAGACTGTCGCTCCGATCGTCGCAACTGCGACTGGGGGGCCGGAGCGAGCACAACAAGCGCCCCCAGCCACAGGGAGGCAACAGCGGCACATGCCCTATGCACCCCAACAGTCGCCACAGCGCCTCAGAGTGCCGTGAGATCATCAAGCTCGCAAAGCGTGTCAGCGAGCGGTGCGAGCAGTCCTCCAAGGATGGCTCCCCACCTCGTCGCCGGCCTGGCAAGGAGAGGGTCGACGGCGGCGAGGTGGCCGCGGGGGAACGAGAGCTCGGGTATCAGTCACCTGAGGGGGTCCTCAAGGACATCTTCACTGGAGACTCTGACTCCGGTGACAACGGTGACCGCCACAAGAAGCTGTACGTGATGTACGGCAGGAGCTGGGAGCTCACCTCCCGCAGGAACGTCAAGTCCCTGCGCCGAGAGGTCCTTTCGGCAGTCCCGAGGGTCCCGAAGGCTGCTCCACATCAGCGGTGGAGGAGCACCACTGTCTCCTTCGGGGCATCCGACTGCCTCGAAAACATGGCAGGGGCCAGTGTACTACCGCTCATCACTGCCCCTATCATCGCCAACATGCGGCTGCACCATGTTCTGATTGACAGAGGGGCCGGCCTCAACGTCATCAGTCATGCTGCATTCAAGCAGCTGTAGATCCCAGGGTCACGGCTGGGACCCTCTCGCCCATTCTTCAGAGTGGGTCCACAACCGGTGTATCCCCTTGGGAGCATCGCACTCCCGGTAACATTCAGGACCGAGGAGAACTTTCGCACGGAGAACGTCCAGTTCGACGTCGCGGAGGTTAACCTCCCCTTCAACGCCATCATCGGCATGCCGACCATATACCGGTTCATGGCCATTGCCTATTACGGGTACTTGGTCATCAAGATGTTGTCCCTGGCTGGGGTCCTCACCGTGCGGGGCGACTGCGCCGCTGCGCTTGCGGCTGTGGAAAAGCTGCACGCCCTGGCGGCAGAAGCTGCTTGCCCGGACGACGGAGGGAAGAACCCCTCGACCTCTGGGACCAAGGCGCCTACCAAGGTGCCGAAGGTGCGGCCATCCGGAGCGGACGACATCCCCGTCAAGGCCGTCCAGCTCAGCGCGGGTTCCTCCCAGACCACTCGCATTGTGGGTGATCTGGAGGAAAAATAGGAACTCGCGCTCGTCGCCTTTCTCCAGGCAAATGCCGACGTCTTCGCATGGGAGCCATCGCAGATGCCTGGGATCCCTAGGGAGGTGATTGTCGGTGTTTTGGGTGCGACCGCACACCCGGGGTTGCCCCTCAAGGTGCTTCTTGGAGTAGGACGGTGTTACCGACTGTAGCTCAATGGTTCGTGCTGGATGCACGAGAAGCAGTGGATAGTTGTGTACAGGTTCGGGCCGCTTTGAGATGTGTAACACCCTACGTCCTGGCGTGAGTACTTTATGTGATGGGTTACAAAGGGGTTCTCTAGTGTTGGAGACGTAGAGAGCCGGGTGGATGGCTAAGTAATGAGGTAGATGTCTTTGAAGGGGTGCCCCCTAGGCCTTATATACTCGACCGTGGGGCATTACATGTGGATATGATAACAACGTGTGTCTAAGTAATAGTGAACTGATTGAGTCTATCTTCCTATAACTCAGCCGACCCATCCTCGCTCGGTTCCGATGTACGGGGCTTCTGCGTGGGAAGGTCGGGTCACCGTTGTGATCACTGCTCGAATTCGTCGGGCCATCTGGGCTTGCGTCGATCTGATCTTGTGTCGATCCACTTCACTAGGCGTTCTTTCCCAGGCCCACGAAGGGATGACCTTGCGAATTATTGGGCCCACGGGCCTTTCGTGAGGTCTTTTATCCTTCTGGTGGACCCGGGGGATATCCGTCCCCCACAAGCCCCCGATCTTTGGGTTGATTTTGAAATAACCGCCCCAAAGATCTAAGGTCGAGCTTGCAGTTTTTTAATTTTGATAAGGAATAATTCGAAAGTAAGTCTGCTGGGCCATTGCTCCTGAACTCTGAGTGACCCAGTAAAAACGATCTTTTACTGTCTTCTTCCGTTATTACTCTTCGAAGCTTGGTGTCCTGCCTTGAGTTTATGCTTTAGAGGTCAGCATTTTGATTTTTAGGACTCGAATTTCATTGGGTGTAGCCCCCGAGCTTCGAGTGGATTTTTGTAAATAATCCACTCAGAGGTCTTCATTTTAAGTCTTCAAAAATCACTTTTATCTTTGTTTTGTGATTTTTCAGAAGTCAGCCTTGTCTTAGTTTCATCATATGCTTTAGAGGTTAGCATTCTGCCTCTCGAGGTAGATGATTCATTGGGTACGCCGAAGGTGCACCCAATGGGTGTAGCCCCCGAGCTTTGAGTGGATTTTTGAAAATAATCCGCTCAAAGGTCTTCACTGTCACATTGGAATCCACATACTGCTTTAGAGATCAGCATTATATCATCAACATTATGCTTTAGAGGTCAGCATTCGTTTTTGTCTTCAAAATCGGGCACGAGATCTGTCCATATCTTGCTAGGTCTTGCAATTTATTTGATCTGCAACTGATTGGACGTTCGATAGATGGCCTTTGGCTAGTCTTCATATCACTTCGTGTTTCAATGCTTCTGTCGATTAGACTTGTACCTCATCAGCTATATTTGGCTTTCCTTTGATGCCTGTTGATATCCCCCTTCTGTCTTGAGGTATTCATTGCGTATACTGTATGGACGTGACTGCTTAGGAAAATCTATTGAAAATTCCTGGACGTCCCCCCAATGGGTGTAGGCAAGGGACGGCTTGGTGCGCTGAGCGTTTAGCAAACTGCTTCTGAGTAGTAACTTGATGTGACCGTGGGTGTAATCATATCGCCCAAGCAGTTGACTAAAGTCCCAATGGGTGTCGTGTTACGTGGAACGATGTCTTCCGCCTGACGTGTCTCCAGACGGTTTGAATTGCATATTGAATTTTTGCGACTGTTCGGTGGCCGTGGTAGGAGGTGAGCGGTTGCCTTCTTCTTCTATAAATAGTGTTCTTGCTTCTCCGGCATTTTCACATCTCTTACCGCTGCTCGCTGTTTATTTTCTTCTCTTTCCTTCTACTCCACCATGGGCAAGAGCAAGAAGGGCGGTAGTTCTTCGCATCACTCCGGTGATAAGCGGAAGCGTGAGCCGACTCCTCCCTCGGAGGACTTCGGTGACTCGGAGTACTCGGAGGAGGAGTTCTCCTCCGAGTCCGAGGGCTCACCGGTCCATGCCTCTCCCCCGGCGTCGTCTGATGACTCAGACCACTCCCAGGGTATCGCCGCAGAGGTGTGGACCTACATCCGGGCCGTCGAGCGCGCCGGGCTCGAGGGCTTGGATGAGTCGGAGTACTCATCGGACGAGGAGAACTCCTCGGACTCGTCCGAGGAGAGCGACGGCGGCGATGGCGGTGACGGCGACGACGACGGAGGCGATGGTGACGGCGGCGGTGACAGCGGCAAGGGCGGCGACAGCGGCGGCAAAGGTGGCAGCGGCGACGGCAGCGATGGTAACAAGGGCAGCAGCAGGGGCAGCAACAAGGGCAGCAGCAAGGGCAGCAACAAGGCCAATGGCTAGACGCCATCGGTTTTAAATGTTAGTATAGATTAGTAGTAGAAGTAGTATTAGTGAAATAATGTAGTAGTAGTAGTAGTTAGTAGTATAGTGTAGTGAAATATGATGTAGTAATGGGGGGGACATCAACTCATAATGAGTTGATTTGTAAGTTCAGTAGTGCTGCCCTTTGATAATGAAGAATGATTTCGCCCAATTCCGTGTGCACCATTTTGCCTTCCTGTCAATCGTCGATCGTATTAATGCTTACTACAGATGTTGTTTCTGAATGTAATGCTTGAGTAGCGACTTAGAATCGTCGAGTCACGCTTTGGACTGCCTTCTTTGTGATGTCAGCGCTTTAGTGGTAGCGGCCGAGTCCTTTGGAGTCACGTTGTCGCTTTAGGAATAACAGCCGAGTGATTATCAGCAATGTCAGCGCTTTTAGAAGTGATAGCCGAGTGATAGCAGGCCACGTCGGTGTTTTAGAAATAACGACCGAGCGGTTACTGGTGATGTCGGCGTTTTAGAGGTAACAACCGAATCCTTTGAAGCCACGTCACTGCTTTAGGAATAACAGCCGAGTGACTGCTGGCGATGTCGGCGTTTTTAGAAGTAACAGCCGAGTGATAACGGGCCACGTCGGCCGCTTTGGAAACATTGGCCGAGTGAAGTATGGTAACGTCAGCGTTTTTAGAAATAACAGCTGAGTTAAATTGGGCCGCGTCGGCCGTTTTGGAAATAACGGCTGAGTGATGACGTGGCACGTCAGCGTTTTAGAAATAACGGCTCGGTGATGACTGGGCGCTTTTTAGAATTGGCGTCTGTCCCGGGAAAACCCCATATGTACTGCACTGTCGCACGCCTCTGCATTCTGTGCCCTAGTTTTGCTTTTCTGCATCCAGGCCTTCTCTGCTCTCTTGCAATATTGCCTCCGCTCCGCTCGCCAGCAAGGTTGAGATGGCGCCCAAGCGGAAAGCCTAGAGTTCGTCCGTCGCAGTCATTCCTCCTATCGATCCCAACAGTCAACTGCCTTTCGCAGGTAACCACATGTCTGTTGTTTCTGAATCCAACCTTCTCCATCTTGTATCCATCGGAGTTCTTCCCCCGAAAGTGCTTTGTTCCTGGCGGATCTATCATGGGGTCACTGTTCCGACAGAAGACACCCACGAATCCATCATTTACGTTCCTTTTCCCATCTGCGACCTTGCTCTTCCCATTTCTCCTTTCTTCCGCGGTCTCCTTGATTTCTATCGCTTGAATCTGACCCATCTGAATCCCAATTCCATTCTGCAAGTTTCCGTTTTTATTCATTTATGCAAAGCTTTCCTTGGTATTCTGCCACACTTCGGTCTATGGAAGTACTTGTATCACTGTCGGCCTGGGATGGCCGGAGGGCAGCACCAGCTTGTGGGGGCGCGAGTTTGGAGATGCGCCGTGGGAGGAAGACCAACTACCCTGACATCCCACTCAAGGACAACATCAAAGGATGGCGCCTGGAATGGTTTATCGTGGAGAATCATGGGAATTCCCTCCCCCCACGGTTAGGGAGACAGCCAGATGTTCACACTCCGAGTTGGACCGAGTCCCCCACAGACCTGGAGGTGGCTGAGGCAGGGGCTTTGCTTGCTGAGGTTGGGTTGTTGAAAGAGAGGGGTCTGACTGCAGAAGTTGTGGTCGCCGATTTCATTTTCAAGAACATTCAGCCACTAAAAGACAGAGCATACCCGGCTTATCTGTATCGAGGCCTCGCTGATTCAACCCGGGTTACCAACAGAAGGATTCCTGCTGTGGATTTGGTGAGCCGGCTCGAGATGATACTCAGAGGCAAGGTGTCGAACATCGACGCTCCTGTTGCATACTCAGCCTGGAATCTGCCTCCTTCCAAGGCCTTTACCAGTTTTGTGTCAAATCCTCCTGCTGGTGATAGCGGTTTGGGCCTTAGAGTGCGACCCTCTCCCGAAGAGGTTAGTGCTTTGGTTGCCTCACTTGGTGAAATCCCTGACGACGAGAGGCAGGTTCATTTCGAGGTACCTTTGAATCCAAGTGATGCAGAGATAAGTGCCATGCTGGATATGTTGGCTGGAGATTCCTCTGATGCAGCTCCTGCTGAAACACTGGCTGTAGCACCCATCCCAGAGGCTGGCAAAGCTTTGGATATTTAGAGGTCTGATAGTGTTCGCCCGAAGCGTCCTCGCCGAGCCAATCAACCAACTTCTCCTGCTGAGGGGAAGAAAAAGAAAAAGAGACGTCTTTGTCGGGTGTCATGCTTGGATCAGGATGCCGGTCCTTCTGCTCCTACTGCTGAGGAAGTGCCAGTACTAGTTTTTGCTGAAGCTGATCCCAATGGGTGTGACCCGACTAATGCTGACCCCAATGGGTGTGACCTAGATGATGCTGATCCCAATGGGTGTAATTCGGCCAAAGCTGACCCCAATGGGTGTACCGTCTGCATTGTTGATGAAGATGAGGAAGAGGAGGATGAAATCCCTCTAATTCGGAAGAACAGCCGGCGCTACATAGCCAGCGGGAAGATTAGTGGTGTTCCTTCTCCAGCTTTGTCTGCCCTCATTGGTCTGCAAGAATTGTCTCTAGCAAACTTTGATCAGACTCTTGAAGACATGGTCCCAGAAGATCTGTTGTCAGAGCCGGCAGATGGTGGAATGATGGAAGTTTGCGCTGATGTGCCTGATGCCGGGTTGGAGTTATCTCGAGCAGCGTCTCGTGCCTCATCGACCTTGGAGCACGGTCTTAAGGGTCAGGAGGCTGGTCTGGATTGCTCTGCTCCCATGGAAGTGGTTGAAGGTCCTTCAGCCTTAGAGGTGGCTGTTACAAAGGGCTCGACCCTCAAGGATGGCGCTAGCGCTTGCCCAGCCCCCGAGGGTGTTGCCGGAGATGATCCGGCTCAGATGGGTAGCGCGAGCTATGACCCAGCCCCCAAGGGTGTCCGAGTAGGTTCTTCCTCTCATACTTCCATGGATGTTCACGTAGGGTCTTCTCCTCCACATTCTGGTTGCATGGCATCAGCTCAAGCTTCGGGTCAGGGAGTCGCCTTAGAGGCCAGCGCTCCTGATGACAGAGTTTTGACTTCTGCTGATGACACTGACTTGGTCCCCACTAGTGCATTACGGGTTGTTCCGGTTGGTGATCCTTCATCGAGCCATCAATTGACTTCCCACGACTTGGGAATTCCTTCATTATTCTCCAACCTCCAGGTAATTTGGTTTCTTCTGGTCTGACTTTACTCCAGGTAGACTACTGTTCTTGTACTCATCTGTTTTTAATGTCATGCATTGGTTGACGAGATGGCTGGTCAGCTGAGATTGCAGGGTGCCTCTGTCCCAGAAGGAGCTTTGTCTCTGACATGTTGGAATCCAGTGCTGCTTCGGCAGCGGGTATCTGATTTGGAGATGGCGAATGCTGGTTAGTGCTCTTTGCTTCTTCTTTGGCTGCTTGACTGATCTGCTCTTTGGCTGAACACCCTTGCCTGACTGTTTCTTGATAGATATGGTACAACGGTATTCTGATCTTGAAGAAAAATATTCTCAAGGTCAGACTGAATTGGCCTAGGTTTTTGCTTCTCTGAATGATGCCAACACGCTGAACTCCACTCTTCATGCTCAGCTCGACTCTGAAAAGGTGACCAATGAATTAAGCTTTACTTGGCCTTATCTGTTGTGTTCTTAGTGCTTGCTTGGCGTTGGAGAAACTGATTCTTGTCTGCAGGAGGAAAAACATACCATTGCCACTTCTCGCGACAACCTTGACAAGTTATACTGCGACGCCAGCAACTCGTTGACCATCTTGGAGAGGAGCCATCATTTCACCATGGAAGACTTGGATAACCATCGTTATAAGCTGCAAGAGTCCCTGGATGATATGATTCGCCTTAGGCAATTGGTGTCGAGCAAAGATACTATCATCAAGGATCTGCGCGCCTCCAAGAGGTCAGTCGTCTAGGAGCTAGAAGCCGCTCGGTTGGCTGTCAAGGCTGTTGAAGAGACTTCTGCTACTCTGAGGGTCCAGCGCGACAAAGCTATGGACAAAGCTATTCGCGCGGGGCGGATCCTGATGAGGAGACCCGGCGTGGTTGTTCCTGACGACATAGTGGCTGATGTGAATGCCGCTCCAGATTCCTCGAGTCGCCCTTCTTCGTCGGTCGCTCCTGAGAAGGACATTACCAAATAGAAACACTGAATATTTTGTATACGTGGTTAATGTGCTCGGATATTCCGTTAGAAAACATTTTTCAGTACTGAATGACGTTATAGTTTTTCCGTTGTTAGAATCCAACGGTATCTACAATTGCAGAAGTAGATTCAGTGCGATGGTTTTGAAGTCTCTTCGCATTTTTACGAGGCTTAGAGGTCGCCCTAGGATGAGTGATTGCAAGCATGTTTGCGTTGGATCGAGTAGGCACGAGTGTACTGTGCCGATTTAAGTCATGGCCAACTTAAACCGACTGCTCTGTTGGTGGGGTATAGTAGTCACCCTGGGTTACGTGAGCATGAGCATGTCGCACCACCTTAAGCCGTTGCCGACTTAAGCCGATTGCTCCATTAGTAGGGTATAGTGGTCACCCCGAGTTAAGTAAGCGTGAGCATGTCGCACCACCTTAAGTCGTTGCCGACTTAAGCAATTGCTCCGTTAGTAGGGTATAGTGGTCACCCCGAGTTAAGTAAGCGTGAGCATGTCGCACCGCCTTAAGTCATTGCTGACTTAAGCCAATTGCTCTGTTAGTAGGGTATAGTGGTCACCCCGAGTTAAGTAAGCGTGAGCATGTCGCACCGCCTTAAGTCATTGCCGACTTAAGCCGATTGCTCCGTTAGTAGGGTATAGTGGTCACCCCGAGTTAAGTAAGCGTGAGCATGTCGCACCGCCTTAAGTCATTGCCGACTTAAGCCGATTGCTCCGTTAGTAGGGTATAGTGGTCACCCCGAGTTAAGTAAGTGTCGGGGACCATAATTAGGGGTACCCCCAAGACTCCTAATCTCAGCTAGTAAACCCCATCAGCACAAAGCTGTGAAGGCCTGATGGGCGCGATTCAGGCCAAGGCTCCGCTCAAGGGACACGATCTCGCCTCGCCCGAGCCCGACCTCGAGCAAAGACAGCCGACCCCAGAAGATTCACGCCTCGCTCGAGGATCCCCTCAAGCAACGGACGCACCGACGACTCGCCCGAGGCACAGCTCGGGTAGGCTTCGCGGAGAAGCAACCTTGGCCAAATCGCCACACCAACCGACCATATCGCAGGAGCATTTAATGCAAGGATCGCCTGACATCTTATCCTGACGCGCGCTCTTCAGTCGATAGAGCCGAAGTGACCGCAGTCACTTCGCCGCTCCACTGACCGACCTGACAAGAAAACAGCGCCGCCTGCCCCGCTCCGACTGCCGTGCCACTCGCTAGAGTGAGGTCGACAGCGGCTAAGTCCGGCCTCGGGCGACATAGGAAGCTCCGCCTGGCCCGACCCCAGGGTTCGGCCCCCCGTCTCGGCCTCGGAAGATGGACTTCGCCTCGCCCGACCCCAGGGCTCGAACTCAACCACGACTTAGAAGACGACGAACTCCGCCTCGCCTGACCCCAGGGCTCGGACTCAACCACGACTTAGAAGACGACGAACTCCGCCTCGCCCGACCCCAGGGCTCGGACTCAGCCTCGGCTCCGGAAGACGACGAACTCCGCCTCGCCCGATCCCAGGGCTCGGACTCAACCTCGACCTCGGAGGAATCGCCACCTCGCCCAAACTCGGGTCCGGACCGGCCACGTCGCCAGGGAGGCCATCATTACCCTGCCCCTAGCTAGCTCAGGCTACGGGGAACAAGACCGGCGTCCCATCTGGCTCGCCCCAGTAAACAAGTAATGATGACACCCCGCACGCTCCATGACGACAGCAGCTCCCAGCCCCTTTACATCAGCAAGGAGACGTCAGCAAGGATCCGACAACCCCGACAGCTGTACTTCCGCAGGGCTCCAGCGTTCCTCCGACGGCCACGACATCACATGAACAGGGTGCCAAAACCTCTCCGACTGCCACGACGGCATGTACTTAGGGCTCTAGCTCCTCTCTGCTAGACACGTTAGCACACTGTTACACCCCCCATTGTACACCTGGACCCTCTCCTTACGCCTATAAAAGGAAGGTCCAGGGCTCTCGTACAGGAGGGTTGGCCGCGCGGGAGAACAGGCCGACACATAAGGCTCTCTCTCTCTCTCTCTCTCTCTCTCTCCCACGCGAACGCTTGTAACCTCCTACTGCAAGCGCATCCAGCCGCCCTGGGCGCAGGACAACACGAAGGTCGCGGTTTCCCCTTACTGTTCTCCCCCCTTTGTGTCCCTTCTCGCGCCAACCCATCTGGGCTGGGACACGCAGCGACAATTTACTCGTCGGTCTAGGGACCCCCCGGGGTCGAAACACCGACAGTTGGCGCGCCAGGTAGGGGCCTGCTGCGTGTTGACGAACAACTTCCCGTCAAGCTCCAGATGGGTAGTCTCCAGCAACCTTTCCAACCCGGGACGATGCTCCATTTCGGGAGTCTTGAGTTCATGTCCCTCGACGACAGCTACGACATGATACTCCTTCCTCCGCCGCGCGACAGCGACAATGGCGGCTGTCAGCTCGCTCGCCGGCGGCGGAATCAACGACATCTTCGCCACATGGCGGAAGAACAACATCCGGGTTTGTCCCGTCACCTCCCCCACCGATGGAGGAGGAGGCGGGGCAACCATGGCCAAGCAGGAGGCGGCACCTCGTCGGCTGTTGTGACGGAACCTTCTAAGTCATTAGGCCCACCTACAGTTGTCCTTGTCCAACAGACATCAGGCAACCCTATAGATGTTCCTGAATCACTTGACAAGTTCGGTATCTTTTCTTACCTTTCCAGGAACGTTTCACCCGTCTTGCAGACATTACAGAACATCGGAGATATCGAAATGCGGAAGTGATTACATAAACTTACATTTATTTAAAAAGTAAGATCAAGTTGCTTATTACAGACCAGAAATATAAACGAGTGCTGAGTAGTATTATTACATAACCAAGGGAGGCAAAACTCCTCCCGAACAGTCTTTACATAAAAGTTTCTTATGGTCCTCCCACATCTTCACTCTTGTTTTTCCTCATGAGGAACCACCTTGGTACAGAAGCAACAGAAATTTGCTACTTTCTCACCTAAAAACAACGAGGGAATAAACCCTGAGTATGGAATTACTCAGCAAGTCTTACCGGACTAAAGAAAAGACTCTCAAGGATATGCTGGTTAAAAGGGAGTCAAAGTAAGGTATCTCAAGATCAATGACTTTGTTGTTGCATAAATGCTTACTAAAAGTGGATCCTTAAAAATCCAATTTTATTGTCAAGTTAGGTAAACTTACCTACATCTAGAGTTCTTGCTAACCTAGTTCAAACACTCATCCTGAACTAGCCAAGTTCTTAATCCATCCTTCATCTTTACTGGAGTTCTACGTATAGGACAGTGACCAAGTCTTCATAACCGCGAAGGTACGGCGATCCGAATCGATTATACTCAGCTGAGGATCTCCGATCACACGACATATGTAGCACTTAACCCTTGCATATGTCAACCCGCCACCGGGTTTCTTAAGACCAGATCAGGTTCACGCAAACCGAGAGCACAGATACACCACCGTCCAGCCTCTTGCTACGGAGGGTACACGCTACTCTCGCCACCGCTCCACGCCCATTTCGTGTTATCTTATTCTGGCCTTAGTCTGCCCGAGGCAAGGCTTACCCATGACGAGGCATGTGACCAGTTAAAGGGTCCTCGGTCATCAAGCCTACATCGAGACGGTCCTTAATCGACTCAGACGGAGACACTACACCGAGACTCTCTTCTCGTGCAAGTCACCCGCCCGGTCTCAGCTTAATCTTTTAAACCCAAAGTTTGGTACCTAGCAGA
Source organism: Zea mays (assembly GCF_902167145.1). Taxonomy (NCBI): domain Eukaryota; kingdom Viridiplantae; phylum Streptophyta; class Magnoliopsida; order Poales; family Poaceae; genus Zea; species Zea mays. The sequence goes on from NC_050097.1 coordinate 15,067,786, forward strand.
GGTACATCCTTTCCGATGTTGAACCCATCAAGGCCTTTGACAGATTCAGCATCAAATTTTATTTTCAAAACATACCACCCTCTTTGCCAATCATCTTTTGTAAAACAAATCCTTTTGTTTTGCTAGAGCAATACTAAGCATAGTAAAACCTTTTGTAAAACAGGGTATCAAGGAAGGTAATCAAGACCAAGGAAGGTAATGCAAGAATTGTTTAGCAATCAACTCCTATTACTTAATGCAGCAAGCAAGTGAGAAAGATTTTAAAAACATCAAGGAAAGTGGCAAATGCACCGGGGCTTGCCTTCGTTAGTAGGTGAGTCAGGCTCAGGCCCGCAGATGTCAAAGTAGAGACAAGATCCTGCCTGAGAGTCCGAAGGTGGTGGTGCCTTCCCTTCACTCACTTCAATTTCTTCTTCGTTTTCTAAACATAACCACATATATGTATATAAGAATGAATGCCATGTAATGCTCATGAGAGTGCAAGGATAAAAACTTATTATCTAAGGTCTTGAATACAATTTTCCTTCACGGGACTCCGAGAACTTAGGGTTTCCGGAGTCAGTAAAGGAGTTTATAGAGCAGGGGTGGGGTTTTGGGTTCTAGTTATCAAACAAGGTCCAAATCAACCCAAACTCTACCTAGGGCTTCTAAATAATATATAGGGCTCATATAAAAAGTTTGGACATTTTTGGGATTACCATATGGATTTTAAAAATCCAGAACTAATACTTAAAACTACTTTAAATACCTTAAAATTTCTTAGTTAACCTAAAAATCTTGAAACTATTTTTATTAAATACTACAGAAAATAAGAAGTCTAAGAAAATTGGTTTCACAATTTTAGGATTTTTCTACAATTTTTAACAAATTTCCAAAGCTCTACTGAAAAAGAAAAAGAAAAAGATTGAAACAGTGATGGGCCGTTTCTAGCCCAGGCGGCCTAGGTCCACGCAGAATCGCGCCCGCGCCCGCGCCCGCGCGCGTGATGGTAGCTTTGCGAAAAAGCCCTCGGGTTCTTGGCTAACTGAAAACGAGTTCGACTACTATTTTCTTGAGTCACTGACGTTTGGCAGAAAAGTCCTCCAACTTCTATTCCTTTACAGAGGGAGGTCCTCGACGGCGCTCACGCACAGCCGAGCTCCGGCGAGCTAGCAGACCGGCCGAACGGGGCCATGACCGGCGCTCCCGAGCGGCGGACACCAAATCGGACCTACCCTGAACATTCCCCCTAAGTTAATTGCACAGTTGGTGAGCTATCAAGCTCTGTCCGCGTGAACCGAATGGGTGGCGGACAGATGAGTGCGTTCCCAATGATTGGTGGTCTCTCAGTTTGAATTGGTGACACGGTAAGCATTACAGAGCTATGAGAGTGCTCAAACGAGGAAGCAGGGGACAGGGACTGACCGGAAAAGGGCTGGCCGCGGTGAGGTGTTTTTCGCGGTGGCGGAGACCGAATTGGGGGGAATTTGAAATTCACGAGCTCTAGCACACGATTGAGGGTGGGATTGAGACTCTGGTTTCGTGATGATGTAACGCAGCTAACCGGGGGCTCAATTTATAGAAGGCATCGACGGTGGCCGGGAATTTGAAGAAGGACGCGCGACGGTCGGAGGTAGAAGAAGGCACTGGCGCGCGTGAGTGCGTGTCCTCAGTCGTGGCGAGCTCACCGGCGACGATGGGACTGCCCCAGAGAGTCACGGCGACGAGGTGTAAAGGCAGAGCCACGCGGCGGGCAACAGCGAAGGCTTGACGACGGTGAGCCCCTGTATCCACGGGCGGTGAGCAAGGGGAAGGGATTACGGCTGGCCGGGGTGGCATCCAGCTCACCGGCGGCGAGGATTTTTACTGGGCTATGCTTATCTGATGGCCACGGCGCACGAATCACGGCGAGCAACAATCAATGGTGATGGGCCACCAGCGACGAGCAGGGGGTGGGATCGGGATCTTCTTCAGTTTAATATTTACTGTACCATGGCGATGGTCATTCTGATGAACTGATAGAGCAAGTTTAGGTCACATTTTCTCTTAATTTCAAATGGCAACACATCCAGTGACCTGCAGCAAAGTTGTAGAGCTATATACCACCTACATTTCGACTATAGTGACTGAGCTCATTTGATCACTAGATCATGGTTGAATTCACACTCAAAGCTGACTCTGTTACACTGAATATCTGAATTTCAGAATGAAACCAGCCTGACAGCCAAGCTTTGAGCTTAATTATCTCTGGATTTTTCTTAACAACTGAGCTCACACTCTTAAGCAAAGTTGTTCTCCTATGATTGGGCTACAATTTTGATGTGGTGACCTAGGGCAAAAACCCTAGAATTTAGAAGTTGCAAGGCTCCATAGTTGAGCCAAAACTCTGAAATTCAGACTTAACATGAAATCTCAATTAGGGTCCTTTTTGCAAATGAGTCCAAAACTTAGGGTTTGGCTTGTAAATTCACATATGAGTGACCCAAATGACTTAAGATACTTATTTAACTTGGTTTTTGCACTTTAGTCCAAAAGTGGACTAATTTTGCACATAGGTCCCTAGGTTTTGGTTTTAGGGTTTTCAATGGTTTCAAATGGGGTTTTTGGTATCCTAGGGGTATAAATGTGATTCAAGTTCATTTTTGGGAACATTTTATGACTATTCCCCTAAGGCTTTTAGGTTTTCTCAATTTGGTTATGTTTTACCCCCTTTAATCCCCCTCTAGGGCTAAGTTCCCTATCCAGGGTTCTATCTGCAAAATACAACTTGTTTGAAATTTTTACCTAGTAAATGCACTCTAGGTGTGTCAAACATATGCAATGCCAATGTTTATGATGCCATGCTCAAGTTTTAGTTATAGTAACACCAGGGGTGTTACAGCTGTCAAGCAAGTCGAAGACGCCGGCGCCCCAGCGGGGGCCACGTCGGGCTTCGACCTTGCGTTTGAGACGAAGACGAGCGCCGTTTCCCCGCAACACGCCAACCCCAAGCAGACGAACGACGCCAGCACGCTCGCAAAGGACTTGCTGTGTGTCGCCCTCGTACCTGAGACAGCGGTGCAGTCCGCCCCTGACGCGACTTCGTCACCGCCCGTCGACCAAGAGGTACCGACCGATTCCCATCTCGTGCCTTTTGGATTCAGCTTCGACCCACCAAGCGACCTTGCTTCGGTGGAAGCCTTCATAAAGGCATGTACCAACCCTCCAGGGTACCATATGCGGTCGCCCTGGGACAGACTGACGGCCGTCTCGACCTACGGACCCTCGGGTTCCGAGGAAGATGACGAGCTCGACTTTTGTTGGGATTTCTCCGGGCTCGGTAACCCCAGTGCCATGCGGGACTTCATGACCGCATGCGACTACTACCTCTCCGATTGTTCCGATGGTAGCCATAGCTTCGGCGACGAGGACTGTGGCCCAAGTCGTGAATGTTTCCACGTCGATCTAGGGGCTCCCGGCGAAGGCAACCATCTTGGTATGCTGGAAAACGGTGATCCCCCTAGGCCTGCGCCTCGCGTTGACATCCTTTGGGAGCTAGCTGTGGTCCTAGTCCCTGCGGGGGGTCAGGACGCACAGCTCGAGCAAATCCGCGAGATGCAGGCCAAGCTCGACGAGGGAGCAGGAACACTTGAGCAGTTCTGGTGGAACATCGGGTAGGAATGGGCAGGCCAAGCTTCGGCCGGAGAAGCGCGTCATCTACCCCAGGGCATCCAGCACCGCATTGCCGACGACATCAGGGCAAGGCCACGACCGGCTTCCAGTGGGGTCGGCCAGAACCTAGCTGCAGCAGCAATACTACTCCGCGCAATGCCGGAACCATCGACCACCGAAGGGCGGCGTATCCAGGGAGAGCTCAAGAATCTCCTGGAGGATGCCGCGGTCCGACGGGCCGAAAGCTCTGCCTCCCGAAGGCAGGGGTACCCCTCGGAGCATCGCGCCGCGACTTCCCGATTCGTGCGGGAAGCCTCGGTCTACACCGGGCGCACGCGCAACACGGCGTCTGCGGCCCCGGGTCGCCTCGGCAACGAGCACCACCACCGTGACCGTCGAGCCCACCTCGACGAGAGGGTGCGCCGAGGCTACCACCCCAGGCGCGGGGGACGCTACGACAGCGGGGAGGATCAGAGCCCCTCGCCCGAACCACCCGGGCCATACGACGGGCGCCGTTCCCGACCCGGTTCCGAACCCCGACTACCATCACAAAGTACTCGGGGGAGACGAGGCCGGAACTGTGGCTCGCGGACTACCGACTGGCCTGCCAGCTGGGTGGAACGGACGATGACAACCTCATCATCCGCAACCTCCCCCTGTTCCTCTCCGACACCGCTCGAGCCTGGATGGAGCATCTGCCTTCGGGGCAGATCTCCAACTGGGACGACCTGGTCCAAGCCTTCGTCGGCAACTTCCAGGGCACGTACGTGCGCCCTAGGAACTCCTGAGATCTCCGAAGCTGCCGCCAGCAGCCGGGAGAGTCTCTCCGGGACTACATCCGGCGATTCTTGAAGCAGCGCACCGAGCTGCCCAACATCACCGACTCAGACGTCATCGGCGCGTTCCTCGCCGGCACCACCTGCCGCGACCTGGTGAGCAAGCTGGGTCGCAAGACCCCCACCAGGGCGAGCGAGCTAATGGACATCGCCACCAAGTTCGCCTCTGGCCAGGAGGCGGTTGAGGCCATCTTCCGGAAGGACAAGCAGCCCCAGGGCCGCCAGCCCGAAGACGTCCCCGAGGCTTCCGCCCAGCACGGCACCAAGAAGAAGAACAAGAAGAAGTCGCAAGCGAGACGCGACGCCACCGACGCGGACCTTGTTGCCGCCGCTGAGTACAAGAACCCTCGGAAACCTCCTGGAGGTGCCAATCCCTTCGATAAGATGCTCAAGGAGCCGTGCCCCTATCATCAGGGGCCCGTCAAGCACACCCTTGAGGAGTGCGTCATGCTTCGGTGCCACTTTCACAAGGCCGGGCCACCTGCGGAAGGTGGCAGGGCCCACAACAACGACAAGAAGGAGGATCACAAGGCAGAGGAGTTCCCCGAGGTCCACGACTGCTTCATGATCTACGGTGGGCAAGTGGCGAACGCCTCGGCTCGGCACCGCAAGCAAGAGCGTCGGGAGGTCTGCTCGGTAAAGGTGGCGGCGCCAGTCTACCTAGACTGGTCCGACAATCCCATCACCTTCGACCAGGGCGACCACCCCGACCGCGTGCCGAGCCCGGGGAAATATCCGCTCGTTGTGGACCCCGTCATCGGCAACGTCAGGCTAACCAAGGTCCTCATGGACAGAGGTAGCAACCTCAACATCATCTACGCCGAGACCCTCGGGCTCCTGCAGATCGATCTGTCCTCGATCCGGGCCGGCGTGGCGCCTTTTCACGGGATCATCCCCGGGAAACGCGTCCAACCCCTCGGACAACTCGATCTGCCCGTCTGCTTCGGGACTCCCTCCAACTTCCGAAGGGAAACCCTCACGTTCGAGGTGGTCGAGTTCCGAGGAACCTACCATGCAGTACTGGGGAGGCCATGCTACGCCAAGTTCATGGACGTCCCCAACTACACCTACCTCAAGCTCAAAATGCCGGACCCCAACGGGGTCATCACCGTCGGCCCCACGTACCGACACGCGTACGAATGCGACGTGAAGTGCATGGAGTACGTCGAGGCCCTCGCCGAATCTGAGGCCCTCATCGTCGACTATGAGAGCCTCTCCAAAGAGGCGCAAGATGCGAAGCGCCACGCCGGCAACTTCGAGCCAGCAGAGACGGTTAAGACCGTCCCTCTCGACCCCAGCAACGACGCCTCCAAGCAGATCCGGATCGGCTCCGAGCTCGACCCCAAATAGGAAGCAGTGCTCGTTGACTTTCTCCACGCGAACGCCGAAGTCTTTGTGTGGAGTCCCTCGGACATGCCTGGCATACCGAGGGATGTCGCCGAGCACTCGCTGGATATCCGAGCTGGAGCCCGACCCGTGAAGCAGCCTCTGCGCCGATTCGACGAAGAAAAGCGCAGAGCCATAGGCGAGGAGATCCACAAGTTGATGGCCGCGGGGTTCATCAAAGAGGTATTCCATCCCGAATGGCTTGCCAACCCTGTGCTTGTGAGAAAGAAAGGAGGGAAATGGCGGATGTGTGTAGACTACACTGGTCTAAACAAAGCATGTCCGAAGGTTCCCTACCCTCTGCCTCGCATCGATCAAATCGTGGATTCCACTGCTGGGTGCGAAACCCTGTCTTTCCTCGATGCCTACTCAGGGTATCACCAAATCAGGATGAAAGAGTCCGACCAGCTCGCGACTTCTTTCATCACACCTTTTGGCATGTACTGCTACGTTACTATGCCATTTGGTTTGAGGAATGTGGGTGCGACATACCAAAGGTGCATGAACCACGTGTTCGGAGAGCACATTGGTCGGACCGTCGAGGCTTACGTCGACGACATCGTAGTCAAGACGAGGAAAGCCTCCGACCACCTCTCCGACCTTGAAACGACATTCAAGTGTCTCAAGGCGAAAGGCGTAAAACTCAATCCCGAGAAGTGCGTCTTCGGAGTCCCCCGAGGCATGCTCTTGGGGTTCATCGTCTCCGAGCGGGGCATCAAGGCCAACCCAAAAAAAATCGCGGCCATCACCAACATGGGGCCCATCAAGGACTTGAAAAGCGTACATAGGGTCACGGGATGCCTTGCGGCTCTTAGCTGTTTCATCTCGCGCCTCGGTGAAAGAGGCCTACCTCTGTACCGCCTCTTAAGGAAGACCGAGTGCTTCACTTGGACCCCCGAGGCCGAGGAAGCCCTCAGGAACCTGAAGGCGCTCCTTACAAATGCACCCATCCTGGTGCCTCCCGCTGCCGGAGAAGCCCTCTTGATCTACGTCGCTGCTACCACTCAGGTGGTCAGCGCCGTGATCGTGGTCGAAAGACGAGAAGAAGGGCATGCATTGCCCGTCCAGAGGCCGGTCTACTTCATCAGTGAGGTACTGTCCGAGACCAAGATCCGCTACCCACAAATTCAGAAGCTGCTGTACGCGGTGATTCTAACGCGACGGAAGTTGCGACACTACTTCGAGTCTCATCCGGTGACTATGGTGTCATCCTTCCCCTGGGGGAGATCATCCAGTGCCGAGAGGCCTCGGGTAGGATTGCAAAGTGTGCGGTGGAAATCATGGGCGAGACAATCTCGTTCGCCCCTCGGAAGGCCATCAAGTCCCAAGTCTTGGTGGACTTTGTGGTTGAATGGGTCGACACCCAGCTCCCGGCAGCTCCGATCCAACCGGAACTCTGGACCATGTTTTTCGACGGGTCGCTGATGAAAATAGGGGCAGGCGCGGGCCTGCTCTTCATCTCACCCCTCGGGAAGCACCTCCGCTACGTGCTGCGCCTCCATTTCCCGGCGTCCAACAATGTGGTCGAGTATGAGGCTCTGGTTAACGGGTTACGCATCACCATCGAGCTAGGGGTCCGACGCCTCGACGCTCGCGACGACTCGCAACTTGTCATCGACCAAGTCATGAAGAACTCCCATTGCCGCGACCCGAAGATGGAAGCCTACTGCGACGAGGTTCGGCGCCTGGAGGACAAGTTCTACGGGCTCGAGGTCAACTACGTCGCCCGGCGGTACAACGAGACTGCGGACGAGCTGGTGAAGATAGCTTTGGCGCGAACAACGGTTCCCCCGAACGTCTTCTCCCGGGACCTACATCGACCCTCAGTCAAGACCAACGACACGCCCGAGCCCGAGAAGGTCTCGGCCCTGCCCGAGGTGCCCTCGACTCAGCCCGAGGCGCCCTCGGCTCAGCTAGAGGCACCCTCGGCCCCCGAGGGTGAGGCACTGCGCGTCGAGGGAGAGCGGAATGGGGTCCCACCTGATCGAGACTGGCAGACCCCGTACCGGCAATATCTCCACCGAGGAGAGCTGCCCCTCGACCGAGCCGAAGCTCGGCGACTGGCGCGACGCGCCAAGTCATTCGTCTTGCTGGGTGACGGGAAGGAGCTCTACCACCGCAGCCCCTCCGGCATCCTCCAGCGATGCATATCCATCGCCGAAGGCCAGGAGCTCTTACAAGAAATACACTCGGGGGCTTGCGGTCATCACGCAGCGCCTCGAGCCCTTGTTGGAAACGCTTTCCGACAAGGTTTCTACTGGCCGACCGTGGTGGCCGACGCCACTAGAATTGTCCGCACCTGCCAAGTGTGTCAATTCTACGCAAGGCAGACACACCTACCCGCTCAGGCTCTGCAAACAATACCCATCACCTGGCCGTTTGCTGTGTGGGGTCTGGACCTCGTCGGTCCCTTGCAGAAGGCGCCCGGGGGCTACACGCACCTACTGGTTGCCATCGACAAATTCTCCAAGTGGATCGAGGTCCGACCCCTAAACAGCATCAGGTCCGAACAGGCGGTAGCATTCTTCACCAACATCATCCATCGCTTCGGGGTCCCGAACTCCATCATCACCGACAACGGCACCCAGTTCACCGACAGAAAGTTCCTGGACTTCTACGAGGATCACCACATCCGGATGGACTGGGCCGCCGTGGCACACCCCATGACGAATGGGCAGGTAGAACGTGCCAACGGCATGATTCTGCAAGGACTCAAGCCGAGGATCTACAACGACCTCCACAAGTTCGGCAGGCGATGGATGAAGGAACTCCCCTTGGTGGTCTGGAGCCTGAGGACAACGCCGAGCCGAGCCACGGGCTTCACACCGTTCTTTCTAGTCTATGGGGCCGAGGCCATCTTGCCCACAGACTTAGAATACGGTTCCCCAAGGACGAGGGCCTATGACGACCGACACAACCAGACCAACCGAGAAGACTCACTAGACCAGCTGGAAGAGGCTCGGGACATGGCCTTACTACACTCGGCGCGGTATCAGCAGTCCCTGCGACGCTACCACGCCCGAGGGGTTTGGTCCCGAGACCTCCAGGTGGGCGACTTGGTGCTTCGGCTGCAACAAGACGCCCGAGGGCGCCACAAGCTCATGCCTCCCTGGGAAGGGCCATTCATCATCGCCAAGATTTTGAAGCCCGGAACATACAAGCTGGCCAACAGTCAAGGCGAGGTCTACAGCAACGCTTGGAACATCCGACAGCTACGTCGCTTCTACCCTTAAGATGTTTTCAAGTCGTTCATACACCTCGTTTACATACGCCAATAAAGTCTAACCATCAAGGAAGGGTCAACCTTGCCTCGGCAAAGCCCGACCCTCCCTCGGGGGCTAGAAGGGGGGAAACCCCTCCGCGTCAAAATTTTCCTCGGAAAAAGTCTTTCTGCCAGAATATCTTTCGTGCTTTTTGACTACTTCGGTAGTGGGATCATGAAAACGACGGAGTACACGTAAGCAGGCAAGGTCGACCGAGCCGAGGGACTCCTACGCCTCCGGGATACGGATACCTCACTCATCACCTTCTGCGAGAAGTAACTCGCGTTCAGATGAGCGATTACGCTGACCGAACAAGTCTTAATGCTCGAAAACTTTTCTGCCGAGACGATTTTTCATGCCTTCTTGACTATGTCGATAGCAGAATCCTACGGACGAGTAAGAGTACACGTAAGCGGCAAGGTCGACCGAGCCGAGGGACTCCTACGCCCCCGGGATACGGATACCTCACTCATCACCTTCCGTGAAAAGTAACTCTCGCTCGGACAAACAATTCTGTTACCGACAAATAAGTTCTGATACTCGAAACAAGGGGAAAAGAAACACAACTTTACAACGCGACGACAGTATGTTTGGGCCTCGGCGGCCACAAAAAACATACGCATACTACAGGCGAACCGATCCTGCAGGCTCAGACGTCGATGGAGGGGGAGCAGCAGCACCCTCAACATCAACTCCACCATCGGCGAAGTCCGACCGAGCCTCGGACGGCAACACGGGCGAAGGATCTCCGCTCCGAAGGACGACATCAGCACCACGCCCGGGCCATCGCCGCCAGGGTCTCCTCCAGGAACCCGGCCCGAGCAGACGGCTCGGCCGGCCGCCCCGAAGCCTCAGCCAGCTGTCCCCCGAGGACACCAGCCCGGTTCGTGGCCTCGACAAATCGACTCCGGCGTTGGTCCCGCCAGTGGACGACCCGGCCAGGCCCCGGCCGACGAAGCTTCCTTTTTCGAGCCAACTCCGCCTCTGTCCACGTAGACACCGCTGCCCTCGGCCCTGGCTCACCGCAGAGCGGCCGAGGGTTTCTTTGACTAAGCAAGTGAAGCCTCGGGCGGCAAGGCCGACCGAGCCGAGGGATTCCAACGCCTCCTGGATACGGATACCTCACTCGTCACCTTCCGCACAGAGCAACTCACATTTGGTTAAGCGGTTCGGCTAGCCGACAGGCGAGTTCCAGTGCTCGAAAATGAGGAAAAAACATGGTATTACACCCAAAAATACCTACATGTTCAGGCCCCGACAACCACAATGAATAGACACCGGCACTCAAGGTGCCATTACAAATGGAACTCCGGTTCCGCCCCCGCAGGTACGAACAACCCCCCACATTGGAGGGCCTGTGGGGCGACAAGACCCCAGGTGGCACGCTGACGCCCGCTCCGGCAGCAGCGACAACGACCTCCTCTCCGGGCAGCCGAACAGCAGCAACGATAACCTCAGAGCAGACGGTGCTGCGATAAGGCCCTCGCCCACGCCCCCACTCGAGGGGCGAGGACAAGCAAAAGGCCGTAGAGTTGGAGGTCAGTCCGCGGGTGGCACCGACTATCCCGTCGGCAGAGAAACCTCTTCCGGCTGCCTCGGTGGGAGGTGGCATCGGAAGTAGCGCCGAAGCCGCTCAGGCCGGGGAGCCGGGCACGCGGCAGTTGCCAGCGCCACGAACGGTGAACGCCCTTCCCCCCGATCACTAAGGGAAGGAGCGGGGTGCTGCCCGCGTGGAGACAGGCCCCAACTCGGCACACTCCCCTCCCCAGCACTGATGATGAACATCCTTGAAGCTGAGGGAGGGGCAGAGGCCGCAGCCCGGCTCGCTTCTCCCCGCCATCGAACTCGTGGTCACCGTCTTGGGTGACCACCAGCGAGGGGATGCAGCCGGGCTGCCTGATGAAAATCCTTGAAGCCGAACGATGGCTGAAAGGTACCAACTTCCGCGAAGTTGCGTTCCTCCAACAATAGCAAGACGAAAGCGACGCGAGCGCTCCCCGTCCGGGGGCTCGGAAGGTGGAAGGATGCCATACATGGAGTGCGAAGACATGGTTGCCATCCAAGGGGGTCACCCTCCTTTTAAACTCTCCCCACTTGCGTCCTCAGCCGCCGCGGACTGAGTCTTCTCCAACACGCTCCAAGGTCCTCCCCCTACGACACGGGGGCTGGGTCCCACGTGTCATGCAAGATGGCCTAGGACAGAAGAGGCCAAACCGCCGCGCGTGGTACGCGTAACTGCCCAGCGGTTACAAGCGCTCCTCCACTTTCGCCCAGACTAGCGTGTGAAAGGACGGACCGCCATGCAGGCGGCATGCAACTGCACCAAGGTGGCGCACCCTTTCGACTTTGACGCATCCAGCATGGAGGCCCAGGCCCACACGTCATGTAACCGGTGCGCCGGTTACTACGTGCGAGAAACTGCACCGCCACTCGCGCCAGTACCGCGCCTTCTCGACTGCGGGACCGGTGCCGCGACTCGAGGCGACCCTGCGCATGACCCGACAGTGCCAACCGAGAACATCGTTCACGGGTCAGTCAGCCGCGGGAGAAGGCGCGACGGTCGATACAGCCAGAAATGGGCCGGCAGTAATGGCGGTGGCAGGCGGGCGGAAGCAGCAGTCAAGTCGTCAATAGGCTCACGTCCCCTCCTAGGATAGCGAGAGAGCCCTCTCCCATGGCGTGAAGACGACGCGCCCGTGTTCCGTTCCTCGAACAGCTCGCGCACGCACAACGGCTGCCCCGCGAACCACTCGTCCCGTCGCATTAACTCTGCGGCAGGGCAGGCGGCACCTTTGGCAGGCGAAGCAGGCGACGCTTCACCTCTGCCATAATGACCGCGTCAAAAAATGTGCGCCACGTCGCTCAATTTCGTATCCTTTTCCTCTTCCCTTTTCTCTCTCTTGCTACAGGGACCGGGAAAGGGGATACTCCGAAAGGGATCCTTCTCCGCGAAGGAAGCGGGCCCCGAGCCCTCATACTGATCAGAGGTTCGAAGGCTGGCCCCTCGGAAGGGTTCAACAGCCACCTCAGAGCACTCGGGCTCCGCGCCCACTACTGGTCAGAGGTTCGAAGGCTGGCCCCTCGGAAGGGTTCAACGGCCGCCTCAGGCCACTCGGGCTCCGCGCCCACTACTGATCAGAGGTTCGTAGGCTGGCCCCCGAAGGGTTCGACAGCCGCCTCAGAGCACGCAGAGCGAGGGATGACCCTGGGTACGTTCGATACATAACCAAGGCTCGGGCTACGCTCCCGAGGTACCCTAGGACATTTCCGAGACCGACGGGAACGATTTTGTAACGGAATCCCACCAGAGGGAGGCATCGAGCCCTCGGACCCCGTCAAAAGGGGACCGGGTCCGGCGAATCACCCGCAAGTACTTTTGGAGCGTGCCTCCGGGCCACTAGCCGACCCCTAACGAATGGGGCACGGGCGTCCACTCGGATTACCCGTTAGCAACTCACTGGAGACACCATGTTCGGCGCCCTCCGAGGGCAACATGGCGCTTTCCCCCCTCCTCCTTGCGGAAAGGCGACGCAGGGGCGTATGAAAAAAAGCCGAGTCTGTCCTTGACCGTCCTCTCACTCTGTGCGGGGGCTCGGGGGCTGCTCTCGCAAACCCAACTCCGGCCAAACCGTTGACAGCGTCAACATACCAGCCCGAGAACTTGGGACCTGACTAAGCACCCGGGCAACGACCAGTTTGCATGAGGGAACAACCAAACCGGTCGAGCCATCACGAAAGGCACTAAGACCTCGAAGGAGTCAAAACACTCCTCCGAGGCCTCGGGGGCTACACCCGGCGGGTGCGCTCGCGCGCACCCACCGGAACGAAATGCAACCGAGAAAGGCCGGTGCCCTTGCAAAAAAGTGCGACAAAAGCCTCCAAGCGAGTGCCAACACTCCCTTTGAGGCTCGGGGGCTACTGTCGGGGACCATAATTAGGGGTACCCCCAAGACTCCTAATCTCAGCTGGTAAACCCTATCAGCACAAAGTTGCCAAGGCCTGATGGGCGCGATTCAGGCCAAGGCTCCGCTCAAGGGACACGATCCCGCCTCGCCCGAGCCTGACCTCGGGCAAAGACAGCCGACCCCGGAAGATTCACGCCTCGCCCGAGGATCCCCTCAAGCAACGGACGCACCGACGACTCGCCCGAGGCACAGCTCGGGTAGGCTTCACGGAGAAGCAACCTTGGCCAAATCGCCACACCAACCGACCATATCACAGGAGCATTTAATGCAAGGATCGCCTGACATCTTATCCTGACGCGCGCTCTTCAGTCGATAGAGCCGAAGTGACCGCAGTCACTTCGCCGCTCCACTAACCGACCTGACAAGAAAACAGCGCCGCCTGCCCCGCTCCAACTGCCGTGCCACTCGCCAGAGTGAGGTCGACAGCGGCTAAGTCCGGCCTCGGGCGACATAGGAAGCTCCACCTCGCCCGACCCCAGGGTTCGGCCCCCGTCTTGGCCTCGGAAGATGGACTTCGCCTCGCCCGACCCTAGGGCTCGGACTCAACCACGACTTAGAAGACGACGAACTCCGCCTCGCCCGACCCCAGGGCTCGGACTCAACCACGACTTAGAAGACGACGAACTCCGCCTCGCCCGACCCCAGGGCTCGGACTCAGCCTCGGCTCCGGAAGACGATGAACTCTGCCTCGCCCGACCCCAGGGCTCAGACTCAACCTCGACCTCGGAGGAATCGCCACCTTGCCCAAACTCGGGTCCGGACCGGCCACGTCGCCAGGGAGGCTATCATTACCCTGCCCCTAACTAGCTCAGGCTACGGGGAACAAGACCGGTGTCCCATCTGGCTCGCCCCAGTAAACAAGTAATGATGACACCCTGCACGCTCCATGACGACGGCAGCTCCCAGCCCCTTTACGTCAGCAAGGAGACGTCAGCAAGGATCCGACAGCCCCGACAGCTGTACTTCCGCAGGGCTCCAGCGTTCCTCCGACGGCCACGACATCACATGAACAGGGTGCCAAAACCTCTCCGACTGCCACGACGGCATGTACTTAGGGCTCTAGCTCCTCTCTGCTAGACACGTTAGCACACTGCTACACCCCCCATTGTACACCTGGACCCTCTCCTTACGCCTATAAAAGGAAGGTCCAGGGCTCTCGTACAGGAGGGTTGGCCGCGCGGGAGAACGGGCCGATGCATAAGGCTCTCTCTCTCTCTCTCTCTCCCACGCGAACGCTTGTGACCCCCTACTGCAAGCGCATCCAGCCGCCCTGGGCGCAGGACAACATGAAGGTCGCGGTTTCCCCTTAATGTTCTCCCCCCTTTGTGTCCCGTCTCGCGCCGACCCATCTGGGCTGGGACACGCAGCGACAATTTACTCGTCGGTCCAGGGACCCCCCGGGGTCGAAACGCCGACAGTAAGCATGCAGGTTGACAGTGAACAATTTGAGTGCCTTTGAAGTCTTTTTATTGATTATATATTTCCCAATTTATAGAATACATTATCATCCCAATAGCTTTTGAGATATAGCTAGGGGTAAAATTTCCTGAGATGTTCTATGTTCCATGAGTTCCCAATTTTCGTGCCATCCATTTGAGTGAGACGATATGATCCAGGCCGAGTGACTTCTGCTACTATGAACGGTCCTTCCCATAGTGGCGACAATTTGTGCCATCCCTCCCCCGTTAGAATTCGGCGGAGGACGAGGTCTCCCACTGCAAAGGATCGATGTCGTATGGCCTTGTCATGATAGCGCCTCAGAGTTTGCTGATATCGGACTGACTGAATCACTGTATTCAATCGTTCTTCTTCTAGTACATCAACATCCTCCAGCCTAGTAGCCTCAGCTTCTGCTATGTTTTCAAAGATTAACCTTGGTGCCCCAAACTTGAGATCAGCGGGTAGCACTGCCTCTGAACAATAGACCATAAAGAAAGGCGTGTTTCCATGCAGAGCTCGACTAGGTTGAGTTCTCAGGCTCCAAACAACATACGGCAGCTCTCTGATCCACTTTCCTGTGAACTTTTCATTCTTGTCGAAGACTTTCTTTCTGAGCACTTCCAATTTCATCCCGTTGGCTCTTTCCACTTGCCCGTTGGCTCTTGGGTGTGCCACTGAGGCATATTTGATCTGAATGCTTTTTTGTTCGCAGAAATCAATGAGTTTGAACTCTATCCATTTAGTGAATTTGTCGATAGGAACCAGTACATGAGTGTATCCTCCTTGAGCTTTCTTGAAAGGTCCAATCATATCCAATCCCCAGCATGCGAACGGCCAGGTTACAAGTATGGTTTGCAGTTGCTGCGCTGGTAGATGTTGCTGTTTTGATAAGTACTGGCAGGCTTCGCACCTCTGGACTAACTCGGCTGCATCACTCTTTGCTGTTGGCCAGTAGAAACCCGACCTGAAGACCTTCCCAACTAGGGTCCTTGATGCTGCGTGTACCCCGCATTGCCCAGCATGGACCTCATCCAGAAGTTGTTTTCCAGTACCTGAGAGAATGCATTTCATGAGGACTCCTGACATGCCTCTTCTGTATAGCGTTTCCCCAATGAGAGTGTAATGAGCTGACTGCCTCGCAGTGCGTTCGGCTGCATTTTTGTCATCTGGTTCCTCCTCATTCTTTATGTACCTAATGATCGCCTCCCTCCAATCATCTGGCTCTGGTTGGCTCAGAATATTGCATTCCTCTACTCGATCCAGTGAAATGCTCGGGTGCAGTACTTCTTGGACGAAAACTCCAGGCGGGACCTGAGTCCGACTGGATCCTAGCTTGGACAATGTATCAGCTGCCGCGTTGCGGTCTCAATCCACATGATGAAATTCCAGACCTTCAAATTTGTCTTCTAGTTTCCGGACAGCAGTGCAGTATTTTCCCATGGAATCATTCGAGCAATCTCATTCTTTGTTTATCTGACTTATGACCACCAGCGAATCTCCATATACCATCAGTCTCTTGATGCCCAGTGATATGGCAATGTTTAGTCCATGAATCAGAGCTTCATATTTTGCTGCATTGTTGGATGCTGGAAATAACAATTGAAGGGCGTATTTGAGTTGTTCACCTCCAGGTGCAATAAAGAGGATCCCTGCGCCTACTCCCTGCAGTTTTAACGAGCCATCAAAATATATTCGCCATACTTCTGCGGTTTCCGGGTTATCCGGCACCTGTTGCTCGGTCCACTCTGATACGATGTCAACCAGTGCTTGAGTTTTGATGGCAGTGCAAGGTCGAAATTCAATGTCATGAGATCCCAGTTCACAGGCCCACTTGGCTATTCTTCCGATGGCTTCTTTATTGTGGAGAATATCCCCTATCGGAAATCCAGTGACTACTATGACTTTGTGGTCGTTGAAGTAGTGACGGAGCTTGTGTGTAGTTAGAAGTACTTCATATAATAGCTTCTGAACTTGAGGGTATTTCTTCTTCGAGGGACCCAGAACTTCACTGATGAAATAGACAGGATGTTGTACTGGGTATGCATGTCCTTCTTCTGCTCGCTCGACTACCAACGCGGTGCTCACCACGTAAGTCGTGCAAGAGATGTATAATAGCAGATCTTCAGCCGGTTGAGTCGGCGTGGATCGGCGCGGCAGTTTTAGTACTGGTGGTGTTGTCAAGAATTTTTTCAGCGCATCTAGGGCTTCCTATGCTTCTGAAGTCCACTGGAATTTGTCTACCTTCTTTAGCAACTTATAGAACGGTAAGCCTTTTTCTCCCAACCTTGATATGAATCTTCTCAGAGCTGCCATACATCCGGTAAGTCTTTGTACTTTCTTCTGTGATTGTGGTGCTTCCATTCTCATGATAGCCTCGATTTTTTCCGGATTGGCCTCAATTCCCCGGTGGCTGACAATGAACCCGAGCAACTTTCCTGCCGGTACTCCGAAGACACATTTTTCGGGATTAAGCTTCCATCGGTATCGTCGTAGACTGTTGAAGACCAGCTGTAAATCTTCAATGAAATTTTCTAAATCCTCTGTCTTGATCACCAAATCATCCACATAAGCTTCCACACGCTTGCCCCAGTGGTCGGCTAAGCATGTCTAAATAGCTCTCTGATAAGTCGCTCCAGCGTTTTTGAGGCCGAACGACATGGAGGTATAGCAGAAGGCTCCGAACGGGGTGATGAATGCTGTTTTTTCCTCGTCTTCTGTTGCCAAGCTATTCTGATGATACCCAGAGTAGCAATCCAAGAAATACAACATAGAACATCCGGCGGTTGAGTCCACCACCTGGTCTATTCTAGGAAGTCCGAAGGAATCCTTCGGACAGTGTTTGTTGAGATCCGTATAGTCGACGCACATGCGCCAAACCACTTTATTCTTTTTGAGTACAAGAACGGGATTAGCTAACCACTCAGGATGTAACACCTCTCTAATGAATCCGGCCGCGACCAAGTGAGCTAGCTCAGCACGGATGGCTTCTCTCTTGTCAGGCGTGAAGCAACGTAATTTTTGTCGGATTGGCCTTGCCTGGGGGTAGACCTTCAATTTGTGCTCGGCCAGTTCTCTCGGGACTCCTAGCATATCCGCAGGTTGCCACACGAATATGTCTCGGTTGTCTTGCAAAAACTGGACGAGCGCGCCTTCCTATTTGTCATCCAGGCTGGAACTGATGATAGCGGTCTTGCGCTCATCGGCGAACCCAAGATTGATTCTCTTGGTTTCTTCAGTCAGCCATATAGAGGTCACGGCTTGAGCTTCATTCGCAGGTACCGCGAGGTCTTCTTCAGGCTTTGAGTTCGCCTGCGCGGAAGAAGTCGTCGATGGTTTGGTGGTGAGGGCCGCTTGAATGGCCACTCGGAAACATTCTGCGGCGCCTTGGAAGTCAGCGCGCACAGTTATGATCCCTTGTGGTCCTGACATCTTCAATATCATGTATGTATAATGTGGAATGGCCATGAACTTCGCCAATCCAGGCCTCCCGATGATGGCGTTGTATCCGCAGTCGAAGTTTGCCACCTCGAACCTCAGGAACTCGGTCCTGTAGTTTTCTGGGGTTCCGAAGGTGACCGGCATATAGATGTGGCCAGGCGGATATACTCCTTTAGTCGGCACGATGCCGAAGAAGGGTGTGTCCGACTCGTGGAGCTCTTTGAGGGGAACTCTCAAGCCTTGGAGCGTCCGGGGGAAGGTGACGCTGATGCTGCTTCCCCCATCCACTAATACCTTCTTTACCCTTCTCTCTCGGATCACCGGATCGACAAGGAGCGGGTACTTGCCTAGGTGGTCGAAGTTGAGCCACTGATCTGCTCGGGTGAAGGTGATCGGGTGCTCAGACCATCGGTACGGGAAGGGAGGACCGGTAGCCGCCACCAGTATCTGACGATCATTGAGCTTTTGTTGTCTCTTGCTTTCTTGCGACCCGTGTCCGCCGAAGATGACATTGACTTCTCTATCAACACGTGGGAAGGCTCCACCTCCTCCCTCCTCCTGCTGTTGGGGTTGTCGTGGTTCTTCTGGTCCTCCTCGCGACAGGGGAGGAGGTAGAGGTTGGAAGGGTCAGTCGTTCCCCACAGAATGCTTGAAGTCTCTGCAGTTCTGGAGGGTGTGGCGCATGTCTTTGTGGTATGGGCACTGGGCGTCGAGGATGTTGTCCAGCGTGCGTTCACCTCCGCGAGGTCCTCCTCGGGCGCGAGAGGCGGGCGGTTCAGCGGCGTGGACCTCTTCACGAGCCTCTTCTCCCAGCGTTTGTCGGGTTGCTGTTTTGTGTCGCGTCGCGGTGCTGTCGGTGCAGGCTTTGCTCCTCCGATGAGGTCTAGAGCTCGTTCATCGACAGTGATGTAGGGGTCGGCTTCCCGGAATAGCTGCTCCGAAGTGGTTGGTGCCTTTTGTAATATGGCTCGGACGAAGGTCGAGTCATTGGATCCCCGGTAGAAGTCCTCGATCACTGCTGCTTCCGTGACCTCAGGGATACGATTTCTCATGGTCTGGAATCTTTTGAGGTACGACCGGGGAGTTTCGTCCCCCCTGGCGCTTGATGGATTTGAGGTCCCATGGTTGCGCTGGTTTGTCGGAGAGGGATTGGAAGTTGGCGGTGAAGCGTCGACTGAAGTCGCTCCAGTCGTCGATGCAGTGTTGGGGTAGGTGTCACAGCCATTGCAGCGCGTCTTGCCCAAGGACGATAGGCAAGTACGCGGTCATCACGTCCTCGGTTGCCCCAGCGGCTCGGGCAGCAGTGGTGTAGACGGCCAGCCAGCCTCTCGGGTCCTGCTTAGGTTCATATTTGTCGACGTTGGAGACCTTGAAGTTAGGGGGCCATTGAATGGCCTTGAGGCGTGGAGTAAGCGTCGATACTCCACAGCTGTCTTCTTATCGTCGGTGATGATGTCTTTCCCAGGGAGGGGAGTGGTTGTCGTGGTGCCTCGACCGTCCCCGGGTGGTGCCACCAGTTGAAGCCGTGGCTGACTCGGTCCTGGTGGCCTAACTCCGTGCTGGGATGCCGTGATCCCGGTCGTACTCTTCCCGGCGACGAATCTCGTTCTCGTGCCGGCGTTCGCGCGAAGCGTTGATCTGTGCGTCCCATCGGCTGTTGATGGCGTGTCGTAGATCGTTCGGTGGATGAGCGAGGGGTGGAAGGTGGTTGGCTGCTTGAGTGAACAGCCGCCGATAGCCCTTGGTGTCGGGAGTCCGGGGGAGGCCATCAGCTATCTGAGCCAACACTCCACCGACATCACTTGGTGTGTTCATGGCTCGGGCGAAGTCGGGGTTCAGGTTGCGTCTGAAGAGTGGATTTTCCCGACGTAGCCTCGTTTCCTGCTCGGCCTATTCTTGAGCCTGCCGACGGTCACGTCGTCGAGAGTTCCTTCTTTCTCTGAGGACCCGTTCTTCTGGAGTTTCTCTGTCACACCCGACTTTAAGGAACAAAGCCAGGTGCATCTCATACATGCGCCAAGAAGACAACATATATGATAACAGATTGTATAGAGATAAATGTCACAATAATCAGAGTATTTATTACATAGCGGAAGACTTATTACAAAATAAAAGATAAATATAAAACGAACTAAGGATCGTCGGCACCAATGTCAAATGAGAAACGCCACCTAGATCAGATCATACTCCTCACCTTGTGGCTCCTCCTGAACCACCTGTTCTTCTCCTGTGGGGGGTGTGAGACAGCAAGGGTGAGCTCACACATGATCATAGCTCAACAAGTTGTGGGGAACCAGTGGA
Source organism: Zea mays (assembly GCF_902167145.1). Lineage (NCBI taxonomy): Eukaryota > Viridiplantae > Streptophyta > Magnoliopsida > Poales > Poaceae > Zea > Zea mays. The sequence continues at coordinate 15,088,045 of NC_050097.1, forward strand.
CATAAACTCATAAAGGTGTGAGTTTATGTGATGTGTAAGGCTAATCAATGACAGGGGTTAAAGCTGAGCATTGCGTTTATGTAGTTGGTCAAAATTTTATTAGCAGTTACTAAGTGTAAGTAAATACCAAACCTTAAATAAAGTAATTGAACAAAATTAATAATAAACCCATGCAATGCAAATGACAAAATTGAATTTAAATTCCATAATTTAAACATCAGAGAGTCATGAGCTACTCATGACCGTGAGCTCGGCTAGTATACCAGTTTTACACTCTGCAGAGGTTGTACCCTTTACCCACAAGTCATGTTACCCATCTGCCAAGGGGTCGTGAATCCCATACACCTCTACCTAGGAAGCGCGGCAGGGCAACACTACGAGGCATTTACAAAGTTCCACTAGCTTCCGAAAATCCACTACAGTTTATGGGAAGAGCACTTGCAAGAATCCCCCGTCTGACCGCCATCGCAGCTAAATCAACCCGAGAACCTCCTTGCATGCAACTCCCCTACTGCTCTTGCCCCTTTTGGGTAAGGTAGTCTTCCACTAGCTTTCCTAATTGGTCAGCCAAGGGCGTCCCATTAAACCCTTGTGGTGGCACGTGTTTCTCAAGTTAAGCTCTATGTTCCAATTAACATTAATGAACTTGACATGAACATAAATAGAATAACAGAAAGAATTGGAACATAGATGTAATAAATGATTATCCCAAAACCATGTAAAGCAATAGCAAACTACCCAAGTGATTCAGGGGTAAACAAGGTAATGAGATAAACAATCTAGGGTGACCTATTGGGTCCCATCAAAATTAACCTATGCATAAATAAGTGACATTAAAGAACATTATTGGGTAAAAAGTGGTCAAGGGCACAACTTGCCTTCAATGAGCTCCTGCTCAGCTACTTCAACCTGTTGCTCACCAGGATCCTCAGCAACGGGCTCTACTCGCCACAATACAAACAAGCACAGTGCATATAGAGAAATTAACATTACACCAAACATATAAACAAAATACACAACAATAATCTAGGCATTAAAATAAAAATCCTAGAAACAGAAATCATAATTTTTGGAGTTATAGATTTTAAGTTATGAATTTTCCAAGTTTTATGTGCTTAAATTAGGATTAAGTGAGAAATTATTTTTCTTACCGTTTTCATGACAAAACAGAGACTCTAGGTGATAGATAATAATATTACAAAATTTTAGGAACTGGAACGGAGTAATTTGGAGTTCATATGCATTTTCTATGAATTATTGAAGTTCTAGTAATTATTTTCTCATTAAAAATCTATTTTCTATTTATTTACTCAATTTCAAACAGCTCTGGATCGGGCCTCAATTACCGAAAAGTGCAGGGGTTGTTACAGAAGAGTTCCAAGACTCAGCGTACTGTGCATAGGACGACAGGTTGTTTTATGTAAAGTGCAGGGGTTCATTTGCAATCTGCGCAAGCCGAAGGGGTAACTTCCAATCTGAGCCGCCCGATCCTATACCTACGGCCCAGATTAGATCATAAATCGAGCGAACCGGTACGCAGCGTGGCCCCTCGGATCTAGATCTGACGGTCTCAGTTTAATGAATCCTAGAGTGATGACCATCATCCGATCCCGATCGGACGGTTCTCGTTACTCCTATCCGAAACGCTACGCAGTCACCAAATCCGGCCATCAAAAGGAGATCCAACGGTCGGGCGATCGTCTCCCAACTCCAGGCTGTTCCGACAGCGGCGTCGCACAGGGGCGCGGCGGCGCCATTGCCGACATCCAGAACCCACGGTTCTAGCGCCACAAACACAACCCAATGGAGTGCAACGCCAACACCGAAAGCAATTGATCAGGGCACAATGGATACTCACTGGTATTCGGGGCGCGACGCGGCTAGTCGACGGCGAGCAGCGGATCCGCGGTGAAGTTCGACTACGGCGTGAAATTCCCAGGCCACCCGAGGTGCACAGCTCGAATTGAGGGCGCAACCAGCTACTCCGGCCACCGACGCACACTACTGACCGCGCTCAGAGGCTGGCAGGCAAGCACCGACGAGTTTCCCTGGCGGCGGCGATTTTCTGCTAGTTCTGCGCTCGGTGCTCACGAGAACGGTGGGGTTTGAGGGGAGGAATAGGATCCAGCTTGGAGGAGATGAGTTTGCCCTTTATGCGCAACGGAAGATTTCGCCCCCCGGTCAATCCCCCCATCACGGACTCGGCGAATCGAACGGACTCCGGTGGACTCGGCCGGCTACAACAAACTCCTAAACGCAAGGGGAAGGAGACGCACCTGACGACCGGGTCTCGCTGCCAGTGTCAACCAGCGGACGCAGGCGCGCACCAGAGTCACCGTCCGAACGGGCCCACCCATCGGCGCACTCCAGTGAGGCATGAGCCTGGCCGTGCGGTATAACAGGGCAGTGGCCGGTTATGGAAATAGGAGTGGGCTTGAGGGAAAAGTTTGGGCCCAATTAAGCTCCTTCTTCTTTTCTTTTCTTTTTTTTTAATTTGAATCTCTAGTTTGAATTTGAATCCTTTTGTGGATTTTATCTTTGAGTCAAATATTCAAACTCAATTATGTATAAGAACAATATACATATATATAGACTTATTTTTATTCACCTAGTAACTTTTCTTTTTTTATTATTTTGTTTCTCCATTATTTCACACATCCAAATTTAAATCATTATTTAAATTCAAACTTGTGACAACTTTTATCCTTAGATTTCATGGCCCATAAAAAGTTTCAAATTTGGAGATTATTTATACTTTTATATCCTTTCTCTCTTTCTTTCTCTTATTTTAAATTCTTGAATTCCCCTTTTGAATCTTAAATTCTAGTTTGGACTTAAGTATACTTCACATTATTCCATGTTGTCACAAAATGCATACAAAGTAAAATTCCAGCATGATGCACAATTTTAATGGCATATATTCTTTTATTAATTATTTGCTTTTGAATATGGTGTTCACATGGAATGATGCATAAAGGTTAAACCCACATAAGGAGAAATTGTTTCTCTATTGGTATTATTTCTAGCAAATTACAAAGTGGGTGTTACATTCTCCCACTTCTGAGACCTTGTCTCGCAATACGGGCTGCGCCGGATCCCGTTCTCCGGCCTCGTGATGTCGCCGAATATTTCAGCGTCGGTTCCTCCGTCGGCGAGACTCCCGATGAAGAGGTTCTTCTCCTGGTGCAGTTGGTTCATCGTTGGAGAAAGGATTCGATTCCACTCTTCCCCCGATGAAGAGGACGTCGGGGTAGAATGGAGCAGTTGTCGCGACGATCTTCTTTTTGTCCTCCTTTAAGGACGGAGGCATAGAAAGAGCAGCTTGACGACCCTTGGCCTCATTCGCTTCTTTTCTCCTTGTGATCCGTGTCCATTTTTTCGTCGGAGCGGTGGACAGCGGTGTTCTCTGGGTAGACGGACCCTCGACTCCTAGCTTGTTGAAGGTGATCTTTTCTCGGAGCGCTGGAGGTTGCGCTTTTCCCTGCTTTGCTCCGATTTTCTCGGAGATCTTTGAGGAAGACTTTTTCTCTGGTGGATCCGCAATGCGATGCAGAGTTTCCTCCTCATCCGCTACAGACGAGATAGTTCCAAAGCAGTACATGGACCCGGGACGAAGGATGATCTTGTGCTGGAAGGTGACGGCCATTGAGCTAGCTTGGATCGATGACACACCCCCTACCTGGCGCGCTAGCTGTCGGTGTTTTGGGTCCGACCGTGCACCTAGGGTTGCCCCTCAAGGTGCTTCTTGGAGTAGGACGGTGTTACCGACTGTAGCTCAATGGTTCGTGCTGGTTGCACGAGAAGCAGTGGACAGTTGTGTACAGGTTCGGGCCGCTTTGAGATGCGTAACACCCTACGTCCTGGTGTGAGTACTTTATGTGATGGGTTACAAGGGGGTTCTCTAGTGTTGGAGACGTAGAGAGCCGGGTGGATGGCTAAGTAATGAGGTAGATGTCTTTGAAGGGGTGCCCCCTAGGCCTTATATACTCGACCGTGGGGCATTACATGTGGATATGATAACAACGTGTGCCTAAGTAATAGTGAACTGATTGAGTCTATCTTCCTATAACTCAGCCAACCCATCCTTGCTCGGTTCCGATGTACGGGGCTTCTGCGCGGGAAGGTCGGGTCACTGTTGTGATCACTGCTCGAATTCGTCGGGCCATCTGGGCTTGCGTTGATCTGATCTTGTGTCGATCCGCTTCACTAGGCGTTCTTTCCTAGGCCCACGAAGGGATGACCTTGCGAATTATTGGGCCCACGAGCCTTTCGTGAGGTCTTTTATCCTTCTGGTGGACCCGGGGGATATCCGTCCCCCACAGTGATCGAGCACCATCTGAAGATCAACCCTGACGCCAAGCCGGTGAGTCAGAATCCTTGCAGATAGTTCGTCAAGCGGCAGGACTTCATCCGAAAGGAGGTCCAGAAGCTGCTAGACACCGGCTTCATCGAAGAGGTTCATCACCCAGTGTGGCTGGCCAACCCAGTCATCGTCCCCAAGGCGAATGGGAAGCTTCGGATGTGCATCGACTACACCAGCCTTAATAAGGCTTGTCCTAAGGACCCGTATCCACTTCAGTGATAGATCAAATCATGGATTCTACCTCTGGGTGCGACCTTTTGTCCTTCTTAGATGCTTACTCTGGTTTCCATCAAATCCAGATGTCTAGGGAAGATAGGAAGCATACTGCTTTTGTAACAGTGGATGGGCTTTACTGCTATGTCGTAATGCCTTACGGTCTCAAAAACGCCTTGCCAACATTTGTGCGGGCGATGAGTAAGACTTTTGGGGACCTAATCAGGGACAAGGTGGAAGTATACGTCGATGACATCGTAGTCAAGACTAAGAGAGGGTCAACCCTAGTGGAAGACTTGACCCTGGTCTTCGACAGGCTGCGAGCAACCCGCACAAAGCTGAACCCAGACAAGTGCGTCTTTGGCGTCTCCACGTGGAAGTTGCTGGGGTTCCTGGTTTCGTACCGGGGCATTGAAGCAAACATGGAGAAAATCAAGGCGATTGAGGCAATGAGGCCTCCAACCCGTATCAAGGACGTCCAGAAGATTACGGGGTCATTAGCCGCCCTTAGCCGCTTCATTTCAAGGCTGGCTGAGAGTGTGCTACCCTTCTTCAAGCTGTTGCGGAAGTCCGACCCATTCTCTTGGGCCGAAGAGGCAGAACAAGCCTTCCAACAGTTGAAGCAACACCTGGTGTCCCTACAAATACTGGTAGCCCTAGAGCCTAGGGAGCCGTTGTATTTATACATCGCGGCGGCTGCGGAAGCGGTGAGCATGGTGCTGGTCATCGAAAGGACGGCACAAGAAGGCCAGGAACCTGAGGACTCAGGACCAGCTGCCGAGGTCTGGACCGTTCAGAGGCCGGTCTACTACGTCAGTGAGGTCCTCCACGAGGCGAAGACCAGGTACCTTGAGACGCACAAACTTCTCTATGTTGTGCTTGTTGCGTCCAGGAAGCTGCGCCACTATTTCCAGACACACAGGGTTGTGGTGTTCACCTCTTTCCCGTTAAGAGCCATCCTCCACAACTCTAACGCCACTGGCAACATCGCCAAGTGGGCCACGGAGCTCGCTGAGTTCTAGCTGGATTTCCAGCCTCGCCACGCCATCAAGAGCCAGGTCCTGGCTGAATTCATCGTGGAGTGGACGCCTCCCCCGAGTGTTCCTGGGGGTCCGGATCCCAATTCGGACCCCGCACCTGCGGAGCCCAGGGGTTCGGTCTTCACCGAGCCCCACTGGATGCTCTTCTTCGACGGATTCGCCCGTCAGCAAGTTGGCGGAGTTGGAGTGGTCCTCATCGACCCAAGTGGAGATCAAGTGAAGTACATGGTGCACCTTGAGTTCAAGGCCACCAACAACATGGCGGAGTATGAAGCACTGATCTTCGGCTTGTCGGCGGCCCTATCCCTAGGGATCCGCCAGCTCCTGGTGAAGGGGGACTCCCAGCTGATCATCAAGCAAGTCTGTGGGGAGTGTAGCTGCAACGAGCCCAGGCTCGCAGCGTACCTTCTTCATGTGAGGAAGCTGGAAAAAGACTTCACCGCCCTGGAACTGCAACACGTTCCTTGGGCTGACAACTCGGCGACAGATGACCTCTCCGTGAGGGCATCAACTTGGGCACTCATGCCCGAGGGTGTCTTCGAAAGATGGCTGCTGAGACCCACCGCCTAGCCGACCGAACTGGGCGAAGGGTCGAGACTAGCACCTCGAAGCTAGCGGTCCCGGTGGCGTCCCATCTACAGAACCCACCGAAGACTGTGTGTGCTATAGAAGATCCTGCCAGTCCCTTAGCACCACAGCCAATATCTCAGAGTGGCCCCAATGCATGGATCTCTGAGATCCGGAACTACCTGAAGGAAAATATCCTTCCTGAAGACCATGTGTCCGCAGAGCGCATAGTGCGGTTGGCTAAACGCTACGCGATGGTGGAAGGGGATCTCTACCGCCATGGCGCCAACGGCATTCTCATGCGGTGCATTACCCAGGAGGAAGGCCGTGAGTTGCTCACGGAGATCCATGGAGGAGAGTGCGTAAGTCATTCATCATCCCGCACGCTGGTCGGTAAGGCCTTCCAGCATGGCTTTTACTGGCCAACCGCTCTCCAGGATGTAGCTGAAATGGTAAAGTCCTGCAAGGCATGCCAGTTCCACGCAAACGGGTCCGCGACAATTGTTGAGCATCCCTTGGTTGGCGAGGTCTTGACCTGAATCGTGCCCATGAGCCTCTGCAGCTTGTGATGATGGTGGTTACCAGCCGTGTTTAGGAGTGTTGGGGGTACCCCTAATTACGGTACTCGACAGCGGGGCCGGGCGCAGTTGGGGCCTCCTCTGCCGCTGCCGACGGTGTACTCGACGGCATCGCCGTCGTTGGGGCTGCGGTAGCCGTTGGGGTAGTTGGGACCCCCTCCACCGCTACGGTGCCGCTTGGCGTTGGCACCGCCGCTGCCGGACCCCCAACTGGAGCATGGGAGCCCGGTGGCGCTGTCTCGGCGGCAGCGGCCGGAGGCGGAGGAGGCACGACCTTGGGAGCAGAGGGGGAGGTCGCCCTGACAAGCAAAGGATGGGTTAAGACCCGTCGACATGATAAACAGACTAATGGAAATAATAAAGGGCTACACTCACTTGGGGCCCTGGAACTTCTAATGACCCTGGAAGCGGGGCGACCACAGCTTTTGCTGCTGCTATTGCTGCTGCTGTTGTTGTTGCTGCTGGTGGTGCCCCAGGGGGAGATTGCCCCCGGGTGGTGGCGGCGGCGGCGAACCCGACGGTGGTGGTGGTTGTGGCGGCAGCGGACCCGAAGGTTGTGGTGGCGGAGGACTGACACGCCTCTACGCGCCCTGGGCCTGGGAGCCGGTCTCCTAGGCCCCACCAGCGGCCCTCTAGCGCTTCTGGGAGCCGGCCTCCTCGGCCCCACCAGGGGGATCCGAAACAAACGATCCATCGGCACGGCGCAGCCGACGTCGCCTCTCTTCCTCTGACGCCCTGGCGCTGCCTCGGGCGGAGGAGCTACTTGCAGCCCCTTTGCCCTTATCCAAGGGGCGGGGGGCCGCGGCGGAGGCGCTGGAAGCTCCGGCGGGGGTATTGGGAGCCACGCCGGCAGACTGGGGGCCTCCAGCCGGCGCATTGGAGATCCGAATCCCGCGGTGGGGGTCCCGACCGCCGGTCTGATGAACTGCCACGCCACTCTCATCGAGGGTCAGCAACGAGGCCAGCATCGCCGTTCGTAGCGCGGGGTCATCACAGAGCGCCGGGATGCCCTGGGGAAGTATCAGGGATTTAGGAATAAAGGACTCACCAGTAATCCCCTTCACCAGGAGTTCTAGCTCCTCCAAGGACAGATCGGTTCCCGGCCCGCGCTGGATCCTAAAGATATCGTTCGAGCTGGTGAACCAGCTGCTCAGGCGTAGCCTCTGCTGCAGCGGCGCGACCCGGCGCTTCAGGAAATCACCGACCACATGCATGGAGGTCAGGCCACCGGTCGCCAAGGTCTCGATCCAGTCCAGCACGGGCAGGAGCTCTGGCGATAGCGATGACTGGGTCCTCCAGAGCTTGCGGTCAATGGTTGGCCCATTGCTCGGCAGGACGAGGCGGTCATTGGCTTCGGCGCTGACGATCACCCAGTCGGCGCGCCAGTTCTCCCACCTTGCGCTGCCGAGGGTGGAGATGTAGGACACGGCCAAATCCAGCCTCGTCTGAAAATAGTAGGCACCAAGATGGTCCCTAGCCTTCCTAGGTTTGACCAGCACGAAGAAATGGCGGAAGAGGGAAGTGCAGGGGGCCACCCCCACGAACATCTCATAGAGGTGGGCAAAGATGGCCGCCTGGAGGATGGAATGGGGGTGAGGTGCTGGAGCTGGAGCCCGAACTCCTCCAACAACAGCAGGAAGAAAGGCGAGATCGACAGCGCCAACCCGCAGGAGATGTAGGAGACAAACAAAACGAACTCCCCCGCGGCGAGGTCTCCGAGGGGGATGGCGCCAGCGCGGATCCTCCCGGCGAGCGCCGGTGCGCTCCATCCGAGCAGGTGGTGCACCACATTGAGTGTCGCCTCGGTCTGGAAGTGGTCGGGTTGGCCAAGCGAAGTCATGGCATCGGCGGCGGCACAGGTGTGGAGCAAGGAGAGCGCGAATGCAAATGGGCGCAGAGAGCTCGAAGGCGAAAGGGCACAACGATTGGGAGAGAATGTGAAAGCATAACTGCTGCACGCCGGGTGAATCCCTTTTCAAGGCAGACTCTCCCGCTCACGCCCCGAATCGCTACGGGAAATCCCACTCGGCGCACACCTGACGCCTCGGCGGCCCAGTCCCTGACATGGGCGCCTGGGTCCATAAGTCATGCACCTGGCGTGCAGGTCTCCGAGTGCAGAGGAAGCGAACTGCCGTGCGGGGAGCGAACCGCCGCGCACGATCGCGTGCCGCCTCGGGGCCACTGCAGGGAGATATTTTTTAACCCTAGCGGCGGCAGCTAGGCGCCCGTGCGCGGCCCGATGGAACCGCCAGACGTGGGGTCGTGGGTCTGTCAGCCATGGGGACAGACACGGCAGTTGACGTGACCGAAGCCGGACTGACGATGAGTGCGTCAGTAGGCACACTGAAGCGGCGCGCCAGTCACCAAGTAAGCCATGTTGAGGCAAAGTTCAAGCTTTGGTCCCACCTGCAGGCTTGCATCCTCCCCTGAGGTGGGCCCGGGGGCCACTGTCAGTACCCTAGAACAGGGGTACCCCTTACTACATTATAAAGACATGGTACCTGCGCGGCTATCTCTAGTCGCGTGGTAAAGGAGTTGTGCGTGGGACCAAACCACGGCTCGCCCCAGCCTCGAGCGACTACTCTGGGCCAGCAGCAGCACCCGACCCCACCACGTGGACGGCTCCGGGGCTGCCACGTGGCCAAAAAAGATGATATATCCCAAAGTATCAACAGTGAGTCCGGACCCTCATGGGAAAGCGTCGGACCCCTGTATATACAGACCGGACCTCCAGGTAAGGTCCAGGGCCTCCACGTGCTCGAATCGGACCCCTTAGATGGGTTCCGGACCCCTCTGTGTGGGGTCCGGGCCACTCACAGTAGGGTCCCGGGATTCTGGGACAAAGAATAACCAGGCCTTAATCATGGCTAGGCGGGGATCCAGAGCCGACACGTGTCCGGACCATATTGTATACGCTTCTGCTCCCCGCTCAAGCGGAGCCCCGATGCTGCCACGTGGCATGGTGCACGTGACGTAAGCCAACGGGTGGAGCCTGACGTAAGGCCTCTGGGCCACGTGGCCGCTGCATTTAATGCGGCGAAGGCACACCGCCTGTCTATTCCGTTGGCAGGTGATGTGCCGCCTCAGCATTTAATGAGCCCTGTCCATTCTACTGGCAGGCGATGTGCCGCCTCGGCATTTAATGAGCCCTGTCCATTCCTCTGGCGGACGACGACCAGACCATCCCGCAGGCGGCGTGCCTGTCTAATCGGTTGGCAGGCGGCGTGTCCACACTGCCACATGCGCTACACTCATGATGACTCGCGCATTACCGATGAAGCAGCCGCGAGATATCAATACTATATGGACTACGGACATTATGACGCTCGGAGATCGCCCAGGCATTACATGCATTAGTTATTTCCTTCCATTTTGCCTCTGGGCCCACATGTCGGGGCTCAACATCCTTGTACGTGCCCCCCTTGAGCTATAAAAGGGAGGGCACATGACGTTACAAGGCAGACCCAACTCAGAGGCTCTCAAAATCACAGATTCACTAAGACTCTCATACAATACACAGACAGTGGAGTAGGGTATTACGCTCCGGCGGCCCAAACCACTCTAAACCCTTGTGTGTTCTTGTGTTCATCCCGAGTCCATCTAGTAGGCAAGACGCTTAGGCCCCTCCTCATCTTAGGATTTAGGGCGGGTGCATTCCGCCACCCGGCCGGAGAATTTCCTCTTCGACAGGGGTTGTCTTGCTCTTTTATAGCTAAAGGGTAGACGTTACAATAAGAACTCATATTCTCCTGGGGTGGAGTTTGACCTCCTACTTCTGGACCTCGTATCCCATATGGTGTCGTCTGCTGGGTCGTGCTTCTGAGCCTCGTAACTCTTATGGAGTCATCTGCTGGGTCATGCGCCGTCGTACCTCTAGTAAGGTGTTGTGTCTCGTCTGCCTCCCAATGGGTTCCTATAGCTACTCCGATTGAGACATGACAGTGCTTGGTGGGTCTTGTCGAGTCAGCTCAAGGTGTGGTTTAGGGTCGTCTTCAGTACAACTTCATCTTCCGTCATTCCCTTTGCGTCATCTTTCATCATGCGTAAACGTATGTCTGGTACGACGTATTGCCCCGTTCTTTCCGGTGTGTGGGTCACTGTTGTGGGGGACAGATATCCCCTGGGTCCACTAGAAGGCTAGAAGGCCTCCAAAAGTCCTTGGGCCTATTGTTTCGCAAGGCCATCCCTTCGTGGGCCAGGGGAGAACTGCTGGAAGGATGGGCCGACGCAGGGAATGAGCAAACGCGAGCCAAGGTGGCTCGAGGGGTTTGAGCGTTATCCGCAGCTCTAATCCGATTCTCCTGCGCGACCATCGTGGACATCGGAACCAAATGAGAATAAGTCGGCAAGATTATAGGAAGATAAGTTTAGTTGGTTCACTATTACTTAGGTATACATCGTTATCACACACGCATGTAGTGCCCCACGGTCGGATATATAAGGCCTAGGGGCCCCCATCAAAGACAGATCATTCATCAGCCATCCACTTAGTTCTCTAGCATTCTCCATACTAGAGAATTTCCTTGTAACCTGCCACATAAAGATCCACACCAGGAAGTACGGTGTTACGCCTCTCAAAGCGGCCCAAACCTGCAGAAAACTATCTACTGTCTCCCGTGCGTCTCGCACGAACCATTGAGCTACAATCAGCAACATCGTCCTACCCAAAAGCACCTCGAGGGGTAACCCTGGGTGCGCGGTCGGGCCCCAAACACCGACAACTGAAGAGACCCCGATGTCGACGTCCCTGCGGCTTGGGTTGTCTGATCCCACTGGTCAGCGGGGATACGCATCCTGTGTCGTGTTTGATAGAGACCCTTTGGTACCGCTTTCATGGTTTGGGCATGGCTTGGTGACGTCCCACCGGGTCGACGTGGTTCGATGGTACTAGGTCGACTCTTTCTTTCAGTAGAGGTGTTCACCCGAGAGACGGTTGTCGTCTTGCTGGGTTGCTCAGCGAGCCGGTTGGTCGGCAACCACGCCTCGCTGGGTTGCTCGACGGGTAGGTTGGTCGGCGGGCTTGCCCTGCCTCGCTGGGTTGCTCGGTGGATATGTTGGTCGCAACCACACCTCACGGGATTGCTCGACATTACTTGTTCGGCGGGCGGGCCGTTACCAGGAGGCCTTTTGGACATTCACGCCGAGTTGCTTGGTAGGTGGGTCGGACGATGACTGTCATTGAGAGGCTTTTTTGCCTTCTTTGGGTACCCTGTTCTCGGGTACCTGTTGGGGACTTGTTCTCAAATGCTATGAGTTAAGAACAAGGCAACATAAAATGTTAAAGGTTAATGCCCTTCGTCCTTCGAAGCATTATCTCCCTTACGATATAATGACCTTCAGACGAAGGTCATGAAGGACGTACCTTCGGCTTGACAGAAGGCAAGAGTCCAAGCGTGACGCACAAGTGAATACAAGTCAGCGTGAATAGTACGGGGGTACTGTTCATCTATTTATAGGCACAGGGCGCAGCCTGTATAAAATTACATCCATGCCCTTCACATTTACAATTGACTTAAGGAAAATCTATCGAGTACTAAATAGCCTTTTCCTCTTTAAGTCGATTCCTTTTTCTGCTACTGAGCCAAAGCTTCCTTGCGCATAGCTTCAGAATTGATTCAACCTTCGTCCCGATCATGCTTTCCATATTATGGACAACTTCGTTCCAAGTCCGATGGTTCCTGTACATATATTTCACTTGGAAAACATTGTTAATCATGTTTTTGAGGACCTTCGGAAGACGAAGGCCCCCAACATTACCCGATAGAGACTAAATACTCTTCTATTCAATTTTGACTCGAAGAGGATTTATACCCTCTAATCCCCATCAATCCACCCCTAACCGAACAAGTCTTTAGAACTTGTTCGATTAGGGGTGGATTGAAGGGGATTTGAGGGGATTAAATTCCTTACTATTCAATTTTGAACCTTTGTTGCTAGCTCTAAACTCACATGTTGTTGGCTTTAAATTCACACTCAACTAACCAATATAACACACATAACTTTTTGTCTTATTAAAACAAAGACAACTCATGATATATAGAAATCATGGCAATGTGCTGGCAACTGACTAGTGCTTCTTTATTTTATGGATATAGACGGTCAATACACATGCACTCAAGGGTAGTCATCTACCCCACTTAGGCGAGTCTGGTTTTATTTGCATTATATTCTTGATGAAAGATTTTATGACTTGATAGATTAAGAGTTTATTTGGGACAGCTCCACTCTCTAAAAAGTGGATCTAGATTAAGAATTCCTCGTGGGACAAATGCACTTGTGAATCTAAGATTCACTATCGAAATTATTGGCTAAAGTGCAGATCTAGATCCAATTATTTTGTGGAATCAATCGGTGGTTCACAAGTGTGAGGACACGAATTTTTGAAAGTAGATTGATGTTTTGGGTAGGGGCGAGCTTTTTCTCTTGTCCTTGCTTTAAGGGTCCCCAGGGCATTGGTGGGCCCAAGCTCTCGATAAGATGTTTTTGGGGTTCGTTTTGCTCATCTAGTTGCCAAGCCCTTTGCACTAGGGTAGACGTAGGCCCCTAGTCCCCCAAACAAGTCCATTGAGTCAGCCGAGGCCTCATCGTAGACATGTTTAAACATCGGGTTCAGGTCGGGTCAAGGTTGGGTCGTGGGCCATTTATCACGGCCCGTACTCGACCTGTACCTAGTGTCGGGTCAGGGTTAGGCCGTGGCTCCCTGTTGGACGTATTGTGACGGGATTTTTGGGGTTGGTTCGGTTTTTTCGAGTTGGGTTGGGTTTTGGGTCAAGAATCACCGCCCGTACCCGGTCCATGAATTATTATGAGTAAAAAATTATGGCCCGTACTCGCCTGTTGCATTGGTCGGGTGGGTGGCCCATGATTAGGTCTAGCGGGGCGACCTCTTGGTCAGGCAAAAAGTTTGGTTAACTGGTCGACAGGTGCACTTGACGACAAGAGGTGCAAAAATATGGTTGTTGAAGTTGCAACGACTATGTATGACCTTGTGGCTATAAATATGATCCTTAACGACCATTTAAAGTGTGGAGGCGAGGAACATACCAGAGGAATTGGTGCTCCATTCGAGTGGTTTCCATTTGTATAATGATTAGTGATATATATGGTGATTAGTGTGTGTTCTTTGAGGAATGCTTAGACTAGTTAGACCATCACCCACACGCTTGCTCTAGATTTAGGTCTAGTGTGTAGTGAGGTCTATATACCTCTTATCACTTGATACTTGTGCACACCATTATTGTAATTATATGGGCGTATAGCATTGTGATACCATAATAGCTATGTTCATGGTATGACTGCTACTGTTTACCTAAGAAAACGAAGTCTACAACGGTTTGGCAGAAAGCTTGATAGTGAAAACGATGGAGAACGGAAGATATTACCTTGAAGACCCAGTTAAATGTAGATAAGGTCCATAGACTATTCACGCAGTTATACATTGGGAACTTGGTGCCTATTGAAGGCTCCAACAAAGACTATGAGAAAGCTTACAAGTTTCTCGATATATTGATAAAGATACTGAAGTCTTCGACTATCGTCTCTATACTTTTTAGCTTTCGTATTTATATTTTCTACCTTAGTTATATACTTTATTTTTTAGTTTAGTTGATAGACTAATTGATAGAATTATAATGCATTACTTTTTTATGATAGTATCAATACATTTAGTCAAAATCTAGTTACACATACATACATATAAATAGTTTATTTATTTATATGTTTTAATTAGAGTCAAAATGAGATACTATAATTAGAAAGAATTTTTAAATTGTTGTTGGCTCCGATTTGGGGCCAAACACTAGGGATATACGGATGTACCTTCTGGCGGTGCTCTCTGTGAGAGTGCGGACGGTCCGTGACCTCGCTGCAGGAGCATATCTTCCCTGCATCACATTGAACGATCCACGTGCAGGGCTTAGACGGTCCGCGATGGCGCAGAGCATCTTCTGGCGACATAGAAACCTGGATCTCACCTCCTGGGAGGGACTCGTCGGGGGACCGTTCTAGGGGGTGCTTCGAGGTCGGTAGGTCACCCTATGCATGTCCACTTCCAGACAACGTAGAGTCGTGTAGGGATGAAGAAATATGTCGAGAAAGACTAATGCTAAACTATTTTACTGCTACTCGTAGGGCAAGAAAGTAAAGGAAATGTAATGTTTGGTTGATTGGTTCGATTGTCAGGGCGCAATCAGCCGTACCCATTCATATGTATAGGGGGAGGTATGAACCTGTTCCTAGACGTTCTCCAACAGATTCCGCATGATTAAATGGATAATCACGCATGGAAAAGAGGTTTCTTCGTCTGAGTTAATTATATCGTGGACCGACTGAGCTACCTCGTGGATTGTCCGAGACGTGGACCCGTTTGGGTCCGGCCATATTGCCGGACCGTCCGGTCATATCACATATGATGCTCAACAATTGTCTAATTCATTCCCTCGGAGATCAGTGCCCCTTCATTCACATACGCTTTTCATTAACGCTCACGTGTGTGTGTTTTACTTTCGATCTAACGTTATGTCGTCTTTGTCTCAACTGTCGCATAAAAATACATATTAGGTGAAGACGCATTAAAACAAAGGAAAATTTCGGCGCTTAAGTAGAATTACTGTTGACCGATTAGACCAAATGATTAAGAAATGAGAAATCTGACGAGGCTTGCCTGCTGTAGATTTCTCCTTCAACAAGATGTGATGGGCCGGGCCCAACGTCGTGTTCCGTGATGTTGCTGCTGCTGCTGCCCCGATGTTGTTGCTGCTACCTGCTGTTGGCATTCACAGGGGAGGCTTGTGGACTGGGGTTGTCAAGGTACCTCGTCCACCCAAAAGAGCACGAGCTCGATGTGTCCTCAGGTATAACTGCACTCCGCGCCCCCCCAGATATGCTCACGTATGGAGTCGCATTTTTTGATTGTTACGTGGAATATATTTCGCTGCAACTGCGTTACTCCCAGTCACATGTTCGACGTGCGGACCTGAATTGCTGATCTGCGCACTCCAAATATCATGCTTTATTTACAGGACAAACTGGAGCCATCAGTGTCTGGGAAAATATTCAGTGGCTGAGCTGCAAGAAGTGCGATGACAGCCAGACGAAGTTAAACATGTATGTCAGTGAGGCGTGCAGCTTCCAGAGCCAGCAGGGTTCTTCTCGTTCGCAAGGGCTACCGCTAGTCGCTACCGGCCCCTCACAAGTCACATCTACCCCGTGCAGCCTCTGATAGGAAGCAACTGGCCAACTGCCAACTAAGCTGCTCCAGAACAATAGCGGTAAGAGCAACCATGCCTCAACCCACAACAAGACAGCGCTGAAAGGGTAGACGAGGGTTCCCGGGACAATTATTTGCGGATCATGCATGCTCCACGCTTTTGGATTTACCCTGTTGTTTTCTCCAAAGTGAGATTTTAGTCCCATGTCCCTTCGTACCTGATCCTCTTGCCCCCCTCGTGCTCATATAGAGAATTATGCGGTCAAACCCATCTCAGCTCATGCTCGGGTCTATGTTCTAATTTTGCTTCTTATGCCGATAGTTCATGGCCAAGTCTTAAGGTGAGAGGTCGCTTAATCTCCGCAGAGCTTCTAGGATCAGAACTCCGTTTTTAATTAAAAGTCTGTTTCTGTGCTTTCGTTTCAGTTGTTCTTTGTTTCTTTTTATATGGAATTCCCAGTTTTCCCCCCCACCGAGTGTCCATTTCTGTGCTCTGGGAGCCCGAATTCATATTTGATGTGGACTGTGGAGTATAGCCCCCCCCTCGTACCTGATATTCGTTCCAGTCTGTAATCTGTGTCTCTAGTTCATCATGTGATTAAATTCCTAAATTTTGCTTGAAAGAATGGCTCGAGTCATTTGTATCAACCATCTAATCTTGAGATTTCCTTTTGGTTCTTCCAGCACGTATGATGTTGAGCTGGAGGATGGGCTCCTAAAGAATACCCAAGCAGTCCTTCGGAGTCGGGACTAGACATGAAGTCCATGCTCCAGGTTTGGGGCATCTTCTGCTGTGTGTGTTCCTGTGCACTTGGACAAAATACTTCTGCGCGGCCCAGTGTCGTGAACGTTGGAGCTCTCTTCACGTTCCACTCGACGATTGGGAGAGCCGCCAAGGTGGCCATCGCTGCTGCGGTCAATGACATCAACAGAGATCCAAGCGTTCTTCAGGGGACGAAGCTGGTTGTTCAGATGCAAGATACCAACTACAGCGGTTTCATCAGCATTGTTCAAGGTACTCTCCTTCTCATGTCTCTCCCCTCTTGTTTCAGCTATACTCCTCTCTGCCACTGAGACAATAAAGACGTACTCATTCCGGTTCATAAATCTTTTCATCATCTTGCTTAGCCTTGCAATTCATGGAGAAAGACACGATCGCGATCATCGGGCCACAGTCTTCAGTCGTTGCGCACGTCATATCCCACGTCGCAAATGAACTCCAGGTGCCTCTGATGTCCTTCGCTGCAACCGATCCGACTCTGACACCGCTTCAGTATCCTTTCTTTGTGCGCACTGTCCACAGCGACCAGTTCCAGATGGCTTCCGTGGCTGCGATAGTTGATTACTACGGGTGGAAGATGGTGACAGCCGTGTACATCGATGACGACTACGGAAGAAACGGCGTGTCCTCCTTAGACGACGAGCTTGCCAAGAGGAGACTGAAGATCCTGTACAAAGCTGCGATCAGGCCAGGGGCAAGAAAGAGCGAGATGGCCGCCGTGCTGGTCAAGGCTGCGATGATGGAGTCCCGGGTTTTCGTGCTGCACGCGCGTGACGATTCTGGAATCGACGTGTTCTCGCTGGCGTACAATCTGAGCATGACATCCGGTGGATACGTGTGGATCGCGACAGATTGGCTCACCGCGTGCCTCGACTCAGCTCCTCGTCTTGGAACTGGATTACTGAACACGATGCAGGGTGTTCTCACGTTGCGTCAGCACACGGAGAACACCAGTAGGAAGAAGGCGTTGGTTTCGCGATGGAGTGAAGTGGCGAAGGAGGAGGAGGAGGAGGACGGCGGCAGCTTGCCCAATACCTATGGCCTCTATGCTTATGACACTGTCTGGATGCTTGCCCATGGGTTGGATGCGTTTTTCAACAGTGGCGGAAACATTTCCTTCTCTCCAGACCCCAGACTGCGTGCGGTTGTAGGAGGAGCTCTGAATCTGGACGCACTGAGCGTCTTCGACGAGGGGACGCTGTTGCTAGAAAGAATCCGCAACGTGAGTTTCATGGGTGCGACTGGCCCTGTAAAGTTGGACTCAGATGGTAACCTTATCCAGCCTGCATATGACATTGTAAACGTAGTAGGGTCTGGTTTGAGGACGATTGGCTATTGGTCCAACTACTCTGGGCTGTCCGTTGTGTCCCCTGAGACTCTGTACAAGAAACCATTCAATGTCAGTGCAAACCAGGAGCTCCACGCTGCCATCTGGCCAGGCGAGACTGTAACGAGGCCCCGGGGATGGGTGTTCCCTAACAACGGGAATGAGCTGAGGATTGGAGTTCCCGACAGGGTAAGCTACCGTCAGTTTATATCAGTAGACAATCAAACTGGAACGGTGGGAGGTTTCTGCATCGATGTGTTTGCTGCTGCGATAAACCTGCTGCAGTACCCAGTCACATATAGGTTTGTGCCTTTTGGCAATGGCCGTGAGAATCCAAGCTACACGGAACTTATCGGTCGAATTCTGACGAATGTAAGCTCTATTTTCTGTTTCTGACATGGGCTTCATATCATATATACGGCTAGAGTGTGTGTCACTGGGTCATGCTTTAATAACCGTCTTTCTTTTTATTTTTCTAGGAATTTGATGCTGTTGTTGGGGATGTAGCTATTGTCACGAATCGGACAAAAGTTGTTGATTTCACCCAGCCATACGTTGCTTCTGGCCTCGTCATACTTACCGCCGTCAAGACACAGAGCTCGGATGCATGGGCTTTCCTGCAGCCGTTTACCATCAGAATGTGGTCTGTGACAGGGGTGTTCTTTCTGGTCGTAGGAGCAGTGATTTGGTTGCTCGAGCACAGAATCAACGACGACTTCCGTGGTCCTCCAGCGAAGCAGGTTATTACTGTTTTCTGGTGAGTGCTTAGCGTCTAGCATTTTTTATATATATATGTGCGCTTAGTTTTCTTCGTTGTTGGCATCGATTTACTGTCATCTTACAAGGCGAGTTGGAAGGATAAGCAGATCAATTTTGCTTTGTCGAAGACATTTCTCTGCACAGATTTTTCGCTGCCTGTCCAACATCACATACTTGACATGCTATATACTATATGCCAATTGCAGGTTCAGTTTCTCAACTCTGTTCTTTGCCCACAGTAAGTGAAATGCAGCTCTCTACATTTATGCTCAATAATCAGGACAAAACTTGGCAAACGTGCTCAGGAGATCTTGGACGATTTTGACAGGAGAGGACACGAGGAGCACGCTGGGCCGCGTCGTGGTCATCATCTGGCTGTTCGTAGTCCTGATCATCCAGTCCAGCTACACCGCGAGCCTGACCTCCATCCTCACCGTGCAGCAGCTGACGTCCCCGATCAAGGGCATCGACAGCCTGATCGCCAGCGACGAGCCCATCGGGTTCCAGGTTGGGTCCTTCGCGGAGAGCTACCTGGTGCACGAGCTGGGCGTCTCCCCGTCCAGGCTCAAGGCGCTCGGCACCCCGGACGAGTACAAGAACGCGCTAGAGCTCGGGCCTCGCAAGGGAGGCGTCGTGGCCATCGTCGACGAGCGCCCGTACGTCGAGGTCTTCCTGGTGCAGCACGACAAGTTCGCCATCGTGGGCGCGGAGTTCACCAAGAGCGGCTGGGGCTTCGTGAGTCCGTCGCGATTCACCTTCACCTCTCATGCATACGTTACGTTTTTCTTTGGGCTTCTGATAACTGTTTTGGTCAGGCGTTCCCGCGTGACTCGCCTCTGGCCGTGGACCTGTCGACGGCGATCCTGGCGCTGTCGGAGAACGGCGACCTGCAGAGGATCCACGACAAGTGGCTGTCGAACGGGCCGTCGCCCCAGTCCACGACCGACCTGGAGCCGGAACGGCTGCGGGTGCAGAGCTTCTCGGCGCTGTTCCTCCTCTGCGGCGCGGCGTGCCTCGCGGCGCTGGCCATCCACGGCTGCATCCTGGCCCGGCAGTACTCCCTCCACGTGGCGTCCCAGCCGCCGGACGCGGTGGCCACGGGGGCCGACGGCGCCATCCGCCGCTCCAGCCGCAGCAGCATCCGGTCGTTCCTGTCCTTCGCGGACCGCCGGGAGGCGCAGTGCCCGAGGGGGAGCTGCAAGGACCCCGCCGCGGCGCTGGGAGGGTCCTCCAGCAGCGGCGTCAGCAGCTTCACGTCAAGCAACGCCAGCGTATCGAGGTAGCCGCGTCCGATGGACCGGCATACGCACGGCACGATACGTCGATGCCTCAGCACAGATAGTCCACACTACTGTACGTGCGCGTAGGCCGTAGATGCCGGCGTGTAAATGGTCGTATCGTAGAGACATTGATTCGATTTTGCTACCGTCTGGGGTCCATGGTGCAGTGAATTTGGATCCCCGTGTGCTGAGGAATTGTATACGTACGAGTAAAGCAGCGCGCATGGGGGGCAGGCGGGCAGGGCAGTTTCGCGGCCTTGCAGTTGCAGCACACGTTGCGGAGATTAATGTCCGATCCTAGGCATTTGATTAAAGAACACTACCAGCCTGCGTACATAAACATGGAGATGGTAGGCATGCAAAGCAACGTTTGTCGGTAACCTCCCCTTCCGCACACCAAAACTAGCAGCAGCAGCAGCACTCGTATGGCTACCCGGCGGCCCCCTGGCAAGTTTGGATGGTCTGGCCCAGACAGTCCCAGCTATTGCAGTTAAACTAGACTTTTGCAAAGGCCTTCGACACTGTCAATTGGCGCGCGTTAATGAACATTATGAGAGCCCGTGCCTTCCCTACCAAATGGCGCTCTTGGATTGATTGTTTGCTTTCTTCTTCAAGGTCTGCAATTCTTCTCCATGGATGTCATGGGTCATGTTTTTTGTGCAAAAAAGGATTTGAGACAATGGGACCCAATCTCCCCCTATCTCTTCCTCCTTATAGCTTGTACATCCTTTAGGTTCTCATCAAGCCTGATGGTGCAGTCCTTCACCCCCTTCTGTCATCAGATCAGCCCGGAGCTATCATACAGTATATGCTGATGCAGGGGCGGGCCCATGAATTAAAGGATGAGTATTTGGAATTTTAGCGGGCATATTTTTTTTAACAGACTAGATTTGTTATTTATGGGGTACGAATAATTATCCATCCGACACAGATATGATATAATTTGTTATCTACGGATACGAGTATGAATATAATAAGACATTCATTGGTAAATTTTTCATGGGTATGGATATACTGTATCCATAAAATGTTACCCGATGAGTATCTGACATGAGCACAAATCTATACCTACGAACGTATATGAGTATGAGTATGGATTGAATTTTGTCTCGTAGTTATAGATTTGTAAACCATATACTCGTGTCCCAACCACGTGATTGATATCCTAGTCGCACGGTAGGAAAATAAAAAAGACCAGCAAAAAGCGAAAGTTTGGGCCAAATAGCTGTAAAACAATGTTATTTATGTTTTACAATTTTTCAATGCATAGATATAACATGTATACATATACATAAATTTTGTTGCCAAAGAATAATGGGTATTCAATTGAATACCCTTTCTTCTGCATGTGCCGGCCCTGTGCTGATGACACACTAATTGTAATAAAAGCTTCATTAACTAGGATTCTCCAACTCCGATCAATTCTGGACACCTTCGCCATCGCGGCGGGGCTATGTATTAACACTGTGACAAGAGTACCTTAACATCCATCCATGTTGACTCTGGTCACGCCTCACTACTGCTCTACAATGCAAGTTGGGGACCATCCCTCAGAATTACCTTGGCCTATGTCACAAACCACGTGTAGCCTGGGTTAGTACCACCTCACTTGTGGGAGGGGACCGTGGCCGGCTTATAAGGGTGAGCTTTCCTTCTCTGTTAGCCCGACTTATAAGTGCGTGGGAGGTTGGACAAGTGGGCTAGAGAGCGCGCGGGAGTGGGCACTACAGGAAGCGCATAAATTTTCGTAGGCCGAGATATTTTCGTCGGCCGGCCCACGAAAATACAATGTTATTTTCGTCGGCCCTCGTGACCGACAAAAATGTGGACTATTTTCGTGGGCCAGACAATATTTTCGTCGGCATACGAAAGTTATATTCGTCGGCCTCCACACCGACGAAAATGTTGTGTATTTTCGTCGGCCTCAGCCCGGCCGACGAAAATACTTCCTTTATTTTCGTCGGTCTCGGCCCGGCCGACGAAAATAAACGTTTAACGGGTCACTATTTTCGTTGGCCTCACTGAGGCCGACGAAAATAGAGGCCGTTAATCTTCCATCCCGGCCTCACCGCACCTTCTCTCTCGCTCGTCTAACCTTCTCTCACCCGCCCTCAACCGCGCCGCGCCGCGCGCCCGCCGAGCCGCCTCCCCACGCTGCGCCCACTCCGAGCAGCCGTCCCACGCCGCGGCCCCCTCCACTGTTGCCACGGTAATGGTTTTACTTAGTTTATAGTAATTAGTTAGCAAATTTACTTGATATAATGTATAGATTGATAGCTATTCACTTGTTAGTACAAATAGTTAGCTAGGTATTTATATGTAGGATACTTGTAGCATTTTGTTTAACACATTGATATCACATGGTTAGCATATTGTTCATTATGTAGCTATCGTGCAGTATTCTGTGTTGGCAACCATCGTGTTGTTGTTTTTTTGCAGGTTTTAGAAACATCACTTTATAGTGGAGGTGCTGCCGATTTTTTTATTGACAATAGTAATTTTTGTACATAGGTGTTCTTCCGACTTGACCTTCTCCACCGTTAGCTGGACTCGTACATTATTCTCAGGTATACATTATTTTTGTAATTTCGGTTAATGTGGTCATTTATTATTTACTATATAGTTATTAGTAAATAAGTAGTTACTATTTATTTATTACTTAGTAAGTTTCTCGCCCGCCCGCGAAGAAGAGAGCCCGCCGTCCGTCTGTCCACACCGCCGTGGCGTGCCGTGCGCGCGGCCGTGCGCGTGCCGTCTTTTGAATGTTATTTATCTTTTGTTTAATTAGCCTTTGAAATGGACGGTGATCAGAGAGTGATGTCTTTTGTTTAATCTCCGAGATATTTTTTTTAATGTTTAGAGTTCAGTTTTAATCGTTAACCGTAGCGAACCGTATACGTCACCCGTTCGGGAACGGCGAACGTCACATTGGCTTGTGAGGTTCGCCGTTCCGGAATTGTCCACATATTTTGGACAGCCTGAGAGTGTAAGCCGATGCTTGTGATTTGTGACATGTGCCTTACGATTGACGCGGAATTTCGGTTGTGTAACCCAGTTGTTCTCCAACAAACCATGTTCAGGTGTGTGCTTGGAGAGCAGCGGGGTTATGCTGCCAAAATTTTGCGGCAATCGTAGGCTACACGTCATAAATCACAAGCATCGGCCTACACTCTTGGGTGGGGTTACGACCTTTACCTAATAGGGAGTTCACCTAAGCCACGGACGATCGTTAATGTTCTTTGACTTTTGTTTAGCCTTTGAAATGGACGGTGATCGGAGGGTGATGTATGACGGGTGGAGAAAGGATGGGGCACATTCGAATGAATGGATGGGTGTAACAAAGGCTTTTCTTGAGCATGCTTTCAAAGATGCAACTGGTCGTCTAGTGAAGTGTCCTTGCAATCGCTGCGAGAACAAGTGGCCTCAGAAGAAGGAAGAAATGGAGAAACACCTTTGCAAAAGTGGGTTTATGCCGAACTACCTTGTATGGTACCGGCATGGAGAGTCTATTAGACACGTTGACACGGAGGTGGAGCTTGATGACGATCATGATAGGATGGACGACATGTTGCATGATCTTGGTAGGGAGGTTGAAATGAACGCTGAGGAGCCGGGGCAGCTTCCACGCGATGCTCAGGAATTCTTCCGGCTACTCGCCGCGGGAGAAGAGAGACTGCACGAGCACACTCAGATGTCAGTTCTTGGGACTCTCACAAGACTAATGGTGATAAAGTCGAAGCACAACATTTCAAACAGTGCTTACAACGACATCGTCCAACTGATGGGCGAGGTTCTCCCGGAGAATCATAAGTTGCCAAAGAATATGTACTTCGCAAAGAAGATGTTGGCTGGTCTTGGGATGACATATGAGA
The DNA here is from genome assembly GCF_902167145.1 of Zea mays. Classification (NCBI taxonomy): domain Eukaryota; kingdom Viridiplantae; phylum Streptophyta; class Magnoliopsida; order Poales; family Poaceae; genus Zea; species Zea mays. Next base: position 15,112,033 of record NC_050097.1, read on the forward strand.
AGATCGACGTGTGTCCCAACAGTTGCATGCTATTCTTTGAGGAGGATGACAAGCTGGACCGTTGTAAGCATTGCGAAGCTTCTAGATATGTCGAGGTGACAAATGATGAGGGTGAATTGGTAGTTACGAAGGTCGCAGCTAAGCAACTTCGTCGGTTGCCCATCATTCCTCGGCTTTCAAGGTTGTTCTTCAACAAGAAAATAGCTCTGCATATGACGTGGTCAAAGAATGGTGTACGTCTCGTCACTGATCCAGACATAATGGTCCATCCGTCGGACGGTGATGCATGGAAGGCATTTGACGAGTTTGATCCCGAATTTGCAAACGACCCTAGGAGTGTACGGCTTGGTCTATCGACGGACGGATTCACACCTTTCAATACCAGTGCAAGCCCTTACTCGTGTTGGCCTGTCTTCATTGTGCCATATAATCTTCCTCCTGAGTTGGTAAATAAAGAAGAGTTCATGTTCCTTGCACTAGTCATCCCAGGCCCCGAGCATCCAGGGCCAAAGCTGAATATGTTTGTTCGCCCTTTAGTTGAAGAGCTAAAACAATTGTGGAGAGGTGTGAAGGCTTATGACAGCCATACTGAAAAGGAGTTTACCATGCGCGCTGCTTATTTGTGGTCAGTGCATGATCTGCTGGCGTATGGAGATTGGTCTGGATGGTGTGTTCATGGTCGGTTGTGTTGTCCCATATGTATGAATGATACAGATGCATTCAGATTGAAGCATGGTGGGAAAGTGTCATTCTTTGATGCTCATCGACGTTGGACTCCATTCAAGCATGATTTCAGGAATTCGCTTACTGCATTCAGAAGTGGAGCAAAAATCAGAAATGGGCCACCAAAGAGGCAAACTGCACCACAGATAATGGCATGGCATGCTTGTCTGAAGCAAGGAGAAAATGATAGGTTCCAAGGCTACGGGGAGGACCACAACTGGACCCATATTTCATCAATATGGGAGCTTCCGTATGCTAAAGCCTTGATCATGCCGCACAACATAGACTTGATGCACCAAGAGCGTAACGTTGCTGAAAGCATCATAAGCACATGTTTCGATGTGACTGATAAAACGAAAGATAATATGAAGGCAAGAAAAGACATGACTGCAATTTGTAAGAGACCGATGCTCGAGTTGAAAGTAAGCGATAAAGGGCATGAGAGTAGGCCGCGAGCTGATTACTGCCTCAAGCCGGATGAAAGGAAAGAAATATTTAAGTGGTTGAAGAATCTGAAATTTCCAGATCGATATGCGGCAAATCTGAAACATACAGTCAATCTGAAGACCGGTAAATTGATCGGTTTGAAAAGCCATGACTACCATATTATTATGGAGAGGCTGATGCCCGTGATGTTTCGAGGCTATTTTAAGGATGAGCTTTGGAGCATATTTGCATAGCTGAGTTACTTCTATAGGGAAGTATGCGCAAAGACGGTATCGAAGAGGTTGATGCAGAAATTTGAGAAAGTAATTCCAATTCTTATTTGTAAATTTGAAAAGGTTTTCCTGCCAGGATTCTTCAATGTGATGCAACATCTAATTGTGCATTTGCCTTGGGAAGCTTTGGTAGGCGGACTAGTGCAATTCAGGTGGATGTATCCTATAGAAAGGGCGTTGAAAAAGCTCAGGGCGTCTGTTCGCAACAAGGCTAGAGTCGAAGGGTGTATTGCGGAGGCTTTTGCCCTTAAGGAGATATCTCAATTCTCAACCAGGTATTTCGCTCGAGCCAACAATGTGTTTGCGCCTTCAGTGCGACTTCATGTCGAAAATGAATCACCCCAAAGCACCCTTCAATTTTTTGCGAATCCGGGTAAAGCAGTTGGAAAAGGGAGTGTACGTCACATTGAAGGATCAGATTTGAACACGCTAATGCTATATATGTATAGCAATATTGACAGCACACAGGAGGCGTTCGAGTAAGTTTTCCTCATAGTTACGTCCATTTTCTCATCTCATAATTTCTATAATGTGTAATCTCCATGTTTCTAATATGTCCAGCATGTTTGATGAAGAATGTTGGAAATCTACTAGTAAACCTACGGCCATCCAATTAGAAAATCTTCGACGTGATGGGTTGAAAGGTGGACCAAACTTCGTGCAGTGGTTTCATAATTATGTTAGTAATTGTCGTTCTCTCATTGTCCATACTTAATCTTTGAATTTTGGACTTGGAAGATATAATGCATATACTAATTCCTTGTATAGGTTTCCAAAAACTCTGTGCACCCGGACTTGCAGCAAATGGCACATACCTTTGTGTCCGTCCGGAACTATACTCGCTATGATGTAAATGGATATCGCTTCCGAACCGTGAAATTGGAGAAGAGTCGACCATTGGCAGCCACCACCAATAATGGTGTGTTGGCAAGTTCATATGTTGACGATGACAAAGTAGTGGACTATTACGGTGTTCTTCAAAACATTGTAGAGTTGATTTTCGATGGCCCCAAGGAACTTAAAGTCATGTTTTTCGAGTGCGACTGGTTTGATGCTCATAGTGGGACTCGTGTCGACAAGTATGGTAATGTCGAGGTGAAGCATAGCTCTAGGATTCCGAGCAGTATGAGCGATGTTGTCCTTGCAAATCAGGTAAAACAAGTGTACTACCTGCCATATCCTCACCCAAGCCTTAGGGCTTGGTGGGTTGCAATCAAAGTCAACCCACAAGTCGTCGCTCCAGAGAGTGCTGACTACGTGAGTACGAGCAGGGACAACGATGATGCTGTTTTTCAACCAGAAGCGGCGTCGAATCAAGACATAGCTGAAAGGGAATTAGGCTTACACCTAGTTTCTAAATAATTTTGGTGGTTGAATTGCCCAACACAAATAATTGGACTAACTAGTTTGCTCTAGTGTATAAGTTTTACTGGTGTAAAAGGTTCACACTTGACCAATAAAAAGATCGAAGGCACCTCTGGTCTGGAGGCACCGGACTGTCCGGTGTACACCGGACAGTGTCCGATGCACCACTGGACAGTGTCCGGTGCACCAGAGGACTTCAACTCAAACTTGCCACCTTCGGGAATTTCCAGAGGCACTCCGCTATAATTCACCGGACTGTCCGGTGTACACCGGACAGTGTCCGGTGCTCCAAGAAAGGGTGGCCTCCGGAACTCGCCAGCCTCGGGAATTCACTTCAGCCGCTCCGCTATAATTCACCGGACTGTCTGGTGTACACCGGACTGTCCGGTGTACACCGGACTGTCCGGTGTAACAGCGGGGCAACGGCTATTTCGGCGCCAACGGCTACCTGCGACGCATTAAATGCGCGCGCTGCGCGCGCAGAGGTCAGGCACGCCCATACTGGCGCACCGGACAATCTACAGTGCATGTCCGGTGCGCCACCGGACATCCAGGCGGGCCCAGAAGTCAGAGCTCCAACGGTCGGAATCCAACGGCATTGGTGACGTGGCTGGCGCACCGGACATGTCCGGTGTGCACCGGACTGTCCGGTGCACCATACGACAGACAACCTCCACCAACGGTCAAGTTTGGTGGTTGGGGCTATAAATACCCCAACCACCCCACCATTCATTGCATCCAAGTTTTCCAGCTTTCAACCACTATACAAGAGCTAGCATTCATTACAAAGCACACCAAAAGAGATCAAATCCTCTCCCAACTCCACACAAAGCTTTAGTGACTAGAGAGAGTGATTTGTAGTGTTCATTTGAGCTCTTGCGCTTGGATCGCTTCTTTTCTTTGACATTCTTTCTTGTGATCAAACACTCACTTGTAATTGAGGCAAGAGACACCAATTGTGTGGTGGTCCTTGCGGGAAGTTTGATTCCCAAGTGATTTGAGAAGAGAAGCTCACTCGGTCCGAGAGACCGTTTGAGAGAGGGAAAGGGTTGAAAAAGACCCGACCTTTGTGGCCTCCTCAACGGGGAGTAGGTTTGCAAGAACCGAACCTCGGTAAAACAAATCCACGTGTCACACTCTTCATTTGCTTGCGATTTGTTTTTCGCCCTCTCTCGCGGACTCGATTTTATTTCTAACGCTAACCCGGCTTGTAGTTGTGTTTATATTTGTAAATTTCAGTTTCGCCCTATTGACCCCCCCTCTAGGCGACTATCAGTTGGTATCAAAGCCCGGTGCTTCATTAGAGCCTAACCGCTCGAAGTGATGTCGGGAGATCACGCCAAGAAGGAGATGGAGACCGGCGAAAAGCCCACTACAAGCCATGGGAGCACTTCATCGGAAGAGTCCCGCACCAAGAGAAAGAAGAAGAAGAACTCCTCCAAAGGGAAGGAAAAGAAGTCTTCTTCACACCAAAAGGAGAAGAAGGAGAAATCCTCTTCTCACAAAACGCGTCGGAGTGGGGACAAGAAAAAGAGGATGAGGAAAGTGGTCTACTACGAGACCGATTCTTCATCGCCATCCACCTCCGGCTCCGACGCGGCGTCCGTCACTTCTAAGCGCCAAGAGCGCAAGAAGTATAGTAAGATTCCCCTACGTTATCCTCGCATTTCTAAACATACACCTTTACTTTCCGTCCCATTAGGCAAACCACCAACATTTGATGGTGAAGATTACGCTAGGTGGAGTGATTTAATGCGATTTCATCTAACCTCACTCCACAAAAGCATATGGGATGTTGTTGAGTTTGGTGCACAGGTATCATCCGTAGGGGATGAAGACTATGATGAGGATGAGGTAGCCCAAATCAAGCACTTCAACTCCCAAGCCACAACCATACTTCTCGCCTCTCTAAGTAGAGAGGAATACAACAAGGTGCAAGGGTTGAAGAATGCGAAAGAGATTTGGGATCTACTCAAGACCGCACACGAGGGTGATGAACTCACCAAGATTACCAAGCGGGAGACGATCGAGGGGGAGCTCGGTCGCTTCCGTCTTCGCCAAGGGGAGGAGCCACAAGATATGTACAACCGGCTCAAAACCTTGGTGAACCAAGTGCGCAACCTCGGGAGTAAGAAGTGGGACGACCACGAGGTGTTTAAGGTTATTCTAAGATCTCTTATTTTCCTTAACCCCACTCAAGTTCAATTAATTCGTGGTAATCCTAGATACACACTAATGACCCCCGAGGAAGTAATCGGGAATTTTGTGAGCTTTGAGTATATGATCAAGGGCTCGAAGAAGATCAACGAGCTAGATGATCCCTCCACATCCACGGCACAACCGGTCGCATTTAAGGCGACGGAGGAGAAGAAGGAGGAGTCTACACCAAGTAGACAACCAATCGACGCCTCCAAGCTCGACAATGAGGAAATGGCGCTCGTCATCAAGAGCTTCCGCCAAATCCTCAAACAAAGGAGGGGGAAAGACTACAAGCCCCGCTCCAAGAAGGTTTGCTACAAATGTGGTAAGCCCGGTCACTTTATTGCTAAATGTCCATTATCAAGTGACAGTGACAGGGATAATGACAAGAAGGGCAAGAGGAGAGAAAAGAAGAAGTACTACAAGAAGAGGGGCGGCGATGCCCACGTGTGTCGTGAGTGGGACTCCGACGAGAGCTCCACCGACTCCTCCGACGACGAGGACGCCGCCAACATCGCCGTCACCAAGGGACTCCTCTTCCCCAACGTCGGCCACAAGTGCCTCATGGCAAAGGACGGCAAAAAGAAGAAGGTTAAATCTAAATCCTCCACTAGATATGAGTCCTCTAGTGATGATAATGCCAGTGATGAGGAAGATAATTTGCGTACCCTTTTTGCCAACCTTAACAAGGAACAAAAGGAAAAATTAAATGAATTAATTAGTGCTATTCATGAAAAGGATGACCTTTTGGATTCTCAAGAGGACTTCCTAATTAAGGAAAATAAGAAACATGTTAAGGTTAAAAATGCTTATGCTCTAGAAATTGAGAAATGTGAAAAATTATCTAGTGAGCTAAGCACTTGCCATGAGACAATAAACAACCTTAGAAATGAAAATGCTAATTTATTAGCTAAGGTTGATTCCCATGTTTGTAATGTTTCAATTACCAATTCTAGAAATAATGATGATGATTTACTTGCTAGGATTGAAGAATTGAACATTTCTCTTGCTAGCCTTAAAATTGAAAATGAAAAATTGCTTGCTAAGGCTAAAGATTTTGATGTTTGCAATGCTACTATTTCCGACCTTAGAACTAAGAATGACATGTTACATGCTAAGGTTGTAGAATTAAAATCTTGCAAACCCTCTACATCTATCGTTGAGCATGTATCTATTTGTACTAGATGTAGAGATGTTGATATTAATGCTATTCATGATCACATGTCCTTAATTAAACAACAAAATGATCATATAGCAAAATTAGATGCTAAAATTGCCGAGCATAACTTAGAAAATGAAAAATTTAAATTTGCTAGAAGTATGCTCTATAGTGGGAGACGCTCTGGCATTAAGGATGGCATTGACTTCCAAAGGGGAGACAATGTCAAAATTAATGCCCCTCCTAAGAAATTGTCAAACTTTGTTAAGGGCAAGGCTCCCATGCTTCAGGATAACGAGGGTTACATTTTGTACCCTGCCGGTTATCCCGAGGACAAAATTAGGAGAATTCATTCTAGGAAGTCTCACTCTGGCCCTAATCATGCTTTCATGTATAAGGGTGAGACATCTAGCTCTAGGCAACCAACCCGTGCCAAGTTGCCTAAGAAGAAAACTCCTATTGCATCAAATGATCATAGTATTTCATTTAAAACTTTTGATGCATCTTATGTTTTAACTAACAAATCCGGCAAAGTAGTTGCCAAATATGTTGGGGGCAAGCACAAGGGGTCAAAGACTTGTGTTTGGGTACCCAAAGTTCTTGTTTCTAATGCCAAAGGACCCAAAACCATTTGGGTACCTAAAGTCAAGAACTAAACATGTTTTGTAGGTTTATGCATCCGGGGGCTCAAGTTGGATCATCGACAGCGGGTGCACAAACCACATGACAGGGGAGAAGAAAATGTTCTCCTCCTATGAGAAAAACCAAGATCCCCAAAGAGCGATCACATTCGGGGATGGAAACCAAGGTTTGGTCAAAGGATTGGGTAAAATTGCTATATCACCTGATCATTCCATTTCTAATGTTTTTCTTGTAGATTCTTTAGATTACAATTTGCTTTCCGTTTCTCAATTATGTCAAATGGGCTACAACTGTCTTTTTACTAATGTAGATGTCACTGTCTTTAGAAGAAGTGATGATTCAATAGCATTTAAGGGAGTGTTAGAGCGTCAGCTATACTTGGTAGATTTTGATAGAGCTGAACTCGACACTTGCTTAATTGCTAAGACTAACATGGGCTGGCTCTGGCACCGCCGACTAGCACATGTTGGGATGAAGAATCTTCATAAGCTTCTAAAGGGAGAGCACATTTTAGGATTAACAAATGTTCATTTTGAGAAAGATAGGATTTGTAGCGCATGCCAGGCAGGGAAGCAAGTTGGTGTTCATCATCCACACAAGAACATCATGACGACCGACAGGCCACTGGAGCTCCTACACATGGATCTATTCGGCATGATTGCTTACATAAGCATCGACGGGAGTAAGTACTGTCTAGTTATTGTGGATGATTATTCTCGCTTCACTTGGGTATTCTTTTTGCAGGAAAAATTTCAAACCCAAGAGACCTTAAAGGGATTCTTGAGACGGGCTCAAAATGAGTTCGACTTAAGGATCAAGAAAATTAGAAGCGACAATGGGACGAAGTTCAAGAACTCTCAAATCGAAGGTTTCCTTGAGGAGGAGGGCATCAAGCATGAGTTTTCTTCTCCCTACACGCCACAACAAAATGGTGTAGTGGAGAGGAAGAATCGAACTCTACTGGACATGGCAAGGACCATGCTTGATGAATACAAGACTTCAGATCGGTTTTGGGCCGAGGCAGTCAACACCGCCTGCTACGCCATCAACCGGTTATATCTACACCGAATCCTCAAGAAGACATCTTATGAACTCCTAACTGGTAAAAAGCCCAATATTTCATATTTTAGAGTCTTTGGTAGCAAATGTTTTATTCTTGTTAAAAGAGGTAGAAAAACTAAATTTGCTCCTAAGACTGTAGAAGGCTTTTTACTAGGATATGATTCAAACACAAGGGCATATAGAGTCTTTAACAAGTCCACTGGACAAGTTGAAGTTTCTTGTGACGTTGTGTTTGATGAGACTAACGGCTCTCAAGTAGAGCAAGTTGATCTTGATGAAATAGGTATTGAAGAGGCTCCATGCATCGCGCTAAAGAACATGTCCATTGGGGATGTGTGTCCTAAGGAATCCGAAGAGCCTCCAAATGCACAAGATCAACTGTCCTCCTCCACGCAAGCATCTCCACCGACACAAAATGAGGATGAGGCTCAAGTTGATGAAGTAGAAGATCAAGCAAATGAGCCACCTCAAGATGACGGCAATGATCAAGGGGGAGATGCAAATGATCAAGACAAGGAGGATGAAGAACCAAGGCCGCCACACCCAAGAGTCCACCAAGCAATCCAACGAGATCACCCCGTCGACACCATCCTCGGTGACATTCATAAGGGGGTAACTACTAGATCTCGTGTTGCACATTTTTGTGAACATTACTCTTTTGTTTCCTCTATTGAGCCACACAGGATAGAGGAAGCACTTCAAGATTCGGATTGGGTGGTGGCGATGCAAGAGGAGCTCAACAACTTCACTAGGAATGAGGTATGGCATTTAGTTCCACGTCCTAATCAAAATGTTGTAGGAACCAAATGGGTCTTCCGCAACAAGCAAGATGAGCATGGTGTGGTGACAAGGAACAAAGCTCGGCTTATGGCCAAAGGATACTCCCAAGTCGAAGGTTTGGATTTCGGTGAAACTTATGCACCCGTAGCTAGGCTTGAGTCAATTCGTATATTATTGGCCTATGCTACTTACCATGGCTTTAAGCTTTATCAAATGGACGTGAAAAGTGCCTTCCTCAATGGACCAATCAAGGAAGAGGTCTATGTTGAGCAACCTCCCGGCTTTGAAGATAGTGAGTATCCTCACCATGTCTATAAACTCTCTAAGGCGCTTTATGGGCTCAAGCAAGCCCCAAGAGCATGGTATGAATGCCTTAGAGATTTTCTTATCGCTAATGGCTTCAAAGTCGGCAAGGCCGATCCTACTTTATTCACTAAAACTCTTGACAATGATTTGTTTGTATACCAAATTTATGTTGATGATATTATATTTGGGTCTACTAACGAATCTACATGTGAAGAATTTAGTAGGATCATGACACAAAAATTCGAGATGTCTATGATGGGGGAGTTGAAAGGGAATTAGGCTTACACCTAGTTCCTAAATAATTTTGGTGGTTGAATTGCCCAACACAAATCTTTGGACTAACTAGTTTGCCCAAGTGTATAGATTATACAGGTGTAAAAGGTTCACACTCAGCCAATAAAAAGACCAAGTTTTGGATTCAATAAAGGAGCAAAGGGGCAACCGAGGGCACCCCTGGTCTGGCGCACCGGACTGTCCGGTGTGCCACCGGACAGTGAACAGTACCTGTCCGGTGCACCAGGGGACTCAGACTCAAACTCTTCGCCCTCGGGAATTCTCGGAAGCCGGCGCGCTATAATTCACCGGACTGTCCGGTGTGCACCGGACATGTCCGGTGCTCCAAGGAAGCTCGGCCTCCTGAACTCGCCAGCCTCGGGTTCGCGCAGCAGCCACTCCGCTAAAATTCACCGGACTGTCCGGTGTGCACCGGACTGTCCGGTGTGCCAGCGGAGCAACGGCTCTTTTCGGCGCCAACGGCTCCCTGCGGAACATTTAATGCGCGCACAGCGCGCGCAGAAGTCAGAATCGCCCATACCGGTGCACCGGACATCAAACAGTACATGTCCGGTGTGCACCGGACACCCAGGCGGGCCCACAAGTCAGAAGCTCCAACGGTCAGAATCCAACGGCAGTGATGACGTGGCAGGGGCACCGGACTGTCCGGTGTGCACCGGACTGTCCGGTGCGCCATCGAGCAGAAGCCTCCAGCCAACGGTCAAGTTTGGTGGTTGGGGCTATAAATACCCCAACCACCCCACCATTCATTGCATCCAAGTTTTCCACTTCTCAACTAATACAAGAGCTCTAGCATTCAATTCTAGACACACTAAAGAAATCAAATCCTCTCCAATTCCGCACAAAGCCCTAGTGACTAGTGAGAGTGATTTGCTGTGTTCATTTGAGCTCTTGCGCTTGGATTGCTTCTTTTTTCTCACTTGTTCTTGAGATCACAACTCCATTGTAATCAAGGCAAGAGGCACCAATTGTGTGGTGGCCCTTGCGGGGAAGTTTTGTTCCCGGCTTTGATTAGAGAAGAGAAGCTCACTCGGTCCGAGGGACTGTTTGAGAGAGGGAAGGGTTGAAAGAGACCCGGCCTTTGTGGCCTCCTCAACGGGGAGTAGGTTTGCAAGAACCGAACCTCGGTAAAACAAATCTCCGTGTCTCACTTGCTTATTCGCTTGGGATTTGTTTTGCGCCCTCTCTCTCGGACTCGTTTATATTTCTAACGCTAACCCGGCTTGTAGTTGTGTTTATATTTGTAAATTTCAGTTTCGCCCTATTCACCCCCCCTCTAGGCGACTATCAATTGGTATCAGAGCCCGGTGCTTCATTAGAGCCTAACCGCTCGAAGTGATGTCGGGAGATCACGCCAAGAAGGAGATGGAGACCGGCGAAAAGCCCACTACAAGCCACGGGAGCACTTCATCGGAAGAGTCCCGCACCAAAAGGAGGGAGAAGAAGAAGAGCTCCTCCATCAAAGGGAAGGAGAAGAAATCTTCTTCTCACCACAAAGAGAAGAAGGAAAAATCTTCTTCCCACAAGCCGCATCGGAAAGGCGACAAGCACAAGAGGATGAGGAAAGTGGTCTACTACGAGACCGACACTTCATCAACATCGACCTCCGACTCCGATGCGCCCTCCGTCACTTCTAAGCGCCAAGAGCGCAAGAAGTATAGTAAGATCCCCCTACGCTACCCTCGCATTTCCAAACATACACCTTTACTTTCCGTCCCATTAGGCAAACCACCAACTTTTGATGGTGAAGATTACGCTAGGTGGAGCGATTTAATGCGATTTCATCTAACCTCGCTCCACAAAAGTATATGGGATGTTGTTGAGTTTGGTGCACAGGTACCGTCGGTAGGGGATGAGAACTATGATGAGGATGAGGTAGCCCAAATCGAGCACTTCAACTCTCAAGCAACGACAATACTCCTCGCCTCTCTAAGTAGAGAGGAGTATAACAAAGTATAAGGGTTGAAGAGTGCTAAGGAGATTTGGGATGTGCTCAAAACCGCGCACGAAGGAGATGAGCTCACCAAGATCACCAAGCGGGAAACGATCGAGGGGGAGCTCGGTCGGTTCCGGCTTCGCAAAGGGGAGGAGCCACAACATATGTACAACCGGCTCAAGACTTTGGTGAACCAAGTGCGCAACCTCGGGAGCAAGAAGTGGGATGACCACGAAGTGGTAAATGTTATTTTAAGATCTCTCATTTTTCTTAATCCCACTCAAGTTCAATTGATTCGTGGTAATCCTAGATATACTAAAATGACCCCCGAGGAAGTTATCGGGCATTTTGTAAGTTTTGAGTGCATGATAGAAGGCTCGAGGAAAATCAACGAGCTTGGCGACCCATCCGAAGCCCAACCCGTTGCATTCAAGGCAACGGAGGAGAAGAAGGAGGAGTCTACACCAAGTAGACAACCAATAGACGCCTCCAAGCTCGACAATGAGGAAATGGCGCTCGTCATCAAGAGCTTCTGCCAAATCCTCAAGCAAAGGAGGGGGAAGGACTACAAGTCCCGCTCCAAGAAGGTTTGCTACAAGTGTGGTAAGCCCGGTCATTTTATTGCTAAATGTCCTATATCTAGTGACAGTGACCGAGGCGACGACAAGAAGGGGAGAAGAAAGGAGAAGAAAAGGTACTACAAGAAGAAGGGCGGCGATGCCCATGTTTGTCGGGAATGGGATTCCGACGAAAGCTCAAGCGACTCCTCCGACGACGAGGACGCCGCCAACATCGCCGTCACCAAGGGACTCCTCTTCCCCAACGTCGGCCACAAGTGCCTCATGGCAAAGGACGACAAAAAGAAGAAGGTTAAATCCAACTCCTCCACTAAATATGAATCTTCTAGTGATGATAATGCTAGTGATGAGGAGGATAATTTGCGTTCCCTTTTTGCCAACCTTAACGTAGCTCAAAAGGAAAAATTGAATGAATTGGTTAGTGCTATTCATGAAAAGGATGACCTTTTGGATTCCCAAGAGGATTGTCTAATTAAAGAAAACAAGAAACATGTTAAGGTTAAAAAGGCTTATGCTCTAGAGGTAGAAAAATGTGAAAAATTATCTAGTGAGCTAAGCACTTGCCGTGAGATGATTGACAACCTTAGAAATGAAAATGCTAGTTTAAATGCTAAGGTTGATTCTCATGTTTGTAATGTTTCAATTCCCAATCCTAGAGATAATAATGATGATTTGCTTGCTAGGATTGAAGAATTAAACATTTCCCTTGCTAGCCTTAGATTAGAGAATGAAAGTTTGATTGCTAAGGCTAAAGATTTTGATGTTTGCAAAGTTACCATTGCCAATCTTAGAGATAAAAATGATATTCTTCATGCTAAGATTGTTGAACTTAATTCTTGCAAACCATCTACATCTATTGTTGAGCATGTATCTATTTGTACTAGATGTAGAAATGTTGATATTGATGCTATTCATGATCATATGGCTTTAATTAAACAACAAAATGATCATATAGCAAAACTAGATGCTAAAATTGCCGAGCATAACTTAGAAAATGAAAAATTTAAATTTGCTAGAAGTATGCTCTATAATGGGAGACGCCCTGGCATCAAGGATGGCATTGGCTTCCAAAGGGGAGACAATGTCAAACTTAATGCCCCTCCTAAAAATTTGTCTAACTTTGTTAAGGGCAAGGCTCCCATGCCTCAGGATAACGAGGGTTACATTTTGTACCCTGCCGGTTATCCCGAGAGCAAAATTAGGAAAATTCATTCTAGGAAGTCTCACTCTGGCCCTAATCATGCTTTTATGTATAAGGGTGAGACATCTAGCTCTAGGCAACCAACCCGTGCCAAGTTGCCTAGAAAGAAAATTTCTAATGCATCAAATGAACATAGCATTTCATTTAAAACTTTTGATGCATCATATGTTTTGACTAACAAAACTGGCAAGGTCGTTGCCAAGTTTGTTGGGGGCAAACACAAGGGTTCCAAGACTTGTGTTTGGGTACCCAAAGTTCTTGTATCTAATGCCAAAGGACCCAAAACAGTTTGGGTACCTAAAGTCAAGAACTAAATTTGTTTTGTAGGTTTATGCATCCGGGGGCTCAAGTTGGATACTCGACAGCGGGTGCACAAACCACATGACCGGGGAGAAAAGGATGTTCTCCTCATATGAGAAAAACAAAGATCCCCAACGAGCTATCACATTCGGGGATGGAAATCAAGGTTTGGTCAAAGGACTTGGTAAAATTGCTATATCTCCTGACCATTCTATTTCCAATGTTTTTCTTGTTGATTCCTTAGATTACAACTTGCTTTATGTTTCCCAATTATGTCAAATGGGCTACAACTGTCTTTTTACTGATATAGGTGTCACTGTCTTTAGAAGAAGTGATGATTCAATAGCTTTTAAAGGAGTGTTAGAGGGTCAGCTATACTTGGTAGATTTTGATAGAGCTGAACTCGACACTTGCTTAATTGCTAAGACTAACATGGGTTGGCTCTGGCACCGCCGACTAGCCCATGTTGGGATGAAGAATCTTCACAAGCTTCTAAAGGGAGAACATATTTTAGGATTAACAAATGTTCATTTTGAGAAAGACAGGATTTGTAGCGCATGCCAGGCAGGGAAGCAAGTTGGAGTCCATCATCCACACAAGAACATCATGACGACCGACAGGCCGCTTGAGCTACTCCACATGGATCTATTCGGCCCGATTGCTTACATAAGCATCGACGGGAGTAAGTATTGTCTTGTAATAGTGGATGATTATTCTCGCTTCACTTGGGTATTCTTTTTACAGGAAAAATCTCAAACCCAAGAGACCTTAAAGGGATTCTTGAGACGGGCTCAAAATGAGTTCGCCTTAAGGATCAAGAAAATAAGAAGCGACAACGGGACGGAGTTCAAGAACTCTCAAATTGAAAGCTTCCTTGAGGAGGAGGGCATCAAGCATGAGTTCTCTTCTCCCTACACACCTCAACAAAATGGTGTAGTGGAGAGGAAGAATCGAACTCTATTGGACATGGCAAGAACCATGCTTGATGAGTACAAGACACCGGACCGGTTTTGGGCCGAAGCGGTCAACACCGCCTGCTACGCCATCAACCGGTTATATCTTCACCGAATCCTCAAGAAGACATCATATGAACTCCTAACCGGTAAAAAGCCCAACATTTCATACTTTAGAGTTTTTGGTAGCAAATGCTTTATTCTTGTTAAAAGAGGTAGAAAATCTAAATTTGCTCCTAAAACTGTAGAAGGCTTTTTACTTGGTTATGACTCAAACACAAGGGCATATAGGGTCTTTAACAAGTCCACTGGACTAGTTGAAGTCTCATGTGACGTTGTGTTTGATGAAACTAACGGCTCTCAAGTAGAGCAAGTTGATCTTGATGAGATAGGTGAAGAACAGGCTCCATGCATAGCGCTAAGGAACATGTCCATTGGGGATGTGTGTCCTAGGGAATCCGAAGAGCCTCCAAATGCACAAGATCAACCGTCCTCCTCCAAGCAAGCATCTCCACCAACTCAAAATGAGGATGAAGCTCAAGTTGATGAAGGGCAAAATCAAGAAGATGAGCCACCTCAAGATGATGGCAATGATCCAGGGGGAGATGCAATTGATCAAGAAAAGGAGGATGAGGAAGAACCAAGGCCGCCACACCCAAGAGTCCACCAAGCAATCCAACGAGATCACCCCGTCGACACCATCCTCGGCGACATTCATAAGGGGGTAACTACTCGATCTCGGGTTGCACATTTCTGTGAGCATTACTCTTTCGTTTCCTCTATTGAGCCACACAGGGTGGAGGAAGCACTTCAAGATTCGGATTGGGTGGTGGCAATGCAAGAGGAGCTCAACAATTTCACGAGGAATGAGGTATGGCATTTAGTTCCACGTCCTAACCAAAATGTTGTAGGAACCAAATGGGTCTTCCGCAACAAGCAAGATGAGCATGGTGTGGTGACAAGGAACAAAGCTCGACTCGTGGCCAAAGGGTATTCACAAGTCGAAGGTTTGGATTTCGGTGAAACCTATGCACCCGTAGCTAGGCTTGAGTCAATTCGCATATTATTAGCCTATGCTACTTACCATGGCTTTAAGCTTTATCAAATGGACGTGAAAAGTGCCTTCCTCAATGGACCGATCAAGGAAGAGGTCTATGTTGAGCAACCTCCCGGCTTTGAAGACAGTGAGTATCCTAACCATGTTTATAGGCTCTCTAAGGCGCTTTATGGGCTCAAGCAAGCCCCAAGAGCATGGTATGAATGCCTAAGAGATTTCCTTATTGCTAATGGCTTCAAAGTCGGCAAGGCCGATCCTACACTCTTTACTAAAACTCTTGAAAATGACTTGTTTGTATGCCAAATTTATGTTGATGATATTATATTTGGGTCTACTAACGAGTCTACATGTGAAGAGTTTAGTAGGATCATGACACAGAAATTCGAGATGTCGATGATGGGGGAGTTGAAGTATTTTCTAGGATTCCAAGTCAAGCAACTCCAAGAGGGCACCTTCATTTGCCAAACGAAGTACACTCAAGACATTCTAACCAAGTTTGGAATGAAGGATGCCAAGCCCATCAAGACTCCCATGGGAACCAATGGGCATCTCGACCTCGACACGGGAGGTAAGTCCGTGGATCAAAAGGTATACCGGTCGATGATTGGTTCATTGCTTTATTTATGTGCATCTCGACCGGACATTATGCTTTCCGTTTGCTTGTGTGCAAGATTCCAATCCGACCCTAAGGAATCCCACCTTACGGCCGTAAAACGAATCTTGAGATATTTGGCTTACACACCTAAGTTTGGGCTTTGGTACCCTCGGGGATCCACATTTGATTTGATTGGTTATTCGGATGCCGATTGGGCGGGGTGCAAAATTAATAGGAAGAGCACATCGGGGACTTGCCAGTTCTTGGGAAGATCCTTGGTGTCTTGGGCTTCAAAGAAGCAAAATTCGGTCGCTCTTTCCACCGCCGAAGCCGAGTACATTGCCGCAGGACATTGTTGCGCGCAATTGCTTTGGATGAGGCAAACCCTGCGGGACTACGGTTACAAATTAACCAAAGTCCCTTTGCTATGTGATAATGAGAGTGCAATCAAAATGGCCGACAATCCCGTCGAGCATAGCCGCACTAAGCACATAGCCATTCGGTATCATTTTCTTAGGGATCACCAACAAAAGGGAGATATCGAGATTTCTTACATTAACACTAAAGATCAATTAGCCGATATCTTTACCAAGCCACTTGATGAACAATCTTTTACCAGACTTAGGCATGAGCTCAATATTCTTGATTCTAGAAATTTCTTTTGCTAGCTTGCACACATAGCTCATTTGAATACCTTTGATCATATCTCTTTTATATGCTATGACTAATGTGTTTTCAAGTCTATTTCAAACCAAGTCATAGGTATATTGAAAGGGAAATGGAGTCTTCGGCGAAGACAAAGGCTTCCACTCTGTATCTCATACTTCGCCATCACTCCGAGCAACTCTCTATTCTTTGGGGAGAAATGAGCATCAAAGAAAAGGACTTCATCCTTGGGGAGAGAGTAAAAGCTCAAAAGCAAAAGGACCGGACTTCGTATTTGGTATAATCTTAACTCATTTACTTATGACCAAAGGGAAGAAATTACTTCAAGGGCTCTAATGATTCCGTTTTTGGCGATTCATGCCAAAAAGGGGGAGAAAGGAGCCCAAAGCAAAAGGACCGCACCACCACCACCAATTTCAAAAACTTAGCGTTTTCCAAAAGTATTTATCAATTGTTATCCTATTATGTTCAAAAGGGGGATTTCAAAAATCTTACTTCAAAACCCTCTTGAACACTAAGAGGAGGATTTAATTTAGGGGGAGTTTTGTTTAGTCAAAGGAAAAGCATTTGAAACAGGGGGAGAAAATTCCAAATCTTGAAAATGCTTTACAAACTCTCATTCATTTACTTTTGACTATTTGCAAAAGAACTTTGAAAAGGATTTACAAAAGAATTTGCAAAAACAAAACTCGTGGTGCAAACGTGGTCCAAAATACTAAATAAGAAAGAAACATTCCATGCATATCTTGTAAGTAGTAATATTGGCTCAATTCCAAGCAACCTTTACACTTACATTATGCAAACTAGTTCAATTATGCACATCTCTATTTGCTTTGGTTTGTGTTGGCATCAATCACCAAAAAGGGGGAGATTGAAAGGGAATTAGGCTTACACCTAGTTCCTAAATAATTTTGGTGGTTGAATTGCCCAACACAAATCTTTGGACTAACTAGTTTGCCCAAGTGTATAGATTATACAGGTGTAAAAGGTTCACACTCAGCCAATAAAAAGACCAAGTTTTGGATTCAATAAAGGAGCAAAGGGGCAACCGAGGGCACCCCTGGTCTGGCGCACCGGACTGTCCGGTGTGCCACCGGACAGTGAACAGTACCTGTCCGGTGCACCAGGGGACTCAGACTCAAACTCTTCGCCCTCGGGAATTCTCGGAAGCCGGCGCGCTATAATTCACCGGACTGTCCGGTGTGCACCGGACATGTCCGGTGCTCCAAGGAAGCTCGGCCTCCTGAACTCGCCAGCCTCGGGTTCGCGCAGCAGCCACTCCGCTAAAATTCACCGGACTGTCCGGTGTGCACCGGACTGTCCGGTGTGCCAGCGGAGCAACGGCTCTTTTCGGCGCCAACGGCTCCCTGCGGAACATTTAATGCGCGCACAGCGCGCGCAGAAGTCAGAATCGCCCATACCGGTGCACCGGACATCAAACAGTACATGTCCGGTGTGCACCGGACACCCAGGCGGGCCCACAAGTCAGAAGCTCCAACGGTCAGAATCCAACGGCAGTGATGACGTGGCAGGGGCACCGGACTGTCCGGTGTGCACCGGACTGTCCGGTGCGCCATCGAGCAGAAGCCTCCAGCCAACGGTCAAGTTTGGTGGTTGGGGCTATAAATACCCCAACCACCCCACCATTCATTGCATCCAAGTTTTCCACTTCTCAACTAATACAAGAGCTCTAGCATTCAATTCTAGACACACTAAAGAAATCAAATCCTCTCCAATTCCGCACAAAGCCCTAGTGACTAGTGAGAGTGATTTGCCGTGTTCATTTGAGCTCTTGCGCTTGGATTGCTTCTTTTTTCTCACTTGTTCTTGAGATCACAACTCCATTGTAATCAAGGCAAGAGGCACCAATTGTGTGGTGGCCCTTGCGGGGAAGTTTTGTTCCCGGCTTTGATTAGAGAAGAGAAGCTCACTCGGTCCGAGGGACCGTTTGAGAGAGGGAAGGGTTGAAAGAGACCCGGCCTTTGTGGCCTCCTCAACGGGGAGTAGGTTTGCAAGAACCGAACCTCGGTAAAACAAATCTCCGTGTCTCACTTGCTTATTCGCTTGGGATTTGTTTTGCGCCCTCTCTCTCGGACTCGTTTATATTTCTAACGCTAACCCGGCTTGTAGTTGTGTTTATATTTGTAAATTTCAGTTTCGCCCTATTCACCCCCCCTCTAGGCGACTATCAGGAGTTGAAGTATTTCTTGGGATTTCAAGTAAAGCAACTCCAAGAGGGCACCTTCATTAGCCAAACGAAGTATACTCAAGACATTCTAAACAAGTTTGGGATGAAGGATGCCAAGCCCATCAAGACACCCATGGGAACTAATGGGCATCTCGACCTCGACACAGGAGGTAAGTCCGTGGATCAAAAGGTATATCGGTCGATGATAGGTTCTTTACTCTATTTATGTGCATCTCGACCGGATATTATGCTTTCCATATGCATGTGTGCAAGATTCCAAGCCGACCCTAAGGAAGCTCACCTTACGGCCATAAAACGAATCTTGAGATATTTGGCTTATACACCTAAGTTTGGGCTTTGGTATCCTAGGGGATCCACTTTTGATTTGATTGGTTATTCGGATGCCGATTGGGCGGGGTGCAAAATCAATAGGAAGAGCACATCGGGGACTTGCCAGTTCTTGGGAAGATCCTTGGTGTCTTGGGCTTCAAAGAAGCAAAATTCGGTCGCTCTTTCTACCGCCGAAGCCGAGTACATTGCCGCAGGCCATTGTTGCGCGCAATTGCTTTGGATGAGGCAAACCCTGCGGGACTACGGTTACAAATTAACCAAAGTCCCTTTGCTATGTGATAATGAGAGTGCAATCAAGATGGCGGATAATCCCGTCGAGCATAGTCGCACTAAACACATAGCCATTCGGTATCATTTTCTTAGGGATCACCAGCAAAGGGGAGATATCGAGATTTCTTACATTAACACTAAAGATCAATTAGCCGATATCTTTACCAAGCCTCTTGATGAACAAACTTTTAACAAACTTAGGCATGAGCTCAATATTCTTGATTCACGCAATTTCTTTTGCTAACTTGCACACATAGCTCATCTATATACCTTTGATCATGTCTCTTTCATATGCTATGACTAATGTGTTTTCAAGTCTATTTCAAACCAAGTCATAGGTGTATTGAAAGGGAATTGGAGTCTTCGGCGAAGACAAAGGCTTCCACTCCATAACTCATCCTTCGTCGTCGCTCCGAGCCACTCTCCATCTTTGGGGGAGAGAGCAAAAGGACTTCGTCTTTGGTACAATCTTAACTCAATTATTTATGACCAAAGGGGAAGAAAGTACTTTGAGGGCTCTAATGATACCGTTTTTGGCGATTCATGCCAAAGGGGGAGAAAATATGAGCCCAAAGCAAAAGGACCACACCACCACCAATTTCAAAAACTTAGATTTTTAAAGAGAATTTTCAATTGGTATCTAATTGTGTTCAAAAGGGGAAGAAAGTAGTATTTCAAAAAAGATATATCAAAACCCTCTTGAACACTAAGAGGAGGATCTCATTTAGGGGGAGTTTTGTTTAGTCAAAGGAAAAGCATTTGAAATAGGGGGAGAAAATTTCAAATCTTGAAAATGCTTTGCCAAATCTTATTCATTTACCTTTGACTATTTGCAAAAGAACTTTGAAAAAGATTTACAAAAGAATTTGCAAAAACAAAACATGTGGTGCAAGCGTGGTCCAAAATGTCAAAAATAAAGAAACAATCCATGCATATCTTGTAAGTATTAATATTGGCTCAATTCCAAGCAACCTTTACACTTACATTATGCAAACTAGTTCAATTATGCACTTCTATACTTGCTTTGGTTTGTGTTGGCATCAGTCACCAAAAAAGGGGAGATTGAAAGGGAATTAGGCTTACACCTAGTTCCTAAATAATTTTGGTGGTTGAATTGCCCAACACAAATAATTGGACTAACTAGTTTGCTCTAGTGTATAAGTTTTACAGGTGTAAAAGGTTCACACTTGACCAATAAAAAGATCGAAGGCACCTCTGGTCTGGAGGCACCAGACTGTCCGATGTACACCGGACAGTGTCCGATGCACCACCGGACAGTGTCCGGTGCACCAGAGGACTTCAACTCAAACTTGCCACCTTCAGGAATTTCCAGAGGCACTCCGCTATAATTCACCGGACTGTCCGGTGTACACCGGACAGTGTCCGGTGCTCCAAGAAAGGGTGCCCTCCGGAACTCGCCAGCCTCGGGAATTCACTTCAGCCGCTCCGCTATAATTCACCGGACTGTCTGGTGTACACCGGACTGTCCGGTGTAACAGCGGGGCAACGGCTATTTCGGCGCCAACGGCTACCTGCGACGCATTAAATGCGCGCGCTGCGCGCGCAGAGGTCAGGCACGCCCATACTGGCGCACCGGACAATCTACAGTGCATGTCCGGTGCGCCACCGGACATCCAGGCGGGCCCAGAAGTCAGAGCTCCAACGGTCGGAATCCAACGGCATTGGTGACGTGGCTGGCGCACCGGACATGTCCGGTGTGCACCGGACTGTCCGGTGCACCATACGACAGACAGCCTCCACCAACGGTCAAGTTTGGTGGTTGGGGCTATAAATACCCCAACCACCCCACCATTCATTGCATCCAAGTTTTTCAGCTTTCAACCACTATACAAGAGCTAGCATTCATTACAAAGCACACCAAAAGAGATCAAATCCTCTCCCAACTCCACACAAAGCTTTAGTGACTAGAGAGAGTGATTTGTAGTGTTCATTTGAGCTCTTGCGCTTGGATCGCTTCTTTTCTTTGGCATTCTTTCTTGTGATCAAACACTCACTTGTAATTGAGGCAAGAGACACCAATTGTGTGGTGGTCCTTGCGGGAAGTTTGATTCCCAAGTGATTTGAGAAGAGAAGCTCACTCGGTCCGAGAGACCGTTTGAGAGAGGGAAAGGGTTGAAAAAGACCCGGCCTTTGTGGCCTCCTCAACGGGGAGTAGGTTTGCGAGAACCGAACCTTGGTAAAACAAATCCGCGTGTCACACTCTTCATTTGCTTGCGATTTGTTTTCCGCCCTCTCTCGCGGACTCGATTTTATTTCTAACGCTAACCCGGCTTGTAGTTGTGTTTATATTTGTAAATTTCAGTTTCGCCCTATTCACCCCCCCTCTAGGCGACTATCAATAGCTCACCGATTCCATGTGACCAATGGAGAAGGCCTTGAAAATCTATGTTGCAATTCAAGCGACTTAATTGAAGAACCTAGGTCAAAGCGCAAACGACCTGTCGTCGTTAGAAGATCAGTAAGGATCCAACGAAATTAAGAGCGTATGAATAAACAACGAGCCGAAGAAGCATCATCGGATGCGAATGACTTTTGATTAGTATGTTTCTTTTAGTTAATCAATTAAACTATGTATTCCAATTTTCACATTATTAATTTTCATATTATTTGTTTCATATACCGTGGTTTGACATTAATTTATCTACAGTTGAACATGTTCAAGCATAGGAGATCGAGGAGGAGTGGGGGCAGCGCGGCCATCGAGGACAGCTCGGGCAGTGGGCTTTTTTAGGCCACCTCACAGAGCCAACATAGGCAGCAACAACTTCTCGACTGTCTAGACGAAGTGCAGGGTGAGGAGGGTGAGCAGGAGGCTCCTCAGCAGGATGCTCATGTGCAGGGTGAGGAGGGTGAGCAGGATGATGAGGGTGAGCAGGATGAGGAGGTTGACCCTATGGGGGCAGGCAGCAGTGGGCTGACTGGGGTCTGAAGGACTATGTCCAGCCAGGGGAGCCAGGGGAAAGCAGTAGCGGAGGGGGAAGTTCGGAACAAAAACGAAGGACTTGTCAGGTGGCTGTGTGGGACAAGTTCTGGGTGAGTTTACTTTCGTATATAAGCAATTCACTGAATTATTGCTTCTCCTAATCTTACTTTAACTTAACTTCTCCATTGATATGTAGGGGAGGTTCTAATTGCCGAATGAGATCGAGGAGGATCAGGCTCAATGGGCACGTGTGAAGAGGCACTTTAGGAAGTGCGCTGATAAGGTAGTCAAGGATGCCATGTACAATGCTCGCATCGCAGCCGTCAACTACTACTACAAGAAGATAAAGGGGCAGAAAATGAGCAAAGCATTAGGGGCCAATGAGATCTACCTCCCAGAGGAGTAGT
This sequence comes from Zea mays, assembly GCF_902167145.1. NCBI lineage: Eukaryota > Viridiplantae > Streptophyta > Magnoliopsida > Poales > Poaceae > Zea > Zea mays. The sequence continues at coordinate 15,134,728 of NC_050097.1, forward strand.
ACCTGGAGAGCGTTGTGGATTGGCTGGCGAAGGACATGGAAGCCTGGAGGTGGTTGGCTAAGAGATGGGTGTCGCCTGAGTGGATTGCAGAGTTCCAGAAGCACCGTACCAACCGTGACACTGAAGGACCGGGGCACAGGTACGGCGCCGATGGACACCTTGGTACCGCACGCCGCATGGTAAGTATATAAATCAAACTTGTATGTTACATCTATGAAAATTCTATGGTTTAACTCTTCTTTTTTATGCAGGAAGCTGAAAGTGGAGTTGCTCCATGTTTTATGGAGGTTTACGTCCGTGGTCACCGTGGCCTTGATCCGGCGAACCCTGATGAGCTATGCAGTGAGGCGGCAAGGGAGAAAATGGTAAACAAGTTTGTATTTACGAATTAAATTGCATGTTTTATGTCTAACTCCAACTCTAATTTTTTTGCAGAATGCATATGGGGAGGAAATGACTCAACGCCATGGGCCTGATTTCGACTGGATGCATTCAGACTTAGATGCCTCGGCGTTGTACCACAGTGGTGGGGGTAGAAAGCATGGCAGGTGAGGTGGTTGTCTTTGATTCGACAATTTCATTAACAAGAATGTGTCCACTTAATGGCTCAACTATGTGTATCATGCAGGTTTGCCTTTGGCACCGGCGTTGTGGAGTACAACAGGACAATAGGTCAAGGGAAGGCATCGTCTTCGGCAGGGAGTTCTCGCTCCTCCAAGTCTGCTCGAGAGGCTCAGCTGGAGGAGGAGACTCGGGCAGCACAGGAGCAGGCTCGAGCAGCACAGGAGCAGGCTCGAGTAGCGCAGGAGCAGGTCGGACAGCTGGCACGGTATATGGCTTCTTATTTTCAGGTAATTCGTCTATCTCATCACGTGTCATTGAATTCAAAGTATAATGTTGCGATTCTAACGTTTCATCCATTTGCAGGAAATGACTACTCGACTCGGCCCTGATATGAACTTGCCCGCTTTTCGCCCTCCCCAGGTAACACTATTTGAACACTTCAATTCCATAACAACTCTTTTTTATTATAAAAAATGACTCGCATGCACAAGGATGGGGACAGTGGTCAGGACAAGCTCTAGCGTCGCAGCCACAGTGGACCGGTGTTGGGTGAACGCAGGCACCTCCAGGCACTTGGACGCCTCCACCACCCCAAGGATCGCAGCCAGTCCCGGGATGGGTGCCATCGGTCTCCCAGCCACCGGCGGGCTCTCAGCCATTTCAAGCGTGGATGGCACCGCCACCGACGGGGTGGGTGCCACCACCTCAGGGGTGGCCAACACAACAATATCCGTGGATGCATGCACAGCCCCCTCATCACCATGGATCACAGGTGACGTTCCATGTTTAGTTTTATGCAAATGGTGACCAAACATAGCAATGTATAGGTACAGGGATAGCAAAACACAACCTTATTTGAATGATTGATGAATTGCAGGGTTCAGCGTCACATGCTCAGGGATCGGAGGGTGCTTGTAGGAAACGGGTGACGCCTAAGAGGGGGGTGAATTAGGACTTCTAGAACTTTTACTAAACTAGGCCACAATTAAATCCCTAGAGCAAAACCTATGCAAATAATCAAAACTAGAATGTGCAAACTAGGTTTTGTCTAAGTGTTGCTATCTCTACCGCAAAGGCTAAGTTTCAATCTACACTAAATAAGTATGACTACAAGATTGAAACTTAAATGCTTAATATAAATGCGGAATGTAAAGAGCTAAGTAGAGAAGCAAACTCTCGTGGATGACGCCGGTATTTTTACCGAGGTATCCGGAACCACGCAAGGTCCCGACTAATCCTCGTTGGTGCCCCTACGCAAAGGGAAGCCCACGCGAGGGCCAAGCACCACGGTCGAGTAACTCCGTAGAGAGCCACGGGCCTTCTCCACGCGCAAGTGGTGCTCCGCTTCCGGCTCCTCTCGGACGCTCCCCGCCGTCTCCACTATCGAGCTTCCGGCCGAAACGCCGCAGGCCTCGTTCCCTTCGGTACACGGTGGCGGCCGTGACACAAACGCGGTTGTCACGGTCTCGCAAGACTCTCGCCCCACTCGGTACAATTACAACGACTCACGCAAGAGCCGAGGGGTTGTGAGGTTTATCTAAACTCACTCAACAATCTAGGGTTCACCTAGAGCAAGCGCTAAAGCGGTCTAACTAACCTAAGCACTTCGCAAAGCACCTACGCTAATCACCGAGTGATTCTATTAAGCACTTGGGTGTTTGAGCTCTTGGAAATATGCACTATGTGTCTTGGTATGTTGCTTGGGCTCTCACACTTGAGAATGGCCGGTTGGGGTGGTATTTATAGCCTCCACACCCCAAACTAGCCGTTGGACAGAAAGCAGCAGCTTTCTGTCGACGGGTGCACCGGACAGTCCGGTGCACCACCGGACACTGCACAGTAGATGTCCGGTGCACGCCACGTCAGCTGACCGTTGGCGCCTGTAGCAGTCGACCGTTGGATCCGACCGTTGCCGTCTGCCCGTTGGCACACCGGACAGTCCGGTGCACACCGGACAGTCCGGTGCTACAGCCAGAGAGCGCCTGTCTGTGGCCTCTCTGCGCAGACTGTCCGGTGCCTCACCGGACAGTCCGGTGCACACCGGACACCAATGTCCGGTGCGCCACCAGGCGCTGGCTGACAGCCCTTATCTTGGATTTCTTCGCTGATTTCTTCGGGCTTCTTTGTTCTTGAGTATTGGACTCCTATGCATCTTTTTATGTCTTCTTTTGAGGTGTTGCATCCTCATTGCCTTGGTCCAATTCTCTTCGCATCCTGTGAACTACAAACACAAACACTAGAAAACTTATTAGTTCACGGATTGTGTTGTTCATCAAACACCAAAACTCAATTAGCCAAATGGCCCGGGGTCCATTTTCCTTACAGTGTTGTCAACGTCCAAGACTTCTTCGTCCATGGTTCTGGAGGCAGTGGCCAAAACTCGCACAACCCGCAGGAGTGAGTAGTGAGTAGTGAGTTTGTTTGAATGTGTATTGATTGTGAATGTTTGAAACTATGGATGTGTATGACCAAAACTCCCACGAAAACTATGTATGGACTATGGACTATTTATGTACTATGGAAGGTTGTGAATGTGTTTTGTGAATTGTGTATTTTACTTGTGAATCTGTATATGTGAATTGTGAATTGTGTCTTTTGCTGTCAATTGAAAGGTGCACAAAATTCTGTTTTGGGGGGGGGGGTATCATGAATTTTCGTCGGCCTGATTGCAGGCTGACAAAAATACTGCCAGCTATTTTCGTCGGCCACCACCGGGCCCGACGAAAATCAGGCCCCTATTTTCGTCGGCCACCGACCAACTATTTTCGTCGGCTTTGGGGAAGCCGACGAAAATAAATCATTTTCGTCGGTACCGACGTAAATAGTTGCCTATTTTCGTCGAACTTATTTTCGGCGGTTATTTTCGTCGGTCTGCCGACGAAAATAGTGTATTTTCGTCGGTTTACGCTTATTTTCGTGAGTTTTTGGCCACGAAAATTTAGGTGTTTCCTGTAGTGGGGGGCATGCGGGTGATGGCGAGTGAAGCGGACGCAATGCCGAGCACGATGAAGTACCAAGGTTCATGGCGAGGCTGTTGATCCGATTTTCCTGCGCACTCTCTCTCTTTTTTTTACCTAGCGGAGTATCTTTGACGAAGCTGTTAGAGCTGCTTTAAGAGTGGAGTTTTTAATACTCCAAAAATACCATGGTATCTAAAATAATCTGGTTTTCAAAACATAGTTTTCAAGAATGCAACCAAACATCTTATGACATAAAATACTAAGATATTACTCCAAACCATGGTATTGCATATAAACTTTAAAACACTTTACTTCCAAACGTGCCCTTAAATCCTCTCTAGGATTTCGAGAGATTGAGTGAAAATTAGTTTATTTTTCATCCAATCTTTGGGAATCCAAAAAAGATTTAAGTTTCCAAAATAGCCCTAATTATATAAAGAATAGAAGTTAAGATAGAAAGTTATCAGTGAACTTGTTTATTTTGTTAAAAACTTAGAACTTGTTTAAGAACAAGTAGAATAAAGTGGATTGAGGGAGCTAGAACCTCTACTATTTTTGAATATTAGGATATTCTAGCCCCCTCAAGCCCTCAAATTCCACTTACTCCCAAACAAGTAGTTTTGAAAACTATAGTCATTATAACTCTAGCTTCTTACTCATTTTAACTTCTGTTTTAAATTTCACACCAGAAACAATACAATCTCTACAACTATTAAGAGCCAATTGTAGACTGCCCCCGCCTCTACACGCGCCCGCCCGCAATCCCGCGAACCGCCCTCCCGCCGCGGCCGCTCGCAACCCCGCACGCCGCAAACCCCGCCGCACACAGCTTCACTTCCACCTCACAGATCTACGTGTTCGGGGCCTTCTCGCCGCCGGCGACCATGGCGCACCCCGCCTGCGGAGCCGCTCCCCACCTCCGCCCACCCACCCGCCCAACCTCCGGAAAAAAAAGAGAAACCCACTGTCTCCGCTCCGACTAGCCCAGGCCAGCAGAAACCCACTGTCTCCGCTCCGACTCCCTTTTCCTCTCTCTCTCTCGTTCTCATCCATCCAGCCAGGCGAGCCAACAAGCAAGCAAAAGGGCGAGGAGCTGGAGAGACGCCGGCGACGCGAAGCAACCGCCCGATCGAAGCCGCGGCTGAGCAGGAGGAGGGAGCCGGAGATGGTGGGTCTCGTCGGCGGCAGCACGGCGCGGGCGGAGCACGTCGTCGCCAACGCCGGAGGGGAGGCAGAGTACGTGCGCCGCATGCACCGCCACGCGCCGACCGAGCACCAGTGCACCTCCACCCTCGTCAAGCACATCAAGGCGCCCGTCCACCTCGTATGTCCCCCCCCCTCCACCCCGCTCTTTCCTACCCTCAACGCGGCTGGCCCCGGTGGTTCAGCGGTTGGACTGCCTCGCGTCTGGGCTGCTATTTCTCTTCGGATCTGGAGTCCTTCGTCCGATTCCCCATGCCTTGTTGGGTGTCTCTCTCCCCCACCCCCACCGACGTGTTCTCGTGATGTTGGGTGAATCGCGGCTGGCATCAAATCGATTGGAAGCTGACGCCGTCGATCGCATCGCAGGTGTGGGAGCTGGTGCGGAGGTTCGACCAGCCGCAGCGGTACAAGCCATTCGTCAGGAACTGCGTCGTGCGCGGGGACCAGCTCGAGGTGGGCAGCCTGCGCGACGTCAACGTCAATCCCGGCCTGCCGGCGACGACCAGCACCGAGCGCCTCGAGCAGCTCGACGACGACCTGCACATACTCGGCGTCAAGTTCGTCGGCGGGGACCACCGCCTCCAGGTCCGTGCTGCTGCCGCCCGTTTGTTGCGTCCCTGCAAACATGCTCTGTTACACGCGCCCTCCTTGCTTGTCAGTGTACTCCAATCTTTTTTTTGTTGGGTATGCTTGCTTTGTTACCATTTCTCTTTTTTTAAAAAAAATAAATTGCTTTCTTGTTTCCATTTCACTGCAGTCCTGATCGCTGGATGCTATGCATGAAATGCATTTGTTACCATTTCATATGAACCAAATCTGTACCTTATGAATACTTCAGCAAAGGTGAGGTTTCTATTGTCTCAAGGATGGTAACTGCACTTGTCAAACATAAAAGCTCGCTACCTATTTTATTTAGACACAATTAAGGCAATAAGGCCTACTGGAGTTTCTGCATACCAAAACTGGGGGCCCCTTCGGCACCATGAAGAACCCCGCCGAGCAGGCGCACGGAGCCAACGCCGGATAGAAATTGTCGTCAGGCTGCTAGAGCCCATCAAGGAGCAATCCCCCATCCTATCCTACGCTGACTTCTACCAGGTTACCTGCCTATTGCAACTTCGATTACCCATCCTTTCGTATGATTAGATAGACTAACACGAATTTATTTACGGTTGCGGTGTTGCAGCTTGCTGGAGTCGTGGCAGTCGAGGTAACTGGCGGACCTGATGTCCCCTTCCACCCCGGGAGGGAGGTGAGGATGGTCTCTTTTCTAATAAACCTTTTTAGTTTTATATTAGATATAAGAAGATGTAGTGTTTGTCGGAGGCTCATAAGTGTGGTTTGGAGAATTGATAACCTGTTCTTCGACAAATACAAATTGCTTCGAACCTGTGGCCTCTCAGTGAGACACACATCCTTGGTCTTATGTTGGATATGTAAAAACTAATCATCAATCCCTAGACTAATCCAACCCAAACCCAAGATTTTGGTAGGGTTTATTTAAGCAAAACTAACCCTATTGTCATCAGCCTGTCTACCATTGTACCTGGGATTCTGGGAAAGTGGTCTTGATGCTGACACATGTTTCCACTGTTTGATGGCCAGCTTATGGTTAAATAGAGGATAAGATTGTATAATTAGTAACTAGCAGCATACCTGTTAGAGGGCACTTGCCTTCTGGAAAGATAATGTCGCAAGCTATCTCCACTATCTTATACTGCATAGGTACTAGGATATTTGACATTTGCAGAAACAAGTTTTTTCTAGAGTAGTCTTCTAGCTGCAGAGGAGTATGCTGACATTGTGCTAACTTAGGCTGATATTTGCTTGCATTGTTCTGTCCATACTGCCTTAATACTGTATATTATGGCTGCATAATGGTATTTTCGGATTGACTCATTGATGCATAATGGTATTATCGTAAATCATACTGCCTTAATATAGAGGATTGGCATAATGATATTTGCTTGTGGGATATGCTTATAGCCATTCCGTTCTGATGATTCCAATAGGCTCTTTCTTAGGGTTGGATCTCCTCATGGTTTTCTTTTAATTAAATAAGTCTGTGGTGCAGACACTAATTTATATGAATATAACCTATCCATCATTACTTCACTTCAAGTCTGGCACTTCCATGTCTTTGTATGCTTGATAGTCTGTCTAAACCTTGGAGTAGCAGATTGCCATGGGTTGTTGTATCGATGATGCTTAAGTATGGGTAAGCTAAATAGGGATGCAAGTAGCAGATTATGCTAGATTCTTGCACAGGGAAAATTATGTAGTATTGGGGGGTAACAAGTAGGTTCCTTTTTAAAGGTACACATGAGCATGCCTATACTAAGCCAGATGCTTGATCAGTTCAAAAACATTTGTGTGTGGGGGAGCTGTTTTATTCTTGTTTATTTATCAGTTCAAACAGATTGTCATGAACATGCTTGATTGCTTTCGTTTGACTGTGGAGTACGGAGTACGGAGTTCACAAAATCTAGGAGATGAACAACCTCAGGGTAAGCCTCTCACTGTCTCATGCCAGCAGCCGCACCCACGTCCTGTTCTGTCTCGCACGCTCTCGCCAACTTGTGGTTGTCCATCCGCCGCCAAGCACCCGGCCCCAGCAGTCGCAATGTCAGTGTTTTTCTTTCACAGCAAGCTTCTGTTCTAAAATTATATTGTCTATGATTTGTAACTTGCTTGGTGGTATCAACAAGCTTTTGTCTGGTCCTTGATCGGGTAGGCGGTCGTGTTGTGCATGGCGGACTTGAGACAGTTGATGGTTTGTCCGAAGCATTGGAAATCTGAGAGTGAGCTCCCTTGCATGATTGCTTTGGCTAATTTGGTTTTGATATGCCCGCGATTGTAGCTTGTGAAATCAAGGCACAGCTTGTCCGCACAGCCGAGGCGGCTAGGCAGCTCGCGCTAATGCTCGAAGTCGAGAGGCCAAGCTACCAAGGCCGCAACTCAGTCTACCAATGTGAGCTACATCTTGTTTACTTCATGCCTAATTTGACTCGGATTGTCAGTAACTTGTGCACTTGATGCTTAATTCTTTGTTCAGCTTCCTCAAAGATGATGTCGGCTATCTCCGTGGCTCATTTGGGGTGCAAAGACATGGACGCCGTGGACGTCGGAGTGGTAGGGATGGTGGACTCGCAGAGCCTATCCTCGGCACTTGAGAAACTCTATTTCTGGGAGAGGAAGCTGTATGCTGAGGTCAAGGTATGGTCACCATCTTCTGATAAAGAGCTGTCCTTGTTTTTAAACTTATATTACAGTAGAACTGATCTATGAACTGGAGTCTGGAGCTATGATATTGTTGGTTTATGGAAATGTTCAATGGAAATTAAATGATAATGTTGTATGGTATACTGCAATCATGTCACTCCAATGTGTGTTGTTAGTTTTATGTTAGTCTGAATCCACATTAAACTATGCCTTAGTCTTAAACCATGATTAACCTCTACTAAATTAATTAATGGCGCTGGCCACCAACAGTACTTTGCTAAGCGAAGGTTAATGCTATTTTGACTTTTGCATATATGCAGCAAAATTCTTAACTTCATGCTTTTAAGAAAGGCAGACTGCTAAGTCTATGATTTGCAACCTAATATGTTTCTAAACAGATTGTAGGCTGTGGAGTACGGAGTTCACAAAATCTAGGATATGAACAACCTCAGGGTAACCCTCTCACTGTCTCATGCCAGCAGCCGCACCCACGTCCTGTTCTGTCTCGCACGCTCTCGCCAACTTGTGGTTGTCCATCCGCCGCCAAGCACCCGGCCCCAGCAGTCGCAATGTCAGTGTTTTTCTTTCACAGCAAGCTTCTGTTCTGAAATTATATTGTCTATGATTTGTAACTTGCTTGGTGGTATCAACAAGCTTTTGTCTGGTCCTTGATCGGGTAGGCGGTCGTGTTGTGCATGGCGGACTTGAGACAGTTGATGGTTTGTCCGAAGCATTGGAAATCTGAGAGTGAGCTCCCTTGCATGATTGCTTTGGCTAATTTGGTTTTGATATGCCCGCGACTGTAGGTGTTGTTATGCTCTTGTTTATTTATTGTGTTTTCTGTTATAGCTATAGAGTTTGATACTAGATCATTTAGTTCAGTGTATTCCCTGATGAGCTAAGGGCGCCTTCCTTCCATATTTACTTCTTATTTCAACCAAACCAAGATGTTAGGTTTTAGGCCCAGAACCATGCATATGACTGATTGTAAGCTGTAGGCACAGATGCCAATGTGTTTTTTTCTGTTTTCAACTTTTAATGACTACATCTCTGTTGAGGGTGGCCGGTGATGAGCAACCTGTCTCTTTATTTATAACAAACTCATACCAAGAATGACAGGTGCTTTTGCTTCTATATTTGTTGATCTACTATATTTGCTTCTATATTGGGAGTTCAATATAATGATTAAGTAATATAAGTCTCGGGATATATTTTAGTTGATCTACTATATTTGTTGTCTGATTGGAATCCTAATACTTTTGTTAAATTATTTTTGTTGACCTAATACTTTCAAGTAACTGCAGATTACTTCTGTGAAAATTATACGGAACAAGCAGACTGGGCACTCAGAAGGCTATGGTTTTATTGAGTTTTCCTCTCGAGCTGCTGCAGAACATACTCTGATAAACTTCAATGGGCAGATGATGTCGAATGTTGAGATGACTTTTAAGCTGAACTGGGCTTCTGCTAGCACTGGTGATAAGCGTGGAGATAGTGGTTCTGATCACACAATATTTGTTGGTGATTTGGCTCATGGTGTTACTGACTCCATGTTGGAAGATGTGTTCAGAGCTAAGTACCCTTCAGTTAGGGAGCTAATGTTGTTGTTGATAGGATGATTGGATGGCCCAAAGGATATGGTTTCGTGCGTTTTGGAGATCTGAATAATGCATTGTGAAGATGTATATTTGTGCTTGTTTAATCTGAAAAGGGGACAACTTTTAGATATAGCATAATAGGATATGAAGATGAAAGATCTGTACTTAGAAATTTGTTCATGAATGCTTTGTTTGACATTTCACTTCGTATGCTGGCATCTCAGTGTATTAAGTGTTAATGTTACAGTTATTCTTGGATCAACATCATTCGAGTATTTGACTATTGTTTGTCACGTGCACTTATTATTCTTGCATCACTATTTTGAACCAATTTTTAAGCTATCGTAGCAACGCACGGGCACGCACCTAGTCTATAATGATTCATCGGAGACAACCTAAGACAAATATAATTATAAAAAACAAAAAAACGGATAAAATGGGGAAAATATCGTTTGCAGATTTGGAGTGAAAACACCAACTGCAACTGCAAGTGGCCGGGCGGCCCCAGCCGACAGAAAGAAGGAATCCAAAGCCGTTGCGCATCGCCCATCGCCGCCCACACCTCTTCTGCAGTTCTACTTCACGTCTTGACCACGTCCGCCTCGGCCCCTGGTCTCCTACTCTCCTCCCCACTCCTCCCTCGGCCTGGAGTCCAGTCCTCGACTCCGCCTGCCGCCTGCTGCCTGACAAGCCACGCGCTGCGGCAGCCGTACGGGCACTAGGGTTTTCTTCCACTTCGACCGCGGGCTCGGGATCTCGCGCCGCACCGCAATGCAGCACACGTGCCGCTGATCCCGTGGCCGCCTCCTTCCTTTCCTCCTCCTGCGGTCCTGCGCCGCCTCTGCTGCAGCGGGCAGCCGCCATGGCGCGGCGCCACGGGTGGCAGCTCCCCGCCCACACCCTGCAGGTTCGCCTGCGGTTCTCCTTGTTCCGCACCATGAGTTGTCCTCCGCTCTGTATGTGCTAGTTGAGCGCGTAATGTGGTCTCGGATCCCGTCGCGCGTGCCGTCGCCCGCTCGGTTTTCCGCTTTCGGTCGGTGTTCGAACGATTTTTTCTGTTGCTATGCTTACCTTTTGACGAGGAATGCTATGGCCAGCCTAATTTGATGCGATCCGATGCGATGTGATGTGTTTTGCTCTTCTCTAAACATTATTTTCCCGATGCGTCTGCGCGGCTCTGTATACTCTGAAAAGCGTGCGAGAATTTGGTCACTTCTGCTACTTCTCTAGTTTGACGCGAAGCAGTAGAACATGGATTTGGTTTGGTTAAGGTTTTATCCTAACGGCAGGTTTACCTGAATTTTATGCAGAGCTACATCCTGATCTTCTGCGGCATAGAAGGTGTCTTGTTTTTTATCTGGCATTTCGCTTTCTCCAATAGAAGTGTCACTTTTTGTTGGTATTCTCATGGGCCGTTCTGCACTTTCGTCTAGCATGTGATGTCGGACTTGACCTACAAATTTGTTCGCTGCCGCGCTATTATTTTGTCTCCTTGCGCTTTCACCTTATTCCGTAATATGTCTAACTTCATTTTTGCAAGGTCTAATATAGTTATGCTGTGTTAAACTGAATGTTGTATTCGATTCATGATGGACCCTATTTTTCGGGGTTGCTGTTGAAATGTGTGAACTCTACTTTCCTTTGCGTTAAGCCTCACAATGGAAGCTTCAGTGTTCCTAAACAATAACCGATGCGTTCTGTTTGTTGTCATTCATTTGGATCTGGTCATACCCACTAGCATGTTCCTTAGCTTTATGCCACTGTGTCAGCAAATTAATAGTTGTTTGTGCTACAGCCAGACGCCCAAAATAAAACATGCTACACTGAATTAAAAAGTTGTTAATGTATCGGTGAGTTTGAATGTCGTACTTTGTCGTGTCCTATTTGAGCGTCAATGCCCAGCTATTAGCTTAGGCAGCTCTGTGAAGCGTGTTGTTATGAAGCCTTTTTCTGGATTCATTGAAGAATTGAATTGTAATATCCTACTTCTGTTGATGCAGTATCAGAGAACAGCGGTATCCCCGTGAGGTCAGAGTGGATCGTGGAGTAGTGACTAGTGACCAAGATTTTTTAAGCATGAACTATGAGTATAATATTAGTTTTTGTCTTAGGAACAATGTTGATTATGCGATAGTATCAAGTAGGTATTTCCATTGTTTTGAATTTTCTGGTGAACATTCAGTTAGCAGTAGCCTGGATCCATTCACGAGCCAAATCATCATGCTTACTTTCATTTGCCCCTTCTCTATAAAGTCTAAATGCAAGTGCAAGATTTGAGGGAAAGGCTATGAATTCTGAGCTGCTATGACTTTACGAGTGTCCTGTAGAAGAATTATGAAAAACCTAAGCTAATGAGATTGTCTTATAAAAAAATATTTTCTCTTGGAAGTGATTATAATTTTTTGAGTCCATACTTGTAAACTTGACAGTATAATCAATTTCCATGCTTGTAAGCTCATCGTTTAGTAATATCTCTTAGGAGCTTCCCGTCTTAGATAGGGATTGTTATGTACATTATGGGAGTCATGGCCTTCAGTTCTGTTGAATTTGTGGCCCCCTTACATTTCATTTGTGCTTCCTCCTAAAGTCTATCCTTGCTGGCAACACATCCTTATCTATGCCCTATTGGTCCTATCAGTGGAAGAGTATGATTGTATGAATAACATTTTTTATATATTTCTTTTCAGGTGGTGGCTATAACAGTGTACTCTGTGCTTTGTATAGCATTCTATGCTTTCTTCTCTCCATTTCTTGGGAAGGACTTGTATCAATATATCGCTGTCGGTATTTATAGTTTTTTGGTAAGGTTCCTTCCTACCATGCTTGGATCTAATATCTGAGTAAATGATCACTTCTTTGATACTCGTTTTCTGTTTAGCCAGGCTTTATCTGTGCTGATTCTATATGTCAGATGTACTGCGATTGATCCTGCTGACTCTGGCATCCTGATTTCCATGGATGACATACTAATTTATAAATCAGAAGGTATATCTTGCTTATTAACAATGTTTCTGTAGTATTTTGTACCTTATCACTTTATTTACTAATACTTCTTCATCTTCTGTTTTAAAGCACATGTAGACACTCAAGATGAAGCTGGTAAGCCAGGATTGAGGAACGATGAGGATATCCGAAAGCATAAATCATGCTTTGGAAGGGTTTGTTTTTGTTGCGCTATTTTTACAACTGGGGACTGTCGCGGAGGGGATGAAGCTAACCATCAAGAAGATTATGGTGAAGAGGCACTCTTTTGCACCCTTTGCAACGCAGAGGTACTTTATGCTGAGCCCCAACCGTAGTCGATGTGCATAGTGTGCCATATTTCTGTTTGACCCAATTTCTCTTTATCTTACCAAGATTATATTGTTGAATTCTTTCCTTCCAGTTTACCAATTTATTAAGTACCCATGTACATTAAAACTAAAACTGTTGGTTGCAGCATAACAGATGCTAAGAGTTGGTGCCTAAAAAATATTAGCTATCTTTTGTATTCATTTAGTTCTAGGTACTCTCAATACGGAACCGTTTGGAATGTTGTTAGCTAGATATTTTTTATGCAACAAAGTTTTTTTATTTAAGCATAAGAAAATGACTAGTTTATATATTTTCACGACTATTCGGTGCTTCTACTTTTTGGAAGCCAGCAGCTGGCATCTTCATTTGCCATGATGCTTGCTTATCTTTTCTTTGTATTAATTTTCAGTGCACTTTATGTTTGGACACATGGTATCAACACAAAGTTTTAATCGATACTAAGTGCAGTTCCCTTTGTATTGTGATACAGGTGCGCAAACATAGCAAGCACTGTCGAAGTTGCGACAAGTGTGTTGATGGGTTTGATCATCACTGCCGGGTATTATATCAAATCTTCTCTAGCTTGTAATCTTCTACTTGACAGCGTGCCTTGTCGGAGACGAAGAAGATGATCCCTGGATCACCCAAATAGCAGCACAAACACTACAAGAACACATTGATGCCCTGTTTGGGAGTAAATTATTTTTGTAGTTTCTAGGCAATACCATGGTTTTTAGTAATACCATAGTATTTTATGCTATAGGGTGTTTGGTTGCATTCCTGAAAACTATGTTTTTAAAACCATGGTATTCTAGGTACCATGATATTTTTGGAGTATTGTATCCTGTTTGGAACCAAAGTATTTCAAAACTATGGTTTTTAAATACTGTGGTTTATAATTGTCATGACATAAATACCATGGTTTTCAAATACCAAGGTTTCTTCACAGTTTTTATTGGAACCGGTGCTTGTTTGGTTCCACGGTACGCATCTTATATTAATTAATCAATTAATTAGATAAGGCAAAGATAAAGGGGCGCGGGTTTGAGTACTCGATTCACACTATTTTTTGCGCCTGCGCACGCGCGGGCGCTAGGGGCGTGGGGAAGGTGAAGCCGTGGTATCAACAGGTGCCCACATTAGGTTCTTAATAGATTAGTATAGATTATTCTATAGATTGATTAATTTAGCATGTATGGCATAGCTCGCGAGTCGAACGAGCCAGTTCGGCTCAGCTCGCTCCACCAACGAGGCCAAAAAATAGGCTCAGTTTAGCTCGCTTGAGGCTCGTGAGCCACTCCAAGCTCGAGCCAGCTCGCGAGCCTCCAGCTTATTTTCCAGCCCTACCTTTGAGCCGCAACAAGCATCATCCACACATAAACTGTGTGTGCGACCAGAGCAAATGCCTCATCGTTTTCTATTCCCGACTGCTGGATCTACCCCTTGGCGACAAGCTGACAATCTGGGCCTTGTGCTTGACGATGATGCCTGCTCATTACGCTTTAGTTTGTAAACCCACTTCATGTCAATTGGGTGATGGCTTGGAGGATGGTCGACATGAGCCCACGTCTTGTTCTCCTCAATTGATGTCATCTCCTCTGTGGCTCTGTCGTCACCTTGAGTCAGCGGGCATTGCCTTGAGCCTCCACGAACATGTTCGGTTCATCATCATCGGTGGTAAGGAGCAAGTCCTCATCCACCATGAACTCGTTCTGCCAAGCCAAGAATTTCCACCGACTTGAGCACATTTTCTAGCGTCCTGAACCGGAGAGGCGACTTAACGTCGTGGTTGGCGTCGAGGTCTCGAGTAGTGTTAGGTGGTCGATGGGAACAAACATCGTCGTTGCTTTCTGGCCTAGCAGCTCTCTTAGATCTGGTCGACGTCGTTGTTCGATAGTAGTTTGCACACCATGTCACCCTCTGACATTTCCCTAAGCCCCTAGAACCCGAGGTGTCTGAACCTGGCGTGCCATTGCTAGGGCACATTCAAGCTTCAGGCAACGACGCATGCAATCTGAGTGATGTCAATGTTGAGGGCGTCCACGACTCATGCTCGACAATGTTCAATTGCCGCTCGAGTAGTCGAGCTTCCACTGCCAGAGCGGTGGAGCCATGACACAACATGCACCGCCAACTCATCCTTGGTCAAGTTCGAGAAGGATTTTGATCGCCATCACGATATGCGAGTACCTTGGAGGAGTGGCCTATAGGAATTTGCGCATGATATTTGAATCTTGGTACCTAGTGTCGAGGACCTCCAGTTGATTTACTACGTCAGTGATGCGCATGCTGAAGTCGTTGGCATCTTACCGTTGTTGAACCTATGCGAGTCGAACTTGCGTTGTAGCGTGTTCGCCTTCACTTGGCGCATTCGGTCCATGGTGAGGTGCATTTTTTGAGTGCGACTAGCAATCTTAGCGGTTGCCTTGCTCGCGATCACCCCTTGCATCTTCGGAGGTACACCAACTAGTCACCAAGGGTGATGGCTTCTAGAGCATTGCGATTGTCAGTGTAGTTGACGGTGCTGATGTTCACTGCCATCCACATGCCATGAATAGTAGTTGGTCTTGGTCAACAACGAGTACTGCCTACTGTCGCCACTCTCTCATGACCCGGTAGATCACCGGGTTGTAGTCGTCATTGCTAGAGCCACTCCTCATCTCCTGTCGGCAATGCGGTGCCGAGGCAGTTCGTTCCGCTGCATGACTGCTAGCACGGCCTTGACAACATAGTGGCTCTGATACCAAATCTAATCATCTACTTGTCGGCATGCCTTGTTGGAGACAAAGAAGATGATCCGTGGATAACCCAAATGCTCACAAAAAAACTCAACATGAACACTGAGTTTTGGAGATGATCCGTGGATAACCCAAATGCTCACAAAAAAACTCAACATGAACACTGAGTTTTGGACCTTTTGGTGCTGCCAAAATATACTCTACCTTTTTATATTCTATTGATCTGATTAAATACAATTACAAAGTCTCACAGCCACAAATCAGGCATCAATATCTTCTACTGGACCATGCTATCCCACAGCCAATAGCTTGTCATATCGTGTTACTTGGGTCTAAAAACAGGAACAGAAAACAAGGAAAGACAGCCATTGTATGGTGCATGCATCTAGCGCACTATAGGTACGCCCAAACAAAGGGCTCAATCAATTAGCTAAGAAAGAAAACTAACCAATCAGCCAAGGAAACAAGAAACCGAGCTGGATTATGCAACATAGCTAATTTGGCTTTCTTCGTCTTTTCTAATTTTTGTTGATTTTTCCCTTCTGTTACTACTCAAACCTGTGTTTTATCTTTTGATGCAGTGGCTGAACAATTGTGTTGGAAGAAAAAATTATATCACATTTTTATGCCTTATGGCTGTGAGTCTGGCTTGGGTATGTTAAAAATCATGGAACACTAATATTTCCAACTGTCAACATTACATCATTTTAAACGCCAACAAGCTTGTATCTTGTGGATTATTCCAAAAGCATTTTTGTGATTAGTTGCTATTTTCTTAAATTCAGCTTGCTGCTGAGTGTGGAGTTGGTATTGCTGTTTTTGTTCGTTGCTTCACTGACAAGACAGTCATAGAAGATCAGATTGGGGAAAAGCTGGGTTACGGTCTTTCACGTGCACCCTTTGCAACCATTGTAGTAAGTTATAAATTATTATTACTTTGATGTATTAGTCTAGTTTCTCTTTACAATTTGAGTTTTTTTCTGTTATATAGTTAACAGATTCTTTCATGTACATTTTTATTAATTTTGCAAACTTCATCATCTCTATTTCAGGATCCTTGTTAATCAAACTGGTAGGTACTAACTTTAATTAGGCTGTTGAGATAAGACAAGATATATAGTTCAATACATTAGCATGAAAAGGGGCCAATCTTATCTAGAAGTGAAAATAAGGAATTGCTAACTTTTAGAAGCAGAAATTGTAACCCAGCACAACCAATGCTGAGCGTATTGCACATCTGCTACAATCCACATTAAGGGCTGATTTGGTGGACAAGATCACGAGGGGATCCATGGGGGAGGAATCCCCTTGCTAATTGAATAGCAAGGAGATTCCTCCCCATGGATCCCCTCGTGATCACTATCCACCAAATCAGCCCTAATAGTCTTTGTCCAAACAAGACATTTTACTTGACCTTTAGTCCAATTGAGGTTTAGGTCTTAGCTGAAAATACAAGGTCCATGCTGACTACGTACACAAGAGAAATATTATCATAGCCGAGGAAGTTAATACTGGCAGTAATTTAAACTGTCAAATTGAGCGGACATAAATGTTCTGTAAACTGCGGTGACTCTGAGATAGTCAATCGTTTATGAATTACGATATGGCATGGCTAGTAAGGTACCACAATCTTGACAAAGAAACCTTTCTGACTCCAGGCCCTGGCTACAGCTCTTTCAATGCTTGCTTCAGTACCACTAGGAGAACTATTTTTCTTCCATATGATATTAATCCGGAAGGTTAGTCACTTGTCATTATTTGTCTCATTTTACTATATCGTGGCCAAGAATGCATCAAGTGATATGGTTACTCTTGTTGCACTTTTTTTTTTCAGGGCATAACAACTTATGAATATGTTGTGGCCATGAGGGCTCAGAGTGAACCTCCTGGACCTTCTGTCAATGATGACCAACAAAGCTTGGCATCTTCTCCAATGAGTTCTGCACCAACAGCTTTTAGTGGGAGCTCGTTTGCACGGCACTACAAAGGCGCATGGTGCACTCCCCCACGTATCTTCATTGACCAGGTACTATGTAATGTCATCTTTCCTTAGTATCATTGTCTTGTGTTTTTGTTCTACTCCCTGCAGTCACATTTTGGGTTGCCCCAAGTAAATCATTTTAAATTTTATTTACAAATTAGAAATTGCTCTCTATGTGTTGAGTTCAATGACATGAGTAGATTTGTCTCGAAATATATTTTCATAAAAACGTACTTTTGCTATGTTTCATAATATCTTGTAATAAAAAAAATACCAGTCAAAGTTGCATTCTGAAGATTGTAGAGTCCAAGACGTCACTTATTTGTGACTGGAGTGAGTATAATTGAAGGCACCACAAGTTGATGTGCGTTCTATCATTTCAACTTCAACAAATCTTATCAGAAACTCACACATTATCCCAGACAATCTATCAAAATTAGTGCTGTTCGTTCTGTCACAGTTGTCTGCAATTATAAGTTGCACCTATCTTTTCCTTCTGAGCGAGTCATCTTGCATATATTTGATCCTGTCTGCATCACATTGCAGGACGAAATCATCCCACACCTGGAGCCTGGCCGAGTTCCTTCAACTGTTGATCCTGATACCACAGACCCAATGGAAAGAACCAAAACCCATCCTAAACGGCCAGTCCGCATCAGTGCGTGGAAGCTTGCGAAGCTCGATTCAAATGAGGCCATGAAAGCAGCAGCGAAAGCCAGAGCCTCTTCGTCCGTGCTGAAACCGATCAATACTCGCAACCAGTATGAGGCAGACAGTGATAGCCTCAGTAGCAGAAACAGTGTCATAAGTGCTGATACCGGACACCATAGGTACCCTCGGTCTTGCGGGAATTCGCAGTACAAGCCCTCTTATCCACCAAGCAGAGCAAGTGCAGATGACATCGAGTTGTACCCCCAGACACCGAGCAGCTTCCAGAGCAACTCACGGACTTCAACTCCCATAGCCGAGCACCATCCATCCAAGCATTTCAACCCAATCTACCAGACATCAGCAAACAGGTCTCCATTCTCAGCAAAAGCAAGTGTCAGTGAAGCTCCTGTCTCTGAAATCACCAATGCAGGGAGGTCCTACCCCCCACCACAAGCGGACAGATCCTCCCGGTCATCTGTTTACTGGGATCAGGAAGCTGGCAGGTTCGTGTCTGCTCAGGCAAACCAGGGATCTAGCTCTCGCCCTGCCTATCCTGATCTTCTATACACCGGGCAGAATATATTCTTTGGTGGACCTCTGATTGCAGATCCCGCAGCAAGAAGCTTCAGAGATCCTGGTGGCTCGAGCCAAAGGTCTGCCGGGCCTCGGTCGCACCAGCTCCCGGTGTTCGTTCCCAGTGACCCCCAGAAAGATCAGCTGTCCAGGTTACCGTGAAATGCTATATCTTTTTTTTTTGGGGGGGGGGGGGGGGGTAGTAGTCTTCCGAAACACATGTTGCCCTGCCGGGTTATTAATGTATAGTTATTAGCTCTTAGACCTGACAGAATAGTTCATGACTTTGTATCGGGTTCATGGAAATTAAGACCTATTTAGGCACTATCAACCATAAGCACTGAAGTTATGGAAGTGCTGCGGAGTAGTAGTGAAGTGAAACTGACAAGGATGTTCTGTCACCAAACCTAATTAGCTTCACCTCGCCATATACTCAAAACAAGGCGATAACTACCAACGTGCTCCTTATTAAAAAAAACTACAAATGTGTTAAATCTATTCGCTAATCTGGATCCATTTTCCCTATCTGTTCTCCCGGTGGAATGACCTGTCGATATTTGGATAATCTTGTATTATATGTCAACTGTCCAAGCTATCTCAAATCCGCACGAGGCATCACGCACTCGTCGGCTGGGATGCCCATGAGTTTATCTCGGTCTGAGTAGCTGCAATTATATTTTACTCCACTTTTTGCACGAGGAATAACTAAGTGGGTGGTTGTGACTCCGCCTCCGCGGAATTGCGCTTCTGTGCTCCCTAGTCCCTAATGATGTTAAAGTGAAAAGTGTTTTTTTCTTTCCATATTTTTTGTTCTTCGTGATTTAAAAGTGGAAGTGGGTGTAACTCTCCGACCGATTCATCCACATTCCAGAGAGGGAGGGAGGGAGAGAGAGCGAGCACCATTTCAGGTCTAGAGACTAGAGATATGTATATCTCTCCGCGTCCAAACTGAGAAACTGTCATGGCCAGTGTACAGACATCGCTCAAAATGTGCGTGGGATTATTCCTCGCCGTGTGCCGCGTAGCCATGGCGTTGGTGCTCCTGTAGTCCTGTTAGGAATTTAAGTGTTTTTACGTTTAGTTTAATTCAGAAACTTTATAGTAAATATACAATGATTTGTATATAAATGTTGTTGGGCCTATGCTTCGTCGCCGAAGGTCTTATAGGAAGAAGCGGTTTTCGGCTGAAGCTGTTTGTATAAGATGGCCGAAGGTTCCTCTTCGTGAAGCTTCGGCATTACAAACCGACTTAAAGATAGAATGACCTTTTAGTCCATAAAGGTCTGAGTCAATGTTGTAAGCTTTTATAAGGGGCATACTTGTAATTCCTCACAGACTGCGTCCTGTGTCTATAAATAGTGAACAGTATTTCTTTACTGTTCACGCATTCTGGTAATTGTAATCAAGGAATCCAACCTTTGCCAAGGCAGAGGTATTATTGTATTCAATGATTCAATATCTTAAGTAAATATAATATAATTCGTCTATGATTTATTTACCCCTTTTATACCTCTTATTTTATGTTGTTTTACAATATCTATTGAAATTTTATTACGAAGACTTGAGCTTCGTAATTTTACTCTCATCAACCTTCGTCCATGGCCCATTACCCTCAAGGGAATAATGTTTCACGGACGAAGGACGTTAACATTTAACACTTTATGTTGCCTTGTTCTTAATTCATAGCACTTGAGAACAAGTCCCCAACATTGGCGCCCACCTCCGGTGAACTCACTTCCACTTTTTGAGCTGATGGCTTCGTTCAACGACCAAGCTGGAGCTGCTTCGGACCCGAAGCTGGTACTCCCGATCACAGGTGGTTCGTCCTCAGAGCCAGCTAACAAGAAACAAAAGAAGGAAGCACAGAGAAGGGTACATCATGTTGGGGTACAAGGACCCTTCATCAAGTCAAGATGGTCTCACATTCCTATTACCTTCTCCCAAGAGGACCTTCAGCTCAAGGATTACCCACACAACGATGCCATGGTTATCTCTTGTGTTATCAAAGGATTTCTGGTCCATAATGTCTTGGTTGACACAGGCAGTGCAGCTGATATCATATTTGCTAAGGCCTTCAGACAAATGCAAGAGCCAGAAGATAAGATTCATGATGCTACACATCCTCTCTGTGGCTTCGGAGGAAGACAGATTGTAGCACTGGGCAAGATCACCATGTCAGTGACCTTCGGGTTCATCAACAACACCAGAACTGAGCAAGTTGTGTTTGACATTGTTGACATGGAATACCCTTACAATGCAATTATTGGTCGTGGCACCCTCAATGCTTTTGAAGCAATTCTTCACCCTGCTTATCTTTGCATGAAGATACCTTCGGATCAAGGACCCATCGCTATTCATGGAAGTCAGGAAGCTGCCAGAAGGGCCGAAGGAAACTGGACTGACTCAAAAGCAATCTATAACATAGATGGAGCTGAAGCTTGTGAACAATACAAATTCAGAAGGGAGAAAGCAGCTTCAGCAGATCAGCCGAAGCCCATGCTCTTATGTGAGGATATAGCAGAGCAGAAGGTGCTGTTGGGCTCTCAGTTATCCGAAGAACAAGAGAAAAACTTGATAAGGTTTTTGTTCAACAACAAAGATGTTTTTGCATGGTCAGCCAATGATCTCTGTGGAGTTAACAGGGATGTAATTGAACACTCGCTCAATGTTGATCCATCCTTCAGACCCAGAAAGCAGAGGCTTCAGAAAATGTCAGATGATAAGGCCGAAGGTGCTCGTAACGAAGTCAAAAGACTCCTCAGTGCAGGAGTTATCAGAGAAGTAAAGTACCCAGAATGGCTAGCTAACACTGTTATGGTAAAAAAGGCCAATGGCAAGTGGCGAATGTGTATCGATTTTACAGATCTTAACAAGGCTTGTCCGAAGGATGAATTCCCATTGCCAAGGATAGACTCTTTAGTTCATGCAGCAGCTTCTTCAGAGCTCATGAGTCTGTTAGACTGTTATTCAGGCTACCATCAAATCTGGATGAAGAAGGAAGATGAGCCGAAGACTAGCTTCATAACTCCAAGTGGCACATATTGCTATCTTCGAATGCCTGAGGGGCTAAAAAACGCTGGAGGAAGTTTCAGCAGAATGACTGCGAAGGTTTTCCAGTCTCAGATAGGCAGAAACGTGCTAACTTATGTTGATGACATCATTGTAAAGAGCACGAAACAGGAGAATCATATTGCTGATCTGCAGGAGACCTTCGCCAGTTTCAGACAAACTGGTTTAAAGTTGAATCCAGAAAAATGCGTCTTCGGAGTAAAGAAGGGGAAATTTCTTGGATGCTTGGTTTCAACAAAGGGAATTGAAGCTAATCCAAGTAAAATTGAAGCTATACTTCGGATGGAACCACCAACTACAAAGAAGGGGGCTCAAAGATTGACAGGAAGGTTGGCATCTCTCAATAGATTCATATCCAGATCAGCAGAGAGAAACTTACCATTCTTCGAAGTGCTGAAGTCAGCCGAAGTCTTTCAATGGGGCCCAATCCAGCAGAAGGCCTTTGAAGAGCTTAAACAATATTTGATAGATCTAACAACATTAACTCCACCGACGCCAGGGGCTCCTTTGTTATTATATGTGGCAGCTTCGCACTCAGCGGTAAGTGCAGCGCTTGTCCAGGAGAAGCTTGATGATCAAGTCAAGAGGCAGGCCCCAATATATTTTGTATCCGAGGTCCTTAGTTTATCAAAGAAAAATTATACAGAGTTGGAGAAGGTACTGTATGCTGTCTTGATGGCCTCTAGGAAGCTTCGGCACTATTTTCAAGCTTACAACATAATTGTTCCTTCTTCACAACCCCTGAAGGATATTATGAGGAACCGAGAAGCTACTGGAAGGATTGGAAAATGGGCTGCAGAGCTCAATGAATTTTGTATTCAATATGTTCATAGATCTTCGATTCAGTCCCAGGCGTTAGCAGACTTCATTGCTGACTGGACGCCAGGGGCTCAGGAGGAAGAAACAAATAAAGACGCCGAAGCATGGACAGTGTTTTGCGATGGGTCTTGGGGAACCTTCGGAGCGGGAGCGGCTGCTGTGTTGGTTTCACCTTCCAAAGTAAAAACTTGTTATGCGACAAAACTTGATTTTAGTTGCACAAACAACATTGCCGAGTACGAAGCCCTGCTTCTGGGTCTTCGGAAGCTAAAAGCAATGGGGATCAGAAGGGCCATTCTTAAAACTGATTCCCAAGTTGTTTCGGGTCATATTGACAAGAGTTGCAAGGCTAAAGATCCGAAGCTTGAAAAGTATCTGGATATGGTTCGAAGAGTTGAAGTTTCCTTCGAGGGATTTTCTGTCAAAAATATCCCTCGATGACAAAATGAGCATGCTGATTTGCTAGCTAAGTCAGCAGCACAGGGGCTGCCCTTACCTTCGGATGTGTTCTTCGAAACAATAAAAGCACCTTCGGTGGAACTTCTTGAAAGAGCAGTCCTCAATATATCTCCTGTTTATAGCGAAGATTGGAGAACTGAGATCATCTCTTACCTTCAGGGTAAATTCCTTTCAGATGACGAAACTTATAACAGGAGGATAGAGGCAAGAGCTCGTCCATATGTCATGATAGAAGGGGGGTTGTACAAGCATGGAGTTTGTGCTCCGCTACTCAAGTGTTTATCTAGAACCGAAGGTATAGAGTTAATGAAAGAAATACATGCAGGCCTGTGTGGATCTCACATTGGATCTAGGCCGTTACTTGGAAAAATTTTCCGCCAAGGGTTTTATTGGCCGAAGGCAGCTTCGGATGCAGCGGAATTAGTTCAAAAGTGCGAAGGTTGTCAGAAATGTGCAAGAGATCAAAAACAACCTTCGTCCTTAACACAGCTCATACAACCCATTTGGCCATTGCAAAGGTGGGGCCTTGACTTGTTAGGTCCGTTACCACCGGCCCAAGGGAACCTGAGATATGTTGTAGTAGCTGTGGAATATTTTTCTAAATGGATTGAGGCAAAGCCTTTAGCCACAATAACTTCGGCCACCGTCCAAAAGTTTTTCTGGCAGAATATTGTTTGTCGTTTCGGGGTACCAAAGGCTATCACTGTGGATAATGGAACACAGTTTGACTCCGAAGCTTTCCGGGATTTCTGTGACCAAATTGGTACGAAGATCCATTTTGCATCAGTCAGGCATCCGGAGTCAAACGGACTCGTTGAAAGAGCCAACGGCATTATAATGACAGGAATAATGAAGTTGATCTTCAATCAACCCAGGGGAAAGTGGTCAGATCAGTTAACCAAAGTGGTGTGGAGCCACAATACAACAACATCAAGGTCTACAGGCTTTACTCCATTCAAGCTATTATTCGGTGACGAAGCAATAACCCCGGAGGAAGCTAAAACCGGATCAATAAGAGTAGTAGCTTCGGCAGAATTAGGTTCCGAAGCTGCTTATTCTGTGGAAAAAGATGCTTTAGAAGGGATCAGGCTGCAAGCCGTGGAGAACATCAATAAATATCAAGCCGAAACAATCAAATGGCGTGATAGAAAGGTTCGGCTAAAGAATATTGAGCCAGGACACTTGGTGCTTCGGAGAGTGGCCAACCCGGAAACAGTGGGCAAGTTGCAGTTGAAATGGGATGGACCCTTCTTAGTAGCATCTTCGTCAAGACCCGGTTCATACAGATTGAAGGATATGGACGGCAACGACATTCCTAGATCTTGGAATGCGGATGAGCTTCGGCGGTATTATGTGTAATTTGATGTAATTTTTGTTTTTTCTTTCTCATGGCACCCTTTTCCTTTCTAAAGGGGGAGAAAGGTTTTTAATGGGGCCATCATATGTAATTTCCTTTTTTAGTTCTATAAGAGCAAAATCCCCCAAGGAATGTAAATGTAAAAGCTGAGAACGCACCATCGAGTGCCGAAAAGTAAAAAGAGAAGAAGCTCCAAAGTCGTTCCTAAGGGAATGCAGAGCTTACAGCGAAAAGTAAACGCTGATTCCGCCAAAAGTAAAGGCGAAGAAGCTCCAAAGTCGTTCCTAAGGGAATGCAGAGCTTACAGCGAAAAGTAAACGCTGATTCCGCCAAAAGTAAAGGCGAAGAAGCTCCAAAGTCGTTCCTAAGGGAATGCAGAGCTTACAACGAAAAGTCAACGCTGATTCCGCCAAAAGTAAAAGGTGAAGAAGCTCCAAAGTCGTTCCTAAGGGAATGCAGAGCTAAGGTGTGACTGTTTTTTAAGGAAATAATGGCTATGAGTATGGCTTCGGATATACGTTTGGACATTCATTTGCACATCATATTATATCATAGCATTTGCATTCATAAACATTCATCCAGTCATATGTAGGATAATCATCATCATGGCATAAGTGCTTGCTTCGGCAAAAAGAAAAAAAAGGAAGAAAGAGCTTCGTGTACAAAAAGGAGAGCTTCGGAAAGAAGGGAAATGTTGTTTTCTATGCTTCGCTGCGTACGAAAAGAAGGGAAGGTGTTTTTTTCGCCTTCAGCTCAAAAAAGAAAATTTCGTCCACATCAAAGCACTTCTCATACATCAATGGAAAGATAAGGATATATTACAAGATATGAACAGAATGACAAGTTTCAGTTACATTTACAAAAGTTATCTCAAAAGTTTCTCAAGTACTGTCTACAGTCTACTATCTAATCTCCAAGGAGCTTCAGCTTCGGCGTCATTTTCTAATCATCAGCTTCGGCTTCGTCATCCTACATGAATAAGGTTGTTGTAAGTCAAAACCGAGCTTGAAGGAAGAGGTAAGCGCAAGGTATAATTTCTTACTGGTTCAAGATGACTCCGAGCTTCGTCTCCAGCTTTTTCTCGCCCACCTTTTGTCCATATCATTTTTACAAATCTATTAGAGATACTTCGGGCGAGATCAGGAATGTCATCTAGGATTGATGGTGATAAAGTGAAATTTGGCCTATTGACAATCTTTCCATGATCGCAGCCGGCTTTTAGGAAAGCTGCAGCAGTGCCCCGAGAAGCCACCCAGGCACAGAAGTCACCGTGCCCAGCTATGACTTCGTCGAGCTCGTCAATCTCACCCTCAATATGTTCGAAGGTCCTCGGTAGATCATCAGCTGAGGGGGTGAATTTTTCACTGCTGGCTCCAACTGAGTGGAAAATTTTTCTTAATCGTTGAATGCATTTGTTGCTAAATTCCAAACATTTTTCTTGAAGGCTCGTCAATAAATTTCTCAAATCTGAACTTTGTTGAGCTTCGGCTTCAAGTTTTGCATTAAGATCTTGCTTTTCTCGTTCGAACTGCTCAGATTGGCGGAGAAGCTTCGTGTTCAGTTCTGTTATTTTTGCTTCAGCTTCCGCCAATAAACCTTCGGTTGCCTGGAGCTCAAAGTTCTTTTTCTCGATAGCATCTGAGTGCTCTTTTATTTTGCTTTCCAAATTTTCAATTATAACTTCGTGCTTCTTATCTTCAAAATCTTGCTGCATTTTCAAGGCTTTGCTCAAAAGCATACTCTGCACGAAAACAACCTTCGTCAGACATGTTTTTATTATTAGAAACAATAAAAGTTAAGGGAAAAGTAGTTCACCTTGAAATTGGAGTAAAATAAACTACCAACGATATGTTGTCGTCGGTAGCGGCTGATGTCTGTCTCTAGCTTCGGAAAACCGATACTCTTTGACAGAGTACCGATAACTTTGGCTCAAGTTTGATCTCGAATACAATCTAATTTTTCATCATCAATGCCTCCGAAGAGGAGTGCTCCAGGTTTGTATCCGCAGGATTTGGCATACTCTTTAAGTTCTTCTACTTCAGCTATTGACAGTTTTTCCCCAACTAAATTCTGGAACAAGAAGGCTTCGTCTTCTGAAGCTTCATCAGCAATTTCCTTCCCTTTCCCCGACGCTGCGGTCGTGGCCTCTTCGGCGGCGGTGGTAGCTTCTTCTACAGCCATGTCTAGCAGTATTTTGTCAATATGCTCAATTGTGCTTTCCAGGTTCAAATCTTCAGCTGAGGCAGCTTCGGCAGCCGCGACCTCCGAAGGTGTAATTTCAATATCTGCCCCTTCTGCAGATGCTGGTGTTTTTTGAGCTGAGGCTCTTGGCGGTGTCTTGTCAATTACCTCTGTCACAGTGATAATTCTTTGTCTCTTTGTTTTGATTGTTTTCTTCGATTTTTTGGGCTCCTTGTTCTTCTGAAAAAACTTTGTCAGTTGGGGCCCTAGGGGACTTAACTTCGCAGGTAAGGATTCAGTCATTACCTTCAGAATTTCCTCAACGTCAGCGGCAGAGGGTGATGCGGGGGTTTCTTCTTCGTCGGATATTTTACGCTTCGGAGAAGACGCTTTCTTCCTCTTCGGAATTTTCTTCTTTGGTAGTTCTTTTTCATCTTCATTTAAGGCTTCAGTTATCCTTTTCCTTTTTTGGCCTCCGGCACCTTTGTTCAGATTTTCGTAATCAGGGTATTCGAAACCCAGGGCGTCCAGCACTCGGTTTAGTCTTCGCTTCGGACGGGTGCCGAAGGCTGCGGTCATCAACTGATCTTCTTTTTTGGAATAATTGCCAAGTATTTCATTGCACATCACTTCAATTGTATCCAGCCACTCTTAGCAAGGTGTTTTAAAGTATTTCTTAAACTTGAAGTAGTAAGGTAAGCGCACAAGTTCACCTTCTTTCTTCTCCCCCTTCAGCTTCGGCATTTCCCACTCTTTTACACTAGGGAAAACCTTGAAAGCCAAAAACTCCTGAACCAGGTCCCTTGTACTGATATGCTCTGCAATAATTCTGAATTCATTCATTGCTTGTTGTGTTGGACCTTCGGGTGTCATGTTACAGCGAGGTCGGGTTTCTCCGAAGATTAGTTCGAGTGGACTTTGCACAAGCTTCTCCTTGTCGTCATCAACCTTGACATAGAACCACTCCGACTTCCAGCCTGCTGCCCATTTGCTTCGATAGCTGATTACAGGAAACTTTGTGGTTTTTCGATAGGCGAAGTTATAGCAACCAAAATTGTCGTGCAATCCATCCTTTCTAGCCTTCGTCTGATAATGCAGCTCGTGAACCCGACAAAAGCTGTCTGCAAATGGTTCCACTGCTTGGCTTCGGAGTGCCCAGATATAAACGCTAAGCCTAACGATAGCGTTAGGGGTCAGCTGGTGAAAATAGATACCGAACCTCTTCAGTACCTCTGCAATAATCCCATGTAGGGGAAATCTTAATCCAGCCTTCAGAAAGCTTTTGAAAATAACAATTTCATCCTTCTCCGGCTTTGGGGTAGTCTCTTCTCCCCCGAAGCGTAATAGCTTTTTCTGATTTTCAGTAAAAAAGCCTGACTTTACCATCTTGGATAGATCAGCCTTCGAAATAGTAGATTTCCCGAAGTCCAAGTGGCTGGGCTTGCTTGGCATGGCAATGCGATAATCATCTTCGGGATCAGTTTCCTCAGTATCTTCTTCTTCTGCTTCAGCAATTGCTTGTTCTGCTTGTTCTGCATCATCACTAGCGATCTTTTCCGAAGTCACCAGCCCGGATCGTTGCATGGCTTCGGAGATAGGAACAGTCTCCGAAGCTTCAGTTTCGCCCCCCTCACGCTCAACCCTGGCGGTAGAACGCACTCTGGCCATTTAATTATGGATGTGTGGAAATTTAATATTTTCTTCTTCCGAAGTTTTTTCTGACGAAGCAGGCTTCAAACTGGAGCTTCGTTTGATTCCGATGAACAAGCTTCGGCGATGGTTAAAAATTTTGGCAGCAGAACAGTGCAAATAGCAATGAATGTTGTGGTAACTTCACACCTACTCGTCTGTTTATATAGTACTGCAGGTAAGAAGGCGAAGCGCCAGGATTTTTTCACCAGGCGGACACCCGCTTGCACTCGCTGTGCGGTGGACCGCAGAGACCAAACAGTAACTCTGCAAGGTGGGACCGCTATGCGCTGGGAAATTGAATCGTTTCTCGACAACGAGCTCAGGGAAGGTGTTTTTTGGACCTTCGGCTCCCCGAAGCTTAAGAGACTTTTTTCACGGATCAAGCTCGTTACGAAAAACGATCTAGCACCGCGAAAGGGGCTACTGTTGGGCCTATGCTTCGTCGCCGAAGGTCTTATAGGAAGAAGCGGTTTTCGGCTGAAGCTGTTTGTATAAGATGGCCGAAGGTTCCTCTTCGTGAAGCTTCGGCATTACAAACCGACTTAAAGATAGAATGACCTTTTAGTCCATAAAGGTCTGAGTCAATGTTGTAAGCTTTTATAAGGGGCATACTTGTAATTCCTCACAGGCTGCGTCCTGTGTCTATAAATAGTGAACAGTATTCCTTTACTGTTCACGCATTCTGGTAATTGTAATCAAGGAATCCAACCTTTGCCAAGGCAGAGCACTTGAGAACAAGTCCCCAACACATATGTATAATACTGTTATTCTCAATAGATGATTATTATATTCATTATAGTAGAAATTATACCAAGATTTAAAAATTAGCGGAGGAACCATGTTCAAGACATTGGTGACTGCATTCACACGAGTCGTAATCTTGTGTTGCTCGAAGTAGTGGACCGTGGTCGGTGCACACAAATGTTTGCAATACTATTCCTCGGCATCCACCATGAAGAAAAAACAATTCGAGACAACACCATGATGAAGATTACTCAGCGAGTAGTTGCAGAGACACTCTTGTAACTAGACCTTGCAATGCATCCAAGGAAGTGATGTCCTCCTCATCACTTGTATACACCACTTGAGAGATAAGAAACACATTCGACTCACTTGCATAATTATTTGGTTTGATTAGAGAACTCATAGTGCATCATATTTAGTTATTGCACCTTGTAACTAGCTGAGTAGCTTGGGATGATTACTCTCTTGTTACTTCTGGTGATTGTCGTCACTTAGATGTCATGGATTTTGTGGGATTGTTGAGCAGCTATTGCTAATTGGTGTCAGTTTTGATTATTGATTTTATGATGGCTCTTGTGCTCATTTCCCACGAGAGATTCATGAAGAGTAACTCCAGTGAAACCATAGCTAGTTGGAGTGCCTATCTAGTGTGGGTCTTATGACAGGGTTTCGCGTGTGATTCCAATTAGTGTGTGAACCAATCAAACTTTGGGTATAAATCATTGTATTCATTCATTTGCCCGACTCAGTATGGTCCTTATCGCAATTGCATTTACACTCGTACTCTTATCTCTTGTAATAGTTGCTTGAGTAACATCAGAGAAGCTTATATTTGTTACTAGTTGGTTTTGTTTGCTCTATAGTGTAAGTTGTTTTTTCAGCCCGCTGATTTTGGTGATAGGCCCTAGACATCAGTACGTAAAAGCCACAACAAAAATTTAGGCACACTAGTAGACTTAGGACATGCATGTTAACTGATGGCTCTTAGATTGTTAGCAAGGATTACAAACTCACTCACTCGTAGACTCTTATGAACACAATAAATTGTTATTGCTAACAACTTTCTCAACAACACTAAAAGATGGAAGACCAAAACGATTTTGCCACGTGTTTATTGATGACCTTCTAGCACTGCAAACTTCCTTTGTTGTTGAGATTGTAAGCATATATGTCCCTTCTATGCATCTTTCTCTAAGCATAATTGTTTTGGTTTTCTAATCCTTAATGAGAAACAAGGTAGCATGTAATTCAATAAAGATTGAATTATTATATATAAGTTGATGAATAGAGACAAGATTTTTTGGATTCGGGAGGAGCGTATATATCATCTTTTAGTATCAAACTACAACTAGGAGTAGTTAATAAAGTATGGCCAATATAATGGATATTCATACCTAATCCATTAGTGCTATGGATTTTATCTTATTATTGATACTTTCCGATAGTGAGCTTTTTTAGTTCTACAGTGATGTGATGGATGGCGGCGGAATGTAACATCTTGAATCAGACTAATAAGAATATGTAGAAGAGATAACATTTTTTTGTCTTGAACAAAATTTTCATCAAACATATAATAACACTTAGCAACTTTGTATTTTCCCCTAAAACAAACTTGGTAGATGAGTTACTCATGTTATATACCATGGTTTTGATTAAGATCTGCTAGGATCATACCTATGTTGTTATCGATCCCAAAGCCGCCACTACTTCCACTACATCATGTACAATATCTTATAGCAACTTCAAAAGGAAATGGAAAATTTTCCCCAAAAACTGATTATGGGGGCATACTAAATCTTTTAAGTGGTGTAATAAACTATTACTCCAATAGCCCCCCACCCCCACCTAAATAGAAAGCTAAAACGAAACTAGACCAACTTATAAAAATATCAGGTTCTGTCGCTGGCCTATCGATGCATCTTGATTCCGTTTTTTTTATTTTTTCTTCTTGATGTACCAATAAACACGGGCATGACACCTCGTTTCGAGGAAGCGCGCAGGACAAGTGAACTCACCAGGAGGCACGCGGGCAGGCATTGGGGCAGTGGCGGACGACAAAAGAAAATTAAGGTATGGCTAGCTAGTATGGGAAAAAGGAAAAAGATATTGTGCACATGGAAATTAAACAAGCAACTTGATGTCTCAGAATTAACCACTGCAACACATACATCCTAATGTTTATATTATAAAGGAAGGCATGAAGATTTTAAAAAATTGGGGAGTCTTTACATGTTTTCTCGGAGATGCTTTTAGCTGCGCAGACCTACGCACTCAGCTCAACCGTGCGCGGTGCGCCCTGGTTCTCGGAGGCACCTGCCAGTGCCAAGCCAAGGTGGCGGTTCAAAAGCTGGATATATTTCTAGGTGCGAAAACTACTGGCAAGGACCAAAGAGACCGTTTGCACCAGATTGGATCATAAAGAACATTCCAGCACGAAACCAAATGGCCTCTTGAGAATACCTGCCTGCCATCGGCTGTTTTCTAGGATAAGGCTTCCGACTTCCGAGTGGGCGGTTCCCTGCACCAGGACCATCCTATCTCTTCTATGCACCGGCCATTCCATTCCACGCCAACGGCGTGAGCGAGCGCCACCTCCGGACGACATCTCCCGCGACCCGGCACCGCCGCCGCCGCCGCTAAGGACAGACCAGCAGGACCACGCATTTTGACCGTACGAACGGAACGACGGTCCTGCATTTCCCCCAGCAAGAAACCTTCGGCGAGAGGGTAGCGGAAAGTGTGTCCGCAACGCCTCGCCGCCCGCGCGCGACGGTTGGTCACTCATCACTCATCAGTGAGAGGCGACAGACGGCGATCGTGAATGGCCGCTTCCGCGCTCCGGCCGATCGAAACGGACGACGACGCGGCGGGACGGACCGGGACCGGCTTCTCCGGGGGGCAGGGGCACCGCCCCGGATGGAAGCGGAAAGCTTGCAACCGAAGCCGTGGCGTGACGTGCACCCTTGCCGGGGCCGGAACAACCGGTTCGGGATCCGGGTGCACCGCGATCACATGGCCCGGCCGGCCCCCGAAAAACCGAAGGCTGACTGCATCCCCAGGCGTTACAAAAGGTAGGTAGTCGTGGAGAGATGATGGATCATGTGTAGGCTGAAGTTGCACGTGAATTGTTGCACGCATATTATCCCCAAGAAGAAGAGAAGAAACCCCGGGTAGGACTTTTTGGTAGCAACGCTACCGTACGTACGTACGTACACGGGGCCTGTTTTTCTTAAGCTATACTGTAATGAACTAGACAGACTGTTCTTCTCCGCACATGCTTAATATCTGGCTGCTGCTATGCCAGGGAAATAAGCAAGAAGAGGAAGCCATGGATAAATGTCCTAGCTTGTCCTACTAAACTTTTAGCACGCACGTAATGGGTTCCAGAAGTTTCTAAATTTGAACAGATGTTGAAGTGTGACCTGCAGATAACGTGTTGTCTCACCCTATCTCTATAGCCAGAAAAGCTGTTTTTTTCCCCTTCCACTTCTGCTGTAAGAGGACATACACATACTCCACGTCACCTCAAATTGGTTTTGCATCGAGCTTCGTCGTCGTAGGCAACACAAAGCTAGCCCTCGAAGAGTATTCGGAGCATATTCCTCGTTTTGAACGGTTTTAAAGCGAGAAATTAAATCACCGGAGCCGGAAAGATGCGTAGGAAAACCACGTCGGAGAAGACGCTATTTTTTCAACTCCTAAACCCCGGATACTTACTGGCTGCTTTATCCGCTCCTACGAAAGGCAAAGGCTACTGGGTTCTGCCTGCTTCTATATAAGAGGCAGCCTGGCACTGGCAGGCCCATCCCTCGTGGCCTCTCTCCCCTCCTCACACAGGCACACACGCACTTTCTGTCAGCTTCCTCCCCTGCGCCGATAAGCAAGCCCGTGAGCCAACAGTGGTGCCAGCGGCCCGAGCGGCGAGGATGCACAGCGGAGCGAGGAAGCTCATGTGGGGGACCAGCCCGGACAGGCCCGACGACCACGACGTGGTCATCGTGCTCGCCTCGCTGCTGTGCGCGCTCATCACCGTCCTCGGCATCGGCCTCGTGGCGCGGTGCGCGTGCGCGCGCGGGCCCAGCGCGCAGGCGGCGGCTGCCGCCAACAGGGGCGTCAAGAAGTCGGTGCTGCGCAGGATCCCCACCGTGCCCTACGCCGCCTGCAGCCAAGGGGAAGGGGACGACGCGGACGAGTGCGCCATCTGCCTGGCGGAGTTCGAGGAGGGCGAGCCCACGCGCGTGCTGCCCCAGTGCGGCCACGCCTTCCACGCCGCCTGCGTCGACAGGTGGCTGCGCGCCCACTCGTCCTGCCCCTCCTGCCGCCGCATCCTCTCCCTCCAGCTGCCGCCCGGCGAGCGGTGCCGCCGCTGCGGCGCGCGGCCCCTGGACGACGGGGACGCTGGGTGGAAGCCCACCTACTACAGCGCCATGCCGCCGTTCCTGGCGTAAGCGGCGGAGGAATCGCCCGATCCGGAAGCAAAGGAAAGCAAAGCAAAGCAAACCTTCGGGTTAAGTTCCTCGGCTGCAGATTTCGGTACTGCCTGTATGTGGTTGGTAGTGCGTAGCAATCTGGGAATGAGGAAAATTAGGGGATCAATTAGGTTGTTTGTTGCAGCTGAAAACACTGCACTGCAGCGTGCGTAGTAGTAGTACTAGTACCAGGCTGGCGTGTACAGTACAGTTTGTAAATACTCAAGTAATTAATATGCATGCGATGAGCTTTGGTATGGATGATCTCCGTTTCAACTGGGCCGGGCGACAGGGTAACTCGGTTTCACATGCAATCAGCTGCACTCAGAATGCGAACGCGAATCCGAAGAAATGTATTTCATTCGAATGGCGGGCCTAACTGCCTTATCTTCTCTGTGCTGTGCTGTGCTGTGAACCAAGTGGCGGTAGCCTCTGTGTTGTTTCAATCTTGATTTTTAGCAGATCCACATCAGAGCTCTTTTTCCTTGGGCCCAGAGGGGAATATATCATTGCCAGTTGCCATTGCCACCCTCTCTAAAAATCAATTCGCCGTACAGCTGCTCTGCTCTCTCAGGTCACGTGGGAGTGTCGTTTGTCACGTGACAGGGTGTCAATTGGACACACGTTGTGGGACATCTGGATCACACATCACACGTCAGCATGAACTAGCACGCTTGCGATTGACAACACACCACAGCTGAGAAATACAGGAAACCGATGTAGAGACCGATTAAATCAGTGTTTATCCTATTCTTTTTCTTGGGTTAGACTCCTCAGTAACTTCGAGAAATGCCACATGATGGGAGCGCCGTGGTTTCCTCGTAGCAAAAAAGTCCACAACCGTCGGACCGCGGCGGACACGGCGGCGACGCTGGTTTCCGGAGGACTGAAGAAAACCAGAAACGTGCCGGTACTGATTCGATCGGTTCATCACCATGACATGACATGACAAAAAACGTTCGCTGTCGCGTGGCAGTTTGGTACGGCGATCTCCTCGGTGTGCTGGCACGGCGGTCCTCCTGTCCTCTACCGGCCGCCGCCGCCGCTGAGCGAAACCAAGCAGAGAATCCCGTGATCCTGCCTCTTTTGCTTGCACTGCATGCTTGTCCCTCTCGGCGCCTTCTGAATTCTGATGAGAGGGCACGTGGGTGAGGCAAAGCAACACCACGGTCCACGGGGTTCAATCAACGCTGGTGACGATCGAGACGACGGTGGTTGAGCGAACAATACAGCCGCATCGCTTCAGCCCACTCACCAAACTGATCCTCGCCATTGGTTCAAGGAGTTCAACACCCCACACCACGCGCACTCTCTACCAGACCTAATTGCGCACATGCCAGCTCGTTTTGGAGTTTGAGTTGAAAGCGCAGCATGCCAAGTCGGCACAAAGGGCGCAAAAAGAAACGCAAAAGAACTCGGTGGTGCAGGGTTGCATTGCATTGCGGGGGCACTCGCACTCACACGCAGACGCAGCACAGGTCAACCTAGCCTAATCCCTGAAACGAGACACGCTGGGCAATGCGGAAAAAGTCCAGTGGACACAGTAGTTTATAACAGTTCAATAATGGCATGGATAAGTTAAAGAGTTTGTTTCTGAAGGTTGTGTATATATGCATCGTCCGTTGCTTTATTTGCGCTATAATGCCGGCCGGCCTTTGCTGCTGTTGATTGGCACACGAACGACTACTGGTAGCTAAAAAGCTCAGAGCCTAGCTTCCTCTTCAACTGTGTCATTAAAAAAGTTTGAACATTTGTTGGATTCCACTAGTTTATCCACGCGTGCACTTTCTGGAATTCAAGCCTCAAGCATCATTGGACGATGGGTGTTTAAAATATGACGGACACGGTTGTTCAGTGTGCATCGGTGGGATGGGTGGTAGGCGGACAACTTCGTTTCAGGCAATCGATCTGCAAATAGGTAGTGCACGATCTTTTTGCATCCACAGGTCAATGGAGCACGTTGTGGAAGCCGGAAAGACGGAAAGGAACAGAAGGTGCATGTGGATTAATGAAAACCCTAAAGTCTAAACTGGCATGCCAGTTTCTCATTGACTCAGACACTAAGGACATGTACAACCTATAGTCTCTTGATTGATTTTCTATGCACAAGAGACATCTAAGAAATTGCATTATGGGGAGTGTTTAAAATATGTCATATCATAAATGCTATCGAGAGACATTATATATAGAGAGCCGTGTAGAGACGTACTCTTATTTAAAAGCCCGTCTTTTATATTCTTTTTTACGTTTGACTCTCTAGAGACCCTCAAGAGACAATGTATTAAGTGGGTTGTACATGCATCTCTAACCTATTAAATTTTATAAGGACATAACCTATAATTTATTTAATTAAATAAATTGAATCAATTTTAAAGGCTTATTACACGATGTATAGTTACTGAACTTGTAACAGTCATCGATATAGTTACTGATAACTCACGTGTTCATAATAGCGATTACTAGTAATTGATGAGTGTTTCATAATGTCTAACTTACTCCTGTATTATTCGATGTGTTCGACGAGACAGAGAATACTACATCCTCTCTTCTCTATTAAGTTTGCTCCTAAATTTTAACGGTTTGGTGCTCCAAGGATTTAAGCATAGGTTATAGGAATTAGTCAAGAAGTATGGCAGAAAATAGATACAATAGTTACCCAAGGTTATCTGTCGGCTACAAAATAGGATGACATGCCAACACTACACCACATTACATTTTTAATAACTTGCGGTTGGTCAGTAAAATTGGCTTTACCGACCCTTCGTCGGTCGATAAATGTCTTTACCGACCAACAAGATGAATCAGTGTAACTGACGTCGGTAAAAGTTTTACCGACCGACCAAGTTTTACCGACCCTCTGTGGGTCGCTTTATGTACATAATTACCGACCTTCCTCCTATCCCTACTAATAGTATTACCAACCCTCCTTATGTCCCTACTAATAGTATTAACGACCCTCTTTTAGCCCCTACTAATAGTATTAGCGACTCTCTTTCGGTTAGTAACGATTCAAATTACCGACCAACTATCAATAGGTACCATCTATTTTCCAATATTTACATAATTATATAATGTAATGTTGGAGGTATACATGAAGAGAGAACATTAAATTTAGGTACAAGACGTTGTAGCATTTATGTTTGTTGGAGAGTCTAATAGGGTCCAGCCCTATTGTCTATTGGGATCAATATATTATTGGGTGTTTGGTTTATATGGATTAATTTTTAATCTCTCAATTTTATTTTATTTTAGTCCCTAAATTATTAAATATAAAAACTAAAACTCTATTTTTGTTTTTATATTTATCTATTTAGGGATAGAAATGGAATAAGATGAAAAAAATAGTATCTATAAACGAAACATCACTTATAATTTATTCGATCAGGGGTTGATTGAGACATTAAATTATCTCCTATTTAAATTTAATTTAAATAGTAGAAAATTTAATCCCCTCCTATCTATCTCAATCCACTCAAACCCAACCAGGCGCTGTGACTTTTCGTCCCGACGGTTTTCGTAAAAAACAATATATAAACAATTCATGATCCGTTTTGACAGATGAAACTAATTTGGGAGTAGTATGTACGTATGTGCAGATCCTCGCAAATTCATCACCTTCCCGTGAAGGAGGTGGAGGACAGGGAACAGAAACTGCAGTGCCCTCCGCCTCCGGTGAAGAGAACCCCGACATGCGCCAGATCGATCTCCTGCCGCTCGCCGAAAGGAGGCCAAACGAACGCAGGCTTCAGGAGCGGGGGTTCCGGCGCCTCGGCTCCACCAACCAGCACCTGCACCGACGTCC
Organism: Zea mays; assembly: GCF_902167145.1. Classification (NCBI taxonomy): domain Eukaryota; kingdom Viridiplantae; phylum Streptophyta; class Magnoliopsida; order Poales; family Poaceae; genus Zea; species Zea mays. Next base: position 15,172,104 of record NC_050097.1, read on the forward strand.
GCATGGACGGCCTCTCCCTCGGGTTCGGGTGGCAGCACGCCAGTGCCAGCCTCACCGCGCGGTCCACCTCCGCCGGGTCAAACTCGCCGACCAGCGCCGCGTCGGCGGCGTCCTGCGCCCTCCCTTCGCCGTAGAGCCGCCACGCCCAGTCCACAATGTACATGGGCGGCTGCCGGTGCCGGCCTCGCTCGAAGCTCGCCTCGTTGTCGTGGTACGAGCACTGCACGGGGCTGCTCGGTCGCCTCCCGCTGACCACCTCCAGGACGAACACCCCGAACGCGAACACGTCCGTGTCGAGGCTGGCGCGGCCGGTGAAGAAGCTTTCGTACGCCATGTACCCGCGGGTGCCCGCCACCGCCTGCGTCGAGTGGTGCGTCGCGCCGTCACGCTGTATGACGCGGGCCAGGCCGAAGTCGCCCAGCCGCGCCTCGTACTCGCCGTCCACCATCACGTTGCTGGCCTTCACGTCCCGGTGGAGGATCCGCTTGCTGCTCCCGTGGTGCAGGTAGTCCAGCGCCGACGCCACACCGCAGACGATCCTGTACCGCCGCTCCCATGTCAGCTCAGGCGTCGCCTCCGACGCCGACGCCGGCGCATTACTTATTGCTCCGGCATCGGCGTACAGGTGCCTGTCCAGGCTGCCCATGGGGAAGTACTCGTAGACAAGCAGCAGCTCGCCTCTTTCGTGGCACCATCCCATGAGCTTCACGAGGTTACGGTGCGACAGCTTGCTGATCGAGTTCACCTCCGCCACGAACTCCTGCTCCCCGCGATTGGAGTTGCCACTCGTCATCACCCGCTTCACGGCCACGTTCACGCCCATCCTCTTCAGGTAGCCAAGGTACACGGTGCCGAAGCCGCCTCTGCCGAGCTTACGGTCAGAGCTGAAGTTGGCCGTAGCATTTCTTAGCTCCCTGAACTTAAATTTGACCGGGCCTTGCGCGTCGATCATCTTCTCGAGGTTGCGGTAGGCTAGCCTTCTCGGACGCGTCAGCCTTCTCCACACGCAGAACGCCAGGAACGATCCGGCTATGGCGAACGGGATCAGGTAGGCGAGAAGCAATCTCATCTTCTTCCTGTGTCGCCATCTGCCGTCTGCATCGTCGCCTAGTGTTGTGAAATTCCAAGACTTGATCTGATTCAGCTCGGTGAAGTCGCCGGTTGAAGCTGCAAAGCCGACGGTGATGTCGTCCGTGAGATACTGCGACAGGTCACCGGCCCAGGCGTACATGAAGCTGTACGTCTGTACCGCGACTATGCTCAGCGTCGCACCGTCGTACTGTATGGTGACCCAAACATCAGCCCCGCTCGACAGCACGATGGAGAGATTGCCGACAGGATACGCACTGGCAGACTCGATGCCGTTGACGTCGAGGCCGACATGGTTGTCGTCGTGGTCGTGCTTGCCACTCTTCCTCGTGTCGAACTCCACGGCCACGATCCGGTTCGCCGGCGACCCGTCCGTCTGGCCGTTCACTAGTCCCAGCCACTGCCCGCTGCTGTTGCGGGGCAACTCCGGGTTGTTTGTGAGGATGAATGCCATACCTTCTCCGGTCCCGTTCCGCGGGACGATGTTGAGCACGAACTCCGTCCTGAACGACGTCAGCGCCGTCCGCCTGCGGTTCCACAGCTTGAGGGTTTCCCGCGCGTAGCAGACTCGCCCCGACCGGTGGCGCAGGTCTCCGGTGCTCGGCGTGATCTGCAGGGCTCCATCTTCGATGCCGGCGCCGGGGGTGAAGCTGAAATCGGCCTCATTGGCGGCGCCGAAGGTGGGGTAGCTGAACTGCAGGCAGCTGCAGGTGCCGCAGAGGACCAGGATGGCAAGCGTTGCAGAAGCTAGCAGAGCGAAGCGCCGCCTGATGCCAGTATGGGACGGGGACGCCATGGCTCCCTGCTGTTTCCGGCGAACTCTCTCCAATTCTATGGGTTATGCTTATGCCTCGTGTAGACTGAGGGCCACAAAATCGCGGCGAACACGTAGAAGTCTACTTTCGGAGCCCATCATCAGGAAACAAAATGTGTGCATTGGACATTGGTGCTTGTCAATGTGAACTGAATGAAGATGCGTAACAGTAGACTTCTGCGCGGCAGAAACTTCACAGAAATGCAACCCGCAATACGCAACGCCAGAAGACACTTTGACTACGCAAACTTCTCCTGAACTTTGACTATGCAAACGGCGGCTTATCTGTCATAAACATGGAGATTGTTTAGCATCTAGTACAATAAGTCATCCTCGTCGCATAGAGTATTTATTGTATGTAGGTACGTAGTACTCCGTAGTTTTTATTGTAGAAATGCAAAAGTTTGGTAATGAAAATCTGATTATTGACATGGGTATCTTCGTCAACGATCTCAGCGTTCTGACCAGCGCCGTGGGCCGTGGCGACTGGCGACCGCCCCTCTTGCCATCCTCCGGTCTATGGCGGTCAGCCGGACTCGAATGGGGCTGGTGCCATGCCAGTGCACCATCCCACTCTCGTGTTCGTCTGCGTACATATTACAACAGACTTCACAGCCACATCACCTTTTTTATTTCACAATTAACTATTCATACTGATTTATTTCAACACCTAAAAATTACATAACATGAATTTTTTATTGAATTAAAAATTAACTATTACATAATACTTAAATAAAATTACATATTAAAAAAACTATATGATATGAAATTGTGTGTAAAATGAGCTCCAGCTAAGCGAGAGTATTTATAAATGGACTGAGAATGAAATTTATGATTTTTTTGCATTTTTTGAATTTTTTGGACTCTAAATAATCACCAATGGCTAGTACGCGTGATACTGATGTGGTCCATTTAGAAACTGTCAAGTTACTCTCACCTCACCTCTCTCGTCTGCCCACGCCCACAACAATGTGTCGCCTCTGTACTGCTTATCCCTCACCCCTCTACCGCCCAAACGTGTTGTGCAGTACGGGCTACAGTGAGGTGGCAAGCCCGTTCTCGCCGAGCGACGCGGCCATCGCCCGAGGCTGCCCTCCCGCCCCACTCTCGGTCGACCCCGCCTCGGAGTGCCCCACTCGCAGCCTGCCAAAAGCCTGTCCATGACCTGTGCACAGCAGGGCACACCTCATCTGCCTACATTAAATGTGGTTGGGCGACCTTGCTTCCGGTCAAAGGCTTGTGCCACGCGTCAACGGGCCACGCGACGGCCTCAAACCTCTTTCTTAAGAGGAGAGTGGGGGCCAAGAGCGCATACTGGCTTGAGGACCTGGGCCCCTGCCAGGAGTCCAGATGGCACACATGGCAGTTCGAGACCTGCCTGCAGTGGGTCCGAACGTTACACGTGGAGGTCCAGGACCCGTCCATGGGGGTTTGGGCGCCATACGTGGACACTCGGGATCCACTTAGTGAGAGCACCTAGAGGGGGGTGAATAGGTGATCCTGTAAAACTTGAAACTTAAGCCACAAAAACTTGGTTAAGTGTTAGCATAATAATCGCCAAGTGGCTAGAGAGGAGCCTCAACAAAACACAGTAACCACAAAGATGTCAATCACAGAGATGGCACGGTGGTTATCCCGTGGTTCGGCCAAGACCAACGCTTGCCTACTCCACGTTGTGGCGTCCCAACGGACGAGGGTTGCAATCAACCCCTCTCAAGTGGTCCAAAGACCTACTTGAATACCACGGTGTTTTGCTTAGCTTTTCTTAATCGCGTTTGCGAGGAATCTCCACAACTTGGAGCCTCTCGCCCTTACACTTGAAGTTCACAAAGAAGCACGGAGCAAGGGAGGGATTAGCAACTCACACAAGACACAAAGATCACAGCAAATACGCACACACAAGACCCAGACTTGAGCTCAAGAGACTAGCACACTAGAACGGAGCTCAAATCACTAGAATGTCGAACAAGTGCGCAGGAGTGGAGTGTGAGTGATCAAGAGTGCTCTAGGAATGCTTGGTGCTCTCCTCCATGCACCTAGGGGTCCCTTTTTGTTGGGGACTTGTTCTCAAATGCTATGAATTAAGAACAAGGCAACATAGAGTGTTAAATGTCAACATCCTTCGTCCATGAAACATTATTCCCTTGAGGATAATGAGCCTTGGACGAAGGCTGATAAGAGCATAATTACGAAGCTTAAATTTTCGTAATAAAATTTCAGTAGAAATTATAAGATAACATAAAATAAAAGGTATAAAAGGAATAAATAAATCATAGACGAATTACATTATATTTACTTATTGAGTTATTGAATACAATAATACCTCTGCCTTGGCAAAAGGTTGGATTCCAAAAGATGCGATTGCAATTGCTAGAATGCGTGAACAGTAACGGAATACTGTTCACTATTTATAGGCACAGGACACAGCCTGTGAGGAATTACAAGTATGCCCCTTATAAAAGCTTACAACATTGACTCAGACCTTTATGGACTAAAAGGTCATTCTATGTTTAAGTCGGTTTGTAATGCCGAAGCTTCACGAAGAGGACCCTTCGGCTATCTTATGCTAACAGCTTCAGCCGAGGACCACTTCTTTCTATAAGACCTTCGGCGACGAAGCATAGACCCAACACTTTTATAGCCCCAAGGTAGCTAGGAGCCGTTGAGAGCAATCTGGGAAGGCAATTCTTGCCTTCTGTCGTCTGGCGCACCGGACAGTCCGGTGCACACCGGACAGTGTCCGGTGCCCGATTTCTTTCCTTCTACGGCGAAGTCGACCGTTGGCAGCCAGAGAGCCGTTGGCGCACCGGACATGTCCGGTGCACACCGGATAGTCCGGTGCCTCCTTCTAGCCGTTGGCTCGGCCACGTGTCCCGCGCAGATCGCGCGGCCGACCGTTGGCCCGGCCGACCGTTGGCTCACCGGACAGTCCGGTGCACACCGGACAGTCCTGTGAATTATAGTCGAACGTCGCCGACGATTTCCCGAGAGCGGCTAGTTCGCTCGAGCCAGCCTGGCGCACTATACACTGTCCGGTGCACCACCGGACACTGTCCGGTGCACCACCGGACAGTCCGGTGCACCCAGACTGCGCTGACTTTGGCAGAACTTAGCCACCTCTGCTCCAATTCAATCTTTCCTGTTTCCAGCACTTAGACACAATACATTAGTCTCTAAAACAATGTACTAAGTCTGAGAAACATACCTTTATCCTTGATTTGTACTTTGTCCACCATTTTACACTTAGGCACTTGTGTTGGACACTAAATCACCAAAATACTTAGAAATGGCCCAAGGGCACATTTCCCTTTCAATCTCCCCCTTTTTGGTGATTTATGCCAACACAATATAAAGCAAGTGGAACAAATACAAAATCAATTCAAATAAGAACTCAAATTGTTTTGATTCAAATTTGACATATATGGATCACTCTTTGCCACCACTTGGTTTGTTTTTGCAAATCAAACTCAAATTTCCATTTCTAAGTCAAACACACATGTTAAGACACAAAGAGAGTCATTCCAAGAGAAATTGATTCAAGATTTCAAAAACTCCCCTTTTTCCCATAATCAACATTTCTCCCCACACTTTTTCCCATAATCAACATTTCTCCCCACAAGAAGCCAACTTTTGACAAGAGAGACAATAAAAGAGTTTTGACAAACCAAAAGCTCTATTCTACTATTTTCAAAATCTCTCAAGCCTTTTTCCCATAATCAACATTTCTCCCCACACTTTTCCCATAATCAACATTTCTCCCCACAAGAAGCCAACTTTTGACAAGAGAGACAATAAAAGAGTTTTGACAAACCAAAAGCTCTATTCTACTATTTTCAAAATCTCTCAAGTGGTAGCTGATCCATTTAACGCTTTGGCCTTTATTTTCTCCCCCTTTGGCATCAAGCACCAAAACGGGATTAATCTTGGCCACAGAACCCCATTGCCTCACCAAAATCTTCAATTAGAATACAAAGGAAATAAGAGTACATGAGATGAACTTGGAATAAGTTACCCTCTCATCGGAGTGCAGTGGAAGTCTTTCATGGTCCAAGTCCACCTTTTCCCATTCAAACCTCCTTTGAGACTAAAACAAGCAAACTCAAGCACATGGTTAGTCTCAAAGGGTCAAGTTGTAGCACAGCTCCCCCTAAATATGTGCATCACTTGCAAAAAGGACTTGTGAGGTCCGGGGAGTGTTTGTACAACTTGAGCACCATTAGTAAGCAACAAAATGCATAAGGAACATGATCAAGGGCATAAACACATGTATGCTATAAATCAATCCAGGTTCCGCGAATCTAAGACATTTAGCTCACTACGCAACCTGCAAAAGGTCTGCTCATCTAGAGGCTTGGTAAAGATATCGGCTAGCTGGTTCTCGGTGCTAACATGAAACACTTCGATATCTCCCTTTTGCTGGTGGTCTCTCAAAAAGTGATGCCGGATGTCTATGTGTTTTGTGCGGCTGTGTTCAACAGGATTTTCCGCCATGCGGATAGCACTCTCATTATCACATAGGAGTGGGACTTTGCTCAGATTGTAGCCAAAGTCCTGGAGGGTTTGCCTCATCCAAAGTAGTTGTGCGCAACACTTTCCTGTGGCAACATACTCGGCCTCAGTGGTGGATAGGGCAACGGAGGTTTGTTTCTTAGAATTCCATGACACCAGGGACCTTCCTAAGAATTGGCACGTCCCCGATGTACTCTTCCTATCGACCTTACATCCAGCATAGTCGGAATCTGAATATCCAATTAGGTCAAAGGTAGACCCCTTTGGATACCAGAGCCCGAAGCAAGGCGTAGCAACTAAATATCTAAGGATTCACTTCACTGCCACTAAGTGACACTCCTTAGGATCAGATTGAAATCTAGCACACATGCATACGCTAAGCATAATATCCGGTCTACTAGCACATAAGTAAAGTAATGACCCTATCATTGACCGGTATGCCTTTTGATCAACGGACTTACCTCCTTTGTTGAGATCAGTGTGTCCGTCGGTCCCCATCGGAGTCTTTGCGGGCTTGGCATCCTTCATCCCAAACCGCTTCAGCAAGTCTTGCGTGTACTTCGTTTGAGAGATGAAGGTGTCGTCCTTGAGTTGCTTCACTTGGAACCCAAGGAAGTAGTTCAACTCGCCCATCATTGACATCTCGAATTTCTGCGTCCTCACCCTGCTAAACTCTTCACAAGACTTTTTATTAGTAGAACCAAATATTATGTCATCGACATAAATTTGGCACACAAAAAGATCACTGTCACAAGTCTTAGTGAAAAGAGTTGGATCGGCTTTCCCAACCTTGAAAGCATTAGCGATTAAGAAATCTCTAAGGCATTCATACCATGCTCTTGGGGCTTGCTTAAGTCCATAGAGCGCCTTAGAGAGCTTACACACGTGGTCGGGGTACCATTCATCCTCGAAGCCAGGGGGTTGCTCCACGTACACCTCCTCCTTGATTGGCCCGTTGAGGAAAGCGCTCTTCACATCCATTTGGAACAACCTGAAAGAATGGTGAGCGGCATATGCTAGCAAAATATGAATGGACTCTAGCCTAGCCACAGGAGCAAAAGTCTCCTCAAAGTCCAAACCTGCGACTTGGGCATAACCTTTTGCCACAAGTCGAGCCTTGTTCCTTGTCACCACTCCGTGCTCGTATTGTTTGTTGCGGAACACCCACTTGGTTCCCACAACATTTTGCTTAGGACGAGGCATCAGCGTCCAAACTTCATTTCTCTTGAAGTTGTTGAGCTCCTCTTGCATGGCCAAACTTCATTTCTCCTGAAAGGCTCAATAGAAGAGACAAAGGAGTAATGCTCACAAAAATTAACTAATCGAGATCGAGTAGTTACTCCCTTGCTAATATCACCCAGAATTTGATCGACGGGATGACCCCTTTGAATCATCGCTCGAACTTGGGTTGGAGGTGCCGGTTGAGTTTCTTCCTCCATCACATGATCATCTTGTGCCCCCCCTCGATCACACGCCTCCTGTTGATGAACCTGTTCATCGTCTTGAGTTGGGGGATGCACCATAGTTGAGGAGGAAGGTTGATCTCGCTCATTTTGTTCCTGTGGCCGCACCTCTCCAATCGCCATGGTGCATATTGCGGCCGTTGGAACGTCGTCTTCATCTACATCATCACAATCAACAACTTGCTCTCTTGGAGAGCCATTAGTCTCATCAAATACAACGTCGCTAGAGACTTCAACCAAACCCGATGACTTGTTGAAGACTCTATACGCCTTTGTATTTGAGTCATAACCTAACAAAAACCCTTCTACAGCTTTGGGAGCAAACTTAGAATTTCTACCCTTCTTCACTAGAATGTAGCATTTGCTCCCAAATACACGAAAGTAAGATACATTGGGTTTGTTACCGGTTAGAAGCTCATATGACGTCTTCTTGAGGAGACGATGAAGGTATACCCTGTTGATGGCGTGGCAAGCCGTGTTCACGGCTTCCGACCAAAAGCACTCGGGGGTCTTGAACTCTCCAAGCATCGTCCTCGCCATATCGATGAGCGTCCTGTTCTTCCTCTCTACCACACCATTTTGTTGTGGTGTGTAGGGAGCGGAGAACTCGTGCTTGATCCCTTCCTCCTCAAGGAACTCCTCCACTTGAAGGTTCTTGAATTCGGACCCGTTGTCGCTTCTTATTTTCTTCACTTTGAGCTCAAACTCATTTTGAGCTCTCCTTAGGAAGCGCTTGAGGGTCCCTTGGGTTTCAGACTTATCCTGCAAAAAGAATACCCAAGTGAAGCGGGAAAATTCATCAACAATAACTAGACCATACTTACTTCCTCCTATGCTTAGATAGGCGACGGGTCCGAAGAGGTCCATATGTAGCAGCTCCAGGGGTCTTGATGTGGTCATCACATTCTTGCTGTGATGCGCTCCTCCCACTTGTTTACCTGCCTTACAAGCTGCACAAGGTCTATCTTTTTCGAATTGCACGTTAGTCAAACCTATCACGTGTTCTCCCTTTAGAAGCTTGTGAAGGTTCTTCATCCCTACATGAGCTAAGCGGCGATGCCACAGCCAGCCCATGCTAGTCTTAGCTATTAAGCATGCATCTAGACCGGCCTCCTCTTTTGCAAAATCAACTAAATAAAGTTTGCCGTCTAATACACCTTTAAAAGCTAATGAACCATCACTTCTTCTAAAGACAGACACATCTACATTTGTAAATAGACAATTATATCCCATATTACATAATTGACTAACAGATAGGAAATTATATCCAAGGGACTCAACTAAAAATACATTAGAGATAGAGTGCTCATTTGAAATTGCAATCTTGCCTAAGCCTTTCACCTTGCCTTGGTTCCCATCACCAAATATGATTGAATCTTGGGAATCCTTGTTTTTAACGTAGGAGGTGAACATCTTCTTCTCCCCCGTCATATGGTTTGTGCATCCGCTGTCGATAATCCAGCTTGAACCCCTGGATGCATAAACCTGCAAGGCGAATTTAGGCTTGGGACTTAGGTACCCAACTCTTGTTGGGTCCTACAAGGTTAGTCACAATTGTCTTAGGGACCCAAATGCAAGTTTTATCACCCTTGCATTTTGCCCCTAATTTCCTAGCAACTATCTTCCTATCCTTTCTACAAATAGCAAAGGAAGCATTTAAAGCATGATATATTGTAGAAGGACCATCCATAACTTTCCTAGAAACATGAACAATATTCTTTCTAGGCACATGATGAACATATCTCCTATACATATCTCTATCATGCATATAAGAAGAACTAGAAGCAAACATAGCATGTGAATCATAAGCATGTGAATCATAACTTCTATAGTCATTTCTAGCATGTCTCTTATTATGATACATAAAAGCATGGTTTTTAGTACTACTTGCCATAGGAGCCTTCCCTTTCTCCTTGGCGGGGATGGGAACTTTATGGCTTGTTACGTTCTTGGCTTCCCTCTTGAAGCCAAGTCCATCCTTAATTGAGGGGTGTCTACCAATCGTGTATGCATCCCTCGCAAATTTTAGCTTATCAAATTCGCTCTTGCTAGTCTTAAGTTGAGCATTAAGACTAGCCAATTCATCATTAAGTTTGGAAATTGTAACTAGGTGTTCACTACAAGCATCAATGTCAAAATCTTTACACCTATTACACGTTGCAACAATTTCTACACAAGATGTTGATTTACTAGTTATTTCTAACTTAGCATTCAAATCATCATTAATGCTCCTTAAGTTAGAAATTGTCTCATGGCAAGAAGATAATTCACAAGAAAGCATTTCATTTCTTTTAACTTCTAGAGCATGATATTTTGTGCTTCTACAAATTTGTCATGTTCTTCATACAACAAATCCTCTTGCTTTTCTAAAAGCCTATTCTTATCATTCAAGGCATCAATCAATTCATTAATTTTATCTACCTTGGTTCTATCTAGGCCCTTAAATAAACAAGAATAATCTATTTCATCCTCATCACTAGATTCGTCCTCACTTGAAGAAGCATAAGTAGAGTTTTGAGTACATACCTTCTTCTCCCTTGCCATAAGGCATGTGTGACGCTCGTTTGGGAAGAGGGATGACTTGTTGAAGGCGGTGGCGGTGAGTCCTTCATTGTCGGAATCGGAAGAGGAGCAATCTGAATCCCACTCCTTGCCTAGATGTGCCTCACCCTTTGCCTTCTTATAGTTCTTCTTCTTCTCCCTCTTGTTCCCTTGATCCTGATCACTATTATTGTCGGGACAGTTAGCAATAAAATGACCAAGCTTACCACATTTGAAGCATGAGCGCTTCCCCTTTGTCTTGGTCTTGCTTGACTGCCCCTTGCGACCTTTTAGCGCCGTCTTGAATCTCTTGATGATGAGAGCCATCTCTTCATCATTAAGTCCGGCAGCCTCGATTTGTGCCACCTTGCTAGGTAGCGTCTCCTTGCTTCTTGTTGCCTTGAGAGCAAGAGGTTGAGGCTCATTGATTGGACCATTCAATGCGTCGTCCACGTATCTTGCTTCCTTGATCATCATTCGCCCGCTCACGAACTTTCCAAGTATCTCCTCGGGCGTCATCTTGGTGTACCTAGGATTCTCACGAATATTGTTCACAAGATGAGGATCAAGGACAGTAAAAGACCTTAACATTAGGCGGACGACGTCATGGTCCGTCCATCGCGTGCTTCCATAGCTTCTTATCTTGTTGATAAGGGTCTTGAGCCGGTTGTACGTTTGGGTTGGCTCTTCTCCCCTTATCATAGCGAATCTCCCGAGTTCGCCCTCCACCAACTCCATCTTGGTGAGCATTGTGACGTCATCCCCTCATGAGAGATCTTGAGGGTGTCCCAAATTTGCTTGGCGTTATCCAAGCCGCTCACTTTGTGGTATTCATCCCTGCACAAGGAAGCTAGAAGAACAGTAATAGCTTGTGCATTTTTATGAATTTGCTCATTAATGAACATGGGACTATCCGTACTATCAAAGTGCATTCCACTCTCTACAATCTCCCATATACTAGGATGGAGAGAGAACAAGTGACTACGCATTTTGTGACTCCAAAATCCGTAGTCCTCTCCATCAAAATGAGGAGGTTTACCAAGTGGAATAGATAATAAATGAGCATTTGTACTTTGAGGAATACGAGAGTAATCAAAAGAAAAGTTCGAATTGACCGTTTTCTTTTTCTCGTAGTCGTCGTCGTCCTTTTGGGAAGAGGAAGATTCGTCGCTGTCGTAGTAGACGATCTCCTTGATGCGCCTTGTCTTCTTCTTCTTCCCGTCTTTGCGCTTGTGGCCCGAGCCCGAGTCGGTAGGCTTGTCATCCTTCGGCTCGTAGAAGATAGACTCCTTCTCGTTGTTGTTGACCACCATCCCCTTTCCCTTAGGATCCATCTCTTCGGGCGATTAGTCCCTTCTTGAAGAGAACGACTCTGATACCAATTGAGAGCACCTAGAGGGGGGTGAATAGGTGATCCTGTAAAACTTGAAACTTAAGCCACAAAAACTTGGTTAAGTGTTAGCACAATAATCGCCAAGTGGCTAGAGAGGAGCCTCAACAAAACACAGTAACCACAAAGATGTCAATCACAGAGATGGCACGGTGGTTATCCCGTGGTTCGGCCAAGACCAACGCTTGCCTACTCCATGTTGTGGCGTCCCAACGGACGAGGGTTGCAATCAACCCATCTCAAGTGGTCCAAAGACCTACTTGAATACCACGGTGTTTTGCTTAGCTTTTCTTAATCCCGTTTGCGAGGAATCTCCACAACTTGGAGCCTCTCGCCCTTACACTTGAAGTTCACAAAGAAGCACGAAGCAAGGGAGGGATTAGCAACTCACACAAGACACAAAGATCACAGCAAATACGCACACACAAGACCCAGACTTTAGCTCAAGAGACTAGCACACTAGAACGGAGCTCAAATCACTAGAATGTCGAACAAGTGCGCAGGAGTGGAGTGTGAGTGATCAAGAGTGCTCTAGGAATGCTTGGTGCTCTCCTCCATGCGCCTAGGGGTCCCTTTTATAGCCCCAAGGCAGCTAGGAGCCGTTGAGAGCAATCTGGGAATGCAATTCTTGCCTTCTGTCGTCTGGCGCACCGGACAGTGTCCGGTGCCCGATTTCTTTCCTTCTACGGCGAAGCCGACCGTTGGCAGCCAGAGAGCCGTTGGCGCACCGGTGAAAGGGAAATGTGCCTTTGGGCCATTTCTAAGTATTTTGGTGATTGAGTGCCAACACAAGTGCTAAAATGTGAATTTATGCTCATGGATGGACAAAGTGCAAATCAAGAGTAAAGGTATGTTTCTAAGCCTTAGTACATTGGTTTTGTGTACTAATATACTTGTCTAAGTGTTAGAAACAGAAAGAAGAAGAAAAGAAAAGAGATGAAAAAAGGCTTGGCTATGTACAGCCAAGACTCAGCTCAGTCTGGCACACCGGACTGTCCGGTGGTGCACCGGACAATGTCCGGTGCGCCAGGCTGACTCGGCGTGAAGTGGCCGCTCTCGGGAATTCGCCGACGGCGTACGGCTAAAATTCACCGGACTGTCCGGTGTGCACCGGACTGTCCGGTGTGCACCGGACTGTCCGGTGAGCCAACGGTCGGCCGGGCCAACGGTCGGTCGCGGAATCTGCGCGCGACACGTGGCCGGGCCAACGGTCGGAAGGGGGCACCGGACTGTCCGGTGTGCACCGGACATGTCCGGTGCGTCAACGGCTCCCAGATCTGCAACGGTCGGCTGCGCCATTTTAGGAAGGAAATCGGGCACCGGACAGTGTCCGGTGTGCACCGGACTGTCCGGTGCACCCGACGACAGAAGGCAAGATTGGCCTTCCAGATTTGCTCTCAACGGCTCCTAGCTGCCTTGGGGCTATAAAAGGGACCCCTAGGCGCATGGAGGAGAACACCAAGCAACCTTAGAGCATTCTTGATCATCCACACTCAGTCTTTGCGCATTCGTTTGTCATTCTCAGTGATTCGAGCTCCGTTCTAGTGAGAACTTTGAGATAGTCTTTTGAGCTCGATTCTTGGCCGTGTGTGTGCGCATTTTGCTGTGGATTTGTGTGTGTTGCTTCCCTCCCTTACTCCGTGCTTCTTTGTGAACTTCAAGTGTAAGGGCGAGAGACTCCAAGTTGTGGAGATTCCTCGCGAACGCGATAAGAAAAGAAAAGCATAACACTGTGGTATTCAAGTTGATCATTGGATCACTTGAGAGGAGTTGAGTGCAACTCTAGTCCGTTGGGACGCCACAACGTGGAGTAGGCAAGTTTTGTACTTGGCCGAACCACGGGATAAACCACTGTGTCTTCTCTGTGTTGAACTCCTTGTGGTTATCGTATTGTGCAAGATCTTCTCTCTAGCCACTTGGCATTAACTGTGCTAACGCTTAATCAAAGTTTTGTGGCTTAAGTTTTTAAGTTTTACAGGATCACCTATTCACCCCCCCCTCTAGGTGCTCTCAATTGGTATCAGAGCCGTTCTCTTCAAGAAGGGACTAATCGCCCGAAGAGATGGATCCTAAGGGAAAGGGGATGGTGGTCGACAACAACGAGAAGGAGTCTATCTTCAACGAGCCGAAGAATGACAAGTCTACCGACTTGGGCTCAAGTCATAAGCGCAAAGACAGGAAGAAGAAGAAGACAAGGCGCATCAAGGAGATCGTCTACTACGACAGCGACGAATCTTCTTCTTCTCAAAAGGATGACGACGACGACTACGAGAAAAAGAAAACGGTCAATTCAAACTTTTCCTTTGATTACTCTCGTATTCCTCAAAGTGCAAATGCTCATTTATTATCTATTCCACTTGGTAAACCTCCTCATTTTGATGGAGAGGACTACGGATTTTGGAGTCACAAAATGCGTAGTCACTTGTTCTCTCTCCATCCTAGTATATGGGAGATTGTAGAAAGTGGAATGCACTTTGATAGTTCGGATAGTCCCATGTTCATTAATGAGCAAATTCATAAGAATGCACAAGCTACTACTGTTCTTCTAGCTTCATTGTGCAGGGATGAATATCACAAGGTGAGTGGCTTGGATAACGCCAAGCAGATCTGGGACACCCTCAAGATTTCACATGAGGGGAACGACGTCACCTTGCTCACCAAGATGGAGTTGGTGGAAGGCGAGCTCGGAAGATTTGCGATGATAAGGGGCGAGGAGCCAACCCAAACATACAACCGGCTCAAGACCCTTATCAACAAAATAAGGAGCTATGGAAGCACGCGATGGACGGACCATGACGTCGTCCGACTATTACTAAGGTCCTTTACCATTCTTGATCCTCATTTGGTGAATAATATTCGTGAGAATCCCAGGTACACCAAAATGTCGCCCGAAGAAGTCCTTGGAAAATTCGTAAGCGGGCGAATGATGATCAAGGAGGCGAGATACGTGGACGACGCGTTGAACGGTCAAATCCATGAGCCTCAACCTATTGCTCTCAAGGCAACAAGGAGCAAGGAGGCGTTACCTAGCAAGGTGGTGCAAGTTGAGGCGGCAGGGCTCAATGATGAGAAGATGGCCCTCATCATCAAGCGCTTCAAGACGGCGCTTAAGGGTCGCAAGGGACAGCCAAGCAAGACCAAAGCCAAGGGGAAGCGCTCATGCTTCAAATGCGGTAAGATTGGTCATTTTATTGCTAACTGTCCCGATAATGAAAGTGACCAGGAACACGGGAGCAAGAGGGAAAAGAAGAAAAATTACAAGAAGGCCAAGGGCGAGGCACATCTAGGAAAGGAGTGGGACTCGGAGTGCTCCTCCTCCGACTCTGACAATGAAGGACTAGCCGCCACCGCCTTCAACAAGTCATCCCTCTTCCCAAACGAGCGTCACACATGCCTCATGGCAAAGGAGAAGAAGGTATGTACTCGAGACGGTACTACTTATGATTCTTCTAGTGATGATGAGTCTAGCGATGAGGAAATAGATTACTCTAGCTTGTTCAAGG
This sequence comes from Zea mays, assembly GCF_902167145.1. NCBI lineage: Eukaryota > Viridiplantae > Streptophyta > Magnoliopsida > Poales > Poaceae > Zea > Zea mays. Next base: position 15,187,413 of record NC_050097.1, read on the forward strand.
GATTGGATAGAAATAAAAATGATAAAATCAATGAATTGATTGATGCCTTGAATGAGAAGGATAGACTCTTAGAGAAACAAGAGGATTTATTGTATGAAGAACATGATAAATTTATAGAGGCACAAAAATCATATGCTTTAGAAGTTAAAAGAAATGAAATTCTTTCTTTTGAACTATCTACTTGTCATGAAACCATTTCTACTTTAAAAGGTGTTAACAATGATTTAAATGCTAACTTAGAAATAGCAAATAAATCTAATTCTTGTGTAGAACATGTTATGATTTGCACTAGGTGTAAAGATTTTGATATTGATGCTTGTAGTGAACACCTAGTTTCAATTTCCAAATTAAAAGATGAATTGCTAGTCTTAATGCCCAACTTAAGACTAGCAAAAGTGATTTTGATAAGCTAAAATTTGCAAGGGATGCCTACACGATTGGTAGACACCCCTCAATTAAGGATGGACTTGGCTTCAAGAGAGAAGCCAAGAACTTAACAAGCCATAAGGCTCCCATTCCCGCCAAGGAGAAAGGGAAGGCCCCTATGGCTAGTAGTGTGCAAAAGAACCATGCGTTTATGTACCATGACAGGAGACAATCTAGAAATGCTTATAGGAATTGTAATGCATATGATGCTTTTGATTCTCATGCCATGTTTGCTTCTAGTTCTTCTTATGTGCATGATAGAAATGTTGGTAGGAGAAATGTTGTTCATAATATGCATAGGAGAAATGTTGTTAATGTTCCTAGGAAAGCAAATGAACCTTCTACAATATATCATGCTTTAAATGCTTCATTTGCTATTTGTAGAAAAGATAGGAAGATAGTTGCTAGAAAATTAGGGGCAAGATGCAAGGGAGACAAAACTTGCATTTGGGTCCCTAAGGATATTTGTGCTAACCTTGTAGGACCCAACATGAGTTGGGTACCTAAAACCCAAGCCTAAATTTGCCTTGCAGGTTTATGCATCCGGGGGTTCAAGCTGGATTATCGACAGCGGATGCACAAACCATATGACGGGGGAGAAGAAGATGTTCACCTCCTATGTCAAGAATAAGGATTCCCAAGATTCAATAATTTTCGGTGATGGGAACCAAGGCAAGCATGTCAAGCAGGTAAACAGGTGGGAGGAGCACATCACAGCAAGAATGTGATGACCACATCAAGGCCCCTGGAGCTGCTACATATGGACCTCTTCGGACCCGTCGCCTATCTAAGTATAGGGGGAAGTAAGTATGGTCTAGTTATTGTTGATGACTTTTCCCGCTTCACTTGGGTGTTCTTTTTGCAGGATAAGTCTAAAACCCAAGGGACCCTCAAGCGCTTCCTAAGGAGAGCTCAAAATGAGTTTGATCTCAAAGTGAAGAAGATAAGGAGCGACAACGGGTCCGAATTCAAGAACCTTCAAGTGGAGGAGTTCCTTGAGGAGGAAGGGATCAAGCATGAGTTCTCCGCTCCCTACACACCACAACAAAATGGTGTGGTAGAGAGGAAGAACAGGACGCTCATCGATATGGCGAGGACGATGCTAGGAGAGTTCAAGACTCCCGAGTGCTTTTGGTCGGAAGCTGTGAACACGGCTTGCCACGCCATCAATAGGGTCTACCTTCATCGCCTCCTCAAGAAGACGTCGTATGAGCTACTAACCGGTAACAAACCCAATGTATCGTACTTTCGTGTATTTGGGAGTAAATGCTACATTCTAGTGAAGAAGGGTAGAAATTCTAAGTTTGCTCCCAAAGCTGTAGAAGGGTTTTTGTTAGGTTATGACTCAAATACAAAGGCGTATAGGGTCTTCAACAAATCATCGGGTTTAGTTGAAGTCTCTAGCGACGTTGTATTTGATGAGACTAATGGCTCTCCAAGAGAGCAAGTTGTTGATTGTGACGATGTAGATGAAGAAGATGTTCCGACGGCCTCTATACGCACCATAGCGATTGGAGATGTGCGGCCACAGGAACAAAAGGAGCAAGATCAACCTTCTTCCTCAACTATGGTGCATCCCCCAACTCAAGACGATGAACAGGTTCATCAACAAGAGGCATGTGATCAAGGGGGAGCACAAGATGATCATGTGATGGAGGAAGAAGCGCAACCGGCACCTCCAACCCAAGTTCGAGCGATGATTCAAAGGGATCATCCCGTCGATCAAATTCTGGGCGATATTAGCAAGGGAGTAACTACTCGATCTCGATTAGTTAATTTTTGTGAGCATTACTCCTTTGTCTCTTCTATTGAGCCTTTCAGGGTAGAAGAGGCCTTGCTAGATTCGGACTGGGTGTTGGCCATGCAAGAGGAGCTCAACAACTTCAAGCGCAATGAAGTTTGGACACTGGTGCCTCGTCCCAAGCAAAATGTTGTGGGAACCAAGTGGGTGTTCCGCAACAAACAAGACGAGCACGGAGTGGTGACAAGGAACAAGGCTCGACTTGTGGCAAAAGGTTATGCCCAAGTCGCAGGTTTGGACTTTGAGGAGACTTTTGCTCCTGTGGCTAGGCTAGAGTCCATTCGTATTTTGCTAGCATATGCCGCTCACCATTCTTTCAGGTTGTTTCAAATGGATGTGAAGAGCGCTTTCCTCAACGGGCCAATCAAGGAGGAGGTGTACGTGGAGCAACCCCCTGGCTTCGAGGATGAACGGTACCCCGACCATGTGTGTAAGCTCTCTAAGGCGCTCTATGGACTTAAGCAAGCCCCAAGAGCATGGTATGAATGCCTTAGAGATTTCTTAATTGCTAATGCTTTCAATGTTGGGAAAGCCGATCCAACTCTTTTCACTAAGACTTGTGACGGTGATCTTTTTGTGTGCCAAATTTATGTAGATGACATAATATTTGGTTCTACTAATAAAAAGTCTTGTGAAGAGTTTAGCAGGGTGATGACGCAGAAATTCGAGATGTCAATGATGGGCGAGTTGAACTACTTCCTATGGTTCCAAGTGAAGCAACTCAAGGACGGCACCTTCATCTCCCAAACGAAGTACACGCAAGATCTGCTAAAGCGGTTTGGGATGAAGGACGCCAAGCCCGCAAAGACTCCGATGGGGACCGACGGACACACCGACCTCAACAAAGGAGGTAAGTCCATTGATCAAAAAGCATACCGGTCAATGATAGTGTCGGCGTTTCGAGACAGGGGGGTCCCTAAGCCGACGAGTGAGTGTGCTGCGTGCCCCAGCCCAGATGGGTCGAGCGCGTGGGCGAGCGCGAAGGGGGGAGAGGCGAGGTGGCCGGAGTCGAGCGTGAGAGAGGTGGAAGTCCCGCGGCCTTCGTGTTCGTCCCGCGCCCAGGTCAGGTGCGCTTGCAGTAGGGGGGTTACAAGCGTCCACGCGGGTGAGGGAAGCGAGCGGCCCCAAGAGAGCGCCTGTCCCGTCCTCGGTCCCGCGCGGCCAACCTTCTCTGAGAAGGCCCTGGTCCTTCCTTTTATAGTCGTAAGGAGAGGATCCAGGTGTACAATGGGGATGTAGCAGAGTGCTACGTGTCTAGCGGAGGGAGAGCTAGCGCCCTAGGTACATGCCAATGTGGCAGCCGGAGAGATCTGGGCACCCTGCTGGCGTGATGCCGTGGCTGTCGGAGGAGCGGCGGAGCCTGATGGAGGGACAGCTGTTGGAGCGGTCGAGTCCCTGCTGACGTTGTCCTGCTTCCGTAAGAGAGCTGGGGGCCGCCGTCGTCATAGAGCTTGTGGAGCGCCATCATTGCCCCTCTGGCGGAGCTGGCCGGATGAGACGTCGGTCTTGTTCTCCGTGACCCGAGTCGATTCGGGGTGGGATGATGATGGCGCCTCCTGTTGACGTGGCGGTCTGTGCCCTAGGCAGGGCGACGTGGGGGTTCCTCCGAAGCCGAGGTTGAGTCTGCCTTCTGTTGCCGTGGCCGAGCCCGAGCCAAGGGGTCGGGCGAGGCGGAAGTCGTTCGGCCGAGGCCAGGGCGGAGTCCGAGTCCTGGGGTCGGGCGAGGCGGAGTTTCGTCGTCTTCCGGGTTTTAGCCCGAGTCCGAGCCCTGGGGTCGGGCGGAGCGGAGTTCGCCGTCTTCCGGGTCTTAGCCCGAGTCCGAGCCCTGGGGTCGGGCGGAGCGGAGTTCGCCGTCTTCCGGGTCTTAGCCCGAGTCCGAGCCCTGGGGTCGGGCGGAGCGGAGTTCGCCGTCTTCCGGGTCTTAGCCCGAGTCCGAGCCCTGGGGTCGGGCGGAGCGGAGTTCGCCGTCTTCCGGGTCTTAGCCCGAGTCCGAGCCCTGGGGTCGGGCGGAGCGGAGTTCGCCGTGGCGCCTTTGGCAAGGCCTGATTGCCTGTCAGACTTCACTCTGTCGAGTGGCACTGCAGTCGGAGTGGCGCAGGCGGCGCTGCCCTTCTGTCAGACTGGCCAGTGGAGTGGTGGAGTGACGGCGGTCACTTTGGCTCTGCCGGGGGCGCGTGTCAGGATAGAGGTGTCAGGCCACCTTTGCGTTAAATGCCCCTGCAATTTGGTCAGTCGGTGTGGCGATTTAGTCAAGGTTGCTTCTGAGCGAAGCCAAGGCCTCGGGCGAGCCGGTGATGTGTCCGCCATAAAAGGGGGGCCTCGGGCGAGACGGAAGTCTCTCGAGGTCGGCTGCCTTTGGCCGAGGCTAGGCTCGGGCGAAGCGTGATCGAGTCACTCGTGTGGACTGATCCCTGACTTAATCGTACCCATCAGGCCTTTGCAGCTTTATGCTGATGGGGGTTACCAGCTGAGAATTAGGCGTCTTGAGGGTACCCCTAATTATGGTCCCCGACAGTAGCCCCCGAGCCTCGAAGGGAGTGTTAGCACTCGCTTGGAGGCTTTTGTCGCACTTTTTTGCAAGGGGACCAGCCTTTCTCGGTTGCATTTCGTTCCGGTGGGTGCGCGCGAGCGCACCCGCCGGGTGTAGCCCCCGAGGCCTCGGAGGAGTGGTTACACTCCTTCAAGGTCTTAATACTTTGCTTAACGCTTCGGCTGGTCTGGTCGTTCCCTCATGCGAACTGGCCGTAGCCCGGGTGCACGGTCGGGGCCCAAGCTCTCGGGCTGGTATGTTGACGCTGTCAACGATTTGGCCGGAGCCGGTTTTTGCGAGAGCAGCCCCCGAGCCTCTGCACAGGGCGAGAGGACGATCAGGGACAGACCCGACTTTTTGCATACGCCCCTACGTCGCCTTTCCGCAAGGAGGAGGGGGGGAGTGCGCCATGTTACCCTCGATGGGCACCGAACATGGTGTCTCCGGTGAGCTGCAAGCGGGTAATCCGAGTGGACGTCTGTGCCCCGTTCGTTGGGGGTCGGCTAGGGGCCCAGAGGCACGCCCAAAAGTACCTGCGGGTGATTTGCCGGACCCGGTCCCCTGGCGACGGGGTCCGAGGGCTCGATGCCTCCCTCCGATGGGATTCCGTTACAAGATCGTTCCCGCTGGTCTCGGAAATGTCCTAGGGTACCTCGGGAGCGCAGCCCGAGCCTTGGTTATGTATCGAACGTACCCCTGGTCATCCCTCGCTCGGTGTCTGAGGCGACTGTGAACCCTTCGGGGGCCAGCCTTCGAACCCCTGATCAGTAATGGGCGCGGAGCCCGAGTAGCCTGAGGCGGCCATGGAGCCCTTCGGGGGGCCGGCCTTCGAACCCCTGACCAGTAGTGGGTGTCGGGCCCACGCGACCTGAGGCGACTGTTGAACCCTTGGGGGGCCAGCCTTCGAACCCCTGATCAGTAATGGGGGGCTCGGAGCCCGGTTCCTTTGCGGAGAAGGATCCCTTTCGGGGTGTCCCCCTTTCCCGGTCCCTGTTGCAAGAGATAGAGAAAGAGGAAAACGGAAAAGGATACGAAATCGGACGACGTGGCGTACCTTTTCTGACGCGTTTATTACGGCGAAGGTGAAGCGTCGCGCGCTCCTCCTGCCAGGGGCGCCGCGTGTCCTGCCGCGGAGTTAATGCGACGGGGCGAGTGGTTGGCGGGGCGGCCGTTGCGGTTGGAACGGGCGGCAGCGAGCCGCCCATCGTTCTTCAGTTACTCCGCAGGCCTTCCCCTTCGGAGGGGGGTTGTTCGCACCTGCGGAGGAGGGAACCGGAGTTCCGTTTGTAATGGCACTTCGAATGCCAGTGTTCTTCGTTCATTGCGGCTGTCGAGGCCTGAACGTGTATGTAATTTTGGCACGGAGCCGTGTTTTTTCCTCATTTTCGAGCACTAAGTCTCGCCTGTTGATTATCTGAACCGCTTTACCAAGCATGAGTCGCCCCGCGTCAAGGTGACGGGTGAGGTATCCGTGTCCCGGAGGCGTAGGAATCCCTCGGCCCGTTCGGCCTTGTTGTCTGGGGCTCCTCTAGCTTAGTTAAAGAGACCCCCCGGCTGCCCTTCGGTGGACCGAGGCCAGGGGTAGCGATATCAGTATGAACAGAGGCGGAGTCGGCTCGAGAATGGGAACCTGGTTGGCCGGAGCCTAGCCGTGTTGTCCGTCAGCGGAGCCGACGCCAAAGTCGGTCAGTCGAGGCCTCGGGTCGGGCTGGCGCCCTTGGAAGCCGGTTGACCGAGGCCCCAGGGGTAACCGGTTGAGCCGCCTGCTCGGGCCGGATTCCCGGAGGAGTCCCTGGACCGCGGCGCCGCCCGAGGCTGGGTCGGGCTTTGCTGAAGACGTCGTCGATGCCGAGGGTGCTACGGCTCCCTTCGGCGTGAAGACCCGAGCCTGCAGGATCAGATCATCTTGTAGCGTGTGCTTTCTGCGGCCGCCGAGGCCAGAAAAAACACACCCTCGCCGCGCTTTGCGAAGCTGCGTCTTTTTTGCCTCCTGTTTCGAGCATCTGGACTCTGTCGGTAACAGGGATGTTTGTGTGAGCGAGAGTTGCTTTTCGCGGAAGGGACGAGTGAGGTATCCGTATCCCAGAGGCGTGGGAATCCCTCGGCTCGGTCGGCCTTGCCGCTTACGCGTACTTTCACCCGTCCATGAGGCCCTGTCCCCGACTTAGTCGAGAAAGCTTGAAGGACTGCTTCGGCAGGAGAGCTTCCGAACGTGATGACTCGTTCGGTCCACGGAGTCGCTTTATCCGAGCGCAAGTTACTTATCGCAGAAAGGGACGAGTGAGGTATCTGTATCCCGGAGGCGTAGGAGTCCCTCGGCTCGGTCAGCCTTGGCTGCTTACATGTACCTCGCCGTTTCCAGGATCCGCTTTCCGAAGTAGTCAAGAAGCACGAAAGAAATCCTGCTAAAAAGAGATCCTTTTTCGAGGAAAAATTTGACGCAGAGGGGGTCTCCCCCCTTTTTCCCCTGAGGGAGGGTCGGGCTTTGCCGAGGCTAGGCCGACCCTTCCTTGACGACTAAACTTTGCGTAGGTGCGAGGTATATGAACAACTTGAAAACATCTTAAGGGTAGAAGCGACGTAGTTGTTTGATGTTCCAAGCGTTGCCATAGATCTCGCCTTGATTGTTGGCCAGCTTGTATGTTCCGGGCTTCAGAACTTTGGCGATGACGAATGGCCCTTCCCAGGGGGGCGTGAGCTTGTGCCTCCCTCGAGCGTCTTGTCGCAGCCGAAGCACCAGGTCGCCCACCTGGAGTTCTCGGGACCGGACCCCTCGGGCGTGGTAGCGTCGCAGGGACTGTTGGTACCGCGCCGAGTGTAGCAAGGCCCTGTCCCGAGCTTCCTCCAGCTGGTCCAGCGATTCCTCACGGCTAGCTTGGTTGCTTTGTTCGGTGTAGGCCCTCGCCCTCGGGGAGCCGTATTCCAGGTCAGTGGGCAAGATAGCTTCAGCCCCGTAGACTAGGAAAAACGGCGTGAAGCCCGTGGCACGACTCGGCGTCGTCCTTAGGCTCTAGACCACCGAGGGGAGTCCCTTCATCCATCGCTTGCCGAACTTGTTGAGGTCGTTGTAGATCCGAGGCTTGAGCCCTTGTAGAATCATGCCATTGGCACGCTCTACTTGCCCATTCGACATGGGATGAGCCACGGCGGCCCAGTCCACCCGGATATGGTGATCCTCGCAAAAATCCAAGAATTTTTTGCCGGTGAACTGGGTGCCGTTGTCGGTGATGATGGAGTTCGGGACCCCGAAGCGATGGATGATGTTGGTGAAGAATGCCACCGCCTGCTCGGACCTGATGCTGTTCAGAGGTCGGACCTCGATCCACTTGGAGAATTTGTCGATGGCGACCAGCAGGTGCGTGTAGCCCCCGGGCGCCTTCTGCAAGGGACCGACGAGGTCCAGACCCCATACAGCGAAGGGCCAGGTGATGGGTATTGTCTGCAGAGCCTGAGCGGGCAGGTGTGTCCGCTTCGCATAGAATTGGCACCCTTCGCAGGTGCGGACAATTCTAGTGGCGTCAGCCACCGCCGTTGGCCAGTAGAAGCCTTGCCGGAAAGCATTTCCGACAAGGGCTCGGGGCGCCGCGTGGTGGCCGCAAGCCCCCGAGTGTACTTCTTGCAGCAGTTCCCGACCTTCGGCGATGGAGATGCATCGCTGGAGGATGCCCGAGGGGCTGCGATGATAGAGCTCCTCTTCGTCGCCCAGCAAGACAAATGACTTGGCGCGTCGCGCTACCCGCCGAGCCTCGACTTGGTCGAGGGGTAGCTCTCCTCGACGGAGATATTGCAGGTACGGGGCCTGCCAATCTTGGTCTGGCGTGGCCCCGCTCTGCCCTTCCTCGACGTTCAATGCCCCGCCCTCGGGGGCCGAGGGTACCTCGGGCTGAGCCGAGGGTACCTCGGACTGAACCGAGGGTACCTCGGGCTCGGGCGCGTCGTCGAGCTTGACGGAGGGTTGATGCAGATCCCGGGAGAAGACGTCCGGGGGGACTGTCGTTCGCCCCAAGGCTATCTTAGCCAGCTCGTCTGCGGTTTCGTTGTAGCGCCGAGCGATGTGGTTGAGCTCGAGCCCGAAGAACTTGTCTTCCAGGCGCCGAACCTCGTCGCAGTAGGCCTCCATCTTCGGGTCGCGGCAGTGGGAGTTCTTCATGACTTGGTCGATGACGAGCTGCGAATCACCGCGAGCGTCGAGGCGTCTGACCCCTAGCTCGATGGCGATCCGCAATCCGTTGACCAGAGCTTCGTACTCGGCCACATTGTTGGACGCCGGGAAGTGGAGGCGCAGCACGTAGCGCAAGTGCTTTTCGAGGGGCGAGATGAAGAGCAGGCCCGCGCCGGCCCCCGTCTTCATCAGCGACCCGTCGAAAAACATGGTCCAGAGCTCCGGTTGGATCGGAGTCGTTGGCAGTTGGGTGTCGACCCATTCGGCCACGAAATCCGCCAACACTTGGGACTTGATGGCCTTCCGAGGGGCGAACGAGATCGTTTCGCCCATGATCTCCACCGCCCACTTTGCGATCCTGCCCGAGGCCTCTCGACACTGGATGATCTCCCCCAGGGGGAAGGATGACACCACAGTTACCGGATGGGACTCGAAGTAGTGTCGTAGCTTCCGCCTTGTCAGGATCACAGCATACAGCAGCTTTTGAACTTGTGGGTAGCGGATCTTAGTCTCGGACAGCACTTCGCTGATGAAGTAGACCGGCCTCTGAACGGGCAATGTATGCCCTTCCTCCTGCCTTTCGACCACAATCGCGGCGCTGACCACCTGAGTGGTCGCGGCGACGTAGACCAAGAGGGCTTCTCCGTCCGCCGGCGGCACCAAGACAGGCGCCTTTGTAAGGAGCGCCTTCAGGTTGCCGAGGGCTTCCTCGGCCTCAGGGGTCCAAGCGAAACATTCGGCCTTCCTTAAGAGGCGGTACAGAGGCAGACCTCTTTCGCCGAGGCATGAGATGAAGCGGCTCAGGGCCGCGAGGCATCCCATGACCCTCTGTACCCCTTTTAAGTCCTTGATGGGTCCCATGCTGGTGATGTTGAGGCAGCTGCCCCCGTCCATCAGGACCTTGGTGAGCCTGACATCGCCGACAACGGGGTCGACGACGAGCGGGTATTTCCCCGGGCTCGGCACATGGTCGGGGTGGTCGGCCCGGTCGAAAGTGATGGGCTTGTCGGACCAGTCTAGGTAGACTAGCGCCGCCACCTTCATCGAGCAGACCTCCCGGCGCTCTTGCTTGTGGTGCCGAGCCGAGGTATTCGCCGCATGCCCTCCATAGATCATGAAGCAGTCGCGGACCTCGGGGAACCCCCCTGCTGGGTGATCTTCGTTCTTGTCGTCGTCGTGGGCCCTGCCACCCTCGGCGGGTGGCCCGGCCCTGTGGAAATGACGCCGAAGCATGACGCACTCCTCGAGGGTGTGCTTGACGGGCCCCTGATGGTAGGGGCACGGCTCCTTGAGCATCTTGTCGAAGAGGTTTGCACCTCCGGGGGGCTTCCGAGGGTTCTTATACTCGGCGGCGGCGACAAGGTCCGCGTCGGCGGCGTCGCGCTTCGATTGCGACTTCTTCTTGCCTTTCTTCTTGGCGCCGCGCGGAGCTGACGCCTCGGGAGCTTCTTCCGATGGGCGGCCCTGGGGCTGCTTGTCCTTTCGGAAGATAGCCTCGACCGCCTCCTGGCCAGAGGCGAACTTGGTGGCGATGTCCATCAGCTCGCTCGCCCTGGTGGGGGTTTTGCGACCCAGCTTGCTCACCAGGTCGCGGCAAGTGGTGCCGGCGAGGAACGCGCCGATGACATCCGAGTCGGTGATGTTGGGCAGCTCGGTGCGCTGCTTCGAGAATCGCCGGATGTAGTCCCGGAGCGACTCCCCCGGCTGTTGCCGGCAGCTTCGAAGGTCCCAGGAATTCCCGAGGCGCACGTATGTGCCCTGGAAATTGCCAGCGAAAGCTTGGACCAAATCGTCCCAGTTGGAAATCTGCCCCGGAGGCAGGTGCTCCAACCAGGCGCGAGCAGTGTCGGAGAGGAACAGGGGGAGGTTGCGGATGATGAGGTTGTCGTTGTCCGTTCCACCCAGTTGGCAGGCAAGGCGGTAATCCGCGAGCCACAGTTCCGGTCTCGTTTCCCCCGAGTACTTCGTGATAGTAGTCGGGGGTCGGAACCGGGTCGGGAATGGCGCCCGTCGGATGGCCCGACTGAAGGCCTGCGGACCGGGTGGTTCGGGCGAGGGACTCTGATCCTCCCCGCTGTCGTAGCGCCCCCCACGCCTGGGGTGGTAGCCTCGGCGCACCCTTTCGTCGAGGTGAGCCCGACGGTCGCGTCGATGGTGCTCGTTGCCGAGGTGGCCCGGGGCCGCAGGCGCGGTGTTGCGCGTGCGCCCGGTGTAGACCGAGGCTTCCCGCATGAATCGGGAAGTCGCGGCATGAGGTTCCGAGGGATATCCTTGCCTCCGGGATGCAGTGCTCTCGGCCCGCCGGGCCGCAGCGCCTTCCAGGAGATTCTTGAGTTCTCCCTGGATTCGCCGACCCTCGGTGGTTGACGGCTCCGGCATCGCGCGGATGAGCATTGCTGCGGTTGCCAGGTTCTGACCGACCCTGCTGGATGCGGGCGGCGGCCTGATCCTGACATCGTTGGCGACGCGGTGCTGGAGACCTTGGGGCAGATGACGTATTTCTCCGGCCAGGGGTTGGCCCACCCATGCCTGTCCGACGTCCCGACGGATCGGCTCAAGCGCTCCTGTTCCCTCGTTGAGCCTGGCCTGCGCCTCGCGGACTTGCTCGAGTTGTGGGTCGTAACCCCCCGCCGGAGCGGGGACCACAGCTAGCTCCCGTGGGATGTCGGCGCGAGGCACCGGCCTAGGGAGATCACCATCCTCCGGCATGCCAAGATGGTTGCCTTCGGTGGGATCCCCTAGCTCGATGTGGAAACATTCGCGGCTTGGGCCGCAGCTCTCGTCGCCAAGGCTGCGGCTTCCATCGGAACAGTCGGATAGACAGTAGTCACATGCGGTCATGAAGTCCCGCACGACACTGGGGTTGCCAAGTCCGGAGAAATCCCAACCGATGCTGGGATCGCATCTTCCTCGGACCCAGAGGGCCCGTAGGTCGAGACGTCCGTCAGTCGGTCCCAAGGCGACCGCATACAGAACCTCAGTGGGGTTGCACTCGCCTCAATGAGAGCGCCCGCCAAAACGAGGTCGTTTGGCGGGTTGAGGCCGAGTCGAAATGACGCAAGATGGGAGTTAGTCGTTACCTTTTGGTCGACGAGGAGCGACGTAGTCACATCGGGGACTGGTTGCGCCGTCATCTCCGGTTCGAGGGCGACGTCCTGCAGGCTTTCCGCGAGCGCGCCGGCGTCGTCTTCTTGCTCAAGGTCAGCGTGCCGCGGGGGGACGGCGCTTGCCTCCGTCTCGAACGCGAGGTCGACGTCCGGCGTGCCTTCCGTCGGGGCGTCAGGGGCGTCGATTCGCTCGACGGCCGACGAAGCGCGGCCTCCCGTCTGGCCTTGACGGCTCCGCCTCCTCCTCCGTTGGCGGGGGAGAGAACGGAGCGAGCCCGAATGTTGCTCTTCCACCACGCGGGGAAGACGTCGTCGATTCCGCCGCCGGCGGGCGGGTTGTCGGCCGCCATTGTCGTAGTCGCGCGGCGGTGGAAGAAGTGTCATGTCGTAGCTGCCGTCGAAGGACATGAACTCAAGAGTCCCGAAACGAAGCACCGTCCCGGGCCGGAGAGGTTGCTGGAGACTGCCCATCTGGAGCTTGACGGGGAGCTGTTCGTCAGCACGCAGCAGGCCCCTACCTGGCGCGCCAACTGTCGGCGTTTCGAGACAGGGGGGTCCCTAAGCCGACGAGTGAGTGTGCTGCGTGCCCCAGCCCAGATGGGTCGAGCGCGTGGGCGAGCGCGAAGGGGGGAGAGGCGAGGTGGCCGGAGTCGAGCGTGAGAGAGGTGGAAGTCCCGCGGCCTTCGTGTTCGTCCCGCGCCCAGGTCAGGTGCGCTTGCAGTAGGGGGGTTACAAGCGTCCACGCGGGTGAGGGAAGCGAGCGGCCCCAAGAGAGCGCCTGTCCCGTCCTCGGTCCCGCGCGGCCAACCTTCTCTGAGAAGGCCCTGGTCCTTCCTTTTATAGTCGTAAGGAGAGGATCCAGGTGTACAATGGGGATGTAGCAGAGTGCTACGTGTCTAGCGGAGGGAGAGCTAGCGCCCTAGGTACATGCCAATGTGGCAGCCGGAGAGATCTGGGCACCCTGCTGGCGTGATGTCGTGGCTGTCGGAGGAGCGGCGGAGCCTGATGGAGGGACAGCTGTTGGAGCGGTCGAGTCCCTGCTGACGTTGTCCTGCTTCCGTAAGAGAGCTGGGGGCCGCCGTCGTCATAGAGCTTGTGGAGCGCCATCATTGCCCCTCTGGCGGAGCTGGCCGGATGAGACGCCGGTCTTGTTCTCCGTGACCCGAGTCGATTCGGGGTGGGATGATGATGGCGCCTCCTGTTGACGTGGCGGTCTGTGCCCTAGGCAGGGCGACGTGGGTGTTCCTCCGAAGCCGAGGTTGAGTCTGCCTTCTGTTGCCGTGGCCGAGCCCGAGCCAAGGGGTCGGGCGAGGCGGAAGTCGTTCGGCCGAGGCCAGGGCGGAGTCCGAGTCCTGGGGTCGGGCGAGGCGGAGTTTCGTCGTCTTCCGGGTTTTAGCCCGAGTCCGAGCCCTGGGGTCGGGCGGAGCGGAGTTCGCCGTCTTCCGGGTCTTAGCCCGAGTCCGAGCCCTGGGGTCGGGCGGAGCGGAGTTCGCCGTCTTCCGGGTCTTAGCCCGAGTCCGAGCCCTGGGGTCGGGCGGAGCGGAGTTCGCCGTCTTCCGGGTCTTAGCCCGAGTCCGAGCCCTGGGGTCGGGCGGAGCGGAGTTCGCCGTGGCGCCTTTGGCAAGGCCTGATTGCCTGTCAGACTTCACTCTGTCGAGTGGCACTGCAGTCGGAGTGGCGCAGGCGGCGCTGCCCTTCTGTCAGACTGGCCAGTGGAGTGGTGGAGTGACGGCGGTCACTTTGGCTCTGCCGGGGGCGCGTGTCAGGATAGAGGTGTCAGGCCACCTTTGCGTTAAATGCCCCTGCAATTTGGTCAGTCGGTGTGGCGATTTAGTCAAGGTTGCTTCTGAGCGAAGCCAAGGCCTCGGGCGAGCCGGTGATGTGTCCGCCATAAAAGGGGGGCCTCGGGCGAGACGGAAGTCTCTCGAGGTCGGCTGCCTTTGGCCGAGGCTAGGCTCGGGCGAAGCGTGATCGAGTCACTCGTGTGGACTGATCCCTGACTTAATCGTACCCATCAGGCCTTTGCAGCTTTATGCTGATGGGGGTTACCAGCTGAGAATTAGGCGTCTTGAGGGTACCCCTAATTATGGTCCCCGACAGATAGGGTCTTTACTTTATTTATGTGCTAGTAGACCGGATATTATGCTTAGCGTATGCATGTGTGCTAGATTTCAATCCGATCCTAAGGAGTGTCACTTAGTGGCAGTGAAGCGAATCCTTAGATACTTAGTTGCTACGCCTTGCTTCGGGCTCTGGTATCCAAAGGGGTCTACCTTTGACTTGATTGGATATTCAGATTCCGACTATGCTGGATGTAAGGTCGATAGGAAGAGTACATCGGGGACGTGCCAATTCTTAGGAAGGTCCCTGGTGTCATGGAATTCTAAGAAACAAACCTCCGTTGCCCTATCCACCGCTGAGGCTGAGTATGTTGCCGCAGGTCAGTTTTGCGCGCAACTACTTTGGATGAGGCAAACCCTCAGGGACTTTGGCTACAATCTGAGCAAAGTCCCACTCCTATGTGATAATGAGAGTGCTATCCGCATGGCGGAAAATCCTGTTGAGCACAGCCGCACAAAGCACATAGACATCCGGCATCACTTTTTGAGAGACCACCAGCAAAAGGGAGATATCAAAGTGTTTCATGTTAGCACCGAAAACCAGCTAGCCGATATCTTTACCAAACCTCTAGATGATAAGACCTTTTGCAGGCTGCGTAGTGAGCTAAATGTCTTAGATTCGCGGAACTTGGATTGAATTGTAGCATACATGTGTTTATGCCTTTGATCATGTTCATTCTGCATTTTGTTGCTTATTGTGGTGCTCAAGTTGTACAAACATTCCCTGGACCTCACAAGTCCTTGTGTAAGTGATGCACATATTTAGGGGGAGTTGTGTTACAACTTGACCCTTTGAGACTAACCATATGCTTGAGTTTGCTTGATTTAGTCTCGAAGGAGAATTGAAAGGGAAAAGGTGGACTTGGACCATGAAAGACTTCCACTGCACTCCGATGAGAGGGTAACTTATTCCAAGTTCATCTCATGAACTCTTATTGCCATTTGCTCTTAAATGAAGATTTTGGTGAGGCAATGGGGTTATAGGGCCAAGATTGATCCCGTTTTGGTGCTTGATGCCAAAGGGGGAGAAAATAAAGGCCAAAGAAATAAATGGATCAGCTACCACTTGAGAAATTTTGAAAATAGTAAAATAGAGCTTTTTGTTTTGTCAAAACTCTTGCATTGTCTCTTTTGTCAAAAGTTGGCCTCTTGTGGGGAGAAGTGTTGATTATGGGAAATAGGGGGAGTTTTTGAAATCTTTGATCAAACTCTTTTGGAATGACTCTCTTTATGCTTCAACATGTGTGTTTGACTTAGAGATAGAGATTTGAGTTTGATTTGCAAAAACAAACCAAGTGGTGGCAAAGGATGATCCATATATGCCAAAAATTGAATCAAAATAAATTTGAGTTTTATTTGAAGTGATATTGCACTTGTTCTAGTTACTTTATGTTGTGTTGGCATAAATCACCAAAAAGGGGGAGATTGAAAGGGAAATGTGCCTTTGGGCCATTTCTAAGTATTTTGGTGATTGAGTGCCAACACAAGTGCTTAAATGTGAATTTATGCTCATGGATGGACAAAGTGCAAATCAAGAGTAAAGGTATGTTTCTAAGCCTTAGTACATTGGTTTTGTGTACTAATATACTTGTCTAAGTGTTAGAAACAGAAAGAAGAAGAAAAGAAAAGAGATGAAAAAAGGCTTGGCTGTGTACAGCCAAGACTCAGCTCAGTCTGGCACACCGGACTGTCCGGTGGTGCACCGGATAATGTCCGGTGCGCCAGGCTGACTCGGCGTGAAGTGGCCGCTCTCGGGAATTCGCCGACGGCGTACAGCTAAAATTCACCGGACTGTCCGGTGTGCACCGGACTGTCCGGTGAGCCAACGGTCGGCCGGGCCAACGGTCGGCCGCGGAATCTGCGCGCGACACGTGGCCGGGCCAACGGTCGGAAGGGGGCACCGGACTGTCCGGTGTGCACCGGACATGTCCGGTGCGCCAACGGCTCCCAGATCTGCAACGGTCGGCCGCGCCATTTTAGGAAGGAAATCGGGCACCGGACAGTGTCCGGTGTGCACCGGACTGTCCGGTGCACCCGACGACAGAAGGCAAGATTGGCCTTCCAGATTTACGCTCAACGGCTCCTAGCTGCCTTGGGGCTATAAAAGGGACCCCTAGGCGCATGGAGGAGAACACCAAGCAACCTTAGAGCATTCTTGATCATCCACACTCAGTCTTTGCGCATTCGTTTGTCATTCTCAGTGATTCGAGCTCCGTTCTAGTGAGAACTTTGAGATAGTCTTTTGAGCTCGATTCTTGGCCGTGTGTGTGCGCATTTTGCTGTGGATTTGTGTGTGTTGCTTCCCTCCCTTACTCCGTGCTTCTTTGTGAACTTCAAGTGTAAGGGCGAGAGACTCCAAGTTGTGGAGATTCCTCGCGAACGCGATAAGAAAAGAAAAGCATAACACTGTGGTATTCAAGTTGATCATTGGATCACTTGAGAGGAGTTGAGTGCAACTCTCGTCCGTTGGGACGCCACAACGTGGAGTAGGCAAGTTTTGTACTTGGCCGAACCACGGGATAAACCACTGTGTCTTCTCTGTGTTGAACTCCTTGTGGTTATCGTATTGTGCAAGATCTTCTCTCTAGCCACTTGGCATTAACTGTGCTAACGCTTAATCAAAGTTTTGTGGCTTAAGTTTTTAAGTTTTACAGGATCACCTATTCACCCCCCCTCTAGGTGCTCTCAACCGGACATGTCCGGTGCACACCGGACAGTCCGGTGCCTCCTTCTAGCCGTTGGCTCGTCCACGTGTCCCGCGCAGATCACGCGGCCGACCGTTGGCTCACCGGACAGTCCGGTGCACACCGGACAGTCCGGTGAATTATAGCCGAACGTCGCCGACGATTTCCCGAGAGCGGCTAGTTCGCTCGAGCCAGCCTGGCGCACCGGACACTGTCCGGTGCACCACCGGACAGTCCGGTGCACCCAGACTGCGCTGACTTTGGCATAACTTAGCCACCTTTGCTCCAATTCAATCTTTCCTGTTTCCAGCACTTAGACACAATACATTAGTCTCTAAAACAATGTACTAAGTCTGAGAAACATACCTTTATCCTTGATTTGTACTTTGTCCACCATTTTACACTTAGGCACTTGTGTTGGACACTAAATCACCAAAATACTTAGAAATGGCCCAAGGGCACATTTCCCTTTCACTTAGTAAGGGTCCGGACTCATAGCAGTTGTCACTGAGCAGTTCCACCCCTAGGATACGTGGCGGCACCGGAACTGTTCTTAAGCCGGGAATGGGTCCCGGGTCCAATGGTCCCGTCACATGGGTCTGGACCCATGTGCCCGGCTTATCAGTTCCTTAGTACATGGTTACAAATAACCACGCGGTTATCTACCTTTAGCACAGTAGGAGAGGGTACCCCGGTTACAGGGTATCGATAAAAAAGATACGTTGAAGATCACCATTAGGTCTGAATAGAACAGGAGGCAAGCACGATCGGCCACCCCGCCAAGGGCCCTTATCTAGTACTCATCGGATAGTCTGTCTACAAAGGCATGATAGTCCAAAGATGGCTAGCAGCAACGGTGCCCTAGGAATTTGAGGCCTCGATGACGTTAGATAGGTACGTGTAAGCAAAATATATCTAGAACATCTTGGCGGCTCATTAGCGCTGGCCCCACTTTCGATCATCTCCTCTCTAGGTATGTCAACAAGAAGACTGCTCCATGCGATCGCCGAGAAAGCGACCTCAATCACCAACATTAACGAGGCAGGCAATAGAAAGCCATATAGAACGAGAGACATGGTCGACTACAAATGGCCTAGGAGGTGGTCAAGCTGGTTCCACCAACACAACTGGTACTACAAGCACCATGGATAGTACCACATGCTTATCCATTCGCTTACCCACCTGCTTATACATCCGCTTATCCAACCATTATCCACCTGCTTATATGTGGTTACGTTAATGGGCACAATATTATACCCATCTGTCGGCGTTTCGACCCCGGGGGGTCCCTGGACCGACGAGTAAATTGTCGCCGCGTGTCCTAGCTCAGATGGGTCGGCGCGAGACGGAGCACGAAGGGGGGCAAAAAAGGGGAGACCGGCAAAAGGGGAAACCCGCGGCCTTCGTGTTGCCCTGCGCCCAGGTCGGGTGCGCTTGCAGTAGGGGGTTACAAGCGTCTGCGTGGGAGAGAGCGAGAGACTTTACGCGTCGTCCCGTTCCCCCGCGCGGCCAACCTTCTCGTACGAGAGCCCTGGACCTTCCTTTTATAGGTGTAAGGAGAGGGCCCAGGTGAACAATAGGAGATGTAGCAGTGTGCTAACGTGTCTAGCAGAGAGGAGCTAGTGCCCTAGGTACATGCCGTCGTGCCAGCCGGAGAGGTTTTGGCACCCTGTTCATGTGATGTCGTGGCCGTCGGAGGAGCGCCGGAGCCTTGCGGAAGGACAACTGTCGGGGCTGTCAAGTCCTTGCTGACGTCTCCTTGCTTCCGTAAGGGGCTGAGAGCCGCCGTCGTCATGGAGCACGCGGGGCGCCATCATTATTTGTTTACCAGGGCGAGCCAGATGGGACGCCGGTCTTGTTCCCTGTAGCCTGAGCTAGCTAGGGGTAGGGTAATGATGGCCCCCCCTGTGACGTGGTCGGTCCGAGCCCTGGGTCGGGCGAGGCGGTGGCTCCTTCGAGGTCGAGGTCGAGTCTGTCTTCCGAGGTCGAGGTCGAGTCCGAGCCCCGGGTCGGGCGAGGCGGAGACCATCGTCTGAGGCCAAGGCTGAGTCCGAGCCCTGGGGTCGGGCGAGGCGGAGTTCGTCGTCTTCCGGAGCCGAGGCTGAGTCCGAGCCCTGAGGTCGGGCGAGGCGGAGTTCGTCGTCTTCCGGAGCCGAGGCCAAGTCCGAGCCCTGGGTCGGGCGAGGCGGAGTTTGTCGTCCGAGGCCGAGACGGGGGTCGAGCCCTGGGGTCGGGCGATGCGGAGCTTCCTATGGCGCCCGAAGCCGGACTTGGCTGTTGTCAGCCTCACTCTGTCAAGTGGCACAGCAGTCGGAGCGACGCAGGCGGCACTGTCCTCTTGTCAGGCCGGTCAGTGGAGCGGCGAAGTGACTGCGGTCACTTTGGCTCTGTCGACTGAAGGGCGCGCGTCAGGATAAGGTGTCAGGCCATCCTTGCATTAAATGCTTCTGCGATACGGTCGGTCGGTGTGGCGATCTGGCCAAGGTTGCTTCTTGGCGAAGACTGGGCCTCGGACGAGCCGAAGGTGTGTCTGTTGCTTGAGGGGGCCCTCGGGCGAGACGTGAATCCTCCGGGGTCGGCTGCCCTTGCCCGAGACTGGGCTCGGGTGAGGCGAGATCGTGTCCCTTGAGTGGACCGGGCCTTGACTTAATCGCACCCATCAGGCCTTTGCAGCTTTGTGTTGATGGGGGTTACCAGCTGAGATTAGGAGTCTTGGGGGTACCCCTAATTATGGTCCCCGACAGTAGCTCCCGAGCCTCGAAGGGAGTGTTGATACTCGCTTGGAGGCTTTTGTCGCACTTTTTTTGCAAGGGGACCGGCCTTTCTCGGTTACGTTTCGTTCCGGTGGGTGCGCGCGAGCGCACCCACCGGGTGTAGCCCCCGAGGCCTCGAAGGAGTGATTTGACTCCTTCGAGGTCTTAGCGCGTTTCGTGATGCTTCGACCGGTCTAGTTGTTCCCTCATGCGAACTGGCCGTAGCCCAGGTGCATAGTCGAGTCCCAAGTTCTCGGGCTGGTATGTTAACGCTGTCAACGGTTTAGCCGGAGCCGGGTTTGCGAGAGAAGCCCCCGAGCCTCCGCACAGAGCGAGAGGACGGTCAAGGACATACTCGACTTTTTTACATACGCCCCTGCGTCGCCTTTCCGCAAGGAGGAGGGGGGAAAGCGCCATGTTGCCCTCGGAGGGCGCTGAACATGGTGTCTCCAGTGAGTTGCTAACGGGTAATCCGAGTGGACACCCGTGCCCCATTCGTTAGGGGTCGGCTAGTGGCCCGGAGGTGCGCTCCAAAAGTACCTGCGGGTGATTTGCCGGACCCGGTCCCCTTTTGACGGGGTCCGAGGGCTCGATGCCTCCCTCTGGTGGGATTCCGTTACAAGATCGTTCCCGTTGGTCTCAGAAATGTCCTAGGGTACCTCGGGAGCGTAGCCCGAGCCTTGGTTATGTATCGAACGTACCCAGGGTCATCCCTCGCTCTGCGTCTGAGGCAGCTGTCAAACCCTTCGGGGGCCAGCCTACAAACCCCTGATCAGTAGTGGGCGCGGAGCCCGAGTGGCCTGAGGCGACCGTTGAACCCTTCCGAGGGGCCGGGCTTCGAACCTCTGACCAGTAGTGGGCGCGGAGCCCGAGTGCTCTGAGGCGGCCGTTGAACCCTTCCGAGGGGCCGACCTTCGAACCTCTGATCAGTAGGGGGGCTCGGGGCCCGCTTCCTTCGCGGAGAAGGATCCCTTTCAGAGTATCCCCTTTCCCGATCCCTGAGGCAAGAGAGAGAAAGCGGAAGTGGAAAAGGATACGAAATCGAATGACGTGGCACACCTTTTTTGACGCGGTCATTATGGCAAAGGTGAAGCGTCGCCTGCTTCGCCTGCCAAAGGTGTCGCTTGTCCTGCCGCAGAGTTAATGCGACGGGACGAGTGGCTCGCGGGGCGGCCGTTGTGCGTGCGTGAGCCGTTCGAGGAACGGAACACAGGCGCGTCGTCTTCACGCCGTGGGAGTGGGTTCTCTCACTGTCCCAGGAGGGGACGTGAGCTTGCTGACGACTTGACTGCTGCTTCCGCCCGCCTGCCATCGCCATTAGTGTCGGCCCATTTCTGGCCGTATCGACCGTCGTGCCTTCTTCCGCGGCTGACTGACCCGTGACCGATGTGCTCGGTTGGCACTGTTGGGCCGTGCGCAGGGTCGCCTCAAGTCGCGGCACTGGTTCCGCAGTCGAGGAGGCGCGGTACTGGCACAAGTGGCGGTGCAGTTTCTCGCACGTAGTAACCGGCGCGCCGGTTACATGACGTGTGGGCCTGGGCCTCCACGCTGGACGCGTCGAAGTCGAAGGGGTGCGCCCCCTTGGTGCGGTTGCATGTCGCCTGCATGGCGGTCCGCCCTTTCACCCGCTGGTCTAGGCGAAAGTGGAGGAATGTTCGTAACCGCTGGGCAGTTGCGCGCATCGCGCGCGGCGGTTTTGGCTCCTTCTGTCCTGGGCCAGCTTGCACGATGCGTGGGGCCCATCCCCCGTGTCGTAGGGGGAGGACCTTGGAGCGTGTTGGAGAAGACTCAGTCCACGACGGCTGAGGACGCAAGTGGGGAGAGTTGCCTTTAAAAGGAGGGTGACCCCCTTGAAAGGCAACCATGTCTTCGCGCTCCCCTCATGCATCGCGTCTTTCCATCTTCCGAGCCCCCGGATGGGGGGCGCCCGCAGTTCTTCCGCCTTGTCGTCGTTGGAGGAACGCAACTTCGCGGAAGTTGGTACCTTTCAGCCATCGTTCGGCTTCAAGGATTTTCATCAGGCAGCCCGGCCGCATCCCCTTGCCGGTGGTCACCCAAGACGGTGACCACCAGTTCGATGGTGGGGAGAAGCGAGCCGGGCTGCAATCTTGGTCCCGCCCTCAGCTTCAAGGATCTTCATCATCCTGGCTGGGCGGAGGCCGGGCTGAGCCGGAGCTCTACCTCCCGCGCGGGTTCGTGGGTCACCTTCTCCCTCAGCATTCAAGGGAGAGGGCGCTCACCGGCCTAGCGGGAGGGTCGGACTTCGACAACGCGGGGCTGGTTGGCGGCGAGCGTCGTCAGCTTCACCGCGTTGGGTGAAAGTCGCCTAGAGGGGGGGTGAATAGGGCGAAACTGAAATTCTCAAAAATGATCACAACTACAAGCCGGGTTAGTGTTAGAAATATAATCGAGTCCGCGAGAGAGGGTGCAAAACAAATCGCAATCGAATAAGGAGTGAGACACGTGGATTTTTTTTACCGAGGTTCGATTCTCGCAAACCTACTCCCCGTTGAGGTGGTCACAAAGACCAGGTCTCTTTCAACCCTTTCCCTCTCTCAAACGGTCCCTCGGACCGAGTGAGCTTTTCTTCTCAATCACTTGGAACACAAAGTTCCCACAAGGACCACCACAAGATTGGTGTCTCTTGCCTCAATTACAAGTGAGTTTGATCGCAATGAAGAATCAAAGAAAGAAGAAAGCAATCCAAGCGCAAGAGCTCGAACGAACACAAGCAAATCTCTCTCACTAATCACTAGGGCGTTGTGTGGAGTTTGGAGAAGATTTGATCACTTGGATGTGTCTAGAATTGAATGCTAGAGCTCTTGTAAGTAGTTGAAGTGGGAAAACTTGGATAACTTGAATGTGGGGTGGTTGGGGGTATTTATAGCCCCAACCACCAAACTAGCCGTTTGGTGGTGGCTGACTGTCGTATGGTGCACCGGACAGTCCGGTGCACACCGGACATGTCCGGTGCGCCAGCCACGTCACCAGGTCGTTGGGATTCGACCGTTGGAGCTTCTGACTTCTGGGCCCGCCTGGCTGTCCGGTGCACACCGGACAAGTACTGTAGATTGTCCGGTGCACCATCTCGCGCGTGCCTGGCTTCTGCGCGTGCCTGGCGCGCATTAAATGCGCCTGCAGGTGACCGTTGGCGCGAAGTAGTCGTTGCTCTGCTGGTTCACCGGACAGTCCGGTGTACACCGGACATGTCCGGTGAATTATAGCGGAGCAAATTCCCGAGGCTGGCGAGTTCCAGAGCCGCTCTTCCTTGGGGCACCGGACACTGTCCGGTGTACACCAGACAATCCGGTGAATTATAGCGGAGCGCCTCTGGATTTTCCCGAAGGTGACGAGTTCGACTTGGAGTCCCCTGGTGCACCGGACACTGTCCGGTGGCACACCGGACAGTCTGGTGCGCCAGACCAGAGGAGCCTTCGGTTATCCTTTGCTCTCTTTGTTGAACCCCATACTTGGTCTTTTTATTGGCTAAGTGTGAACCTTTGACACCTGTATAACTTATACACTAGAGCAAACTAGTTAGTCCATTTATTTGTGTTGGGAAATTCAACCACCAAAATCAATTACGAACTAGGTGTAAGCCTAATTCCCTTTCAATCTCCCCTTTTTGGTGGTTGATGCCAACACAAACCAAAGCAAGTATAGAAGTACATAATTGAACTAGCTTGCATAATGTAAGTGCAAAGGTTGCTTGGAATTGAGCCAATATCAATACTTATAATATATGCATGGATTGTTTCTTCATTTTTAACATTTTGGACCACGCTTGCACCACATGTTTTGTTTTTTCAAATCTTTTGTAAATCCTCTTCAAAGTTCTTTTGCAAATAGTCAAAGGTAAATGAATAAGATTTTTGCGAAGCATTTTCAAAATTTGAAATTTTCTCCCCTTGTTTCAAATGCTTTTCCTTTGACTAAACAAAACTCCCCCTAAATAAAATTCTCCTCTTAGTGTTCAAGAGGGTTTTGATATATCAATTTTGAAATACTACTTTTCTCCCCCTTTTGAACACAATAAGATACTAATTTGAAATTTATCAATTGAGAATCATACCAATTGAGAAACTATTTTAAAATTAGGTGGTGGTGCGGTCCTTTTGCTTTGGGCTAATACTCTCTCCCCCTTTGGCATGAATCGCCAAAAACGGAGTCATTAGAGCCCTTTAGAAATACTCTCTCCCCCTTTGGTCATAAGTAAATGAGTGAAGATTATACCAAATACGGGGTTCTTTTCTCCCCCAAAGATGGAGAGTTGTTCGGAGTGATGGCGAAGGATGAGTTACGGAGTGGAAGCCTTTGTCTTCGCCGAAGACTCTAATTTCCTTTCAATATACCTATGACTTGATTTTGAAATTCACTTGAAAACACATTAGTTATAGCACAGGAAAGAGACATGATCAAGTGTATATAAATGAGCTATGTGTGCAAATCAACAAAAGAAGTTCCTAGAATCAAGAATATTTAGCTCATGCCTAAGTTTGTTAAAAGTTTGTTCATCTAGTGGCTTGGTAAAGATATCGGCTAATTGATCTTTAGTGTTAATATATGAAATCTCGATATCTCCCTTTTGTTGGTGATCCCTTAGAAAATGATACTGAATGGCTATGTGTTTAGTGCGGCCATGCTCAACGGGATTATCCACCATGCGGACTGCACTCTCATTATAACATAGAAGAGGAACTTTAGTTAATTTGTAACCATAGTCCCTAAGGGTTTGCCTCATCCAAAGTAGTTGCGCGCAACAATGGCCTGCGGCAATGTACTCGGCCTCGGCGGTAGAAAGAGCAACGGAATTTTGCTTCTTTGAAGCCCAAGACACCAAGGATCTTTCCAAGAACTGGCAAGTCCCCGATGTGCTCTTTCTATTGATTTTACACCCCGCCCAATCGGCATCCAAATAACCAATCAAATCAAAGGTGGATCCCCTAGGATACCAAAGCTCAAACTTAGGTGTATAAACTAAATATCTCAAGATTCGTTTTACGGCCGTAAGGTGAGCTTCCTTAGGGTCGGCTTGGAATCTTGCACACATGCATACGGAAAGCATAATATCCGGTCGAGATGCACATAAATATAGTAAAGAACCTATCATCGACCGGTATACCTTTTGATCCACGGACTTACCTCCTTCGTCGAGGTCGAGATGCCCATTGGTTCCCATGGGTGTCTTGATGGGTTTGGCATCCTTCATTCCAAACTTGCTTAAAATATCTTGAGTATACTTTGTTTGGCTTAGGAAGATGCCCTCTTGGAGTTGCTTCACTTGAAATCCTAAGAAATACTTCAACTCTCCCATCATAGACATCTCGAACTTTTGTGTCATGATACTACTAAATTCTTCACATGTAGACTCGTTAGTAGACCCAAATATAATATCATCAACATAAATTTGGCATACGAACAAGTCATTTTCAAGAGTTTTAGTAAAGAGTGTAGGATCGGTCTTTCCGACTTTGAAGCCATTAGCAATAAGGAAATCCCTAAGGCATTCATACCATGCTCTTGGGGCTTGATTGAGCCCATAAAGCGCCTTAGAGAGTTTATACACATGGTTAGGGTACTCACTATCTTCAAAGGCGGGAGGTTGCTCAACATAGACCTCTTCCTTGATTGGTCCATTGAGGAAGGCACTTTTCACGTCCATTTGGTAAAGCTTAAAGCCATGGTAAGTAGCATAGGCCAATAATATACGAATTGACTCAAGCCTAGCTATGGGTGCATAGGTTTCACCGAAATCCAAACCTTCGACTTGGGAGTATCCTTTGGCCACAAGTCGAGCTTTGTTCCTTGTCACCACACCATGCTCATCTTGCTTGTTGCGGAAGACCCATTTGGTTCCTACAACATTTTGATTAGGACGTGGAACCAAATGCCATACCTCATTCCTAGTGAAGTTGTTGAGCTCCTCTTGCATCGCCACCACCCAATCCGAATCTTGAAGGGCTTCCTCTACCCTATGTGGCTCAATAGAGAAAACAAACGAGTATGTTCACAAAAATGTGCAACACGAGATCTAGTGGTTACCCCCTTATGGATGTCGTCGAGGATGGTGTCGACGGGGTGATATCGTTGGATTGCTTGGTGGAATCTTGGGTGTGTCGGTCTTTGTTCTTCATCCTCCTTATCTTGATCATTGTCGTCATCTTGAGGTGGCTCATTTGCTTGATCTTCTACTTCATCAATTTGAGCTTCATCCTCATTTTGAGTTGGTGGAGATGCTTGCGTGGAGGAGGATGGTTGATCTTGTGCATTTGGAGGCTCTTCGGATTCCTTTGGACACACATCTCCAATGGACATGTTCCTTAGCGTGATGCATGGAGCCTCTTCATCACCTATCTCATCAAGATCAACTTGCTCTACTTGAGAGCCGTTAGTCTCATCAAACACAACGTCACAAGACACTTCAACTTGTCCAGTGGACTTGTTAAAGACTCTATATGCCCTTGTGTTTGAATCATATCCTAGTAAAGAGCCTTCTGCAGTCTTAGGAGCAAATTTAGATTTTCTACCTCTTTTAATAAGAATAAAGCATTTGCTACCAAAGACTCTAAAATATGAAATATTGGGCTTTTTACCGGTTAGGAGTTCATAAGATGTCTTCTTGAGGATTCGGTGTAGATATAATCGGTTGATGGCGTAGCAGGCGGTGTTGACCGCCTCGGCCCAAAACCGATCCGAAGTCTTGTACTCATCAAGCATGGTTCTTGCCATGTCCAATAGAGTTCTATTCTTCCTCTCCACTACACCATTTTGTTGAGGGGTGTAGGGAGAAGAGAACTCATGCTTGATGCCCTCCTCCTTAAGGAAGCCTTCAATTTGTGAGTTCTTGAACTCCGTCCCGTTGTCGCTTCTAATTTTCTTGATCCTTAAGCCGAACTCGTTTTGAGCCCGTCTCAAGAATCCCTTTAAGGTCTCTTGGGTATGAGATTTTTCCTACAAAAAGAACACCCAAGTGAAGCGAGAATAATCATCCACAATAACTAGACAGTACTTACTCCCGCCGATGCTTACGTAAGCGATCGGGCCGAATAGGTCCATGTGTAGGAGCTCCAGTGGCCTGTCGGTCGTCATGATGTTCTTGTGTGGATGATGGGCACCAATTTGCTTCCCTGCTTGGCATGCGCTACAAATCCTGTCTTTCTCAAAATGAACATTTGTTAATCCTAAAATGTGCTCTCCCTTTAGAAGTTTGTGAAGATTCTTCATCCCAACATGGGCTAGTCGGCGGTGCCAGAGCCAACCCATGTTAGTCTTAGCAATTAAGCAAGTGTCGAGTTCAGCTCTATCGAAATCTACCAAGTATAGCTGACCCTCTAACACTCCCTTAAATGCTATTGAATCATCACTTCTTCTAAAGACAGTGACACCTACATCAGTGAATAGACAGTTGTAGCCCATTTGACATAATTGCGAAACGGAAAGCAAATTGTAATCTAAAGAATCTACAAGAAAAACATTGGAAATGGAATGGTCAGGAGATATAGCTATTTTACCAAGACCTTTGATCAAACCTTGATTTCCATCCCCGAATGTGATAGCTCGTTGGGGATCCTGGTTTTTCTCATAGGAGGAGAACATCTTTTTCTCCCCTGTCATGTGGTTTGTGCACCCGCTGTCGATAATCTAACTTGAGCCCCCGGATGCATAAACCTACAAAACATGTTTAGTTCTTGACTTTAGGTACCCAAATGGTTTTGGGTCCTTTGGCATTAGACACAAGAACTTTGGGTACCCAAACACAAGTCTTTGACCCCTTGTGCTTGCCCCCAACATATTTGGCCACTATTTTGCCAGATTTGTTAGTCAAAACATAAGACGCATCAAAAGTTTTAAATGAAAGGTTATATTCATTTGATGCACTAGGAGTTTTCTTTTTAGGCAACTTAGCACGGGTTGGTTGCCTAGAGCTAGATGTCTCACCCTTATACATGAAAGCATGGTTAGGGCCAGAGTGAGACTTCCTATAATGAATTCTCCTAATTTTGCTCTCAAGGTAGCCGGCAGGGTACAAAATGTAACCCTCGTTATCCTGAGGCATGAGAGCCTTGCCCTTAACAAAATTAGATAACTTCTTAGGAGGGGCATTAATTTTGACATTGCCTCCCTGTTGGAAGCCAATGTCATCCTTAATGCCAGGGCGTCTCCCTCTATAGAGCATGCTTCTAGCAAATTTAAATTTTTCATTTTCTAAGTCATGCTCGGCAATTTTAGCATCTAGTTTTGCTATATGATCATTTTGTTGTTTAATTAAAGCCATGTGATCATGAATAGCATTAACATCAACATCTCTACATCTAGTACAAATAGAAGTGTGCTCAACGGTAGATGTAGAGGGTTTGCAAGATTTTAATTCTACAAACTTAGCATGCAATATATCATTTTTAGTTCTAAGGTCGGAAATTGTAACATTGCAAACATCTAGTTCTTTAGCCTTAGCAAGCAATTTTTCATTTTGAATCCTAAGGCTAGCAAGAGACATGTTTAATTCTTCAATCTTAGCAAGTAAATCATCATTGTCATTTCTAAGATTGGGAATTGAAACATTACAAGCAATAGAATCAACCTTAGCTAACAAATTAGCATTTTCATTTCTAAGGTTGTCTATTGTCTCATGGCAAGTGCTTAGCTCACTAGATAATTTTTCACATTTCTCAACTTCTAGAGCATAAGCATTTTTAACTTTAACATGTTTTTTGTTTTACTTGATTAGGAAGTCCTCTTGGGAGTCCAAGAGATCATCCTTCTCATGGATGGCACTAATTAATTCATTTAATTTATCCTTTTGTTGCATGTTTAAGTTGGCAAAAAGAGTGCGTAAGTTATCTTCCTCATCACTAGCATTTTCATCACTAGAAGACTCATATCTAGTGGAGGATTTAGATTTAACCTTCTTTTTGCCGTCCTTTGCCATGAGGCACTTGTGGCCGGCGTTGGGGAAGAGAAGACCCTTGGTGATGGCGATGTTGGCGACGTCCTCGTCGTCGGAGGAGTCGCTAGAGCTTTCGTCGGAGTCCCACTCACGACAAACATGGGCATCGCCGCCCTTCTTCTTGTAGTACCTCTTCTTCTCCTTTCTTCTCCCCTTCTTGTCGTCACCCCTGTCACTGTCACTAGAAATAGGACATTTTGCAATGAAATGACCGGGCTTACCACATTTGTAGCACACTTTCTTGGAGCGGGGTTTGTAGTCCTTCCCCCTCCTTTGTTTGAGGATTTGGCGGAAGCTCTTGATGACGAGCGCCATTTCCTCATTATCGAGCTTGGAGGCGTCGATTGGTGTTCTACTCGGTGTAGATTCCTCCTTCTTCTCCTCCGTCGCCTTAAATGTGACCGGTTGTGCTTCGGACGTGGAGGGGCCGTCAAGCTCGTTGATCTTTCGTGAGCCCTTGATCATAAATTCAAAGCTCACAAAATTCCCGATTACTTCCTCAGGAGTCATTAGTGTATATCTTGGATTACCACGAATTAATTGTACTTGAGTAGGGTTAAGGAAGATAAGTGATCTTAAAATAACCTTAACCACCTCGTGGTCATCCCATTTCTTGCTCCCGAGGTTGCGCACTTGGTTCACCAAGGTTTTGAGCCGGTTGTACATATCTTGTGGCTCCTCTCCTTGGCGAAGACGGAAGCGACCGAGCTCCCCCTCGATCGTTTCCCGCTTGGTGATTTTGGTGAGTTCATCACCCTCGTGCGCCGTCTTGAGCACGTCCCAAACTTCCTTGGCGCTTTTTAGTCCTTGCACCTTGTTGTACTCCTCCCTACTTAGAGAGGCGAGGAGTATTGTTGTGGCTTGGGAGTTGAAGTGCTCGATTTGGGCCACCTCGTCCTCATCATAATCCTCATCCCCTACGGATGGTACCTGTGCTCCAAACTCAACAACATTCCATATACTTTTGTGGAGTGAGGTTAGGTGAAATTTCATTAAATCACTCCACCTAGCATAATCTTCACCATCAAAGGTTGGCGGTTTGCCTAATGGAACGGAAAGTAATGGAGTATGTCTAGAGGTACAAGGATAATGTAAGGGGATCTTACTAAACTTCTTGCACTCATGGCGCTTAGAAGTTATGGAGGGCGCGTCGGAGCCGGAGGTAGATGGTGATGAAGTGTCGGTCTCGTAGTAGACCACCTTCCTCATCTTCTTTATTTTGTCGCCACTCCGATGCGACTTGTGAGAAGAAGTCTTCTTCTCCTTCTTCTTTTCCTTCCTCTTCTCCTTGTTGCGGGACTCTTCCGATGAAGCCTTCCCGTGGCTTGTAGTGGGCTTGTCGCCGGTCTCCATCTCCTTCTTGGCAAGTTCTCCCGACATCACTTCGAGCGGTTAGGCTCTAATGAAGCACTGGGCTCTGATACCAATTGAAAGTCGCCTAGAGGGGGGTGAATAGGGCGAAACTGAAATTCTCAAAAATGATCACAACTACAAGCCGGGTTAGTGTTAGAAATATAATTGAGTCCGCGAGAGAGGGTGCAAAACAAATCGCAAGCGAATAAGGAGTGAGACACGTGGATTTGTTTTACCGAGGTTCGGTTCTCGCAAACCTACTCCCCGTTGAGGTGGTCACAAAGACCGGGTCTCTTTCAATCCTTTCCCTCTCTCAAACGGTCCCTCGGACCGAGTGAGCTTTTCTTCTCAATCACTTGGAACACAAAGTTCCCACAAGGACCACCACAAGATTGGTGTCTCTTGCCTCAATTACAAGTGAGTTTGATCGCAATGAAGAATCAAAGAAAGAAGAAAGCAATCCAAGCGCAAGAGCTCGAAAGAACACAAGCAAATCTCTCTCACTAATCACTAGGGCGTTGTGTGGAGTTTGGAGAGGATTTGATCACTTGGGTGTGTCTAGAATTGAATGCTAGAGCTCTTGTAAGTAGTTGAAGTGGGAAAACTTGGATAACTTGAATGTGGGGTGGTTGGGGGTATTTATAGCCCCAACCACCAAACTAGCCGTTTGGTGGTGGCTGACTGTCGTATGGTGCACCGGACAGTCCGGTGCACACCGGACATGTCCGGTGCGCCAGCCACGTCACCAGGCCGTTGGGATTCGACCGTTGGAGCTTCTGACTTCTGGGCCTGCCTGGCTGTCCGGTGCACACCGGACAAGTACTGTAGATTGTCCGGTGCACCATCTCGCGCGTGCCTGGCTTCTGCGCGCTTCTGGCGCGCATTAAATGCGCCTGCAGGTGACCGTTGGCGCGAAGTAGTCGTTGCTCTGCTGGTTCACCGGACAGTCCGATGTACACCGGACATGTCCGGTGAATTATAGCGGAGCAAATTCCCGAGGCTGGCGAGTTCCAGAGACGCTCTTCCTTGGGGCACCGGACACTCCGGTGAATTATAGCGGAGCGCCTCTGGATTTTCCCGAAGGTGACGAGTTTGACTTAGAGTCCCCTGGTGCACCGGACACTGTCCGGTGGCACACCGGACAGTCTGGTGCGCCAGACTAGAGGAGCCTTCGGTTATCCTTTGCTCTCTTTGTTGAACCCCATACTTGGTCTTTTTATTGGCTAAGTGTGAACCTTTGACACCTGTATAACTTATACACTAGAGCAAACTAGTTAGTCCATTTATTTGTGTTGGGCAATTCAACCACCAAAATCAATTAGGAACTAGGTGTAAGCCTAATTCCCTTTCATTGGGCTCGCTGGCTCAGCTGGCTCTGGCTCGGCTCCCGGTGCCCCCTCCTGTCGCGAGAGCGGTTGTCGCGCCGCGCGCACCGGAGGACCGCCCAAGACGTCGCGCGCTGCTAGGGTGGCGTTCGTGTTCTGGGGCTGTCCTGCCTTTGCCCCGGTACGGCGCCTCTGCGCTTGTCCGGGAGGATCCGAGTGGGGATCTGCCGGTGGGCAGATGGCTTCCGTCGTTGGCGCCTAGGTGGTGGCGGCTGAAGAAGTCCTCGTTGCCGACGGGATCACCGCCACCATCCGTGCTCCGGGCCTCCGGCTCTTTGGCTTTGATAGCTTGTCCTCGCCCCTCAAGCGGGGACGTGGGCGAGGGCCTTGTTGCAGCAGCGTCCGTCCTGAGGCCATCGCTGCTGCTGTTTGGCCACCTGGAGCGGAGGTTGTTGTCGCTGCTGCCGGAGCGGGCGTCGGCGAGCCATCCGTTGGCCTTCTGTTGCCCCGCAGGCCCTCCAACGTGGGGGGTTGTTCGTACCTGCGGAGGCGGAACCGGAGTTCAATTTGTAATGGCACCTTGAGTGCCGGTGTCTGTTCATTATGGCTGTCGGGGCCTGAACACGTATGTATTTTTGGCACGGAGCCGTGTTTTTTTCCTCATTTCGAGCACTAGGACTCGCCTGTCGGCTAACTGAACCGCTTCACCAAGCGTGAGTTGCCTCGTGCAAAGGTGACGAGTGAGGTATCCGTATCCCGGAGGCGTAGGAGTCCCTCGGCTCGGTCGGCCTTGCCGCCCGAGGCTTCTCTTGCTTAGTTAAGGGAAACCCTCGGCCGCTCTTCGATGAGCCGAAGCCGGAGGCAGCGGTGTTAGCATGGACAGAGGCAGAGTTGGCTCAAAAAGAAGACTTCGTCGGCCGGAGCCTGGCCGGGCCGTCCACAGGCGGGACCGACGCCGGAGTCGAGTTGCCGAAGCCACGAGCCGGGCTGGTGTCCTCAGAGGACAGCTGGCTGAGGCTTTGGGGCGGCCGGCCGAGCCGTCTGCTCGGGTCGGATTCCTGGAGGAGACCACAGCGGCGATGGCCCTGGCGTGGTGCTGACGTCGTCCTTCGGAGTGGAGACCCTCCGACCGTGTTCCATTCGAGGCTCGGTCGGACTTCGCCGAAGGTGGAGTTGACGCTGAGGGTGCTGCTGCTCGCCCTCCGTCGACGTCCGAGCCTGCAGGATCGGTTCATCTTGTAGTGTGCGTATGTTTTCTGCGGCCGCCGAGGCCCAAACATACTGTCGTCGCGTTGTAAAGCTGCGTTTCTTTTCCTCTTGTTTCGAATATCTGGACTTATTTGTCGGTAACAGAATTGTTTGTCCGAGCAAGAGTTACTTTTCACGGAAGGTGATGAGTGAGGTATCCGTATCCCGGAGGCGTAGGAGTCCCTTGGCTCGGTCGGCCTTGCCGCTTACGTGTACTCTTACTCGTCCGTAGGATTCTGCTATCGATATAGTCGAGAAGGCACGAAAAATCGTTTCGGCAGAAGAGTTTTCGAGCGTTAAGACTTGTTCGGTCCGCGGAATCGCTTATCCGAGCGTGAGTTACTTATCGCAGAAGGTGATGAGTGAGGTATCCGTATCCCGGAGGCGTAGGAGTCCCTCGGCTCGGTCAGCCTTGGCTGCTTACGTGTACTCTATCATTTTCAGGATCCCACTTTCGAAGTAGTCGAAAAGCACGAAAGGCGTTCTGGCAGAAAAGACCTTTTCCGAGGAAAATTTTGACGCAGAGGGGGTTCGCCCCTTCTAGCCCCCGAGGGAGGGTCGGGCTTTGCCGAGGCAAGGCTGACCCTTCCTTGATGGTTAGACTTTGTGTGTAAACGAGGTGTACGAACAACTTGAAAGCATCTTAAGGGTAGAAGCGACATAGCTGTCGGATGTTCCAAGCGTTGCTGTAGACCTCGCCTTGACTGTTGGCCAGCTTGTATGTCCCGGGCTTCAGAACCTTGGCGATGACGAACGGCCCTTCCCAAGGAGGCGTGAGCTTGTGCTGCCCTCGGGCGTCTTGTTGCAGCCGAAGCACCAAGTCGCCCACCTGGAGGTCTCGGGACCGAACCCCTCGGGCGTGGTAGCGTCGCAGGGACTGCTGATACCGCGTCGAGTGTAGTAAGGCCATGTCCCGAGCCTCTTCCAGCTGGTCTAGTGAGTCTTCTCGGTTTGTTCGATTGCTTTGGTCGTCGTAGGCCCTCGCCCTCGGGGAACCGTATTCTAAGTCTGTGGGCAAGATGGCCTCGGCCCCATAGACTAGAAAGAACGGTGTGAAGACCGTGGCTCGGCTCGGCGTCGTCCTCAGACTCTAGACCACCGAGGGGAGCTCCTTCATCCACCGCTTGCCGAACTTGTTGAGGTCGTTGTAGATCCGTGGCTTGAGTCCTTGCAGAGTCATGCCGTTGGCACGCTCTACTTGCCCATTCGTCATGGGGTGAGCCACGACGGCCCAGTCCACCCGGATGTGGTGATCCTCGCAGAAGTCCAGGAACTTTCTGCCGGTGAACTGGGTGTCGTTGTCGGTGATGATGGAGTTCGGGACCCCAAAGTGATGGATGATGTTGGTGAAGAACGCCACCGCCTGTTCGGACCTGATGCTGTTTAGGGGTCGGACCTCGATCCACTTGGAGAATTTGTCGATGGCGACCAGCAGGTGCGTGTAGCCCCCGGGTGCCTTCTGCAAGGGACCGACGAGGTCCAGACCCCACACAGCAAACGGCTAGGTGATGGGTATTGTCTGTAGAGCCTGAGCGGGCAGGTGAGTCTGCCTTGCGTAGAATTGACACCCTTGGCAGGTGCGGACAATTCTAGTGGCGTCGGCCACCACGGTCGGCCAGTAGAAACCTTGTCGGAAAGCGTTTCCAACAAGGGCTCGAGGCGCTGCGTGATGACCGCAAGCCCCCGAGTGTATTTCTTGTAAGAGCTCCTGGCCTTCGGCGATGGATATGCATCGCTGGAGGATGCCTGAGGGGCTGCGGTGGTAGAGCTCCTTCCCATCCCCCAGCAAGACAAACGACTTGGCGCGCCGCGCCAGTCGCCGAGCTTCGGCTCGGTCGAGGGGCAGCTCTCCTCAGTGGAGATATTGCAGGTACGGGGTCTGCCAGTTTCGATTAGGCGTGACCCCGCTCCGCTCTTCCTCGACGTGCAGTGTCTCACCCTCGAGGGCCGAGGGTGCCTCGGGCTGGGCCGAGGCCTTCTTGGGCTCGGGCGTGTCGTCGGTCTTGACTGAGGGTTGATGTAGGTCTCGGGAGAAGACGTCCGGGGGAACCGTTGTTCGCCCCGAGGCTATCTTAGCCAACTCGTCCGCAGTCTCGTTGTATCGTCGGGCGACGTGGTTGAGCTCGAGCCCGTAGAACTTGTCTTCCAGGCGCCGAACCTCGTCGCAGTAGGCTTCCATCTTCGGGTCGCGGCAGTGGGAGTTCTTCATGACTTGGTCGATGACAAGCTGCGAGTCACCGCGAGCGTCGAGGCGTCGGACCCCTAGCTCGATTGCGATGCGCAACCCGTTGACCAGAGCCTCGTACTCAGCCACGTTGTTGGACGCCGGGAAATGGAGGCGCAACACGTAGCGGAGGTGCTTCCCGAAGGGCGAGATGAAGAGCAGGCCCGCGCCTGCCCCTGTTTTCATCAGCGACCCGTCGAAAAACATGGTCCAGAGTTTCGGTTGGATCAGAGCCGCCGGGAGCTGGGTGTCGACCCATTTCCGCAATGGGCGAAAGCCTGACGGAGCAATGTCGCGTGGAGGTGGAAGGCCTACGGGTCGTCAACTTCTTTTCTCGGAGAAGAAACAATGACGGTATCTGAGGAATAAGCATCGGCTAACTCTGTGCCAGCAGCCGCGGTAAGACAGAGGATGCAAGCGTTATCCGGAATGATTGGGTGTAAAGCGTCTGTAGGTGGTGGACTTTTCTTTCTGTTTAGCTTTACTTATCAAAGACTTCTCCCCCCTGCGGTGAAGGAAGAGGCCTGGCACGACACACAAGTCGGGAGACATGGACAGGTTGCGGGGTCTGCGGCTCCCATTTCGAGGCACTATTGCGGACCTCTATTGGTCCCCTAACTTTTGCGGAGAATCAAGATCTAACACCTCATTTCTTTTATTTCTCTATGATATTTTGGAAAGAGATAGATCCGGCACTGCACAATCCTCTGGCCTTGGCCTCCCCGCAACCGGTCATCTCTTCTTTTCATGGAATTGCTTGCCCAGCTGGAAATGCAGTCAATCAGGTCTCTCTACGCCAGGAAATGGTCCTCGAGTGCAAGGGCAGAAGGGATCCAGAAGTATGGTCGAGCAGAGACATACCTTATCTAAACTGGGTCTGGCTCCGGTTTCATCCTGTTATCCATACATAACGAATTGGTATGGTATATTCATACCATAACATAAGAACAATAAGAACTCGAATTCTTATCGATACTGGAACTCAAAGCATAGGGGGGACCACCCTATTGTCACTTTACTGTCCAGTTCGCGAGTCCCACTCACTTATTTTAGTCAAACCGACCCTAACTAAAACTAAGTTAAGTATAGTACTTTTCTCAATGCTGCCCGCCTCTCATCTGTTTTCTAATCAGCTTCTATCTTCTGTTCCAACCAAGGAAGCTCTTCTATTCAACCAGTTCGTATCGCCAGGCCCCTCAGGGGGTATGGCTTTTCCTTAGCTGGGTTGAGTTCTTGTCTCTAGTGGTGAGTCGCCATGATATTGATATGACCCCTTGGATCTTCAGTTCCGATGTTAGTCCAGTGGCAGTTTGCCTAGTTTTTTGTGCCGGTCCCAGGCTCTTGCTCGAGTTTACGCCCTGCCGGGAATTAATCTTAGAAAAAAGGAATTCACGGCCGGAGCATTTATATATGAAAATATTCAGCCACAAAGTCCGCCAAGACTTAGGACTTGATGGCCTTCTGAGCAGCGAACGAGATTGTCTCGCCCATGATTTCCACCGCCCACTTTGCAATCCTACCCGAGGCCTCTCGACACTGGATGATCTCCCCCAGGGGGAAGGATGACACCACAGTCACCGGATGAGACTCGAAGTAGTGTCACAACTTCCGCTGCGTCAGAATCACCGCGTACAACAGCTTCTGAATTTGTGGGTAGCAGATCTTGGTCTCGGACAGTACCTCACTGATGAAGTAGACCGGCCTCTGGACGGGCAATGTATGCCCTCCTTCTCGTCTCTCAACCACGATCGCGGCACTGACCACCTGAGTGGTAGCGGCGACGTAGATCAAGAGGGCTTCTCCGGCAGCGGGGGGCACCAAGATGGGCGCGTTCGTGAGGAGCGCCTTCAGGTTCCCGAGGGCTTCCTCGGCCTCGGGGGTCCAAGTGAAGCACTCGGCCTTTCTTAAGAGGCGGTACAGGGGTAGGCCTCTTTCGCCGAGGCGCAAGATGAAGCGGCTCAGAGCCGCAAGGCATCCCATGACCTCTACACGCCTTTCAAGTCCTTGATGGGGCCCATGATGGTGATGGCCGCAATTTTCTCCGGGTTGGCCTCGATGCCCCGCTCGGAGACGATGAACCCCAAAAGCATGCCTCGGGGTACTCCGAAGACGCACTTCTCAGGATTGAGTTTTACGCCTTTCGCCTTGAGACACCGGAATGTCGTTTCAAGGTCGGAAAGGAGGTCGGAGGCCTTTCTCGTCTTGACTACGATGTCATCGACGTAAGCCTCGACCGTTCGACCAATGTGTTCGCCGAACACGTGGTTCATGCACCTTTGGTACGTCGCACCCGCATTCCTCAAACCAAACGTCATAGTAACGTAGCAGTACATGACAAAAGGTGTGATGAAAGAAGTCGCGAGCTGGTCAGACTCTTTCATCCTGATTTGGTGATACCCTGAGTAGGCATCGAGGAAAGACAGGGTTTTGCACCCAGCAGTGGAATCCACGATTTGATCGATGCGAGGCAGAGGGTAGGGAACCTTCGGACATGCTTTGTTTAGACCAGTGTAGTCTACACACATCCGCCATTTCCCTCCTTTCTTTCTCACAAGCACAGGGTTGGCAAGCCATTCGGGATGGAATACCTCTTTGATGAACCCTGCAGCCATCAGCTTGTGGATCTCCTTGCCTATGGCTCTGCGGTTTTCTTCGTCGAATCGGCGCAGAGGCTGCTTCATGGGTCGGGCTCCAGCTCGGATATCCAGCGAGTGCTCGGCGACCTCCCTCGGTATGCCAGGCATGTCCGAGGGACTCCACGCAAAGACTTCGGCGTTTGCGCGGAGAAAGTCAACGAGCACCGCTTCCTATTTGGGGTCGAGCTCAGAGCCGATCCGGATCTGCTTGGAGGCGTCGTTGCTGGGGTCAAGAGGGACGGACTTAACCGTCTCTGCTGGCTCGAAGTTGCCGGCATGACGCTTCACGTCTGGCGCCTCCTTGGAGAGGATCTCCAGGTCGGCGATGAGGGCCTCGGATTCGGCGAGGGCCTCGGCGTACTCCACACACTCCACGTCGCATTCGTACGCGTGTCGGTACGTGGGGCCGACGGTGATGACCCCGTTGGGGCCCGGCATCTTGAGCTTGAGGTAGGTGTAGTTGGGGACGGCCATGAACTTGGCGTAGCATGGCCTCCCCAGCACTGCGTGGTAGGTTCCTCGGAACCCGACCACCTCGAACGTGAGGGTTTCCCTTCTGAAGTTGGAGGGAGTCCCGAAGCAGACGGGCAGATCGAGTTGTCCAAGGGGCTGGACGCGTTTCCCGGGAATGATCCCGTGAAAAGGCGTCGCGCCTGCCCGGATCGAGGACAGATCGATCCGCAGGAGCCCGAGGGTTTCGGCGTAGATGATGTTGAGGCTGCTGCCTCCGTCCATGAGGACCTTGGTGAGCCTGACGTTGCCGATGACGGGGTCGACAATGAGCGGATATTTCCCCGGGCTCGGCACACGGTCGGGGTGGTCGCCCTGGTCGAAGGTGATGGGCTTGTCGGACTAGTCTAGGTAGACTGACACCGCCACCTTTACCGAGCAGACCTCCCGACGCTCTTTCTTGCGGTGCCGAGCCGAGGCGTTCGCTGCTGGCCCACCTTAGATCATGAAGCAGTCGTGGACCTCGGGGAACTCCTCTGCCTTGTGATCCTCCTTCGTGTCGTTGTTGTGGGCCCTGCCACCTTCTGCAGGTGGCCCGGCTTTGTGAAAGTGGTGCCGAAGCATGACGCACTCTTCGAGGGTGTGCTTGACGGGCCCCTGATGATAGGGGCACGGCTCCTTGAGCATCTTGTCGAAGAGCTTGGCACCTCCGGGAGGTTTCCGATGGTTCTTGTAGGCCCTGGGGCTGCTTGTCCTTCCGGAAGATGGCCTCAACCGCCTCCTGGCAGAGGCGAACTTGGTGGCGATGTCCATCAGCTTGCTCACCCTGGTGGGGGTCTTGCGACCCAGCTTGCTCACCAGGTCGCGGCAGGTGGTGCCGGCGAGGAACGCGCCGATGACATCCGAGTCGGTGACGTTGGGCAGCTCGATGCGCTGCTTCGAGAATCGCCGGATGTAGTCCCGGAGAGACTCTCCCAGCTGCTGGCGGCAGCTTCGGAGATCCCAGGAGAAGGCTTGGAAGTTGTCGGCGAAGGCTTGGACCAGGTCGTCCCAGTTGGAGATCTGCCCCGGAGGCAGGTGCTCCAGCCAGGCTCGAGCGGTGTCGGAGAGGAACAGGGGGAGGTTGCGGATGATGAGGTTGTCATCGTCCGTTCCACCCAGTTGGCAGGCCAACCGGTAGTCCACGAGCCACAGTTCCGGCCTCGTCTCCCCCAAGTACTTTGTGATAGTAGTCGGGGTTCGGAACCGGGTCGGGAACGGCGCCCGTCGTATGGCCCGGCTAAAAGCCTGCAGACCGGGTGGTTCAGGCGAGGGACTCCGATCCTCCCCGCTATCGTAGCGTCCCCCACGCCTGGGGTGGTAGCCTCGGCGCACCCTCTCGTCGAGGTGGGTTCGACGGTTGCGGTGGTGGTGCTCGTTGCCGAGGCGACCCGGGGCCACAGGCGCTGTGTTGCGCGTGCGCCC
This sequence comes from Zea mays, assembly GCF_902167145.1. NCBI lineage: Eukaryota > Viridiplantae > Streptophyta > Magnoliopsida > Poales > Poaceae > Zea > Zea mays. Next base: position 15,226,643 of record NC_050097.1, read on the forward strand.
GGTGTGGACCGAAGCTTCCCGCATGAATCGGGAAGTCGCGGCGCGATGCTCCGAGGGGTATCTCTGCCTTCGGGAGGCAGAGCTTTCGGCCCGTCGGACCGCGACATCCTCCAGGAGATTCTTGAGCTCTCCCTGGATTCGCCGCCCTTCGGTGGTCGATGGTTCCGGCATCGCGCAGAGTAGTATCGCTGCCGCAGCCAGGTTCTGGCCGACCCCACTAGAAGCCGGTGGCGGCCTTGCCCTGACGTCGTCGGCAATGCGGTGCTGGATGCCCTGGGGTAGATGACGCGCTTCTCCGGCCGAAGCTTGGTCTGCCCATTCCTGCCCAATGTTCCGCCGGAACGGCTCAAGTGTTCCCGCTCCCTCGTCGAGCCTGGCCTGCATCTCGCGGATTTGCTCGAGCTGTGCGTCCTGATCCCCCGCAGGGACTGGGACCACGGCTAGCTCCCGAAGGATGTCAGCGCGAGGCGCAGGCCTAGGGGGATCACCGTTTTCCGGTATACCAAGATGGTTGCCTTCGCCGGGACCCCCTAGATCGACGTGGAAACATTCATGACTTGGGCCGCAGTCTTCGTCGCCGAAGCTACGGCTACCGTCGGAACAATCGGAAAGGCAGTAGTCGCATGCGGTCATGAAGTCCCGCATGACACTGGGGTTACCGAGTCCGGAGAAATCCCAACAAAAGTCGGGCTCGTCTTCTTCCTCGGAACCCGAGGGTCCGTAGGTCGAGACGGACGTCAGCCGGTCCCAGGGTGACCGCATACCGTACCCCGGAGGGTTTGGACCTGCCTCTATGAAGGCTTCCACCGAAGCGAAGTCGCTTGGTGGGTCGAGGCTGAATCCAAAAGGCACGAGATGGGAATCGATCGGTACCTCTTGTTCGACGGGCGGTGACGAAGTCGCGTCAGGGGCAGACTGCACCGTCGTCTCAGGTACGAGGGTGACGCCCAGCAAGTCCTTTGCGAGCGTGCTGGCGTCGTCCGTCCGCTTGGAGTTGGCGTGTTGCGGGGAAACGGCGCTCGTCTTCGTCTCAGACGCGAGGTCGACGCCCGATAGCCGACGAGGTGCCGCCTCCTGCTTGGCCTTGGTTGCCCCGCCTCCTCCTCCGTCGGCGGGGGAGGCGACGGGACAAACCCGAATGTTGTTCTTCCGCCACGTGGGGAAGACGTCGTTGATTCCGCCGCCGGCGGGCGGGTTGTCGGCCGCCATTGTCGTTGTCGCGCGGCGGAGGAAGGAGTATCATGTCGTAGCTGCCGTCGAGGAACATGAACTCAAGACTCCCGAAACGGAGCACCGTCCCAGGCTGGAAAAGTTGCTGGAGACTACCCATCTGGAGCTTGACGGGAAGTTGTTCGTCAACACGCAGCAGGCCCCTACCTGGCGCGCCAACTGTCGGCGTTTCGACCCCGGGGGGGTCCCTGGACCGACGAGTAAATTGTCGTCGCGTGTCCCAGCCCAGATGGGTCGGCGCGAGACGGAGCACGAAGGGGGGCAAAAAAGGGGAGACAGGCAAAAGGGGAAACCCGCAGCCTTCGTGTTGCCCTGCGCCCAGGTCGGGTGCGCTTGCAGTAGGGGGTTACAAGTGTCCGCGTGGGAGAGAGCGAGAGACTTTACGCGTCGTCCCGTTCCCCCGCGCGGCCAACCTTCTCGTACGAGAGCCCTGGACCTTCCTTTTATAGGCGTAAGGAGAGGGCCCAGGTGTACAATAGGAGATGTAGCAGTGTGCTAACGTGTCTAGCAGAGAGGAGCTAGTGCCCTAGGTACATGCTGTCGTGGCAGCCGGAGAGGTTTTGGCACCCTGTTCATGTGATGTCGTGGTCGTCGGAGGGGCGCCGGAGCCTTACGGAAGGACAGCTGTCGGGGCTGTCGAGTCCTTGCAGACGTCTCCTTGCTTCCGTAAGGGGCTGAGTGCCGCCGTCGTCATAGAGCACGCGGGGCGCCATCATTATTTGTTTACCGGGGCGAGCCAGATGGGACGCCGGTCTTGTTCCCCATAGCCTGAGCTAGCTAGGGGTAGGGTAATGATGGCCCCCCTGTGACGTGGTCGGTTCGAGCCCTGGGTCGGGCGAGGCGGTGGCTCCTCCGAGGTCGAGGTCGAGTCTATCTTCCGAGGTCGAGGTCGAGTCCGAGCCCCGGGTCGGGCGAGGCGGAGACCATCGTCTGAGGCCAAGGCTGAGTCCGAGCCCTAGGGTCGGGCGAGGCGGAGTTCGTCGTCTTCCGGAGCCGAGGCCGAGTCCGAGCCCTGGGTCGGGCGAGGCGGAGTTCGTCGTCCGAGGCCGAGACGGGGGCCGAGCCCTGGGGTCGGGCGAGGCAGAGCTTCCTATGTTGCCCGAAGCCGGACTTGGCTGCTGTCAGCCTCACTCTGTCGAGTGGCACAGCAGTCGGAGCGACGCAGGCGGCGCTGTCCTCTTGTCAGGCCGGTCAGTGGAGCGGCGAAGTGACTGCGGTCACTTCGGCTCTGTCGACTGAAGGGCGCGCGTCAGGATAAGGTGTCAGGCCATCCTTGCATTAAATGCTTCTGCGATACGGTCGGTCGGTGTGGCGATCTGGCCAAGGTTGCTTCTTGGCGAAGACTGGGCCTCGGGCGAGCCGAAGGTGTGTCCGTTGCTTGAGGGGGCCCTCGGGCGAGACGTGAATCCTCCGGGGTCGGCTGCCCTTGCCCGAGGCTGGGCTCGGGTGAGGCGAGATCGTGTCCCTTGAGTGGACCGAGCCTTGACTTAATCGCACTCATCAGGCCTCGGGTGAGGCGAGATCGTGTCCCTTGAGTGGACCGAGCCTTGACTTAATCGCACTCATCAGACCTTTGCAGCTTTGTGCTGATGGAGTTACCAGCTGAGATTAGGAGTCTTGGGGGTACCCGTAATTATGATCCCCGACACCATCATATAGACAAGTGTAGGTATGAGTAAGTACTAGCCATACCCACGTACCCATGGGTAATTTATACCTGCCTTAGCCATATATAATCTACTCAATCAAGTACATGCAAATACATATTAGCTAAAAATATGATAACCTCTATGTTGCTATATTATTAATTATTTTTCTTTTTTTATTTACTCATTTGATGATGTATACTTTTAAATACACCATATATTTATTATATTTATGCTATTTAATATGTGTTTAGCGGATGTCTAATCGAATGTGGGTTACACCATGAGTTTTTTTACCCATACACGTGAGAGTACGGGTACAATTTTATAACTACGAGCGGGTATGAGTTTTTTGACGGGCATCATTTTATCTCACGGGTACGGATATAGGTAAACTACCAAGTGGGTACATACTTGTTGCCATCCCTAGACGTGGGTGCTCTCTTCCTCCACGCACGTGGGTGCTGTGTCGACAACGAGAGAGGCAGACAAGGGTTTGATGCACGGACACAAGAATGAGTGTTTGTTGCGTGGAAGGTGGTAGTGGATGCCGATGTGATGTCGGGGACGCGAAGCTCGTGGAAGACGACATGAGAGGCGAGAGCTCTTGCCTTGGGTGCACTACCGTTCGGGTAGAGGTGATAAGGGACTACGATTCAAATATTTCTTTACAATTTGTTTAGAGCCTATTACCAACCTTACATTTTGGGCCCGTGAGTTTCTTCTACGCGTGTAGCTAGGAGTGGAAATGAATCATGATCCAAGTATTTCTTCATAATTTGTTTAAACTCTTAATTAATTTTAGTTAAAATGAATATAAACAGAGTTTAATCCTAATTGGATCTGATTCAGTGATTCTTAAAATTTTCATTATAAAATTTAGAGCTTATTGCGAGGCCAACGTGTGTAGCGCGTCAAGACAGAAACTCGTGCTTAAATAAAGGAGCAAATAAGGCACGGAGGCCCATGGGCTTTCTGGAGCCCGCTCGGCACTCCGGCTCGATTTGTGACGTTCACCGGTCTGTCCGGATAGGCACCATGGCAGCCTCCGACACCGACCTCCGTCTCTCTCCATCCCCACCTCGGCCTTGAGCACACCGAGCCCAAACCCCAAAGCCTCCTGACCCTGGTTAGCTTCTGTTTTTTACTCCATGCAAGGACGACAATGGCGACCGCCTCCGTCGCCACCTCCCTCCCCTTCGGCCTCCTTCTCCCTCCGCGGCTATTCCGTGGGAGGCTGGTGAGGTGGCCGCGGCAGATTAGGGCTTCGGCGTCGAGCAACGCGAGTAACGTCGCAGGCGGGGAGAGGAAATTGGGGGCTCTCAAGGGCAGGGTAGGAGATCTGAGGGCGCTTGTCGCCTCTATGCCTGATGCCGTTGGCTCGGTAAGGACTCGATTATTTGGTTAGTGCCACCATTAGGTGTTATTATTGTGGTGGTGGGGGTCCTATAGTTCTATGAGCAACTAAGTGGCAGACTGATCTTAATTTGGACGGACAATTTGTTGAATTGATTAGTACACAGTGCCACAGTGATAGTACGAACCTAGTGCCTATATAGATAGGATGAAGACACAATGTACAATGCATTTGTGAATGTGATTTGGCATCCCCTGTTTCTATGTCCGTGATCCTCAGCGAACCTTCAATTTTTTTCAGCACATCAGGGGTTGAAAGGTGTAGCCCTTCTTCTTTCTGAACATCTGCCCTGCCATTTGTAAGTTTTATTAGGGTTGATGGCCCAATATGGTCTGGTATCTATCATCTATGGATATGGACACAGATAGCTACAATGTTCCTCATATTTAGATTCGAATATGGATAGTGTCAACTGCGTCGAATAGGATAAGAATGGATATCAACATTATAATGCGATTTGAGTATTTATATACGGATACAGTATTGGATATTGAATATACAGACTCGGATACGGACGGATCTGAACTTCTCTAATAGATTTGAACTCGGTTACGGTTGGAAAATATCCGTACAATTTGCATCCCTAATTTTAAACAATACATGCATTTTGTTTATTTGTTATTCTGTGCCTTCCTCTTCTTCTTCTAGCATAGACCAATTACCATTTCTGCTTTAACATGTTCATCCTTGAGTACCAGTACCATGTTGTGTACTTTATCTTACTTTCTATTTTCATACAGATCCAGAAAAACATTGGCCCAAATTTTGTTGCTGGTTTCTGTGTTGGCATTGCATTTTTGGCTGCTGTTGCAAGACAGATCACCTTAAGAAGTCGAGAGCATGATAATAAAGGTTCTGTTGCTGATCTAGTAAGGCGTGGACAGTTAAAATCAGGGCAACGAGGGACGTACGTCACTTATTCCTTGAAGCTCCCTTTTGTATTCTCATTGATTGATTGCTGGGCAGGCCTGGCGCAGTGGTGAGAGTTGTTTCACTGAGTCGTTAGGTCACGGGTTCAAAACAACCTCTCCACATGTGCAAGGGAAGGCTTGCATCAATTTGTCCTTTCCCCAGACCCTACTCATGTGGGAGCCTTCGGCAATGGATCTGCCCTTTTATTGATTCATTGCTGGGTCAATGATCACGTTTTAACTTAAGATTTGAAATCTGAAACTTGTCTATGTGTCTTGGTTGGTCATGTCCCATTGTATACTATTTTTTTTCTGTTAAATGATCTTATCATTGTGCTTATGCTTTTGAGAAGTTACTGTCCCTAGTCACTTGTTCCATGCCATTGCAAAGCATCACCATAGTCTTCACCTGTTTGTCTTTTTCCTGTTATAGGCATCAGAATTGAACTTTCAGAAATTAATTACAGGGTTCACTTCAGTGCAGATGTAAATGGTTAAATGAAGCTTTTTCTGTGGACTGCAAAACCTTTGAGTTGTGCAATAATAATGACTGAAACAATTCATTTACTGCAGTGCAAAGCCCCGCACATTCGATGATCCTTTCAATAATCCATTAGTCAAGATTGATGAGGGTACATCTACTGTGCAAATGTTTGGCAAGGAGTACCGTCTGGCTCCTGTTAGGCTTACAAAAGAGGAACAAGAAATGCATCAGAAGAGGAGATCACGTGCATATCAGTGGAAAAGGCCAACCGTGTTTCTCAGGGAAGGTGATTCCTTACCTCCAGATGTTGATCCAGATACAGTTAGATGGATTCCAGCAAACCATCCTTTTGCTGCTGCGTCAAGTGAAGTAGACGAGGAGACCGCCAAACAAAATGTCTATCAAAAGGATGGCGTCCCATCCCGTGTTAAGGCTGAGCATGAAGCTTTGCAGGCAAGGCTAGAGGCTTCAAACGATGTGAGTACCTTGCCGATGAACATGATCTCCTTGACATTTAAAATAACAACAATATATCTATTATTAGTTCCTCTCTTCTGCAAAATTGATTATATTGATTGATAAAACTCCAAGCTTAGTTTGACAAAAGAGCCAATCACATTGTGTATTTTTGTTAATCACCAGCCTTCCAGAATAACGATTCCTGAATCCCAACACTGCTTTGCAGGTTACCAGACTCCCTCCGGATCCAAGGAGTATGCAGCGTAATGAGAGACAAATGGAATTGTCAGGCAAGCCATCTGAAAATCTTCAGGGCTCCAAGTTTGAGAACCAAGATAGACAACTGGTTATCGAGTCTGGTAAACATAGCTCCGATGGAAGTTTACAATCAAATGAGCCGGAAGGGCAATAAAATTTGTGTACTCAAGCGCTTTGATGACATTTGCTTTGTTGCGTAGTGTTATCAGCTTTGTGGCTGTAGCTGTAGATAGAGAAGTGTTGGAACAGTGGGCTTACCGGTTTACATAGTGAGCAGTTAATATGGAAGTCGCTTGACGTGTTGTGAATGGATATTTATTTTTGACGAGTACGTGGGTACTGGGTACCTTCACCGAACGACTCCGGACTAGGGTAGGCCAGGCCAATTGGCCAAGGACAAACCTGGCTCGGGGTGTCTCACCCACTTGGCGCACTCAGGTAGCTGATGAAAGTTTGTACGGGATACATTATATTGTGTATTCAGAACCAATAATGCACAGGAGGAAGTCCACAATATTATCGACACTGCAAAGGGTGAGCATTAGATTTTTTTAGATAGGACTCCCTCACGGCATTCTTGCTCTTATTTTAAAGTTGAATTGGGATTTCATCTATAGAAAGACAACATATCAAATGCAACCAGATTTATTGGTACAACCATGCAACCAAGGTATAAGCATGTAGGTCGGAGGACTTTTTTAAAATATTCTTTTTCAAAACAACCCTCCCAACTCTCTCTTTTTTTAAAAGTTCTTCCACCTTGCTTATGTCTTGGCTGCACGGGTTAGAGCATCTCTAACCATGTGACCTATAAAAATGCCCTCTAATTTAAAAATAAGTATAATTTGTAGAATTTAGGGCACCAACAAAACACTCTGCTCCAACAATAAAGCCTCAAATCTAGATTATAAGTCAGTACACTACGGTGTAGTATATTTGAGACACTTGAGATGATGTCATATAATTTTTTACCAAATTTTATGAATTGAGGGACTGTTGGAATATTTTTTTTTTATGTATAGCCTTATATTTCAATTTGAATCACTAGTTTGAGTCATTGTTAGAGATACTCTTATGTTGCCCAACGAGAAAGAAGTGAAACAAAACAATCAATATTTTGTGTACCTAGTGACATAATAGGTATTTTTATCTAGTTGTGCCAAACTTGAATTTGATATAGCATTTATCGAGGCACTCTATCAATTTGGTAAATTTGAAGGGCAGATCCACCATTTTGGTGGAGCAGATCGATGGTAAAGCTGTTGAATTCAAAAGTGTTTGGCCAGAAAATTTGGATCTAGCTGTGGTTTTAGTGAAACCAGAGCTAATGGAGTTCTTACCAAAATGGACTATAATATGCAAACTTGTTATCTTTTTTTTTTTGTCTTTGGTTCTACAATATCACCGTTTTGTTCAATTGCACCATGGTCCACAAAATTTCCACCTGGATGATTGAAGGAGTTAAAGTTCATAATAATACATCTTACAAGGCATATAGAACGCTCAACAGCCACAAAAATTTTCACTAAGAAAAAAGACATTATCATGAGAAAGGCCCTAGGTGGCAAGAGGCTCGTCGGCTTGTACAAAGCCATCTTTCAATCATCTGCAACCCTGTCTGGGAATCAGCAAGGTGGAGTTACATGAATTGCCTTAGATATCATCAAATGCCTCTTCATCATCATCACCAAACATGGCTGCCATTTTCATGGCTAGCTTTGCAGCCATCTCCCTCCTTTGGAAGTCAGGCATGAGTCTTAAGTTTGATCGCATGTTGCCAATCTCCGACATTATTTTCTCCAGGTCATCCAGACCATAATGCTCGTCCTCAAAAAGATGGTTAGCCTCTCGAAGATCACTTTGATGATCCTCAGTGCTATATGCTGTGGTTTTGTCCACATGATCACTATTGTCGGTTTTGTTGCTCTGAGTTACAGTATTCTCTTCAGCAGTTTCTGTGGGTGTGTTAGTCGGGGGAGAGTTGGATGCTGAAGAGTCAGTACCGGCATTCACAACTTGATGTGTGTGATCCTGTGCACCATCAGGCTCATTTGGTCTCTCAAATCTTCTGGATGTACTTGTCTCTCCAATAAATTCCCACTGGTCATCGGATCCATGAGACAAGACCTCGTACTCAAAATCATAGTTGGATTCATCATCTGTGGATTCTGTCAGAATGAAAATGAATAATCAGGGACATTGCATGATTTAAAAGTAATAACATAGGACTACATCAAGGTTTGGCTTTGAGGTCGTAAGGAGATATCCCTTGGTGTATGCTTTTCGCTGACGATGTAGTTCTAGTAGATGAAAGTCGGGAAGGAGTAAATAGAAAGCTAGAGTTATGGCGTTAGACCTTAGAGTCAAAAGGATTTAGAATTAGCAGGACCAAAACCGAGTATATAAGATGCGACCTCGGTATTACAATTAGTGAGGATGGAGATGTAAGCTTGGGAGGCCAAGTAGTACCAAAGAACACATTCCGTTATTTGGGATCGATGTTACAGAGAGATGGTGATATTGATGAATATGTTAACCATAGGATCAAAGCGGGGTGGATGAAATGACGTCAAACATCGGGAGTCCTATGCGACAAGAGAGTGCCATAGAAGTTGAAAGACAAGTTCTACAGGACGGTGATTAGGTCTGCTATGTTATATGGGGCTGAGTGTTGGCCTACTAAGAGACGACATATCCAACAACAAAAGTGTCGCAGAGATGCGTATGTTGCGTTGGATATGTGGGCACACAAGATTGGACCGAGTGAGAAATGATGACATATGTGATCGGCTAGTAGTAGCGCCAATTGAAGAAAAACTTATTCAACACCGGTTGAGATGTTTGAGCATGTCCACCGGAGACCCCCAGAGGCACCGGTGCACAGAGGCATCATAATACGGGACAATAATGTGAAGAGAGGTAGAGGACGACCAAACTTGATATGGGAGGAGGCAATCAAAAGGGACTTGAAAGAATGGAATATCCCAATGGAGTTGTGTTTCGATAGAAGTGTTTGAAAAGAAGCTATTCACGTGCCCGAACCGGGATTAGGCATTTTCCCTTTTAGTGCTCTCAAAAGCTTTTCCCCCTCCCCTTTCTCTTTCTCTTTTTGGTGACTTCTTATTGGGTTTCAACTCTAACCTACCCTAACTTTGTTGGGACTAAAAGGCTATGTTGATGTATACTGGCGCAAAAAAATCATGACAAGTTCTATGTAAAAGAGGGGCAGCAAATTCCAATAGCTGAATTTACTTGATAGAGAATCTTTCTAAGCATGTCATGTCGTCCCATAGTTTTCCAGTAGTGCAGAGCAAGCAATGCTAAGATCAACAATCATCAGGGCCACTTTACTCATTTATAGAACTTAATTACCTTGTTTTTCAACCAAGGATGGGACAGTTATTCTGTTTCCAGATTTCAGAATCATTCCAGGCCACATATGTGCAGAAAGAGCTCCAAGGAGTCGCTCTAAGCCTTGGCTATCACCATCCACTGATAGACCTGTTAGTTTAAATAAACATCAATTAAGATAGAAACAACCACGGTTACTGTATATGCCTTCTTCTATTGGAGTCCCTAAAAAAGATATAAGTTTTCATTGGTATAAAATAATTAATTGATGCTCAATTTAGAATTCATGGTAATAGGTTCATTACTGGAAATATGAAAAGCCTAATGGCAAAGTTCAGAAACTTGGGGGGGGGGGGGGGGGGGGGGGGGCTTAACAGTTACAGGTTTACAGCCGAGACAACTTACACTTATCAAAGTCAGCATTGGAAGCACAGGCCTCAATATATTCTATGTTCTGCTCAATGCACCACTGTGCAGTCGAGTTTCTGATCTTTATGCATGGTTCTTCCTCAGATAACAAGCTACAACCCTCACTTTCATTTATCCCAAAATTGAAATAATCAGGGTGTGGATCAGAACTTGACTCCCCAAGATTTTGCATACGCCTCCTATATTCTACATGCACGCTATGACCAGGTACAAGATCTGCTTTATTTCCAACGCATAACAAGATCTCAAACCTCTGGATATCAACACTGGCAGCCCAGCTTTGCAGAGTAAGCAAGGTGGATTCCTGCATAAATACTTAAGGATGTTACCCTACTGTAGCTTTGAGGTCTGAAGGTAAAAAAAATAGACTGAAAATTATAAGAACACAGGTTCAGTTCGGACATCACTCATATCGAAGACCATAACGAGGGCAGCCACCCGGTCTAAATGAGGGAGGGAATCAAGAGAAAATTCTTCACCAAGATTTGCTGTCCAGATGGAAAGATCAGCTGAATAATACTTTGTTTCAATTGTCCACCTACATGGAAATCAGTAGCAAAATAAATTATATCAGGTATTAGAAGACTTAAATGAAAAAAATGATTTCTACTTCTATTTACGTAGGAGTATTTGACAAATCTCACAAAAAAGTATCGGGACAGGATGCTATTACATACCCCTGACAAAGCACACCGGATGATAAGTCATGCACGTCAGGTATTTCTGCTCCAAGAAACTCTAAAGTTCATGGTAGAATGAAAATGGTCAGGAAATAATAATCACAACCATATATAAATAATATACAGTAAATTTTGCAATATCAGAGTAGTATCTTATTTTAGCAAAGCATGTAAACTTAAATATCTATATCTATCCACAGCCCAACGAATTCATCAATTATCAAGGTAATGGTTAAAACTAGAAGCGTTAATTTGTTAGCTAAGACAGTATAAGCTTGCCGTCTCGTGCCTTCTCTTCTCTATCTACTCCGAATCAACCCCCGTTTTACTTGGTCCATTCATAGATCACAGTTTATCTTCTCATCCTGCTCACGACGCGAACACATCGGATTCAGATCCTAAATAGTTCAACAACTCAACCCACTCGATGTTTCGCAGTCAAATCGGGAGAAGGAAACCGAAACATAAGGAAAGGAGGACGGCGAGATCTCACGGGAGAGGATGGTCCGCTTGCCGACGCCCGGGGCGCCGACGAGTAGGACACCGGGCCGCGCCTCCAGGGATCCCTCCATGGTCTCGCGCCAAACCAGTGTACCCTACACCAGATCGGAAGTCCCCCCCGCCTTGGTCTCCTCGCTGCCGAATGAGACGTCCGGAGACCACGCGCGACGGCGCGAGTAACGAGAGACGAGGAAGACAGTACGACACGTCAACGTCAACTTTACGCTTTCATTTTGAGATGGCGTATTTTCTTTTGCGTTAGGCCGCTAGTGCTATTGCTTGTGTTTCTCCAAGACTTCACAACCTGGCAACCCGCCAACCCGCAAGGCCGCAACAAGATTTCATTCAATGGGCCGAATTGGACCATTGCGATTTTGCTTCTTCTGGGAGGACTCATATAGCATAGCGCAAGGCTGCAACCGTTTGAATGGTGGCGTCCCCATGGCCGTCACCGCCGTCTCCTCCTCCTCCGGCGGTTGCCTCCCACATGGCGGTGACGCAGGCGTTTGCCGACGCGCTGCGTTCGTGCGGTGCGCGCGGCGCGCTCGCCGGCGCCCGCGCGTTGCACGGTCGCCTCGTCGCCGTGGGCCTCGCGTCCGCCGTCTTCCTACAGAACACGCTCCTCCATGCCTACCTCTCCTGCGGAGCCCTCTCCGACGCCCGACGCTTGCTTCTGATGGACATCGCCCATCCTAATGTCATCACCCACAACGTCATGCTGAATGGGTACGCCAAGCTCGGCCGACTGAGCGATGCCGTGGAGCTGTTCGGTAGAATGCCCGCGCGAGACGTGGCTTCGTGGAACACGCTCATGTCCGGATACTTTCAGAGCCGACAGTACTTGGTTTCTTTGGAAACCTTTCTGTCCATGCACCGAAGTGGTGATTCGTGGCCAAATGCATTCACATTAGCTTGTGCCATGAAGTCTTGTGGCGCCCTTGGATGGCACAGTTTGGCGCTGCAGCTGCTTGCGATGGTTCAGAAGTTCGATTCTCAGGATGATAGTGAGGTAGCAGCTGCCCTTGTCGACATGTTTGTGAGATGTGGAGCTGTGGATTTAGCTTCAAGGTTGTTTGTTCGCATTAAAGAACCCACTATGTTCTGTCGGAACAGTATGCTAGCGGGATATGTCAAGACATATGGTGTCGATCATGCTCTTGAGCTTTTTGATAGCATGCCTGAACGTGATGTTGTTTCGTGGAACATGATGGTATCAGCATTGTCTCAGAGTGGCCGAGTCAGAGAAGCCCTTGATATGGTTGTAGACATGCAAAGCAAAGGGGTGCGTCTTGATTCAACAACATACACTAGTTCGCTTACTGCATGTGCTAGATTATCTTCTTTAAGATGGGGTAAGCAACTTCATGCTCAGGTGATTCGGAACCTACCGCACATTGATCCATATGTTGCAAGTGCTCTTGTTGAACTGTATGCAAAATCTGGCTGTTTCAAGGAAGCTAAGGGGGTCTTCAACTCTTTACATGACCGTAACAATGTGGCTTGGACAGTTCTCATCTCAGGATTCTTGCAGTATGGGTGTTTCACTGAATCTGTTGAATTGTTCAACCAGATGAGAGCTGAGTTGATGACACTTGATCAGTTCGCTTTGGCTACTCTTATAAGTGGCTGCTGCAGCAGGATGGATTTGTGCCTTGGGAGGCAACTACATTCACTTTGTCTGAAAAGTGGGCAGATTCAAGCTGTAGTCGTCTCCAATTCTCTCATCTCCATGTATGCAAAGTGCGACAATCTCCAGAGTGCTGAAGCTATATTCAGATTTATGAATGAAAAGGACATTGTATCATGGACAAGCATGATAACTGCATATTCTCAAGTAGGAAACGTTGCAAAAGCTCGTGAGTTCTTTGATGGCATGTCAGAAAAGAATGTCATTACATGGAATGCTATGTTGGGAGCATATATACAGCATGGAGCTGAGGAAGATGGCCTCAGGATGTATAAGGTCATGCTAAGTGAGGAGTATGTTAGACCTGACTGGGTTACCTATGTCACATTGTTCAAAGGCTGTGCAGACTTAGGTGCAAACAAACTTGGAGATCAGATTATTGGTCGCACTGTAAAGGTTGGTCTCATTATAGACACCTCTGTTGCGAATGCAGTCATAACAATGTATTCCAAGTGCGGAAGGATTTTAGAAGCTCGAAAGGTATTTGACTTCCTGAACGTGAAGGATATTGTATCTTGGAATGCCATGATCACTGGTTATTCACAGCACGGAATGGGAAAACAAGCCATAGAGATCTTTGATGACATACTTAAAAGAGGTGCAAAGCCAGACTACATAAGCTATGTTGCAGTTCTGTCAGGCTGCAGCCACTCTGGACTCGTGCAGGAGGGGAAATTTTATTTTGATATGATGAAGAGGGCCCATAACATATCTCCAGGTTTGGAGCATTTCTCATGCATGGTAGACCTTCTTGGCCGTGCCGGGCATCTGACGGAAGCCAAGGATCTCATTGACGATATGCCCATGAAACCAACCGCTGAGGTTTGGGGAGCTCTTCTTAGCGCCTGCAAGATACATGGCAACAATGAGCTCGCGGAACTTGCAGCGAAACATGTGTTTGAGCTGGACTCACCTGATTCTGGGAGCTACATGCTTATGGCGAAGATTTATGCCGATGCCGGGAAATCAGATGACTCTGCGCAGATAAGGAAGCTGATGAGGGACAAGGGAATAAAAAAGAACCCGGGCTATAGCTGGATGGAGGTTGACAACAAGGTCCACGTCTTCAAAGCGGATGACGTGAGCCATCCCCAAGTTCTCGCGATTCGGAAGAAGCTAGATGAGCTCATGGAGAAGATCGCGCGCCTAGGGTACGTGAGGACAGACTCCACGCGCTCCGAGATTCACCACAGCGAGAAGCTAGCTGTAGCATTCGGGCTCATGACCTTGCCCACCTGGATGCCGATCCACATCATGAAGAATCTGCGCATTTGCGGCGACTGTCACACTGTGATCAAGCTGATATCCACAGTGACTGGCCGAGAATTCGTGATTCGAGATGCCGTGCGATTCCACCACTTCAATGGTGGTTCCTGCTCTTGCGGGGATTACTGGTGAGTGGTGACCACTGACCATGGTCCATGGATTCTTGCATAGTTCTTTTCGTTGACATTGGTTGAGGAGAGTATCATAGAATATCTTGATGTTATCTTTTTTCGTCATTCCTTATCCATAATCTATAGATTCGCTCCAGCCTAAATAAAGACGGCCAGATCGCTAGATCATGCTTACATCATGGCAAGTACTCCCTCCGATTTTTTTTAATTTGATGTTTGTTAGTGTAAATTTGTACTATCTCACGTCAAATAAAAAAATGGAGGTAGTATCAGGAAACAGTATATTGAGTACATGTTCATCCAAACGGAGCAACACATTGCTTTGAGATACAGCGTGCATCCAAGAACGGATGCCATCAATCAATAGGGAGCGATTTCTTTTCACTGAGCATTAGTGTTTCTGAGAGTCAAAGGGGCAGCAGCATTTACAATCTGGCTTCTTGCGTAACATGGGCATCTTGTTATGCATTTCATGGAATCAATCACCAGAGTTGAATCAGAATCCCCAGAAAAACACATCCACACAGACACTTGACAACATCTTGAAAAAATGCAGAAGGTTTCGTAGGGCAGCAAGGCAGGAAGTAGCCAAGCAACAAGCTGTACATCGTGTTAAGTCTCAGAACGCACCAGGTGCGTCCCTCATGCTGATATTCAAGCTGTTTCTCATTGTTCTTCGACCGACTCCCATATTGCCCTTGGTCATCATGGCAACAAATTCTCCATAGTCAATGCGGCCATCCTGGCAAAAATAAGGAGCAAGGTTAGACTACACATGTTGACGGCATTGACTTTGTATCATTGCTAACAGAACCATAACCGTTGATTAATGAAAATTTGGCACGTATGAACTCTCGGCAAACTGGTTGAGACTTGAGAGACGGCCGCGCACTCCAGTTTCACCCCCTATAAGGCTGCACTGCACCTACGTGGGCCAACGACCACTGCCACTACTACCCGTGTAGGGCCGCATCGTTACCACTTAGGGCTAAGTTTGTTGGCAAGGGAAGACAAACATAGGGAGAGAAACCCTCATTAAATAACTAAATATCTTATTCAAATGATACTTGTTGGAATTGCTACTCGGGAAAATGACAGGGATCCCCGAAGGGCTTGTTTGGAATCAAAGGTAATGAAGTGGATTGAGGGAGTTAGAATCCCCTGTTACTCAATTTTGAATAGTGAGGGATTCTAACCCCTTCAATCCCCTCCATTACCCTTTATTCCAAACCAGCCCGAAGGGATTTGGGTTGTCAAACTAGCCCTTAGGTTGTCTGGAATAAATCTTGATCAGGTTGGTTGTCTAATTTGTATAAGCTTTGATGAGGTAGAATGATTCCGAGGGTAACTCTGAGATAAACAAATATACCCTTAGGGCATGTACAACCTAGAGATTCCGACTCGGTTTTTCAAATATAAAAGACAACTAAGAGATTGCATGATACAAATCTGAGTCCCTAAATTATAAATGTAGTCAGGATACAATATGTAAGAGAGTCGTGTAGAGAGAAAAAATCACTTAGCCTCCTAAAGATTAGTCAAGGGACACCTCATTTAATTGGGTTGTACCACTGATCAGTGTCTTGCCACTATTTTTCATGGCCACCACAGAGGGGCGTTTTTTTTTGTGCCACTGGTGTTTGATCCCTGGCCGGCTGCTCTCACCTGGGAGCTAACCGTTACACTTGAAAGCATTGGCAACATTGATTAATTGAGCATCAAATGAACTATGTTGATCAATAAAATGTGTCTGCCTTTATTGGCAAGCTGTATGTGTTTTCATTGCATCACACTACTTGCATTGATTGTACATTTCATATAGGTTTAACGAAGGTGAGTAAGAAATAAAAAAGATATGCCATTATATAAATTAAATGTTTGTGGCCTAATTAAAGTAAGACTTACATTGTCCTGATCAGCTTCGTTGATGACATCATCAAGAAAAGCATCCGGCATGTTATGCTCTTTGCAAGCTTGCTGTAGTTCGTCCACTGTGATATAGCCACTACCATCTTTGTCGAAATATGAAAAGGCTGCCACGAGATGTTCCTCACGCTCCAGCTTATTGAGATGCAAAGTTGCAGCAATGAATTCTATGTAGTCAATTGTTCCACTGTTGTCAATATCAGCCTAAACGAAACAATGAAACAAAAGAAACATATAAGTTTTTTGGTGCAATGTGCTATTTCTCTTTTACAAAGCCTCTGGCATAAGAAGTGAGCCAAGTGTGATGCTCAATTTATCAGCCTCTAAATTAAATATGCATAGTTGCTAGACCACTCAAGTAAAAAAAACACGCATACACGTCATGTAGGCTGTAGCACATAAGCACACATTTATAAGTCATAAAATGGTGGCTGCTTTAAGATGATGAAATATTAGTTGTATCCCATGCTGTCTACTGCACTCATCTTAATCATACATATGCAATGAGAAATGGTCATACATAAGTTGAAATTGCAACAGGTAATTGATTGACTTCCTAGATTCTTAATGAAGCCACATATTTATGATTCTTAATAATAGCCAGTGCTGCTTGATTGACAGCTTTCAAGTTTGAACACAGAAAGGTGTCTTTCTGGACACAAAGGGACCAATCTTAATAAGCCTTCCCCGAACCCCCAGTCACTGTATAGGTTCAGGACCTAGGTTGTTGAAGCTAAAAATACAAACAAGCATAATAAAAGGTTTCAATTAACTTACTGCTTCCATAAGATCACGAATCTCAGTGTCCTTTAGTGTGGAGCCATATTTTCTCAATCCTTCTTTTAGCTCATCATAAGTGATTGCGCCACTGTTGTCAGTGTCCATGATCTGGAACATTTCCTTCAACCCCGCAATTTCCTCTTCTGATAGGCTCTCAGCTATTACCTATTAGAATGAACACATACAGTCAATTAGTTCAGTGTTGCACAAGCAAGCAATCTAAAATGTAGCACAACTCTCCTGATCGATACTCGGTAATATGGGTCCTATCAGATAAGGAATAATAACTAAGAACTATTGGGGTACTATCTTCTGAATCTGTGAATCAAAGTTCATACAAATCATTCCTAAAAGAACTGCACTTACTCGTAAAGCCATTTTCTTCAACTTATTCATTGCAGAGAATTGCTTAATGCGAGATAAGACAGCTGGATCCAGTGGACGGTCAGGAGCTACTCCATGATCACGAATCCATGGATGGCCTGTGCACAAGTTCAAGTGTCATCTTTTTATCCAACAATTGCAAATACATCAGGCAAATGGATGCATTGCAGTGTTAGAGAAATGACAAAACAAAAAGTATAAAGTCTTGGAAGAAACTAACATAGAACTTCATGTGCTGTTAAGCGCTCGGCAGAGCGAGGATTCAGCATTCGTCTGATAAGATCTTTTGCACTATCAGATATGACAGGCCACGGATCAGAATCAAAATCAATGGCACCCTTCAATACAGCATCAAATATTCCTTGTTGTGTTTCTGCATTGTATGCATTGAAAATGTTAGCATGCGGTCAAAAGGATTAAAGTTAAACATCCTAAAGAACTTGAGGCAAACATGTGAAAGTACTACATATATATACCTGCCCAAAATGGAGGCACACCACTCAGTAGAATGTAAAGAATGACACCGGCTGTCCATACATCAGCTGCGGGTCCATAACTTTTCAACAGAACTTCTGGAGCTACATAATATGGGCTACCAACTACATCGGTGAAAACTTGACCTGAAAGAACAGAACAAGAAAAGGGAAAAGCGTCAAGGTCCTGTGTAGATTTTTTTTAAAAAAAAAGAAGAAAATTAGCTTGGTCCAGAAAATTTCCCAAAGATGTTCAAAATTACTGGATCCCTAAGGCCCCGTTTGTTTCCTTTCATTTCGAGAAATTGGAATCTTACTAATGGAATAGGCTATTTTTTTAGAATATGACATTCCACCACTTTCCAAAGTTATCATATAAGCCTACCTCAAATTCATGGGATGAGAGATGGAAAATGGTTTTATAGATTTACATGCTATTTTTCGATGTACAACTTATAGCACATTCTTCTACTTGCGTCTCTATAACATAAATGTAGTATATAACTATCTCTCTCATATGATTTAGGATAATATACAAATATATTACATATATAAATATATAATCTTAATTAGTTTTGTCTAAATTATAATTATTAAAATGGAATTCAATTCCAACGAAACAAACGAGCCCTAAGAGAACAATACGCAGCTTCCATAGGATCCAAACCCAATAATCCAACTACTACTCAGCCAAGAAATGCTCCCTGCTGAACTTGCATTCCAGGCCTGCTAGCAGGTTAGGGCAGTAAACTTATTAATTGTTGTTATTTATTTCCTGTGAAACTAAGCTATTGCAACGTTAGGTTTCATCACATAACAATCGATACCGGCTATGACTAGCACTTTTCAACCCTTTCTGTTGCAAAATTTCAGTTGCATGATGACTCCAACAAAGCCGGCCGCTGTTACATAATTTCAGCTGCAATCATCCATTTCATGTCCTACGACAACGAACATGGATAAAACAGAGCTAACGCAAGCACAACTGTACGAGCTACCGATTAGTAACACATGCAGTGCACAAATTTCAGCCGTTGACTAAAACAGTACTATGTCGCAATGGAATGGAAGAAGTTTGCGATTCTGCAACTGCAACAGCAGCTTACCAGGCTTGAAGAAGACAGAGAGACCGAAATCGATGGCCTTGAGCGAGAGGTCATCGTCCCTGTTGGCGAGCAGGAAGTTCTCGGGCTTGAGGTCCCGGTGCATGACCCCGAGCGAGTGGCAGGCCTCGACGACCCCGACGATGATCCTTGTGAGCGCGGCGGCCTTGCGCTCGCTGTAGTGTCCGCGCTGTATGATCCGGTCGAAGAGCTCGCCCCCGGCACAGAGCTCCATGACGATGTGGACGTAGACCTGGTCCTCGTACGCGCCCTTGATAGCGACGACGTTCTTGTGGCCGGATAGGTGGTGCATGATCTGGATCTCGCGGCGCACGTCGTCGACGTCCTCCTTGGTGATGAGCTTGCGCTTGGAGATGGACTTGCAGGCGTAGTCGATCCCCGTGGCGAGCTCGGTGCAGAGGTAGGTGGTGCCGAACTGCCCCTGCCCGAGCTTCCTGCCGAGCGCGTAGAGGTCGCGGAGGTTGGGGGTTGGGTGGCCGAGCACGGACCCGAGGTCCGGCGTCGCGCCAGCCGCGCCGCGCCTCATGGCGGCGGCGGGCGGCGCCGGCGCGTGGGCGTCCGTGGTGGCGGGCGGTGTGGGCTTCCTGGGCGAGTCGTCGGCGCTGGCGCTGTACTCGGAGTCGTGGCGCTGCGACGCGGCGTGCTTGAAGCTGTGCAGGTACTTGGATCTAAGGGCGCCGCTGCATGCGTTGCCCATCAAACGACGGGGTGAAGCCGCCGCCCCTGGCGCATGAAGCTCCGGTCGGTCGGTCGGTCACGGACGCCTTCGCCCACCTCACGGAAACGCTAGTGCAAACCGCCTACGACACAAACGGGTTGGGTCGGGGTCGCGGACCGGGGGCGAGCAGGGATTTAACGGGGACGACTAGGAGGCTGCTGCTGCTGCCGCTGCTTCATGGCGGCTTCTCCTCCCTTGTCCTTTCTCTCTCTGTAGCTTGGGTAACGTTTCGGGGAAAGCGAACGCACGCAGCAGCTGATGCCGTCCGTGCGTTTGTCTGGATTGGCCTCGGCCTGGCGGTCAGTGAGTGCGTGCGAGGGCGAGCGCGACGACGACACCGGCAGCGCCGAGCGAGCGATGCGTGCGGCCGCGGGAGAAGGGAACTGCCGTTTTGGTCGATGGATGCGTCCGGTCCGGTGCGCGCTTAATTAATCGCGGCGTGGGGCTGGGGCCGATGGGGTGGGGTGGGGGTGGGGGTGGGGGAAGGTGGGTGAGGCGAGGGTGAGACGAAGGTCGGCAGTGGCCTTCCTTCCCCGCCCTGGCTTGCCTTTGGTTTCGGCGAGGAAGCGGACAGGTACACTGAACTCTAACCAAGGTCGGGGCGGGGCTACCACTACCAGCTCCGTGGTGGTGGGCTCCTCCGCGTTGCGGACTTCAGGCCGGCGGACCGACCCGCGCTTGGGGTGAGAGTGAGACTGAGAGGGGAAGACGCGGTTCGCGAGCAGTTGAAAATGTCAAACCGCCGGCGTCGTGGACAGGCGAGGTGTAGAGGGGGAAGTGGGGAACGTGCGTGCGTGTGTCTTGGGCTTGGCCGCTTGGGTCAATTCCCTTTTAGCCGCTGGCTGGCAACTGGGTTTAGGATAAGCGTGCCCGGTGTCCCTACCTGTCGTGATGCTGGTTCCTCCTTTCGCTTTGTTGCCATTGTTGGGAACGATTCTTTATTCGGAATCGAAGATGAGCATAGCTAGGTGATTGTTTGTTTCGACTTTTCGCAGCTTCTGGCCACCAAAAGTTACTGCGGACTGCTAAACACTCAAGTTTTTTAGCCAGCTTCTATAAAATTCGTTTAGTTAAAAAACATTCAAAATCAACATAAATGTATAATCGGTTGAGTCGTCGCAATAGTAGTAATCCGTCACGTTATAGATCCTGAACCCCATGGACAACTTTATCTTCCTCCACACGTAATTCTAATGATACTGAGATTCTCTACACAGTCAGATTCTCCCCACAGCTAGATTCTCGGAAAAGCTGGTCAGAAAAAGCTGAATCAAACAGTCCCTAGGCCCTAGCTACTGCGAGGATAAACCGATAAAGTGACAGGGAAAACAACCGCTGACCAGTAGTACTACCATAGAAAAATAAGACAAAGAATTTAGTAGTACTTCCTCCATCTTACAAATTAATAAAGTATGTGTCGTATCTATCAAAAGGCCAAATTTCTTTTATATTTAACTAAATATATAAAAAACAGCATCAACAATTATGTTTAAAAAATATTATTAAAATGTATTTTCATAATTAATATAATGATAGTTATTGCATCCTGCTACCTTCGTTCTTTTTCATAATATAATTAATAGTAGTTTCATGAGAAGTTTTATATATTAATTAGAGTGGCACTTCAGTTTTTATGACGTATCATCATATCTATTATAGAATGGATGGAACTAGTTTCATCACCATGAAACCATGTCAACCCGTTTTTATGACATTAAAAACACGCATTAAACCTCTATTGGGAAGAATTTATTTTATATTTAATCATTTATACATTTTCACTACCCATTTGGATGCACCATTAAATCAGCATGGTAGCATATGAGATTATGACGTGAAATTTTGTATTAAGAGTGCATTTTTATTCTTTATTTCATGAAGCTCTTATTGAGAATAACCTAAGAGCAAGGTTAATAATATAGCTTATAGTGGCCTTTTACGATGTTGTCATGCCCTATATAGCCAACTAAAAGCCTATTCATATAATAACCTCTGATGATACAAGTTATACATTTAATATTAGGTTCATCACTTTCTCTCACAAAAGTGTCTTGAAGCATGTGAGCGGCCCAATTTTAGCTGGCTATTAGTGAGCAGACTGTTTCCCTTCTCTCTTTGTTTCAATTTCTTCCATTTCACTATAAATGTAACGTGACATGTCTAAGAGTCTACCACATCACCTTTATTGTACTTGCTCTGAGCAATGTATTTGTAATTGTAATTGCAACGACGACATATGAATCACAATAATGAGGCGTGCCCTAGCCGACGTCTCCTAGTCCTACCCAATAAGACCTTATTCGGTTGCATGGGTATTAAAGGGGAACGAAGGGATTAAATCTCTTTCTATCTAATTTTAACTAGCATTGGATTAAATTATCTTCAATCATTTTTAATTCACTCCTAGCCGAACAAGACCTATTCGGGTATTCTAAGGAATTAGAAAAACAACTAGGAACAATTTTAATATGCTAAAGATTTAAACACACTCAATTCCGTTCAATCCACATTAGGTTATATCTGTTTTGTCCTAAATCCATGGGTAATGAGGGGAAATAAATCCACTACTAATCAAAATACTCTTCAATCCACTTAATACACCTCAATCCAAATGGATTAGGTATAAAACGAACCAGGCTGGCGTACACGGCTACACGAAATTAACATAGGAACCGTAAAGAATAGAAAAATCCATGGAGCCCATATTATATTCTGTCCTAGGTCAAGTGCTACAATCAAATATTCCAAACTATTGTTAAACGTCCTAATCCACCACGGTACCACCCAAACTCCCAAGCAGATAAGATCATTCCAACGCTGAATATTCATGGTCACAACTCACAAGCACGAAAAAAAAAACTCTGTCAAAACTGAAAACCATCATGTGGTATTCACAGCCGGAGCCTCATCGATCAGCGATCACAAAGCTTTTTGAGAAAAAAAGGAAAAGAAAGATATAAAGTTTAGTGTATAGTAGATAGACTGTACAACCTTTGTCTCTCTCGGCGAAACTGTTGGGAAGGCTTCTTAGTTCTGACGAACGGGTCAAGAAAAGGCAGCGGGTACTCTTCACACGCTTCCGCTGAATCTCCCGCCGCGATGACGAGAGGCCCCGTCGCCGGCAGCCATCCGTCATCCGACGACCGACGGCACCCGGCGAGCGCGCGGAAGCCAAATATCAGTCGTTGCTATGGAGTTCGGCGGATAGCTGACCGGCCGTCCAGGTCAGCTGCGCTAGCTCCGCGAGGTGGTCGCGCATGCCGTCAGCCAGCAGCATCAGCAGCTCCCTGCAGTCTGCAGCGCAATCATTCCCGTCAGTCACTTGACACCAGCAATCACGTGGCCGATGCCTTTCGGGCAAGCAAACACGAGACGCCACACGTGACAGAACAGAAAAGAGAGGAGACGACGCACGCGTTACCTGGGATTCTGCTAAAGTTGTGCAGCGACACGGCCGCAAGAACCCTGTGCCGGACCGGCCTGCCGGGTGCCAGGCACTGCTTCAGCCGCGGGACGAGCGCCGAGAACGCGGCGAGGGACGTGTCCGTGGCGCCGTCCTCGTCCAGCGACGCCAGCGAGCGGCTCAGCCACGCTGCCGTCGTCAGGCACGCACCCACCAGGCCGGCGTTGGGGGAGCCCAGGCACCTGGACAGCGCCTCCAGGAACGGTCTCCTGATCCCGCTGCGGCTGCCGAGGAGCGCCGCTGCTACGTGTCTCAGCCACGCATCGTTTTCGGCCGCTTTCTTGTCCTGGGCACCGCAAAGCGAACTTCAGAAACTACTAGTCATCGTCGATACTGTACCGTGCTTTCCTGTGTGTAAAAGGTGACCGGGTGTGCAGTACTGTACGTGTACAACAGCATCAGAAGTGGCAGTGGTGGCCCGTGAGGGGTCGACGAAGCCAGCATGTTCCAGCATCCAGTCCTCTGCGTGAAGGTCGCCTGAGAAGGTGAACTGCCCTCCCAGCAGCAGCAGAGCTCTCCGAGTGCTGGGCACGACAGTGTCCTCTGACAGGCAGCATCTCAGAGAACGTGTGATGGCCTTGATCGCCTCTTCTCTGTACGTGTTGTTTCTGTTCGGCTCCACCTGCAATGCATTTCAGTTACAGTTCTCTGCAGACTATTAAATTCCAGGCGATGGCTGGGGCGACTAGCAAACGAAACACGATTTCATGGAAGTGGAGATGTATGCGTACAACAAAAAGAGATTCAGGGTTTAAAGATGTATACCAATGCATCCAAACGCATCAGTAGAGCAGCGATCGGGGCTTGTTCTTCTGCGGGCAAGCTCCGGAGGTACTCCAGCAGCACATCCATTGCCTCCACGATCGACTCTGCTCTCGATCCATGGAGGAGCAATTCAACCATTTCTCTCCTGTTCGAAATCAGAGTGTTGGTGGTGATCGGCAGGTAAGATGGCAACACATATACATATGCTTTGTCATATTTTTTTGAGAAAAAAAAAACTCTGAATGAAACTGCACCTTCTTAAGCAGACCAGTTCCATGAGCAAATCCACTGCAGTTCTCCTTGTCGAAAGCACTTTACTCTGAAGGAGCCGCAGAATACTCGAGCCATCCATCTTTATAGCCACGTAATCCCTGCAGCTGCCTTCAGCCCTGATGCAAGACAGCAAGTGCTCAGCCACCCGCGGCTGCTCGTCTCCCCCTCCCTCCTGAAACTTGCACAGAAGGAAGTCTATCCCCCCGATCGCCATCAGGTGTCTTGCCCTGTCAAATTTTTCAGACACGTCCCGAGCTGAACCAAGAGCCTTGTCTATTGCTGATACGGTTAGCTTCACATCGAGCCCAGCGCCTCCGGATGTCAGATGCTTGAAGTGTTCAGACCTCCAGCTATCGACCAAGCGTTTGAGCACACGGTTCGTGTCCGGCACCGTCGAGCTCGAGAGATCTTGGCCTGTGACCGGGCACGTCCTGAAGCCTCTGTCTAGCCACTGAACTATGGCGTGCCGCTCGAACGTCTGGCCTGTCTCGATCGTCACGGGATTGCTGAATATCTGGCGCGTCAGTGGACACAGGAAGTCGCTGGGAACCGTGGAGAAAATGGAGAGCTCGTTGCCATTTGTGTCACTCTGGAGTGGCGCTTCACTGATGAGCTTACACGAGATCACACCCATCAGTACGAAATTGTATGCACTGGGAGACTGAAGGGTAGTCGAAGGGAAGGGAATTGTGCTCATACCAGAACTCGAGTGTAAGAAGGTCAATAGCAGAGTTGTCAGAGATCGGCGGGTGACTTGCTCGCGCATCTGATTGCTTGTTCGGTTCTTGCTCGACCTATGATTGTGAAATGTAATCTATCATAAACTTAGGTGCATTTCGTGTTAACAAGCATGCAGGAATGTTTCCGGCGGAAATGCTTACGTGTGGATCGAACGTCTCTCTGTCTACATTGTTAGGCACGGGCTCGTTTTCTTCTGCCAACGGAGTGGGAGTGTAGCTCCTTTCCTCACCTCCAGCTCCATCGCGCTCCTGGTCCTGGTGGAGCACGGTCACCGCTTCTGCGGCGGCCTCGGGGTACACCGCTTCTTCCTCCTCCTCGATTTCCTCGGATGCCCGCATTATGTCGTCGTACGCGAACTTCGCCAGACTCGAACTCCCGGAGCCGAACATGACTTCCGAGCTGATGTCATACGACGTCGACGCCGAGCACCTCGGCGTGCTGGGATGGACCGTGCTCGGAGGAGCGGGAACGTCCGGGAGAGCCATGGCATCTGTCCGCCCCAGCAGCCAGTCCCTGTAGTAGCACGCGAGCGCGCGCGTCCCGTCGTCCAGTACGCCCAGGAACACCTTCTCCACCTCCTCCACCCTTTCGTCCGCGCTCGCCGACGCCGACTCGCGGTCGCGCCACGTCCTGAGGTGCGAGAGGCCCGGTCGGAAGAGCCTGTCCCAGAGCGCGGGCAGCAGGACCGTCCGCGCCTCGCGCGGCGCCAGGCAGAAGGCCTCCAGCGCGTGCACCGCGGCGGAGTGGTCCCGCTTCTGCAGCTTGGAGACGGCGGACATGTATAGGTGCGCGCACGCGGCGAGGCGCGTGTGGGGAACGCCCGCCGCGGTCACCGCGTCCGCGTCCTTGCCTTGGAGAGACGCCACCTCGTGGAGCCTGAGGGACGCGCGCTTCAGTTCGCGCGGGTCCAGGCCCTCTCTCGCGGCCCGCTCGACGGTTTGCGATTGCACGCGGAGGTCCAGCACGGCGCGGTGGCTGGAGTCGCCGAGGCAAGACGCGCAGCCGGCGCGCAGCGAGGCGCGGAACGCCTCGTCCAAGGCGAACCGCTTCAGAGGCCCCGCGGCGAGGGAGATGAGCGCGGTGAGCGCCGACTCATCGAGCGCCGGCACCGCGGAAGGGTCAGACGCCGAGGCACCCCTCCTGGCACCGGCGCCCGAGCCGCTGTCGCCTTCTCCCTTGTTGCTGTGGACCTTCCTCACGCTCGTTAGCGACGCCGACAACCCTCGCGTCGCGGTCGCGGCCCGCCGCCGCTCGGCACCGGCGGCGTCCCTGCTGCCATCGTCCGCGTCGGCGTTCGCCTGCCTCAGGCGGCTGCGGGTGAGCACGTCCGACTGTGACCGCGAGGGCGGCTTGCCCGGGCGCCGGTGCTGTAGTGGCATGCTCGCGGCTCTGGAGGTCGGCGGGGCGGAGCTGTCGAGCGGCTTGCGACGGTTCTTGAAGCCGTCAGCTGTGAGGAGCTCTCGGAGTAAGGACGGCGGCGGCGGCGCCATTGGCGTGGACGCGGCGGGTGACGTGACCGATTCGACGAGAAGTTGGCTCTGCTACGCCTTGCGGTGGCAGAGCAGAATTCTCGGTTATTTGCATGGTATACGTGACAGGGCGACCTGACGAAAGGAGCGATGGGGACAGCGGGAAACGGTCTCGCGAGACAGTGCGTGACAAATGGGGGATTTGGCGAGCAGCGCCTCGCCCCGGCTCTCCGGCCGGCAGAGTTGTACGTTTTTTTCTGATTCGGCTGCCGCGTAGGCTGTTGTTGGTTCAGTTTTTTCTGACCCTATCAAGGTTGCTGCGTCGAAGTGTTTGTGCGTCAGTGGCCGTCAGACCGTCACGTCCTGGATCAAATTGTGATCACCGTCCCTATCCCGATGGCGTTCACAGATAAAGAGCAGTAAGTATTATATAGTCCGTAGTTAGTGTGTTCTTATGAAAGGTATCTTGTGAAAGAGGATGTCGCACATTGGAGACCTGGGCCATCGGAAAATGTCCATCGAATAATCCAACAAATAGAATGGGATGATCCAATCAAGGATGATGATACGTACACGATCTAGATTCAGAATTTAGGAGGGAGGTTTGGACTATCGAGCTTGACAAACTGCGATGGCGCCAAAAAAGATTCCTAATTTCCCTTTCCATATTTACTGTAACAACGTGTTGACACCTTTTTGGAGGCGCCAATTACTCGAGAGAACCAGCGGTGGTGCTCTCTGGTCAGGCGCGGACGGTCCGCGGCCCAGGGCCGGACGGTCCGCGACCTGGCGCGAGGCGGCGGTGCTCTCTGGTCAGGCGCGGACGGTCCGCGGCACAGGGCCGGACGGTCCGCGACCTGGTGCAGGAGCTCGGGTTCCCTGCCTGACGGCCGGACGGTCCGCGCCCTAGGGCCGGACGGTCCGCGCGTACGCAGGGGCGGCGGAAGATCGCCGGCGGCGCCTGGATCTCGCTCCCGGGAGGGACCCCGTCGGGGAGGAGAGATCCTAGGAGTTGTCTAGGCTCGGGTAGACCGACCTAGACTCCTCTAATCGACGTAGAGTCGAGGAGAGACTGAGAATTTGGGGATTGGAAGGCTAAACTAGGGCTAAACTAGAACTACTCCTAAGATAAAATGTGAAATAGAAGTTGTATTGATTCGATTGATGATTACAAATCGGCCGTAGACCTCTCTATTTATAGAGGAGGGGGGCTGGACCCTTTACACAACTGATTCCGAGCTAATTCTGCGAATATAGCTAACAACCGTAGCACAAAACTCGGAACCCTAATCTGTTCTGCGCACGCGCGGACCGTCCGGCCCACAGGCGCGGACCGTCCGGACCGCGGACCGTCCGGCCTCAGGGCCGAACCGTCCGCTTGCTCATTTCTGGTTCAAACATATGCCCCCTGCCTTTTGGTGGAGCTGGGCGAACCAAAAGAAACTAACTCGATGTGATCACATCGGTTCTCTTAGGCATCTTGCCACATACTAGGATGGTACTGTTTGAGGAAACGCCCATTCAAAGCCTTAGGTAAATCCTTGCCTTGTAATGTTTGTAGTAAATAAGCGTTACCAGACACCACTTGTTTTACTTTATAAGGACCCTCCCAGCTTGGTGACCATTTTCCAAACTTCCGGTCTTTATTCCTTAGAGGCAGGATGGTCTTCCACACCAGGTCCCCTACTTGAAATGATTTTGCTTTAACCTTCTTATTGTAGGCCCTGGCTACCATAATCTTGTCCTTTTCTATTGCTCCCAAAGCTATCACCCTCTTGTCGGTCACCTCATCAATATTATCCATCATTGAATTATAATAATCAGTGACGGTTAGATCATTTTGTCTGGCGAACCTGACAGCATTCAAACTTATTTCCACAGGCAACACTGCTTCCTGTCCATAGACAAACTCAAAAGGAGATACTTTAGTAGCACTATGTTTAGATATTCTATGAGCCCATAAAGCTTCGGACAAAATCTTATGACAATGCTTAGGGTTATCAGATATCTTCTTTTTTATCAAACTAATCAATGTCCTATTACTAGACTCGGCCTGTCCATTGGCCTGAGCATAATATAGAGATGAATTAAGCAGCTTAATTCTGTATAATTCAGTAAATTCACGTACCTCCTTTGACATAAAAGAAGTACCTTGATCTGTAGTCAAGGTCTGGGGAATGCTGAATCTATGAATAATATGCTCAGTTATGAACTCAATTACCTCCTTGTGCGTCATGTTCTTTAGAGCAACGACTTCAGTCCATTTGGTGAAATAGTCAGTGGCAACTAACACAAATCGATGCCCCTTTGATGATGAAGGATGAATTTCTCCAATAAAGTCTAATCCACATCCTCTGAACGGCCAAGGCTTGATGATAGGATGTAATTCGGCTGCAGGGACCAACTGTAGGTCGCCGAATTTTTGACACACTTGGCAACCCTTGTAGTATTTGAAACAATCAGCTATCATATTAGGCCAATAAAAACCAGACCTTCGCAACAACCACTTCATCTTTGGAGCTGATTGATGAGTACCACAAATTCCTTCATGTACTTCGGCCATGGCTAATATAGCATCATCTGGGCCCAAGCACTTAAGCAGGACATCATTGACCGTTCGGCGGTAAAGTTCATCACTCATCAAAACATACTTGAAAGCTGTTCGCCGAATGTTCTTATCTGTCCTGATATTGGGATTTCGTAAATAATTAAGTATAGGTGTCCTCCAATCACTTGCATCGGCTTCATTGTGAGAGCACCTAGAGGGGGGGGGTGAATAGGTGATCCTGTAACACTTCAAAAACTTAAGCCACAAAAACTTGATTACTTGTTAGCACAGTAATATGCCAAGTGGCTAGAGAAGGATCTCAACACAACACAATAACCAAGAGATATCAATCACAGAGATGGCACAGTGGTTATCCCGTGGTTCGGCCAAGACCAACGCTTGCCTACTCCACGTTGTGGCGTCCCAACGGACGAGGGTTGCAATCAACCCCTCTCAAGCGGTCCAAAGACCAACTTGAATACCACGGTGTTGCTTTGCTTCTCTTAATCCCGTTTGCGAGGAATCTCCACAGCTTGGAGCCTCTCGCCCTTACACAAGATGTTCACAAAGAATCACAGAGCAAGGGAGGGATTAACAACTCACACACGACACAAAGATCACAGCGAATACGCACACGCAAAACCCAGACTTGAGCTCAAAAGACTAGCACACTAGAACGGAGCTCAAATCACTAGAATGTCGAACAAGTGCGCAGGAATGAGGTGTGAGTGATCAATGATGCTCAAAGGATGCTTCGTATTTTCCTCCATGCGCCTAGGGGTCCCTTTTATAGCCCCAAGGCAGCTAGGAGCCGTTGAGCACAAATCTGGAAGGCCATTCTTGCCTTCTGTCGTCGGGGGCACCGGACAGTCCGGTGCACATCGGACACTGTCCGGTGCCTGATTTCCTTCCTTAAATAGCGAAGCCGACCGTTGGAAGACTCGGAGCCATTGGCGCACCGGACATGTCCGGTGTGCACCGGACAGTCCGGTGCCATCTTCTAGCCGTTGGCTCAGCCACGTGTCTCGCGCAGATTGCGCGGCCGACCGTTGGCCCTGCCGACCGTTGGCTCACCGGACAGTCCGGTGCACACCGGACAGTCCGGTGAATTTTAGTCGTACGTCGCCGGTGAATTCCCGAGAGCGGCCACTTCGCTCGAGCCAGCTTGGCGCACCGGACACTGTCCGGTGCTCCCAGACTCAGCAGATTCTTGGCTGCTCGAGCCAAGACATTTCCAATTGGATTTTTCCTGTTTCCAGCACTTAGACACAATACATTAGTCCATAAAACAATGTACTAAGTCTGAGAAACATACCTTTATCCTTGATTTGTACTTTGTCCACCTCTTTATACTTAGGCACTTGTGTTGGACACTAAATCACCAAAACACTTAGAAATGGCCCAAGGGCACATTTCCCTTTCAATCTCCCCCTTTTTGGTGATTTATGCCAACACAACATAAAGCAAGTAGAACAAGTACAAAAACAATTCAAATAAGAACTCAAAACTGTTTTGATTCAATTTAGACATATATGGATCACTTTATGCCACCACTTGGTTTGTTTTTGCAAATCAAACTCAAATTCCTATCTCTAAGTCAAAACCACTTGTAGAGACATAAAGAGAGGTTTTCCAAAGAAATTTGATCAAGGATTTCAAAAACTCCCCCTTTTCCCATAATCAGCACTTTTCCCCACAAGAGGCCAACTTTTGACATAAAAGGCAATAAAAGAGTTTTGACAAACCAAAAAACTCAAAACTCTAATCTACTATTTTCAAAATTTCTCAAGTGGTAGCTGATCCATTTATTGCTTTGGCCTTTATTTTCTCCCCCTTTGGCATCAAGCACCAAAACGGGATCAATCTTGGTCCTTTAACCCCATTGCCTCACCAAAATCTTCAACTAAGAGCAAATAGGCAATAAGAGTATAAAGATGAACTTGGAAGAGTTACTCTTTTCATCGGAGTGCAGTGGAAGTCTTGCATGGTCCAAGTCCACCTTTTTCCCTTTCAATTCTCCTTGGAGACTAAAACAACCAAACTCAAGTACATGGTTAGTCTCAAAGGGTCAAGTTGTAGCACAGCTCCCCCTAAATATGTGCATCACTTGCAAACAAGACTTGTGAGGTCCAGGGAGTGTTTGTACAACTTGAGCACCACAATAAGCAACAAAATGCAGAATGAACATGATCAAAAGCATAAACACATGTATGCTACATTTCAATCCAAGTTCCGCGAATCTAAGATATTGAGCTCACTACGCAGCCTGCAAAAGGTCTTCTCATCTAGAGGCTTGGTAAAGATATCGGCTAGCTGGTTCTCGGTGCTAACATGAAACACTTCGATATCCCCCTTTTGCTGGTGGTCTCTCAAAAAGTGATGCCGGATGTCAATGTGCTTTGTGCGGCTGTGCTCAACAGGATTTTCCGCTATTCGGATAGCACTCTCATTATCACATAGGAGTGGGACTTTGCTCAGATTGTAACCAAAGTCCCTGAGGGTTTGCCTCATCCAAAGTAGTTGCGCGCAACACTGTCCTGCGGCAACGTACTCGGCCTCAGCGGTGGATAGGGCAACGGAGGTTTGTTTCTTAGAGTTCCATGACACCAGGGACCTTCCTAAGAATTGGCACGTCCCCGATGTACTCTTCCTATCGACCTTACATCCAGCATAGTCGGAATCTGAGTACCCAATCAAGTCAAAGTTAGACCCCTTTGGATACCAGATCCCGAAGCAAGGCGTAGCGACTAAATATCGAAGAATTCGCTTCACAGCCACTAAGTGACATTCCTTCGGATCGGATTGAAATCTAGCACACATGCATACGCTAAGCATAATATCCGGTCTACTAGCACATAAATAAAGCAAAGAACCTATCATGGACCGGTATGCTTTTTGATCAACGGACTTACCTCCTTTGTTGAGGTCGGTGTGCCCGTCGGTTCCCATCGGCGTCTTTGCGGGCTTGGCGTCCTTCATCCCAAACCTCTTTAGCAAATCTTGTGTGTACTTTGTTTGGGAGATGAAGGTGTCGTCCTTGAGTTGCTTCACTTGGAACCCAAGGAAGTAAGTCAACTCGCCCATCATCGACATCTCGAATTTCTGCGTCATCACCCTGCTAAACTCTTCACAAGACTTTTGGTTAGTAGAACCAAATATTATGTCGTCGACATAAATTTGGCACACAAAAAGATCACCATCGCAAGTCTTAGTAAAAAGAGTTGGATCGGCTTTCCCAACCTTGAAAGCATTAGCAATTAAAAAGTCTCTAAGGCATTCATACCATGCTCTTGGGGCTTGCTTAAGTCCATAGAGCGCCTTAGAGAGCTTACACACATGGTCGGGGTACCGTTCATCCTCGAAGTCAGGGGGTTGCTCCACGTACACCTCCTCCTTGATCGGCCCGTTGAGGAAAGCGCTCTTCACATCCATTTGGTACAACCTGAAAGAATGGTGAGCGGCATATGCTAGCAAGATGCGAATTGACTCTAGCCTAGCCACAGGAGCAAAAGTCTCCTCAAAGTCCAAACCTGCGACTTGGGCATAACCTTTTGCCACAAGTCGAGCCTTGTTCCTCGTCACCACCCCGTGCTCGTCCTGTTTGTTGCGGAACGCCCACTTGGTTCCCACAACATTTTGCTTGGGACGAGGCACCAGTGTCCAAACTTCATTGCGCTTGAAGTTGTTGAGTTCCTCCTGCATGGCCAACACCCAGTCCGGATCTAGCAAGGCCTCTTCTACCTTGAAAGGCTCAATAGAAGAGACAAAAGAGTAATGCTCACAAAAATTAACTAATCTCGAGCGAGTAGTTACTCCCTTGCTAATATCACCCAATATTTGGTCGACGGGATGATCCCTTTGAATCGTCGCTCGAACTTGGGTTAGAGGTGCCTGAGGTGCTTCTTCTTCTTCAACTTGATCATCCTGTGCTCCCCCTTGATCATTTGCCTCCACTTGAGGTACCTGTTCGTCACCTTGGGTTGGGGGATGCACCATAGTTGAGGAAGACGGTTGATCTTGCTCCAAATGTTCTTGAGGCCGTATATCTCCAATCGCCATGGTGCGTATTGCGGCCGTTGGAACGTCTTCTTCATCTACATCATCAAGATCAATAACTTGCTCTCTTGGAGAGCCATTAGTCTCATCAAATACAACGTCGCTAGAGACTTCAACCAAACCCGATGATTTGTTGAAGACCCTATACGCCTTTGTATTTGAATCATATCCTAATAAAAACCCGTCTACGGCTTTGGGAGCAAATTTGGAATTCCTACCCTTCTTCACTAGAATGTAACATTTACTCCCAAAAACACGAAAATACGATACATTCGGTTTGATACCAGTTAGCAGCTCATACGACGTCTTCTTGAGGAGGCGGTGAAGGTAGACCCTGTTGATGGCGTGGCAAGCCGTGTTCACGGCTTCCGACCAAAAGCACTCGGGGGTCTTGAATTCTCCAAGCATAGTCCTCGCCATATCTATGAGCGTCCTGTTCTTCCTCTCTACCACACCATTTTGCTGAGGTGTGTAGGGAGCGGAGAACTCGTGCTTGATCCCCTCCTCCTCAAGAAACTCCTCCACTTGAAGATTCTTGAATTCGGACCCGTTGTCGCTCCTTATCTTCTTCACCTTGAGCTCAAACTCATTTTGAGCTCTCCTTAGGAAGCACTAGAGGGTCCCTTGGGTTTCAGACTTATCCTGCAAAAAGAACACCCAAGTGAAGCGGGAAAAGTCATCAACGATAACTAGACCATACTTACTTCCTCCTATGCTTAGATAGGCGATGGGTCCGAAGAGGTCCATATGTAGCAGCTCCAGGGGTCTTGATGTTGTCATCACATTTTTGGTGTGATGAGAGCCTCCCACCTGTTTCCCTGCTTGACAAGCTACACAAGGTCTATCTTTTTCGAAATGAACATTGGTTAGACCTATCACGTGTTCTCCCTTTAGAAGCTTGTGAAGGTTCTTCATTCCCACATGTGCTAAGCGGCGATGCCACGGCCAGCCCATGCAAGTCTTAGCCATTAAGCATGCATCTAGACCGGCCTCTTCTTTTGCAAAATCAACTAAGTAAAGCTTGCCGTCTAGTACACCCTTAAAAGCTAGTGAACCATCACATCTTCTAAAGACAGATACATCTACATTTGTAAACAAACAGTTATATCCCATATTGCATAATTGACTAACAGATAGCAAATTATAACCAAGACTCTCCACTAGAAACACATTAGAGATAGAATGCTCATTGGAGATCGCAATTTTACCTAGCCCTTTTACCTTGCCTTGATTCCCATCACCGAATATTATTGAATCTTGGGAATCTTTGTTTTTGACGTAGGAGGTGAACATCTTCTTCTCCCCCGTCATATGGTTTGTGCATCCGCTGTCAATAATCCAGCTTGAACCCCCGGATGCATAAACCTGCAAGGCAAATTTAGGCTTGGGTCTTAGGTACCCAACTCATGTTGGGTCCTTCAAGGTTAGCACAAATATCCTTAGGGACCCAAATGCAAGTTTTGTCTCCCTTGCATCTTGCCCCTAATTTTCTAGCAACTATCTTCCTATCCTTTCTACAAATAGCAAAAGAGGCATTTAAAGCATGATATATTGTAGAAGGTTCATTAACTTTCCTAGGAACATTAACAACATTTCTCCTAGGCATATTATGAATAACATTTCTCCTACCAACATTTCTATCATGCACATAAGAAGAACTAGAAGCAGACATGGCATGAGAATCAAAGGCATTATATACATTACAACCCCTATAAGCATTTCTAGGTTGTCTTTTATCATAGTACATGAAAGCATGGTTCTTTTGCACACTACTAGCCATAGGGGCCTTCCCTTTCTCCTTGGCGGAGATAGGAGCCTTATGGCTTGTCAAGTCCTTGACTTCCCTCTTGTAGCCAAGTCCATCCTTAATTGAGGGGTGTCTACCAATCGTGTAGGCATCCCTTGCAAATTTTAGCTTGTCAAATTCATTCTTGCTAGTCTTAAGTTGGGCATTAAGACTAGCTAATTCCTCATTTAATTTTGAAATTGAAACTAAATGATCACTACAAGCATCAATGTCAAAGTCTTTACACCTATTACAAGTTTCAACAATTTCTACACAAGAATTAGATTTACTAGCTACTTCTAGTTTAGCATTTAAATCATCATTAAAACTTTTTAACTTAGCAATAGTTTCATGACAAGAAGATAATTCACTAGAGAGCATTTCATTTTTCTTAATTTCTAGAGCAAGAGATTTATGAGCTTCTACAAATTTATCATGTTCTTCATACAACAAATCCTCTTGCTTTTCTAAAAGTATATTCCTATCATTCAAGGCATCAATCAATTCATTAATTTTGTCTACCTTAGTTCTATCTAATCCCTTGAATAAGCATGAGTAATCTATCTCATCATCATCACTAGACTCATCCTCACTTGAAGAAGCATAAGTACTAGTATTAGGAGTGCTTACTTTCTTCTCCCTTGCCATGAGGCAAGTGTGACGCTCGTTGGGGAAGAGAGATGACTTGTTGAAGGCAGTGGCGGCGAGTCCCTCATTGTCGGAGTCGGACGAGGAGCAGTCCGAATCCCACTCCTTGCCAAGATGAGCCTCGCCCTTTGCCTTCTTATAGTTTTTCTTTTTCTCCCTCTTGTTCCCTTGATCCTAAACTATCATTGTCGGGACAGTTAGCAATAAAATGACCAAGCTTACCGCATTTGAAGCATGAGCGCTTCCCCTTGGCTTTGGTCTTGCTTGGCTGTCCCTTGCGACCTTTAAGCACCGTCTTGAATCTTTTGATGATGAGAGCCATCTCTTCATCATTAAGTCCGGCCGCCTCAATTTGTGCCACCTTGCTAGGTAGCGTCTCCTTGCTTCGTGTTGCCTTGAGAGCAAGGGGTTGCGGCTCGTTGATCGAACCATTCAAGGCGTCGTCCACGTACCTTGCCTCCTTGATCATCATTCGCCCGCTAACGAATTTCCCAAGAACTTCTTCGGGCGACATCTTGGTGTACCTGGGATTTTCACGAATATTGTTCACCAAATGAGGATCAAGAACGGTAAATGACCTTAGCATTAGACGGACGACGTCGTGGTCCGTCCATCACGTGCTCCCGTAGCTCCTTATTTTATTGATAAGGGTCTTGAGCCAGTTGTATGTTTGTATCGGCTCCTCGCCCCTTATCATCGCGAACCGTCCCAGCTCGCCTTCCACCAACTCCATTTTGGTGAGCAAGGTGACGTCGTTTCCCTCATGAGAGATCTTGAGGGTGTCCCAGATCTGCTTGGCGTTGTCCAAGCCGCTCACCTTGTGATACTCGTCCCTGCACAAAGAGGCTAGCAACACAGTAGTAGCTTGTGCATTTTTATGAATCTGTTCATTAATAAACACAGGGCTATCCGAGCTATCAAATTTCATTCCATTTTCCACAATCTCCCAAATGCTTGGATGGAGAGAAAACAGGTGAGTACGCATTTTGTGGCTCCAAAATCCGTAGTCCTCTCCATCAAAGTGAGGGGGCTTGCCAAGTGGAATGGGGAGCAATTGAGCATTTGAACTATGCGGGATGCGAGAATAATCGAAAGAAAAGTTTGAGTTAACCGTCTTTCGTCTATCGTGGTCGTCGTCGTCCTTTTGGGAGGAGGAAGATTCGTCGCTGTCGTAGTAGACAATTTCCTTGATGCGCCTTGTCTTCTTCTTCCTCCCGTCTTTTCTTTTGTGGCCCGAGCCTGAGTCAGTGGGCCTGTCATCATTGGGCTCATTGACGAAGGTCTCCTTCTCCTTGTCGTTGATCACCATCCCCTTGCCCTTAGGATCCATCTCTCCGGGCGGTTAGTCCCTTTCTTGAAGAGAACGGCTCTGATACCAATTGAGAGCACCTAGAGGGGGGGTGAATAGGTGATCCTGTAACACTTCAAAAACGTAAGCCACAAAAACTTGATTACTTGTTAGCACAGTAATATGCCAAGTGGCTAGAGAAGGATCTCAACACAACACAATAACCAAGAGATATCAATCACAGAGATGGCACAGTGGTTATCCCGTGGTTCGGCCAAGACCAACGCTTGCCTACTCCACGTTGTGGCGTCCCAACGGACGAGGGTTGCAATCAACCCCTCTCAAGCGGTCCAAAGACCAACTTGAATACCACGGTGTTGCTTTGCTTCTCTTAATCCCGTTTGCGAGGAATCTCCACAGCTTGGAGCCTCTCGCCCTTACACAAGATGTTCACAAAGAATCACAGAGCAAGGGAGGGATTAGCAACTCACACACGACACAAAGATCACAGCGAATACGCACACGCAAAACCCAGACTTGAGCTCAAAAGACTAGCACACTAGAACGGAGCTCAAATCACTAGAATGTCGAACAAGTGCGCAGGAATGAGGTGTGAGTGATCAATGATGCTCAAAGGATGCTTCGTATTTTCCTCTGTAAGGAAAATGGACCCCGGGCCTTTTGGCTAATTGAGTTTTGGTGTTTGATGAACAACACAATCCGTGAACTAATAAGTTTTCTAGTGTTTGTGTTTGTAGTTCACAGGATGCGAAGAGAGTTGGACCAAGGCAAATAAGGATGCAACACCTCAGAAGAAGACATAAAAAGATGCATAGGAGTCCAATACTCAAGAACAAAGAAGCCCGAAGAAATCAGCGAAGAAATCCAAGATAAGGGTTGTCAGCCAGCGCCTGGTGGCGCACCGGACATTGGTGTCCGGTGTGCACCGGACTGTCCGGTGAGGCACCGGACAGTCTGCGCAGAGAGGCCAAAGACAGGCGCTCTCTGGCTGTAGCACCGGACTGTCCGGTGTGCACCGGACTGTCCGGTGTGCCAACGGGCAGACGGCAACGGTCGGATCCAACGGTCGACTGCTACAGGCGCCAACGGTCGGCTGACGTGGCGTGCACCGGACATCTACTGTGCAGTGTCCGGTGGTGCACCGGACTGTCCGGTGCACCCGACGACAGAAAGCTGCTGCTTTCTGTCCAACGGCTAGTTTGGGGTGTGGAGGCTATAAATACCACCCCAACCGGCCATTCTCAAGTGTGGGAGCCCAAGCAACATACCAAGGCATATAGTGCACATTTCCAAGAGCTCAAACACCCAAGTGCTTAATAGAATCACTCGGTGATTAGCGTAGGTGCTTTGCGAAGTGCTTAGGTTAGTTAGACCGCTTTAGCGCTTGCTCTAGGTGAACCCTAGTTAGTTGAGTGAGTTTTGTAAAACCACACAACCCCTCGGCTCTCGCGTGAGTCGTTGTAATTGTACCGAGTGGGGCGAGAGTCTTGCGAGACCGTGACAACCGCGTTTGTGTCACGGCCGCCACCGTGTACCGGAGGGAACGAGGCCCACGGCGTTTCGGCCGGAAGCTCGATAGTGGAGACGGCGGGGAGCGTCCGAGAGGAGCCGGAAGCGGAGCACCACTTGCGCGTGGAGAAGGCTCGTGGCTCTCTACGGAGTTACTCGACCGTGGTGCTTGGCCCTCGCGTGGGCTTCCCTTTGCGTAGGGGCACCAACGAGGATTAGTCGGGACCTTGCGTGGTTCCGGATACCTCGGTAAAAATACCGGCGTCATCCACGAGAGTTTGCTTCTCTACTTAGCTCTTTACATTCCGCATTTATATTAAGCATTTAAGTTTCAATCTTGTAGTCATACTTATTTAGTGTAGATTGAAACTTAGCCTTTGCGGTAGAGATAGCAACACTTAGACAAAACCTAGTTTGCACATTCTAGTTTTGATTATTTGCATAGGTTTTGCTCTAGGGATTTAATTGTGGCCTAGTTTAGTAAAAGTTTTAGAAGTCCTAATTCACCCCCCCCCCCTCTTAGGTGTCACCCGTTTCCTACAATTGGTATCAGAGCCGGTTTGGCTCATTTGAAACGCTTTAGCTTCACCGCTAAAAGAGCCGACACTTTTTAGAGGAAGGGATGGATACCCATAGGCCACCACACTTTGACGGCACTAACTTCCCATATTATAGTGCTAGAATGGCTTGTTACCTAGAGGCCGTTGATCTAGGTGTTTGGAGAGTCACTCGTGACGGGATGAAACCTCTCAAGAATCCCGAGAAACCCACCACGAGTGAGGAAAAAGAAATCCATTTAAATGCTAGAGCCAAAAATTGCTTGTATGAATCTCTTAGCATGGATATTTTCAATCAAGTATTTACCTTGAAAACTGCTAATGAGATTTGGCTAAAATTGCATGAGCTCCATGACGGCACATCAAATGTCCGTGAGCAAAAACATTGCCTAGTCTTGAATGAGTATAATTCTTTTGCCATGAAAGATGATGAGCTTGTTAGAGACATGTATTCTCGTTTGAATCTAATAATCAATGAGCTCAACTCTATTGGCATTAATAAGCTAGGTGATGCGGACATTGTGAGGAAGATTATCTCCCTGCTACCACAACAAAGATATGGGAGCATCATCACCATCCTTCACAACATGGAGGACTTGAGCAACATGACCCCGACCATTGTGATTGGGAAAATCGCGGCCTTTGAGATGTCGTGAAAAATGAGTCGGGGAGAGGAGCCAACTTCCTCAAAGCCATATGCTTTTGCATGTGATGAAAGGAAGGGCAAAAAGAAGGCTCCCACTCCAAGTTCCTCAAGTGAAGAAGAAGAAGAAGAAAGTGATGATGATGAAGATAATCAACCATGCACATCATCCTCCGAGGACGAAGAAACAATCCGACGCGTCGGAAAGGTAATGAGGATGATCCGCAAGATTAATCTAATGGGTGTGCCCCTGCAGGTCGAGGATCTTCTCTTTAACATTGACAGGAAAAAGCAAAGGAAGAGAGGATGCTTCGCATGTGGGGAGAAGGGCCACTTCAGGGACAACTGTCCAAATATGGCCAAACCCAAAAAGGAGAGGAGCAAAGGCAAGGCGCTCACAAGTGTTAGAACTTGGGATGACTCTTCAAGTGAAGATGAACCTCCAAGGACGCGCAGCCACCGGTCCTCGTCACGATCATCACGGTCATCACACAAATGCCTTATGGCAAGAGATAACAAAAGCATTCCATCCTCTAGTGATGAAAGTAGTAGTGATGATGAAGGTGAGGGAAAGGCCTCTCTAGAAGAGCTTGCGGAAGCCGTAAATTTTTTCCAGGATGTTTGCACTAAGCAAAAAGCTCAACTTAAAACTTTGAAAAATAAGTTGGTTAGCTCTCAAAATGACTACAAAGGTTTGCTAGAAAAATTTGAAACTTTTGCAAACTTAAATAGTGAGCTATCAACTAAAATTGAGCTATTAGAGTCTAGTGCTCCATCCACTGCTACCGATGATAGCCTTATTAAAAAGAATGAAAAACTTAAGGCTAAGTTAGCTAGCTCCCAAGAAGCTATTGAAAATTTGCTAGAGAAAATGGAAATTCTTAGCATACACAATAATGAGCTAACTACTAAGCTAGAAAACATTGGTAGCACCCCAGCAGCATCTTTAGTTGAAATACCTGAAATAATTAAGAAAGATGCTTCTACTTCCTGCTTTGATTTAATTGATAATTCTAACCCCTGCAACCAAGTTGTTGTTGAGAATATTGTTGTAGAGACATGTTCGGATGAGGTTGCAAAGGAAAATGAACAATTAAAGCAAGAAGTGGCCCGTCTTGGCAAGGCTTTGTATGACAAGAAAGGCAAAGCCAAACAAATCCGACCTCCACAGGATAACACCACTGCGGGAGTGAACAAGCCTGTAGAGGGAGAAACTGTGATTTGTAGGCTGTGCCACATGGAAGGCCACAAGTCTTTCCAATGCAAGGCGATGACCGGGGATAAACAAAGGCAAAAGCTCAAGCAAAAGCCATCAAGCAAAATCTCCAACACCTACATCAAAAAGGTGAACAAAAAGGATGCTACACCATATTTGATCAAGAAGAAAAAGAATGGAAAGGTGATAGCAATCAAGGCCAACAAGCAAGCCAACAAAGGAAAGGGGGCCAAACGCATCTGGGTGCCAAAAGAGATAATTTCAACCATGAAAAGCACCAAGAAGGTTTGGATCCCGAAAGGGAAGTGAGTGGACCGAAGGTCGTCGGGAAATTTGGAGACTTGACAAAATTGGGGTGTATATCATGGGATACATCATATTGGATAAAGTTTATTGCCAAGTGGGTTAGTGAAAACTTTGGACCCAAATTTCCCACCCATGACTAAGGTAACTAGTTTATTGTATTCTTCGTTTTTAGATATGCGTATCTATTTACCTTTTATCTAGTTTACCTTTCTTGCCTAGTATTACATTTGTTATGTACTTTTGTTTAAAATCATGCATACTAGGTAAATCATATGGTAGGATTGCTTGTTTTTAATTCATATACTTAAGCAAACCTACATGGCTTAAAATGTTTATTTAAGCACGGCACATAGCTTTTATATCACTCCATAGTAAATGATGCATAAATTGAAAATTTTGATTTCTACAAAGTGTATCATTTAACTTATATGTGCCAAAGTTAGGATTATGGATAATTTGCCCCTCTTGATATCAAATCAAAGTGCATGTCTCCTACAAGTATTCAAAACTTGTATGCACACCTTTAGGGGGAGGTTACTCTATAATCTAATACTTTGAGACTAACACCTTTTCAAGTCTATTTCATGTGATAGTCTCATTGTAAGGAAAATAAGGTCCCCGGAGAAAGACAACAATCTTCCACTGCAAAATCTCAAAGAACTCTCATGTCTCTCAAGCTCACCATTGACCTTCAATCGGTATCTTTTGAGACTACATTCAGTATCATTTACATGTCTTCTCCAATATTTGATTAGACTATATTTCATATCATATGCTTCCATGTTGCTAAAAATGCATAAGTGGTTAACTCATATTCTGTTACCTATGCATAAGGGAAGTTAGTCTTTTCAAATCATGTCTTGCACCTCTAATTTTCACATGCTTTTTCCTAAGTAGAGGATCTCTGTCAAGGGGAGTATTTCTTCATCTCTAAAGGGGGAGAAAAACTCTTTCTAAAGGAGACAACTCATTTAGGGGGAGTAATCTTTTGAGGACTCCTTCAAGTGGTATCATTCACATAGTTTAATTTAATATCCTTCTAGTGATATCATTTGATACAATTCTTGATGAGGGCAAGCTTTTATTTACTTCCTACATGCTTTTAATGTCTTCCTTTTCGGTGGTTGATGCCAAAGGGGGAGAAGTTTAGGGACCAAAGCAATGGAAACTATATCAAACACCAAACACCACCAATTTAAAATTTTATATCTACAAATGGTTTTTCCTGTGGTTTTGGTTATTTGGTCCAAAAATAGGAAGTAAGTGAATTATGGAGTTAGGGGGAGGCTTAAGTCCATAATATCACATTGAGGGGGACAATCATGCATCTTAGCAAGTAGATTGCACATTTTCATTCAAATACTTGTATTATTTGCTTGCTTTGGTTGTGTTGTCATCAATCACCAAAAAGGGGGAGATTGTAAGGAAAATGGACCCTGGGCCTTTTGGCTAATTGAGTTTTGGTGTTTGATGAACAACACAATCCGTGAACTAATAAGTTTTCTAGTGTTTGTGTTTGTAGTTCACAGGATGCGAAGAGAGTTGGACCAAGGCAAATGAGGATGCAACACCTCAGAAGAAGACATAAAAAGATGCATAGGAGTCCAATACTCAAGAACAAAGAAGCCCGAAGAAATCAGCGAAGAAATCCAAGATAAGGGCTGTCAGCCAGCGCCTGGTGGCGCACCGGACATTGGTGTCCGGTGTGCACCGGACTGTCCGGTGAGGCACCGGACAGTCTGCGCAGAGAGGCCAAAGACAGGCGCTCTCTGGCTGTAGCACCGGACTGTCCGGTGTGCACCGGACTGTCCGGTGTGCCAACGGGCAGACGGCAACGGTCGGATCCAACGGTCGACTGCTACAGGCGCCAACGGTCGGCTGACGTGGCGTGCACCGGACATCTACTGTGTAGTGTCCGGTGGTCCGGTGCACCCGACGACAGAAAGCTGCTGCTTTCTGTCCAACGGCTAGTTTGGGGTGTGGAGGCTATAAATACCACCCCAACCGGCCATTCTCAAGTGTGGGAGCCCAAGCAACATACCAAGGCATATAGTGCACATTTCCAAGAGCTCAAACACCCAAGTGCTTAATAGAATCACTCGGTGATTAGCGTAGGTGCTTTGCGAAGTGCTTAGGTTAGTTAGACCGCTTTAGCGCTTGCTCTAGGTGAACCCTAGTTAGTTGAGTGAGTTTTGTAAAACCACACAACCCCTCGGCTCTCGCGTGAGTCGTTGTAATTGTACCGAGTGGGGCGAGAGTCTTGCGAGACCGTGACAACCGCGTTTGTGTCACGGCCGCCACCGTGTACTGGAGGGAACGAGGCCCGCGGCGTTTCGGCCGGAAGCTCGATAGTGGAGACGGCGGGGAGCGTCCGAGAGGAGCCGGAAGCGGAGCACCACTTGCGCGTGGAGAAGGCCCGTGGCTCTCTACGGAGTTACTCGACCGTGGTGCTTGGCCCTCGCGTG
Source organism: Zea mays (assembly GCF_902167145.1). Lineage (NCBI taxonomy): Eukaryota > Viridiplantae > Streptophyta > Magnoliopsida > Poales > Poaceae > Zea > Zea mays. The sequence continues at coordinate 15,270,252 of NC_050097.1, forward strand.
GGCTTCCCTTTGCGTAGGGGCACCAACGAGGATTAGTCGGGACCTTGCGTGGTTCCGGATACCTCGGTAAAAATACCGGCGTCATCCACGAGAGTTTGCTTCTCTACTTAGCTCTTTACATTCCGCATTTATATTAAGCATTTAAGTTTCAATCTTGTAGTCATACTTATTTAGTGTAGATTGAAACTTAGCCTTTGCGGTAGAGATAGCAACACTTAGACAAAACCTAGTTTGCACATTCTAGTTTTGATTATTTGCATAGGTTTTGCTCTAGGGATTTAATTGTGGCCTAGTTTAGTAAAAGTTTTAGAAGTCCTAATTCACCCCCCCTCTTAGGCGTCACCCGTTTCCTACATCCTCCATGCGCCTAGGGGTCCCTTTTATAGCCCCAAGGCAGCTAGGAGCCGTTGAGCACAAATCTGGAAGGCCATTCTTGCCTTCTGTCGTCGGGGGCACCGGACAGTCCGGTGCACACCGGACACTGTCCGGTGCCTGATTTCCTTCCTTAAATAGCGAAGCCGACCGTTGGAAGACTCGGAGCCGTTGGCGCACCGGACATGTCCGGTGTGCACCGGACAGTCCGGTGCCATCTTCTAGCCGTTGGCTCAGCCACGTGTCTCGCGCAGATTGCGCGGCCGACCGTTGGCCCTGCCGACCGTTGGCTCACCGGACAGTCTGGTGCACACCGGACAGTCCGGTGAATTTTAGCCGTACGTCGCCGGTGAATTCCCGAGAGCGGCCACTTCGCTCGAGCCAGCCTGGCGCACCGGACACTGTCCGGTGCTCCCAGACTCAGCAGATTCTTGGCTGCTCGAGCCAAGACATTTCCAATTGGATTTTTCATGTTTCCAGCACTTAGACACAATACATTAGTCCATAAAACAATGTACTAAGTCTGAGAAACATACCTTTATCCTTGATTTGTACTTTGTCCACCTCTTTATACTTAGGCACTTGTGTTGGACACTAAATCACCAAAACACTTAGAAATGGCCCAAGGGCACATTTCCCTTTCACATTGTCAGCCGAAACGATTAAGAGAACATTTCTGGTAACCCCGGACGGTCCGGTGCCATCACGCGGACGGTCCGCGACCTGGGAATTTGGCTCTGCACTGGTTATCAGATTTTCAGTTTTGTGAAATTTCCCTCTCTTTATCCGATAACCTGATGCATCTTGTGCCAAATCGTTAGCTCTATGATTCTCAACTCTAGAAATATGCCGAATACTGAATTCGTCAAAAGAATGGATTATGCTCCAACATTTCTCAAGGTAACTATTTAGAGTACCATCAAAACATTGATATTCTTCTAACACTTGTTGGACAACTAGCTGAGAATCACCAAATACCTTCACATGTTTTACTCCCATACCATTTAAAAGTTCTAAACCGAATAGGAGGACCTCATATTCAGCTTGATTATTAGTGCAATAAGTTTTCAATCGGCTAGAGAAGTCAAAGGAGACATTACTTGGTGAAACAAGCACAATGCCAATTCCTTGCCCTTCATTGCAAACCGATCCATCAAAATATAAAGTCCAAGGAGTAATAGTGAGGTATGACATGTCTAGTTCATGAATATCATTAACCCGATGTTCTACAATGAAATCCGCTACGACTTGGCCTTTTATAGATTTCAATGGTTCATAGGCCAAGTCATATTCTATGAGTGCATAAGCCCACTTACCAATCCTACCACTCATAATTGGGTTATGCAACATGTATTTGATCACATCGGCTTGACCAGAAACAGTGCAATGACTAGACAGTAAATAACATCTACATTTGGTGCATGCATAAAACAAGCATAAGCATAACTTTTCAATAAAAGTGTACCTTGTTTCAGCATCCACCAACCTTCGGCTTAGATATGTCACCACATGCTCCCTCCCCTTAGTTTCTTGTGTCAGAACAGCCCCAATAACCTTGTCTTCAGCTGCAATGTATAATTTGAATGGTGCTCCTACTTGTGGTGCTTTTAACACGGGAGCCGAAGACAAGTATTTTTTAATGAGATCAAATGCTTCCTGCTGCTCTGCCCCCCAAGTGAATTCGGCATCATTCTTAAGCCGAAGGATAGGGGTGAAGGCATCAATCTTCCCGGCTAGGTTAGAAATAAACCTTCGTAAATAATTCACCTTGCCGAGAAACCTCTGTACCTCGATCTTACAGGTCGGAGGTCCCACATTCCGAATAGACTTGATTCGGTCAGGGTCTATCTCTATACCATGTTCATGTATGACAAATCCTAAAAACTTACCAGCTGACACTCCAAAAGCACATTTACGTGGGTTCATTTTCAAACCATACTGACGCATTTTATCAAAGGCTTTGCGCAAATCAGCTATATGAGAACTGAACTCAGCCGATTTGACTACAATATCATCAATGTAAACTTCTACAGTGTTTCCTAACAATTCATGGAAGATCAAATTCATAGCCCTTTGATAAGTAGCACCAGCATTTTTCAAACCAAATGTCATGACAACCCACTCAAATAAACCAATGAAGCCTGGACATATAAAGGCCGTTTTAGACGCATCTTCTTCGGCCATGAAAATCTGATTATATCCGACATTACCATCAAGGAAGCTAATAATTCTATTTCCTGATGCATTATTGATTAATGTGTCGGCTATGGGCATGGGATATTCATCTTTAGGAGTTGCTCTATTTAAATTGCGAAAATCAATGCATACCCTAAGCTTACCTGACTCCTTCTCTACCGGCACAATATTGGAGACCCACTCTGCGTATCTGCAAGGTCTAACAAAATTAGCTTCTAATAACCGGTGGATTTTGTCCTTGATTCGTGGGAGAAGATCTGGTCGAAATGTTCTAGCTTTCTGCTTGAAAGGTCTGAAACCAGACTTAATAGGCAGCCGATGTTCGATGATCTCTCGGCTTAGTCCAGGCATCTCAGTGTATATCCAAGCAAAACAATCTGAATATTCCTTCAATAGACCGATCATTTCATCTCTAGGATCGGTCTCCAGGGTCTTGTTTACAAAAGTCGGCCTTGGAGTTTTACCATCTCCTATGTCAATCTCCTCCAAAGGATCGGCCGATGTAAACCCCTGTCCTAGTTTATCAAGATCTCTGAATTCCTCTATCATGTTCCCCACAGAGGAATTAGATGATCTTTGTGTGATGGCGGACTTTTCGGTCTCGGGGACCGGACCGTTTGTAATACTATCCTTTTGCTGTGATATATGTTCGGTCTTAAAGTCCGAACCCTTTTGTGAAAGACCAGACCATCCGGCCTTGAAAGCCGAACTGTCCGTGACCAGAGACTCATGAACTTTGCATGTATTCATCATTTAAACTTTATTTAGGATTTAGCCGATTCTCCATCGGCTCTAACATTACGGGAATGAAACCTTTCTTATCTATACTTATGAATTGATAATCAGAAAAATCTACTCCTGTGAGACATGTAGCAGTCTCATAAGTCCAGAGTACAGGGGCATCGGCCACAGCGATGCAGGCCGATACATCAGCATGTACTTGTTCTATGTCATCGCCTACCCATTGTATTAGCATTTGATGTAATGTAGAAGGTATACATTGATTGGCATGAATCCAATCTCTGTCTAGAATTAAACTGTAATTCCCCTCTACATCAGCGACGAAGAATGCAGCAGCAAGGGTCTTAGTCCCGATGGTTAATTCAACGGACGTGACTCCCCTGGCTTTAATCGAACTATCTCCAACACCGCTGAGGGTCATGTTGGTTTTGACAAGTTCGTCATCTTGTTTACCTAATTTTCTGTATAATGAATAAGGCATTAGATTGACAGTCGCCCCTCCATCTACCAACATCTTAGCAATCGGTATTCCATCAATGTGACCGCGCACGAAGAGCGGCTTTAAATGATTTACTGATTCCTTTGGTTTAGTAAAGGCGGCTTCTTTAGGACCAAAATCAAACTGGGCAACAATAGGTTCATCGTCGCCGATGATAGTACAATCGGCAGAAAATGTAATAATATTTACATCCATACCTGGGCGTTCTGGAGAAGCCTCGTAGTCGACCAGGTCTTCTCCCAGCAGGTCGTCCTCTTCCATTGATGTTGTCGTGTCGTTGGAGGCTTCCTGGTGAACGGCGGACGGTCCACACGCGGGGGCCGGACGGTCCGCGCCTGGTGCAGGTTGACTTTCTATTTCTGTGGCCGTTTGTTTTTTCTCAACGGCCTTCAGTCTCCATTCCTTTTGCGGTGGCGGGTATAGTGGATGTGTGTCATTAAATATCTTTTCCGCCTCCTTCTCCTGGCTCTCCTTTGCTCTTAGGCGCTGTAATTTTCTCTTTTGGGATCGTGTCAATCCCGCTGGGCACCATCGAGGCATGGAGTATTTTGGATCGGCTGTTTTGATGGTAGCCGTATCCTTTTCGGTTGTGTTGGCCGACTCGCCGAAAATCATCGGCCCTTTATTGTCTCCCTGTATGACAACATCTGCGGTGCCTATTTTGATGATGTCCTTTTTTGTTGTTCTTTGAGTTGCTACAGGCATATGCCCCCCTACCGGATTGGTCGACCTAGGAGGCCGAGTAGTCCGGCAATCTTGTTGGGCCTGTGCCTGGTGACCGGATTCAGCAGTGCTCAATCGGTCTTGCATTGGCGGTACCAACCTATCAAAAACGGATGTTTGGGGTGCCCCCAGGCGGGGTACTGTGGCATCCCAAATGGATATGGTGGCATGCCCCACATTTGATTTGGGACATATGGTGGAGGTAAATATGGATATGGATATGACATAGGCGGATAAGGTGGAGGTGTCCATGCAGGTATGTTAGGTCTCAGTTGTACAGTATGACCTTTCATTTCTTCCGATTGGTGAGGTGGTCCAATCGGCCTTACCTGACGCTGCTCATGAATGGGTGAGCGGGGTCGCTTTGCTGGCCGGTCACTGGGGCCGGCCTTCTTTTTTACGTATTTAGACAATAATTGATCAAAAGTTGGGCCGGCTTTAACAAACCGACCAGCTGCCTTGAATGTATTTGTTTTCCACGTACCTATCTCTGGTCGTCGTGGTTTGAAAGTACGTGGCCGTTGCGAGTCCTGAGTACGGCCGAACCGTCCGCCGGAGCTCTCCGGACCGTCCGGTGGGGTCCCGGACCATCCGCGCCTACGTGCCGGACCGTCCGGGATACGCAGCACGGGTTCCTGTATCTGTCTCCCTGTTTGCACTTGTCCCCCAGTACTGGAGGTTGTGATGGTCACCTTTAGGGTCTCCCCTCCATCGGGAGTCTTCTCGGCTACCACTTTCCTGCAAGAAACTTTATGATCTTCATCGGCCTTTTTAGAATTGCCGATGATTGCCTCTTTGCCTTTTGCCTTTATCGGTCGTGTTTGGCCGAACCAGGACTTTCTTGCCCTCGAAGTCGATCACGTTCATTGGAAAGGGCTCTGTATCCACCTGCATTTCATGAAATTTCAATCGTCCCTCATTAATGGCCGATTGAATCTGTCGTCGGAATACATTACAATCATTAGTGGCATGAGAAAATGAGTTATGCCACTTGCAGTATGCACGACGTTTTAGCTCGTCGGCGGATGGAACAGTGTGATTTATTTTAATATTGCCATTTTTGAGTAATTCGTCAAATATTTTATTGCACTTACCAACATTAAACGTAAACTTAACCTCCTCTTGCCGTTTCTTTTGAACCGGCTGCAAGGAGGAACAAGCCGAAGATTTGGCCTGTTTTGGCCAAACCATTTCAGCAGCATATACTTCTGCTGATTCGTCATCTGAGCTACTTTGGTCGCATTCTACTATATGTACGTTGTGACGTATTGTTTTAGCAGTTTCTTTGCTCCGGCTTTCGCAAGCCAAAGCCCTCTGGTGTAACTGTGCTAGTGTAAAAAATTGGATGCCTTCTAATCTCTCTTTTAAATAATATCGTAGACCATTAAAGGCTAATCCTACTAGCTGTTTCTCTGCTAAATGAATTTGAAAGCATCAGTTTCTTGTATCGCGGAATCTCCGGATGTAATCATTAACCGATTCGTCTTTTGTCTGTCGCAATGACACTAAATCTACCAAATCCAATTCATAATCACCGGAGAAAAAATGATCATGAAATTTTTGTTCTAGATCCCCCCATGATGAAATGGAATTAGGAGGTAAAGTGGCATACCATGCAAACGCGGTTCCTGTTAGCGATAATGAAAATAAACGCACGCGAAATGCCTCTGTGTCTGCCAATTCTCCCAATTGTGCTAAGAACTGGCCTATATGTTCGCGCGTGTTTTTCCCTTGATCACCCGAAAATTTTGCGAATTCGGGTATTCTAGTTCCCTGTGGGTACGGGTGGTGATCAAATCGGCTGTCATAAGGTTTCTGATATGATTGCCCCCCAGGGACCATGCTTACTCCGAGCTTATCTCGGAACGCCCCGGCTATTTCTTCCCTCACTATATCAATGGCAGCCGGTGCAAGACCACCGGCTCTCTGGTCAAACATAGGTGGGGTTGGTTGCATATTAGTATGTTGTCGTTCCCCCCATTGGTTTGAGCTACGTGGTGCATTTCCATTTGCCCTATATGGCTCATAGGTTTGATCGTTTCTTTCCGGCCTTTTAGGTGGGGCCGGAAAGCTTTTCTGGGCTCTGGATCCTGAATTAATGGGTTGGTGCATTGCATAATGTGATGGGAAGTGTTGCTGGGACGGGCGAGGATTCAGGTAATAATCCTCCTCAAAAGACTCATGCGCGGACTGTCCGGATACGTACCCGGACCGTCCGTGGTTATATGCGGACCGTCCGTCATTGTATGCGGACCGTCCGACTGGGTAGTTTGGGTTCTGTGTCATATGTGGTGGCTCGGGTGCATATCTAGGTAACTCATTAAAAATAGGCCCGACTGTTGTTGGTCCGAACGGTCCGCGCTCACGTGCAGACGGTCCGGGCATGTGCAGATCGGCTAATTTGCTGCCGATTTGCGGTTGCTCAGGGTACGTGTCCATCGGCATCCCATAAAGGGGTTGTGACTGGTCGTAACAACCTGTAGCCGATGTGTTACGCGTGTTACCTCCTAACTCAACCTCGTGCGAAGGAAAATTGGCGATACTAGATTTATCAAATGCACGTACTAGCCTCTTAAGATTGCTTTGCATACCCCCTATGATGTTCTGCATTTGTTCACGCTGATCTTCTACATAATTTCTAAGAGATTGCAGATCGTTGGTATTACTTACATTGGGGATATCTGGCGTGGGTTGAAGCGAAGCCGGATCCGTCGCCCGATGTCGGACGACCTTGTTGTTCCTATCCACTTTGAAGTTGGCCAAGAACTTTGCTTTCGCCTCCTGAATCATCCGCTCCTTGTGCTCCTCGAACTAGAGCTGCTCGTCAGCCGGCAATGTGTCCCAAGTCGGCTCTATGATGTTGCTTGGGGAAATATCAGAGTTATCCCTTGAACCGGCCATTGAGGGCCGATCTGATAGGTCTAAATATGCTTTCCCCAGCGGAGTCGCCAAAAAGTATGTTGACACCTTTTTGGAGGCGCCAATTACTCAAGAGAACCAGCGGTGGTGCTCTCTGGTCAGGCGCGGACGGTCCGCGGGCCAGGGCCGGACGGTCCGCGACCTGGCGCGAGGCGGCGGTGCTCTCTGGTCAGGTGCGGACGGTCCGCGGCACAGGGCCGGATGGTCCGCGACCTGGTGCAGGAGCTCGGGTTCCCTGCCTGACGGCCGGACGGTCCGCGCCCTAGGGCCGGACGGTCCGCGCCCTAGGGCCGGACGGTCCGCGCGTACGCAGGGGCGGCGGAAGATCGCCGGTGGCGCCTGGATCTCGCTCCCGGGAGGGACCCCGTCGGGGAGGAGAGATCCTAGGAGTTGTCTAGGCTCGGGTAGACCGACCTAGACTCCTCTAATCGACGTAGAGTCGAGGAGAGACAGAGAATTTGGGGGTTGGAAGGCTAAACTAGGGCTAAACTAGAACTACTCCTAAAATAAAATGCGAAATAGAAGTTGAATTGATTCGATTGATGATTACAAATCGGCCGTAGACCTCTCTATTTATAGAGGAGGGGGGCTGGACCCTTTAAACAACTGATTCCGAGCTAATTCCGCGAATATAGCTAACAACCGTAGCACAAAACTCGGAACCCTAATCTGTTCTGCGCACGCGCGGACCGTCTGGCCCACAGACGCGGACCGTCCGGACCGTCCGGCCTCAGGGCCGGACCGTCCGCTTGCTCATTTCTAGTTCAAACACAACGGTCATGCACTCATGCTGAGCTCCATGCTCACGTAGCCACGTACCAAAAAGTATTCGCAGGAACGCGGTCTGTGCCGCACCGGACATTTCGCATTGTGGACCAATTGGTACATACTTGTGTCAAGTATTTTCTCTATTTATATAGGATGATACTTAGTAGTCAGTACTCAGGTACCAGCCCATGTCGACTCCACATGACAGTAACAACTTCAACTCCCATTTGTCATAAACTATGTTACTCGTCAATTTACATGTTGATTTATATTTTACAGTAGCATATCCACCGGATACCCGATACTCGATGGATATTTTGTTCAATTATCTTTGTGGGTATATATATTTGTAGAAGAGTCGAGTATAATATCAGGTCAGGTATCGTTATACCGAACACAATCTGACCAACTGTCATCCCTAGTCTACAGTTCAGACATATCACCCCACCTTGATGTCCCTTTTCTTCATTTCTGTTTAGTTTTCTATTTGCCTTTTCTCTTTTCTTTTTTATACAGTTTTTATATTTCTATTATGTTTCCTTGTTTTACTTTAATTTTAATTTTCTATTTTCCACATATGATACTCATGTATTACATGTATTCTTTATTTATTCGCACAATATTCTAGGATGTTCATTTAGTACAAGAAAGAACCACGTTCTTCCAGTGTGATGCTTTTTTTGTTCCTCTATTGTGAGCCTTTTCTTAATTATTAGTTTGGTTTTTTATACAAATTATTATCTAGATTTTGATAGTAATTTTATTCGTTGTAAAACATATTATTTATTTATTCGTACAAATATTTTATGATTTTATTAATTATTATAATGTTTGTTGAAACTATAAAAATAAGATGAAAGTGTATTTAACATAGTTAGGAGCATCACATTTGTTTTTCCATAAGAATACGAAAGATGAAAAGAAATGAAAGGATGTAAAGCTAAATTTGTGATCCAAATTCTGAAGAAGGAAACCCAGGGATGTCTGGGGTGGTGCGGGGGGCTCCGCCCCGCGGTACGGATCCCTACTCACCTTAGGGTTTCGCCTTTATAAATACACTTGTAATCTGCAGGAGATGGTCATCTCATTGTAAATCTCACGTGTTTTATAACCACCCGAAAATAGTGAGATTGTTGCTGACCAGCATCCGTGGTTTTTTCACTTCGCTTTGGAGGGATTTTCCACGCTAAACATGTGTCTTCTCTGTATTTGATCTGCTTTGTGTTGTATTGACACACCTAGAGTGCATTTACTAGGTAAAAATTTCAAACAAGTTGGATTGTTTTGATATTTTGCAAATAGAACCCTGGATAGGGAACTTAACCCTAAATAGGGATTAAAGGGGTAAAACATAACCCAAGTTGAGAAAACCTAAAAGCTTTAAGGGAAATAGTATAAAATGTTCCCAAAAATGAATTTGAATCACATTTATACCCCTGGGATATTAGAAACCCTAATTGGAACCCTAGAAAACCCTAAAACCAAACCCTAGGGACTTATGTGCAAAGTTAGTCCACTTTTGGGCTAAAGTGCAAAAACCAAGTTAAATAAGTATCTTAAGTCATTTGGTTCACAAATGTGTGGACTTGTAAGCCAAATATTGGATTTTGGACTTAATTGCAAAATGGACCAAAATTGAGTTCTATTCTAAGTCTGAAATTCAGTGTTGAGGGCTCAACTTTGGAGCTTTGCAACTTTCAAATTATGGGGTTTTTGCCCTAGGGCACCACATCAAAGTGGTAGAGCAAACAAAGGAGAACAATTTTGCTTAAGAGTGCAAGCCATGTTCTTGTGAAAAATTTGGAGATAATTAAACCTAAAGTCAGGTTGTCAGGCTGTTGAAGTCTGAATTTCAGACTGACAGTGCCACTGCAGTGACTTTTGACATGAATTTGGGCATGATCGAGTAATAATTTGCTTAGGATTGCTATAACAATATTGTAGCCGGATCTTAGGACTATAACTTTGTTAAAGAGTGTCGATCATGTTACTACACAAAATTGGAAGTTATTGGCTCTGCAAATCGGGCTGTCAGTTCATCTGAATAAGGAATTCCATGGTACAGTAGCCGAGCTCACCGCCGACGACCTTCACCGCGATTCGTGCTGCCGCCGTCCGGATTCGTGCTCGTGGCTAGTGGATAACCTCTCGGGTAAAAGAATCTTCACCGCCGTGCGCTGGACATCACTACGGTGACTCACCGCCGTCTTCCTTTTTGGCTTTGCGGCTGGCGCGGATAGCTTCGCCGGTGACCGCCGTTCTCCGGTCTTGCGCCGCGTGTCCCAATCTCGCCACCGCATCGCCGTGACTCCCTCTAACTGCCCGTCGACCACCGGAGTTACTGCCACGCCACTGGACACGTATTCACCGCGCCAAGGTTCTTCCTCATCTCCGGCCGCCCATACTGTCCGCTCAAATTAAGCGCCACCGCCCCGGGGATCTATAAATTGACCCCGCAGAGAGCTTCACAACACCATCACCCACCCAGCCACCACGTATTGCTAGCAATTGTTCGCCCGAGCTCGCGAATTTTGAATTCGCCCCAAATCCATTCTCCGCCACCCGAAACCCAACCTCACCGTGGCCAGCCTTATTCCGGTCAGTTCATCTCCTTCTCTCCCTCGTTCAAGCTTTCCCTTAAGTCTACGATGCTTGCCGAGCCACTGAATTGAACTAGGAGCCCGCCAATCGCTAGGTACACGACGGTATTGTCGTGATGTTCACGGCCACCGTGGCCAGAGCACACCCCTTGATCATTAGTGCAATTATGTTGGGGGAAATCCTCCCCTGGTCATGGATTTGGTTTAGTCTTAGTCTAGGCGCCAGTCTTGGAGCAATTCGGCCAGTCTGCATGCTCGCTGGAGTTCATCCTCCGCGCGACGCCGTCGAGGACCTTCCCCTGCGAAGAATTAGAAGTCCGAGGGGTTTTTTGGAATGCGTCAGTGACTCATTGAATAGTGCTTCGGTTCTGCTTCTGGTTGTTCAGAAAGGCAAGGGCTTTTCTGTAAAGCCGCCAGCGCGGGCGCGCGCGCGGGCGCCTTTCCCCTCTGGACTGGGCCGCTAGGCTGAAACCAGCCCAACACTGTTCAACCCCTTTCCCTTTTCTTTTTCAGAATAACTTTAGAAATATGTAGAAAATTGTAGAAAATTGGTAAAATTGTGAAACTAATTTTCCTAGACTTCTTATTTTCCATAGAATTTAATAAAAATAGTTTCATGATTTTTAGATTAAATAAAGAATTTTAAGGCATTTTAAGTAGTTTAAAGAAGTAGTTCTGGATTTTTAGAAAATAGATAATAATCCCAAAATTGCCCAAACTTTTTACATAAGCTCTACACATTATTTAGAGGCCTTGGGTAGAATTTGGGTTGATTTGGACCTTGTTTGATAACTAGAACCCAAAACCCCTACCCCTGCCCTTTGAACTCCTTTACCGACTCCAGAAACCCTAAGTTCTCGGAGTTCCGTGAAGGAAAGTTGTATTCAAGACTTAGATAATAAGTTTATATTATCTTTGCACTCTCATGAGCATTACATGGCATTCATTCTTATATACATATGTATGGTTATGATTAGAACACGAGGAAGAAGTGGAAGCCACTGAAGAGCAAGTACCACCACCTTTGGACACTCAGGCTGAGAATTGTTTCTACTTTGATATTTGTGGATCTGAGCCTGACTCACCCATAAACAAAGGCAAGCCCCGGTGCATTTGCCACCTCCTTGTGTTTTAAAATCTTTCTCACTTGCTTGATGCACTAGGTGATAGGTGTTGATTGCTTAAACAATTCCTGCATTACCTTCCTTGGATTTGATTACCTTCCTTGAAATCCCTGTTTACAAAGTATTTTCTTTATGCTTAGCCTTGCTTTAGTAAAACAAAATGCTTTGTGTTTACAAAAGATGATGTGGCAAAAGTGGTTGGGATGTTTTTGAAAACAAAACTTGATGGTGGATCCATCATGGCCATGATGGGTCCAACATCGGAAAAGATGTACCTCTGCCAGGTACCAACCTTTGGGGTTAAATGATTAAGCTGAGACCGGGCGGGTGACTTGCACGAGAAAGAGAGTCTCGGTGTAGTGTCTCCGTCTGAGTCGATTAAGGGCCGTCTCGATGTAAGCCTGCTGACCGAGGACCCTTTAACTGGTCACATGCCTCGTCATGGGTAAGCTTTGCCTCGGGCAGACTAAGGCCAGAATAAGATAACACGAAATGGGCGTGGAGCGGTGGCGAGAGTAGCGTGTACCCCCCGTGGCAAGAGGCTGGACGGTGGTGTATCTGTGCTCTCGGTTTGCGTGAACCTGATCTGGTCTTAAGAAACTCGATGGCGGGTTGACATATGCAAGGGTTAAGTGCTACATATGTCGTGTGATCGGAGATCCTCAGCTGAGTATAATCGATTCGGATCGCCGTACCTCCGCGGTTATGGAGACTTGGCCACTAACTTACACGTAGCAATCCAGTGAAGATGAAGGGTTGATAAGAAATTGGCTAGTGCAGGTCCAGTGATTGAACTAGGGTAGAAAGAACTCTAGCTGCAGGTAATTCTACTTAACCTGACAATAAAATTGGATTTTAAAGATCCACTTTAGTAAGCAATTCTGCAAACAGAGTCTTTGATTATTGAAAGGCCTTACCTTGACTCCCATATAACCAGCATACCCTTGAGAGTCCTTTCTTTAGTTGGGTAAGACTTGCTGAGTAATTCCATACTCAGGGTTTATTCCCCCGTTGTTTTTAGGTGAGGAGACAACAAACTTTTGTTGTTTTTGTACCAAGGTGGTGAAAAATGAGGACAATCAAGAATGAAGCTACTGGAGGACCGGGTCCTCCTTAAAACTTTTATGTAAAGAACTTAATGGGAGGAGCTTTTGCCTCCCAGGTATTGTAATAATACTTTTCAGCACTCGCTTTACACTTTGGTCTATACTAAATAACTTACTCTTACTTTTTAAATAAATGTAAGTTTATGTAATCACTTCCGCATTTCCGCATCTCCGATGAGCATACTGTCTGTCAGACGGGTGAAACGTTCCAGGAAAGGTAAGGAAAAAGATACCGAACTTATCAAGTGATTCAAGAACATCTACAGGGTTGTCTGATGTCTATTGGACAAGGACAACTGTAGGTGGGCCTAATGACTTGCGAGGTTCCGTCACACATGCGGGATGCCATCATTACTTGTTTTACCGGGGTGAGCCAGATGGGACGCCGGTCTTGTTCCCCGTAGCCTGAGCTAGCTAGGGGTAGGGTAATGATGTACCCCCCTGCGACGTGGTCGGTCCGAGCCCGAGGTCGGGCGAGGCGGTGGCTCCTCCGACGTCGAGGCTGAGTCCGAGCCCAGGGGTCGGGCGAGGCGGAGACCGTCGTCCGAGGTCGAGGCTGAGTCCGAGCCCTGGGGTCGAGCGAGGCGGAGACCGTCTTCCGAGGTCGAGGTAGAGTCCAAGCCCTAGGGTCGGGCGAGGCGGAGACCATCGTCCGAGGTCGAGGTGGAGTCCGAGCCCTGGGGTCGGGCGAGGCGGAGACCGTCTTCCGAGGTCGAGGTAGAGTCCGAGCCCTGGGGTCGGGCGAGGCGGAGACTGTCTTCCGAGGTCGAGGTAGAGTCTGAGCCCTGGGTCGGGCAAGGCGGAGACCGTCGTCCGAGGCGAGGTCGAGTCTGAGCCCTGGGGTCGGGCGAGGCGGAGACTTTCTTCTGGAGCGAGGTCAAGTCCGAGCCCTGGGGTCGGGCGAGGCGGAGATTCCTATGGCGCCCGAGGCTGGACTTGGCTGCTGTCAGCCTCAACCTGGCAGGTGGCACAGCAGTCGGAGCAGCGCAGGCGGCGCTGTTTTCCTGTCAGGTCAGTCAGTGGAGGGGCGAAGTGACTACGGTCACTTCGGCCTTGTCGACTGGAGAGCGTGCGTCAGGATAAGGTGTCAGGCGATCCTTGCATTGAATGCTCCTGCGATACGGTCGGTTGGCGTGGCGATCTAGCCAAGGTTGCTTCTCCGCGAAGCCTGCCCGAGCTGGGCCTCGGGCGAGTCAAAGCTGCGCCCGTTGCTTGAGGGGGCCCTCGGGCGAGGCGTGAATCTGCCTTGGTCTACCGTTCCTGCCCGAGGCTGGGCTCGGGCGAGGCGAGATCGTGTCCCTCGAGTGGACAGAGCCTTGACCGGAATTGCGCTCATCAGGCCTTTGCAGATTTGTGCTGATGGGGGTTACCAGCTGAGATTAGGAGTCTTGGGGGTACCCCTAATTACGGTCCCCGACAGTAGCCCCCGAGCCTCAAAGGGAGTGTGGGTACTCGCTTGGAGGCTTTGTCGCACTTTTTTGCAAGGGACCGGCCTTTCTTGGTTGCATTTTGTTCCGGTGGGTGCGCGCGAGCGCACCTGCCGGGTGTAGCCCTCGAGGCCTCGGAGGAGTGGTTTGACTCCTTCGAGGTCTTGATGCCTTTCGTGATGCCTTGGCCGGCCTGGTTGTTCCCTCATGCGAACTGGTTGTTGCCCGGGTGCATAGTCAGGTTCCGAGTTCTCGGGCTGGTATGTTGACGCTGTCAACGGGTTGGCTGAAGCCGGGTTTGCGAGAGTAGCCCCCGAGCCTCTGCACAGGGCGAGAGGACGGTCAAGGACTGACTCGGCTTTTTTCATACGCCCCTTCGTCGCCTTTCCGCAAGGAGGAGGGGGGAAAGCGCCATGTTGCCCTCAGAGGGCGTCGAACATGGTGTCTCCAGTGAGTTGCTAACGGGTGATCCGAGTGGACGCCCGTGCCCCGTTCAATAAGGGTCGGCTAGTGGCCGAGAGGCGCGCTCCAAAAGTACCTGCAGGTGATTTGCCGGACCCGGTCCCGTTCGATAGGGTTTGAGGGCTCGATGCCTCCCTCTGATGGGATTCTGTTACAGAATTGCTCCTGGTGGTCTCGGAAATGTCCTAGGGTACCTCGGGAGCGTAGCCCGAGCCTTGGTTATGTATCGAACGTACACAAAGTCATCCCTCACTCTGCGTGCTCTAGGGTGACTGTCGAACCCGTTGGGGGGCCAGCCTACGAACCTCTGATCAGTAGTGGGCGCGGAGCCCAAGTGGCCTGAGGCGGCTGTCGAACCCTTCCGAGGGGCCAGCCTTCGAACCTCTAACCAGTAGTGGGCGCGGAGCTCGAGTGCTTTGAGGCGGCTGTCGAACCCTTCCGGGGGGCCAGCCTTCGAACCTCTGATCAGTAGGGGGGCTTGGGGCCCGCTTCCTTCGCGGAGAAGGATCCCTTTCGAAGTATCCCCTTTCCCAGTCCCTGTAGCAAGAGAGAGAAAGGGGAAGAAGAAAAGGATACGAAATTGAACGACGTGTCGTACCTTTTTTGACGTGGTCATTACGACGGAGGTGAAGCGTCGCCCGCTTCGCCTGCCAAAGGTGTCGCCTGCCCTGCCGCAGAGTTAATGTGACGGGACGAGTGGTTCGCGCAGCAGCCGTTGTGCATGCGCGAGCCATTCGAGGAACGAAACACGGGCGCGTCGTCTTTACGCCGTAGGAGAGGGCTCTCTCGCTGTTCCAGGAGCGGACGTGAGCCTGCAGATGATTTGACTGCTGCTTCCGCCCACCTGCCGCCGCCATTACTGCCGGCCCACTTCTGGCCATATTGACTGTCGCGCCTTCTCCCGTGGCTGACTGACCCGTGATCGGCGTGCCTGGTTGGCACTGCTGGGCTGTGCGCAGGGTTGCCTCGAGTCGCGGCACCAATTCCGCGGTCGAGGATGCGCGGCACTAGCGCAAGTGGCGATGCAGTTTTTCGCACGCAGTAACCGGCGCGCCGGTTACATGACGTGTGGGCCTAGGCCTCCATGCTGGATGCGTCGAAGTTGAAAGGGTGCGCCCCCTTGGTGTAGTTGCATGCCGCCTGCACGGCGGTCTGCCCTTTCACCCGCTAGTTTGGGCGAAGACGGAGGAACGCTTGTAACCGCTGGGCGGTTACACGCTCCACGCGCGGCGGTTTGGCTTCTTCGGTCCTAGGCCAGCTCGCATGACGCGTGGGACCCATCCCCCGTGTCGTAGGGGGAGGACCTTGGAGCATGTTGGTGAAGACTCGGTCCGTGACGGCTGAGGACGTGAGCAGGGAGAGTCACCTTTAAAAAGGGGTCGACCTCTTGGGTGGTAGCCATGCCTTCGCACTTTCCTCATGCGTCGCGTCCTTCCGTCTTCCGAGCCCCCGGATGGGGAGCGCCCGCGTTGCCTTGCTCTTGTTGTTGTTGGAGGAGCGCGGCCTTGTAGAGATCGGCACCTTTTAGCCATCGCTCGGCTTCAAGGATTTTCGTCGTGCAGCCCGGCCGCATCCCCTTGCCGATGGTCACCCCAGACGGTGACCACCAGTTTGATGGTGGGGAGAAGCAAGCCGGGCTGTGGCCTCCGCCCCGCCCTCAGCTTCAAGGATCTTCGTCGTCCTTGCTGGGGAGGGGGGCGAGGCGAGCCGGGGCTTGCCTTCGCGTGGGTTGGCGTCCCGCTCCCTCCTCCAGCTTCTGGGGGTGGAAACCATCCTCCAGCTCTGCGGAGGAGGCGTCCTCCAGCCATGCCGGGGAAGGCGGACTGCTGCTACAAGAGCGGGCGGCGGTGAGCCGCTTGGAGTTCGTCGTCCCGCGGGCCTCCTGGTATGGAGGTTGTTCATACCCGCGGGAATGGAACCGGAGTCCCGTTTGTAATGGCATCTTGAGTGCCGGCGTATGTTCATTGCGGCTGTCGGGGCCTGAACATCTGTGTATTTGGGCGTAAAGCCATGTTTCTTCCTTATTTCGAGCACCAGGACTTGCCTGTCGGCTAGCTGGATCGCTTAACCAAGTGTGAGTTGCCCTGTGCGGAAGGTGACGAGTGAGGTATCCGTATCCCGGAGGCGTAGGAGTCCCTCGGCTCGGTCGGCCTTGCCGCTCAAGGCTTCTCTTGCTTAGTGAAGGAACCCTCGGCTGCTCTGCGATGAGCCGAAGCCAGAGGTAGCGGTGTCAGCATGGACAGAGGCGGAGTCGGCTGGAGAAGAAACTTCGTCGGTCCAGGAGTAGGGGACTTCCCAGGCCGAGGAGGCGTAGCAGTGGCGGCTGGGACCTGGCCAGGTCGTCCACTGGCGGGACCAACCTTGGAGTCGGGCTGCCGAGGCCATGAGCCGGGCTAGTGTCCTCGGGGGACAGCTGGCTGAGGCTACGGAGCGGCCGGTCCGGCCGTCTGCTTGGGCCGGGTTCCTGGAGGAGACCCTAGCGGCGATGGCCCAGGCGCGGTGCTGACATCTTCCTTCGAGGTGGAGATCCTCCGACCGTGTTGTTGTCCGAGGCCGGGTCGGATTCTGCCGAAGGTGGAGTCGATGCCGAGGGTGCTGCTGCTCCCCCTACTGACGTCTGAACCTGCAGGAACAGTTTGTCTGTAGTGTGCGTATGTTTTTTGCGGCCACCGAGGCCCGAACATACCGTCGTTGTGTTGTAAAGCTGCGTTTCTTTTCCCCTTGTTTCGAGTATCAGGACTTGTTCGTTGGTAACAGAATCGTTTATCCGAGCGAGAGTTACTTATCGCAGAAGGTGATGAGTGAGGTATCCGTATCCCAAGAGGCGTAGGAGTCCCTCGTCTCGGTCGGCCTTGCCGCTTACGTGTACTCCATCGTTTTCAGGATTCGACTATTGAAGTAGTCGAAAAGCACGAAAGATGTTCTGGCAGAAAGACTTTTTCCGAGGAAAATTTTGACGCAGAGGGGGTTCCCCCCTTCTAGCCCCCAAGGGAGGGTCGGGCTTTGCCGAGGCAAGGCTGACCCTTCCTTGATGGTTATACTTTGCTTGTGTATGTAAACGAGGTACATGAACGACTTGAAAACATCTTAAGGGTAGAAGCGACGTAGCTGTTGGATGTTCCAATCGTTGTTGTAGACCTCGCCTTGACTGTTGGCCAGCTTGTATGTCCCGGGCTTCAAAATCTTGGCGATGATGAACGGCCCTTCCCAGGGAGGCGTGAGCTTATGGCGCCCTCGGGCGTCTTATCGTAGCCGAAGCACCAAGTCACCCACCTGGAGGTCTCGGGACCGACCCCCTCGGGCGTGGTAGCGTCGCAGGGACTGCTGATACCGCACCGAGTGTAGTAAGGCCATGTCCCGAGCCTCTTCCAGCTGGTCCAGAGAGTCTTCTCAGCTTGTCTGGTTGCTTCGGGCGTCGTATGCCCTCGTCCTTGGGGAGCCGTATTCTAAGTCTGTGGGCAAGATAGCCTCGGCCCCATAGACTAGAAAAAACAACGTGAAGCCCGTGGCTCGGCTTGGCGTCGTCTTCAGACTCCAGACCACCGAGGGGAGTTCCTTCATCCACCGCCTGCCGAACTTATTGAGGTCGTTGTAGATCCTCGGCTTGAGTCCCTGTAGAATCATGCCGTTGGCACGCTCTACCTGCCCATTCGTCATGGGGTGAGCTACGGCGGCCCAGTCCACCCGGATGTGGTGGTCCTCGCAGAAGTCCAGGAACTTTCTGCCAGTGAACTGGGTGCCGTTGTCGGTGATGATGGAGTTCGGGACCCCGAAGCGATGGATGATGTTGGTGAAGAACGCCACCGCCTGTTCGGACCTGATGTTGTTTAGGGGTCGGACCTCGATCCACTTGGAGAATTTGTCGATGGCGACCAGCAGGTGTGTGAAGCCCTCGAGTGCCTTCTGCAAGGGACCGACGAGGTCCAGACCCCACACAGCAAACGGCCAGGTGATGGGTATTGTTTGCAAGGCCTGAGCGGGCAGGTGCGTCTGTCTTGCATAGAATTGACACCCTTGGCAGGTGCGTACAATCCTAGTGGCGTCGACCACCGCAGTTGGCCAGTAAAAACCCTGTCGGAAGGCGTTTCCCACGAGGGCTCGAGGTGCTGCGTGGCGACCGCAAGCCCCCGAGTGTATTTCTTGCAATAACTCCTGACCTTCGGCGATGGATATGCACCGCTGGAGGATGCCTGAGGGGCTGCGGTGGTAGAGCTCCTTTTCGTCACCCAGCAAGACAAACGACTTGGCGCGCCACGCCAATCGCCGAGCTTTGGCTCTGTCGAGGGGTAGCTCTCCTCGGTGGAGATATTGCAGGTATGGGGTCTGCTAATTTCGATTAGGCGTGACCCCATTCCGCTCTTCCTCGACGTGCAGTGCCTCGCCCTCGGGGGCCGAGGGTGCCTCGGGCGGGGCCGAGGCTGCCTCAGGCTGAGCCGAGGGTGCCTCGGCTGAGCCGAGGCCTTCTCGGGCTTAGGAGTGTCGTCGGTCTTGACGGAGGGTTGATGTAGGTCTCGGGAGAAGACGTCCGGAGGAACCGTTGTCCGCCCCGAGGCTATCTTAGCCAGCTCGTCTGCAGTCTCGTTGTATCGTCGAGCGACGTGGTTGAGCTCGAGCCCGTAGAACTTGTCCTCCAGGCGCCGAACCTCGTCGCAGTAGGCTTCCATCTTTGGGTCGCGGTAGTGGGAGTTCTTCATGACTTGGTTGATGACAAGCTGAGAGTCGCCACGAGCGTCGAGGCGCCGGACCCCTAGCTCGATGGCGATGCGCAACCCGTTAACCAGAGCCTCATACTCGACCACGTTGTTGGACGCCGGGAAATGGAGGCGCAACACGTAGCGGAGGTGCTTCCCGAGGGGTAAGATGAAGAGCAGGCCCGCGCCCGCTCCTGTTTTCATCAGCGACCCATCAAAAAGCATGGTCCAGAGTTCCGGTTGGATCGGAGCTGTTAGAAGCTGGGTGTCGACCCATTCAGCCACAAAGTCCGCCAAGACTTGGGACTTGATGGCCTTCCGAGAGGCGAACGAGATTGTCTCGCCCATGATCTCCACCGCCCACTTTGCAATCCTACCCGAGGCCTCTCGAGACTAGATGATCTCCCCCAGGGGAAGGATGACACCACAGTCACCGGATGAAACTCGAAGTAGTGTCGCAACTTTTGTCGTGTCAGAATTACCGCGTACAGTAGCTTCTGAATTTGCGGGTAGCGGATTTTGGTCTCGGACAGTACCTCACTGATGAAGTAGATCGGCCTCTGGACGGGCAATGCGTGCCCTTCTTCTCATCTCTCGACCACGATCGCGGCGCTGACCACCTGAGTGGTAGCGGCGACGTAGATCAAGAGGGCTTCTCCGGCGGCGGGGGGCACCAGGATGGGCGCGCTTGTAAGGAGCGCCTTCAAGTTCCCGAGGGCTTCCTCCGCCTCGGGGGTCCAAGTGAAGCGCTCGGTCTTCCTTAAGAGGCGGTATAGGGGCAGGCCTCTTTCACCGAGGCGCGAGATGAAGCGGCTCAGAGCCGCAAGGCATCCCACGACCCTCTGTACTCCTTTCAAGTCCTTGATGGGCCCCACGTTGGTGATGGCCACGATTTTCTCCGGGTTGGCCTCGATGCCCCGCTCGGAGACGATGAACCCCAGTAGCATGCCTCGGGGGACTCCGAAGACACACTTCTCGGGATTGAGTTTTATGCCTTTCGCCTTGAGACACTCGAATGTCGTTTCAAGGTCAGAGAGGAGGTCAGAGACTTTCCTTGTCTTGACTACGATGTCATCGACGTAAGCCTCGACCGTTCGGCCAATGTGCTGTCCGAACACGTGGTTCATGCACCTTTGGTACGTCGCGCCTGCATTCCTTAAACCGAATGGCATAGTAACATAGCCGTACATGCCAAAGGGTGTGATGAAAGAAGTCGCGAGCTGGTCAGACTCTTTCATCCTAATTTGGTGATACCCTCAGTAGGCATCAAGGAATGACAGGGTTTCGCACCCAGCAGTGGAATCCACGATTTGATCGATGCGAGGCAGAGGGTAGGGAACTTTCGGACATGCTTTGTTTAGACCAGTGTAGTCTACACACATCCGCCATTTCCCACCTTTCTTTTTCAAAAGCACAGGGTTGGATAGCCATTCGGGATGGAATACCTCTTTGATGAACCCTGCAGCCATCAGCTTGTGGATTTCCTCGCCTATGGCTCTACGCTTTTCTTCGTCGAATCCGCGCAGAGGCTGCTTCACGGGTCGGGCTCCAGCTCGGATATCCAGTGAGTGCTCGGCGACATCCCTCGATATGTCAGGCATGTCCGAGGGACTCCACGCAAAAACCTCGGCGTTTGCGTGGAGAAAGTCGACGAGCACTGCTTCCTATTTGGGGTCAAGCTCGGAGTCGATCTGGATCTGTTTGGAGGTGTCGTTGCTGGGGTCGCGAGGAACGGACTTAACCGCCTCTACTGGTTCGAAGTTGCCGGCGTGGCACTTTGCATCTGGCACCTTTTTGGGGAGGCTCTCTAGGTCGGCGATGAGGGCCTAGGATTCGGCGAGGGCCTCGGCGTACTCCACGCACTCCACGTCGCATTCGTACGCGTGTCGGTACGTGGGGCCGACGGTGATGACCCCGTTGGGGCCCGACATCTTGAGCTTGAGGTAGGTGTAGTTGGGGACAGCCATGAACTTGGCGTAGCATGGTCTCCCCAACACTGCGTGGTAGGTCCCTGAACCCGACCACCTCGAACGTGAGGGTTTCCTTTCGGAAGTTGGAGGGAGTCCCAAAGCAGACGGGCAGATCGAGTTGTCCAAGGGGCTGGACGCGCTTCCCGGGGATGATCCCGTGAAAGGGCGCCGCACCGGCCCGGATCGAGGACAGATCGATCTGCAGGAGCCGATGGTGTTGGCGTAGATGATGTTGAGGCTGCTGCCTCCGTCCATGAGGACCTTGGTAAGCCTGACGTTGCCGATGACAGGATCAACAACGAGCGGGTACTTCCCTAGGCTCGACACGCGGTCGGGGTGGTCGCCTTGGTCAAAGGTGATGGGCTTGTCGGACCAGTCTAGGTAGACTGGTGCCGCCACCTTTACCGAGCAGACCTCCCGACGCTCTTGCTTGCGGTGCCGAGCTGAGGCGTTCGCCACTTGCCCACCGTAGATCATGAAGCATTCATGGACCTCGAGGAACTCCTCTGCCTTGTGGGCTTCCTTCTTGTCGTTGTCGGGGGCTCTGCCACCTTCCGCCGGTGGCCCGGCCTTGTGGAAGTAGCGTCGAAGCATGATGCACTCTTCAAGGGTGTGCTTGACGGGGCCCTGATGATAGGGGCACGACTCCTTGAGCATCTTGTCGAACAAGTTGGCGCCTCCGGGAGGCTTCCGAGGGTTCTTGTGCTCGGCGGCGGTGACAAGGTCTGCGTCGGCGGCGTCGCGTTTTGCTTGCGACTTTTTCTTGCCCTTCTTCTTCGCGTCGCGCTGAGCGGACGCCTCGGTGACGTCATCCGGCTGGCGCCCCTGAGGCTGCTTGTCCTTCCGGAAGATGGCCTCGACCGCCTCCTGGCCAGAGGCGAACTTGGTGGCGATGTCCATCTGCTCGCTCGCCCTGGTGGGAGTCTTGCGACCCAGCTTGCTCACCAGGTCGTGACAAGTGGTGCCGGCGAGGAACGCGCCGATGACATCTGAGTCGGTGATGTTGGGCAGCTCGGTGCGCTGCTTCGAGAATCGCCAGATGTAGTCCCGCAGGGATTCTCCCGGCTGCTGGTGGCGGCTTCGGAGATCCTAGGAGTTCCCAGGGCGCACGTATGTGCCCTGGAAGTTGCCGGCGAAGGCTTTGACCAGGTCGTCCCAGTTGGGGATCTGCGCAGGAGGCAGATGCTCCAGCCAGGCTGGAGCGGCGTCGGAGAGGAACAGGGGGAGGTTGCGGATGATGAGGTTGTCATCGTCCGTTCCACCCAGCTAGCAGGCCAGCCGGTAGTCCGCGAGCCATAGTTCCGGCCTCGTCTCCCTCGAGTACTTGGTGATGGTAGTCGGGGCCCAGAACTGGGTCGAGAACGGTGCCCGTCGTATGGCCCGGCTGAAAGCTTGCGGACCGGGTGGTTCGGGCGAAGGGCTCCGATCCTCCTCGCTGTCGTAGCGTCCCCCACGCCTAGGGTGGTAGCCTCGGTGCACCTTCTCGTCGAGGTGGGCTCGACGGTCGTGGTGATGGTGCTCGTTGCCAAGGTGGCTCGGGGCCGCAGGCGCTGTGTCCCACGTGCGCCCGGTGTGGACCGAGGCTTCCCGCATGAATCGGGAAGTCACGGCGCGATGCTCCGAGGGGTACCCCTGCCTTCGGGAGGCAGAGCTTTCGGCCCATCGGACCGCGGCATCCTCCAGGAGATTCTTGAGTTCTCCCTGGATACGCCGTCCCTCGGTGGTGGATGGTTCCGGCATCGCTCGGAGTAGTATTGCTGCTGCAGCCAGGTTCTGGCCGACCCCACTGGAAGCCGGGGGCAGCCTTGCCCTGGCATTGTCGGTGATGCGGCACTGGACGTTCTGGGCCAGATGACGCGCTTCTCCGGCTGGTGCTCGGCCTGCCCGATGTTCTGCCGGAGCTGCACAAGTTGTCCTGCTCCCTCGTCGAGCCTGGCCTGCATCTCGCGGATTTGCTCAAGCTGTGTGTCTTGACCCCCTACAGGGACTGGGACCAGAGCTAGCTCCCGAAGGATGTCAACGAGAGGCGCAGGCCCAGGGGGATCGCCGTCCTCTGGCATACCAAGGTTGTTGCCTTCGTCGAGACACCCTAGATCGACGTGGAAACATTCGCGACTTGGGCCACAGTCCTCGTTGCCGAGGCTGTGGCTATCATCGGAGCAACCGGAGAGGCAGTAGTCGCATGCGGTCATGAAGTCCCGCATGGCACTAGAGTTATCGAGCCCGGAGAAATCCCAACCAGAGCCGGGCTCGTCGTCTTCCTCGGAACCCAGGGGCCCGTAGGTCGAGATAGCCGTCAATCTGTCCCAGGTTGACCACATATGGTACCCTGGAAGGTTCGGATATGCCTTTATGAAAGCGTCCACCGAAGCGGGATCGCTTGGTGGGTCGAAGCTGAATCTAAAAGGCACATGATGGGAAACGGACGGTACCTCTTGATCGACGGACGGTGACGAAGTCGCGTCGGGGACGGACTGCACCGTTATCTCAGGTACGAGGCTAACGCCCAGCAAGTCCTTCGCGTGCGTGCTGGCGTCGTTCATCTGCTTGAGGTTGGCGTGTTGCGGGGAAACGACGCTCATCTTCGTCTCAGACGCGAGGTCAACGCCCGACGTGTCCCCCGCTGGGGCGCCGACACCGTCGACTCGCTCGACAGCCGACGAGGCACCGCCTCCTGCTTGGCCATGGTTGCCCCGCCTCCTCCCCCGTCGACGGGGAAGGTGACGGGACAGACTCGGATGCTGTTCTTCCGCCACGCGGGGAAGACGTCGTCGATTCCGCCGCCGGCGGGCGGGCTGACGGCCGCCATTGTCGTTGTCGCGCGGCGGAGGAAGGAGTATCATGTCGTAGCTGTCGTCAAGGGACATGAACTCGAGACTCCCGAAATGGAGCTTCGTCCTGGGTTGGAGAGGTCGCTGGAGACTCCCCATCTGGAGCTTGATGGGAAGCTGTTCATCAACACGCAGCAGGCCCTACCTGGCGCGCCAACTGTCGGCGTTTCGACCCTGGGGGGTCCCTGGACCGATGAGTAAATTGTCGCTGCGTGTCCTGGCCCAGATGGGTCGGCGCGAGACAGAACACAAGGGGGAAAACAGTAAGGGGAACTGTGGCCTCGTGTTGTCCTGCGCCCAGGGCGGATGCGCTTGCAGTAGGGGGTTACAAGCGTTCGCGAGGGAGAGAGAGAGGGCGTGAGACTGCGCGTCAGCCCGTCCTCCCGCGCGGCCACCTTTTTTGTACGAGGGCCCTGGACCTTCCTTTTATAGACGTAAGGAGAGGGTCCAGGTGTACAACGGGGGGTGTAGCAGTGTGCTAACGTGTCTAGCGAAGGGGAGCCAGAGCCCCATGTACATGCCAACGTGGCTGTCGGAGAGGTGTTGGAGCCATGTTCATGTGGCGTCGTGGCCGTCGGAGGAGCGCTTGAGCCCTGTAGAAGCACAGCTGTCGGGGCTGTCGGATCCTTGCTGACGTATCCTTGCTTCCGTAGGGGGCTGAGAACCGTCGTCGTCATGGAGCACGCGGGATGCCACCATTACTTGTTTTACCGGGGCGAGCCAGATGGGACGCCGGTCTTGTTCCTCGTGGCCTGAGCTAGCTAGGGGTAGGGTAATGATGTACCCCCCTGCGACGTGGTCGGTCCGAGCCCGAGGTCGGGCGAGGCGGTGGCTCCTCCGAGGTCGAGGCTGAGTCCAAGCCCGGGGGTCGGGCGAGGCGGAGACCGTCGTCCGAGGTCGAGGCTGAGTCCGAGCCCTGGGGTCGGGCGAGGCGGAGACCGTCTTCCGAGGTCGAGGTAGAGTCCGAGCCCTAGGGTCGGGCGAGGCAGAGACCATCGTCCGAGGTCGAGGTGGAGTCTGAGCCCTGGGGTCGGGCGAGGCGGAGACCGTCTTCCGAGGTCGAGGTAGAGTCCGAGCCCTGGGGTCGGGCGAGGCGGAGACCGTCGTCCGAGGCGAGGTCGAGTCCGAGCCCTGGGGTCGGGCGAGGTGGAGACTGTCTTCTGGAGCGAGGTCGAGTCCGAGCTCTGGGGTCGGGCGAGGCGGAGATTCCTATGGCGCCCGAGGCTGGACTTGGCTGCTGTCAGCCTCACCCTGGCAGGTGGCACAGCAGTCGGAGCAGCGCAGGCGGCGCTGTTTTCCTGTCAGGTCAGTCAGTGGAGGGGCGAAGTGATTGCGGTCACTTCGGCCTTGTCGACTGTAGAGCGTGCGTCAGGATAAGGTGTCAGGCGATCCTTGCATTGAATGCTCCTGCGATACGGTCGGTTGGCGTGGCGATCTGGCCAAGGTTGCTTCTCCGCGAAGCCTGCCCGAGCTGGGCCTCGGGCGAGTCAAAGGTGCGCCCGTTGCTTGAGGGGGCCCTCGGGCGAGGCGTGAATCTGCCTTGTGAAAGGGAATTAGGCTTACACCTAGTTCCTAAATAATTTTGGTGGTTGAATTGCCCAACACAAATATTGGACTGACTAGTTTGCTCTAGTGTATAAGTTATACAGGTGCAAAAGGTTCACATCTAGCCAATAAAAAGACCAAGTGTTGGATTCAACAAAGGAGCAATAAGGCAACCGAGGGCACCTCTGGCTGGAGGCACCGGACTGTCCGGTGTGCACCGGACAGTGTCCGGTGCGCCCGTAGACTTCGTTTTCTACCCTTCGCCAGAGGACTTCGACTTCAACCCTTCGCCCTCGGGAATTCGCGGAGGCCGGCGCGCTATAATTCACCGGACTGTCCGGTGTGCACCGGACATGTCCGGTGCGCCAACGAACCGCGGCCTCCGGAACTCGCCAGCCTCGGGTTCGCGCGGCAGCCGCTCCGCTAAAATTCACCGGACTGTCCGGTGTGCACCGGACTGTCCGGTGAACCACGGAGCAACGGCTACTTCCGCGCCAACGGTCACCTGCAAGCGCATTTAATGCGCGCTCTGCGCGCGCAGTCGGCAGGCGCGCCCATACCGATGCACCGGACAATGAACAGTTCATGTCCGGTGTACACCGGACATCCAGGCGGGGCCACATGTCAGAGCTCCAACGGTCAGAATCCAACGGCAACGATGACGTGGCAGGGGGCACCGGACTGTCCGGTGTGCACCGGACTGTCCGGTGCGCCATCGAACAGAGAGCTCCCAGCAACGGCCACATTTGGTGGTTGGGGCTATAAATACCCCAACCACCCCACCATTCATGGTATCCAAGTTTTCCAACTTCTAACCACTTACAAGAGCTAGGCATTCAATTCTAGACACATACAAAGAGATCAAATCCTCTCCAATTCCACTCAAGCCTTTAGTGACTAGCGAGAGAGATTTGTCGTGTTCTTTTGAGCTCTTGCGCTTGGATCGCATTCTTTCTTTCTCTTGTGCTCTTGTGATCAACACTCGATTGTAACCGAGGCAAGAGGCACCGATTGTGTGGTGGCCCTTGCGGGGAAGTTTTGTTCCCGGTTGATTGAGAAGAAGGAAAGCTCACTCGGTCCGAGGGACCGTTTGAGAGAGGGAAGGGTTGAAAGAGACCCGGCCTTTGTGGCCTCCTCAACGGGGAGTAGGTTTGCGAGAACCGAACCTCGGTAAAACAAATCCGCGTGTCACTCTCCTTATTTGCTTGCGATTTGTTTTGCGCCCTCTCTCGCGGACTCGTTGATATTTCTAACGCTAACCCGGCTTGTAGTTGTGATTATTTTTGTAAATTTCAGTTTCGCCCTATTCACCCCCCCTCTAGGCGACTATCAATTGGTATCAAAGCCAGGTTCTTCATTAGAGCCTAACCGCTCGAAGTGATGTCGGGAGATCACGCCAAGAAGGAGATGGAGACCGGCGAAAAGCCCACTACAAGCTACGGGAGCACTTCATCGGAAGAGTCCCGCACCAAAAGGAGGGAGAAGAAGAAGAGCTCCTCCAACAAAGGGAAGGAGAAGAAATCTTCTTCTCACCACAAAGAGAAGAAGGAAAAATCTTCTTCCCACAAGCCGCATCGGAAAGGCGACAAGCACAAGAGGATGAGGAAGGTGGTCTACTACGAGACCGACACTTCATCAACATCGACCTCCGACTCCGATGCGCCCTCCGTCACTTCTAAGCGCCAAGAGCGCAAGAAGTATAGTAAGATCCCCCTACGCTACCCTCGCATTCCTAAACATACACCTTTACTTTCCGTCCCATTAGGCAAACCACCAACTTTTAATGGTGAAGATTATGCTATGTGGAGTAATTTGATGCGATTTCATCTAACCTCTCTCCACAAAAGAATATGGGATGTTGTTGAGTATGGTGTACAGGTACCATCAATAGGGGATGAGGACTATGACACGGACGAAGTGGCCCAAATCGAGCACTTCAACTCCCAAGCCGCAACCATCCTCCTTGCCTCCCTAAGCAAGGAGGAATACAACAAAGTACAAGGATTGAAGAACGCCAAGGAGATTTGGGACCTACTCAAGACGGCGCACGAGGGTGATGAACTCACCAAGATCACCAAGCGGGAAACGATCGAGGGGGAGCTCGGTCGCTTCCGTCTTCGCCAAGGGGAGGAGCCACAAGACATGTACAACCGGCTCAAGACCTTGGTGAACCAAGTGCGCAACCTCGGGAGCACAAAATGGGATGACCACGAAGTGGTTAAGGTTATTCTAAGAGCTCTTATTTTCCTTAACCCCACTCAAGTACAATTAATTCGTGGGAATCCTAGATATCCACTAATGACCCCCGAGGAAGTTATCGGGAATTTTGTGAGTTTTGAATGCATGATTAAGGGCTCCAAGAAGATCAACGAGCTTGACGAGCCTTCCACCTCCGAGGCGCAACCGGTGGCCTTCAAGGCAACAGAGGAGAAGAAGGAGGAGTCTACACCAAATAGACAACCAATTGACGCCTCCAAGCTCGACAACGAGGAGATGGCCCTAATCATCAAAAGCTTTCGGCAAATTCTCAAGCAACGGAAGGGGAAGGACTACAAACCCCGTTCCAAGAAGGTTTGCTACAAGTGTGGTAAGCCCGGTCACTTTATTGCAAAATGTCCTATGTCTAGTGACAGTGACAGGGGCGACGACAAGAAGGGAAGAAGAAAGGAGAAGAAGAAGTATTACAAGAAGAAGGGCGGCGATGCCCATGTTTGTCGGGAGTGGGACTCCGACGAAAGCTCAAGCGACTCCTCCTCCGACGAGGACGCCGCCAACATCGCCGTCACCAAGGGCCTTCTCTTCCCCAACGTCGGCCACAAGTGTCTCATGGCCAAGGACGGCAAAAAGAAGGTAAAATCAAGGTCCTCCACTAAATATGAAACATCTAGTGATGAGGATGATGATAAAAATGAGGAGGATAACTTGCGCATTCTTTTTGCTAACCTTAACATGGAACAAAAGGAAAAATTAAATGAACTAATTAGTGCCATCCATGAAAAGGATGATCTCTTGGACTCCCAAGAGGACTTCCTAATCAAGGAGAATAAGAAACATGTTAAGGTTAAAAATGCTTACGCTCTACAAATTGAAAAATGTGAAAAATTGTCTAGTGAGCTAAGCACTTGCCGTGAGATGATTGACAACCTTAGAAATGAAAATGCTATTTTAAATGCTAAGGTTGATTCACATGTTTGTAATGTTTCAATTCCCAATCTTAGAGATGATAACGTTGACTTGCTTGCTAAGATTGATGAATTGAATGCATCTCTTGCTAGCCTTAGATTAGAGAATGAAAATTTAATTGCTAAGGCTAAAAATTTTGATGTTTGCAATGCTACTATTTCCGACCTTAGAACTAAAAATGATATGCTGCATGCTAAGGTTGTAGAATTAAAATCTTGCAAACCCTCTACATCTATTGTTGAGCATGTATCTATTTGTACTAGATGTAGAAATGTTGATATTGATGCTATTCATGATCACATGATTTTAATTAAGCAACAAAATGATCATATAGCTAAACTAGATGCTAAAATTGCCGAGCACAACTTAGAAAATGAGAAATTTAAATTTGCTCGTAGCATGCTTTATAATGGGAGACGCCCTGGCATCAAGGATGGCATTGGCTTCCAAAGGGGAGACAATGTCAAACTTAATGCCCCTCCTAAGAACTTGTCTAACTTTGTTAAGGGCAAAGCTCCCATGCCTCAGGATAACGAGGGTTACATTTTATACCCTGCCGGCTATCCTAAGAGCAAAATTAGGAAGATTCATTCTAGGAAGTCTCACTCTGGCCCTAATCATGCTTTTATGTATAAGGGTGAGACATCTAGTTCTAGGCAACCAACCCATGCTAAGTTGCCTAAGAAGAAAATTCCTAATGCATCAAATGATCATGCCATTTCATTTAAAACTTTTGATGCATCTTATGTATTGACTAACAAATCCGGCAAGGTAGTTGCCAAATATGTTGGGGGCAAGCACAAGGGTTCAAAGACTTGTGTTTGGGTACCCAAAGTTCTTATGTCTAATGCCAAAGGACCCAAAACCATTTGGGTACCTAAAGTCAAGAACTAAAATTGTTTTGTAGGTTTATGCATCCGGGGGCTCAAGTTGGATACTCGACAGCGGGTGCACAAACCACATGACAGGGGAGAAGAAGATGTTCTCCTCATATGAGAAAAACAAAGATCCCCAACGAGCTATCACATTCGGGGATGGAAATCAAGGGTTGGTCAAAGGTTTGGGTAAAATTGCTATTTCACCTGACCATTCCATTTCCAATGTTTTTCTTGTTGATTCATTAGATTACAACTTGCTTTCTGTTTCCCAATTATGTCAAATGGCTACAACTGTCTTTTTACTGATATAGGTGTCACTGTCTTTAAAAGAAGTGATGATTCAATAGCATTTAAGGGTGTGTTAGAGGGTCAGCTATACTTAGTGGATTTTAATAGAGCTGAACTCGACACATGCTTAATTGCTAAGACTAACATGGGTTGGCTCTGGCATCGCCGACTAGCCCATGTTGGGATGAAGAATCTTCACAAGCTTCTAAAGGGTGAGCACATTTTAGGATTAACAAATGTTCATTTTGAGAAAGACAGAATTTGTAGCGCATGCCAGGCAGGGAAGCAAGTTGGAGTCCATCACCCACACAAGAACATCATGACGACCGACAGGCCGCTTGAGCTACTCCACATGGATCTATTCGGCCCGATTGCTTACATAAGCATCGGCGGGAGTAAGTATTGTCTTGTAATAGTGGATGATTATTCTCGCTTCACTTGGGTATTCTTTTTGCAGGAAAAATCTCAAAACCAAGAGACCTTAAAGGGATTCTTGAGACGGGCCCAAAATGAGTTCGGCTTGAGGATCAAGAGAATTAGAAGCGACAACGGGACGGAGTTCAAGAACTCTCAAATTGAAGGCTTCCTTGAGGAGGAGGGCATCAAGCATGAGTTCTCTTCTCCCTACACGCCACAACAAAATGGTGTAGTGGAAAGGAAGAATCGAACTCTTTTGGACATGGCAAGAACCATGCTTGATGAGTACAAGACACCGGACCGGTTTTGGGCCGAAGCGGTCAACACCGCCTGCTACGCCATCAACCGGTTATATCTTCACCGAATCCTCAAGAAGACATCATATGAACTCCTAACCGGTAAAAAGGCCAACATTTCATATTTTAGAGTTTTTGGTAGCAAATGCTTCATTCTTATTAAAAGAGGTAGAAAATCTAAATTTGCTCCTAAAACTGTAGAAGGCTTTTTACTTGGTTATGACTCAAACACAAGGGCATATAGGGTCTTTAACAAGTCCACTGGACTAGTTGAAGTCTCTTGTGACGTTGTGTTTGATGAAACTAACGGCTCTCAAGTAGAGCAAGTTGATCTTGATGAGATAGGTGAAGAACAGGCTCCATGCATCGCGCTAAGGAACATGTCCATCGGGGATGTGTGTCCTAAGGAATCCGAAGAGCCTCCAAGTACACAAGATCAACCATCCTCCTCCATGCAAGCATCTCCACCAACTCAAAATGAGGATGAGGCTCAAAATGATGAAGAGCAAAATCAAGAAGACGAGCCACCTCAAGATGATAGCAATGATCAAGGGGGAGATACAAATGATCAAGAAAAGGAGGATGAGGAAGAACCAAGACCGCCACACCCAAGAGTCCACCAAGCAATCCAACGAGATCACCCCGTCGACACCATCCTCGGCGACATTCATAAGGGGGTAACTACTCGATCTCGGGTTGCTCATTTTTGTGAACATTACTCTTTTGTTTCCTCTATTGAGCCACACAGGGTAGAGGAAGCACTTCAAGATGCGGATTGGGTGGTGGCGATGCAAGAGGAGCTCAACAACTTCACTAGGAATGAGGTATGGCATTTAGTTCCACGTCCTAACCAAAATGTTGTAGGAACCAAATGGGTCTTCCGCAACAAGCAAGATGAGCATGGTGTGGTGACAAGGAACAAAGCTCGACTTGTGGCCAAAGGATACTCCCAAGTCGAAGGTTTGGATTTCGGTGAAACCTATGCACCCGTAGCTAGGCTTGAGTCAATTCGCATATTATTAGCCTATGCTACTTACCATGGCTTTAAGCTTTATCAAATGGACGTGAAAAGTGCCTTCCTCAATGGACCGATCAAGGAAGAGGTCTATGTTGAGCAACCTCCCGGCTTTGAAGACAGTGAGTATCCTAATCATGTCTATAGGCTCTCTAAGGCGCTTTATGGGCTCAAGCAAGCCCCAAGAGCATGGTATGAATGCCTAAGAGATTTCCTTATTGCTAATGACTTCAAAGTTGGCAAGGCCGATCCTACACTCTTTACTAAAACTCTTGAGAATGACTTGTTTGTATGCCAAATTTATGTTGATGATATTATATTTGGGTCTACTAACGAGTCTACATGTGAAGAGTTTAGTAGGATCATGACACAGAAATTCGAGATGTCGATGATGGGGGAGTTGAAGTATTTTCTAGGATTCCAAGTCAAGCAACTCCAAGAGGGCACCTTCATTAGCCAAACGAAGTACACTCAAGACATTCTTGCTAAGTTTGGGATGAAGGATGCCAAACCCATCAAGACACCCATGGGAACTAATGGGCATCTCGACCTCGACACGGGAGGTAAGTCCGTGGATCAAAAGGTATACCGGTCGATGATTGGTTCATTGCTTTATTTATGTGCATCTCGACCGGATATTATGCTTTCCGTTTGCATGTGTGCAAGATTCCAATCCGACCCTAAGGAATCCCACCTTACGGCCGTAAAACGAATCTTGAGATATTTGGCTTATACCCCTAAGTTTGGGCTTTGGTACCCTCGGGGATCCACATTTGATTTGATTGGTTATTCGGATGCCGATTGGGCGGGGTGCAAAATTAATAGGAAGAGCACATCAGGGACTTGCCAGTTCTTGGGAAGATCCTTGGTGTCTTGGGCTTCAAAGAAGCAAAATTCGGTCGCTCTTTCCACCGCCGAAGCCGAGTACATTGCCGCAGGACATTGTTGCGCGCAATTGCTTTGGATGAGGCAAACCCTGCGGGACTACGGTTACAAATTAACCAAAGTCCCTTTGCTATGTGATAATGAGAGTGCAATCAAAATGGCCGACAATCCCGTCGAGCATAGCCGCACTAAGCACATAGCCATTCGGTATCATTTTCTTAGGGATCACCAACAAAAGGGGGATATCGAGATTTCTTACATTAATACTAAAGATCAATTAGCCGATATCTTTACCAAGCCACTTGATGAACAATCTTTTACCAGACTCAGGCATGAGCTCAATATTCTTGATTCTAGAAATTTCTTTTGCTAAGCTTGCACACATAGCTCATTTGAATACCTTTGATCATATCTCCTTTATATGCTATGACTAATGTGTTTTCAAGTCTATTTCAAACCAAGTCATAGGTATATTGAAAGGGAATTGGAGTCTTCGGCGAAGACAAAGGCTTCCACTCCGTAACTCATGCTTCGCCATCACTCCGAGCAACTCTCTATTCCTTGGGGAGAAATGAGCATCAAAGAAAAGGACTTCATCCTTGGAGGAGAGAGTAAAAGCTCAAAAGCAAAAGGACCGGATTTCGTCTTTGGTATAATCTTAACTCATTTACTTATGACCAAAGGGGAAGAAATTACTTAGGAGGGCTCTAATGATTCCGTTTTTGGCGATTCATGCCAAAAAGGGGGAGAAATGAGCCCAAAGCAAAAGGACCGCACCACCACCACCAAATTCAAAAACTTAGTGCTTTCCAAAAGTCTTTATCATTTGGTATCCTATTGTGTTCAAAAGGGGGAGAAAGTAGTATTTCAAAAATGGTATATCAAAACCCTCTTGAACACTAAGAGGTGGATCTCTTTTAGGGGGAGTTTTGTTTAGTCAAAGGAAAAGCATTTGAAATAGGGGGAGACAATTTCAAATCTTGAAAATGCTTTGCAAACTCTTATTCATGTACCTTTGACTATTTGCAAAAGATCTTTGAAATGGATTTACAAAAAGAATTTGCAAAAACAAAACATGTGGTGCAAACGTGGTCCAAAATGTTATATAAGAAAGAAACATTCCTTGCATATCCTGTAAGTAGTTATATTGGCTCAATTCCAAGTAACCTTTGCACTTACATTATGTAAACTAGTTCAATTATGCACTTCTATATTTGCTTTGGTTTGTGTTGGCATCAATCACCAAAAAGGGGGAGATTGAAAGGGAATTAGGCTTACACCTAGTTCCTAAATAATTTTGGTGGTTGAATTGCCCAACACAAATATTGGACTGACTAGTTTGCTCTAGTGTATAAGTTATACAGGTGCAAAAGGTTCACATCTAGCCAATAAAAAGACCAAGTGTTGGATTCAACAAAGGAGCAATAAGGCAACCGAGGGCACCTCTGGCTGGAGGCACCGGACTGTCCGGTGTGCACCGGACAGTGTCCGGTGCGCCCGTAGACTTCGTTTTCTACCCTTCGCCAGAGGACTTCGACTTCAACCCTTCGCCCTCGGGAATTCGCGGAGGCCGGCGCGCTATAATTCACCGGACTGTCCGGTGTGCACCGGACATGTCCGGTGCGCCAACGAACCGCGGCCTCCGGAACTCGCCAGCCTCGGGTTCGCGCGGCAGCCGCTCCGCTAAAATTCACCGGACTGTCCGGTGTGCACCGGACTGTCCGGTGAACCACGGAGCAACGGCTACTTCCGCGCCAACGGTCACCTGCAAGCGCATTTAATGCGCGCTCTGCGCGCGCAGTCGGCAGGCGCGCCCATACCGATGCACCGGACAATGAACAGTTCATGTCCGGTGTACACCGGACATCCAGGCGGGGCCACATGTCAGAGCTCCAACGGTCAGAATCCAACGGCAACGATGACGTGGCAGGGGGCACCGGACTGTCCGGTGTGCACCGGACTGTCCGGTGCGCCATCGAACAGAGAGCTCCCAGCAACGGCCACATTTGGTGGTTGGGGCTATAAATACCCCAACCACCCCACCATTCATGGTATCCAAGTTTTCCAACTTCTAACCACTTACAAGAGCTAGGCATTCAATTCTAGACACATACAAAGAGATCAAATCCTCTCCAATTCCACTCAAGCCTTTAGTGACTAGCGAGAGAGATTTGCCGTGTTCTTTTGAGCTCTTGCGCTTGGATCGCATTCTTTCTTTCTCTTGTGCTCTTGTGATCAACACTCGATTGTAACCGAGGCAAGAGGCACCGATTGTGTGGTGGCCCTTGTGGGGAAGTTTTGTTCCCGGTTGATTGAGAAGAAGGAAAGCTCACTCGGTCCGAGGGACCGTTTGAGAGAGGGAAGGGTTGAAAGAGACCCGGCCTTTGTGGCCTCCTCAACGGGGAGTAGGTTTGCGAGAACCGAACCTCGGTAAAACAAATCCGCGTGTCACTCTCCTTATTTGCTTGCGATTTGTTTTGCGCCCTCTCTCGCGGACTCGTTGATATTTCTAACGCTAACCCGGCTTGTAGTTGTGATTATTTTTGTAAATTTCAGTTTCGCCCTATTCACCCCCCCTCTAGGCGACTATCACCTTGGTCTACCGTTCCTGTCCGAGGCTGGGCTCGGGCGAGGCGAGATCGTGTCCCTCGAGTGGACGGAGCCTTGACCGGAATTGCACCCATCAGGCCTTTGCAGCTTTGTGCTGATGGAGGTTACCAGCTGAGATTAGAAGTCTTAGGGGTACCCCTAATTACGGTCCCCGACAATTACGAAGCAAGCACCCATAGGCTTAAAGCATCATATGTTTATATCATAGCAACTACCAATATCCATTTTTGCATATATGCATAAAATAGCTATATTTAACATATCCCTGAGTATTTAAGAGTCACTAGGTGGTAGATTAAGCATAAACTAAGCTTACAATATTTTTGATGCTAGGAGCAAGATTAGAAGAGAAATTAATTTTGACTCAGAATTCTTTATTCATTTGGAAACGGGAACAAAATAATTTCAATTTTAGCCATAAACAAAGACAAATTTGGCCAAACAAAACAGGGTCCTATCTTTAGAGAAATAGTCAAATGAATAGCATGCTCATATGTCATAACCGAATATAACAAATTCGAAACATGTTATTCCTACTACACATAATAGTAGCTCTTGACTTCACCTAAATCGGATACTTTGGTAGTACCTACTCTCTGGTGTCATATTATTTATCGTTTAGAACAACGACACGGTCTCCAAAATAGAAATTTGACTAATGTTTTTTAAAATAAAAAATAAACTCTTAATATATTTATACTTTTATAAAATTACTATTTCAGATAAATCAGTGCATATAAATATTAGGTTTCAAAAATAAATAACAAAACAGTTATTTATAATCAAAATTTTGTAAATTTAACTTAAACAATGTCCAAAACAACAACTAATAAGAGACGGTAGGGAGTATTAAGTAAACAACAAATTAATTGTAGTGGAAAGGAAAAGAGAATAGCTCAGTCAGACAGCCACCTTTCTATCCAGGACGCTTGCAGGCATTGTTCGCCTGCAGGTTGCGGAGCTGGGCCTGCGGCCACACCCGTGCTTGGCGACTGGGCCATCTGCAGCAATGCAGGCCTTCCGGGCTCTGGCCTGCCCGTGCTGTCTACCGAGTAACCAGGCAGGAGGCAGCTATTCTCGGCGGCTCCCGGACCGCCAAAGTTGTGGCCGGCTGGTGGCGGCTCCGCTGTGGCCTGGGCGCTGGAGCATGATCTCCTCGGTTCCTTCTCCCGGCTCCTCTTCCGGCCAGAAACCACAGACGCCATCTGCCCATCTCCATCTCTAGTCATGGAATTGCCGCCGTCTCCCGAGCCTTCGTTTGATAGATGGCCACCGAAAAAGATGCGTCGCTCTCACTCATCCCGGATGCCATGATCGAGTTTGTGACCTATTGAGCCTCGAAGAAAATGTCAGATCTTAGATTATCTCTAACAAGAGAACAACTGTTGTACACCTAAATGTTAGACCGTGTGTGCATATATAGTCATTCAAAATATTGTTTTAAACTGTGGACTGCAGTAGAGTGAAGTTTAAATAGGAAATGAGATAGAAAATAGATGTGTAAGCAGCTAGAGATCGCCTAAACTTGTAAGCGATTCTACTGGACCATTAGATCATGGTCAATCGTTAGATACAACCCTAGTTTATTAGGTTTTTTATTACCTAGCTGATAGCTAGCCGTGTAGCAAAACAGTATATCTAGCGGACTTGGACATCACCGACCGCACTTACTGTGCGTAGCACTAAGAAAAAAAAAATGGAGCACCGGCCGGTTTCGAGCTCCATGACTCCATCCATCCTTAGGGCTTGTTCGGTTATTTTCAACCCATATGGATTGAAGGGGATTGATATAGATTGGAGGGGATTTTGACTTATTAGGGATTGAAACTCCCTCAATCCCCCTCAATCTATATGGATTGGGGTAGAACCGAACAAGCCCTTAACAGGATGCATGGCCATTCAGATCAGTGCGTGCGTGCGTGTGTGCGTGCAGCTCTCCGTCGCCAGTCGACGCTGGCTGGACAGGGAAAAGGCGGCCATCCTCAACTAAAAAGAGGGCGGAGGCACGGCTTGCCTGCACGCAGCGCAGCCATCCACCGATCCCATGTGGGGACCGGCGGAAGGAACGTGGTCAAGCTGGGGTGGCTGGGAGGCTGGCTGACATTGACAGGGTGTGGTGTTGACCTATAGACATACACATGTAATCTAATCGATCGCACGGGCAAATAAATGGGCAGACTGATCGGATCCATCCATGTGGTGGCGTTGCCACGGCGATCGAGTCCTCTCCTCGACGTCGTCGCCCGGGCCTCTGCTGTGCATACAAGTGGCATGCAGCAGGCGTAGTACGCGCTCATGACCATGGATGCCGACCGGCTCGATCGATCTAGACGGGATCGTCTACTGCTCGACGACGACTGAGAAGTTCATCCATCTGCAGGTGCTGCTCCTCCGCTGTCTCTGCTCTGCGCTGCACCACGTACGTACGTATACGACCATCGTCGCAATGGCGTGGTGACCGTAAACATCAGCGAGGCTGGAAGGCACGCATTAAAGGACAAAGGCGACGGATGGACGGACGCGTGACCTCCGCCCGGCATGCATGCGATCGGCGAGAAAGAAGAGCGACGGGTCGGGGCGCACGGCGTGGTGTCACAGGTTCCCAGTGACGCGAACTGTTCGACTCATCTTTCAGCGGGCCCGCTGCCTTTTCCTCCCAGCGCTTGCCTTTTTCTTTCTTTCGTCCGACGCTCTTATCGTGAATTCGTGATACAGATCCAAGAAATGCTCTGCAAATGCAAATGCTCTCGTTTGTTACTGTCTGATCCAAGAAAGTGGGACGGTTGGTTGGGTCAGCGTTGCTTTCAGACCCATGCTTTTCTCCTGGCCCTGGGCTTTCTTGGACCTGTGCTTTTTTACTTTGCAGCAGTTGTACAGGGGGTGGAATCACTTGATCACCTTGCTCGGTAATCCGTCAAGGGATTTTCCAAAGGTTTCCATTCCATGTTTTTTTTTTATTCAAAGAGACGGAGACCTGGGTGCCTGAGATAAGACCTTTGGCGTTGCATTTCACAGGGCCTGAAACTGAAAGGCCCGTTTCATCCATACCTTCAACTTCAACCATGAATTTTTTTTAATTATTTTCGTATAAGTGGGGGAAAAAAGAGGAACGATAAGCGAGGTCAAAGGCTCCTCATGAGCCAATCACGATCAGCCCCGCGCTTTACTTGCTTTTTTTTATCAACCCACTTCTGCACCTGTCCTTCTACACCAAATACCCGCAAACCCAGGGCTGTTTCCGCCAAACGCTTGTATAAAATCGGTACGGGGCCCCCACTAAATGCACACTGTGCGGAGCGTCCGAGCGCCGCCAACCAGAACGACCCGTTCCTTCCCCTGATTCCCTCCCACCTCCAGCCTCGCGAATCGCGCGATCCGAGCACCGGTCGTCCGGTCCTCGAGGCGTCTCGCGCCGGGGCCCTAAATCTCCGGTGGGTTTGGTATGCCCGGAGAATCCGGCACCGCTTCCTGCTACCAGCGGGGGCGGCGCCTCTGGGTCTGGGGTGCTTGCCCTCCCGTTTCTCCCGTGCAAATTGCGCTTGTTTAGGTGAGCCAACACTTCACAGCAGGAGGCAATTTTGTTGCGTCCACCGTACGCCCCCCTTCCTCCGCATTGCTGCTGTGTCTAAGCAAAAGTCAAGATCTTTTGCTGCTTTGCAGGTGGGAATTGGGTGATTCTTGGTGTGCGCTACTAGGCAAGACAACAACCACATCAGCGCGGAGGAGGGGGAAGAGGACGTATCTCACGGGAGCGAGGCCCGGAGGGAGATGAAGGATGTGGCCGTGGCTGGAGAGGATTGCGTCCGCGTGCTGGGACCGGGTCCGGAAGTACGCGCTTACGAGGAAGGGTGAGGACGACGCCGACACCGACGCCGACGTCGACGCCGTCGCGGACGAGCTGCTGTGGTCGCGGGACCTCACCCGTCACGCGGCGGGCGACTTCTCCTTCGCCGTCGTGCAGGCCAACGACGTGTTGGAGGACCAGAGTCAGGTGGAGACGGCCGCCGCTGCCACCTTCGTCGGCGTCTACGACGGCCACGGGGGCGCCGAGGCGTCCCGCTTCATCTCTAACCACCTTTCTGCGCACATCGTCCGTACGTGACACCTCTCCATATGATTCCAACAAATTTTACTATCCGTATGATTCTAGCTTTTAGAATGGTTGTTTTGGTTCGATTGTACTGTACTGTATTAGCGTTGAATTGTTTGGGTTGGTTAGCTTGATGCCTTTACTGGTTATATTTTTTTAGAGCTGCATGTGTCATGTCAGCGATAATATGTGTTATTATTTTAAAAAAGAATCTTGATGTACTAGATGTCAAATAGTGGAATTACTATTTCATTGGCAGGCCGCATCTTTTAGCTACTTCCTCTGTCCATCTAATTGGAGGAATGAAATGGGCTAAGTTTTTTTTTTCTTATGGGTCGGGAGTTGCTATATTTCAGTGTTTTTTTTAGAATTTTCAGGCAACAACTCACTATAGACAAAATTAAAAGGACAACTCACAAGAGCTAATAAACATTTTTCAAGCAACAACTCACTATAGACAAATTTAAAATCCGGCACATGAGATATACAAGAAATGTATTGTAATTATAGTTGGCGCAGTATTTAAAGTGTTCTGGTTCATGTATTGAACTCCATGCTTGCGTCATGTTTAGGGCTAGTTTTAGAGCCACAAAATCGAAGGTGATTGGAGGGGCTAAAATCTCCCTTTAAGTAAGAAGTGGATTTTAACTCCTCTAGTCCCTCCGGTATTTGGACTTCCAAACTAACCCTTAGTGATGAGATCACCTCCTCTATTAGGAGTTTCGCCGTTTCGGACAGTCCACCTGTTCTGCTTTTTAGCTGGAAGAAAATATTCTGATGCTAACATGTAGTATTAACTTACAGGTCTTGCACAGGAACATGGAACAATGTCTGAGGATGTTGTTCGAAAGGCCTTTTCTGCTACAGAGGAAGGCTTCCTGTCGCTTGTGCGCAGGACACATTTGATAAAACCTGCTATGGCTACTATTGGATCTTGCTGTCTGGTTGGTATCATATGGAGAGGGACACTCTACCTGGCCAATCTTGGTGATTCTCGGGCGGTTGTTGGTTGTTTGGATGGAGCAAACAGGATTTTTGCTGAACAGTTAACAAGGGACCACAATGCTAGCATGGAAGAGATTAGGCAGGAGCTTAGGTCTCTTCATCCTGATGATTCGCAAATCGTTGTTCTGAAGAATGGTGTGTGGCGCATCAAAGGCATCATACAGGTAGGCAGCCAATTTCTTTTGGTGATTAGTGCTTGATAAAATAGTGGAACAGAAGTAAATGGTAAGCTTGTTATCATAATGGTTGGAAAGAGCTAACGTCACACTCTTGATAACAGAAAATCAGTAAATAAAATTGCTAGGTATGACAACAGAAAAGTAATGATAATCTTCAGAATTGTAGCGCTGTGTTTGATAGTACTCTCGTGTGATGCCATCTAAGACCCGACCACTATGCTGAAAACTTCTTCAAACATTTTTCTTTCTTTCGGATCTACTTAGGTTTCAAGGTCTATAGGTGATGCATACTTGAAGAAGCGAGAATTCGCTGTTGATCCATCCACAGCTCGTTTCCACCTCTCGGAACCTCTCCGCCGGCCTGTTCTGACGTCAGAACCATCTATATCTTCAAGAATTCTTGGTTCGCAAGACCGTTTTTTGATCTTTGCATCGGATGGACTATGGGAGCACCTCTCAAACCAGCAAGCTGTTGAAATTGTCCACAATAGTCCACGAGAAGTATGGTTTTCTTCTTTCTCGCTGCATTTTGTCTTGAACTGGCAACTCTTCTCATATCGCTCTTGCTGATGATAGCATTCCTGTTGCGGCAACGCTGAAATGGGTTTTCCTTGTTTTTGTAGGGTGTTGCAAGGAGATTGGTACAAACAGCTCTAAAAGAAGCTGCGAGGAAGAGGGAAATGAGGTATGGCGATATTAAGAAGCTCGAAAAAGGAGTCCGGCGCTACTTCCACGACGACATAACAGTTGTCGTCGTCTTCATAGACCATGAACTGCGGGCGGAGCATTCTTCCTCGACCTCTGTTCCTGAACTCTCGGTCCGTGGGTTCGTTGATGCGGGGGCACGCTCCAGCTTTTCAGGGATGAACGACATTACTTGATACAGTAACCTTGTGTTGCCTAAATTTCTGTCATTTTGATGTAACATTAGATCAAACTGGCCTTCTGTAGTTTTCTTATTCTATTGGTGTTACTAGCGCGTAGTACGGCATCTTTGCTTCTATTAACATCTGGCCACATTGGAATCACAATTCGTTCTGGCAATGTCTGGCTACTCTATTTCTCGTTTCCCCAGCTCTCCTGAAGAATAAGTTTCACATCGGTAAATATCTATAGGATATTGCTAGCTAATGTTTTTTCATTGCTGATCTTCTAAAGCTGGGACTTTACTTGATGAATCTATATGGGAGGTGAAACTCGACTACCATGTCTTTATTTGCTCGCCTGTGAATTTGCCACTAGGATAAATCCTTATGTCTGCTAGCACTTGCTGTTTACTGCACGTTTGTAGTTGCGAGGCCTTCTGGTTGCTTTGGCAAGCACTAGCTGATAGGATCTCCGTATCCTGGT
This sequence comes from Zea mays, assembly GCF_902167145.1. Taxonomy (NCBI): domain Eukaryota; kingdom Viridiplantae; phylum Streptophyta; class Magnoliopsida; order Poales; family Poaceae; genus Zea; species Zea mays. The sequence continues at coordinate 15,312,422 of NC_050097.1, forward strand.
TGTACTCCGCTGATGATTATTAAGCTAGATTATATGGGCGTACATACTAAGATATGGGATCAAGGTGACTAAAATTTTTCATCAAAATTAACTTGCTTGTATCCCTATAACACCATGTCCACTCCCGATAGACTGGCGGTAATTACTCCTATCAGTCCTTTTAAACCATATATTATTCTCATATACCAACACGAATATTTTATATATACTTTGTCCTCATTTATGTAGTACCGAGAAGACTTTGTCACTCATCTTAAGATTGCTCTGTGTTAAACACGTTTAACCTAAAGGTTTTTTCGATGCAACTTTTTTTGTATGAGTACTTTATTAATTATATCAAGCCTCGAATCAGGATATGACAATCCCAAATATAACCCAACGGCAAAACATAGTTTAGTTAAGTCACTAATTATCTGGCAAACACTAGCTCTGAATAATTAAGCAAGTAAAAATTTCCAACCCGGACGAAGCGAATTTCATTGATTAAAAGCAACGAAATTACAGAAGTTTAGTACTCTGACCGTGCAAACCACTACCAGTAACCCTGAACCAGATTGTACTGAACACAAGGGATTCAGAAAACTGGCAAAACGAGCTTACCGGAACGCCAAACTGGGTATAACCGATGGCTCGACTGATAAGATCAAGAAGAAAACCATAAACAAACTTATTAGAACTGGTTACTACAGGTCCAGAGTGGCAAATAAACCACACGAGCGTTTCAAACACCAAAAACCCGTAAGGCTGCTCCGATTGCGATGCTGCGCCTTCCTTCTGTAAGGCTGCCCAATAAAATAACAGAGAAGAAATGTAAAATAATATCTTTGCAGGTACTTTGTTCTTTTCTCCTCCAAACAGATGGAGTTTGTGGTCATCCATGTTGCCGAACAAAACGCGGTCGAACAACCCACCCCGTAAAACCCTTTGCCTCTTTGTAATCACCAGGTAACCCATGTCCAGAACTGAGCAAAAGTAGGTCTAACATTTCACTCCAAAGTAACAAGCCATTTATGAAACTAGATATTTCTAAAGCTTTTGATAGCGTGAGATGGGACTACATGCTGGAGCTAATGCAACATTTGGGCTTTGGACAGAGATGGAGGGATTTATTGTGCTTGCTCTGGGATCTACAACCTCGAAGATTGTTATGAATGGGATAACGGGAAAACCAATCAGGCACCACTCTGGTCTCACGCAAGGTGACCCCTTGTCGCCTATGTTATTCATATTGGCTATGGACCCATTCCAGCGGTTACTAGATGTTGTCACTGATCATCATTTGCTTACACCGGTGCAGCCTAACCAAATCATAGTTCGTACTAGTCTCTATGCTGATGATGATGCCCTTTCCTTAAAACCGACGATTCCGGATGTGAGAAATGTGCAGCAAATCCTAATACACTTCGGCAAGGCAACGCGTTTAAACATGAATATGGCAAAATCCACTTTATTCAGCATACAGGCAGATCAGCAGGTGCTACACTCGGTGGCCCAATAGTTTCAAGGATAGGTGGGTTTTTCCCAGCTACTTACCTTGGTATGCCTCTGCATTTTGGTCAAGTCACTCGTGCCTACGAACAGCTTGTGGTCGACAAGATTGCACATAGGCTTGTTGGGTGGAAGGGGAGACTACTGAACCGGGCAAGGAAACAAGTTCTAGTAAACTCAATTCTATCTGCAATACCAGTATACTGGATGACCTCTGTGAATTTGTCTAATTGGGCAATCAATAAGGTTGACCGCTTGAGGAGGAATTTCCTATTCAAGAGCAATGATGATCATATGAGAGGCCACTACCCGGTGATCTGGGACAAAGTCTGTCGACCAAAGAAATTAGGAGGGCTTGGAGTTATGCATCTACCCCGCTTCAACAGAGCCCTCAGACTTCGATGGCTTTGGTATAAATGGGCTGACATAGGCAAACCATGGGCCACTATACCTCATGCTGCCACCGAAGCTGAATTGGCACTCTTCCGGACATGTACAGATCTCACTCTAGGAAATGGGAAAAGGATAAATTTGTGGAAGGATAGGTGGATTAATGGTACATCACCTATGGACATCACCTCTTGCTGTTTCAGGCTTGCAAGGAGGAAGAATCACTCAGTAAAAAATGTCCTTGCCACGAACAGGTGGATGGTGGGTCTGCAACGTCTTACTACTAATGACCATGCTCGTCAGTTCCTTCACCTGTGGCTTGCTGTAAGGTATGTTCAGTTAACTGACCAACAGGACACCGTTACATGGAATTTTGTGAAAACCAATTGCTACACAGCTAGTTCGGCGCAATGGTGAAGCTAGAGTAAATTAGGAGAGGGTGCATATACCTTGAGGGTGCATGATAAAAATTTACAGGTGGTATATATATGGTGAAATTTTGGTCCAAACCACTAGATTTCCAATTTCTCGTGGGTGCATGTGCACCCCCTAATTTCTACGTGGCTCTGCCCCTAGTTCGGCGTATCAAGTCCAATTCTTCGGTAGCATGAATAAGCACAATTGGATGAAGATTTGGAAGACAAAGGTGCTATATAAATGCAAGATTTTTCTCTGGGTGCTTACAGGGTCGACTCACTACTGTGGATAAAATTGTCAGGCATGGGGACACACCATCCTTACCTGCACCCTCTACCAAAATGATCTTGAATATCATATACACTTGATGGCATCTTGCAGTTACGCCCTCCGGTGCTGACAGCTAATAGCAAATCGTTTCCATCTTAATCTGTCATCACAAGTGCCACATGGAATATTGCATTGGTGGCAGGCATTGTGTCCGGTCAACGCAAGACACACATCAACTCAAAGTAATGATCTACACTCTATTGAATGTTTGAAAAGAGCGATGTTGTAGGGTTTTTCGATCCAAGTAACAAGTATTTCACGTGCTGGTCTCACAAATCCAAAAGGAGATCTACTCATTTCGGTTGGCTTCTACAACAACTCTGTAATTTAGATCCTTTTTATCTCATCAACCATAATACCCCCTCCTCCTATCTCTTTTTTTGTATCTGCACATTCTTCTATTCTACTATATTGAAACGGTAGAGCCACTACAGTGTTTCTTAAAAAAAATGCTCCAGGTGTATTTGGTATTTGCACATGGCACTCAAACATCAAGGGTATCGGTCTCATTCTCCAGGAAAAAGGCACATGAGTGATTACCCTTCCATTTTCTCTTCGCTAATTGTAAAAATTGCATTATGCACAGCAAACCACATGAACACTTTGCTCTGTCAGCTATTACTATGAAGATGTGTATACATTGAATTTACTGAAAACATGTCACTGTTTTCCGATTTTCATACTCGCGTATCCCTAATGTCATTAGTTGTCTCAAAAGCAGATCTGAGCTCTTGCACAACGAAACAGATGCGTAGTGCACGGAATTCTTGCAGGTTTACAAAAGAGCGATATGTCATGAGGCTTGAAACGAGGACATTCCATTGATTACAGCAGCGAGATATTACAGCACATGGACTAGAAACTAGAACGATGCAGTACAACCACCACAGAAAACAGCACCGATAAAGACAACACAGACTAACTAGACCAAGAACACAACACGACCGCCACCGCCACCACGTAATTCGCCACCGGGAGAGGGGCGACCTAACCGCCGAAACCGTAGAGGGTGCGGCCCTGGCGCTTGAGAGCGTAGACAACGTCCATGGCGGTCACAGTCTTGCGGCGGGCGTGCTCGGTGTAGGTGACGGCGTCGCGGATGACGTTCTCGAGGAAGATCTTGAGCACGCCGCGGGTCTCCTCGTAGATGAGCCCGGAGATGCGCTTGACGCCGCCCCTCCTCGCCAACCTGCGGATCGCCGGCTTGGTGATGCCCTGGATGTTGTCACGCAGCACCTTGCGGTGGCGCTTGGCGCCGCCCTTGCCCAGACCCTTCCCGCCCTTGCCGCGGCCAGACATCGCCGAGAGTTTCGCCGCTGTGACTTTGAATTTGGTTGAGGAGAACTCGAGGAAGAGGATTTGTGCGATGGTTAAGATTCGGGGTTGGAGGAGTATTTATCGGTGGGGTTTGGGAGGGAACGCGGAAGTTTTGAGCAGTGCCGAGCGGGAGGTGATTTCGGCCTCGATCCGTGGGACTGTGAGCCTGGAGCGTTGGATTGGGATCAGAAGGGAGGGATATGGCGGCGGCTCTTGGCACGGATCGGTGACGTGGCGGAGAGCGCGGGGAAAATGTTGGGAGCTGGGAGCTATAGGATCGCTGAACAGACACGAGGGTTTTGTTCTGTTTCTAAGACTCTCTAGAGCGCGGCCTCCTTCCCCTCCCCTCCCCTAACATTGTTTAGTGTTTAGGGGCTACAGTATCACCTTAACACCCACAGCGGCGAGCCCTACGGGCAACTCTCCGATGCGCTCCCTTTCTCTCTCACGCCAAATGAAGCGGACGACTGTTCACTCCTCCACGGGTTCTTGTCACGGAAGCCGGCGCCCACGCCAGACCGAGGAAAGTTTCCGGTCGACTTCGCTTCCTCTCGACGCCTCTCTAGAACTCGGGCGACATCGGACGACAGGGCGACGGATCTGCCGGCACAAGGCCGATTCGGAGCCGGTGGAGGTTGGCGGCGAGGAGGACGACGACGAGCACGTCCAGTTCGTGAGCAGTGAACCCCGCTCGCGCCAGAAGCCGAAGCGCCCAGAAATCGCAGTCCGTCGAGGCGATTCGTCTGCTCATCTGTTGCCTTCCTCTCGGAGCATCGACGCCTTCCTCAGATCCAGACTTCATCGGTTCGATTCGTATTGTTAGGGGTGGGCATTTTAAAACCGAAAACCGAACCCGAACCCGAACCGAACCCGAATAGACCGAATTGTGAGTCTATTCGGGTTTTCGGGTTCGGGTTCGGTTCCTATATGTGCTATATTTCGGGTTATGGGTTCGGGTTCGGTTCCTAACCTTTAAAACCCGAATAGACCTAATAACCCGAAATATAAAAAAACTCTTAATATGTGATGGTATTATTATATGATTTATGAACTTATTAGCTAGAAATAATGATATCATCTTAACAATAGTATATATATCTTTGTATGCTAATTTTTATAGTCACTTGTTGTAGTAATAGTACTTTCAATTAATTATTCATTGTATATATTTTAACAAAATATACTAGTCTCTCTACAATTCGGGTCTATTCGGTGGACCGAATAGACCGAACCGAAATTGTGAGTCTATTCGGGTTCGGTTCCTAAAATATTTTTGGAAATTTCGGTTCTCATTTTTCAGAACCCGAAATTTCACAAACCCGAATAGACCGAACCGAATTACCCTAATAGACCGAATGCCCAGCCCTACGTATTGTTGCGGCCTGGATCTTCAGATCTTCAGGTGCGACCGTGTTCTTGTTTCTCCTCCCGGTTTCTTGATTGTTCCATTATATTTCAACTTGTACGTTTCAGTTCTGTACTTTACCGAAGTCATGTGAATGACCGGATTCGATTAGTACGTGCAGCACAAGTGATCATGGATTTGCTCTATCGGTTAGGGTTTCCTTAACACAGTTCATCAACTTTTGACATAAGTGTACATGAATCTGCTCCCTTGTTTCATTAAGGGTACTTAGCGTCGATTTAGATGAAGCGTCGGGGGGGTTCGTCTGACACCCGCCATAATAGCAACCATAGATTTGGGGGCACAATTTGTTTGCTCAGTTCATGTCTGTCGGCATAATTAAATGGTTACTTCTGTGATTACATAGTGAAATTTGAAGCTGGTGCAATGTCATTTTCGGTTTGACATATGCAACCTTTTATGACTCCACTTATTTGTTTGCCACATGTTCTGTTTGAAGCAGGAGTTTATAATGTTTTTTGGAACACGATCCTGTTTATTTATTGACGATTATATGATCCAATGGAACCCAATTACTGTCAGTTGAATATATGTCTGCTGTTTGAACAACCTAACAATACTTCACACATAAACCATGCCTAATTCCTGGTCATTCTATAGTTATTATAATCAATTTTGTACTACATGACACAAAAATGAAAACTACAAAAAAAATTGCCTCTTGTTATGTACAAATCATGACTTGTTCATTTAATTTGCAACTTGATTGTCTGCCTCATCATGTGATTGAAGTAGTAGTTGTTACAATTTTTTGCAACACTAACTTGTTTCCACATTAGTAGACACGGTTAATGGTTCAATTCATGTGTGATGTTTGAAGAACCTAAATTTTCGTTTCTACTAAAAAACAAGTCCATGCTTCATCCTGGGTTAACCCCAATACTTCAAACCTTAACCCTGCCTACTTCATGGTCATTCTATAGTTCATAAATTGTAATCTACAGTACATATGACATCTTGAAGACTTCATAAATTCCTTACTCAGGTTTCTGATCCTTTGTTACCAATTTTTGGTACAATATATGTTTGTTCTTTCATATAGTTCGTCAGTACATCATGAGAAGTACAAGTTCTCTTCCTATTATTCACCAATACAAGCATGTTAACATTCATCATCAGTATGTGAGATATATCATGCTTCCATTATGTTATTTATGTTCCTCCCCTCAATATAAGTCATGCTTTCATTATCATTACATGTCCCTGCCTACATTTTTTGTTCTTGTATTTTGGCACTTATTCATTCGATGAAGCCTATATGCTTTGTAAGGTTATGCACTTGTTACTTCATATATTAATTGTTTACAGCACATTTCATCATGGCATCCTCGACAGAAGAAAACGTGAAGGCTTTGCTCAAAGTCCTTGTAGACTGTGCCGAGGATGCCACCAAATCACTGGGTGGTTTAGTAGATCACGCTTTAGACCACATGCATGATGAAGAGATCGTAGCTAAAACCTTGTTTGCCATGAAAGAAAAACTAGAATTGCTACAGCAAGATGCCTTAGAGGCAAAAGTGCAAGCATTTCCAGAAATTGCTAAGTACGATGGGGATGACATAAGTGTTGAACCTACAACTCCGTCGACCCCTCCAACTGTTACTGATCCATCTGTTGATGAAGAGGAGTTCTACTGCCCCGATGTCAGTGATGAGTGGTACTTCAGCGATTCTGATAGGTCTACATGTAACAGCTACGGGAATATTTATTAGCCATGTATTCCAGTTCAAGTTAGATTACATCCTTTTGAAATTCTAAGTAGTCGTGTACAGGCAGCAACTGTTAGGTTGTGTGCTTGCAAACGACAATATCAGTTGTCATCTATGTCTAAGTCTAAGTGGTACCTACTGACCATAAGCTACAATGATGTGAGGAATTCTGTAGTATGTCTACTATGATGACTCAGATGTGTTCATGTGGTGTTGTTCCTAGTGAAACAGTTCATGACAACCTTTTATTATTATTGTGCTGATATAAATGCTTCGTCTGTTCTTATGTTTACCTTGTTATGTCGATTGCATTCATTTTACACCATTTAACTAAATTTCTGCCATGTGCACAACTAATAGAATGGACCCAGCAAACAATGTGACATCTTCGCAGTCGATGTCAAATAACTCAACTGGCCAGCAATTTCCCCCTCCACCCCCGTTATGGCCTACGCCCTTCATGCACCAGACACCTATGGATTGCAACATGATGGGAAACCTAAATTTTCCAAATCATGGTCAAGGTCCAACAACAATGTGGGCTCCCATGTAGACAGGAAATACTAGTTCCCAATCTACCATGATTCCGGTCTCACAATCTGTAGTCTATTGGAATCATTACATGAACTTTGTCAGGAATCCTCTTGGTTTAGTTGAAGCAAATCCTTTTCTAGAATCCTATCCTCCTTCAAATACTAGTACACCATTGCAGGGTTCCAATACTATACCTTCATTACCTGTAAACTTGGACTCAGATGCTGAACATAGTGTTCAGGACATAAATAGTTCAGAAAAGAATGCAGCTCCTGTTCAGAAACAAAAGAAAACCAAGGAACAAAACTTTACTGGTCCTGAAGACCTCCTTTGCACTACATGGTTGCAAATTAGCAGTGATCCTATTGTGCACACTGGACAAAGGAGGGAGGGGCTTTGGGCTCAAATTGAAAAAAGGTACAACGAAAAAAGGGGGGAGTTCCCTTGTATACTAAACAGAGCACTTAGCAGCAGATGGGACAAGATTAGAGCAGACGTGAGTAAGTTCTCAGGCTACTACGCAAGAGTTCCAAGAGAGAAACAAAGTGGCTTAACTGACGACGACAAGGTTAGCCATATCGTACACAATTTATTTCATGTTGTACTTACATTCATTTGTAAACATGTGGTCCGAATATTCTAATTCAACAACAATTTTTGCAGACTTCCAAGGTGGCTACATCGTTTGCACACGAGGAGAACAAAACCATTCCATTATATGCATTGCTGGCATCAACTGAAGGGGGAAACGAAATGGGAGAGCATCTGTCAAGGACATTCGTTCCGAGGATTAAATGCTAAATCAATTGGATCTTTTGGTACTCCATCAGTTGATGCACATGAATCTTATACTGGATCTGCTGGTTTGACAGGAAAACGGCCCCGTGGTCGTGATTATAGTAAATCAGAGAGAAAGAAAGGTGCATCTTTCTCATCTCCAGAATACTTAAGCCGTTTGCAAGAAATAACTGAAAAACAAATTCAGCGGTTCATAGAAAAGTCTGAAAAGAAAGAAAAGTGCACAGAAGAAGACAGGGAAATAGAGAAAAAGAGGTTGGAATTGGAAGCACAAAAGTTAAGCATTCGACAAAGGGAATTGAAACTTGAAGAACTCGAATCGGCCAATAAACGAAACGCTTGCAGCAGTTCATATTTAGTTTTGATTAAACGTTGTGTTGTGTGACATGCCGTCCACCTGGTGCACGAAACAGTTTAAGAATTTTTTATCTAAGTTGATTATGTTATTTGTTTTTCTGAACAATTTAATTTGTTGGAACCATAGGTCGACAAGTACATGAGGGTTGTTAGTTATGTTGTATCCTGTTGTATTACAAAATAATTAAGTCGGCTGTCGAAACATCTTTCATTATTCTTTCATGCATTTGTATGTTATGGTTTACTTGGTACAAAATATGATGTATGTACTGAATTGTTCAATTATGGTTTACTTGGTACGAAATATGATGTATGTACAAAATAATTAAGTGGGTTGTCCAAACATCTTTCATAGAATTGAGGTAATTTATTTGAATACCCGTAACTAGGACATTACAGTGCACATTACAATGACTGAATTGAAGTTCGAACTAAGTAGCTATGGAACGACATGTTTACATGCTTCCACGTCGAGCCCACAAATGCTCGACGAGAACATTTTGTAGTGAGCTCGATCTTCCTTGGCGACGAAGATCGAAGTGGTTAATCACCCATTCGGTCCGTCCTTCTGCAATTATTTGAGATGGTTGAATGCCTGAAGTGTTATCTCCGAAATCTATATTACCAGCTAACGGTCCTTCGTCTTCGACAATCATGTTGTGCATGATGATGCATGCTGTGATTATCTCAGTTAAACAATTACGATCCCAACCATACGCTGGACCATGCAGCACCGCCCACCGGGCTTGAAGAACTCCAAAAGCACGCTCAATATCCTTTCGGCAACTTTCCTGAATCTGTGTAAAATACACTTTCTTTTCCTCATATGGGTGTCTGATTGCTTTGACAAAAGTTGGCCAGTTGGGGTAAATATCATCAACTAGGTAATATCCGAAGTTGTAAGCATGACCATTTATTGTGTAATTGACTGGTGGCATTCGACCGATTGTCATGGGGTCAAATACTGGTGATCGGTGCAGCACGTTTACGTCATTGTTTGTCCCTGGCATACCAAAAAAAGCATGCCAAATCCAAAGATCATATGTTGCTACAACTTCGAGTATCATCGAAACTCTACCATTTCTGCCACAAAACTGACCACGCCATGTCGTAGGACAGTTCCTCCACTCCCAATGCATGCAATCTATGGATCCCAACGTTCCAGGAAAACCCCTAGCCTCGCTATTGTGCATGATGCGTGTTATGTCAGCTTCATTAGGAGTTCTTAGATACCAGCCACTAAAATATGCAATGATTGCGCGACAAAAATGATGAAGGCATTCCCTAGCGGTAGACTCCCCAATTTGAATGTACTCGTCTACCGCATTAGAAGGTAACCCATAAGCAAGTACCCGCATTGCCGCACATACTTTTTGTAGGGGCCCGAGTCCTGACATGCCTGTTGCGTCAACCCTTTGTGTAAAGTAAGTATCCTGTTGTTGCACTCCTTCCATAATCCGGAGAAACAAAGGCCTACTCATGCGGAACCTAAAAAATGTACAAAGGTTCGTTGTGAATACTATGAAAATATCATAACCTATTACAATAAAATGAAGTGCGTACCTTCTACGAAACATGTGGGGTGGATACACTGAGTTCGTGCCGAAATAGTGATGCTGGATGAGGTTTTCTCCAGCAAAATGATCCCTGTGAATGACGCGGCGAGGAAAACCGGACCGTCGTCGGTGATGGCGTCTAGCCTCAATGTTTAGGGTAAGAAGATTGACAAGCATAAGTGTTTCGTCATCACTATCACTCGAATCGGAATCATCTTGCCTATGCCTGTGAGACATACCGAACAATGGCTAACTTGATGAAGTAGTCTTGTTTGTGCCTACATATGTGAAGAGAAAGAATGCATATATATAGGCGAGAACAGTGTGGCTTCAGGGGGAAGCTCGTGGCTTTCGTTGAAAGCTAACCGTGGCTTCGTGCGTGCGACTGCTCGGGTTTGCTTGCAACGTAAGTGTGGTTCAATATATTACATCCCAATTTTTTGTTAAAACTTATGATGGGCCACAATTGTGAAGTAATATATGCAATTTCCAATTAAATGTTAACTGAAATGTTTTATTCTATATTATGCGTAATTTAAAACAAATTAATAAATATATTTTTTTCCTTATTTCATACGAGTGCAACATGCCGGACGTGTGAAAAGGAAAAAATATAAATAGAAAATGAAGTTGGTTATGTTAGTTATATGGAAATGTATATTTAATGAGTAGAGGGATATATAGGGGAAAATTTAGGGGGCACGGTTGCGGGACGAGTGAATATAGGGGAGGGAATCTTGCTGACGTGGCTGCATAGTAACATTTAGGGGAACGCTTGCGGATAGCCTAATGCAACTTGGCTGGACTGGAATCTGGACCAAATGAGCGAAAACAAGACAAGCACGTGGATGGGCTTGCTAATGGCAAAAAAATCCAACACACTCCCACCGATATCTAAATATAATAACTTTGATATCCATCCTACCCCCACCCAAAATATAATAAGGAAATTAAACCCAACACATCCAATAATATTATTAGCCCTAAACCAACCTGTAAGGGCTTGTTCGGTTTTACTCCAATCCATATGGATTGAGTGTGATTGATGGGGTTTTAATCTCTAGTAAGTCAAAATCCCTCTCAATCTGTATCAATCTCCTTCAATCCATATGGATTGAAAATAACCGAACAATCCCTAATTGGGCGGAAATCCATGGAAACCCCGTGGATTCAGCTTATTGTCTCACATCAAGCCACCTGCATACACATACACTGATACACAGTGACAATTTTATAAATAGTTTCAATGACGTACAAAAAACATAGTCCACGACATAAAAAATAGTGACAACAATATTATTCAAAGTCGCCTAGAGGGGGTGAATAGGCGAAACCTGAAATTTATAAACTTAAACACACACTAAGTTTGGGGGTTAGTGTTAGAATTAAATTCAAGTCCGAAGAGAGGTGAAAAAATCAAACAAGAATCAAGGCGAGTGAACACGATGATTTGTTTTACCGAGGTTCGGTTCCAAAGAACCTAATCCCCGTTGAGGAGGTCACAAAGACCGGGTCTATTTCAACCCTTTCCCTCTCTCAAACGGTCACTTAGATAGAGTGATCCTTTTCCTTAATCTCTTGGGCCACTTAGACCCCGCAAGGACCACCACACACTTAGGTGTCTCTTGCTTCGATTACAAATCACTTGAGAAAAGAAATGAGAAAGGAAGAAGGCAATCCAAGCAACAAGAGCGCAAATGAACACAAAATCTCTCTCACACAAGTCACTAAGTGTTTGAGATGAATTCGGGACTTGGAGAGGATTTGATCTTTTGAATTGTGTCTTGGAGTGAATGCTAGAACTCTTGTATTGAATGTGATCTCTGAAAAACTTGGATGTCAAAGGTTGTGGTGGTTGGGGGGTATTTATAGGCCCCAACCACTTTGTAGCCGTTGGCCAAGGCTGCTGGCGATGGGCGCACACCGAACATGTACTGTGTGCTGTCCGGTGCACCGCCACGTCAGCCAAATGTTAGGGTTCGGAGCTGGTTGACCTTTGGAGGCTTTGTCTTCTTGCGGCACCAGACAGTCTGATGCCCTCTGACTTTGTAGCTCTGACTTTGCCGTGCACTGTTCACCGTGGCAGGGGCTTTTGCAGTCGACCGTTGACGCTGGATAGTCGTTGCTCCGCTAGCTCACCAGACAGTCCGGTGAATTATAGCGGAGCGCGTCCTGGAATTCCCGAGAGTGACTGGTTTGGAGTTGTACGGGCATGGTGCACCGGACACTGTCCGGTGCGCGATTTTTCAGCACACTCAAGTTCTTTTGCTCCAATTAAGTTGTGTCCCTAACTTGACTTCTTTCTTGGTTTATGTTGAACCTTATGCACCTGTAATACATGAATTCTAGACAAACTAGTTAGTCCACGTGTTTGTGTTGATCATCAACCACCAAAATTAATTATAGGAAATGATTAACCCAATTTCTCTTTCGATTATACACTGATACAAAAACAAGTTTGGTCGATGAACATTTAGGTCTCGAGAAAATAACAAAAAACATATGTTAAAGATCCTTAATGAACAATTATCTTTTTGACAAGAAATATAAACTAGCAGCAGTGGAAAGAGTCTCTGATCAAGCTCGAAGCTAGCAACAAAAGCCCACCGAATGACACATAAATCTCTCTGTAAGTGAAAAGAAAAGAACCATGTGTGAACGGTCCTGGGGCGACAGTGTGTTCGCTTCGTATGGGCATGGCCCTTCGGCTTGCTAGCCGGGCCGGGCCAGCCCGGTAGCACGCTGGCCCATCTGAGTATATTGTATAATTTAACAAAAAATGTGTGGCTATGGGGGCTTGAACACACACCCATGTATATGAGAGACTTAAACACACCAACCTAGCCAATGCAGTTGCAATTTTATTGTGTTATATGTTGAATTATTATACTTAATATATGTAAACTATTATCTTTGAAATAAAAAATGTAACCGTGTCATGCCTGTGCCAGCACTATGGGTTGAGATGGCGGCCCAGGCACGACACTATACTAGCCGGACCGGGTCGTGCCTGGGCCATGCTTTTTCGTGTCGTGCTTGGACTGGTCCATCGTGTTAGTGCCAATTGGCCATCTATAGCGCCAGGGGATAGGGGACAGGGGGCGTCGATGTCTAAGTGTGAAAGTGTCTAATTAGCGTCGGGCGTCAGCAGGAGCCAGGGGAGCTCCGTCCGCTGAGGCGAAGACTTGGGGAGAGGGGAGACTCCGGTCACTGGGGCAGGAAGCATGATGCGACCGTTGGTGCATGAGTGAAGACTTGGGGAGTTAGGGTTGAGTTGGGTATGTTGGGACTTGGGACTAAGTTGGGAGTCGACTCTGTAGGAAACGGGTGACGCCTAAGAGGGGGGGTGAATTAGGTCTTCTAAAACTTTTACTAAACTAGGCCACAATTAAATCCCTAGAGCAAAACCTATGCAAGAAATCAAAACTAGAATGTGCAAACAAGGTTTTGTCTAAGTGTTGCTATCTCTACCGCAAAAGGCTAAGTTTCAATCTACACTAAATAAGTACGACTACAAGATTGAAACTTAAATGCTTAATATAAATGCGGAATGTAAAGAGCTAAGTAGAGAAGCAAACTCTCGTGGATGACGCTGGTATTTTTACCGAGGTATCCGGAACCGCGCAAGGTCCCGACTAATCCTCGTTGGTGCCCCTACGCAAAGGGAAGCCCACGCGAGGGCCAAGCACCACGGTCGAGTAACTCCGTAGAGAGCCGCAGGCCTTCTCCACGCGCAAGTGGTGCTCCGCTTCCGGCTCCTCTCGGACGCTCCCCGCCGTCTCCACTATCGAGCTTCCGGCCGAAACGCCGCGGGCCTCGTTCCCTCCGGTACACGGTGGCGGCCGTGACACAAACGCGGTTGTCACGGTCTCGCAAGACTCTCGCCCCACTCGGTACAATTACAACGGCTCGCGCAAGAGCCGAGGGGTTGTGAGGTTTATCTAAACTCACTCAACTAACTAGGATTCACCTAGAGCAAGCGCTAAAGCGGTCTAACTAACCTAAGCACTTCGCAAAGCACCTACGCTAATCACCGAGTGATTCTATTAAGCACTTGGGTGTTTGAGCACTTGGAAATATGCACTATGTGTATTGGAATGTTGCTTGGGCTCTCACACTAGAGAATGGCCGGTTGGGGTGGTATTTATAGCCTCCACACCCCCAACTAGCCGTTGGACAGAAAGCAGCAGCTTTCTGTCGTCGGGTGCACCGGACAGTCCGGTGCACCACCGGACACTGCACAGTAGATGTCCGGTGCACGCCACGTCAGCCGACCGTTGGCGCCTATAGCAGTCGACCGTTGGATCCGACCGTTGCCGTCTGCCCGTTGGCACACCGGACAGTCCGGTGCACACCGGACAGACCGGTGCTACAGCCAGAGAGCGCCTGTCTGTGGCCTCTCTGCGCAGACTGTCCGGTGCCTCACCGGACAGTCCGGTGCACACCGGACACCGATGTCCGGTGCGCCACCTGGCGCTGGCTGACAGCCCTCGTCTTGGATTTCTTCGCTGATTTCTTCGGGCTTCTTTGTTCTTGAGTATTGGACTCCTATGCATCTTTTTATTGTCTTCTTTTGAGGTGTTGCATCCTCATTGCCTTGGTCCAATTCTCTTCGCATCCTGTGAACTACAAACACAAAACACTAGAAAACTTATTAGTTCACGGATTGTGTTGTTCATCAAACACCAAAACTCAATTAGCCAAAAGGCCCGGGGTCCATTTTCCTTACAATCTCCCCCTTTTTGGTGATTGATGACAACACAACCAAAGCAAGCAAATAATACAAGTATTTGAATGAAAATATGCAATCTACTTGCTAAGATGCATGATTGTCCCCATAATGTGATACTATGGACTTAAGCCTCCCCCTAACTCCATAATTCACTTACTTCCTATTTTTGGACCAAATAACCAAAACCACTTGAAAAGCCATTTGTAGATATAAAATTTTAAATTGGTGGTGTTTGGTGTTTGATATAGTTTTCATTGCTTTGGCCCCTAAACTTCTCCCCCTTTGGCATCAACCACCGAAAAGGAAGACATTAAAAGCATGTAGGAAGTAAATAAAAGCTTGCCCTCAACAAGAATTGTATCAAATGATATCACTAGAAGGATATTAAATTAAACTATGAATGATACCACTTGTAGGAGTTCCTCAAAAGATTATTTCCCTTAAATGAGTATTCTCCTTAGAAAGAAGTTTTTCTCCCCCTTTAGAGATGAAGAAATACTCCCCCTGACAAAGATCCTCTACTTAGGAAAAAGCATGTGAAAATTAGAGGTGCAAGACAGGATTTGAAAAGACTAACTTCCCTTATGCATAGGTAACAGAATATGAGTTAACCACTTATGCATTTTTAGCAACATGGAAGCATATGATATGAAATATAGTCTAATCAAATATTGGAGAAGACATGTAAATGATACTGAATGTAGTCTCAAAAGATACCAATTGAAGATCAATGGCGAGCTTGAGAGACATGAGAGTTCTTTGAGATTTTGCAGTGGAAGATTGTTGTCTTTCTCCGGGGACCTTATTTTCCTTACAATGAGACTATCACATAAAATAGACTTGAAAAGGTGTTAGTCTCAAAGTGTTAGATTATAGAGTAACCTCCCCCTAAAGGTGTGCATACAAGTTTTGAATACTTGTGGGAGACATGCACTTTGATTTGATATCAAGCGGGGCAAATTATCCATAATCCTAACTTTGGCACATATAAGTTAAATGATACACTTTGTAGAAATCAAAATTTTCAATTGATGCATCATTTACTATGGAGTGATATAAAAGCTATGTGACGTGCTTAAATAATCATTTTAAGCCATGTAGGTTTGCTTAAGTATATGAATTAAAAACAAGCAATCCTACCATATGATTTACCTAGTATGCATGATTTTAAACAAAGGTACATGACAAATGTAATACTAGGCAAGACAGGTAAACTAGATAAAAGATAAATAGATACGCATATCTAAAAACGAGAAATACAATAAAACTAGTTACCTTAGTCATGGGTGGGAAATTTGGGTCCAAAGTTTTCACTAACTCACTTGGCAATAAACTTGATCCAATATGATGTATCCCATGATATACATCCCAATTTTGCCAAGTCTCCAAATTTCCCGAAGACCTTCGGTCCACTCACTTCCCTTTCGGGATCCAAACCTTCTTGGTGCTTTTCATGGTTGAAATTATCTCTTTTGGCACCCAGATGCGTTTGGCCCCTTTTCCTTTGTTGGCTTGCTTGTTGGCCTTGATTGCTATCACATTTCCATTCTTCTTCTTTTTGATTAAGTATGGTGTAGCAGTCTTTTTATCCACCTTTTTGATGTAGGTGTTGGAGATTTTGCTTGATGGCTTTTGCTTGAGCTTTTGTCTTTGTTTATCCCCGGTCATCGCCTTGCATTGGAAAGACTTGTGGCCTTCCTTATGGCACAGCCTACAAATCACAGTTTCTCCCTCTACAGGCTTGTTCACTCCCGCAGTGGTGTTATCCTGTGGAGGTCGGATTTGTTTAGCTTTGCCTTTCTTGTCATACAAGGCCTTGCCAAGACGAGCCACTTCTTGCTTTAATTGTTCATTTTCCTTTGCAACCTCATCCGAACATGTCTCTACAACAATATTCTCAACAACAACTTGGTTGCAGGGGTTAGAATCATCAATTAAATCAAAGCAGGAAGTAGAAGCATCTTTCTTAATTATTTCAGGTATTTCAACTAAAGATGCTGCTGGGGTGCTACCAATGTTTTCTAGCTTAGTAGTTAGCTCATTATTGTGTATGCTAAGAATTTCCATTTTCTCTAGCAAATTTTTAATAGCTTCTTGGGAGCTAGCTAACTTAGCCTTAAGTTTTTCATTCTTTTTAATAAGGCTATCATCGGTAGCAGTGGATGGAGCACTAGACTCTAATAGCTCAATTTTAGTTGATAGCTCACTATTTAAGTTTGCAAAAGTTTCAAATTTTTCTAGCAAACCTTTGTAATCATTTTGAGAGCTAACCAACTTATTTTTCAAAGTTTTAAGTTGAGCTTTTTGCTTAGTGCAAACATCCTGGAAAAAATTAACGGCTTCCGCAAGTTCTTCTAGAGAGGCCTTTCCCTCACCTTCATCATCACTACTACTTTCATCACTAGAGGATGGAATGCTTTTGTTACCTCTTGCCATAAGGCATTTGTGTGATGACCGTGATGATCGTGACGAGGACCGGTGGCTGCGCGTCCTTGGAGGTTCATCTTCACTTGAAGAGTCATCCCAAGTTCCAACACTTGTGAGCGCCTTGCCTTTGCTCCTCTCCTTTTTGGGTTTGGCCATATTTGGACAGTTGTCCCTGAAGTGGCCCTTCTCCCCACATGCGAAGCATCCTCTCTTCCTTTGCTTTTTCCTGTCAATGTTAAAGAGAAGATCCTCGACCTGCAGGGGCACACCCATTAGATTAATCTTGCGGATCATCCTCATTACCTTTCCGACGCGTCGGATTGTTTCTTCGTCCTCAGAGGATGATGTGCATGGTTGATTATCTTCATCATCATCACTTTCTTCTTCTTCCTCTTCTTCACTTGAGGAGCTTGGAGTGGGAGCCTTCTTTTTGCCCTTCCTTTCATCACATGCAAAAGCATATGGCTTTGAGGAAGTTGGCTCCTCTCCCCGACTCATTTTTCGCGACATCTCAAAGGCCGCAATTTTCCCAATCACAATGGTCGGGGTCATGTTGCTCAAGTCCTCCATGTTGTGAAGAATGGTGATGATGCTCCCATATCTTTGTTGTGGTAGCAGGGAGATAATCTTCCTCACAATGTCCGCATCACCTAGCTTATTAATGCCAATAGAATTGAGCTCATTGATAATTAGATTCAAGCGAGAATACATGTCTCTAACAAGCTCATCATCTTTCATAGCAAAAGAATTATACTCATTTAAGACTAGGCAATGTTTTTGCTCACGGACATTGGATGTGCCGTCATGGAGCTCATGCAATTTTAGCCAAATCTCATTAGCAGTTTTCAAGGTAAATACTTGATTAAAAATATCCATGCTAAGAGATTCAAACAAACAATTTTTGGCTCTAGCATTTAAATGAATTTCTTTTTCCTCACTCGTGGTGGGTTTCTCGGGATTCTTGAGAGGTTTCATCCCGTCACGAGTGACTCTCCAAACACCTAGATCAACGGCCTCTAGGTAACAAGCCATTCTAGCACTATAATATGGGAAGTTAGTGCCGTCGAAGTGTGGTGGCCTATGGGTATCCATCCCTTCCTCTAAAAAGTGTCGGCTCTTTTAGCGGTGAAGCTAAAGCGTTTCAAATGAGCCAAACCGGGCTCTGATACCAATTGTAGGAAACGGGTGACGCCTAAGAGGGGGGGGGTGAATTAGGTCTTCTAAAACTTTTACTAAACTAGGCCACAATTAAATCCCTAGAGCAAAACCTATGCAAGAAATCAAAACTAGAATGTGCAAACAAGGTTTTGTCTAAGTGTTGCTATCTCTACCGCAAAAGGCTAAGTTTCAATCTACACTAAATAAGTATGACTACAAGATTGAAACTTAAATGCTTAATATAAATGCGGAATGTAAAGAGCTAAGTAGAGAAGCAAACTCTCGTGGATGACGCCGGTATTTTTACCGAGGTATCCGGAACCGCGCAAGGTCCCGACTAATCCTCGTTGGTGCCCCTACGCAAAGGGAAGCCCACGCGAGGGCCAAGCACCACAGTCGAGTAACTCCGTAGAGAGCCGCGGGCCTTCTCCACGCGCAAGTGGTGCTCCGCTTCCGGCTCCTCTCGGACGCTCCCCGCCGTCTCCACTATCGAGCTTCCGGCCGAAACGCCGCGGGCCTCGTTCCCTCCGGTACACGGTGGCGGCCGTGACACAAACGCGGTTGTCACGGTCTCGCAAGACTCTCGCCCCACTCGGTACAATTACAACGGCTCGCGCAAGAGCCGAGGGGTTGTGAGGTTTATCTAAACTCACTCAACTAACTAGGATTCACCTAGAGCAAGCGCTAAAGCGGTCTAACTAACCTAAGCACTTCGCAAAGCACCTACGCTAATCACCGAGTGATTCTATTAAGCACTTGGGTGTTTGAGCACTTGGAAATATGCACTATGTGTATTGGAATGTTGCTTGGGCTCTCACACTAGAGAATGGCCGGTTGGGGTGGTATTTATAGCCTCCACACCCCCAACTAGCCGTTGGACAGAAAGCAGCAGCTTTCTGTCGTCGGGTGCACCGGACAGTCCGGTGCACCACCGGACACTGCACAGTAGATGTCCGGTGCACGCCACGTCAGCCGACCGTTGGCGCCTGTAGCAGTCGACCGTTGGATCCGACCGTTGCCGTCTGCCCGTTGGCACACCGGACAGTCCGGTGCACACCGGACAGACCGGTGCTACAGCCAGAGAGCGCCTGTCTGTGGCCTCTCTGCGCAGACTGTCCGGTGCCTCACCGGACAGTCCGGTGCACACCGGACACCGATGTCCGGTGCGCCACCTGGCGCTGGCTGACAGCCCTCGTCTTGGATTTCTTCGCTGATTTCTTCGGGCTTCTTTGTTCTTGAGTATTGGACTCCTATGCATCTTTTTATTGTCTTCTTTTGAGGTGTTGCATCCTCATTGCCTTGGTCCAATTCTCTTCGCATCCTGTGAACTACAAACACAAAACACTAGAAAACTTATTAGTTCACGGATTGTGTTGTTCATCAAACACCAAAACTCAATTAGCCAAAAGGCCCGGGGTCCATTTTCCTTACAGACTCGAATACAGTCCTACGGTTTACGGATGGGTGAAGACCCATGGAAGCCCACGCATATGCAAACCCATCTACACCCATGGGTATCAACCATTTTGACCCACAATACAAAATAAAGCCACCCAACCCAAACCATTCACAATTAAAACCCATCACAACCCACCAAAATAAACTCATTTCTTAAACCCACCTAAAATACCCACTTACACCCACCCCTTTTTGCAGGCCTACGCGTGGACCAACACAACTCGGCAAGCCAATATAGCCGACTACTACCTCAAAAAATATTTTTCAACTAACCTTTTTTGTCTGTTTGGTTGTGTCCTCAGCTTATGTGCCTCGCCTAGGCAGCATCCCAGCCTCAGTCGACCAAAAGCAGACGCTTGGGATGGATGTCTGGACCAAGTTCGACCAGGTCTGATGTCTCGTTGCCTCTTTTCGTAATAACCCATGAGTCAGATGTTCCATGGGACTCAAACATGATTTAGAAGTGCCCTCGGCATCCGTGCGCTAGGGTACTGATCACTTTGGTGCCCACTTAGAATTGCCCCTCTATAGCACCCCGGTTTCTCGCTCCAGAGGTTATAAACCTAACTCCTTACCCCCCTTTAACCCTAGCCTCATAATCATTTCTATTACTCATGTGCATAAACCATGTAAGGGAAGGGAAATAGGAAAAGCGAAGGGAAAAAAGAAAACCCTCTCTCCCCTCGGTTGGGCCGGCTTTGGCCCACGTTCGCGACGCCCCTCTCTCGCCCTCGCCCGCGTTCACGCCTCCCCTCTCCCTCGGCCCATCTCTGGTCTGTCTCTGCGCGTGTCAGCCCGCGTCCCCGCCCCGCTGTCCGCCCGACCCTCTCTCTCTCACTAGCCTTTCAAGAAAACATGGGGCTCGTGTTGTCGCTCGAGGTATCGCTACTGAGGGAGTCGTGGTGGCAGGGTCCGAGCTCGGTAAGATGGCGGGGTCTGAGTGAAAGGGAAATGGCATTAAAACCCATTTCTTGTATTTTGTTGCTTGATTACCATCGTAACCATTCAGACTGATTAGTTTGCCTAGTCTCTGATTCATAGGTTCGTAAGATCAACAATTCAGTTTCTAAGTCGGAATCAGCTCAGTTCCAACCAAATAGGGGTAACACATGGAATAGATGAACTAACAGTAGTTCTACTCTTTGGACAAATTCTAAATACCCCGAGAAACCTTTTCAACACGTCTAAAAAGGTTGGAAAGCTCGAAATCAACATATCACTATTGTGGAGCTAGTATTAGGCAAAAGAAGATACATGAGTGAAAGAATCAAATTGCAAAGAGGATTGGACTAAGGAAATGAGGATGCAACACCTCAATAGAAGACAAAATGAAGCAAAAAGGTCAAAGACTCAAGATCAAAAGAAGCCCAAAAGAGTCAGCAAAGAAATCCAACAATAGAGCAAGACAAGCTTGCTCCAGCCTGCGGCGCACCGGACTGTCCGGTGTGTACCGGACACTGCTGGCGCACCCCATGAACTGGCCGCTCTCGGGAAAATGAAGAGCTCCATGACTAAAATTCACCGGATTGTCTGGTGTGCACCGGACTGTCTAGTGAGCCCAGGGCCAAACAGTCATCTTCACCAACGGACGACTGCTATGCGGTCAGAAGTGGTCAAAGAAAGTCAGTCACACCGGACAGTCAATTTATTCCCCTCTCAGCTATCTTGATTCTTTCGGATAGAAGAGGTCGAGCAACATATCTTGGAAGTTTGAGTATGCAAGCGTTTCTGTGAGGCTTCTCCTAATACTTTGTCCAGTATTTTATGTATATAGTCACCCAAAATACTATTTTACAATGTAGACTGTATTACTCGCAAAGTAAAGTTTAAATATATGTATGGGTACACCGCTGGAGATAGCTAAGGATATCAACGTTCATATTGCAACTCAACACCAAATTTTTAAATTGATCTAGCAAAAAAGTTATCATATTTCTCCCGTGCTTGATAGTGACATTAGCATGAAAAAACTTCCCAAGGATTTCCATGGCGTGCTTGATAGTGACATTAGCATGAAAAAACTTCCCAAGGATTTTCGAGTTGAAACAAACCTAAACCGAGCCTAATCCTAAGGCTCGTTAGAAGAGCGAGCCGGCTCGAGGCTCGGCCCAAACTCATGGCGTGCTGATCTAAAAAGGCCCATTAGCAAGCATATGCCAACTTAGCAAACTCTAGGAAGTAGGATTTGTACGCAACGTGACCACCTCTGCCTGGATAAAACTTTTGGACAGAAGTGTCACGTTCATTTTTTATAATGGAAATAAAAAATTCCCAGCCCTTTATATTTTCCTACATACGGGCTTGCAATTTAAAAATTAACAAAACACGTCATTAAAAAAGAACATTTTTAAAAAGAACTTTTCTTTGAATCAAACGTCCTTTAACCTGGTATTAGACCTCCATCTATATTTTACAAAAATCTCTATTGTCACCCTCTCTAAGAATTAACATACCACAAAAATCTCTTGATGAGTTTTTTATTTCTGAAATAATCTCCAGAGTCTAAGCCAATACGTCTTCCTAAAAAGAATCTATAAAAACTGATGATATTTATTTAAAATTAAAAGCCACGGTACTGGGAGGAAACTCCGTACCACACGCACATGGTATAGAATGGAACTTGGAAACTACCACATGCACATGAACATGATGAGTACATCTGCACTGCACATGAGCTACGAGCCGTAGCTGTGCTGTGCAAGGTATGTACAGGACACATACAGGAGAAAGCGTCCAAAAACCTCCATCCCGCGGCCACGGCCACGGCCCACGGGCCACCAACCCTGTATGGCTGTATTGTAATTGTAACTAACCGTACACGAGCGGCCGCGCTCGAGTAGGAAGCAACAGGGAACAGGGAACAGTAGCAGACTGCCATCCATCAGTCGCGGGTGTCTGAGGTTCGATTCAACTGATGAGTGGGATGCGAGCACTTGCGGCTTCGGGAGTCCTCCATCCCACGGATTCACGCCTGATTGCCTGTGCGGCGGCGAATAATCAGCTGCCGCGGCAGATGGATGGCAGGAGCCGCCGGGCCGGCGAACCATGGTTGTCGCACACTACCGCGGGGAGCGCTGACTTCTCTAGCCCATTGCCTGCCTGTCAAGGACTGGCAGAACCAAAACCAATAAAACCCAGACGACATCAATCACCTCAGCCAGAAACGAACTCGCAACAGCCTCTCATCGAGTACATGTACTATTAAAACCATTGTACCTAGCCAATATAATATCGAAATAATTTCTAGAAAAATCTCAGAGACACGTTTTCTGAAGAGGCATATGACGACATTTAGACGAGTGTGATAATATTTAGTCCCACTTTGCTGATTAAAGCGGAGGAAACATAAACTAAATAATTGTCCGCTCTTCGTAGTCTCGCACGTGTTGAGCAATAGGTACAAGGTAGAACACACTCGCCTCGTCCTCGCCGGGTGAAGAGAGCGGACACACGACATATATGTGAACGGCTGATCGAAATTAGAGTCCAAGCCTTGCGCGCTCAGTTCTTTTTTTGGTTCTGTTTTATCGTTTATTCTATAATCCTTATCAACGAGAGATCGTCAGCATTCTTTATCCGGTGTGTATCCTTATCTGATGCAGATCATTGAATTCTTATCGCGTACGTATTTTTTGGAAAAAACATTATAAAGTTATGGTGACTACATCGTTTACCAAACATGTCGTGCTTAACAATGTGGACTCCAGTATCTATCACCAGAACAAGACATATCTGCCGCTACAGCAAAACATGCTCGACACTGTTGTATGACTGGGGCGTGCACGTGCACCACGTTTGACAGGATATAAGCAGTTGAATCTATGTTGGACGGGGTCCATTAATGAGCATGCTATAAAAGAGAGTGTTATGAATCAATACAACATAAAGTAGATCAAATACATAGAAGACATATTTAATGTGGAAAACCCCTCCAAGTCGAAGGAGAAAAACACGGGCACCGACCAGCAACAATCTCACTATTTTCGGGTGGTTACATATCGCATGAGACTTACAATGAGATTAACTATCTCCTGTGGATTACAAGTGTATTTATAGAGATGAAACTTTAAACTGAGTAGGGAACGATTCGGTCCAAACCTCCCGGCAACGGTCCTCCGCTTCGCTCGCCAACTTGACCGCATTCTTCAGAATTTGGAGCACAAACTCAATAGAGACGAGTACAACAACGTATAAAGGGGCACTCACACGTAGGGTTTGATCCACAATCGATTCACATACCGCAAGCTAGGTCGAACCAAGGGTCCACAATTGTAGGGGGACACACGATGCCAGTTAGCCTACAACTCTCACCAAAATTAAAGGAAAATGGAGAGGTAGTCGATCGTCTAACTAACATTGCTTAATCTTATCCACCTCCACATTCACCAATTCATTTGTCATAAATAAGATGTGGAGTATCTTGCTTCCGTGATCCGAATCTTTGTAAACCGATTATGTGTTGGTAGCAAATAGCGGTACCCTACATCTAGCAAGCCTCTTGCCTATATCCTTCACTCAGTTAGTAACTCTACAATTTTTTGGGGTACCTACATATCCTAATGTCATTAGGTGGTGGCATTTGGCATGCCATGTATAGGAGATTTTGGTTGGTG
Organism: Zea mays; assembly: GCF_902167145.1. NCBI lineage: Eukaryota > Viridiplantae > Streptophyta > Magnoliopsida > Poales > Poaceae > Zea > Zea mays. The sequence goes on from NC_050097.1 coordinate 15,337,132, forward strand.
TGCTTAGTTGTGTTGTGGTGCCATGGCATCACCGATACACTTATATAATGGATATATATTTTTTCTTTTTTATATCTCATGATACAAGATAAACTAGAAACTGTAATTTGATATAATGATAGGGTAAATAACAAAGTATATCTATAATTTTAAAGAATCTTTAGATCTTTTGATAGTTAGATTCCATATAAAATTTGATTAGACAACAGACTCAACCCGACACTTTGGCCTATTTGGGAAAACTTTATCTGAAGAGGTTTCCAGAGAATCTGGATTCCTAAATAATATAGTTGTCGGTAGAATCTTAATATCGTATGGTTTAAGTGTGAAAGAAGTTGAAAGGGCCTGCATGGTTTAAGGTGGTTTAGGAAGCGACTGATTCCTCTCGTCGCGATGACTCGACATGTTCTACATTTACATTGAGTTGAACGATTTTTACAAAAAATAACAATTCTTATAAAAACATATTTAGAAGCAAACCATTTAATCGACGAGAACTGATTCTCACGACCAAGATGTGACTAAAGCCGAAACAAACACGATCTAAATTATAGTATAGCCGAAACAAACATGACCTAAATTACAGTATAGCTATAATCCAGTGCCGTCCACAACGGACGCAAGTGAGAATATTGCGCTCGTCTCTTCACCAACTCTGGATTTGGACTCACATGGGCGCGTCGCGCTTTCTTCATCCTTTCGTTTGTTGTACTCCATCCGAGAGAATACACAACTCGCACCAGTTGCTTGCTCAAGACCACCGACCATCATGGGCAAGGAATTGAGGCGGTATGCGTGCACCGAATCACCGATACGTGCATGAGACTATGAGAGCATGAACTGTTTGCGGCGGCCAGCCAGCGCAGGTAACTTTACGCGAAGCTAGCGACGTCAACGTTGATGGACACGGAGATGCCGACGCCTCATGCGTTTTGGCTGCCTTGACGTGACTCTAAGGCTGCCCGCAGTGGGCGACTGCATGCCCGCGTTACCTGATTTAGCGTAAAAAAAATGCTGCAGCGCAGGACTCTACCCGATACTGCATGCTCTGCGTTACGCTATTTCTAGCGCTCTCTCTCACCTACGCCAAACAGAGGCAGTGCAACTGCAGCAGCAGAGATGGGCCCACGACTGCACGCTCTCTCCCACAATCGCTATGAAGTGCACGCAAGCACAGTAGAAAAAATAATATAATATGTGGTATTTGGTATAGGGTTGAGATATAAAATAAACATGAGTGCGGAGGATTCTGGTATAGAGTAAAGAATTTTGCTGACCAGGATAGAATATTCTTTTTAAGGTAGAAATTTAGAGTAGTATGAGTGCAGATAGCCTAAGTCTGTAACGGCAAAGCCTAGCCAGTGCTCCGGCGACCCGACCCGAACCTTTTCGCGGTGCATGGCGCACGGGCATCATGCTGCGCCCCCGTTTGCGCAGCTGCAGCTAGCTCGCTCGTCTTTTCAGCTTTTGCGAAGTCAGCAAGTGCGTGTGTTGTGAGAGACTGCTGCGTCTGCGTGCCGCCCGCCCGCCCGCCGCCGCCGCCGCCACCGCTAACCAGGCGGCTTTTACGCTCGACACATGACGCGCCACCGCCGCGCCGGCCTATCCACCTACGCCGGCCGGGCCTCCTTCAAGTGCTGCTCCAGAATCGTACGCGAGATCCTCACGAAAAAAAAAGCTCTTTTCCGCGCCAAAGTTCCGCTCGCTCTGCACAGCATCCCATCCCACTCCCACCTCAGGCGACGAATCTTTGGTGCCCAGCGCACACAAACGAACACACAAATCGACCCTCCACCGCTACAGAGAGCTAGAGTGGTATGTAAGCGTGTAAGGTGTAACCTTCGTCGCTTGTTTAATAAAGCTAAAGAAGACAAGCAAGGAGTAACCGTTAAATAATAAAAGCCATCATCTTCGTCGCTCGCTTGACGCTCGTCTCGCCACAAAACGACGGCGGGCACATGCACGCTTCGGTGTCCGATGCCGCTCGCTGTGTAGTGTGTAGTAGTACGCGAACTCGTGAGACATTGGAGACCTAAAACAAAAGCTGAGCTCCATATCGGGTTCGTGGACGCCATTATTGCCGTAGCCTCTACTTGCCACGCTCCACCTACATTCCCAAGGCCAAAGAACCCCAGACGCGGACACGGATGAAAATCCAAGGTTTTGTGCAGTGGAGAGGACGAGCACCCACGCGAACACTTTTCAAAGCCCTCCCTCCCTCACTGGCACACGCTAACCGAAGAGCGAGCGCACCAGGCGTAGGAGTATGGTTGTTTGGTAGCTAGACAAAGAATTGAGGGGGTGGCCAGAACCGCCAGATGCTGCGAAGGCGCAGAGCCCGGAGCACCCAGCAGCGACCTGTTCCGTTGGCGTTGGCTCACCACCCGACCACCGTGCGCGCGAGCAAAGAGAGCCCCTGCCCCCCTGCTGCTCTCCGCGCCCACTGTTCCCTCTTCATCCAGGCACAGGTGACACGGGCACCTGTTCACCTTTGCAGGGCCCTGAGCCCCTGCGGCCGGCCTGTAGCCCTGAACTGATGAACCTGCAGTTGCAGCTCATTTTGCAAGACACGGACAGCTCTCTCCTTTTCGTGCTCCCTTTGCTCCCTTTTCTTTCAGTCGCTTCACACTCCACGGACTCGAGCTTTGGCTTTGTGGCGCCTGTGAATCTGCCAACAAAGAAAGGACTGAAGGGGGAGGGAGGAGAGGGCTGATCCAAGTGCTTTCACCCATCTGCTTGTTTCTCCATTTGTTGGCCTGCAATGGCGGGGAGCTTCGACCTGAGGACGCCAACCAGAGGCGTCGAGCAGGTGAGTCAAAATCTCCTCCCCCCCTTACCCATTTCCACTCCAGTTCTTGGAGGATTTCACGACCATTTTTAGTAGCCTGGAGCGGGAAGGCTTGATACTTCTTCTTTCCTTAGCCATTTTCGGGGGATTCTATATCTGCATTTTTTTGGGGGGAAATGAAACGCAGAGCATTGGGATGCACCTACTGATTGCTTCAGCTCGTTGCTTTGTTCAGGCTATCGTTGCTCTGAAGAAAGGCGCACATCTCCTGAAATGTGGCAAGAGGGGGAAGCCTAAATTCTGCGCCTTCAGAATATCATCTGTGAGTAATCTAGTGCCTGCGATTTCCCTTCAAGAAATCCTAGAACCTGTCTTTGATACAGGGATACTCCCTTGTTGTCCATGATTTCAGTTTCTTCTTCTTATTTTTCTTTTTATTTACACACGACTCCTAGTTTACGAAGGGGGGCTTTAGTACAATAGTTCCTAGGGTGGTAACTCTGAAGTTACAGAGATCTAATGGTACAACTTTTTACCCCAGTTCATTCTGCTAGAAATGTTGAACTAGATGTTTAAAGCTCGTGTCCTTCGGAAGCTGCTTACAAGCCCTGCCAGAGAGAGACTGACATCAGGTTTAAATAGATTGGATAGCGAGTAATAATATTGTTCTCAACCAATAAATTACAGAAGATTCCTTTGAATCCCATTTCCTGAAATGTCACAGAACTGCAAATACCCCTGTCGATATCATATGATTCTATAATACAGTTCAAACTTTCGAAGCTAGGACCACCATTCCAAGCCTTAGTTCTAGAGCAGCCCAACTTTTGAACCGTGGCCACTACTAGTCATACAAGTATTTAGGTTTGTCACATGACAAATGATATTAGTATATTGGTTATCAGAAATTCAGAAGTGCCTCCAGTCTTTATTTCACAATTTTTGCATAGACATGGTCAGAAGAAGTAGCAGTCAAATGTTTATATTTTGACATTAATATATTTTGGAGGGGGAAGTCATAAAGTTTGGTCCAATTGAACCGTGAGACCTTGGCAGTTTCCTGTGGCTATTGTATTCTAGTTGAATTGAAGCTTGTTATGTTGTGTATATGTAGTTCACTAGTTATATGAAAATCCACCTTCCAGTCATGGTGAAATATTTTCTTATATTTTCAGGATGAGACAACATTAATATGGTACTCAAAAGGGAGGGAAAAACACTTGAGCTTAAGCTCCGTGTCAGCTGTGGTTCTTGGCCAGAAGACGGTATACAATTAATTTTGTGCTGAAAGAATAGTCATGGTATTCATTATTCATATTATAACACTGCAACCATTTCTAAAGATTTCAGAATTTTGCAGATAAAATTTCTGCGACAGCGTTGTCCAGAGAAGGAACCCCATTCCTTTTCACTTATATACAAAAACGGAGAGCGCTCACTTGACTTGGTATGTTCATTGCAATGTCCAAGTCATTTTGGTCTGCAAGTCTGTAGTCCATTTTTCCTCACCAGCACCATATTTTTGAAAAACAATGACCAGATCTGCAGCGATAGAGATCAAGCTGAAAACTGGTATCTGGGCTTGAGGGCCCTATTACCAACTCCTTGTAATCCATGTTCATCAATTGAATCAAGGAGCAGTAGGCAGATCGACAGTTGTACAAATACTCCCAGCAGCTATATTCAGCTTAAGAGTAAGTTACTAAGTGTGCATGGCACACCAAGGCACATACAGGTTAGTTCAGGAAGTTACATTGTAGCATCTGAATGATAACACTTGTATAGCTCGCTTTGGCATTTTTCTCTGGTATTTCATGTAGCAACATTTGTTTTTTTTCTCGGGAAAGGGGATTCACGTGGCAACTACAGGGCAGGGACTGTCTGAATTTGAAATTCAGGAGGCCAATTGATAAACACAACATTCTTAAGTTGTACCAACTTATATCAATCTCAGCAAACCACACATCTATGAATTATGATTGCAAGGGTACTAGTAAATGAGATCAACATTGAAATGATTTTGACTTTATGAACCCAACAATTTGTGTAGTTTAATCTTGTCCATATGTAAGTAGGCATACCTTACTGATGCGCTTTTCTGTTTCTAAACACTTAATTCTCTTGGTTAAATTACAGTCTTCTGTTTGGGTCTAACAATTCGTCTAATGCACTTCATGTTAAGGTATGTTCATCGCAAAGGAAGCCCAAGAAGGCACACGGAACATTTTTTGGTGGTAGCGCTGATTGTTCAGAATCATTATTTTACACAAGGCAGCGAACATTCTCTGACATAGGTACCTACTTGGAAAATCTTACACGCAAGATGTCAAATCCAGAAATACATGATTTGAAGGATGTTATGGTTGGTAACCAAGAAAAGGAGCAGAAAATTACCCAAACACCTAAACTGAAAACCTTTGAAGGACCCCGTGCAGCATGTAGGTTAGATTCTCTGAAGGATGTTTTTTTCTGGGGTGATGCTTTTGGAAGTATTTTAGAGTGTGGTGATACCTCAAAACCCCTTCCAATGTTAGTGGACTCAACGAACATGCTTGATGTACAAAGCATTGCTTGCGGAGAGACTCATGCGGCCATAATCACTAAGCAAGGAGAGGTCTACTCCTGGGGAAATGAGAGCAGTGGCAGAATTGGAAATCAAGTAAATATCAAAGTCTCCCGGCCCAAGGTCGTTCAATCTCTTGCCTCTTTACATGTGAAGGATGTGGCCTATGGATCAAAGCACACTTGTGCAGTAACTGTTTCTGGTGAACTTATTGAATGGGGAGAAGGACCCTATATGGGCCAGTTGGACAGCTATGCGAGGAATCAATGGTTTCCGCATAAATTGTTTAGTCCACTGGACGGCATATCTGTTGTGAAGATTGCTTGTGGTCCTTGGCACACAGCAATAATAACGTCTTCTGGTCAGTTATACACATATGGGGATGGAACATTTGGTGTTCTTGGTCATGGAGATACACAAGGAACTACCCGGCCTAAAGAAGTAGAGTCTTTGAAAGGCTCAAGAGTGAAATGTGTGGCATGTGGGCCATGGCACACAGCTGCCATTGTGGAAGTGATCAGTGATTTCAAGAGCAATTCACCAAGAAGCAAGCTGTTCACATGGGGCGATGCAGATCGGGGGAAGCTGGGTCATGCTGACAAAAAGATGAAGCTTATACCAACATGTGTTGATTCACTCACAGACTATGATTTTATTCAGGTGTCCTGCGGGACGGCACTCACTGTTGCTCTCTCTGTTACTGGTGTGGTCTTTACTAGTGGCAGTTCGATGCATGGGCAATTAGGGAACCCCCATGCAGATGGTAAAACTGTTTCTGCTGTTGAAGGACTACTTAAGAGCGAGTTTGTCAGACATATATCATCAGGTTCTTCCCATGTAGCAGTGGTGACTACAAATGGGAAAGTGTTTACATGGGGTAAAGGCAAGGAAGGGCAGCTTGGTTTAGGTGACTTCCTTAATAGGAGCACTCCAACTTTAGTAGATGCATTGGAAGGTAGGCATGTGGAAAGCCTATCTTGTGGTTACAACTACACTGCAGCAGTATGTCTGCATAAAGTAATCTCAAGGAAGGACCTCTCTGTATGTAGTGGTTGCAAGATGGCTTTTGGTTTCACTAGAAAGAAGCACAACTGTTACCATTGTGGATCCATGTTCTGTAATTCCTGTAGTAGTAACAAGGTTGCCAAGGCAGCACTTGCACCAGATAAGAGCAGAAGGTATCGTGTGTGTGATGGGTGTTTCAGTCAGCTACTGAAAGTTGTGGATTCTGGTAAGGTAAAGTCTGAACTAAATACCAGCAAAGGAGCTGAAATTATAAGGTCATACACACCAAAGTTGTCTCGTATATTCAGGGATGTAAACTTACCTGTGGAAAAGGAAAAGGTGGCTTTAGTACAACGCTCCAATCAGAGAAATGAGGTCCTGTACACTCCAGTCCAAGCGAAATCTCAGAGATGGGGGCAAGTTGAGTGCCCAGCTCAATTTCTATCTGCAGAAGACAGTTCTCATTATCAATCTATATCGAAGAATCACATGTATAGTGCCTCTGTTTCCGAGAGAATGCATGACCCCACAGTGCTGAAGTCTGGCAGATCTTTGCAACAGCCTAATGATGACCAGAGGAAAGATCTTAACAGCATAGAAGAAACCTTGCTCACTGAAGAAGTAAAGCAGCTTCGTTCACAGGTAACTTTATGAGTTTATGTCATTGATAAGCAAATAGTTTGATCCCCTTTCCAGAACTAAACGAGATGATACTGTTAGACATGCGACCAGGCCAGAACTGAGATTTCGGTGGCCTAGAGCGAACATAAAAATTGGGCCTCCTATATAAGTATAACATTTTTTTCAGTATACATATATATAATCTTACATTATATAGATAATAATTAATGTAATATCAAAATATTATACCAAATAAAATTTACAATGCCTCAAAAGTTTCTTCTAACATTTTTTGAGGTGGTCATCAATGATTACGTTGATATCAGTCATATCTAATATTTTTTTCTCGATACATAAGGTGGCCAAACCATTCGATCGTTCTTGAGAGATTGTAGATCTCAAGTAGTTGATGTCACCATGACAGATATAGTAAATAAGATTCGATAAGCTATAGAAACATTACGATATGAATTCATAAAATTGGCATACTAATAAATCTCCATAGAAGACATAGGTGGTTCTGACAAGCTTAACTTTAAAACTCTTAATATTAGCTATATAACAAACTGCAGGAGTTGGGGCCCTAGGGCGGCCGCCCTAGTGGCTCTATGCCTAGAGCCGGCCCTGGACCAGCTCTTGGGTATCTTGTTCCTGATGGCATAGTTTGTTGTCTTTGTTGCTCTCTATGATCTAAAACAAGCTTCTCGTATTGTTTGAGCGCTTTGCCTCTGTAATCGCTGGTGCTAGTTTTGCTTTGAGAGCTCATGACAGACCTTGTTTGTTCATACTTCATCACGTGGTCACACTCTTCATTTTTATGTTGATGATATGATCATCACCGATGATTCTGAGTGTATTGCCTTTGTCAAGGCACGTCTTAGTGAGCAATTTCTCATGTCCGATCTTGGTCTTCATTATTTTATTGGGATTGAGATTTCTTTCACCTCTCATGGCATTTATTTGTCCTAAGAAAGGTGCATTTAATTGTTCTTCCCTCACCGGCCATCACACTGTTGAGACTCACATCGTGCTTAATCTCCAAATTCGTGCCACTGATGATGAACCCTTCACTGATCCCACATGGTATCGCCATATTGTTGGGAGGCTTGTCTATTTGGGTGTGACTCATCCTGGTATTTCAGTTGCTGTGCACATTCTTCGTCAATTTGTTTTCGCTACTACTCACCTCCACTATAACCATCTTCTTCATGTCTTGTGTTACCTTTGTGGACCATTACTCGATGTTTGTTCTTTCCGCGCTCTAGCTCTATTCAACTCCAAGCCTACTTTGATGCTACTTGGGTTAGCGATGCTGATTGTCGCTCTCTTTCTGCCTATTATGGTTTTCTTGGTGGTTCTCTCATTGCTCGGAAGATTAAGAAACAGACCGTGATTTCTCATTCAAGTGCAGATGCTGAGTTGCAAACTATGGCTCTTGCGACAGCAAAGGTTACTTGGCTGTGACTGTGTCACTGTGATGGTACTTGAGGATTTTGGTGTTTCAGTTTGTGTGCCAACTCCTCTCTTGTCTGACTGGTGCTATCAGCATAGCTTGTGGTCTGGCGAAGCATGGGCTCACTAAACATATTGGTGTTGATGTGTCTTGGACTCGGGCCCAAGTGCAGGGTGATGTCATTGCTCTTGGCTACGTGTCCTTTGAGCTTCAGTTGTCTGACTTCTTCACAAAGGCATAAACGAGAGCTCAGCATCTGCACTGAGTTTTCGCAATCCTCCCTGAGTTTGAGGGGGGTTGTTAGATATATTTTATGTGTTTGTATTTTCCCTTTTGTATAAGGGTGTCTTTGGCTCTTTGCATACCTGTACATGTACATATTGGGTTAAAGCACTTCTCAATGCAAGCTCTATTCTAACAGATATTATTGCTGCTGTTTCAATAGATGACACTTCTCATGGAGCAATACCATCAGAAAGCTCTTCAGGTTGAACTGTATAAACAAAAACTCGATGAGACATGGCTAATTGTTAGGAATGAGGCTGCAAAATGCAAAGCTGCCAAAGATATCATAAAGGTTCTAACTGATCAGGTATGGGCATAAACCATACTCTGATTCCAAAGTATTGTCAGCACACTGTTTCAGTTGCAGTTTTAGTTTCAGTAAGAAAGAAAGTGTCATGCATCACTTTGTCTTGTTTGACATGTTTGCCTGTTGTGAACTGTGCAGTGTAAGGCCTTGTCAGAGAAACTTTTGGTCGGTCAGCAATATGAGAACCTTGAGACAAAATCTAATATCAGCCAAGGACAAACATTTTCAGCAGATTTGCAACATCATCCCAGTGAAAAATTTGCCACAGGCAAATTCGGACAACTCGACAACACCAAAAATCACCAGACCAGCAGCCAAGGAGACGAAGAATATACACCTTCTTCAAGTTCTGATGTGCAGGTAGAAGGATTGTGTGGTCATTTGAATGGTTCAAGAACATTTGACAGTAATGGCCGTATTACAGAAGGGAATTCCATTGTTGCTCGCGTCACCTCCAATGGTGTGATCGAGCAAATCGAGCGTGGGGTGTATGTCACATTTGCTGTATCACCTTGTGGCAAGAAAGACATAAAACGTGTACGATTCAGGTGGGGTCCTAGAATGACTTACTGGTGCTTCATTTTACCTTTCACATTTGCAGTAACCTAACCAGGCATTCTTGGTGCAGTCGGAAGCATTTTGGCGAGAAGGAAGCTCAACACTGGTGGGAAGAGAATAAGGGCAGCGTCTATGCAAAGTACAGCACTGAAAAAGCGCAACATCAGCTAGAGGTTACAATCAAGAGTGTACAAGAGTAACCACAAGTTGGATTGGGTTACCTACTGCTGAGCAAGATGAAAAAATGACATGGAGCAAATAAGATGATATTAACGGAACAGATAACTGACCGTCCTTTTTCAATGAAAATAGGCAGTTTAACTTATTGTAGATACGAATGTACAGATAAGAATGAGTGAATGACGGCTGGATGCCTCCTTTCTTTTCTCCATTTCCTCCTGATTCAGTTGGCATGATCTAGTCTGATGAACAATGCAGTGCTGAATTGAACCAGTATCAGTCGTAATTTTCTGGCAGAAAGTAGAATTTGTTCAGTATTAGTTGTTTCCCTTGATTCTTCAGAGCAACTAAACCTGCAACAATGGAAGTTTCAGACACAAAGCTAATAGTTGTCAGCGTTCATATTCTGACGGAGAAAGCATCCAACTGAAAACAGTTCTAACACTCGGCGCCAATAGGAAGGCAAGGCTTATCCTTTCGAGTCTCCACCATACCACCACCAACAATGGCGAGCATTCACGCCGGCTTTGCCTCCACCATCGTTGCTTGCAGAAGCTTTAGCTTCACTATCGTGGCATGCCCCTCCCCCTCGCCCGCGCATTGTACGGCCTCCTCTTCCAGTGGGGTCCGCAACCAGCGGCGCAAATCCACTCCCCCAGCCGCCGAGTGCCTCCCATGGCGCCGCCACCAGGTTGCACGTCAGCGGTAGGCGCCCCGATCTCACTGCACTCCTTTAGGGCTTCATGCCAACGATTTTCAGACGAAATTTGAAATGTCCACAGCCGAATTCATATAATCGCGCACCTATTTGGGGTTCCCTCTGTCGCTAAACTTTAGGGTTGGTGACTTTAATTGACTAAGGGATGCCTAGTAGGGTGTGTGGCTTTATTTGAAAAAGTAAGATTCCCTTGAAAATCAAATTCTTCATTTGGCAGATTTTTAACAAAAAACTTCAGGTTGCCCTGTTGAAGGCTAAAATGAGCCTGGCGGACGGTCCGGCCCTGAGGCCGGACGGTCCGCGGTCCGGACTGTCCGTGGTGGTGGCGCGGACGGTCCGCGCGCGCAGAGTCAGTTAGGGTTCCTAGTTTCTCGCGGGATTTGTTACCTAAAACCGCGGGATTAACTCGGGAAACAGTTGGAAACGGATCCAGACCTCCCCCTTTATATAGATAAAGGGCTACGGCCGATTAAACCCCCCAACAATCGAACCAATACAACTTCTATCTCGTATTTATTTTCAGCACAATTAGGAGTAGTTCTAGTCTAGTTCTAGTTTAGCCCTAGTTTAGTATTCCAATCCCCAAATTCTCTGCCTCTCCTCGACTCTACGTCGATTAGAGGAGTCTAGGTCGGCCGGCCCGAGCCTAGACAACTCCTAGGATCTCTCCTCCCCGACGGGGTCCCTCCCGGGAGCGAGATCCAGGCGCCGCCGGCGATCTTTCGCCGCCCCTGCGCACGCGCGGACCGTCCGGTCCTAGAGCGCGGACCGTCCGGCCGTCAGGCAGAGAACCCGAGCTCCTGCACCAGGTCGCGGACCGTCCGGCCCTGTGCCGCGGACCGTCCGCGTCTGACCAGAGAGCATCGCCGCCTCGCGCCAGGTCGGGGACCGTCCGGCCCCAAGCCGCGGACCGTCCGCGCCTGACCAAAGAGCACCGCCGCTGGTTCTTTTGAGTGATTGGCGCCTCCAAAAGGTGTCAACATACCCAAACTTTGATTAAGAAAGGTTAGAAGGGTAATGTAAATTGATGTGTTTGTGCTACCCCAGAATCATTTGATCATATTGTCTTCGAATGCGTCATAGCTAAGTTGACTTGGACAATTCTGCGAACTGTTTTTAAGATGGGAGTTTTCTGAGACAGGCTTCAGGGCAAGGGTCTCTACCGACTAGATTAATCGCGTTTCTTTTTTTGTAGATTTTGCTGGAGCTCTTTGGACCACTAGGAACAAGATGACCATCGAAAAGAGGTTCTCAAAGACATTAACTGATATAGTCTATGTTGTTTTTTTAACGTTCAATTAAGAAAAAAATAGATTTGATCTAGTTTTAAGAAAAAACAGGTCTAAAACCTACACAGAGCGCACAATACAACCTAGACAACATCCCCACCCTCATAAAAGTCATCCAGAGTCATTGTTGACGAGCTCAACACAAGGGACGACTATCTCTGACTCCGCAATACGGGCAACACATGGCTAAACGAACTTGACGACACCTACACCTAAACACGGGCAAAGGAGGAGGCAGATCGTGGTGCACCGTCGTTGCTAAGCCGCAACACATCCACGCGAGGCAACTCTGATTCTTCACCAACGAGCTTGATCCTTCGCCCCTCCCGCAGCAATTGCCCAACCTCCAAAACAATTCAATCCACGGGGAAGGGGTTCGCCTCATGTCATGGTTGTCGCGCCACATCCTTGACACAACAGCTTCGACTTCACGTGGCAAAACCCTACATCCACCGACATACCAGACGTCGAGAAGTGAAAGCAACAACCGAAGGCGATATCGTGACCGAGACGAACTTCAATAGCGACGCCTTCAGGAAGGAAGTGACGTCTGGAACGCCATCGTAGCTTGTTCAATATGGATCGAGCTTTTGCCTAAGAAAGACAGTGATGGACAACTGGGGAATGTGACACCCTTAACAGGGAAAGCGACGTCGACGAGCGTCACCGTCGACGAGGCTTTCGCCCAAGAAGTCCTTCAACACATCACCAGGCCAAGGCCCCGGGACAAAGCATGTAATCTCTGCCATCACCGTCGCCCTGACATCGCGCACAAACCCTTCTAAAGGGGCAACGAAACATCGTTTGTCACAGCAACTGCAAAGCTGTGTCGGTCGCCACTCCCTCCGGCTAGGCAGACAGAACCAGACAACACCTTGCCGCGTGCGTCACATTGTTACGCGCCAGAGCCGATGCCGACAAACGTTGTCAGTCCTGGCACACGTAGCCACCGAAGTCAGCTGCCGCTGGGCACCCTGCCGCCATCACCACCCTATGCCAGCCGAGGGATTTGGCACAATAGGTCGCTCTATCTTGCCGCTCTTTATAATACACCGCTTCGAGCCGGGGTCGTGAAAAAGGGTCGCTTGAGTCTGTGCGCTGGCCAAAAGAGGTCAATGTTGCTTTTGACGTACCTGGCAGTGTTGCAATCTGCCGATTTTGTCCTTACGGCCGCTCACAACGCCGTCTTCTCCCCCCATTTCCCTTTCTTCATCTCTGGACGACGCTTTGCTGTCGACGCGGGAGCCGCCGAGCCCTCATCCCAGGCGTCGTCGCCGCCGCCGTCACTCGCGGACTCGTGCCTGCCGTCCGCCTTCCCGTTCCTCAGCAACGGCAGCTTCTTCCCCGCAGCTCGACCTCGGCGGCGTTGCGCTTGCACCCCCGGCCTTCTCCTAGTGGCAGTCGGTGGTGGTCTCGGACTTGTACGACGGGCTCGCGCCGTGGGACGACGGAGCAACGACGGGCGCGTGGGACGACATCGGTGGCCTCGACCTCAGCTGGACACTGCAGGGGAACTGAGTGCCAGCCGCCGTCGCCGTCTTGAGGGGCTCCGGTTTTAGCAGTGCGGCCTCGTCAGGTTCAGTTCAGTTCCTAGGAATGTAAACCAGCTCACAATTCTCCTATATATGTCGCCTCCACTAGTTTCTTCTCGTCTTTACTGCGAATGAAATGGTGGGGCTGCTAGTTAGATCAGTGAATCTTGATCTGTAGCTGGAGCCAGAGTGTAAGATCTGTGCAGTGATTTATCGTGACAATAAAATTAAGTTTGTGTCAAACCGTTTAGTCGCTAGACAATAAAATTAACTTTGCTAGCTCAAGCAAAACACCATGGCCACAGAAGAATGGTTTCTATCCAACAGTCATCAGGTGTCTGATTTTCTTTTTCTTTTCCCTCTCTCTCACGAGTAGGGGTGGATATCGAGCTGGCTCGGCTCGACTCGTTATGTTAACGAGCTAAAGATCCAACTCGACTTGACTCGTTTGACAACTCGAGTTGGCTCGTTTAGCTCGCTAGCCAGCTCGATAATACCATGTCTAGTGTCTACGGACGGATATAAAAATATGTAGCAAAAGAAAATATGGAGATCTATTTAGAAAAAAAGAATAGAGTTTGCAACTTAAGATTCCACACTCAACAAATAATAAGATTAACTATAGTAGAGTACAAGATTAACTATTTTGGATCCGAGATTATTGTGATTTGACTAATTAATTCAACTCGTTTGGCTCGCGAGCCAGCTCGAGCTGGCTCGTTATCATAACGAGTTGAAATACAAGCTCAACTCGTTACCAATTATAAACGAGTCGAGTCGAGCGAGTTAACGAGCTACGAGTTTTTCGTCCAGCCTTACTCACGAGTCATGCCACTAACACACCCATTAGATGTCAGAGCGTCGTCCAGAGATGAAGAAAGGGAAATGGAGGGAGAAGACGGCGTTGTAAGCGGCCGTAAGGGCAAAATCGGCAGATTGCAACGCGGGCCCCACCTGCCAGGTACGCCAAAAGCAATATTGACTTCTTTTGGCCAGCGTGTAGACTTAAGCGACCCTTTTTGACGACCCCGACTCGAAACGATCTATCATGAAGAGCGACAAGATAGAGCGACCCATTTTGCCAAATTCCAAACGCCAGCCCAGGCACTGATCGGCGCCACCGCAGACGGCCAGGCCGAGCGCCCCCGGCCCGCGCCACTCAGCGCCGCCAAGTCTCCAAAAGGAGAGGAGGGGCAGTAGCCGCCACCCTGGTCACCTGTGCAGCAGCCCCGCTGGCGCACCCCGCCAGGCCACTGGATGCCTCCTCTCCTCTCGTGGCGGCCGATCCCTCCCCTAGCGTCGATGACCACACCCTGCACGTCTCCACAAGGCCTGCCAAACGCACAGCCCCACGAAACCGCACTCAGCCGAGCTCCAGCCTCCAGCCCCTGCTCAGGCTGAAATCGACCAACCACGAGCAACATCAAGGCGTCAACGTCGAGGGCCGGCTCCGTCTAGCCATGCCCAGCCCCGGCAGCCGCGCGCCTACGCCGAGCACCTCGCCGCCCTGTCAACCGCGCCAGCATCGAGCACCTCCTCGGACGTCGCGGCGAACTCCACCCACAGATCCACCCCAGTCGAGCTTCCCTCGCGGAACTGCCTCTGATTAGGCTGCGTCCCGGCCAGCCACGAGCCCCCTCGAGGCGACAACTCGCACCACCACGTCAACAAAAGCCCCCCCCCCCCCCCCCCCCCCCCCCCCCCCCCCCCCCCCCCCCCCCCCCCCCGCCATCCCGGCCGACTGCGCAGCCCTGCCGGCAGCGGCGCAACGGGAGAGGGGAGGGAGGGGAGAATATTCGACGGCTAGGGTTGCCGCCCGTGTGCAGCAGCGGATGCAGGGGGCTGCACCATGTGCATCGGCTAACAAGATAATCTAATATGTTGCAACTTTATGAGATGGATGTCACAAAAAATACTATATTAATGACTGAACTATCATTGTCGGGTAATTTAGTGCAATTCGTAAAGATGACAAAAGATTAAATATCTTCATCCGACATATGTGCAACACGATACCGCTCTCGTCCGCGTCCTAACCCTAGTCGTCTGATGTATCTCTCCCGCGCTACCCATTAGTTGTCGGCTTGTCGTTGTTTGTCTAGCGATTTCCCTCCATCTCCTCTATGGTGCGTCCACGGCCGACAGGCACCCGCATCCACGCCCATGCTTTAGATCAGTTTACGTTAGTGGCTAATCGGCCAAGTTGCCAACTACAAGGTATCGGTTGTCTATCGCTAGCCCACCAACACCACAGTTGGCCGTCTTACTGTCCCTCCTTTGATCCATTTTTAGATCCGTCACTGCTCGTATGGGAGAGCAACGCGGGGGCCTAAAGTAAAATATAGCCTAAAGTGAAATATAGTTGCTCTATTCTTATTGTAGAAGTAGAATGTGTTGCTATTGTAGAAGTAGAATGTGTTGCTAAAGAAGGTGGATGGGGTGCGTATCATCCATGTGAAGGACGAGATTGTTGTCTGGATGGAGAACTTCATCCTTTCCGCTTTTATACATCTACAAAATCTAAATCCTGTAATAGGCTAATCTTTTCTCTCTCTCTCTAAATCTGGAGTTGCCAGTACTGTGTATACTACCGTACTGGTACTCCTTTCTTAAAGGGAAAAGCTAACGGACGCGCGTGTGTTTGTTTGGCTGTTTGTGCTCGCCTTGTGCGCCGTCCGATTGTTCACTGTTTGATTTTGGGATTCTCGCGCTCTTCACTTTCCAGTTTGTCCTGTCGCTCGTGCGTTGCCAGTGGCCAGTGCTCTGCTCTCTGCCGCCTCTTCACTTTCTCAGTGCGGCTGCCGTCGTCGTTCCCAGGGCGGCTGCCCCGCGCGCGCCCCTGCTGCCTGCTGCTGCGCGCGCCCTTCCCTCCAGTGCGTTCCCAGTGCTGCTGTGCCTGCTGCCGCGCGCGCCCTGCTGCTGCCTGCTGCCGCGCGCGCCCTCCAGTGCTGCTGCCGCGCACGCGATGAGTTGGAGTCGCGGGCGAGGTGGATCCGACGAGATCCATGGCGGAGGGTGAGGAGGCTCCGACTGGATCTATGGCGGGGGGCGAGGTAGCTCCGACGAGGTACATGGCGCGAGTGGAGGCAGCTGCGATTCCGACGAGGTCCACGTCGGAGGGCGAGGAGGCCGCGACTGGATCTATGGCGGGGGGCGAGTGGGCTGTTGCAGGATCCATGGTGGAGGGGAAGGTCCGACGGGATCCATGGCTGGGGGTGGTGGAGCTGGCTGCGACAGTATCTACGGCGGAGGGCGAGGGTGTCCCGACGGGATCCATTTTCGCTGTCCGGCGACAGCAACCTGTTGTGAAGCAGGCGGGTCTGGAGTTCCACTGCGCGAAGGTTGTGTCCCGGCATCTGGTGGCACTGTCGATCCAGTGAGGGTGCTCTTCATTTTACTTCATCTTTCCTGTGCTCGAGTATATTTTCCTAGTTCTACTGTTTTTTTGGATGTTCAGTATGCAGTGTGTGTTCTTCTGTTTCTATTAGCAAAGGAACAAATTATGCGATTCTAGTTAAAATTTGTCCCAGTATATTTGAGGATAGCATACGTATTGTTGAAATTTATATATAGTTAATGCATGCAATTTTGAAATTGTAATTTAGCATTGAAATGTATGTGCGATGTCTGTGTCTTGGCTTAGATGAATGAGTGTGAGATGTCTGTGCGAACTGTGATGTGGTTCTTTTTATAAATAAAGGAAATCTAGGTTGCTGCCTGGATATAGCATAGCCTCTGTCCCTTAGGAGTTTTTTTGTTTGGAGCAGGTTCCATTATATCCAGGATTTGCATCATTGATAATCTGTTTTGTGTTTATTGTTTGTGTAAATAATCTAAGTTAGCTAAGTATAGTTGTTTGGAGTTACAAAATGTATTTTCTTAGTATATTTAGTTCTTGGAAATTGTTTATTTATATTCAGTTTTTTATTTACAATTTTTTTTGTTATTTTTGCAGGGCATCATTTCCTCTCCTATGGTTAAGTTGATTGAAACTTTTGCTGTTTTTTGCAAGTCTCAGGTAGTTTGTTCTTTTTTATCTTCTTTTTTTTCTGTACAAGTTCTCAATTGTATATTTTTTATATGCAGTTTTTTTCATGTGATTTTTGTTTATTTTTTTGTTACTTAATTTTGTTTTTTATTTTTTATCTCTAGAGAGCTGCTTATAGGGAGAAGGTGTTAATTGAAGCAGAGAAACAATTTCTGCATGATTTCACTTTTTTCAAGGAAAAGTTATTAGTTGATTTTGGCCAAATAGTGGATGTCGAATGCATTGATAGTACTTGCCAAGTTCTGTGTGACAAGGTCAGGCGTTGTTGTTCAATTTGCAAGTCAAGGTGTACTGAAGCTATCATCGATTCTCTGAAAATTTTGGCTGAAGCAATGACTATTAAGCATCAGAAGTTTTTGAATTCCAACAACCTTCTGGCGAAAGTGAAAGGGAATTAGGCTTACACCTAGTTCCTAGATAATTTTGGTGGTTGAATTGCCCAACACAAATCTTTGGACTAACTAGTTTGCCTAAGTGTATAGATTATGCAGGTGTAAAAAGGTTCACACTCAGCCAATAAAAAGACCAAGTGTTGGATTCAACAAAAGAGCAAAGGGGCAACCGAAGGCACCCCTGGTCTGGTGCACCGGACTGTCCGGTGTGCCACCGGACATGTCCGGTGTGCCAGGGGGACTCAGACTCAAACTCGCTACCTTCGGGAATTTCCGGAGGCGACTCCGCTATAATTCACCGGACTGTCCGGTGTACACCGGACAGTGTCCGGTGCGCCATGGGAGGTCGGCCTCAGGAACTCGCCAGCCTCGGACTTTAATTCAAGCCGCTCCGCTATAATTCACCGGACTGTCCGGTGTGCACCGGACTGTCCGGTGAACCACGGAGCAACGGCTACTTCCGCGCCAACGGTCACCTGCAGGCGCATTCAATGCGCGCCAGTGGCGCGCAGTCGTCAGGCACGCCCATTCTGGTGCACCGGACAATGAACAGTTCATGTCCGGTGTGCACCGGACACCCAGGCGGGCCCACAAGTCAGAAGCTTCAACGGTCGAATCCAACGGCAGTGATGACGTGGCAGGGGGCACCGGACTGTCCGGTGTGCACCGGACTGTCCGGTGCGCCATCGAACAGATAGGATTCCCAACGGCCACATTTGGTGGTTGGGGCTATAAATACCCCAACCACCCCACCATTCATTGCATCCAAGTTTTCCACTTCCCATCTACTACAAGAGCTCTAGCATTCAATACTAGACACACCAAATAGATCAAATCCTCTCCAATTCCCACACAACTCCATAGTGACTAGAGAGAGTGATTTGCTTGTGTTCTTTCGAGCTCTTGCACTTGGATTGCTTTCTTTCTTCTTGTACTCTTTCATTGTGATCAAACATTCACTTGTAATCGAAGCAAGAGGCACCAATTGTGTGGTGGCCCTTGCGGGAACTTTGTGTTCCAAGTGGTTGAGAAAAGAAAGCTCACTCGATCCGTGGATCGTTTGAGAGAGGGAAGGGTTGAAAGAGACCCGGCCTTTGTGGCCTCCTCAACGGGGAGTAGGTTTGCAAGAACCGAACCTCGGTAAAACAAATCTCCGTGTCTCACTTGTTCATTTGTTTGGGATTTGTTTTGCGCCCTCTCTCGCGGACTCATTTCTTTATTACTAACGCTAACTCCGGCTTGTAGTTGTGTTTATATTTGTAAATTTCAGTTTCGCCCTATTCACCCCCCCCCTCTAGGCGACTTTCAATTGGTATCAGAGCCCGGTGCTTCATTAGAGCCTAACCGCTCGAAGTGATGTCGGGAGAACACGCCAAGAAGGAGATAGAGACCGGCGAAAAGCCCACTACAAGCCAAGGGAGCACTTCATCGGAAGAGTCCCGCACCAAAAGGAGGGAGAAGAAGAAGAGCTCCTCCAACAAAGGGAAGGAGAAAAAATCTTCTTCTCACCACAAAGAGAAGAAGGAAAAATCTTCTTCCCACAAGCCGCATCGGAAAGGCGACAAGCACAAGAGGATGAGGAAAGTGGTCTACTACGAGACCGACACTTCATCAACATCGTCCTCCGACTCCGATGCGCCCTCCGTCACTTCTAAGCGCCAAGAGCGCAAGAAGTATAGTAAGATCCCCCTACGCTACCCTCGCATTTCCAAACATACACCTTTACTTTCCGTCCCATTAGGCAAACCACCAACTTTTGATGGTGAAGATTACGCTAGGTGGAGCGACTTAATGCGATTTCATCTAACCTCGCTCCACAAAAGTATATGGGATGTTGTTGAGTTTGGTGCACAGGTACCGTCGGTAGGGGATGAGGACTATGATGAGGATGAGGTGGCCCAAATCGAGCACTTCAACTCTCAAGCAACAACAATACTCCTCGCCTCTCTAAGTAAAGAGGAGTATAACAAAGTTCAAGGGTTGAAGAGCGCCAAGGAGATTTGGGATGTGCTCAAAACCGCGCACGAGGGAGACGAGCTCACCAAGATCACCAAGAGGGAAACGATCGAGGGGGAGCTCGGTCGGTTCCGGCTTCACAAAGGGGAGGAGCCACAACACATGTACAACCGGCTCAAGACTTTGGTGAACCAAGTGCGCAACCTCGGGAGCAAGAAGTGGGATGACCACGAAGTGGTAAATGTTATTTTAAGATCTCTCATTTTTCTTAATCCCACTCAAGTTCAATTGATTCGTGGTAATCCTAGATATACTAAAATGACCCCCGAGGAAGTTATCGGGCATTTTGTAAGTTTTGAGTGCATGATAGAAGGCTCGAGGAAAATCAACGAGCTTGGCGACCCATCCGAAGCCCAACCCGTTGCATTCAAGGCAACGGAGGAAAAGAAGGAGGTGTCTACACCAAGTAGACAACCAATAGACGCCTCCAAGCTCGACAATGAGGAAATGGCGCTCGTCATCAAGAGCTTCCGCCAAATCCTCAAGCAAAGGAGAGGGAAAGACTACAAGTCCCGCTCCAAGAAAGTGTGCTACAAGTGTGGTAAGCCCGGTCATTTTATTGCTAAATGTCCTATATCAAGTGACAGTGACCGAGGGGACGACAAGAAGGGAAGAAGAAAGGAGAAGAAAAGGTACTACAAGAAGAAGGGCGGCGATGCCCATGTTTGTCGGGAATGGGATTCCGACGAGAGCTCAAGCGACTCCTCCGACGACGAGGACGCCGCCAACATCGCCGTCACCAAGGGACTTCTCTTCCCCAACGTCGGCCACAAGTGCCTCATGGCAAAGGACGGCAAAAAGAAGAAGGTTAAATCCAACTCCTCCACTAAATATGAGTCTTCTAGTGATGATAATGCTAGTAGTGAGGAAGATAATTTGCGTACTCTTTTTGCCAACCTTAATATGGAACAAAAGGAGAAATTAAATGAACTAATTAGTGCCATCCATGAGAAGGATGAACTCTTGGACTCCCAAGAGGACTTCCTAATCAAGGAAAATAAAAAACATGTTAAGGTTAAAAATGCTTACGCTCTACAAGTTGAAAAATGTGAAAAATTGTCTAGTGAGCTAAGCACTTGCCATGAGATTATTGACAACCTTAGGAATGAAAATGCTAGTTTGAATGCTAAGGTTGATTCACATGTTTGTGATGTTTCAATTCCCAATCTTAGAAATGATAATGTTGATTTGCTTGCTAAGATTGATGAATTGAATGTATCTCTTGCTAGCCTTAGATTAGAGAATGAAAATTTGATTGCTAAGGCTAAAGATTTTGATGTTTGCAAAGTTACAATTGCCGATCTTAGAGATAAGAATGATATACTTCGTGCTAAGATTGTAGAACTTAACTCTTGCAAACCATCTACATCTACCATTGAGCATGTCACTATTTGTACTAGATGTAGAAATATTGATATTGATGCTATTCATGATCATATAGCAAAACTAGATGCTAAAATTGCCGAGCACAACTTGGAAAATGAAAAATTTAAATTTGCTCGTAGCATGCTTTATAATGGGAGACGCCCAGGCATTAAGGATGGCATTGGCTTCCAAAGGGGAGACAATGTCAAAATTAGTGCCCCTCCTAAGAGATTGTCCAACTTTGTTAAGGGCAAGGCTCCCGTGCCTCAGGATAACGAGGGTTACATTTTATACCCTGCCGGTTATCCCGAGGACAAAATTAGGAAAGTTCATTCTAGGAAGTCTCACTCTGGCCCTAATCATGCTTTTATGTATAAGGGTGAGACATCTAGTTCTAGGCAACCAACCCGTGCCAAGTTGCCTAAGAAGAAGATTCCCAATGCATCAAATGAACATAACATTTCATTTAAGACTTTTGATGCATCATATGTTTTGACTAACAAATCCGGCAAGGTCGTTGCCAAGATTGTTGGGGGCAAACACAAGGGGTCAAAGACTTGTGTTTGGGTACCCAAAGTTCTTGTTTCTAATGCCAAAGGACCCAAAACAGTTTGGGTACCTAAAGTCAAGAACTAAATTTGTTTTGTAGGTTTATGCATCCGGGGGCTCAAGTTGGATACTCGACAGCGGGTGCACAAACCACATGACCGGGGAGAAAAGGATGTTCTCCTCATATGAGAAAAACCAAGATCCCCAACGAGCTATCACATTCGGGGATGGAAATCAAGGTTTGGTCAAAGGTCTTGGTAAAATTGCTATATCTCCTGACCATTCTATTTCCAATGTTTTTCTTGTTGATTCATTAGATTACAACTTGCTTTCCGTTTCCCAATTATGTCAAATGGGCTACAACTGTCTTTTTACTGATATAGGTGTCACTGTCTTTAGAAGAAGTGATGATTCAATAGCATTTAAGGGAGTGTTAGAGGGTCAGCTATACTTGGTAGATTTTGATAGAGCTGAACTCGACACTTGTTTAATTGCTAAGACTAACATGGGTTGGCTCTGGCACCGCCGACTAGCCCATGTTGGGATGAAGAATCTTCACAAGCTTCTAAAGGGAGAACACATTTTAGGATTAACAAATGTTCATTTTGAGAAAGACAGGATTTGTAGCGCATGTCAAGCAAGGAAGCAAGTTGGCACTCATCATCCACACAAGAACATAATGACGACTGACAGGCCACTGGAGCTCCTACACATGGATCTATTCGGCCCGATCGCTTACATAAGCATCGGCGGGAGTAAGTACTGTCTAGTTATTGTGGATGATTATTCTCGCTTCACTTGGGTATTCTTTTTACAGGAAAAATCTCAAACCCAAGAGACCTTAAAGGGATTCTTGAGACGGGCTCAAAATGAGTTCGCCTTAAGGATCAAGAAAATAAGAAGCGACAACGGAACGGAGTTCAAGAACTCTCAAATTGAAGGCTTTCTTGAGGAGGAGGGCATCAAGCATGAGTTCTCTTCTCCCTACACACCTCAACAAAATGGTGTAGTGGAGAGGAAGAATCGAACTCTATTAGACATGGCAAGAACCATGCTTGATGAGTACAAAACATCGGATCGGTTTTGGGCCGAGGCGGTCAACACCGCTTGCTATGCCATCAACCGGTTATATCTACACCGAATCCTCAAGAAGACATCATATGAACTCCTAACCGGTAAAAAGCCCAACATTTCATATTTTAGAGTTTTTGGTAGCAAATGCTTTATTCTTGTCAAAAGAGGAAGAAAATCTAAATTTGCTCCTAAAACTGTAGAAGGTTTTTTACTTGGTTATGACTCAAACACAAGGGCATATAGGGTCTTTAACAAGTCCACTGGACTAGTTGAAGTCTCATGTGACGTTGTGTTTGATGAAACTAACGGCTCTCAAGTAGAGCAAGTTGATCTTGATGAAATAGGTGAAGAACAGGCTCCATGCATCGCACTAAGAAACATGTCCATTGGGGATGTGTGTCCTAAGGAATCCGAAGAGCCTACAAATGCACAAGATCAACCATCCTCCTCCATACAAGCATCTCCACCAACACAAAATGAGGATGAAGCTCAAGTTGATGAAGAAGAAGGTCAATCAAATGAGCCACCTCAAGATGACGGCAATGATCAAGGGGGAGATACAAATGAGGAAGACAAGGAGGATGAAGAGCAAAGGCCGCCACACCCAAGAGTCCACCAAGCAATCCAAAGAGATCACCCCGTCGACACCATCCTCGGCGACATTCATAAGGGGGTAACTACTCGATCTCGTGTTGCACATTTTTGTGAACATTACTCGTTTGTTTCCTCTATTGAGCCACACAAGGTAGAGGAAGCACTTCAAGATTCGGATTGGGTGGTGGCGATGCAAGAGGAGCTCAACAACTTCACTAGGAATGAGGTATGGCATTTAGTTCCACGTCCTAATCAAAATGTTGTAGGAACCAAATGGGTCTTCCGCAACAAGCAAGACGAG
This sequence comes from Zea mays, assembly GCF_902167145.1. NCBI lineage: Eukaryota > Viridiplantae > Streptophyta > Magnoliopsida > Poales > Poaceae > Zea > Zea mays. The sequence goes on from NC_050097.1 coordinate 15,360,770, forward strand.
CATGGTGTGGTGACAAGGAACAAAGCTCGACTTGTGGCCAAGGGATACTCCCAAGTCGAAGGTTTGGATTTCGGTGAAACCTATGCACCCGTAGCTAGGCTTGAGTCAATTCGCATTTTATTAGCCTATGCTACTTACCATGGCTTTAAGCTTTATCAAATGGACGTGAAAAGTGCCTTCCTCAATGGACCAATCAAGGAAGAGGTCTATGTTGAGCAACCTCCCGGCTTTGAAGACAGTAAGTATCCTAATCATGTCTATAAGCTCTCTAAGGCGCTTTATGGGCTCAAGCAAGCCCCAAGAGCATGGTATGAATGCCTTAGAGATTTTCTTATTGCAAATGGATTCAAAGTCGGAAAAGCCGATCCTACACTCTTTACTAAAACTCTTGAAAATGACTTGTTTGTATGCCAAATTTATGTTGATGATATTATATTTGGGTCTACTAACGAGTCCACTTGTGAAGAGTTTAGTAGGATCATGACACAGAAGTTTGAGATGTCTATGATGGGGGAGTTGAAGTATTTTCTAGGATTCCAAGTAAAGCAACTCCAAGAGGGCACGTTCATCAGCCAAACAAAGTACACTCAAGACATTCTAACCAAGTTTGGGATGAAGGATGCCAAACCCATCAAGACACCCATGGGAACTAATGGGCATCTCGACCTCGACACGGGAGGTAAGTCCGTGGATCAAAAGGTATACCGGTCGATGATTGGTTCATTGCTTTATTTATGTGCATCTCGACCGGATATAATGCTTTCCGTATGCATGTGTGCAAGATTCCAAGCCGACCCTAAGGAAGCTCACCTTACGGCCGTAAAACGAATCTTGAGATATTTGGCTTATACTCCTAAGTTTGGGCTTTGGTATCCCAGGGGATCCACATTCGATTTAATTGGTTATTCGGATGCCGATTGGGCGGGGTGCAAAATCAACAGGAAGAGCACATCGGGGACTTGCCAGTTCTTGGGAAGATCCTTGGTGTCTTGGGCTTCAAAGAAGCAAAATTCGGTCGCTCTTTCCACCGCCGAAGCCGAGTACATTGCCGCAGGTCATTGTTGCGCGCAATTGCTTTGGATGAGGCAAACCCTGCGGGACTACGGTTACAAATTAACCAAAGTCCCTTTGCTATGTGACAATGAGAGTGCAATCAAAATGGCCGACAATCCCGTCGAGCATAGCCGCACTAAACACATAGCCATTCGGTATCACTTTTTGAGGGATCACCAACAAAAGGGAGATATCGAGATTTCATACATTAATACTAAAGATCAATTAGCCGATATCTTTACCAAGCCTCTTGATGAACAATCTTTTAACAAACTTAGGCATGAGCTCAATATTCTTGATTCGCGCAATTTCTTTTGCTAAGATTGCACACATTGTTCTTTTATATACCTTTAATCATGTCTCTTTTATATGCTATGACTAATGTGTTTTCAAGTCTATTTCAAACCAAGTCATAGGTATATTGAAAGGAAATTGGAGTCTTCGGCGAAGACAAAAAGGCTTCCACTCCGTAACTCAACCTTCGCCGTCGCTACTTACCACTCTCCATCCTTAGGGGAGAAAGCAAAAGGACTTCGTCTTTGGTATAATCTTAACTCATTTGTTTATGACCAAAGGGGAAGAAACTACTTCGAGGGCTCTAATGATTCCGTTTTTGGCGATTCATGCCAAAAAGGGGGAGAAAGGAGCCCAAAGCAAAAGGACCGCACCACCACCCACCACCTAATTCAAAAACTTAGTGCTTTCCAAAAGTATTTTTCAATTGGTATCCTATTGTGTTCAAAAGGAAAAGAAAATTAGGTTTTCAAAAATGTATATCAAAACCCTCTTGAACACTAAGAGGTGGATCTCCTTTAGGGGGAGTTTTGTTTAGTCAAAAGAAAAGCATTTGAGACAGGGGGAGAAAATTTCAAATCTTGAAAATGCTTTGCAAAAATCTTATTCATTTACCTTTGACTATTTGCAAAAGATCTTCGAAATGAATTTACAAAAAGAATTTGCAAAAAAAAAACAAAACATGTGGTGCAAACGTGGTCCAAAATACTAAATAAGAAAGAAACATTCCATGCATATCTTGTAAGTAGTTATATTGGCTTAATTCCAAGCAACCTTTACACTTACATTATGCAAACTAGTTCAATTATGCACTTCTCTATTTGCTTTGGTTTGTGTTGGCATCAATCACCAAAAAGGGGGAGATTGAAAGGGAATTAGGCTTACACCTAGTTCCTAGATAATTTTGGTGGTTGAATTGCCCAACACAAATCTTTGGACTAACTAGTTTGCCTAAGTGTATAGATTATGCAGGTGTAAAAAGGTTCACACTCAGCCAATAAAAAGACCAAGTGTTGGATTCAACAAAAGAGCAAAGGGGCAACCGAAGGCACCCCTGGTCTGGTGCACCGGACTGTCCGGTGTGCCACCGGACATGTCCGGTGTGCCAGGGGGACTCAGACTCAAACTCGCTACCTTCGGGAATTTCCGGAGGCGACTCCGCTATAATTCACCGGACTGTCCGGTGTACACCGGACAGTGTCCGGTGCGCCATGGGAGGTCGGCCTCAGGAACTCGCCAGCCTCGGACTTTAATTCAAGCCGCTCCGCTATAATTCACCGGACTGTCCGGTGTGCACCGGACTGTCCGGTGAACCACGGAGCAACAGCTACTTCCGCGCCAACGGTCACCTGCAGGCGCATTCAATGCGCGCCAGTGGCGCACAGTCGTCAGGCACGCCCATTCTGGTGCACCGGACAATGAACAGTTCATGTCCGGTGTGCACCGGACACCCAGGCGGGCCCACAAGTCAGAAGCTTCAACGGTCGAATCCAACGGCAGTGATGACGTGGCAGGGGGCACCGGACTGTCCGGTGTGCACCGGACTGTCCGGTGCGCCATCGAACAGATAGGATTCCCAACGGCCACATTTGGTGGTTGGGGCTATAAATACCCCAACCACCCCACCATTCATTGCATCCAAGTTTTCCACTTCCCATCTACTACAAGAGCTCTAGCATTCAATACTAGACACACCAAATAGATCAAATCCTCTCCAATTCCCACACAACTCCATAGTGACTAGAGAGAGTGATTTGCTTGTGTTCTTTCGAGCTCTTGCACTTGGATTGCTTTCTTTCTTCTTGTACTCTTTCATTGTGATCAAACATTCACTTGTAATCGAAGCAAGAGGCACCAATTGTGTGGTGGCCCTTGCGGGAACTTTGTGTTCCAAGTGGTTGAGAAAAGAAAGCTCACTCGATCCGTGGATCGTTTGAGAGAGGGAAGGGTTGAAAGAGACCCGGCCTTTGTGGCCTCCTCAACGGGGAGTAGGTTTGCAAGAACCGAACCTCGGTAAAACAAATCTCCGTGTCTCACTTGTTCATTTGTTTGGGATTTGTTTTGCGCCCTCTCTCGCGGACTCATTTCTTTATTACTAACGCTAACTCCGGCTTGTAGTTGTGTTTATATTTGTAAATTTCAGTTTCGCCCTATTCACCCCCCCCCCTCTAGGCGACTTTCAGAAAGATATGGATATTAAGTCAGATGAGAAAGCTACCAAATTTGATACCAATGTGCAGCCAGTTGATGTTAAGTCGAATGAGAAAGGGGCTGGTGTGGGCATTGTTGAGGCTTCTCATGGAAAAGCTCATGTGGTTATTACAAATCCCCTGATAACAGTGCCCATACAGTTGGAGACACCAATCGTTAATAGGCTGGATGGAAATAATGGAACATCTTTGAATCCACCAGCGGGTTAGTGCTTTTTAAAGTCTGTTTTAATGTTTTTTGTTTTCCTTTTTTGCATTTTGTACTTCATTGTGTTTGCTCAATGCATTTTTTATTCTATGTGCTACCTATGTGGGCATGTCTGGTGTCGGCGTTTCGAGACCGGGGGTCCCTGGGCCGACGAGTGAATGTCGCCGCGTGCCCCAGCCCAGATGGGTCGAGCGCGAGGGCGAGCGCGAAGGGGGGAGAGCGAGGCGGCCGGAGACCGGCGTGAGAGAGGTGGGAATCCCGCGGCCTTCGTGTTCGTCCCGCGCCCAGGTCGGGTGCGCTTGCAGTAGGGGGTTACAAGCGTCCACGCGGGAGAGGGAGCGAGCGGCCCCAAGCGAGCGCATGTCTCGTCCTCGTCCCCGCGCGGCCAACCCTCTCTAAGAGGGCCCTGGTCCTTCCTTTTATAGGCATAAGGAGAGGATCCAGGTGTACAATGGGGGTGTAGCAGAGTGCTACGTGTCTAGCGGAGGAGAGCTGAGAGCACCTAGAGGGGGGGGGGGTGAATAGGTGATCCTGTAAAAACTTCAAACTTAAGCCACAAAAACTTGTTAAGTGTTAGCACGATTATTGCCAAGTGGCTAAGGTGAAGTCTCAACAGTCTCAACAAAACACAGTACCACAAGAGAATCAAGCACAGAGTGACACAGTGGTTTTATCCCGTGGTTCGGCCAAGACCAACGCTTGCCTACTCCACGTTGTGGCGTCCCAACGGACGAGGGTTGCAATCAACCCCTCTCAAGCGGTCCAAAGACCCACTTGAATACCACGGTGTTTTGTTTTCCTTTCACTATCCCGTTTGCAAGGAATCTCCACAAATTGGAGTCTCTTGCCCTTACAAGTATATGATCACAAATGAAACACAGAGTAAGGGAGGGAAGCAACACACACAAATCCACAGCAAAAGCGCACACACACGGCCAAGAATCGAGCTCACAAGACTATCTCAGAGTTCTCACTTAGAACAGAGCTCGAATCACTTAGAAACACAAACGAATGCGCAGAGACTTAGTGTGGATGATCAAGAATGCTCAAAGGTTGCTTGTGTATCTCCTCCATGCGCCTAGGGGCTCCTTTTATAGCCCCAAGGCAGCTAGGAGCCGTTGAGAGCAAATCCGGAAGGCCATCCTTGCCTTCTGTCGTCGGGGGCACCGGACAGTCCGGTGCACACCGGACACTGTCCGGTGCCCGATTTGTTTCCTTAAACGGCGAAGACGACCGTTGCAGACCGTTGGCAGATCTGGCGCTGTTGGCGCACCGGACATGTCCGGTGCACACCGGACAGTCCGGTGCCGTCTTCCGACCGTTGGCTCGGCCACGTGTCCCGCGCGGATTGCGCGGCCGACCGTTGGCCCTGGCCGACCGTTGGCTCACCGGACAGTCCGGTGCACACCGGACAGTCCGGTGAATTTTAGCCGTACGCCGCCGGCCAATTTCCCGAGAGCGGCCAGTTCGAGTCGCGCCAGCCTGGCGCACCGGACACTGTCCGGTGCACACCGGACAGTCCGGTGCTCCAGACCGAGCTGGGTCTTGGCAGCACACAGCCAAGTCCCTTCTCCTTTTCTCTATTCTTCTTCTTTCTGTTTCTAACACTTAGACAAATATATTAGTACTTAAAACCAATGTACTAAGGCTTAGAAACATACCTTTACTTCATGATTTTCACCTTGTTCATCCATGTACATAAATTCCCAATTAAGCACATGTGTTGGCACTCAATCACCAAAATACATAGAAATGGCCCAAGGGCACATTTCCCTTTCAATCTCCCCCTTTTTGGTGATTTATGCCAACACAACATAAAGCAACTAGAACAAGTGCAAACTCACTTCAAATAAAATAGATTTAAGTTTTATTCAATTTTGGCATATATGGATCATCCTTTGCCACCACTTGGTTTGTTTTTGCAAATCAAACTCAAATCTCTATCTCTAAGTCAAACACACATGTTGAAGTATAAAGAGAGTCATTCCAAAAGAGATTGATCAAAGATTTCAAAAACTCCCCCTATTTCCCATAATCAACACTTCTCCCCACAAGAAGCCAACTTTTGACAATAGAGACAATAAGAGACAATAAAAGCTTTTGACAAAACAAAAACTCTATTCTACTATTTTCAAAATCTCTCAAGTGGTAGCTGATCCATTTATCACTTTGGCCTTTATTTTCTCCCCCTTTGGCATCAAGCACCAAAACGGGATCAATCTTGGCCCGTTAACCCCATTGCCTCACCAAAGTCTTCAATTAAGAGCAAATGGCAATAAGATTTCATGAGATGAACTTGGAATTAGTTACCCTCTCATCGGAGTGCAGTGGAAGTCTTTCATGGTCCAAGTTCACCTTTTCCCTTTCAATCCTCCTTCGAGACTAAATTATCAAACTCAAGCACAAGGTTAGTCTCAAAGGGTCAAGTTGTAACACATCTCCCCCTAAACATGTGCATCACTTTGCAACGGACTTGTGAGGTCCAGAGAGTGTTGGTACAACTTGAGCACCACAATAAGCAACAAAATGCAGAATGAACCTGATCAAATGCATAAACACATGTATGCTACAATTCAATCCAAGTTCCGCGAATCTAAGACATTTAGCTCACTACGCAGCCTGCAAAAGGTCTTCTCATCTAGAGGCTTGGTAAAGATATCGGCTAGCTGGTTCTCGGTGCTAACATGAAACACTTCGATATCTCCCTTTTGCTGGTGGTCTCTCAAAAAGTGATGCCGGATGTCTATGTGCTTTGTGCGGCTGTGCTCAACAGGATTCTCCGCCATGCGGATAGCACTCTCATTGTCACATAGGAGTGGGACTTTGCTCAGATTGTAGCCAAAGTCCCTGAGGGTTTGCCTCATCCAGAGTAGTTGCGCGCAACACTGTCCTGCGGCAACATACTCGGCCTCAGCGGTGGATAGGGCAACGGAAGTTTGTTTCTTAGAGTTCCATGACACCAGGGACCTTCCTAAGAATTGGCACGTCCCCGATGTACTCTTCCTATCGACCTTACATCCAGCATAGTCGGAGTCTGAGTATCCAACTAAGTCAAAGGTAGACCCCTTTGGATACCAGAGCCCGAAGCAAGGCATAGCAACCAAATATCTAAGAATTCGCTTCACCGCCACTAAGTGACACTCCTTAGGATCGGATTGAAATCTAGCACACATGCATACGCTAAGCATAATATCCGGTCTACTAGCACATAAGTAAAGCAAAGAACCTATCATTGACCGGTATGCTTTTTGATCAACGGACTTACCTCCTTTGTTGAGGTCGGTGTGTCCGTCGGTCCCCATCGGAGTCTTTGCGGGCTTGGCGTCCTTCATCCCAAACCGCTTTAGCAGATCTTGCGTGTACTTCGTTTGGGAGATGAAGGTGCCGTCCTTGAGTTGCTTCACTTGGAACCCAAGGAAGTAGTTCAACTCGCCCATCATCGACATCTCGAATTTCTGCGTCATCACCCTGCTAAACTCTTCACAAGACTTTTGGTTAGTAGAACCAAATATTATGTCATCGACATAAATTTGGCACACAAACAAATCACCATTACAAGTCTTAGTAAAAAGAGTTGGATCGGCTTTCCCAACCTTGAAAGCATTAGCAATTAAGAAATCTCTAAGGCATTCATACCATGCTCTTGGGGCTTGCTTAAGTCCATAGAGCGCCTTAGAGAGCTTACACACATGGTCGGGGTACCGTTCATCCTCGAAGCCAGGGGGTTGCTCCACGTACACCTCCTCCTTGATTGGCCCGTTGAGGAAGGCGCTCTTCACATCCATTTGAAACAACCTGAAAGAATGGTGAGCGGCATATGCTAGCAAGATACGAATTGATTCTAGCCTAGCCACAGGAGCAAAAGTCTCCTCGAAATCCAAACCTGCGACTTGGGCATAACCTTTTGCCACAAGTCGAGCCTTGTTCCTCGTCACCACCCCGTGCTCGTCCTGTTTGTTGCGGAACACCCACTTGGTTCCCACAACATTTTGCTTCGGACGAGGCACCAGTGTCCAAACTTCATTGCGCTTGAAGTTGTTTAACTCCTCTTGCATGGCCAACACCCAGTCCGGATCTAGCAAGGCCTCTTCTACCCTGAAAGGCTCAATAGAAGAGACAAAGGAGTAATGCTCACAAAAATTAACTAATCGAGATCGAGTAGTTACTCCCTTGCTAATGTCACCCAGAATTTGGTCGACGGGATGATCCCTTTGAATCATCGCTCGAACTTGGGTTGGAGGTGCCGGTTGCACTTCTTCCTCCATCACTTGATTATCTTGTGCTCCCCCTTGATCAAGCGCCTCCACTTGAGGTACCTGTTCGTCATCTTTGGTTGGGGGATGCACCATAGTTGAGGAAGAAGGTTGATCTCGTTCATCTTGTTCCTGTGGCCGTACTTCTCCAATCGCCATGGTCCGTATAGCGGCCGTCGGAACATCTTCTTCATCTACATCATCACAATCAACAACTTGCTCTCTTGGAGAGCCATTAGTCTCATCAAATACAACGTCGCTAGAGACTTCAACCAAACCCGATGATTTGTTGAAGACTCTATACGCCTTTGTATTTGAGTCATAACCTAATAAAAACCCTTCTACAGCTTTGGGAGCAAACTTAGAATTTCTACCCTTCTTTACTAGAATGTAGCATTTACTCCCAAATACACGAAAGTACGATACATTGGGTTTGTTACCGGTTAGCAGCTCATACGACGTCTTCTTGAGGAGGCGATGAAGGTAGACCCTGTTGATGGCGTGGCACGCCGTGTTCACGGCTTCCGTCCAAAAGCACTCGGGGGTCTTGAACTCTCCTAGCATCGTCCTCGCCATGTCGATGAGCGTCCTGTTCTTCCTCTCTACCACACCATTTTGCTGTGGTGTGTAGGGAGCGGAGAACTCGTGTTTGATCCCTTCCTCTTCAAGGAACTCCTCAACTTGAAGGTTCTTGAACTCGGACCCGTTGTCGCTTCTTATCTTTTTCACTTTGAGCTCAAACTCATTTTGAGCTCTCCTGAGGAAGCGTTTGAGGGTCCCTTGGGTTTAGACTTATCCTGCAAAAAGAACACCCAAGTGAAGCGGGAAAAATCATCAACAATAACTAAACCATACTTACTTCCCCCTATGCTTAGATAGGCGACGGGTCCGAAGAGATCCATATGCAGCAGCTCCAGGGGTCTTGAAGTGGTCATCACATTCTTGCTGTGATGCGCTCCTCCCACCTGTTTCCCTGCTTGACAAGCTGCACAAGGTCTATCTTTTTCGAAATGAACATTGGTTAGACCTATCACATGTTCTCCCTTTAGAAGCTTGTGGAGGTTCTTCATCCCCACATGTGCTAAGCGGCGATGCCACAGCCAGCCCATGCAAGTCTTAGCCATTAAGCATGCATCTAGACCGGCCTCTTCTTTTGCAAAATCAACTAAATAAAGTTTGCCGTCTAATACACCCTTAAAAGCTAGTGAACCATCACTTCTTCTAAAGACAGACACATCTATATTTGTAAACAAACAATTATATCCCATTTGACATAATTGACTGACAGATAGCAAATTATATCCAAGACTCTCCACTAAGAATACATTTGATATAGAATGCTCATTTGAAATTGCAATTTTACCTAGCCCTTTTACCTTGCCTTGATTCCCATCACCGAATATAATTGAATCTTGGGAATCCTTATTTTTGACGTAGGAGGTGAACATCTTCTTCTCCCCCGTCATATGGTTTGTGCATCCGCTGTCAATAATCCAGCTTGAACCCCCGGATGCATAAACCTGCAAGGCAAATTTAGGCTTGGGTCTTAGGTACCCAACTCATGTTGGGTCCTACAAGGTTAGTGCAAATATCCTTAGGGACCCAAATGCAAGTTTTGTCTCCCTTGCATTTTGCCCCTAACTTCCTAGCAACAATTTTCTTATCCTTTCTACAAATAGCAAAGGAAGCATTTAAAGCATAATAAATTGTGGAAGGTTCATTTGCTATTTTCCTAGGAGCATGAATAACATTCCTTCTAGGCACATGATGAATAGCATTTCTTTTAGGAACAACATTTCTCCTAGTAACATTTCTATCATACACATAAGAGGAACTAGGAGCAAACATGGTATGAGAATCATAAACATATGAATCATAAGCATCATGACTTACATTTCTAGTTTGTCTTCTATCATGATACAAAAATGCATGGTTCCTTTTAGCACTAGTAGCCATAGGGGCCTTCCCTTTCTCCTTGGCGGGAATGGGGGCCTTATGGCTTGTTAAGTTCTTAGCTTCTCTCTTGAAGCCAAGTCCATCCTTAATTGAGGGGTGTCTACCAATTGTGTAGGCATCCCTTGCAAATTTTAGCTTATCGAAATCATTCTTGCTAGTCTTAAGTTGAGCATTAAGACTAGCCAGTTCATCATTAAGCTTGGAAATTGAAACTAGGTGTTCACTACAAGCATTAATGTCAAAGTCTTTACACCTAGTACAAATTTCAACATGTTCTACACAAAAATTGGATTTGTTTGCTACTTCTAATTTAGCATTTAAATCATTGTTGACACCTTTCAAAGTAGAAATGGTTTCATGACAAGTAGATAGTTCAAAAGAAAGCATTTCATTTCTCTTAACTTCTAAAGCATAGGATTTTTGTGCCTCAACAAATTTATCATGCTCTTCATACAACAAATCCTCTTGCTTTTCTAAAAGTATATTCTTTTCATTCAAGGCATCAATTAATTCATTAATTTTGTCTATCTTAGATCTATCTAAGCCCTTGAACAAACATGAATAATCTACTTCATCCTCATCACTAGATTCGTCCTCACTTGAAGAAACATAGGTAGAGTTGCGAGTACATACCTTCTTCTCCCTTGCCATAAGGCATGTGTGACGCTCGTTGGGGAAGAGGGTTGATTTGTTGAAGGCGGTGGCGGCGAGTCCTTCATTGTCGGAGTCGGACGAGGAGCAATCCGAGTCCCACTCCTTGCCTAGATGCGCCTCGCCCTTTGCCTTCTTGTAATGCTTCTTCTTTTCCCTCTTGTTTCCCTTTTCCTGGTCACTATCATTATCGGGACAGTTAGCAATAAAATGACCAAGCTTACCGCATTTGAAGCATGAGCGCTTCCCCTTGGTCTTGGTCTTGCTTGGCTGCCCCTTGCGACCATTTAGCGCCGTCTTGAATCTCTTGATGATGAGAGCCATCTCTTCATCGTTGAGTCCGGCCGCCTCAATTTGTGCCACCTTGCTAGGTAGCGCCTCCTTGCTTCGTGTTGCCTTGAGAGCGAGAGGTTGCGGCTCGTTGATCGGACCATTCAAGGCGTCGTCCACATATCTCGCCTCCTTGATCATCATTCGCCCGCTAACAAATATCCCAAGAACTTCTTCGGGCGACATCTTGGTGTACCTGGGATTTTCACGTATATTGTTCACCAAGTGAGGATCAAGAACGGTAAATGACCTTAGCATTAGGCGGACGACGTCGTGGTCCGTCCATCGCGTGCTCCCGTAGCTTCTTATCTTGTTGATAAGAGTCTTGAGCCGATTGTATGTTTGCGTTGGCTCCTCGCCCCTTATCATTGCGAACCGTCCAAGCTCGCCCTCCACCAACTCCATCTTGGTGAGTAAGGTGACGTCGTTCCCCTCATGAGAAATTTTGAGGGTGTCCCAGATTTGCTTGGCGTTATCCAAGCCGCTCACCTTATGGTATTCATTCCTGCACAAGGAAGCTAGAAGAACAGTAGTAGCTTGTGCATTCTTATGAATTTGTTCATTAATGAACATGGGACTATCCGAACTATCAAAATGCATTCCACTCTCTACAATCTCCCATATACTAGGATGGAGAGAGAATAGGTGACTACGCATTTTGTGGCTCCAAAATCCGTAGTCCTCTCCATCAAAGTGTGGGGGCTTGCCGAGTGGAATGGAGAGCAAATGAGAATGTGAACTTTGCGGAATACGAGAGTAATCAAAAGAAAAGTTCGAATTAACCGGTTTTCTTCTCTCGTAGTCGTTGTGGTCCTCGTCCTTGTGGGAAGAAGTAGACTCGTCGCTGTCGTAGTAGATGATCTCCTTGATGCGCCTGGTCTTCTTCTTCTTCCCTTCCTTCCGTCTTTGGCCCGAGCCGGAGTCGGTAGGCTTATCGTCCTTCGGCTCGTTGACGAAGGATTCCTTCTCTTTGTCGTTGATCACTATACCCTTCCCCTTAGGATCCATCTCTTCGGGCGGTTAGTCCCTTTGTGAAGAGAACGGCTCTGATACCAATTGAGAGCACCTAGAGGGGGGGGGGGGTGAATAGGTGATCCTGTAAAAACTTCAAACTTAAGCCACAAAAACTTGTTAAGTGTTAGCACGATTATTGCCAAGTGGCTAAGGTGAAGTCTCAACAGTCTCAACAAAACACAGTACCACAAGAGAATCAAGCACAGAGTGACACAGTGGTTTTATCCCGTGGTTCGGCCAAGACCAACGCTTGCCTACTCCACGTTGTGGCGTCCCAACGGACGAGGGTTGCAATCAACCCCTCTCAAGCGGTCCAAAGACCCACTTGAATACCACGGTGTTTTGTTTTCCTTTCACTATCCCGTTTGCAAGGAATCTCCACAAATTGGAGTCTCTTGCCCTTACAAGTATATGATCACAAATGAAACACAGAGTAAGGGAGGGAAGCAACACACACAAATCCACAGCAAAAGCGCACACACACGGCCAAGAATCGAGCTCACAAGACTATCTCAGAGTTCTCACTTAGAACAGAGCTCGAATCACTTAGAAACACAAACGAATGCGCAGAGACTTAGTGTGGATGATCAAGAATGCTCAAAGGTTGCTTGTGTATCTCCTCCATGCGCCTAGGGGCTCCTTTTATAGCCCCAAGGCAGCTAGGAGCCGTTGAGAGCAAATCCGGAAGGCCATCCTTGCCTTCTGTCGTCGGGGGCACCGGACAGTCCGGTGCACACCGGACACTGTCCGGTGCCCGATTTGTTTCCTTAAACGGCGAAGACGACCGTTGCAGACCGTTGGCAGATCTGGCGCTGTTGGCGCACCGGACATGTCCGGTGCACACCGGACAGTCCGGTGCCGTCTTCCGACCGTTGGCTCGGCCACGTGTCCCGCGCGGATTGCGCGGCCGACCGTTGGCCCTGGCCGACCGTTGGCTCACCGGACAGTCCGGTGCACACCGGACAGTCCGGTGAATTTTAGCCGTACGCCGCCGGCCAATTTCCCGAGAGCGGCCAGTTCGAGTCGCGCCAGCCTGGCGCACCGGACACTGTCCGGTGCACACCGGACAGTCCGGTGCTCCAGACCGAGCTGGGTCTTGGCAGCACACAGCCAAGTCCCTTCTCCTTTTCTCTATTCTTCTTCTTTCTGTTTCTAACACTTAGACAAATATATTAGTACTTAAAACCAATGTACTAAGGCTTAGAAACATACCTTTACTTCATGATTTTCACCTTGTTCATCCATGTACATAAATTCCCAATTAAGCACATGTGTTGGCACTCAATCACCAAAATACATAGAAATGGCCCAAGGGCACATTTCCCTTTCAAGAGCTAGCGCCCTAAGTACATGCCGTTGTGGCAGCTGGAGAGATTTTGGCACCCAGCTGGTGTGATGTCGTGGCCGTCGGAGGAGCGATGGAGCCTGGCGGAGGGACAGCTGTCGGAGCAGTTGAGTCCTTGCTGACGTCCTCTTGCTTCCGTAAGGGGGCTGAGTGCCGCCGTCGTCACAGAGTACGTGGGGCGCCATCATTGCCTATCTGGCGGAGCGAGCCAGATGGGACACCGGTCTTGTTTCCTGCGGCCCGAGTTAGCTCGGGGTAGGGCGATGATGGCGCCTCCTGTTGATGTGGCTGGTCTGCGCCCTAGGTTGGGCGATGTGGAAGCTCCTCCGAAGCCGAGGTCGAGTCTGTCTTCCGTGGCCGAGGTCGAGTCCGAGCCCCTGGGTCGGGCGAGGCGGAGGCCGTCGGCTGAGGCCAGGGCGGAGTCCGAGCCCTGGGGTCGGGCGAAGCGGAGTTCGTCATCTTCTGGGGCTGAGCCCGAGTCCGAGCTCTGGGTCGGGCGGAGCGGAGTTCGTCGTCTTCTGGGGCTGAGCCCGAGTCCGAGCCCTGGGTCGGGCGGAGCAGAGTTCGCCGTCTTCCGGGACTTAGCCCGAGTCCGAGCCCTGGGTCGGGCGGAGCGGAGTTCGCCGTCTTCCGGGACTTAGCCCGAGTCCGAGCCCTTGGTCGGGCGGATCATCTTTTTTCTCTGCTATGAAACTGTCAAAATTCAAATAATTGTAGACCTTATCATATTTTCTAATTGCAGGCAAGATTTTTCCATGTTGTTGTTGTTTTATGTTTTGTCTTGTGTTTTCTGTTTTGTCATTTTTTTTGGGTTATAAGATGTTTCTTTGTAGTTTTTTGTTTTCTATTATGCGGCTACCATGTTATTGTGATGTAATTTATTGTTAGATTTTTCCATGTTTTTTGTTTTCTTTTGCTCTTGATGTTTTGGTGTTGCTTACTTTCATGTTTTTTGTATTTTTTTATGTATTATGTTGTAATGTAAAGTATTGTATGGTACTATGCTTTTTTCCATGTATGATTTTGTTTTAGTTTATTTTTCTAGGTTCTTAAGGAATCAAGTGACGAGGAAAGGGAGAAAGCTGAAGAGATGATGAAGTACTAGGCATCACTTCCCCTGCTCCTTTGATTTTGGTTCGCATCATTTGTAATGTCTATCGTGATTTTTGACTTTATGAAGTTGTTTTAGTTTTTTTCAATGTTATATATTTTTTTATTTTTGTCTTTGCTAGGTGGAGAAAAGCCTAGGGATCATGAAGCTGAAAAAGTTGAAGTACCAAGTATCCACTTCCCTTGCAATGTACGTTATTTTCATGTGATGTATGATCTGTTTTGTGAGTTTTTGCTTCATCATTTTTTTCTAGATTTGTGTCTAAGTAGCAAATTTTTCAAAAGTGTTTGGCCTCATGCAGGCAACTACTGTTATCTGAGCACATAACAGTGTTTTTTGTGTTAGAGGTCATTTATGTTGTTCTACATCTATTTTTCACAAGACAACATGTTAAATATTAACACAACAACTTGTATTGTTTTTTTGTATATTAGTTTTTTTTCTCTATTTTTAGAGAAAAAAACTACGTGTTTATTATGACCATTAGATCTTGATCTAGTGGATATGAGATGTGTGTGTTTTGTGTTTGCAAAACACACAGATTTTCCTTTAAAAGAAATCTGCGTGTTTTTTCAGCTAAAAACACACGTGTGTTTTTTGGGCAAAAATTGCCCATGTGCTATATAGACAGCCCCTTCTTAAATTATTTAAGGTGCTTCCTTTGTAAAAAAAAACCCGAAGAAACCTTAGCAGCATTCGGTCGTATAGCTGCCATTTCACTGTTTCACAAAACAACATTCATAATTTACATATATAATTATATATAGCTCATACAAGGTGGTCTTCTACTACAACTATTACATTACTTGCTACAGCACATGACAACCATTGACCTCTGAACCTGCACAGCTAGGGGAAAATTACAACACTCGAGATGAAAATGGAAACACTAGTCCCGAACTATACAATGGCAGACAGGAACCCACAGTCGCCTCCATTTGTGGAAGGCTGCTTCAGTTCCAATCCGCCTCTCATAAGTAGCAGCAGAGAACCAGAATGGTCTTCCTGCAAAACATCAGTACTGCACTGCTGTACTGTACTAGTCATATGTGTTCGAGTAGCAGCAAAAATTATCCACAGAGTAGAGGTGGGTGGCAAGGGCCCAGAATTCTACAGGCACAGCCTTGTCAGCTCTCTATCTGCCTCCTCGCCAGGTGCCACCGGCTGCAGCACCTTGCTCCGAGCTGTGCACTTCTTGTACGGTACAAAACCTCGACGGCAGGCTGGAATTGCGCCCGCGCATTTCCTTGAACCTGGAACGGGTACAGCCACTTTGTCTTCACCTCTGTTTACTTTCGTAGATTCTGCAGGATCTGAATTCTGAGCTGTTCCAGGCACGCTGCTGGAGGTTTCGATCGACTCCGTCCATGGCCGGCTCCGCTGCTTGTTTGAGGTAACTGTCTGTGCGTCCAACGCTGTGTAGGATATGCTTCCGTTACCGTAGTTTAGGAACTGGCAACCAGGATGCATAGAGAACACCTCTCCCCGAGGGAGATAGTACAGAAACTGCTGTGTACTACCGACCAGCCACGGGCACCATGTCTCCGCTTCTTCTGCGGCATGGGAAGACAGCTTCCCAGTTCCACTGGTTGGTGTCTCGGCTGAAGCATCATCCAGTTCCATGTCCGCCGCGTGTTGTAGGCTCCCAGTATTGGAGCTTGGCTGCTGGTCTAAATTACTAACCACAACCCTCTTGCCAAATAGCCTAAGAACCGGACCTTCGGCTTCGGGTATCTCACAGGCCGCGTCGTTGGAATCCTGCAGCATGTTTAAGGCGTCTGTTAGAACTCAGAGTTTAGGTGTTACAAACTGTGGCATTAGATGCTGTTTTATCAAAGGAAATGAATTTTTTTCAGTTCCATGCCACCTAGAATTATTTAGAATTGAAGAACATATGCTTTTCAGGTAAGAATGAATGTTCAGTACCGTGGAGAGTGCCACTTGCACACTTGACTCCCCGACTGACGTGTTTGGTGTGAGGCATTTGTCCTCCATGTGAACGGAGGAAGCCGGTGATCCACTGCCTTCAGCTGGCAGGGCCTCAGAGCACATCTGTGCTGTGGTCAACACAGATTTTGGGGAGCAGTTCTCCTGCTCAGACAGGGACTGCGCCTGCAACTGGGGCTTCCGAAGCTGCTTGATTGCAGCAGAGGCATCCTTGCCTACTGAATTACCCAGCTTGCGCGGGTACGGGTGCGTCGGCCTCCTCTTCGGCCTCGGCGGCGGAATCTGAAGTTGCGGTGGAGCACCTACGCTGTTGTTGCTGTTGTCCCCAGAGGATTCTCGGATGACCTGCAGCATGCAAAGCAAAAAGGCAATCAGAAGCACGTCTTCGGTGGCACGGCATGGAGAGCACCTGCTGTCCATGGTTGAGCTGACTTACATCACCTTGCAAGCAACACAATCCATGGAATTTCAGGCAGAAGGGGGTTTTGATGTGTTTTTTTTTTTCGTTCTGTGCGAAAGGCAGGCAACGAGACCTTGGAGAAGAACTTCTGGGCGTGGCTCCTGATCTGCACGGCAGTCTTGCTGCCTATGTGCTCTGCAGATCGTACCGGTTGTCAGCTAGGTTCCGTGCAGTTCTGGTTACAAAGCTTGTATTGTATATGACCATAAACGACAGAGGCACTCACCTTGTATACGGCGCCAGGCACGGCCGTGCTGCTGCAGGGCCTCCAAGAAGAGCTTGTGCTCGTCCTCGGTCCATTTCTCCCTCTGCTTGGATATCGTGTATGGCTTGCGTGCCTGAACGGCATGTGCCAAAAGTGCGACCTTGGTTAGAGGAAACATCTCCAGCTTCACTATATTTGCGATTCGGCAACTAAGATGCTCTGCGGATCGCAAGATAGTTAGTTGGTGCAGCAGAGCCGCGCTGTACCTTAGGGGCCCGTGCTCCTCCTGGCAAGTCCATGTCGCCGGAGCTCAGGGTGTTCTTCAGATGATCCATGAAGTCTCTGTGGCCGACGTGATCTGCAGCCGGCCTTTGATTGCTCCTCGCCTTCAGAAACCGGGAGGAATTCAGGATTTTCTCAGAGGAAGAGGAAGAGGAAAAAAACAGCGGCCTTGGGAACAAGAGCAAATATATATGCCTGGGAAGAAACACAGTTCCAAAAGGATCCATCTCCCGGAACTCACCAAAACGATCGGGAAGAATGAGGAGAAATGAATAAAGTAATTAGACGAGTTAGTTACCTGGAAACGAGCCATCTCAGGATTTCTGAACCAGCAGAACCACAGCCACCGAGTCTGATAGCGGCTCTTCACCACGAGCACGAATCAAGCAGCAGCAGCAGCAGGAGGAGGCGAGAGCGTGCGCCACCGAGACGAAGCCACCAGCTCCTGAACACCCTTGCGAGTGCTGCCGGTTTCGCAGGGGAGAAGAGAAGAGAGGAGAGGAGAGGAGGGAGGCAAGGGGCGAAATGGAAGGAAAGGCTGTATGTATGGTGCAGCGGTTGGGAGAGGGAGGGCGGAGAAGAAAAGGGGCGGCGAGGGCAGGGCGCCACGTCGGACGGGATTTTTCCGCTGGAGGAGCTTTTCCGTGCGCGCTTTTCCGTCCGCCCTCACGCCGCCACCGGGACCGGATGAAATAATCTATCCGTCTTTACCGGCAACGGCGGGGGCCCGGAGCGGAGGACGACTGGGCGCCGCTCGATTCTTGTGGCCGTCGCTCCTCCGCGGGTCGGGTTCCCTCGCCTCGCCTCGCCTCCAGCTGCTCACCTCAATTATGCTGGGGGCTGCCGCTCCTGTCTGGGCGCGAGTAAAACCATGGGCTGTCGTGGGGTCGCACGACAGGGTGGGGGGTGTTCCTATCTGTCCGGCCCGGCGAGCCGGCTTGCCTTCCCGTCGTCGTCGTCGCCTTTGGTGTGCCGGCCCTGCGGTTGCTCGTGGATATGGTGCCGTCGTGTCGAGACTAGAGACGCGGCTAGCATGTTAGATCGACGATAAAGCTCGGCAAAAGCAAGGGCCAAACTGCCCCAGTTTTTTGAGGAATTATTTGTTCGTATAGATTATATAATATACATACACGCTTTAAATGTCTAATTTGGCAAAAGAATATCTGGCAGAGCAGTAGCCTGGTACAGTCATAGGCCGATAGGCGGGAGAAGCTTATCACGGAGCTTCACTTTGCGTTGTTGAGGCTATCTGCACTCACGAACTGGAAGCGCGGATGCAGTCGCCGTTTGGAGTAAAATGCCCTGCAGCGAGGGACTGCATCCCTCTCCCTGCGATAGGGGAGGCTCTCTCTCACCTCAAGCATGCAGTCGCCGTTTGCCCGTTTGCAGTAAAACGTCTCTCTCTATTGCTTCTCTCCTCCACATGCACAACGGTCTGCGCGCCACAGAGCCACATGCATGTGGGTGGGAATAAAAAAGTGTGGAAAAAAATGATAGAATATGTGGTAGTTGGTATAGGGTAGATATTTAGGGTTAAATATGAACACGGAGTATTATAGGATAGAGTAGATATTTTTTTTAGAGTAGAAATTTAGGGTTCCATGAGTGCGGATAGTCTGAAATATCTCTGAAAAAATATCTGAGTTAGATTTTTCCTGCGCAGTCTGATCCAAACTGGGTCGCCCAGAACGCGCCGTGCCGTCCGCCGTCTCGCCTTCTCGCCTAGGCAGGCATAGTAGAAAAAGCGCAGTCGGGCGGGCCCCGCTGGGAGGACTGGCGCTGTCGCCTGGCCCACCGTCGCTTCGCTTTTTGACACGTCGAAGCCACCACGACGATGCCGAGGCCCAAGCACAACACACCCGTCCTGCCGCCTCACCGCCGGACACGTGCCTCCCTGTACTAGAGATAAGCCGGAAAGCAAAGCACGCTCTTCGCTGTAGAGAGCGAGAGCAACAGGTCTTTGATCCCTGTCCACGAGCTCCGGCGTTACAGTTGCAGCACTACAAGTCACCGGGAGATCCTCGTCCACATGTTTTGCAGGCACGCCTTCGTGCCTTTTTTTCTTCTCTCCACTTGTGAGAGTTTGGGGCTTTGGTTTTTCCAAAACAAAAAGGAAAAGGGGTTTCGGGGGGCTTTTGGGGATGCGGCTCGTGACTTTGGTGAGGGACCACCTGTCAGAGGGGGTGGTCCGGTATCTGGCGCTCTCGGTTCGTTGCGGGGCCCTAGACGCTGCCAGCGGAGTATGGCCACGCCGTGGCCCCGTCCACATGTTTTGACGTCGTGGCTTGTCGTTGGCGGCATCACGTGCCCGCGGCAGCAACGCGCGCTGGTAACAAGTTTTGAGTGAGAATGTGAGATCTGGCCGGAGTTTTGGAGAGTGACAGTACAGCGGCTTGAATTTATTCTACCAGCAGTACGTGTCCAGAAACCAGAGAACAGGCATGGATACCCACACTTCGTACGGTCAGTTCACAGGCCGATTCAGAAACAAGGGATGCTGAAAACGGGTGCTCGCTTTAACCCTTGAGCTCATGAACCAGTTTAGCAGCCGCAAACGATGCCACGGAAGAGTGTAAAAGCGGATACGTCATGTGCTCATGCGTGCGGTTCCGGTTCGACTGCTTCTGAGTGACGTGTCCTTCTCCTCTTGCACGGTACGTAATTGCAGTTGACGACCGGACAGTTGTGGAGCGCGCGTCACTTCATCTCCGACTCCAATAAATCAGGTGAAACCCGCTGTCCGCCTTTAGACGGAGACTGTCTGAGGTTGTATATGCCTGCACGGTTGGATGAAGCTGCTCTGGCGGTTATATATCCTGTGCTTTCTTAGCCATTTTAGTACAGACCAGCCAGCCGTCAATGTGGAAGACCCACGCGGAAACGCAAAGCAATGTGTAAATGCATCTGCACAGTCCACTCATCTGGAAGCTTGTGGCTTCGGAGCAAACTTAAGCAAAAAAAAAAACCGATCACACCTTGATTTCCACTTTACGCTGGGTAGATCAGTCATGGAGCTATACCGATGAGACGCTGTTCCTTTATTAGGGCCTGCACAAAACAAAAAACTAGTGGCTGAGAAGAGAATACTACGCTAGTGCTTTTAGCTCGCTGCTGGTGGCTGCTGGTAAAAGCTCGGATTAGCTAGCGATCGTCCAAGCGTCAGCACATGCGTGCGTTAGATTAGGTCTGTGTTTTTGTCTGTGTTCTTGGCGATTAATGGGTCTTGCTGCACATGCTGACTGACCGGCAACAAAAGAGTGCATCGTCTGGCCAAACGTTTGAAGTCGGTAGTCAACACAACACAATGCGTTGCCTTTGCCTTTATCTGAGGGCTGAGGCAACAGTAGCATAGCATAAAAGCCAAAGGGTGAGGTTGGTTGGCTCCGAATAAACTGATTAACTAAAGTGTATCCAGTTTATCCAGAAATTTAACTAGGGCCGTGGAAGATAAACTGATCTGTTCCATGAGAAAATCAGTTTATCTTCCACAGCCCTTATTTCTAAAAAAACCACTAAAAATAAATTGATCGACTAAAGTGTTCTGGGCCGTTAAATTTACTTACCCGTTTATAGAAATACTTGGAGCTAGTTTGGGAGCCACAAAATATTCCATTATTATTCAATTTTCAATTTTAAATAATAAGGAGATTCTATCACCTTTAATCCCTCTGGTTTTATGACTCCAAACTAGCCCTTAATGTTCTATTGTATTTTCTACCATCTTTATTTCTGGATGATCGTTTTTACTAACCGGCCTAAAGTGTTTGGCAGAGTAACATGATACTATTTCCCGTGTCAAATGCATCGTTCGTTTTGTCCCAGTGACCGGCTCGCCAAATTCTACTCCTCTAGCCGGGCTGGCCTAATTCTGTCAGCCAACAATCTTGTTGTCTTCTACATTCTTATAGCCCAGCCCAGCCCAAGTTACAACACTGCAGCACCTCGTTCCAACGTTTCCCCGCGCTCTATGCCACGTCATCGATCCGTGCCACCACCTCCCACCGCATCCCTTCCCTCTGATCCCAATCCAACGCCCCAGCTCCACCCTCCCACGGATCCACACGAAACCACCTCCCGCTCGGCACTTCTCCAAACTTCCCCATTCCCTCCCAAACCCCATTGATAAATACCCCTCCCCACCCCAAATCCGAACTCAGTCGCCCACAAAAACCCAGTAACTCGCATCTTCCTCCGTGATCCAAGTTCTAGCAGCGCAGCGCTCGGTTTCGGCAATGTCGGGGCGCGGCAAGGGCGGCAAGGGTCTGGGCAAGGGCGGCGCCAAGCGCCACCGCAAGGTCCTGCGCGACAACATCCAGGGCATCACCAAGCCGGCGATCCGGAGGCTGGCTAGGAGGGGCGGCGTCAAGCGCATCTCCGGGCTCATCTACGAGGAGACCCGCGGTGTGCTCAAGATCTTTCTGGAGAACGTCATCCGTGACGCCGTCACCTACACCGAGCACGCCCGCCGCAAGACCGTCACCGCCATGGATGTCGTCTACGCGCTCAAGCGACAGGGCCGCACCCTCTACGGCTTCGGCGGCTAGGTCGCTTCCTCATCTGGTGGCGAACTGCATCTGTGTCGGCGGTGGTCGTGTTGTGTGCCTAATCTAGTGTAGTCCGTTCTCTATATCGTCGCTGTGTTCTGTGGTGTCTTGTATCCCATTTCCTGCAATACCAACTTGCCATTATCAATGGAAAACCCTCGTTTTCATCCTCGACGTGTCTAGTTCTGATTTTGTTTTGTTCTCGTTTATTGTTCGTATGAGATGTACATAGGGCTGCTGTTGCTTTGGTGTTTGATTGCAATTTTTATTTTGCCCAGAGAGCTGCAGTTCTGTGTGTTATGCAAAAAAGTTCTGTGATTGATTGGATCTCTTCGTTTGGACATCTCTTTCGTTTGCGTTTATTGATGACATTTGGGCTGGTGAATGTTTGTCTCAAATCTCTGCTGGTGCTTTCAGGCTCAGGCTCAGTTTGGGCCATCGGATATTTTCTTATTATTAAAGCAGGAAGGAAACACGACCTGATAGCCCATCCAGGTCAGTCAAATTATTTTAGCCGTTCAATTGTCAATCGTGGGTTCCCATGCTCTCTCGTGTGCCCATGTGTCTTATCTGGAGGCTTCTAGGTGACACTTCTTTCCTCCTCACATCCTCTCTCTCCATCCTGACTCACGCTCCCTCCCCAAGCATCCGTGCCCACCCACGGCTCTGGCGACAGTGGCCACCGTTTTGGACTCTGGATCCGGCCGCCATCGCTGCAACGGTCTAGGTAAGCGGCTAATCTGCTCCGTTGTGCCCTGCTCTGCTCCTAGTCCTAGCGACGCAAGGGTTTTGGTTCAGTTTTTTTCCCTAGGGAAAAGCGAAGTGCATGAAATACAAAGATTTGCTTTGGGATTTTTTGGGGGCACTGCTAGTGTGTGTCATGGCATTGGAACGGAGCAAAAAGTGAGGGTTTGGTTTGGTATTTTTGGAGCACTCCTGACTTAGTGTATGTGTCGTGGTATTTTATTTCAAGATCAATCTATTTGGTCCCCTATTTTCTCATGTCGGCTAAACATTTTCCCATTCTTGATTTACAACATTATTTCAGTGCAGTTTTATTAACTCCTTTTTTTCCTTTAGCATGTCTTCATTTAGTTTCTTATTATGCCCATCCTTTTATTTTTGACTATGAAGCAGGCTTTCTGGAATCACATTTCTTGAGAACTATCTGTTGGAGAGCTAAACTAGGCTCTTGTTCATATTATGGATCAGCAAGCTAAGATTGATGCTGATTTTTTTTGAACCAACTGTACTCTTAGATGAGACACATTACCAGGAGGGGTACAGAAATGGCTATAATGATGGTTTGGCATCTGGAAATGAAGAGGGGAGGCAGGTTGGTTTAAAGATGGGTTTCCAGGTCGGTGAAGAACTGGGTTTCTTTCAGGGCTGTCTGGATGTGTGGACGTCTGCAATTCTCATTGATCAGAATGCCTTCACAGCTCGGGTCATGAAGAATATCGAGCAACTGGCTGCATTGGTGGGCAGCTATCCGCTGTCCGATCCGGAGAATGAACAAATTCAAGACGTGATGGAGAAGATAAGGCTGAAATTCAGGGTCATCACTGCAAGCTTAGGGGTGAAGTTAGAGTATGAAGGGCACCCCAAATCATCTAAACAGGATGTTGAGGATCTGTGAGCGGTGATTGAAATTACATTTTAGTTTCTCCGCCCTTGCTGTTTAAAGCTCTTCAACTTATTGGCATCATGAGGAACTGCCGTGAGACATCAATGGTCAGAGTCCGACCATAACCACATATATAGTTTTAACAATGTCTCAAGTTTTGTGTTATTACCTGTTGTCTGTTGTCTGTCATATGTAATAGTTTCCTTTCAGAAGGCAAAAGCACTTCCTTCCTATTTTCTTTGAAGTACTTGTTCTTATTTAATAGATAATGAACACATCCCAGATTTATGCTTGACCGAGGTTCGTATTTTTCACTTTGCAGTTGTCGTGTATTTGTTCCCTCGTTCATTCTCAAGAAATACTCCAAAGGCCTGTTTGGTTTTTTAAGGATTAAACTTTATTTTTATCATATTTAGGTGTAGGGACTAATAGTACTAGAATTAGCAGCGCCCTATCGGGCGCTATAAAAATTCTCTGATCAACATCAGTGTTACATAAACATTGGTATCTTAACTGAATTTATGATGTTACCATTTATCCTCGCTCCACTTTATGTCTCAGCATGTGAATTGGGAGGTAAACACTGGCATAACTTATAAGCTCTAGCAATTCTAGGCTCTATATTCCTCTCTAATAGTTCTCTAGGCATGGGAACTCGGTTAGCTTCACAATTTGGAGAACCATATGTTTTTGTAAAACCAGAAGTGGTGATGTAAATAATTCCTAACCCGTGGAAGTCAAGAAAAAAGAAAATAAAAAATAAGACTTGCTTTTGTTTCTTATTTGCCATCTCTCGTAATACGAGCTCCACCTGTGGGCAGTTACATACTACTGAACAGATTTCAACAAAGCTGGTGTTAATTTTGATCCTAAGTGTAAATAGTTCATATCCTGCTCTCCGGCGAAGTCTCTCAGTTCTACATGTCAAGCTTTCTGTCATTTGCTGCATCAGTCCTCACGTACCTAGCATCAACCTCCGATTCAACTGCCCTTCGATTAGCCATGATTTTATCAAGATTCCTCTCATCCTCGAGTGATTCATCTAAAGCTACTAATTAACTCATATTGATCATTCTCATCCATTCTTCGATAATCATCACTGCAATAAGGGAAAAGGAAAAAAAGACTGAATTTGGAAACCAAAAAATCAAAACTGACAGTCAGCATATCTATAGAATGTTCTGTGTTGGCAAGATATATTGGATTATTCATTGTGATCAAACAAAAAATGAAAGTTTTTGTTTTAAACCATTGAAAACCCAACCAACAACCTACAAAGATGTTCACTGTATTTTGGCACCAGAACATCCGATCTCTAGATCTCTGATTTTGGCTTTTGGCTTTTTGGTGGTAAAAGTAAAAGCCAAATGCTAAACCAAACACACTCTATATCCCTAATTAGCGCATAAAACCTAAGGACACCATCGAAGTACATTTCCTGGGGTCAAGGAATCTAAAACTCCTCGCTCGACGTCCCCTTCAGGGGTCTTCCCAGATCTTGCCCGAGCCCAATTTCGAACAAGGCATAAACTCGGAAGAATCTCCGTCCCGAGCAAGGCCCCCTCAACCAGGACAGCTATGTCCGCCTCGCCCGAGCCTGTCTCGGGCGAGAAGGCCAAGACATGCGGCAAGGCTCCCCCGAAGTCTGCTAGTAGACAGCTGCATTCAATGCGCGTACCTACCCCACGCAGGACTGTAGGTGCACAGTGATAAATAGCGGTCTTGTCAAAGATTCACCAACTATGATTACGCATGCGACCACTATACACGCACGCTGTCTGCGCGCCCCATGACGGGACATGTAATACGATAGGGGCGTGAACTAGCCCTCGGACGCAAACTCCCGCCCGACGCAGAGCTCGCCCTTGGGCGCCAACTCTGCCTCACCCGAGCCCGGCATTGGCTATCTCCCCCCCGAATCCCGTAGGAGGCCACTCCGTCAACTGTGGCGCACGTCGTCGAATCCCAAGAAAGGCTCGGTCATGACCTTGGGTGGACTTCTGCCTCGCCCGAGACCGGTTCTGCCCTCGATATCAATGACGGAGGACGCCCCAACGTCACCAGTTAAAGTGGAGCTGACACACTCATTATGAATCTTTTTTCCATACTTAGCACTGTGTCAACCCACTACGGTATAGCCAACCCCTCACTAGATGGGCTCGAGTACGTGACCGAGCCCTCGGCCTCGGTTCTCAACAATAAACAACCGGGCACCGGTCAACAACGAAGAACAAGACCATATCATCTACAGGATATGAAGACATCCCTTCATAGTGTGCAACCAACTACCATCCTCCAAAAAGCCCCTGTTGAGCCTATAAATAGTGTAGTGTACGACTTCTGAAGGGCAGGACAAACATTTTACAAGTTTTCTACTCCACTCTTGATTGACACTTCAACCTTTTCCTGGGATTTGGGATTCTTCGCTCTGCCGCTTCGCTTGTAAACCCTACTGTAGGAAACGGGTGACGCCTAAGAGGGGGGGGGTGAATTAGGACTTCTAAAACTTTCGCTAAACTAAGCCACAATTAAATCCCTAGAGCAAAACCTATGCAAATAGTCAAACTAGAATGTGCAAACTAGGTTTTGTCTAAGTGTTGCTACCTCTACCGCAAAGGCTAAGTTTCAATCTACACTAGATATGTATGAATACAAGATTGAAACTTAAATGCTTAATATAAATGCGGAAACTTAAAGAGCAAAGTAGAGAAGCAAACTCTCGTGGATGACGCCGGTATTTTTACCGAGGTATCCGGAACCGTGCAAGGTCCCGACTAATCCTCGTTGGTGCCCCTACGCAAAGGGAAGCCCACGCGAGGGCCAAGCACCTCGGTTGAGTAACTCCGTAGAGAGCCACGGGCCTTCTCCACACGCAAGTGGTGCTCCGCTTCCGGATCCTCTCGGACGCTCCCCGCCGTCTCCACTATCGAGCTTCCGGCCGAAACGCCGCGGGCCTCGTTCCCTCCGGTACACGGTGGCGGCCGTGACACAAACGCGGTTGTCACGGTCTCGCAAGACTCTCGCCCCACTCGGTACAATTACAACGACTCACGCAAGAGCCGAGGGGTTGTGTGGTTTTACAAAACTCACTCAACTAACTAGGATTCACCTAGAGCAAGCGCTAAAGCGGTCTAACTAACCTAAGCACTTCGCAAAGCACCTACGCTAATCACCGAGTGATTCTATTAAGCACTTGGGTGTTTGAGCACTTGGAAATATGCACTATGTGTATTGGTATGTTGCTTGGGCTCTCACACTAGAGAATGGCCGGTTGGGGTGGTATTTATAGCCTCCACACCCCAAACTAGCCGTTGGACAGAAAGCAGCAGCTTTCTGTCGTCGGGTGCACCGGACAGTCCGGTGCACCACCGGACACTGAACAGTAGATGTCCGGTGCACGCCACGTCAGCCGACCGTTGGCGCCTGTAGCAGTCGACCGTTGGATCCGACCGTTGCCGTCTGCCCGTTGGCACACCGGACAGTCCGGTGCTACAGCCAGAGAGCGCCTGTCTGCGGCCTCTCTGCGCAGACTGTTCGGTGCCTCACCGGACAGTCCGGTGCACACCGGACACCAATGTCCGGTGCGCCACCAGGCGCTGGCTGACAGCCCTTATCTTGGATTTCTTCGCTGATTTCTTCGGGCTTCTTTGTTCTTGAGTATTGGACTCCTATGCATTTTTTATGTCTTCTTTTGAGGTGTTGCATCCTCATTGCCTTGGTCCAATTCTCTTCGCATCCTGTGAACTATAATTATAAACACTAGCAACCATATTAGTCCACAAGTTGTGTTAATCATCAAACACCAAAACTCAATTAGCCAAATGGCCCGGGGTCCATTTTCCTTACAATCTCCCCCTTTTTGGTGATTGATGACAACACAACCAAAGCAAGCAAATAATACAAGTATTTGAATTAAAATGTGCAATGTACTTGCTAAGATGCATGATTGTCCCCACAATGTGATATTATGGACTTAAGCCTCCCCCTAACTCCATAATTCACTTACTTCCTATTTTTGGACCAAATAATCAAAACCACTTGAAAAGCCATTTGTAGATATAAAATTTTAAATTGGTGGTGTTTGGTGTTTGATAAAGTTTTCATTGCTTTGGCCCCTAAACTTCTCCCCCTTTGGCATCAACCACCGAAAAGGAAGACATTAAAAGCATGTAGGAAGTAAATAAAAGCTTGCCCTCAACAAGAATTGTATCAAATGATATCACTAGAAGGATATTAAAATAAACCATATGAATGATACCAGTTGAAAGGAATTCCTCAAAAGATTACTTCCCCTAAATGAGTATTCTCCTTTAGAAAGAGTTTTTCTCCCCCTTTAGAGATGAAGAAATACTCCCCCTGACAGAGATCCTCTACTTAGGAAAAAACATGTGAAAATTCGAGGTGCAAGACATGATTTGAAAAGACTAACTTCCCTTATGCATAGGTAACAGAATATGAGTTAACCACTTATGCATTTTTAGCAACATGGAAGCATATGATATGAAATATGGTCTAGTCAAATTTAGGAGAAGACATGTAAATGATATTGGAAGTAGTCTCAAAAGATACCAATTGAAAGTCAATGGTGAGCTTGAGAGACATGAGAGTTCTTGAAGATTTTGCAGTGGAAGATTGTTGTCTTTCTCCGGGGACTTCATTTTCCTTACAATGAGACTATCACATGAAATAGACTTGAAAAGGTGTTAGTCTCAAAATGTTAGATTATAGAGTAACCTCCCCCTAAAGGTGTGCATACAAGTTTTGAATACTTGTAGGAGACATGCACTTTGATTTGATATCAAGAGGAGCAAATTATCCATAATCCAAACTTTGGCACATATAAGTTAAAAGATACATTTTGTAGAAATCCAAATTTTCAATTGATGCATCATTTACTATGGAGTGATATAGAAGCTATGTGCCGTGCTTAAATAAACATTTTAAGCCATGTAGGTTTGCTTAAGTGTATGAATTAAAAATAGGCAATCCTACCATATGATTTACCTAGTATGCATGATTTAAACAAAAGTACATAACAAATGTAATACTAGGCAAGAAAGGTAAACTAGATAAAAGATAAATAGATACGCATATCTAAAAACGAGAAATACAATAAAACTAGTTACCTTAGTCATGGGTGGGTGAGAGCACCTAGAGGGGGGGGGGGGTGAATAGGTGATCCTGTAAAACTTCAAAAACTTAAGCCACAAAAACTTGTTAAGTGTTAGCACAATTATGGCCAAGTGGCTAGAGAGGAGTCAAAACACAATAACCACAAGAAATCAATCACAGAGATGACACGGTGGTTATCCCGTGGTTCGGCCAAGTACAAAACTTGCCTACTCCACGTTGTGGCGTCCCAACGGACGAGAGTTGCACTCAACTCCTCTCAAGTGATCCAATGATCAACTTGAATACTACGGTGTTCTTGCTTTTCTTTTCTCAATCCCGTTTGCGAGGAATCTCCACAACTTGGAGCCTCTCGCCCTTACAAAAGATGTTCACAGAGAATCACGGAGCAAGGGAGGGATTAGCAACTCACACACAACACAAAGATCACAGCGAATACGCACACACAAGACCCAGACTTGAGCTCAAGAGACTAGCACACTAGAACGGAGCTCAAATCACTAGAATGTCGAACAAGTGCGCAAGATTGATGTGTGAGTGATTAAGAGTGCTCAAGGAATGCTTGGTATGCTCCTTCATGCGCCTAGGGGTCCCTTTTATAGCCCCAAGGCAGCTAGGAGCCGTTGAGACCAAATCTGGAAGGCCATCTTTGCCTTCTATCGTCGGGCGCACCGGACAGTCCGGTGCACACCGGACACTGTCCGGTGCCCGATTTATTTCCATAAACAGCGCAGCCGACCGTTGTCAACAGTTGCAGATCTGGCGCACCGGACAGTCCGGTGCACACCGGACAGTCCGGTGCCTCCTTCCGACCGTTGGCCAGCCCACGTGTCGCGCGCTGATCGCGCGGCCGACCGTTGGCCCTGACCGACCGTTGGCTCACCGGACAGTCCGGTGCACACCGGACAGTCCGGTGAATTTTAGCCGTACGCCGTCAGCAAATTCCCGAGAGCGGGCTCTTCGGCCGAGGGAGCCTGGCGCACCGGACACTGTCCGGTGCACCACCGGACAGTCCGGTGCACCAGACCGAAACAGCCCCTTGGCTGTACACAGCCAAGTCTTCTCTTCTCTTCTTCTATCTGTTTCTAACACTTAGACAAATATATTAGTACACAAAACCAATGTACTAAGACTTAGAAACATACCTTTGTTGAAGATTTGCACTTTGTTCATCCATGGGCATTGATTCACATTGAAGCACTTGTGTTGACACTCAATCACCAAAATACTTAGAAATGGGCCAAGGGCACATTTCCCTTTCAATCTCCCCCTTTTTGGTGATTTATGCCAACACAACATAAAGTAGATAGAACAAGTGCAAAATCACTTCAAATAAAAACTCAAATTGGTTTTGATTCAATTTTGGCATATATGGATCATCCTTTGCCACCACTTGGTTTGTTTTTGCAAATCAAACTCAAATCTCTATTTCTATGTCAAACACACATGTTGAGGCATAAAGAGAGTCATTCCAAAAGAGATTGATCAAGGATTTCAAAAACTCCCCCTATTTCCCATAATCACCACTTCTCCCCACAAGAAGTCAACTTTTGACAATAGAGACAATAAGAGACAATAAAAGCTTTTGACAAAACAAAAACTCACAAAAACTCTATTCTACTATTTTCAAAATCTCTCAAGTGGTAGCTGATCCATTTATTGCTTTGGCCTTTATTTTCTCCCCCTTTGGCATCAAGCACCAAAACGGGATGAATCTTGGCCTTTTAACCCCATTGCCTCACCAAAGTCTTCAATTAAGAGCAAATGACAATAAGATTTCATGAGATGAACTTGGAATTAGTTACCCTCTCATCGGAGTGCAGTGGAAGTCTTTCATGGTCCAAGTCCACCTTTTCCCTTTCAATCCTCCTTCGAGACTAAATTATCAAACTCAAGCACATGGTTAGTCTCAAAGGGTCAAGTTGTAACACATCTCCCCCTAAACATGTGCATCACTTTGCAACGGACTTGTGAGGTCCAGGGAGTGTTTGTACAACTTGAGCACCATAATAAGCAACATAATGCAAAAAGGAACATGATCAAAAGCATAACTACATGTATGCTACAATTCAATCCAGGTTCCGCGAATCTAAGACATTTAGCTCACTACGCAACCTGCAAAAGGTCTTCTCATCTAGAGGCTTAGTGAAGATATCGGCTAGCTGGTTCTCGGTGCTAACATGAAACACTTCGATATCTCCCTTTTGCTGGTGGTCTCTCAAAAAGTGATGCCGGATGTCTATGTGCTTTGTGCGGCTGTGCTCAACAGGATTTTCCGCCATGCGGATAGCACTCTCATTGTCACATAGGAGTGGGACTTTGCTCAGATTGTAGCCAAAGTCCCGGAGGGTTTGCCTCATCCAAAGTAGTTGCGCGCAACACTGACCTGCGGCAACGTACTCGGCCTCAGCGGTGGATAGGGCAACGGATGTTTGTTTCTTAGAGTTCCATGACACCAGGGACCTTCCTAAGAATTGGCACGTCCCCGATGTACTCTTCCTATCGACCTTACATCCAGCATAGTCGGAGTCTGAGTATCCAACTAAGTCAAAGGTAGACCCCTTTGGATACCAGAGCCCGAAGCAAGGCGTAGCAACCAAATATCTAAGAATTCGCTTCACCGCCACTAAGTGACACTCCTTAGGATCGGATTGAAATCTAGCACACATGCATACGCTAAGCATGATATCCGGTCTACTAGCACATAAGTAAAGCAAAGAACCTATCATTGACCGGTATGCTTTTTGATCAACGGACTTACCTCCTTTGTTGAGGTCGGTGTGTCCGTCGGTCCCCATCGGAGTCTTTGCGGGCTTGGCGTCCTTCATCCCAAACCGCTTTAGCAGATCTTGCGTGTACTTCGTTTGGGAGATGAAGGTGCCATCCTTGAGTTGCTTCACTTGGAACCCAAGGAAGTAGTTCAACTCGCCCATCATCGACATCTCGAATTTCTGCGTCATCACCCTGCTAAACTCTTCACAAGACTTTTGGTTAGTAGAACCAAATATTATGTCATCGACATAAATTTGGCACACAAACAAATCACCATCACATGTCTTTGTAAAAAGAGTTGGATCGGCCTTCCCAACCTTGAAAGCATTAGCAAGTAAAAAGTCTCTAAGGCATTCATACCATGCTCTTGGGGCTTGCTTAAGTCCATAGAGCGCCTTAGAGAGCTTACACACATGGTCGGGGTACCGTTCATCCTCGAAGCCAGGGGGTTGCTCCACGTACACTTCCTCCTTGATTGGCCCGTTGAGGAAAGCGCTCTTCACATCCATTTGGTACAACCTGAAAGAATGGTGAGCGGCATATGCTAGCAAGATACGAATGGACTCTAGCCTAGCTATAGGAGCGAAAGTCTCCTCAAAGTCCAAACCTGCGACTTGGGCATAACCTTTTGCCACAAGTCGAGCCTTGTTCCTCGTCACCACCCCGTGCTCGTCCTGTTTGTTGCGGAACACCCACTTGGTTCCCACAACATTTTGCTTCGGACGAGGCACCAGTGTCCAAACTTCATTGCGCTTGAAGTTGTTGAGCTCCTCCTGCATGGCCAATACCCAATCCGGATCTAGCAAGGCCTCCTCTACCCTGAAAGGCTCAATAGAAGAGACAAAAGAGTAATGCTCACAAAAATTAACTAATCGAGATCGAGTAGTTACTCCCTTGCTAATGTCACCCAGAATTTGATCGACGGGATGATCCCTTTGAATCATCGCTCGAACTTGGGTTGGAGGTGCCGGTTG
The DNA here is from genome assembly GCF_902167145.1 of Zea mays. Classification (NCBI taxonomy): domain Eukaryota; kingdom Viridiplantae; phylum Streptophyta; class Magnoliopsida; order Poales; family Poaceae; genus Zea; species Zea mays. The sequence continues at coordinate 15,393,136 of NC_050097.1, forward strand.
CGCTTCTTCCTCCATCACTTGATCATTTTGTGCTCCCCCTTGATCAAGCGCCTCCACTTGAGGTACCTGTTCGTCATCTTCGGTTGGGGGATGCACCATAGTTGAGGAAGAAGGTTGATCTCGTTCATCTTGTTCCTGTGGCCGTACTTCTCCAATCGCCATGGTCCGTATAGCGGCCGTCGGAACATCTTCTTCATCTACATCATCACAATCAACAACTTGCTCTCTAGGAGAGCCATTAGTCTCATCAAATACAACGTCGCTAGAGACTTTAACCAAACCCGATGATTTGTTGAAGACTCTATACGCCTTTGTATTTGAGTCATAACCTAATAAAAACCCTTCTACAGCTTTGGGAGCAAACTTAGAATTTCTACCCTTCTTCACTAGAATGTAGCATTTACTCCCAAATACACGAAAGTACGATACATTGGGTTTGTTACCGGTTAGTAGCTCATACGACGTCTTCTTGAGGAGGCGATGAAGGTAGACCCTGTTGATGGCGTGGCAAGCAGTGTTAACGGCTTCCGTCCAAAAGCACTCGGGGGTCTTGAACTCTCCTAGCATCGTTCTCGCCATATCGATGAGCGTCCTGTTCTTCCTCTCTACCACACCATTTTGCTGTGGTGTGTAGGGAGCGGAGAACTCGTGCTTGATCCCTTCCTCTTCAAGAAACTCCTCCACTTGAAGGTTCTTGAACTCGGATCCGTTGTCGCTCCTTATCTTCTTCACTTTGAGCTCAAACTCATTTTGAGCTCTCCTGAGGAAGCGTTTGAGAGTCCCTTGGGTTTCGGACTTATCCTGCAAAAAGAACACCCAAGTGAAGCGGGAAAAGTCATCAACAATAACTAGACCATACTTACTTCCCCCTATGCTTAGATAGGTGACGGGTCCGAAGAGGTCCATATGCAGCAGCTCCAGGGGTCTTGAAGTGGTCATCACATTCTTGCTGTGATGCGCTCCTCCCACCTGTTTCCCTGCTTGACAAGCTGCACAAGGTCTATCTTTTTCGAAATGAACATTGGTTAGACCTATCACATGTTCTCCCTTTAGAAGCTTGTGGAGGTTCTTCATCCCCACATGTGCTAAGCGGCGATGCCACAGCCAGCCCATGCAAGTCTTAGCCATTAAGCATGCATCTAGACCGGCCTCTTCTTTTGCAAAATCAACTAAATAAAGTTTGCCGTCTAATACACCCTTAAAAGCTAGTGAACCATCACTTCTTCTAAAGACAGACACATCTACATTTGTAAATAGACAATTATATCCCATATTGCATAATTGACTCACAGATAGCAGATTATATCCAAGAGACTCAACTAAAAACACATTAGATATGGAGTGCTCATTAGAAATTGCAATTTTACCTAAACCTTTTACCTTGCCTTGATTCCCATCACCGAATATGATTGAATCTTGGGAATCCTTATTCTTGACGTAGGAGGTGAACATTTTCTTCTCCCCCGTCATATGGTTTGTGCATCCGCTATCAATAATCCAGCTTGAACCCCCGGATGCATAAACCTGCAAGGCAAATTTAGGCTTGGGTCTTAGGTACCCAACTCATGTTGGGTCCTACAAGGTTAGTGCAAATATCCTTAGGGACCCAAATGCAAGTTTTGTCTCCCTTGCATTTTGCCCCTAGCTTCCTAGCAACAATTTTCTTATCCTTTCTACAAATTGCAAAGGAAGCATTCAAAGCACAATAAATTGTAGAGGGTTCATTCACTGCTTTCCTAACAACATTTCTCCTAGGCATTTGATGAACAACATTTCTTCTAAGCCCATTTCTACCATGCATAACATGAGAACTAGAAGCAGTCATAGCATAAGAGTCATAAGCATGTGAATCAAAAACATCATGACCTCTAAAAGCATTTCTAGAATATCTCCTATCATAGTACATGAAAGCATGATTCTTCTTAACACTATTAGCCATAGGAGCCTTCCCTTTCTCCTTGGTGGAGATGGGAGTCTTATGGCTTGTTAAGTTCTTGGCTTCTCTCTTGAAGCCAAGCCCATCCTTAATTGAGGGATGTCTTCCTATTGTGTAAGCATCCCTTGCAAATTTTAACTTATCAAATTCACTTTTGCTAGTCTTAAGTTGGGCATTAAGACTAGCCACTTCATTATTTAACTTTGCAATAGAAGCTATGTGTTCACTATCAATATCAAAGTCTTTACATCTATTGCAAATAACAACATTTTCTACACAAGTTGTTGATTTACTAGCTATTTCTATCTTAGCATTCAACTCATCGTTAATGCTCTTTAATTTTGAAATTGTCTCATGGCATGAAGATAATTCACAAGTAAGCATTTCATTTCTTTTAATTTCTAGAGCATGAGATTTTTGAGCTTCTAAAAATTTATCATGCTCTTCATACAATAAATCCTCTTGTTTCTCTAAGAGTTTATCCTTCTCATTCAATGCATCAATTAATTCATTAATTTTGCCAATCGTAATTCTATCTAGACCTTTAAATAAACTAGAATAGTCTATTTCATCATCGTCACTAGAATCATCACCACTAGAAGAAGCATAAGTAGAGTTTCGAGTACTTACTTTCTTCTCCTTAGCCATGAGACACGTGTGACGCTCGTTGGGGAAGAGGGCCGATTTGTTGAAGGCGGTGGCGGCGAGTCCCTCATTGTCGGAGTCGGAGGAGGAGCAATCCGAATCCCACTCCTTGCCTATATGCGCCTCGCCCCTGGCTTTCTTGTAGTGCTTCTTCTTCTCCCTTTTGTTCCCCTTTTCCTGGTCACTTTCATTATCAGAACAGTTAGCAATAAAATGACCAAGCTTACCGCATTTGAAGCATGATCGCTTCCCCTTGGTCTTAGTCTTGCTCGGCTGTCCATTGCGACCCTTTAGCACCGTCTTGAATCTCTTGATGATGAGGGCCATTTCTTCATCATTAAGACCGGCCGCCTCAATTTGCGCCACCTTGCTGGGTAGCGCCTCCTTGTTCCTTGTAGCTTTGAGAGCAAAAGGTTGCGGCTCGTTGATCGGTCCATTCAAGGCGTCGTCCACATACCTTGCCTCCTTGATCATCATTCGCCCGCTGACGAATTTTCCTAGGACTTCTTCGGGCGACATTTTGGTGTACCTGGGATTCTCACGAATATTATTCACCAAATGAGGATCAAGAACGGTAAAGGACCTGAGCATTAGTCGGACGACGTCGTGGTCCGTCCATCGCGTGCTTCCGTAGCTCCTTATTTTGTTGATAAGGGTCTTGAGCCGGTTGTATGTCTGAGTTGGCTCCTCGCCCCTTATCATCGCGAACCGTCCAAGCTCGCCTTCCACCAACTCCGTTTTGGTGAGCAAGGTAACGTCATTCCCTTCATGAGAGATCTTGAGGGTGTCCCAGATCTGCTTGGCGTTATCCAAGCCGCTCACTTTGTTATATTCATCCCTGCACAATGAAGCTAGAAGAACAGTGGTAGCTTGTGCATTCTTATGGATTTGCTCATTAATGAATGAAGGGCTATCCGAGCTATCAAATTTCATTCCACTTTCCACAATCTCCCAAATGCTTGGATGGAGAGAAAATAGGTGAGTACGCATTTTGTGACTCCAAAATCCGTAGTCCTCTCCATCAAAGTGAGGAGGCTTGCCAAGTGGAATGGGGAGCAAATGAGCATTTGAGCTATATGGAATGCGCGAATAATCAAAAGAAAAGTTTGAGTTAACCGTCTTTTGTTTGTCGTGGTCGTCGTCCTTTTGGGAAGAAGAGGACTCATCGCTGTCGTAGTAGACGATCTCCTTGATGCGTCTTGTCTTCTTCTTCTTCCCATCTTTTCGCTTGTGGCCCGAGCCCGAGTCATTGGACTTGTCATCCCTTGGCTCGTTGACGAAGGACTCCTCCTTGTCGTTGATCACAATTCCCTTCCCCTTAGGATCCATCTCTTCGGGCGGTTAGTCCCTTTCTTGAAGAGAACGGCTCTGATACCAATTGAGAGCACCTAGAGGGGGGGGGGGTGAATAGGTGATCCTGTAAAACTTCAAAAACTTAAGCCACAAAAACTTGTTAAGTGTTAGCACAATTATGGCCAAGTGGCTAGAGAGGAGTCAAAACACAATAACCACAAGAAATCAATCACAGAGATGACACGGTGGTTATCCCATGGTTCGGCCAAGTACAAAACTTGCCTACTCCACGTTGTGGCGTCCCAACGGACGAGAGTTGCACTCAACTCCTCTCAAGTGATCCAATGATCAACTTGAATACCACGGTGTTCTTGCTTTTCTTTTCTCAATCCCGTTTGCGAGGAATCTCCACAACTTGGAGCCTCTCGCCCTTACAAAAGATGTTCACAGAGAATCACGGAGCAAGGGAGGGATTAGCAACTCACACACAACACAAAGATCACAGCGAATACGCACACACAAGACCCAGACTTGAGCTCAAGAGACTAGCACACTAGAACGGAGCTCAAATCACTAGAATGTCGAACAAGTGCGCAAGATTGATGTGTGAGTGATTAAGAGTGCTCAAGGAATGCTTGGTATGCTCCTTCATGCGCCTAGGGGTCCCTTTTATAGCCCCAAGGCAGCTAGGAGCCGTTGAGACCAAATCTGGAAGGCCATCTTTGCCTTCTGTCGTCGGGCGCACCGGACACTGTCCGGTGCACACCGGACACTGTCCGGTGCCCGATTTATTTCCATAAACAGCGCAGCCGACCGTTGTCAACAGTTGCAGATCTGGCGCACCGGACAGTCCGGTGCACACCGGACAGTCCGGTGCCTCCTTCCGACCGTTGGCCAGCCCACGTGTCGCGCGCTGATCGCGCGGCCGACCGTTGGCCCTGACCGACCGTTGGCTCACCGGACAGTCCGGTGAATTTTAGCCGTACACCGTCAGCAAATTCCCGAGAGCGGGCTCTTCGGCCGAGGGAGCCTGGCGCACCGGACACTGTCCGGTGCACCACCGGACACTGTCCGGTGCACCACCGGACAGTCCGGTGCCCCAGACCGAAACAGCCCCTTGGCTGTACACAGCCAAGTCTTCTCTTCTCTTCTTCTATCTGTTTCTAACACTTAGACAAATATATTAGTACACAAAACCAATGTACTAAGACTTAGAAACATACCTTTGTTGAAGATTTGCACTTTGTTCATCCATGGGCATTGATTCACATTGAAGCACTTGTGTTGACACTCAATCACCAAAATACTTAGAAATGGGCCAAGGGCACATTTCCCTTTCAGTGGGAAATTTGGGTCCAATATTTTCACTAACCCACTTGGCAATAAACTTGATCCAATATGATGTATCCCATGATATACATCCCAATTTAGCCAAGTCTCCAAATTTCCCGAGTGCTTCGGTCCACTCACTTCCCTTTCGGGATCCAAACCTTCTTGGTGTTTTTCATGGTTGAAATTATCTCCTTTGGCACCCAGATGCGTTTGGCCCCCTTTCCTTTGTTGGCTTGCTTGTTGGCCTTGATTGCTATCACTTTTCCATTCTTTTTTCTTCTTGATCAAATATGGTGTAGCATCCTTTTTGTTCACCTTTTTGATGTAGGTGTTTGAGATTTTGCTTGATGGCTTTTGCTTGAGCTTTTGTCTTTGTTTATCCCCGGTCATCGCCTTGCATTGGAAAGACTTGTGGCCTTCCTTGTGGCATAGCCTACAAAACACAGTTTCTCCCTCCATAGGCTTGTTCACTCCCGCAGTGGTGTTATCCTGTGGAGGTTGGATTTGTTTGGCTTTGCCTTTCTTGTCATACAAAGCCTTGCCAAGGCGAGCCACTTCTTGCTTTAATTGTTCATTTTCCTTTGCAACCTCATCCGTACATGTCTCTACAACAATATTCTCAACAACGACTTGGTTGCAGGGGTTAGAATCATCAATTAAATCAAAGCAGGAAGTAGAAGTGATAGTCGCCTAGAGGGGGGGTGAATAGGGCGAAACTGAAATTTACAAATATAAACACAACTACAAGCCGGGTTAGCGTTAGAAATATAAACGAGTCCAAGAGAGAGGGCGCAAAACAAATCCCAAGCGAATAAGCAAGTGAGACACAGAGATTTGTTTTACCGAGGTTCGGTTCTTGCAAACCTACTCCCCGTTGAGGAGGCCACAAAGGCCGGGTCTCTTTCAACCCTTCCCTCTCTCAAACGGTCCCTCGGACCGAGTGAGCTTCTCTTCTCAAATCAAAGCCGGGAACAAAACTTCCCCGCAAGGGCCACCACACAATTGGTGCCTCTTGCCTTGATTACAATGGAGTTGTGATCTCAAGAACAAGTGAGAAAGAAAAGAAGCAATCCAAGCGCAAGAGCTCAAATGAACACGGCAAATCACTCTCACTAGTCACTAGGGTTTTGTGTGGAATTGGAGAGGATTTGATCTCTTTGAATGTGTCTAGAAGTGAATGCTAGAGCTCTTGTAGTAGTTGAGAAGTGGAAAACTTGGATGCAATGAATGGTGGGGTGGTTGGGGTATTTATAGCCCCAACCACCAAACTTGACCGTTGGCTGGAGGCTGTCTGCCCGATGGCGCACCGGACAGTCCGGTGCACACCGGACAGTCCGGTGCCCCTGCCACGTCATCACTGCCGTTGGATTCTGACCGTTGGAGCTTCTGACTTGTGGGCCCTCCTGGATGTCCGGTGCACACCGGACAGTACTGTTTGATGTCCGGTGCACCGGTATGGGCATGTCTGACGTCTGCGCGCGCTGCGCGCGCATTAAATGCACCGCAGGGAGCCGTTGGCGCCGAAAAGAGCCGTTGCTCCGCTGGTTCACCGGACAGTCCGGTGCACACCGGACAGTCCGGTGAATTTTAGCGGAGCGGCTGCCACGCGAACCCGAGGCTGGCGAGTTCCGGAGACCGCGCTTCCTTGGAGCACCGGACATGTCCGGTGCACACCGGACAGTCCGGTGAATTATAGCGCGCCGGCTTCCGAGAAATCCCGAGGGTGAAGAGTTTGAGTCTGAGTCCCCTGGTGCACCGGACAGGTACTGTTCACTGTCCGGTGGCGCACCGGACAGTCCGGTGCGCTAGACCAGGGGTGCCTTCGGTTGCCCCTTTGCTCCTTTATTGAATCCAAAACTTGGTTTTTTTATTGGCTGAGTGTGAACCTTGTACACCTGTATAATCTATACACTTGGGCAAACTAGTTAGTCCAAAGATTTGTGTTGGGCAATTCAACCACCAAAATTATTTAGGAACTAGGTGTAAGCCTAATTCCCTTTCAATCTCCCCCTTTTTGGTGATTGATGCCAACACAAACCAAAGCAAATAGAGAAGTGCATAATTGAACTAGTTTGCATAATGTAAGTGTAAAGGTTGCTTGGAATTGAGCCAATATAACTACTTACAAGATATGCATGGAATGTTTCTTTCTTATGTAACATTTTGGACCACGTTTGCACCACATGTTTTGTTTTTGCAAAATTTTTGTAAATTCATTCCAAAGATCTTTTACAAGTAGTCAAAGGTAAATGAATAAGAGTTTGCAAAGCATTTTCAAGATTTGAAATTTTCTCCCCCTGTTTCAAATGCTTTTCCTTCGACTAAACAAAACTCCCCCTAAAAGAGATCCACCTCTTAGTGTTCAAGAGGGTTTTGATATACCATTTTTGAAATACTACTTTCTCCCCCTTTTGAACACAATAGGATACCAAATGATAAAAACTTTTGGAAAGCACTAAATTTTTGAATTTGGTGGTGGTGGTGCGGTTCTTTTGCTTTGGGCTCATTTCTCCCCCTTTTTGGCATGAATCGCCAAAAACGGAATCATTAGAGCCCTCTTTAGTGTTTTTCTTCCTCTTTGGTCATAAATGAATGGGTTAAGATTATACCAAAGACGAAGTCCGGTCCTTTTGCTTTTGAGCTTTTACTCTCTCCCCCAAGGATGAAGTCCTTTTCTTTGATGCTCATTTCTCCCCCAAAGAATAGAGAGTTGCTCGGAGTGATGGCGAAGTATGAGTTACGGAGTGGAAGCCTTTGTCTTCGCCGAAGACTCCAATTCCCTTTCAATATACCTATGACTTGGTTTGAAATAGACTTGAAAACACATTAGCCATAGCATATAACAGAGATATGATCAAAGGTATTTAAATGAGCTATGTGTGCAAGCTAGCAAAAGAAATTTCTAGAATCAAGAATATTGAGCTCATGCCTAAGTCTGGTAAAAGATTGTTCATCAAGTGGCTTGGTAAAAATATCGGCTAATTGATCTTTAGTATTAATGTAAGAAATCTCGATATCCCCCTTTTGTTGGTGATCCCTAAGAAAATGATACCGAATGGCTATGTGCTTAGTGCGGCTATGCTCGACGGGATTGTCGGCCATTTTGATTGCACTCTCATTATCACATAGCAAAGGGACTTTGGTTAATTTGTAACCGTAGTCCCGCAGGGTTTGCCTCATCCAAAGCAATTGCGCGCAACAATGACCTGCGGCAATGTACTCGGCTTCGGCGGTGGAAAGAGCGACCGAATTTTGCTTCTTTGAAGCCCAAGACACCAAGGATCTTCCCAAGAACTGACAAGTCCCCGATGTGCTCTTCCTATTAATTTTGCACCCCGCCCAATCGGCATCCGAATAACCAATCAAATCAAATGTGGATCCCCGAGGGTACCAAAGCCCAAACTTAGGTGTGTAAGCCAAATATCTCAAGATTCGTTTTACGGCCGTAAGGTGGGATTCCTTAGGGTCGGATTGGAATCTTGCACACATGCAAACGGAAAGCATAATGTCCGGTCGAGATGCACATAAATAAAGCAATGAACCAATCATCGACCGGTATACCTTTTGATCCACGGACTTACCTCCCGTGTCGAGGTCGAGATGCCCATTAGTTCCCATGGGTGTCTTGATGGGTTTGGCATCCTTCATCCCAAACTTGGTTAGAATGTCTTGAGTGTACTTCGTTTGGCTAATGAAGGTGCCCTCTTGGAGTTGCTTGACTTGGAATCCTAGAAAATACTTCAACTCCCCCATCATTGACATCTCGAACTTCTGTGTCATGATCCTACTAAACTCTTCACATGTAGACTCGTTAGTAGACCCAAATATAATATCATCAACATAAATTTGGCATACAAACAAGTCATTTTCAAGAGTTTTAGTAAAGAGTGTAGGATCGGCCTTGCCGACTTTGAAGCCATTAGCAATAAGGAAATCTCTTAGGCATTCATACCATGCTCTTGGGGCTTGCTTGAGCCCATAAAGCGCCTTAGAGAGCCTATAAACATGGTTAGGATACTCACTGTCTTCAAAGCCGGGAGGTTGCTCAACATAGACCTCTTCCTTGATCGGTCCATTGAGGAAGGCACTTTTCACGTCCATTTGATAAAGCTTAAAGCCATGGTAAGTAGCATAGGCTAATAATATGCGAATTGACTCAAGCCTAGCTACGGGTGCATAGGTTTCACCGAAATCCAAACCTTCGACTTGGGAGTATCCTTTGGCCACAAGTCGAGCTTTGTTCCTTGTCACCACACCATGCTCGTCTTGCTTGTTGCGGAAGACCCATTTGGTTCCTACAACATTTTGGTTAGGACGTGGAACTAAATTCCATACCTCGTTCCTTGTGAAATTGTTGAGCTCCTCTTGCATTGCCATCACCCAATCCGAATCTTGGAGAGCTTCCTCTACCCTGTGTGGCTCAATAGAGGAAACAAAAGAGTAATGTTCACAAAAATGAGCAACCCGAGATCTAGTAGTTACCCCCTTATGAATGTCTCCGAGGATAGTGTTGACGGGGTGATCTCGTTGGATTGCTTGGTGGACTCGTGGGTGTGGCGGCCTTGGTTCTTCCTCATCCTCCTTTTCTTGATTATTTTCATCTCCCCCTTGATCATTGCCATTATCTTGAGGTGGCTCATCTTCTTGATTTTGCCCTTCATCAACTTGAGCCTCATCCTCATTTTGAGTTGGTGGAGATGCTTGCATGGAGGATGATGGTTGATCTTGTGCATTTGGAGGCTCTTCGGATTCCTTAGGACACACATCCCCAATGGACATGTTCCTTAGCGCGATGCATGGAGCCTCTTCATTACCTGTCTCATCAAGATCAACTTGCTCTACTTGAGAGCCGTTAGTTTCATCAAACACAACGTCACATGAGACTTCGACTAGTCCAGTGGACTTGTTAAAGACCCTATATGCCCTTGTGTTTGAGTCATAACCAAGTAAAAAGCCTTCTACAGTTTTAGGAGCAAATTTAGATTTTCTACCTCTTTTAACAAGAATAAAGCATTTGCTACCAAAAACTCTAAAATATGAAATGTTGGGCTTTTTACCGGTTAGGAGTTCATATGATGTCTTCTTGAGGATTCGGTGAAGATATAACCGGTTGATGGCGTAGCAGGCGGTGTTGACCGCTTCGGCCCAAAACCGGTCCGGTGTCTTGTACTCATCAAGCATGGTTCTTGCCATGTCCAATAGAGTTCGATTCTTCCTCTCCACTACACCATTTTGTTGAGGTGTGTAGGGAGAAGAGAATTCATGCTTGATGCCCTCTTCCTCAAGAAAGCCTTCAATTTGAGAGTTCTTGAACTCCGTCCCATTGTCGCTTCTTATTTTCTTGATCCTTAAGCCGAACTCATTTTGAGCCCGTCTCAAGAATCCTTTTAAAGTCTCTTGGGTTTGAGATTTTTCCTGTAAAAAGAATACCCAAGTGAAGCGAGAATAATCATCCACTATTACAAGACAATACTTACTCCCGCCGATGCTTATGTAAGCAACCGGGCCGAATAGATCCATGTGGAGTAGCTCAAGCGGTCTGTCGGTCGTCATGATGTTCTTGTGTGGATGATGGGTTCCAACTTGCTTTCCTGCCTGGCATGCGCTACAAACCCTGTCTTTCTCAAAATGAACATTTGTTAATCCTAAAATGTGTTCTCCCTTTAGAAGCTTGTGAAGATTCTTCATCCCAACATGGGCTAGTCGGCGGTGCCAGAGCCAACCCATGTTAGTCTTAGCAATTAAGCAAGTGTCGAGTTCAGCTCTATCAAAATCTACCAAGTATAGCTGACCCTCTAACACTCCCTTAAATGCTATTGAATCATCACTTCTTCTAAAGACAGTGACACCTACATCAGTGAATAGACAGTTGTAGCCCATTTGACATAATTGAGAAACGGAAAGCAAATTGTAATCTAAAGAATCTACAAGAAAAACATTGGAAATAGAATGGTCAGAAGATATAGCAATTTTACCAAGACCTTTGACCAAACCTTGATTTCCATCTCCGAATGTGATAGCTCGTTGGGGATCTTGGTTTTTCTCGTAGGAGGAGAACGTCCTTTTCTCCCCAGTCATGTGGTTTGTGCACCCGCTGTCGAGTATCCAACTTGAGCCCCCGGATGCATAAACCTACAAAACAAATTTAGTTCTTGACTTTAGGTACCCAAACTGTTTTGGGTCCTTTGGCATTAGATACAAGAACTTTGGGTACCCAAACACAAGTCTTGGAGCCCTTGTGTTTGCTCCCAACAATCTTGGCAACGACCTTGCCGGATTTGTTAGTCAAAACATATGATGCATCAAAAGTCTTAAATGAAATGCTATGTTCATTTGATGCATTAGAAATTTTCTTCTTAGGCAACTTGGCATGGGTTGGTTGCCTAGAACTAGATGTCTCACCCTTATACATAAAAGCATGATTAGGGCCAGAGTGAGACTTCCTAGAATGAATTTTTCTAATTTTGCTCTCAGGATAGCCGGCAGGGTACAAAATGTAACCCTCGTTATCCTGAGGCATGGGAGCCTTGCCCTTAACAAAGTTAGATAAGTTCTTTGGAGGGGCATTAAGTTTGACATTGTCTCCCCTTTGGAAGCCAATGCCATCCTTGATGCCAGGGCGTCTCCCATTATAGAGCATACTTCTAGTAAATTTAAATTTTTCATTTTCTAAGTTATGCTCGGCAATTTTAGCATCTAGTTTTGCTATATGATCATTTTGTTGTTTAATTAAAGCCATATGATCAAGAATAGCATTAACATCAACATCTCTACATCTAGTACAAATAGATACATGCTCAACAATAGATGTAGAGGGTTTGCAAGATTTTAATTCTACAACCTTAGCTTGTAATATGTCATTTTTAGTTCTAAGGTCGGAAATAGTAGCATTGCAAACATCAAGATCTTTAGCCTTAACAAGCAATTTCTCATTTTCAATTTTAAGACTAGCTAGGGAAGCATTCAACTCATCAATCCTAGCAAGTAAATCAACATTATCATCTCTAGGAATTGAAGTTGAAACATTGCAAACATGTGAATCAACCTTAGCATTTAAGATAGCATTTTCATTTCTAAGGTTGTCAATCATCTCACGACAAGTGCTTAGCTCACTAGATAATTTTTCACATTTCTCAATTTCAAGAGCATAAGCCTTTTTAACCTTAACATGTTTTTTGTTTTCTTTAATTAGACAATCCTCTTGGGAATCCAAAAGGTCATCCTTTTCATGAATAGCACTAACCAATTCATTCAGTTTTTCCTTTTGAGCTATGTTAAGGTTGGCAAAAAGGGAACGCAAATTATCTTCCTCATCACTAGCATTGTCATCACTAGAGGATTCATATTTAGTGGAGGATTTAGATTTAACCTTCTTTTTGCCGTCCTTTGCCATGAGGCACTTGTGGCCGACGTTGGGGAAGAGGAGTCCCTTGGTGACGGCGATGTTGGCGGCGTCCTCGTCGTCGGAGGAGTCGCTTGAGCTCTCGTCGGAATCCCATTCCCGACAAACATGGGCATCGCCGCCCTTCTTCTTGTAGTACCTCTTCTTCTCCTTTCTTCTCCCCTTCTTGTCGTTGCCTCGGTCACTGTCACTAGATATAGGACATTTAGCAATAAAATGACCGGGCTTACCACATTTGTAGCAAACCTTCTTGGAGCGGGACTTGTAGTCTTTCCCCCTCCTTTGTTTGAGGATTTGGCGGAAGCTCTTGATGACGAGCGCCATCTCCTCATTGTCAAGCTTGGAGGCGTCGATTGGTTGTCGACTTGGTGTAGATTCCTCCTTCTCCTCCGTTGCTTTGAATGCAACGGGTTGAGCTTCGGATGTGGTGGCATCATCAAGCTCGTTGATCTTCCTCGAGCCTTCGATCATGCATTCAAAGCTCACAAAATTCCCGATAACTTCCTCGGGGGTCATTTTGGTATATCTAGGATTACCACGGATTAATTGAACTTGAGTAGGGTTAAGGAAAATAAGTGATCTTAGAATAACCTTAACCACCTCGTGGTCATCCCACTTTACGCTCCCGAGGTTGCGCGCTTGGTTCACCAAGGTCTTGAGCCGATTGTACATGTGTTGTGGCTCCTCCCCTTTGCGAAGTCGGAACCGACCGAGCTCCCCCTCAATCGTTTCCCGCTTGGTGATCTTGGTGAGCTCATCACCTTCATGCGCGGTCTTGAGTAAATCCCAAATCTCCTTGGCGCTTTTCAACCCTTGTACCTTGTTATACTCCTCTCTACTTAGAGAGGCGAGGAGTATTGTTGTTGCTTGAGAGTTGAAGTGCTCGATTTGGGCCACCTCATCCTCATCATAGTCCTCATCCCCTACGGATGGTACCTGCGCACCAAACTCAACAACATCCCATATGCTTTTGTGGAGCGAGGTTAGATGAAATCGCATTAAATCGCTCCACCTAGCGTAATCTTCACCATCAAAAGTTGGTGGTTTGCCTAATGGGACGGAAAGTAAAGGTGTATGTTTGGAAATGCGACGGTAGCGTAGGGGGATCTTACTATACTTCTTGCGCTCTTGGCGCTTAGAAGTGACGGAGGGCGCATCGGAGTCAGAGGTCGATGTTGATGAAGTGTCGGTCTCGTAGTAGACCACCTTCCTCATCCTTTTGTGCTTGTCTCCTCTCCGATGCGGCTTGTGAGAAGAAGATTTTTCCTTCTTCTCTTTGTGGTGAGAAGAGGAAGACTTTTTCTCCTTCCGTTTGGAGGAGTCCTTCTTCTTCTCCTTCCTCTTGGTGCGGGACTCTTCCGATGAAGTGCTCCCGTGGCTTGTAGTGGGCTTTTCGCCGGTCTCCATCTCCTTCTTGGCGTGATCTCCCGACATCACTTCGAGCGGTTAGGCTCTAATGAAGCACCGGGCTCTGATACCAATTGATAGTCGCCTAGAGGGGGGGTGAATAGGGCGAAACTGAAATTTACAAATATAAACACAACTACAAGCCGGGTTAGCGTTAGAAATATAAACGAGTCCAAGAGAGAGGGCGCAAAACAAATCCCAAGCGAATAAGCAAGTGAGACACGGAGATTTGTTTTACCGAGGTTCGGTTCTTGCAAACCTACTCCCCGTTGAGGAGGCCACAAAGGCCTGGTCTCTTTCAACCCTTCCCTCTCTCAAACGGTCCCTCGGACCGAGTGAGCTTCTCTTCTCAAATCAAAGCCGGGAACAAAACTTCCCCGCAAGGGCCACCACACAATTGGTGCCTCTTGCCTTGATTACAATGGAGTTGTGATCTCAAGAACAAGTGAGAAAGAAAAGAAGCAATCCAAGCGCAAGAGCTCAAATGAACACGGCAAATCACTCTCACTAGTCACTAGGGTTTTGTGTGGAATTGGAGAGGATTTGATCTCTTTGAATGTGTCTAGAAGTGAATGCTAGAGCTCTTGTAGTAGTTGAGAAGTGGAAAACTTGGATGCAATGAATGGTGGGGTGGTTGGGGTATTTATAGCCCCAACCACCAAACTTGACCGTTGGCTGGAGGCTGTCTGCTCGATGGCGCACCGGACAGTCCGGTGCACACCGGACAGTCCGGTGCCCCTGCCACGTCATCACTGCCGTTGGATTCTGACCGTTGGAGCTTCTGACTTGTGGGCCCTCCTGGATGTCCGGTGCACACCGGACATGTACTGTTTGATGTCCGGTGCACCGGTATGGGCATGTCTGACGTCTGCGCGCGCTGCGCGCGCACTAAATGCACCGCAGGGAGCCGTTGGCGCCGAAAAGAGCCGTTGCTCCGCTGGTTCACCGGACAGTCCGGTGCACACCGGACAGTCCGGTGAATTTTAGCGGAGCGGGTGCCACGCGAACCCGAGGCTGGCGAGTTCCGGAGACCGCGCTTCCTTGGAGCACCGGACATGTCCGGTGCACACCGGACAGTCCGGTGAATTATAGCGCGCCGGCTTCCGAGAAATCCCGAGGGTGAAGAGTTTGAGTCTGAGTCCCCTGGTGCACCGGACAGGTACTGTTCACTGTCCGGTGGCGCACCGGACAGTCCGGTGCGCCAGACCAGGGGTGCCTTCGGTTGCCCCTTTGCTCCTTTATTGAATCCAAAACTTGGTCTTTTTATTGGCTGAGTGTGAACCTTGTACACCTGTATAATCTATACACTTGGGCAAACTAGTTAGTCCAAAGATTTGTGTTGGGCAATTCAACCACCAAAATTATTTAGGAACTAGGTGTAAGCCTAATTCCCTTTCAAGAAGCATCTTTCTTAATTATTTCTGGTATTTCAACTAAAGATGCTGCTGGGTGCTACCAATGTTTTCTAGCTTAGTAGTTAGCTCATTGTTGTGTATGCTAAGAATTTCCATTTTCTCTAGCAAATTTTCAATAGCTTCTTGGGAGCTAGCTAACTTAGCCTTAAGTTTTTCATTCTTTTTAATAAGGCTATCATTGGTAGCAGTGGATGGAGCACTAGATTCTAATAGCTCAATTTTAGTTGATAGCTCACTATTTAAGTTTGCAAAAGTTTCAAATTTTTCTAGCAAACCTTTGTAATCATTTTGAGAGCTAACCAACTTATTTTTCAAAGTTTTAAGTTGAGCTTTTTGCTTAGTGCAAACATCCTGGAAAAATTCTACGGCTTCCGCAAGCTCATCTAGAGAGGGCTTTCCCTCACCTTCATCATCACTACTACTTTCATCACTAGAGGATGGAATGCTTTTGTTACCTCTTGCCATAAGGCATTTGTGTGATGATCGTGATGATCGTGACGAGGACCGGTGGCTGCGCGTCCTTGGAGGTTCATCTTCACTTGAAGAATCATCCCAAGTTCTAACACTTGTTAGTGCCTTGCCTTTGCTCCTCTCCTTTTTGGGCTTGGCCATATTTGGACAGTTGTCCCTGAAGTGGCCCTTCTCCCCACATGCGAAGCATCCTCTCTTCCTTTGCTTTTTCCTGTCAATGTTAAAGAGAAGATCCTCGACCTGCAGGGGCACACCCATTAGATTAATCTTGCGGATCATCCTCATTACCTTTCCGACGCGTCGGATTGTTTCTTCGTCCTCGGAGGATGATGTGCATGGTTGATTATCTTCATCATCATCAATTTCTTCTTCCTCCTCTTCTTCACTTGAGGAACTTGGAGTGGGAGCCTTCTTTTTGCCCTTCCTTTCATCACATGCAAAAGCATATGGCCTTGAGGAAGTTGGCTCCTCTCCCCGACACATTTTTCGCGACATCTCAAAAGCCGCGATTTTTCCAATTACAATGGTTGGGGTCATGTTACCCAAGTCCTCCATGTTGTGAAGGATAGTGATGATGCTCCCATATCTTCGTTGTGGTAGTAGGGAGATAATCTTCCTCACAATGTCCGCATCACCTAGCTTATTAATGCCAATAGAATTCAGCTCGTTGATAATTAGATTTAAACGAGAATACATGTCTCTAACAAGCTCATCATCTTTCATAGCAAAAGAATTATACTCATTTAAGACTAGGCAATGTTTTTGCTCACGGACATTGGATGTGCCGTCATGGAGCTCATGCAATTTTAGCCAAATCTCATTAGCAGTTTTCAAGGTAAATACTTGATTAAAAATATCCATGCTAAGAGATTCATACAAGCAATTTTTGGCTCTAGCATTTAAGTGAATTTCTTTTTCCTCACTCGTGGTTGGTTTCTCAGGATTCTTGAGGGGTTTCATCCCGTCACGAGTGACTCTCCAAACACCTAGATCAACGGCCTCTAGGTAGCAAGTCATTCTAGCACTATAATATGGGAAGTTAGTGCCGTCGAAGTGTGGTGGCCTATGAGTATCCATCCCTTCCTCTAAAAAGCGTCGGCTCTTTTAGCGGTGAAGCTAAAACGTTTCAAATGAGCCAAACCAGGCTCTGATACCCCTTGTAGGAAACGGGTGACGCCTAAGAGGGGGGGGGGGTGAATTAGGACTTCTAAAACTTTCGCTAAACTAAGCCACAATTAAATCCCTAGAGCAAAACCTATGCAAATAGTCAAACTAGAATGTGCAAACTAGGTTTTGTCTAAGTGTTGCTACCTCTACCGCAAAGGCTAAGTTTCAATCTACACTAGATATGTATGAATACAAGATTGAAACTTAAATGCTTAATATAAATGCGAAAACTTAAAGAGCAAAGTAGAGAAGCAAACTCTCGTGGATGACGCCGGTATTTTTACCGAGGTATCCGGAACCGTGCAATGTCCCGACTAATCCTCGTTGGTGCCCCTACGCAAAGGGAAGCCCACGCGAGGGCCAAGCACCTCGGTTGAGTAACTCCGTAGAGAGCCACGGGCCTTCTCCACACGCAAGTGGTGCTCCGCTTCCGGATCCTCTCGGACGCTCCCCGCCGTCTCCACTATCGAGCTTCCGGCCGAAACGCCGCGGGCCTCGTTCCCTCCGGTACACGGTGGCGGCCGTGACACAAACGCGGTTGTCACGGTCTCGCAAGACTCTCGCCCCACTCGGTACAATTACAACGACTCACGCAAGAGCCGAGGGGTTGTGTGGTTTTACAAAACTCACTCAACTAACTAGGATTCACCTAGAGCAAGCGCTAAAGCGGTCTAACTAACCTAAGCACTTCGCAAAGCACCTACGCTAATCACCGAGTGATTCTATTAAGCACTTGGGTGTTTGAGCACTTGGAAATATGCACTATGTGTATTGGTATGTTGCTTGGGCTCTCACACTAGAGAATGGCCGGTTGGGGTGGTATTTATAGCCTCCACACCCCAAACTAGCCGTTGGACAGAAAGCAGCAGCTTTCTGTCGTCGGGTGCACCGGACAGTCCGGTGCACCACCGGACACTGAACAGTAGATGTCCGGTGCACGCCACGTCAGCCGACCGTTGGCGCCTGTAGCAGTCGACCGTTGGATCCGACCGTTGCTGTATGCCCGTTGGCACACCGGACAGTCCGGTGCACACCGGACAGTCCGGTGCTACAGCCAGAGAGCGCCTGTCTGCGGCCTCTCTGCGCAGACTGTCCGGTGCCTCACCGGACAGTCCGGTGCACACCGGACACCAATGTCCGGTGCGCCACCAGGCGCTGGCTGACAGCCCTTATCTTGGATTTCTTCGCTGATTTCTTCGGGCTTCTTTGTTCTTGAGTATTGGACTCTTATGCATCTTTTTATGTCTTCTTTTGAGGTGTTGCATCCTCATTGCCTTGGTCCAATTCTCTTCGCATCCTGTGAACTATAATTATAAACACTAGCAACCATATTAGTCCACAAGTTGTGTTAATCATCTGAAAGGATCACGATGCCCAAGAGGGGGGGTGAATTGGGCTTTTCTAAAAATCAACACTAATTAAAACCTAAGCAAGAGCTAAACAAGAGCCCAACTTCACCCCAACAACTAGCACTAAGAAAATAATACTAGAAATGTAACAAGGCTAAAACAATGCTTCAAATACTTGCTAAACAAATACACAAAGTAAATAGCTTGAATTAAGTGCGGAATGTAAAGCAAAGTTTAGAAGACTCCTCCAATTTTTCCCGAGGTATCGAAGAGTCGGCACTCTCCACTAGTCCTCGTTGGAGCACCCGCGCAAGGGTATCGCTCCCCCTTGGTCCTCGCAAGAACCAAGTGCTCACTACGAGATGATCCTTTGCCACTCCGGCGCGGTGGATCCCTCGAGACCGCTTACAAACTTGAGTCGGGTCACCAACAAGATCTTCACGGTGATCACCGAGCTCCCAACGCCACCAAGCCGTCTAGGTGATGCCGATCACCAAGAGTAACAAGCCATAGACTTTCGCTTGACCAAGAGAAGCCTAATGCAAGTGGTGTGTGCTCTAGGTGGCTCTCACTAGCGCTAATGAGGAACAAACGCGGATTATGATTCTCTAATCTCCTCACTAGGCTTTTGGTGCTTGCAATGCTCTACCAAAGTGCTGGAATAAATGTGGAGTGCAAGTCATTGAATATGGTGGGTGGAAGGGGTATAAATAGCCCTCACCCACCAACTAGCCGTTACAGGAAACTTGCTGCGCGATGGCGCACCGGACAGTCCGGTGCGCCACCGGTGCGCCAACGGTGCGCCACCGGTGCGCCAACGGTCACTTCCAACGGCTAGTTCTGACACAGAGCCGTTGGACTCATGGCGCACCGGACAGTGAACAGTCCACTGTCCGGTGCACACCGGACAGTCCGGTGCGATGTCCGGTGTGCCACTAAAATTCATCTCCGAAGGCAGCGCTCTCGGGTTTCTGCGACTGGGAAGGCTCTGCTGTGAACCAGCCTGGTCCCACCTGGCAGAGGGTGCACCGGACAGTCCGGTGCACACCGGACAGTCCGGTGCCCCAAAGCCAGAAACCCTAAGTCTTGTTTTTCAGCTGATTTTCAAATCAGTTTTCGCTCTAACTTGTGTGTGAGTTCTAGAGTGACACCTAGCACTGTGTATGAGTGTGATTGTGCACCAACACTACACTAGATCTCTCTTGGTCAAACTACTCATCGACAACCCCTCTTTATAGTACGGCTAAAAGAGAATAAAAAGCCTAATTAAAATGCGAGTGTCCACATCTCCTTGACACTCGGACTCCGTAGGCCTTCACCTTTTGTTTCGTCGTTTTAGCCGTCGCTTCGAGTTCTTATCTCCGGGATTGTTTTCTCCGTTGTAGTACTTCTACCTGTCATGCGACCTAACTTACCATTTGTCTCTGCAAAACACACGTTAGTCACATATAATAATACGTTGTCATTAATCACTAAAACCAACCAGGGGCCTAGATGCTTTCAATCTCCCCCTTTTTGGTGATTGATGACAACCCTACAAGTTTTGTGAGAGTAGTTTGTTTTGAAGATTCTGTCAATTGAAAGAATGGTTAGTTATACTCAGTAATTTTTGACAGAAAGAATGTGTACCATAATAATAAGAGTGAGCGCATACACATCATAAGATTCTTGTTCATATAAAAGAAAAAGTAAATTAATGAAACAAGAGCTAGAAGACTGGTGATTTGAAATAAGGTGAAAACGTAATACACACAGTCAACCAAAAGCAACGAGAGTATATGACGAGTTTGTGAGCCAAAAACATAAAGCTAGTACAGAGAGTAGCAGGCACAAATATTACATCAAAAGAACACTGACTCTCTCTCTAACTCCCCCTAGCTCTCACAACTCATATCTCTCCCCCTTTGGCGTCAAACACCAAAAGGGACCTGAACCTAAACACCTGATGCAGGAGGAGGCGGCGGGGGCGCATCCGGTCGAGGTCGAGGTAGCAGAGCAAACGCCGACGGAGGGTCAGAGTCAGTCTCGGATCCAGGATCTGCGGTAGAGGCTGGAGCTGGTACTGACTCGGACGCAGGCAGCGCTGCAGGAGCTACCGGAGCAGAAGCAGTCACAGATACTGCCACAGCAGTAGAGGTAATAGCAGATGCTGGTGGCACTGGCGGCTGCGGGCAGACAGAGCTGAGAACTGGTGAAGTGAACGCCAAGGTGACCGGCCGGAGCGGAGAGGTAACAGCAGGGGGTGCAGACAAGATCGAAGGCACTACTGGAGCGTGAAGCGAAGAAGGCGGAGCAGACTGAACTGGAGACGCTGAGATACCAGAATGCTGAAGCATGAGGGCCATGAATGCCCTATTCTCTGCCCTATCCTGAATAAGCTGCTGCTGAAGAGCATCCTGCCTGTCCTGCATGCTCTGAAACATCGAGAGCATACGGTCAGATAAACGGGCCTGCTCGGCTGCCAGGAGAGCCTGCTGCTGGGTGAGAGTCTGCTGCTGCTGGGTGAGAGTCTGCTGCTGCTGGGTGAGAGTCTGAAGAATCGAAGCAAGAGCAGGGTCCAAAGCTGAAGGAGCAGGGGCAGCACGGGAACTCCCAGCCTCATGATCATGTGAGCGTGGAGGCATAGGAGGCGGAGGCGGAAGAGGAACCCCAAAATCATCATCATCATCATCATCATCTGCTGCACCCTGGGTGTCAAACTGGCGAAGTGCTGCATCCTCAGCCTGAGTGTCAAACACAGGAGCATAAGCTGGCACTGGAATCTCTGGAGCAGGACGGTAAGATCCAAACACAAGGCGAGAGGCCTCAAGGGTGCTCTGAAAGCGAGGTGGCTGGATCAGCTGCGCAAATATGTGGCATAAGTAGTGAGCATAGGGTAGCTGCCGCCGAGCACGAATCCCATCCAGAACAGTGTCCTCAATCTCACAGATCAGAAAGTCAACAACATCAAACTCAGAGTGGGATACCAGGGCACCAAGGAGCCAAAGCTGGATATGAGTGGTGGCCTCCCTGTATCCCATCCTAGGCAGGAGTGTCCGTCTGACGAGCTCATATAAGCACTTCGCTGCAGTAGTGAAGTCTGCTGGAGAACGTCGCGACCCATCTGTGAAAGGCGGGCGGAACAGAGCCGCGACGTGAGCTGTCCCTGGAGCTACACCACCGTGAGGGCGACGTGGAGGATCTGAAGTGCCATAGCAGAGACTGTGCAGGCGAGTCGTCGAATCAGGGAATCCAAAAAGCTGTCTGATCTGACTGGCAGTGATCGTGACATCCTCGCGCTCAAAGCGGAACCTCATCCACTGATGGTCCGGGTCAATCCAAACAGAGGCATAGAAGACGCGGACCCACTCCTCAACGTATCTGCCGCTGATAGTCAGAAAGGACAGAAGACCTGGCAAATAGGTGAGATGTGCCTCAGACTCAGCACCGGCTGCAAGCAAGAAAGCTGGAAGATCCAAAAGGCGGTGCACTCGTAGCGCAATCTGAGCTGACATCTGAGCCCTGAAGAAAGACTCCTGAATCCGAGTGCTGAAAAGAACTCCTGCTGCTGGGTCTCTCTGAGCTGGCAGCCAAGACTCCACGGGTACGTACCTGAACCGACGTACCCGGGCTGCAGTGGCACGCTGAAGATCAAATAGACGAGGATCCGAACCCAGTGGACGGACCTCAGTCTCATCGCGCTCCCGGAAGCGAGGTGGAGGGACAGGTGGAGCTGAAGCGGGAGCGGGGGCAGGGGAAGCAGTGGAAGCTGGCGTGGTGCTGGTAGTGGGTATGGCGGTGGAGGTGGATGGAGCAATAGGAGTGACTGGAGCAGGCAGAGTGGGTGGCGGAGTGGAAGCGGAGGTGTGAGTGGAGGAGCGAGACCGGGAGGCGAGACGACGAGCACGGAAAGCAATCTGATCTGATGGAATATCCGGCTGATCTCCAAGTGCTGCCTGTGCAGCGGCTGCGGCAGCTGCTGCTGCTGCGCGAGCCTCTCTGTCTGAACGCCGCTTCTTGCGGCCTTCCTGCTGCTCCAGATACACAGTCTTGCCCTTCACCTGCCTGAAGGGGCGACGAGGGTCCTCATCGTCGCCACCCCCTGATGCCGACGCATTCTTCGTGCGCGGCATCCTGAACTAAAGTCTGCAAACGAGATAGAGAGACTAAGCACAGAGCAAAAGTGACTGATATATTTAGCAAAGAGTGAGATGTCTACCTGGAAAGGTCACACGAGAGGTGACGATCCAGGCAGGACGAGAGACGGCACACGGTCACACAAGGTCACTGAAATGACAGAAGAGGTGAGCACGTATTAGTCACATAGTCATAAGCATATGAAATGTGAATAAATACATACACAAAGAGATATGGCACGAGATGGGACGATCGATAAGTCAAAAGCCGTGAAAACGACGTTTGACGGACAAATAGAGACATAGAATGATTGGAATTCAAATTGAGGCACAAAACGATATGGGATTGAGTCGATACTTCACGAATAGGTTTATATAGGTCAATATGAGTGAAGTGTGTGCTTGGTTTGAATTTAGGCGAAGAAATAGGGTTTTGGGCACTCGGCTCGGAAACGATCGTGCAAAACGAGAATTTTGGTTAATTTTAAGCCTGGGATCTCGGATTGGCGTGAAATTTGGCAAGTAGGTTACTGGAAGTGTGGTGAAGGTGCCTGAAAAATTTGGGTTCAAGTTGAGCAAGTTTGGCTGGTTTGGGCATTTCACCGAGCACTTGGTGTGCGGGGATCTAGGGTTTTAGGAATATGGCCATTTGAGGTGGGAATGCCCTCCCGAAGGAGCTAAAGGTTTGCAGGGATACACAATGGAGGTACATGAACACATTTCAACAATTGGATTCACAGGAATTTGAAGATTTGCAAAAAGGTGGGAGAAAGGGTGGAGAGGGGGCAGACTTGTCACAGAGGACTGAGGGGAAGAAGAACAGGAGATGGGAGAGAGACTTGCTCACCGAGGGAGGGATGGAGAGAGGCGAGGTCGCCGGCGATGATGGCCGGAGATGGTGGCCGCCGGAGAGGTCGCCGGGAGGAGGAAAACGCCAGACACAGAGGCTGGGCGGCTGGGAGAAAAGAACAACCAGAGGGCCTCTAGCTCGGCTCGGGCTGGAGGCTGTTTTTTAAAACGCGAGATGGGCACACCGGACAGTCTACAGTGGCTGTCCGGTGCACACCGGACAGCGCACAGTAGATGTCCGGTGAACCACCGGACAGCGCACAGAAAAAAAGGAACTTCGCGCGCGGCTGCCGGTGCACCGGACATTGCACAGTGCAGTGTCCGGTGCACACCGGACTGTCCGGTGAGCCCAGACAGAGGGGAGTTTGGAAAATTTTGAATTTTTCTATCTAACTCCTAACCAAACCAAATCCCAACTTATAATCACACAAAAGAACACTTGTTGGGACAGGTATTGGCACCCTCATATACTTTTCAAAATATTTTGCCATAGGCTAGATAATTTTTTAGAGAAAATAGGCAAATGGTGAAATTTGCATTTTGGTTTGCACTAGGGGTTTTTCATGAGTGATTTGAGTTTTGAATACTCCCCCTAAGTGCAGTACCTCATGCATATTTCAAGAATCAATAATTGCTTGAAAGTAAGAATTTAAGTGCTAAAAGCTTAAAACTAAGACTTGTCAAGTTTGACCCGAGTTAAGCTTTTTCACTCGCTTTATTGGCGGTTATCTCAACTAGGTTAGACAAGCCCTAGATGCAATACAAGGAATTTAAATATGCAATGCAAGTGACAACACCATTTGACATTTCACATAAAATTTCTGAGATCAAGGATATTTAGTTCATTCCTCAACATGCAAAAGCGGGTCTTATCAAGTGGCTTAGTGAAAATATCCGCTAATTGATCTTCCGACCTCACTCCTTCTAAAATAATATCTCCTTTAGCAACATGATCTCTAAGGAAGTGATGACGGATATCAATGTGCTTGGTGCGAGAGTGTTGTACAGGATTATTAGCAATTTTAACAGCACTCTCATTATCACACAACAAAGGTACTTTTTCTAGAACTACACCATAGTCTAGAAGAGTTTGTTTCATATATAAAATCTGTGTGCAACAAGCACCTGCGGCAATGTATTCCGCTTCGGCAGTTGACAAGGCAACACTATTTTGCTTTTTGGATGTCCATGAAACTAGTGATCTACCAAGCAAATGGCATCCCCCAGAAGTACTTTTCCTATCAATTTTGCAACCGGCATAATCCGAATCGGAATAGCCAATTAAATCAAAAGTAGCTCCTTTGGGATACCACAGACCAACGCTTGTGGTGTGCTTGAGATACCTAAGAATTCTCTTAACAGCGCGAAGATGAGCTTTCTTAGGATTAGATTGAAATCTAGCACACATGCAGACACTAAACATGATATCGGGCCTAGATGCGGTAAGGTATAATAAACTACCAATCATAGAACGGTAGAGAGTTTGATTAACCGGGTTACCTCCCTCATCTAAGTCGAGATGTCCATTTGTAGGCATGGGGGTCTTGATTGGTTTGCACTTCTCCATGTTGAATCTTTTCAACAAGTCTTTGGTATACTTCTCTTGAGAGAGAAAGTTACCATCTTTCATTTGCTTGACTTGAAAGCCGAGGAAGTATGTTAGCTCACCAATCATTGACATCTCGAACTCCTTCGACATCAACTCACCAAATTCCTTGCAATGACAGTCATTTGTCGAGCCAAAGATTATATCATCAACATATACTTGACAAATGAAAATATCACCGTTATGTTTCTTGGTGAAGAGAGTTGTGTCGACGGTCCCGATTTTGAAGCCCTTTTCGATGAGGAAGTCGCGAAGACGCTCATACCAAGCCCTTGGAGCTTGCTTTAGTCCATATAGCGCCTTGGACAACCTGTAAGCATGGTTAGGATATCTAGGGTCTTCAAATCCAGGCGGTTGCTCAACATATACAAGTTCATTTATGAAGCCATTTAAAAATGCACTTTTTACATCCATTTGATAAAGTTTTATATCATAACATGATGCATATGCAAGTAGGATACGGATGGCTTCCAGTCGAGCAACCGGTGCAAAGGTCTCTCCAAAGTCTAAGCCTTCAACTTGAGAGAATCCTTTTGCAACAAGTCTTGCCTTGTTTCTTACAATCACACCTTGATCATCCTGTTTGTTTCTGAACACCCACTTTGTTCCAATGATTCTTGCATCTTGTGGGGGCTTCTCCAGGGTCCAAACTTCGTTACGGGTGAAGTTGTTAAGTTCTTCATGCATGGCATTCACCCAGTCCGGATCCTGTAGCGCCTCATCTATACAAGTAGGCTCAACACAAGAAACAA
The DNA here is from genome assembly GCF_902167145.1 of Zea mays. NCBI lineage: Eukaryota > Viridiplantae > Streptophyta > Magnoliopsida > Poales > Poaceae > Zea > Zea mays. The sequence continues at coordinate 15,418,875 of NC_050097.1, forward strand.
AAGAGTGATGTTCAATAAAATTAGCATGTCTATGTGATCGAGTAATAACCCCTTGTGAAGGACTCCCGATGATTTGGTTTTGAGGATGAGCTTGAAGTAGTGATGAGTTTCTCCTGTTAACCACTTGGGAAGAAGATCCTGGAGCATCAACATCTTCGGCTTGTACCCTTGCTTGTTCATGAGAGACAAATGTATCTTCATTTGCATGCCTCTCATCTTTTTCATCATCTTGTGGTACATTTGATGAAGAAGGCCTGTCAATGATTCGCACCTCTTCTTCATCTTCTTTTGGTTTGATAGCTCCAATAGGCATGTTCTTCATTGCTTCCCTAAGTGGCTCATCACCTACATCATCAAGATTTTCAAGTGCTCCTTGGGAGCCATTAGTCTCATCAAATTCCACATCATATGTTTCTTCTACCACGCCAGTGGCATGGTTGAATACTCGATATGCTTTGGACTTTAATGAATAACCCAAAAGAAAACCAATATCACAACGTCTTTGAAACTTCCCTAAATGATGGCGTTTTTTGTAGATGTAGCATTTGCACCCAAACACCCGGAAGAAAGAGACGTCTGGCTTTTTCCCATTTAGCAGTTCATAAGGAGTCTTCGCAAGTAGCCGGTGAGGAAATAGCCTGTTTGATGCATAGCAAGCAGTGTTGACAGCTTCGGCCCAAAACCTCTCCGGTGTGTTATACTCATCAATCATTGTTCTTGCAAGAGTGATCAAGGTCCTATTTTTCCTTTCAACAACTCCATTTTGTTGAGGTGTATATGTGGCAGATACTTCATGCTTGATCCCAATTTCATCACAGTACTCATGAATGTTGGTGTTGTCAAATTCTTTGCCATTGTCACTTCTAATCTTCTTAATCTTGCAATCAAATTCATTTTGAGCTTTCTTGGCAAACTTCTTGAATATAGATGCAACTTCAGATTTGTCATGGAGAAAGAACACCCAAGTGTATCTTGAGAAGTCATCAACAATCACTAGACAGTAGAGGTTGCCACCGGCACTGACATAATTTGTAGGTCCAAATAAATCCATATGAAGTAGTTCCAGTGGCCTTGATGTTGACATGAAAGCTTTAGTGGGATGTGTATTAGCAACCTGCTTTCCAGCTTGACATGCACTGCATGGCTTGTCCTTTTCAAATACCACATCCTTTAATCCTCTAACCATATCTTTCTTTAATACCTTCTTGAGTGTGCTCATCCCAACATGTGCAAGCCTCCTATGCCAAAGCCATCCAAGAGAAGCTTTGGTGAAGAGGCAAGTTCTTAAGTCTGCATCTTCTGAAGTGAAATCCACTAAGTAGAGGTTGTTGTATCTAAAACCCTTGAATACCATTGATTCATCATCCATTTTTGTTACAATAACCTCTGATGGAGTGAATAAGCATTGAAGTCCAAGATCACAGAGTTGTCCCACTGATAATAAATTGAAGCTCAAAGGTGCAACTAAGAGAACATTTGATATTGATAAGTCATTTGAGATTGCCACCTTGCCAAGTCCTTGTACTTTTCCTTTTGAGTTGTCTCCAAATGTGATTTTATCTTGACCATCAACATTCTCATCTAATGAGGTGAACATTCGTGGGTTGCCTGTCATATGTTGTGTGCATCCACTGTCAATAACCCAATGGCTCCCACCGGTCTTGTAGTTCACCTACATTCACAGACAATTCAAGCTTGAGTTTTGAGAGCCCTATATTGCATAGGACCAGTGACTCTCTCAATTAAGGACTTTGCCACCCAGATTTGTCTAGGTCTACTCTTATTTGGTGGACCTAGGAATGTAACTTTAATCTTTCCATTTGCAACCTTTCTTAGAACATAGTGAGCATTGAAAGCAAATGGTCTTGAGTGCTTAGGCAAGGGAGTTGGTGGTTTAGCTTTGCAGTTGTGGGCAAAATGACCTTCATTTCCACACTCAAAGCATTTGATAGGCTTGTGAGTCTGCTTTGGCTTGTATTGAGTGATAGATTTCTTTTGCACAAAAGCATTGTATCCAATACCACTCTTGTTATTTTTCATAACAGTGTTCATAAGCAGCTCATTTTGGAGGTATTGACCCTTGTTGAACTTTTGCACACTTGTTGCAAGATGTTCATTTTCACTTTTTAGTTTCTTGACCTCATTCTTAAGCCTTTGATTATCCACTGCCAACTCATTGTTGAAATCATTGTTCTCAATAGCAACTTTTCCTCTAGTAGTTGCATCAGTCAAATAATTCTTCAATTTTTGGTTGTCTAAAGTCAGGACTTCAACTTTTTCAGTCAATTCAGCATGTAGACTAGTTTGCTCTTCTTGAATCAAATCATCACATGAGGTTGCTACATCAAGCTTAACAACAGGGTTAATAGCCTCATGTGTTTTGCAAGATAAAAGTTCATTTTCAACAAGAAGATTGTCATGATCAAATTTAATTTGAGTATAGTCTTCCTTGATCTTAACTAGTCTATTTTGCAACTCCCTATTAGCTTCATTTAATTTGTCATATTTTTCCTTAGCATCTTTTAGGGAGATTGTGAGCTCATTTACAGTTGATGACATAGTTTTATTTTCTTCTTTTATTTCATCACTAGCCTTTATAACTATGTCATACTTGGCATTTAAAGATTCATTTTCATTTTTCAACCTATCACATTTAGCTTTTGACTTTCTAATGATTTGAGTATATTCTTTAAGTAAGTCAGCTAACTCATCATATGAAGGTGAAGCAAATTCTTCATCACTATCACTATCACTATCATCATCAATATCATTTTGTACCTTTCGTTCACCCTTAGCCATAAGGCACAGGTGAGAAGTGGATGATGGCGATGGTGGTGGTGAAGAGAAGTCCCCGGCGATGGCCGCAACTTTTTCATCATCCTCTTCTTCACTTGAAGAAGATCCACTTGATGATTCGACGTCGGTGAGCCAGTCACCAACAATATAGGCCTTTCCATTCTTCTTCTTGTGGAACCTCTTTTGCTTCCCATCCTTCCTCTTGAAGAATTTCTTTTCCTTCTTTTCATCATCACTGTCATCTTCTTTCTTGCCCTTGAACTTGTTCTTCTTGGGCTTGTTGCATTGATGAGCAAGATGACCAAGCTCACCACAGTTGTAGCAGTCCATCTCAGAGATGGGCTTTCTTTTGTTGGAAAAGAACTTCTTCTTCCTTGAATCAAATTTGATGCCTTCTCTATTTAGCTTCTTCAACATCTTGGTGGTCTTCCTTACCATCAAGGCAATGTTTGCATCAAGGTCATCATCACTTGAGGATTCTTCCTCAACTTGTATTTTTGCTTTTCCTTTTCTTTCATGATTTGCTTTGAGGGCCAAATCCTTTCTTTTGGAAGATGATTCTTCTTTGTCGTTGATGTGCATGTACATTTCATGGGCATTGATCTTTCCCAAAATTTGTGTGGGTGTGGTAACCGAAAGATCCATTTGATGTAGCACAGTGACAATGTGTCCATATTTGTCTATTGGGAGGACACTGAGAATCTTCCTCACAACATCCGGTTGTGAGATTTGAGTAAGCCCCAATCCATTGACTTCCTCTACAAGAATATTAAGTCGTGAGTACATAGCGTTTGCATTTTCATTAGCAAGCATTTCAAAAGAATTTAACTTTCGCATAGCTATGTGATATCTTTCCTCACGTTCACTTCTAGTTCCTTCGTGTAGAGCACAAATGTCCATCCACAAATCATGAGCATTTTTATGATTCCGAACTCTATTGAACACATCTTTGCAAAGGCCTCTAAAAAGGGTGTTTTTGGCCTTCGCATTCCATTTCTCATAATTGAACTCATCACCTACAAGATTTGTGGGATCTCTAGGTTGGGGAAACCCTTGTGTGGCGGCTTTATAGACACCAATGTCTATAGCCTCTAAGTATGCTTCCATACGAATTTTCCAATAAGGAAAATCGTCACCATCAAAAACGGGAGGAGGTCCATCCCCACCGGACATCGTAACTCTAGCGGTTAAGCTAATCTATGAGCAACAAGGCTCTGATACCAATTGAAAGGATCACGATGCCCAAGAGGGGGGGGGTGAATTGGGCTTTTCTAAAAATCAACACTAATTAAAACCTAAGCAAGAGCTAAACAAGAGCCCAACTTCACCCCAACAACTAGCACTAAGAAAATAATACTAGAAATGTAACAAGGCTAAAACAATGCTTCAAATACTTGCTAAACAAATACACAAAGTAAATAGCTTGAATTAAGTGCGGAATGTAAAGCAAAGTTTAGAAGACTCCTCCAATTTTTCCCGAGGTATCGAAGAGTCGGCACTCTCCACTAGTCCTCGTTGGAGCACCCGCGCAAGGGTATCGCTCCCCCTTGGTCCTCGCAAGAACCAAGTGCTCACTACGAGATGATCCTTTGCCACTCCGGCGCGGTGGATCCCTCGAGACCGCTTACAAACTTGAGTCGGGTCACCAACAAGATCTTCACGGTGATCACCGAGCTCCCAACGCCACCAAGCCGTCTAGGTGATGCCGATCACCAAGAGTAACAAGCCATAGACTTTCGCTTGACCAAGAGAAGCCTAATGCAAGTGGTGTGTGCTCTAGGTGGCTCTCACTAGCGCTAATGAGGAACAAACGCGGATTATGATTCTCTAATCTCCTCACTAGGCTTTTGGTGCTTGCAATGCTCTACCAAAGTGCTGGAATAAATGTGGAGTGCAAGTCATTGAATATGGTGGGTGGAAGGGGTATAAATAGCCCTCACCCACCAACTAGCCGTTACAGGAAACTTGCTGCGCGATGGCGCACCGGACAGTCCGGTGCGCCACCGGTGCGCCAACGGTGCGCCACCGGTGCGCCAACGGTCACTTCCAACGGCTAGTTCTGACACAGAGCCGTTGGACTCATGGCGCACCGGACAGTGAACAGTCCACTGTCCGGTGCACACCGGACAGTCCGGTGCGATGTCCGGTGTGCCACTAAAATTCATCTCCGAAGGCAGCGCTCTCGGGTTTCTGCGACTGGGAAGGCTCTGCTGTGAACCAGCCTGGTCCCACCTGGCAGAGGGTGCACCGGACAGTCCGGTGCACACCGGACAGTCCGGTGCCCCAAAGCCAGAAACCCTAAGTCTTGTTTTTCAGCTGATTTTCAAATCAGTTTTCGCTCTAACTTGTGTGTGAGTTCTAGAGTGACACCTAGCACTGTGTATGAGTGTGATTGTGCACCAACACTACACTAGATCTCTCTTGGTCAAACTACTCATCGACAACCCCTCTTTATAGTACGGCTAAAAGAGAATAAAAAACCTAATTAAAATGCGAGTGTCCACATCTCCTTGACACTCGGACTCCGTAGGCCTTCACCTTTTGTTTCGTCGTTTTAGCCGTCGCTTCGAGTTCTTATCTCCGGGATTGTTTTCTCCGTTGTAGTACTTCTACCTGTCATGCGACCTAACTTACCATTTGTCTCTGCAAAACACACGTTAGTCACATATAATAATACGTTGTCATTAATCACTAAAACCAACCAGGGGCCTAGATGCTTTCATCATCAAACACCAAAACTCAATTAGCCAAATGACCCGGGGTCCATTTTCCTTACACCTACTATAAGCACTTATGTGTGAGTAATATAAGTCTCATCCACCTCTTTTGAAAGTAGGGCCTTTTTGAGCCTGAACCAGAATTAAAGACTTGTGTAAACTTACATCACCATCTAGATCTGGGGCACACAACATTATTTCACTAGTTGGTTCGATCCACGGATCCAAACACCGATAATTCTGTAATATGAGAATGGATGCTACAAATTGGAATATGTTTCATGTATTCTACATCCTGCAGCTGAAGACCAGCGTCAGAGTTTAGCATAAGCTGACATTGTTGGTGGTAAACAAAAAGAAACAGGAAATCAAAGTTCTAGTTGCTGCCCTTGTTACTAATACAGAAATGCAGAAATACATTATCATTGCTTGCTAGGTAAAATATTGTAATACAACGGAGGCTTCTATTTTGAATGATACATCAAGCCTCTTTAGTACAACTATGAAGGGGACATGGAAAACCATTTATGACCAAGAGCAACTATCTGAGGCCTTGCACTAAGTAATTTTCTCCTAATAATGATATTACTTGTTCTGCAGAAGTGCAGAGAATGTACACCACAGCCCAACTCGTAGGATCAGAACAAAAAATGAGAAACTGTAAGCTGATCTTGTGGCGCTCATTCTCTACAGAAGAAATTGCTTCCCCGTGTATGTCTTGCCATACTCCCAATCCTTAGGGACGACGTTGAAACTGGTCAGCGCCTTGCCATCGCTCGAGCTGAGCTCAAACGATAGAGGTTGTCCCCTCATGTCACAGTTGATGTGCCACACCTGGCCCCAGTTGCGGCCCATCGGGAGCCATCCCAACTCTGTTCCTTTGATCTTCACAGATCTAACATCACCCGCGCCACCAACGTTGCTGATTAGGACTGTAAAGAAGAAGTGCCGACCGTTGACAGAGAACCTGACACCACCTTCACGGAGGCACTTAACACTGCAAACAAGCAAGGAAACATGTTAAATGTAATGTCAGTCTGACATAGGTTACTATTGCTTTCTTTTTAAAATGATATTATACAGCTTTGGTTAGCTGTATGCCTGTATCATATATTAGCATATGTTGCAGGGTTAAAGAACAGTTGGCTATGAGGTGTCGTACTGCCGTTTAGTTCACGACATGTAACGTAAATGGTAATGATAACGATTCACACTCGAATACCGGCGCTAAATTTTTTGAATAAGGCGGTATCCATTTGTAGTTTAGTATCTATTACGGTTGAACTTAAACAAACATGATTTAACGCTATCGGTTACCCATTACGTTACCAATATGTGAACCAAACAGCACAGACTAGTATGTAACAAGTTTGGGAATAAAAGTCTGAAACAGCGTAAAGACACAACAGTGAATGATTTCAGCCAAATATCCTCAGGCCTATTGTCCTCTGAAATATAGATCAACCAGGAAATAAATTTGATAGCAACACATTTTATCAACCAGCCATATAGGAAATCACAGCAACATGTACCTTTCATTGCAGAGTGTCAACTTAGACTCACATAATGATGTTTGAACATTAGTAGAATATTTGTGAAGGTATTGGACACCACATATAAGTAAATTCATAAAATTACCTTTTCAATGGCACTGAAAATGTCAGATTAGAACTTGACTAATCTATGAATGCATGTGCCAAATATATTTGTAATCTGTTTGGCTCTGGCACTGAAAATGTCAGATTAGTCAGCACCTGAAGTTGTCTAACACGAATAGCCATTTTCAGATAGATGATAGTGTTTGTAGGACTGAATTACTGAAAAGGATGTACCAAGTACCAATCACCATAAAATGTTACCACAAGCACAGAAATCAAGGTTATGAACATCTACTCGTAGCATATAACAGTATAATCCACATGGTGGCTTTGGAATTACTTAGCACTGGAGGGACATCTCATGTAGCCATGTTCCCCTGGAAGTAACTGAACTGTGCGTTGTTAAATGCTTGTGCAAAGGTTCAGATGTTGACACATTCCTTTTTGGCTACCATGATAGTTATGCCACTCCTCAGAGGCAACCAAATGGAAAATAATATTTCTCAGATAATGCTGCCCAGAAGGCCAGAATTACCAGAATTCTGAAGTTTTGACATAGATTTGGCGAAATCCAGAGATTAGCTCAGCTATGAACATTTTTTTAGTTTTTGAATTTGGTGTGTGTTGGTGCAACTCATCCTACTGATTCTATGTTCTAATGACCATTCGACAGGTCAAGAAACATAGCACGAAAGAACGACGAAGGATTTGAGATGGCAACCACCAGTGACATATAAGTCAGCTCTTTTTTAACAGTGCCAGAAATTTTACAGCCCCGAATCAGAAGCAAGAAACATAGCACGAAAGAACGACGAAGGATTTGAGATGGCAACCACCAGTGACATATAAGTCAGCTCTTTTTTAACAGTGCCAGAAATTTTACAGCCCCGAATCAGAAGTAGAGCAACCAAATAGATCTCTAATACTCATGCACACTGCCATGCATTTTTATGAGGGACCATGTAGTTTTGTTGATAGCCAAAATCCAAAGGATTGTGACAACTGACGAAACTATCTGGTTCTAGTTGAAACACTCACACAAGTTGACAACACACAGAGGGTCCACTTCCACCTCCACCTCTTCTACACTTCCCTCACCAACGGACACTTACATTTCAGCTTTTATTGGGTTCCACATTACGCTAACCAACACCAATTCTAGGTGAGCAAGCGCTTTCACAGTTTCACACAAAGTGGATTAGGAAAGGGAAAAAAAACCTCAGATCTAGCAGCAAAAGAAGCAGACAGCAGTGGTACGTACCGGCGGTACTGGATTGGCATGATGCCGGCCTTCCAGAGCGCAATCTTCTCAAACGACTGGATGGGGAGGAGGAAATGATGGTTGGGCGGGTTGCAGTGGCCGCCGGCGTCGGCGGGAAGGCCGTAGTTCGGGGCGCAGAAGTTGGTGGCCGTGACGACTATGGAGGTGCCGGGGAGGCAGTACTTGAGATCCTCGACGCACTTGACCTCGTAGCAGCCGCCGCACGCCGCGCCGCGCTCGAACAGCGCCGTGCTCAGCCCCACCGTCGCCATCCCGTACCCGTGCTTTCCCAGATCCCCGAACCCGCACGCCCCACCTGCACGCCGCACACACAGCAAAGAATCAGGAACACGGCTTCTACAGGTAGCACCGTGCGGCCAGAGTCAATCAGGAACTGTACGGACGCACGATTCCGGTAGCCAAACGTGCGGTTCGAGGGATATTTCGTTCCCTTAAAAAGAGAAATCCTTATGCGTGCTTGTAGCATTGGTACGACGAGTTAAAGATGCCCAAGGACGGCTGGCAGAATTGCGGTTGATGGGATGAACAATAAGGAATGCAGGCATGTCTGGAAGCGCACCGATGGCGTCTTCGGGGTCGGCGGCGTAGTAGGATGCCTTGGCGGGGCGCCACTCGGAAAGCGCGGAGGAGCCGTAGGAGGACGGGTGCTGGTGTCCGGCGGCGAGGAGCGGGAGGAGGAGGAGGAGGAAGAGCAGGAGCCGCGGAGCCATGGCTCCCGACTGCTCGCTGCCGGTGCCGGTATTGTCCGTATGCCTCGGCGAAGCTCAGGACTGGGGGGAGGAAGGGGAGAGTGTGGGACTGATGAAGCGGAACTCTGCAACTGCGAGTGTGATGCTTTCAGCTTGGGTACCTTTGCAGGTTTCTGGGGCCTTCCTGCTTTTATATCTTGTTTTTATAGAGTATTTTAGTGGGCAGTGTTTTCTTTTGAAGTGCTTAGCCTTTGCAAGCTGTGGATAATAATAATAATAGACTGAATAGCGCAAAGGAGCTAACGAGAAAGGAATCAAAAGGCCGGATGGGACGAGGGAAGGATGCAATGCAGCAATGGTGTCTAACAACATATCATCTAAAATAGAAGATTTATATTGCGGATACATTATTTGAACTTTGAAATATAAGATGAGATAGATTATCTATCAGAGAAGGGCTAACTAGTAAACCTAGATTTGTACTATTCTTTTGAACATCCAGTATTTTCGTTGCGGCTTTAAACCAACTGTTCTAACTGCTACACCTGTAATATATAGAGACAAAACAATATAAAGCATGTCGTACTTGAGCATACAATGCAAAGGTAAGCTAAATGTCACCTTGGATTGAACATAATACAATTTTAGAAACTTATTATAGCTTTACATTGTGCACTACAGATTGTCGGGTTGATTTGCTCTTAGGTGTTATTTGGTTTACATATTTGTAATGTGAAAGTTAATCGATAACGTTGAATCATGTTTGTTTAAGTTCATCGTAATCAGATACTACACTAGAAACTTATACCGTCCTATTCAAACTTGTTACCGTCGGTAATAAAGTGTGAATCATTATCGTTGCATTTACGTTACATTTCGTGAATCAAACGACAACTTAATATTATCTAAGGCTTCCTTGAGGGCACTAACGTCTCAATACTCATGTTCTATACTTTGTCTACAATACTTATCTATATACAAGCTCCAGCGAAAACGTAAACAATATCAGGTCAAGAGATTGGTAAAATCTTGAGTTATGTCAACTGGAATTATCCAACGGCTAGAGTAAATGCAGTTCCTCTTGCGTACTGACTGCACGGTGTAGTCATCCTTTCCAGTTTCCATGAAGGATGGAGGCAAACATGGTCAACTACTGGCTAGGCAGCAAGATCCGTTGATGTACAGCAATGGTGGGCCGTGGTATTATCGACATAGTATCGTGAACAAGATGCGCCTGCATTTCATGAAGATCGGTCAATGTGCCTGCTCGTTTCCTGTGTGTGTTTGCATGTGGTCATGTGGATATGGGTGGCGTCGAATGCCAGAGTGGACTGGGATTTTGCTCGCACATGTTAGCCACCGCGCGCGACGACTCGGTGTTAAATGTGCATGTGATGGCGTCGTACAGGCGCGGTGGCTACGGCATGCCGATCAGTCTGGGTGTCCCGGTCATAGGGGAATCGATCGAGGAGCTGTAGGACACGAAGGAGCAACCGAGCAAGGAACAGTCGTGGAACGAAGCAAACATATGCCGTGACCTTTTACCATCACGTGTCCTACGCCACGCATATGGCCTAGAGAGGCACCGTCGCAAATCAAGCGGCAGCGGGAAGAATGGGAGAGATCAGCAAGCAAATGCAGGAGGTGGTCAGCTCCACGGATCGTGACGTGCCCGGAAGTGCGCCCGTGCCTGCCGGCGACGCGTACGCTCGTGCTTTAAAGCCTTGGCGGAGCGAGATAAGGGCCCGTCGCGGTTTGCAGGTGAGCTTTAAAGCCTTGGCGGAGCGAGCCCTGGGTAACATTTCGTGGGCTTTTCCTGATAGATCCCGCTAGCAACGCCCGGCGAGATAGGAGTGTTTACAGCCCATACACCCAACAACCAGGCCCGACAACGAGCAAAAACGTTTTCCCTTACCGGCATGTTTGGTTTGCAGGTTGGATAGCTTCCGGAGTCATTTGGACCTACGTCCGAGCCTACATTATTATTTGGTTTGAATCGCGGAACGATGTCGTCCATCACTCTGTTCTAATAATATACTAACACGTGGGATCAGCTCACTCTGCAGAAAAGTGTAAGACCGCTTCGTCTGGAGCCAGGTCATGATGGATGAGCCAAACCATCAAACCAAACACGCTGTACATTTTCCAAGTTCTTCATTATCCCCGAACCAAGTCTCTGACCAAATGCCGCTTCAACCTTAGTACTTGCACCAAAATTTAGTATAAGCGTGCCATACAGTAGCGTTTGACGCCCGCGATCCTGCGGTTGAAGGCGAAAACGATGTGCGGTTAGGTGTCCATGAGTCACGCTTGGAACCACGTCAGCAGCCTGCTGCTTGACGTGGACAAGCAGGCAGCTCTGAGCCACGGGGAGCCACGCATCTGCTCCTCGTTGCGGTTACTCATGGCTCTCCGCATGCCATATATTTTGCTTGCCGCTGGCGACTTGATGCCGCGCTGATCTGGCACACAAGGCGGGGCCTCGTCAGTCAAACATCAGTGCGGACGATCGGTACTGCGGTGCCTCTCTACGGGGACATCTATGGCCCCTACTTACTAGTAGGGGGGATTGAAGTGACTTCTAAACTTTACTGACTAAAATTTAATTATTTTTAGTCCCTAAAATACCACATGGAATGACTATACTATATCTTTGAGCTAGTTTGGTAACTAGAGTGCTATGTTTGCATGGATGGAATGTTTGGAGAGTTTTTTTTTCCAATCATCTCTAGATCTATAGGTATCTAGCCACAAAAATGTAGCATGGCGACGATACGATGGATGATGGTGTTGCAAGGCTACACTGCCTTAAATTCAAGGAAGCAAAGAGTGGAACATTTATGGTCGTGTTTGTTTAGGCTTTTTTTCAGCCGGCTTCTATAAAAATCGTTTTGGTAAAAAAAACGTCCAAAATCAATATGAACACGGAATCGATCGAGTCGTCACGATAATAGAAATTCATCGCTTTCTAGATCATGAACCCTTTGGACCACATCGTCTTCCTCCGTACGTAATTACCATAATACTCAGATTTTTCACACAGCCATTGTCGGGGACCATAATTAGGGGTACCCTCAAGACGCCTAATTCTCAGCTGGTAACCCCCATCAGCATAAAGCTGCAAAGGCCTGATGGGTACGATTAAGTCAGGGATCAGTCCACACGAGTGACTCGATCACGCTTCACCCGAGCCTAGCCTCGGCCAAGGGCAGCCGACCTCGAGAGACTTCCGTCTCGCCCGAGGCCCCCTTTTTATGGCGGACACATCACCGGCTCGCCCGAGGCCTTGGCTTCGCTCAGAAGCAACCTTGACTAAATCGCCACACCGACTGACCAAATTGCAGGGGCATTTAACGCAAAGGTGGCCTGACACCTTCATCCTGACACGCGCCCCCGGCAGAGCCGAAGTGACCGCCGTCACTCCACCGCTCCACTGGCCAGTCAGACAGAAGGACAGCGCCGCCTGCGCCACTCCGACTGCAGTGCCACTCGACAGAGTGAGTCTGACAGGCAGTCAGGCCTTGCCAAAGGCACCACGGCGAACTCCGCTCCGCCCGACCCCAGGGCTCGGACTCGGGCTAAGACCCGGAAGACGGCGAACTCCGCTCCGCCCGACCCCAGGGCTCGGACTCGGGCTAAGACCCGGAAGACGGCGAACTCCGCTCCGCCCGACCCCAGGGCTCGGACTCGGGCTAAGACCCGGAAGACGGCGAACTCCGCTCCGCCCAACCCCAGGGCTCGGACTCGGGCTAAGACCCGGAAGACGGCGAACTCCGCTCCGCCCGACCCCAGGGCTCGGACTCGGGCTAAGACCCGGAAGACGGCGAACTCCGCTCCGCCCGACCCCAGGGCTCGGACTCGGGCTAAGACCCGGAAGACGACGAAACTCCGCCTCGCCCGACCCCAGGGCTCGGACTCCGCCCTGGCCTCGGCCGAACGACTTCCGCCTCGCCCGACCCCATGGCTCGGGCTCGGCCACGGCGACGGAAGGCAGACTCAACCTCGGCTTCGGAGGAACCCCCACGTCGCCCCGCCTAGAGCACAGACCGCCACGTCAACAGGAAGCGCCATCATCATCCTACCCCGAATCGACTCGGGTCACGGAGAACAAGACCGGCGTCCCATCCGGCCAGCTCCGCCGGAGGGGCAATGATGGCGCTCCACAAGCTCTATGACGACGGCGGCCCCCAGCTCTCTTACGGAAGCAGGACGACGTCAGCAGGGACTCGACCGCTCCAACAGCTGTCCCTCCGCCAGGCTCCGCCGCACCTCCGACAGCCACGACATCACGCCAGCAGGGTGCCCAGATCTCTCCGGCTGCCACATTGGCATGTACCTAGGGCGCTAGCTCTCCCTCCGCTAGACACGTAGCACTCTGCTACACCCCCATTGTACACCTGGATCCTCTCCTTACGACTATAAAAGGGAGGACCAGGGCCTTCTTAGAGAAGGTTGGCCGCGCGGGACCGAGGACGGGACAGGCGCTCTCTTGGGGCCGCTCGCTTCCCTCACCCGCGTGGACGCTTGTAACCCCCCTACTGCAAGCGCACCTGACCTGGGCGCGGGACGAACACGAAGGCCGCGGGACTTCCACCTCTCTCACGCTCGACTCCGGCCACCTCGCCTCTCCCCCCTTCGCGCTCGCCCACGCGCTCGACCCATCTGGGCTGGGGCACGCAGCACACTCACTCATCGGCTTAGGGACCCCCCTGTCTTGAAACGCCGACAGTTGGCGCGCCAGGTAGGGGCCTGCTGCGTGCTGACGAACAGCTCCCCGTCAAGCTCCAGATGGGCAGTCTCCAGCAACCTCTCCGGGCCGGGACGGTGCTTCGTTTCGGGGCTCTTGAGTTCTTGTCCTTCGACGGCAGCTACGACATGATACTTCTTCCACCGCCGCGCGACTACGACAATGGCGGCCGACAACCCGCCCGCCGGCGGCGGAATCGACGACGTCTTCCCCGCGTGGTGGAAGGGCAACATTCGGGCTCGCTCCGTTCTCTCCCCCGCCAACGGAGGCGGAGGCGGGGCCGTCAAGGCCAAGTGGGAGGCCGCGCTTCGTCGGCCGTCGAGCGAATCGACGCCCCCGACGCCCCGACGGAAGGCACGCCGGATGTCGACCTCGCGTTCAAGACGGAGGCAAGCGCCGTCCCCCCGCGGCACGCTGACCCCGAGCAAGAAGACGACGTCGGCGCGCTCGCGGAAAGCCTGCAGGACGTCGCCCTCGAACCAGAGTTGACGGTGCAACCAGTCCCCGATGTGACTACGTCGCTCCTCGTCGACAAAAAGGTACCGACTAACTCCCATCTTGCGTCATTTCGACTCGGCCTCAACCCGCCAAACGACCTCGTTTTGGCGGGCGCTCTCATCGAGGCGAGTGCAACCCCACTGAGGTTCCGTATGCGGTCGCCTTGGGACCGACTGACGGACGTCTCGACCTACGGGCCCTCTGGGTCCGAGGAAGATGACGATCCCAGCATCGCTTGGGATTTCTCCGGACTTGGCAACCCCAGTGCCGTGCGGGACTTCATGACCGCATGTGACTACTGCCTATCCGACTGTTCCAATGGAAGCCGCAGCCTTGGCGACGAGAGCTGCGGCCCAAGCCGCGAATGTTTCCACATCGAGCTAGGGGATCCCTCCGAAGGCAACCATCTTGGCATGCCGGAGGACGGTGATCTCCCTAGGCCGGTGCCTCGCGCCGACATCCCACGGGAGCTAGCTGTGGTCCCCGCTCCGGCGGGGGGTTACGACCCACAACTCGAGCAAGTCCGCGAGGTGCAGGCCAGGCTCAACGAGGGAACAGGAGCGCTTGAGCCGATCCGTCGGGACGTCGGACAGGCATGGGTGGGCCAACCTCTGGCCGGAGAAATACGTCACCTGCCCCAAGGTCTCCAGCACCGCGTCGCCAACGATGTCAGGATCAGGCCGCCGCCCGCATCCAGCGGGGTTGGTCAGAACCTGGCAACCGCAGCAATGCTCATCCGCGCGATGCCGGAGCCGTCAACCACCGAGGGTCGGCGAATCCAGGGAGAACTCAAGAATCTCCTGGAAGGCGCTGCGGCCCGGCGGGCCGAGAGCACTGCCTCCCGAAGGCAAGGTTATCCCTCGGAACCTCATGCCGCGACTTCCCGATTCATGCGGGAAGCCTCGGTCTACACCGGGCGCACGCGCAACACCGCGCCTGCGGCCCCGGGCCACCTCGGCAACGAGCACCATCGACGCGACCGTCGGGCTCACCTCGACGAAAGGGTGCGCCGAGGCTACCACCCCAGGCGTGGGGGGCGCTACGACAGCGGGGAGGATCGGAGTCCCTCGCCCGAACCACCCGGTCCGCAGGCCTTCAGTCGGGCCATCCGACGGGCGCCATTCCCGACCCGGTTCCGACCCCCGACTACTATCACGAAGTACTCGGGGGAAACGAGACCGGAACTGTGGCTCGCGGACTACCGCCTTGCCTGCCAACTGGGTGGAACGGACGACGACAACCTCATCATCCGTAACCTCCCCCTGTTCCTCTCCGACACTGCTCGCGCCTGGTTGGAGCACCTGCCTCCGGGGCAGATCTCCAACTGGGACGACTTGGTCCAAGCCTTCGCTGGCAATTTCCAGGGCACATACGTGCGCCCCGGGAATTCTTGGGACCTTCGAAGCTGCCGGCAACAGCCGGGGGAGCCGCTTCGGGACTACATCCGGCGATTCTCGAAGTAGCGCACCGAGCTGCCCAACATCACCGACTCGGATGTCATCGGCGCGTTCCTCGCCGGCACCACTTGCCGCGACCTGGTGAGCAAGCTGGGTCGCAAAACCCCCACCAGGGCGAGCGAGCTGATGGACATCGCCACCAAGTTCGCCTCTGGCCAGGAGGCGGTCGAGGCTATCTTCCGAAAGGACAAGCAGCCCCAGGGCCGCCCATCGGAAGAAGCTCCCGAGGCGTCTGCTCCGCGCGGCGCCAAGAAGAAAGGCAAGAAGAAGTCGCAATCGAAACGCGACGCCGCTGACGCGGACCTTGTCGCCGCCGCCGAGTATAAGAACCCTCGGAAGCCCCCCGGAGGTGCAAACCTCTTCGACAAGATGCTCAAGGAGTCGTGCCCCTACCATCAGGGGCCCGTCAAGCACACCCTCGAGGAGTGCGTTATGCTTCGGCGTCACTTCCACAGGGCCGGGCCACCCGCCGAGGGTGGCAGGGCCCGCGACGACGACAAGAACGAAGATCACCTAGCAGGAGAGTTCCCCGAGGTCCGCGACTGCTTCATGATCTATGGAGGGCATGCGGCGAATACCTCGGCTCGGCACCGCAAGCAAGAGCGCCGGGAGGTCTGCTCGGTGAAGGTGGCGGCGCCAGTCTACCTAGACTGGTCCGACAAGCCCATCACTTTCGACCAGGCCGACCACCCCGATCATGTGCCGAGCCTGGGGAAATACCCGCTCGTCGTCGACCCCGTTGTCGGCGATGTCAGGCTCACCAAGGTCCTGATGGATGGGGGCAGCTGCCTCAACATCATCTACGCCGAGACCCTCAAGCTCCTGCGCGTCGATCTGTCCTCCGTCCGAGCAGGCGCTGCGCCCTTCCACGGGATCATCCCTGGGAAGCGCGTCCAGCCCCTCGGGCGACTCGACCTCCCCGTCTGCTTCGGGACACCCTCCAACTTCCGAAGGGAGACCCTGACGTTCGAGGTGGTCGGGTTCCGAGGAACCTACCACGCCGTGCTAGGGAGGCCATGCTACACGAAGTTCATGGCCGTCCCCAATTACACCTACTTGAAGCTCAAGATGCCGGGCCCCAACGGGGTCATCACCGTCGGCCCCACGTACAAACACGCGTTCGAATGCGACGTGGAGTGCGTGGAGTACGCCGAGGCCCTCGCCGAGTCCGAGGCCCTCATCGCCGACCTGGAGAACCTCTCCAAGGAGGTGCCAGACGTGAAGCGCCACGCCGGCAACTTCGAGCCAGCGGAGACGGTCAAGGCCGTCCCTCTCGACCCCAGTGGCGACACCACCAAGCAGGTCCGGATCGGTTCCGGGCTCGACCCCAAATAGGAAGCAGTGCTCGTCGACTTTCTCCGCGTGAACGCCGACGTCTTTGCGTGGAGTCCCTCGGACATGCCCGGTGATAGTCGCCTAGAGGGGGGTGAATAGGGCGAAACTGAAATTTACAAATATAAACACAACTACAAGCCGGGTTAGCGTTAGAAATATAAACGAGTCCGCGAGAGAGGGCGCAAAACAAATCGCAAGCAAATAATGAAGTGAGACACACGGATTTGTTTTACCGAGGTTCGGTTCTTGCAAACCTACTCCCCGTTGAGGAGGCCACAAAGGCCGGGTCTCTTTCAACCCTTCCCTCTCTCAAACGGTCCCTCGGACCGAGTGAGCTTCTCTTCTCAAATCACTTGGGAATCAAACTTCCCGCAAGGGCCACCACACAATTGGTGCCTCTTGCCTCAATTACAATGTGAGTGTTTGATCACAAGAAAGAATCAAAGAAGAAAGCAATCCAAGCGCAAGAGCTCGAAAGAACACAAGCAAATCACTCTCTCTAGTCACTAGGGTTTTGTGTGTGGAATTGGAGAGGATTTGATCTCTTTGGTGTGTCTAGAATTGAATGCTAGAGCTCTTGTAGTAGTTGGGAAGTGGAAAACTTGGATGCAATGAATGGTGGGGTGGTTGGGGTATTTATAGCCCCGACCACCAAAAGTGGCCGTTGGGAGGCTGTCTGCTCGATGGCGCACCGGACAGTCCGGTGCACACCGGACAGTCCGGTGCCCCCCTGCCACGTCATCATTGCCGTTGGATTCTGACCGTTGGAGCTTCTGACTTGTGGGCCCGCCTGGGTGTCCGGTGCACACCGGACAGGTACTGTTTGCTGTCCGGTGTGCCAGCATGGGCGAGCCTGCCCTCTGCGCGCGCAGAGCGCGCATTAAATGCGCGGCAAAGAGCCGTTGGCACGGAGATAGCCGTTGCTCCGAAGTCGCACCGGACAGTCCGGTGCACACCGGACAGTCCGGTGAATTATAGCGGACTAGCCGTTGGCGTTTCCCGAAGCTGGCGAGTTCCTGAGGCCGACCTCCCTTGGCGCACCGGACACTGTCCGGTGTACACCGGACAGTCCGGTGAATTATAGCGCGAGTGCCTCTGGAAATTCCCGAAGGTGGCGAGTTTGAGTCTGAGTCCCCCTGGTGCACCGGACATGTCCGGTGGCACACCGGACAGTCCGGTGCGCCAGACCAGGGGCGCCTTCGGTTGCCCCTTTGCTCCTTTGTTGAATCCAAAACTTGGTCTTTTTATTGGCTGAGTGTGAACCTTTTACACCTGTATAATCTATACACTTGGGCAAACTAGTTAGTCCAAAGATTTGTGTTGGGCAATTCAACCACCAAAATTAATTAGGGACTAGGTGTAAGCCTAATTCCCTTTCAATCTCCCCCTTTTTGGTGATTGATGCCAACACAAACCAAAGCAAATATAGAAGTGCATAATTGAACTAGTTTGCATAATGTAAGTGTAAAGGTTGCTTGGAATTGAGCCAATATAACTACTTACAAGAATGGAATGTTTCTTTCTTATATAACATTTTGGACCACGTTTGCACCACATGTTTTGTTTTTGCAAATTCTTTTTGTAAATCCACTTCAAAGATCTTTTGCGAATAATCAAAGGTAAATGAATAAGAGTTTTGCAAAGCATTTTCAAGATTTGAAATTTTCTCCCCCTGTTTCAAATGCCTTTCCTTTGACTAAACAAAAACTCCCCCTAAATGAGATACTCCTCTTAGTGTTCAAGAGGGTTTTGATATACCATTTTTGAAATACTACTTTCTCCCCTTTTTGAACACAATAGGATACCAATTGATAAATACTTTTGGAAAGCACTAAGTTTTTGAAATTGGTGGTGGTGCGGTCCTTTTGCTTTGGGCTCATACTTTCTCCCCCTTTGGCATGAATCGCCAAAAACGGAATCATTAGAGCCCTTTCGAAGTCCTATCTTCCCCTTTGGTCATAAGTAAATGAGTTAAGATTATACCAAAGACGAAGTCCGGTCCTTTTGCTTTGGGCTTTTTATTCTCTCCCCCAAAGACAAGGTCCTTTTCTTGGAGCGATGGCGAAGGATGAGTTACGGAGTGGAAGCCTTTGTCTTCGCCGAAGACTCCAATTCCCTTTCAATATACCTATGACTTGGTTTGAAATAGACTTGAGAACACATTAGTCATAGCATATAAAAGAGATATGATCAAAGGTATTCAAATGAGCTATGTGTGCAAGCTAGCAAAAGAAATTTCTAGAATCAAGAATATTGAGCTCATGCCTAAGTCTGGTGAAAGATTGTTCATCAAGAGGCTTGGTAAAGATATCGGCTAATTGATCTTTAGTGTTAATGTAAGAAATCTCGATATCCCCCTTTTGTTGGTGATCTCTAAGAAAATGATACCGAATGGCTATATGCTTAGTGCGGCTATGCTCGACGGGATTGTCGGCCATTTTGATTGCACTCTCATTATCACATAGCAAAGGGACTTTGGTTAATTTGTAACCGTAGTCCCGCAGGGTTTGCCTCATCCAAAGCAATTGCGCGCAACAATGACCTGCGGCAATGTACTCGGCTTCGGCGGTGGAAAGAGCGACCGAATTTTGCTTCTTTGAAGCCCATGACACCAAGGATCTTCCCAAGAACTGGCAAGTCCCCGATGTGCTCTTCCTATTAATCTTACACCCCGCCCAATCGGCATCCGAATAACCAATCAAATCAAATGTGGATCCCCGAGGGTACCAAAGCCCAAACTTAGGTGTATAAGCCAGATATCTCAAGATTCGTTTTACGGCCGTAAGGTGAGATTCCTTAGGGTCGGATTGGAATCTTGCACACATGCACACGGAAAGCATAATGTCCGGTCGAGAGGCACATAAATAAAGTAAGGAACCTATCATCGACCGGTATACCTTTTGATCCACGGACTTACCTCCCGTGTCGAGGTCGAGATGCCCATTAGTTCCCATGGGTGTTTTGATGGGTTTGGCATCCTTCATCCCAAACTTAGCAAGAATGTCTTGAGTGTACTTCGTTTGGCTAATGAAGGTGCCTTCTTGGAGTTGCTTGACTTGAAATCCTAAGAAATACTTCAACTCCCCCATCATAGACATCTCGAATTTCTGTGTCATGATCCTACTAAATTCTTCACATGTAGACTCGTTAGTAGACCCAAATATAATATCATCGACATAGATTTGGCATACAAATAAGTCATTTTCAAGAGTTTTAGTAAAGAGTGTAGGATCGGCCTTTCCGACTTTGAAGCCATTTGCAATAAGGAAATCTCTAAGGCATTCATACCATGCTCTTGGGGCTTGCTTGAGCCGATAAAGTGCCTTAGAGAGCCTATAAACATGGTTAGGATACTCACTGTCTTCAAAGCCGGGAGGTTGCTCAACATAGACCTCTTCCTTGATTGGTCCATTGAGGAAGGCACTTTTCACGTCCATTTGATAAAGCTTAAAGCCATGGTAAGTAGCATAGGCCAATAATATGCGAATTGACTAAAGCCTAGCTACGGGTGCATAGGTTTCACCGAAATCCAAACCTTCGACTTGGGAATATCCCTTGGCCACAAGTCGTGCTTTGTTCCTTGTCACCACACCATGCTCATCTTGCTTGTTGCGGAAGACCCATTTGGTTCCTACAACATTTTGGTTAGGACGTGGAACTAAATGCCATACCTCATTCCTAGTGAAGTTGTTGAGCTCCTCTTGCATCGCCACCACCCAATCCGAATCTTGAAGTGCTTCCTCCACCCTGTGTGGCTCAATAGAGGAAACAAAAGAGTAATGTTCACAAAAATGAGCAACCCGAGATCGAGTAGTTACCCCCTTATGAATGTCGCCGAGGATGGTGTCGACGGGGTGATCTCGTTGTATTGCTTGGTGGACTCTTGGGTGTGGCGGTCTTGGTTCTTCCTCATCCTCCTTTTCTTGATTATTTTCATCTCCCCCTTGATCATTGCCATTATCTTGAGGTGGCTCATCTTCTTGATTTTGCCCTTCATCAACTTGAGCCTCATCCTCATTTTGAGTTGGTGGAGATGCTTGCATGGAGGAGGATGGTTGATCTTGTGCATTTGGAGGCTCTTCGGATTCCTTAGGACACACATCCCCAATGGACATGTTCCTTAGCGCGATGCATGGAGCCTCTTCATTACCTATCTCATCAAGATCAACTTGCTCTACTTGAGAGCCGTTAGTTTCATCAAACACAACGTCACATGAGACTTCAACTAGTCCAGTGGACTTGTTAAAGACCCTATATGCCCTTGCGTTTGAGTCATAACCAAGTAAAAAGCCTTCTACAGTTTTAGGAGCAAATTTAGATTTTCTACCTCTTTTAACAAGAATAAAGCATTTGCTACCAAAAACTCTAAAGTATGAAATGTTGGGCTTTTTACCGGTTAGGAGTTCATATGATGTCTTCTTGAGGATTCGGTGAAGATATAACCGGTTGATGGCGTAGCAGGCGGTGTTGACCGCTTCGGCCCAAAACCGGTCCGGTGTCTTGTACTCATCAAGCATGGTTCTTGCCATGTCCAATAGAGTTCGATTCTTCCTCTCCACTACACCATTTTGTTGTGGCGTGTAGGGAGAGGAGAACTCATGCTTGATGCCCTCCTCCTCAAGGAAGCCTTCAATTTGAGAGTTCTTGAACTCCGTTCCGTTGTCGCTTCTTATTTTCTTGATCCTTAAGCCGAACTCATTTTGAGCCCGTCTCAAGAATCCCTTTAAGGTCTCTTGGGTTTGAGATTTTTCCTGTAAAAAGAATACCCAAGTGAAGCGAGAATAATCATCCACAATTACAAGACAATACTTACTCCCGCCGATGCTTATGTAAGCAATCGGGCCGAATAGATCCATGTGGAGTAGCTCAAGCGGCCTGTCGGTCGTCATGATGTTCTTGTGTGGATGATGGACTCCAACTTGCTTTCCCGCCTGGCATGCGCTACAAACCCTGTCTTTCTCAAAATGAACATTTGTTAATCCTAAAATGTGTTCTCCCTTTAGAAGCTTGTGAAGATTCTTCATCCCAACATGGGCTAGTCGGCGGTGCCAAAGCCAACCCATGTTAGTCTTAGCGATTAAGCATGTGTCGAGTTCAGCTCTATCAAAATCTACTAAGTATAGCTGACCCTCTAACACACCCTTAAATGCTATTGAATCATCACTTCTTCTAAAGACAGTGACACCTATATCAGTAAAAAGACAGTTGTAGCCCATTTGACATAATTGGGAAACAGAGAGTAAGTTGTAATCTAAAGAATCAACAAGAAAAACATTGGAAATAGAATGGTCAGGAGATATAGCAATTTTACCAAGTCCTTTGACCAAACCTTGATTTCCATCCCCGAATGTGATAGCTCGTTGGGGATCTTGGTTTTTCTCGTAGGAGGAGAACATCCTTTTCTCCCCAGTCATGTGGTTTGTGCACCCGCTGTCGAGTATCCAACTTGAGCCCCCGGATGCATAAACCTACAAAACAATTTTAGTTCTTGACTTTAGGTACCCAAATGGTTTTGGGTCCTTTGGCATTAGACACAAGAACTTTGGGTACCCAAACACAAGTCCTTGACCCCTTGTGCTTGCCCCCAACATATTTGGCAACTACTTTGCCGGATTTGTTAGTCAACACATAAGAAGCATCAAAAGTTTTAAATGAAATAGCATGATCATTTGATGCATTAGAAATTTTCTTCTTAGGCAACTTAGCACGAGTTGATTGCCTAGAACTAGATGTCTCACCCTTATACATAAAAGCATGATTAGGGCCAGAGTGAGACTTCCTAGAATGAATTTTCCTAATTTTGTCCTCGAGATAACCGACAGGGTATAAAATGTAACCCTCGTTATCCTGAGGCATGGGAGCCTTGCCCTTAACAAAATTTGACAATCTTTTAGGAGGGGCACTAAGTTTGACATTGTCTCCCCTTTGGTAGCCAATGCCATCCTTAATGCCAGGACGTCTCCCATTATAAAGCATGCTACGAGCAAATTTAAATTTCTCATTCTCTAGGTTGTGCTCGGCAATTTTAGCATCTAGTTTTGCTATATGATCATTTTGTTGTTTAATTAAAGCCATATGATCATGAATAGCATCAATATCAACATTTCTACATCTAGTACAAATAGATACATGCTCAACAATAGATGTAGAGGGTTTGCAAGATTTTAATTCAACAACCTTAGCATGTAACATATCATTCTTAGTTCTAAGGTCGGAAATAATAGAATTGCAAACATCAAAATCTTTAGCCTTAGCAATTAAATTTTCATTCTCTAATCTAAGGCTAGCAAGAGACATGTTTAATTCTTCAATCCTAGCAAGCAAATCATCATTATTATCTTTAGGATTGGAAGTTGAAACAATGCAAACATGAGAATCAACCTTAGCATTTAAACTAGCATTCTCATTCCTAAGGTTGTCAATCATCTCACGGCAAGTGCTTAGCTCACTAGATAATTTTTCACATTTTTCTACTTCTAGAGCATAAGCCTTTTTAACCTTAACATGTCTCTTGTTTTCTTTAATTAGACAATCTTCTTGGGAGTCCAAAAGGTCATCCTTTTCATGAATAGCACTAACTAATTCATTTAATTTTTCTTTTTGCTCCATGTTAAGATTGGCAAAGAGAACACGCAAATTATCCTCCTCATCACTATTATTATCATCACTAGAAGACTCATATTTAGTGGAGGAGTTAGATTTAACCTTCTTCCGTTTGCCGTCCTTTGCCATGAGGCACTTGTGGCCGATGTTGGGGAAGAGGAGTCCCTTGGTGACGGCGATGTTGGCGGCGTCCTCGTCGTCGAAGGAGTCGCTTGAGCTTTCGTCGGAATCCCACTCCCGACAAATATGGGCATCGCCGCCCTTCTTCTTGTAGTATCTCTTCTTCTCCTTTCTTCTCCCCTTCTTGTCGTCGCCTCGGTCACTGTCACTAGATATGGGACATTTAGCAATAAAATGACCGGGCTTACCACATTTGTGGCAAACCTTCTTGGAGCGGGACTTGTAGTCCTTCCCCTTCCTTTGCTTGAGGATTTGGCGGAAGCTCTTGATGACGAGCGCCATTTCCTCATTGTCGAGCTTGGAGGCGTCTATTGGTTGTCGACTTGGTGTAGACTCCTCCTTCTTCTCCTCCGTTGCCTTGAATGCAACGGGTTGAGCTTCGGATGTGGTGGCATCATCAAGCTCGTTGATCTTCCTCGAGCCTTCGATCATGCACTCAAAACTAACAAAATTCCCGATAACTTCCTCGGGGTCATTTTAGTATATCTAGGATTACCACAGATTAATTGAACTTGAGTGGGGTTAAGGAAAATAAGAGATCTTAGAATAACCTTAACCATCTCGTGGTCATCCCACTTTACGCTCCCGAGGTTGCGCACTTGATTCACCAATGTCTTGAGCCGGTTGTACATGTGTTGTGGCTCCTCCCCTTTGCGAAGCCGAAACCGACCGAGCTCCCCCTCGATCGCTTCCCGCTTGGTGATCTTGGTGAGCTCGTCTCCCTCGTGCGCGGTTTTGAGCACATCCCAAATCTCCTTGGCGCTCTTCAACCCTTGTACTTTGTTATACTCCTCTCTACTTAGAGAGGCGAGGAGTATTGTTGTTGCTTGAGAGTTGAAGTGCTCGATTTGGGCCACCTCATCCTCATCATAGTTCTCATCCCCTACGGACGGTACCTGTGCACCAAACTCAACAATATCCCATATGCTTTTGTGGAGCGAGGTTAGATGAAATCGCATTAAATCGCTCCACCTAGCGTAATCTTCACCATCAAAAGTTGGTGGTTTGCCTAATGGGACGGAAAGTAAAGGTGTATGTTTGGAAATGCGAGGGTAGCGTAGGGGGATCTTACTATACTTCTTGCGCTCTTGGCGCTTAGAAGTGACGGACGGTGCATCGGAGTCGGAGGTAGATGTTGATGAAGTGTCGGTCTCGTAGTAGACCACCTTCCTCATCCTCTTGTGCTTGTCGTCTTTCCGATGCGGCTTGTGGGAAGAAGATTTTTCCCTCTTCTCTTTGTGGTGAGAAGAGGAAGACTTTTTCTCCTTCCGTTTGGAGGAGTCCTTCTTCTTCTCCTTCCTCTTGGTGCGGGACTCTTCCGATGAAGTGCTCCCGTGGCTTGTAGTGGGCTTTTCGCCGGTCTCCATCTCCTTCTTGGCGTGATCTCCCGACATCACTTCGAGCGGTTAGGCTCTAATGAAGCACCGGGCTCTGATACCAATTGATAGTCGCCTAGAGGGGGGGTGAATAGGGCGAAACTGAAATTTACAAATATAAACACAACTACAAGCCGGGTTAGCGTTAGAAATATAAACGAGTCCGCGAGAGAGGGCGCAAAACAAATCGCAAGCAAATAATGAAGTGAGACACACGGATTTGTTTTACCGAGGTTCGGTTCTTGCAAACCTACTCCCCGTTGAGGAGGCCACAAAGGCCGGGTCTCTTTCAACCCTTCCCTCTCTCAAACGGTCCCTCGGACCGAGTGAGCTTCTCTTCTCAAATCACTTGGGAATCAAACTTCCCGCAAGGGCCACCACACAATTGGTGCCTCTTGCCTCAATTACAATGTGAGTGTTTGATCACAAGAAAGAATCAAAGAAGAAAGCAATCCAAGCGCAAGAGCTCGAAAGAACACAAGCAAATCACTCTCTCTAGTCACTAGGGTTTTGTGTGTGGAATTGGAGAGGATTTGATCTCTTTGGTGTGTCTAGAATTGAATGCTAGAGCTCTTGTAGTAGTTGGGAAGTGGAAAACTTGGATGCAATGAATGGTGGGGTGGTTGGGGTATTTATAGCCCCAACCACCAAAAGTGGCCGTTGGGAGGCTGTCTGCTCGATGGCGCACCGGACAGTCCGGTGCACACCGGACAGTCCGGTGCCCCCTGCCACGTCATCATTGCCGTTGGATTCTGACCGTTGGAGCTTCTGACTTGTGGGCTCGCCTGGGTGTCCGGTGCACACCGGACAGGTACTGTTTGCTGTCCGGTGTGCCAGCATGGGCGAGCCTGCCCTCTGCACGCGCAGAGCGCGCATTAAATGCGCGGCAGAGAACCGTTGGCGCGGAGATAGCCGTTGCTCCGGAGTCGCACCGGACAGTCCGGTGCACACCGGACAGTCCGGTGAATTATAGCAGACTAGCCGTTGGCGTTTCCCGAAGCTGGCGAGTTCCTGAGGCCGACCTCCCTTGGCGCACCGGACACTGTCCGGTGTACACCGGACAGTCCGGTGAATTATAGCGCGAGTGCCTCTGGAAATTCCCGAAGGTGGCGAGTTTGAGTCTGAGTCCCCCTGGTGCACCGGACATGTCCGGTGGCACACCGGACAGTCCGGTGCGCCAGACCAGGGGCGCCTTCGGTTGCCCCTTTGCTCCTTTGTTGAATCCAAAACTTGGTCTTTTTATTGGCTGAGTGTGAACCTTTTACACCTGTATAATCTATACACTTGGGCAAACTAGTTAGTCCAAAGATTTGTGTTGGGCAATTCAACCACCAAAATTAATTAGGGACTAGGTGTAAGCCTAATTCCCTTTCACCCGGCATACCGAGGGATGTCGCCGAGCACTCGCTGGATATTCGGGCCGGAGCCCGACCCGTCAGGTAGCCTCTGCGCCGATTCGACGAGGAGAAGCGCAGAGTGATTGGCGAAGAGATCCACAAGCTAATGGCAGCAAGGTTCATCAAAGAGGTATTCCATCCCGAATGGCTTGCCAACCCTGTGCTTGTGAGGAAGAAAGGGGGGAAATGGCGGATGTGTGTAGACTACACTGGTCTCAACAAAGCATGTCCGAAGGTTCCCTACCCTCTGCCTCGCATCGACCAAATCGTGGACTCCACCGCTGGGTGCGAAACCCTGTCCTTCCTCGATGCCTACTCAGGGTATCACCAGATCCGGATGAAAGAGTCCGACCAGCTCGCGACTTCTTTCATCACGCCGTTCGGCATGTACTGCTATGTCACCATGCCGTTCGGTTTGAGGAATGCGGGCGCGACGTACCAGCGGTGCATGAACCATGTGTTCGGCGAACACATCGGTCGCACAGTCAAGGCCTACGTCGATGACATCGTAGTCAAGACAAGGAAGGCCTCCAACCTCCTCTCCGACCTTGAAGTGACATTCCGGTGTCTCAAGGCGAAAGGAGTCAAGCTTAATCCTGAGAAGTGTGTCTTCGGGGTGCCCCGAGGCATGCTCCTAGGGTTCATCGTCTCCGAGCGAGGCATCGAAGCCAACCCGGAGAAGATCGCGACCATCACCAGCATGGGACCCATCAAGGACTTAAAAGGGGTACAGAGGGTCATGGGATGCCTCGCGGCCCTGAGCCGCTTCATCTCACGCCTCGGCGAAAGAGGTCTGCCTCTGTACCGCCTCTTAAGGAAGGCCGAGTGTTTCGCTTGGACCCCCGAGGCCGAGGAAGCCCTCGGCAACCTGAAGGCGCTCCTTACAAAGGCGCCTGTCTTGGTGCCCCCGGCGGACGGAGAAGCCCTCTTGGTCTACGTCGCCGCGACCACTCAGGTGGTTAGCGTCGCGATTGTGGTCGAAAGGCAAGAGGAAGGGCATGCATTGCCCGTTCAGAGGCCGGTCTACTTCATCAGCGAAGTGCTGTCCGAGACTAAGGTCCGTTACCCGCAAGTTCAAAAGTTGTTGTATGCTGTGATCCTGACAAGGCGGAAGCTGCGACACTACTTCGAATCTCATCCGGTAACTGTGGTGTCATCCTTCCCCCTGGGGGAGATCATCCAGTGCCGAGAGGCCTCGGGCAGGATCGCAAAGTGGGCGGTGGAAATCATGGGCGAAACGATCTCGTTCGCCCCTCGGAAGGCCATCAAGTCCCAGGTGTTGGCGGATTTCGTGGCCGAATGGGTCGACACCCAGCTGCCAACGACTCCGATCCAACCGGAGCTCTGGACCATGTTTTTCGACGGGTCGCTGATGAAGACGGGGGCCGGCGCAGGCCTGCTCTTCATCTCGCCCCTCGGAAAGCACTTGCGCTACGTGCTGCGCCTCCATTTCCCGGCGTCCAACAATGTGGCCGAGTACGAAGCTCTGGTCAACGGATTGCGGATCGCCATCGAGCTAGGGGTCAGACGCCTCGACGCCCGCGGTGATTCGCAGCTCGTCATCGACCAAGTCATGAAGAACTCCCACTGCCGCGACCCAAAGATGGAGGCCTACTGCGACGAGGTTCGGCGCCTGGAAGACAAGTTCTTCGGGCTCGAGCTCAACCACATCGCTCGGCGCTACAACGAAACCGCAGACGAGCTGGCTAAGATAGCCTCGGGGCGAACGACAGTCCCCCCGGACGTCTTCTCCCGGGATCTGCATCAAACCTCCGTCAAGCTCGACGACGCGCCCGATCCCGAGGTACCCTCGGCTCAGCCCGAGGTACCCTCGGCACAGCCCGAGGTACCCTCAGCACAGCCCAAGGTACCCTCGGCCTCCGAGGGTGAGGCACTGAATGTCGAGGAAGGGCAGAGCGGGGCCACGCCAGATCAAGATTGGCAGGCCCCGTACCTGCAATATCTCCGTCGAGGAGAGCTACCCCTCGACCAAGTCGAGGCTCGGCGGGTAGCGCGACGCGCCAAGTCATTCGTCTTGCTGGGCGACGAAGAGGAGCTCTACCATCGCAGCCCCTCGGGCATCCTCCAGTGATGCATCTCCATCGCCGAAGGTCGGGAACTGCTGCAAGAAATACACTCAGGGGCTTGTGGCCACCACGCAGCGCCCCGAGCCCTTGTCGGAAATGCTTTCCGGCAAGGCTTCTACTGGCCAACGGCGGTGGCTGACGCCACTAGAATTGTCCGCACCTGCGAAGGGTGCCAATTCTATGCGAAGCGGACACACCTGCCCGCTCAGGCTCTGCAGACAATACCCGTCACTTGGCCCTTCGTTGTATGGGGTCTGGACCTCGTCGGTCCCTTGCAGAAGGCGCCCGGGGGCTACACGCACCTGCTGGTCGCCATCGACAAATTCTCCAAGTGGATCGAGGTCCGACCTCTGAACAGCATCAGGTCCGAGCAGGCGGTGGCGTTCTTCACCAACATCATCCATCGCTTCGGGGTCCCGAACTCCATCATCACCGACAACGGCACCCAGTTCACCGGCAAAAAATTCTTGGATTTTTGCGAGGATCACCATATCCGGGTGGACTGGGCCGCCGTGGCTCATCCCATGTCGAATGGGCAAGTAGAGCGTGCCAACGGCATGATTCTACAAGGGCTCAAGCCTCGGATCTACAACGACCTCAACAAATTCGGCAAGCGATGGATGAAGGAACTCCCCTCGGTGGTCTGGAGCCTAAGGACGACGCCGAGTCGTGCCACGGGCTTCACGCCGTTTTTCCTGGTCTACGGGGCTGAAGCTATCTTGCCCACTGACCTGGAATACGGCTCCCCGAGGGCGAGGGCCTACACCGAACAAAGCAACCAAGCTAGCCGAGAGGAATCGCTGGACCAGCTGGAGGAAGCTCGGGGCAGGGCCTTACTACACTCGGCGCGGTACCAACAGTCCCTGCGACGCTACCACGCCCGAGGGGTCCGGTCCCGAGAACTCCAGGTGGGCGATCTGGTGCTTCGGCTTCGGCAAGACGCCCGAGGGAGGCACAAGCTCACGCCACCTTGGGAAGGGCCATTCGTCATCGCCAAAGTTCTGAAGCCCGGAACATACAAGCTGGCCAACCATCAAGGCGAGATCTACGGCAACGCTTGGAACATCAAACAGCTACGTCGCTTCTACCCTTAAGATGTTTTCAAGTTGTTCATATACCTCGCGCCTACGCAAAGTTTAGTCGTCAAGGAAGGGTCGGCCTAGCCTCGGCAAAGCCTGACCCTCCCTCGGGGGCTAAAAGGGGGGAGACCCCCTCTGCATCGAATTTTTCCTCAAAAAAGGATCTCTTTTTAGCAAGATTTCTTTCGTGCTTCTTGACTACTTCGGAAAGCGGATCCTGGAAACGACGGAGTACACGTAAGCAGCCAAGGCTGACCGAGCCGAGGGACTCCTACGCCTCCGGGATACGGATACCTCACTCATCACCTTCTGCGATAAGTAACTTGCGCTCGGATAAAGCGACTCCGTGGACCGAACAAGTCTTCACGTTCGGAAGCTCTCCTGCCGAAGCAGTCCTTCAAGCTTTCTCGACTAAGTCGGGGACAGGGCCTCGTGGACGGGTGAAAGTACGCGTAAGCGGCAAGGCCGACCGAGCCGAGGGATTCCCACGCCTCTGGGATACGGATACCTCACTCGTCCCTTCCGCGAAAAGCAACTCTCGCTCACACAAACATCCCTGTTACCGACAGAGTCCAGATGCTCGAAACAAGAGGAAAAAAGGCGCAGCTTCGCAAGCGTGGCGAGGGTGTGTTTTTTCTGGCCTCGGCGGCCGCAGAAAGCACACGCTACAAGATGATCTGATCCTGCAGGCTCGGGTCTTCACGCTGAAGGGAGCCGTAGCACCCTCGGCATCGACGACGTCTTCAGCAAAGCCCGACCCAGCCTCGGGCGGCGACGCGGCCCAGGGACTCCTCCGGGAATCCGGCCCGAGCAGGCGGCTCGACCGGTTACCCCTGGGGCCTCGGTCAACCGGCTTCCAAGGGCGCCAGCCCGACCCGAGGTCTCGACTGATCGACTTCGGCGTCGGCTCCGCTGACGGACAACACGGCTAGGCTCCGGCCAACCAGGTTCCCATTCTCGAGCCAACTCCGCCTCTATTCATACTGATATCGCTACCCCTGGCCTCGGTCCACCGAAGGGCAGCCGAGGGGTCTCTTTAACTAAGCTAGAGGAACCCCAGACAACAAGGCCGAACGGGCCGAGGGATTCCTACGCCTCCGGGATACGGATACCTCACCCGTCACCTTGACACGGGGCGACTCATGCTTGGTAAAGCGGTTCAGATAATCAACAGGCGAGACTTAGTGCTCGAAAATGAGGAAAAAACACGGCTCCGTGCCGAAATTACATACATGTTCAGGCCCCGACAGCCGCAATGAACAAAAAACACTGGCATTCGAAGTGCCATTACCAACGGAACTCCGGTTCCCACCTCCGCAGGTACGAACAACCCCCCTCCAAGGGGGAAGGCCTGCGGAGCGACGGAAGGCCGACGAACGGCGCGCCGTCACCTGCTCCGGCAGCAGCGACAACGACGACTTCTGCTCCGGGGGGCCGAGCAGCGGCAGCACTGACCTCAGGGTCGATGCCGCTGCCAGGAGGCCCCCGCCCATGCCAAAACTTGTGAGGCAAGGACGGGCAGAAGGCCGAGAAGTTGGAGGTCGGCACTCTCCCCTCCCCAGCCTTGGTGATGAAAATCCTTGAGGCTGAGGGAGGGGCGGAGACCGCAGCCCGGCTCGCTTTCCCCCACCATCAAGCCGGAGGTCGCCATCTCGGGTGATCGCCGGTGAAGGGGTGCGACCGGGCTGCGTGATGAAAATCCTTGAAGCCGAACGATGGCTGAGAGGTACCAACTCCCATGGAGTTGCGTTCCTCCAACGAGGAGGCGGAAAGGCGGCGGATACCCCCCATCCGGGGGCTTGGAAGATGGGAAGACACGACGCTTAAGGGAGGAAGAAGACATGGTTGCCTTCCGAAAGGAGTCTCCCTCCTTTTAAAGGCAACTCTCCCTACGTGCGCCCCCAGGCGCCACGGGCTGAGTCTTCTCCAACACGCTCCAAGGCCCTCCCCTGCGACTCGGGGGCTGGGTCCCGCATGTCATGCAAGCCGGCTCAGGGCAGAAGAAGCCAAACCGCCGCGCGCGGTGCGCACGACCGTCCAGCGGTTACAAGCGACCCCCCATTTTCGCCCAGACCAACGGGCAGAAGGGGCGGGCAGCCATGCAGGCGGCATGCAACCGCGCCAGATGGGCGCGCTTCTCCAACTTCTGACACGCCAGCTTGGGAACCCAGGCCCACACGTCGAGCAACCGGCGCGCCAGTTGCTGCATGCAAGCAACCGCACCGCCACTTGTGCCACCATCGCGCCTCTTCGGTTGCGGAGCCAACGCCGCGACTCGAGGCGACCCAACA
Organism: Zea mays; assembly: GCF_902167145.1. Taxonomy (NCBI): domain Eukaryota; kingdom Viridiplantae; phylum Streptophyta; class Magnoliopsida; order Poales; family Poaceae; genus Zea; species Zea mays. The sequence continues at coordinate 15,451,007 of NC_050097.1, forward strand.
GCGCCTGCCTGGCGCGTCGGTCAAAGCGACCGAAAGTGGGCCAGCAGTAATAGCGGTGGCAGGCGGGCGGGCGCAGCGGTCACGTCGTCAGCCAGGCTCACGTCCCATCCTGGGACAGCAAGAGAGCCTCCTCTCACGGCGTGGAGACGGTGCACCCGTGACCCGTTCCTCGAACGGATCGCACGCGCGCAACGGCCGCCCCGCCAACCACTCGCCCCGTCGCATTTACTCCGCGGCGGGACAGACGGCGTCTCTGACGGGAGGAGCGCGCGACGCTTCACCTTCGCCGTAATAACCGCGTCAGAAAAGGTACGCCACGTCGTCCGATTTCGTATCCTTTTTCGTTTTCCTCTTTCTCTATCTCTTGCAACAGGGACCGGGGAAGGGGGATACCCCGAAAGGGATCCTTCTCCGCGAAGGAACCGGGCTCCGAGCCCCCCACTACTGATCAGGGGTTCGAAGGCTGGCCCTCCGAAGGGTTCAACAGCCGCCTCAGATCGCGTGGGCCCGACACCCACTACTGGTCAGGGGTTCGAAGGCCAGCCTCCCGAAGGGTTCCATGGCCGCCTCAGGCTACTCGGGCTCCGCGCCCATTACTGATCAGGGGTTCGAAGGCTGGCCCCCGAAGGGTTCACAGTCGCCTCAGACACCGAGCAAGGGATGACCAGGGGTACGTTCGATACATAACCGAGGCTCGGGCTGCGCTCCCGAGGTACCCTAGGACATTTCCGAGACCAGCGGGAACGATCTTGTAACGGAATCCCATCGGAGGGAGGCATCGAGCCCTCGGACCCCGTCGCCAGGGGACCGGGTCCGGCAAATCACCCGCAGGTACTTTTGGGCGTGCCTCTGGGCCCCTAGCCGACCCCCAACGAACGGGGCACGGACGTCCACTCGGATTACCCGCTTGCAGCTCACCGGAGACACCATGTTCGGTGCCCATCGAGGGTAACATGGCGCACTCCCCCCCTCCTTGCGGAAAGGCGACGTAGGGGCGTATGTAAAAAGTCGAGTCTGTCCCTGATCGCCCTCTCGCCCTGTGCAGAGGCTCGGGGGCTGCTCTCGCAAAAACCGGCTCCGGCCAAATCGTTGACAGCGTCAACATACCAGCCCGAGAGCTTGGACCCCGACCGTGCACCCGGGCTACGGCCAGTTCGCATGAGGGAACGACCAGACCAGCCGAAGCATTGCGCGAGGTATTAAGACCTCGAAGGAGTGTAACCACTCCTCCGAGGCCTCGGGGGCTACACCCGGCGGGTGCGCTCGCGCGCACCCACCGAAACGAAATGCAACCGAGAAAGGCTGGTCCCCTTGCAAAAAAGTGCGACGAAAGCCTCCAAGCGAGTGCTAGCACTCCCTTCGAGGCTCGGGGGCTACTGTCGGGGACCATAATTAGGGGTACCCTCAAGACGCCTAATTCTCAGCTGGTAACCCCCATCAGCATAAAGCTGCAAAGGCCTGATGGGTACGATTAAGTCAGGGATCAGTCCACACGAGTGACTCGATCACGCTTCACCCGAGCCTAGCCTCGGCCAAGGGCAGCCGACCTCGAGAGACTTCCGTCTCGCCCGAGGCCCCCTTTTTATGGCGGACACATCACCGGCTCGCCCGAGGCCTTGGCTTCGCTCAGAAGCAACCTTGACTAAATCGCCACACCGACTGACCAAATTGCAGGGGCATTTAACGCAAAGGTGGCCTGACACCTTCATCCTGACACGCGCCCCCGATAGAGCCGAAGTGACCGCCGTCACTCCACCGCTCCACTGGCCAGTCAGACAGAAGGACAGCGCCGCCTGCGCCACTCCGACTGCAGTGCCACTCGACAGAGTGAGTCTGACAGGCAGTCAGGCCTTGCCAAAGGCACCACGGCGAACTCCGCTCCGCCCGACCCCAGGGCTCGGACTCGGGCTAAGACCCGGAAGACGGCGAACTCCGCTCCGCCCGACCCCAGGGCTCGGACTCGGGCTAAGACCCGGAAGACGGCGAACTCCGCTCCGCCCGACCCCAGGGCTCGGACTCGGGCTAAGACCCGGAAGACGGCGAACTCCGCTCCGCCCGACCCCAGGGCTCAGACTCGGGCTAAGACCCGGAAGACGGCGAACTCCGCTCCGCCCGACCCCAGGGCTCGGACTCGGGCTAAGACCCGGAAGACGGCGAACTCCGCTCCGCCCGACCCCAGGGCTCGGACTCGGGCTAAGACCCGGAAGACGACGAAACTCCGCCTCGCCCGACCCCAGGGCTCGGACTCCGCCCTGGCCTCGGCCGAACGACTTCCGCCTCGCCCGACCCCATGGCTCGGGCTCGGCCACGGCGACGGAAGGCAGACTCAACCTCGGCTTCGGAGGAACCCCCACGTCGCCCCGCCTAGAGCACAGACCGCCACGTCAACAGGAAGCGCCATCATCATCCTACCCCGAATCGACTCGGGTCACGGAGAACAAGACCGGCGTCCCATCCGGCCAGCTCCGCCGGAGGGGCAATGATGGCGCTCCACAAGCTCTACGACGACGGCGGCCCCCAGCTCTCTTACGGAAGCAGGACGACGTCAGCAGGGACTCGACCGCTCCAACAGCTGTCCCTCCGCCAGGCTCCGCCGCACCTCCGACAGCCACGACATCACGCCAGCAGGGTGCCCAGATCTCTCCGGCTGCCACATTGGCATGTACCTAGGGCGCTAGCTCTCCCTCCGCTAGACACGTAGCACTCTGCTACACCCCCCATTGTACACCTGGATCCTCTCCTTACGACTATAAAAGGGAGGACCAGGGCCTTCTTAGAGAAGGTTGGCCGCGCGGGACCGAGGACGGGACAGGCGCTCTCTTGGGGCCGCTCGCTTCCCTCACCCGCGTGGACGCTTGTAACCCCCCTACTGCAAGCGCACCTGACCTGGGCGCGGGACGAACACGAAGGCCGCGGGACTTCCACCTCTCTCACGCTCGACTCCGGCCACCTCGCCTCTCCCCCCTTCGCGCTCGCCCACGCGCTCGACCCATCTGGGCTGGGGCACGCAGCACACTCACTCGTCGGCTTAGGGACCCCCCTGTCTCGAAACGCCGACAGCCATATTCTTTCTACAGCTAGATTCTTAGAAAAATTAGTCAGAAAAAAGCCGAAAGAAACATGCCCTATATTATGGCAGCAGAAGAATTACATGCATTTGCATATCGAAACGTTATAGAGCTAGTGTCATCTATAATAATAAAGAGTCTTTCAACTCTAGATACTACACCTTTAGATATGAGTGGATGCAACGTCTCAGTATGATGGCAACCTTTTCCTTCTCATAAAGCTATAGGCCGATGTTATTTGATCACAGTCAAATGATTGCCATTTCTAGCTATATCACCTTCAGGGGTAGATAAAGGGGTAAAGTGGGTCATGGCCCCATTGAATTTTTGAAGTTACTTATATTTACGATATATATTTACTGTAGATTATGGAAAATACAAAAAGTATAATAGACCAAAACGGCAAATTCAACTTCACCAGGCCTCCTGTCCACTAACCAGCCTAGCAAAAAAGTCATTTTTCTATGTTTAATTTGGAGAAGCTCGTTAAACTTGGTGAGTTACATTATCAAGATTTCACAGTTGTTGAAATATATATTGTTCATGTGAGAAGGCATGTTGATTTTAGTACATGTGAAGATATTTTATCTCTTTCTATTATGATGCTTTAGACGGGAAAGCATGTTGTGTTTCATTTTGTCTACAAGCTAATTGAGTTGGCCCTATTATTACGTGTGTCAACGGTAAATGTTGAGAGAACATTTCTAGCTACGAATATAATTAAGAGAGAATTGTGTAACAAGATTGAAGATGAATGGTAGAATGATATAATGGATTGCTATATAAAAAAAGAGATCTTCAAATCCATTGATGGTGAGCTTATTATTCGATGATTTCAACGTTTCAAAAGTAGAATGATGCAATTGCCTCGATCAACAAGAATTTAACAATATGTTTGCTTTTTTTATTTATATAGTTTCCTTCTTTAAACTCGTATCATGTATTGATATAAAACTTGAATTATATGCGACAATAGTTGTTTACGGTGTTGGTTGGTTTTGTCATGTGGTTTATTGCCCCCCCCCCTGAATTCTTATGCTGCGTCCGCCCACTGATCACCTTCAGATAAAATTACCAATCTTATTAGCCCGCATCAACTGGTTCTTGCCTTTATGACAAGCTTGGTGAAAAAGTTCTATTTCTTCGGCCATAGCCTGCCACATAAAAATAACTTCAGATTAATTAGACGCACCAACTATCCATAACACAACAGTAACTTCAATGTCGTATGTAAAAATTGACTTTAAGCTTGCATCATTTTATTTATCGTTTTATCAGGAAGAATATAGAATTAAGTAATCATAGGAAGTGTATATATGATTTACAAACACGCTAAAATTTTTATTGAACTAATTTAGTTGAAATTTACTTAATCACAATAATTATAGCAGAAATTTATTTAAGTGCAACGTGTCTGAAGGCGACCCACTTATGCGCCACCGGCAGGGGCTAGTCGGCACGCCAGGGCCCAGGTGACCGAGGAAACCAACCCGTGCGGGCACAGCCGCGCATCTCCTCGCGAAACCGTGCAAGGATGAAGGAAACAGGTGGAGGCCTTATCCCCTTGGTTCCCAGTTCCCACGACGCAGTCCCGGAACCCCGTTAACCCACTCCCACAGTCCAACTCCGACAGGCAAAGAAAAGGGAGGACGACGACAGAATCGCTCGCCGTAGATCGGATCGGATGAGAACGAGACGGACTACTGTAGATAATACCACACTTTTGTTTTCCCCTTTTCTTTTCTCCCGCGAGCTGACTGACGGCTCGTTTATCCCCTCGCGCGCGCATCCATCCCTCGCTCCTCGTCAATCTTATCCTCCTGCCTCCGCCCTCCGACACCGCTAGTCCGCTACCTTTATAGCTCTAGCTTCCTTCCTTCATTCTCTACCCATGCCTTCATCTTCGTCGTCTTGCAGCCCCGCAACAGTCGTTAGCTTAGAGCATCGCACCTCATCGTTCCACCGTCCGTCCGTCCGCTCGTTCGCGTGATCTGTTTGAGAGTTGGGGAATGGAGGCCTACGTCCTGTTCGCGCCCGCCAAGGAGGTGATCAGGTTCGAGGAGCAGGAGGAGGACATCGGCTGCCCGTCCGAGTCGTCCGCGGCGCGTTCAACGTCGTCGTCCTCCTCCTCGTCAGACGGGGTGGACCTCGCCGACGACGCCAGCTCGTCCGGGTCCAGCTGTCACTTCGAGATGGCCTCCCTCATGACGCAGCTCCCGATCAAGTACGTACGCCGTACGCACGTACTCGCCGATGGGGCGGGCATTGCTGCGGCGCTCCTTCCTGATTACAGAGATCTGATCCTGGCGGGTGTGCTGTGGTCTGACGCCGCGCTGCTTTTATTTGGGTGTGCAGGAGGGGCCTGTCCAAGTTCTTCGACGGCAAGTCGCAGTCGTTCGCGTCGCTGGCGGCGGTCGGCGGCCTCGAGGACCTGCCCAAGCCGCCGGCGAAGCGGCTCAAGACGTCGCGGAGCTGCGGCGTCGGCCTCGAGGACGCGCACCGCCGTGGCCCTCCCTCCGCGACCGGCAGGAAGCAGGCGTCCAGGGCTCGGCTGACGCCGCCGGCGCTCGCCTCGGCGCCGAGAAGGCTGGTGCGAGCGCGGCCGCTCGTACTGGCGAGACCGGCGGCGGCCGGGAAGCCCCTGTTATTTGCGTAGGGGATCCGGCGGCCGCCTACCAGGAAAATCGCTGTGACATGATACGGCTGTTAGTTTGCCTGAGACTTGAAAATGAAATGGCCAAACGAGATTTGGCGACTAGGCGCGTGTAAATATTTTGCAAGTCCCAGCTAACATGTTACTTACAAATGTTTCTCTCTCTGAATTTGTTCCAATTTGCATCAAATTGGTCTGTCCTTTCCATAACTTGGCTCGTGTGATCTCCTATTTGCTCTGATGAAACCGGCAAACGTTTGGTGAGAACAAGGTGGAGTATTTGGCTACATCTCACCAGTCTCCACTCCACTCTGCATTTCGTTGCAGCATGTAGATGTTACATTCAGAACATGCGTGATCAATGTGCTGCTGATAGTTTTAGTGGTTTAGTCATGTCGTGATGGTGCACCGACTAGACTACGGGTGCGTCGCGGCGCAAGATGCCCACGCGCCCGGACGCGCTCCACGCCCTCGCGCACACGGGGGACGGCCAGTGCCTCGTCCAGTGGCACGGTGGCGGCCGCGAGCTTGCTGTCTTCAAGCTGGGCTCTGATGGGTGGTGGACGGAGGCAGGCGACGGTGTTAGCGAAGATGTGCTGATCTTGTCCTCCCGGACAGCGGTGGCCTGGCTTTCGGCACGGCGACGTGCGTGTTTGATTCGTCAAGGCTGACGAATCGGCTAAGTTTTTTGACGGCAAGCGCTAGGAGTTGTTCGTCAATCTGCTCAGCGAAGGCAACTGAGACGCGAAGATTAATATTGGGCAAAAGCGCGGCCGCCTGCCGGAGTCCCGGTCACCGCCTCACCGGCTCTTGGATTACTACTCTAGCAGCTACTTACCGGTAAGGCTAGCTCCAGTAAGGGACTCTAAGAGCAACTCCAATAGTTATGTAAATTTTAGCTCTCTAAATCATAGATTTAATAAGTTGCTTAATAAGTTTGGGAGTAAAAAAATATGAGTTCTCCAATAGTTCTCTAAATATAGGTTGTAGTTTTGTTTTGTATCTATCCACATAAAAAAATAAAGTCACAAATGTCATCAATTATCTTCATTATCTACATAATGCAGTAAACATTTTTGTTTAGGGAGTTGCTAAATGGTTGCCAAATGTAGAGAGGAAATAAAGTTAGATGAGAAGTTGTTAAATTTAGAAAGTTTATTTAGAGAACTGTTGGAGATAAGTTTTTGTGTTAACTACTTAAATTGTTGATTTAGGAAGTCTTTTAGAGAACTACTGGAGTTGCTCTAAAGGGTTCTGTACCCTACATATAGAGGATCAAATGGTCCTCTACGCTCTCCAGCAGCGTCCTCTAAACGGTCCTCTAAATTTAGAGAACGTTGCTGGATTCTCTATATATAGAGTTTCTCTAAACGCTCCTCTATCCATTTGAATACTTTAAATAACTGGTTTAACAAAACTAAAATATGTACAATACATTTGAGAGTATGACAAATACGTATGTACAAAAAATAAAAATAAAAAATATTTGTACTATAGATATTTGAGTATAGAGGATGTGATTTAGATGACGTTGTTGGAGAGTAAGGAGATATAGAGAATGAAATCTTTTAGAGGAGACTGTAAAGGACGGATATAGAGGATGGATATAGAGAACGTTGCTGGAGACAGCCGAGGAGCTGATAGAGTGTTCATGAAGCTACATGTTTCTTTTTCTTGGTAGTGAAAGTTGTTGCCACTAGGGCTGGAAAATAAGCTCGAGGCTCGCGAGCGCCTCGAGCGAGCCGAGCCTACTTTTTGGGCTCGTTCCCGTAGCGAGCCGAGCCGGCTCGCGAGCTGTGTCAAATTACTTAATATATAGAATAATGATGGATATTGGCTAATTTTATAGATTGCCAGTTTGTTTCTTAGCGTTTCATGATAGATATATGACAATTAATAATTTAGGGTGTGTTTGGTTGCAATGACAGAACAAAACGGGATGGGACGATCCCTCAAATAAGGTTGTTTGGTTCAGGGTCAAGGGTTGGGACATGATTATCCCATATTGTCCTCATTTATCCCTCAAAATTGGAGGGATGAGAGAGGACGACAGAGGACGTCCCTGTCCTGGTTGTCCCGCAACCAAACACACCCTTAGATTCCTCATAATAATAAATGATATCTATATATTTCATATTTATATACTAATAATTCACTATATAATGCAATTATATAATATCAGGGTGTGGCTCGCGAGTCGAGCCGAGCCGGCTCGCGAGCCGCCTTCGAGCCGAGCCGAGCCTAGTTCCTCAGCTCATGAAATGGCCGAGCCGAGCTCGGTCAGCCACCAAGCTGCACCGAGCCGAGCCGAGCCGAGCTCGACTCGTCTCGTCTCGTTTCCGGCCCTAGTTGCCACGGCAAGTGACAACAGGAAGAGGAGCTAGCAGATTAGGAAATATGGCGTTCATGGTATGAAACATATGAATGAACTTTAGAGTATTTATATAGAATAAAGTACACTAGCGATCCACGAACTTGGCATACTGTATCACTTACCTCCGAGTTTAGAAAACCGGTTAGAAAACTGGGCAAACACTTTCTCGAACTTTGTCAGCCCATGCAAAATCATCCAAAGTTGAGTTTATAAAACTGGATGTCGACACGTCGAAGCCACTTGGAGTTCTCAACTTGTCATGTTGTGTCACTTGGGTCCCCGAAGTTGCATGCTATGCTACTTGAGTCCTCAAACTTTCATTAGTTTGCTCTAATGTGGAAAGACATGTCATCATTATGTTTTTAATGAGTGGTATACATGTTATAAATATACATATTTATCTTGTATATCTTAGCATCATTGACAATCTTTCTACAATTTTATACTCATGTATGTGTGTAAGCTTGAATCTAAATCATTCAAGCACACATGTAGGGAAAATTATCACTACTAAATAAAGGTTTATGGCTCTTATAGATGTCATAATGACAAAGCTTAAAAGTTAGATAAACGACATAAAATCCAAGCCGAGTTAACAATTTACACTAGTGTGAAGTACTATCTTGGATTATGCTTAGTTTTCATTTGTTTGTAGAATTATCATCAATACCAAGGGAGAGACTGAAAGGTTATTACTTTATTTTGGTGAACGGTTGATAACTTAGGTTGATTAATATGTTTTTATGTTGAGATACACAGGATTTGGTCTATATATACACTAGAGTGAGTAATTCTAGCCATGTACATAGAATGTTGGAAGATAAAGATGTACCTTTATAACATATAAACTGGATGTTGATGTGTCATACCATATTAGACCAAACCAATAAAAGTTCGGGGACTCAAGTGACATAGCATTCAAGTTCGGGGACCCAAGCGATACAACATACCAAGTTGGGGACCCCAAGTGGCTTTGACGTGGCATGCCACATAGGCATCAAGTTTTAAACCCGGCTTTGGATGATTTTGTATGAGTTGACAAAGTTCGAGGACCTGTTTGCCCGAATTTTTGAGTTTGGGGGTATGTGACATAGCGTGCCAAGTTCGTGGACAGCTAGTGTACTTTACACATTTATATAGTACTATCTTTGTTCTCGAATATTTGTGGTTTGTTAGTTTATTTTAAAACTAAAACTCGTTAAATAAAAAAGAATGACTGGAAATACCAAAATAATATGATTTTTTTTATAGATACAAAGTTACATTTGCACAAAGTGGCTATGGTACAAGATACAACTGTTTCAGCAAACCTGACATGTAGAGTTACTGAACCAGGCAATCTGCTTCATAATTTTAGAATCAGAGTGTTCATGAAGCGATGCTTCTTGTTCTTGGTAGTGAAAGATGCTGGCAAGTAGCAAGAGAGAGAGGACATACCTTGCCGAAGATTCTCAAGACACCTCTTCTTCAGTGTAAACTAATGTGTTTCGGACATAGAGTGAAGAACAGGTGAAGCCGGCCTTCGACTAAAGCAACAAAGGTAATGCTTCATTCACATGCATACAAGTGGCGAAGGCGCAAACTGAAGTCGTTAGCTTCGGCATGGAAAAAGACTTCGGACGAAAAGTGGCGAATGAAAAGGAGTCGAAGGCTTGTGCGACAAGTGATTCGTAGCTTCGTTCTGCTTAGCCTTCGAAGCATCTTCGAGCTATCTTGCGTTAAGAAATTGAAGGCATATTTGTAAATGTATTTAGTACTCCCTCCGTTCCTTAATATATGTCGTCCGTTAGTATAAATTTGAACTACTAGGCGACAAATAAAAAGAAACGGAGGGAGTACGAAGAAAGATGTAATAAAATTACGGAGGCATTCGAGATGAGTCTTTCATGTCGTATTTTATGATCTTTCCATTTAAACATTGTTTCATTCACATCCTTCTTCATACTTTCGTCTTTAAATTACCCTTTCAGAGAAGTGATAATTTATGGATGAAGGTTTGAACTTCACTTGTGTTCCCTTGTTTTTAATGTCATATTGCCATGTAGCAATTGAAAATAAGTATTCAACAATATGACATTCATGATGTTAAACCTGTGAATGTTGTATATGAGTGGTACCAAAATAATATGATTTTTTTTCATTATAGATACAAAGTTACAATTGCCCCTAGTGGCTATGGTACAACAGTTTCAGCAAATCTTACATGCAGAGTTACTGAACTTGGCAATCTGTTCGATAATTTCGGAATCAGATCGTTACTGGTACAAAGTTGGCTTCCCTTAAAATACATTTACATCGCTATTCACTTGAGCCAATGAATGCCGGAATTGTGCAGCAATAGCGTACAAGCTTCGGAATGGAGCACTGAGGCAAGCAAATATTTACCTTTTTTTTCGGTTTCCATGTACAGAGCAAGGTTTTCTTCAGGCGCCCGATATACTTGGGTGCTGAATATGCGTGCACAGGAACAAGTACCTGCACCTGGCATCAAGTTTTCTCTTCCATGAAGGTGAAGTTACTCTGGAGCCACTTCACATGAACCTCCAGCCCGGCATCGCGGAGGCTTCTCAGGACACTCATGTACAGCCTCCGGTCCAGCTTTGTCCCGTTCATTTCCTTGAGCAGCTCGATGAGCTCGTTGAAGCGGCTGGTCTTGGAGAGCACCCCAACCATGAGGCCAGCCATGACCATGTCCACCTTCCTTCCGGTCTCCCTGAACTCCTGGTAGAGCTCCATGCAGCGGTCCAGCTCCCCCGCCCGGTTGTTCGCCAGGATGATGGCCGTGTAGCTGATCCGGTCGGGCCGGACCTTGCGCCGCACCATCTCCTTCCAGATCTTCTCGGCCTGCTTCGAGTTCCCCAGCCTGCCGTGCATGTCGAGCAGGGAGTTGTACACCAGCACGTTGGGCTCGCACCCCTTCTGCTTCATCAGGGCCAGCAGCCTCGTGGCCTCAGACGCCCTCCTGATCTTGCCGTACATCGAGATCATGTTGCCATAGGCGACCACGCACCTGTCGAAGCCTCGCTCGATCATCTCGGAGAAGATGGCCTCTGCTCTGTCGCTGCGCCCGAGCCGGCAGTACACGTTGATGACTGATGCGTAGGTGACCTGGCCAGGCTCGCACCCTATGAGGACCAGCTTGTCATACGCTCTGATGGCCGGTTTCAGGCCTCTTCTCTTCACGAAGCCGTTGACGATGGTAGAGAGGATGCAGTCCGTGACCCTCAGGCCGATCTGCCTCATGTCCTTGGCAACCTCTATCGTTGACTCAACCAGACCAGCCTCGGCGTGCATGATGGTCAGCTTCAAGAACATGTCGGGGTCTCCAAGCATCTTCCTGTCCCACGCCTCGTGGTACAGGTCCTCGGCCGCCGCCTTCTCTCGAGCGTCTGCCAGAGCGCCGATGACGGAGGAGTAGATGGCGGCGTCGGGCGAGAGCCCATCCGCTTCCATCTCGCGCAGGGACCGCAGAGCGTCCAGGGCTCTGCCAGCCTTTCCCAGCGCGTCGCAGACGACGCCGTACGTCTCCACGCAGCTGTCGGAGGGGTACCACTTGTGGGACCTGTACAGCTTGAACAGCGAAGCCACCATGTCCGGCTCGCCCAGCGCGCCGCACGCCGCCATCGCGGCACGGTAGGCGTCGGCGTTCAGCGGCAGGCGGGCCACCCTCGCCTGCCCGTACAGAAGCACCGTTCTCCGGTACATGTGCAGCCTGTTGTACGCCTGCATGGCCGCGCTGAAGGCCATGGCAGCGGGGGCTCCCTTCTTCGCCTCGACGACCCCGAGCACCGCGTCGGCGAGGCCGAACCTCCCCGCCCTGATGCAGCAGGCGACGAGCCGCGCGCACGTCCGCTTCTCCGGGAGCACGCCGTGGGCCCTGAAGTCCTCGACCAGCAGCTCCAGGGAGCCCCACTGCTTCTCCCTGATCAGCTGCAGGGTCAGCGCGTTGGCCGTCTTCTTCTCCAGCCGGAACTCGGGCTGCAGCAGCGCCCTCCTGTAGCCCTCGAAGGCCAGCTGCTCGGTCTGCGGGTCACCGCAGAGGCCTCGGATGAACTTGTTAGAAATCCCCAGCTTCGGGGCGGCGTCCGGCAGCGGCGGCGGCGGCGTCGCCGGTACGGCCTCGAACTCATCGGGCAGGTTCTTGGGCTCGAGGAGGGGAGCGCAGGATCTGGAGCAGTGGAGCACGAAGGACGCGAGCTGCCGCCTGATCGTGATCGGGGAGGCGTGGGATTGCGGCGGCGTTCTTCGCGATGGATGGAAAGGCGGAATCGGGGGCCAATCTGAGTAGCATTTGGCCATCACTCTGGAGGAAAGGAAGAACTAGAGGCTGGGACGAAGCGGAACAACCACTCTGTTTACGGCCGAGGCACCTTATCCTGCGAGGGAAGAGATTCCACTCTACATCCCATGGTTCGAAACTTCTGTTATGCATGGGCAGAGTGTGGCCACGTGTGTGTGTTCAAGCGGAAGGAGCAATTTTTTTGGGCGAAATGCGGTGAAAAATCGCCTGCCTCATTTTTAGATTCGAAAGACGTTCGTTTGGTCCACGTAGCGCGCAGCATGAATGACAGCCACCAGTAAACAAACTTTTCACGCCACACAGCACGAAGCAGGAGGAAAAGATCTAAACCGTTAGGATGCAAAATTAGACTGAAAGACATTACTCCCTGGTAGAAAGCAACCAACAGCTTTGTCTTCGTACCAAGCTATCCTCCCTGGTATGTGGTCCGTGGTGCTGGCTGCTACATTTATTTTCTTTTGAGGAAAACCAACTTCTTCTGAGAGCCATAGGTCAGTAGGCCCGGTAATGTTGTGGCTACCTACCAACCAATGAAATGTGGATACGTAATATCTTAAGCAGACGGAATTCAGCTATATAATATCTAATGAAGCAAAATTTGGCTGCACTAACAATAGGCAAAGTAGAGTATATTTTGGTATGGAGTTGTTATGCTCAATTTCTATGGACAAGAGCAACATTGCTAGGTATAAGATCAAGTTCGCATAAATGTCATTGCTACGTGATAATGAGATCGTCATTAAAATAGCCACCAACCCGGTCTAACAGTCAAGAAAAAACATATTAATATCTACCAACACTTTATTAGAGATCTTTAAGAAAAAAAGAATATCAACTGAATAACACGACTCTCCTTTGACCAACCAAGATAAGATTGATCGTAGACCAAATGAATTTGAAGTTTATATCATACCACTATTATTTCTATGCTTGTTTGTTACTAGTGGTAGTATATAACCTATTCATGAGTAAGTAAACCAGTCTTTGATCTATAAAATGAGCTCCTAGTATATAACTCAACTTTGACAAGCTTGAGTGAAAAGCTTGAAGAAGGACAAACTGAGTTATGTACTCACTCACATAGTCTAATTCAATCTAATAAGAAGAAAGGTAATGATAAGTTTTCCCTGCATCGTGAAAGTCGCCTAGAGGGGGTGAATAGGGCGAATCTGAAATTTATAAACTTAAGCACAACTATAAGCCGGGTTAGCGTTAGAAATATGAACGAGTCCGAGAGAGAGGGTGAAAAACAAATCGTGAGCAAATAAAGAGTGAGACACGATGATTTGTTTTACCGAGGTTCGGTTCTTGCAAACCTACTCCCCGTTGAGGTGGTCACAAAGACCGGGTCTCTTTCAACCCTTTCTCTCTCTCAAATGGTCACTTAGACCGAGTGAGCTTCTCTTCTCAATCAAACAGAACACAGAGTTCCCGCAAGGACCACCACACAATTGGTGTCTCTTGCCTTGGTTACAATTGAGTTTTGATCACAAGAAAGAATGAGAAAGAAAAGAAGCAATCCAAGCGCAAGAGCTCAAATGAACACAAATGTCGCTCTCTCTAGTCACTATTTAATTTGGAGTGATTCCGGACTTGGGAGAGGATTTGATCTCTTTGGTTGTGTCTAGAATTGAATGTTATAGCTCTTGTAATGTGTTGAAGGTGGAAAACTTGGATGCAACTGAATGTGGGGTGGTTGGGGTATTTATAGCCCCAACCACCAAAAGTGGTCGTTGCAAGACTGCTGTCGCATGGCGCACAGAACACTGTCCGGTGCGCCAGCCACGTCAGCCGGCCGTTGGGTTTTGACCGTTGGAGCTCTGACTGTTGGGGCCTCTGGGCTGTCCGGTGGTGCACCGGACAGGTCCTGTATACTGTCCGGTGCGCCGTCTGTTGCTGCTCTGACTCTGGCGCGCACTGTAGCGCATTGAATGTGTTTGCAGTCGACCGTTGGCGCGAAGTAATCGTTGCTCCGCTGGCACACCGGACACTGTCCGGTGCTTCTCCGGACAGTCCGGTGAATTATAGCGGAGCGGCCTCCCATTTTCCCGATGGTGAGGAGTTCAGCGTTGAGTTCCCTGGTGCACCGGACACTGTCCGGTGGCACATCGGACAGTCCGGTGCGCCAGACCAGGGTGCCTTTGGGATGTCTTTAGCTCTCTTTATTTGAACCCTTCTTTGGTCTTTTTATTGGCTTGTTGTGAACCTTTGGCACCTGTAAAACTTATAGACTAGAGCAAACTAGTTAGTCCAATTATTTGTGTTGGGCAATTCAACCACCAAAATCAATTTAGGAAAAGGTGTAAGCCTATTTCCCTTTCAATCTCCCCCTTTTTGGTGATTGATGCTAACGCAAACCAAAGCAAATATAGAAGTGCATAATTGACCTAGTTTGTATAATTGTAAGTGCAAAGGTTGCTTGAAATGAAACCAATATAAATTCTCATAAGATATGCATGGGTTGTTTCTTTATATTTTTAACATTTTGGACCACGCTTGCACCACATGTTTTGTTTTTGCAAATTCTTTTGTAAATTATTTTCAAAATCTTTTTGCAAATAGTCAAAAGGTAAATGAATAAGATTTTGAGAAGTATTTTCAAGATTTGAAATTTTCTCCCCCTGTTTCAAATGCTTTTTCTTTGACTAAACAAAACTCCCCCTTAATAAAATCCTCCTCTTAGTGTTCAAGAGGGTTTTAGATATTAGATTTTGAAGAGGGTGTTCCAATTTGAAATTATATCAAAAATAGGATATCAATTGAAAAATTCATCATTTCAAAACCTTTTCTTAACTCAAATTTTGAAAATTGGTGGTGGTGCGGTCCTTTTGCTTTGGGCTAATACTTTCTCCCCCTTTGGCATGAATCGCCAAAAACGGATACTGTGAGTGAAATATAGGCCCTTTGTTACTACTTTCTCCCTCTTTGGTGAACAAAATATGAGTGAAGATTATACCAAAGACGGAGAGCTGCTCGGAGCGACGGCGAAGGATGAGTAATTTGATGGAGTGGAGTGGAAGCCTTTGTCTTCGCAGAAGACTCCAATTCCCTTTCAATCTATGACTTGGTTTGAAATATACTTGAAAAACACATTAGTCATAGCATATAAAAGAGACATGATCAAAGGTATATTAATGAGCTATGTGTGCAAGACATCAAAAGAAATTCCGAGAATCAAGAATATTTAGCTAATGCCTAAGTTTGTTGAAAGTTTGTTCATCTAGTGGCTTGGTAAAGATATCGGCTAATTGTTCTTTGGTGTTAATATATGCAATCTCGATATCCCCTTTTGTTGGTGATCCCTTAGAAAATGATACCGAATGGCTATGTGTTTAGTGCGGCTATGCTCAACGGGATTATCCGCTATGCGGATTGCACTCTCATTATCACATAGAAGAGGAACTTTGGTTAATTTGTAACCATAGTCCCTAAGGTTTTGCCTCATCCAAAGCAATTGCGCGCAACAATGGCCTGCGGCAATATACTCGGCTTCGGCGGTAGAAAGAGCTACGGAATTTTGCTTCTTTGAAGCCCAAGACACCAGAGACCTTCCCAAGAACTGGCATGCCCCTGATGTGCTCTTTCTATTAATTTTACACCCTGCCCAATCGGCATCCGAATAACCAATTAAATCAAATGTGGATCCTCGAGGGTACCAAAGCCCAAACTTAGGAGTATGAACTAAATATCTCAAGATTCGTTTTACGGCCGTAAGGTGAGCTTCCTTAGGGTCGGCTTGGAATCTTGCACACATGCATATGGAAAGCATAATGTCCGGTCGTGAAGCACATAAATAGAGTAAAGAACCTATCATCGACCGGTATACCTTTTGATCTACGGATTTACCTCCCGTGTCGAGGTCCAGATGCCCATTGGTTCCCATGGGTGTCTTGATGGGTTTGGCATCCTTCATCCCAAACTTGTTTAGAATGTCTTGAATATACTTCGTTTGGCTAATGAAGGTGCCCTCTTGGAGTTGCTTCACTTGAAATCACAAGAAGTACTTCAACTCCCCCATCATCGACATCTCGAATTTCTGTGTCATGATCCTACTAAATTCCTCACATGTAGATTCGTTAGTAGACCCAAATATAATATCATCAACATAAATTTAGCATACAAACAAATCATTGTCAAGAGTTTTAGTAAATAAAGTAGGATCGGCCTTTCCGACTTTGAAGCCATTAGTGATAAGAAAATCTCTTAGGCATTCATACCATGCTCTTGGGGCTTGCTTGAGCCCATAAAGCGCCTTAGAGAGTTTATATACGTGATTAGGGTACTCACTATCTTCAAAGCCGGGAGGTTGCTCAACATAGACCTCTTCCTTGATAGGTCCATTGAGGAAGGCACTTTTCACGTCCATTTGGTAAAGCTTAAAGCCATGGTAGGTAGCATAGGCAAGTAAAATGTGAATTGATTCTAGCCTAGCTACGGGTGCATAGGTTTCACCAAAATCCAAACCTTCGACTTGTGAATATCCCTTGGCCACAAGTCGGGCTTTGTTCCTTGTCACCACACCATGATCATCTTGTTTATTGCGGAAGACCCACTTGGTTCCTACAACATTTTGGTTAGGACGTGGAACTAAATGTCATACCTCGTTCCTAGTGAAGTTGTTGAGCTCCTCTTGCATCGCCACCACCCAATCCGAATCTTGAAGTGCTTCCTCTACCCTGTGTGGCTCAATAGAGGAAACAAAAGAGTAGTGTTCACAAAAATGAGCAACACGAGATCGAGTAGTTACCCCCTTTTGAATATCGCCGAGGATGGTGTTCACGGGGTGATCTCGTTGGATTGCTTGGTGGACTCTTGGTTGTGGCGGCCTTGTAGCTTGTTCATCTTCCTCATCTTGATCATGGGCATCTCCCCCTTGATTATTGCTCTCCTCTTGAGGTAGCTCAACTTCTTGATCTTCTCCTTCATCATTTTGAGCCTGACCTTCATCTTGAGTTGGTGGAGATGCTTGTGTGGAGGAAGATGGTTGATCTTGTGCTTGTGGTGGCTCTTTGGATTCCTTAGGACACACATCCCTAATGGACATGTTCCTTAGCGCGACGCACGGAGCCTCTTCATCACCTATCTCATCAAGATCAACTTGCTCTACTTGAGAGCCATTAGTCTCATCAAACACAATGTCACAAGAAACTTCAACTAGTCCAGAGGACTTGTTAAAGACTCTATATGCCCTTGTGTTTGAATCATATCCTAGTAAAAAGCCTTCTACAGCCTTAGGAGCAAATTTATATTTTCTACCTCTTTTAACAAGAATAAAGCATTTGCTACAAAAGACTCTAAAATATGAAACATTTGGCTTTTTATCGGTCAGGAGTTCATATGATGTCTTCTTGAGGATTCGGTGTAGATACAACCAGTTGATGGCGTAGCAAGCGGTGTTGACCGCCTCGGCCAAAACCGACTCGAAGTCTTGTACTCATCAAGCATGGTTCTTGCCATGTCCAATAGAGTTCGATTCTTCCTCTCCACTACACCATTTTGTTGTGGCGTGTAGGGAGAAAAGAACTCATGCTTGATTCCCTCCTCCTCAAGGAAGCCTTCAATTTGGGAGTTCTTGAACTCCGTTCCGTTGTCGCTTCTAATTTTCTTGATCCTTAAGCCGAACTCCTTTTGAGCCCGTCTCAAGAATCCCTTTAAGTTCTCTTGGGTATGAGATTTTTCCTGCAAAAAGAATACCCAAGCGAAGCGAGAATAATCATCCACAATAACTAGACAGTACTTACTCCCGCCGATGCTTATGTAAGCAATCGGGCCGAATAGGTCCATATGTAGGAGCTCGAGTGGCCTGTCAGTCGTCATAATGTTCTTGTGTGGATGATGAACACCAACTTGCTTCCTTGCCTGACATGCGCTACAAACTCTGTCTTTCTCAAAATGAACATTTGTTAGTCCCAAAATGTGTTCTCCCTTTAGAAGCTTGTGAAGATTCTTCATTCCAACATGTGCTAGTCGGCGATGCCAGAGCCAGCCCATGTTAGTCTTAGCAATTAAGCAAGTGTCGAGTTCAGCTCTATCAAAATCTACTAAGTATAGCTGACCCTCTAACACTCCCTTAAATGCTATTGAATCATCACTTCTTCTAAAGACAGTAACACCTATATCCATAAAAAGACAGTTGTAACCCATCTTACATAATTGCGAAACCGAAAGCAAGTTATAATCTAAAGAATCTACAAGAAAAACATTTGAAATGGAATGGTCAGGTGATATGGCAGTTTTACCCAATCCTTTTACCAAACCTTAATTTCCATCCCTGAATGTGATAGCTCTTTGGGGATCTTGGTTTTTCTCATAGGAGGAGAACATTTTCTTCTCCCCTGTCATATGGTTTGTGTACCCGCTATCGATGATCCAACTTGAGCCCCCGGATGCATAAACCTACAAAACAAATTTAGTTCTTGATTTTAGGTACCCAAACGGTTTTGAGTCCTTTGACATTAGATACAAGAACTTTGGGTACCCAAACACAAGTCTTTGAGCCCTTGTGTTTGCCCCCAACATACTTGGCAACTACCTTGCCTGATTTGTTGGTTAGCACATAAGATGCATCAAAAGTTTTAAATGCAATGTTATGATCATTTGATGCAGCATGAGTTTTCTTCTTAGGCAATTTTGCACGGGTTGATTGCCTAGAACTAGATGTCTCACCCTTATACATAAAAGCATGATTAGGGCCAGAGTGAGACTTCCTAGAATGAATTCTCCTAATTTTGCTCTCGGGATAACCGGCAGGGTACAAAATATAACCCTCGTTATCCTGAGGCATGGGAGCCTTGCCCTTAACAAAATTAGACAATCTTTTAGGAGGGGCATTAAGTTTGACATTGCCTCCCTTTTGGAAGCCAATGCCATCCTTGATGCCAGGGCGTCTCCCACTATAGAGCATGCTTCTAGCAAATTTAATTTTTTCATTTTCTAAGTCATGCTCGGCAATTTTAGCATCTAATTTTGCTATATGATCATTTTGTTGTTTAATTAAAGCTATGTGATCATGAATAGCATCAATGTTAACATCTCTACATCTAGTGCAAATAGTGACATGCTCAATGGTAGATGTAGAGGGTTTTCAAGAATTGAGTTCAACAATCTTAGCACGTGAAATATCATTGTTATCTCTAAGATCGGAAATGGAAGCATTGCAAACTTCTAATTCTTTAGCCTTAGCAATTAATTTTTCATTTTCAATCTTAAGGCTAGCAAGAGAGACATTCAATTCTTCAATCTTAGCAAGTAAGTTAACATTATCATCTCTAAGATTGGGAATTGAAACATCACAAATATTAGAATCAACCTTAACAATTAGTTTAGCATTTTTATTTCTAAGGTTGGCAATAGTATCATGGCAAGTGCTTAGCTCACTAGATAGTTTTTCACATTTTTCTACTTCTAGAGCGTAAGCATTTTTAACCTTAACATGCTTCTTATTTTCCTTAATTAGGAAGTCCTCTTGGGAGTCCAAGAGTTCATCCTTCTCATGAATAGCACTAATTAATTCATTTAATTTTTCTTTTTGTTGCATGTTTAGGTTGGCAAAAAGGGTGTGTAAGTTATCCTCCTCATTTTCACTAGAATTATCTTCATCGCTAGAGGAAGCATATTTAGTGGAGGATCTTAATTTTACCTTCTTCCTTTTGCCGTCCTTTGCCATGAGGCACTTGTGGCCGACATTGGGGAAGAGGAGGCCCTTGGTGACGGCGATGTTGGCGGCGTCCTCGTCGGAGGAGGAGTCGGTGGAGCTCTCGTCGGAGTCCCACTCGCGGCACACATGGGCATCGCCGCCCCTCTTCTTGTGGTATCTCTTCTTTTCTCTCCTCTTGCCCTTCTTGTCGTCGCCCGTGTCACTAGATAGTGGACATTTTGCAATAAAATGACCGGGCTTACCACACTTGTAGCAAACTTTCTTGGAGCGGTGCTTGTAATCTTTCCCCCTCCTTTGTTTGAGGATTTGGCGGAAGCTCTTGATGATTGAAAGGGAATTAGGCTTACACCTAGTTCCTATATAATTTTGGTGGTTGAATTGCCCAACACAAATCTTTGGACTAACTAGTTTATTCTAGTGTATAAGTTGTACAGGTGCAAAAGGTTCACACTTAGCCAATAAAAAGACCAAGTATTGAGTTCAACAAAAGAGCAAAGGAGCAACCGAAGGCTCCTCTGGTTTGGCGCACCGGACTGTCTGGTGCACCACCGGACAGTGTCCGGTGCACCAGAGGACTCCAACTCGAACTCGCCACCTTCGGGAATTTACAGGGGCACTCGCGCTATAATTCATCGGACTGTCCGGTGTACACCGAACAGTGTCCGGTGCTCCAAGGAAGAGCGGCCTCTGGAACTCGCCAGCCTCGGGATTTCACGAAGGCTGCTCCGCTATAATTCACCGGACATGTCCGGTGTGCACCGGACTGTCCGGTGCATCCTCGGAGTAACGGCTACTTCGCGCCAACGGTCGCCTGCAACAGCAATAAATGCGCGCCAGAGCGCGCAGGCGTCAGGCACGCCTGTGCTGGCGCACCGGACAGTGAACAGTTCATGTCCGGTGCGCCACCGGACATCGAGGCGGGCCCAGAAGTCAGAACTCCAACGGTCAGATTCCAACGACACTGGTGACGTGGCTGGGGCACCGGACATGTCCGGTGTGCACCGGACATGTCCGGTGCGCCATCGAACAGACAGCCTCCACCAACGGTCAAGTTTGGTGGTTGGGGCTATAAATACCCCAACCACCCCACCATTCATTGCAACCAAGTTTTCCACTTCTCAACCACTTACAAGAGCTAGGCATTCAATTCTAGACACACCAAAGAGATAAAATCCTCTCCAATTCCACACAAGGCTTTAGTGATTAGCGAGAGAGATTTGTCGTGTTCTTTTGAGCTCTTGCGCTTGGATTGCTTCTTTTCTTTCTCACTTGTTCTTGTGATCAAAACTCCATTGTAATCAAGGCAAGAGGCACCAATTGTGTGGTGGCCCTTGCGGGGAAGTTTTGTTCCCGGCTTTGATTTGAGAAGAGAAGCTCACTCGGTCCAAGGGACCGTTTGAGAGAGGGAAGGGTTGAAAGAGACCCGGCCTTTGTGGCCTCCTCAACGGGGAGTAGGTTTGCGAGAACCGAACCTCGGTAAAACAAATCTGTGTGTCTCACTCTTCATTTGTTTGCGATTTGTTTTGCACCCTCTCTCGCGGACTCGTTTTCAATTTCTAACGTTAACCCGGCTCGTAGTTGTGTTTATATTTGTAAATTTCAGTTTCGCCCTATTCACCCCCCTCTAGGCGACTATCAATGATGAGCGCCATCTCCTCATTGTCGAGCTTAGAGGCGTCGATGGGTTGTCTACTTGATGTAGACTCCTCCTTCTTCTCCTCCGTTGCCTTGAATGCGACCGGTTGTTCTTCGGGCGTGGAGGGGCCATCTAGCTCGATGATTTTCTTTGAGCCTTTGATCACCAACTCAAAGCTCACAAAATTTCCTATCACTTCTTCGGGAGACATTAGTGTGTATCTAGGATTACCACGAATTAATTGAACTTGCGTAGGGTTAAGAAAAACGAGGGATCTTAGAATAACCTTAACCATTTCATGGTCATCCCATTTTTTGCTCCCGAGGTTGCGCACTTGGTTCACCAAGGTCTTGAGCCGGTTGTACATTTCTTGTGGCTCCTCCCCTTGGCGAAGCCGGAAGCGACCAAGCTCCCCCTCGATCGTCTCCCGCTTGGTGATCTTGGTCACCTCGTCTCCTTCATACGCGGTCTTGAGCACGTCCCAAATCTCCTTGGCGCTTTTTAACCCTTGCACCTTGTTATACTCCTCTCGACTTAAAGAGGCAAGGAGTATAGTGGTGGCTTGGGAGTTGAAGTGTCGGATTTTGGCGACCTCGTCTGAATCATAGTCTTCATCCCCTGGTGATGGTACATGTACTCCAATATCAACAACATCCCAAATGCTAGTGTGGAGTGAGGTTAGATGATGCCTCATTTTATCACTCCACATATTATAATCTTCACCATCAAACATAGGTGGTTTGCCTAATGGGACGGAAAGTAATGGAGTACGTTTGGAAATGCGAGGGTAGCGTAGGGGAATCTTACTAAACTTCTTGCGCTCATGGCGCTTAGAAGTTACGGACGGCGTGTCGGAGCTGGAGGTGGATGGCGACGAAGAGTCGGTCTCGTAGTAGACCACCTTCCTCATCTTCTTCTTCTTGTCACCGCTCCGACGCGACTTGTCGTGTGAAGGGGATCCCTTCACCTTGTTGGCGGATTCCCCGGATGGAGCCTTCCCATGGCTTGTGGCGGGCTTCTCGCCGGTCCCGATCTCCCTCTTGGCGGATGCTCCCGACATCACTTCGAGTGGTTAGGGTCTAATGAAGCACCGGGCTTTGATACCAATTGAAAGTCGCCTAGAGGGAGGGTGAATAGGGCGAATCTGAAATTTATAAACTTAAGCACAACTACAAGCCGGGTTAGCGTTAGAAATGTGAACGAGTCCGAGAGAGAGGGTGAAAAACAAATCGTGAGCAAATAAAGAGTGAGACACGATGATTTTTTTTACCGAGGTTCGGTTCTTGCAAACCTACTCCCCGTTGAGGTGGTCACAAAGACCGGGTCTCTTTCAACCCTTCCCCTCTCTCAAACGGTCACTTAGACCGAGTGAGCTTCTCTTCTCAATCAAACGGAACACAAAGTTCCTGCAAGGACCACCACACAATTGGTGTCTCTTGCCTTGGTTACAATTGAGTTTTGATCACAAGAAAAAATGAGAAAGAAAAGAAGCAATCCAAGCGCAAGAGCTCAAATGAACACAAATGTCGCTCTCTCTAGTCACTATTTAATTTGGAGTGATTCCAGACTTGGGAGAGGATTTGATCTCTTTGGTTGTGTCTAGAATTGAATGCTATAGCTCTTGTAATGTGTTGAAGGTGGAAAACTTAGATGCAATTGAATGTGGGGTGGTTGGGGTATTTATAGCCCCAACCAACAAAAGTGGCCGTTAGAAGACTGCTGTCGCATGGCGCACCGGACAGTCCGGTGCGCCAGCCACGTCAGTCGGCCGTTGGGTTCTGACCGTTGGAGCTCTGACTGGTGGGGCCTCTGGGTTGTCCGGTGGTGCACCGGACAGGTCCTGTAGACTGTCCGGTGCGCCGTTTGTCGCTGCTCTGACTCTGGCGCGCACTGTAGCGCATTGAATGCGTTTGCAGTCGACCGTTGGCGCGAAGTAGTCGTTGCTCCGCTGGCACACCGGACACTGTCCGGTGCTTCTCCGAACAGTCCGGTGAATTATAGCGGAGCAGCCTCCCATTTTCTCGAAGGTGAGGAGTTCAGCGTTGAGTTCCCTGGTGCACCGGACACTGTCCGGTGCGCTAGACCAGGGTGCCTTTGGGATGTCTTTAGCTCTCTTTATTTGAACCCTTCTTTGGTCTTTTTATTGGCTTGTTGTGAACCTTTGGCACCTGTAAAACTTATAGACTAGAGCAAACTAGTTAGTCCAATTATTTGTGGTGGGCAATTCAACCACCAAAATCAATTTAGGAAAAGGTGTAAGCCTATTTCCCTTTCACATCGAGATGATCTCAGAGACAACTGTTGTTTTAAAGAAAAGTCCTTCCTTTAACATTCCTCCTCAACAAAATGGGACCTCCCATTTTTAACGTGCTATTCTATCCTTGGTTCACCCTCTATGGTAATTCACGGTAAAGGGAAAGAAAATTGACATAGAAAAGGTAAAAAACTCGTACAAGGGGGGTGACAAAGATAGAAAGTTTATACAAAAGATGAGAAGACAATGATACACAAAGGGAGAGAAAACGGTCAAAGGATAATGGTATAAAATATAGAAAATGACAAGGGGGAGAGATGTGAACAAGAAATTATCAAGAGGAGAGAAGATCTCTTTTAAGCACACAAGTAGGTGTAGAAAGCTTATGAACATTGTTGGGGACTTGTTCTCAAATACTATAAATTAAGAACAAGGCAACATAAAAGTTAATGGTTAAAGGCCTTCGTCCTTCGAAGCATTATTTCCCTTAGGATATAATGATCTACAGACGAAGGCCCTGAAAGACGTACCTTCATCATCTTAATAAATAATGGAAAGCGGGATCATATGACACATAAAAACATGAATAATCATATGATATCATTCAGATATTTTTATTATATAATCATGAATAAACATGGATAATATTGAATTACATTAATACCTTCGGCTTGACAGAAGGTGAAAGTTCGAGTGTGACGTGCGAATGAATGCAAGTCAGCGTGAACAGTACAGGAGTACTGTTCATCTATTTATAGGCACAGGACGCAGCCTGTGAGAGATTACATTCATGCCCTTTACAAATGCTTACAATCATAATACAAGCTATCACGGGTCGATTGGTCATTTCATCTTTAAGTCGGTTCACTCCTTCGTCTTGAGACATGTCATTATGCCGAAGCTTTATGGATGATAGCTTCGGCACTGCTTTTAAGAGGATCTGCCGAAGGTGTTTCTTCTTACAGAATCTTCGGCGACGAAGCATACCCCTAACAAACATGATTATTGTATTAGAAATATGTACTTTCATATGCTGGCCAACACTTACAGAACATGATATTTTTATCAATTGTACCTTTCTTTGTTGGGGACTTGTTCTCAAATGCTATGAGTTAAGAACAAGACAACACAAAATGCTAGTGGTTATAGACCTTCGTCTTTTGAAGCATTATCTCCCTTAGGATATAATGATCTTCAGACGAAGGTTATGAAGGACGTACCTTCATAATTTCAGTATATAATAAGTCAAGTAGAGGCATATGAAACACGGGTATTGACATGAATAATCATATGGCATTATCAGAACATTTTTATTATATTATCATGAATAAACATGGACAGTATTGAATTACATTTATACCTTCGGCTTAACGGAAGGTAAAAGTCCAAGTGTGACGTGTGAGTGAATATCAGTCAGCGTGAACAGTGCAGTGTCACTATTTATCTATTTATAGGCACAGGGCGCAACCTGTGTAGAATTACATTCATGCCCTCGACACTTACTATTGACTTAGAGAAATCTATCGAGGACTAGACAACCTTTTCCCCTTTAAGTCGGTTTCATTTTCCATCGTTAAGCCGAAGCTTCTTCACGGGTAGCTTCAGCATTGATTCATCCTTCTCCCGAACCGCGCTCTCCATATTATTGTATAACTTCATTTCATGTCCGAAGGTTCCTGTACATATATTATACTTGGGAAATATGTTAGTCGTGTTTTTGAGGACCTTCGGAAGACGAAGGCCCCCAACATTCTTGTTTATGATATGTATTTTAATATTTTTTGATTGATAATTTGATGAACTAGCATGCATATGTTAAGCGATAGCTAGACTTAATATTATTTGCTTTTTTAATTGGTATCTAGAAATCTTTCTAGTAATTTTGGTCTCACAAATGTTTCTAGTCTCTTTGAGGTCTAGCTATCTCAAGTGTTAAGGGTCGAAACCAAATAATGAATCAATATTACAAGTGGTATTACAAATGGTATACACACTTCAAAGTTTTATCTTAGGCACCTTAGCAACATTTGGTAGCTTTGCTTCTTCCATAATTTTAAATTAGCATATGTGCAAGATTCAAATCCAAACACCTAGCACATATGTAGGGGAGCAAATACTATCAAAATAGGGTTTATGAAATTTGTCCAAAACTTTAATAGTGTGCAAAGTGCTTGGCAAGCAACACAAATCCAAACCAAGTTATTAATTCATACTTCGTGAAGTGTAAGTTTGGAATTAAACACTTTAATTTCTATCTTTGTATGGTTGTCATCAATTATAAAAAAATGAGAAGATTGAAAGTTGCATGCAAAGTTTTGATAACTGAGACAACTAGTGGCCTGACCTCTACTTTATTATTTTGAATGAGCTTGGTTAGGTCTACATCCAACATTGAGCAAGAATGTCAACCGTGAAAAGGATGGTAATAACCAACCAGAATAATCAAGTGCTCAATATGAAAAGAAAAGTAAAATACAACGGTTCAAAATGTAGCCAGGACATTTTGGCGACGAATTAGCGTTGTTCAAAATGTAATTGGTGTTGCAGAGATTAATAAGTCTGTTTCTAACAATTACCTCACATATATAGATATTGTTTAAATAAGGTATTCAGTCTACCACACCGCTTAAAAAACATAGATATTCATAGGTAATGAGTATTTAACGAATAATTTGTTTTCTGTTGTAACGCACGGACACCGTACTAGTAAAGAGGGAGAAGAGTGTAAATGAACTTTTGTGACTTTTTGTTCATTATCGATACATATTTATATATAGAAATTACGCCCCATGACTCCCTACGATTCCACGACAAGTATAGGTATACGAGGGAGGTGTAGAACTCCCATACACGAGAATTGTATGGAATAATTGGCTAGTGGGATATTACTCCTAACCATTCTAAATAAAAGGATAAAATCACACCTTATTAAAAAAATATTGTAACAAATGCATGGACAGGTGTGGGCACATGGGTATTGGAATAAGCCATTGTTACGTGGAGTCGCAGTTACCTTGCAAGTGGAAGGAGCAACGGTTTTTGGGCGAAATGCGGTGAAAAATCGCCTGCCTCAGTTGGATTCTGGAGACGCTCGTTTTGTCCGCGACTCCGCGTAGCTTGAGCATGAATGACAAACCTTTTGAGTTTTGACGCCACACAGCAAGCAGCGGCAAAATATCTAAACTGTTAGAAAGCAACCAACAGCTTTGTCTTCGTACTCGTACCAAGCTATCACCCGTGGGCCGTGGTGCTGCTGGCTGCTGCATTCTTGTTCAAGGAAAAGCAACTTCTTTTGAGAACCACAGGTCAGTAGGTCCGGCAATATTGTGGCTACCTACTAACCAAAAAGATGTCCAAAAGCAGACGGAATTTAACTCTGTTTTGACCACACGATATCAACAAAAAAAAAAACTCAGGTCACATAATAGCTCTATTTTTCAGGCCTGTTTCGACTAGGCTTCATAAAGCGCCGTGTGCAATATATGAGCATATATTTTAGAATTCAACAAATCTAGTCAAACTTAAGTGTGTTTGTTTCCCACCCTCTAAACTGTAATTGACTAAAGTTTAGTCGTCTCCTTTAGTCTCTAAACTGTACGATCAAATGAGCACTTCCAAATAAAAAGTTTGGGGACTATAATTTAGTTTCTAAAGTTTGGAAGGGTGACTAAATGAACCAACCACCCCTTTACATAGTTACATGTTCACGATATTAAACTTTCTAGTAGCAGAAAGGGTGGACACGAAGCAGGGAATTGGTATCGGCTGCACAGGGGAAGGGATTTGATTCAGGGCCTGTTCGGTTTACTCGATTCTTAGCCGAATTGCTTATATAATTTTACATAGCTTTGATCAGCTGGAACAGTTTCTAAATAGAATTCCGGACAACCGAACAGACTGGTCAATGGTCATCCTGGTGTTTGGTGCATTTGGCAGACACAGAATCGCTGGTATGTCTTCGACGGGCTCGGCGGGAGAGACTGCGCAGTTCGGACTAATTTAGACCACAAAATCGAAGTAGGACTGCGGACTGCCGTTGGCAACTCCGACCTCGCGACGCTGTACTCGGCTTGCTTTGAGGACAGAACGATGTAGCCTATGCTCTAGTCGTCCAGATGATTAGTCATGGTTGTACTACGGGGTGTTCTAATCTTGCTAGTCTTAGCGTTGCGTGTTCGGCGACCTACTACTGACAACGCTACTCGCGTTGCCGGTATGATCCCAAGTAAATGATGTTTTCTTGTAATAATGAAACACGCATCAAGTTGTCGAAAAAAAATAGTGGAAAAGAATGAGAAAGGTGTTAGCTAAGTTTAATGAAAACGTGGTGGAATATGTTTAGTTGAGCAGGGTGTAATCCCAAGTTGATAACCATCTAGACACCGCATGTTTACACTATTCAGGGTGTACGAAAAGAAAACTTTTTGAAAAACTCCAAGCCATATCCGTATCCACTAGAAAAAAACTTTTGTGATCGTTGTTATGGATAACAATGGGTAAGGTACTCAATATCCGTATCCACTAGAGAAAAAAATGTCTCAAATCCATATCCATACTACCCATCATAGGTACAAAATTATACCATACTTATGCCCACCACAGGTAGCGGGTAACCATCAGGTAGCCATATCAACTAACATTACAATAGACATGATCATTTGAATCACAAAAGTAAATATTGTTGATTACAAAATGTTGAAACGACATACCTCATCAATATTGAAAGAATGCTAAAATATCATATTACCTTTGCGATAGCGTGTTAAATTCATCGAATTAAACATAATTTTATCACAAGGTCAACAACCTTTAGCATTAAATGGAATCACCATACAAGTCCATGCATGAGAGATAACAAGTCTCTTTATCTGAATCCACATGTCATATGTTAGCGGGTTTTCTATCAAGTGGCCGGAATAGGACAAGAGAGAACATACTTATGCCCACCATACCCGATGGGTATAATAAATGATCTAATAAAATATCCATGGGTATCAAAATTCACTATACCCATGCCTTAATAGGTTTTACCCAATAGGTATTAGGTTTCAGGTACCCATTGTCATCCCTTGATGTTGTCTTATAGCTCCACGTAACTACGTAAGACTCATTATATTGATGTGCCAACTACACTTCTTCGGTATTTTGGGTCTATGGATTACAGTTACAACAGTTCGAATAACATGCTTTAATCTGAACCGAACATGCGATTGCAGCCGCACGACTTTCCGCACGATTGGTTGCATGCTCCTCCGAAACCAGTCTCTACGGGTGCGTTGACTGCTCTCCAACATTTGATTGGAAGACTGTATGTGGATGGACGTGCCTGCATGTGTGGATGCAGTGTAGGCTAAATTAAAACATTTTGGTTGTACGCACGCAAACGGAGAAAAACTGCGTTTGTGGAGAGACAGGCTCGCGCGAGACATGTGCTGGTTGTGCAACCAACCAATCATGTGGTTTATGAACAATCACCTCCTCCTGTCGGGCGTTCCATGAAACCAGACTTGGCTCTGACGCCCACGCAATAGTGGTGTTGCTCGGTCACAACTCGCAGCAATTGCATGTCTTAGACCTTGGCGGCTTGGTCAAGCGCCCCCATGTCTGCTCATTGTCGCAACTCGCAACTCATCAATTGCATGTATTAGACCTTGGCCGCGCCACCATGTCTGCTCGTTTTCGCTGAGTTCATTCTCAATGGATAGTTTTGTCACACTGTTTCTAATGCTGCCAAACCAATATTATCTATTAAACAATGTATGTAGAGTTTCATTCCATGACACTCTCTCATCTCCCATAAAACACTATCTTGTTTCTCTTCGTTAAATTGTATCTCATGTTATCCTGTTTGCTTATATAGCATGTCATTTAATAAGAATGAAACTTCCATAAAACTCCACTAAGAATGGCTTAATGCCCTCGTAGCAGTCGCATCCTAGCTAGAGATGGCAATGGGTACCCGAAACCCGAAACCCGATGGGTTTTTACCCCATTAGGGTACGGGTTTGGGTAAATTTTCATAC
Organism: Zea mays; assembly: GCF_902167145.1. NCBI lineage: Eukaryota > Viridiplantae > Streptophyta > Magnoliopsida > Poales > Poaceae > Zea > Zea mays. Next base: position 15,480,972 of record NC_050097.1, read on the forward strand.
ACATTGGTTTGTTAATGGGCATAAATGTATACCCGACGGGTTCATGGGTACGGGTTTGTTCCTATAGTACCCAAACCCGTGAACCCGTGGGTTTTTTAAACCCGACCAAACCTAGTACATATTGTAATCTTATTTTATAAACGAACAACAAACTTGTTATCTATCTATTTACTTCCTAATTTTTATCAAATTGTGAATGTATAAGTAGTTGATGATAGTGTTGCTTTATTGCTATTATAGTTATTACTAGCGTTATATATGTGGTGGATGTATAACTTAGTGCAAGGTAACTTGATTATACAACTTATTATTTGTATTTAATTCTCTCTACTAATATTTTTATACCAAATCAAGAACTCGTTGTTCATTACATAAATTTTGGACCATGATCTCATTAATCATTACAATACTTATTAATTATAAAAAGAATAAGCATATTGGAGATAAAAACCCGCGGGTAACCCGTGGGTACCCGCAAACCCGATGGGTACGGGTTTGGGCAAAATTTCAAACCCGTCATGGGTACGGGTTTTTTAATGGGTGTAAATATTTTTCACGGGTACGGGTTTGGGATAGCGAAACCCAGCGGGTTTGTACCCGTTGCCATCTCTAATCCTAGCCTTGATCGCCCCAATGGCTACTCCGATTTGGCTGCCGGGCCCCAGATCCACTAGCTCATGGACAATGTTCACATTTTTTGTTTTGACGAAGGGGCATAGCCCCCTATTTCAATAAAAAATAGGTATGGACAATGTTCACAAAACATCATAAAGTATTTTTAGTTCATTTTACTTCGACGCTGCTTTGAGTTGGTTCAATTTACATTTTAACAAAATTTGTCCTTTTTATTTCTTTATGTACAAACCATTTTTTGGTTTAAACTTTACTAGTTAGTAGCTAATAACATAATTTAGTTTAGGGTTTATGGTTGTTTATAATTATTTTGATAGTTTAAAGATCAGATAAGACAATAACTTCAATAACATAAAACTAAATACAAAATAATAATAAAAATACTTATCATAATTTTCTAACATAAGTGTCGGAACCATAATTAGGGGTACCCTCAAGGCTCCTAATTCTCAGCTGGTAACCCCTATCAGCATGAAGCTGCAAAGGCCTGATGGGTGCGACTAAGTCAGGGGTCAGTCCATTCGAGCGACTCGATCACGCCTCGCCCGAGCCTAGCCTTGGACAAGGGCAGCCGACCCCGGAGGATTTCCGTCTCGCCCGAGGCCCCCTCCAACGGCGAACATATTTCCGGCTCGCCCGAGGCCCTGCCTTCGCTAAGAAGCAACCCTGACCAAATCGCCGCACCAACCGACCAAATCGCAGGAGCATTTAATGCAAAGATGGCCTGACACCTTTATCCTGACACACGCCCCCAGCCGGCAGAGCCGAAGTGACCGCTGTCACTTCGCCGCTCCACTGACCGACCTGACAGAAGGACAGCGCCGCCTGCGCCACTCCGACTGCGGTGCCACTTGACAGAGTGAAACTGACAGGCAGTCAGGCTCTGCCGAAGGCATCATAGGAAGCTCCGCTCCGCCCGACCCAGGGCTCGGACACGGGCTAAGTCCCGGAAGACGGCGAACTCCGCTCCGCCCGACCCAGGGCTCGGACTCGGGCTAAATCCCGGAAGACGGCGAACTCCGCTCCGCCCGACCCAGGGCTCGGACTCGGGCTAAGTCCCGGAAGACGGCGAACTCCGCTCCGCCCGACCCAGGGCTCGGACTCGGGCTCAGCCCCAGAAGACGACGAACTCCGCTTCGCCCGACCCCAGGGCTCGGACTCCGCCCTGGCCTCAGCCGGTGGTCTCCGCCTCGCCCGACCCAGGGGCTCGGACTCGACCTCGGCCACGGAAGACAGACTCGGCCTCGGCTTCGGAGGAGCTTCCACATCGCCCAACCTAGGGCGCAGACCAGCCACGTCAACAGGAGGCGCCATCATCGCCCTACCCGGAGCTGACTCGGGCCGCGGGAAACAAGACCGGTGTCCCATCTGGCTCGCTCCGCTAGATAGGCAATGATGGCGCCCCGCATACTCAGTGACGACGGCGGCTCTCATCCCCCTTACGGAAGCAAGAGGACGTCAGCAAGGACTCAATCGCTCCGACAGCTGTCCCTCCGCCAGGCTCCATCGCTCCTCTGACGGCCACGACATCACACCAGCTGGGTGCCAAAATCTCTCCGGCTGCCACATCGGCATGTACTTAGGGTGCTAGCTCTCCTCCGCTAGACACGTAGCGCTCTGCTACACCCCCCATTGTACACCTGGATCCTCTCCTTACGCCTATAAAAGGAAGGACCAGGGCCCTCTTAGGGAGGGTTGGCCGCGCGGGGACGAGGACGAGACAGGCGCTCGCTTGGGGCCGCTCGCTCCCTCTCCCGCGTGGACGCTTGTAACCTCCTACTGCAAGCGCACCCGACCTGGGCGCGGGACGAACACGAAGGTCGCGGGATTCCCACCTCTCTCACGTCGGTCTCCGGCCGCCTCGCTTTCCCCCCTTCGCGCTCGCCCTCGCGCTCGACCCATCTGGGCTGGGGCACGCAGCGACATTCACTCGTCGGCCTAGGGACCCCCGGTCTCGAAACACCGACAGTTGGCGCGCCAGGTAGGGGCCTGCTGCGTGTTGACGAACAGCTTCCTGTCAAGCTCCAGATGGGCAGTCTCCAGCAACCTCTCCAACCCGGGACGGTGCTCCGTTTCGGGAGTCTTGAGTTCATGTCCCTCGACGGCAGCTACGACATGATACTCCTTCCACCGTCGCGCGACAACGACAATGGCGACCGACAACCCGCCCGCCGGCGGCAGAATCGACGACGTCTTCCCCGCGTGGTGGAAGAACAACCTTCGAGCTCATCCTGCCCTTTCCCCCGCCGACGGAGGGGAAGGCAGGGTGACCAAGGCCAAGCAGGAGGCAGCGCCTCGTTGGCTGTCGAGCGAGCCGACAGCACCGGCACCCCAACGAGGGGCGCACCGGGTATCGACTTCGCGCCTGAGATGAAGACGAGCGTCGTCTCCCCGCGACACGCCAATCCCGAACAAGCGGACGACGCCAGCGCGCTCGCGGAGAGCTTGCTGGACATCACCCTCGTACCTGAGACGACGGTGCAGTCAGTCCCCGACGTGACTTTATCGCCGCTCGTCGACCAAGAGGTACCGACCGATTCCCATCCCACGTCATTCGGATTCAGCCTCAACCCGCCTAGCGACCTTGCTTTGGCGGGCGCTCTCGTAGAGGCGAGTCCAAACCCTCTGGGGTTTCGCATGCGGTCGCCTTGGGACCGGCTGACGGACGTCTCGACCTACGGGCCCTCTGGGTCCGAGGAAGACGACGAGCCCAACATCTGTTGGGATTTCTCTGGACTTGGCAACCCCAGTGCCATGCGGGACTTCATGACCGCATGTGACTACTGCCTCTCCGACTGTTCTGACGGTAGCCGCAGCCTCGGCGACGAGGACTGCGGCCCAAGCCGCGAATGTTTCCACGTCGATCTAGGGGGTCCCTCCGAAGGCAATCATCTCGGCATGCCGGAGGACGGTGATCTCCCTAGGCCAGTGCCCCGCGTTGACATCCCACGGGAGCTAGCTGTGGTCCCCGTTCAGGCGGGGGGCCATGACCCACAGCTCGAGCAAATCCGCGGGGTGCAGGCCAGGTTCGACGAGGGAGCAGGGGCGCTTGAGCCGATCCGCCGGGACGTCGGGCAGGCATGGGCGGGCCAACCCCCGGCCGGAGAAATACGTCATCTGCCCCAGGGTTTCCAGCACCGCGTCGCCGACGACGTCAGGGTCAGGCCGCCACCCGCATCTAGTGGCGTCGGCCAGAACCTGGCTGCTGCAGCGATGCTTCTCCGCGCGATGCCGGAGCCATCAACCACCGAGGGCCGGCGAATCCAGGGGAGCTCAAGAATCTCCTAGAAGGCGCCGCGGTCCGACGGACCGAGAGCTCTGCCTCCCGAAGGCAGGGATACCCCTCGGAACCTCACGCCGCGACTTCCCGACTCATGCGGGAAGCCTCGGTCTACACCGGGCGCACGCGCAACACCACGCCTGCGGCCCCGGGTCGCCTCGGCAACGAGCACCATCACCGCGACCGTCAGGCCCACCTCGACGAGAGGGTGCGCCGAGGCTACCACCCCAGGCGTGGCGGACGCTACGACAACGGGGAGGATCGAAGTCCCTCGCCCGAACCGCCCGGTCCGCAGGCCTTCAGTCGGACCATCCGATGGGCACCGTTCCCAACCCGGTTCCGACCCCCGACTACTATCACAAAGTACTCGGGGGAGGCGAGACCGGAACTGTGGCTCGCGGACTACCGTCTGGCCTGCCAACTGGGTGGAACGGACGATGACAACCTCATCATCCGCAACCTCCCCCTGTTCCTCTCCGACACCGCTCGCGCCTGGTTGGAGCACCTGCCTCCGGGGCAGATCTCCAACTGGGACGACCTAGTCCAAGCCTTCGCCGGCAATTTCCAGGGCACGTACGTGCGCCCCGGGAATTCCTGGGATCTCCGAAGCTGCCGGCAGCAGCCGGGAGAGTCCCTCTGGGACTACATCCGGCGATTCTCGAAGCAGCGCACCGAGCTGCCCAACATCACCGACTCGGATGTCATCGACGCGTTCCTCGCCGGCACCACCTGCCACGACCTGGTGAGCGAGTTGGGTCGCAAGACCCCCACCGGTGCGAGCGAGCTGATGGACATCGCCACCAAGTTCGCCTCCGGCCAGGAGGCGGTCGAGGCTATCTTCCGAAAGGACAAGCAGCCCCAGGGCCGCCCACCAGAAGATGCTCCCGAGGCGTCGACTCAGCGCGGCGCCAAGAAGAAAGGCAAGAAGAAGTCGCAAGCGAAACGCGACGCCGCCGACGCGGACCTTGTCGCCGCCGCCGAGTACAAGAACCCTCGGAAACCCCCCGGAGGTGCCAACCTCTTCGACAAGATGCTCAAGGAGCCGTGCCCCTATCACCAGGGGCCCGTCAAGCACACCCTTGAGGAGTGCGTCATGCTTCGGCGCCACTTCCACAGGGCTGGGCCACCCGCGGAGGGTGGCAGGGCCCGCGACGATGACAAGAAGGAAGATCACCAAGCAGGAGAGTTCAACGAGGTCCGCGACTGCTTCATGATCTACGGTGGACAAGCGGCGAATGCCTCGGCTCGGCACCGCAAGCAAGAGCGCCGGGAGGTCTGCTCGGTGAAGGTGGCGGCGCCAGTCTACCTAGACTGGTCCGACAAGCCCATCACCTTCGACCAAGCTGACCACCCCGACCACGTGTCGAGCCCGGGGAAATACCCGCTCGTCGTCGACCCCATCATCGGCGACGTCAGGCTCACCAAGGTCCTTATGGACGGAGGCAGCAGCCTCAACATCATCTACGCCGAGACCCTCGGGCTCCTGCGCGTCGATTTGTCCTCTGTCCGGGCGGGCGCTGCGCCCTTCCACGGGATCATTCCCGGGAAGCGCGTCCAGCCCCTCGGACGACTCGACCTTCCCGTCTGCTTCGGAACGCCCTCCAACTTCCAAAGGGAGACTCTGACGTTCGAGGTGGTCGGGTTCCGAGGAACCTACCACGCGGTACTGGGAAGGCCATGCTATGCGAAGTTTATGGCCATCCCCAACTACACCTACCTGAAGCTCAAGATGCCGGGCCCCAATGGGGTCATCACCGTCGGCCCCACGTACGGGCACGCGTTCGAATGCGACGTGGAGTGCGTGGAGTACGCCGAGGCCCTCGCCGAGTCCGAGGCCCTCATCGCCGACTTGGAAAGCCTCTCTAAGGAGGCGCCGGGCGTGAAACGTCATGCCGGCAACTTCGAGCCAGTGGAGACGGTTAAGGCCGTCCCCCTCGACCCCAGCGGCGACGCCTCCAAGCAAATCCGGATCGGCTCCGGGCTCGATCCCAAATAGGAAGCAGTGCTCGTCGACTTCCTCCGCGCGAACGCCGACGTCTTCGCGTGGAGTCCCTCGGACAGGCCCGGCATACCGAGGGATGTCGCCGAGCACTCGCTAGATATTCGGGTCGGAGCCCGACCCGTCAAGCAGCCTCTGCGCCGATTCGACGAGGAGAAGCGCAGAGCGATAGGCGAGGAGATCCACAAGCTAATGGCGGCAGGGTTCATCAAAGAGGTATTCCATCCCGAATGGCTTGCCAACCCTGTGCTTGTGAGAAAGAAAGGGGGGAAATGGCGGATGTGTGTAGACTACATAGGTCTCAACAAAGCATGTCCGAAGGTTCCCTACCCTCTGCCCCGCATCGATCAAATCGTGGATTCCACCGCTGGGTGCGAAACCCTGTCTTTCCTCGATGCCTACTCAGGGTATCATCAAATTAGGATGAAAGAGTCCGACCAGCTCGCGACTTCTTTCATCACGCCCTTCGGCATGTACTGCTATGTCACCATGCCGTTCGGCTTGAGGAATGCGGGCGCGACGTACCAGCGGTGCATGAACCATGTGTTCGGCGAACACATTGGTCGCACGGTCGAGGCCTACGTCGATGACATCGTAGTCAAGACGAGGAAAGCTTCCGACCTCCTTTCCGACCTTGAAGTGACATTCCGATGCCTCAAGGCGAAAGGCGTCAAGCTCAATCCCGAGAAGTGTGTCTTCGGGGTGCCCCGAGGCATGCTCTTGGGGTTCATTGTCTCCGAGCGGGGCATCGAAGCCAACCCGGAGAAGATCGCAGCCATCACCAGCATGGGGCCCATCAAGGACTTAAAGGGCGTACAGAGAGTCATGGGATGTCTCGCGGCTCTGAGCCGTTTCATCTCACGCCTCGGCGAAAGAGGTCTACCTCTGTACCGCCTCTTAAGGAAGGCCGAGTGCTTCACTTGGACCCCCGAGGCCAAGGAAGCTCTCGGGAACTTGAAGGCGCTCCTCACAAAGGCGCCTATCTTGGTGCCTCCAGCTACCGGAGAAGCCCTCTTGGTCTACGTCGCCGCGACCACTCAGGTGGTTAGCACCGCGATTGTGGTCGAGAGGCAAGAAGAGGGGCATACATTGCCCGTTCAGAGGCCAGTCTACTTCGTCAGCGAGGTACTGTCCGAAACCAAGGTCCGCTACCCACAAGTTCAGAAGCTGCTGTATGCAGTGATCCTGACACGGCGAAAGTTGCGACACTACTTCGAGTCTCATCCGGTAACTATGGTGTCATCCTTCCCCCTGGGGGAGATCATCCAGTGCCGAGAGGCCTCGGGTAGGATTGCAAAGTGGGCGGTGGAAATCATGGGCGAGACAATCTCGTTCGCCCCTCGGAAGGCCATCAAGTCCCAGGTCTTGGCGGACTTCGTAGCCGAATGGGTCAACACCCAACTACCGACGGCTCCGATCCAACCGGAGCTCTGGACCATGTTTTTCGACGGGTCGTTGATGAAGACGGGAGCCGGCGCAGGCCTACTCTTCATCTCGCCCCTCGGGAAACACCTACGCTATGTGCTACGCCTCGATTTCCCGGCGTCCAACAATGTGGCTGAGTATGAGGCTCTGGTCAACGGGTTGTGGATCGCCATCGAGCTAGGGGTCCAGCGCCTCGACGCCCGCGGTTCGCAGCTCGTCATCAACCAAGTCATGAAGAACTCCCACTGCCGCGACCCGAAGATGGAGGCCTACTGCGATGAGGTTCGGCGCTTGGAGGACAAGTTCTACGGGCTCGAGCTCAACCACATCGCTCGGCGCTACAACGAGACTGCGGATGAACTGGCTAAGATAGCCTCGGGGCGAACAACGGTTCCCCCGGACGTCTTCTCCCGGGATCTGCACCAACCTTCCGTCAAGATCGACGACACGCCCGAGCCCGAGGTGCCCTCGGCCCCGCCCGAGGTACCCTCGGCACAGCTCGAGGCACCCTCAGCTCGGCCCGAGGCGCCCTCGGTTCAGCCCGAGGTACCCTCAGCCCCCGAGGGTGAGGCGCTGCGCGTCGAGGAGGAGCGAAGCGGGGCCACGCCTGATCGAAACTGGCAGGCCCCGTACCTGCAATATCTCCAACAAGGAGAGCTACCCCTCGACCGAGCCGAGGCTCGGCGGGTGGCGCGGCGCGCCAAGTCGTTCGTCTTGCTGGGCGATGAGAAGGAGCTCTACCACCGCAGCCCCTCAGGCATCCTCCAGCGATGCATCTCCGTCACCGAGGGTCAGGAACTCCTGCGAGAGATACACTCGGGGGCTTGCGGCCATCACGCAGCGCCTCGAGCCCTTGTTGGGAATGCTTTTAGACAAGGCTTCTACTGGCCGACGGCGGTGGCCGACGCCACTAGAATTGTCCGCACCTGCGAAGGGTGTCAATTCTATGCGAAGCAGACCCACCTGCCCGCTCAGGCTCTACAGACAATACCCATCACCTGGCCCTTTGCTGTGTGGGGTCTGGACCTCGTCGGCCCCTTGCAGAAGGCGCCCGGGGGCTACACGCACCTGCTGGTCGCCATCGACAAATTCTCCAAGTGGATCGAGGTCCGACCTCTGAACAGCATCAGGTCCGAGCAGGCGGTGGCGTTCTTCACCAACATCATCCATCGCTTCGGGGTCCCGAACTCCATCATCACCGACAACGGCACCCAGTTCACCGGCAGAAAGTTCTTGGACTTCTGCGAGGATCACCACATCCGGGTGGACTGGGCCGCCGTGGCTCATCCCATGTCAAATGGGCAAGTAGAGCGTGCCAACGGCATGATTCTACAAGGGCTCAAGCCTCGGATTTACAACGACCTCAACAAGTTCGGCAAGCGATGGATGAAGGAACTCCCCTCGGTGGTCTGGAGCTTGAGGACAACGCCGAGCCGAGCCACGGGTTTCACGCCGTTCTTCCTAGTCTACGGGGCCGAGGCTGTCTTGCCCACAGACCTGGAATACGGCTCCCCGAGGACGAGGGCCTACAGCGATCAAAGCAACCAAGCTAGCCGAGAAGACTCGCTGGACCAGCTGGAAGAGGCTCGGGATAAGGCCTTACTACACTCGGCGCAGTACCAGCAGTCCCTGCGACGCTACCACGCTCGAGGGGTCCGGTCCCGAGACCTCCAGGTGGGTGACCTGGTGCTTCGGCTGCGACAAGACACCCGAGGGAGGCACAAGCTCACGCCCCCCTGGGAGGGACCATTCGTCATCGCCAAGGTTCTGAAGCCCGGAACGTACAAGCTGGCCAACAGTCAAGGCGAGGTCTACGGCAACGCTTGGAACATCCAACAGCTACGTCGCTTCTACCCTTAAGATGTTTTCAAGTTGTTCATATACCTCGCACCCACGCAAAGTTTAGTCATCAAGGAAGGGTCGGCCTCGCCTCGGCAAAGCCCGACCCTCCCTCGGGGGCTAAAAGGGGGGGAACCCCCTCTGCGTTGAAATTTTCCTCGAAAAAAAGATCTCTTCTGCCAGAATATCTTTCGTGCTTTTTGACTACTTTGAAAAGTGGATCCTGAAAACGACGGAGTACACGTAAGCAGCCAAGGCTGACCGAGCCGAGGGACTCCCACGCCTCCGGGATACGGATACCTCACTCATCACCTTCTGCGATAAGTAACTCACGTTCGGATAAGTGATTCCGCGGACCGAACAAGTCTTCACGTTCGGAAGTTCTTCTGCTAAAGCGATCCTTCGAGCCTTCCCGACTGAGTCGGTGACAGAGCCTCATGGACGGGTAAAAGTGCGCGTAAGCGGCAAGGCCGACCGAGCCGAGGGACTCCTACGCCTCCGAGATACAGATACCTCACTCATCGCCTTCCGCGAGAAGCAACTCTCGCTCGCACAAACATCCCTGTTGTCGATAAAAAAGTCCAGATACTCGAAACAAGAGGAAAAGAGACGCAACTTTACAACGCAGCGAGGGTGTGTGTTCTGGCCTCGGCGGCCGCAGGAGGCACACGCTACAAGACAATCTGATCCTGCAGGCTCGGGTCTTGACGCTGGAAGGGGCAGCAGCACCCTCGGCATCGACGACACCTTCGGCGAGGCCCGACCTAGCCTCGGACGGCGACGCGGTCCAAGGATCCCCGCTCTAAAGGACGACGTCATCACCACGCTCGGGCAATCGCAGCCAGGGTCTTCTCCGGGAATTCGGCCCGAGCAGGCGGCTCGGCCGGTCACCCCGGGGCCTCGGCCAACCGTCTTCCAAGGGCGCCAGCCCGACCCGAGGCCTCGGCTGGTCAGCTCCGGCGTCGGTCCCGCTAACGGACGACCCGGCTGGGCTCTGACCAACCAGGTTTCCTTTTCGAGCCAACTCTGCCCTTGCTCATGCTGATATCGCTGCCCCTGGCCTCGGCTCATCGAAGAGCGGCCAAGGGGTCCCTTTAACTAAGCTAGAGAAGCCTCAGACAACAAGGCCGACCGAGCCGAGGGACTCCTACGCCTCCGGGATATGGATACCTCACTCGTCACCTTGACATGGGGCGACTCACGCTTGGTGAAGCGGTTCAGACAACCAACAGGCGAGTCTTAGTGCTCGAAAATGAGGAAAAAACACGGCCCCGTGCCAAAATTACATACATGTTCAGGCCTCGACAGCCACAATGAACAAAAACACCGGCATTCAAAGTGCCATTACAAACGGAACTCTGGTTCCGTCCCCGCGGGTATGAGCAACCTCGAGCCTGCGGGGTGACGAACACCGGGAGACCCGCCAGCGACCTCTGCAGCGGCAGCCATGGTCCCAGGTGGACGCGGCCGCCGGAGGGCTCTCGTCCGCGTTCCCACTCAAGGGACGCGAACCAGCTATTAAAGCCAAAGAGCGGGCCGCTCCCAAGCGCACCGGCAGGTCCTCGCTGCCGTCCTCGCCGCGAATGCAAGGAAGAGGGCGGAATGTTGCATCCTAGCTGGGCAGCAACAGTTCGCCTTCCCCGGCATGGCTGGAGGACGTCTCCACCGCAGAGCTGGAGGGCGATTGCCACCACCAGAAGCTGGAAGAAGAGGTGGCCCGCCGACCCGCGCAGGAGGTAGAGCCTCGGCTCGCCTTGCTCCCCGCCCCAGCGAGGATGACGAACACCCTCGACGCTGAGGGCGGGATCGAGATCACAGCCCGGCTTGCCTCTCCCCATCCAGGAGCTGGAGGTCACCGTCTTGGGTGACCACCAGCGGAGGGGTGCAACCGGGCTGTGTGACGAAAATCCTTGAAGCCGAACGATGGCTGAAAGGTACCAACTCCCGCGGAGTTGCGTTCCTCCAACGATGAGGCGGAAAGACGGCGGGTATCCCCCATCCGGGGGCTTGGAAGGTGGAAAGACACGGTGCATAAGGGAGCGCGAAGACATGGTCGCCTTCCAAGGGGGTCACCCTCCTTTTAAAGGCGACTATCCCTACTTGCGTCCCCAGCCGTCACGGTCTGAGTCTTCTCCAACACGCTCCAAGGCCCTCCCCTGCGGCGCGGGGGCTGGGTCCCACATGTCATGCAAGCCGGCTCAGAGCAGAAGAAGCCAAACCGCCGTGCGCGGTGCACACAACCACCCAGCGGTTACAAGTGACCCTCCACTTTTACCCAGACCAACGGGCGAAAGGGGCGGGCAGCCATGCAGGCGGCATGCAACCGCGCCAAGTGGGCGCACTTCTCTGACTCCCAACACGCCCAGCATGGAGGCCCAGGCCCACGTGTCATGCAACCGGCGCGTCGAATGCTTCGTGCATGCAACTGCACCGCCACTTGCGCCACCACCGCGCCTCCTCGGTTGCGGAACCAATACCGCGACTCGAGGCGACCCAGCGCGCGACCCAGCAGCGCCAGCCTGGCGCGGCGGTCAGTGCGGCCAAAAATGGGCCGGCAGTAATGACGGTGGCAGGCGGGCAGGAGCAGCGGTCACGTCGTCAGCCAAACTCACGTCCCATCCGGGGGCAGCGAGAGAACCCTCTCTCACGGCGTGAAGACAATGCGCCCGTGTTCCGTCCCTCGAACGGCTCGCGCACGCGCAACGCCCGCCCCGCCAACCACTCGCCCCGTCGCATTAACTCCGCGGCGGGACAGGCGGCGCCTCTGGCAGGAGAAGCAGGCAACGCTTCGCCTTCGCTGTAATAACCGCGCCAAAAAAGGTACGCCGCGTCGTTCGATTTCGTATCCTTTTCCTTTTTCCTCTTTCTCTCTCTTGCAACAGGGACCGGGAAAGGGGGATACCCCGAAAAGGATCCTTCCTTGTGAAGGAACCAGGCTCCGAGCCACCCTACTGATCAGAGGTTCGAAGGCTGCCCCCCCCCGGAAGGGTTCGACAGCCGCCTCAGATCGCGTGGGCCCTACACCCACTACTGGTCAGAGGTTCGAAGGTCGGCCCCTCGGAAGGGTTCTACGGCCGCCTCAGGCTACTCGGGCTCCGCGCCCATTACTGATCAGGGGTTCGAAGGCTGGCCCCCGAAGGGTTCACAGCCGCCTCAGACGCCGAGCGAGGGATGACCATGGGTACGTTCGATACATAACCAAGGCTCGGGCCGCTCTCCCGAGGTACCCTAGGACATTTCCGAGACCAGCGGTAGCGATCTTGTAACGGAATCCCATCAGAGGGAGGCATCGAGCCCTCGGACCCCATCGCCAGGGGACCGGGTCCGGCAGATCACCCACAGGTACTTTTGGGCGTGCCTCTGGGCCCCTAGCCGACCCCTAACGAACGGGGCATGGACGTCCACTCGGATTACCCGCTTGCAGCTCACCGGAGACACCATGTTCGGCGCCCATCGAGGGCAACATGGCGCTTTCCCCCCTCCTCCTTGCGGAAAGGCGACGCAGGGGCGTATGTAAAAAAGCCGAGTCTGTCCCTGATCGCCCTCTCGCCCTGTGCAGAGGCTCGGGGGCTGCTCTCGCAAACCCGGCTCCGGCCGAACCGTTGGCAGCGTCAACATACCAGCCCGAGAACTTGGGACCCGACCGTACACCCGGGCTACGGCCAGCTCGCATGAGGGAACAACCAGACCAGCCGAAGCATTACGCAAGGCATTAAGACCTCGAAGGAGTAAAACCACTCCTCCGAGGCCTCGGGGGCTACACCCGGCGGGTGCGCTCGCGCGCACCCACCGGAACAAAATGCAACCGAGAAAGGCTGGTCCCCTTGTAAAAAAGTGCGACGAAAGCCTCCAAGCGAGTGCTAACACTCCCTTCGAGGCTCGGGGGCTACTGTCGGGGACCATAATTAGGGGTACCCTCAAGGCTCCTAATTCTCAGCTGGTAACCCCCATCAGCATGAAGCTGCAAAGGCCTGATGGGTGCGACTAAGTCAGGGGTCAGTCCATTCGAGCGACTCGATCACGCCTCGCCCGAGCCTAGCCTTGGACAAGGGCAGCCGACCCCGGAGGATTTCCGTCTCGCCCGAGGCCCCCCTCCAACGGCGAACATATTTCCGGCTCGCCCGAGGCCCTGCCTTCGCTAAGAAGCAACCCTGACCAAATCGTCGCACCAACCGACCAAATCGCAGGAGCATTTAATGCAAAGGTGGCCTGACACCTTTATCCTGACACACGCCCCCCAGCCGGCAGAGCCGAAGTGACCGCCGTCACTTCGCCGCTCCACTGACCGACCTGACAGAAGGACAGCGCCGCCTGCACCACTCCGACTGCGGTGCCACTTGACAGAGTGAAACTGACAAGCAGTCAGGCCCTGCCGAAGGCATCATAGGAAGCTCCGCTCCGCCCGACCCAGGGCTCGGACTCGGGCTAAGTCCCGGAAGACGACGAACTCCGCTCCGCCCGACCCAGGGCTCGGACTCGGGCTAAGTCCTGGAAGACGGCGAACTCCGCTCCGCCCGACCCAGGGCTCGGACTCGGGCTAAGTCCCGGAAGACGGCGAACTCCACTCCGCCCGACCCATGGCTCGGACTCAGGCTCAGCCCCAGAAGACGACGAACTCCGCTTCGCCCGACCCCTGGGCTCGGACTCCGCCCTGGCCTCAGCCGGTGGTCTCCGCCTCGCCCGACCCAGGGGCTCAGACTCGACCTCGGCCACGGAAGACAGACTCGGCCTCGGCTTCGGAGGAGCTTCCACATCGCCCAACCTAGGGCGCAGACCAGCCACGTCAACAGGAGGCACCATCATCGCCCTACCCCGAGCTGACTCGGGCCGCGGGAAACAAGACCGGTGTCCCATCTGGCTCGCTCCGCCAGATAGGCAATGATGGCGCCCCGCATACTCAGTGACGACGACGGCTCTCATCCCCCTTACGGAAGCAAGAGGACGTCAGCAAGGACTCAACCGCTCCGACAGCTGTCCCTCCGCCAGGCTCCATCGCTCCTCCGACGGCCACGACATCACACCAGCTGGGTGCTAAAATCTCTCCGTCTGCCACATCGGCATGTACTTAGGGCGCTAGCACTCCTCCGCTAGACACGTAGCGCTCTGCTACACCCCCCATTGTACACCTGGATCCTCTCCTTACGCCTATAAAAGGAAGGACCAGGGCCCTCTTAGGGAGGGTTGGCCGCGCGGGGACGAGGACGAGACAAGCGCTCGCTTGGGGCCGCTCGCTCCCTCTCCCGCGTGGACGCTTGTAACCCCCTACTGCAAGCGCACCCGACCTAGGCGCGGGACGAACACGAAGGCCGCGGGATTCCCACCTCTCTCACGCCGCTCTCCGGCCGCCTCGCTTTCCCCCCTTCGCGCTCGCCCTCGCGCTCGACCCATCTGGGCTGGGGCACGCGGCGACATTCACTCGTCGGCCCAGGGACCCTCGATCTCGAAACGCTGACAATAAATTATGATGTCATCAATCACTTCGAAAAATATGAAATTCAACATGTACATAAAGAAATGAAAAAAAACGAATCTCTCTATATAAGTTAAATTTCAAGTTTATGTTTTTGAGATGATTAAAGATATCATAAATTATGTTAGAAAAATATGATATTTTTTTTATCATTATTTCATATTTAGTTTTTACCATTAAAATATTATCTTATCTTATCCTTAACCAATAAAAAAATATAATACATTTTCTAAGTTAAATTACGTTATTATCTACTACCAACAGAATTTGAGCTGAATTCATAGTGAATTCATAGTATGTATATAAGTAAATAAATAAGACATTTTTTTGTTAAAGGGCAAATTGAACCAACTCAAAAGAGCGAGGAGTAAAATAAACTAAAAATTCTTTAAGAGGTTACATGGATATTGTTCATAGGTGAGGGAAGGGGAGTAATTTGAGTATTTTTTTTTGCCATTATCAGCGTCTTTCTTGCTCGATCCTGACAATGGCACATGTATATGTGGTAGAGCCCAGTGCTGTAGCTCCTGTGTTTTCACAGCTACTAGCTTCTTGATCCTTGATGTTATAGATATCTATGGATTTGCTTGAGATTAATTCCTCAAGAGCCATAGCAAGGGCCGTCTCAAAATATAAATTATATTTTCACGAGCGTGCCTTATCATAATTTTCATTAAGCGGAAGGTCTCAAAGATACAAAGCCATCCGTAAACGAGGGAGTTACGCGTGGTTGGCCGTTCGTAAAGGTGCATACGCCATGCTCATCTCGCTGCATTTATCATGCGCGCGTACTCGTTGCTACCATGGGGAAGTGCAACGGTTTTTCGAGAGCAATGAACTCATTATTTACTGCATTGCCCAGTGCCATTAGCAAATCGCCCGCATACCGTCAAGGCGTCAACAAAACAAAAGGAAACCCAACGGCCTCTTGGCATCATTTGCATCGGCTCCCGTTCCTCCTCCTACCTTGTAGGACGACTCCAAAGAGCAAAAGTGAGGAGGAAGATGAATGGCAATGGATATGATAAGCGCTCGTGGAAGAAGAAGCGGCGAAGGCAGACGGAGGGGTTCGAGGCTGTGGCCATGTACTGGGCGAGGGCGAAGAAGGACGGCAAGTTTGGTCTCAGCTACCTTGACAACCAGGTCTTCTCTTGGTCTGTCAGCGACATCTTCGACAGGGATCTCCTCAGGAAAAAGGTGCACATTGCCTGGCGCCTTTTTTCCCCCCTATATTCAGATTTTATTTTGATTTGCCAAGGTGCCGTAGTTTTGCTTGCGCTTGGTTAGTTCTGTTTCAGCATGTGTGTGGTCCTCTGCTGCATGAAGCCAGCAACTTGTCTGCTCGCATGGACAAGAACTGATCTTGATTTTGAGCAGATGCTTTTATCAGGTTTTACTCTCATGCTTCAATACTGTTGGGTGTTTTTTTATCCGAAGATATATGTCAAAAGTTTTTGATGCCTCAGTACAAGTATGTCAACGTATATGTGTCGAAAGTTTTGCGTGTGTGTGGGTGGTCGTCGATCATCGTCAATTCGTCATCCTGTGCAGATCCTCTCTGTGTAGATTGGGCTGGAACAAGCTCGTAGCCCACGTCCATTTAGGGCTCATCAACTTTGGCCCAGCTAGGCCCATCCCAGTCTCCACACCTTCGTCCTCCGTAGCGGCTACTTGCTCATCGCCGCAGCCCGCTGGTACCGGCGGTCGCTCGCCGGCCAGAAACAGAATGTTTCGATCGATCTACGAGATGGAGTGCGTAGCTGCAACGACGATAGAGTTTCGATGTCGCGTCGGTCCAGTGCCTGCTCCGGGACCAGGTACGGCTTCCGGTCTACCTAGTGCTTTGGCCACCGGTACCCATCCTAGCAGTACTCCTGTCTCCTTCGCCGACAGTTGTATGCTTTCGGCATTCTCTGTCCCTGTTCAGAAATGTGGCTTGAGACTGGCTTGAATAGTTGAATACTACGAATTTAGGATTGAGTAGAGTATATTGGCCTTTTCCTGGACTGGATCTGATTGTTGGCTGCCTCTTTTGCTTCTTGTACTGGTATTTGCTGTTGATACTTTGATATGCCATAAAATCGGCTGGTTCTCCAACGGGATTCAAACAGGATTTTTGCTGATAAGTCTTTTCCTGATACAGTGATACTGATATTTCTGTTTGATGCTTTGATAATTCATAAAATCGGCATGTTCAGTAGGATTTTCTAGAGTATTGGATTCAAACAAGTTTTTTGTTTTTAAGTTCCCTCGATGGTTGATTGATGTCAGTTGTCTTTAGTTATTGATTCTATGCAAATAAAAGGGCAAACGTAGTGCTGGCAAAATGAGTGAGGTCTGGAATGTGATAAACCGATGCAAGCTTTATTCCCTCAAATACGGAGGGGCTGCTTTGAACTTGTGACCAGCGAGACCATTCACACAGAAATACCAAATATAAGTTGTCTCATCAACTTCATCTTTTTTTACGCACGCTGTCTTGAAAGGTAGTGTTAGAATATACTCTCCGCTCAAGTATATAATACATAACCACTTTTGGTTCAAAGACCAAGAAATATATTTAATTTTTCTCTATCAGCACTAGTACTACTGCATTGATGTATATGTATTTAGAGAGAGCACATCTTATTTTATGACAAACAAAAAGTGGTTATGCCTTATATTATGGGATGGAGGGAGTAATATAAGTTTTTGGATTGAACTGGTTGGTACATGAAACTTAATATAGTACCAGAGCCAGATTTCACGAGTATGAATCCTGCTAGCGCCATTAAAATGAAATAATTTAAGTGGGTTGCTCCTATTCCATGCCTCAGAACATGGAGAGGCTCGACGTGAGAGGGATATTAGAATGTAATTTAAGTGAGTTGTCAACCTCTTCCTAACAGATTAAGATTTTGAGTTGAATTGGTTATTGTGTCCACTCTATCGGAGCTAGAGGCCTCGAGTTCGAATTCTGGCAAAGGCTTTATTTGTGCCTCCGACCCTTTATTTACACATTTTCTCCTTTTTTTTCCTTGCTACACGTGAGTGGGGCTGTTGAAGTGTATATTTGATTTTCTACCTTCTTCTAGCAGCTTAAACTATTGGGTTTAATTGGTTAGTGTGTCCACTCTAATAGATAGAACCGTTTGGATTCTGATGTTAGTTAAATGAATAATTCATGTTGTCATATACTTAGCTTGTTACATTTCACCACTGCAATTAACTATATGGAATGCATATTTTATTTATGGTTCCAGTAAAAATGTTGTATTATCTTTATTTTCTCACTGATGAACTTTTATTATTTCTAGCTCCATTGTTAAGTTATCATAGAGTTTTACTGCAATGAACTAAAAAGCCATCTGGATATTCATTGCAGGTCAAGCGGATACCGGATACTTTCACGTCATTTGAGAGTTACTTGGATTCGTTTACTTGGCCGCTGATTGAAGAAGTACATGCTGATGTATTCTCATCGCTAGATGGTTATTCTGAGGCAAACTTTATAGAAGTAACACAGGTGGGAAATCTTGATGCTAGTAAACCAATACTCGGTTTTCGAGTTGCAGAACCAGTGAAGGATGAGAAGTCAAGGGAGACATATGTACCAGTGGAGAATGATATAATTGTCCTGTCCTCACATAAGCCAAGGCATGTGTCTGATTTGACACAAAACAAGTCATCATTTGTGTTAGGTTCGGTAATTAAAACTGGAGAAGAAGATGGGTTCCCTCCGGACTGGTGTGTTGTTCACTTGTCATCTGCCATTCTCGTTGAGGCAGACTGTCATACAAAAATTCCAAAAAGGCCACTGTTTCTTGTGTTCCTTATAAATATGAAGACATACAATCGCATATGGAGATGCCTTCATTTGGGACAAAATTGTAGTAATCTCTTTGAGCTTCAGAACAAAAAGAGTAGTGGTCCCGTAACTAAGGCGTGGGAGTTCAAGCCAAAGGTGTGTTGGTCCTATGCACACAAAGTAAGCGATACAATGTGTCTTTTTGACATATTAATATTCCTAATATTAGCATTTATATAGGGCTTAGAAACTTCAATATCACAATCCGTGTGTAAATTGCTGTTTTGCCAAGCTTTAGCCACCTTGTTTTCCATGGAGATTTTTCTCAAGAGTACAACGGTTTTTTGGCTAAAATTTCCTGCATATCGAATTTTGTAATAATGACATTTTGTATGCATTTGAAGTAATATACTTCTCCCTTGTTCTTTTACAATTCAGTGTATGTATCACACATTATCCATGATGTCTGATTTTATCGTTTTTCTTGAAGCCCGCGGAAGCGGAAAGTTCCCAATGCTCCCAACCATCTCAATGTTTTGATGGTAGGTTGATTGAATGGCTTGGCCTTGAGAAATTCGGTCTAAATGATTCACAGTTGAATGCAGTGTCAGATTGTGTATCATTAATGGATAGCAACTCTTCATCTATAAAGCTATTATGGGGTCCCCCTGGGACAGGTAAAACTAAAACTATCAGCTCTATATTATGGGCCATGCTCATCAAGGGCAGGAGGACACTTGCCTGTGCACCTACGAATACTGCTGTGTTAGAGATTGCGGCTCGGATCGTCAATCTAACTGCGAAGTCTTCAGATGGCACCGTCTTCCTGAATGACATTGTTCTGTTTGGAAACAAAAAGAAGATGAAGATAGATAATGACTATTATCTTTCAAAGGTGTATCTTAACTCTCGTGCTGAGCGCCTGTTGCCATGCTTCAAGTCAAATACAGGCTGGAGGCATTGTTTATGCGTGCTGATAGATCTTCTTGATCCTTAAGCCGAACTCCTTTTGAGCCCGTCTCAAGAATCCCTTTAAGTTCTCTTGGGTATGAGATTTTTCCTGCAAAAAGAATACCCAAGCGAAGCGAGAATAATCATCCACAATAACTAGACAGTACTTACTCCCGCCGATGCTTATGTAAGCAATCGGGCCGAATAGGTCCATATGTAGGAGCTCGAGTGGCCTGTCAGTCGTCATAATGTTCTTGTGTGGATGATGAACACCAACTTGCTTCCTTGCCTGACATGCGCTA
Source organism: Zea mays (assembly GCF_902167145.1). Lineage (NCBI taxonomy): Eukaryota > Viridiplantae > Streptophyta > Magnoliopsida > Poales > Poaceae > Zea > Zea mays. The sequence goes on from NC_050097.1 coordinate 15,500,658, forward strand.
CAAACTCTGTCTTTCTCAAAATGAACATTTGTTAGTCCCAAAATGTGTTCTCCCTTTAGAAGCTTGTGAAGATTCTTCATACCAACATGTGCTAGTCGGCGATGCCAGAGCCAGCCCATGTTAGTCTTAGCAATTAAGCAAGTGTCGAGTTCAGCTCTATCAAAATCTACTAAGTATAGCTGACCCTCTAACACTCCCTTAAATGCTATTGAATCATCACTTCTTCTAAAGACAGTAACACCTATATCCATAAAAAGACAGTTGTAACCCATCTTACATAATTGCGAAACCGAAAGCAAGTTATAATCTAAAGAATCTACAAGAAAAACATTTGAAATGGAATGGTCAGGTGATATGGCAGTTTTACCCAATCCTTTTACCAAACCTTAATTTCCATCCCTGAATGTGATAGCTCTTTGGGGATCTTGGTTTTTCTCATAGGAGGAGAACATTTTCTTCTCCCCTGTCATATGGTTTGTGTACCCGCTATCGATGATCCAACTTGAGCCCCCGGATGCATAAACCTACAAAACAAATTTAGTTCTTGATTTTAGGTACCCAAACGGTTTTGAGTCCTTTGACATTAGATACAAGAACTTTGGGTACCCAAACACAAGTCTTTGAGCCCTTGTGTTTGCCCCCAACATACTTGGCAACTACCTTGCCTGATTTGTTGGTTAGCACATAAGATGCATCAAAAGTTTTAAATGCAATGTTATGATCATTTGATGCAGCATGAGTTTTCTTCTTAGGCAATTTTGCACAGGTTGATTGCCTAGAACTAGATGTCTCACCCTTATACATAAAAGCATGATTAGGGCCAGAGTGAGACTTCCTAGAATGAATTCTCCTAATTTTGCTCTCGGGATAACCGGCAGGGTACAAAATGTAACCCTCGTTATCCTGAGGCATGGGAGCCTTGCCCTTAACAAAATTAGACAATCTTTTAGGAGGGGCATTAAGTTTGACATTGCCTCCCTTTTGGAAGCCAATGCCATCCTTGATGCCAGGGCGTCTCCCACTATAGAGCATGCTTCTAGCAAATTTAAATTTTTCATTTTCTAAGTCATGCTCGGCAATTTTAGCATCTAATTTTGCTATATGATCATTTTGTTGTTTAATTAAAGCTATGTGATCATGAATAGCATCAATGTTAACATCTCTACATCTAGTGCAAATAGTGACATGCTCAATGGTAGATGTAGAGGGTTTTCAAGAATTGAGTTCAACAATCTTAGCACGTGAAATATCATTGTTATCTCTAAGATCGGAAATGGAAGCATTGCAAACTTCTAATTCTTTAGCCTTAGCAATTAATTTTTCATTTTTAATCTTAAGGCTAGCAAGAGAGACATTCAATTCTTCAATCTTAGCAAGTAAGTTAACATTATCATCTCTAAGATTGGAAATTGAAACATCACAAATATTAGAATCAACCTTAACAATTAGTTTAGCATTTTTATTTCTAAGGTTGGCAATAGTATCATGGCAAGTGCTTAGCTCACTAGATAGTTTTTCATATTTTTCTACTTCTAGAGCGTAAGCATTTTTAACCTTAACATGCTTCTTATTTTCCTTAATTAGGAAGTCCTCTTGGGAGTCCAAGAGTTCATCCTTCTCATGAATAGCACTAATTAATTCATTTAATTTTTCTTTTTGTTGCATGTTTAGGTTGGCAAAAAGGGTGTGTAAGTTATCCTCCTCATTTTCACTAGAATTATCTTCATCGCTAGAGGAAGCATATTTAGTGGAGGATCTTAATTTTACCTTCTTCCTTTTGCCGTCCTTTGCCATGAGGCACTTGTGGCCGACATTGGGGAAGAGGAGGCCCTTGGTGACGGCGATGTTGGCGGCGTCCTCGTCGGAGGAGGAGTCGGTGGAGCTCTCGTCGGAGTCCCACTCGCGGCACACATGGGCATCGCCGCCCCTCTTCTTGTGGTATCTCTTCTTTTCTCTCCTCTTGCCCTTCTTGTCGTCGCCTGTGTCACTAGATAGTGGACATTTTGCAATAAAATGACCGGGCTTACCACACTTGTAGCAAACTTTCTTGGAGCGGTGCTTGTAATCTTTCCCCCTCCTTTGTTTGAGGATTTGGCGGAAGCTCTTGATGATTGAAAGGGAATTAGGCTTACACCTAGTTCCTATATAATTTTGGTGGTTGAATTGCCCAACACAAATCTTTGGACTAACTAGTTTATTCTAGTGTATAAGTTGTACAGGTGCAAAAGGTTCACACTTAGCCAATAAAAAGACCAAGTATTGAGTTCAACAAAAGAGCAAAGGAGCAACCGAAGGCTCCTCTGGTTTGGCGCACCGGACTGTCTGGTGCACCACCGGACAGTGTCCGGTGCACCAGAGGACTCCAACTCGAACTCGCCACCTTCGGAAATTTACAGGGGCACTCGCGCTATAATTCATCGGACTGTCCGGTGTACACCGAACAGTGTCCGGTGCTCCAAGGAAGAGCGGCCTCTGGAACTCGCCAGCCTCGGGATTTCACGAAGGCTGCTCCGCTATAATTCACCGGACATGTCCGGTGTGCACCGGACTGTCCGGTGCATCCTCGGAGTAACGGCTACTTCGCGCCAACGGTCGCCTGCAACAGCAATAAATGCGCGCCAGAGCGCGCAGGCGTCAGGCACGCCTGTGCTGGCGCACCGGACAGTGAACAGTTCATGTCCGGTGCGCCACCGGACATCGAGGCGGGCCCAGAAGTCAGAACTCCAACGGTCAGATTCCAACGACACTAGTGACGTGGCTGGGGCACCGGACATGTCCGGTGTGCACCGGACATGTCCGGTGCGCCATCGAACAGACAGCCTCCACCAACGGTCAAGTTTGGTGGTTGGGGCTATAAATACCCCAACCACCCCACCATTCATTGCAACCAAGTTTTCCACTTCTCAACCACTTACAAGAGCTAGGCATTCAATTCTAGACACACCAAAGAGATAAAATCCTCTCCAATTCCACACAAGGCTTTAGTGATTAGCGAGAGAGATTTGTCGTGTTCTTTTGAGCTCTTGCGCTTGGATTGCTTCTTTTCTTTCTCACTTGTTCTTGTGATCAAAACTCCATTGTAATCAAGGCAAGAGGCACCAATTGTGTGGTGGCCCTTGCGGGGAAGTTTTGTTCCCGGCTTTGATTTGAGAAGAGAAGCTCACTCGGTCCAAGGGACCGTTTGAGAGAGGGAAGGGTTGAAAGAGACCCGGCCTTTGTGGCCTCCTCAACGGGGAGTAGGTTTGCGAGAACCGAACCTCGGTAAAACAAATCTGTGTGTCTCACTCTTCATTTGTTTGCGATTTGTTTTGCACCCTCTCTCGCGGACTCGTTTTCAATTTCTAACGTTAATCCGGCTCGTAGTTGTGTTTATATTTGTAAATTTCAGTTTCGCCCTATTCACCCCCCCTCTAGGCGACTATCAATGATGAGCGCCATCTCCTCATTGTCGAGCTTAGAGGCGTCGATGGGTTGTCTACTTGATGTAGACTCCTCCTTCTTCTCCTCCGTTGCCTTGAATGCGACCGGTTGTTCTTCGGGCGTGGAGGGGCCATCTAGCTCGATGATTTTCTTTGAGCCTTTGATCACCAACTCAAAGCTCACAAAATTTCCTATCACTTCTTCGGGAGACATTAGTGTGTATCTAGGATTACCACGAATTAATTGAACTTGCGTAGGGTTAAGAAAAACGAGGGATCTTAGAATAACCTTAACCATTTCATGGTCATCCCATTTTTTGCTCCCGAGGTTGCGCACTTGGTTCACCAAGGTCTTGAGCCGGTTGTACATTTCTTGTGGCTCCTCCCCTTGGCGAAGCCGGAAGCGACCAAGCTCCCCCTCGATCGTCTCCCGCTTGGTGATCTTGGTCACCTCGTCTCCTTCATACGCGGTCTTGAGCACGTCCCAAATCTCCTTGGCGCTTTTTAACCCTTGCACCTTGTTATACTCCTCTCGACTTAAAGAGGCAAGGAGTATAGTGGTGGCTTGGGAGTTGAAGTGTCGGATTTTGGCGACCTCGTCTGAATCATAGTCTTCATCCCCTGGTGATGGTACATGTACTCCAATATCAACAACATCCCAAATGCTAGTGTGGAGTGAGGTTAGATGATGCCTCATTTTATCACTCCACATATTATAATCTTCACCATCAAACATAGGTGGTTTGCCTAATGGGACGGAAAGTAATGGAGTACGTTTGGAAATGCGAGGGTAGCGTAGGGGAATCTTACTAAACTTCTTGCGCTCATGGCGCTTAGAAGTTACGGACGGCGTGTCGGAGCTGGAGGTGGATGGCGACGAAGAGTCGGTCTCGTAGTAGACCACCTTCCTCATCTTCTTCTTCTTGTCACCGCTCCGACGCGACTTGTCGTGTGAAGGGGATCCCTTCACCTTGTTGGCGGATTCCCCGGATGGAGCCTTCCCATGGCTTGTGGCGGGCTTCTCGCCGGTCCCGATCTCCCTCTTGGCGGATGCTCCCGACATCACTTCGAGTGGTTAGGGTCTAATGAAGCACCGGGCTTTGATACCAATTGAAAGTCGCCTAGAGGGAGGGTGAATAGGGCGAATCTGAAATTTATAAACTTAAGCACAACTACAAGCCGGGTTAGCGTTAGAAATGTGAACGAGTCCGAGAGAGAGGGTGAAAAACAAATCGTGAGCAAATAAAGAGTGAGACACGATGATTTTTTTTACCGAGGTTCGGTTCTTGCAAACCTACTCCCCGTTGAGGTGGTCACAAAGACCGGGTCTCTTTCAACCCTTCCCCTCTCTCAAACGGTCACTTAGACCGAGTGAGCTTCTCTTCTCAATCAAACGGAACACAAAGTTCCCGCAAGGACCACCACACAATTGGTGTCTCTTGCCTTGGTTACAATTGAGTTTTGATCACAAGAAAAAATGAGAAAGAAAAGAAGCAATCCAAGCGCAAGAGCTCAAATGAACACAAATGTCGCTCTCTCTAGTCACTATTTAATTTGGAGTGATTCCAGACTTGGGAGAGGATTTGATCTCTTTGGTTGTGTCTAGAATTGAATGCTATAGCTCTTGTAATGTGTTGAAGGTGGAAAACTTAGATGCAATTGAATGTGGGGTGGTTGGGGTATTTATAGCCCCAACCAACAAAAGTGGCCGTTAGAAGACTGCTGTCGCATGGCGCACCGGACAGTCCGGTGCGCCAGCCACGTCAGTCGGCCGTTGGGTTCTGACCGTTGGAGCTCTGACTGGTGGGGCCTCTGGGTTGTCCGGTGGTGCACCGGACAGGTCCTGTAGACTGTCCGGTGCGCCGTTTGTCGCTGCTCTGACTCTGGCGCGCACTGTAGCGCATTGAATGCGTTTGCAGTCGACCGTTGGCGCGAAGTAGTCGTTGCTCCGCTGGCACACCGGACACTGTCCGGTGCTTCTCCGAACAGTCCGGTGAATTATAGCGGAGCAGCCTCCCATTTTCTCGAAGGTGAGGAGTTCAGCGTTGAGTTCCCTGGTGCACCGGACACTGTCCGGTGCGCCAGACCAGGGTGCCTTTGGGATGTCTTTAGCTCTCTTTATTTGAACCCTTCTTTGGTCTTTTTATTGGCTTGTTGTGAACCTTTGGCACCTGTAAAACTTATAGACTAGAGCAAACTAGTTAGTCCAATTATTTGTGGTGGGCAATTCAACCACCAAAATCAATTTAGGAAAAGGTGTAAGCCTATTTCCCTTTCACATCGAGATGATCTCAGAGACAACTGTTGTTTTAAAGAAAAGTCCTTCCTTTAACATTCCTCCTCAACAAAATGGGACCTCCCATTTTTAACGTGCTATTCTATCCTTGGTTCACCCTCTATGGTAATTCACGGTAAAGGGAAAGAAAATTGACATAGAAAAGGTAAAAAACTCGTACAAGGGGGGTGACAAAGATAGAAAGTTTATACAAAAGATGAGAAGACAATGATACACAAAGGGAGAGAAAACGGTCAAAGGATAATGGTATAAAATATAGAAAATGACAAGGGGGAGAGATGTGAACAAGAAATTATCAAGAGGAGAGAAGATCTCTTTTAAGCACACAAGTAGGTGTAGAAAGCTTATGAACATTGTTGGGGACTTGTTCTCAAATACTATAAATTAAGAACAAGGCAACATAAAAGTTAATGGTTAAAGGCCTTCGTCCTTCGAAGCATTATTTCCCTTAGGATATAATGATCTACAGACGAAGGCCCTGAAAGACGTACCTTCATCATCTTAATAAATAATGGAAAGCGGGATCATATGACACATAAAAACATGAATAATCATATGATATCATTCAGATATTTTTATTATATAATCATGAATAAACATGGATAATATTGAATTACATTAATACCTTCGGCTTGACAGAAGGTGAAAGTTCGAGTGTGACGTGCGAATGAATGCAAGTCAGCGTGAACAGTATAGGAGTACTGTTCATCTATTTATAGGCACAGGACGCAGCCTGTGAGAGATTACATTCATGCCCTTTACAAATGCTTACAATCATAATACAAGCTATCACGGGTCGATTGGTCATTTCATCTTTAAGTCGGTTCACTCCTTCGTCTTGAGACATGTCATTATGCCGAAGCTTTATGGATGATAGCTTCGGCACTGCTTTTAAGAGGATCTGCCGAAGGTGTTTCTTCTTACAGAATCTTCGGCGACGAAGCATACCCCTAACAAACATGATTATTGTATTAGAAATATGTACTTTCATATGCTGGCCAACACTTACAGAACATGATATTTTTATCAATTGTACCTTTCTTTGTTGGGGACTTGTTCTCAAATGCTATGAGTTAAGAACAAGACAACACAAAATGCTAGTGGTTATAGACCTTCGTCTTTTGAAGCATTATCTCCCTTAGGATATAATGATCTTCAGACGAAGGTTATGAAGGACGTACCTTCATAATTTCAGTATATAATAAGTCAAGTAGAGGCATATGAAACACGGGTATTGACATGAATAATCATATGGCATTATCAGAACATTTTTATTATATTATCATGAATAAACATGGACAGTATTGAATTACATTTATACCTTCGGCTTAACGGAAGGTAAAAGTCCAAGTGTGACGTGTGAGTGAATATCAGTCAGCGTGAACAGTGCAGTGTCACTATTTATCTATTTATAGGCACAGGGCGCAACCTGTGTAGAATTACATTCATGCCCTCGACACTTACTATTGACTTAGAGAAATCTATCGAGGACTAGACAACCTTTTCCCCTTTAAGTCGGTTTCATTTTCCATCGTTAAGCCGAAGCTTCTTCACGGGTAGCTTCAGCATTGATTCATCCTTCTCCCGAACCGCGCTCTCCATATTATTGTATAACTTCATTTCATGTCCGAAGGTTCCTGTACATATATTATACTTGGGAAATATGTTAGTCGTGTTTTTGAGGACCTTCGGAAGACGAAGGCCCCCAACATTCTTGTTTATGATATGTATTTTAATATTTTTTGATTGATAATTTGATGAACTAGCATGCATATGTTAAGCGATAGCTAGACTTAATATTATTTGCTTTTTTAATTGGTATCTAGAAATCTTTCTAGTAATTTTGGTCTCACAAATGTTTCTAGTCTCTTTGAGGTCTAGCTATCTCAAGTGTTAAGGGTCGAAACCAAATAATGAATCAATATTACAAGTGGTATTACAAATGGTATACACACTTCAAAGTTTTATCTTAGGCACCTTAGCAACATTTGGTAGCTTTGCTTCTTCCATAATTTTAAATTAGCATATGTGCAAGATTCAAATCCAAACACCTAGCACATATGTAGGGGAGCAAATACTATCAAAATAGGGTTTATGAAATTTGTCCAAAACTTTAATAGTGTGCAAAGTGCTTGGCAAGCAACACAAATCCAAACCAAGTTATTAATTCATACTTCGTGAAGTGTAAGTTTGGAATTAAACACTTTAATTTCTATCTTTGTATGGTTGTCATCAATTATAAAAAAATGAGAAGATTGAAAGTTGCATGCAAAGTTTTGATAACTGAGACAACTAGTGGCCTGACCTCTACTTTATTATTTTGAATGAGCTTGGTTAGGTCTACATCCAACATTGAGCAAGAATGTCAACCGTGAAAAGGATGGTAATAACCAACCAGAATAATCAAGTGCTCAATATGAAAAGAAAAGTAAAATACAACGGTTCAAAATGTAGCCAGGACATTTTGGCGACGAATTAGCGTTGTTCAAAATGTAATTGGTGTTGCAGAGATTAATAAGTCTGTTTCTAACAATTACCTCACATATATAGATATTGTTTAAATAAGGTATTCAGTCTACCACACCGCTTAAAAAACATAGATATTCATAGGTAATGAGTATTTAACGAATAATTTGTTTTCTGTTGTAACGCACGGACACCGTACTAGTAAAGAGGGAGAAGAGTGTAAATGAACTTTTGTGACTTTTTGTTCATTATCGATACATATTTATATATAGAAATTACGCCCCATGACTCCCTACGATTCCACGACAAGTATAGGTATACGAGGGAGGTGTAGAACTCCCATACACGAGAATTGTATGGAATAATTGGCTAGTGGGATATTACTCCTAACCATTCTAAATAAAAGGATAAAATCACACCTTATTAGAAAAATATTTGTAACAAATGCATGGACAGGTGTGGGCACATGGGTATTGGAATAAGCCATTGTTACGTGGAGTCGCAGTTACCCTGCAAGTGGAAGGAGCAAAGGTTTTTGGGCGAAATGCGGTGAAAAATCGCCTGCCTCATTTGGATTCTGGAGACGCTCGTTTTGTCCGCGACTCCGCGTAGCTTGAGCATGAATGATAAACCTTTTGAGTTTTGACGCCACACAGCAAGCAGGGGCAAAATATCTAAACTGTTAGAAAGCAACCAACAGCTTTGTCTTCGTACTCGTACCGAGCTATCACCCGTGGGCCGTGGTGCTGCTGGCTGCTGCATTTTTGTTCAAGGAAAAGCAACTTCTTTTGAGAACCACAGGTCAGTAGGTCCGGCAATATTGTGGCTACCTACTAACCAAAAAGATGTCCAAAAGCAGACGGAATTTAACTCTGTTTTGACCACACGATATCAAAAAAAAAAAAAAAAACTCAGGTCACATAATACCTCTATTTTTCAGGCCTGTTTCGACTAGGCTTCATAAAGCGCCGTGTGCAATATATGAGCATATATTTTAGAATTGAGCAAATCTAGTCAAACTTATGGGTGTTTACTAGGTAAGTGCCCGTGCGTTGCGACGTGACATAAGTTGTTGAAAGAGATTTATGGCTACTCGTCCAAGTCAATGATAGGCTATCGTTGTTACTAGACACCATCATTTGAGTAAAGATATAAGTATCCGGGATAGGAAGGAGCGTGAAGTTCTACACAAAACCGAACAGGTGCTTGACGGCTCCTAACTTGCGAAACACGATAGAGATCCTCTTGCATGGACGAAATCAATATGATAAAATACATTTATATAAAAAAACACAAATAGTAGTAGAGATGCTGCTGTGATAGTGGAAATGTCAGCAAGAGTACTATATGAACAAATATGCTAGCATAGGCAAGAGTACTGAAGGATTGATTTTCAGTATTTCTCTTAGTTGTGTTAGCAGCCAAGTAATATATGTTTAACTAAATAGATGTAGTACTGTCTTGGTTTTCAGTCCAGAAGGTGAATGAGTGTCAAGTTAACAATTCCAATAATAAAGTTGACATTGCCCGCATCTGATAGCAACCACATATCTCGAAATGACTTGTAGGATAAAAATAAGACAGAGAACATCGCATTAATAGATCTAACAACATTGGATGTCCCTGATTCATGCTGCAAACTCTAATGCAATAACAAAACATGACCGTAAGAGTGAATTTCAGTGTTGACGCACCTAATGAGTTAAACAAAATGCCAGCCTGATGCCATTAAGATTCCTAGAAAAACAGGCACGATAGATCATGTAGCAGTAGCCGCAGCAGTAGAGGAAGTAGGGAGGCAGTGCTGGTGGAGCCACATCCAACCTACCAAGAAATGAGCAAGACTTTTAAGCATCCATACTTTTTTTACCATCAACACTGATATTCTTTTTTTCACAAGTGATGAATACCTAGGCTGGTCTGTAGGCAAGGGGAAAAATCAAACATATAGACTAAATGAAACTTAAACAAAAAACTAATTACCTAGACATAGCAATTGACCCGAGTGTTTAGCCTTGCAATATTTTTTTGCTTCAGTCGTAATTGGACGACATCTATGTTGATGCATGTTAAAAAAAATTAACTTGCTCCACACAGGAGCGAAGCCGCAACACGGATCAGAGGTGGAGGGCAGGCATTCGGAGCTCACCTCGGCAGGCGGGCAGTTGGGAGACTTGAGTGTTCTCTGGTATACAAAAATCTGATCATAAACCTTGCTTCCATGTACTGCATTTAAGAGAGACTAATAGCATAGTATCCCTGTTTTATGAGTTCTAGTGTGTGTCTGGTGATATGCTCATGTTCCCTGTTGTCTATTTAAATACAATGTCCAATTCAGTATTTATTTAGGCCATGTTTGGATATTTGGAATTAAAATTTATTCTAATAATCATAATTTATACATAGATCAATTAAGCTAATATGGTTATATGTGGAATATATTTGTAAACTACTGTTAGACATAGAAAGGAAATACTTACATGTTGCATTTCTATGTATACTACTGTTATTTGATTGTCTGAAGTGATCTATGCATTGATCATATGACCAGAGAGTAGATATCCTCTGGAGGCATCTGCCTTGGAAAGCTTTAGATGTCTTCTATTTGTCCCATGTCTTTTTCCCGGTCCCTGCCCATGCACAAAATGGTACCATATTCAGAGTTGCAAAAACATGCATAGCACGTTGAAATGGTAGGCACAAACTTTGATCTGTAGAAACCGAAAACATGCATAGCAACTTGCATAAAACATATACATGTTGCAAAAAGTATGCATCAATAGTAGGTATGGGAATATAAATGTTGCTGAAAATATACAGGTTGCAGAAACTGAAAATCTATACAAACTGAAAACTGCCATAGAAACTGAAATTTAGTACAAACTAAAAAGGTAGATGTCTATTTATATGAAGTGTCTGTTTATGTTGCAAAAATACGCAGGTTGTTCAAAGTGGTGTAGGCTGAATTCTGAATTTTCAGATTTAGAATAGTGCCTAAGTCTGAATTTCAGTGATTGTGACAGACTTTGGAGCTTCCTTGTGCTGTTGTGCATAATTCATAAGGTTTTGAACTATGGTTTCTATAGAGGAATTGAAGACCATAAGTTGGTGTATAAATGTATTTAAGGGTGATGGATATGATCCTACACAAAAAGTGGAGAAAAAGTTGACTGAAAATGGACTATTGGGTTACTCGTGACTGAAATTGGTTCAGTTAATTAAAACTGAAATTCAGTAAAAGGTACCAATTTTGGAGCTCATTTGTGGCTAATCCATTTGGTTTTGGGCTAAATTTTATATATATAATTTGAAGATCACAGTAAGGTGAACAAGTTTATGCAAATAATTGGTCTTGTTACTGTGTGTAATTTGGAGATAATAGTGTTACGAAGCTCCCTGTCAGATTGGGTGCAGAGCTGTTTCAGACCTCTGAAACTGAATTTTCAAAGTGGTGTAGGCTGCAAATTGTGTATCTATATGCAGATAGCAGAACCTGTACTGAAAGTGTACAAGTTGTTTGTAACACTGAATAAAGTGAATAAAGTGTTGTATGTAATCAGAATAAAGTGTTGTCTGTCAAGTGGTTTGGTTTGTGATAGAACAATGTCTACATATATAGAAATTAATTCTCTAGCAACTGATCTCATGCACTCTGAACTCTTGCAAGCTTTGTAACATTTCCAAATTGCTTCAACCTATAGGCCTCTGTGATTGCAGAATGAAAGGCCTCTGTGTTTCATCCAAAGTGGGTGCATGCATCAATTTAGTAACAGAAATTCACCGCAATGGGTGTACCAGCCAAGCCAAAGAGTCTAAGTTACAGATTTTGAGGAGGCAGAGTGGCTGGGAGGGAGTCTCATTTCAGAATAGGTCCTATGTTGAACAACGCATAAGCAGCTTCTCCATGCTAAGTAGTCGAGCAGAATAATATGCGAGCAATGACTCGTACCAGCTGTTGGGCATATCGGAGCGGGGCATGCCGTCAGCCTTCTTCGCGTGGCGGTCGCAGCACGGGACGTCGCTGGTGGGCATCCTCTTCTCTGCGTTGGGCGTCTTTGGCGTAGGCAGGGAAGTAGCTCGGCACGACTTCCGCCCGACGTCCTTGGGCCACCGCGAGGCCCGTGTGCCTTGGGACTGCCTCACATGGAGCTCGGCCAGGTTCGCGCTCTCCTATCTCGCACTGACACCTGGGAGCAGCAGGGCCTGCCGTCGCACGCGATGCTCAGCGGGATGATGCGGCCAAATCCTCACCAGGTTATGCAAGGACAAGCACAGCGTGTGGTTCAACGCACACGTCGAGGTGGAGCGTCTTAGCCTCCACGACTACCACGCCGTTCCCGCCAAGGAGGGCCTCGCTGTCGAATGGTACGCCTCGCAGTAGGGTATGGCGAGGTTTCGGGGGGATCTTGCGCCGAGATTTCTGTGGTGCACATGGAAGAGGGCAATTCATGACGGGGGCGGACAACGCGGGAGCGGCGGGTGGGTGTGCGGGGCAGGAGCGTTGGCAGAGGCGGGGACAGGTGGGGGCCTTCTGGGTGTGGACGCCCACGGGCTGGGGCTCCGTTGAAGGGATGGGGGTGGGTGGGTGGGGCGCGACCATCACGCCGGGAAGGGGGCGACGCGCGTATGGTCCGGCGTAGTCATCGAAGGCTGGTTGTCAATGGAAGGAGACGCTGAGGTTGGAAGGGGGCAGGAATGTGGGCGGGGAACGCAGGGTGCGTGATAGAGGCGAGACAGAGCGGGGGCACGGACGCTGTGGAGGGAGGGGCACGGTGCCGCTGCTTCGGATCGGCGGCGATCTCGGGAGGGATTTGCGCGAGCGCAGAGGGTTGCTGACGCTGATGGGACGGGGGCACGGTGGGAGCAGGCGGGGGCATGGTGGACGCCCTCGTTATGCTCTTAAGAGCATCTCCAAAAGCTCCCCAGAAGTCTCCCCTAAATCTATTTTTTTGGGAAAAACACAAAAACATGTCTCCAACAGTTCCCCTAAAGCGCTCCCAACTTTTTCATAGCCCTTAAAACTCCCTCATTTGTAGCTACAAATGAGGGGTTTTTTGGCTCCCCAGAAACAAACTGCCGCTTTAAAGGATCTGTTGGAGAAAGGATTAAAATCTACCCCCACTTATTATTTAGATGTCCCTTAAAACTGATTTTGAGGAGTAGTTTTATGGAGAGCTCTTGGAGATGCTCTAAGAAGTAGTATATAGATTTCCCACCTTCTAAACTGTAATTGACTAAAGTTTAGTCGTCTACTTTAGTCTCTAAATTATCCAACGATATGACCAAATGAGCCCTTCCAAATAAAAAGTTTAGGGGCTATAATTTAGTTTCTAAAGTTACCCCTTTACATAGTTACATGTTCACGACATTAAACTTTCTAGTAGCAGAAAGGGTGGACACGAAGCAGGGAATTGGTATCGGCTGCACAGGGGAAGGGATTTGATTCACTGGTCATCCTGGTGTTTGGTGCATTTGGCAGACACGGAATCGCTGGTATGTCTTCGACGGGCTCGGCGGGAGAGACTGCGCAGATCGGACTAGTTTGGACCATAAAATCGGAGTAGATTGAAACTAAAATTCTCTTCTTAATCAATTTTTATAAGAAAAAAAATTTAGCCTTCTCAAATCTCTTTCGGTTTTCTCATTCCACTAGCAGACAAGCGGCAGGGACTGGACTGCGGACTGCCGCTGGCAACTCCGACCTCGCGACGCTGTACTCGGCTTGCTTTGAGGACAGAACGATGCAATGCAGCCTATGCTCTAGTCGTCCAGATGATTAGTCATGGTTGTACACTACGGGGTGTTATAATCTTGCTAGTCTTAGCGTTGCGTGTTCGGCGACCTACTACTGACAACGCTACTCGCGTTGCCGGTATGATCCCAAGTAAATGATGTTTTCTTGTAATAATGAAACATGCATCAAGTTGTCGAAAAAAAAATAGTGGAAAAGAATGAGAAAGGTGTTAGCTAAGTTTAATGAAAACGTGGTGGAATATGTTTAGTTGAGCAGGGTGTTATCCCAAGTTGATAACCGTCTAGACACCGCATGTTTACGCTATTCAGGGTGTGCGAAAAGAAAACTTTTTGAAAAACTCCAAGCCATATCCGTATCCAATAGAGAAAACTTTTGTGATCGTTGTTAGAGATGACAACGTGTAAGGTACTCAATAAGCACACAAAGCCATATTCGTACCCACTAGAGAAAAATGTCTCAAACCAATATCGACTACCCATCATAGGTACAAAATTACACCATACTCATACCCACCGCGGGTAGCAGGTACCCATCAGGTAACCATACCAACTAACATTACAATAGACATGATCATTTGAATCATAAAAGTAAGTATTGATGATTACAAAATGTTGAAACACCATACCTCATCAATATTGAAATAATGCTAAAATATCATATTATCTTTGTGATAGCGTGTTAAATTCATCGAACTAAACATAATTTTATCACAAGGTCAACAATATTTAGCATTAAATGGAATCACCATACAAGTCTAGTCCATGCATGGGAGATAACAAGTCCCTTTATCCAAACTCACATGTCATATGTTAGCGGATTTTCTATCAAGTAGCGGGAATGGGACAAGAGAAAACATACTTATGCCCACCATACCCGATGGATATAATAAATGATATAATAAAATACCCACGGGTATCAAAATTCGTCATACCCATGCCTTAGGTTTTACCCGTCAGGTATCTGGTTTCAGATACCTATTGTCATCCCTCGTTGTTGTCTTATAGCCCCACGTAACTACGTAAGACTCATTATATTGATGTGCCAACTATACTTATAATATTTTGTTGCAGTTGCAACCGTCCGAATAACATGCTTTAATTCGAAGCAAAAACCAACTATACTTATACAATATTTTGTTGCCGCATGACTGTATGAACAATCACTCTCTCATCTCCCATAAAACACTATCTTGTCTCTCTTCTTTAAATTGTATATATATCATGTTGTTATATTTGCTTATATAGCATATCATTTAATAAGAACGAAACTTCCATAAAACTGCACTAAGAATGGCTTAATGCCCTCGTAGCAGTCGCATCCTAACCTTGATCGCCCCAATGGCTACTCCGATTTGGTTGCCGGGCCCCCAGATCCACTAGCTCATGGACAATGTTCACATATCATCATAAAGTATTTTTAGTTCATTTTACTTTGGCGTTCCTTTGAGTTGGTTCAATTTACATTTTAACAAAAAATGTTCTTTTCATTTCTTTATGTACAAACCATTTTTTGTTTAAACTTTACTGGTTAGTAGCTAATAACATAATTTTGTTTAGGGTTTATGGTTGTTTATAATTATTTTGATAGTTTAAAGATCAGACAAGACAATAACTTCAATGACAGAAAACTAAATACAAAATAATAATAATACTTATCATAATCTTCTAACATAAGTTATGATGTCATCAATCACTTCGAAAAAATATGAAATTCAACATGTACATAAAAGAAATGAAAAAGACGAATCTCTCTATATAAGTTAAATTTCAAGTTTATGTTTTTGAGGCGATTAAAGATATCATAAATTATGTTAGAAAAATATGACAATTTTTTATTATTATTTCATATTTAGTTTTTTACCAGTAAAATATTATCTTATCTGATCCTTAACCAATAAAAAATATAATACATTTTCTAAGTTAAATTACGTTATTATCTACTATCAACAAAAGTTGAACTGAATTCATAGTATGTATATAAGTAAATAAATAAGACATTTTTTTGTTAAAGGGCAAATTGAACCAACTCAAAAGAGCGAGGAGTAAAATAAACTAAAAATTCTTTAAGAGGTTACATGGATATTGTTCATAGGTGAGGGAAGGGGAGTAATTTGAGTATTTTTTTTTGCCATTATCAGCGTCTTTCTTGCTCGATCCTGACAATGGCACATGTATATGTGGTAGAGCCCAGTGCTGTAGCTCCTGTGTTTTCACAGCTACTAGCTTCTTGATCCTTGATGTTATAGATATCTATGGATTTGCTTGAGATTAATTCCTCAAGAGCCATAGCAAGGGCCGTCTCAAAATATAAATTATATTTTCACGAGCGTGCCTTATCATAATTTTCATTAAGCGGAAGGTCTCAAAGATACAAAGCCATCCGTAAACGAGGGAGTTACGCGTGGTTGGCCGTTCGTAAAGGTGCATACGCCATGCTCATCTCGCTGCATTTATCATGCGCGCGTACTCGTTGCTACCATGGGGAAGTGCAACGGTTTTTCGAGAGCAATGAACTCATTATTTACTGCATTGCCCAGTGCCATTAGCAAATCGCCCGCATACCGTCAAGGCGTCAACAAAACAAAAGGAAACCCAACGGCCTCTTGGCATCATTTGCATCGGCTCCCGTTCCTCCTCCTACCTTGTAGGACGACTCCAAAGAGCAAAAGTGAGGAGGAAGATGAATGGCAATGGATATGATAAGCGCTCGTGGAAGAAGAAGCGGCGAAGGCAGACGGAGGGGTTCGAGGCTGTGGCCATGTACTGGGCGAGGGCGAAGAAGGACGGCAAGTTTGGTCTCAGCTACCTTGACAACCAGGTCTTCTCTTGGTCTGTCAGCGACATCTTCGACAGGGATCTCCTCAGGAAAAAGGTGCACATTGCCTGGCGCCTTTTTTCCCCCCTATATTCAGATTTTATTTTGATTTGCCAAGGTGCCGTAGTTTTGCTTGCGCTTGGTTAGTTCTGTTTCAGCATGTGTGTGGTCCTCTGCTGCATGAAGCCAGCAACTTGTCTGCTCGCATGGACAAGAACTGATCTTGATTTTGAGCAGATGCTTTTATCAGGTTTTACTCTCATGCTTCAATACTGTTGGGTGTTTTTTTATCCGAAGATATATGTCAAAAGTTTTTGATGCCTCAGTACAAGTATGTCAACGTATATGTGTCGAAAGTTTTGCGTGTGTGTGGGTGGTCGTCGATCATCGTCAATTCGTCATCCTGTGCAGATCCTCTCTGTGTAGATTGGGCTGGAACAAGCTCGTAGCCCACGTCCATTTAGGGCTCATCAACTTTGGCCCAGCTAGGCCCATCCCAGTCTCCACACCTTCGTCCTCCGTAGCGGCTACTTGCTCATCGCCGCAGCCCGCTGGTACCGGCGGTCGCTCGCCGGCCAGAAACAGAATGTTTCGATCGATCTACGAGATGGAGTGCGTAGCTGCAACGACGATAGAGTTTCGATGTCGCGTCGGTCCAGTGCCTGCTCCGGGACCAGGTACGGCTTCCGGTCTACCTAGTGCTTTGGCCACCGGTACCCATCCTAGCAGTACTCCTGTCTCCTTCGCCGACAGTTGTATGCTTTCGGCATTCTCTGTCCCTGTTCAGAAATGTGGCTTGAGACTGGCTTGAATAGTTGAATACTACGAATTTAGGATTGAGTAGAGTATATTGGCCTTTTCCTGGACTGGATCTGATTGTTGGCTGCCTCTTTTGCTTCTTGTACTGGTATTTGCTGTTGATACTTTGATATGCCATAAAATCGGCTGGTTCTCCAACGGGATTCAAACAGGATTTTTGCTGATAAGTCTTTTCCTGATACAGTGATACTGATATTTCTGTTTGATGCTTTGATAATTCATAAAATCGGCATGTTCAGTAGGATTTTCTAGAGTATTGGATTCAAACAAGTTTTTTGTTTTTAAGTTCCCTCGATGGTTGATTGATGTCAGTTGTCTTTAGTTATTGATTCTATGCAAATAAAAGGGCAAACGTAGTGCTGGCAAAATGAGTGAGGTCTGGAATGTGATAAACCGATGCAAGCTTTATTCCCTCAAATACGGAGGGGCTGCTTTGAACTTGTGACCAGCGAGACCATTCACACAGAAATACCAAATATAAGTTGTCTCATCAACTTCATCTTTTTTTACGCACGCTGTCTTGAAAGGTAGTGTTAGAATATACTCTCCGCTCAAGTATATAATACATAACCACTTTTGGTTCAAAGACCAAGAAATATATTTAATTTTTCTCTATCAGCACTAGTACTACTGCATTGATGTATATGTATTTAGAGAGAGCACATCTTATTTTATGACAAACAAAAAGTGGTTATGCCTTATATTATGGGATGGAGGGAGTAATATAAGTTTTTGGATTGAACTGGTTGGTACATGAAACTTAATATAGTACCAGAGCCAGATTTCACGAGTATGAATCCTGCTAGCGCCATTAAAATGAAATAATTTAAGTGGGTTGCTCCTATTCCATGCCTCAGAACATGGAGAGGCTCGACGTGAGAGGGATATTAGAATGTAATTTAAGTGAGTTGTCAACCTCTTCCTAACAGATTAAGATTTTGAGTTGAATTGGTTATTGCGTCCACTCTATCGGAGCTAGAGGCCTCGAGTTCGAATTCTGGCAAAGGCTTTATTTGTGCCTCCGACCCTTTATTTACACATTTTCTCCTTTTTTTTCCTTGCTACACGTGAGTGGGGCTGTTGAAGTGTATATTTGATTTTCTACCTTCTTCTAGCAGCTTAAACTATTGGGTTGAATTGGTTAGTGTGTCCACTCTAATAGATAGAACCGTTTGGATTCTGATGTTAGTTAAATGAATAATTCATGTTGTCATATACTTAGCTTGTTACATTTCACCACTGCAATTAACTATATGGAATGCATATTTTATTTATGGTTCCAGTAAAAATGTTGTATTATCTTCTCTATTTTCTCACTGATGAACTTTTATTATTTCTAGCTCCATTGTTAAGTTATCATAGAGTTTTACTGCAATGAACTAAAAAGCCATCTGGATATTCATTGCAGGTCAAGCGGATACCGGATACTTTCACGTCATTTGAGAGTTACTTGGATTCGTTTACTTGGCCGCTGATTGAAGAAGTACATGCTGATGTATTCTCATCGCTAGATGGTTATTCTGAGGCAAACTTTATAGAAGTAACACAGGTGGGAAATCTTGATGCTAGTAAACCAATACTCGGTTTTCGAGTTGCAGAACCAGTGAAGGATGAGAAGTCAAGGGAGACATATGTACCAGTGGAGAATGATATAATTGTCCTGTCCTCACATAAGCCAAGGCATGTGTCTGATTTGACACAAAACAAGTCATCATTTGTGTTAGGTTCGGTAATTAAAACTGGAGAAGAAGATGGGTTCCCTCCGGACTGGTGTGTTGTTCACTTGTCATCTGCCATTCTCGTTGAGGCAGACTGTCATACAAAAATTCCAAAAAGGCCACTGTTTCTTGTGTTCCTTATAAATATGAAGACATACAATCGCATATGGAGATGCCTTCATTTGGGACAAAATTGTAGTAATCTCTTTGAGCTTCAGAACAAAAAGAGTAGTGGTCCCGTAACTAAGGCGTGGGAGTTCAAGCCAAAGGTGTGTTGGTCCTATGCACACAAAGTAAGCGATACAATGTGTCTTTTTGACATATTAATATTCCTAATATTAGCATTTATATAGGGCTTAGAAACTTCAATATCACAATCCGTGTGTAAATTGCTGTTTTGCCAAGCTTTAGCCACCTTGTTTTCCATGGAGATTTTTCTCAAGAGTACAACAGTTTTTTTGGCTAAAATTTCCTGCATATCGAATTTTGTAATAATGACATTTTGTATGCATTTGAAGTAATATACTTCTCCCTTGTTCTTTTACAATTCAGTGTATGTATCACACATTATCCATGATGTCTGATTTTATCGTTTTTCTTGAAGCCCGCGGAAGCGGAAAGTTCCCAATGCTCCCAACCATCTCAATGTTTTGATGGTAGGTTGATTGAATGGCTTGGCCTTGAGAAATTCGGTCTAAATGATTCACAGTTGAATGCAGTGTCAGATTGTGTATCATTAATGGATAGCAACTCTTCATCTATAAAGCTATTATGGGGTCCCCCTGGGACAGGTAAAACTAAAACTATCAGCTCTATATTATGGGCCATGCTCATCAAGGGCAGGAGGACACTTGCCTGTGCACCTACGAATACTGCTGTGTTAGAGATTGCGGCTCGGATCGTCAGTCTAACTGTGAAGTCTTCGGATGGCACCGTCTTCCTGAATGACATTGTTCTGTTTGGAAACAAAAAGAAGATGAAGATAGATAATGACTATTATCTTTCAAAGGTGTATCTTAACTTTCGTGCTGAGCGCCTGTTGCCATGCTTCAAGTCAAATACAGGCTGGAGGCATTGTTTATGCGTGCTGATAGATCTTCTTGTCAATTCTGTGACCAAGTACCAGTTGAACAATGAGGATAAAACATTCAAACAACATTTGAAAGATGATTACAATAAACTTTCTCGGAATTTACATAGTTACATAACTATACTATACAATGATCATCCAAGAAACCTGGAAACAGGACAGAGCTTTCAATGTATGCTGGAGGTCCGTGAGTTGCTCAAAATTCTTCACACTTTGATAAATGCTGGTAATGGTGGTGATATATGGAGCGATGAACTGCTCAGAAGCACTATAGAAGAGGAGGTCAACCCTGAGCTTTGGCCTTCACAGCTAGCCTGCATACGGACCAACTCATGCAATAAATCCAAGTTTGTGGCTGCAAGATCTTTGTGTCTGCAAGAATTAATATATCTTTGTAAGAACATGGAGCTCCCAAATTGTTACAGTGCACAAGATGTTCGACTATACCTGCTGTCAAGAACTAGATTGATTATCTGTACAGTTTGTAGCTCATTCAAGTTGTACAATATACCTATGAGAAATTCTTCTCCAAGTTTACATCAGCTGCTAAACAAACCCAAAATATTGATTCCTCTGGAGTTGCTGATAATTGATGAGGCTGCTCAGCTCAAAGAGTGTGAAACCTTAATTCCTCTGCAGTTGCCTGGCATAAGGCATGCTGTTCTCATCGGCGATGAGTATCAATTACCTTCCCTTGTGAAGAGCAAAGTAAGCTCCTTAAATTTATACTTCTGCTTATGTTCTTTGTATTGACATGTAATATGGTTCTGCAGATATCTGATAGTGCTAACTTTGGACGAAGTGTTTTTGAGAGGTTGAGTTCCCTAGGCTATAGTAAGCACCTTCTCAATATCCAGTACAGGATGCATCCAGACATTAGCAGGTTTCCAGTTGGTACATTTTATGATGGCAAGCTATCTGATGGCCCCAATGTCAGTCACAAGGACTATAATAAGATGTTTTTAGCAGGAAAACTGTTTAGGCCATATTCATTTATAAATATTGATGGCAGCCATGAAACAAATGAAATGCATGGTCGGAGCCTTAAAAACTCATTAGAAGTCGATGCAGTTGTGATGATAGTGCAGAGTTTGTTAAAAGGTAAGGGCAGCCATAATGTACAGTGCTGTAGTTGTATGTTTAATTTCTTTCTCTAATAAGTATTATATCATTTGATCAAGATCAAGTCAGTTTATGTTTGGGCAAGTTATAACGTTTTTGCCTTTTTATCTATTGTAGAGACGCTTTCTACACGAAGCAAGCTTTCTATTGGTGTTGTGTGTCCATACAATGCTCAAGTTAGAGCTATACAGGAAAAGGTTGGGAAGCCCTGCAGGAAGTATGATTATTTCTCAGTGAAAGTAAAATCTGTGGATGGTTTCCAAGGCGCGGAGGAAGATATAATTATCATATCAACAGTCAGGAGTAATGGAGCTGGTACAGTTGGGTTTCTATCAAACTTACAGAGGACTAACGTGGCTCTAACAAGGGCCAAGTAAGTTCTGCGCCGAGCATTTAAATTTCACATCAATTACTTCATAATCTTTTATCTGGTGCATGATGATAAAACTATTTAATTTTTAACATTTTGTTGTAGGCATTGCTTATGGATTGTGGGGAATGGAACCACTCTGTTCAACAGCAATTCCGTTTGGCAGAAGATCGTCAAGGACACAAGAGATAGAGGTTGTTTTTTTAATGCCACTGATGAGAAAGAGTTGCTGAATGCAATTTTCAAGCCTGCTGTTGAGTATCCTCATGCTGACAATTTAGCTAAACATGAGCAACACGGACAGAATATATCCGACTTATCAGCTACTGACACAATTCAGCAACTTGCATGTCAGTTTACCCCTGGAAGTGATCTCCCACCAAAGTTCTCTATCACACTCAATGTTGGTTATACTACAAGAAAATTCAGTTCATCAAGCACCCTGCTTAACAGCTCTCCTTTGCAACTCACAGCAACAGCGGTACCAAACGCAGAACCAGCTTCTCATGGCTCTTCAGCTACTGGAGCAGTTGAATTGCCTGTAACCGAAGATGGGCGCTTGGTTGATGGGAAAATCTCCTTTCAGAATACTGTGAGGAGCACTTTGATCAGAATCGACCACGACCCTAGACTTGCATTTGACTTTCTGGCAGTAGCAACTACACGGGAGCAAGCAGCACCTCTTACCCGGGAGCAGTTTAAGAAGCATGACAGAATGGTCGAATCTCCTGCTCCAGTTACCGCTGAGGGTTCGGAATGCTGCATCAGACTCAATGAACAGGAGCAAGTAGCACCTCCTACCAAGCTGCAATCGAAGAAGCGTGGTAGAAATGTTAAAGATCCTGCTGCAGCTACTACAGGGGCTTTGAAATGCAGCATCGGACTCGATGAAATAGCTACCCGCCAGCAAGCAGCACCTCCTACTCCTGAGCAATCTAAGAAGCGTGGTAGAAAGAGCGAACCTCTTCCTCAAGTTATCACAGAGGGTTTGAGACGCAGCAGCCGACTTAGTGAAAAAGGCAAGCACCATCAAGTAGCGCCGTCTCAGGAGCAAGCCAAGAAGCATGGTAGAAAGGGAGCGACACTTTCTCCAGTTACCACAGAGGCCCTGAGACGCAGCAGCAGACTGAATGAAAAGGGCACGCATCAGCAGATAGCGCTTTCTATCCCAGAGCAAGCTAAGAAGTGTGGTAGAAAGGCCAAAAGGCTTCCTCGAGTAACCATAGAGGGTTTGAAACGCAGCAAAAGAATGAGTAGAAACAACAGCGAAGAATTGGCTGATGTGGATTGCAATCCATGTGAGTGCTACCATAAAAAGCCCTTCTAGTTTCTTTTGTCAGCACTAGATGATCATGACTATAACTCATATTTTTTTTATTTCTTGAATGACTCTTTTCATGAACCACAAGAAATGGCAAGGAAGCGACGCCTACCTGCCGAGTGCCGACTACATCAAAGGAGGTTACAACAGAATTGTATAGGTTGGGACATGTCTGCAGCAAGCAACATGATCGACCCTTCTCGCACTACAGGAAACTGGTTAAAGAACGTGGGTGAAAAACCGTCAAACTTAATGTAATAGGCCGTCGAACTTACCGTAAGAACGTGGGTTTACCGACGAATATAGCCGACGGCGATTTTTGGACGAACTTAGAGAAGTAAGTTCGACGGTACCCACGTTCTTAACCTTAAGAACGTGGGTACCGTCGAACTTAACATTAAGAACGTGGGTACCGTCGAACTTAACATTAAGAACGTGCGTTTTTAAGTTCGACGGGGGCCGTCGAATTTTTTCCCATAAGTTCGACAGCACCCACGTTCTTAAGGTTAAGTTCGACGGGGTCACGTGGCCGTCGAACTTATGTGTCCTGCAGAGGTCTGCGCGGACTGCACAATAAGTTCGACGGTACCCACGTTCTTAACCTTAAGAACGTGGGTACCCACGTTCTTAACCCTTTTTCAGAAAAAAAAAATAAAAACACAAAAATGAAAAATTAGACACATAATATCATATGCAACACAATATATCACATACAATACATATTTCAAACACATTGATATATGTTCATATCACAAATTCACACAAGTCCAAATATATAAGTTCACAAATTCACATAAGTCCAAATACATAAGTTCACAAATTCACATAAGTCCAAATACATAAGTTCACAAATTCACAAATACATTGATATATGTTGCTCGTAGCTCCACCACTAGAATTGAGACATCTGTCCGCAAAGTCAACGTGAGGGGGAGGAGTCACTTGATGATAGCCGGAATCCTACAAAATAAACCAAAATTCTCATAAATACACAACTGGCATTAAATCACATGTACACAAAGATATAGGAAAGCATGATGAACACAAAGTGTGGCTTCCATATTTGTGCGTGAACATGAACATGAGAGTGCCATAAACATAACAGCGCTATTTCTACCATGGGTCATCTACCAAAAAATACAACATAACATCAAGGTTTGAACCTGTACATTCCCTACCAAAATACACACACACGAGCAGTTTGAGCACAAGGCAAAATATCTGACTCGCTACACTGGAGGCATTATATGACAAATGTACAATGCTTCCTCAGCTCTGGCGTCAAAATGTCTCAATCAAGGTATCAGCAGTTCCCATTGTGGGAGAGATTTGTAAGGGCTTAATTGAAACTACCATTTGTAAATAAGAATTAATCACTACATGAGATCAGTCATACACGGGAAAACCTACCTTGTCCTTCACAATTCTGTCACATGTCAGAGTGTATTCTGCATCAACAATTTCTTCCTCCAACTTGAACCTTCTCAAAGATTCTATCTAGACAAAAGTTAACACATATTACAAATAGATAAGGTAAAGAGACATGTTTTCGAGGAGTCAATAGTTCTACTAAAAAAGGCTCAATTAAATATTATATCAGTTGACTGGAATGAAAAGCCACTGGCAAATGTAAGTTGATTGCTTACTTCATCAACCGGAGGGGCACTTGTCTTTTGTATCTTTGTTAGCTTTCTTCTGTATTCTTGTTCATGGAATGGTAACAAAGGTCACATACCAAAAAAAAGTGCTATTAGTCGAAACCAAAAAAGAATGGCATGTCATACTTAAATAAGTTCAAGAAGAAAACAAAATAAGTCAGCATAATATAGCGTTGGCCTAAGAACGAACTAAAAGTTCTTAAAAACACAGTAAACTCTAAGCCAGAGAGCCCCAAGAAGAAGGTCATGGTCAACTTACTATCTTGAGCAAGTTTCTTCAATTCAACTTCCTCTCGAAGCTGCGCCACTTGATCTACCTATTCAAATATCAAGAATAAACAATTTTCAGTTTGACAATAGAGCATTGTATAATTTGTGAAACACCTATGGATTATGAATCACATTCAACGCATAGCTAGCAGTTGTTATGGTAAAATATCGGACTCCAGCAATACGAAAGCAACAAAAAATAGTTAATTACATTTGTGCACAGAACTCCAGTGCAAGGTCACTCTAGACTAACCCATTATTCCATTGCCAGAATGTATCAAGTTTGTCTAGTCATAGCATTGTGGACCACATGTTAAGGTGCAGGCTCTTGAAAATGTTAGCATTCTCTAAACTTGAAGGGAAGAATAAAAACCCATGCTTTCAACTATCTATGCATAGTCACATCTATAGTTTGCCTCTACATCTGCTGTCGACTCAGAGCAGGGCAGTCTGTAGATTATCCATTGCTTCTTATCTTAAGCCCAAAAACATAATATACGATGGGGGGGAGAAAACATACTTGAACTTCCAGATTCCATTGTTCCCTGGCAAGTGACTTTGCAAGCTCACCGTTTGTAACCTGTGAAAACCTTCTTTAAGACCATTGCTAAGACCTGTGAAGATTGGGTAGGGGTCGTTTGTAGACAGGCATATACCTCAAGTCTAGCCAAACGTGCAAGGGCTTCCATTCTAGTGTTGTGATGTCTCTGTTTCTCTATCTCCACTGCTTCCAATGTTTCAATCATACTAGTCTGCAACTCTGAAGCCTGAAACATGTTGAACAAGAAGCTGATAAGGAATCACTACTTTCTAGAAACCATCTCACCAGGATAACTTGTGTGTAGAAATGGTTTTGCAAATGAATACTTGAATCTGCCTTATAAGTACTTCAGATGAACTTACAGTTCCATAACCAATGAAATATGTGCAGGATTTTGAGCTCAAATGCAGTATTGCAAAAAAAAACTAAACAGAATACATTTTGAATAATAACAACAAAAAACATACTCCCTCCATCACAAATTATTGGTTGGTTTGGCTTTTCTAGGTACCTATGCTGCTATGCACCTAGATAGACATATATAAGCTAAAAAGTTTGTATGATCTATAGTTTGGAATGTAGGGGGCACATTGTGGTACTAACTAAATGATGGTATAAAACACAAAAAAGAGTTAACATCATGCATGCTATAAGAGCAGTTTCTGTCGTTCTGTTCAGAGCGATATATATTGATGTCATCACATTAAGAAACCTTTCAAGTCTCGAGCAAAAGAAAATAGCCATGAAGCAGCCTCACCTCCTGAGCCTGCTCCTTCTCACGCTCGGCGGGCAGCTTCTCAAGCCCCGCCTTCTCCCCCTCGAGCCTCGCAACAGCATCTTTGCGCTCAGCAATAGCGCGTGCGGCCATGGCCGCAAGCTGCTCAGCTCGCCGCCGCGTCCTCTCCTCCTCCCTCCGCCTCTCCTCCTCGGAATCCTCCGAATCTTCGCTCCCTGACCCATCGGAGTCCTCATCGCTCCCGCTCTCGGACACGACACTCTTGTCGTCCTCGCGATCCCCTCGATCCGTTTCCGGTTTCACCTCGGCCACCACCCCCACCGTTGGTTCACCACCGGCTTGATCCTGCACACTCTTACTGCAGCACAGATAAGCCGGATAAAATACAGAGCACAATTGTACAAAAAATGTGAAGAACGGTGAAGTAAAATGGAACCAGAACTATTAACCTGACTGCAACAGTTCAAGAGATCAGATGATTCTTAAGGAGTATATCCCATGATTCCCATCACAGGAAGCAAGGACCAAATAAAGGCACAAGCATCACTCTATATGTATTTGGGACAATGGTAAACAATGTATAAAATATAGTTGCAATTCCGAATTTCAGAGATTACACCTAGAATTATTGTAAGTTTACCGATTTCAGGAATCATTTTTGGGATTTTTTTTTAGTTAGGCATACACCCCTCCCCCTCCCAACATACCATAATCAGGGGTATCACTTTTGTGGTCAAGGTTTTGGCTTATTGGTCATCAAGATGAACTATGTGACCAAATGAGAGCTCTAATCTAAATTTTGGTTTGCCAACAATGGCCATACCAGGGCCAGACACCAAGAAAATATCTAGACACATCACCTTTTTCATTAAGAAGGTAGGCTCAAAGACCATAAAAAAATTCGAACTGACAAGTGGATAGCAATGTTGGACTAATACTTCATTGAAGCTTGCACCACAACAGAAGAAATGAATAAATAAATGATACTAACCAATGCGGACACCACCCGGAGACAATGCACTGCTGTCACTGAAGACAGCATTCTTGTTCAATGTGATGAGGCAAAGATCACATAGCTTTTCAACCTTGTTTCCTGTGGATATAAGACAACAGTAAAACAAGTTATAGTTTGGCCCCTTGAAAATGAAGCCCAGTTAGATGTTAATTTGCATACCAGTCAAGCCAAGGGGGCGGAGATCCCAGAGAACAAGGTGGTTCTCAGTTCCATCAGTCACCATCTTGTAGCCCTTGCTCATGAGATAGTTTCCAATTGCAACAGCATTGGCCTTCACTTGCTTTGCATAGGCCTTGTGAGAGCACCTAGAGGGGGGGGGGGTGAATAGGTGATCCTGTAAAACTTCAAATCTTAAGCCACCAAAAACTTGTTAAGTGTTAGCACAATTATGGCCAAGTGGCTAGAGAGGAGCCAAAACACAATAACCACAAGAAAACAATCACAGAGATGACGCGGTGGTTATCCCGTGGTTCGGCCAAGTACAAAACTTGCCTAGTCCACGTTGTGGCGTCCCAACGGACGAGAGTTGCACTCAACTCCTCTCAAGTGATCCAATGATCAACTTGAATACCACGGTGTTCTTGCTTTTCTTTTCTCAATCCCGTTTGCGAGGAATCTCCACAACTTGGAGCCTCTCGCCCTTACAAAAGATGTTCACAGAGAATCACGGAGCAAGGGAGGGATTAGCAACTCACACACGACAAAAGATCACCGCGAATACGCACACACAAGACCCAGACTTGAGCTCAAGAGACTAGCACACTAGAACGGAGCTCAAATCACTAGAATGTCAAACAAGTGCGCAAGATTGATGTGTGAGTGATCAAGAGTGCTCAAGGAATGCTTGGTGTACTCCTCCATGCGCCAAGGGGTCCCTTTTATAGCCCCAAGGCAGCTAGGAGCCGTTGGGAACAAATCTGGAAGGCCATCTTTGCCTTCTGTCTCGTGGCGCACCGGACAGTCCGGTGCACACCGGACACTGTCCGGTGCCCGATTTGTTTCCATAAACAGCGCATCCGACCGTTGCTGTCTGAGTCAGATCTGCGCACCGTTGGCGCACCGGACATGTCCGGTGCACACCGGACAGTCCGGTGTATCTTTCCGACCGTTGGCTCGGCCACGTGTCGCGCACCGATCGCGCGGCCGACCGTTGGCTCACCGGACAGTCCGGTGCACACCGGACAGTCCGGTGAATTATAGCCGTACGTCGCCGGTAAATTCCCGAGAGCGACCTCTTCGGCCGAGGCGGCCTGGCGCACCGGACACTGTCCGGTGCACCACCGGACACTGTTCGGTGCACCACCGGACAGTCCGGTGCCCCAGACCGAAGCAGCCCCTTGGCTGTACACAGCCAAGTCTTCTCTTCTCTTCTTCTTTCTGTTTCTAACACTTAGACAAGATATTAGTACACAAAACCAATGTACTAAGGCTTAGAAACATACCTTAACTTGTGATTTGCACTTTGTTCATCCATTGGCATATTTTCACATTTAAGCACTTGTGTTTGCACTCAATCACCAAAATACTTAGAAATGGCCCAAAGACACATTTCCCTTTCAATCTCCCCCTTTTTGGTGATTTATGCCAACACAACATAAAGCAACTAGAACAAGTGCAAAATCACTTCAAATGAAAACTCAAATTGGTTTTGATTCAATTTTGGCATATATGGATCATCCTTTGCCACCACTTGGTTTGTTTTTGCAAATCAAACTCAAATCTCTATTTCTATGTCAAACACACATGTTGAGGCATAAAGAGAGTCATTTCAAAAGAGATTGATCAAAGATTTCAAAAACTCCCCTTAAATCCCATAATCAATACTTCTCCCCACAAGTAGCCAACTTTTGACAAAAGAGACAGTAAAAGCGTTTGACACAACAAAAACTCTATTCTACTATTTTCAAAATCTCTCAAGTGGTAGCTGATCCATTTATCGCTTTGGCCTTTATTTTCTCCCCCTTTGGCATCAAGCACCAAAACGGGATCAATCTTGGCCCTTTTAACCCCATTGCCTCACCAAAATCTTCATTTAAGATCAAATGGCAATAAGAGTTCAAGAGATGGACTTGGAATAAGTTACCCTCTCATCGGAGTGCAGTGGAAGTCTTTCATGGTCCAAGTCCACCTTTTCCCTTTCAATTCTCCTTCGAGACTAAATCAAGCAAACTCAAGCAAATGGTTAGTCTCAAAGGGTCAAGTTGTAACACATCTCCCCCTAAACATGTGTATCACTTTGCAACGGACTTGTGAGGTCCAGGGAGTGTTTGTACAACTGGAGCACCACAATAAGCAACAAAATGCAGAATGAACCTGATCAAATGCATAAACACATGTATGCTACAATTCAATCCAAGTTCCGCGAATCTAAGACATTTAGCTCACTACGCAACCTGCAAAAGGTCTTCTCATCTAGAGGCTTAGTGAAGATATCGGCTAGCTGGTTCTCGGTGCTAACATGAAACACTTCGATATCTCCCTTTTGCTGGTGGTCTCTCAAAAAGTGATGCCGGATGTCTATGTGCTTTGTGCGGCTGTGCTCAACAGGATTTTACGCCATGCGGATAGCACTCTCATTATCACATAGGAGTGGGACTTTGCTCAGATTGTAGCCAAAGTCCCGGAGGGTTTGCCTCATCCAAAGTAGTTGCGCGCAACACTGTCCTGCGGCAACGTACTCGGCCTCAGCGGTGGATAGGGCAACGGAGGTTTGTTTCTTAGAGTTCCATGACACCAGGGACCTTCCTAAGAATTGGCACGTCCCCGATGTACTCTTCCTATCGACCTTACATCCAGCATAGTCGGAGTCTGAGTATCCAACTAAGTCAAAGGTAGACCCCTTTGGATACCAGAGCCCGAAGCAAGGCGTAGCGACCAAATATCTAAGAATTCGCTTCACCGCCACTAAGTGACACTCCTTAGGATCGGATTGAAATCTAGCACACATGCATACGCTAAGCATAATATCCGGTCTACTAGCACATAGGTAAAGCAAAGATCCTATCATTGACCGGTATGCTTTTTGATCAACGGACTTACCTCCTTTGTTGAGGTCGGTGTGTCCGTCGGTTCCCATCGGCGTCTTTGCGGGCTTGGCGTCCTTCATCCCAAACCGCTTTAGTAGATCTTGCGTGTACTTCGTTTGGGAGATGAAGGTGCCATCCTTGAGTTGCTTCACTTGGAACCCAAGGAAGTAGTTCAACTCGCCCATCATCGACATCTCGAATTTCTGCGTCATCACCCTGCTAAACTCTTCACAAGACTTTTGGTTAGTAGAACCAAATATTATGTCATCGACATAAATTTGGCACACAAACAAATCACCGTCACATGTCTTTGTGAAAAGAGTTGGATCGGCTTTCCCAACCTTGAAAGCATTAACAATTAGAAAGTCTCTAAGGCATTCATACCATGCTCTTGGGGCTTGCTTAAGTCCATAGAGCGCCTTAGAGAGCTTACACACATGGTCGGGGTACCGTTCATCCTCGAAGCCAGGGGGTTGCTCTACGTACACCTCCTCCTTGATTGGCCCGTTGAGGAAAGCGCTCTTCACATCCATTTGGTACAACCTGAAAGAATGGTGAGCGGCATATGCTAGCAAGATACGAATTGACTCTAGCCTAGCCACAGGAGCAAAAGTCTCCTCAAAGTCCAAACCTGCGACTTGGGCATAACCTTTTGCCACAAGTCGAGCCTTGTTCCTCGTCACCACCCCGTGCTCGTCCTGTTTGTTGCGGAACACCCACTTGGTCCCCACAACATTTTGCTTCGGACGAGGCACCAGTGTCCAAACGTCATTGCGCTTGAAGTTGTTAAGCTCCTCCTGCATGGCCAATACCCAGTCCGGATCTAGCAAGGCCTCCTCTACCCTGAAAGGCTCAATAGAAGAGACAAAAGAGTAATGCTCACAAAAATTAACTAATCGAGATCGAGTAGTTACTCCCTTGCTAATATCACCCAGAATTTGGTCGACGGGATGATCCCTTTGAATCATCGCTCGAACTTGGGTTGGAGGTGCCGGTTGCGCTTCTTCCTCCATCACTCGATCACCTTGTGCTCCCCCTTGATCAATCGCCTCCACTTGAGGTACCTGTACGTCACCTTCGGTTGGGGGATTCACCATAGTTGAGGAAGAAGGTTGATCTCGTTCATCTTGTTCCTGTGGCCGCACTTCTCCAATCGCCATGGTTCGTATGGCGGTCGTCGGAACATCTTCTTCATCTACATCATCACAATCAACAACTTGCTCTCTTGGAGAGCCATTAGTTTCATCAAATACAACGTCGCTAGAGACTTCAACCAAACCCGATGATTTGTTGAAGACTCTATACGCCTTTGTATTTGAGTCATAACCTAACAAAAACCCTTCTACTGCTTTGGGAGCAAATTTAGAATTCCTACCCTTCTTCACTAGAATGTAGCACTTGCTCCCAAATACACGAAAGTAGGATACATTGGGTTTGTTACCGGTTAGTAGCTCATACGACGTCTTCTTGAGGAGGCGATGAAGGTAGACCCTGTTGATGGCGTGGCAAGCCGTGTTTATGGCTTCCGTCCAAAAGTACTCGGGGGTCTTGAACTCTCCTAGCATCGTCCTCGCCATGTCGATGAGCGTCCTGTTCTTCCTCTCTACCACACCATTTTGCTGTGGTGTGTAGGGAGCGGAGAACTCATGCTTGATCCCTTCTTCTTCAAGGAATTCCTCCACTTGAAGATTCTTGAACTCGGACCCGTTGTCGCTCCTTATCTTCTTCACCTTGAGCTCAAACTCATTTTGAGCTCTCCTGAGGAAGCGCTTGAGGGTCCCTTGGGTTTCAGACTTATCCTGCAAAAAGAACACCCAAGTGAAGCGGGAAAAGTCATCAACAATAACTAGACCATACTTACTCCCTCCTATGCTCAGATAGGCGACGGGTCCGAAGAGATCCATATGCAGCAACTCCAGAGGTCTTGAAGTGGTCATCACATTCTTGCTGTGATGCGCTCCTCCCACCTGTTTACCTGCTTGACAAGCTGCACAAGGTCTATCTTTTTCGAATTGCACGTTAGTCAAACCTATCACGTGTTCTCCCTTTAGAAGCTTGTGAAGGTTCTTCATCCCCACATGTGCTAAGCGGCGATGCCACAGCCAGCCCATGCTAGTCTTAGCTATTAAGCATGCATCTAGACCGGCCTCTTCTTTTGCAAAATCAACTAAATAAAGTTTGCCGTCTAATACACCCTTAAAAGCTAGTGAACCATCACTTCTTCTAAAGACAGACACATCTATATCTGTAAATAGACAGTTATACCCCATATGACATAATTGACTAACAGATAATAAATTATATCCCAAAGACTCAACTAAAAACACATTAGAAATTGAGTGCTCATTAGAGATTGCAATTTTACCTAACCCTTTTACCTTGCCTTGATTCCCATCACCGAATATGATTGAATCTTGGGAATCCTTATTCTTGACGTAGGAGGTGAACATCTTCTTCTCCCCCGTCATATGGTTTGTGCATCCGCTGTCGATAATCCAGCTTGAACCCCCGGATGCATAAACCTGCAAGGCAAATTTAGGCTTGGGACTTAGGTACCCAACTTATGTTGGGTCCTACAAGGTTAGTGCAAATATCCTTAGGGACCCAAATGCAAGTTTTGTCACCCTTGCATTTTGCCCCTAGCTTTCTAGCAACAATTTTCTTATCCTTTCTACAAATTGCAAAGGAAGCATTCAAAGCACAATAAATTGTAGAAGGTTCATTCACTACTTTCCTAACAACATTTTTCCTAGGCATTTGATGAACAACATTTCTTCTAAGCACATTTCTACCATGAATAACATGAGAACTAGAAGCAGTCATAGCATAAGAGTCATAAGCATGTGAATCAAAAACATCATGACCTCTAAAAGCATTTCTAGAATATCTCCTATCATAGTACATGAAAGCATGATTCTTCTTAACACTATTAGCCATAGGAGCCTTCCCTTTCTCCTTGGTGGAGATGGGAGTCTTATGGCTTGTTAAGTTCTTGGCTTCCCTCTTGAAGCCAAGCCCATCCTTAATTGAGGGGTGTCTACCAACCGTGTAGGCATCCCTAGCAAATTTTAGTTTATCAAAATTACTTTTGCTAGTCTTAAGTTGAGCATTAAGACTAGCTAATTCATCATTAAGCTTGGAAATTGAAACTAGGTGTTCACTACAAGCATCAATGTCTATATCCTTACACCTAGTGCAAATTTCAACATTTTCAACACAAGAGTTGGATTTATTTGCTTCTACTAGTTTAGCATTTAAATCATCGTTTATGCTCTTTAAGTTAGAAATAGAATCATGGCATGTTGACACTTCACAAGCAAGCATTTCATTTCTCTTAATTTCTAATGCAAGGGATTTTTGAGCCTCTACAAACTTATCATGTTCTTCATATAACAAATCCTCTTGCTTTTCTAAAAGTATATTCTTTTCATTCAAGGCATCAATTAATTCATTAATTTTGTCTATCTTAGATCTATCTAAGCCCTTGAACAAACATGAATAATCTACTTCATCCTCATCACTAGATTCGTTCTCACTTGAAGAAGCATAGGTAGTGTTGCGAGTACATACCTTCTTCTCCCTTGCCATAAGGCATGTGTGACGCTCGTTGGGGAAGAGGGTTGATTTGTTGAAGGCGGTAGCGGCGAGTCCTTCGTTGTCGGAGTCGGACGAGGAGCAGTCCGAGTCCCACTCCTTGCCTAGATGCGCCTCGCCCTTTGCCTTCTTGTAATTCTTCTTCTTTTCCCTCTTGTTTCCCTGTTCCTGGTCACTATCATTATCGGGGCAGTTAGCGATAAAATGACCAATCTTACCGCACTTGAAGCATGAGCGCTTCCCCTTTGTCTTGGTCTTGCTTGGCTGCCCCTTGTGACCTTTTAGTACCGTCTTGAATCTCTTGATGATGAGAGCCATCTCTTCATCATTGAGCCCGGCCGCCTCAACTTGCGCCACCTTGCTAGGTAGCGACTCCTTGCTCCTTGTTGCCTTTAGAGCAATGGGTTGAGGCTCGTGGAGTGGACCGTTCAACGCGTCGTCGACATATCTTGCCTCCTTGATCATCATCCGCCCGCTCACGAATTTTCCAAGTACTTCCTCGGGCGTCATCATCGTGTACCTGGGATTCTCACGAATATTGTTCACGAGATGAGGATCAAGAACGGTAAATGACCTGAGCATTAGGCGGACGACGTCGTGATCCGTCCAACGCGTGCTCCCGTAGCTCCTTATTTTGTTGATAAGAGTCTTGAGCCGGTTGTAAGTTTGAGTTGGCTCCTCTCCCCTTATCATGGCGAATCGTCCAAGCTCGCCTTCCACCAACTCCATCTTGGTGAGCATGGTGATGTCGTTCCCCTCGTGAGAGATCTTGAGGGTGTCCCATATCTGCTTGGCATTGTCCAAGCCGCTCACCTTATTGTACTCTTCCCTGCACAAAGAAGCTAAGAGAACAGTAGTAGCTTGTGCATTTCTATGAATTTGTTCATTTATAAGCATAGGGCTATCCGAGCTATCAAATTTCATTCCATTTTCCACAATCTCCCATATGCTTGGATGGAGAGAGAATAAGTGACTACGCATTTTGTGACTCCAAAATCCGTAGTCCTCCCCATCGAAGTGTGGAGGTTTGCCAAGAGGAATGGAAAGCAAATGCGAATTCGAACTATGTTGAATACGAGAATAATCAAATGAAAAGTTCGAATTGACCGTCTTTTTGTAGTCGTTGTCATCATCCTTTTGGGAAGAAGTAGACTCATCACTATCGTCGTAGTATATGATCTCCTTGATGCGCCTTGTCTTCTTCTTCTTTCCTTCCTTCTGTCTATGACCCGAGCCAGAGTCGTTAGGCTTGTCATCTTTGGGCTCGTTGACGAAAGACTCCTTCTCTTTATCGTTGATCACGATTCCCTTCCCCTTAGGATCCATCTCTTCGGGCGATTAGTCCCTTTCTTGAAGAGAACGGCTCCGATACCAATTGAGAGCACCTAGAGGGGGGGTGAATAGGTGATCCTGTAAAACTTCAAATCTTAAGCCACCAAAAACTTGTTAAGTGTTAGCACAATTATGGCCAAGTGGCTAGAGAGGAGCCAAAACACAATAACCACAAGAAAACAATCACAGAGATGACGCGGTGGTTATCCCGTGGTTCGACCAAGTACAAAACTTGCCTAGTCCACGTTGTGGCGTCCCAACGGACGAGAGTTGCACTCAACTCCTCTCAAGTGATCCAATGATCAACTTGAATACCACGGTGTTCTTGCTTTTCTTTTCTCAATCCCGTTTGCGAGGAATCTCCACAACTTGGAGCCTCTCGCCCTTACAAAAGATGTTCACAGAGAATCACGGAGCAAGGGAGGGATTAGCAACTCACACACGACAAAAGATCACCGCGAATACGCACACACAAGACCCAGACTTGAGCTCAAGAGACTAGCACACTAGAACGGAGCTCAAATCACTAGAATGTCAAACAAGTGCGCAAGATTGATGTGTGAGTGATCAAGAGTGCTCAAGGAATGCTTGGTGTACTCCTCCATGCGCCAAGGGGTCCCTTTTATAGCCCCAAGGCAGCTAGGAGCCGTTGGGAACAAATCTGGAAGGCCATCTTTGCCTTCTGTCTCGTGGCGCACCGGACAGTCCGGTGCACACCGGACACTGTCCGGTGCCCGATTTGTTTCCATAAACAGCGCATCCGACCGTTGCTGTCTGAGTCAGATCTGCGCACCGTTGGCGCACCGGACATGTCCGGTGCACACCGGACAGTCCGGTGTATCTTTCCGACCGTTGGCTCGGCCACGTGTCGCGCACCGATCGCGCGGCCGACCGTTGGCCCGGCCGACCGTTGGCTCACCGGACAGTCCGGTGCACACCGGACAGTCCGGTGAATTATAGCCGTACGTCGCCGGTAAATTCCCGAGAGCGGCCTCTTCGGCCGAGGCGGCCTGGCGCACCGGACACTGTCCGGTGCACCACCGGACAGTCCGGTGCCCCAGACCGAAGCAGCCCCTTGGCTGTACACAGCCAAGTCTTCTCTTCTCTTCTTCTTTCTGTTTCTAACACTTAGACAAGATATTAGTACACAAAACCAATGTACTAAGGCTTAGAAACATACCTTAACTTGTGATTTGCACTTTGTTCATCCATTGGCATATTTTCACATTTAAGCACTTGTGTTTGCACTCAATCACCAAAATACTTAGAAATGGCCCAAAGACACATTTCCCTTTCACCTTGAAGCCAGGCGACATAGTTTGCTGTAGAGCAACAACAAGTGCAGCAATCTGGTGGTTGTGAGGGCCACCTTGAAGAGATGGGAACACTACAAAGTTGATATTGTCTTCATAATCATAAACAGCACCCTCAGGCTGGCCCTTCTTGGGGGGCTTAGGGCCTTTCCTGTAGAAGATCATGCCAGCCCTTGGCCCTCTGAGGGACTTGTGCGTGGTTGTGGTAACCACATCACAATATTCAAAAGGATTTGCAGCTTCCTGAAATGGAGTAAGGCAAATAGTGAGATTTTTTAACACGGATTATTCAACTAACTAAACATTTGCAATGAATAGTCTCTTCAGATCTCCTCCGGACTCCAGAGCTCAAAAAAACAAATAATATCACCTTCTGTACTATGGCCCTAGAATAATACATTATCTAAGTGCCTCCCGACTCCAGTACACACTCCAGTACCCAAAGGACGATACAAAAGAATTAGCGAAATCGTGTCACTTCTGTACTATGACCCTAAAATAATGCAGTAGCTCAGTCTACACACCAAAGTTGAGTTAGAAATATGTATGTCTCATATTACAGCATATTGCTTATTAGATTCCACTATGGATTGCCTATATATGCATGATCATTGCATAACAGAAGTGGGCGCTACTGTGACGTTAACACACATGGACCCAAATTTGATAAGCAATAATGTACACAAAGATGCGCAATGTGATTTGCTAAAGCACACTAAGCACGAGTTCTCTTATATATTGTCGTCAAAGAGTAAAAATTGTTAAGACCTCGTGCAAAGGTTTCAATTGGTACGGTGACTATCTGAGTACACAGGTTCATATCCATTGAGAATAATCCAAAACACCAAAATAAATGGAACAACAGATCTATCACCATCAAAGGAATATATTTTTACACGAACTAAAGCAAGCCAAAAATATCCATTTCCATGACTGCAAGCCACATTTTGGTATACAAAACAAGGCAATGGTAAAAAACGACAGACAGCAAGCATCCATATAAAATGTTCCTAAATCAGTAAACTTGCAAAACACTCAGATCTATAATATGTGATTAAACAATCCAAGGTGATGCACAAAACGACAGACAGACAGACAACATCCATATAAATATTCCTAAACACTCAGATCTATAATATGCAAGGCCAGATTTTTTTGAATTAAAATCTAACACCATAACTCGGAATGGCCCTAGTTTGAATGGTATTAATATACTTATACATACAATTCGTAGTTTTATTATTATGAAAATAGATGCAAGCTTCTTCTGGTCAAAACATTTGTAGAATACTTTTTTGTTGGTAAATTTCATCCGTGATCATAGGCAATACACTCAATATGAACCAAACACAAGTTACCTTTCCAAAACATATATAATACCTCCTGCAGTCAAGGTATAGTTTTGACAATATAGCAGTCTAAAATAACAATGCAGCAGTATCAGCATGACAGCACAGAGATTAGTGTATAGATGTCTTGTATAACATATTGTCACTGAGCAAAACCCCTTATTTACCATAGCAGATAGCAGCGCTATGGAATTAATGTTGCAGTCAAGCTAAAATTTCCTGATGGGGCCTATTCCAAATTGCGAGATATTCAATTTATTTACGGCTAAGCTCAATTGACTAGCTTGTGTGCACTTCTCCTCTCTTGGTTGCCTGTTGCATGCTGCCTTTTCTACCGGTCACCTATACATGTTTGATTTCATTTTCTGTAACTCCTTTTCTATTCATTCTTTTTTAAATAAAATGAACAGTAGGGGCCTCCCCTACTGTATTTCTCCTAAAAAAGAACTAGAAGCAGGTTATGTTAATTTGTCCCCACACAAAACAAGCACCATCAGTAAACTAGAAATTAAATCACCTTCTTATCATCCACAATTCCATCTGAAAGTACTTCTGTAGCATAGGCCTTATAGAGTATCTTGAGATCATCAGTTGTGCTTCAGTAGAGGTATTAGATGATGTTGCTTTCTGTGACCTAGGAGGATCAGGAAGTTTGATGGGCAGAAACACCTTGTTACTATTTATTTCTTTGGAAGCTTGTGCTGCAGAAGAAGCTGATGAAATCACAACCTTCTGATTATTTTCTGACTTTCCATCAGTTTTCAAGAGATCGTCTGGACACAGATGGCTTCTAAGGTCGACCTTTTCTCTCGCCATTGTAGAATTATTATTTTGGTCTACTGTACTACTCACTGGATGTCCATCCAAATTGTTTTGATTTTCTGAGAGACTTTCTTTGGTGCGCTTTAGATCGTGATTATCTTCATAAGTTCCGACATATGCACTTCTTAAAACTCCTGGAGATGAATCTGCATTGCTATTTCCATAAGAGTCCTGATTACCCTGGATCTTTCAGATGTTTAACGGGTTAAAAAAGTTCTGGGCAGTGAAGAGATTGTGGATGCTAGTTTACTGCATAGATGTCTATCGGTGATCAGTGATCATGAATTCAGATAGCTACCTTTGCTTGCGCTAAATGTTCGCCAATTCTTTGGTCTGAATATCTCCGTTCAACATATACATTCTTGATGAAATTTTTGAGTCTATGTACACCACTATAAGTGAAAACAAAGCAATCAAACATCAAGTGTGCAACTACAATATGCTTGAAAAATAAATAACAGGAATAGATGACTAACCTACTGTCAATAACAGGGCCTTGCAAGTCCCAATGCTTGAAATAGATTTCCTTAGCAGCTGGAAGAAAGAGAATATTAGGTAACTATAAAGATCACACAGACCTTTCTAAATTATTAATAAAATATTAGGCGAACCTCATTGCCCCCTTCCTGAAGTGCCGAAACTTCTTGGGAAGTGAATTTAGCCATTGATACTGATTTTACACGATGACTGAACTCTCGGCTGTAAAATGTCACGATTCAGAAATGGGCAAGCACAGGCACTGGTTCAGAAGTTTATATAACTTATAGGGAGGAGTTCACAACTGTAATAGCCAAACAAGAAACATTGCTGCACTTTTAATAAAGAGAAAAACAACAATATGATCACCACTTACTGTATCCCGCTGCAATTAGTACAGATGAAAGTAGAGAAGCTTGTGCATACATATTGTGGCCCCTGTTAATGAAGAGTACTTTTTGGTTACTTAACAAAGAAATATACATCATGTGTTTTCATATCACGGATAAATGTGTATACAGGTTAGGGGTTCCTCACCCGAATACGTATATTTCGGGTGGGGCCACAATATGTATATTTCTTCGTCTGCTCTATGTCTTTACGTGCGCGGGGGGAGGGGACGGGTCCGAGATCCAGCTCCAGGTCCAGCCGCCGTACCTGATCCGACGCGGGCCACTGCGCGATCCGGCGTGGCGTCCTTGCAGGCGCCTGCGACGGCGAGCTTCCTGGGCTCCTCGTCCTGCGCCGCCGACCCAAAGCAGACAAAGCAGCTCATCGCCGGCGACGAAGACGGCTCCCGGAGAGACCGACGGTGAGGAAGCGGCCGACGAGGCGGGAGCGGGGAGCTCCTCTCCCGATCTGCGGCACGGGAGCGAAGCTTCTTCCCCGACCGACGTCGCGACTGGAAGCGAAACGGGCTATTGGCCCAATTGGGGAGGGGAGGAGGATTTGGGGAAGGGGGGAGGGAGGCGTGGTGCCGTGGAGTGGGGTGAAAGCTACAGCTACAACAAGGAGGAGGGGAATATGAGGTTTGGCGGCGGCGCGCGGTGGAGGAGCTGTGGCGGCGGGCGCGTGGGTTGGCGGCGGCGCTGTGGAGGAGCGGGGACTAGCGGCGCGCACGTAGGCGGGATTGAAGAGAGACGCACGGGTCGCTAGGGATTTAGTTTGGGTTAAGTTCGACGGTGTTGACGTGGCCCATGAACTTAAATTAAGAACGTGGGTACCCACGATTTTAATACTATAAGTTCGACGGCTTTATCTAGAACGCACGAATTTAAACTAAGAACGTGGGTACTCACATTCTTCAACAAACCCATGAACTTAACTCAAATAAGAACGTGGGTACCCACGTTCTTAATTTAACCCACGAACATTTATTAGTTTCTTGTAGTGTCGGCTAGGACTTGATTATTAATTTTATTTAAACATATCCCGTGTGCGCTAGCAATTAGTACTATTGTAGCTATGATTACGTTTTTATTTATATATGGTCGGTACGTTCTACTCAAGGCCGCACAATGTTTTGGGACGTCGTAATACTCAATATTTTCATTTCTAAGTGCAAGCAGTTCTAGGAATCTTAACGCAGCTTAAGCAGGAGTGGAAAACGTGCGTCATGTCCCTTGAACTACCGTTTGGATTCAATTATGGCCAACTTTGGTGCTAATCCATGCTTTGATTAAACCTAGATTTGCTGATCAAAGAAATCCTCGTGGATCAATTAATTCTTTGTGGTGTTGTGCATTTTCAATTATTTCTGGCAGCGTGGAATTAAGTCGTAGATTTTTTTTTGCTCCTTCCAGTGCGTTTAAAAGATTCCTACAGGTGAAACACAGTGTAACCATCAATATAAAGAGTCGCATAGATCGACAATATATGATAGATATAATAAAGAGGAATGCTATTTTTACTGACTTGATTAGAAGTGTCATTTTCTTAAAATAATTGTAGGTAAAAAATTCTTACATTGGGGCGTAGAAATTGTGACACAATGGGATAAAATGAATACCAATTTAGGACGGGGTAAGTATCTATTTAGAGAGACATCATGTTTGAAGAGGCACCTATTTCTCAACACCTCTTGATCAAATCTTAATTTGAGATCATCACAATAAAAAATATGCAGCTGAAATTTCTCAGAAAATCCAATAGGGAAAGTTTGTGGAGTACACTGATATGCTATTTGAACTCCTAAACCCAATGGGAAAATGAGAAAAATGCTAGGTCATATGTATGTCATTGCTCAATTTACGCTTATATAGGTACCCTTTTATGAAAGGGAAACCTTAAACGAGTTTAACGAGCAATAAATGTTATTTGTAAAGCGCCATGTCTTTGGTATCCCATTAAAAAACCTCTATGGGACAAATTGGAGATACGTCGTCCTCAAACCTTCCGAAAATATGAGTGATCTATGGATATATGGTTAAAAACTCTATGTAAAACCCAATCGGAAAGTTAGGAGAAACTGATGCAACATATCTCTGTTACTGCCTCATTATAAACTCATATGAGAAAACCTTGAAGGACAGTTGTTAATTTCATGTTAGCCACCCATATATAAGAAAGAGATCTCCCTTGAAATTAGTTTTTAGTGGTGTGGTTCGGAAGCCACAGTGAAGCCAGTCGTTCTTATTAGAGACGATTTCCTATATGATTATTCACTCTTACAAAAATGGAAAAAACAATTGTAAAAAATCATTTGTATTTGTATAGTAGCGATATTTCTTGGAGTTTGAGCTATATCAAATATGACATATCACAGGTGCATTATAGTGTAATAATATATATTCACTAGGTGGATGCCCGTGCGTTGCTACGGAGTCAACATATAATGATAAGATACGTTGAGATTAGGTGGATGCCCGTGCATTGTTACAGAGTCAACATATAATGATAAGATACGTTGAGATGTAGAAGCACTATAATAAAATATATTGATAAAATACATTGTTGGAACTTAGAAACTCAATGGTATCTGGGGTTCACTTGATGATATAAATTTTTAGCCATAATCATCTCATGTTGTTAATGATCAGTAATGTGAGCAATAGGATCTGTATTGAAGGTAAAAAATGTTTCTATCAAGGCATACCCATCCTATGTAATTATAGCTGTCAAAAAAGGAGTACAATTTAATCTCATTAGTCATATAACTGAAAAACAAGAGGCAGACTAATCTTTTATTGTGTAGATTCAAAAAAAACTATGTAAACGAATACCTATGTAATCCCACAACATATATACACAGTAGAAAGAAATATAAACTAAGCTCATGAAGCATAGGAAGAACCATTCTTTGAGGGGTAGCAACAAGGGGAACTAAATTCTGGATCCGAGCAGTTGTGAAAATACAATATTAAGAACTTGGGGGTGTGGCGGGAGGTTGAGAGCTCAAAGCTATCACTTCAATTCAGGAGACACAAACACACTTATGGTGTAGCGTTAGCTGCTGCTCACTTTTGCCTAAGGGGTGCGGGATCGAATTCCCTCGCATCCTGCTTTTTTAGTTTTTGGCTGGGCGTGGGACGTCTGCGCGGGAGGCAGAATGGAGAGGTAGCCTACCCCTTAGGTTCTTCATAGTAGCATAGCTCTGGCCTTGACAAACAAACATTGTGGTCAGAATCATCTGTTATGGATTCCTGAAAAAAGAATCATCTGTTGTGAACAAATTATGATATAGTGATGCTTGGCAGCTTCACAAGAAGGTCGAAAACAAGTCAAGGACCTAAACCAGGATAGCATATTAATATTGAACCAAATGTGAAATCTAATTACATAATCATACTTTCAATAACCAATCAAACTATAAAATTGGAGGAATCTTGGTGTGTACATTATACACATGAC
This sequence comes from Zea mays, assembly GCF_902167145.1. Lineage (NCBI taxonomy): Eukaryota > Viridiplantae > Streptophyta > Magnoliopsida > Poales > Poaceae > Zea > Zea mays. Next base: position 15,543,830 of record NC_050097.1, read on the forward strand.
ACATACAGGTAGTTTTATCCCAAAAAAAATGAAAAGACAACATCTGCAGCTACCTCCCGTTGGGCTCAGGAAATGTCTCGGATATAGCTGAACACAACATTTATCCTAGCATCCTTAGTCTCTAGGCCTAAGCAAGTCAAACAAGGTACGAACAGTAAACCACGCAGTAAACATTGAAAGAAAATGAATGCATTAATAGTCTTGGGCTCTTGGATACATACATAATAATCATTTGAATTATTAAGATGCAACACCACTACTAAAGCTTTACTCAAACAAATTTCATAAGCCTTAGATGAACCCAACATGATCCACCAACAAAGAGAAATTCTTATATGCAAATTCTGCTAGTTATATTTGGCTAACGACCGGATACCCAAGTCCTACAAATATGTGTGAAGCTGGACGACCACACCTGTGTTGGGTTCCAAACGACATCCGGTGTGTACTAAACAAATTTGATGCTTCCATCAGCCACACCCAAGTTGGACTCTGAAGAGATCTGCCTTATGATCTCTATGTTTGTACCCAAAAAAACACACGTAGTGCTCCCTTTATCATTAATTTTTATGAATTACAGGTGTGGTATTTTGTATGAACTACTCCCTGCAGTCACAAGAGCACCGTTTTGACATGAACTTTGACTGTTATTTCTATTGCAGTATGTTTACAAACCATAGCAAAAATATATATTAAGAATTTTTAGACAAACATACATGCACCCTACCAAATGTTTAACCTTAACAAGCACAAAGTAATTGATTACTAAAGTTTTTTTAGGCTGACCGCAAACAACCAAATCATCACTTGTATGGCTGTTTACCTCTTTACAGTACAAAACAAGATAATTCCTATACAATCAGCAGCCACAACACACCATCCATAAGGAGATTTAAGGCATATAATACTCGCATCACATCACAAAATATATAAATAATCAAGTATAAATGACTTAAATTAATTATAAACTTATAATACTTGCGAAATGCTTTCAATAATGTTGTCCAGCAAGAACCAGGAGCATAGGGTGATGGCAGCTCTCATAGAGCATGTTGAAGAGGCATCCCAAACAATACAGTTAGTGAGAAACAAACATCAATTATTCATGATATATAGAGCATAAAAAATATGAAACTGCAATTGTATGGGTACCTTTACACAGTCACCAACACTATGAGCATCTTCATCTACTGGAAACTCGGTCCTTCCTGGTAAGGAAATGAAATGATACGTAGACTAATCAACAAAATGAGGCCATACTAACACAAGAATGGAGTTAAAAAAATATAACCTGAGTTCTTAGCATCACTGTCAGAATTGGTAGGATCTTCCTGTACATGAAGTGCAAAGTCCTACAAAATTGTGTGAAGCTGGAGACCCACAGGCTATATTTTCTCTTGTATGATATATAAAAACCATAGCAACGCACGGGCATCTACTTGTATGATTTTTTTTGTAAATATGCATCAAGGGCATGTTACATTGGTACATGCGAGAGTGGACTCAATGATGGGCATGGTATGTTTTATCAACCAAGAAGTAAATGCCTTGTAATATCAACCAGGAAGTAAAATGCCTTGTAACCTTGAAGTGTCTAAGTGTGTAACAGACCATGATGTTTCAAGTACCCTCGGCAAAACAATTTGTCACAAGATTCATCTAGCTTACTCTTGGCAGCTGGTGTAGAGGCCAAGCTAATGGAGGTTGATAAAGTATTGTTCTATGGAAGAGAATATGTATAGGGAATAATTATCTCGGAGAAGCCAAAACACAATATAGTTGTTGCCTGTGACCGAATGGCCAAAACACCTCAAGTCAAAATGGCCAAAACACTACATGATAGAATGGCAAAAACACTCTGTGTGAACAGGTCTGCATCCACAAGTTAAGTGCCCATGCATTACTACAACTTCTTTTCCCCTATTTTTTAAATCTTATATTATGTTTGAGTATATATTATAAAACATAAAAAATATGTATGTTCTGCTGGCTAGGTGGGTGTGAATCTATTTGGAGCCAACGATCGTGGTTTTAAATCTTCACTTGTGTACAATTTTAATTTATTTTTACCGTTTAAGCAGGGAGTGGAGAGGGGTAACCACGAATGGAGTGGAGAAAGTCTCGCTTTTATATTAGTATAGATTTAATGAATATATGTGGGAAAAAGGAAAACATGGAGAATAGAACTCCATGTTTCTACCATACAAGAAAAACAAGACATGTGATGTGAGCTATACACATGTTCAAGTAATTTAGCTATCCTTGCAAAAAAGAAACAAAGCAAAACTACAATAGCTTTTTTGCTGCATAAATGTGTGTTATTCAGAATTAAACTACTGAACTCGCATGTTGATCATCAATAATTCTGCAGTGCTACAATACGATGGGATGAAAGAACATCCATGCTGCTTGTAATATAAGACAAGCAAATAGTGAAAACCACCGAAAAACGCACCATTCGCCTCACAATAATGTGGAAATTGCATAATGCTACTTACCCATGTAGTCTGACTCCTCATTGTGCTGTTGTACATCATGATCACTCCTGCATGGTAAATTTCCTTCGAGATTATGGTTATTATTATGTTCTGCTAGTACCTCAACCTTCAAAACACTATAAGGCCACTTGTTTAGTTGAAAACCAAATGATTTTGCACCTAAGTAAACTAAATTTTGCTTACTTGTAGTACACGCACACATGGATGCATGTATATATGTTTGTCATATGAAACAAAAAACATCACAAGTAAATTTCAAGAACTACAGACTGTTCTCATATAATATCTCCACGGCTGCTTAAAAAATGACACTCTTGAAAAGCTGGGAGCAAAGCAACCAGTATAAAATTTGAGCTTTTAAACTCCTAGTGCTGTCACACAACACTCTTGAAATAACTATAAGCTAACGATAACCAATTTTGTAGTCAAATTCAACTTTGTTTATATGAAATTTACAGTTCATGGAGAAAGAGTGAAGCAAAAGGAGCTACATATCACTCTAGTAACAACAGCAAGAAAAACACTTACTTTAGCTTAAATTTGTCCACTAAAGCAATAGCAATGCAGTGCCCAGATAACAGTAGAAAACCAATGCCATATGCGGAGATGGACCTGCACTATGAGAAGTCATAAATTGGGAAAAAGTTAGCTTGGAAACCAATAGGTGCAGTTGCCGGGGTTGGAGCCAGAAATGAGGAGCAAGAAATGATTGATGGGTTTCTCACCATTAGCAGGGAGATGCAGTTGCCGGGGTTGGAGCCATTGGGAATGCGCGACACCTCTTGAACCTGATTGTCATGTGACAGGACGTCCCACTGCGGCCACAGCAATAGCAAAGCAACCATTCAAGGCGTGAGCATTAAATGACGAGCGTGATGTGGCCGCGGGTGGTGACCGTCCAGACTCTATGGTCCGAATGAGCGGCAGCGTGTACCTGGAAGCACGCATTCTTGTCGTGGCCAAAGGCGAAGACATGGTCGCCGGAACGGGCAGCCAGATGGAGGTGGCGGCGCCGAGGACAACATCGTTGGGCTGTCCTAAGTCAGCGAACAAATTGAATCTGCAATTTTAGTAATATATATGCAATAACCATCGTATGAAAAAACTGAATTTTACACAAAGTCGTTATACAGTTTCGTCATCACAGCTTCCCTGGACCTAAAAAACAATGACACCAGAGCACCGGGATTGATCAAGTACCCCAGATTTGGCAGAGCAAAGGCAGCAGAAGCAAAAATTCCAAGGAAACATCGAGGCACCTATTGCGAACCAAAACCAAGGAAGCAAATATCTCTGCCTCCATCTACGGTGGACCATCCTCTATAGCCCCATTGTGTATCTCCGCCTTCCTCTCCTACAAACCAAAACCAGGGAAGCTAATAATTATATGATTCTTTAAGACGGCAAACCAAAACCATCACCAACCAATGCTGAGCTCAGCAACGTATTCGAAGACACGAGGCATGCAGAAGCCAACACACCATCTGCTCAAACTGCTCAAAGACAGTGAGGTCCGCGCCGCCGTTAGCGTGGGCAGTGGTGGGGGGCTGTCGTCGCCATCGCCAATCGAAGTGGTGAGGGACGTCGACGATGTCTTCGGGAACTGCTGTGGCACCTCTTCCTCCTCTATCGTGAGGACCATCTACATCCACGCCATGGAGAGGAAGCAAGCCCTGGAGGTTATGGGTGTCGGGTCCGCCATGCGACGCCACCAGCCACCCGCACGCCGCAGCTAGCGGCACAACTCCCAGGCGTACGACCACGCACGCAGGTCACAGCACCAGCAGCCCGCTTGGACCAGCCTTGCTATGCTGCTCTGGACTCGATTTCGCATCGCACGACCTAGCCACTAACCCCGTCGCACTCAACCACTGGAGAAAGGTCGATGGCGAAGCAAGCGGGAGGACGACATCGATCGTGTGGATTCGCGGTGGACTCGCACCGGTTTCTGGACCCTTCTCCAGACCTATGTCGTCCCGTCCAGAGGGTGACAGGGGGCAGGTTGTGTGAGGGTGGCGTCGGGAAGCAGGCTCGGGGGCGCGTCGGTGAGGACGTTCCGCGGCAATGGGCCGCGGTCTCAGGAGCGGCGCGGCGTCGGGCCGCGGTCTCGGGAGTGGAGGGAGCGGTTGCTGCACGAGAGGAGCAAAGCAGGAAGAGGTTGCTACGAAGGGAGCGAGCTAGGGTTAAGCTAGGTTGTCGGGGCAGGGGACACACACGGCCATTGGATGGTACGGATGATGCAGATTGATGGGAGGGGGAGGCAGAACGGTAGAACCAGAGGAAGGTAGCCTACCCCTTTAGGTTCTTCACAGTAGTAGAGATTTTGTCATAGCTGAATACGTTTGACTTCTCAGAAGTGAAAATGGCAGATAAAAAAGAGATAGAGGGAGTACACAACAATGGATAAGCAGGTAAGCACACCAAGACTTACATGGGCAAACATTCAATCATCAATCTTTGGTTGGTAAAAGAGAATATGAGTATTCATTCAAAGCAGGTAGAACAGGTTGAGCTCGAGGCTACATAGCAACACATTGAAAAAAGACATAGTAGCAACATTCTACATTTTACAGAACAGATCAGCAATACCTGAACATAATTCATTAGAGGACCAGTCTTCCGAAGCATCAAACATATAACCACCTAAAAAGATAAATGGCCTGGCTGAGCTCCATAGTTCATCATATTGCAACAAGGGAAGGGAATTGTGAGGCCCCATGTGATGGTTAGAAGTAAAATAATATTTTAGAAGTCATGAATCCAAATTTATCCATGATCAGGAATAAGAGGAGATGAGGTGATGGTACTTATTGAAGTAACCAACTAACAATGTGCTATGCGGATGGTCAGGTTTTATAAATGAAAAGGCAAATACATTATTTGTAACAGAAAGAAAGCGAAGGTTACACAAAATGAAGTTCATGAACTTGTGAAGTAAAATGTTCCAAAGAAATGTGCTAACAAGTGAATATATTTACCTCAACATCCTCTACCAAGGTTCTCATAATAATGTCAATTTCACAAGTAAAAGTCTCGCAAGCGATAAAAGAAAACCTGCAAGAGGTAGACAAGTGAAGTTTGACAAGGGTAATCAACAAAATGTAATATATGGCATGGCAATGAACAGCAAATATCCTCCATAGCATACTCGAAAGATCGTTTCTTCTCTGAATTCTCAGGAACTTCTTCCACAATGTAACAAAGTAACTGCGCTACTTAGGCCTTATCTCGCAAGCTAAATACAAAATTTGAACATTTTAAACAGAGAAACAAACATACAATAAGGCGGAGGACAGTTCAAAGCTACACGATATGTCATATGCAAACAATTGTAGGATGTTCACTCCTTGAGACAAAGAAAAATAAAAGCTTAAAAAGAAAATGCAAAAACTAAGAGCCTAATTCAGTTTAACTAATTTAGCATACTTGAAAGGCTGTTCCTTGTGCAAGTTTGAAACAGACTAATAATATCAATGAACAGACTAATAGTTGCCCAAACTCCCAAAGCCTAACAAGGATCGAACAACGCCAGCAGTGTCGCAAGCGCTAGGCCAATAGACATGTCGGCATCCACTTCTTGACACAAACTGAATCCCCTCCCTCTCCCATGACGGCGCAGCATAATCAATCAATTAAGAGCGACAAATCCACGGCGCCATACGTCCATACCCATGTGGTCGCGTCCCCCGGACTACCATGGGAGACATGAGACGACGAGGAGTCCGACCGTTCTCCCTCGCAGGTTACGCGCAAAATCAGGATCCTAATCGAGCCTATCGTCGTACCAATCACTCGGATTCTTCGAGGGTGCCAGGTTTCAGACCGAATTGAGCAGTCTTGTACAAAAATCGTGCACGGATTGGGATCTAGGGCTGCAGGGGAGCGGGGGAAGGGGAAGCAGCAGGCGTACCTGACATGGCGGCGGTGGGCGAACCTGACATGGCGTGCGCGTCGTCTCCTCTCGTCAGCTATACACGGGGGCGCCTAGAGGAAGAACGCATTCCTCGATTGTGTCGCGCTCGAGTCGCGTAAGTGGAGCGCAGGGGTGGGATAGGGGGAAGTCTGTTGACCCAGGGGGAGGAGGTCGTGGGGAGAGCGGTTGCTTGCCATCCCTGCAGCGCAGGCTTCGGAGGCGGGGCGGTCGGCGCTAGATCCGGCGCTGAAGACGTCGCCGTGGAGGCAGAGGTGGACGGGAATGAGGCCACGAAGAAGGATGCGGATGCGCGGAGGTGGGCACGGGAGGCAGGGCAGCGACGGCTTGCACAGAGGGGGCGGGAGGCAGGGCGCCGACGGATGTGGAAGGAGGAGCGAGAGGTAGGTTGCTCACGCGGACAGGGGACTGACGCACGCCGGGCGTGTGCATCGAACGATGAAGACAGAGGCGTGGACATGACAGACGGTGGAGATTGATCGAAGGCAGAACAAGTAGATGGCAGAACGGCAGAACGGCAGACTACTCTTACCTTCTTAATAAGTAGTATAGATATGAAGTTTGCTGGGCAAATACTGGGTGGCTTGCTGTGCCGCTCGTGTAGATCAACAAGGCTGTTATTGTTATTATTCATTACGCAAACATGCGTATCATTAGCCGACCGAACGACTGCCGGTACGGTCAAAGTTCTGTGGCGTGCTGGTGCTGGTGCTCACTGCTCAGCAGTCGATGTGGATACTGTGCCACCCGAAGTCGCCGCAGGCCTGGGTGTCCTCGAACACCTGGTACGGCGTGCCGACGCAGCCGGGCTGGGAGTAGAGCGTGGCCGTCTCGCCCCGGAAGTTGAACTCGTGGCCGCCGTGGAACCGGAGGTGGTTGCAGCCGCACGAGCCCGCGCTCGCGATGTGCCCCTTCGTCCCCGTCGTGCACCCTGGCCCGCCCCAGGAAGTCAGGTAGCTCCTGGGGCCCGACCCGTCCGAGGCCACCACGCCCGTCGCTGCGGCGACGACTATGGCGGCGACGGCCACCACGGCTGTGGCAACAAACATTGTCGCGGCTTGCTTTGAGGCCATGTCACCCTGCCCTAGCTACTACTACTAGCTAGTGTGCGTGGTGGCCTTGTCTTTAAGTCTTTCTCTTCCGTACGTATTGTACTGCACTGCATCGAACGTCTACCGTTGGAGGGATTTATATAGGACAGAGGACCAGAGGAGGGACGTGGTCGAGCTCTCCTATCTAGCCTAGTACTTGACGGCTGCCTCGGATTAATTTGCATCGTGGATATCGAGAGCTGATTATATTGCAGAGGTCAGCACTCACATACGTGCTTGTGTAACGGATCAGTTGGCCACCACACCTTCAAACATGCTCCCTCAGCTCCAAATCTGTCTCTCAAAGAATATACGTATACTACAGCAACCATTATGGCAATAATGTCCATAAAGAATAAATCAATATGTTTTACTCTCATTATTCTCCTTTACAAAGTGCTTCATGCATACACCAAACAGCTCATTGGCCAATAATATGCTGAAGAAGAAACTGTTCGTTTAGTTCAGTCGGCAAGCAGAGGTTATTTTCTCTCCCGCTGCCTGCTGCTGCGTTCACACTTCAGAGCTTTCTTCTCGGGAGCGTCCATTGGAATGTACGGCTGCGGCTCAAGGAGCATTCACGAGGAAATCTATGTACGACGAACGCTATATATATCTTGTTCTGTTGTTCATGTCATACGAGACAGGGAGGGATGCACGTGACAGGAGAGAAAAAAAACAGTCCAGAATCATAGCAAAACTAAGGGTTGTTTGGTTTCTTTAGAGCTGATTTGATGACAAGGGATTTGAAGAGAATTCACGGAGAGGAAATCTCTTACTATTTAAACTCCAAATCTCTTATCACCAAATTAACCTTAGTCATCATTGTAAACTTGGACTAAACTTTGTTGTCTAGAAATCTTATTTAGGGGTGTTTAGTTCTCACCTCCTAAACTCTAGTGACAAAAAATTAGTACTTTTTAGTCCCTTAAATGTCAAACAGAGTGACTGATATAAAATAGATCTTTCATAAAGGATTTTTAGAGACTAAAATCTACAAGAGTGACTAAAGGAATCAAACATCTCGATCTACACGAGTTTAATCACTAAAGTTTATTATAAGACGAAGTATAGAAATAAAGACACGACGACGGGAGGAACCACACGAGCAGGATGGATATATAGTTTGCGCTGGTCAGCAGTCGATGTTGATGCTGCGCCACCCAAAGTCGCCGCACGCCTGGGTGTCCTCGAAAACTTGGTACGGCGTGCCGGTGCAGCCAGTCCCGGTGTAGAGCGTGGCCGTCTCGCCCCGGTAGTAGAACTCCTGCCCGGCGTAGAACGCAAGGTCGGTGCACCCGCACGACCCGACGATCGACGTATCCCCCGAGCACCCGGCCGCACTCCACGTCGTGAGGGAGCTCGGGGCACCCGACGCGTCCTTCGCCGCGACGCCTGCGACGGCCACCGCCATCAGGACGGCGACGACGACGACGGCCGTCGCTATTGCCGTGGGAATCGCTCTGCACTTTCTTCCGGCCATAGCTAGTAGTGTATGTGTGTGACGTGGAACCGGAGTGACTGCGGAGCACCTGTGATGTCTTGATTATTAGTTGGTAGTATTGCGCGGCATCCGACGCCGTCTTATATAATCTGCAGATTTGTAGGCGAGCTCCCACGCATCCATTTGAGGTGTACCGGCGTTTGTCATCGGCTAGTAGTTCGTAGTTCGGTGCCGCCGGGCGCCGGCTGTAATTAGTCCGAGCGGAGTTCCCAAGATGGTTGTCTGGTGCTCCCAGTCCCAGGTCCCAGCCGACGGTCGCCGGCAGAGCTGATCCAACTCTGGTTGCCAAGAAACAGACGGTCCACATGCATGCAAAAGGGTCGAAAAAACAAATCCAATCCAACCCATGCACTTGTTGCCGACGCTTTATTCCACTGCCCTCGGTTGGAGCCTCCTTTCGACACCGGTCCCAAAAGCCAAGATGCCCCCGCGCGGCCGCGCCGCGCGCCACGTACTCCTACCGCTACCGGCACGGCGCCGTCGCCTCCACCCCTGCCCTCCAGCTCCAGGCTCCAGCCTCTAACCACCAGCTCAGCTTTGCACGGCGCCTCACATGGGCTCGTACGCCTCGCCTCGTCAGCCGGACGCTCCGCAGCGACAGGTCGCCACTGGCTCACTAACGTAATCCACTAATCCCTCCACTAGCTAGCTTGCCTCAGCTCTTTTCTAATCGGCGGCCGTGGCGTCTGAGCCCTGAGTCAGCTACACGCCCTCGTGCGCTCCTCCCGCCACTCATCGGCGGAAAGCGCGCACGGCCACGGGCACCGGAACCTCAAAAGCGAGGGTGTGGTGATGCCATAACTAGGACCGCGCGCACATGCTGGCATGCATCCATGTCCAGGATATGCAACGACGCAAGGATCATCCCACATCCACATCCACATCCAAGCATGGCCGGCGTTGTCTTTTTGGTGCGTGTATATTAACCCGCGGGCCGTCGTTCTTGCGGCTATCCGCACACTGAATCACGAATCTCTCGAGCCGCAGTCCAGTCCATCCGGCTGCAGGCTCTCTGCTGATTCTGAGTACGTTGGCGTTCCAGGCGATAGCTAGCTTAGCTTGGCTTGGCACAGTCGATCGTCTCCGATGGCGGCGGACATGCAGATTGTCCTGGCCGCGGGGAGGAAGATCGAGGCGCAGTATGTGGAGATGAAGGTGCCGCTCTACTCCTACGGCTGCGAGAAGAAGATCAAGAAGGCACTGTCACATCTCAAAGGTGCTTAGACGATCGATCTTAATCTGTGTGTGTGTATCGTCAAGTGAAAATCAGGCTAACATCCTGCTTCTCGGACATGTTTGTGCTGCATTGCAGGTATACATTCGGTTCAGGCAGACTACCACGAGCAGAAGGTGACCGTGTGGGGGATCTGCGACCGCGACGACGTGCTCGCTGCCGTCCGGAAGAAGCGCCGAGCCGCGCGGTTCTGGGATGATGATGGCGGCGAACTGGGTCCACGCGAGCGTGCGCCGACGCCCGGCCGAGAAGCTCCCAAGCAGTACCTGGCAGCCTTCGCCGCGTACAGGTGGAGGAAGTCGTGGAAGAAGCTTTTCCCGCTGATCCGCCTCTGAAGCTCACCGTGTGTGCTTAAGCTTATTGGCTTCTAGCTTCTCCACAAGTGAGCAGTGTGTGTGCCTGCGTCTTGACGACGTCTCAGGAACCGGAAAAAGGGGTTGGAACATGGAACTTAAGTTCTAACAGTAGCCCGTGCTTCTTGGTAGCAAATAAACATGCTTCGTTACCGAAGCCTTTTGGTAGGGCTTTGCCTTGTCTAGGGGGCGTTTGGTTGCCTTCTCCGGTGGTGCAGCTGCATCTACACATGCAAAAAGTAGTGTTTGTTTGGTTCGTTGTATCGCACGAGACAGGCTAGCACGGAACTTAAAGCGCCGCGAGCCAGGCCCGGCAGAAACGCATCGCGCGGCCGCACGCGCGCCGCCAGGCTCCGCTCAGCCAGCTCTTTACTCGTGCACGCATATCGAGACACGTTTTTAATTGGTTTTTTCATTATATCGTCTAATTAAAAGATTTAATCACCGAACCGATTTCATATCCGCGTTCCTGACATTTTTGCGAACGAAACTAGACCACTCATACTATATATATTTCAAATAAAAAAATTACGTGATTAAGATTAATATATAATTAGTGTATATTAACATGTAATTAGTATCTATTAAGCAATTTACCATATAATTAGTGTCTATTAATAGATTTTTTAATTTATTTAACAATTTTTTAACTCATGCACCATGTACTCATGCAAGCAACCAAACAACATCTCTTGTGAACCAGACTGGCCACATACACACAACCAAACACGCTATACTGCATGCACTCAGCCAGTCCAGTCTGAGCCAGGCTCACTAGATACGAGCCAGGCTCACCCATACAAGTAACCAAACGCCCCCCTAAGAACGGAAAATCTAACAAAAAAAAAACTATATTTTTCTTTGGCTTCAGCTTCTAAGCCAAAATTAAACGGCTTTATCTTCATTGCTTTTTGTCTGGTTTTGGCTTAACAAACCATTTTTATACGCGAGATGTTTCTAGCCACATAAGTTATTATAGGTAAAGCCTTCGTATAAAAGAAGTGCCTAAGAGGACAGACTTGTGAAATCACATTGAAGTGTCATTTGCACGGAACAATGAGGCCCAACTAGGCACTAGTCCATCGATGTGCTTTTGCAGGAATCTAGAGAGGGACCGGAAATTAGAGCTATTCTTCTAGGCATTTTTCTAATAGTCATCTTTTGTGTTATTTTTTGTTAGAAGTTAGTTGTCTAAGTAAAGTGTATTGTCGGTCCTCAAAATTGAGACGATGTGCCACTTAAGCCCCCAACACAAAAAACCAGGAAAACGGTTTCTAGAATTTTGTCAGTCCATGCAGAACCGTCCAAAGTTGAGTTTGTAAAACCGGATGTCGACGTACCAATATCATGTCAGAGCCAATTGTGACCCTGAACTTGATACGTTGTGTTATTTGTGTCCCGAACTTGGATGTTGTGTCGCTTGGGTCCTATAACTTTTATTAGTGTGCTCTAATATGGCACACCACATCAACATTCGATTTACATGTTACAAATATACATCTTTATCTTGTATACCTTTAATATCATGTAGTAGTGACAATCTTTAAATATCCCACCTCCATGGCAAAAGTTGCTCACCCTATAGTGTATCTGTGGACTAACTCTTGTGTATCTCAACACAAAAACATATTAGTCCACCTAAATTGTCACTCATTCAACAAAATAAAGCAAGGACCTTTCAATCTCCCCTTATTGGTAATTGATGACAATTATACAAACAAAGGAAAACTAAGCAAATTTCAAGGTAGCACTTCACAATAGCGTAAATTGCTAACTTGGTTTGGATATTAGGTCACCGATCCAGCTTTGTAATTATGATTTGAATAAACATCATAAAACTTGATTTAGAAGTGATAATTTCCCCTACATGTGTGCTTTAATGATTTAGATTCAAGCTTACACACATGCATGAGTGTACATGCATGAGTATGTACATAGTAATGATGTGTCATGCCACCTTAGAGCACACTAATGTAAGTTTGGGGATCCAAGTCCCAAGTGACACAACATTCAAGTTTGAGAAACCAAGTGATACAACATGTCAAGTTCAGGGTCCTAAGTGGCTCTGATGCTCTGATGTGGCATGCCACGTCGTCATCCGATTTTGCAAACCCGACTTTAAACGGTTTTGTATGGACCGATAAAGTTTCACGACACATTGTTCTTGTTTTCTGTGTTGGGTACCTAAGTGACACAGCGAGTCAGGTTTGAGTACCGCTAGTGCAGTTTACTCTAATTATTTAGACAAGGCTAGTTGGCGCTAAAAATTAATCAACAACTAGTTCAAGAATTAGTAAAAAGTTAACCGCCAAATCTCATCGGAACGTAAGATAAAGAGGAATAAAGAGGATAGTAGATGTACTTTGATTTATTGGATGTTGGATAAACGATCATGACCCTCCTATGTAGAGAGAGGGAATAGTCTTGTCACTACTTCAAAATTTGTTCTAAAGTCAATTTAAAACGAATCAATTTGAAAACCCAACAAAATTCGGTCTGACGGCTACTAAAAGCGTCTAGACCAGGTTTTGTGGAGAAATAGGCGCTCTAGCCGATTGTAATAAACCGATCTGGTCGAGTTTCGATAGCCAGATCTATTTTATCAAGGTCTATATCACTTCTTCTTTTCTTTATCCAGTATATTTTTAGATGGCAACACAAACAGTGACACATCATTGGATATTAGTATATTACGCACGGAGTACATAATTGGAGATGCCCTCAACAGTCCGCATCAGTGACTACCTATCGAGAAGTATCCAGATACTATTTCTCAGCGGTGAAACCGTGAAGGTGACGCATCATATTGGCATTGTTGTAAAGCAAAAAGGTATGGCACCGCGCATTATCCAGACACGTACGAGCTCAAGAAAATGTCAAAGGAAAGTTTTTTCCATGGTCCATGTTATCAAAAATATTTACACCAAATGAGGGCCTCAAAGGCAGAACTAATTGATCCTTTACAGCACCGTGTAGTATAGCCAATAGAAATCAACAGACAAAAGGAAAGCGAGAAACACACCGTGGATCACTGGTCAACCTACAGTATCTACTACTAGCTGCCTCAAGCGCAGGCTAGTGGGTGGGCGGCCATGGCGGGCAGTAGGCTGAAACCCCTGAGAAAAATGGAGCCAATAATCAGACTCGGGTGGTAACGTGGAGGGCGTGCGGCGGCGGCGGCGGGGGCAGAGGCGGCGGCACGAAGGGGAGGCTCCGCAGCATGAGGAAGCGCATCCGGCGCGGGAACGGCGCGTCGTTGAGCAGCTGCTCCAGCACCCGCGCCACCAGCGCGGTGTACTCCTCGAGCAGCTCCGCCACTATCGCCACAAGAATCATCGCTGCTAGCTGCAAGGAAGGAAATGAAACTGCTTCCACTTCCGCTGGGATTGGATTGGTCTTGTATCGCGGACTGGGAATTTTGGATGTGGACTTGCATCGTCGTCCGGTCGAGGCTTTTAAAAGGGGGTCGGGATTGGGGAGGAAGATGAGATGAGGTGGGGGAACCTGGACTCCTTGCGTGTCGTGTCGCGTCCCGTGGGCAGCGCGCCCTGGTTTGATGTGACCCGGGGGCGGCTGCCGTTGGGTCCCGCGAGGCGCGCTGCTGGTATGCGCTAGAAACCGAGGGAAGGAATGGTTCGGTTCGCTTTCGCGCGTCGGGCCGCTGGTTAGGGAGTCCAGAAACAACGCACGGTGTTGCGCGTCAGGCCGCGAACATATCCGATGTACCGGCGCGGGCCCCAGCACCAGAAGCCGCTCTAGGCCCTCCAGCTGCGGCTGCCCATAGTAGGTGGCGCCGCAGTCACAGGTGTGGTTATAAATATCGATATTTATTACGTATTTTTAGCAAAAGGTAAAAAATATTTGAGAAAATAAGAATTATTTTAAGACAGAGGGTGTACTTCTCCGCTGTATCTTGACAAGTTATTTGGTTAGGACTGATTTGACCGACAGAGATTATAAGAGGATTGAGGAAGAATCTCTTTGTTACTTAACTTTGAGTAGCAAGGAGATTTCTTCTCATATATCTTCTCATGATTCATACTCACTAAATCAATCCTTAGGATTTAAGGTAAGTCATGCATGCATAAAATTGACCTATGTTAAGTAAGAGATAGCATATGTAAACAGAATACTTGCAAACATATCCACGTGGTCACATGTAAGCACCATAAAGGATAAGTACAAGTCTGGAATGATCAAGAATAAACTTCCACTAATCACATTCATAAATAGCAGGGATGATCGTTGCATATTCCTAAAATAAAGGCTATATCAGTTAACTACACATAGAGTCTACAATGGCGTAGCTAGAATTTTTTCGTGAGTTATGCCATTAGAATTTTTTATAAATAATTTAATATAATATATAATAATTTGCTATATAGTTCAAAATATAAAGATAAAAATAGCATATAACACTATAAATTTAACATTTAAGTCTATAAATTTAACATTTAAGTCTATAAGTATATATATATATATTAAAATGCAAATATAATATATATCAATATTTTTTATATAGATTTTGGTGGACTGATGATCCGGTGGGCCGGCTTAGGATATGCTATGGCCCACCCGGACCACCCACTGTCTACGCCCATAGAGAGAAGATCTTGTGGGGATAATTAACAAATTTTTCACACGCACTCAAATTTTCGATAAAAAGTACTCGGCAAAGAAGTATTTATCGATGTACTGTTTGCTGAAACCCTCTTTACCGAGTGCCACACTCGGCAAAGACTTTGCCGAGTACCACACTCGGCGGTTTTTCAGGATTTGCCTAATGCTTCAGACACTCAGTAAAGCGCCCGATTTCGGTAGTGTTGCCTTGAGACACGGTCTTGCAACGGTGTAGATCCATCTCTTACCGGAGAAGCGGACCGCCACCACTTGTTTACGTTTCAAGCTTACATAACAATACTGTACATAATTTTCGGCGGTCAGAGCTCAGCCGTAAAAAATAAAGAATTATTTTCGGTATTGACGGCGTTTGGAACCCGGGGGGTCCCTGGACCGACGAGTAAATTGTCGCCGCGTGCCCCAGCCCAGATGGGTCGACGCGAGACGGAGCGCGAAGGGGGGAAGAAGCCGGAGGGAGACAGGCGTAAAAGGGGAAACCCGCGGCCTTCGTGTTTGTCCTGCGCCCAGGTCGGGTGCGCTTGCAGTAGGGGGTTACAAGCGTCCACGTGGGAGGGAGCGAGCGGCCTTACGCGAGCGCCGTCCCGTCCTTCCCCGCGCGGCCAACCCTCTGTAAGAGGGCCCTGGACCTTCCTTTTATAGGCGTAAGGAAAGGATCCAGGTGTACAATGGGGGGGTAGCAGTGTGCTAACGTGTCTAGCGGAGGAGAGCTAGTGCCCTAAGTACATGCCATCGTGGCAGCCGGAGAGGTTTTGGCACCCGGCTCGTGTGGTGTCGTGGCCGTCGGAGGAGCGCTGGAGCCTGGCGGAAGGACAGCTGTCGGGGCTGTCGAGTCCTTGCTGACGTCTCCTTGCTTCCGTAAGGGGATGAGAGCCGCCGTCGTCATAGAGCATGCGGGGCGCCATCATTACTTGTTTACCGGGACGAGCCAGATGGGACGCCGGTCTTGTTCCCCGTAGCCTGAGTTAGCTTGGGGTAGGGTAATGATGGCGTCTCCTGTGATTTGGTCGGTCCGAGCCCTGGGTTGGGTGAGGTGGAGGCTCCTCCGAGGTCGAGGTCGAGTCTGTCTTCCGAGGCCGAGGTCGAGTCTGAGCCCCTGGGTCGGGCGAGGCGGAGACCGTCGGCTGAGGCCAGGGCTGAGTCCGAGCCCTTGGGTCGGGCGATGCGGAGTTCGTCGTCTTCCGAGGCTGAGCCCGAGTCCGAGCCCTGGGGTCGGGCGAAGCGGAGTTCGTCGTCTTCCGGGGCTGAGCCCGAGTCCGAGCCCTGGGGTCGGGCGAAGCGGAGTTCGTCGTCTTCCGGGGCTGAGCCCGAGTCCGAGCCCTGGGGTCGGGCGATGCGGAGTTTCCTATGGCGCTTGAGGCCGGACTTGGCTGCTGTCAGCCTCGCTCTGTCGAGTGGCACAACAGTCGAAGCAGCGCAGGCGACACTGTCCTCTTGTCAGGCCGGTCAGTGGAGCGGCGAAGTGACTGCGGTCACTTCGGCTCTGTCGACTGAAGGGTGCGCGTCAGGATAAGGTGTCAGGCCACCTTTGCATTAAATGTTTGCGTTAAATGCTCCTGCGATACGGTCGGTCGGTGTGGCGACTTGGCCAAGGTTGCTTCTTGGCGAAGACTGGGCCTCGAGCGAGCCAAAGGCGCGTCCGTTGCTTGAGGGGGTCCTCGGGCGAGACGTGAATCCTCCGGGGTCGGCTGCCCTTGCCCGAGACTGGGCTCGGGCGAGGCGAGATCGTGTCCCTTGAGTGGACCGAGCCTTGACTTAATTGTACCCATTAGGCCTTTGCAGCTTTGTGCTGATGGGGGTTACCAACTGAGATTAGGAGTCTTGAGGGTACCCCTAATTATGGTCCCCGACAGTAGCCCCCGAGCCTCGAAGGGAGTGTTAATACTCGCTTGGAGGCTTTTGTCGCACTTTTTTGCAAGGGGACCGACCTTTCTCGGTTGCGTTTTGTTCCGGTGGGTGCGCGCGAGCGCACCCGCCGGGTGTAGCCCCCGAGGCCTCGGAGGAGTGGTTAGACTCCTTTGAGGTCTTAATGTGTTTCGCGATGCTTCGGCCGGTCTGGTTGTTCCCTCATGCGAGCTGGCTGTAGCCCGGGTGCACGGTCGGGTCCCAAGTTCTCGGGCTGGTATGTTGACGCTGTCAACGGTTTGGCCAGAGCCGGGTTTGCGAGAGCAGCCCCCGATCCTCCGCACAGAGCGAGAGGACGGTCAAGGACAGACTCGACTTTTTTACATACGCCCCTGCGTCGCCTTTCCGCCAGGAGGGGGAAAGCGCCATGTTGCCCTTGGAGGGCGCCGAACATGGTGTCTCCGGTGAGCTGCTAACGGGTAATCCGAGTGGACGCCCGTGCCCCATTTGTTAGGGGTCGGCTAGAGGCCCGGAGGCGCGCTCCAAAAGTACCTACGGGTGATCTGCCGGACCCGGTCCCCTTTTGACGGGGTCCAAGGGCTCGATGCCTCCCTCTGATGGGATTCCGTTACAAGATCGTTCCCGCTGGTCTCGGAAATGTCCTAGGGTACCTCGGGAGCGTAGCCCGAGCCTTGGTTATGTATCGAACGTACCCAGGGTCATCCCTCGCTCTGTGTCTGAGGCGGCTGTGAACCCTTCGAGGGCCAGCCTACGAACCCCTGATCAGTAGTGGGCGCGGAGCCCGAGTAGCCTGAGGCGGCCGTTGAACCCTTCCGAGGGGCCGGCCTTCGAACCTCTGACCAGTAGTGGGCGTGGAGCCCGAGCGCTCTGAGGCGGCTGTTGAACCCCTCCGAGGGGCCAGCCTTCGAACCTCTGATCAGTAGGGGGCTCGGGGCCCGTTTCCTTCGCGGAGAAGGATCCCTTTCGGGGTATCCCCTTTCCCGGTCCCTGTTGTAAGAGAGAGAAAGAGGAAAAGGAAAAGGATACGAAATCGAAACGACGTGGCGCACCTTTTTTGACACGGTCGTTATGGCGAAGGCGAAGCGTCGCCCGCTTCTCCTGCCAAAGGTGTCGCATATCCCATCGCGGAGTTAATGCGACGGGGCGAGTGGTTCGCGGGGCAGCCGTTGCGCGTGCGCGAGCCGTTCGAGGAACGTATCACGGGTGCGCCATCTTCACGCTGTGGGAGAGGGTTCTCTCATTGTCCCATAAGGGGACGTGAGCTTGGCTGACGATGTGACTGCTGCTTCCGCCCGCCTGCCACCGCCATTACTGCCGGCCCTTTTTTGGCCGCATCGACCGTCGCGCCTTCTCCCGCGGCTGACTGGCCCATGACCGATGCGCCTGGCTGGCACTGTTGGGTCATACGCAGGGTTGCCTCGAGTCGTGGTACTGGTTCCGCAGTCGAGGAGGCGCGGTAGTGGCGCGAGGGGCGGTGCAGTTGCTCGCACGTAGCAACCGGCGCGCCGGTTGCATGACGTGTGGGCCTGGGCCTCCATGCTGGGCGCGTTGGAGTCGAAGGGGTGCGCCCACTTGGCGCAGTTGCATGTCGACTGCATGGCTGTCCGCCCTTTCACCCGCTGGTTTGGGTGAAAGTGGAGGAATGCTTGTAACCGCTGGGCAGTTGCATGCACCGCGCGCGGCGGTTTGGCTTCTTCTGCCTTGGGCCAGCTTTCATGACGCGTGGGACCCAGCCCCCGTGTCGTAGGGGGAGGACCTCGGAGCGCGTTGGAGAAGACTCAACCCGCGATGGCTGAGGATGCAAGTGGGGAGAGTCGCCTTTAAAAGGAGGGTGACCCCCTTGAAAGGCGACCATGTCTTCGCGCTCCCTTATGCATCGCGTATTTCCACCTTCCGAGCCCCCGGATGGGGAACACCCGCAATCCTTCTGCCTTGTCGTTGGAGGAACGCAACTTCGTGGAAGTTGGTACCTTTCAGCCATCGTTCGGCTTCAAGGATTTTCATCAGGCAGCCCGGTCGCATCCCCTCGCCGGTGGTCACCCAAGACGGTGACCACCAGCCCCTGGGTGGGGAGAAGCAAGCCGGGCTGCGGCCTCTGCCCCTCCCTTAGCTTCAAGGATGTTCATCATCAGTGCTGGGGAGGGGAGTGCGCCGAGTTGGGGTCGGTCTCTGCGCGGGCAGTGGCCCGCTCCTTCCCTCAGTGATCGGGGGGAAGGGCGTTCGCCGTTCGTGGCGCTGGCAGCTGCCGCGTGCCCGGCTTTGACCCGAGCGGCTTCGGAGCCGCTTCCGGCGCCGCCTTCCGCCACGGCAGCCGGAAGAGGTTTCTCTGCCGACGAGATAGCCGGTGCCGCCCACGTACTGACCTCCAGTTCTACGGCCTTCTGCTCGTCCTTGCCTCTCGAGTGAGGAAGTGGGCGAGGGCCCTATGGCAGTAGCATTCGCCCTGAGGTCATCGCTGCTGCTGTTCGGCCCCTCGGAGCAGAAGTCGTCGTCGTCGTTGCTGGAGCAGGCGGCGGCGAGCCACCCGTCGGCCTTCTGTTGCTCCGCAGGCCCCCCAATCGTGTGGGGTTGTTCGTACCTGCGGAGGTGGAACCGGAGTTCCGTTTGTAATGGCACCTTGAGTGCCGGTGTCTTGTTCATTGTGGTTGTCGGGGCCTGAACATGTATGTATTTTCGGCACGGAGCCGTGTTTTTCCCTCATTTCGAGCACTAAGACTCGCCTGTCGGCTATCTGAACCGCTTCACCAAGCGTGAGTCGCCTCGTGTGAAGGTGACGAGTGAGGTATCCGTATCCCGGAGGCGTAGGAGTCCCTCGGCTCGGTCGGCCTTGCTGTCCGAGGCTTCTCTTGCCTAGTTAAAGGAACCCTCGGCCGCTCTTCGATGAGCCGAAGCCGGAGGTAGCGGTGTTAGCATGGACAGAGGCGGAGTTGGCTCGAAAAGAAGACTTGGTCGGCCAGAGCCTGGCCGGGTCGTCCACTGGCGGGACCGACGCCGGAGTTGAGTTGCTGAGGCCACGGGTCGGGCTGATGTCCTCGGGGGACAGCTGGCTGAGGCTTCGGGATGGCCGGCCGAGCCGTCTACTCGAGCCAGATTCCTGGAGAAGACCCTGGCGGCGATGGCCCGGGCGTGGTGCTGATGTCGTCCTTCGAAGTGGAGATCCTCCGACCGCGTCGCCGTCCGAGGCTAGGTCGAACCTCGCCGAAGGTGTAGTTGACGCCGAGGGTGCTGCTGCTCCCTTCAACCGTCAAGATCCGAGCCTGCAGGATCAGGTTATCTTGTAGTGTGCGTATGTTTTCTGCGGCCGCCGAGGCCCAAACATACTGTCGTCGTGTTGTAAAGCTGTGTTTCTTTTCCTCTTGTTTCGAGTATCTGGACTTATTTGTCGGTAACAGAATTGTTTGTCCGAGCGAGAGTTACTTTTCACGGAAGGTGATGAGTGAGGTATCCGTATCCCGGAGGCGTAGGAGTCCCTCGGCTCGGTCGGCCTTACCGCTTACGTGCACTCTTACTCGTCCATAGGGTTCTGTCATCGACGTAGTCGAGAATGCCCGAAAAATCGTTTCGGTAGAGGAGTTTTCGAGCGTGAAGACTTGTTCGGTCCGCGGAATCACTTATCCGAGCGTGAGTTACTTATCGCAGAAGGTGATGAGTGAGGTATCTGTATCCTGGAGGCGTAGGAGTCCCTCGGCTCGGTCAGCCTTGGCTGCTTACGTGTACTCCGTCATTTTCAGGATCCACTTTCGAAGTAGTCGAAAAAGCACGAAAGACACTCTGGCAGAAACTATCTTTTTCCGAGGAAAATTTTGACGCAGAGGGGGTTCCCCCCTTTTAGCCCCCGAGGGAGGGTCGGGCTTTGTCGAGGCAAGGCTGACCCTTCCTTGATGACTAGACTTTGTATGTGACCGAGGTGTATGAACGACTTGAAAGCATATTAAGGGTAGAAGCGACGTAGCTATCGGATGTTCCAAGCGTTGCTGTAGACCTCGCCTTGACTGTTGGCCAGCTTGTACGTCCCGGGCTTCAAAACTTTGGCGATGACGAATGGCCCTTCCTAGGGAGGCGTGAGCTTGTGCCGCCCTCGGGCGTCTTGTCACAGCCGAAGCACCAGGTCGCCCACCTGGAGGTCTCGGGACCGAACCCCTCGGGCGTGGTAGCGTCGCAGGGACTACTGGTACCGCGCCGAGTGTAGTAAGGCCATGTCCCGAGCCTCTTCCAGCTGGTCCAGCGAGTCTTCTCGATTAGATCGATTGCTTTGGTCGGCATAGGCCCTCGTCCTCGGGGAACCGTATTCTAAGTCTATGGGCAAGATAGCCTCGGCCTCATAGACTAGAAAGAACGGTGTGAAGCCCGTGGCTCGGCGTTGTCCTCAGACTCCAGACCACCGAGGGGAGCTCCTTCATCCATCGCCTGCCGAACTTGTTGAGGTCGTCGTAGATCCGCGGCTTGAGCCCTTGCAGGATCATGCCGTTGGCACGCTCTACTTGCCCATTCGTCACGGGGTGAGCCACGGTGGCCCAGTCCACCCGGATGTGGTGATCCTCACAGAAGTCCAGGAACTTCCTGCCGGTGAACTGGGTGTCGTTGTCGGTGATGATGGAGTTCGGGACCCCAAAGCGATGGATGATGTTGGTGAAGAACGCCACCGCCTGTTTGGACCTGATGCTGTTTAGAGGTCGGACCTCGATCCACTTGGAGGATTTGTCGATGGCGACCAACAGGTGCGTGTAGCCCCCGGGTGCCTTCTGCAAGGGGCCGACGAGGTCCAAACCCCACACAGCAAACGACCAGGTGATGGGTATGGTCTGTAGAGCCTGAGCAGGCAGGTGGGTCTGCCTTGCATAGAATTGACACCCTTGGCAGGTGCGGACAATTCTAGTGGCGTCGGCCACCGCGGTCGGCCAGTAGAAGCCTTGTCGGAAAGCATTTCCAACAAGGGCTCGAGGCGTTGCGTGATGGCCGCAAGCCCCCGAGTGTATCTCTTGTAAGAGCTCCTGGCCTTCGTCGATGGAAATGCATCGCTGGAGGATGCCTGAGGGGTTGCGGTGGTAGAGCTCCTTCCCGTCTCCCAGCAAGACGAACGACTTGGCGCGCCGCGCCAACCGCCGAGCTTCGGCTCGGTCGAGGGGTAGCTCTCCTCGGTGGAGATATTGCAGGTACGAGGTCTGCCAGTTTCGATTAGGCGTGACCCCGCTCCGCTCCTCCTCGACGCGCAGAGCCTCACCCTCGGAGGCCGAGGGTGCCTCGGGCTGAGCCGAGGGTGCCTTGGACTGAGCCGAGGGTGCCTCGGGCTGGGCCGAGGCCTTCTCGGGCTCGGGTGTGTCGTCGGGCTTGACGGAGGGTTGATGCAGGTCTCGGGAGAAGACGTTCGGGGGAACCGTTGTTCGCCCCGAGGCTATTTTAGCCAGCTCGTCCGCAGTCTCGTTGTAGCGTCGGGCGATGTGGTTGAGCTCGAGCCCGTAGAACTTGTCTTCCAGGCGCCGAACCTCATCGCAGTAGGCTTCCATCTTCGGGTCGCGGCAGTGGGAATTCTTCATGACTTGGTCGATGATGAGCTGCGAGTCACCGCGAGCGTCGAGGCGTCGGACCCCTAGCTCGATGGCGATGCGCAACCCGTTGACCAGAGCCTCGTACTCGGCCACATTGTTGGACGCCGGGAAATGGAGGCGTAGCACGTAGCGTAGGTGCTTCCCGAGGGGCGAGATGAAGAGCAGGCTCGCGCCTGCTCCTGTCTTCATCAGCGACCCGTCGAAAAACATGGTCCAGAGTCCCGGTTGGATCGGAGCTGTTGGGAGCTGGGTGTCGACCCATTCAGCCACAAAGTCCGCCAAGACCTGGGACTTGATGGCCTTCCGAGGGGCGAACGAGATCGTCTCGCCCATGATTTCCACCGCCCACTTTGCAATTCTACCCGAGGCCTCTCGGCACTGGATGATCTCCCCCAGGGGGAAGGATGACACCACAGTTACCGGATGAGACTCGAAGTAGTGTCGCAACTTCCGCCGCGTCAGGATCACCGTGTACAGCAGCTTCTGAATTTGTGGGTAGCGGATCTTGGTCTCGGAGAGTACTTCACTGATGAAGTAGACTGATCTCTGGACGGGCAATGCATGCCCCTCTTCTCGTCTCTCAACCACGATCGCGGTGGTAACCACCTGAGTGGTAGCGGCGACGTAGATCAAGAGGGCTTCTCCGGCAGCGGGGGGCACCAAGATGGGCGCGTTCGTGAGGAGCGCCTTCAGGTTCCCGAGGGCTTCCTCGGCCTCAGGGGTCCAAGTGAAGCACTCGGCCTTCCTTAAGAGGCGGTATAGAGGCAGGCCTCTTTCGTCGAGGCGCGAGATGAAACGGCTCAGAGCCGCAAGGCATCCCGTGACCCTCTGTACGCCTTTCAAGTCCTTGATGGGCCCCATGCTGGTGATGGCCGCGATCTTCTCCGGGTTGGCCTCGATGCCCCGCTCGGAGACGATGAATCCCAAGAGCATGCCTCGGGGGACCCCGAAGACACACTTCTCGGGATTGAGTTTTACGCCTTTCGCCTTGAGACATCGGAATGTCGCTCCAAGGTCAGAAAGGAGGTCGGAGGCTTTCCTCGTCTTGACTACGATGTCATCGACGTAGGCCTCGACCGTTCGGCCAATGTGTTCGCTGAACACGTGGTTCATGCACCTTTGGTATGTCGCACCCGCATTCCTCAAACCGAACGGCATGGTAACATAGCAGTACATGCCGAAAGGTGTGATGAAAGAAGTCGCGAGCTGGTCGGACTCTTTCATCCTGATTTGGTGATACCCTGAGTAGGCATCGAGGAAAGACAGGGTTTCGCACCCAGCAGTAGAATCCATGATTTGATCGATGCGAGGCAGAGGGTAGGGAACTTTCGGACATGCTTTGTTTAGACCAGTGTAGTCTACACACATCCGCCATTTCCCTCCTTTCTTTCTCACAAGCACAGGGTTGGCAAGCCATTCGGGATGGAATACCTCTTTGATGAACCCGGCCGCCATTAGCTTGTGGATCTCCTCGCCTATGGCTCTGCGCTTTTCTTCGTCGAATCGGCGCAGAGGTTGCTTCACGGGTCGGGCTCCAGCTCGGATCTCCAGCGAGTGCTCGGCGACATCCCTCGGTATGCCGGGCATGTCCGAGGGACTCCACGCGAAGGCGTCGGCGTTTGCGCGAAGAAAGTCGACGAGCACTGCTTCCTATTTGGGATCGAGCTCAGAGCCGATCCGGATCTGCTTGGAGGCGTTGTTGCTGGGGTCGAGAGGGACGGATTTAACCGTCTCCGCTGGCTCGAAGTTGCCGGCGTGGCGCTTCACGTCTGGCGCCTCCTTAGAGAGGCTCTCCAGGTCGGCGATGAGGGCCTCGGATTCGGCGAGGGCCTCGGCGTACTCCACGCACTCCACATCGCATTCGTACGCGTGTCGGTACGTGGGGCCGACGGTGATGACCCCGTTGGGGCCCGGCATCTTGAGCTTGAGGTAGGTGTAGTTGGGGACGGCCATGAACTTGGCGTAGCATGGCCTCCCCAACACTGTGTGGTAGGTTCCTCGAAACCCGACCACTTCGAAAGTTGGAGGGTGTCCCAAAGTAGACGGGTAGATCGAGTTGTCCGAGGGGCTAGACGCGTTTCCCGGGGATGATCCCGTGAAAAGGCGCAGCGCCTGCCCGGACCGAGGACAGATCGATCCGCAGGAGCCCGAGGGTCTTGGCGTAGATGATGTTGAGGCTGCTGCCTCTGTCCATGAGGACCTTGGTGAGCCTGACGTTGCCGATGACGGGGTCGACAACGAGCGGGTATATCCCCGGGCTCGGCACACGGTCGGGATGGTCGCCTTGGTAGAAGGTGATGGGCTTGTCGGACCAGTCTAGGTAGACCGGCGCCGCCACCTTTACCGAGCAGACCTCCCGACGCTCTTGCTTGCGGTGCTGAGCCGAGGCGTTCGCCACTCGCCCACCGTAGATCATGTAGCAGTCGTGGACCTCGGGGAACTCTTCTACCTTGTGATCTTCCTTCTTATCGTCGTCGCGAGCCCTGCCACCCTCTGCGGGTGGTCCGGCCTTGTGAAAGTGGCGCCGAAGCATGGCGCACTCCTCAAGGGTGTGCTTGACGGGCCCCTGATGATAGGGGCACGACTCCTTGAGCATCTTGTCGAAGAGATTGGCACCTCCGGGAGGTTTCCGAGGGTTCTTGTACTCGGCGGCGGCGACAAGGTCCGCGTCGGCGGCGTCGCGTTTCGCTTGCGACTTCTTCTTGCCTTTCTTCTTGGTGCCGCGCTGAGTTGACGCCTCAGGGACATCTTCCGGTAGGCGGCCCTGGGGCTGCTTGTCCTTCTGGAAGATGGCCTCAACTGCCTCCTGGCCAGAGGCGAACTTGGTGGTGATGTCCATCAGCTCGCTCGCCCTGGTGGGGGTCTTGCGGCCGAGCTTGCTCACCAGGTCGCGGCAGGTGGTGCCGGCGAGGAACGCGCCGATGACATCCGAGTCGGTGACATTGGGCAGCTCGGTGCGCTGCTTCGAGAATCACCGGATGTAGTCCCGGAGAGACTCTCCCGGCTGCTGGCGGCAGCTTCGAAGATCCCAGGAGTTTCCAGGGCGCACGTACGTGCCCTGGAAATTGCTGGCGAAGGCTTGGACCAGGTCGTCCCAGTTGGAGATCTGCCCCGGAGGCAGGTGCTCCAGCCAGGATCGAGCGGTGTCGGAGAGGAACAGGGGGAGGTTGCGGATGATGAGGTTGTCATCGTCCATTCCACCTAGGTGGCAGGCCAGCCGATAGTCCGTGAGCCACAGTTCCGGTCTCGTCTCCCCCGAGTACTTTGTGATAGTAGTTGGGGTTCGAAACCGGGTCGGGAACGGCGCCCGTCGTATGGCCCGGCTGAAAGCCTGCGGACCAGGTGGTTCGGGCGAGGGACTCCGATCCTCCCCGCTGTCATAGCGTCCCCCACGCCTGGGGTGGTAGCCTCGGCGCACCTTCTCGTCGAGGTGGGCTCGACGGTTGCGGTGATGGTGCTCGTTGCCGAGGCGACCCGGGGCCGCAGGCGCTGTGTTGCGCGTGCGCCCGGTGTGGACCGAGGCTTCCCGCATGAATCGGGAAGTCACGACGCGATGTTCCGAGGGGTACCCCTGCCTTCGGGAGGCAGAGCTTTCGGCCCGTCGGACCGCGGCATCCTCCAGAAGATTCTTGAGCTCTCCCTGGATACGCCGCCCCTCGATGGTAGATGGCTCCGGCATCGCGTGGAGAAGTATTGCCGCTGCAGCCAGGTTTTGGCCGACCCCACTGGAAACCGGTGGCGGCCTTACCCTGACGTCGCCGGCGATGAGGTGCTGGATGCCTGAAAGGGAAATGTGCCCTTGGGCCATTTCTAGGTATTTTGGTGATTTAGTGTCTAACACAAGTGCTTAAATGTAAAATGGTGGACAAAGTACAAACCAAGGATAAAGGTACGTTTCTCAGACTTAGTACATTGTTTTATGGACTAATGTATTGTGTCTAAGTGCTGGAAACAGGAAAAATCCAATTGGAAATGTCTTGGCTCGAGCAGCCAAGAATCTGCTGAGTCTGGGAGCACCGGACTGTCCGGTGGTGCACCGGACAGTGTCCGGTGCGCCAGGTTGGTTCGAGCGAACTGGCCGCTCTCGGGAATTCACCGACGACGTACGGCTATAATTCACCGGACTGTCCGGTGTGCACCGGACTGTCCGGTGAGCCAACGGTCGGTCGCGCGATCTGCGCGGGACACGTGGCCGAGCCAACGGCTAGAAGAAGGCACCGGACTGTCCGGTGTGCACCGGACATGTCCGGTGCGCCAACGGCTCCAGGTCTGCCAACGGTCGGCTTCGTCATTGAAGGAAAGAAATCTGGCACCGGACAGTGTCCGGTGTGCACCGGACTGTCCGGTGCGCCAGACGACAGAAGGCAAGATCAGCCTTCCAAGATTGCTTTCAACGGCTCCTAGCTGCCTTGGGGCTATAAAAGGGACCCCTAGGCGCATGGAGGAGTACACCAAGCATCCTTTGAGCATTGTTGATCACTCACACTTCATTCTTGCGCACTTATTCGACATTCTAGTGATTTGAGCTCCGTTCTAGTGTGCTAGTCTCTTGAGCTCAAGTCTGGGTTTTGCGTGTGCGTATTTGCTGTGATCTTTGTGTCGTGTGTGAGTTGCTAATCCCTCCCTTACTCCGTGATTCTTTGTGAACATCTTGATAATCGCCTAGAGGGGGGGTGAATAGGGCGAAACTGAAATTTACAAATATAAACACAACTACAAGCCGGGTTAGCGTTAGAAATATAAACGAGTCCGAGAGAGAGGGCGCAAAACAAATCCCAAGCGAATAAGCAAGTGAGACACGGAGATTTGTTTTACCGAGGTTCGGTTCTTGCAAACCTACTCCCCGTTGAGGAGGCCACAAAGGCCGGGTCTCTTTCAACCCTTCCCTCTCTCAAACGGTCCCTCGGACCGAGTGAGCTTCTCTTCTCAAATTAAAGCCGGGAACAAAACTTCCCCGCAAGGGCCACCACACAATTGGTGCCTCTTGCCTTGATTACAATGGAGTTGTGATCTCAAGAACAAGTGAGAAAGAAAAGAAGCAATCCAAGCGCAAGAGCTCAAATGAACACGGCAAATCACTCTCACTAGTCACTAGGGCTTTGTGTGGAATTGGAGAGGATTTGATTTCTTTAGTGTGTCTAGAATTGAATGCTAGAGCTCTTGTAGTAGTTGAGAAGTGGAAAACTTGGATGCAATGAATGGTGGGGTGGTTGGGGTATTTATAGCCCCAACCACCAAATGTGGCCGTTGGGAGGCTGTCTGCTCGATGGCGCACCGGACAGTCCGGTGCACACCGGACAGTCCGGTGCCCCCTGCCACGTCATCACTGCCGTTGGATTCTGACCGTTGGAGCTTCTGACTTGTGGGTCCGCCTGGGTGTCCGGTGCACACCGGACAGGTACTGTTTGCTGTCCGGTGTGCCAGCATGGGCGAGCCTGCCATCTGCGCGCGCAGAGCGCGCATTAAATGCGCGGCAGAGAGCCGTTGGCGCGGAGATGACCGTTGCTTCGGAGTCACACCGGACAGTCCGGTGCACACCGGACAGTCCGGTGATTTTTAGCGGACTAGCCGTTGGAGATTCCCGAAGCTGGCGAGTTCCTGAGGCCGACCTCCCTTGGCGCACCGGACACTGTCCGGTGTACACCGGACAGTCCGGTGAATTATAGCCGAGTCGCCCTGGAAATTCCCGAAGGTGGCGAGTTTGAGTCTGAGTCCCCTGGTGCACCGGACAGGTACTGTTCACTATCCGGTGGCACACCGGACAGTCCGGTGCGCCAGACCAAGGGTGCCTTCGGTTGCCCCTTTGCTCCTTTATTGAATCCAAAACTTGGTCTTTTTATTGGCTGAGTGTGAACCTTTTACACCTGTATAATCTACACACTTGGGCAAACTAGTTAGTCCAATTATTTGTGTTGGGCAATCCAACCACCAAAATTATTTAGGAACTAGGTGTAAGCCTAATTCCCTTTCAATCTCCCCCTTTTTGGTGATTGATGCCAACACAAACCAAAGCAAACAGAGATGTGCATAATTGAACTAGTTTGCATAATGTAAGTGTAAAGGTTGCTTGGAATTGAGCCAATATAACTACTTACAAGATATGCATGGAGTGTTCCTTTCTTATGTAACATTTTGGGCCACTTTTGCACCACAAGTTTTGTTTTTGCAAATTCTTTTGTAAATCCTTTTCAAAGTTCTTTTGCAAATAGTCAAAGGTACATTAATAAGATTTGCAAAGCATTCTCAAGATTTGAAATTTTCTCCCCCTGTTTCAAATGCTTTTCTTTTGACTTAACAAAACTCCCCCTAAATTAAATCCTCCTCTTAGTGTTCAAGAGGGTTTTGATATACCATTTTGAAATACTAGTTTCTCCCCCTTTTGAACACAACAGGATCCCAATTGATAAATACTTCTTGGAAAACACTAAGCTTTGAAATAGGTGGTGGTGGTGGTGCGGTCCTTTTGCTTTGGGCTCATTTCTCCCCCTTTTTGGCATGAATCGCCAAAAACGGAATCATTAGAGCCCTCGAAGTAATTTCTTCCCCTTTGGTCATAAGTAAATGAGTTAAGATTATACCAAAGACGAAATCCGGTCCTTTTGCTTTGGGCTTTTACTTTCTCCCCCAAAGACAAGGTCCTTTTCTTGGAGTGATGGCGAAGGATGAGTTACGAAGTGGAAGCCTTTGTCTTCGCCGAAGACTCCAATTCCCTTTCAATATACCTATGACTTGGTTTGAAATAGACTTGAAAACACATTAGTCATAGCATATATGATCAAAAGTGTAAATGAGCTATGTGTGCAATCTAGCAAAAGAAGTTGCGAGAATCAAGAATATTGAGCTCATGCCTAAGTTTGGTAAAGGTTTGTTCATCAAGAGGCTTGGTAAAGATATCGGCTAATTGATCTTTAGTGTTAATGTAAGAAATCTCGATATCCCCCTTTTGTTGGTGATCCCTAAGAAAATGATACCGAATGGCTATGTGCTTAGTGCGGCTATGCTCGACGGGATTGTCGGCCATTTTGATTGCACTCTCATTATCACATAGCAAAGGGACTTTGGTTAATTTGTAACCGTAGTCCCGCAGGGTTTGCCTCATCCAAAGCAATTGCGCGCAACAATGACCTGCGGCAATGTACTCGGCTTCGGCGGTGGAAAGAACGACCGAATTTTGCTTCTTTGAAGCCCAAGACACCAAGGATCTTCCCAAGAACTGGCAAGTCCCCGATGTGCTCTTCCTATTAATTTTGCACCCCGCCCAATCGGCATCCGAATAACCAATCAAATCAAACGTGGATCCCCGAGGGTACCAAAGCCCAAACTTAGGTGTATAAGCCAAATATCTCAAGATTCGTTTTACGGCCGTAAGGTGGGATTCCTTAGGGTCGGATTGGAATCTTGCACACATGCAAACGGAAAGCATAATGTCCGGTCGAGATGCACATAAATAAAGCAATGAACCAATCATCGACCGGTATACCTTTTGATCCACGGACTTACCTCCCGTGTCGAGGTCGAGATGCCCATTGGTTCCCATGAGTGTCTTGATGGGTTTGGCATCCTTCATCCCAAACTTGGTTAGAATGTCTTGAGTGTACTTTGTTTGGCTAATGAAGGTGCCCTCTTGGAGTTGCTTGACTTGGAATCCTAGAAAATACTTCAACTCCCCCATCATCGACATCTCGAATTTCTGTGTCATGATCCTACTAAACTCTTCACATGTAGACTCGTTAGTAGACCCAAATATAATATCATCAACATAAATTTGGCATACAAACAAGTCATTTTCAAGAGTTTTAGTAAAGAGTGTAGGATCGGCCTTGCCGACTTTGAAGGCATTAGCAATAAGGAAATCTCTTAGGCATTCATACCATGCTCTTGGGGCTTGCTTGAGCCCATAAAGCGCCTTAGAGAGCCTATAAACATGGTTAGGATGCTCACTGTCTTCAAAGCCGGGAGGTTGCTCAACATAGACCTCTTCCTTGATCGGTCCATTGAGGAAGGCACTTTTCACGTCCATTTGATAAAGCTTAAAGCCATGGTAAGTGAAAGGGAAATGTGCCTTTGGGCCATTTCTAAGTATTTTGGTGATTGAGTGCAAACACAAGTGCTTAAATGTGAAAATATGCCCATGGATGAACAAAGTGCAAATCACAAGTTAAGGTATGTTTCTAAGCCTTAGTACATTGGTTTTGTGTACTAATATTCTTGTCTAAGTGTTAGAAACAGAAAGAAGAAGAGAAGAGAAGACTTGGCTGTGTGCAGCCAAGGGGCTGTTTCGGTCTGGGGCACCGGACTGTCCGGTGGTGCACCGGACAGTGTCCGGTGGTGCACCGGACAGTGTCCGGTGCGCCAGGCTGCCTCGGCCGAAGAGGCCGCTCTCGGGTTTTTCTCCGGCGACTTCGGCTAAAATTCACCGGACTGTCCGGTGTGCACCGGACTGTCCGGTGAGCCAACGGTCGGCCGGGCCAACGGTCGGCCGCGCGATCGGCGCGCGACACGTGGCCGAGCCAACGGTCGGAAGGAAGCACCGGACTGTCCGGTGTGCACCGGACATGTCCGGTGCGCCAACGGTGCGCAGATCTGACTCTGACAGCAACGGTCGGATGCGCTGTTTAAGGAAACAAATCGGGCACCGGACAGTGTCCGGTGTGCACCGGACTGTCCGGTGCGCCCGACGACAGAAGGCAAGGATAGCCTTCCAGATGTGCTCTCAACGGCTCCTAGCTGCCTTGGGGCTATAAAAGGGACCCCTAGGCGCATGAAGGAGTACACCAAGCATTCCTACAACTCTTCTAAGCACCAAGACATCAATCTCACGCATTCGTTTCATTGTGATAGCATATAGAGCTCTTGTGGAGTTGTGAACTCTTTGTGTTGCGTTGCGAGCTCTTGTTGCGACTTGTGTGCGTGTTGTTGCTCTGATTTTCGAGTCTTGTGTGCGTTGCTCATTCCCACCTTACTCCGTATTTCTTTGTGAACTCAATTGTAAGGGCGAGAGACTCCAAGTTGTGGAGATTCCTCGCAAACGGGAAAAGATCAAAGGAAAGAAAAACACCGTGGTATTCAAGTTGATCATTGGATCACTTGAGAGGAGTTGAGTGCAACTCTCGTCCGTTGGGACGCCACAACGTGGAGTAGGCAAGTTTTGTACTTGGCCGAACCACGGGATAACCACCGTGTCAACTCTGTGATTGCTTTCTTGTGGTTATCGTGTTTTAAGTTCTCTCTAGCCACTTGGCCATACTTGTGCTAACCCTTAACAAGTTTTTGTGGCTTAAGTTTTGAAGTTTCCCAGGATCACCTATTCACCCCCCCTCTAGGTGCTCTCAATTGGTATCGGAGCCGTTCTCTTCAAGAAAGGGACTAACCGCCCGAAGAGATGGATCCTAAGGGGAAGGGAATTGTGATCAACGACAAGGAAAAGGAGTCCTTCGTCAACGAGCCAAAGGATGACAAGTCCAATGACTCGGGCTCAGGCCACAAGCGAAGAGATGGGAAGAAGAAGAAGACAAGACGCATCAAGGAGATCGTCTACTACGACAGCGATGAGTCCTCTTCTTCCCAAAAGGACGACGACTACGACAAACAAAGGAAACCGGTTAATTCTAACTTTTCTTTTGACTACTCTCGTATTCCGCAAAGTTCAAATTCACATTTGCTTTCCATTCCACTCGGCAAGCCCCCACACTTTGATGGGGAGGACTACGGATTTTGGAGCCACAAAATGCGTAGTCACCTATTCTCTCTCCATCCTAGCATATGGGAGATTGTAGATAGTGGAATGCACTTTAATAGTTCGGATAGTCCTATATTCATTAATGAGCAAATCCATAAGAATGCACAAGCTACTACTGTTCTTCTAGCCTCATTGTGCAGGGATGAATATAATAAAGTGAGTGGCTTGGATAACGCCAAGCAAATCTGGGATACCCTCAAGATCTCTCATGAGGGAAATGACGCTACCTTGCTTACCAAAATGGAGTTGGTGGAGGGCGAGCTTGGACGGTTCGCGATGATAAGGGGCGAGGAGCCAACTCAAACATACAACCGGCTCAAGACCCTTGTCAACAAAATAAGGAGCTACGGAAGCACGCGATGGACGGACCACGACGTCGTCCGACTAATGCTCAGGTCCTTTACCGTTCTTGATCCTCATTTGGTGAATAATATTCGTGAGAATCCCAGGTACACCAAAATGTCGCCCGAAGAAGTCCTAGGAAAATTCGTCAGCGGGCGAATGATGATCAAGGAGGCAAGGTATGTGGACGACGCCTTGAATGGACCGATCAACGAGCCGCAACCTTTTGCTCTCAAAGCCACAGGGAACAAGGAGGCGCTTCCCAGCAAGGTGGCGCAAATTGAGGCGGCCGGTCTTAATGAAGAAGAAATGGCCCTCATTATCAAGAGATTCAAGACGGTGCTAAAGGGTCGCAATGGACAGCCGAGCAAGACTAAGACCAAGGGGAAGCGATCATGCTTCAAATGCGGTAAGCTTGGTCATTTTATTGCTAACTGTCCCGATAATGATAGTGACCAGGAAAAGGGGAACAAGAGGGAAAAGAAGAAGCATTACAAGAAGGCAAAGGGCGAGGCGCATCTAGGCAAAGAGTGGGACTCGGATTGCTCCTCGTCCGACTCCGACAATGAAGGACTCGCCGCCACCGCCTTCAACAAATCAACCCTCTTCCCCAACGAGCGTCACACATGCCTTATGGCAAGAGAGAAGAAGGTATGTACTCGCAACTCTACCTATGCTTCTTCAAGTGAGGACGAATCTAGTGATGAGGATGAAGTAGATTATTCATGTTTGTTCAAGGGCTTAGATAGATCTAAGATAGACAAAATTAATGAATTAATTGATGCCTTGAATGAAAAGAATATACTTTTAGAAAAGCAAGAGGATTTGTTGTATGAAGAGCATGATAAATTTGTTGAGGCACAAAAATCCTATGCTTTAGAAGTTAAGAGAAATGAAATGCTTTCTTTTGAACTATCTACTTGTCATGAAACCATTTCTACTTTGAAAGGTGTCAACAATGATTTAAATGCTAAATTAGAAGTAGCAAACAAATCCAATTCTTGTGTAGAACATGTTGAAATTTGTACTAGGTGTAAAGACTTTGACATTAATGCTTGTAGTGAACACCTAGTTTCAATTTCCAAGCTTAATGATGAACTGGCTAGTCTTAATGCTCAACTTAAGACTAGTAAGAATGATTTCGATAAGCTAAAATTTGCAAGGGATGCCTACACAATTGGTAGACACCCCTCAATTAAGGATGGACTTGGCTTCAAGAGAGAAGCTAAGAACTTAACAAGCCATAAGGCTCCCATTCCCGCCAAGGAGAAAGGGAAGGCCCCTATGGCTACTAGTGCTAAAAGGAACCATGCATTTTTGTATCATGATAGAAGACAAACTAGAAATGTAAGTCATGATGCTTATGATTCATATGTTTATGATTCTCATGCCATGTTTGCTCCTAGTTCCTCTTATGTGTATGATAGAAATGTTACTAGGAAAAATGTTATTCCTAAAAGAAATGCTATTCATCATGTGCCTAGAAGGAATGTTATTCATGCTCCTAGGAAAATAGCAAATGAACCTTCTACAATTTATTGTGCTTTAAATGCTTCCTTTGCTATTTGTAGAAAGGATAGGAAAATAGTTGCTAGGAAGATAGGGGCAAAATGCAAGGGAGACAAAACTTGCATTTGGGTCCCTAAAGATATTTGTGCTAACCTTGTAGGACCCAACATGAGTTGGGTACCTAAAACCCAAGCCTAAATTTGCCTTGCAGGTTTATGCATCCGGAGGTTCAAGCTGGATTATCGACAGCGGATGCACAAACCATATGACGGGGGAGAAGAAGATGTTCACCTCCTACGTCAAAAATAAGGATTCCCAAGATTCAATTATATTCGGTGATGGGAATCAAGGCAAGGTAAAAGGGTTAGGTAAAATTGCGATTTCTAACGAGCATTCTATCTCTAATGTATTTTTAGTAGAGAGTCTTGGATATAATTTGCTATCTGTTAGTCAATTATGTCATATGGGGTATAACTGTCTATTTACAAATATAGATGTGTCTGTCTTTAGAAGAAGTGATGGTTCACTAGCTTTTAAGGGTGTATTAGACGGCAAACTTTATTTAGTTGATTTTGCAAAAGAAGAGGCCGGTCTAGATGCATGCTTAATAGCTAAGACTAGCATGGGCTGGCTGTGGCATCGCCGCTTAGCACATGTGGGGATGAAGAACCTTCACAAGCTTCTAAAGGGAGAACACGTGATAGGTCTAACCAATGTTCAATTCGAAAAAGATAGACCTTGTGCAGCTTGTCAAGCAGGGAAACAGGTGGGAGGAGCGCATCACAGCAAGAATGTGATGACCACTTCAAGACCCCTGGAGCTGCTGCATATGGACCTCTTCGGACCCGTCGCCTATCTAAGCATAGGGGGAAGTAAGTATGGTCTAGTTATTGTTGATGACTTTTCCCGCTTCACTTGGGTGTTCTTTTTGCAGGATAAGTCTGAAACCCAAGGGACCCTCAAGCGCTTCCTCAGGAGGGCTCAAAATGAGTTTGAGCTCAAAGTGAAAAAGATAAGGAGCGACAACGGGTCCGAGTTCAAGAACCTTCAAGTGGAGGAGTTCCTTGAAGAAGAAGGGATCAAGCACGAGTTCTCCGCTCCCTACACACCACAGCAAAATGGTGTGGTAGAGAGGAAGAACAGGACGCTCATCGACATGGCAAGGACGATGCTAGGAGAGTTCAAGACCCCCGAGTGCTTTTGGACGGAAGCCGTGAACACTGCTTGCCACGCCATCAACAGGGTCTACCTTCATCGCCTCCTCAAGAAGACGTCGTATGAGCTACTAACCGGTAACAAACCCAATGTATCGTACTTTCGTGTATTTGGGAGTAAATGCTACATTCTAGTGAAGAAGGGTAGAAATTCTAAATTTGCTCCCAAAGCTGTAGAAGGGTTTTTGTTAGGTTATGACTCAAATACAAAGGCGTATAGAGTCTTCAACAAATCATCGGGTTTGGTTGAAGTCTCTAGCGACGTTGTATTTGATGAGACTAATGGCTCTCCAAGAGAGCAAGTTGTTGATTGTGATGATGTAGATGAAGAAGATGTTCCGACGGCCGCTATAAGGACCATGGCGATTGGAGAAGTACGGCCACAGGAACAAGATGAACGAGATCAACCTTCTTCCGCAACTATGGTGCTACCCCCAACTCAAGATAACGAACAGGTACCTCAAGTGGAGGCGCTTGATCAAGGGGGAGCACAAGATGATCAAGTGATGGAGGAAGAAGCGCAACCGGCACCTCCAACCCAAGTTCGAGCGATGATTCAAAGGGATCACCCCGTCGACCAAATTCTGGGTGACATTAGCAAGGGAGTAACTACTCGATCTCGATTAGTTAATTTTTGTGAGCATTACTCTTTTGTCTCTTCTATTGAGCCTTTCAGGGTAGAAGAGGCCTTGCTAGAGCCGGACTGGGTGTTGGCCATGCAAGAGGAGTTAAACAACTTCAAGCGCAATGAAGTTTGGACACTGGTGCCTCGTCCGAAGCAAAATGTTGTGGGAACCAAGTGGGTGTTCCGCAACAAACAGGACGAGCACGGGGTGGTGACAAGGAACAAGGCTCGACTTGTGGCAAAAGGTTATGCCCAAGTCGCAGGTTTGGACTTTGAGGAGACTTTTGCTCCTGTGGCTAGGCTAGAGTCAATTCGAATCTTGCTAGCATATGCCGCTCACCATTCTTTCAGGTTGTACCAAATGGATGTGAAGAGCGCTTTCCTCAACGGGCCAATCAAGGAGGAGGTGTACGTGGAGCAACCCCCTGGCTTCGAGGATGAACGGTACCCCGACCATGTGTGTAAGCTCTCTAAGGCGCTCTATGGACTTAAGCAAGCCCCAAGAGCATGGTATGAATGCCTTAGAGACTTCTTACTTGCTAATGCTTTCAAGGTTGGGAAGGCCGATCCAACTCTTTTTACAAAGACATGTGATGGTGATTTGTTTGTGTGCCAAATTTATGTCGATGACATAATATTTGGTTCTACTAACCAAAAGTCTTGTGAAGAGTTTAGCAGGGTGATGACGCAGAAATTCGAGATGTCGATGATGGGCGAGTTGAACTACTTCCTTGGGTTCCAAGTGAAGCAACTCAAGGACGGCACTTTCATCTCCCAAACAAAGTACACGCAGGATCTGCTAAAGCGGTTTGGGATGAAGGACGCCAAGCCCGCAAAGACTCCGATGGGGACCGACGGACACACCGACCTCAACAAAGGAGGTAAGTCCGTTGATCAAAAAGCATACCGGTCAATGATAGGTTCTTTGCTTTACTTATGTGCTAGTAGACCGGATATTATGCTTAGCGTATGCATGTGTGCTAGATTTCAATCCGATCCTAAGGAGTGTCACTTAGTGGCGGTGAAGCGAATTCTTAGATATTTGGTTGCTACGCCTTGCTTCGGGCTCTGGTATCCAAAGGGGTCTACCTTTGACTTAGTTGGATACTCAGATTCCGACTATGCTGGATGTAAGGTCGATAGGAAGAGCACATCGGGGACGTGCCAATTCTTAGGAAGGTCCCTGGTGTCGTGGAACTCTAAGAAACAAACTTCCGTTGCCCTATCCACCGCTGAGGCCGAGTATGTTGCCGCAGGACAGTGTTGCGCGCAACTACTTTGGATGAGGCAAACCCTCCGGGACTTTGGCTACAATCTGAGCAAAGTCCCACTCCTATGTGACAATGAGAGTGCTATCCGCATGGCGGAAAATCCTGTTGAACACAGCCGCACAAAGCACATAGACATCCGGCATCACTTTTTGAGAGACCACCAGCAAAAGGGAGATATCGAAGTGTTTCATGTTAGCACCGAGAACCAGCTAGCCGATATCTTCACCAAGCCTCTAGATGAGAAGACCTTTTGCAGGTTGCGTAGTGAGCTAAATGTCTTAGATTCGCGGAACCTGGATTGAATTGTAGCATACATGTACTTATGCTTTTGATCATGTTCCTTTTTGCATTTTGTTGCTTATTATGGTGCTCAAGTTGTACAAACACTCCCTGGACCTCACAAGTCCGTTGCAAAGTGATGCACATGTTTAGGGGGAGATGTGTTACAACTTGACCCTTTGAGACTAACCATTTGCTTGAGTTTGCTTGATTTAGTCTCGAAGGTGAATTGAAAGGGAAAAGGTGGACTTGGACCATGAAAGACTTCCACTGCACTCCGATGAGAGGGTAACTAATTCCAAGTTCATCTCATGAAATCTTATTGCCATTTGCTCTTAATTGAAGACTTTGGTGTGGCAATGGGGTTAAAGGGCCAAGATTGATCCCGTTTTGGTGCTTGATGCCAAAGGGGGAGAAAATAAAGGCCAAAGCAATAAATGGATCAGCTACCACTTGAGAGATTTTGAAAACAGTAGAATAGAGCTTTTTGTTTTAGCAAAACTCTTTTATTTTGTCTTTTGTCAAAAGTTGACTTCTTGTGGGGAGAAGTATTGATTATGGGAAATAGGGGGAGTTTTTGAAATCTTTGATCAATCTCTTTTGGAATGACTCTCTTTATACTTCAACACGTGTGTTTGACTTAGAGATAGAGATTTGAATTTGATTTGCAAAAACAAACCAAGTGGTGGCAAAGGATGATCCATATATGCCAAAATTGAATCAAAACCAATTTGAGTTTTTATTTGAAGTGATTTTGCACTTGTTCTAGTTGCTTTATGTTGTGTTGGCATAAATCACCAAAAAGGGGGAGATTGAAAGGGAAATGTGCCTTTGGGCCATTTCTAAGTATTTTGGTGATTGAGTGCAAACACAAGTGCTTAAATGTGAAAATATGCCCATGGATGAACAAAGTGCAAATCACAAGTTAAGGTATGTTTCTAAGCCTTAGTACATTGGTTTTGTGTACTAATATTCTTGTCTAAGTGTTAGAAACAGAAAGAAGAAGAGAAGAGAAGACTTGGCTGTGTGCAGCCAAGGGGCTGTTTCGGTCTGGGGCACCGGACTGTCCGGTGGTGCACCGGACAGTGTCCGGTGGTGCACCGGACAGTGTCCGGTGCGCCAGGCTGCCTCGGCCGAAGAGGCCGCTCTCGGGTTTTTCTCCGGCGACTTCGGCTAAAATTCACCGGACTGTCCGGTGTGCACCGGACTGTCCGGTGAGCCAACGGTCGGCCGGGCCAACGGTCGGCCGCGCGATCGGCGCGCGACACGTGGCCGAGCCAACGGTCGGAAGGAAGCACCGGACTGTCCGGTGTGCACCGGACATGTCCGGTGCGCCAACGGTGCGCAGATCTGACTCTGACAGCAACGGTCGGATGCGCTGTTTAAGGAAACAAATCGGGCACCGGACAGTGTCCGGTGTGCACCGGACTGTCCGGTGCGCCCGACGACAGAAGGCAAGGATAGCCTTCCAGATGTGCTCTCAACGGCTCCTAGCTGCCTTGGGGCTATAAAAGGGACCCCTAGGCGCATGAAGGAGTACACCAAGCATTCCTACAACTCTTCTAAGCACCAAGACATCAATCTCACGCATTCGTTTCATTGTGATAGCATATAGAGCTCTTGTGGAGTTGTGAACTCTTTGTGTTGCGTTGCGAGCTCTTGTTGCGACTTGTGTGCGTGTTGTTGCTCTGATTTTCGAGTCTTGTGTGCGTTGCTCATTCCCACCTTACTCCGTATTTCTTTGTGAACTCAATTGTAAGGGCGAGAGACTCCAAGTTGTGGAGATTCCTCGCAAACGGGAAAAGATCAAAGGAAAGAAAAACACCGTGGTATTCAAGTTGATCATTGGATCACTTGAGAGGAGTTGAGTGCAACTCTCGTCCGTTGGGACGCCACAACGTGGAGTAGGCAAGTTTTGTACTTGGCCGAACCACGGGATAACCACCGTGTCAACTCTGTGATTGCTTTCTTGTGGTTATCGTGTTTTAAGTTCTCTCTAGCCACTTGGCCATACTTGTGCTAACCCTTAACAAGTTTTTGTGGCTTAAGTTTTGAAGTTTCCCAGGATCACCTATTCACCCCCCCCTCTAGGTGCTCTCAGTAAGTAGCATAGGCTAATAATATGCGAATTGACTCAAGCCTAGCTACGGGTGCATAGGTTTCACCGAAATCCAAACCTTCGACTTGGGAGTATCCTTTGGCCACAAGTCGAGCTTTGTTCCTTGTCACCACACCATGCTCGTCTTGCTTGTTGCGGAAGACCCATTTGGTTCCTACAACATTTTGGTTAGGACGTGGAACTAAATGCCATACCTCGTTCCTTGTGAAATTGTTGAGCTCCTCTTGCATTGCCATCACCCAATCCGAATCTTGAAGTGCTTCCTCTACCCTGTGTGGCTCAATAGAGGAAACAAAAGAGTAATGTTCACAAAAATGTGCAACACGAGATCGAGTGGTTACCCCCTTATGAATGTCGCCTAGGATGGTGTCGACGGGGTGATCTCGTTGTATTGCTTGGTGGACTCTTGGGTGTGGCGGTCTTGGTTCTTCCTCATCCTCCTTTTCTTGATTATTTTCATCTCCCCCTTGATCATTGCTATTATCTTGAGGTGGCTCATCTTCTTGATTTTGCCCTTCATCAACTTGAGCCTCATCCTCATTTTGAGTTGGTGGAGATGCTTGCATGGAGGAGGATGGTTGATCTTGTGCATTTGGAGGCTCTTCGGATTCCTTAGGACACACATCCCCAATGGACATGTTCCTTAGCGCGATGCATGGAGCCTCTTCATTACCTATCTCATCAAGATCAACTTGCTCTACTTGAGAGCCGTTAGTTTCATCAAACACAACGTCACATGAGACTTCAACTAGTCCAGTGGACTTGTTAAAGACCCTATATGCCCTTGTGTTTGAGTCATAACCAAGTAAAAAGCCTTCTACTGTTTTAGGAGCAAATTTAGATTTTCTACCTCTTTTAACAAGAATAAAGCATTTGCTACCAAAAACTCTAAAATATGAAATGTTGGGCTTTTTACCGGTTAGGAGTTCATATGATGTCTTCTTGAGGATTCGGTGAAGATATAACCGATTGATGGCGTAGCAGGCGGTGTTGACCGCTTCGGCCCAAAATCGGTCCGGTGTCTTGTACTCATCAAGCATGGTTCTTGCCATGTCCAAAAGAGTTCGATTCTTCCTCTCCACTACACCATTTTGTTGAGGTGTGTAGGGAGAAGAGAACTCATGCTTGATGCCCTCCTCCTCAAGGAAGCCTTCAATTTGAGAGTTCTTGAACTCCGTCCCATTGTCGCTTCTTATTTTCTTGATCCTTAAGCCGAACTCATTTTGAGCTTGTCTCAAGAATCCTTTTAAGGTCTCTTGGGTTTGGGATTTTTCCTGTAAAAAGAATACCCAAGTGAAGCGAGAATAATCATCCACTATTACAAGACAATACTTACTCCCGCCGATGCTTATGTAAGCAATCGGGCCGAAGAGATCCATGTGGAGTAGCTCAAGCGGCCTGTCGGTCGTCATGATGTTCTTGTGTGGATGATGGACTCCAACTTGCTTTCCCGCCTGGCATGCGCTACAAACCCTGTCTTTCTCAAAATGAACATTTGTTAATCCTAAAATGTGTTCTCCCTTTAGAAGCTTGTGAAGATTCTTCATCCCAACATGGGCTAGTCGGCGGTGCCAAAGCCAACCCATGTTAGTCTTAGCGATTAAGCATGTGTCGAGTTCAGCTCTATCAAAATCTACTAAGTATAGTTGACCCTCTAACACACCCTTAAATGCTATTGAATCATCACTTCTTCTAAAGACAGTGACACCTATATCAGTAAAAAGACAGTTGTAGCCCATTTGACATAATTGTGAAACAGAAAGCAAGTTGTAATCTAAAGAATCTACAAGAAAAACATTGGAAATAGAATGGTCAGGAGATATAGCAATTTTACCCAATCCTTTGACCAAACCTTGATTTCCATCCCCGAATGTGATAGCTCGTTGGGGATCTTGGTTTTTCTCATACGAGGAGAACATCCTTTTCTCCCCTGTCATGTGGTTTGTGCACCCGCTGTCAAGTATCCAACTTGAGCCCCCGGATGCATAAACCTACAAAACAATTTTAGTTCTTGACTTTAGGTACCCAAACGGTTTTGGGTCCTTTGGCATTAGAAACAAGAACTTTGGGTACCCAAACACAAGTCTTGGAGCCCTTGTGTTTGCCCCCAACAAACTTGGCAACTACCTTGCCGGATTTGCTTGTAAGCACATAAGAAGCATCAAAAGTTTTAAATGAAATAACATGATCATTTGATGCAATAGGAGTTTTCTTTTTAGGCAACTTAGCATGGGTTGGTTGCCTAGAGCTAGATGTCTCACCCTTATACAAAAAAGCATGATTAGGGCCAGAGCGAGACTTCCTAGAATGAATTTTCCTAATTTTGCTCTCGGGATAACCGGCAGGGTACAAAATGTAACCCTCGTTATCCTGAGGCATGGGAGCCTTGCCCTTAACAAAGTTAGACAAATTTTTAGGAGGGGCATTAAGTTTGACATTGTCTCCCCTTTGGAAGCCAATGCCATCCTTAATGCCAGGGCGTCTCCCATTATAAAGCATGCTACGAGCAAATTTAAATTTCTCATTCTCTAGGTTGTGCTCGGCAATTTTAGCATCTAGTTTTGCTATATGATCATTTTGTTGTTTAATTAAAGCCATATGATCATGAATAGCATCAATATCAACATTTCTACATCTAGTACAAATAGATACATGCTCAACAATAGATGTAGAGGGTTTGCAAGATTTTAATTCTACAACCTTAGCTTGTAATATGTCATTTTTAGTTCTAAGGTCGAAAATAGTAGCATTGCAAACATCAAGATCTTTATCCTTAACAAGCAATTTCTCATTTTCAATTTTAAGGCTAGCTAGGGAAGCATTCAACTCATCAATCCTAGCAAGTAAATCAACATTATCATCTCTAGGATTTGAAGTTGAAACATTGCAGACATGTGAATCAACCTTAGCATTTAAACTAGCATTTTCATTCCTAAGGTTGTCAATCATCTCACGGCAAGTGCTTAGCTCACTAGATAATTTTTCACATTTTTCAATTTCTAGAGCATAAGCATTTTTAACCTTAACATGTTTCTTATTTTCTTTAATTAGACAATCCTCTTGGGAATCCAAAAGGTCATCCTTTTCATGAATAGCACTAATTAATTCGTTTAATTTTTCTTTTTGTTCCATGTTAAGATTGGCAAAAAGGGTACGCAAGTTATCCTCCTCATCACTAGCATTTTCATCACTAGAGGTTTCATATTTAGTGGAGGATCTTGATTTTACCTTCTTCCTTTTGCCGTCCTTT
Organism: Zea mays; assembly: GCF_902167145.1. Lineage (NCBI taxonomy): Eukaryota > Viridiplantae > Streptophyta > Magnoliopsida > Poales > Poaceae > Zea > Zea mays. Next base: position 15,586,839 of record NC_050097.1, read on the forward strand.
GCCATGAGGCACTTGTGGCCGACGTTGGGGAAGAGAAGTCCTTTGGTGACGGCGATGTTGGCAGCGTCCTCGTCGTTGGAGGAGTCGCTTGAGCTTTCGTCGGAATCCCATTCCCGACAAACATGGGCATCGCCGCCCTTTCTTTTGTAGTACCTCTTCTTTTCTCTCCTCTTGCCCTTCTTGTCGTTATCCCTGTCACTGTCACTTGATAATGGACATTTTGCAATAAAGTGACCGGGCTTACCACACTTGTAGCAAACTTTCTTGGAGCGGGACTTGTAGTCTTTCCCTCTCCTTTGCTTGAGGATTTGGTGGAAGCTTTTGATGACGAGCGCCATCTCCTCATTGTCAAGCTTGGAGGCGTCGATTGGTTGTCTACTTGGTGTGGACTCCTTCTTTTCTTCCGTCGCCTTGAATGCGACGGGTTGAGCTTCGGATGTGGTGGGTTCGTCAAGCTCGTTGATTTTCCTCGAGCCTTCGATCATGCACTCAAAACTTACAAAATGCCCGATTACTTCCTCGGGGGTCATTTTAGTATATCTAGGATTACCACGAATTAGTTGAACTTGAGTGGGGTTAAGGAAAATAAGAGATCTTAGAATAACCTTAACCACTTCGTGGTCATCCCACTTTTCGCTCCCGAGGTTGCGCACTTGGTTCACCAAGGTTTTGAGCCGGTTGTACATGTGTTGTGGCTCCTCCCCTTTGCGAAGCCGGAACCGACCGAGCTCCCCCTCGATCGTTTCCCGCTTGGTGATTTTGGTGAGCTCGTCTCCCTCGTGCGCGGTTTTGAGCACATCCCAAACCTCCTTGGCGCTCTTCAACCCTTGAACTTTGTTATACTCCTCTCTACTCAAAGAGGCGAGGAGTATTGTTGTCGCTTGAGAGTTGAAGTGCTCGATTTGGGCCAGCTCATCCTCATCATAGTTCTCATCCCCTACGGATAGTACCTGCGCACCAAACTCAACAACATCCCATATGCTTTTGTGGAGCGAGGTTAGATGAAATCGCATTAAATCGCTCCACCTAGCGTAATCTTCACCATCAAAAGTTGGTGGTTTGCCTAATGGGACGGAAAGTAAAGGTGTATGTTTGGAAATGCGAGGATAGCGTAGGGGGATCTTACTATACTTCTTGCGCTCTTGGCGCTTAGAAGTGACGGAGGGCGCATCGGAGTCGGAGGTAGAAGTTGATGAAGTGTCGGTCTCGTAGTAGACCACCTTCCTCATCCTCTTATGCTTGTCGCCTTTCCGATGCGGCTTGTGGGAAGAAGATTTTTCCTTCTTCTCTTGGTGGTGAGAAGAGGAAGCCTTTTTCTCCTTCCGTTTGGAGGAGTCCTTCTTCTTCTCCTTCCTCTTGGTGTGGGACTCTTCCGATGAAGTGCTCCCATGGCTTGTAGTGGGCTTTTCGCCGGTCTCCATCTCCTTCTTGGCGTGATCTCCCGACATCACTTCGAGCGGTTAGGCTCTAATGAAGCACCGGGCTCTGATACCAATTGATAATCGCCTAGAGGGGGGGTGAATAGGGCGAAACTGAAATTTACAAATATAAACACAACTACAAGCCGGGTTAGCGTTAGAAATATAAACGAGTCCGAGAGAGAGGGCGCAAAACAAATCCCAAGCGAATAAGCAAGTGAGACACGGAGATTTGTTTTACCGAGGTTCGGTTCTTGCAAACCTACTCCCCGTTGAGGAGGCCACAAAGGCCGGGTCTCTTTCAACCCTTCCCTCTCTCAAACGGTCCCTCGGACCGAGTGAGCTTCTCTTCTCAAATTAAAGCCGGGAACAAAACTTCCCCGCAAGGGCCACCACACAATTGGTGCCTCTTGCCTTGATTACAATGGAGTTGTGATCTCAAGAACAAGTGAGAAAGAAAAGAAGCAATCCAAGCGCAAGAGCTCAAATGAACACGGCAAATCACTCTCACTAGTCACTAGGGCTTTGTGTGGAATTGGAGAGGATTTGATTTCTTTAGTGTGTCTAGAATTGAATGCTAGAGCTCTTGTAGTAGTTGAGAAGTGGAAAACTTGGATGCAATGAATGGTGGGGTGGTTGGGGTATTTATAGCCCCAACCACCAAATGTGGCCGTTGGGAGGCTGTCTGCTCGATGGCGCACCGGACAGTCCGGTGCACACCGGACAGTCCGGTGCCCCCTGCCACGTCATCACTGCCGTTGGATTCTGACCGTTGGAGCTTCTGACTTGTGGGTCCGCCTGGGTGTCCGGTGCACACCGGACAGGTACTGTTTGCTGTCCGGTGTGCCAGCATGGGCGAGCCTGCCATCTGCGCGCGCAGAGCGCGCATTAAATGCGCGGCAGAGAGCCGTTGGCGCGGAGATGACCGTTGCTTCGGAGTCACACCGGACAGTCCGGTGCACACCGGACAGTCCGGTGATTTTTAGCGGACTAGCCGTTGGAGATTCCCGAAGCTGGCGAGTTCCTGAGGCCGACCTCCCTTGGCGCACCGGACACTGTCCGGTGTACACCGGACAGTCCGGTGAATTATAGCCGAGTCGCCCTGGAAATTCCCGAAGGTGGCGAGTTTGAGTCTGAGTCCCCTGGTGCACCGGACAGGTACTGTTCACTGTCCGGTGGCACACCGGACAGTCCGGTGCGCCAGACCAGGGGTGCCTTCGGTTGCCCCTTTGCTCCTTTATTGAATCCAAAACTTGGTCTTTTTATTGGCTGAGTGTGAACCTTTTACACCTGTATAATCTACACACTTGGGCAAACTAGTTAGTCCAATTATTTGTGTTGGGCAATCCAACCACCAAAATTATTTAGGAACTAGGTGTAAGCCTAATTCCCTTTCACATCTTTTGTAAGGGCGAGAGGCTCCAAGCTGTGGAGATTCCTCGCAAACGGGATTAAGAAAAGCAAAGCAACACCGTGGTATTCAAGTTGGTCTTTGGGCCGCTTGAGAAGGGTTGATTGCAACCCTCGTCCGTTGGGACGCCACAACGTGGAGTAGGCAAGCGTTGGTCTTGGCCGAACCACGGGATAACCACCGTGCCATCTCTGTGATTGATATCTCTTGGTTATTGTGTTGTGTTGAGATCCTTCTCTAACCACTTGGCAAATTACTGTGCTAACGCCTAAACAAGTTTTTTGTGGCTATAAGTTTTAAGTTTTACAGGATCACCTATTCACCCCCCCTCTAGGTGCTCTCAATTGGTATCGGAGCCGTTCTCTTCAAGAAAGGGACTAACCGCCCGAAGAGATGGATCCTAAGGGCAAGGGGATGGTGATAAACGATAAGGAGAAGGAGTCCTTCGTCAACGAGCCCAATGATGACAAGCCCACTGACTCAGGCTCGGGTCACAAAAGAAAAGACGGGAGGAAGAAGAAGACAAGGCGCATCAAGGAAATTGTCTACTACAGCGATGAATCTTCCTCCTCCCAAAAGGACGACGACGACGACTACGAGAAAAAGAAAACGGTCAATTCGAACTTTTCTTTTGATTACTCTCGTATTCCTCAAAGTGCTAATGCTCATTTATTATCCATTCCTCTCGGCAAGCCTCCTCACTTTGATGGAGAGGACTACGGATTTTGGAGTCACAAAATGCGTAGTCACTTGTTCTCTCTCCATCCAAGCATATGGGAGATTGTAGAGACTGGAATGAAATTTGATAGCTCGGATAGTCCCATGTTTATTAATGAACAAATTCATAAAAATGCACAAGCTACTACTGTGTTGTTAGCCTCCTTGTGCAGGGACGAGTACCATAAGGTGAGCGGCTTGGACAATGCCAAGCAAATCTGGGACACCCTCAAGATCTCTCATGAGGGGAACGATGTCACCTTGCTCACCAAGATGGAGTTGGCGGAGGGCGAGCTTGGACGATTCGCAATGATAAGGGGCGAGGAGCCAACCCAAACATACAATCGGCTCAAGACCCTCATCAACAAAATAAGGAGCTACGGGAGCACGCGATGGACGGACCACGACGTCGTCCGCCTAATGCTAAGGTCCTTTACCGTTCTTGATCCTCATTTGGTGAATAATATTCGTGAGAATCCCAGGTACACCAAAATGTCGCCCGAAGAAGTCCTTGGAAAATTCGTTAGCGGGCGGATGATGATCAAGGAGGCGAGGTACGTGGACGATGCCTTGAATGGTCCGATCAACGAGCCGCAACCCCTTGCCCTCAAGGCAACAAGAAGCAAGGAGGCGCTACCTAGCAAGGTGGCACAGATTGAGGCGGCCGGACTTAATGATGAAGAGATGGCCCTCATCATCAAAAGATTCAAGACGGCGCTTAAGGATCGCAAGGGACAGCCAAGCAAGACCAAAGCCAAGGGGAAGCGCTCATGCTTCAAATGCGGTAAGCTTGGTCATTTCATTGCTAACTGTCCCGATAATGAAAGTGACCAGGAAAAGGGGAACAAAAGGGAGAAGAAGAAGCATTACAAGAAGGCCAAGGGCGAGGCACATATCGGAAAGGAGTGGGATTCAGATTGCTCCTCCTCCGACTCCGACAATGAAGGACTCGCCGCCACCGCCTTCAACAAGTCATCTCTCTTCCCCAACGAGCGTCACACTTGCCTCATGGCAAGGGAGAAGAGAGTAAGCACTCATGATACTAGTACTTATGCTTCTTCAAGTGAGGATGAGTCTAGTGATGATGATGAGATAGACTACTCATGCTTATTCAAGGGATTAGATAGATCTAAAATTGATAAGATTAATGAGTTGATTGATGCCTTGAATGACAAGAATAGATTATTAGAAAAACAAGAGGATCTTTTATATGAGGAGCATGATAAATTTGTTAGTGCACAAAAATCTCTTGCTCTAGAAATTAAAAGGAATGAAATGCTCTCTAGTGAATTATCTTCTTGTCATGAAACTATTGCTACATTAAAAAGTTTTAATGATGATTTAAATGCTAAACTAGAAGTAGCTAGTAAATCTAATTCTTGTGTAGAAATTGTTGAAACTTGTAATAGGTGTAAAGATTTTGACATTGATGCTTGTAGTGATCATTTAGTTTCAATTTCCAAATTAAATGAGGAATTAGCTAGTCTTAATGCCCAACTTAAGACTAGCAAGAATGAATTTGACAAGCTAAAATTTGCAAGGGATGCCTACACGATTGGTAGACAACCCTCAATTAAGGATGGACTTGGCTACAAGAGGGAAGCCAAGAACTTTACAAGCCATAAGGCTCCCATCTCCGCCAAGGAGAAAGGGAAGGCCCCTATGGCTAGTAGTGTGCAAAAGAACCATGCCTTTTTGTACCATGATAGGAGACAATCTAGAAATGCTTATAGGAGTTGTAATGCATATAATGCCTTTGATTCTCATGCCATGTTTGCTTCTAGTTCTTCTTATGTGCATGATAGAAATGTTGGTAGGAGAAATGTTGTTCATCATGTGCCTAGAAAGAATTTTGTTCATAGGAAAGTTATGAATGAACCCTCTACAATTTATCATGCCTTAAATGCTTCCTTTGCTATTTGTAGAAAGGATAGGAAGATAATTGCTAGAAAATTAGGGGCAAAATGCAAGGGTGATAAAACTTGCATTTGGGTCCCTAAGGAAATTGTGACTAACCTTGTAGGACCCAACAAGAGTTGGGTACCTAAGACCCAAGCCTAAATTTGCCTTGCAGGTTTATGCATCCGGGGGCTCAAGCTGGATTATCGACAGCGGATGCACAAACCATATGACGGGGGAGAAGGAGATGTTCACCTCCTACGTCAAGAATAAGGATTCCCAAGATTCAATCATATTCGGTGATGGGAACCAAGGCAAGGTGAAAGGTTTAGGCAAGATTGCAATATCCAATGAGCACTCTATCTCTAATGTGTTTTTAGTTGAGTCTCTTGGATATAATTTACTATCTGTTAGTCAATTATGCAATATGGGATATAATTGTCTATTCACTAATGTAGATGTGTCTGTCTTTAGAAGATGTGATGGTTCACTAGCTTTTAAGGGTGTACTAGACGGCAAACTTTATTTAGTTGATTTTGCAAAAGAGGAGGCCGGTCTAGATGCATGCTTAATCGCTAAGACTAGCATGGGCTGGCTGTGGCATCGCCGCTTAGCACATGTGGGGATGAAGAACCTTCACAAGCTTCTAAAGGGAGAACACGTGATAGGTTTGACTAACGTGCAATTCGAAAAAGATAGACCTTGTGCAGCTTGTCAAGCAGGTAAACAAGTGGGAGGAGCACATCACAACAAGAATGTGATGACAACATCAAGACCCCTGGAGCTGCTACATATGGACCTCTTCGGACCCGTCGCCTATCTGAGCATAGGAGGAAGTAAGTATGGTCTAGTTATTGTTGATGACTTTTCCCGCTTCACTTGGGTATTCTTTCTGCAGGATAAGTCTGAAACCCAAGGGACCCTCAAGCGCTTCCTAAGAAGAGCTCAAAATGAGTTTGAGCTCAAGGTGAAGAAGATAAGGAGCGACAACGGGTCCGAATTCAAGAATCTTCAAGTGGAGGAGTTCCTTGAGGAGGAAGGGATCAAGCACGAGTTCTCCGCTCCCTACACACCTCAGCAAAATGGTGTGGTAGAGAGGAAGAACAGGACGCTCATAGATATGGCGAGGACTATGCTTGGAGAGTTCAAGACCCCCGAGTGCTTTTGGTCGGAAGCCGTGAACACGGCTTGTCACGCCATCAACAGGGTCTACCTTCACCGCCTCCTCAAGAAGACTTCATATGAGCTGCTGACTGGTAACAAACCCAATGTATCGTACTTTCGTGTATTTGGGAGTAAATGCTACATTCTAGTGAAGAAGGGTAGGAATTCCAAATTTGCTCCCAAAGCCGTAGAAGGGTTTTTATTAGGTTATGATTCAAATACAAAGGCGTATAGGGTCTTCAACAAATCATCGGGCTTGGTTGAAGTCTCTAGCGACATTGTATTTGATGAGACTAATGGCTCTCCAAGAGAGCAAGTTGTTGATCTTGATGATGTAGATGAAGAAGACGTTCCAACGGCCGCGTTACGCACCATGGCGATTGGTGAAGTACGACCACAGGAACGAAAGGAGCAAGATCAACCTTCTTCCTCAACTATGGTGCATCCCCCAACTCAAGACGATGAACAGGTTCATCAACAGGAGGCGTGTGATCAAGGGGGAGCACAAGATGATCATGTGATGGAGGAAGAAACTCAACCGGCACCTCCAACCCAAGTTCAAGCGATGATTCAAAGGGATCATCCCGTCGATCAAATTCTTGGTGATATTAGCAAGGGAGTAACTACTCGATCTCGATTAGTTAATTTTTGTGAGCATTACTCCTTTGTCTCTTCTATTGAGCCTTTCAGGGTAGAAGAGGCCTTGCTAGATCCGGACTGGGTGTTGGCCATGCAGAAGGAACTCAACAACTTCAAGCGCAATGAAGTTTGGACACTGGTGCCTCGTCCCAAGCAAAATGTTGTGGGAACCAAGTGGGTGTTCCGCAACAAACAAGACGAGCGCGGAGTGGTGACAAGGAACAAGGCTCGACTTGTGGCAAAAGGTTATGCCCAAGTCGCAGGTTTGGATTTTGAGGAGACCTTTGCTCCTGTGGCTAGGCTAGAGTCCATTCGCATTTTGCTAGCATATGCCGCTCACCATTCTTTCAGGTTGTTCCAAATGGATGTGAAGAGCGCTTTCCTCAACGGGCCAATCAAGGAGGAGGTGTACGTGGAGCAACCCCCTGGCTTCGAGGATGAACGGTACCCCGACCACGTGTGTAAGCTCTCTAAGGCGCTCTATGGACTTAAGCAAGCCCCAAGAGCATGGTATGAATGCCTTAGAGACTTCTTAATTGCTAATGCTTTCAAGGTTGGGAAAGCCGATCCAACTCTTTTTACTAAGACTTGCGATGGTGATCTTTTTGTGTGCCAAATTTATGTCGATGACATAATATTTGGTTCTACTAACCAAAAGTCTTGTGAAGAGTTTAGCAGGGTGATGATGCAGAAATTCGAGATGTCGATGATGGGCGAGTTGAACTACTTCCTTGGGTTCCAAGTGAAGCAACTCAAGGACGACACTTTCATCTCCCAAACGAAGTACACACAAGATTTGCTAAAGCGGTTTGGGATGAAGGACGCCAAGCCCGCAAAGACGCCGATGGGAACTGACGGACACACCGACCTCAACAAAGGTGGTAAGTCCGTTGATCAAAAAGCATACCGGTCCATGATAGGTTCTTTGCTTTATTTATGTGCTAGTAGACCGGATATTATGCTTAGCGTATGCATGTGTGCTAGATTTCAATCCGATCCTAAGGAGTGCCACTTAGTGGCTGTGAAGCGAATTCTTAGATATTTAGTCGCTACGCCTTGCTTCGGGATCTGGTATCCAAAGGGGTCTAACTTTGACTTGATTGGGTACTCAGATTCCGATTATGCTGGATGTAAGGTCGATAGGAAGAGTACATCGGGGACGTGCCAATTCTTAGGAAGGCCCCTGGTGTCATGGAACTCTAAGAAACAAACTTCCGTTGCCCTATCCACCGCTGAAGCCGAGTATGTTGCCGCAGGACAGTGTTGCGCGCAACTACTTTGGATGAGGCAAACCCTCAGGGACTTTGGCTACAATCTGAGCAAAGTCCCACTCCTATGTGATAATGAGAGTGCTATCCGCATGGCGGAAAATCCTGTTGAGCACAGCCGCACAAAGCACATAGACATCCGACATCACTTTTTGAGAGACCACCAGCAAAAGGGAGATATCGAAGTGTTTCATGTTAGCACCGAGAACTAGCTAGCCGATATCTTTACCAAGCCTCTAGATGAGAAGACCTTTTGCAGGTTGCGTAGTGAGCTAAATGTCTTAGATTCGCGGAACTTGGATTGATTTATAGCATACACGTGTTTATGCCTTTGATCATGTTCCTTATGCATTTTGTTGCTTAGTTATGGTGCTCAAGTTGTATAATCACTCCCTGGATCTCACAAGTCCGTTGCAAAGTGATGCACATTTTTAGGGGGAGCTGTGTTACAACTTGACCCTTTGAGACTAACCATGTGCTTGAGTTTGCTTATTTTAGTCTCAAAGGAGGTTTGAAAGGGAAAAGATGGACTTGGACCATGAAAGACTTCCACTGCACTCCGATGAGAGGGTAACTTATTCCAAGTTCATCTCATGTACTCTTATTGCCTTTGTATTCTTATTGAAGATTTTGGTGAGGCAATGGGGTTCTTGGGCCAAGATTAATCCCGTTTTGGTGCTTGATGCCAAAGGGGGAGAAAATAAAGGCCAAAGCGATAAATGGATCAGCTACCACTTGAGAGATTTTGAAAATAGTAGAATAGAGCTTTTTGGTTTGTCAAAACTCTTTTATTGTCTCTCTTGTCAAAAGTTGGCTTCTTGTGGGGAGAAGTGTTGATTATGGGGAAAAGGGGAGTTTTTGAAATCTTGAATCATTTTCTCTTGGAATCACTCTCTTTATGTCGTAACATGTGTGTCTGACTTAGAGATAGAGATTTGAGTTTGATTTGCAAAAACAAACCAAGTGGTGGCAAAGGGTGATCCATATATGTCAAAATTGAATCAAAACAATTTGAGTTCTTATTTGAATTGGTTTTGTATTTGTTCTACTTACTTTATATTGTGTTGGCATAAATCACCAAAAAGGGGGAGATTGAAAGGGAAATGTGCCCTTGGGCCATTTCTAGGTATTTTGGTGATTTAGTGTCTAACACAAGTGCTTAAATGTAAAATGGTGGACAAAGTACAAACCAAGGATAAAGGTACGTTTCTCAGACTTAGTACATTGTTTTATGGACTAATGTATTGTGTCTAAGTGCTGGAAACAGGAAAAATCCAATTGGAAATGTCTTGGCTCGAGCAGCCAAGAATCTGCTGAGTCTGGGAGCACCGGACAGTGTCCGGTGCGCCAGGTTGGTTCGAGCGAACTGGCCGCTCTCGAGAATTCACCGGCGACGTACGGCTATAATTCACAGGACTGTCCGGTGAGCCAACGGTCGGCCGCGCGATCTGCGCGGGACACGTGGTCGAGCCAACGGCTAGAAGAAGGCACCGGACTGTCCGGTGTGCACCGGACATGTCCGGTGCGCCAACGGCTCCAGGTCTGCCAACGGTCGGCTTCGTCATTGAAGGAAAGAAATCTGGCACCGGACAGTGTCCGGTGTGCACCGGACTGTCCGGTGCGCCAGACGACAGAAGGCAAGATCAGCCTTCCAAGATTGCTTTCAACGGCTCCTAGCTGCCTTGGGGCTATAAAAGGGACCCCTAGGCGCATGGAGGAGTACACCAAGCATCCTTTGAGCATTGTTGATCACTCACACTTCATTCTTGCGCACTTATTCGACATTCTAGTGATTTGAGCTCCGTTCTAGTGTGCTAGTCTCTTGAGCTCAAGTCTGGGTTTTGCGTGTGCGTATTTGCTGTGATCTTTGTGTCGTGTGTGAGTTGCTAATCCCTCCCTTACTCCGTGATTCTTTGTGAACATCTTTTGTAAGGGCGAGAGGCTCCAAGCTGTGGAGATTCCTCGCAAACGGGATTAAGAAAAGCAAAGCAACACCGTGGTATTCAAGTTGGTCTTTGGACCGCTTGAGAAGGGTTGATTGCAACCCTCGTCCGTTGGGACGCCACAACGTGGAGTAGGCAAGCGTTGGTCTTGGCCGAACCACGGGATAACCACCGTGCCATCTCTGTGATTGATATCTCTTGGTTATTGTGTTGTGTTGAGATCCTTCTCTAACCACTTGGCAAATTACTGTGCTAACGCCTAAACAAGTTTTTGTGGCTATAAGTTTTAAGTTTTACATGATCACCTATTCACCCCCCCTCTAGGTGCTCTCAATGCCCTGGGGTAGATGACGCACTTCTCCGGCCGGAGGTTGGCCCGCCCATTCCTGCCCAATGTCCCGGCGGAACGGCTCAAGTGTTCCTGCTCCCTCGTCGAGCCTGGCCTGCATCTCGCGGATTTGCTCGAGCTGTGGGTCATGACCCCCCGCCGGGACGGGGACCACAGCTAGCTCCCGAAGGATGTCAACGCGAGGCACAGGCCTAGGGGGATCACCGTTCTCCGGCATACCAAGATGGTTGCCTTCGTTGGGACCCCCTAGATCGACGTGGAAACATTCACGACTTGGGCCGCAGTCCTCGTCGCCGAGGCTGCGGCTACCGTCGGAACAGTCGGAAAGGCAGTAGTCGCATGCGGTCATAAAGTCTCGCATGGCACTGGGGTTACTAAGTCCGGAGAAATCCCAACTAAAGTCGGGCCCGTCATCTTCCTCGGAACCCGAGGGCCCGTAGGTCGAGACGGCCGTCAGCCGGTCCCAGGGTGAACGCATACGATACCCCAGAGGGTTTGGACTCGCCTCTATGAGAGCGTCCACCAAAGCGAAGTCACTTGGTGGGTCGAGGCTGAATCCAAAAGGCACGAGATGGGAATCGGTCGGTACCTCTTGGTCGATGGGCGGTGACGAAGTCACGTCAGGGGCAGACTGCACCGTCATCTCAGGTACGAGGGTGACGCCCAGCAAGTTCTTTGTGAGCGTGCTGGCGTCGTCCGTTTGTTTGGGGTTGGCGTGTTGCGGGGAGACGGCGCTCGTCTTCGTCTCAGACACGAGGTCGATGCCCGACGTGCCCCCCGTTGGGGCGCCGGCGCCGTCGACTCGCTCGACAGCCGACGAGGTGCCGCCTCCTGCTTGGCCTTGGTTGCCCCGCCTCCTCCTCCGTCGGCGGGGGAGGGGACGGGACAAGCCCGAATGTTGTTCTTCCACCACGTGGGGAAGACGTCGTCGATTCCGCCGCTGGCGGGCAGGTTGTCGGCCGCCATTGTCGCTATCGCGCGGCGGGGGAAGGAGTATCATGTCGTAGCTGCCGTCGAGGGACATGAACTCAAGACTCCCGAAATGGAGCACCGTCCCGGGCTGGAAAGGTTGCTGGAGACTGCCCATCTGGAGCTTGACAGGAAGCTGTTCGTCAACACGCAGCAGGCCCCTACCTGGCGCGCCAACTGTCGGCGTTTGGAACCCGGGGGGTCCCTGGACCGACGAGTAAATTGTCGCCGCGTGCCCCAGCCCAGATGGGTCGGCGCGAGACGGAGCGCGAAGGGGGGAAGAAGCCGGAGGGAGACAGGCGTAAAAGGGGAAACCCACGGCCTTCGTGTTTGTCCCGTGCCCAGGTCGGGTGCGCTTGTAGTAGGGGGTTACAAGCGTCCACGCGGGAGGGAGCGAGCGGCCTTACGCGAGCGCCGTCCCGTCCTTCCCCGCGCGGCCAACCCTCTGTAAGAGGGCCCTGGACCTTCCTTTTATAGGCGTAAGGAAAGGATCCAGGTGTACAATGGGGGTGTAGCAGTGTGCTAACGTGTCTAGCGGAGGAGAGCTAGTGCCCTAAGTACATGCCATCGTGGCAGCCGGAGAGGTTTTGGCACCCGGCTCGTGTGGTGTCGTGGCCGTCGGAGGAGCGCTGGAGCCTGGCGGAAGGACAACTGTCGGGGCTGTCGAGTCCTTGCTGACGTCTCCTTGCTTCCGTAAGGGGCTGAGAGCCGCCGTCGTCATAGAGCATGCGGGGCGCCATCATTACTTGTTTACCAGGACGAGCCAGATGGGACGCTGGTCTTGTTCCCCGTAGCCTGAGTTAGCTTGGGGTAGGGTAATGATGGTGCCTCCTGTGACGTGGTCGGTCCGAGCCCTGGGTTGGGCGAGGTGGAGGCTCTTCCGAGACCGAGGTCGAGTCTGTCTTCCGAGGCCGAGGTCGAGTCCGAGCCCCTGGGTCGGGCGAGGCGGAGACCGTCGGTTGAGGCCAGGGCTGAGTCCGAGCCCTGGGGTCGGGCGATGCGGAGTTCGTCGTCTTCCGGGGCCGAGCCCGAGTCTGAGACCTGGGGTCGGGCGAAGCGGAGTTCGTCGTCTTCCGGGGCTGAGCCCGAGTCCGAGCCCTCGGGTCGGGCGAAGCGGAGTTCGTCGTCTTCCGGGGCTGAGCCCGAATCCGAGCCCTGGGGTCGGGCGAAGCGGAGTTCGTCGTCTTCCGGGGCTGAGCCCGAGTCCGAGCCCTGGGGTCGGGCGAAGCGGAGTTCGTCGTCTTCCGGGGCTGAGCCCGAGTCCGAGCTCTAAGGTCGGGCGATGCGGAGTTTCCTATGGCACCTGAGGCCGGACTTGGCTGCTGTCAGCCTCGCTCTGTCGAGTGGCACAGCAGTCGGAGCGGCGCAGGCGGCGTTGTCCTCTTGTCAGGCCGGTCAGTGGAGCGGCGAAGTGACTGCGGTCACTTCGGCTCTGTCGACTGAAGGGCGCGCGTCAGGATAAGGTGTCAGGCCACCTTTGCATTAAATGTTTGCGTTAAATGCTTCTGCGATACGGTCGGTCGGCGTGGCGACTTGGCCAAGGTTGCTTCTTGGCGAAGACTGGGCCTCGGGCGAGCCGAAGGCGCGTCCGTTGCTTGAGGAGGTCCTCGGGCGAGACGTGAATCCTCCGGGGTCGGCTGCCCTTGCCCGAGGCTGGGCTCGGGCGAGGCGAGATCGTGTCCCTTGAGTGGACCGAGCCTTGACTTAATTGTACCCATCAGACCTTTGCAGCTTTGTGCTGATGGGGGTTACCAGCTGAGATTAGGAGTCTTGAGGGTACCCCTAATTATGGTCTCCGACAGGTATCATATGGATATCGCAAAAAATACTTTTATTTTCGACGGCTACCGACACGACTCTCCATCCACTGTCGTCTATGCATGCCCTCAAGAGTCTCTAGTTCGTCCGCCTCCACTGCTATGTAGAGAGGAGGCATCGTCAAGTTCGTTGAATAGGGCTCGGGAGTGGGGAAGATAAGAAGAGTTAGAACATCTTCAAGAGACTAGCTAAATGACTCGTTAAACCAAATTTTAGCTACTCAATATTAAATTAAATCTCCAACAGACTAGCTATCGGACTCGCAAACTATCTGACTCTGTAAATTGGCTCTCTCGCTAGCTAAATTTGGCTAGCCACCTGATTAGCCAAACTAGATAGATAGTCTGTTGGACTGAGATGTTATATATAAAGTGTAATCTTTATGAAAACGTAAATAGATAGTTAAATAGAGAGTAAAAATGAAGAGTTTCTTAGGGGCGTTGGAATCGTGGGACGGTGGGAGGAGAAAGAACTCGTTGCTTTCTGTTCTGCGCTGCCCAACCCAACCCCATCCCGGCCGTTATATCCGCAACCGAATGTGGCCGCTGTAGCCGGCCCATGACCATGAGAACGATTGGGCTTCTCGACCATTCCTATGGAAAATATCCAGCAATCTGAGCTTATGAAGCCCATACAGTAATCAAACCAGGTGTCTCATCTCTCTGCCGCATCAACTATCTTGCTTGCTTGCCGCGCGAGTAGTTTAATCACCGCCTGCCTACCTGCCCGTCCTCCCTCCGTTGTGTGCATGGCTCCTGCTGCATGCAAGGGCAAAAGCGCGGCAGGGGTACGTGGCGGGTCCGGGTGGGGCGAATGAAAAGCGGGAATTCACCTTTTTTGCAGGGGTACGTGTTGGGAGGTGAGAGGCGTAGTTTCATTACGCCAATAATTGGAGCCCCCGCGCGTCCGTACAGGACTCACCAGCACGCAGCGGCTTTCCCGCACGCCAATGGCCACCGGACATGCATGGCCGTAGATATGAGCCTGCAGCTCGGCGTTTCATCATCGGTTCCTCTTCTTCTTCTTCTTTTCCTATTTCCCTAGTTGCCGTCTCTTCTTAGCAAGAGCGCGCAGCCGGGCCCGGATGACATGGTGAGAACATGCACGCATCGTGTGTCGCACAAAAATTCAGTAGATGATCATCCCCGTCGGCTTCCACAGCGCAGCGGGCAGCTCATGCGCGATAAGAGCAGTTGCACTTGCATACTTGCATGCATTCTCCGATCCACCCATATACACAGGTAGAGATGTCAATGGGGACCCGATACCCATCAACCCGTGGGGAATTCCCCTATTAGGGTATGGGTATGAGACAAAAATTGTACCCATGAGTATAGACTAGGTATATGCCCGTGCGTTGCAACGGAAGACACTTGTGTATACATAGTCATTTTTAGTAATGCTATCAAGAATCAACTCATAAATCATAACAAATGTTGAAGTCTCTCATTTGAAACAACCAAAATTTGGCTCAATGGCATTATTAATCGAAATATGCAAATCCTAGGTTGATAATACAGGATATGATGATGTACCATGGCCTTCATAGAACAATTTTGTATTGTAGGGTGAAAAATTATAAAACTATATTCTAAGCATATTGAAAGGGATGGTGAGTTGTGATTATCAAAATTCATGTTCAACTCAAGTTCACACAATTGTCAAGTCTCTATTGTACATACTCGTTCTCAAGCAACAAAAAATATATATATACTCAGGTTAGACAGGGATTGTTGGGGCGAAGGCAAAGACGCCACCCTTCGCTCGAGGCCTTCGCTGCAGCCGCTGGTCCGACAGAGACAAAGCGGGCAGGGACACCCTTCGCAAGACTCGGCACGTTGACGAAGGCCTGCGGCGACGTCCTACCACGGCGCGTCCTCGTTCAATCCCAAGGCCCACGTGCGATCTGGCCCATTGTAACGGGCCCCGCGTGGCCGCCTCTGTATTACGGGCCTGACTTGTAAAGGAGTACTTGTAATTACGGTCTGTAACCCTGCTTTATGGGAATATTCTGGGGATAAAATAGGTGTCTGAGGGCACATGCGTCCTTAACACAAGACGCTGGGCACTCAGATACCTATAAATACCCCCGCACAGTGCCCGTGAGAGGCTAGATCAACAGTGCTATTGCCCCCGTGCACGTAACCCTGTTGTCACCACCGTTCACTCTTGTTGGCCTTCTTGCTGCAGAGAGCAAGTTCCAACAGGGATCAACTCAAGTTCACACAATTGACAAGCTTCTATGTATGTACATACATGTTCTTAAGCAACAAAAAGTATATATACTCCAAATACATGAAAAAACACATACTTAGCCCATGTAGTCTTTTATAAAATAGGCCATACTTCCCACAGTTGCATAGCTGCAATCACTTGTAGCTAAGCAGAACCGAGTTGATTACATGCATGATCACACGGATACTGGTGCCATCTGATGCGGTCGTGGGGAGTGTCCGTTGGTGGGCCAATTGGCTGTAGACTTGCTCAAAGATTGGTGGCACATGCACCGGGATGATCTGGTCTGCTGGGTTGATTGCCATGGCAACATCTGTCATCCATTGAACCTTCCGTGATGTCTCATTGTGAATGTCAATTGCTAGCTGCTGCAATAAGGCCAGAAGGACCCCCTGGTTAAGAGGTACTGGAACCATTGCACATAGTGCCCGCAAATCAACCTGTACAAGGGGATGTAAGCATCACAAAGCCAAAACAAGATTGTTCTAATATGGAAAAGTAGGGTCGATCTTAGCTGATCAATTTGGTGGAAGGAAGATACCTGGGAGCACAGCCACGATACTATGGAAACATCACTCCTTTGAAGAGCCATTGTAAATGCTTCGTCAAACTTGCGTTCAGATATCAGTCTGCTCAGCTCTCTCATCGGATCTAACGGAGCCTCAACCTATCAAAAAACGGAAGACAGATTAATGTCTAGATGCATGCTTGTTATTTTATACTTTATATTCTAAAAACTCCACATAAAATAATTAGAACTGTCATTAACACAACCAATAAACATGTAACAGATATGAGAATAAATACATAGAAAAGACCAGATATCACAAGAATGAAATGAAATAAACAAATTCTGATCAGCATTGAAGACGAAAAATTGTCTGCATGCACCTCTTGGGGACCACCCATAGGACCATTAATGGGCTGCAAAGCACTGGTATTATGTGCCTTGGCATTCCCAGAAGTAACAAGTGCCAATAGCTTGCGATTGCCATCAAGTAACTCCGATGAAAAACTCTGGGTGATTGATGAAGCAGAATTGATGGTTTCCTGGGAGTAAGTGAAATAAACAAAATACAGAAATCATTACTTAGCAGATGGCTGGAAAGAAATGAGCATCCATCAATTGAAGTTCTTGTTATTTAACATACAAGTATATCAAAAATAGGGCTTGAACTTACTTTTAGAGTTAGCGCTAACGGAGTATGTGCAGCCTCAACTTGCTGCTGAATAGCATTGGAGTGCTCAGACATTCCCTTTTGAAATGCACCATCTACTTGCTCAAACATTGTCTTGCATGCTTGCTCAAATGCTGGAACAAGCAATAATCAAAGATCTGTACCTAACTGAAATTTTAAGATCGTACATGGGGAAAATGAAAGATTTGTACCAAACAAACCATTAACGAAATTGTGTACCCCCACCACATAACTTTCCAAGAACACCTTAGTACAAAAACGAAAATGTGACAATTAGAATAGTTACCTCGCCTACAATTGCAATAAAGAGCCCTTTTTGTAGCTGCAAAGATATATCTCTGAGAACTATGTTCAGCTCAGCAACAGAGCTGCTAGACCAAGAACAGGATACATTCTGAAAGACGATGGCCATTGGATTATGAGTTACTTTGGTATATCTCTTAAAGTGGTGGTTTAAAAGGTCAGCAGAGGCATTTAACTCGGATGAGTGATGCTCTGGAGTAGATAAATAATTACTCAGCCGTCTGCTAGAGATAACAGCCTGCAGCAAACAAAGCATGCAATGTTAGTCAGCTGTAAGTTGAAAAGCTTTGCGGCACGGTTGTGCTTCGCCACACAGTGGAGCTCGTCCAGTTGGGATGGGTCTTTGCCGAACAGGGTGATGTTTTGAGGCAAGCAGCCGAGGGGGCCTGTGTTGTGAATCCAGAACTTCCTAGCACCTTGGTCATACAGTTTCTGAAATCAAGGAACAGAGAAAATGGGTCAGGTGTGAAGCACCTCCTTACACCAAGACAGCATATAGAAGGAAGAGTATGGAAAGAATGAAATTTCTGAACTTGGAGACCTAAGTGAATTACATTTACATCAGAGTAGGATCCCTGTACACCAATTAGTCAGCTTTGGGGAAAGAGGCATAGGAAGTGCTATATCTTTTACAAACCTTGAGACCATTCTCAAATTCCAACAAAATAGTTGGAATGGAAACGATGACCTGGTCCTCTGTTCTTGAATAGAACTCACCAGCAAGGTCATTCTGCCCAATATCGAACGTGTAGAGTCCCTCTGAGAAGTAATCTTGCTGAGGAATGTAAATAAGTTAAACATGCTTAGAATCAGTGCTCTGCTGATGGGAACTGAGGGTTTAACAATTGGACCAGTTGCGGTAGTTAGTGGTAAAGCTGCCTAGGAACAGACTGGTTGGAAAATTTGCAAAAGAACATTTCAGCAAAGCATGTAGCTATAACATGTAGTTAACTAAGAGACAATTGGTTGTTACCTTGAAAGCCACATGAGACTTGCTGATGTTCTTGATCCTGACAGCGCTCCGGACTTGCTTACCGGGTTCATCTGTAGACAGTCACAATTAGAGACCAAAATTAGTCGAAAACAGCTGGATGGGGAAAAAATGCAGTAAACTACATATCTGCCATGCCCTTTAACTATCCGTCGATTTAATCTCTATATAAGAACAGTCGCCCAAAGTTCGTATAATAAAAAATCCCCTTTTCTCGACGAATAGAAGTTCTGTCCGACGGAAGTTGAAAAGGAACAACAGCTTTCACCGAGCAAGCAAAGAGACAGTTGCGGAAGCAGAAAAATTGAGGAAATCAAACGAAAGGCGACGCGTTGACGAGACAGCGCGATCGAATCTAAGAACTCGTATAGCAGCGGGAGACGGGATGCAGCCGCGGTGAAAGAATGATAAGAGGAGCAAATGGTTGAAAGGCGCCTTCTTCTCCACGGGCCATCCGTGCTAGTAGAAAGGAAACAGTAAACCACCAGAGTAGGAGCAGTCGAGAGGCGGCAAGAAAATTAACAGAGCGCCGCGCACAGATTGCTTACATGGGAAATAAAACTTAGCGGGCGGGTTGAGGCGGAGGCGGCGCCGGGTGGGGAGCAGCGACCGGATCACCTTGAGTCTGTATTTTATAAATATAAAAGATTACTAAAGTTTTGCCATTAGTATGAGCTACACTTAGTTTACATGTGGAAAATTAGAGCTACACAAATACATGTGGATTAGGACATATTGTGTGTGTTTCTTAATTTGACATCCATCATGCTGCTTTGACTACGTATAGATCCTGAGATAAACGCCGAGTTAACAAAACACATCCATATAACTGGTAGGAACAGATAGAGTTCAAAACTACCCGAACACGATACTTATACAAAAGTGAGGGATAAAATATAGTTAAAACATGGGTCAACAGCTATCATATGCGAAACAATATTAAAGCTCGTTCTGGACTATTCATCATCCAAAAATAAGAACATGAATATTGGATAAGAAGCATACAGAAAAAGAAAAGCTTTCGATAAATGGTATTATCCAAAGTACATGTTAATTAGAACACATTGAAAATATACATACCCAGACCTTTATTTTCTTTGGTTCAGAGCTTTCTCGTTAGTCGTTATGATGTGGAAAATTCCATGAATCTGTTGTGGGCTATATATGCTCATTGCGTAAAATAAGATCCAAAAAGTAGTACCCCAAAACGATTCAGGTAATGAGCACAGCTCGTGCAAGGCTCACAATCCAAATCATCATATTTTTACAACCAATGAACCGAACAGGAGGTACCGAAACCATTCAATTCAGCACACCACTGTTGATCCAATGCGCGAAACAGGGTTGTAGCCTGTAGGACCAACAAGGTAATGCTCGAACAACATCGCCAGCTAGAGGGTTGGAGCACTCGCGGAACTGGATACCCAATTCATGCCAGCCTACCTTCCAATCCGTGGAGAATTCTCACAAGCACCATCTCCCGCAAAATTTGAAGCCACGTGGAGGGAATTCTGCACGAACGTGTCGATCACCCCGCCCAGCCATCCTCACGCCACCTGTGTGCGTGGTCTAGATTGGCATCCAGTACCGTTCGCCCATCGCAGTTTAGTTCATACCACCATACAGCAAGGCACCCAACCCACGGCGCAAGCTACAGGACCGATGGAGGAGGGGGACTCGAGATGGGAGGTCACAAGTCGTCGGAAGCTACGACTTGGTGACCGTGGGAATGGACGCGATCTACCAGCGCAAGATGTGGGCGACACCCTGGAGAGCGGATAAAGGTCTCACCGGCGAGGAGGCACCTTGGGAGGGAGAAGGACAGCCGAGGAAGAGGAGTGTCCCCGTGGGGGAAGGGGACTTGTCACAAGGAGGAGACGGCGACGGACAACGCGAGGTGGGTGTGCCAGGCGGAGGAACGGGCGTCACCGCGAGCAGGGAGGGGCGCAGCAGCCGTGCGTCCTTTGTCGAGGCAGGGAGGAGGACGCGGGCAGGGAGGAGGATGACGAGGACGAGGTTACCTGCGGGTTCGCGGCCGTGCTCGGAGGAGGCGCCGTCCCCCGCCTCGCCGCCGTGGAGGCCACGGAAGAGGCCCGCGGAGGCCAAGGCGCGCGTTGCCGCATCGCGGAGGGCGGCGGACGCGGGGGATCTGCGGATGACGCGGACATGCAGGCGGTTGAGGATCATCGGTCGGTCGAACTTGGTGGCGGGCAGAGAGTAGAGAGGAGTACGCGGCGTTGGTTTGTCGGGTCAGGGAGGGAAGGTGACGCGACGTTCTTGCTGACCGCGAACGCGTGGGCTGAGAGGAAGTAGCTGGGCGCAGATCTGGGGAGGAGCGAGGCGGCGATAGGCTCGGCTTCTCCGGGTCGAAGACGCGTGTGGATCTCAGCAACGTGGAGGCTATGACGCGTGCGGATCTCGGCAACGTGGAGGAGGGCGAGGAGGCGGATCACAAGGAGGAGACGGCGACGGACAAGGCGAGGCGGGTGTGCCGAGCGGAGGAACGAGCGTCACCGCGAGCAGGGTGGGGCGCAGCGGCCGTGCGTCCTTTGTCGAGGCGAAGCCTGAGGCGAGCATTTCGCGGCTGGGGAAGATGGGGGCGGGGGCGTCGGGGTGGGTGGAAGCGAGGGGCGCCGAGGGGAGGAGGCAGAACCAGGGATTGTGCACGCCTACATTAGTAACATAATTAGTAGTAGAGATATGGGACAAAATCTCCACCCATTGGATAAACTGGTATGGGTTTGGAAAGCAATAATCCGAACCCGATTACTCATGGGTATTTTATACGTGTACACCTGTCGTGTTTGTATGAATGAGTTGAGGCCGAGCCGACCACCAAGCCCAGCATGGCAGCGCACCAGGCTCTAGGTCCTAGCCCAATAAGGCAACACGGCAAGGCAACTATCAGACTAGCAAAAAACAAAACTCTAAAATAACCAGTCATATGCTACGCCCTGCCCAGACGACGATGACGACCATGGGTTCTCAGGCGGCAACGAACTTAGATGGTGACCAAGGAAGGTGGGCAAACTCCATTTCTCCATTTCTTCTATCAGTCCCGAAGTACTTATTTCTTTTCTGATGGATGGATGAATGGATCATGGTTCATGGATGAGTGCTTGCCGATGTGGTGATGTCTGAAATCTAGATTGTTTGTGCTACCTGTTAGTACCTAGTTATCTCTTAATTGGGGATGGGGACCCATTGGGGACCCGAAATCCGAATGGGGATGGGTATGAGATGAGTTTTGTACCCATGATGGGTATGGAGATAGGTATGGGGATGGATCAAACATGATGGGGATGGGTATGAGATGTTATAGCTCGGTGGAGAATTCCCCATTAACATCTCTATACACAGGACACATCAGACACGTACAATGAAACAAAATAAAACACTGACACTGACAGAGCATAGTTCCCCATTCTCCGCTACAAAAAGCACAGCACAGCTCGACAGCATACATCAATCGTTTGCCCTTCTATTAATGTGATCTACTCTTCTAGCTATATATGTAGGGTAATCTAGATAGACACCATGTTGTTTGCCGTTTGCCATAGCGAAACAAGACAAATTGCGCATTCATATTGTACTGTTCCAAATTGTAAGCTTTCACCAATTTTTTCGTTAAAGCTAGACAAGTTTGGCTTAGCTTATGACCAAACTAAAGCTTATCTTACAATTTAAAACAAAGGGATTAGTTCTATACATGAATTATGTATCAGCAAATAATACGTCTGAAGTTAATGTCAAGCTCGATAGTTCATAGAGAGTGAGAGCACCTAGAGGGGGGGGGGTGAATAGGTGATCCTGTAAACTTCAAAACTTAAGCCACAAAACTTTGATTAAGTGTTAGCACAGTTAATGCCAAGTGGCTAGTGAGAAGATCTTGCACAATAGGATAATCACACGGAGTTCAACACAGAGAAGACACAGTGATTTATCCCGTGGTTCGGCCAAGTACAAAACTTGCCTACTCCACGTTGTGGCGTCCCAACGGACGAGAGTTGCACTCAACTCCTCTCAAGTGATCCAATGATCAACTTGAATACCACAGTGTTATGCTTTTCCTTTCAATTTCCCGTTTGCGAGGAATCTCCACAACTTGGAGTCTCTCGCCCTTACACTTGAGATTCAACAAGAAATACGGAGTAAGGGAGAGAAGCAACACACACAAATCCACAGCAAAATGCGCACACACACGGCCAAGAATCGAGCTCAAAAAGACTATCTCAAAGTTCTCACTAGAACAGAGCTCGAATCACTTAGAATGACAAACGAATGCGCAAAGACTGAGTGTGGATGATCAAGAATGCTCTAAGGTTGCTTGGTGTTCTCCTCCATGCGCCTAGGGGTCCCTTTTATAACCCCAAGGCAGCTAGGAGCCGTTGAGAGCAATTCCAGAAGGCCAAACTTGCCTTCTGTCGTCGGGTGCACCGGACAGTCCGGTGCACACCGGACACTGTCCGGTGCCCGATTTCCTTCCTTAAACAGCGCAGTCGACCGTTGCAGATGCGGGAGCCGTTGGCGCACCGGACATGTCCGGTGCACACCGGACAGTCCGGTGCCCCTTCCCGACCGTTGGCTCGGCCACGTGTCCCGCGCAGATCGCGCGGCCGACCGTTGGCCCAGTCGACCGTTGGCTCACCGGACAGTCCGGTGCACACCGGACAGTCCGGTGAATTTTAGTCGTACGCCGTCGGCGAATTCCCGAGAGCGGCCTGTTCGGCCGAGGCAGCCTGGCGCACCGGACACTGTCCGGTGCACCACCGGACAGTCCGGTGCCCTAGACCGAAACAGCCCCTTGGCTGTACACAGCCACCTTTTTCTTTTTCTTTTTCTTCCTGTTTCCAATACTTAGACAAGTATATTAGTACACAAAACCAATGTACTAAGACTTAGAAACATACCTTTGCTCTTGATTTGCACTTTGTTCATCCATTGCATGAATTCACATTTTAAGCACTTGAGTTGGCACTCAATCACCAAAATACTTAGAAATGGCCCAAGGGCACATTTCCCTTTCAATCTCCCCCTTTTTGGTGATTTATGCCAACACAACATAAAGCAACTAGAACAAGTGCAAAACCACTTCAAATAACACTTAAATTTATTTTGATTCATGTTTGGCATATATGGATCATCCTTTGCCACCACTTGGTTTGTTTTTGAAATCAAACTCAAATCTCTATCTCTAAGTCAAACACACATGTTAAAGCATATAGAGAGTTATTCCAAAAGAGATTGATCAAAGATTTCAAAAACTCCCCCTATTTCCCATAATCACCACTTCTCCCCACAAGAAGCCAACTTTTGACAAGAGACACAATAAAAGAATTTTGTTAAAACAAAAAGCTCTATTCTACTATTTTCAAAATCTCTCAAGTGGCAGCTGATCCATTTATTTCTTTGGCCTTTATTTTCTCCCCCTTTGGCATCAAGCACCAAAACGGGATCAATCTTGGCCCTTTAACCCCATTGCCTCACCAAAATCTTCAATAAGAGTACAAAGAGGCAATAAGAGTCTAAAGATGAACTTGGAATAAGTTACCCTCTCATCGGAGTGCAGTGGAAGTCTTTCATGGTCCAAGTCCACCTTTTCCCTTTCAATTCACCTTCGAGACTAAATCAAGCAAACTCAAGCAAATTGTAATACCCAAATTGTAATTTGTTAGAGATATTATAAATGGAGAAGCAAATTCTCTTTATCTATATGTGAGTTTGACCTTTATGTATCATCACATGAAAACAAATAAATAAATAACAAAAGAACACTCAAATAAATCATGCATCATGCTGGGATTTTATTTTGTGTGCATTTTGTGACAATATAAAAACAATATGACAAGAAATATATTAAAGTCCAAAGTGGAATGTAACATCTAAAAGAAATTCTATAAATTAGAAAAGAGAAGAAAAATAAATAAATAAATATATTAATAAGATATTATGGCATTTCATGCTAGAGTTTAGTATGTGTACCTAATTGAATTTGAAATCCAAAGCCAAGTTTGGGTTTGAATTCAAAAAAATGTAAATACAAAATATAAAAGAAATGAAATATAGAAAATAAAAAGAATAGAAAATCTAGCTTGGGGCGAGCTCTCACCTTCCGGCCCACTGCCCATTTTTTTTTCTTTCTTTCTCACCCATACCAGCCCACCACGAGCTACTCCTGGGTCATTGACGCGCGTGGCCCACTTGGCGGTCACCACGTCTCCACACGCAAGCCCGTACTGGTGACTTGGCGAGTCAGCCCTCTTCCATGCGGGGCCCTGGCGTCCGTTCTGTCTCCCCCGTGAAGCTCGGACGGCGCTGGCGGCTTCGTCCTCGTCCTGGCGCCGTAACAGACTTCTCCGAAATCCGGCCGGGCATGCCGGGCTTGCACGGAGATCCTACCCGGGCACCAGGGTATATGAGGGGCAGGCTTCTCGCGCATCCTCCCCTTGGCCACGACAAACTACGACCCTGTGCAACACCAGAGTAGCCTGTGTGCTTGTTGCCGACGGCAGAGAGAGAAATATGAGAGAGGAAGAAGGATAGTGCGACGGTGAGGGTTGCCGTCGAGTGCTTTACTGACATAAAGCCACTGCGGTAACCACCCAGAGCTCCTCTGTCGCGTCCCTGTTAGCGCCTACCTCGACCTCCCCAGTCGCCATCAATCATCCGCCGTTCGCCGTGGGCAGCTCCGCGTAGTTCCTAACTTCCGGACCAAGGCGGAAGGCTGGGAGAGGCGCCCGCACCTGCCCCTGTCGTGGATTGGGGGTCCTGCGCATCCACTCCCGGTGAGAATCAACTCCGCTACTTACATCTCATTTTCCCGATCAGGCACCGTCAAAATTCGACCTCACTCATCCACCTATTGACCGGAATTTCTGGCCGAAGTAGCGTCGCCACCGAATTTGCCGCTCGTCGCCGTAGGATGAACCGGTGGTTGTCCAACCGCATGAAAATAGCTCTGATCGAATCATCACACACCGGGCTGCGTTCGGGATTTGTCGCGAGTTTGTGGAGTTTGGTTATGGGCCGAATCGCTGACCACCGGCGAAGTTCGCCACGCCACCGGGTTAGCTTAGGGCTGGAGATGAGGGCGTGTTGCCGTCGTTCCTGTTGTTCGTCACGGCAAGGAAGAAGGCACCTGGTGCCGTTGATCTGCGAGTGGATGTGTGGGATTCGAGCGCGTGGTAGCGACCCCGAGCCGTCGATTGGTGAGTGAGCGACTCGGACTTGATTTCGTTGGGTTAAAGTGTAGGCCGTAGATTTCGAATCGGGCGGTCATGGTTGGTTTGGGTTTTATAAAATTTGGACCATCAGATCTCGATCTAGAGGCTCATAGCGCATACCGTTTCGAGTAGCAGAGATCTAATCCGGGGCGTAGATTTCTTATCCTACGGCTGGGACGTTCCGATAACCTTTCAGTCGTGTACTTATGCAAAAGAAACCCTATGAAAACTGTGAATCAACCCGCCGTCCTCGACTGCGGCGCTCTGTGTCTTAGAGATTCTTATGCCAAGCCCCCTGCGTTTCGGTTTATTATATGCGCAGTTCAAGAGATAAATAAAATAAGGAAAAGGAATTTAGAAATTGATTTTGGGTTTAAAAATAATTGCAGAAACTCATTTAATTAATAGAAAATTCATATTAAGTACAAATGAGTCCATTCCAGTTCCTATAATTCTATAATATTATTGTTTATCACATAGTACATCTGACATCTGGTTTGACATGAAAATCATATTAAAATTTATTTCTTAATTAATCCTATATCAAATACATAAAACCTTAGGAAATTCGTGTCTCCTTCGTTTTAACTCCGATTTGATCCGTTCAAGTTGCGTTAGTCTCGTAGAAACGCGTAGATCACTATTATGCAGTATATTCTTATGTTTGGTGTGATGTTAATTTTATCTATACCATGTTTGTGTGTATTGCTACGACTAGCGCGAGGACTCGTGTCATCTAAAGCAAGTTGGTACCTGGAATCAAGTGCCAGGCAAGTTGTGCCCTTGATCACTTACTTTTCCCAGCCATGTTCTTATTAATTTTAATGATCTGCATAGGTTAATTTTGATGGGATCCTTTATGTTACCCCAGTTTTGATTACCTCTATACCTTGTTCACCCCTGAAATATTTTTGGGTAGTACTTGCTATTGCTTTATGTGGATTGGGTATGGAGATACACTATTCATGATTATTCTGTTATTATCTTATTATTATTACTATTCATGTTAAGATCATTAAATTAATGGGAACATGGAGCGACCACCCGGGAAAACAGTGCTACCACAAGGGTATAATGGGACGCCCTTGGCTGATTAACTAGGAAAGCTAGTGGAGGTCTTCCTTACCCGAAAGGGGCAAGGGCAGTAGGGGAGTGGTCAGTGTAGGAAGGTCCTTGGTTGATTTTGCTGCGATGGCGGTCAGGCAAGAACCCTGCATTGGAGCTTCCTATAAACTGCAGCGGGATTTCTGAAGCTAGTGGAACTTTGTAAAGGCCTCGTAGTGTTGCCCTGCCTCGCCTCCTCGGTAGAGGTGTATGGGATTGGCCATCTCTTGGCAGATGGGTAACATGACTTGTGGGTAAAGATGCGCAACCTCTGCAGAGTGTAAAACTAGTATACTAGTCGTGCTCACGGTCATGAGCGGCTCGGACCCTCACATGATTAATTATGGAACTTAAATTCAATTTGACATTTGCATCGCATTTGGGATTATTTTACTATTACTGTTCTTTATTATTATTAAGGTTTGGTATTTACTTGCACTTAGTAACTGCTAATAAAATTTTGACCAACTTATAAAAGCAATGCTCAGCTTCAGCCTTTATTTCATTGATCAGCCTTACACTTCATGAACTCCCACCTTTGGTGAGTTCATGCCACATTATTCCCCACGACTTGTTGAGCGATGAACGTATGTGAGCTCACTCTTGCTGTCTCACACCCCCCCCCCCCCACAGGAGAAGAGCAGGTGGTTCAGGAGGAGCCACAAGGCGAGGAGTATGATCTGATCTAGGTGGCGTTTCTCAGTCGACATTAGCGCCGACGATCCTTAGTTCGTTTTATATTTACTCTTTTATTTTGTAATAAGACTTCCGCTATGTAATAAATACTCTGATGATTGTGACATTTATCTCTATACACTCTGTTATTATATATGTTGTCTTCTTGGCGCATGTATGAGATGCACCCGGCTTTGTTCCTTAAAACCGGGTGTTACAGAAGTGGTATCAGAGGAAATGTTGACTGTAGGACGAAACCTAGATAGAAATGGACAAAACCCTTACCTACTTACCTTATTCTGATTCATTCTATACTTACCTTCTTCTGATTCATTCTATACTTACCTTACTCTGATTCTCTTTATACTTATCTTGATCCTGTCTCACCTTCTACTGTTCCCCTCTGATCATTCTTATCTTTTCTACTCTAAGACAAGAAGGATTTCACACCTTGGAATCCTACATTTATGACCTTTCTAAGAGATAGGAGGCCTAAGACAAAATTTAAAACTATATTCTCTATTTAAAAATGTTGTTTGATTGTTCTGGTGATAAATGTCTGATTTGCTTCTTTGATTGATTGAATTATTATAGATGGACATCTTAGCATGTACCACCATAAGGTAATGAATTAGCTATGGTAGGTAAAACATTAATCTGCTTAGCTAATAAATCCCCCGCAGTAACATTTCTCGTAATCACTGCCTTGTCTACAACCCTTTCTTTCGTCCCCTGTGTTTCTAACCCAGATGGGCTACCCCTATAATGTTAGAAGAGAGCAGTATAGACGTGATCCTTGGTATGTCATGGTTAAGAAAGGCAAAGGCAGTATATACACCGTGCTGAAGGAACCATAGAACTCACCAGTTCCAAAGGAGAAAGATTTAAAGTTGGAATTGCAGTAACTACCACTACCAGACGTGTGGCATTCTTCATAGATGAGGAGTTTGTTGGAAACAACATTCGGGTGGTTTGAGATTTTTCCGGATGTCTTTTCAAAAGAGTTACCAGGGATGCCACCAGATAGAGAACTTGAGTTTGTCATTGATCTCTTACCTGAGACTGCTCCTATTTCTAAACGGCTATAGAGGATGTCCATAGAGGAACTAAAGGAACTTAAGAAGCAATTAACGAAATTACAAGAGGCTGGGTACATTCGTCCGAGTCTTCACCTTGGAGAGCATCGGTTTTGTTTGTACAGAAGAAAGATGGTTTGCAAGGGATGTGCGTGGATTAAAGGTCCCTTAATGGTGTCACTAAGAAGAACAAGTATCCATTATCCCGCATTGAAGATTTATTTGATCAGATGAGAGGTGCCAGGGTATTCTCGAAGATTGATCTCCGATCGGGATACCATCAGATGAGGATTAGACCCTCAGATATTCATAAGACGGCCTTCTCAACCCGATATGGATTATGTGAGTTCACTGTTATGTCGTTTGGATTAACTAATGCACCAACTTATTTTATGAATTTGATGAATAAGGTGTTTATGGAGTATTTGGACAGATTCGTCGTAGTATTTATCGACGATATTCTTATCTATTCTAAGAGTGATAGTAATCATGAGGAACACCTGAGATTGGTGCTACAGAAGCTACGAGATAATCGACTCTACGCCAAGAACAGTAAATGCGAGTTTTGGATTTCTTGGACATATCATTCCTAATGAAGGAATATTAGTGGATCCTGCTAAAGTTAAGGAGATAGTGGCGTGGAGCATACCCACTATAGTTACTGAGGTCCAGAGTTCTTGGGACTTGCAGGATAATATCGGAGGTTTATTGAAGGATTTTCTAAGATTGCTAAGCCATGACCTCGCTTTTGGAGAAGGGAAGAGAGTTTAACTGGGACGAGAAGTACCAAGATAGTTTTAACCAACTGAAGTTGAGATTGATGTCGCCACCAGTATTGGTTATGCCAGACCTACAGAAAGGATTTGATATCTATTGTGATGCATGTGGCCAAGGACTTGGATGTGTGCTCATGCAAGAAGGACATGTGATCGCCTATGCATCTCGTCAGTTGCGGAAACATGAATTGAACTACCCCACTCATGACTTGGAATTGGTTGCCGTTGTGCATGCACTTAAGATTTGAAGACACTACATTATGTGAACTAAGTGCCAAGTATACACAGATCATAAGAGTTTGAAGTATATATTCACTCAGAAGGATCTCAATCTTAGGCAACGCCGTTGGTTGGAGCTTATTAAGGATTGTGATTTGGAGATTCACTATCACCCGGGCAAGGCAAATTTGGTTACAGATGCCTTGAGTCGAAAGGAGCATGTTCATTCAACTGTTGTTGCCCTGCTACCAGATGAGATTGTTGAGGATTTCAGGGGACTTAACCTGGGGATAGTTGCTCACACTAAAGGAGTTATTATTGATGTGGAACCTACCTTGGAGCAAGAAATCCGCAAAGGACAAATTGGTGAGGCTAAAATACAAGAGATCAAGGATCTGATAACAGAGGGTAGAGGCCCAGAGTTCATGGAGGATGAGCAAGGCACGATATGGTTCAAGAATCGGATTTGTGTTCCTGATATTGATAGTCTTCGGAAAACCATATTGGAGGAGGCACATGACTCGGTTTATTCTATCCACCCTGGGAGCACTAAGATGTATCAGGATTTGAAGCAAAAGTATTGGTGGTATGGACTGAAGAGAGATGTGGCTGCACATGTGGCTATGTGCGATGTGTGCCAAAGAGTTAAGGCTGAACACCAAAGGCCAGCTGGACTACTGCATCCACTGAAGATACCTGAGTGGAAATGGGAAGAGATTGGCATGGACTTTATTGTTGGATTACCCCGCACGTCTGCTGGATATGATTCTATATGGGTGATTGTGGACAGGCTAACTAAAGTAGCCCACTTTATTCCAGTGAAGACCACGTATTCAGGAGCCAAGTTAGCAGAGTTGTACATGGCACGGATTGTATGCCTACATGGCGTGCCAAAGAAGATTGTATCAGACCGGGGATTATAGTTTACCTCTCGGTATTGGAAGAAGTTGCACGAGTCATTGGATACGAGATTGAATCTTAGTTCGGCTTACCATCCCCAGACCGATGGGCAGACTGAGAGGACTAACCAAGTGCTGGAAGATATGTTAAGAGCTTGTGCCCTTAATCATTGTGGTAGTTGGGATAAGAGTCTACCTTATGCGGAGTTCTCATATAATAATAGCTACCAGGCCAGTTTGAAGATGTCACCGTTTGAGGCTTTGTATGGCAGAAAGTGCAGGACCCCATTGTATTGGGATCAAACTGGAGAAAGGCAGTTGTTTGGGCCTGAGATTATACAAGAGGCTGAGGAGCAAGTTCAACAAATAAGGGAGAATTTGAGGACTGCACAGTCCAGGCAGAAAAGCTATGCTGACACCCGGAGGAGACTGCTTGAGTTAAGGAGGGAGATTATGTCTATTTGAAGGTGTCACCACTCCGGGGTATGAGAAGATTCAAAGTCAAAGGAAAGTTGTCCCCTCGCTTTATTGGACCCTTCTTAATCTTAAAGCGAGTGGGTGAGGTTGCATATCAATTGGAGTTACCGGATCACCTTGCGGATGTTCATGATGTCTTTCATGTGTCTCAGCTGAAGAAATGTCTCAAGGTACCTGAGGAACAGTTACCAATGGAAGAGCTCAGTGTTCAAGGTGGTTTGATTTACATGGGGTACCCGATCAAGATTCTTGATACATTGACTCGAGTTACAAGAAATAAGGCAAGCACGGTTGGAAAGACAACAACGACAACAACACCCTCCTCCACTACCACCAACTCCACCAAGCTACATAAACATAAATATAAATTACTATTATCTGTAAGATCTAAGTGTCACCTTAGTTAGTAGTTGGTACGATTCTATTCTGGGAGGAATAATAAGGTCTAGTTGACCCCATGTGTTGCTAATAAAGTATTATGCATCATGCCGAGACTTTTGTATGTGCATATGTGTTGAGACAATATGAGTATACACTTTTTTTTCTACAAATCTCGAGGACGAGATTATTTTTAAGGGGGGTAGGATTTGTAATACCCAAATTGTAATTTGTTAGAGATATTATAAATGGAGAAGCAAATTCTCTTTATCTATATGTGAGTTTGACCTTTATGTATCATCACATGAAAACAAATAAATAAATAACAAAAGAACACTCAAATAAATCATGCATCATGCTGGGATTTTATTTTGTGTGCATTTTGTGACAATATAAAAACAATATGACAAGAAATATATTAAAGTCCAAAGTGGAATGTAACATCTAAAAGAAATTCTATAAATTAGAAAAGAGAAGAAAAATAAATAAATAAATATATTAATAAGATATTATGGCATTTCATGCTAGAGTTTAGTATGTGTACCTAATTGAATTTGAAATCCAAAGCCAAGTTTGGGTTTGAATTCAAAAAAATGTAAATACAAAATATAAAAGAAATGAAATATAGAAAATAAAAAGAATAGAAAACCTAGCTTGGGGCGAGCTCTCACCTTCCGGCCCACTGCCCATTTTTTTTTCTTTCTTTCTCACCCATACCAGCCCACCACGAGCTACTCCTGGGTCATTGACGCGCGTGGCCCACTTGGCGGTCACCACGTCTCCACACGCAAGCCCGTACTGGTGACTTGGCGAGTCAGCCCTCTTCCATGCGGGGCCCTGGCGTCCGTTCTGTCTCCCCCGTGAAGCTCGGACGGCGCTGGCGGCTTCGTCCTCGTCCTGGCGCCGTAACAGACTTCTCCGAAATCCGGCCGGGCATGCCGGGCTTGCACGGAGATCCTACCCGGGCACCAGGGTATATGAGGGGCAGGCTTCTCGCGCATCCTCCCCTTGGCCACGACAAACTACGACCCTGTGCAACACCAGAGTAGCCTGTGTGCTTGTTGCCGACGGCAGAGAGAGAAATATGAGAGAGGAAGAAGGATAGTGCGACGGTGAGGGTTGCCGTCGAGTGCTTTACTGACATAAAGCCACTGCGGTAACCACCCAGAGCTCCTCTGTCGCGTCCCTGTTAGCGCCTACCTCGACCTCCCCAGTCGCCATCAATCATCCGCCGTTCGCCGTGGGCAGCTCCGCGTAGTTCCTAACTTCCGGACCAAGGCGGAAGGCTGGGAGAGGCGCCCGCACCTGCCCCTGTCGTGGATTGGGGGTCCTGCGCATCCACTCCCGGTGAGAATCAACTCCGCTACTTACATCTCATTTTCCCGATCAGGCACCGTCAAAATTCGACCTCACTCATCCACCTATTGACCGGAATTTCTGGCCGAAGTAGCGTCGCCACCGAATTTGCCGCTCGTCGCCGTAGGATGAACCGGTGGTTGTCCAACCGCATGAAAATAGCTCCGATCGAATCATCACACACCGGGCTGCGTTCGGGATTTGTCGCGAGTTTGTGGAGTTTGGTTATGGGCCGAATCGCTGACCACCGGCGAAGTTCGCCACGCCACCGGGTTAGCTTAGGGCTGGAGATGAGGGCGTGTTGCCGTCGTTCCTGTTGTTCGTCACGGCAAGGAAGAAGGCACCTGGTGCCGTTGATCTGCGAGTGGATGTGTGGGATTCGAGCGCGTGGTAGCGACCCCGAGCCGTCGATTGGTGAGTGAGCGACTCGGACTTGATTTCGTTGGGTTAAAGTGTAGGCCGTAGATTTCGAATCGGGCGGTCATGGTTGGTTTGGGTTTTATAAAATTTGGACCATCAGATCTCGATCTAGAGGCTCATAGCGCATACCGTTTCGAGTAGCAGAGATCTAATCCGGGGCGTAGATTTCTTATCCTACGGCTGGGACGTTCCGATAACCTTTCAGTCGTGTACTTATGCAAAAGAAACCCTATGAAAACTGTGAATCAACCCGCCGTCCTCGACTGCGGCGCTCTGTGTCTTAGAGATTCTTATGCCAAGCCCCCTGCGTTTCGGTTTATTATATGCGCAGTTCAAGAGATAAATAAAATAAGGAAAAGGAATTTAGAAATTGATTTTGGGTTTAAAAATAATTGCAGAAACTCATTTAATTAATAGAAAATTCATATTAAGTACAAATGAGTCCATTCCAGTTCCTATAATTCTATAATATTATTGTTTATCACATAGTACATCTGACATCTGGTTTGACATGAAAATCATATTAAAATTTATTTCTTAATTAATCCTATATCAAATACATAAAACCTTAGGAAATTCGTGTCTCCTTCGTTTTAACTCCGATTTGATCCGTTCAAGTTGCGTTAGTCTCGTAGAAACGCGTAGATCACTATTATGCAGTATATTCTTATGTTTGGTGTGATGTTAATTTTATCTATACCATGTTTGTGTGTATTGCTACGACTAGCGCGAGGACTCGTGTCATCTAAAGCAAGTTGGTACCTGGAATCAAGTGCCAGGCAAGTTGTGCCCTTGATCACTTACTTTTCCCAGCCATGTTCTTATTAATTTTAATGATCTGCATAGGTTAATTTTGATGGGATCCTTTATGTTACCCCAGTTTTGATTACCTCTATACCTTGTTCACCCCTGAAATATTTTTGGGTAGTACTTGCTATTGCTTTATGTGGATTGGGTATGGAGATACACTATTCATGATTATTCTGTTATTATCTTATTATTATTACTATTCATGTTAAGATCATTAAATTAATGGGAACATGGAGCGACCACCCGGGAAAACAGTGCTACCACAAGGGTATAATGGGACGCCCTTGGCTGATTAACTAGGAAAGCTAGTGGAGGTCTTCCTTACCCGAAAGGGGCAAGGGCAGTAGGGGAGTGGTCAGTGTAGGGAGGTCCTTGGTTGATTTTGCTGCGATGGCGGTCAGGCAAGAACCCTGCATTGGAGCTTCCTATAAACTGCAGCGGGATTTCTGAAGCTAGTGGAACTTTGTAAAGGCCTCGTAGTGTTGCCCTGCCTCGCCTCCTCGGTAGAGGTGTATGGGATTGGCCATCTCTTGGCAGATGGGTAACATGACTTGTGGGTAAAGATGCGCAACCTCTGCAGAGTGTAAAACTAGTATACTAGCCGTGCTCACGGTCATGAGCGGCTCGGACCCTCACATGATTAATTATGGAACTTAAATTAAATTTGACATTTGCATCGCATTTGGGATTATTTTACTATTACTGTTCTTTATTATTATTAAGGTTTGGTATTTACTTGCACTTAGTAACTGCTAATAAAATTTTGACCAACTTATAAAAGCAATGCTCAGCTTCAGCCTTTATTTCATTGATCAGCCTTACACTTCATGAACTCCCACCTTTGGTGAGTTCATGCCATATTATTCCCCACGACTTGTTGAGCGATGAACGTATGTGAGCTCACTCTTGCTGTCTCACACCCCCCCCACAGGAGAAGAGCAGGTCGTTCAGGAGGAGCCACAAGGCGAGGAGTATGATCTGATCTAGGTGGCGTTTCTCAGTCGACATTAGCGCCGACGATCCTTAGTTCGTTTTATATTTACTCTTTTATTTTGTAATAAGACTTCCGCTATGTAATAAATACTCTGATGATTGTGACATTTATCTCTATACACTCTGTTATTATATATGTTGTCTTCTTGGCGCATGTATGAGATGCACCCGGCTTTGTTCCTTAAAACCGGGTGTTACACAAATGGTTAGTCTCAAAGGGTCAAGTTGTAACATATCTCCCCCTAAACATGTGCATTACTTTGCAACGGACTTGTGAGGTCCAGGGAGTGTTTGTACAACTTGAGCACCACAATAAGCAACAAAATGCAGAATGAACCTGATCAAGGGCATAAACACATGTATGCTATAATTCAATCCAAGTTCCACGAATCTAAGACATTTAGCTCACTACGCAACCTGCAAAAGGTCTTCTCATCTAGAGGCTTAGTGAAGATATCGGCTAGCTGGTTCTCGGTGCTAACATGAAACACTTCGATATCTCCCTTTTGCTGGTGGTCTCTCAAAAAGTGATGCCGGATGTCTATGTGCTTTGTGCGGCTGTGCTCAACAGGATTCTCCGCCATGCAGATAGCACTCTCATTGTCACATAGGAGTGGGACTTTGCTCAGATTGTAGCCAAAGTCCCGGAGGGTTTGCCTCATCCAAAGTAGTTGCGCGCAACACTGACCTGCGGCAACGTATTCGGCCTCAGCGGTGGATAGGGCAACGGAGGTTTGTTTCTTAGAGTTCCATGACACCAGGGACCTTCCTAAGAATTGGCACGTCCCTGATGTACTCTTCCTATCGACCTTACATCCAGCATAGTCGGAGTCTGAGTATCCAACTAAGTCAAAGGTAGACCCTTTTGGATACCAGAGCCCGAAGCAAGGCGTAGCAACCAAATATCTAAGAATTCGCTTTACCGCCACTAAGTGACACTCCTTAGGATCGGATTGAAATCTAGCACACATGCATACGCTAAGCATAATATCCGGTCTACTAGCACATAAGTAAAGCAAAGAACCTATCATTGACCGGTATGCTTTTTGATCAACGGACTTACCTCCTTTGTTGAGGTCGGTGTGTCCGTCGGTTCCCATCGGAGTCTTTGCGGGCTTGGCGTCCTTCATCCCAAACCGCTTTAGCAGATCTTGCGTGTACTTCGTTTGGGAGATGAAGTTTCCGTCCTTGAGTTGCTTCACTTGGAACCCAAGGAAGTAGTTCAACTCGCCCATCATCGACATCTCGAATTTCTGCGTCATCACCCTACTAAACTCTTCACAAGACTTTTGGTTAGTAGAACCAAATATTATGTCATCGACATAAATTTGGCACACAAACAAATCACCATCACATGTCTTAGTAAAAAGAGTTGGATCGACTTTCCCAACCTTGAAAGCATTAGCAATTAGAAAGTCTCTAAGGCATTCATACCATGCTCTTGGGGCTTGCTTAAGTCCATAGAGCGCCTTAGAGAGCTTACACACGTGGTTGGGGTACCGTTCATCCTCGAAGCCAGGGGGTTGCTCCACGTACACCTCCTCCTTGATCGGCCCGTTGAGGAAAGCGCTCTTCACATCCATTTGGAACAGCCTGAAAGAATGGTGAGCGGCATATGCTAGCAGGATACGAATAGACTCTAGCCTAGCCACAGGAGCAAAAGTCTCCTCGAAATCCAAACCTGCGACTTGGGCATAACCTTTTGCCACAAGTCGAGCCTTGTTTCTTGTCACCACCCCGTGTTCGTCCTGTTTGTTGCGGAACACCCACTTGGTTCCCACAACATTTTGCTTCGGACGAGGCACCAGCGTCCAAACTTCATTTCTCTTAAAGTTGTTGAGCTCCTCCTGCATGGCCAACACCCAGTCTGGATCTAGCAAGGCCTCCTCTACCCTGAAAGGCTCAATAGAAGAGACAAAGGAGTAATGCTCACAAAAATTAACTAATCGAGATCGAGTAGTTACTCCCTTGCTAATGTCACCCAGAATTTGGTCGACGGGATGATCCCTTTGAATCATCGCTCGAACTTGGGTTGGAGGTGCTGGTTGCGCATCTTCCTCCATCACACGATCATCTTGTGCTCCCCCTTGATCACACGCCTCCTGTTGATGAACCTGTTCATCGTCTTGAGTTGGGGGAAGCACCATAGTTGAGGAAGATGGTTGATCTCGTTCATCTTGTTCCTGTGGCCGCACTTCTCCAATCGCCATGGTTCGTATAGCGGCCGTCGGAACATCTTCTTCATCTACATCATCACAATCAACAACTTGCTCTCTTGGAGAGCCATTAGTCTC
The DNA here is from genome assembly GCF_902167145.1 of Zea mays. Taxonomy (NCBI): domain Eukaryota; kingdom Viridiplantae; phylum Streptophyta; class Magnoliopsida; order Poales; family Poaceae; genus Zea; species Zea mays. The sequence goes on from NC_050097.1 coordinate 15,623,862, forward strand.
ATCAAATACAACGTCGCTAGAGACTTCAACCAAACCCGATGATTTGTTGAAGACCCTATACGCCTTTGTATTTGAGTCATAACCTAATAAAAACCCTTCTACAGCTTTGGGAGCAAACTTAGAATTTCTACCCTTCTTCACTAGAATGTAGCACTTGCTCCCAAATACACGAAAGTAAGATACATTGGGTTTGTTACCGGTTAGAAGCTCATACGACGTCTTCTTGAGGAGGCGGTGAAGGTAGACCCTGTTGATGGCGTGGCAAGCCGTGTTCACGGCTTCCGACCAAAAACGCTCGGGGGTCTTGAACTCTCCAAGCATAGTCCTCGCCATGTCGATTAGCGTCCTGTTCTTCCTCTCTACCACACCATTTTGCTGTGGTGTGTAGGGAGCAGAGAACTCATGCTTGATCCCTTCCTCCTCAAGGAACTCCTCCACTTGAAGGTTCTTGAACTCGGACCCGTTGTCGCTCCTTATCTTCTTCACCTTGAGCTCAAACTCATTTTGAGCTCTCCTGAGGAAGCGCTTGAGGGTCCCTTGGGTTTCAGACTTATCCTGCAAAAAGAACACCCAAGTGAAGTGGGAAAAGTCATCAACAATAACTAGACCATACTTACTCCCTTCTATGCTCAGATAGGCGACGGGTCCGAAGAGGTCCATATGCAGCAGCTCCAGGGGTCTTGAAGTAGTCATCACATTCTTGCTGTGATGTGCTCCTCCCACTTGTTTACCTGCTTGACAAGCTGCACAAGGTCTATCCTTTTCGAATTGCACGTTAGTCAAACCTATCACGTGTTCTCCCTTTAGAAGCTTGTGAAGGTTCTTCATCCCCACATGTGCTAAGCGGCGATGCCACAGCCAGCCCATGCTAGTCTTAGCTATTAAGCATGCATCTAGACTGGCCTCTTCTTTTGCAAAATCAACTAAATAAAGTTTGTCGTCTAATACACCCTTAAAAGCTAGTGAACCATCACTTCTTCTAAAGACAGACACATCTATATTTGTAAATAGACAGTTATATCCCATATGACATAATTGACTAACAGATAGCAAATTATATCCAAGACTCTCTACTAAAAATACATTAGAGATAGAATGCTCATTAGAAATTGCAATTTTACCTAACCCTTTTACCTTGCCTTGATTCCCATCACCGAATATAATTGAATCTTGGGAATCCTTATTCTTGACGTAGGAGGTGAACATCTTCTTCTCCCCCGTCATATGGTTTGTGCATCCGCTGTCGATAATCCAGCTTGAACCCCCGGATGCATAAACCTGCAAGGCAAATTTAGGCTTGGGTCTTAGGTACCCAACTCATGTTGGGTCCTACAAGGTTAGCACAAATATCCTTAGGGACCCAAATGCAAGTTTTGTCTCCCTTGCATCTTGCCCCTAATTTTCTAGCAACTATCTTCATATCCTTTCTACAAATAGCAAAGGAAGCATTTAAAGCACAATAAATTGTAGAAGGTTCATTTACTACTTTCCTAGGAGCATGAATAATATTCTTTCTAGGCACATGATGAATAGCATTTCTCCTAGTCATATTTCTACCATGCATATAGGAAGAACTAGAAGCAGTCATGGCATAAGAATCATAAGCATGTGAATTAAAAACATCATAACTTCTAAAAGCATTTCTAGAATTTTTCCTATCATGATACAAGAAGGCATGGTTCTTTTTGGCACTAGTAGCCATAGGGGCCTTCCCTTTCTCCTTAGTGGGAATGGGAGCCTTATGGCTTGTCAAGTTCTTGACTTCCCTCTTGAAGCCAAGCCCATCCTTAATTGAGGGGTGTCTACCAATTGTGTAGGCATCCCTTGCAAATTTTAGTTTATCCAAATCACTCTTGCTAGTCTTAAGTTGAGCATTAAGACTAGCTACTTCATCATTTAATTTAGAAATGCACTCTAGGTGTTTACTACAAGCATCAACATTAAAGTCTTTACACCTAGTGCAAATCACAACATGTTCTACACAAGATGTTAATTTACTAGATTTTTCTAGCTTAGCATTTAAATCATCATTTATGCTCTTTAAGCTAGAAATTGTCTCATGGCAAGAAGATAATTCACAAGAAAGCATTTCATTTCTCTTAACTTCTAAAGCATGGGATTTTTGTGCTTCTACAAATTTGTCATGCTCTTCATATAAAAGGTCTTCTTGTTTTTCTAGTAATCTATTCTTGTCATTCAAGGCATCAATCAACTCATTAATCTTATCAATTTTAGATCTATCTAATCCCTTGAATAAGCATGAGTAATCTATCTCATCATCATTACTAGACTCATCCTCACTAGAAGAAGCATAGGTAGGGTTTTGAGTACATACCTTCTTCTCCCTTGCCATAAGGCATGTGTGACGCTCGTTGGGGAAGAGGGTCGATTTGTTGAAGGCGGTGGCAGCGAGTCCCTCATTGTCGGAGTCGGAACAGGAGCAATCCGAATCCCACTCCTTTCCGATATGTGCCTCGCCCTTGGCCTTCTTGTAATGCTTCTTCTTTTCCCTCTTATCCTCCTTTTCCTGGTCACTTTCATTATCGGGACAGTTAGCAATGAAATGACCAATCTTACCACATTTGAAGCATGAGCGCTTCTCCTTTGTCTTGGTCTTGTTTGGCTGTCCCTTGCGACCTTTAAGCGCCGTCTTAAAGCGCTTAATGATGAGGGCCATCTCCTCATTATTTAGCCCGGCCGCCTCAACTTGCGCCACCTTGCTTGGTAGCGCCTCCTTGCTCCTTGTTGCCTTGAGAGCAATTGGTTGAGGCTCATTGATCGGTCCATTTAAGGCGTCGTCCACGTATCTTGCCTCCTTGATCATCATCCGCCCGCTTACGAATTTTCCGAGTACCTCCTCGGGCGTCATCTTCGTGTACCTGGGATTCTCACGAATATTGTTCACGAGATGAGGATCAAGAACGGTAAATGACCTTAGCATTAGGCGGACGACGTCATGGTCCGTCCATCACGTGCTTCCGTAGCTCCTTATTTTGTTGATAAGGGTCTTGAGCCGGTTGTATGTTTGGGTTGGCTCCTCGCCCCTTATCATTGCAAATCTTCCAAGCTCGCCCTCCACCAACTCCATTTTAGTGAGCATGGTGATGTCGTTCCCCTCGTGAGAAATCTTGAGGGTGTCCCATATCTGCTTGGCATTGTCCAAGCCGCTCACCTTATTGTACTCGTCCCTGCACAAAGAGGCTAGCAACACAGTAGTAGCTTGTGCATTTTTGTGAATTTGTTCGTTAATAAACATAGGACTATCCGAGCTATCAAATTTCATTCCATTCTCTACAATCTCCCATATGCTTGGATGGAGAGAGAATAAATGACTACGCATTTTGTGACTCCAAAATCCGTAGTCCTCCCCATCAAAGTGTGGAGGTTTGCCGAGAGGAATGGAAAGCAAATGCGAATTCGAACTATGTGGAATACGAGAATAATCAAATGAAAAGTTTGAATTGACCGTCTTCCTGTAGTCATTGTCATCGTCCTTTTGGGAAGAGGAAGATTCGTCGCTGTCATAGTAGACAATCTCCTTGATGCGCCTTGTCTTCTTCTTCTTCCCATCTTTTCGTCTATGACCCGAGCCCGAGTCGTTTGACTTGTCATCCTTTGGCTCATTGACAAAGGACTCCTTCTCCTTATCGTTGATCACGATTCCCTTCCCCTTAGGATCCATCTCTTCGGGCGGTTAGTCCCTTTCTTGAAGAGAACGGCTCCGATACCAATTGAGAGCACCTAGAGGGGGGGTGAATAGGTGATCCTGTAAACTTCAAAACTTAAGCCACAAAACTTTGATTAAGTGTTAGCACAGTTAATGCCAAGTGGCTAGTGAGAAGATCTTGCACAATAGGATAATCACACGGAGTTCAACACAGAGAAGACACAGTGATTTATCCCGTGGTTCGGCCAAGTACAAAACTTGCCTACTCCACGTTGTGGCGTCCCAACGGACGAGAGTTGCACTCAACTCCTCTCAAGTGATCCAATGATCAACTTGAATACCACAGTGTTATGCTTTTCCTTTCAATTTCCCGTTTGCGAGGAATCTCCACAACTTGGAGTCTCTCGCCCTTACACTTGAGATTCAACAAGAAATACGGAGTAAGGGAGAGAAGCAACACACACAAATCCACAGCAAAATGCGCACACACACGGCCAAGAATCAAGCTCAAAAAGACTATCTCAAAGTTCTCACTAGAACAGAGCTCGAATCACTTAGAATGACAAACGAATGCGCAAAGACTGAGTGTGGATGATCAAGAATGCTCTAAGGTTGCTTGGTGTTCTCCTCCATGCGCCTAGGGGTCCCTTTTATAACCCCAAGGCAGCTAGGAGCCGTTGAGAGCAATTCCAGAAGGCCAAACTTGCCTTCTGTCGTCGGGTGCACCGGACAGTCCGGTGCACACCGGACACTGTCCGGTGCCCGATTTCCTTCCTTAAACAGCGCAGTCGACCGTTGCAGATGCGGGAGCCGTTGGCGCACCGGACATGTCCGGTGCACACCGGACAGTCCGGTGCCCCTTCTCGACCGTTGGCTCGGCCACGTGTCCCGCGCAGATCGCGCGGCCGACCGTTGGCCCAGTCGACCGTTGGCTCACCGGACAGTCCGGTGCACACCGGACAGTCCGGTGAATTTTAGCCGTACGCCGTCGGCGAATTCCCGAGAGCGGCCTGTTCGGCCGAGGCAGCCTGGCGCACCGGACACTGTCCGGTGCACCACCGGACAGTCCGGTGCCCCAGACCGAAACAGCCCCTTGGCTGTACACAGCCACCTTTTTCTTTTTCTTTTTCTTCCTGTTTCCAATACTTAGACAAGTATATTAGTACACAAAACCAATGTACTAAGACTTAGAAACATACCTTTGCTCTTGATTTGCACTTTGTTCATCCATTGCATGAATTCACATTTTAAGCACTTGAGTTGGCACTCAATCACCAAAATACTTAGAAATGGCCCAAGGGCACATTTCCCTTTCAGAGAGGTAAGGGCAGAGCTGGACTGAAAGAACTTGCACAGCAGCATCAACCGGATGGCACTCTCTATGGCCACAGATACAACAGGTTGCTTTGAACCGACTTAGGAAAAAGCAATCAGTGAAAAATTAGCAAGAGACGGGAAAATAAACATCCTATAAATCCTAGGCTAAGAAGGTTACTATGAACTGAACATTCCAACTACTGCAAACATAAAGAATCAATTGTGCTTCCCACATTAAGAACATAATGAACTGCATATATACAGGGAAATTAAACATAGACTGAAATAGTCAAACACGATGATGAAGATTGTCATATAAAGGCGTGTTTGGTTGCAATGACAATATGAGACGAGATGGGTAAGGTTGATTGGTTCAGGGTCAATGGTTGGGACACGACTATTCAAATGTTGTCCTCAGTTATCCCTCAAAATTGGAGGGACAAGAGAGGACGCCAGGGGACATCCGTGTCCTAGCTATCCCGCAACCAAACGCACCATAACATGCTGGAGGAGGCCGGACGAGACCTACCTCCTATGACCTACCTCCTAGTCGAGAGGGAGGGGGTGGATGTGGGATGCCGATATGTGCAACAGAGCGAGGCGGCAGGCCATCCGACAGCGGGGTGACGGGCGATAGCTCCGTGGGGGTGGAGGCATGGTCGCGTGATGGCGGGTCGTCGACGCCTCCGTGGACGGGATCACGAGACTCGGGAGTATGGTGTACGGGTGGATGCACACCGATGCTACGACAAGATTGCAGGTCGCAGGCGAAAAGAGATAAAAGGATTGTTCGTTTTGCTCTACGTCCATGTGAGGTCTTTCGTTTACACTAATTAAGCTGTGAATTACCGTGGATTATAATTAAATCCATGTCACAGTCTATATCTTAAAATAATTTAAACTTACTTAGATTTTTTATTAACCCATCATGGATTATAACCCAAAGGTTTGGAAAAATATTAACTATAGAAGGCATGGATTCTATCTATAGCGTATTAGGTATGAAACAAATCCATGAAGATTGCATCAGTTTATATTAGAATCTATGGATCAAAACAGTAACTATCTTTGAGAGATACATGAATTAAATGACGGATTTAATCCCACTATGGGATTGAGTGTGAGGTATGGATTCATCTAATCCAGACCCAGGTTAAATCTATGGTGGGATTTCATCTCTTGTAACCGAACAAGGCCTGGATTGGGTGGGATTGAGTGAGTTTAAATCTTAAACAAATCAAAATCTTTCATAATTTTTCCATCCCGTCCAATCTACATTAGATTGGAATAACCGAATAAGACCTAATAGGGTTTGTTGTTTAGCTTGCGAGATGCACGAGCTGGCTCGGTTTGTTTCAGCCAAACAACGAGCTTGTGAAACAGACTAAATAAACTTAGCTCGGTTTGACTGAACTCGTAGTCAGTATGATCTGAACTGGGTTGCTCAGAGCTAGAGATGGCAATGTGTCCCTATCCTCGATTTCCCATGGGGAATTCTTTCATTAGATGATGGGAATGTGGAAGTTTCTTCCCTCACTGGATGTAGACGGGGAAAAATTCTGCCCCGACGGTAAACAGGGATGGACACGAGGAAGCATTCTCCATCCTTGTTCCCCACGGAGACCCATTAAACTTACACATGACGATGTTTTCATGTAATAGTTATTGATAAAAATAAATAATTACTTTGTCAAGAGATCACTTGTGATAAAAATGTGTTCATTTTGATGTACACATACTAATTTATGACATGTATAAATGACAATGTTTTGTATTAATAATAAAGAAAATATGTTCTGATTATAATTTAAACGGAGACAGAGATCCTAACGAGGACTTATTCCTAAGGATGTGGAAGAAATGTCCCCGCAAACGTTTATGCAATTCTATAGTAAAAAAATTCGTCATCGGGACAAAGATGAGGAGTGTTGGTCACTTGTTCTCAAATGTTGTTAATCAAGAACAAGACAACACAATTGATAAAAGTCAAGGACCTTCGTCCTCTGAAGTATTATCTCCTCTCGGATATAATAATCTTCAGACGAAGGTCATGGAGGACATGCCTTAACGATTAATAAGAATTGGGATATGTAAAGACAATGAATGTAATCTATTAGCCCATACATATATGTATTCCATAATACGCATACGGACATTAAAAAAATCTGTATTACACTGATACCTTCGGTTTGTTCGAAGGTGTTGATGTAAGAGCGATTATAATTCAGCGTGAACAGTAAAACTGTTTATCTATTTATAGGCACATGACGCCGTCCGAGTAAAAGTATATTTGTGTTCTCAACATTTATTCACAACTATAACATAAATCATTAGGGATTGGCTAGTCTTTTTCTCTTCGGATCAGCATCATGTTTGATCTTCATCATCGTCTTAATCCGAAGATGTTACTCTTCGGCTACAGCTTGAACGTTCATTCTCATCACATTCGGGCTATATTATCGTCTTATACACCTTTGCCATGGGAGAAAACTTTTATCCTAAAGCTGAAGCTCCCTGTAATAATCTATATTATAATAAAAGCAGATAATTCGTCATGTTTTTTAGGACATTCGAAAGAGAAGGCTCCCAACAAGGAGGTAAAACACGACGGAAACTCCTGTTGGCCGTTGCCATCATCCCTAGATTGCAGTTGTGGGCGGACTTCGGCTACAAATTCTGCAATATTTTGTCTCGCAGCGGGAGTCCGAACGGCTGCTCTATAGTGTGAAACCGTGGCATCGCTCCCATCGTCCCCGCCCACGGACGGTGGTCCCGCATGCCATTGTCACGGCACGGCACGGCACAGCTGAGCGGAGCGAAACGCTCTATCGACTCGTGCACAGTACATACACGCTGGGCGGGCTTCCGTTCCACGGCGCTTGGACCGACACATGGTGGCGTGCTTGCGAAAGCGACGTAACGGGGCGAGCTCAACGGTCTCATCATCAGGGATGAGCAGTGTTTCCGTCTGCTGTGCAGTGGGAATGTGGGATGGGAGGATACAGTACAGGATAGGGAGTGCCATGCAGCCGCGGAAGGGCCCGCACCGCGTGTCCGAAACGAGCAGGAATTGTATTGGTTTTCCCACTCCGACGGTCCGACCTGCGCAGCACTTGTCCTGCCGGCCGCAGCTGCATCTGCATGCATGCACCGCCCAGTAATTCCCAGCTTTGTTGTTTCCTGGGCCCGGCCCGGATCCGCCGGCCTCGTCCCAGCTCGCACAAGCCTCCTCCTGATTCAGTGATTCCATCTCCCCCTCTCGGTCTCGGATGCCATGCCATGCCACAGAGAGGTCAGTCAGATGTGCCAGAACAAGCACATCTCTCTCTCTCTCTCTCCACATGCACACACAAACACACTAGCTTTACGCTACCAGTGCGTTGCACTGCCCTGCCGGCTGAGTTGAGCAGGGCCTTAATGCACCTTTGTTGGGACGTGGTTGGATGGTTCTATCTCACATATGCACCAATTCATCCCGCAGGCCGGGTGGAGGTGGGCATGGCCTGCAGTGCTGCCTGTCGTCGTGGTCTGAACCGGTCGATCGCCTGATCATCAGGAGGGATGGGAGCGGCAATGATATGCATGCATGGGCGCGCGGTACGACACGGTTTTGTTTGTATGTGGGTTATATTAGCTCCTTTATGGGGTTTTTGTTGAGAAATGAGGTAGTCCATCATCTTCTCATTCCTTATTTTTTTGTTTGGTTTGTGGAATAAAGTGAGTTAATCCATCACACCTCATTTCTCATAGTTAGTTGTTTAGTACTAATATGTGGAATGGAGTCATCCCACCAAATTTGAGGAATGTACCCATAATGCACCACTTTATTTTGAATAGATTGATTCATCAAACCAAACACCACATTACAACACAGCTGTGCTTAGGCTTCGAGGACAAGTATAATAAAATAACGTAGGCAGCTGAGTGAACTGCTTATGGACTCCATGCATGAGTATCTCACTAAGATCCTTTTAGAGTGTTTGGTTTGAAAAATAAGCTAGTCTTTCATCTTTTCACTTTTTTTTTTGGTTTGGTTTGTTAAATGAAATAAATTGATTTATCATCATCTTATTCATTATAGTTAGTTAGTTAGTACTAACATGAGGAATGAGGTCATCCCACCAAATTAAAGAAATAGACTTATAATACACCACTTTATCTTAGATGGAGTGATTCCTCATACAAACGTCGCCTCTGTATTATTGGACTTCTATGCTATTGTTTTGGATAAGAACATAGTCCCAAACTATGTTTTAACTACGATATGATGTCTTAAACAAATATAGGCCTTAATTTACTTTTTAAGACTAATATACACATTATATTATATCCTAGTGTCTTCGTACTGAATATTCTACTCCATCTATTCAAAATTATAAGATGTTTTGTCTTTTATAGATGCATAGTTTTGATACGCACATATTATATTTGTCACGTAAGTGATAAACCAATGCAAATAGCCCAAACTAATTAACCAGACTGCCAGTCGACCGAATGGTGAAACTAGCCCACCGTACCAGACCGTTGAACGAATCCGATTAACTCGTTTATTGGATCCACGTGCGTTGATTCTGATAGGGCGATAGTTTTTTTACATCCTTTTTAATTTATTAGGCAGATCTCTTTTATGTTATTTAATACAGTTTCAACCATTATGTTATAGTTTTAGTTATTCAGTTACAGTTTTAGTTGTTCCATTATACACTTAGTCATTCACTATTCAACTATTTCGTTACAGGTATGGCCATTCCACTATAGTTTCAGCCATAACTTTACCGTCTCAGTCATTCCCTCATTCATCAATTCTATTTAGATATGGCAATAGGTGCGTACCCGTTGGGTAGTGCTTAAACATACTCGTACCCACGAGATAACATGATACTCGTCAAAAAACTAGTACCCGTTCATGGGTATTAAATTATACCTTTAGCCAATATATATTTATATGTACTAAATTAAGTAGATTAAATATATATGGCTGAGACGAGTATACATTACCCATGGATATGTGTGTGTGGGGGGGGGGGGGGGGGGGGGATGAGTCTCGGTCATTTGAAGTGTGCTGAGGAAAGAGCTCCTGGTCGCTGGGACCCATTATTCAGTTGGGAGAGGCGGATGTATCAGCCCCGAGATGAACCGCCTCCGGTCAAACCTTGCAGTACCGAGACCGGGGTTGGGCGTGGCGAAACCTTACAAGGGAGACCTTGCATGTCGGAAGTGAACCTCTCGAGTGGATCCCACGCCCGACCCTAGACTGACTCGCCATAACTAGGATACCACACATTTAACCACGTCTGGCATCGAGCCACAACGCGGCGCCGAGTAGGGCTGGAAAATTAGCTCGAGGCTCGCGAGCCGGCTCGAGCTCGGTGCGGCTCGGCTCGGCTCGGAGCGGCTCGCGAGCCTCGAACGAGCCGAGCCGAGCCTCTTCTTCGAGCTCGTTTTTGCAGCGAGCCGAGCCGAGCCAGCTCGCGAGCCGGCTCGCGAGCCTTGCAAAAATGATCAATTTATGGAATAATAACGAATATTAGATAATTTTATGGATAATAGATCATTTTTTAGTCTTTTATGATGAATATATAATGTTAATTCACCAAATAACGCAACGATAAGTACCAGAATATGGCTCGCGAGCCGAGCCGAGCCGGCTCGCGAGCCAAGGTCGAGCCGAGCTAAGCCTCTTTCGCCAGCTCGTGAAATGGACGAGCCGAGCCGAGCCGAGCTCGTTCAGTCACCGAGCCGCACCGAGCCACAGGGGCGAGGGCAATTGGGAGGGGGGCATGGTGGTTTGGAGGGAGAGGGCGAGAGAGTAAGGCACATGAAAGAGGGAGATATGGACCATGAGTTGAATAATGAAAAAATCAGAGATAGTTTTAAATAATTATCAATGACACAGAGAAACTCATGCTTTATATTAGTAGTTTAGAAATTTGGTTTGGGTCTTGGGGGGGACATCCTCTTTTGTGGTTTTAGTTTTTGGTTATTTAGCCTTTAAATTTTTAGATAGGAGTCCTAAATTATTGTAAATTTTTTATAATTTTTAGTAACCTCAAACATGTGAATTAATCATGGTTAATTTTATCTACCTATGCAGAGCAACAAAACAGTCACTCCAAATGAACGTGTTATGACAGTAGATCTACTAACGAGGATCCCCATAGAGATGGCAATAGGTAAATACTCACCGGGTATTACTACATCATACCCATACCCACGACAAAAAAATAACCCCACCGGATCACTCATATACACTGGTGGGTATGGATCTACCTCATATCCATACCCACGTGGGTATGAGTCACCCATCGGGTCACCCGTACCCACAAAAATTAAACATCTATCAAAATATTATATTATACAAATATCAAGTATATACATTTAAATACCATTACAAAATTTCTAGCATCATTTAACCATCCATTCAACACACATTGAGTGAATGACATATTCCATTATATAGTCATTAAATTGTCGTTAAGCCTTCTATGACATAATGACCTAAAAGGTTATTAAATAGTAAAAAAGATGGATGACTAAAGTCTAAGTTCATGCTTGGGCTAAGTTTATATTAGGTATTTAATACCTACTGGTTAACGGGTATGGGTGAAGGTGGAACGTTCTAATACCCGTTTACCCATTGGGTGAAGATTTTTGTCCAATAACAAACCCACGAGTAAAATATTTAACCCACATACATACCCTAATGGAGTAAATACCCATCGGGTATCGGGTCGCGGGTACCCATTGCCATCTCTAATCCCATGCATGGAATTTAATTTGTATTTTTCGGACAATGACTCGATTTTACGGATTTTGCAATTTCACTGTTTTAAATAAAACTAGTCGGTTCCCCGTGCGTTGCGACGGCTTACAACAATACCCACGTAAACTATCTATCAAAAAAAAATTCAAGATTTTTATTGATTGTCTCCGCTCTCTGTATAATATATTTTTTGATTTGGCTAACTGATGTTATTGTTTACTTCATGGAAATATGTCTTTGTACAACACAGCCAATAAAGTGAGCGATTAGAAGAGAGTTCACAACGATTGACTGAATGAACAGAGATTATAAAATGACATAATTTCATCATACAGAGAACAAATAAGAGAAAATTTGTGAGATCAAGTTTATAAAATAAGTCTCATGAAGTCAAACTTATAAAAAAGATAGATCAAAATATAGAGTGATTGCTAAAGTCAAGCATCAATAAAAACTGGATGCGCTCCATATAAATTACGCTACTTCGTAGCAATTAGTAACGTTTAAAACCAACAAATAACCTTTCATTTTGCTGTTAGTGTGACAAATCATTGATGTTCCATCCAATTCAGCAACCTCAAACACCATGTAGTCAATTGCGCCAATGTGGTTTCAGAAACGACCTAATGCTTGCAAGAGCAAAGAACGTCGTGTCGTGCTTGGGCTGTAGCCTCGGCCCAGCCCGACACGATTATTTTTTATTTTACAAAAAAACCGTATATACCTATATACAATTTATATTCAATATTAAAACATCTTAGCGTGATGTTCTACTGGTTAGACAATTTCACATAGTGTCTCCTGCACTTTTTCCATCAGGGCATGGGTTCGAACCCCACATCCTGCACCGTTTTTTAACATTTTACGCTGATTTAATTAAATGGATCGACGGGCTAATGGGCTGGCCCGAAACATTTAGCAGACGGGCATGACGTGCCTGTGCGCTGATTTAATTAAATGGATCGACAGTCTAACGGGCTGGCCCGACACAGTTAGCGGGCCGGCATGACGTGCCTGTGCCATAGTTGTTGCCCGCGTGCATCTAGCCCGTGTCGGGCGTCGTTTGACATCTATAAATGTGCAGCAGATTAATTTGAAATAGTTGTGAGGGATTATTTGTAAAAAAATGACGCATGACGACCGTTATTAATTTGAAATAGTTGTGAGGGGTTATTTGTAAAAAAATGACGCATGACGACCGTTGAAACCGGTGCTTTAAGTATAGTATAGAAATGCACTCAGTCCGGCCATTGATGCGGCCCAGCGCGAAGGACAGGCCGGCAGCCCTGCGCAGTCCGCTCGCATGTTGAAACCCGCCAGTCGGCACAGCAAGCCAAGCCCACGTAGCTTAGCCCAGGACCGGCCACGACTTTTCCCACTTTCTTTGATCCATGCACTTAATTAACCCCTTCTAGTCTCTCTCATATATTCTCATTTCCAAGTGGAGTCTGGAGCAGAGTAGACACGAGACCGATTAATTTCTGGAGATTGGACCGGCGTCGCGCGGGAGATGCGCGCGCCCTCGCTAGATGTCTGGAGACGGCTGAAGGCGGTGGGGCCACGTGCTGTGCGCCTGCGCCGACCGCAAGCCCTGGGGTGTGCAAGAACGACGATAGGGTACGGGGAAGGGTTTGGATGCGTTTGGTTTCCGGAGGCGGATTGGTCCCTGTACGATAGGGTACTGGAAATGGCCACGGTTGACGCGGCGGCGGCATGGTCGCGTGGGTGCTTCCGGCGGCGAGCGGCAACACATGCGTGCGCACAGGCCGCTGGTCTCCGGGCAGAGGTGAAGACGAAGTGGATTCTCACCGGCTAACCATACAACGGCGAGCATTGCGTCCAGAGCCACGTCGGCGGAGTTTACTGCGACGACGAGAACCAGCGGTGTTCGGGCGGCAATGGTGGCTCTGATGGTGCAGCGGTGGTGGTGGGTGTGGTGTTTGGTGGAGGCGCAGCGGTTCGCATGGCGGCGAATGCCGTCGGCGGGCGGAGCTCAAGCTAACTCGGCCCGGCAATGGAAGGGGGAGGAAGGACATGTCACGGCGAGCGAGGAACAGGCGAACAGCGGCTCGGCTTTGGATGCGTCATGGCCTCATGGGCCGAGGCGCGGAGCGTGGAGACTCGATCTGGGCATTCGGTGCAAACCAAAATCCCGGTTCCGTTTTTTCGGTTTTTAAAAACTTCAGATTTCAGAAACCACAGATCGATCGATGTGTGTAGATAGAGAAACTGAGTAGTTCGGTTTCCAATGTTTTAGTTCGGTTCACGGTTTCACCGAAAAAAACGAACTGGACACCAAGGGTATGTATACATATACAGTTCTCTCTACTAATAGCCAATAAAAGTATACATGGATGGGAAAGGAATATTTAAGGCTAGTTTGGTTCTTTTAGTCCACGTACTAAAGTTTAGTTAGAGCATCTCCAACAACGTGACCTATAAAAATGCCTTATAATTTAAAAATAAGTAAATTTTATAGAATTTAGAGCACCAACAAAATACCCCGCTCCAATAGTAAAGGCCCAAATCTAGATTATAGGGCAGCCCACTACGGTGTAGTATATTTGAGGCACTTGAGAGGGTGCCCTATAGTTTTTTGACAAAATTTGTTGAATTGAGGCACTGTTGGAGTGGTTTTTCCTATGTAGAGCCCTATATTTCGATTTGAGGCATTAGTTTGAGGCATTGTTGGAGATGCTCTTAGGAGACTAAGTTTTAGTCTCTACACTGTTTGGTTTTAAGGACTAAAAATATTCAGAACACATTAAATGAATCGTAAGAGGACTAAAATATCACTTAGCATTCTCCCGCCATTAGTGCAACTGAAATAAAGGACTGATAAAATTGTAATTAATATAGTTTAGTCTCTTGTAGTCACCTTTGAGGGACTAAAGACTAAAATAATTTAGTCTATGTTTTAGTCACATCGTTTGATAAATTAGAGACTAAATGAGACTGAAATGGAGTCCCTCAAACCAAACGGGGCTTTATCGTAGTACATAGATGATAGAAGAATCAGTAGCATGTCATCGATCGTGTTTAGAATTGAAAACAGAGGATCATGCAAGTCAAGTGCAACGATGAATGATTGATGGACAATCATCAATTGTCGCGATGTATCAACAAGTTCTCATGTCGTTGTCTACCTTATTCTGACCAGCTAGTTGCCACCTCCGTGCATGGCTGAGGCTCGCGATCGACCTGGCAACTCGCATAGGATAGAAGTGGGTATATGTTGATTCAACTTCCTTGAAAACCTCAAATCTAGTTTGTGTTTTCTGATATATTTTTATAAAGTTGATTTCTTTTTGAGTTCTAACTTGAATTCTCTCTATCTTGCTGTCTGCAAAGTTTCATCTTGATCTATGATGTTCTGATCGAGAAGCACTACAGTGTAGGACGAGTGACACTGTCGAGCTCTAGCACTACCGGCCATAAGAACAACATTGTCACTCTGTTTAGAAAGGATTTTGAATTGCCTTTTCTAGGACTTTCTAGAGTTTATTTTGAGATCATTTGTTTTACTAGGTTCATATTTTTCTCAGAATTGTTCGAGACATCCAACCATCAAATGGTTGAGGAGTTCTTAGTTTTGGACCTTTTGAAGAGGTTTTAGTGTCATAGAGGTTTGGGCTAAATTTGTAAAAATCAAACCAATATTTCTTAGAGGCGCAAATATTTCCCATTTAATGCCACTATGGTTGTGGGTTCGATACTTCAATTATATTATTAACTGAGATGTAATTCTATTAATTTATATTTGAACTAAATAATTCGGCATGTCTCTAGTGATAGTATAACTATAACTACTCATATGATGGCCACTAGTGGCAATTTTTTCTAACCTATTAAAAGTATTTAGAGTAAATAGCCAACTATTTCAAGACATCCGAGAACCCGAGAACCGTACAACCATGAGCCAAGTATGGGCGTGATCTGGCATTGTAATTAGTTGGATCAAGTTTTATGCGCGCCAAACTGTGGTATGGTGATGGCGGGGAGCGCCAAAACTGTCGGAAAAGTGATGTGTGCAAGTTAGGATGGATTCTCCTACTCCCATCTAGCACAAGAGGGGGGCCTTCCATGAAACAGATACTTTCCTATTGGTTGAATCGTCAATGAGTGCATATACTCTGGAGGAAACTAATGAAAAGCTTTGTAGTGATCTTATGGTTGCACACCTAGGGAGCGTGCTTGTGGCTACAAGCACAAACCAGATAAGGTCACACACGAAGGAAGTGTGTAAGTGGCTTATATTCACGACTAGATGGAGGTATTCAAACTCCTGGGGATGGCGGCGGCGGCATGGTCGCGTGGGTGCTTCCGGCGGCGAGCGGCAACACATGCGTGCGCACATGCCGCTGGTCTCCGGGCAGAGGTGAAGACGAAGTGGATTCTCACCGGCTAACCATACAACGGCGAGCAATGCGTCCAGAGCCACGTCGGCGGAGTTTACTGCGACGACGCGAACCAGCGGTGTTCGGGCGGCAATGGTGGCTCTGATGGTGGAGCGGTGGTGGTGGGTGTGGTGTTTGGTGGAGGCGCAGCGGTTCGCATGGCGGGGAATGCCGTCGGCGGGCGGAGCTCAAGCTAACTCGGCCCGGCAATGGAAGGGGGAAGAAGGACATGGCACGGCCTTTGGAGAGCGAGGAACAGGCGAACAGCGGCTCCGCTTTGGATGCGTCATGGGCGGGGGCGCGGAGCGTGGAGACTCGATCTGGGCGTTCGGTGCAAACCAAAATTCCGGTTCCGTTTTTTCGGTTTTTAAAAACTTCAGTTTTCAGAACCCACAGATCGATCCATGTGTGTGTGTAGATAGAGAAACTGAGTAGTTCGGTTTCCAATGTTTTAGTTCGGTTCACGGTTTCACCGAAAAAACCGAACTGGACACCGAGGGTATGTATACATATACAGTTCTCTCTACTAATGGCCAATAAAAAGTATATATGGATGGGACGACAGCAATATTTCATATTTGGGCTCGTTTGGTTGGTTGAGTCCACTGACTAAAATTTAGTTAGGTAGTTTCTACTTTGTTTGATTCTAAGGACTAAAAATATTTAGAACATATTCAATGAATCATAAGAATATATATCAAAATATTACTTAACATTCTCATGCAAATAATGTAACTGAAATAAAGGAGTGATAAAAAGTGCAATTAATATGGTTTAGTCCCTTTTAGTCACTCGAGGGACTAAAAACTAAAACAATTTAGGGCCTGTTTGTTTCAGCTTATAGAATATATAATCTGGATTATAATCTAAATTATATAATCCAGATTATAATCTAGATATATTATAATCAATATATAGTTGTTTGGTAGTTTAGATTATACAAATGTAGATTATTCACAAAGACAACAATACCCTTGTTTGTTTATTTAAGGTGAGTGTTGGGGCGAAGGCAAAGACGCCACCCTTCGCTCGAGGCCTTCGCTGCAGTCGCTGGTCCGACGGAGACAAAACGGGCAAGGACACCCTTCGCCTGATTCGGCACCAGGCGAAGGCCTGCGACGTCGTCATCCCACCGTGCGGCCTCGTCCAGCTCAGAGGCCCACGTGTGATCCGGCCCATTGTAACGGGCCCTGCGTGGCCGCCGCGTGTTACAGGCCTAATTTGTAAAGGCATTCCTGTAATTACAGTCTGTAACCCTGCTTTATGGGAATATTCTGGGGATAACCTAGGTGGCTGAGGGCACATGCGTCCTTAACACAAGGCGCTGGGCACTCAGACACCTATAAATACCCCCGCACAGTGTCCGTGAGAGGGCAGATTAACAGAGCTATTGCCATCTTGCGCGAGAACCCTGTTGACGTCATTGTTCACCCTTGTTGGATCCCCTTGCAACTGAGAGCAAGTTCCAACATTTGGCGCCCACCGTTCGTGCTACGAGAAAACCACCCGCGATGGCACCCAAGAGAGCTAACCCGAAGGCTGACGAGGCTGCGAAGGCAGCACTGCTTGCCGCAAGAAAGGGCAAGGCCCTCGCCCTCACCCAATCCACCCACCAAGAGGCCACTGAAGACAACGTTCCCCGCACCTGCGAAGACGACACTCTCCGCACCAGCGGCCCTGAAGGACAATCGCAGCCACCCCCAGGCTTCGCCCCACTGGAGGGCGCGGACCTCACCGAGGATGGTGAAGTCCTCGGCGTCTCAGCGGAAGAACAGCTACAGCTGCGCGCCCTGCGCCTCAAGAACCGCAATCTCCAGAGGCAGAAAGAGATACTGGAGGCCAAGCGCCAGCGTGTGTCCGCACTAGCCAAAGTGCGGCAAATGATACGGGACGAAGAGCAGAAGGCCCAAGACCTCGAGCGGGAGATCGCGCTGATGCAGCGCGAAGGCCACCTTGGCCTGCAGCAAGGGCCACCCCTCCAGCAGCGCGCACAACTGGAAGACACGCGCGAAGGCCACCTCGGCTTGCAGCATGGGCCACCCCTGCAACACCGCGCACAACCGGAAGACCCGCGTTTCCCCCAGCGCGACCACACCTTCCAGCACGTCGCGCCATTCCAAGGGGTCAACTATCTCGACAAGCGAAGTCCCCTGGCGCCACACCTGCAAGTGACGCCTTGGCCAACTAATTTCCGAGCAGGGACCTATCCCAAGTACAACGGCAGCACCGACCCGGCGCAATACATAATGAGTTATCAAGTCGCCGTTGCATCTTCCGGAGGGGACGACGCCACAATGGCGAAGTCTTTCATCATCGCCCTAGAGGGCCTAGCTCTCACCTGGTTCACCAGATTGCCTCCGCTGTCCATTGATTCCTGGAGAAGCCTCAGGGACAAGTTCCTGCTCAACTTCCAAGGGTACCGCCCAGACACCGACGCATTGGCCGAACTCTCGCTCTGCAAGCAGCTGGAAAAGGAGACTCTGCGGGAATATTACCGCAAGTTTCTAGCACTCAAGTCACAGCTGCCCTCAGTTGACGACCAGATCGCCATTCACTACGCCATCAGTGGCCTTCGCGCCGGCGTCCTTTACAGTCATTGCATCAGGGACCCGCCCAAGAACCTTCAGGAGTTATATCAACTATTTGAAAAATACGCCAAATCCGAGGAGCTCCACCAGCGCAAGGTTGAGTCCCAGAGAAAGCCCAAAGATGCTCCACAATCCAGCCGCACGTGGACGAGGACTCCGCAGCCAGACTCTGGCCGAGAAGGCCGCAACCAGCAGCAGGTGCACAACATCGTCAACCAGCACCCCGCTGGTGATGCCCCTCGCCGCCAGGAGTATCCCCCCAGGGCCGCGGAGGTGGAGCCCACGGTAGAGGCCGGGGACGCGCGCAGCCGCCACGCCGATTCTACTGTCTCTTCCACGGCGAAGACTGCGCCCACGAAACCAAAGATTGCCCAGAAATGAAGGCCACCAGAGATAGGAGGGCACGGGCACAGCCAGCCGACAACCCCAGAGTTGTCGCACACACTTACCAGCAACCCCCTCCACCATATATCCACGCCCCCGCCCCGCATCCACCTCACCACGCTTACCAACACCATCCGGAAGTACAAATCGTACCTCCCCCACCCCCACCACCACACCAGCAACATCAAAACATCCCCCATGCTCCAAAGCAGGAAGACTTCGCCGATCAGCCATATCGCGGAGTCATTCACATGATAACTGGGGGTCCAGCACTGACTTCGACACAAAGCGGCAGAAGCGGGACCACTACCGCAGCATCAACCACGTCGCCGTCACCGGCCCAGTCGTGCAGACAAAGTGGTCCCACATACTGTTAACCTTCGACGCACGAGACGTCGACCTACACAGCGCCCCCCACTGCGACGCCATGGTTATCAATTGCAGCGTGGCAGGCTGGGACCTGCACAAAGTCCTAGTTGACAATGGCAGTCAGGCGGACATCATCTTCCTCCACGCCTTCGATCGCATGGGCATAAGCCACAGCCTTCTCAAGCCTTCGGACAACCCGTTGTATGGCTTCGGCGGCAAGGGCACCTTTCCTGACGGTAAAATAGAGCTGCCTCTCTCCTTCGGTGTAGCACCCAATGCCCGAAGTGAGCAAGTAACCTTTGATATCGTGGACATGGTATATCCATACAATGCCATCATGGGCCGGGGCTCCATCAATAAGTTCGAAGCAGCCATTCACGGACTGTACCTATGTATGAAGATACCAGGTCCGTTAGGCGTCATTACGGTCTACGGCAATCAACAGACTGCGCGCAACATAGAGCGGGACTTCGTGCCCGGTCAGAGAAATGTGCACTGCCTCACGGCACAGCGCGAGGTCCCCGCGCCCACCAGCCCAACCAATAAGCAGCACGACAAGGCACAGCTGCAGAGCAACGACGGGACCAAGACTGTTCCCCTCGATCAGGCCACGCCCAAGCAGACAGTCACTATCAGCGAAGACCTAACTTCGCATGAAGAGGAGAAATACCTCTGCTGCCTAACCAAGAATAAGGATGTCTTCGCCTAGTCTGCCCTCGATCTGGTCGGAGTCAGCCGATCCATAATTGAGCACAGCTTGGGAATTGACCCTTCGGTGTGACCCAAAAAGCAGAGACTTTGCAAAATGTCCGACGAAAAGACAGAGGCTGCCAAGGCGGAGGTGCACCGCCTCCTGGAAGCCAAATTCATCGAGCCGGTGGCTTATCCCACGTGGCTCTCCAATGTTGTAATGGTACAGAAAAAAAGCGGGAAGTGGCGAATGTGCATCGACTTCACCAGTCTCAACAAGGCCTGCCCAAAGGACAATTTCCCGTTGCCACGGATCGACAAAATAGTCGATAGCGCGGCCGGATGCGAGGTCATGTCTCTCCTCGACTGCTTCTCCAGTTACCACCAGATATACATGAAAGAGGAAGACAAGGCTAGCACCAGCTTTATAACGCCCTTCGGCACATATTGCTTCATCAGAATGCCGGAGGGACTCAAGAACGCCGGGTCCACCTTCTCCAGACTTACCAAAACAGTGCTCGAAGGCCAGGTCGGCAGAAATATATTCACATATGTGGACGACATTGTCGTCGCCAACAAGAGCAAGGAGGACCATCTCGCCGACCTCGCCGAGACATTCGCGAACATGCGAGACGCACGACTCCGCCTAAACCCGGAAAAGTGCGTCTTCGGCGTTCGCCAAGGCAAAATATTGGGCTACCTGGTATCACACCGCGGCATCGAGGCCAACCCAACCAAGATTCAGGCCATCATAAACATGACGCCTCCACAGTCCGCTAGAGAGGTCCAGCGTCTGACAGGCAGGTTGGCCGCTCTTAACAGATTCATCTCCAGGTCCGCCGAGCAAAGTCTTCCCTTCCTCAAAACACTCTGTGGTGCAAAAGACTTCGCCTGGGGACCAGAGCAGGCGGCGGCCTTTGCCTCATTAAAACAGTACCTGACAGAGTTGGTTGTCCTTACAAGCCTCGACTCCTCGCTCCCCCTGTTGATTTACGTCGCGGCTTCGCCGCATGCGGTCAGCGCGGCACTAGTGCAGGAGCAGACAGTTGAGGGCGTGGTTAGGCAGTGCCCTGTTTACTATGTCTCCGAAGTGCTGACACTGTCCAAGTGCAACATGACAGAGCTGGAGAAGATTGCCTACGCAGTCGTTATGTCTTCGCGCAAATTGCGCCATTACTTCGAAGCATTCAAGGTCCGAGTCACCTCAGACAGGGGACTCGGCGAATTGTTCAGAAACCCGGAGGCATCGGTGAGGATTGCCAAGTGGGCGGCCGAACTCTCCGGCTACCACATCAGCTTCGAGCCCAGGACAGCCATCAAGTCACAAGTCCTGGCAGACTTCGTCGTCGACTGGACTGGGCCATCGACACAGCCAGACCAGTCCGCAGAAAAGGTTTGGACGATCCATTGCGACGGCGCATGGTGCCATGCGGGGGCGGGCGCCGCTGCAGTCATCACATCACCAGTCGGGGTCAAGCACAGATATGCAGCACGCCTCAGCTTCGCTCTGGAATCCGACAGATGCACAAATAATATAGCAGAATACGAAGCAGTCATCCTCGGCCTCCGCAAGCTAAGGGCCCTCGGAGTCACCACCTGCATCATCAAAATAGACTCAAAGGTAGTTGCCGGCCAAGTCGAGAAAGACTATGCAGCAAAGGACCCCGCGCTTATGCAATACCTCGCGGCCATCCGAAGCCTCGAGAGACAATTCAAGGGATTCACCTTGCAACATGTCGATCGGGCCAAGAATGAAGAAGTCGACGCATTGGCCAAGGCCGCCGCCAGGGGCGACTCCTTGCCCTCCGATGTGTTCTTTCATGTCATCGGCACGCCAGCCGTCCGGAGCCCCGAAGGCCTCCAAATAACTAATGACAACGAGGGCCACCGCATAGTCAACCTTATCATGACCGAAGACTGGCGGGCACCAATAACCCTGTTCCTGCAGGGGTACTATCATCCAACCGACATCAGTGAGGCCAAGCGCCTCAGACATCGAAGCCGAGACTTCGCACTGATTGAAGGCCAACTCTACAAGAAAGGGGTCAGTCAGCCAATGCTTAAGTGCGTCACCGAAACTGAAGGCATCTAGATCCTACGCGAAGTCCACAGTAGCACGTGCGGCTCGCACGCAGGGCCAAGGGCCCTAGCTGCTAAGGTGATCCGCCAAGGCTTTTACTGGCCCACAATGATCTGCGCCGCAAATCGGGTCACAAGGTCCTGCGAAGCCTGCCAGAAGTTTTCCCCTCGGTCAGGCAGCCCCTCGCAGTATACAAAGCTGATCGCCCACGCATGGCCTCTCCAGCGCTGGGGCCTGGACATTGTCGGGCCCCTGCCCACCGCTTAGGGGAACCTTAAGTTCGCCTTCGTCGCTGTCGAGTACTTCACCAAATGGATCGAGGCAAGGGCTGTTTCCACAATAACATCAAAAACTGCCCAGAAATTCTTTTGGCAAAACATCGTTTGCCGCTTCGGAGTACCGTCCGAACTAACAGTTGACAACGGCAAGCAGTTTGACAGCCAAGACTTCAAGGATTTTTGCTTCTCCATTGGCACCAAGCTTGCCTTCGCCTCAGTCTATCATCCGCAGTCCAACGGAGTTGTGGAACGCGCCAATGGGAAAATCTTCACAGCTGTCAAAAAGATGCTCCTCGATGAAAAAAGGGCAGATGGACCGATTTGTTACCCGAGGCAGTCTGGGCACTAAACACGACTGAGTGCAGGGCGACCGGGTTTACTCCTTTCCGCCTTCTACACGGATCGGAGGCCATGACCGCACAAGAAATAAAACATGGGTCCCCGCGAACAGTTCTGTCAGCCGTCCCCGACGTGGACGAGCCAACTTCAAAGGATCTCATTGACGGAGACCGAGTCTTCGCCCTACAGGCCCTAAACAAGTACCAAGCCCAGACAAAAGCATGGCACGACCACGCAGTCATCCCGAGGGAATTCAGCGAAGGGGACCTCGTACTCGTCCGAACAGCTCGGACAGAGTCCAGGGGCAAGCTGGAGCCCAAGTGGGAGGGCCCCTTTATAGTCAAGACGAAAGCTTCCCCCAGCGCTTACAGGCTCACAACGCCAAACGGCGAAGACCTGGAGCACTCCTGGAACATCGACAACCTCCGCAAATTTTTTGTTTGACTCATCAGGGCTGATTTCGCCCTTGTAATCCGCAAAAAACAGTCTTATACTGGCCCGCACTCTTTTCCTCCCGGGGGGTGAGGTTTTTAACGAGGCGGAGCCATGTAATATATGTGTGAAAAATCCCCCGCAAAAACATGCGTCGAAAAAAGACCGCGACGACGGTCTTCGACATTCGACCGATACGAGGTCACCGCGAGGCTCAGCGCTAGCCACCCTCGCGTGCGACAAATCCGCGCAGAAGTCGCCTAAGGGTGGAGCCGAACCAGCACAACAAGTGCGAAAAAACCGAAGTCTACCGCGAAGACTATCCGCGCAGAAGTCGCCTAAGGGTGGAGCCGGACCAGCACAACAAGTGCGAAAAAACCGAAGTCTACCGCGAAGACTATCCGCGCAGAAGTCGCCTAAGGGTGCAGCCGGACCAGCACAACAAGTGCGAAAAAACCAAAGTCTACCGCGAAGACTATCCGCGCAGAAGTCGCCTAAGGGTGCAGCCGGACCATCACAACAAGTGCGAAAAAACCGAAGTCTACCGCGAAGACTATCCGCGCAAAAGACGACTAAGGGTGCAGCCGGACTAGCACAAGAAGTGCGAAGAAACCGAAGTCTACCGCGTAGACTATCCGTGCAGAAGCCGCCTAAGGGTGCAGCCGGACTAGCACAACAAAAGCAAAAACGACAACACCAAACCGTCCGCGCCAAGACGACTATATGCGCACCAGCACAGCATAACAAAACACACCAGACCAAGTACACAACGCCTTCGCAAGCATAGCCAAGTGTGCGGGGGCACACAACCTCATCATACAAGCCTTTACACATATACAAGCGAGGGCACCACACTCTACATCGGCTCAACCTTAGGAATAATTCCCATCTCCCTATAATTAAATAACATTATCCTAAGCTCCTCACCCGCAAAAAGACTTCGCAATTCCCCTTCACCTGTACTCACGGCGGCCGGCAAATACAACAGTTCCTGCCGGTCAGCCCTACTCACACGAAGCCGACCCCCCTCCGCCCCACTCACCCTACGCTTCGCAACCGCCCTTCGCCGCCGGCGCCCGGCGCTAGGACCAGGCACATCTGTGTCCGCAGCGTGCGGCGAAGCCTCCGCCGCAGCCGCATCCAAGGCCGCAAAGTAGTCCAAGTCCTCCGACGACTCCTCAGTCCACTCAACCGAGCTCCCAGAGTCAGCAAAATCAGAAAACTCAGATGCAGACCCATCACATTTATTACCACCATCCACGGTCGAAGCCGCCAAAAATTTAGTAGTGGCGGTTGCGTGCGCAGGCCCAAAATCTTGAACCTGCGCAGCAACCAAAATTCAGCAACATATCCAAAATCCCCTAACTATCTACACCCACTACGCCACCTGCGAGGACCCTGCCGTTGCGGGAGCCTCCGCCGTTGCCTCCGCTGTCGCCTCCGCCGCCACCGTCGCAGGATCTTCAGCACTCGGCGCAGCGGCTGCGGGGCATCAGGCACGCCTAGAGATGGCAACGGGTACAAACCCGTCGAGTTTTGCTATCCCAAACCCGTACCCGTGAAAAATATTTACACCCATTAAAAAACCCGTACCCATGACGGGTTTGAAATTTTGCCCAAACCCATACCCATCGGGTTTGCGGGTACCCACGGGTTACCCGCGGGTTTTTATCTCCAATATGCTTATTCTTTTTATAATCAATAAGTATCGTAATGATTAATGAGATCATGGTCCAAAATTTATGTAATGAACAACGAGTTCATGATTTGGTATAAATAATATTAGTAGAGAGAATTAAATACAAATAATAAGTTGTATAATCAAGTTACCTTGCACTAAGTTATACATCCACCACATATATAATGCTAGTAATAACTATTATAGCAAGCATGCAACACTATCACCAACTACTTATACATTCACTATTTGATAAAAATTAGGAAGTAAATAGGTAGATAACAAGTTTGTTGTTCGTTTATAAAATAAAATGACAATATGCACTAGGTTTGGTCGGGTTTAAAAAACCCACGGGTTCACGGGTTTGGGTACTATAGGAACAAACCCATACCCATGAACCCGTCGGGTATACATTTATGCCCATTAACAAACCCATGGGTATGAAAATTGACCCAAACCCGTACCCTAATAGGGTAAAACTCCATCGGGTTTCGGGTACCCATTGCCATCTCTAGGCACGCCTTCGGCGGTCTCTGGGGGCAGGTCTCTGCCGGCCGCAGCAGATGCGGGGGCATCCGGTGCGCCTCCCGCAGTCTCCGGGGGCGGCTCCAGGGCGGCCCTGGGCACGGCCTCCGCCGGGGTCGGCTCCGGGTCAGGCAGCGCGCTGTTCAACGCCCCGAAGTCATCCACCCTCTCGCCACGCGCCTCCTAAGACACAACACACAAATTCAGCAAAACTACATATAGCCCACATCCAGCAAACTCCAAACAAACGCCAAACGTTAACTGAGCCCTCGCCGCCTCGGCCCGCTCCCTAACCACCTCGCGACCGTGCGGACCCCACATTCGGTCGTAGATGGCTCCGGCGGATTCCTTCACTACGGGGTCCTCAACCTTGTAAATATCTCGCTCAAAGTCTTCGTCGGCTTGGTCGAAGACCTCGAAGTGCCGGCACCCTTCGCGGGAGAGCGCGTTCATCGCCCCCTCGCAGGTGACCAGGGAGGCATACAACATAAACCCCTCCACGATAGTGGGGAGTGCCTGCAACTCCTCCTGAACCCACTCCAGGCAGCGAAGTCCGGGCTCTCGCTCCGGCACTTCGAAGTCACCAGTCCGCGCGCCTAGCTCATGGTACGAATCCACAAGCTGTTTGCACGTCCGCTCGGCCTCCGCGCGCGTCGCGGCCTCGGCCCTCTCCACGCGGCTCTCCAGGGCGATGAGCCGCTCCTGCAGCTGCTCGGCGCGCTCCCTGGCAAGATTGCCCTCCGCCCGTGCCAGATTAGCCTCCGCTTGTGCAGCCTGCGCCTTGGCAAGGGCCTCGTTTGTCTCCCTCCTCTCCCTCCAGCGCGACCACCTTGTCCGCCAGCTTACGGCACTTGCTGTCGGCGGCCGATTTTTCACGGACGGCGTCAGCATGTTGTGTCCGAAGTCTCTCGACTTCGGCAGACACAACTGCCGTGAGGGCCCCCGACGCTGTGCGGTTGGCGAAGTCAGCCACCTGCAGAACACACGTAAGACCGTGGCCCCAGCAAGCCGACTAAAAAAAGCGAAGTCCAGCTCAGCAGACCTGACTTAGCGCCTCCGTCACCTCCTTCAGCCGGCGGGACGCAGCGCCCGCCTCATCCCTGACGACCGCGAGTGCCGACATCTCGCCTCCGGCGCTAAGAGCCCCGCCCTTCGCCTTTGGCACTACGGTAGCTGCCGCGGTCGCCGCGGCAGGCGCAACTATAGCAAGTTGGCCTTCGTCCGACCCTGCGACGCATCAACGAATTAAAAAACAAAAAAAAGAACCGAGCCAACGGTTTACCACCAAGATAGTCGTCCACACTAATATCGGTGGCGAAGTCGGCGACGCGCTTGCCGGACGACGGCAACGCTCGGGCCGCCTTCGCGACCTCCGCCACTCTGCTGGACGGCGGCACAGCCTTCGTCGATTTGGAGCCTCTGGCGCCTGCCGCTGCCTCCGACGTCTTGCTAGATGCAGGGACGCCCGACTTCGCCGCCAGCGGCGGCTTGCCACCGCCGGGGGCCGCAGCCTTCGCAGCCCCCTGCTGCCTCTTCGACCTGGCTTCATGAAGCCTGACAATCGCCTGGCGCTTTTGTGCAGCTCCCTGACGATCCTTGTCTATCACTGCTGACACAACAGCAGCAATATTCCGCCCGTAAGGAAAAACTCTCCATTCACGAACCATGTGAGATGTAAAAAAGTCTTCGCCGGCCGCGCGGGGGATAGGAACATTCCTAGGCCAACAACCCCCGGTAACCCTCAGCATCCGAGCCGAAGACTCCCGGAGCTCGGGCGAAGACATCCTTCCCCCCGGGGCCGCGCATGTCCTCATCAACTCTCTAGCAAAACCATCGGAAACCCCAAGTCCTCCCATAGCAGTACCTAATTTCCTCTTTTTAGAGGATGGGGCGGCCGCCGGCACAGGGTCGTCTCTAGTCTCCACCACCGGTTTCTTCCCACGGCGGTCCACGTCGTCTTGACCAGGATAGCCGTCATACGGCAATTGATTCAATTCAAAAACCCTGTTCAAACAGTCATTCGACCCGCGGATATCCCAGCTGCGCTGGCCCCCTGTCCTCGGCACGTAACGACCAACGAGCCGCACCGCCCCATCCTCCGCCTCACGCACAAAGGCGGCCGGATCGCGGCTTTGCAGGTTCAGCGCGAAGGCGGGACTTCGCATCACCCTTCCACCATGGAAAGGCATCTGGCGAGGGCACACTTCGCCCAACGCCCAGCCATGCGCCAAGGGCCATACCCCGTACGCCACAAATTCTTCAACCAAATCGCGCCCACTGCTCAGGCCGCCGGCGCACCGAAGGGCTCCTTCGTCCGCATCTTCCTCTGCCACCTCAAAGGGCGGGTATGCTGAGTAAAAATGAGAACACATCTCGGACACGGGGAGTCCCTCATGGCCTTCGACAGTACCCTCAGCGACGTAAAACCAAAACTCATTCCAGTTGCCCCACTTGTTGCGGGCGCAAGGAACCAACTCGACTACCTGCATCGTGGTCTTGCCGGTCTTCGGCGTAAACGTGCAGGACCCAAACTGAGCGACTTCATCTCCAATCATCCTCTTCTGCCAGTGCAGGCAATAGTACTTCGCAAAGACTTCGACTGATGGCTGTCCGCCGTACGAAGTCGTCGCCTAGACATACTTCGACAGAGCCACCACGGCGTTCGGTGTCAGCTGATGTATCTGAACGTTAAACCTGCGCAGGACTTCGCCAACAAATCGGTGCGCAGGCAGGCGGAGACCGGTGGCAAAGAACGCCTCGAACACAACCAACTCGCCCTTAGGCTCGGGGACTTCCTCCGTCCCCGGGACACGAGCAACTCCGCCGCCGAAGTAACCCAACCGCTGCATATCTTGCACGTGGACCGACGACATCCGCGACACGCCAAAATCCACAGAATCGTCAGCGCGCAACTCTTCCGCCACCAAACTACTCAGCGTCTCCTCAGACGAGGCGTCCGCCGGCGGCGAGGCGCCGGCCGGGGGCGTAGCAGCAGCGGAAGAAGAGGAGGTCGGCATCGCTACGTACCGTCGGCGGCGGCGGGCGGTCTGCTTCACTCGAGCCAGATCTCCGGCGAACAAGAGCACGACGGGCAGACGAGCAGCAAGACGGTGGAAAAGGCGGCTAGGGTTTTCACGGAGCGCGGAAAGTGAAGTTCTAAAAGCGCCGACCCCGCCCCCTTTTATAGACAGGGCGCGGCTCTTCGGGAAACCCACAATCCAACAGGGCGCGGCGCTTCGGGAAACCCGCAATCCAACAGTACGGTGTCAATCAACGGTCATGTAAAAAACCCCCGCGGAACCACTTCGAGCGAGGGCAGCGTCTCCGCCATCTAGCGACGTCTTCGGCACCAGGTGACTTTGTCGAACTGGTCCCTCGGAGGGCAAATGTTGGGGCGAAGGCAAAGACGCCACCCTTCGCTCGAGGCCTTCGCTGCAGTCGCTGGTCCGACGGAGACAAAACGGGCAAGGACACCCTTCGCCTGATTCGGCACCAGGCGAAGGCCTGCGACGTCGTCATCCCACCGTGCGGCCTCGTCCAGCTCAGAGGCCCACGTGTGATCCGGCCCATTGTAACGGGCCTTGCATGGCCGCCG
Organism: Zea mays; assembly: GCF_902167145.1. Classification (NCBI taxonomy): domain Eukaryota; kingdom Viridiplantae; phylum Streptophyta; class Magnoliopsida; order Poales; family Poaceae; genus Zea; species Zea mays. Next base: position 15,652,964 of record NC_050097.1, read on the forward strand.
CGTGTTACGGGCCTAATTTGTAAAGGCATTCCTGTAATTACAGTCTGTAACCCTGCTTTATGGGAATATTCTGGGGATAACCTAGGTGGCTGAGGGCACATGCGTCCTTAACACAAGGCGCTGGGCACTCAGACACCTATAAATACCCCCGCACAGTGCCCGTGAGAGGGCAGATTAACAGAGCTATTGCCATCTTGCGCGAGAACCCTGTTGACGTCATTGTTCACCCTTGTTGGATCCCCTTGCAACTGAGAGCAAGTTCCAACAGTGAGAAAAGAAGGATGGTATATATTGTAATTTCTACTTACATAACCATGGGTAGTGGGTCTTTTGCCAAAATAATCTCAAATAAGCTACTCTTGAGGAGATTATTAGATTATCATAATCTAGGCTTTAGATTATATAATCTGAACACATAATCTAGTTGTTTGTTTATCTAATGGATTATTTACGCTAGATTATATAATCTGGAGAGATTATAATCTGAAACAAACAGGGCCTTAGTCTCTCTTTTAATCACACCGTTTGATAAAATAGGGACTAAATGATACTGAAATAGAGGAACTAACTTTAGTCTCTCGAACCAAACAGGGCCTTATCATAGAACATAGATGATAGAAGAATAAGTTGCATGTCATCGATCGTGTTTAGAATTGAAAATAGAGGATCATGCAAGTAAAGTATAATGATTAATGATTGATGGACAATCATCAGTAGCCACGATTTATCAACAAGTTCTCATGTCATTGTCTACCTTATTCTGACCAACTATTTGCCACCTCCATGCATGGCCGAGGCTGGCGATCGACCTGGCAACTCGCATAGGATAGAAGTGGGTATATGTTGATTCAACTTTCTTGAAAACCCCAAGTCAAGTTTGTGTTTTCTGATATCTTTTTATAAAGTTGATTTCTTTTTTAGTTCAAACTTCTGGCACAATCTTGAATTCTTTCTATCTTGATGTCTGCAAAGTTTCATCTTGATCTATGATGTCCTGATCAAGCAGCTCTACAGTGTAGGACGAGTGACACTGTCGAGCCCTAGCACTACCGACCAGAAGAACAACATTGTCACTCTGTTTAGAAAGAATTTTGAATGGCCTTTTCTAGGACTTTCCAGAGTTTATTTTGAGAACATTTGTTTTACTAGGTTCATATTCTTCTCAGAAACTTGTTCGAGACATCCAACCATCAAATGGTTGAGGAGTTCTTAGTTTTGGACCTTTTGAAGAGGTTTTAGTGTCATAGAGGTTTGGGCTAAATTTGTAAAAATCAAACCAATATTTCTTAGAGGCACAAATATTTCCCATTTAATGCCACTATGGTTGTGGGTTCAATACTTCAATTATATTATTAACTGAGATGTAATTCTATTAATTTATATTTGAACTAAATAATTCGACATTTCTCTAGTTATAGTATAACTATAACTACTCATATGATGGCCACTAGTGGCAATTTTTTCTAACCTATTAAAAGTATTTAGAGTAAATAGCCAACCATTACAAGACATCCGAGAACCCGAGAACCGTACAACCATGAGCCAAGTATGGGTGTGACATGGCATTGTAATTAGTTGAATCAAGTTTTGTGCGCGCCAAACTTTGGTATGGTGATGGCGGGGAGTGCCAAAACTGTCGGAAAAGTGACGTGTGCGAGTTAGGATGGATTCTCCTACTGCCCATCTAGCACAAGAGGGGGGCTTCCATGAAACATATACTTTCCTATTGGTTGAATCGTCAGTGAGTGCATACACTCTGGAGGAAACTAATGAAAAGCTTTGTAGTGATCTTCTGGTTGCACACTTAGGGAGCGTGCTTGTGGCTACAAGAACAGACCAGATAAGGTCACACACCAAGGAAGTGTGTAAGTGGCTTGTATTCACGACTAGATGGAGATATTCAAACTCCTGGGGATGGAGGAAAGAAGCCAATTCTCATGGGGGAGTGTACAAACTTTGTAGAGATTAAACTGTCATGCCAACCATGTTTTCAGTTAAAAGCAACATGAACTCCCATACAGTTAGAAGTTTTATGGTTTGGTTGATTATGGGATGGATGTCGATCCTTGTTATGAGAAAATGATCGATGGGATGTGATCCACATAATAATCACTTGTTTTTATAAATGATTTTCGACCTAAATACATTTATGAAAAAGAAATCAATCAGCCTTTCTTGATATTAGCTTGGATAACATTTTTACCACACTTGGTGAGTTACCAAAAGTACTCAACCTTGCTTTGAATAATGTTGCTTGGTTGAAGGTGGTGTTTGGTTGTACGTTCATGAGGACGGCGACAAGGTCTAGGCCTGTGATCTTATGGTCGATGACCGTGGAAGTCGCTAGCTTTTGCTAAACTACGATGTTGGATGTAATAAGACATTTATTCTGACATATGGGTCCTTGTGTAATGATATAACAATGCTTTATGTTGGATATGGATAATTGTTATCACTCATGACGTAGTTGTATATGTGAATTGACGTTCTAGACACACGTACAAGAGCATTTGATTTTTGACCTTAAACCCATATATGACACTGTATCACTTATGATAAGCAACATAATACAGGTTTCAAATGATTGCTTCTGGTAAGCATCTAAGAACATAATCTACTACCTAAAATCCCTATTCTAAAAAGTGCAATAAAAAGAGTACATAAAAGATATAATGTATTAGAACACGGGTTTAAACAACTTAAGGGTAAAAAGTGTTAGGATTTATGGGCTTGGCCCAATTAAGAAATTCTAATAAATCCCAGGAAAATCTCAAAAGCCCATACAAGTGGATGGCTAGGGAATTGGTGGAACCAATAGCACCATATTGCTAGTTCTAGTGGAGTAGAACTAGCTTAAATATGGAAGCCACACTCACTCACCAAGTCATGGATGAGAGGAGAGAGTGTGGAGAGCCACACGCGCGCGCGCTCGCTCACCTCGCCTGGCCGGGCCGGGGCGAAGGGCGCGGGCGCACGACATGCGCGTGAATGGTCTGCCAAAATCCGGCCCCTCGCCTTGCGGGGGCGCGGCTACCTCGTGGGCGGATAAGCTCGGGGGTCGCGGACTCGGCCCTATAAAAGGAGCCCGGCAGCCAGCCTCCAAATCACCCCAGTTTCGCTTTCGCCTCTCTTCATAGCTGAGCCGCCTTTTAGTTCCCTTTGTCCCGACCGCAGAGGTGCATCTGCGATCAGGAGAGCAGGTCTCCGGAACCCTTCGTCTTCTAGATCCTGTACCGGGAGAGGGCGAATAAGGTTTTTGGGAAGCGTCTTCACGTGACTGCTCGTGATCTTCTGACCTCGTCGACCCTGCTGATTCCGCCGCGCGCCATCTATCAGTAAGTCTAATCAGTGCGCATCATCTGATTTGGCTTTTTATTTCAGTTCTTCTGATTTGGTCATGATTTATATTCGGAATTTAATTTGGAATTTGTCTAATTATTCAACAATCCAAAAACCTTATTGTAGACAATTTCCTAGTTTTTCTATGGCTGCTTTTGCCGACGCGCTGAAGCCAGAAAAGTTTAATGGTATGCACTTTAAGAGATGGCAAGTCAAGGCCACGCTCTGGCTTACTGCTATGAATGTCTTCCATGTTAGTAAAGGCAGACCTGAGGGTCCACTGACTCCTGAACAGGAGAAAGAGTACGACCATGCCAATACTATCTTTACGGGAGCCGTTCTTAGCGCCCTTGTTGACCGTCTGGTTGATGCGAATATTCAGTACACAGACGGGAAAGAGTTGTGGGATGCACTTACTACTAAGTATGGTGCATCAGATGCTGGCAGTGACCTGTATATCATGGAGAGCTTTCATGATTATAAGATGGTTGATAATCGCTCTATTGTAGAGCAAGCTCATGAAATACAGTGTATAGCCAAGGAGCTCGACCACCTTAAGATAGTCCTTCCTGACCGATTTGTGGCTGGGTGCATTATTGCAAAGTTGCCTTCTACATGGAGGAACTTCGCCACATCTCTGAAACATAAGAGACGGGAGATATCAGTTGAAAATCTGATAGCGTCTCTAGATGTTGAGGAGAAAGCTCGGGCTAAGGACACGGGATCTAAAGGAGGCGAGGGCCACTCCAGCGTAGAGATGGCAATGGGTACCCGCGACCCGATACCCGATGGGTATTTACTCCATTAGGGTATGTATGTGGGCTAAATATTCTACCCGTGGGTCTGTTATTGGGCAAAAATCTTCACCCAATGGGTAAACGGGTATTAGAACGTTCTACCTTCACCCATACCCGTTAACCCGTGGGTATAAAATACCCAATATAAACTTATCCGAAGCATGCACTTGGACTTTAGTCATCCAACTTTTTTACTATTGTACAACAATTTAATGATCATATAATGGAATATGTAATGTGCTATGTAGTACTATCATAGTGTTACTACTTTATCCAATTATCTTTGGTGTGTTGAATGGATGGTTAAATGATGCTAGAAAATTTTGTAATGTTATTTATATGGATATACTTACCATTTGTATAGTATAATATTTTGATAGTTGTTTAATTTTTGTGGGTACGGGTGACCCGATGGGTGACCCATACCCACATGGGTATGGGTATGGGGGTAAATTCATACCCGCCAGTGTATATGGGTGACCCGGTGGGGTTATTTTTGTGTCGTGGGTATGGGTATGGGGTAGTAATACCCGGTGGGTATTTACCCATTGCCATCTCTACTCCAGCGCCAACATGGTTCAGAGGAACCACAACAAGGGCAAAGGAAAGCCAAAATCTAACAAGCCCAACAAAACTACCAACTTCAAGAAGAAGAAGAACAAGGCTGAATTGACATGTTTTGCATGTGGCGAGGCGGGTCATTTTGCCAAGGATTGTCCTGATCGAGCGGATCGCTGTGGCAAAAGGGCAATGTCAACACAGTGGTCGCTAGCAATGAGGAAGACAAAGGGTATGGTAATTTAGCCTTTATCTTCTCAGTATTTCAATCACCTAGCTGGTGGCTTGATACTGGTGCTAATGTTCATGTGTGTTCTGACATTAACTTGTTCTCTTCTTATCAGGGCGCCCGAGATTCTTCCGTGCTAATGGGGAATGGGTCACATGCTTCTCTTCATGGCACTGGCACGGTGGATCTGAAGTTTACTTCGGGAAAGATCGTGCAGCTGAAGAACGTGCATCATGTCCCTTCTATACACAAGAATCTCGTTAGCGGAACCCTTTTATGTAGAGATGGGTTCAAGGTAGTTTTGGAGTCCAATAAATTAGTTGTGTCCAAGTCTGGACAATTTATTGGTAAAGGCTATGATTGCGGAGGCTTGTTCCGCTTTTCTCTGTTAGATTTTAATAATAAGTCTGTGAACCATATTTGCGCTAATGTTGATGATCTTGCGAGTATTTGGCATTCTCGTTTGTGTCATATTAATTTTGGCTCTATGTCTCGGCTTGCAACCATGAGTTTAATTCCGAATATCACCATAGTCAAAGGTTCTAAGTGCCATAGTTGTGTGCAGTCGAAGCAACCTCGAAAGCCTCATAAGGCTGCTGAGGAGAGACACCTGGCACCGCTAGAACTCATACATTCTGATCTTTGTGAGATGAATGGTGTGTTGACAAAAGGTGGTAAGAGATACTTCATGACATTGATTGATGATGCGTCTAGATTTTGCTATGTATACTTGCTAAAACTAAAGATGAGGCTTTAGACTACTTTAAAATCTATAAGGCTGAAGTTGAAAACCAACTAGAGAGAAAGATCAAACGTCTTAGATCAGATCGTGGTGGCGAGTTCTTTCCCAAAGTCTTTGATGATTTCTGTGCAGAACATGGCATTATTCATGAGAGGACTCCTCCCTATTCACCCGAGTCAAACGGGATTGCTGAAAGGAAAACCGTACGTTGACTGACCTGGTGAATGCCATGTTAGACACTTGTGGTTTATCTAAGGCATGGTGGGGGGAGGCAGTCCTGACTTCATGTCATGTTCTGAATAGAATTCCTATGGGCAAAGAAGAGAAAACCCCTTATGAGAAGTGGGTTGGGAGAAAACCATCACTTTCATACTTGCGCACTTGGGGTGCATGGCGAAAGTCAATGTACCAATTAATAAAAAGCGCAAGCTTGGTCCAAGGACAGTGGATTGTGTCTTTCTTGGATATGCTTTGTGTAGCATAGCATATAGATTTTTAGTAGTTAAATCTGAAGTTCCTGATGTGTATGTTGATACTATTATGGAATCACGTGATGCTACTTTCTTTGAACATATATTTCCAATGAAAGACATTCATAGCAATTCTAGATACTCTTCTGAGATAACTCCTGAACATAGTACACCTATTGAGAGTTTTGAACAGCCACATGAAATTGTCCTAGAGGAGGATGACAATGATGCTCCTAAAAGGTGCAAGAGACAAAGGGTTGAAAAATCCTTTGGTGATGATTTCATTGTGTACCTTGTGGACGATACTCCTACTACCATTGCAGAAGCATTTGCATCTCCAGATGCAGATGATTGGAAAGAAGCAGTTCATAATGAGATGGACTCCATTCTTTCAAATGGTACGTGGGAAGTCACTGATTGACCCTATGGATGCAAACCTGTGGGTTGTAAGTGGGTGTTTAAAAAGAAGCTCAAGCCTGATGGTACAATTGAAAAGTACAAGGCTAGGCTTGTGGCTAAAGGCTATACTCAGAAAGAAGGAGAAGACTTCTTTGATACTTACTCACCTGTTGCTAGAATGACCACTATTCGAGTACTACTTTCTTTGGCTGCCTCGTATGGTCTCCTTGTTCATCAGATGGATGTAAAGATAGCTTTTCTTAATGGAGAGCTGGACGAGGAAATCTATATGGAACAGCCTGATGGATTTGTAGTAAAGGGTCAGGAAAGCAAGGTGTGCAAGTTATTGAAATCTTTGTATGGTCTGAAGCAAGCACCAAAGCAGTGGCATGAGAAGTTTGACACGACTCTAACGTCTGCAGGCTTTGCCATTAATGAGGCAGACAGGTGTGTATATTATCGCTGTGGTGGGGGCGAAGGAGTTATATTGTGCTTATATGTTGATGATATATTGATATTTGGCACAAACATTGATGTGAACAATGAAGTCAAGTCTTTTCTATCAAAGAGTTTTGATATGAAAGATCTGGGAGAAGCTGATGTGATTCTAAACATCAAGCTGATTAAGGCAGATGGTGGGATTACTCTCTCGCAATCTCACTATGTTGAAAAGGTTTTGAAGCGATTTGGCTTCTCAGAGTGCAAACCTTCTCCAACACCTTATGATCCCAGTGTGACACTGCGAAAGAACAAGAGAATTGGTTTAGACCAATTGAGATACTCTCAGATTGTCGGTTCACTCATGTATCTTGCTGGTGCAACAAGGCCCGATATCTCGTTTGCTGTGAGCAAATTGAGTAGGTTCATGTCAAACCCCGGGACTGATCATTGGCATGCACTTGAGCGGGTTATGCGCTACCTGCAAGGTACAATGAGTTATGGAATTCACTATTCTGGTCAGCATGCAATACTTGAAGGATATAGTGATTCGAACTAGATATCTGATGCAGACGAGCTTTATGCCACCAGTGGTTATGTCTTTACTATTTGTGGAGGTGCGGTATCATGGAGGTCATGCAAGCAGACCATTTTGACGAGGTCAACCATGGAAGCCGAGCTAGCTACACTTGACACAGCAACCGTTGAGGCAGAATGGTTGCGTGAACTCTTGATGGACTTGCCGGTGGTTGAGAAATCAATACCAGCTATCCTTATAAACTGTGACAATCAGACAGTGATTGCTAAAGTCACTACACGACGGTTGATCTTTAGCGACCCTTATTAGGTACCAACTGTTGGTTGCTAAAGGTTAGGGACCGACGTCAGTCGCTAAATCCTTTTGTAGTAACGGTCGGTTGGTCGCTAAAAGTCTAGAAATTTAACAACTTATGATTGGTCGCTATAGATGTCTTTGGGGACTAGCGGTGGGTCGCTATAGAGCAAGGATCACTATAGATGTTAGATGTTAGTGAATAAAAATTAATTAAAACAATTAAACATTGATCGCTAAATTGTAGTAAAGAAAAAAAGAATTGTAGAAAAGAAAAAAAAAGAATTATGGAAAAGAAAACGAATTGTAAAAATGATTTTTAAGGTTTTGAATCTTAAATCTGTTTGACTCAATTTTTAAGGTTAATCATTTTGTATATAATTATTTGTAAAAATCTCACTTTTATTGTTTTATTGTGACACACATTTGATTTAAATGGAATCTATTCGAAAATTATGTATTTTATTTATAAACTATTATTGTTGGGATTTATTATAATTTTTAGAGAGTATATATATATATATTTGTTACAGTAAAAAGGAAATTCGAAAAAAGAAAAAAACATAAACCCTATCCTAATCGGCCCAATAGGGCCCAACAGCTAACCCTAGCGCGCGCGCCCTGGCTCCTCCCTGTGGCCGCCGCCTCCTGCTTCCTCTCCCTCAGTCGCCATCCACTCTCTCCTCTTCCCTCTCTCTGCACGCGCCCAACTCGCTCCGGGCTCCGGTCATCCACCGTGCGTCGTTGGCTACTCGCCTGCTCCCATGCTCCCTCCGGATCTGCCCTCTCGGTGATTTGGCACGGTGGCTCTGCGCCTCCACACCTGATCGCCGACCTCCTCACCTCCACATGCCCACACCGTCACCATCTCCTCTCCGCCATCGCCCCGCTCGCCTCCTCTGCCAATGGCCCGACCAACCTCGGCTCCTCGCTCTGCCCCTCCCTCCCAACTCCTGCCATCAAAGTGCACAGCTTCGTCGGCCCCAATGTGGCTTTGTCGACCCTCCGTCGGCACCCACGCACACCACCTCGACTGCGCGTAGCCTCTGCTCCTCCGTTGTGGCTGGGGGTTCTGGATTTGGGTGGGATGAAGAGCTGAGGTTTATGTATGAACAATATACTAAGCACCATCCGTTCATTGAGTAATAACCCACTTATGTGTGCATGTGATGATACATGTTCCACAATCATGCTTGCATATAGTAATGCTGGCCAATGTCTTCTGCAATTCTGCAATCGGGAAAATGTACCTGTATATATCTTGCATTTCTTAAATAGGGAGAAATTAAATCTTGATGTTTTGAATGTTGTGCATCATGTTTTTTTTCGTTTTGTATGCAAGACTAATATACTTCACCTAGTAGTATAAACAGTACAAGAAAATTATACCTGGTCATTTGTCTTAGTTAAGACCACAAGATTTTTTTGCTGGAAGCCTGGAACATGACATTGCTATACAATACTTCTTTTGCAGCATGGAAGGCATTCTTGAGCGTTACCAGCGTTACTCATTTGAAGAAAGAGTAGTACTTGATCCAACTATTGTAGACCAGGTATAATTGTGGAATATCTACTATAACTATCAGAGAACTATTGTTACAGCAAAATGAGCACTGATATGTGGTCTATTTTGTACCAGGCAAACTGGGGGGATGAATATGTCCGGTTAAAATCCAAACTAGATGCACTTCAGAGGAGTCAAAGGTACCACCGACTTGCTCAAGAGGACTCTTATTCTGGTTATGATAATGTTTACTGATAACTTTTATTTCATTTTATTACCTGCCTATTCCCAATGGAAGGCAACTGTTAGGGGAACAATTGGATTCACTGACCATAAAAGAACTTCAGCAACTGGAGCAACAATTGGACAGTTCTTTGAAGCGTATAAGGTCAAGAAAGGTGAATTAGTTGGGGTCAAATTTGTTGTTCGGTGCACAACTATTTAGGTTATTTACTAACGTCTTAGTCTTTTATTATATTATAGCTTTATTTTTTTGGCACAGAATCAGCTCATGTTCAATTCAATTTCCGAGCTTCAGAAAAAGGTCAGCTACAATATAGGTTCCCTTATACCTCGCAGTCTGTATGAGTCACTAGTTCTTCCAAGACATGATCGAGTTTAATTTCATTTGTTCATTTTAAAGGTGCAGAGAGGAAGATGCCAACTGTGACAACACACGGACAGTTGAGCAACAGCAGTCCTCTGACGACAGACAGACAGTTGAGCATGCTCCTCTTCAGGAAACTGATCCAGGCAAAGGGACACATGTTTTAGAGGCTAAAACGCTCACAGCAGATGCTGATGGAAATTTGAGCTCAAGCCAGCAAACTGGGGAGTACAATGAATTGCTGAGGCGATACTATTAAATTGTTGCTTAATTTTAAATTATTCATTGTAAACTAGAACTTATTGTGACTGATCATCTCTAGAACTTTTGTGAATGATCTAGCTAGCTATCTGTAAATGATATAGTTGTGAATGATATTATAATTGTGATGCTTTTGTGAATATATAATTGTGGTGCTTTTGTGTTTATGTGATGGATCTATGACTGTGGTATACTGATTAACTGTGTATGTCTTTATGATTTGTGTATAAAAATCTGTGATTTGTGGTGCTTAATTAAATGTATATTATTATTAATAACAACCGTAAAAGGGCGACTTTCTGTTGGTTGCTAAATGTATAGGATGACGACTTACGGTTGGTTGCTAAATCTATAGTACAGCAACCCACGGTTGGTCGCTAAATATACAATATTAGCAACGGACGGTCGGTCGCTAAAAAGATGTTGGTCGCTAAAGCCTTTAGCGACGGCACTTACAGCGACCATCTTTATGGGTCGCTAAAAGTTTTTAGCGACCAACCGTAGGTCGCTGAAGGCCGTTTTAGCAACCAACCGTAGGTCGCTGTAAGTGAACCGTCGTGTAGTGGGTGACGAGTTCTAAGGATAATGGAAAGTCATCAAGACATGTCAAAAGACGTTTGAAGTCTGTCAGAAAGTTGAGAAACTCCGGAGTTATAAGTGTGACTTATATTTCAACAGATAAAAATCTGGCAGATCCTTTTACCAAGGGACTACCACGTAATGTGATAGAAATCGCATCGAGAGAGATGGGTATGAGACCCGAATAAAGTTGCCATGGTGGAAACCCAGTCTATGTGATCGGAGATCCCGTGAATTAGGTTCTGGGAAGAACAAGCCATTGGTGAACTGAGGAGAGTAACCTTTGACCCTCTCTAAGTAAAGATGCAATACTCTCAAATGCTGTAAGGCAGGTTGGCTTTGTGCCTTAATGTGTTCTGTTGGCTTGTATTAGCGAAGATGTTGTCCTGCAGAACATTCTTTGAAAGAACACACCTATATGAGTTAGACTGTCTAACGTCGCAGTCTATGAGATTTGGGTGATCTCTAGTAAACTCATGAAGAGACCTTGGAGTACGACGTATATGCTCCACCCGAGAAGGGGACTACTGGTAGCCAAGTACTGGTCATGACTTCAAGTGAAACCCATTCACGTAAAACTTGCAATTCAAGGCATAGTCCATTGTCCAAGTTGTGGGTTGGTGTAGCTTGGAGTTTTAGGCGGAAGTTCAACTTAACAGTCTCTGCTGAAAAACTAGTATATTAAATAGTAGTGAACAGTGGCGAAAACTGCAGATGGGCATTTGAGATCTGGTGGGGGATTGTTAGGATTTATGGGCTTGGCCCAATTAAGAAATTCTAATAAATCCCAGGAAAATCTCAAAAGCCCATACAAGTGGATGGCTAGGGAATTGGTGGAACCAATAGCACCATATTGCTAGTTCTAGTGGAGTAGAGCTACCTTAAATATGGAAGCCACACTCACTCACCAAGTCATGGATGAGAGGAGAGAGTGAGGAGAGCCACACGCGCGCGCGCGCTCGCTCGCCTGGCCGGGGCGGGGCGGGCCGGGGCGAAGGGCGCGGGCGCACGACATGCGCGTGAATGGTCCGCCAAAATCCGGCCCCTCGCCTTGCGGGGGCGCGACTACCTTTTGTCGTTTGATTTTTTGGTTTCTTGGCTGTTACGCTTATCCTAACCGATCGCTATAAAATCTCAACTGATTGCGAGATTTTCGTGGGCGGATAAGCTCGGGGGTCGCGGACTCGGCCCTATAAAAGGAGCCCGGCAGTCAGCCTCCAAATCATGCCAGTTTCACTTTCGTCTCTCTTCATAGCTGAGCCGCCTTTTAGTTCCCTTCGTCCCGACCGCAGAGGTGCATCTGCGATCAGGAGAGCAGGTCTCCGGAACCCTTCGTCTTCTAGATCCTACACCGGGAGAGGGCGAATAAGGTTTTTGGGAAGCGTCTTCACGCGACTGCTCGTGATCTTCTGACCTCGTCGACCCTGCTGATTCCGGCGCGCGCCATCTATCAGTAAGTCTAATCAGTGCGCATCATCTGATTTGGCTTTTTATTTCAGTTCTTCTGATTTAGTCATGATTTATATTCGGAATTTAATTTGGAATTTGTCTAATTATTCAACAAAAAGAATATGTAGTAATCAATACAAATAAACATTTGAATCATACTTCAGATTCATGATTCGGTAAGAAATAGGATGCAACAAGAACTATTATAGTTAATGGTAACGTTTCACCTAATTATATGTTTAAAATATATAAAGATGTCGTGTAAATATGAATGAGAAAATGTATAGACGGCCTCCTGCAAAAAATCATGTTTACGGTAATTAGATATAGACTAAAAATACCTAGTATAGCTAGAAAATAATAAACAAATAGGAAACATACAATATAATGTAAATATTTTTGTATTAGTCATATATACCGAGTAATACTTATATTTATTTAAAAAATGGAGCCTGTGTGAGCACGGATTGAAAGACTAGCTAGTGAATGCTATTAATCCCTGTACATGGATTCAGTTGTTTCTAAAACCACGCACGCCGTATATGTGGTTACACATACAAAGTACAGTGCCTTCTGCTGGCGCCGTCTGTTCTCTGCTGGACGTGGGTTGATCTGGCCAGGATACCCCGGCCTGCTACGAAATGCATCGGTGGGTGTGTCTGCCATATTGTGCTGGACTTGAATGATCTGTGGCATGCATGCCACCCGACTACTATCTGACACACCTTGCTGGGCTTGCTCTGGACACCGTCTCTACTCTCTCTCACACACACCTCCCACTCTGGCTGGCCTCTGTTCAGCAAAAATGTGCATGGCGGAGGCGGATGACATGCGTCCCTGCAGTACGCAACGCATCAAAGTGTTATAGCAGCAAAAATGTGCTGTGTAAAAAGTCATGTGTTCCCTTCCCGGCTGCTGGAAAAGGCGCGCGTAATTAAGCTACACACTAGCATAGCTGCTGTGCTGCATGCCTTCTGGGTTTCTCTTCTCTTCTCTTCTCTTTCTCCGGGGAAGCATGCATGCATGGCGGCAGCAGCACGTATGTACCCCTACACTCCTAGGACTGCAGGAGTACTATTAATTACTATTGGTCGGGAGTATGCGCGAGCGCCGCCCGTCGCTCATCTGATGCGATTGTTCCATCGCCCCGTGTCTAGGTGAGTATATGCATGCACGCACGCGCATGCGTCGGTCGAATCGATGGCTTTCCTGACACTCTACTACTCCGTCCCTAGTGCATGCTGTGACCTGCCGAGAAATCGGTAACCGTGTATGGCTTCGACGACGACCTGATGCTATGCTATTGCTACCCCCACTTGCTTGCTTGCAGTCCTATTTGATCCACGAGCTAGAGGGCGGACATATAATAGTGCTCCCGCCGGCGGCAGATCTGCGGTGCGTACACGCGTGCTGGACATGCATGGACGCATCCTGCAGGGTCCTTCGTCCTGACACAACCAAACCATCAGGCAAAAACACCAGCGGCGCGGTCAAAGCCAATCAACAAAGGCATCGATCGTTATATATCTGTTCTGTACTCTGTTGGCCAGCAGTCATCGTGCTGATATATTAGTGAACTAAAGAGTTCAGTAATTTTCAGGTTACACCGCGACTCACTGTTGGTTATTAAGTAGGTGGCAAAGAAGCTAAAGTTATGTATAGATGCTCAAATGGTGCCTGACCATAAAAGGTCTTATTACACTAGCTAGTAGCATGGTCCGAGCACTGAACCTATATATAGTGCCATACTGCCATTGTCCATATACGGCGTGCGAAGGCCACAAGTCTGGTCCACAGTACACGAGGAGTATGGCACGGCTAATGACTGACACGATGTGGTCTGCTTAATTTTCACCGTTGTGGATAAAGACCTAATAGCACAACAGCATGTCTGGATCAATGCAAGGGTTAGAAATGGTGGCCCGACATGACATACGTTCCCTAGCTGCCGAATAGTACGTGGCAGAGCTAGACTGTCCGCCCGTTTAGACATCTATATATAACAAAAGTTGACTCATAAACTTTAGTGACCTAATGTAGCTCTAGTTCGAGCAACTCATGGAGTAACACACCTAGTTCCAAATATGTCCTTATTAGCTTCCGATGCTTGTTGATAGGGAAGCCTGCTCCATCAGCAGAGACCAGTAGTGTAGCAGCTAGCGCAAATCATACCGTCTAGCTTGTTTCAAATTTGAGAACCCCGGCCCTCAACTGACTTTCATATATACACACACACATGCTAGCTAGCACATCACTTCAGTTCAGCTAACCATGCATATCAGAAAAACTTGCCGCTTCAAACAGAAGTGCTTCTAATATACTCAAACGAACCCATATATATATTGCTGCCGGTTTTTATTTCGGGTCATTTCTCGTATTATTATTGATTTGGTTTTGCAAGCTAGGAAAACCACCAAAAACAACTAGCTAGCACTACTAGCAGTGGTCCTTCAATTTTCCGCACTAGCTCCTGATGGTCTATCCCATCTGCATGCCATCTCTATCTCTATGGCATTTTACGGGAGCTGTGTTTGCCATTTTTCTTTAGGCAGCTGCTCAGGCTTTTCATTGGCACAGGAGTACGACCTAAACTCAAAAAGGAAGCCTAGCCTGTACCGTGTGTGTGTGTGCAGGTGACGAGCGAATAGAGAAGAATCTGCCCGTGCATGCATTGTGCTTAACGAGCCCTACATCCTCGGGTTCCGCACCTATAAACGATAGATCTTCACTTTCATGAGCTTTGTTTTCCCCACCCTAACCACTGCTATACTGCAAAATGTTCTGAACGACCCCGGCACCACTCGCCAGCCTTTTTGCTGTGCGTGCTTAGCTCTTGTTTAATTAGACAGGGTGGTATCAACTGCGAGTAATCCATTATATTAGCTTGATCGATATGATCGAGGGCCAGTTTAGATTTCAGACGCTAAAATTTAGCTTAAATGGACAAACGCGAAATGATTTTAAAACCAATTGCTGAGAGAAATCTATTAATCCTAATTAGTCTTTGATTAGCCTGTGTTTACTATAATATCATATATATATATATATATATATATATATATATATATATATATATATATATATATATATATATATGAGCTAATCACACGGTCTAATTAGAATTAATAGATTCATCTCGCCACCAAAATTAGTTCATATCGAACCTTCTAATTAGCATGTAAACATAGTGCTAATTTTTTAGCGTCAGATTCCAAACACAGAACCATAGCTGTAAAAGCCGTTGCGCTCTTAGGGGGTGTTTGGTTTATAGGGACTAAACTTTAGTCTCTCTATTTTATTCCATTTCAGTTCATAAATTGTTAAATAAGTAGTTTCTATATTTAGCAATTTAGGGACTAAAATAGAATAAAATGGAGGGACTAAACATTAGTCCCTAGAAACCAAACATCCACTTACAAATCGCAGCAGGTTTGAAATTAGAAAGAGAAAAATCTAGATTTGGCTATCACAAAGAGGTATCATAATTAGGAAATTATGAATGAGGAATGACAAAAAAAAGTATCTAGCTAGAGTAGCTGATATATAGGTATTCAAAATCTGTCAAAACCACAGATAGATTTCAGAATATACCTATATGGGTAATAGGTTAGAAAATAATTAAACAGAAAGTGAGAGAATAAGTCACAAATAAAAGCAAGTTTATTTTTATTTGTATCCCAAAAATCCATCCACTCTCTCTTCCAAAATATTAAAACGCTAATCTGTCAGAATAAGCATTGTTAGATGGAGTACTAGCTGGTGTAAACTAATTAGTTAATTTATCTTAGGTAGAACGTACCCGGTAGAGCTAGCTCACAACATGGGCAAAACGACCTAACCTAGTGGTCCAGAAGACTCGTGCTGAAGTTGATCGAAAGAAAAGTCCTGTGAGGCCAAAATATATATATAAATTATCTTCTGCAAAAGCGACTTACAAACGATCATTTAAAATGCAGCAACCCGGCCAGCCCGTTCAAAAGATTCGACAATACTCTTAAACCAATCATATATCTCGCTCGCTCGCTAGCTAGCCTAAAGTACATCCGGAAACCAACCATTCTCATAAGTACTCCCTCCGTTTCTTTTTATTAGTCGCTGGATAGTGCAATTTTGCACTATCCAGCGACTAATAAAAAGAAACGGAGGGAGTATATGTTACCACTGCACCCTCTCAGTCGCTCAAGCGTTTCAAATTGAGTGCATGCATTTATATACACATTATATATATAAAAACCAAAGTACATGCATTTTAGTGCTTCCATAACAACATGTATATATAGAAGTCGGCAGTCGGCACAGATCGACCAGATACGTACGTACAGGAAGTGGGCATCTAAACTAAATACTCCTACGTAAAAAAAGGACCGTAAAAAAACGCTTAGATGCCCACTTCCTACGTAAAAAAAGAAACATATACAACATCTAATTTTTTTTTACACTATCCAGCGACAAATAAAAAGAAACGGAGGGAGTATATAGTGGCATTATTACAGTCTAATTTGATACGCAGCCCCCGCGCGCCTCTTAAACTACACTACTCCTACGTAAAAAAAGGACCGTTTCACCGTCTGCACATGCGCAGTTTTTGCCGACATGTGCAAGTAGCTAGCGCTCGCTCGCTCGCTCGCTCCCCCCACCTGCAGTAAACTGGGCAGCGCCAATGCCATTTTGATAAGTGTCCAGCACGCCCTGACCGGGCGGAGAGATCCGAGGTGCTGCTGGATCACGCGGCGCCATTGGGCGTCCACGTTTGTCCCTATGCGCGGTGGCTTTTGCCGTTGCTCAGGGAGCCACAGCAGCAGGCAACTGGGCAAGCAGGGAGGAGCAGCGCGCCGCGCGCAGTCAGGCAACCCACAGCTCCAACTTGCTGGTGAAGGGTCAAATGTGTGGCCTTAATCATGCCACTAAACTATGGCTTAAACTAATCCTTCCCGATAATCTATTCTAATGGGTAATTGTTGTTTTATTGGACCCATAATTGGTGATGTCACCAAGGAAATGGATGATTACATCAGTCGGTATATAGCTAAAACCACCACCAGCGCTAATATCATCTAGGGTGATAAATCAATTGTCACTAGTTGAGAATACGAAATCAATACCGGTTGATAACTTGCTACAATATCGGATTCTCAACGGGTACTAAGGCCCCGTTTGAGGGACTAAAGATTTTAGTCACATTTAGTCCCTAAATTGTCAAACGGTGGGACTAAAATTGACACTAAACTGTTTTAGTCTCTAGTCCCTCAAGGGGTGACTAAAATGAACTAAACCATATAAATTCTACCTTTTGCCCCTCCTTTATTTCAGTTGCACTAATGGCAGGAGAATTGTGAGGGGTATTTTAGTCCTCTTATGATTCATTTAATATGTTTTGAATAGTTTTAGTCTCTAGAACCAAACAGGATAGAGACTAAACTTTAGTCTTCTAACTAAACTTTAGTCTTCTAACTAAAAGAACCAAACGGGGTCTAACCATCTGAGACTAAAGACTTCAAACTTTAGTCACAATTATATGGTTTGGTACTAAGAGCATCTCCAACAACGTGACCTATAAAAATGACCTATAATTTGAAAATAAGTGTATTTTATAAAATTTAGGGCATCAACAAAACACCCCGCTCCAACAGTAAAGCCCCAAATCTAGATTATAGGGCAGTCCACTGCGGTGTAGTATATTTGAGTCACTTGAGAGGGTGCCCTATATTTTTTTGACAAAATTTTATGAAATAGGGCACTGTTGGAGTAGTTTTTCCTGTGTAGAGCCCTATATTTCAATTTGAGACACTAGTTTGAGGCATTGTTGGAGATGCTCTAAAAGCGACTTAAATGGCATGTACTGTTTGAGGGAACAGGTACTTGCACGGACATCCCTGCCAGCACTCTGCCGCCGCCAGGGGGTAATAGTTGTCGTTGGCATGTGGGACCGGAATCAGATAAGAAAGTTAGAAAATGGTAAAAAAAAAATTGAGAGATTATGCGTGAGAAATTGAGAATGTACTACAACCATCTATCGCGATGGTGGTTATGCATTTGTCTAGGATATACTATATTTTTTCAATTTTACAAATAGTTGTGCATCATGGCATTAATCATTTATATTCTCACAGCAGCTTTAGGGCATTTACAATTAAATTAAATGAGAGGCCTGTAGGGAACTAAGTGAAAAAAAATTAAGAGACGGATTCGATCTACGTGAAGAGCCCGTTTTTATATGACTCTCCATGCATATTATCTCTTGGCTAAATATATTATGGCTAAAGATTGTATCATGCAGTGTCTCTTGTATTTGAAAAAAACTGGTCCAAGTACTCAGGGTTGTACATGCCCTTAATTACTGTATTATCTTTGGAGTTTCCAAGAAACACATGCATTGATGCCCTCCCTTGGTTTTTATTTACTTATCATATTAACTTTTATCCTAAACAAACATTTATATTTTAAGCTATCAATTTTAAAAATATATATTTGTTTTGATAATATAAAATTTATGTTTTATGTTCACTATGAAAAAAATCTTTGATAATATACATAGAATGTTTGTTGTAAAACTTCAAGAATTTTTTAAAATGATCAATCAAAACTAGCTAGTGATATTTGACTTAGGACAAAACTAATGTAACATGTAAAAGAACGAAGAGAGTATATTGACAAATTTTTACTTTTTGGTAAAACGAGGTCGTCACTGTCTAAAGTGTAGTATAATTTTAGACCAAGTTCACCAGACTATATAATAAATTATGTACTCATTCTGTTCTAATTATATCAGTTTTACCTTGTTCTAAGTTAAATGTCTCGATCTTCCACTAAGCTTACTGTAAAATTGACTAAATCATCTATATAATTGAATTAGTTTTATTAATGAATTCTTTAATATGTCTTGATATTGTTTTTTTATCCCATAGACGTTAATAATATGTTTATAAAAAATTGGGGGCAAACTTAGGCTAATTGAAAAAGGCCTTAGTTGAAAGCTAAGCCGAATTTGTGCTTGTCAGACTCTCTGACCACTGCCCAAAAAAGAAAAGCTAGTGTTCTGTAATTTGTAATCGGATGGAGTTCTTTTTTTTATATAGCTGGGAAATGGGCGAAGTGTGTGCTCTGACTACAAGATGTATTTGTGCTTGTCAGACTCTCTGCAGGCCGTTTTTTCTTCAGAGTTTCTGACTATCCATGCGTGCATGCATGCATGCCAACGGATCACATCAATCAGCCAAAGTAGAGGACATTTCATGGTTTGATGTGATCCAAGTTGGAAGTCCGGTCTGGAATCTACAGAAACATTTGGGGAGCAATTAATGAATCCCTGCCACTGCATGCTGCATATATATCTGACCTCAGTAGGCAAGAGGCACCTTCCGCTCCGCACCTCTGTTTGAAACCAGCTACAAAAATTTCTCTAATCTTACACGAAACAGAAGTATACTCCTATTCTGCTTCTCAATCGATCGGGGCTATTAATTGCGAAAGGAAGACTACTTTGATAGTTGGCTTGGCTTCAGTAACACTTTTGCATTGGAACCCCTCTGGTGGCATTTATAATTTACAAGTCCTGCAGGGTGGATATATACCAAATGTCATAGGTTTCGGAAAATTGGCCAGTGGCCTTGCATTGACGCGGGGCCAACGGCCGCTTAGCAGAACTGTCATGTATCTACTCCGAGACACGATTTGGGCTCCAATCGTAAACGTCGATACGGCGGCATGCAAGTGGGTGAAATTATAAAAAAAAGTGTTGAGAAGGAATCAGTCTGATCATGGTCCGCTGAGAGACATCAGAATCAGAACACAGACAGCTCTGACTACGACCAGCACCATCCGCTAGGCTCTTCTTCGTTGTTAGTGCATCTGATTGGCACGTACATGCTGTTGCTGCCTTGGTATGAGACATTTGACTAGTCAAAAACAGACTAATTAAAATATGATGATGCTATACATAGATTAATCATATGTATCAATAATAATATATGTAAACTTTATATACATAGTACTAGCTAGTACTACATAGGTAAGGCGGTTATATTCGATGTGATTAAATTGATCATCATCAAGTAGTAGTAGCCAATAATCAATCGACGGAAGTGTGCCAGCTAGAACTAGAAAGCATGAAAAGGACAGAAAACCAGTTGCTTTTATAGCAGTTGTATATATATAAAATTGGATGACCTAAACACACCAAAATATAGAACCAGCCATTTGTCTGTAATCTGCATATGTAACCAAAGGATATGTAATATGTATGTATAATTATATATCAGTGCATTTAAGCATGGCTGATATGATATGCTGTGTTTGGCGATTCCAGAATGAGACATGCGCGCGCCGATCGATCGACCGGAGTAGTAGTTGTATGCATGTACTCCCTCCGTTTCTTTTTATTAGTCGCTGGATAGTGCAATTTTGCACTATCCAGCGACTAATAAAAAGAAACGGAGGGAGTAGCAAGTACTAGCATGTATGGATTAGTTATATATTGCTAGTTGCTAGTTGCATATGCCTCCAAAACTGTTGGGATGATAGATGACAAGGCAAATAAAGGCAGAATGATTTTGATCGATTCCTTGATACTTATTACATCCTACAAGCTCTGCCTGCTGCCTCGTGTACTGTCACCGTCTGGATCACGCGCGAGACTAGCTAGCGCTATAGCCCTTTTTCTTTTTCCCGCATCACATCAGGCCGGCCGGCTTGCTTCTTCGCCTACAACGACTGGCGGCCGTCGTCGTCGGGGTATCGGGAGAAATGAAGATGAGATGGGACCCTGATGACAAAACAAAGAGTATTGGGTTCATCATCGTTACCTATGTGAGAAATTAAGGGGGTGTTTGGTTTCTAGGGACTAATTTTTAGTCCCTACATTTTATTCCACTTTAGTTACAAAATTATCAAATATAGAAACTAAAACTTTATTTTAGTTTCTATATTTTTCAATTTATATACTAAAATGGAACAAAATGAAGGGACTAAACATTAGTCCCTAGAAACCAAACACCCCCTAAATCTACCATGACAACGGATTATTAGTGCTCTGGTCTTAGTTTTTGCTATGCATGTGCGCGTTGAACAGTCTGCAGCTAGCTCTGGATCGATGTGCACTGTTGTTTGTATCGTTCATTCAATCACAAGCAAGATGCGTATACATAGAGTATAATACTCCCTCTGTTTCGTTTTAGTTGTCGCTGGATAGTACAAAATTGAACTATCCAGCGACAACTAAAAAGAAACGGAGGGAGTAATTAATAAGCACAGCTCACCTTGATGCGGACGATGTGTGATTGGATTTACTATTCAGGCCTTGCTCCACGTACGACGCGGTGGATGTTTGCTTGTAGTTGGAAGTAGCGAGGCGTGCTGGGCTGCGGTTTCATTTCACCACATGCTTATTGGCCTACACATATATCTCGCAGAAAACCTGGCCTGGGCACCGAAAGTGAAATTCGCAGCCGTCGTGGGATGATCTATAGCGTTGCTTTTGCGTGTGCGTGATGGACACGTCGAAATCAAAGGGGGAAATGGAGTGATATGATGGTAGTAGCTAGCTGCAGCACGTGCTAAACTTCTAATAGATGATGTCCTATTGAGTTTGACCTGTCGATAGACGTACTGCTAGCTGCCTCTTACCAGAGAACAACTCGGCACCAATGATTTAATTAACTAGCGGGAAAACTTGGCACATGATACATAGAAGAGAGTGATCACTGTTTTTGTGGTTGTTCAGCTTTTACTATCCCTGGGAAAAAAAAGTGTCAGCAGTAATCTACTTTGAGTAGTGTTTCCATAGAAAACAAAACTGCGCATGCGCGCGCTGAGTGGTCCTTCTCTTTTAATTACTACTGTGTGGTGTGTGTGCTGCCAACAGTAGTAACCATCTGGCACCTCCCTATATTTTTCAGGAAAAATTAAATGAACTGTACTAATTCACAGCTACGTACATCCTCATCAGCATGCATGCATGTGCTGGGAGTACACAGCTCCCAAGCTGATCAATAATAAAACCGAACCTCCTCCATGACAAATCTTCAGATGCGTATATATGCCTCTAGCTAGGTGTCGTGCACAGACTAGCTTCCCACAGCGCAACCTGTGCACTCGCTGCCCTATTTGTCTTTGGATGGGCCTCGCGGCATCTTTAATTAATTTGTCATTGTGGCCATCCGAGTACTCGCGTAGTTGCCATCCACACGGTTCTGATTAGTCCGGAAAATATACACGTCAAGGCCGACAAAGGTGGTCAAAAGAGAGGGTTGAATGAGAAGCAAAAAAGAAAAAAAATCGAGGTTTTGATCTGATGATCCTACCGACTAGTGACTTACACATAAGTGGTTGCAGTAGGGAGTACAAGTTGGTTGGGAGAGGAAGGATCCCAAGTCCCCAGAGTTGATTGAGGTAAACGTCAATATCCCGTGGAGGTGAAAACCTTGAAGTTCTGGACGTCTCTATTTATAGCCTCAAGGAGAGCCTCTTCAGGTGTGCCGGGGTTTGTTGCGTACGGTGAGGAGGCATGGTCGAACCCATGTAGCTGGTATGGTCCTTGTACTCGTTGTTGACTTGTGCTGAGAGAGGGATGTTCGGTTCTTGTATTTGCATCTTTACCTACGTAGATAGCCGAGGCCAAGGTCGATGGCTCGGTCACGTACCCGAGCCCACCTGACGGGAAAGTTGTCCAAGTCATAGTGGTTAGAGTAGTGGTGAGTATGGCGAAAAGCTCTTGGTAATATGTCAACTCTGCGACTCCTGATGATGTCGGGTGTTCTTTCATTTGTGTTATCGAGGCTGAAGCCATGCTCGGGCGAGGTTGAAGTCTCCTCGAGGTCGTGGCCAAGCCCGATCTGGGGCTTGTTGGTGTGCAGGACACAGTTAAAGGAGTGGCCTCCTGCGGGATTCGCAGGGACCAGATAGCCGAGGCAGAGCTCGGGCGAGGCGAAGTTTGTTCCGAGGTTGAGGCCAGCCTCGGGCGAGGCGGAGTTTCCTCCCGAGGGCCAGCCCACACTTTGTCGTACATGCGTCCCATCTGGAGTTGGCAGACGACGTGGGGAACATCAGTCGTTGTACCTGGGCATGCGTCATCATAGTTGGTGAAAGCTGATGGGATCGCGGTCCTGTCACTCCTATTCGCCTGTGATGTCGCGTGGGGTAGGTACGCGCATTAAATGCTCATGTGCCCTATGGACTTTGGGTGAGGCATGGCTCGGGTTGTCTTCCTTGCCTGAGACGGGATCGGGCGAGGCGGAAACAACGATTCCGTGGAGAGGGGGCCTTGAGCGAAATGAGGATTTCCCTGAGTACTTACCTTGTCCGAGGGCAGGCTCGGGCGAGGCAGAGTTATGAGTGACCGTCGAGAAGAGCCTTAGACTAATCGTGGTTCATACTCTGTTGACCTCGGGGAATGTGTCTGATGGTGGCCTTGTGGTTAAGCACGTTTTAGGGGAGTAATTCAGGTACCCCTAATTACGATACCCGACACCATTCAAAGGTCATTCAATACATAAGTATTTAAATATATAATGTTATATATATAGTTTATATATTTGGAGCCATGGGTGACGACGCTCCTAAATCAGACGAGCGACGGTGGTACACCTCAGGCCCGGTGACGACTGCGGTTGCACGAGACGCGGTAGGCTTCGGCAGCGGCAGCGGTGGGCATAGGAGACGCAGGTGGCTCTGGTGATCGTGCGAGGCGCGATCGTCTCCTGCGATGGCGGCCACACGAAGTGTGGGTGGCTCCGGCGTCCTTCGATGACCAACTCCTCCAATCCGGTGGCCTTGGCGGCGTCCTTTGGCGACGACCGCCTCCAATCTTTTGTTTATGCATGTGACTGTGGGTTGAGCCCATACTAATATTTTTTTCCATAAATATGATGTATGGTGTAGATATTGATGCAACTTTCTGAAACGATTTATACTTTGTGCGATATCAACCATGCAACTTTTGCATGTATGATGTGGGAACGAAAATGTCATTCAAAATTTGTACACATGCAACAGAAACTCACACGACCTGCCATAATTTTCGAATCTACATAAAAATAGGAACCAAATGCATGTGCATAGTGGTTGCCATATTGTTCAAATCTACCAAAAATAGGATCACATGCATGCGTCTGGTGGGGGACACACTTAAATGCATGTTCCTAGTGGAGGGACGACAAACAATCAAGAGGTTTGCAACACCTTTCAGGTTGGATCGGTATTTTACGCTCAAACCGAAGGTTTTTACGCTTGAACACGAAGATGCGTCCACCAGTGAACCGCAAGCCAGACTTTTTACGTAGTGTACCGAATTGCATAAATATGTACACCATGTAGCATAATTAGTATATTCCATAAAATGGTTCTAACGAACCTGCAGCCGAAACGTCGCGGGCCTCGTTCCCTCCGGTATACGGTGGTGGCCGTGACACAAACTCGGTTGTCACGGTCTCGCAAGACTCTCGTCACACTCGGTACAATTACAACGACTCACGCAAGAGCCGATGAGTTATATGGTTTTTTTCTAAACTCACTCAACTAACTAGGAACAAACTAGAGCAAGCGCACAAGCGGTCTAACTAATCTAAGCATTTCAACTGACGAACGGACGGGTGGGAAAAGGATCAATGCTCTGGTACCAAGTTAACTCAATATGATTTGTGGTGGCACACCTCAACCGGTGCCTAGCCCGTCTCTTATATACATGTACATGATAAATACAAACTCAAACAAACCACTACATAATCTGCCACCTGGATAGCGCAGCTTAGGGCTGGGCAAAAACCCGTAACCCGAAACCCGAACCCGAAATACACGAACCCAAACCCGAAATACCCGAAACCCGAATTTTGTTCGGGAATTTCGGGTAGCAACTTGCAAAACCCGAATTTATTTCGGTTAATTCGGGTATCGCAATCGGGTACCCGAAATACCTGAACTTTCATGTGTCATGTACTCATGTCATGCTTAATTATTAATTTGTGCATTTATAATTATGTGTAAGTGTGCATAACTTGTGATTATAAATTACTTGTATTTTATATGTCCATGTATATCATTATTCAAACTATATTTTATACTAATTTAATAGGATGTATGTGTTTTTATGAAGCCGACACAATAGTTCGGGTAGTTCGGAAACACCCGAACCCGAACCCGAAATTCCTGGTATTGCAAAACCCGTTGTAATTTTGGGTATCGATTCTCAAAACCCGAAATTTTAAAAGCCCAAACTACCCGACCCGAAAAATTCGGGTAACCCAAACGCCCACCCCTAGCGCAGCTATATCCACTAGTAGAAAAAGATTCAAAGCCTGTGGTGCGGTATATTTTTATAGGCGAATTTGGTTATCAACCATCTGTGCTATTTTTAGTGGCGGTTTTTTAAGAAAACCGCCACTAGAAATTGTATTTCTAGAAGCGGTTCCTTATGAAAACCGCCTGTAGAAATCTATAATTTCTAGTGGCGGTTTTCTTAAGAAACTGCCACTAAAAATCATTTTTATCCTTAATTTTTCGAGTTTTTTAAACGACCTCGTATGATGAAACCACCAAAATAAAAGTTGTAGATCTCTAAAAATTATAAAACTTTGTAGTTGACAACTTTTAAATTTGAAACCATCTCGGCTCTAAAAATTTGTATCTAAATTTGTCAAATTTAAAATTCAAATTTTGCAAACGACTTCGGATGAAAAAAGTGTCAAAATTAAAGTTTTAGAACTTTAAAAATTATTGAACTTTGTAGTTGACAACTATTTTATTTGAATTCGTTTACTATCTCAAACTAGCAATTTACACTCAGTTGGTTGTAATATGTGGGCAACAAAACTACACATTAGACACAAAGCATGCTATAGCCGGAGTGATAGAGGAGGGTACGCGTGAGGTTGAGGTCAGGGGTTCGATTCCTAGCAACCGTGTATAGTGCACGAAAAATTCCACGACCTGCGACTTCGACGGAGATGGACAGGTGGGTGGGTGGGCCCGCGAGGTCTCCCTAATAAAAATATTTTTTTGCTATTTTTAAAATTCGATTTATGTTTCTTGGAAACGATTTTCACTGGCGGTTTTATTACGCCGACCACCAGTGAAAATCGATTTCCACTGGCGGTTTTATTACGCCGACCGCCTGTGAAAATCGATTTCCACTAGCGGTTCTCAGTTACCCGCCTGTAAAAATGGTGATTTCTACTGGCCCCTAACACTGGCGGTTATGAAAAACGCCACTGTAAATAGGTTTACGACCGTCACTATAGAGCTTATATGTACTAGTGATCCTGCGTTAACTCTCTTGTATGTAGAAAACCGTTCTAAAGACCCAGCTATGATTGTACATGTGTTTTCTGTAGCTAGCTAGCAGTGGCACTTAGAATGACCGTCAGGCTTGATGATATATAGAGCCTTTTGATTATGTACATGTATAAATAAAATTGCTGCGAAAGGGGGCGCCAAACAAATCTAGGCGTATTGTAGGTGACCAAACCGTCGCTGTTTTGTTGTGTGTGGTGTGTGTCTGCTCATGCATGCAAGCTGAATTATTGGCCTCCTCCTCTTTTAAAAAGGCAAATCTTTCTCCGAGTACTTCGTGCAGGAAACCAGTAGTAGTCCACTATCGAGTATGTAGTACTACAAAGAGCTACAAAAAACCGCGATGGATCTAGCTGCTAGCTAGCTAGCTGCTGTTAGTTTAGTGGAAAGCAGGAGAGCACTTAAATGTTGAGACTTAAGAGGAGGATGCACCAATGGGGACGAGAGAGGGACAGGGGCGGGAACAGGTAATGCGACGAGCAGGCACTGTCCAGCCAATTGACGCAATCGAAGCCAGTACGCCTACTGGGGACACGCCTGCTGGCTGCTTTCCACTGCACTGCACTGCACTACTGCTGCTCCAACAACAACAACAACCGGTACCGCGCCCCCCGGGGATTATTATTATTATTATTATTATTTTTAGGCGCCACATCATGAGAGAGGACGCTTGACGTAGTATGGTACACTCGCCGCGCGTATATATGCATGCGTGCAGTGCAGCCCACATTTCCAAGAGCTAGCTTCCTGCAGTGCGCGCGCGTGTTTTACAGATGAAAATGAGTGCATGCATGCACACACACACACTTTTACTTTCACTCCTCTCACTGATCATGCACAGCTAGCAAAGGGCATCTCCGGTCCGCTGTCCGCAGAGGTGGTGGAGAGCGATGGACATGGATGGATGGATGGATACTTTGGTTGAAGGTCTCTAGAACCCTACTGGCCTTTTTGTCTCGGGGAAGCCTCACCGCGACACCTCACCCCATGTTGTGAACTGGGTCCATGCGCCATACACGTATCAATCATTACCTCCACTCAATAAACATTATAATATTCCATGGACGAATTCACAGATCTTTTCAACAAAAAAAAAGAACTTGTAAGCGTTAGTATGCATATGAGCATATTGCATATTATTAGATTATTAGTAGCAGGTGTCTTTTCGGCGCCACTATCAGCCATGCATGTCTGTTACCTCCCAGACGGACTTTTCATCAATAATGCTGTAGTAGTATGTGTTTCCATGCATGCCTCGAACATGTATCATGGCGCTATTATTGATGGATATATGGAAATCATCGACGATTTCGTTTTTATATTTTTTATACATTTCATTGAACTGGAAATCTTTGACGATATGTAGTATTGGAAGTACAACGGGTGTCCAATAATCACACATTTCATAAGCTAGCTATAGGAGAAGCCTTAGCTTGTAGCTATACATAAGAAAGTTGAAGCAAAGGTGAAAACAAACATGATTCCTGTCGAACTATCTTACTTACGTATAAAGCAAAGCGATATTAAAAAAAAACACCGTACCCCAACAAACGGCTGATATATATGTGTTTTAAAAATGCTAGTAAATGACAGCCTGCAAGCTAAGGTACGAACTATGCCTGCACGATTATAACTGTCAATAGTGGATTTAATTCTATGCATGTATGAAGTGGTAACTATATCCTCCCCTGCATGATTGACCAACCAATATAATTAAAGCACAAGTTCCTTTTTTTTTCCAGTTCCAACAGCATTTGTTGAGGCCATATCTCTAATGAGCACCTGAGAAACTACTGTACTAGCTGGTGGAATATCGGCAGCAAAAAGGAGATATTACTAATGGCGAGTGCAGCTAGCTAGCTAGCTGCCACTAGCTAGCTAGCATGATATGAAGAACCCTACAAGTACGGGAGTTGGGGGCAGAAATTGCTGCGCGGCATGTCCTGGACGCAGCACATGTGATTATCGTCGTCTCTGCACACTGCACTGCACGCCCATGAGAGCGATCGATGTGTGGTCGAAAGAAACGGCCCTCTCCCAGTCTCCCCCTTGGCTGATCTCTTGGTTCTAAGCGTCGCTACGAGCTGAGCGTGTACAGAGAGAGGGCCGGGCAAGCCTCGCGGTTGGCGTGCTAGCTTTGATCCCCCATATCATGACAAGGACGAGCTCACATGAGCCCAACCAGCTGATTCATGCGGGCCCCACCCTACTCCCGCCATCATCCTCTCCTCACTCACCACCCGCCCGGCCCGGCCTCCTCCCTGCAAAGCTACACTACACAGCGCGCGGCTGCTGCACCACAGCCTACTTTCCCCCGGCCGGCCTGCTGCCTAATTACCTGCTCATCAACTACCGGAGCCATTCACATTCAATATGTACTTTCTTTCTTCCTTTTTTTTTACCGCGTGGTCAGCAGACGACGCAAATTCCCACCCCCCGAAATTCAAAGGGACAGACATCAGCGCATTGGCTTTTTTTTGGCTATATATGGACATGCATGTGCTATGTGTGTGTTTAGCGGTATAAGTTTATGCACATCATCATTTCTTGCCTAGCAATTCATGGGGACTACCCCAGGCCTTGTTCGTTTGTGTCGGATCGGTGGGTCGAAACGATTCTTAACCGGATTGCTTCTCTAATTTATATAAACTTTGATTAACTTGAACGATTTCGGGTGTAATCCGACACAAACGAACAAGACCTCATTATTTTCGAAGAAAAGGTTGGCACGGATTTGTGCGTTGGCGCCTTTTACATGAACCGTTTCGTTCAACGTCTTGCTAATGCTGGGTATATATATAAATGCAGTGTGCTGTGTGCGTTGGCTTTATTTATTTCAAAGAAAAGAAAGCACCCATTTCTTGCCTAACTAGTCTATACTATACTTAAAGCACCAGTTTCAACGGTCGTCATGCGTCATTTTTTTTACAAATAACCTCTCACAGCTATTTCAAATTAATCCGATGCACATCTATAGATGCCAAACGACGCCCGACACGAGCTAGATATACGCAAGCCACAACTATGGCACAGACACGTCATGCCGGCCTGCTAACTGTGTCGGGCCAGCCCGTTAGCCCGTCGATCCATTTAATTAAATCAGCGTAACGACGCCCGACACGGGCTAGATGCACGCGGCCTGCTAACTATGTCGGGCCAGCCTATTAGGTCGTCGATCCATTTAATTAAATTAGCGTAAAATGTTAAAAAACGGTGTTGGAGTTGGGGTTTGAACCATGCCCTGATGGAAGAAGGGCGGGAGACACTGGGTGAAACTGTTTAACCAGTAGAACATCACACTAAAATATTTTTAATATTGAATATAAATTGTATATAGGTATATACGTTTTTTTGTAAAATAAAAAAATAATCGTGTCGGGCCGGGCCAGCACTACGGGCTGAGGCTACAGCCCAAGCACGGCACGACGTCCTTGGCTCTTGCAAGCATTAGGTCGTTTCTGAGACCACATTAGCGCAATGGACTACATGGTGTTTGAGGTTGCTGAATTGGATGGAGTAGCAATGATTTGTCACACTAACAGCAAAATGAAAGGTCATTTGTTGGTTTTAAACGTTAGTAATTGCTACGAAGTAGCATAATTTATATGGAGCACATCCAATTTTTATTGATGCCTGACTTTAGCAATCACTCCATATTTTGATCTATCTTTTTTATAAGTTTGACTTCATGAGACTTATTTTAGAAACTTGATCTCACAAACTTTCTCTTATTTGGTCTATGTATGATGGAATTATGTCATTTTATAATATCTGTTTATTCAGTCAACCGTTGTGAACTATCTTATAATCGCTCACTTCATTGGCCGTGTTGTACCAAGACATATTTGTATGGAGTAAATAATAACATCAGTTAGTCAAATAAAAAATATATTATATAAAGAGAGGAGACAATCAATAAAAAATCTTGAATTTTTTTGATAGATAGTATACGTGGGTATTGTTGTAAGCCGTCGCAACGCACGGACAACCGACTAGTGTTATTCAATAGACCGGCCGGAAAACACAATACTGAAAGAAGGCAAAGCATGCAGTAGGACCATGCAATACGCTGCTTGAAGCTAAGGACATGTTTAAAAGTCTCCGGTTTTTAAGAAACTAGTTTATAAAAATAGAAGTGATTCTAAACATATCGATTTCTTAGAAACTAGATTCTCAGTTTCTTAAAAACCAAGAATCTAGCTCCTCTAACTAAAACTAGTTTATAGAAGTTTCTTAAAAACCAAGAATCTAGCTTCTCTAACTAAAACTAGTTTATAGAAATTGAGATGGTTCCAAACACTATTAACTATTGTTTTTTCATAACCCAGTTTCAAAAACACTAGAAATCGAAAGTGCATTCTTAAAAACTAGGTTGTTTGTAAACATGGTCCTACAACTCAGCAGTAACTCTCAGAATAGAAATGCATAATGCAATGCACCATTATATTCCTACTAGGAATAGGAATACGATCGGTAGGGTGCGCCCGGCCACCTTCGAGGAATCTTCTAGGGCAGTCAGTGCCCCCCCTCCGTGTGTGTCTCCCTCCCCTCGCCAGCTCGCATCCCCGCCCTGTGGGCAGTGGCCAGTGGGCTGGGCTGGAATGGAACTCCCTCCTCCCGGCCCTTGTGGGCGCGCAGCAAGCGGCTAGCAGCTTTCCCACAGCTCGCTTTACCCCTCCCAACAAGCGCCACCAATCGCTGGAGACTGGAGAGAGAGAAGAACCAGCCACACAACTCTAATTACCACGCACTCTCTCTCTCTCTCCGTCCTATCGATCCCGGCCTCCCTCCCCCAGCCCCAGCGGATCGGAGCCCCCGGCTGGCTTCCTACCCTGCCCCCTCTTCCTCCGACGCGCGGGCGGAGGAGTTCGATCCGAGCGCGAGAGGGAAGGAGAGAGAAACTAAAGAAAGAGAGGGGCAGAGAGCAGACAGATAGGAGTGGTAGATATAGATAGGCTGGGGCTGGCCTCATCGCGGATAGATCCCCCTCCTCCTCCTCCTCACTCTCCCCAGCGAGCAAGCAACCAAGCAGCCAGCTAGTCAGTCTCCGCCAAGCAGGGACCGCGTCGCATCAAAGCCGCTGCCCGCAACAGGGACAAGGCAGGCCAGCGCGCGCTCGAAAGGGGAGGCGTCGTTCTACACGAAGACGAGGAGGAGGAGCCCTGCAGGGCGTAGCTAGCTATGGAGTTCGCGAGCTCTTCGAGTAGGTTTTCCAGGGAGGAGGACGAGGAGGAAGAGCAGGAGGAAGAGGAGGAGGAGGAGGAGGCGTCTCCGCGCGAGATCCCCTTCATGACAGCGGCAGCGACGGCCGACACCGGAGCCGCCGCCTCCTCGTCCTCGCCTTCCGCGGCGGCCTCATCGGGTCCTGCTGCTGCCCCCCGCTCGAGCGACGGCGCCGGGGCGTCCGGGAGCGGCGGCGGCGGGAGCGACGACGTGCAGGTGATCGAGAAGGAGCACATGTTCGACAAGGTGGTGACGCCCAGCGACGTGGGGAAGCTCAACCGGCTGGTGATCCCGAAGCAGCACGCGGAGAAGTACTTCCCGCTGGACGCGGCGGCCAACGAGAAGGGCCAGCTGCTCAGCTTCGAGGACCGCGCCGGTAAGCTCTGGCGCTTCCGCTACTCCTACTGGAACAGCAGCCAGAGCTACGTCATGACCAAGGGCTGGAGCCGCTTCGTCAAGGAGAAGCGCCTCGACGCCGGCGACACCGTCTCCTTCTGCCGCGGCGCCGGCGACACCGCGCGGGACCGCCTCTTCATCGACTGGAAGCGCCGCGCCGACTCCCGCGACCCGCACCGCATGCCGCGCCTCCCGCTCCCCATGGCGCCCGTCGCGTCGCCCTACGGCCCCTGGGGCGGCGGCGGCGGCGGCGGCGCGGGCGGTTTCTTCATGCCGCCCGCGCCGCCCGCCACACTCTACGAGCACCACCGCTTCCGCCAGGCCCTCGACTTCCGCAACATCAACGCCGCGGCCGCGCCGGCCAGGCAGCTCCTCTTCTTCGGCTCAGCCGGCATGCCCCCGCGCGCGTCCATGCCGCAGCAGCAGCAGCCGCCTCCGCCCCCGCACCCGCCTCTGCACAGCATTATGTTGGTGCAACCCAGCCCCGCGCCGCCCACGGCCAGCGTGCCCATGCTTCTCGACTCGGTACCGCTCGTCAACAGCCCAACGGCAGCGTCGAAGCGCGTCCGCCTGTTTGGGGTCAACCTCGACAACCCGCAACCAGGCACAAGTGCGGAGTCAAGCCAAGATGCCAACGCATTGTCGCTGAGGACACCGGGATGGCAAAGGCCGGGGCCGTTGAGGTTCTTCGAATCGCCTCAACGCGGCGCCGAGTCATCTGCAGCCTCCTCGCCGTCGTCATCGTCGTCCTCCAAGAGAGAAGCGCACTCGTCCTTGGATCTCGATCTGTGAGCGAGAGATCGATCAGCTGGCGAACTCGATCGATCGGGGGAGTAAAAAAGGAAAGTTGAAAATTTCCTCCTTCCGTCTGCTACCTTCTTCTTCACCTTTTGAGATTCCATTATAACTTTTGATCATAGGATCTAGAGTAGCCTTCTTAACACTTGTTCTCCGATTTTTCTTTCGGCCATTCAAATTCTTGTGCTGGCTTGACAATATATATAGAGAGAAGTTAGGCGAATTAATTAATCAATTATTGTTGCTTTCATATGGCTTGAAATCTGACTCGGTTTTTGCTTCGCTACTATTGCTTTATCCTTTTTTTGCTGGTATGATTGGACTCCTTAAGGTACCATTTCACTCTTATGTAGTTTGGTTGCACAATTCCGATTGTCGTATGTTCCTACTCCCTACATATGATAACACAACTCCAAATTCGCGCTCTCCACACCATCACTGCTAAGATCTGAATCCCTAGCACCATGAATGCGGTGCAATATACATCGTGCCTTTCTTGCATCATATGTGTGATCTGTTCTCGTCCTAGATTGGAGTTGCAACCGCAGTGTTCTCAGAAAGCATGGCAAGACAAGAACATTGACAGTCCATGTCCATCAGCAGCACTCAACTTACAGCCGGCAAAGCCTATGGAGCTAGCTAGAAGCATTTGCAGGTCAGTTGTTTAACTTCTGAATCGTCTCATCTTCTTTCATCGGTACTGCTCACCATCTCTCTTGTTTATATTATGAGTCCTGGTGCTGGCACTCTTGTTTTCATTTTCGTGCTTTTGCCGGTTGCCACTTTTCTGTACTGTTGCTCACTCTTTGTCCATACTACATATGTATACCATGGTGCATCATGCCATAATGTAGTAGATCGTATGGTAGGCAGTTAGTTGCTACGCGCGCACCACCACACAAGCAAACTGGAAGACTTCTCTTGTGCTTTTACGCAAGGTCAACTGAAAATTAACCCTACCGTGGGCTAAATCATGTCATGTGTAGTACGTTTGATTTGTCTGGGCCTTGAGTGGTATAGACTCCAATAGTTCTTTATGGCCCTCTGGCAGTCTGTAAAGGAGAGGGTGAGCCAGAGGGGAAGGCATTGCTACTGGCCTTAACTTCTTTGTACGTCTGATGGACGATTTATTGGGGAAGAGCCGAAGAGGGCCAGCCTCAGTACTAACACTACTGTTTCTGTAGTAGTAGGAACAGTGCTGCGTCGATATGCATCTCTCTCTCATGGAGATGGAGAGCCTTGGTTGCGTTCTGTGTTCTTGTCCTTTGTGTGCGAGAGACAGTGAGGAGAGAGACTGTACATTACCGTCTCTCCTCTTTTTTTTTTCTCTCTCTCTCCTTTCACTGCATTGAGTAGGTACGGCGTGTGTGCTAGCTCCTTGCTGGGAGCAATGGAGGCAAATGCCACGTACCGGCTCAGCAATAGGTATCCTTAACTAGTAAGGTGTAGGAGGGGGATCTTTTTGCACTGCTGAGGCTAGAATAGACATGTATAGATGCTGTGTCTACTGACAAAAGTACCTTTGGTACGTTGTAAGCTGGAAAAGGCAATGGGGAGTTATGGGGGAGGGAAAAAAAAAGAGCCAGGAGCAGTGTCTGCATGCATGTTTTTGCTTGTTATACGTTCTTTCTACCCTTTGCATATGGTTGTTCAATTCATCTTTCTTTTCTGATCATACAGCCCTGAGTCGGGGTATTATCTCAAGAACAGCGTCTTGTGACCTCGATCTCACAAAGAATATAGGAAGTCCTCCATATAAACTACATTTGTGGAAACAAAAAATTGAAAATCATGTGTAATTTAGACTCTTACAGGCGAAATATGTAAATGCTAATTAACTAACATATTCTGTCGTTTAGCAAGGAAGATGCATTGAGATGAATAGCCAAGTTCGTTAATTGTCCAAGCATAAGTTGCACTCCATTGCCATTTTTTGTAGAACACATGTTGGCGCATACCATACCTTGGTTAATCACGCTGTCACTGTGATATGTTAGACCTACTATAGCCAATGACCATTATCTCAAATAATGATGTGATGACTGAATGATCAGGCTAATTATTGCATAATGCGTATACTAGTTCCGTATTGATTTTTCTGCGGTTATTATCCTCCTTCATATTCCTAGAGAGAAAGGGCTGAATTTTGGCGCTCATATAAAGAACATAACCACATCTCTGTTATATTACTCTTTGTACGTACATGCAAGATATGTTACACATACAAAAAAGATGAGGTGGATATCATGTATCTGTATAGCTTGAAATGCTGAGGTATATTGATATTTATTGCTTTTGACAGTTTCATTGACATCTCCATCGCTATGGAAATCATTTCATGCACTACATTTCTGAAGAAACTTATTAGCTAGGTCTAATGGATTAACAATGCGCATACAGAAGGGCTAAAGATTTTAAGTATATCATCACAGTACTTGTGTTTATTTTGTATTACACTTTATGGTCTTTTTTTTGCGTATTGTTACCGTTTACATGTTGGGGAAGCAATTGTTGGAATGTACTACCTTCGTTTTAAATAATTGTCACCCGCTATTATTTTTGAATTAAACAGCGACAAATAAAAAAGAACGGAGGGAGTAACAATCTAGCCCGTGGATTGTCAAAACTTATATTGGTTACAATCTGGGAATTCTTAAAGTCAACTTGTAGATTTTAACAAAGCTGGAAGCTGCATATATAATCTGTGCAAGCTAAAAACATATATATGTGTGGCCTTAGTCTGTGTCAACATCTTATTTGTAAAGAAATCAAATCATACTGTTACATGCATGACCTCAATAGTCTGTACCTCAAGAGCTTCAACTGATCAGGTACTTTATAGAACATACCATGTAGTTGCACAACTAAATGATTTACCATGGCATCCCTTTCAAGATGGAGAATGTGTGTGCTGTGCTGGATTAAATTAGGTGTGCACATTTAATTCAAAATCAAGTATACTGGAAGATCATGAAGTTTTCTAAGCATGTATGTGTTTTCACTTTATTTTGTTGGATTTTTGTATTCTTACGAGTACTGCTTGGTGACAAAACCGTGTACATATTCCTAGCTTTTTCCTAACTATAACATTTACCTTCATTTGTTGTTAAATACACTTGGTGCAGATAACTTACATAAGGATAGTGGTCAGCCACAATATTTTGGAATATCATCTTCCTTTTAGAAACAGGTCTACGCGAACTTTCATTGACAACATTTGCATATATATATATATATATATATTCATTCACACTATCCATCTCCTAGTTTGTGTAGCATAAATGCTTCTTGGGTGTTTTAGTCTACCATTTTATTTTGATGCACATGCAAAAAAATTATCTACTAAATGATGAACACACATGTAAAATATTTATCAATTTCAATAACTAATTATTTCTGAGATGGAGGACAATAACTACTGTGAACCCCTAATGAGTCAACACCGATGAGCCATCTCCTCAACGACTGGACCACATTATGAGGACACCTTTGTTACCTATGTATGGATACAAGAAGGGGCTCACTAATCTCCAGCAGCGGCTACTTAGTACCCTAGTGTTCCAATCTTAGTTTACCATACTAGATCTCAACATTCTAGTGTCCCAATCTTAGTTCAACATATTAGATCTGATCATTTAAGAGATGGAGAACACCATTTCAAAGGGCATCAAGTCTCGTCACCAGCTTTCATATGCCCACATGATCTCTTATCGATGAGAGAGCTGGATAGATAGAGTATTCGGTCGATTCATGAGCTAGATGAGTCACCTACTCCATTCTTGATGTACAAATTGACCTCTATTGTGGATGGTCTGTAAAGCCCAAAATTTAGTAGAAGAAAAAATATAATAATAAAATAAAGAAATAAGTATATTGGTGATAGTGTTCCAAAATTTTTGAAACCTTTGTAATCCATTAGGATCCTTCCTCTTCGTTACCAATTGAGAGTACTAAATTAGTCAAGTGACCAATAAATAGATAAAGAAAGGATTGATCTCTTGATGATAATTTTTGGTGATGCATTTTATGGAAGACATAAATTAGACCTCCAATTTTAAATGAAGAACATAAAATAGGAATGAGAAGGGAAAATTTAAAAGGAACCCTTTATTCCTACCCTAAATGAATGACAAGAAAAATAATATTAATGTAAATAGTAGATGTTATATTTTTATTAGGGATATGTTTGATACTTGGAAATTGGAAGTTGAATTTGAATTGGATTTGAATGGAGAAATTAGAAATAAGGAAAGAAATTTGAATTTAATTACTAGAGTTTGAAATTTGGAAAGAATTGTAAATCAGGAAATATAAAAGATAAAAAAGAAAGAGAACTACTTGGGCCGGCCCTACCTCCATTCGGCCCATCACACTTTTCCCTCTGTGCGGCCCAGCGCCCGTGCGCGTGCCGACATGGGGGCCCCATATGTCAGCCGCGTCCGCGTGGTCTCGCGCACACTTGAGTCCAGGTGCTGACTGGGCGGGCCCTCTCGCCACTACTTGTCTGTGCTATGCACGCGCATCGCGCGCTCCCGCCGTGGCATTGACCTACGGGCCCGGGTTGCCAGTAACCACATGCACACCTAAACCGGTCTCGTCACTCGCTTCTGCGTGGGGCCATTTTGTCAGAGCTTTCCTCTCCGCTACAACAGACTCGTGCGGAATCGCCACGCGCGCCGCAACGGTGTGGGCCGAGATCTCTGCCGGGGCCAGTGCCACTAACCGCCCCACCTCGGTTATAAGGGCAGACACCTCTGTCGTGCGTGTGGTCGACCTCCCTTCCGCCACGAACCGTGCCCAATAGGAGTAGCCACCGTGCGCCATTACGAAAGAAACCTGCCGCCCGTGGTTTCCCTCTGCGCCAACGCACCGTCGCCGTCAAACCGTCCATCAGAAGCACCTGGGCGTGGGCAAGCCGTCTGCACTCGCGGGGTGAATCGGGAGCCTTCGGAGCGCGGTGAATTTCTCATCGGTCAACTCGGAACACCACCACCGCGGACTTCATCGCGGGCAGCACCATCCTAGCCATCCTTCCTGGTATCAGCTATTTACACTCAATGATTATCGATGGCGAGCGGTTGACTAAATAGCATAGTGTGGTAACTGCCTCTACCCAAAGACTTTGTGGTAACCCAACATGGGAAAGCATACAATGAGTCCTCTCCAACAATATCCTATTCATACATTCTGCTTCTCCATTTTGCTATGGAGAAATGTTTTCAAATCAGGCAACTTATTGCATTCTAGCTGACCAACTTAGGCGATTAATCACGATTAACCATGATTTGTCGGACAACTTAGGCGATTAATCATGATTGGTCCAAACCGACTTGGACGATTAATCACGACTAGTCACAATTAATCGGACAACTTGAAAACATTGGTGTGGAGTACCAATTGTGGTGTAGTGTCTAGTAATACGGGTGCCCCGACAAAACTTCTCAAATCCTTCTAAGCGGAACTTAGTGCCTCGGACGACCGATTGGATGCCTCGCCGGCGTGCTCCGCAGTGTGAGCAAGGCGGCGCCACAGCGCTCAGCCGGCTTGGGGGGAGGACTCACGCTGACCGTACGATCCATCGCATGCGGTCAAGATTAGAAGCACGATCGTTTCGGCTGGTGGAACGCTCACTGTTGGATTCAAATTCAATGGGATCGGGGGAAATGGCCTCCAGATCGTTGATCTCGGGATCAACGCTACTCTGCGCGTACCGGTTCAGTTGAGGGCTGACTAAATCTGTGACGTCCACTTCAAATCCGATGGCCGAGATCTAAACCTACCCCTTCACCGTGTACTATTTATATAAGAACCCCTGGGGTTTCCATGAATTAACCCGCAGTCCATGTCTATTGTGTAGCTGAGTCTTAATACATTTTGCGCCAGAGCCCTTGTCCTTTCCTGTATTTTAAGCTCAAACCAGAGATTTAATAAAACTGAGAAATCCACTTAGAAAATGATTTTCAGCATAAAATTAATTGCAGAAACTTGTTAAATCCCTAGAAATTTCATATTAAGTTCAAATTAGTTTATTCCAGTTCCTATAATTTTGTAATAATGTTGTTTATCACATAGTGTCTTTGTTTTGACATGAAAACCAAATTGAAATGTTGAAAGTCGCCTAGAGGGGGGTGAATAGGCAAATCTAAAATTTATAAAGTTTAAGCACAACTACAAGCTAGGGTTAGCGTTAAAAATAAAGTCAAGTCCTCAGAGCACCTAGAGGGGGGGGTGAATAGGTGATCCTGTAAAAACTTGAACTTTAATGCCACAAAACTTGGTTAGGAGTTAGCACAATAAAGCCAAGTGGCTAGAGAAGAGTTCTTGTAAGACACGATAACCACAAGAAGATCAACACAGATAGACATAGTGGTTTATCCCGTGGTTCGGCCAAGTTCAACACTTGCCTACTCCACGTTGTGGCGTCCCAACGGACGAGGGTTGCAATCAACCCCTCTCAAGCGGTCCAAAGACCCACTTGAATACCACAGTGTTTTGCTTTGTTTACTATATCTCGCTTGCGAGGAATCTCCACAACTTGGAGCCTTTCGCCCTTACAATTTGATGTTCACAAAGAAGAACGGAAGTAAGGCTGGGATGAGCAACGCACACAAGACACAAAATCAGAGCACAACACGCACACAAGTCACAACTCGAGCTCACAACACAACCCAAAGTGTTCTCTACTCAATATGGAGCTCTAGTTGCTATCTCAAAGAATCAAATGCGCGGAATTGGTGTCTTGGTGCTTAGGAATGCTTAGAGAATACTTAGTGTGTTCCTCCATGCGCCTAGGGGACCCTTTTATAGCCCCAAGGCAGCTAGTAGCCGTTGAGAGCATTCCAGGAAGGCAATTCTTGCCTTCTGTCGCCTGGCACACCGGACAGTCCGGTGCACCACCGGACACTTCCGGTGCGGATTTCATTCCTTCTTTGGTGAAGCCGACCGTTGGAGATTCAGAGCCGTTGGCGCACCAGACACTGTCCGGTGCACACCGGACAGTCCGGTGCACCCTTCTGACCGTTGGCTCTGCCACGCGTCGCGCGCGGATTACGCGGCCTACCGTTGGCCCGGCCGACTGTTGGCTCACCGGACAGTCCGGTGATTTATAGCCTGAAGCGTCCCGAATCCTCTGGGACTCAAATGTGATACAATTACTAGTCCCAGGAGGCTAGTAAACACATTTATACATCAGATGATACCAAATCTGCTTAAATGAGACAAACCTACAAAGGTGGTGAACAACTTTAAGAGTTGGTCCACAACTCGGGACATATCATCAGAGTGGGGCTGAAGCAGCCCGATATACGCAGCGAAGCAATTCAGCGGTCCAACAGCCACAGGCAAGGTTGGGAACAGTCGTAACTCTTACCCGATCTCCTTTTTCTGAAAAACAACAAATAAGCAAGGGTGAGTACAAACGTACTCAGCAGCCCACCTTCACCCGCGGAATGGGGAAATCAGATATAATGCATGGAATATGTGGAGCTCAGGATATTTTGCAGAAACAGCAATATTTTATGCAGAGTTGTTTTGAAAAACATTTTGTATTTTTGCAAAGCGCATCCTCTCCAAAAGGAGCAGGAAGTTTTTCAGTATTATAACAAAATCCTCTGGACTAAACCATCCAGGTATCTCAGCAGTTTCCCACTGGTTTTCCTTTTCAAAAACAGCTACTGGACTTCCCGTCCACCATAGCTCACGGCTCAACCGCCGAACCTTTTTAGAAACCACTTTTCTCAAAAGCATCTCTTTTTTTTGGAAAACAAAACATTAATTGTCATACCATACCAGACTCGTCCATTCCTGTGGACACAGACTATTCGAATAGGTTTTCAAACTCTGCGCAGAGGTGTACACTTTACCCACTAGTCCGGCTCTGCGATCTCATGATCAATGAGATCCGAATCCGAATCTCGTTCTTTCCTCGCACGTCCTAACCTTAACGGTTATCCGGAAGGAGTCAGGCCACCACCATGTCCAAACCGGACAAAACTTTCCCCCTCCTTATCCTCCCGGTGCTCCCCAGACTTCATAACCCTGGGGTTGGACCGTACGAGTTCAGATTGAGTGACTGCCCACACAGTCTCGAGTGGTTGTACTATTAAAGAGTACATGTAGTGAAGATGACAAACCGGTCCTTATATGAGGGGACAATCCTTCTGCTCACGCCTAAACCAGCTGAGCCAACACCTTAGGCCCTCCCCTAAACCAGGGAGTCCCTGATTATCCCACTCACAAGGTGATAAGGGTGAAAACCCTTCATCACACACATTTTGAAAAGCATTTTCTTTTGAAAACTCACACCTTTTCTCAAATCATTTGGAACATATATATCAGGGATTGATTGCGGCAAGCGGCTGGGTGGCCATAATAACTTGTCTTAAAATCATATCATGCATAAAATAACAGGCTGAGGGTTGTGGTTGCAAAACATAGGTAATTTATGCATCAAAGGGATCCAGTGAGCTTGCCGTGCTTATTCGGCGAAGGGGGAAGGAGAGCTCGCGGAACTGGCTTCTGGCTCCACCGCCTGGCATAGACTTGCAGATCTGGCCTCCACGAGATGGCACGAACGCTCCGATAACTATGCAACATGAACAAGCAAACATACAAACCAGCAAGTATACCAACAAATATTTAGTATAGTGGTCAGAATAGCGATATATGGATGGGTAGAGTCTTGAGTAGAATCTGTGTCATGTGGTGTTGTGATATTACTGGTGGTGGAGCGGAGGTGCTTACCAGGAGGGTGGACTGGAGGCGAAGCGACACTATGTGTGTAGCCGGTAGAGCAGAGTAACTGAGTGGGTGGGGTGTTTGCCTTGGCTGAGGGTGTTGAGTGTGTGTGGAGAGGGAGAGGGTAGCTGGGTGTATTTATAGCTGGGTGTATGTGGTGTAGCACAGTGAAGTTCACTGTTGGTGAGAATAGTGACGAATGAATCGTCTGACTTAGTATGAATAGGAGAGTTATAG
Organism: Zea mays; assembly: GCF_902167145.1. Lineage (NCBI taxonomy): Eukaryota > Viridiplantae > Streptophyta > Magnoliopsida > Poales > Poaceae > Zea > Zea mays. The sequence continues at coordinate 15,694,838 of NC_050097.1, forward strand.
GCAGAATATGGGACAAGAGTATTTTGGGAGTTTTCTGGAATATGGACCATGCTTAAGGGATGACATGGTTGGGTAGGGAATAGTTTGATAAGAATTTAGAAACGAGATTTATTGGAATCTGAGTTTGGGAGCCTGGTTCGAAGGATTCTCAAAGTTAAGCGTGCTCAACTTGGAGAAACCTAGGATGGGTGACCAGATGGGAAGTTCCCTACTGGAAGAAAAATCACAGTCACCGGAGTTCGTATGACTGGAATATGGGTCTGGCTGGTCTTAGGTGGACTGGACAACATGATGTACGAGTAGTTGAAATTTGGGATGACTAGATGACCGATGAATAGTAACGATGATCAGTAACGATGAATAGTGGCGATGGAAAAGAAAGTATAGATATCATCGATGAATAGTAACGATGATGAATAGTAATGATAAATAGTAACGATGATGAATAGTGTATGTGAATAGTAACGATGAATAGTAATAGTGAATAGTAATGGTGAATAGTAGTGGTGAATAGTGATAGTGAATAGTTCATATGAACGAACGATGAACGATGAATAGGAACTATGAACGAACGGACGAACGATCGAATGATCGGACGAACGAACGATCGGAATTTCGGCAGCATAACGGCAGGAAAAGATTATTTGGACGAACGAACGGACGAACGATCGAATGATCGTACGAACGAACAATCGGAATTTCGGCAGCATAACGACAGGACAAAGATTATCTAGAAGAACGATGAATAGGGACTATGAACGAACGATGAACGATGAATAGGGACTATGAACGAACGATGAACGATCGAATGATCGAACAAACGAACGATCGGAATTTCGGCAGCATAACGGCAGGACAAAGATTATCTGGAAGAACGATGAATAGGGACTATGAACGAACGATGAACGATGAATAGGAACTATGAACGAACGATGAACGATCGAATGATCGAACGAACGAACGATCGGAATTTCGGCAGCATAACGGTAGGAAAAAGATTATTTGGACGAACGAACGGACGAACGATCGAACGATCGAACGAACGAACGAACGAACCATGAACGATCGGACGAACGATCGAACGATCAGACGAACGAACGAACAAACTAAGAACAGGGGGACGAACGATCGAAGAACGATCGAACGATCCTTGTGCTAGTGTGTGCTTGTGTGGAACATGGAGTGGGTGTGTGGGGGGGGGGGGAGAGAGTTGCCATGAAATGGCTTGGGGTGGGATGAGAGGAGGCCCTTGCCCCTCTATTTATAGCCATGGCGGGGGGATTAGGGGGAGGGATGAGAGGATTAGTGGGAGGATGAGAGGATTAGTGGGAGATTAGCATGTATTTGTCTTGTATAAGTGAGATTTGCTTGTAGAGCTCACCGTATGACACTGGAGGCATACGTATACGTATGAGCATGAGGAAAGTTATGAAGAAAATATTTATAGGGACTTGAAAAATGATTCTGAAGGCATTTCTCAGGAGGAAAATATCTGGAGATATATCGGTGGAATATTTGGGCAGTATTTCTGGAAAGAACTTGAAGAGGATCACTAGGGAAATATCTAGGCAGTATTTCTGTAACAATTTGAGGGGATCACTGGGGAAATATTTGTAGGATATTTTGAGGAGGATTTTAGAGAGAATATAGACCACTATATTTTATTTGTTGATATCAACTTGCAAACAAACATTTTGAAATGAAATTTGAAATTCATTTTGAATTTAGAGCAAGTTTGAGAAAATTTCAGGATTTGAATTTTTGGGATGCTACAAATCTACCCCACTTAAAAAGAATCTCGTCCTCGAGATTCGGCTTAGAAGGGTTATGGGTATAGCTTTACTTCAGCTACATATCTTCACTTTGCAACTCTTCGAGGAGATGGAACTTCAACAAGATCTGGCCTGGCGGAGCCTCTGGTTGCTGATTGCAAACGCTGATTCTGGCTACTCAAAGATCATCTTCAGGCTTCTGGCTTTCGCTTGGCAGCTAGCTTATTGAAGAAGCATCGATGCCAACACACAAACCTTCTTCTTGCAAACTTATCCACATGGATTCCTTCCTTGATTAGTCTTCTGGTGCTTCATTAACGGAACTTGGGTGACCACTTCTCATCCAGAAACTTATAAGCTTCGGTGATCTGGTCCTCCACAAGCTTGCTACATGCCTTCTTCTTTTTCTCCATGACAGGAACCTTATTGGAACACTACCCCACTTAAAATGAATGAGGGTAGATCTCCTGAATCTTGGGGATTTGAACTCCTTGAAGTACCACATAACAAGGGTGTTACGGGTCCTTATGCTGCTGTTGCTGCTTGAGCTGGCTGCGGAGGGATGACTGGCACAAGGTTGATTCTGGGAGAACCTTCTTCTTATCTTCTCTTCACTATCTTCTTTTCTCTTCTCACCTTTCACTTTTCACTGCCTCTTTCTTTCTCTTTGCTCTTCCCACTCGAGGATTCTATCAAAGAGTATTACCATCATACAGAGGAGGAAACCGAAGATGTTGAACCATATACAACAGTCTTCAACCCAAGAATCACCAAGCATTGTGATCTTAGGGGCGAGGGAGTGGAAAAATGGAGTTGCTTGCGATTTGGCAGAGGGGATTTATCTGGAGTGTGCTTTTGCTTTGAGCGAGATGGGAGTTGAGGGAGATGGTGGGGGGGTTTATAGGCGAGCGGGGGTGTTCGGTTGCGGAGCAGTGGTGATGGAGTAGGTGCTACGCGGCAGCGGGTGCGATAAGGGGAGGGGGGCCTGGTGTTGCCGGCGATGATGGTGGCGGTGGGTGCGCTGCAAAGGTGGCGTGGGTGGCGGTAGTGCGCATGGAGGCGGGCACGCGTGCGAGGGGCACGGGTGAGTGGTGGGGTCAATGACCCTGATGTTTGTGGTCTCTGGTTCCAAGAATCTTTGCCTCTCTATATGGTAATAACTCCTTCTGTCCTCTTTTCCTGTTTACTTTGACTCAGGGGCAGTGCTTTGATTCTCACGGTCGGTCCTTTTGACTGAGCGGCTGGATAGGTTTCTTCTGTAGCTTGTTCCAGGCTTCAAGGGTAAGCTTCCCGGTATCTTCTTGGGTAAGGCACTTTTCTCTTGAGATGGGTTAAGATGAGAATGGAAGCATAAGGTGAGGATTAGATCTAATTTGTGATCTATGTTTTTTAGAGAAAACCTTTCTTAAAAAAAACACACAAGCTCAGCAATGATAAGCACAAACAAATCGAATGTTTTGAATAAGGGAAGAATAGAGTTTTTCCAAAGCACGGACTACTCAGATTCGGGGGCTAAGCATAACTACTATTGCTTGGCTCCTGAATTGAGAACTATGCTAAATGCAACTTATGAGCACTAACGTTAAAGCATCACATGCACTCAAAAGGGAGGAAAACATCAAGCGAAATTCATTTTGAAATGCCCTAGGGGGCAACACAAATAGAGTTTTTCAAAGCACGGGACTACACGATTAACTCTCATACATGCAGGGCTCTAGCCAAAGTGAAGAAAAACTTCACTACCCAATGCATGCAGAGGACTGGGCATACTAACTTCAGACCAGACAACTTCTCTTCTGGCAGGGCTGGCACACAACTTCAATCTGAGACATCTCCTGGATGGGTCAAGAGGGAGCTGACGTTGATGACTTCTTCTAGCGGCGACTGAGATGGCAGGACAGGGTCGAACTCTTCTTCAAGCGGGACTGGCTCTTGTAGCTCCTCTGAGGGCGGCGGTGCTGGCGGGGTGCTTGCAGCTTCTTCCTTGACCTCAAGGGATGGTGCTGGAATCTTCTTCGTGGTGAGGAACTCACACAACTTCGGCGGGGGATCTTGGGAGGATTCAGGGTGCTCTTGCTTATCCATAGCCTGAGGGGAGACTGGAATTCCTTCCAAGACTATGGCTCCTTCTGGGAGTTCCCAAGCCTTCTTTTCTCCTCTGATAGAGACCGGGTGACCTTCAAGAATCTGAGGGTCTTCAGCTCTCCTGGGTTGAACTGGGTTGGATGGAGCGGGCTCTTGGATCCGTAGAGCTCTACGTTGGTTATGGGTTACCAAGTAGGCATCCATCAACTTCTGAACATGCTCATCCTTGGCTTGCTTCAGGGCTTCAACAGCAATGACTTCACGACTTTCCAAGGTAGTTGCACGGGCTTGAGCTGTGGTGAGATCCACATGGAGCTTACGGTTGAGCTTCTCTGCATCTTCTGCTCGGGCAATCATCTGACGGTGGTGCCGAGCCAAGAAATCATATTGTGCATCCAGGGTGAGCAGGTATGCAGTGAGGTACACGACTGTGGGGTCATCCTCAAGCAGCTGCTGCCCTTCCAATGCACGCATCCTGGCCATCCAAGCGGGACGGTTTCTCTGAAAGGGCGGAAAGAATCTGAGCGGAGTGTCAGCCACTTCTTCTTCATAGATCTGACACAGGGCCCTCAATGCCTTGCGAGCGACGACTTGGCAGGTGTCTTTGAATCTGTGCCCACCAGCAGTGACACTCCATTCCACATGGTGTGGACTGGATCCAATGTATACAGTCACGACACACTTCTCTGTGCCATGCTCGACGAACTCACGACCATCATACTCTGGCTGGCTCCTGATTCCGAGGCGGACTGTGCATGCTCTCAGCAACTTGGGGAAACCATCTTCATTCTGGCAGAAGCTGGTTTGGCACTGAACCTCCATCTGACTTCTGAGAGAAGGAAAGGGGGAAAACATTTTTGAAATGAAGGGATGCGAGCAAGAATTTTTTTAAGAAAATAGTTTGGACTCAAAAACTTTTGGATCAGGCTAAGGGTTACGTCCTGCGGCCAACCTAACAGCTCTGATACCACCTGAAGCGTCCCGAATCCTCTGGGACTCAAATGTGATACAATTACTAGTCCCAGGAGGCTAGTAAACACATTTATACATCAGATGATACCAAATCTGCTTAAACGAGACAAACCTACAAAGGTGGTGAACAACTTTAAGAGTTGGTCCACAACTCGGGACATATCATCAGAGTGGGGCTGAAGCAGCCCGATATACGCAGCGAAGCAATTCAGCGGTCCAACAGCCACAGGCAAGGTTGGGAACAGTCGTAACTCTTACCCGATCTCCTTTTTCTGAAAAACAACAAATAAGCAAGGGTGAGTACAAACGTACTCAGCAGCCCACCTTCACCCGCGGAATGGGGAAATCAGATATAATGCATGGAATATGTGGAGCTCAGGATATTTTGCAGAAACAGCAATATTTTATGCAGAGTTGTTTTGAAAAACATTTTGTATTTTTGCAAAGCGCATCCTCTCCAAAAGGAGCAGGAAGTTTTTCAGTATTATAACAAAATCCTCTGGACTAAACCATCCAGGTATCTCAGCAGTTTCCCACTGGTTTTCCTTTTCAAAAACAGCTACTGGACTTCCCGTCCACCATAGCTCACGGCTCAACCGCCGAACCTTTTTAGAAACCACTTTTCTCAAAAGCATCTCTTTTTTTTGGAAAACAAAACATTAATTGTCATACCATACCAGACTCGTCCATTCCTATGGACACAGACTATTCGAATAGGTTTTCAAACTCTGCGCAGAGGTGTACACTTTACCCACTAGTCCGGCTCTGCGATCTCATGATCAATGAGATCCGAATCCGAATCTCTTTCTTTCCTCGCACGTCCTAACCTTAACGGTTATCCGGAAGGAGTCAGGCCACCACCATGTCCAAACCGGACAAAACTTTCCCCCTCCTTATCCTCCCGGTGCTCCCCAGCCTTCATAACCCTGGGGTTGGACCATACGAGTTCAGATTGAGTGACTGCCCACACAGTCTCGAGTGGTTGTACTATTAAAGAGTACAGGTAGTGAAGATGACAAACCGGTCCTTATATGAGGGGACAATCCTTCTGCTCACGCCTAAACCAGCTGAGCCAACACCTTAGGCCCTCCCCTAAACCAGGGAGTCCCTGATTATCCCACTCACAAGGTGATAAGGGTGAAAACCCTTCATCACACACATTTTGAAAAGCATTTTCTTTTGAAAACTCACACCTTTTCTCAAATCATTTGGAACATATATATCAGGGATTGATTGCGGCAAGCGGCTGGGTGGCCATAATAACTTGTCTTAAAATCATATCATGCATAAAATAACAGGCTGAGGGTTGTGGTTGCAAAACATAGGTAATTTATGCATCAAAGGGATCCAGTGAGCTTGCCGTGCTTATTCGGCGAAGGGGGAAGGAGAGCTCGCGGAACTGGCTTCTGGCTCCACCGCCTGGCGTAGACTTGCAGATCTGGCCTCCACGAGATGGCACGAACGCTCCGATAACTATGCAACATGAACAAGCAAACATACAAACCAGCAAGTATACCAACAAATATTTAGTATAGTGGTCAGAATAGCGATATATGGATGGGTAGAGTCTTGAGTAGAATCTGTGTCATGTGGTGTTGTGATATTACTGGTGGTGGAGCGGAGGTGCTTACCAGGAGGGTGGACTGGAGGCGAAGCGACACTATGTGTGTAGCCGGTAGAGCAGAGTAACTGAGTGGGTGGGGTGTTTGCCTTGGCTGAGGGTGTTGAGTGTGTGTGGAGAGGGAGAGGGTAGCTGGGTGTATTTATAGCTGGGTGTATGTGGTGTAGCACAATGAAGTTCACTGTTGGTGAGAATAGTGACGAATGAATCGTCTGACTTAGTATGAATAGGAGAGTTATAGGCAGAATATGGGACAAGAGTATTTTGGGAGTTTTCTGGAATATGGACCATGCTTAAGGGATGACATGGTTGGGTAGGGAATAGTTTGATAAGAATTTAGAAACGAGATTTATTGGAATCTGAGTTTGGGAGCCTGGTTCGAAGGATTCTCAAAGTTAAGCGTGCTCAACTTGGAGAAACCTAGGATGGGTGACCAGATGGGAAGTTCCCTACTGGAAGAAAAATCACAGTCACCGGAGTTCGTATGACTGGAATATGGGTCTGGCTGGTCTTAGGTGGACTGGACAACATGATGTACGAGTAGTTGAAATTTGGGATGACTAGATGACCGATGAATAGTAACGATGATCAGTAACGATGAATAGTGGCGATGGAAAAGAAAGTATAGATATCATCGATGAATAGTAACGATGATGAATAGTAATGATAAATAGTAACGATGATGAATAGTGCATGTGAATAGTAACGATGAATAGTAATAGTGAATAGTAATGGTGAATAGTGATAGTGAATAGTTCATATGAACGAACGATGAACGATGAATAGGAACTATGAACGAACGGACGAACGATCGAATGATCGGACGAACGAACGATCGGAATTTCGGCAACATAACGGCAGGAAAAGATTATTTGGACGAACGAACGGACGAACGATCGAATGATCGTACGAACGAACAATCGGAATTTCGGCAGCATAACGACAGGACAAAGATTATCTAGAAGAACGATGAATAGGGACTATGAACGAACGATGAACGATGAATAGGGACTATGAACGAACGATGAACGATCGAATGATCGAACAAACGAACGATCGGAATTTCGGCAGCATAACAGCAGGACAAAGATTATCTGGAAGAACGATGAATAGGGACTATGAACGAACGATGAACGATGAATAGAACTATGAACGAACGATGAACGATCGAATGATCGAACGAACGAACGATCGGAATTTCGGCAGCATAACGGTAGGAAAAAGATTATTTGGACGAACGAACGGACGAACGATCGAACGATCGAACGAACGAACGAACGAACCATGAACGATCGGACGAACGATCGAACGATCAGACGAACGAACGAACAAACTAAGAACAGGGGGACGAACGATCGAAGAACGATCGAACGATCCTTGTGCTAGTGTGTGCTTGTGTGGAACATGGAGTGGGTGTGTGGGGGGGGAGAGAGTTGCCATGAAATGGCTTGGGGTGGGATGAGAGGAGGCCCTTGCCCCTCTATTTATAGCCATGGCGGGGGGATTAGGGGGAGGGATGAGAGGATTAGTGGGAGGATGAGAGGATTAGTGGGAGATTAGCATGTATTTGTCTTGTATAAGTGAGATTTGCTTGCAGAGCTCACCGTATGACACTGGAGGCATACGTATACGTATGAGCATGAGGAAAGTTATGAAGAAAATATTTATAGGGACTTGAAAAATGATTCTGAAGGCATTTCTCAGGAGGAAAATATCTGGAGATATATCGGTGGAATATTTGGGCAGTATTTCTGGAAAGAACTTGAAGAGGATCACTAGGGAAATATCTAGGCAGTATTTCTGTAACAATTTGAGGGGATCACTGGGGAAATATTTGTAGGATATTTTGAGGAGGATTTTAGAGAGAATATAGACCACTATATTTTATTTGTTGATATCAACTTGCAAACAAACATTTTGAAATGAAATTTGAAATTCATTTTGAATTTAGAGCAAGTTTGAGAAAATTTCAGGATTTGAATTTTTGGGATGCTACATAGCCGTACACCGCCGTCGAATTCCCGAGAGCAGCTAGTTCGCCAGAGCCAGCCTGGCGCACCAGATACTGTCCGGTGCACCACCGGACACTGTCCGGTGCACCCAGACTGCGCAGAGTCTTGGCTGCTCAGCCAAGTCTTTTCCAAATTGGTCTTTTCCTGTTTCTAGTACTTAGACACAATACATTAGTCTCCAAAACAATGTACTAAGTCTTAGAAACATACCTTTACTCTTGATTTGCACTTTGTCCATCATTTGGCATAGATTAACACATGACCACTTGTGTTGGCACTCAATCACCAAAATACTTAGAAATGGCCCAAGGGCACATTTCCCTTTCAATCTCCCCCTTTTTGGTGATTTATGCCAACACAACAAAAAGCAACTAAAAGAAGTGCAACATCAGTGCAAATGAGAACACAATTTTGTTTTGATTCAAATTTGGCATATAAATTAGACCTCCAATTTTAAATGAAGAACATAAAATAGGAATGAGAAGGGAAAATTTAAAAGGAACCCTTTATTCCTACCCTAAATGAATGATAAGAAAAATAATATTAATGTAAATAGTAGACGTTATATTTTTATTAGGGATATGTTTGATACTTGGAAATTGGAAGTTGAATTTGAATTGGATTTGAATGGAGAAATTAGAAATAAGGAAAGAAAAGAGAAGGAAAAGAATACACCCTATAATATATATATATACACACGAATAATTATATCACTTTATGTTGGCACTTTTATTTTTACACTTAGTTTTTGTGTGGAATTCACCAACAAATTTGAATTTAATTACTAGAGTTTGAAATTTGGAAAGAATTGTAAATCAGGAAATATAAAAGATAAAAAAGAAAGAGAACTACTTGGGCCAGCCCTACCTCCATTCGACCCATCACACTTTTCCCTCTGTGCGGCCCAGCGCCCGTGCGCGTGCCGACATGGGGGCCCCATATGTCAGCCGCGTCCGCGTGGTCTCGCGCACATTTGAGTCCAGGTGCTGACTGGGCGGGCCCTCTCGCCACTACTTGTCTGTGCTATGCACACGCATCGCGCGCTCCCGCCGTGGCATTGACCTACGGGCCCGGGTTGCCAGTAACCACATGCACACCTAAACCGGTCTCGTCACTCGCTGCTGCGTGGGGCCTTTTTGTCAGAGCTTTCCTCTCCGCTACAACAGACTTGTGCGGAATCGCCGCGCGCGCCGCAACGGCGTGGGCCGAGATCTCTGCCGGGGCCAGCGCCACTAACCGCCCTACCTCGGTTATAAGGGCAGACACCTCTGTCGTGCGTGTGGTCGACCTCCCTTCCGCCACGAACCGAGCCCAATAGGAGTAGCCACCGTGCGCCATTACGAAAGAAACCTGCCGCCCGTGGTCTCCCTCTGCGCCAACGCACCGTCGCCGTCACACCGTCCATCAGAAGCACCTAGGCGTGGGCAAGCCGTCTGCACTCGCGGGGTGAATCGAAAGCCTTCGGAGCGCGGTGAATTTCTCGTCGGTCAACTCGGAACACCACCACCGCGGACTTCATCGCGGGCAGCACCATCCTAGCCATCCTTCCTGGTATCAGCTATTTACACTCAATGATTATCGATGGCGAGCGGTTGACTAAATAGCATAGTGTGGTAACTACCTCTACCCAAAGACTCTGTGGTAACCCAACATGGGAAAGCATACAATGAGTCCTCTCCAACAATATCCTATTCATACATTCTGCTTCTCCATTTTGTTATGGAGAAATGTTTTCAAATCAGCCAACTTATTGCATTCTAGCTGACCAACTTGGGTGATTAATCACGATTAACCATGATTTGTCGGACAACTTAGGCGATTAATCATGATTGGTCCAAACCGACTTGGACGATTAATCACGACTAGTCACAATTAATCGAACAACTTGAAAACATTGGTGTGGAGTACCAATTGTGGTGTAGTGTCTAGTAATACGGGTGCCCCGACAAAACTTCTCAAATTCTTCTAAGCGGAACTTAGTGCCTCGGACGACCGATTGGATGCCTCGCCGGCGTGCTCCGCAGGGTGAGCAGGGCGGCGCCACAGCGCTCGGCCGGCTTGGGGGGAGGACTCACGCTGACCGTACGATCCATCGCATGCGGTCAAGATTAGAAGCACGATCGTTTCGGCTGGTGGAACGCTCACTGTTGGATTCAGATTCAATGGGATCGGGGGAAATGGCCTCCAGATCGTTGATCTCGGGATCAACGCTACTCTGCGCGTACCGGTTCAGTTGAGGGCCGACTAAATCTGTGACGTCCACTTCAAATCCGATGGCCGAGATCTAAACCTACCCCTTCACCGTGTACTATTTATATAAGAACCCCTGGGGTTTCCATGAATTAACCCGCAGTCCATGTCGATTGTGTAGCTGAGTCTTAATACATTTTGCGCCAGAGCCCTTGTCCTTTCCTGTGTTTTAAGCTCAAACCAGAGATTTAATAAAACTGAGAAATCCACTTAGAAAATGATTTTCAGCATAAAATTAATTGCAGAAACTTGTTAAATCCCTAGAAATTTCATATTAAGTTCAAATTAGTTTATTCCAGTTCCTATAATTTTGTAATAATGTTGTTTATCACATAGTGTCTTTGTTTTGACATGAAAACCATATTGAAATGTTGAAAGTCGCCTAGAGGGGGGTGAATAGGCAAATCTAAAATTTATAAAGTTTAAGCACAACTACAAGCTAGGGTTAGCGTTAAAAATAAAGTCAAGTCCTCAGAGCACCTAGAGGGGGGGGGTGAATAGGTGATCCTGTAAAAACTTGAACTTTAATGCCACAAAACTTGGTTAGGAGTTAGCACAATAAAGCCAAGTGGCTAGAGAAAAGTTCTTGTAAGACACGATAACCACAAGAAGATCAACACAGATAGACACAGTGGTTTATCCCGTGGTTCGGCCAAGTTCAACACTTGCCTACTCCACGTTGTGGCGTCCCAACGGACGAGGGTTGCAATCAACCCCTCTCAAGCGGTCCAAAGACCCACTTGAATACCACGGTGTTTTGCTTTGTTTACTATATCCCGCTTGCGAGGAATCTCCACAACTTGGAGCCTCTCGCCCTTACAATTTGATGTTCACAAAGAAGCACGGAAGTAAGGCTGGGATGAGCAACGCACACAAGACACAAAATCAGAGCACAACACGCACACAAGTCACAACTCGAGCTCACAACACAACCCAAAGTGTTCTCTACTCAATATGGAGCTCTAGTTGCTATCTCAAAGAATCGAATGCGCGAAATTGGTGTCTTGGTGCTTAGGAATGCTTAGAGAATACTTAGTGTGTTCCTCCATGCGCCTAGGGGACCCTTTTATAGCCCCAAGGCAGCTAGTAGCCGTTGAGAGCATTCCAGGAAGGCAATTCTTGCCTTCTGTCGCCTGGCACACCGGACAGTCCGGTGCACCACCGGACACTTCCGGTGCGGATTTCATTCCTTCTTTGGCGAAGCCGACCGTTGGAGATTCAGAGCCGTTGGCGCATCGGACACTGTCCGGTGCACACCGGACAGTCCGGTGCACCCTTCTGACCGTTGGCTCTGCCACGCGTAGCGCGCGGATTACGCGGCCTACCGTTGGCCCGGCCGACTGTTGGCTCACCGGACAGTCCGGTGATTTATAGCCGTACACCGCCGTCGAAGTCCCGAGAGCAGCTAGTTCGCCAGAGCCAGCCTGGCGCACCGGATACTGTCCGGTGCACCACCGGACACTGTCCGGTGCACCCAGACTGCGCAGAGTCTTGGCTGCTCAGCCAAGTCTTTTCCAAATTGGTCTTTTCCTGTTTCTAGTACTTAGACACAATACATTAGTCTCCAAAACAATGTACTAAGTCTTAGAAACATACCTTTACTCTTGATTTGCACTTTGTCCATCATTTGGCATAGATTAACACATGACCACTTGTGTTGGCACTCAATCACCAAAATACTTAGAAATGGCCCAAGGGCACATTTCCCTTTCAATCTCCCCCTTTTTGGTGATTTATGCCAACACAACAAAAAGCAACTAAAAGAAGTGCAACATCAGTGCAAATGAGAACACAATTTTGTTTTGATTCAAATTTGGCATATTTGGATCATTCTTTGCCACCACTTGGTTTTGTTTTTGCAAATCAAACTCAGTTTCCTATCTCTAGGTCAAACTCACTTGTTGAGACATAAAAAGAGTTGTTCAAGGAGAAATTGATCAAAGATTTCAAAAACTCCCCCTATTTCCCATAATCAAATATTCTCCCCACAATAGATCAACTTTTGACAAATCAAAAGTCCTAACTCTACTAGTTTCAAAACTTTACTAGTTTCAAAATTCTCAAGTGGTAGCTAATCCATTTTTTGCTTTGGCCTTATTTTCTCCCCCTTTGGCATCAAGCACCAAAACGGGATCAATCTTGGCCCTTGAACCCCATTGCCTCACCAAAATCTTCAATTAAGAATTAAAAAGGCAATAAGAGCATGGAGATGAACTTGGAGTTAGTTACTCTTTCATCAGAGTGCAGTGGAAGTCTTGCATGGTACAAGTCCACATTTTCCCTTTCAATCCACCTTTGAGACTAAATTAAGAAAACTCAAGCACATGGTTAGTCTCAAAGGGTCAAGTTGTAACACAACTCCCCCTAAATATGTGCATCACTTGCAAATGGACTTATGAACACAACTCAAGCACTTGGCTGAGTAGCATAGGCTAACAATATGCGAATTGACTCTAGTCTAGCCACAGGAGCAAAAGTCTCCTCAAAGTCCAAACCTGCGACTTGGGCATAACCTTTTGCCACAAGTCTAGCTTTGTTCCTTGTCACCACTCCGTGCTCGTCTTGTTTGTTGCGGAACACCCACTTGGTTCCCACAACATTTTGCTTAGGACGAGGCACCAATGTCCAAACTTCATTTCTCTTGAAGTTATTGAGCTCTTCCGGCATGGCCAACACCCAGTCCGGATCTAGCAAGGCCTCTTCTACCCTGAAAGGCTCAATAGAGGAGACAAAAGAGTAATGCTCACAAAAATTAACTAATCTAGAGCGAGTAGTTACTCCCTTGCTAATGTCACCCAAAATTTGGTCGACGGGATGATTCCTTTGAATCGTCGCTCGAACTTGAGTTGGAGGTGTCGGTTGTGCTTCTTCCTCCATTACATGATCATCTTGTGCTCCCCCTTGATCACACGCCTCCTCTTGATGAACCTGTTCATCATCTTGAGTTGGGGGATGCACCATTGTTGAGGAAGAAGGTTGATCTTGCTCCTTTTGTTCCTATGGCCGCACTTCTTCAATCGCCATGGTGCGTATTGCGGTCGTTGGAATATCTTCTTCATCTACATCATCAAGATCAACAACTTGCTCTCTTGGAGAGCCATTAGTCTCATCAAATACAACGTTGCTAGAGACTTCAACCAAACCCGATGATTTGTTGAAGACACTATACGCCTTTGTATTTGAGTCATAACCTAACAAAAACCCTTCTACAGCTTTGGGAGGAAACTTAGAATTTCTACCTTTCTTCACTAGAATATAACATTTGCTCCCAAATACGTGAAAGTAAGACACATTGGGTTTGTTACCGGTTAGAGGCTCATACGAAGTCTTCTTGAGGAGGCGATGAAGGTACACCCGGTTTATGGCGTGGCAAGCCGTGTTCACGGCTTCCGACCAAAACCGCTCGGGCGTCTTGAATTCACCAAGCATTGTCCTCGCCATGTCTATGAGCGTCCTGTTCTTCCTCTCTACCACACTGTTTTGCTGTGGTGTGTAGGGAGCGGAGAACTCGTGCTTGATCCCTTCCTCCTCAAGGTACTCCTCCACTTCAAGGTTCTTGAACTCGGACCCGTTGTCGCTCCTTATCTTTTTCACCTTGAGCTCAAACTTATTTTGAGCTCTCCTTAGGAAGCGCTTGAGGGTCCCTTGGGTTTCAGATTTATCCTGCAAAAAGAATACCCAAGTGAAGCGGGAAAAATCATCGACTATAACAAGACCATACTTACTTCCTCCTATACTTAGATAGGCGACGGGTCCAAAGAGGTCCATATGAAGCAACTCCAAAGGTCTTGATGTGGTCATCACATTTTTGGTATGATGAGAGCTTCCCACCTGTTTACCTGCTTGACAAGCTGCACAAGGTCTATCTTTTTCGAAAGTAACATTTGTTAGACCTATCACATGTTCTCCCTTTAGAAGTTTGTGAAGGTTCTTCATCCCCACATGTGCTAAGCGGCGATGCCACAACCAGCCCATGCTAGTCTTAGCAATTAAGCATGCATCTAGACCGACCTCCTCTTTTGCAAAATCAACTAAATAGAGTTTGTCGTCTAATACACCCTTAAAAGCTAATGAACCATCACTCCTTCTAAAGACAGGCACATCTACATTTGTGAATAAGCAGTTATATCCCATATTACAAAGCTGACTCACAGACAACAAGTTATATCCAAGCGACTCAACTAAAAACACATTGGAAATGGAGTGCTCGGATGAAATAGCTATTTTTCCTAACCCTTTCACCTTGCCTTGATTCCCGTCACCGAATATGATTGAGTCTTGGGAATCTTTGTTTTTGACGTAGGAGGTGAACATCTTCTTCTCCCCCGTCATGTGGTTTGTGCATCCGCTGTCGATAATCCAGCTTGATCCCCCGGATGCATAAACCTGCAAGGCAAATTTAGGCTTGGGTCTTAGGTACCCAACTCTTATTGGGTCCTACAAGGTTAGTGACAATATCCTTAGGGACCCAAATGCAAGTTTTATCTCCCTTGCATTTTGCCCCTAATTTCCTAGCAATCACCTTTCTCCTTTCTACAAATTGCAAAGGAAGCATTCAAGCATGATAAATTGTAGAAGGTTCATTGTTTACTTTCCTAGGAACATGAACAACATTTCTTCTAGGCATAACATTTTTTCTAGTCAAATTTCTATTATGCATAATAGAAGAACTTGAGGCAATCATTGCATTTGAATTGTAAGCATTACAACTCCTATCATAATGAACATTTCTAGAAAATTTCCTATCATGGTATATGAAGGCATGGTTCTTTTGACAACTATTAGTCATAGGGGCCTTCCCTTTCTCCTTGGCGGGAATGGGAGCCTTATGACTAGTTAAGTTCTTGGCTTCCCTCTTGAAGCCAAGCCCATCCTTAATTGAGGGGTGTCTACCAATAGTGTAGGCATCCCTTGCAAATTTTAGTTTGTCAAATTCATCCTTGCTAGTCTTAAGTTGGGCATTAAGACTAGCCACTTCACCATTTAGTTTTGCAATGGAAACTAGATGTTCACTACATGCATCAACATTAAAATCTTTACATCTATTGCAAACCACAACACGTTCTACACAAGAGTTAGATCTATTTGCTACTTCTAACTTAGCATTCAAGTCATCATTAATACTCTTTAAGTTAGAAATAGACTTATGGCATGTAGATATTTCACAAGAAAGCATTTCATTCCTTTTAACTTCTAAAGCAAGAGATTTTTGTGCCTCTACAAATTTATCATGTTCTTCATATAAAAGATCCTCTTGCTTTTCTAACAATCTATTCTTATCATTCAAAGCATCAATCAATTCATTGATCTTATCAATTTTATTTCTATCTAAACCTTTGAATAAACTAGAGTAGTCTATTTCATCATCATCATCACTAGACTCATCATCACTTGAAGAAGCATAAGCAGCATTGTTTCGAGTACATACCTTCTTCTCCTTCGCCATAAGGCATGTGTGACGCTCGTTGGGGAAGAGTGATGATTTGTTGAAGGCTCTAGTTGCTATCTCAAAGAATCGAATGCGCGAAATTGGTGTCTTGGTGCTTAGGAATGCTTAGAGAATACTTAGTGTGTTCCTCCATGCGCCTAGGGGACCCTTTTATAGCCCCAAGGCAGCTAGTAGCCGTTGAGAGCATTCCAGGAAGGCAATGCCTTCTGTCGCCTGGCACACCGGACAGTCCGGTGCACCACCGGACACTTCCGGTGCAGATTTCTTTCCTTCTTTAGCGAAGCCGACCATTAGAGATTTAGAGCCGTTGGCGCACCGGACACTGTCCGGTGCACACCGAACAGTCCGGTGCCCCCTTCTGACTGTTGGCTCTGCCACGCGTCGCGCGCGGATTACGCGGCCGACCGTTGGCCCGGCCGACTGTTGGCTCACCGGACAGTCCGGTGCACCACCGGACAGTCCGGTGATTTATAGCCGTACACCGCCGTCGAAGTCCTGAGAGCAGCTAGTTCGCCAGAGCCAGCCTGGCGCACCGGACACTGTACGGTGCACCACCGGACACTGTCCGGTGCACCCAGACTGCGCAGAGTCTTGGCTGCTCAGCCAAGTCTTTTCCAAATTGGTCTTTTCCTGTTTCTAGCACTTAGACAGAATACATTAGTCTCCTAAACAATGTACTAAGTCTTAGAAACATACCTTTACTCTTGATTTGCACTTTGGCAATCATTTGGCATAGATTAACACATGACCACTTGTGTTGGCACTCAATCACCAAAATACTTAGAAATGGCCCAAGGGCACATTTCCCTTTCAAGTCCAAAAGAGAGGGCGAAAAACAAATCACAAGCAAATAAGGAGGATGACATGGTGATTTGTTTTACTAAGGTTCAGTTCTTGCAAACCTACTCCCCATTGAGGTGGTGACAAAGACTGGGTCTCTTTCAACCCTTTCCCTCTCTCAAACGTTCACTTAGACTGAGTGAGCTTCCTTCCTTGATTTCCCGGATCACTTAGACCCCACAAGGACCACCACACAATTGGTGTCTCTTGCTTTGCTTACAAGGTTTTGAGAGTAAGAATGAGAGAAAGAAGAAAGCCAACCAAGCAACAAGAACAACAAAAGAACACAAGTCGATCTTCTCATAAGTCCTAAAAACTAGAGTTGAAATGTGGACTTTGATTCGATCGGTGGCTTTGATTTGTGTCTTGGAGAGTTGTGTATTGCTCTTGTATTGAATGAGGAGTAGTGAATGCTTGGATGCCTTGAAGAGTGGTGGTTGTGGGGTATTTATAGCCCCAACCACCAAAATGGTCGTTGGGGAAGGCTGCTGTCGTATGGCGCACCGGACAGTCCGGTGCGCCACCGGACACTTTCCGGTGCGCCCGCCACGTCACCCAACCGTTAGGGTTCGACCGTTGGAGCTTCTGACATATGGGCCACCGGACAGTCCGGTGGTGCACCGGACGGTTCCTGTTCACTGTCCGGTGCGCCATCTGGCGCCTGCTCTGACTTCTGCGTGCGCAGTTGCACTGTTCACTGTAGACTTTTACAGACGACCGTTGGCACAATTAGCCGTTGCTCCGCTGGCACACCGGACAGTCCGGTGAATTATAGCGGAGTGGCTTCCCAAATTCCCGAAGGTGGCAAGTTTGGAGTTGATCTCCCTGGTGCACCGGACACTGTTCCGGTGCGCCAGACCAGGGCAACCTTCGGTTGTCTTTTGCTCTTTTTATTTGAACCCTTTCTTAGACCTTTTATTGGTTTGTGTTGAACCTTTGGCACCTGTAGAACTTATAATCTAGAGCAAACTAGTTAGTCCAATTATTTGTGTTGGGCATTTCAACCACCAAAATCATTTAGGAAAAGGTGTGAGCCTATTTCCCTTTCAATCTCCCCCTTTTTGGTGATTGATGCCAACACAAACCAAAGCAAATATATAAGTGCAGAATTGAAATAGTTTGCTTAATGTAAGTGCAAAGGTTACATGGAATTAAACCAATATACATTTCATAAGATATGCATGGATGCTTTCTTCATATTTAACATTTTGGACCACGCTTGCACCACTTGTTTTGTTTTTGCAAACTCTTTTGGAAATTCTTTTTCAAAGTCTTTTGCAAATAGTCAAAGGTATATGAATAAGATTTTGAGAAGCATTTTCAAGTTTTGAAATTTTCTCCCCCTATTTCAAATGCTTTTCCTTTGACTAAACAAAACTCCCCCTCAATAAAATTGTCCTCTTAGTGTTCAAGAGGGTTTTAGATATTAATTTTGAAAGAGGTCATACAAATTTGAAATTATATCAAAAAATAAGATACCAATTGAAAAACTTCTTTAATACAAATTGAAAGACTACAAATTTTTGAAATTGGTGGTGGTGCGGTCCTTTTGCTTTGGGCTAATACTTTCTCCCCCTTTGGCATGAATCGCCAAAAATGGATACTTGTGAGTGAAATATAAGCCCTTTCTTCAAACTTTCTCCCCCTTTGGTAAATAATATAGGAGTGAAGATTATACCAAATTGGAGAGCGGTGTGGAGCGACGACGAAGGATGAATAATTCGATGGAGTGGAGTGGAAGCCTTGTCTTCGCCGAAGAATTCCATTTCCCTTTCAATCTATGACTTAGCATGAAATACACTTGAAAACCACATTAGTCATAGCAAATGAAAGAGAGATGACCAAAGGTATATAAATGAGCTATGTGTGCAAAGTATCAATCAAAATTTCTAGAATCAAGAATGTTTAGCTCATGCCTAAGTTTGGTAAAAGTTTTCTCATCTAGTGGTTTGGTAAAGATATCGGCTAATTGTTCTTTGGTGCTAACATATGCAATCTTGATATCCCCCCTTTGTTGGTGATCCCTCAAAAAGTGATACCGAATGGCTATGTGCTTAGTGCGGCTGTGCTCAACGGGATTATCCGCCATGCGGATTGCACTCTCATTATCACATAGGAGAGGAACTTTGGTTAATTTGTAACCATAGTCCCTAAGGGTTTGCCTCATCCAAAGCAATTGCGCGCAACAATAGCCTGCGGCAATGTACTCGGCTTTGGCGGTTGAAAGAGCTACTGAGTTTTGTTTCTTTGAAGCCCAAGACATCAGGGATCTTCCCAAGAACTGACAAGTCCCTGATGTGCTCTTTCTATCAATCTTACACCCTCCCAATCAGCATCTGAATATCCAATTAAAGCAAAGGTGGATCCCCTGGGGTACCAAAGACCAAACTTAGGTGTATAAACTAAATATCTCAAGATTCGTTTCACGGCCCTAAGGTGAACTTCCTTAGGATCGGCTTGGAATCTTGCACACATGCATATGGAAAGCATAATATCCGGTCGAGATGCACATAAATAGAGTAAAGATCCTATCATCGACCGGTATACCTTTTGATCTACGGATTTACCTCCCGTGTTGAGGTCGAGATGCCCATTAGTTCCCATGGGTGTCTTGATGGGTTTGGCATCCTTCATTCCAAACTTGGTGAGTATGTCTTGAATGTACTTCGTTTGGCTAATGAAGGTGCCCTCTTGGAGTTGCTTGACTTGAAATCCTAAGAAATACTTCAACTCCCCCATCATTGACATCTCGAATTTTTGAACCATAATCCTACTAAACTCTTCACAAGTAGATTTGTTAGTAGACCCAAATATGATATCATCAACATAAATTTGGCATACAAACAAATCATTTGCAATAGTTTTAGTGAAGAGAGTAGGATCGGCTTTTCCGACTTTGAAGCCATTAGCGATAAGAAAATCTCTTAGGCATTCATACCATGCTCTTGGGGCTTGCTTGAGCCCATAAAGCGCCTTAGAGAGTTTATATACATGGTTAGGACACTCACTATCTTCAAAGCCAGGAGGTTGCTCAACATAGACCTCTTCCTTGATTGGTCCATTGAGGAAGACACTTTTCACGTCTATTTGGTAAAGCTTAAAGCCATGGTAAGTAGCATAGGCAAGTAATATACGAATTGACTCAAGCCTAGCTACGGGTGCATAGGTTTCACCGAAATCCAAACCTTCGACTAGTGAATATCCCTTGGTCACAAGTCGGGCTTTGTTCCTTGTCACCACACCATGCTCATCTTGCTTGTTACGGAAGACCCACTTGGTTCCTACAACATTTTTATTAGGACGTGGAACTAAATGCCATACCTTATTCCTCGTGAAGTTGTTGAGTTCCTCTTGCATCGCCAACACCCAATCCGAATCCCTTAATGCGTCTTCCACCCTATATGGCTCAATGGAGGACACAAAGGAGTAATGTTCACAAAAATGAGCAACACGAGATCGAGTGGTTACCCCCTTTTGAATATCGCTGAGGATGGTGTTCACGGGGTGATCTCGTTGTATTGCTTGGTGTACTCTTGGTGTGGCAGCCTTGGACCCTCATCATCTTCCTTGTCTTGATCATTAGCATCTCCCCCTTGATCATTGTCCTCCTCTTGAGGTGGCTCCTCTTGATCTTCATTTTCATCATCTTGAGCTTGATCCTCATCTTGGGTTGGTGGAGATGCTTGCATGGAGGAAGATGGTTGATCTTGTGCATGTGGAGGCTCTTCGGATTCCTTAGGACACACATCCCCAATGGACATGTTCCTTAGCGCGACGCATGGAGCCTCTTCATCATCTAGCTCATCAAGATCAACTTGCTCTACTTGAGAGCCGTTAGTCTCATCAAACACAATGTCACAAGAAACTTCAACTAGTCCAGTGGACTTGTTAAAGACTTTATATGCCCTTGTGTTTGAGTCATAACCAAGTAAAAAGCCTTCTACAGCCTTAGGAGCAAATTTAGATTTTCTACCTCTTTTAACAAAAATAAAACATTTGCTACCAAAGACTCTAAAATATGAAACATTGGGCTTTTTACCGGTGAGGAGTTCATAAGATGTCTTCTTGAGGATTCGGTGAAGATAGAGGCGGTTGATGGCGTAGCTGTTGGGGACTTGTTCTCAAATGCTATGAATCAAGAACAAGGCAACATACGATGTTAAATATTAAGGCCCTTCGTCCTTCGAAGCATTATTTCCCCTTGGGTATAATGAATTTCGGACGAAGGTTATGAAGGTCATACCTTCATAATCATAATAAAAGATAAGAAAAGATTTATGCATAAAATACGGAAAATAACATAACTACTTTAAACATTATTATTAATTTATTTCTATTCGTCTTCCTTATATAAATGATGATAAATTACAAATGTACCTTCGGCTTTGAAGGAAAGTAAGGGTAAAAGCGTGATGCCAATGCCAAGTCAGCGTGAACAGTACAGGAGTACTGTTCATCTATTTATAGGTACAGGACACAGCCCGTATAAAATTACATTAATGCCCTTTATTTTTATCAATAACTCTATAGTAATTCTTCGAGGGTTGATTTGGCTTTTCATCTTTAAGTCGGTTTCCCCTTTCTACTGTCATGTCGAAGCTCCTCTGCACATAGCTTTGTGATCGTTTCATCCTTCGTCATGATCGTCTTCCATTTCAGTCAAACTTCGTCTTGACCGTGCTTCTGTATACCCGCAACCTGATTCCGAAGATACCTGCTCGCATACTTAGAAAACATTGTCAAATCACGTTTTTGAGGACCTTCGGAAGCCGAAGGCCCCCAACAGTAGCCCCTCGCAATATTAATTTGCTGTAATGACAAATTCTTGTTGCGATATGGACGAAGGCCTTAAGCCGAAGGTCCGAAAAAACACCTTCTCTTTGCTAGAATAGCAACAGTCTTTGACAAGCGGGACCCTCCAGTTTTCAACGCTCTGGGCGTATAAATAAGAGCTCATCCCGAGTTTATTTGGCACGCTCTCTTGCCAATTGCTTTTAGTCACCCAGCTTTTAGCCTACGCGCAACAACACTTGCTTGGTCTTTTAGAGTTTAAAGCTTCGGTTTCGAGAGCACTTTCTCAGCGCTTGCAAGGATGTCTGAAGATAAACAAGCTGTTGGTGATTCGAAGCTAAGTCTTTCTGAGGAGATGCATCTGGGTTTTCTTCAATCAATGTCGAAGACTAATACAGAGAAGATTACTAAAGAAATTTTGGAGGGTTTATCTGAAGATACTGGTGACAGTGACAGCTATGATGTAGATAGTGGTGGTGAAGACTCCGAAGATCGACCTTGGCGACCAAGCCATGCGGTTTTTGGTAAATCAAGTATTAAAGAAAATCATCTTGTCATCATGAGGGGTAGATATTTCCGGGACTTGTCCGTTGTGAGGGCTGATGAAGGAGAGAAGACTTGTCCGACTCCTGAAGAAAATGAAGTCGTGGTATTCCGAAGCTTCTTGAAAGCTGGACTACGATTTCCCTTAAGCAACTTTGTTGTAGAGGTGTTGAAGATATTTGAAATCTACCTTCACCAACTTACCCCCAAAGCAATCATAAGGATGAATATCTTCGTGTGGGCCGTGAGAAGCCAAGGCTTGGAACCTAATGCGAAAAGTTTCTGCAACATACATGAATTGTTGTACGAGACAAAACCCTGGGGTAAGGAACAGTATCACAACAATTTTGGCTGCTACAGCTTCGGCTCCCGGTCTGGGTCAAGCTGCCCCGTGCCGACCTTTCGAAAGAGGTGGCCTGGCGACTGGATGACGGAATGGTTTTACGTGAAGAATGACTTGAAATCACGAGAAGATATAAAAAGGATCATTATGCGTCCCATCTAGCAACGCTTCGGCCTGCGGAGGCCGAAGGTGGAAATGAATGAAGCAGCCGAAGAATGCCAGAGAGCCTTCGGTGTTGTTTGCTCTTTTATTGGGACGAGGGATTTGGTCCAAGAACACATGGCCTTCAGAGTATGTCCACTTGTGGAAAAATGGGAAATGCCGCAGGAGACCATTAAAGAGACTGACGAAAGTGGACTAGTCAGGCTGAAATACACATTCAAGTACGGAGATAAATTCGTTGAGCCAGATGATGACTGGCTAAAAAGCATTGAAACTGTAAGTGATGAACTGCTTGAGGTATATTCAAAGGCCGAAGATACTGCATTGTCAGCAGCCTTCGGAGGCCGAAAGAAGAAGAGGCTGAACCGAGTATTTAACGCGATTGGGTTCGTCTACCCCGACTATCATTATCCAGTGTGGGGTCAAAAAAGAAAAAAATACTTCCTCTGCGAAGGAGACTACTTCAGCCGCTCCTAGTGAGCCGGCGCCGAAGAGGAAAAGGGTAAAGGTTCTCACACACCGGCCACGTTATATTGAACTGGCCACAGTGCCTGAGTTCGCCGGTGAGACCTCTTCGGCCATCAAAGCTAAAGAATCAACTCTGCTGCCAAAAATCGAAGAGTTGGCCGAAGTGCCAGTAACAGAAAAGATGAAAGAACCAAGGACTGAAGAAGCAAAAACATCAAAAGTTTTGAGTCCTTCAGCAAGGATTGAGATAGGAAAAAGCCAGAAGGGTCCAACAGTGACCCCGAAAAGAAGAAGGATGGTTAATGTGTTAGATGTTTTGGAGACAATTAAATCTTCAAGCATAACTCCAAAGAAAGCTGTTGAAACTTCTGAAGTGTTTTCTGAAGCCTTTGCTGCTGAAGCTTCGAAGCAACAATTTGAAACTGAAGCTGGGCCTTCAGAGCCCACCAAGGTAAAACCTTTGGAAACCGAAGAAACACAAATTGCAAAGGCAGCCGAAAAAATAAAAATGTCAGAGCCAGTCTTAGTTGAAGAAATTGACACTACTGCCACCGAAGCACCTTCCAAAATATACGATTATATTGTGCGACACGCTTCGGGGAAGAAATTATCCAAAGAAGAGATTTTTGAGGCTAATCACTATGCCAGAGAATTGAAATATCCGAAGGGGGCACTAGTGTTCAATGGGACAGACGAAGATGACTTCCTATACTGCCTCCCAGACAATAAAGAATTATTCGTTTGCCGGGAGATGGCTAGAAGCATGGGGTTTCCGAAGCTTGAAGCTGGACTCTGCGCTATGACGAAGGACGATTTTGCGGATAGCCTTGCATATAATAGTCTGAAGGTGTGAGAATTGTATATTTGGAAATTTACAATTTTTGAATCATTCTTTTATTCTTATAGCAATCCTTTTTCATATAGGGTTTAATACTAAGCAACGCTTTGAGAGCGCAAAAGAATGCTGAAGACGAAAGTTATAATATTGCTTTCAACAACCTACGAGCAGAGGTTATCAAGCTGAGGAACGAAGCTTTGGAAAAAGATAAAATTCTGCTTACATTAGTAGATAAAATAAAGGAAGACGAAGCTACCTCTAAGGCTCAAGCTGAAGCCCAAAAACGTGAAATTCAGGATCTTCAGAAACAACTAGCCAGGGCTAAAGAAGAACGCATACTAGAAGAAACAAAACGAGAACTAAGTGATCAATGGGCAAATCATTTGGAAATAAATGCTGAAGAGCTTCGTGCTTCCAAGAAAAGATACTATGATAAATCCATAGAGTGTGTTAAGAAGATAAAATCCAGCTTCGCCAGGGTTGGCGCATTCTCTAGTGAAGAGAATTTCACGAGGGGGAATCCAGAAGGCCCAATTGAATGAATCAGTCACGAAGCTGAGGCCTACGAAGAAATCTTGAATAGCCGCAGAGACATATGTGCTTTTTCAGGCGCTAGGGGGATTGCTACTGTGTTGGAAAGAAAAGGCTGTAATCATGTGAAATCTTTAGCTCAAACCGAAACCGCCCTGTCCTCCGAAGACATAAAGGACCCCTCGGCCGAATCAAGTTTGGTTGGTGGAAAATTTTTCACCGACATTTGGGACAATGGCGGCCGAGAAATGGCTCAATAGATCATTCAAAGAAGCGAAAAAGGCATCCATGATGCTAGGAAGATAGCAGAGGCTGCTGAGAAAGGCGCAGAGCCCGAAGGGCAAATAGGTATTAACTAGTGGTTTTTATTTTGTTGTAATTTTTGATTCTAAACTTTGTTCGCAGTTTGTAATAGTAATATAGCCGTATCTTCTCCTCCCTCAGAACCTGCTGAGGCATCTCGAGGCCCCCACCCGAAGGGGGACGATGAAATTAGAAAAATGGCTGAAGCCATCATGGACAAGGTTGTCGATCAGCTACTGAACGAAGCTGCAGAAATAGTTCTTAAAGAGGATTAGATGCTATTGTAAAAATATTTGGAATGTAACATGTGTAATACATTGTAACTTTGAATGTAATATATAATCTATTTATAGTTCAATTCTTTACGATGCATGAAATTTTGCATACATACCATTTTTTGAGCCTTCGGCGAAAAAACACCTTCCCTTCTTTTCATGCTTCGTGAAGAAAATCTTTTATATATCACAAGAATTTCCATGCTTCTCTGATAAAGAATATCCAAGCTTCGTAAAGTATTCTCCGAAGCTATAAAAAAGTTTTATGTTGCCTCTCTAATGAAACTACACTTCTTTTGAATTTATCTTGTGCCTTAGCACGATTTTCTCTTTTTCAAAATATTCTTCGAAGATCAATACTGTATCCCCTTCTTGTTCCACATGCAATATGTTGTATGATGCTTATGTTATGCAAAATGATGTGATGATGTTATGTTATGTTATGCAAAATGATATTTGTGCCGAAAATACACACATCCCTGCAATAAAGCGCACAATCTTTTTATATCAGCGCTGACTTTTCACTGTAAGCCTCCCTTAGGAGCTTCTTCGCCTTTTACTTTCAGCGGAATCAGCGTTTATTTTTCGCTGTAAGCCTCCCTTAGGAGCTTCTTCGCCTTTTACATTCGGCGGAATCAGCGTTTATTTTTCACTGTAAGCCTCCCTTAGGAGCTTCTTCGCCTTTTACTTTCGGCGGAATCAGCGCTGACTTTTCGCTGTAAGCTCAGAAAACTTACACTGCGCTCCCTTAGGAACGACTTTTTATTGCTTCGAATATATTGCACTGTGTCCCTTAAAACAAATTTTTGATAATACAAAGGTCCTTCATGCCACCATAAATTTGTATGCTTCGGCAACTCAAGCTTATAGAGAAGACATATTTTTATTATGGTGAAAGACGAAACTGTTACAAGAAATTGAAGAACGATAAAAGACACTTAGACTTCCCATAATTGTTCCTTATTAACAAAAAAGTAATACTGAATGTAAAAATGCGAAAAAACTGTTGTCGGGGTAGGATATTTGTCAGTAAATGTGCTTCGACTCTGGCACAGTGCTATTGACTGTGCGAGCTTCGGACTCCTCTCTGAAATCCCTCTGAAGGTGAGTGTGCTGACTCCCTTCTGGCTGCTGTCCTCGCTGCGTTGGTGGTGGCGGTGGAGGCTGTTGCCAAGATGCTTGGGGTTGACTTGCCGAAGCAACAGAAGCTGCAGAGTGATTGCCTACATATTCTGGGATGTAAGGCGAATGGTACGAAGCAGTGTGCATGACCTGCTTCGGCTGACTCTGTTGTGCTGCAGCTTCTGCTATCTCCTTTTGCTTCTGGATGGTGACGTGGCACATCCTGGTGGTATGGCTCTTGTCTTCACCACAGAATAGACAATAAATTCTTCTTGGCTGATCCCCAAATCTTCCCCCGAAGCCCCTGGCGCCTCTGCCCCTTAGCGCTGGCGGCCGAACAGAGCTTTGCTGTTGCCCCGAAGACTGCGAAGAGTATTGAGGCCTTTGCTGTTGGCTCCCTCTATCATTACTTTGAGTGGAGTTATGAATTGACCTGACATGCCTCGTATGAAATCTTCCTCCGAAGCCCCTGATCATTTCAGAGAACCTAAATGCCTCCTCTCTTCTTTGGCGGAAGTCATTGTCGGCCCGGATGTACTCGTCCATCTTCTGGAGCAGCTTCTCCAAAGTTTGTGGTGGCTTCCTGGCAAAGTATTGCGCTGAAGGTCCCGGCCGAAGCCCCTTAATCATGGCCTCAATGTCAATTTCATTGGGCACTGTTGGCGCTTGTGCCCTCAGACGCAGAAACCTTCGGACATATGCCTGGAGGTATTCTTCGTGGTCCTGGGTACACTAGAATAAAGCTTGAGCGGTAACTGGCTTTGTCTGAAATCCTTGGAAGCTGGTTATCAGCATATCCTTCAGCTTCTGCCAAGAGGTGATTGTCCCTGGCCGGAGAGAGGAGTACCAGGTCTGAGCGACACTCTTGACGGCCATGACAAAAGACTCTGCCATGACCGCAGTATTGCCACCATACGAAGATATGGTTGCTTCATAGCTCATCAAAAATTGCTTCGGGTCTGTATGACCGTCGTACATGGGGAGCTGGGGTGGCTTGTAAGACTGGGGCCATGGTGTAGCCTGCAATTCTGTTGATAGAGGAGAAGCATCATCGAAAGCAAAATTTCCATGATGGAAATCTTCATACCAGTCGTTCTCATTGTAGAAGCCTTCCTGATGAAGCTCTCTGCGCGGAGGCCTTCGGTTCTGGTCATCTTGAACAAGATGACGAACCTCTTCGGAAGCTTCATCTATCTGTCTCTGAAGATCAGCTAAACGAGCCATCTTCTCCTTCTTTCGTTAAACCTGTTGCTGAAGGATCTCCAGGTTTTGGATCTCCTGATCCAAGTCATCTTCCAGAGGCGTTGGACTAGCAGCCTTCCTCTTCTGGCTTCGGGCCTCCCTAAGAGAAAGGGCGTCCTGATTGGGGTCCAACGGCTGCAGAGTAGCAGCCCCAGTCGCTGAAGCTTTTTTCGGTGGCATGACGAAGGTGATGCTTGCCGAAGGTGTTCAGAGCTCAAGAAATGGAAGTGAGTTCACCGGAGGTGGGCGCCAATGTTGGGGACTTGTTCTCAAATGCTATGAATCAAGAACAAGGCAACATACGATGTTAAATATTAAGGCCCTTCGTCCTTCGAAGCATTATTTCCCCTTGGGTATAATGAATTTCGGACGAAGGTTATGAAGGTCATACCTTCATAATCATAATAAAAGATAAGAAAAGATTTATGCATAAAATACGGAAAATAACATAACTACTTTAAATATTATTATTAATTTATTTCTATTCGTCTTCCTTATATAAATGATGATAAATTACAAATGTACCTTCAGCTTTGAAGGAAAGTAAAGGTACAAGCGTGATGCCAATGCCAAGTCAGCGTGAACAGTACAGGAGTACTGTTCATCTATTTATAGGCACGGGACACAGCCCGTATAAAATTACATTAATGCCCTTTATTTTTATCAATAACTCTATAGTAATTCTTCGAGGGTTGATTTGGCTTTTCATCTTTAAGTCAGTTTCCCCTTTCTGCTGTCATGTCGAAGCTCCTCTGCACATAGCTTCGTGATCGTTTCATCCTTCGTCATGATCGTCTTCCATTTCAGTCAAACTTCGTCTTGACCGTGCTTCTGTATACCCGCAACCTGATTCCGAAGATACCTGCTCGCATACTTAGAAAACATTGTCAAATCACGTTTTTGAGGACCTTCGGAAGCCGAAGGCCCCCAACAGTAGCAAGCGGTGTTAATTGCTTCCGCCCAAAACCGGTCCAAAGTCTTGTACTCATCAAGCATGATCCTCGCCATGTCAAGTAGAGTTCTATTCTTCCTCTCTACTACACCATTTTGTTGTGGTGTTTAGGGAGAAGAGAACTCATGCGTGATGCCCTCATCCTCAAGGAAGCCTTCTATTTGTGAGTTCTTGAACTCCGTCCTGTTGTCGCTTCTAATCTTTTTGATCCTTAAGCCGAACTCATTTTGAGCCTGTCTCAAGAATCCCTTTAAGGTCTCTTGGGTTTGGGATTTATCCTGAAAAAAGAACACCCAAGTGAAGCGAGAATAATCATCTACAATAATTAGACAGTACTTACTCCCGCCGATGCTTATGTAAGCTATCGGGCCGAATAGATCCATGTGGAGTAGTTCAAGCGGTCTGTCAGTCGTCATGATGTTCTTGTGTGGATGATGAACACCAACTAGCTTCCCTGCTTGACATGCGCTACAAATCCTATCTTTCTCAAAATGAACATTTGTTAGTCCCAAAATGTGCTCTCCCTTTAGAAGCTTATGAAGATTCTTCATTCCAACGTGGGCTAGTCGGCGATGCCAGAGCCAACCCATGTTAGTCTTAGCAATTAAGCAAGTGTCGAGTTCAACTCTATTAAAATCAACTAAGTATAGTTGACCCTCTAACACTCCCTTAAATGCTACTGAATCATCACTTCTTCTAAAGATAGTAACACCTATATCCGTAAAAAGACAATTGTAGCCCATTTTACATAATTGAGAAACTGAAAGCAAGTTATAATCTAAAGAATCTACAAGAAAAACATTGGAAATAGAATGGTCAGGTGATATAGCAATTTTACCAAGTCCTTTGACCAAACCTTGATTTCCATCCCCGAATGTGGTAGCTCTTTGGGGGTCATGATTTTTCTCATAGGAGGAGAACATCCTCTTCTCCCCAGTCATGTGGTTTGTGCACCCGCTGTCAATTATCCAACTTGAGCCCCCGGATGCATAAACCTACAAAACAAATTTAGGCCTTGTTCTTAGGTACCCAAACGGTCTTGGGTCCTTTGACATTAGAAACAAGTACCTTGGGTACCCAAACACAAGTCTTTGAGCCCTTGTGTTTGGCCCCAACATATTTGGCAACTACTTTGCCTGATTTGTTAGTTAAAACATATGAAGCATCAAAAGTCTTAAATGAAATGTTAGGCTCATTTGATGCAATAGGAGATTTCCTTTTAGGCAATTTTACATGTGTTGATTGCCTAGAGCTAGATGCCTCACTCTTATACATAAAAGCATGATGAGAGCCAGAGTGAGACTTCTTAGAGTGAATTCTCCTAATTTTGTGTTCGGGATAACCGGCAGGGTATAAAATGTAACCCTCGTTATCCTGAACCATGGAAGCCTTACCCTTAACAAAATTAGACAATTTCTTAGGGGCATTAATCTTGACATTGTCTCCCTGTTGGAAGCCAATGCCATCCTTAATGCCTGGGCGTCTCCCACTATAGAGCATACTTCTAGCAAATTTAAATTTCTCATTTTCTAAGTCATGCTCATTAATTTTAGCACTAAGTTGAGCTATGTGATCATTTTGTTGTTTAATTAAGGCTAGGTGATCATGAATAGCATCAACATTAATATCTCTACATCTAGTGCAAATAGTAATATGCTCAACGGTAGATGTAGAGAGTTTGCAAGTATTTAATTCAACAATCTTAGCATGTAAAATAGCATTCTCATCTCTAAGATTGGAAATAGAAACATTGCAAACATTTAAATCTTTAGCCTTAGCAATTAATTTTTCATTCTCAATTTTAAGGCTAGAGAGAGATGCATTCAACTTGTCAATCTTAGCAATTAAATTAGCATTATCATTTCTAAGATTAACAATTGAATCATCACAAATATCTAATTTCTCAACCTTAGCAATTAATTTATCATTCTCAAATCTAAGGTTGGAAATAGTGTCATGGCAAGTTCTTAGCTCACTAGTTAATTTTTCACATTTTTCTATCTCCTGAGCATAAGCATTTTTAACTTTAACATGCTTCTTATTTTCCTTAATAAGGGAGTTCTCTTGGCTATCCAAGAGTTCATCCTTCTCATGAATAGCACTAATCAATTCATTCAATTTTTCCTTTTGTTGCATGTTTAAGTTGGCAAAAAGGGTGAGCAAATCATCCTCATCATCACTAGAGCTAGCCTCATCACTAGATGTTGCATATTTAGTGGAAGCTCTAGATTTTACCTTCTTCTTCTTGCCGTCTTTTGCCATGAGGCACTTGTGGTCGACGTTGGGGAAGCGAAGACCCTTGTTGATGGCGATGTTTGCGGCGTCCTCGTCGGTGGAGGAGTCGGTGGAGCTCTCATCGGAGTCCCACTCCCGGCAAACATGGGCATCGCCGCCCTTCTTCTTGTAGTACTTCTTCTTTTCCTTCTTCTTTCCCCTCTTGTTGTTATCCCTGTCACTATCACTAGATAAAAGACATTTAGCGATAAAATGACCGGGCTTACCACACTTGTAGCAAACCTTCTTGGAGCGGGGTTTGTAATCCTTCCCCCTCCTTTGTTTGAGGATTTGGCGGAAGCTCTTGATGATGAGAGCCATCTCCTCGTTGTCGAGCTTGGAGGCGTCGATGGGGAGCCTACTTGATGTAGACTCTTCTTTCTTTTCCTCCGTTGCTTTGAAGGCAACGGGTTGCACCTCGGGTGTGGAGGTGGCGCCTTGCTCGATGATTTTCTTGGAGCCTTTGATCATCAACTCAAAGCTCACAAATTTTCCTATCACTTCCTCGGGAGACATTAGTTTATATCTAGGATCACTAAGAATTAATTGAACTTGAGTAGGGTTGAGAAAAACGAGTGATCTAAGAATAACCTTGACCATTTCATGGTCATCCCATTTGGTGCTCCCGAGGTTGCGCACTTGGTTCACCAAGGTCTTGAGTCGGTTGTACATGGCTTGTGGCTCCTCCCCTTGGTGAAGCATGAAT
This sequence comes from Zea mays, assembly GCF_902167145.1. Classification (NCBI taxonomy): domain Eukaryota; kingdom Viridiplantae; phylum Streptophyta; class Magnoliopsida; order Poales; family Poaceae; genus Zea; species Zea mays. The sequence goes on from NC_050097.1 coordinate 15,726,389, forward strand.
CGACCGAGCTCCCCCTCGATCGTCTCCCGCTTGGTGATCTTGGTCACCTCGTCTCCTTCGTGCAAGGTCTTGAGCACATCCCAAATCTCTTTGGCACTCTTCAACCCTTGCACCTTATTATACTCCTCTCGACTTAGAGAGGCGAGGAGTATAGTAGTGGCTTGGGAGTTGAAGTGTCGGATTTGGGCTACCTCGTCCGAGTCATAGCCTTCATCCCCCACGAATGGTTCCTACGCACCAAATTCAACAATGTCCCAAATACTAGCGTGGAGTGAGGTTAGATGGTGCCTCATTTTATCACTCCACATACAATAATCTTCACCGTAAAAAACCGGTGGTTTGCCTAGTGGGACGGAAAGTAAAGGGGCACGTTTGGAAATGCGAGGATAGCGTAAGGGGATCTTACTAAACTTCTTGCGCTCATGGCGCTTAGAAGTGACGGAAGATGTGTCGGAGCCGGAGGTGGAGGGTGACGAAGAATCGGTCTCGTAGTAGACCACTTTCTTCATTTTCTTCTTCTTATCGCCACTCCGGTGCAACTTCACGCGGGGAGGTGATTCCACCATCTTCTTGTTGCCGGACTCCCCAGATGGAGCCTTCCCGTGGCTTGTGGCGGGCTTCTCGCTGGTCACCATCTCCTTCTTGGCGTGAGCTCCCGACATCACTTTGAGCGGTTAGGCTCTTAATGAAGTACCAGGCTCCGATACCAATTGAAAGTCGCCTAGAGGGGGGTGAATAGGCAAATCTAAAACTTATAAAGTTTAAGCACAATTACAAGCCGGGGTTAGCGTTAGAAATAAAGTTGAGTCCGAAAGAGAGGGCGAAAAACAAATCACAAGAAAATAAGGCAGATGACACGGTGATTTGTTTTACCGAGGTTCGGTTCTTGCAAACCTACTCCCCGTTGAGGTGGTGACAAAGACCGGGTCTCTTTCAACCCTTTCCCTCTCTCAAACGGTCACTTAGACCGAGTGAGCTTCCTTCCTTGATTTCCCGGGTCACTTAGACCCCGCAAGGACCACCACACAATTGGTGTCTCTTGCTTTGCTTACAAGGCTTTGAGAGTAAGAATGAGAGAAAGAAGAAAGCCAACCAAGCAACAAGAACAACAAAAGAACACAAGTCAATCTTCTCACAAGTCCTAAAAACTAGAGTTGAATTGTGGACTTTGATTCGATCGGTGGCTTTGATTTGTGTCTTGGAGTGTTGTGTATTGCTCTTGTATTGAATGAGGAGTAGTGAATGCTTGGATGCCTTGAAGAGTGGTGGTTGGGGGGTATTTATAGCCCCAACCACCAAAATGGCCGTTGGGGAAGGCTGCTGTCGTATGGCGCACCGGACAGTCCGGTGCGCCACCGGACATTGTCCGGTGCGCCAACCACGTCACCCAACCGTTAGGGTTCGACCGTTGGAGCTTTTGACATATGGGCCACCGGACAGTCCGGTGGTGCACCGGACAGTTCATGTTCACTGTCCGGTGCGCCATCTAGCGCCTGCTCTGATCTGCGCGCGCAGTTGCACAGTTCACTGTTTACTGTATACTTTTGCAGACGACCGTTGGCGCAGTTAGCCGTTGCTCCGCTGGCACACCGGACAGTCCGGTGCTACACCGCATAGTCCGGTGAATTATTGAAAGGGAAATATGCCCTTGGGCCATTTCTAAGTATTTTGGTGATTGAGTGCCAACTCAAGTGCTTAAAGGTGAATCAATGTCCATGGATGAACAAAGTGCAAATCTAGAGCAAAGGTATGTTTCTAAGTCTTAGTACATTGGTTTTGTGTACTAATATACTTGTCTAAGTATTGGAAACAGGAGGAAAAAGAAAAGAAAAAGTTGGCTAGAAGGCTGCTTCGGTCTGGGGCACCGGACTGTCCGGTGGTGCACCGGACAGTGTCCGGTGGTGCACCGGACAGTGTCCGGTGCGCCAGGCTGCCTCGGCCGAAGAGGCCGCTCTCGGGAATTTGCTGACGGCGTACGACTAAAATTCACCGGACTGTCCGGTGTGCACCGGACTGTCCGGTGAGCCAACGGTCGGCCGGGCCAACGGTCGGCCGCGCGATCTGCGCGGGACACGTGGCCGAGCCAACAGTCGGAAGGGGGCACCGGACTGTCCGGTGTGCACCGGACATGTCCGGTGCGCCAACGGCTCCCAGATCTCCAACGGTCGACTGCGCTGTTTAAGGAAGGAAATCGGGCACCGGACAGTGTCCGGTGTGCACCGGACTGTCCGGTGCGCCCGACGACAGAAGGCAAGGATGGCCTTCTGGATTTGTTCTCAATGGCTCCTAGCTGCCTTGGGGCTATAAAAGGGACCCCTAGGCGCATGGAGGAGAACACCAAACATTCCTACAACATTCCTAAGCACCAAGACATCGATCTCACGCATTCGTTTCATTGTGATAGCATCTAGAGCTCTTGTTGAGTTGCGAACTCTTGGAGTTGTGTTGCGAGCTCTTGTTGCGACTTGTGTGCGTGTTGTTGCTCTGATCTTTTGAAGTCTTGTGTGCGTTGCTCATTCTCCCTTACTCTGTGCTTCTTTGTGAACTTCAATTGTAAGGGCGAGAGGCTCCAAATTGTGGAGATTCCTCGCAAACGGGATTGAGAAAAAGCAAGCAAAACACAGTGGTATTCAAGTGAGTCTTTGGACCGCTTGAGAGGGGTTGATTGCAACCCTCGTCCGTTGGGACGCCACAACGTGGAGTAGGCAAGTGTTGGTCTTGGCCGAACCACGGGATAAACCACTGTGTCATCTCTGTGATTGATCTCTTGTGGTATTGTGTTTTGTTGAGACTCCTTTCTAGCCACTTGGCATTTATTGTGCTAACACTTAACAAGTTTTTGTGGCTATAAGCTTAAGTTTTACAGGATCACCTATTCACCCCCCTCTAGGTGCTCTCAATTGGTATCAGAGCCGTTCTCTTCAAGAAGGGACTAACCGCCCAAAGAGATGGATCCTAAGGGGAAGGGAATCGTGATCAACGACAAGGAAAAGGAGTCCTTCGTCAACGAGCCAAAAGATGACAAATCCAACGACTCTGGCTTGGGCCACAGACGTAAAGATGGGAAGAAGAAGACAAGACGTATCAAGGAGATCGTCTACTACGACAGCGACGAGTCTACTTCTTCCCACAAGGACGACGACTACGACAAACAAAAGACGGTTAACTCAAACTTTTCTTTTGATTATTCGCGCATTCCGCACAGCTCAAATGCTCATTTGCTCCCCATTCCACTTGGCAAGCCTCCTCACTTTGATGGAGAGGACTACGGATTTTGGAGTCATAAAATGCGTACACACCTATTTTCTCTCCATCCAAGCATTTGGGAGATTGTGGAAAGTGGAATGAAATTTGATAGCTCGGATAGTCCTTCGTTTATTAATGAACAGATCCATAAAAATGCACAAGCTACTACTGTGTTGCTAGCCTCTTTGTGCAGGGACGAGTATCACAAGGTGAGCGGCTTGGACAATGCCAAGCAGATTTGGGACACCCTCAAGATCTCTCATGAGGGGAATGATGTCATCTTACTCACCAAGATGGAGTTGGTGGAGGGCGAGCTCGGACGATTCGCGATGATAAGGGGCGAGGAGCCAACGCAAACATACAACCGGCTCAAGATCCTTATCAACAAAATAAGGAGCTACGGAAGCACGCGATGGACGGATCACGACGTCGTCCGCCTAATGCTAAGGTCATTTACCGTTCTTGATCCTCATCTCGTGAACAATATTCGTGAGAATCCCAGGTACACGAAGATGACGCCCGAGGAGGTACTCGGAAAATTCGTAAGCGGGAGGATGATGATCAAGGAGGCAAGATACGTGGACGACGCCTTGAATGGACCGATCAACGAGCCTCAACCCCTTGCTCTCAAGGCAACAAGAAGCAAGGAGGCGCTACCTAGCAGGGTGGCACAAATTGAGGCGGCCGGACTTAATGATGAAGAGATGGCCCTCATCATCAAAAGATTCAAGACAGCGCTTAAAGGTCGCAAGGGATAGCCAAGCAAGACCAAGGCCAAAGGGAAGCGTTCGTGCTTCAAATGCGGTAAGCTTGGTCATTTTATTGCTAACTGTCCCGACAATGATAGTGATCAGGACCAAGGGAGCAAGAGGGAGAAGAAGAAGAATTATAAGAAGGCAAAGGGCGAGGCTCATCTTGGCAAGGAGTGGGATTCGGACTGCTCCTCGTCTGACTCCGACAATGAGGGACTCGCCGCCACTGCATTCAACAAGTCATCCCTCTTCCCCAACGAGCGTCACACTTGCCTCATGGCAAGAGAGAAGAAGGTTTATGCATCTGGGGGTTCAAGCTGGATTATTGATAGCGGATGCACAAACCATATGACGGGGGAGAAGAAGATGTTCACCTCCTACGTCAAGAATAAAGATTCCCAAGATTCAATTATATTCGGTGATGGGAATCAAGGCAAGATAAAAGGGTTAGGTAAAATTGCAATTTCTAATGAGCACTCTATCTCTAATGTGTTTTTAGTAGAGTCTCTTGGATATAATTTGCTATCTGTTAGTCAATTATGCAACATGGGGTATAACTGTCTATTTACAAATGTAGATGTGTCTGTCTTTAGAAGAAGTGATGGTTCACTAGCATTTAAGGGTGTATTAGACGGCAAACTTTATTTAGTTGATTTTGCAAAAGAGGAGGCCGGTCTAGATGCATGCTTAATTGCTAAGACTAGCATGGGCTGGCTGTGGCATCGCCGCTTAGCACATGTGGGGATGAAGAACCTTCACAAGCTTCTAAAGGGAGAACACGTGATAGGTTTGACTAACGTACAATTCGAAAAAGATAGACCTTGTGCAGCTTGTCAAGCAGGTAAACAGGTGGGAGGAGCGCATCACAGCAAGAATGTGATGACCACTTCAAGACCCCTGGAGCTGCTGCATATGGACCTCTTCGGACCCGTCGCCTATCTAAGCATAGGGGGAAGTAAGTATGGTCTAGTTATTGTTGATGACTTTTCCCGCTTCACTTGGGTGTTCTTTTTGCAGGATAAGTCTGAAACCCAAGGGACCCTCAAGCGCTTCCTAAGGAGAGCTCAAAATGAGTTTGAGCTCAAGGTGAAGAAGATAAGGAGCGACAACGGGTCCGAGTTCAAGAATCTTCAAGTGGAGGAGTTTCTTGAGGAGGAAGGGATCAAGCACGAGTTCTCCGCTCCCTACACACCACAGCAAAATGGTGTGGTAGAGAGGAAGAACAGGACGCTAATCGATATGGCGAGGACAATGCTTGGAGAATTCAAGACCCCCGAGTGTTTCTGGTCGGAAGCCGTGAACACGGCTTGCCACGCCATCAACAGGGTCTACCTTCATCGCCTCCTCAAGAAGACGTCATATGAGCTTCTAACCGGTAACAAACCCAATGTATCGTACTTTCGTGTATTTGGGAGCAAGTGCTACATTCTAGTGAAGAAGGGTAGAAATTCTAAATTTGCTCCCAAAGCTGTAGAAGGGTTTTTGTTAGGTTATGACTCAAATACAAAGGCGTATAGAGTCTTCAACAAATCATCGGGTTTGGTTGAAGTCTCTAGCGACGTTGTATTTGATGAGACTAATGGCTCTCCAAGAGAGCAAGTTGTTGATTGTGATGATGTAGATGAAGAAGATGTTCCGACGGCCGCTATACGAACCATGGCGATTGGAGAAGTGCGGCCACTGGAACAAGATGAACGTGATCAATCTCCTTCCTCAACAACGGTGCATCCCCCAACTCAAGACGATGAACAGGTTCATCAACAAGAGGCGTGTGATCAAGGGGGAGCACAAGATGTTCATGCGATGGAGGAAGAAACGCAACCAGCACCTCCAACCCAAGTTCGAGCGATGATTCAAAGGGATCATCCCGTCGACCAAATTCTGGGTGACATTAGCAAGGGAGTAACTACTCGATCTCGATTAGTTAATTTTTGTGAGCATTACTCTTTTGTCTCTTCTATTGAGCCTTTCAGGGTAGAGGAGGCCTTGCTAGATCCGGACTGGGTGTTGGCCATGCAGGAGGAGCTCAACAACTTCAAGCGCAATGAAGTTTGGACACTGGTGCCTCGTCCCAAGCAAAATGTTGTGGGAACCAAGTGGGTGTTCCGCAACAAACAGGACGAGCACGGGGTGGTGACGAGGAACAAGGCTCGACTTGTGGCAAAAGGTTATGCCCAAGTCACAGGTTTGGACTTTGAGGAGACTTTTGCTCCTGCGGCTAGGCTAGAATCAATTCGTATCTTGCTAGCATATGCCGCTCACCATTCTTTTAGGTTGTTCCAAATGGATGTGAAGAGCGCTTTCCTCAACGGGCCAATCAAGGAGGAGGTGTACGTGGAGCAACCTCCTGGCTTCGAGGATGAACGGTACCCCGACCACGTGTGTAAGCTCTCTAAGGCGCTCTATGGACTTAAGCAAGCCCCAAGAGCATGGTATGAATGCCTTAGAGACTTTTTACTTGCTAATGCTTTCAAGGTTGGGAAAGCCGATCCAACTCTTTTCACTAAGACATGTGATGGTGATTTGTTTGTGTGCCAAATTTATGTCGATGACATAATATTTGGTTCTACTAACCAAAAGTCTTGTGAAGAGTTTAGCAGGGTAATGACGCAGAAATTCGAGATGTCGATGATGGGCGAGTTGAACTACTTCCTTGGGTTCCAAGTGAAGCAACTCAAGGACGGCACCTTCATCTCCCAAACGAAGTACACGCAAGATCTGCTAAAGCGGTTTGGGATGAAGGACTCCAAGCCCGCAAAGACTCCGATGGGAACTGACGGACACACCGACCTCAACAAAGGAGGTAAGTCCGTTGATCAAAAAGCATACCGGTCGATGATAGGGTCTTTACTTTATTTATGTGCTAGTAGACCGGATATTATGCTTAGCGTATGCATGTGTGCTAGATTTCAATCCGATCCTAAGGAGTGTCACTTAGTGGCGGTGAAGCGAATTCTTAGATATTTGGTTGCTACGCCTTGCTTCGGGCTCTGGTATCCAAAGGGGTCTACCTTTGACTTGGTTGGATACTCAGACTCCAACTATGCTGGATGTAAGGTCGATAGGAAGAGTACATCAGGGACGTGCCAATTCTTAGGAAGGTCCCTGGTGTCATGGAACTCTAAGAAACAGACTTCTGTTGCCCTATCCACCGCTGAGGCCGAGTACGTTGCCGCAGGACAGTGTTGCGCTCAACTGCTTTGGATGAGGCAAACCCTCCGGGACTTTGGCTACAATCTGAGCAAAGTCCCACTCCTATGTGATAATGAGAGTGCTATCCGCATGGCGGAAAATCCTGTTGAGCACAGCCGCACAAAGCACATAGACATCCGGCATCACTTTTTGAGAGACCACCAGCAAAAGGGAGATATCGAAGTGTTTCATGTTAGCACCGAGAACCAGCTAGCCGATATCTTTACCAAGCCTCTAGATGAGAAGACCTTTTGCAGGTTGCGTAGTGAGCTAAATGTCTTAGATTCGCGGAACTTGGATTGAATTGTAGCATACTTGTATTTATGCTTTTGATCATGTTCCTTTCTGCATTTTGTTGCTTATTATGGTGCTCAAGTTGTACAAACACTCCCTGGACCTCACAAGTCCGTTGCAAAGTGATGCACATGTGTAGGGGGAGATGTGTTACAACTTGACCCTTTGAGACTAACCATGTGCTTGAGTTGATGATTTAGTCTCGAAGGAGGATTGAAAGGGGAAAGGTGAACTTGGACCATGCAAGACTTCCACTGCACTCCGATGAGAGGGTAACTTATTCCAAGTTCATATCTATGATCTTATTGCCTTTGTACTCTTAATTGAAGATTTTGGTGAGGCAATGGGGTTAAAGGGCCAAGATTGTTCCCGTTTTGGTGTTTGATGCCAAAGGGGGAGAAAATAAAGGCCAAAGCGATAAAAAATGGATCAGCTGCCACTAAAGCGATAAAAAATGGATCAGCTGCCACTTGAGAGATTTTGAAAATAGTAGAATAGAGCTTTTTGTTTTGACAAAACTCTTTTATTGTCTCTCTTGTCAAAAGTTGGCTTTTTGTGGGAGAAGTGTTGATTATGGGAAAAAGGGGGAGTTTTTGGATTCTTGAATCAAAATTCTTTGGAAAACCTCTCTTTATATCTCTACAAGTGGATTTGACTTAGAGATAGGATTTTGAGTTTGATTTGCAAAAACAAACCAAGTGGTGGCAAAGGATGATCCATATATGCCAAATTGAATCAAAATAAATTTGAGTTTTTATTTGAAGTGATATTGCACTTGTTCTAGTTCCTTTATGTTGTGTTGGCATAAATCACCAAAAAGGGGGAGATTGAAAGGGAAATATGCCCTTGGGCCATTTCTAAGTATTTTGGTGATTGAGTGCCAACTCAAGTGCTTAAAGGTGAATCAATGTCCATGGATGAACAAAGTGCAAATCTAGAGCAAAGGTATGTTTCTAAGTCTTAGTACATTGGTTTTGTGTACTAATATACTTGTCTAAGTATTGGAAACAGGAGGAAAAAGAAAAGAAAAAGTTGGCTAGAAGGCTGCTTCGGTCTGGGGCACCGGACTGTCCGGTGGTGCACCGGACAGTGTCCGGTGCGCCAGGCTGCCTCGGCCGAAGAGGCCGCTCTCGGGAATTTGCTGACGGCGTACGGCTAAAATTCACCGGACTGTCCGGTGTGCACCGGACTGTCCGGTGAGCCAACGGTCGGCCGGGCCAACGGTCGGCCGCGCGATCTGCGTGGGACACGTGGCCGAGCCAACGGTCGGAAGGGGGCACCGGACTGTCCGGTGTGCACCGGACATGTCCGGTGCGCCAACGGCTCCCAGATCTCCAACGGTCGACTGCGCTGTTTAAGGAAGGAAATCGGGCACCGGACAGTGTCCGGTGTGCACCGGACTGTCCGGTGCGCCCGACGACAGAAGGCAAGGATGGCCTTCTGGATTTGTTCTCAACGGCTCCTAGCTGCCTTGGGGCTATAAAAGGGACCCCTAGGCGCATGGAGGAGAACACCAAGCATTCCTACAACATTCCTAAGCACCAAGACATCGATCTCACGCATTCGTTTCATTGTGATAGCATCTAGAGCTCTTGTTGAGTTGCGAACTCTTGGAGTTGTGTTGCGAGCTCTTGTTGCGACTTGTGTGCGTGTTGTTGCTCTGATCTTTTGAAGTCTTGTGTGCGTTGCTCATTCTCCCTTACTCTGTGCTTCTTTGTGAACTTCAATTGTAAGGGCGAGAGGCTCCAAATTGTGGAGATTCCTCGCAAACGGGATTGAGAAAAAGCAAGCAAAACACAGTGGTATTCAAGTGAGTCTTTGGACCGCTTGAGAGGGGTTGATTGCAACCCTCGTCCGTTGGGACGCCACAACGTGGAGTAGGCAAGCGTTGGTCTTGGCCGAACCACGGGATAAACCACTGTGTCATCTCTGTGATTGATCTCTTGTGGTATTGTGTTTTGTTGAGACTCCTTTCTAGCCACTTGGCATTTATTGTGCTAACACTTAACAAGTTTTTGTGGCTATAAGCTTAAGTTTTACAGGATCACCTATTCACCCCCCCCCCCTCTAGGTGCTCTCAATTATAGTGGAGTGGCTTCCCAAATTCCCGAAGGTGGCAAGTTTGGAGTTGATCTCCCTGGCGCACCGAACACTGTCCGGTGGCACACCGGACAGTCCGGTGCGCCAGACCAGGGCAGCCTTCGGTTGTCTTTTGCTCTTTTTATTTGAACCCTTTCTTGGACCTTTTATTGGTTTGTGTTGAACTTTTGGCACCTGTAGAACATATAATCTAGAGCAAACTAGTTAGTCCAATTATTTGTGTTGGACATTTCAACCACCAAAATCATTTAGGAAAAGGTGTGAGCCTATTTCCCTTTCAAATGTATCTCTTAATTAATCTTTTATCAAATACATAAAACCTTCAGAAATTCATAACCCCTTCATTTTAATTCCGAATTGACTCGTTCCAGTTGCATTAGTTTCGTATAAGTATTTACTACGTAGTAAAAACATTAAGTATACCATATTGTATAATTTCATAGTTAGATATTTATTTATCCTATGTCTACTAGATTTGCTCTTCTAAATCAAAACTAACCTGACCATAATTATTATGTGGTTAAACATGATCTCTAGTTAACTTATAATTAAGATTAAAGTTGAATTGATTATTTAAGAGTATATTTTCTCATATGATGTATATTAATCAATTTATAATATAGTTTAAATCACGTAGATCTTTTATAAATCATAACTCATTAACCATGACTCCAAACTTAGTAGTTCTTGATCCCACTATCTCGTAGCAACGCGTAGACTATTATTATTCAGTTTGTACTTATGTTTGATGTGTTGTTAATTTTGCCTATACCATGTTTGTTTGTATTGCTATGACTAGAAGTGCGGTCACGAGGATCTGAAGAATCATCCTAGTACCTGGAATCTCAAGTGTCAGGCAAGATGTGTCCTTGACCACATTTATTACCCAATAATGTTCGTTAATATCACTTACTCATGCATAGGTTTAATTTTGATGGGACCCAGTAGGTCACCCTAGTCTGATTATCTTTTACCTTGTTTACCCCTGAATCATTTGGGTAGTTATGCTATTGCTTTATATGGTTTTGGGTTAATATTTCATTATATCCATGTTTCAATTATTCTGTTATTTTATTTATATTTATGTCAAGATCATTATCTTTAATTGGAACATGGAGCTTAACTTGAGAAACACGTGCCACCACAATGGTGGAATGGGACGTCCTTGGCTGACTAATTAGGAAAGCTAGTGGAAGACTATCTTACCCGAAAGGGGCCAGGGCAGTAGGGGAGTAGGTATGCGGGGAGGTTCTCGGGTTGATTTTGCTACGATGGCGGTCAGACGAGGGATTCTTGCAAGTGCTCTTCCCAGAAACTGTAGCGAGTTTTCGGAAGCTAGTGGAACTTTGTAAAGGCCTCGTAGTGTTACCCTGCCTCGCTTCCTTGGTAAAGGTGTATGGGATTCATGACCCCTTGGTATATGGGTAACATGACTTGTGGGTACAGGGTACAACCTCTGTAGAGTGTAAAACTGGTATACTAGCCGAGCTCACGGTCATGAGCAGCTTAGAACTCTCGCATGATTAAATTATGGAACTAAATTCAATTTGTAATTTGCATTGCATGGGATTATTTATTAATTTTGTTCTATTCTTGTTATGGTTTGGTATCTACTTACATTTAGTAACTGCTAATAAAAATTTGACCAACTTATTAAAAGCAATGCTCAGCTTTAACCCCTATTGTTGATCAGCCTTACACCTCACATGAACTCCCACCTTTGGTGAGTTCATACACATTATTCCCCATAACTTGTTGAGCGATGAACATGTGTGAGCTCACACTTGCTGCCTCACCCCCCCCACACACAGGAGAAGAACAGGTGGTTCAAGAGGAGCCACACAACGAGGAGTTTGATTTGATCTAGGTGGCGTCTCCCAGTTGACTTTTTGGCGCCAAGGATGGACTTTTGTTCATTTTATATTTATGATTTTTTTATAAGACTTCCGCTATGTAATAAGTACTCTGATTATATTGTGAAATTTATCTCTATACACTCTGTTATTATATGTGTTGCCTTCTTTGGCGCATATATGAGATGCACCCAGCTTTGTTCCTTAAATCCGGGTGTGACATGGTCGCTAATGGACTCAAGTTCTAGGACAGGTTTGTTGAGCAGCTC